>NC_035109.1:285401118-287901118 GCF_002204515.2 Aedes aegypti | reverse complement strand
GTGGCAAAAAAAAGTTTCTCGGGAATGGATAACATTGAACATTGAATCAGTTCGATGCTCTGGACAAGCACTCAACTCTGCTATTCAAATGAGGCAGCAAAGGGTGCCACCAACCGTAATCGTTTTTTTTCGAACTTGCATCATTAGGAGAATCAAGGTTTACTGCCAAATCGTAAAGAAAGGAGGCTGGCGCGTATTGGAAGTCCTTAACGAACTTGTTGGGCCTTCCTTAGCCGAGTAGTTAGCGTCCGCGGCAACAAAGCAAAGTCATGCTGTCCAACGTTAATGCCAAGAAAAAGAAGAACGAACTTGATGCTTGTATGATAAATAAGCAAAAAATAATATAAATTAAACGTGGACCTACAAAGTACAAACAGACACAAACGCCAAAAACTGTTTGTCTCTTTTATACAGGAAATACAAGATAACAGTCGAAAGTTGATTCATTCAACACATCGTTCACGCGACAACTGAACACAAACCTTATGTTTCACAATTCCCAACATTCCAAACACTTTCTAGCTTTCTGTCTGCCGTGGTGCGGCCGTTCCACACTTTACAAGAGAAGCCCATCTGTTTCACTCCACAGAATGGGCCATTTCCTCCAATCTTGTACCATATCGCAATTGAATCGATCTGAATTCCACAATTGATTCCAATTGATTGTTTTCAAATGCCCTATCGACGACGGTTGTACACTAACCAGCAACCACAACAATAATGTGCCGCCGTATATTAATATAACTCAATCGACGAGCAACGAGCGACAGTTCGAAAATGAAGCAGCAGCGTTAGGGTGGCTTATTTTTATATGAAAGAAATCAGAAACTAAAATTTGTAGGTAAAATTCAAATGATTGCTACTTCGTAATTGATCGACACTGGTAAGAATCGCACTTCTATCCAGATGGCATATTATTGATCAATAGCGGCACCGACCAAGTCCTTACAGTCAGTTGGGAGGAGGAAGGAATGTTAGTATGCAATGATTGTTGCTTCTAGAGACCGAGAATACCTCTGCATCTGCACAATCACCACGGGAAGGGTGTTTTTTGGTGACGAAGGAAATAGATCTGGGAATCACCTTTGGTCGGTGATGCAATCCATGTATAACGAGGAAAAATGCGACTATTACTAAAAACTAGTTTTGCATTTTCGTCTAGCGGTGAAAAGAAAGAAGAAAAAAATACGTCGACGTTTAAAATGTCGAATTATTCCTTATTATTTTTTTTTAATGATAAGAAAAAAAAAATTTTCATGAGGATCTCACTGGAATTCATTTAGATGTTTTGAATGAAGAGGTAGCAAAACTAATTGCTTGAAGTCTTTATAAGAAAATTTGTGGAAGATTTTTTTCATAGGATGTTCAGGTGGAGTTACATGACAGTTCATTTGTCAGTACTGGACCCATTTATTGTAAATTTGACCTCTAATTTGACAATTCTTAGACGGTATAGGCTATGTTTCCCGCTTTATGGTCTTCTTCTTCTTCTTGGCATTAACGTCCTCACTGGGACAGAGCCTGCTTCTCAGCTTAGTGTTCTTATGAGCACTTCCACAGTTATTAACTGAGAGCTTTCTTTGTCAAAGTGGCCATTTTCGCATTCGTATATCGTTTGGCAGGTACGATGATACTCTATGCCCAGGGAAATCAAGGAAATTTTCATTACGAAAAGATCCTGGACCGGCCGGGAATCGAACCCAGACACCTTCAGCATGGCTTTGCTTTGAAGCCGCGAAATCTAACCACTCGGCTAAGGAAGGCCCGCTTTATAGTGCAGAGGTTTTATAAAAATGTATTCTTACAGTTTCCCTCCCACTGCACAGTGGCCCAAAGCTGGACAAAAGTTAAAAAATTGAGATTACAAATTCCTTCTCGGATATTTTTTCTTAATTTCGTAGTATTGAATAACAAATGATTTATTTTTTGGTAACACTGCGAACCAGAGCATTAGATCATCACCATCTCCTTATTTTACCATCATCAGCTTCCGAATAGATTCACACGATATTCAATTTCAAATTAGCATGCAAATCATTACATTTCAATAAATTTTGATCTGGATACGGTTTTATTCATTAAATTGAAGAAATAAGCTATTTTGAAAATATTTCTGTGAAATTTACCGGTAATGTCGATTTTTTGTTCCAGTGACTATTTCTATCCAATTGACAACTGATAATACTGATGTTATCTCCAAGCTACGTAGAAAATTATTCAACTTAATTCGCGTTCAAATCGTAAACAGCCGTGTTTGTATTGGTACAACTAAGGAAGAAATTTTCGATTGTAATTTACACAAAATATTGGCGGAACTTTTAACAGTTGTAGATACATTCCAGAAAATTCTTGTTGCAAATTATCCTGGCAATTTTTGTGTAAAATTGAACCTTTCTTTTCCATTATAACTCACTTGATTAACAATTAATGTTATGCAACATCCTTTGTTCAAGAATTCACTACACAAACACTTTTTTTTCTATAAAAGTATTTTATCAAAGTCATGGGAAGGACAGGGTTTAGGCTTAATCAGCAAAGAAATGTCTGGCCCATTTGGTCGGTGTTCAGACAGACCGGATTAGTTGATATGTTAATGTTCTAAATATACGTTAAAGACTCCATGAATTCTGATTTTTTCGATACTAGTTGAATACCGATGTTTCAGCAAATAGAAGGGTCTATAGGGCCGGAACAAATTTGATTTATTTATTTTTTGTTACCAATATTCCCACATACAAACGAAATAACGATAAATGTAAGTCTGTTTGTCAATGTAATAATGACAGCGGATTTTTTTTTCGAAAACGTTTGGATTTTCTTTAAATTGGAAAATAGAATCATATCTAGGGTCGACGTACCAATAGCCGCATAGCTAAGAACAAATATTCGTATAAAATCGAAAAATAACACTAGCGTCTTTATTTTTACATCATCTCAGAGCTTTTTATCTTGGTTTTGTGGGAAAAATATGAAAACTACGAAAACTCATATGTTTGTATTTATTATCGCTTGTGCCACTATAGGAATACATGTGCCTATAGTAGCACTATTTCTTATAGTAGCACTAGCATTACGGCGTTAGCAAAATACTAATCAAACCCTTATTTTTACAAAACTTTTATATTTTTTTTCTACAAAGTGTGAATCAAAAGCTTTCGTTTAGTGTAAAAAAAAGTTCTTAATTCATCAATTATTTCGTATAATAATAAATAATTTCTCTCAGTAGTGCTACTATAGGAACAATATGTTTACTATAGGCGCAAGGGAGCTCAAATTTTAAGCAAAACTAATTATTTCGATCATTTTTTGCACAAAATCAAGCTGTGTTTCAATGGTACTTAGATAAATAGCTCCTGACCTTCATGTCAAAAAATATGTTGAAAAGATTTATAGCAAAACGGCCGTAAAAAGCTACTAGTGCGACTATAGGGGACTGTCCACTAAGGGAACACCGACCCTATAGAGATACAATGTTTGTTCAATTCGAAAATATATGTTGAATAAAATATTATATTTTTTCAATAGTTTACTAAGTACATAAAAATCATAATAAATTTCGAATGTTTTTAATAACGAAACGCAGAATGTTAAACTGTTAAAATGATCTGAAAGCTAAACATATTCTTAAAAGCTGAAAAATATTCTCAAAAGTTGACATCATTCATTTTTTTCATTTTTCTACTTTTACTGTTATCAAATAAGAAATATTTAAATATTTTTATTTATTACAATTTGTTCAAATTGTCTTGAATCAAAGCTTATAAGGTCAGGAACCGGTTTCAGGGAATCCGCAACCGGACAGAATAATCCCAAATGACACTTGTTTTTAATTATGAATCGTGGTTTACGGTTCACGTGTCGTGAGTTTGATTCTCAAATAATTATGGAAATCTCTCAAATGACCTCCGACAGACCCCACAGAACATCCGTATCAGGAATCAATCGTCTGACTGGGGTTCCCAGTACATGTCAAAAAACTTTATTGAAATCGGCCGAAAATTATGGAAATTAGAGCCAAAAGATGACGAAAATGTGATTGCAAAAATAGGTCAGGGACGCAAAGGTTAAAAACACTAGGTTCAGTCTGTCTGAACACTGACCATTTGTTTTGTTTATTATTATCTCTGCGATCATGGATTGATATCCTGTGATACACAAACTATTTTAATGTACTTTGTCAAAGAATTGAATTGAAAGTATATAATATGAAGAAAGTAATTATCAACGCATGACTTAGATATTATTCCAATGAGGTATAATGTGACGTATGAAACGCACAATCTTACCGGGAGGCTGTATACTTTTGTCAAAAAACTTTACTCTTCTTTGAAAAAGAGCATCACAACTACACAATCAATGTTCAGAGGTTTCACATCATGACAAAAACGGCAAATATCACCTTTAATCTTCCCCATCAGTTTTAGATGATATTTGGCAGAACAACGTTCTGTAACTAGTCCTGTGTATGTGCACCGATCTTTTTTCGGCAAAAGTAATAGCTTTTGTGTACTTAAATTTTACAGCGTAATGAACTGTTTTGACTGTCGATCCATAGCAGTTTTATTCTAGTTTGTAATCATCGACTGTTCCCAGTTCCCGAGTTCCATTTTTATGCAGCATGTTGAAACTCCACAAAATGGATCTGGACCTAGACATTTTTCGATTGATCCAATCCTGGCTAATTCATCAGCCTATTTATTACCGTCGATTCCACAATGCCCAGGAACCCAGTAAAAATTTACCGTATTATTAGAACAAAGTTGTTTGAGCAATAGGAATCATTCCCATACAAGTTTTGACGTACACGTTTACGATTTCAAAGCAGATGAAGCTGTCTGACTATCAGACAATATACAATGCTGTTCTGAATAATAGCAGCGCTATTCGATTTTCATACAAAATGCTCAACTTTGACATGCTGTAGTCTTGTTCCCTTTCAAGCAATCGAGTTGAAATTTTCTCCACAGAACTACAAATATGCCCCATTTTGTAAACACAAAATTTCAAAATTTTCTAAGCCCCTGCCGGAAAGTGAGATACTAGGTGAAATTGTTCGAAAAAATAGCAGTTTTAAAAATTTGAATTTCGGCTTGACATTATAGTTTTAAATTGTATATCACTTGCCATTGGAACAATTTCCTCCTACTTATCAAACCTACACCTAAACCGAAAATGTTTAAAATATTTGTAGAAGAAAAATTTTAAAATGAAAAACTGCTATTTTTTCGAAAAATTTCACCTAGTGTCTCACTTTTCGGCAGGGACTCAGAAAAAAACTGAAATTTTGTAGTTACAAAATTGATTATATTTGTAGTTCTGTGGAGAAAATTTCAGCTCAATTGCTTGAAAGGGAACAAAACTACAGCATGTCAAAGTTGAGCATTTTGTATGAAAATCGACATGCGCTGCTATTATTCAGAACAGCACTGTACATATGGTACAATTTGTATATTTGCTATTTAAACAAATAGAACCACATTCCAAAATTTCTTGTATTTCTGCCTGGTCATTTACCCATTGACCCATTGAAACTGAGTGATTAACACTAGGGCCTGTTACTCCAGTTCCTACTTGACCAGTTTTTTTAACTATCAGTGTAGAAAATGATCCCTGGACAAAGGCACAACCTTGTGATCAGCTTGATTGCTGTCAGGTCCTGGGGCTTAAATGTATCTTTACTCTGAAGAGAAAGATGCACACTAGTGCTATTGGTGATGCGAGTCAGAAGTGTTTCAAACTTAAACACTTTTGATGAACTTCACCAAAGAGATGATACTATACTAGATCTTTGTATGAGAAGTGATTTGATTTTATTTTTATTATTCCATTGCAGATAAATGAGCGGTCGTAAAAAGGTTCTTTGTTTTTTCCTTTTCGTTTCGTTTTGTACTTTCTTTTTATCTTTTTACTTTTTATTTCCTAAATGAAAAGTAACTCAATGGACCTATACTTGAAGAACATGCGACATTCGGAGGAACAACTAAGTTGGAACCAATTTCCCAGTGAAAACAGCATATTCCGCATCGAATCAAGGAGTGTGGGTTCCATTCCCGCTTTAGTTCGGAAAAATTTTCGCCAAGAACGATTGTGTCACTGGGCGTTACAAGTTCCGTTGTCTAGTGTGGTGCTTCCTTCAAAGGACTTAATCGTCCACGTGTCTAGATGAAGCAATAGTATTGTGTTGTGGCTGATTTATAGTTGTGATGGTAATAATGAAAGTGATGTATATAATGGTGATGGTAATAATAAAAGTGACGTGGTCATAATGTTGATGATATAGATGATATTTATCAATTGAAATGAAAGTGGGATTTGATAAGGACTGTTCATTTGAGAAAGTGGACACGTAATTTTTAAAGGAAACTGTTTATTTTCGGACAAATTCATGAGTTCTCTTGAAATACATGGAAATCAAGGTATTTTAGACCAAATTCACATAAGTTTGAACGTTTATTAAGCAGTCCTCGAGAATGCTCTGTCTTTTCTCTTGATACCTCCCATCGGGTTCTGTACAATTTTCTTCGTAACTTTTCGTTGTGCTATTGACCACATGTTCTTGGAAAAATCGATGAAACTTGCTTCTTTTTCATCCGTTGTGGTTGTCGTTGTCCGTTGTTCATCAAGATGTCGTTTGATTATTGCCCAATATTTTCCAATGGGGCGTAGTTCTTGGTAATTCGGTGGAATTTGCCATGTTTCAACAAATTTGACTTTTTCCTTTTTGAACATCTCCAAAGTAGCTGAAGCATAGTAAGTCGATGCTAGATCTGGCCAAAACAATGGAGGCTTGGTATGCTTTCGATAGATCGGCAGAAGACGTTTTTTAATGCATTCAGTGCTGTAATTTTCGCCGTTATTGAACCCGTTGTGAAATATGTAGTACTTTACATATCGCAGGAGCAAAATTCTTGCCATACCAAAACCTTTTTCCCATTTTTTTCTGTACGGATATTTCGTACGTTCTCAGGAGCATCTGCTTTCGATACAGTGTTGAAAAATTGTAATTTAGACACTTCGCGATTTAAGCCAAATCACGGAACGACAGCATTTCTGAACACCATTTGTGCAGAATAAATCTGCGTGTCGCAATGTTAAACCGACCCATCACCTGGAATTTACACCTGTTTTAATGTCAACTTTTTTCTGCTGTCAAAATAAAAACTTGAGAGCACACTGAAACAAAATTTTAATTTTTTTCTTGGATTTTTCACACCTAAAAGTTAACAATCACGTGTCCACTTTCTTAAATGAACAGTCCTTAGTTATGAAAGTATGAGTGAAGTGAAGTGAAAGTGTGACAAAAACTTTTCCCACCTTCTACCGAAACCTTCTGAGACAGATCGCAACAGTGTCTTCTTGGAAGCCATCTTTCGTATACGTCTTATGAACTGCTTCAGAAAGATTACGTCTTCTTTCCTATCTAAAGTCTAGTTTAGAGCATTGGATAGTATTCACTGTACGGCTAGCGACATAAAAAAAAAACCATCGGTGTAGAAAATGATAGATCCTTGTCGAATTTGTGGTCCTCCCATGGTCCAAACAGTACGAATGATTCTACTACATTGAACATAAGATTGAAAATGAACTGAATTTCCATCCAGTAATTGATGACTGTAACTAATGGATTAATTTTGATATAATTTAAGACGCTTAAATGTCCTTTTGCGTTACCACTAAGAAGAGGTTTTCATTGTTGAAATCGAACAGCACTTTTTTCGGCTTCTAATGGAATGATCTGAGGTAGTGGAAGAAGGTATTGAATCGCATCAAAAGCTTTTGTGGGTGCTCTGCGCATTGCGCCTGCCTGCTTCTGCATGGCACTGTTTTTCTTTAGCTTTTATCCACCACTCTAAAGAAGCATATGTTATTCTGGGTCTAATAACCATTTGTTAGAATTGTGTGATTCCTGAAATAATTTCGTGCAAGAGAAATGCACGTATTTATAACTAATCTAATAACTAAGATTTAGCATGATTTCTGGACGACAAATCCTTTAAAAACATTAGTTGGAATGCTTCTACACTCTACAGCCAAGGATGACTGAAGAATGTTTACTAGCAATTCGTCTAGGAAAATCTGTTAGATATTCATCCTGGACAATGCAATATTTAGTCAAATATCTCGTCCACAAAATTCAGCCCATAATTATTTTTTATGTTTTGTCAGAACTTTCTACAAAATTTTATTCCAGGTTTTCGAAAAAAAAAATTGTCTGAAATGTAAGCGTGTTATTTTTCCAGAAAGTTAGCCTTAGAAGATTTCCAATTACACTGCGGAACACGTTTTTGTCTCAAGCACCATAATACCGCTATACACTCAATTAGGGGTTGCTGAATCAATCCATTGCCGTTTTTAAAAATATCATAGCATGTCTAGTTTTTCAGATATTGGCTGTTGAAAATGCAAAAATTTACTATTTTAGTCAACTTGCATGCAAGTTTGTCAGCTTGTAAGGCAATTTGTTTGCTTAATTTTTTTTTTTTTTTTTTTTTTTTTTTTTTTTTTTTTTTTTTTTTTTTTTTTTTTTTTTGTGGTATTCAGTTGGAGCTGCCTGACAGCTTAACTTGTCAAGGCTGAACCCTCGGTCTGGCTTTTGCCAAGTTTCCCCTCTACCAGGACCAATACTCAGACGGACTAGGCAATGGCGCCCACATGAACACTGTTTTTTATTAGTATTGTGACGTGGTAGTTTTTGAAAAGTACCCATATTCCCTTGCTTCTGGAAGGAATCTCGAAGCATTATGAAAATCAGCAGCTCTATTAGAATTTGTTTGAAATAGTAGTGTAGAATTTGTTTGAAATAGTAGTGCATTACTAATACTGTCTAGTCGAAATGGTTTTGAATAATTTGTCATTCAAGTGCTATTCTTATTACTATTGTCTTTTACGTAAGATTAGAGTCTTAAATGTCAAGTGTCGTCAAGTCTTAACAAAATTAGGCTGTTTAGTAGTAGTTCTAGTTAATTTCATTTTTGTTGTTAAAAGTATTTATTGGTCATTACGTTCATATATCCTTAAAGAAAAAAGTCGCTTTCCTTATCTGTTCAACAATTTTTCGAAACTAGCAAGTGTACCCTAATGATCGATCTCAGCGTCTTACTTTCCATAGTCATTTTTATAGTGAATATTGAAGAGTAAAGTTACCTTAGGCTTCTATTACAGTCTCCTACAAGATTCACTTTTCGGTGGCAAATGCAATGCTTCACAACGCCTACTTTCTACTTGTAAATTTTGCGAAAATGAAGCTGGAATTAGATTATTTATACCGCTGTTACAAAAGAGGTATTTCTTGTTATGGCAATGTAAAAACCATATTAAAATAAGATTGTCGCCACTTATTTCTACTCAGTGAATCTACTAGTCATTTCCCTAAGAGTTCCTAAGTATTCCCTACGTCGTATATGATAACGATGTATCTAGCTAGCTAATAGTAAGAGTGGCTACGGATCATTCTGGTTAGCAAAAGGCAAACTGAACGTCACCAATAGTATTAATGTCCACTTCGAATAGATTAATTATTTGAAATGGGCATCAATTCTATCAATGATGCAGAATGTCCGTTGGATCACATCCGAGATATTATTGCGTCTATGCCATATGAATTATGACGCGGCTTTAAGCAAAAAATGCCAAAATGTGATACCACCACTACAGGTTACGCCTTTGGTTTCCATCATATGGGCTAATGGATTATGCCCTCCCATCGCGGCAAGGTCGCATAACCAAGGGGAGGGGGCAATTTGTTTGCTTAATTTGCCACAAAATTCAAACTTTATGTGTATAACAACATTTATCGGCAAAGTTTATAATACTTTCGATGCGGAAAAGTTATGTTTTGATGGTTCAAAAAAGTATTGTATATTCCCATATAATAGAAACAACGAATTTTGTATGGAGACAGCAAGCATGTCAAAAAAAATCGGTTTAATCCAAATTAAATCGCGCAATTTCAATCAAATTTAATCCTAAATGAAAGTTTAAGTGCAAAATAGCATGCTTTGTGGATTATACCACAAAAAAGTTTGATAAATTATACTTTAAATTTTATGTAAACATCAATAAAACCAGTGTTTTATACAACTTTGCCGACCTGTAGCAAAAAATTGTGAGGTGCTGGAACATTTCTGAAAATGGCATCAGATTCAGCAACCCCAAATTTACTCGAGACACATAATTTGATCATTGAGACACGCAAAAATGTCATTTTTGTTACGCTGTGTTACCCTTATAAGATTTCCAAATCACACTATGTTTGTCTTTATAAAACATTGATCTGTGACTCAATATTTTATTGCTGTTTGAGTTCAAGAAGCTGATCAAGCCTTTAGTTTCTTTATCAGCGGATCACGTAAATAGTGATTTATTGACCATTTTACTAAAAAAATAAGTATTTTTGAATAATGATTTCACTCAAATTTTGAACGGATTTAAACACCTTTGTTTCTTCGGAGCTGTCTGTTCCACCCTGGGAAAACCCGAAATTCAATTTTCCTAGTTTTTATGTAAATTCTTCTATTCCATTGATTAACCAATCTTCAAACCAATAATGAAAGAAACTCATTGACTATAGCGCCACCAATAGTCGAGGTCGAAAATGTAATTGGAATCGTTTTTCCCATACGTTTGGTCGATTTTCTCCACACAAACATTAAGCTCATTTTGCTTTCCATTAGAGTTGACGAATTCCACCCAAAAATTCACAGTATCTCCTAGAAGATTACTCACTTTAAGATTGTTTTAGTTTGTTCATTCTACCCCACCCTAACCGGCATGTTATTATCTTCAGTGGGGGACACAAAATCATAATAGATTGCGGGCACAGTTTTGCTCGAGTGATGCGTTCGTGGTGGGACGTCATTTGATTAGGTTCATTGGCATTCGATCTACAAGCTGTCTTATAGTCGTTCTTTGTTTTATACTCATTTTTAGTGAATAATGCCAACCGTTGATGAATACAACTTATAAGCACCCCAAGAAGCGCACGATTTCGGCCCCGATTGTACGATATTATTAACGACAGCGTGCCTCACTGTTATCAATGTGATATTGCCCTTCCCCGTCCACATGCTTCACCGACACCAAATTAGTTGGGAGTACACTTTACGGGCCATCCTAGCATCATACCTCTAGATATGCAGAATAGATTGTTGACTTTGGCGCGCGCGCTGATTCATTGCACTTTTCGGCGTCTCCCCATCCGTGATTGTGTTCAAAGGCCCAGCCAGACGCTTAATCAAGGGTGACACACATAAACTGCTTACATTATGTACGACTATTTCCTTTTGCGTCACCAGTCCATTAGTAATTGTAACACAACTTTCCGAAATATAGTCCCGCAACCAACAGCTGACTGTGGCCAAAAGATCTTCAAACTTCCCGAAAAATACGATTCGACCGCGTCGCAGACAAACGACAAAAACGAAGACGACGACGACGACGTTTTGTGGGCGACGCTCGACAACACACCGAAACACTCGAAGAGAATGATCCAGACTGAATGCGGGAGGACGCGGTCGCGTGTACGACAACCGACCAAAAGACCGTCCGACTCTCCGCCCATCCACCCACCCATCCGCGCCCACAACGACGCATCCAGTTCCTCATGGCGGTGGCGTCGCGTCGGGTCGGTGGCGTCCCACCCATCGCATCAGGCCAAATAACCCAATAACGCGCTGCTCCATTCCATGGTATGTGCTGTCGCTGTGTAATCTGACTCGGGCAGAGGTTGCCCAATGTTTGGAACGTGCGATACATCCGCAGGCTACTGCACTATTACACTGATAGGCAAAATAAAGTGCCCACCTTACCAGTTTTCGAATTTCTCCCATTGATTTGGTTCAAATTAAATTTAACACACTTAAACCTTTTTTGATATTCTATTTTTGATATTCTTTTAACCTTTCGGTCGTCGCGCGAATTTTTGTAACGCGAGTAGTCGCGCGTTGTACTTTGTACAACACCCTTGGTTTTGCGAATATCCCAGGAGTCTGACCACTTAGAAAGATGACGTCTTCGGCAAAGTTGTTCAGTAGCTCAAGGACTATCATTATTTTAGCCAAGAAATTCGGGATTTTGCCACTAGGCGGCGCTAGTGAGCTAAAACTTTTGTATCGCAGATCTCAGGATCCTGACCACTTAGAAATATGGCGTCTTCGGCAGAGTTGTTCAGTAGTGCAAATTATTTCTTTGTTTAATCCTTAGAGTTCGAGATTTTGTAAAATAATGGTAGTTCCTGAGCTTCTGAACAACTTAACCTGTCTAAAAAGTCAAGATTCTGTAGTATCCGCAAAACAAAAATGTTATGCTCACTACCGCCGCCTGGTGGCAAAATATCCTATTTCTTACCTCAAATAATGATAGTCCTTGAGCTACTGAACTACTTTGTCGACGACACTATCTCTCTACGTGGTCAGGCTCCTGAGATATCTGCAAACAAAAGTTTCATGCACACTAGCGCCGCCTTGTGGCAAAATTTTGAATCAACTAGCTCGAACAATGATAGTCCTTTACTTACTAAACAACTTTGCCGAAGACGCCATCCTTCTAAATGATCAGGATCCTGAAATATTTGCAAAACAAAAGTAAAATTTCCATGCCCACTAATGCTACCTAGCGGTCAAATTCCGAATTAAATGCGGTACCATCAGATAGCGCTTCACCTCCAGAACAACTTTACTAAAAACCCCAAGTTTCTATATTATCTGAATTTTGAGATATACCGATTTAAAACTGTGGTTTACGCGAACCGTATATAGTGCGTTCATTATTATGCGACTTTCATGTATATTTGTTGATTTTACCGCATTACCAAGGGTCATACTGTAAATAAAAACCATCGAATATTGATCTTAAGAAAATTCTTGAGGAATACATTTTGGTTTGGTGTCGATAGATATGTTTGTTGCAAAATGATAGCATATAAATCACAACTGTTGTACAAAGTACAACAGCGCGACAGCCCGAAGGTTAAATTTGCGCTTACGAAAATTTGATAAAAAAAAATCAGAGGGGGTTGTGTACAAGACACGACCGCATGACGTTAACTACGCCAAGTGATTTTCTGCACATGAATTTTAGTAGATTGTCATAGTTGCAGCCTTCCTTTAGTTCAAACTCTAACATAATATCGTAACGGTCGCAACATTAAGGCCCATTCACTAATTTCATAACGCTAAGGGGGTGGGTGGGTGTCCTAACGATGTTACGGCTCGTACAAAAACAGAAAAATATCAATAAAAAAAGCATCACAAGGGGGTGGGTGGGTGTCCAAAATGGCCTATTTTAGCGTTATGAAATATATAAACAAACCCTTATAGATTTTCAATTGACACCCAGTATATTGCCGTAAGACGTAGTTAACGAAAAAAAAGAGTTTTACTCGAAGAAAAAGAAAATCAATTTGTATTGAAAAAAAAAAATAGTGACAAATAAAGTGCCTACTTCCTTCTTGACCCCAGAAAAGATGATTTAAGAAAAATAAAAAGCAATTTAATAGTTAATGTGTCCTCCTTTGGCCTTAAGGACTTGCTGGAGGCGCTTCGGCATGCTTTTCACCAGGTTTTGTAGGTGTTGTGGATCTAGTTCTTCCCAGGCGCGCTCTAAGGCTTCAAAATAATTATTTTTGTTGGTAACACCAATTTTGTCAACCCTGGCATCGAGAATCGCCCACTAATTCTCGATGGGGTTGAGGTCTGGGCTTTCTCAACGTGACAACATGTCTACTTGAAGGTTTCAAATAAACAGCTTTTTGTTTATGTAGGAATAGTATTAGTTGAGTTTTGGAAGCATTAGGAGAAATCTTCCATTTCTGCAAGTATGAAGAAAATATATCCAAACTTTTTTTGCAATCGACTACAGATGACACGCAGACTTCGTTCTTTGGCGGAGAGGCCTGTGTCATCCACAAACAAGGATTTTTGAGATCCCTGAGGTAACTCAGGTAAGTCAGATGTGCAAATATTGTATAATATTGGTTCCAAAATTCTGCCTTGGGGTACACCAGCTCTTACAGGAAGTCATTCAGACCAAGAGTTCTGATAATTAATCTGAAGTGTACGATTTGACAGATAACTTTGAATTATTCTAACAATGTACTTTGGAAAATTAGTTTTTTTTTTCAATTTTACAATCAGGCCTTCATGCCAAACACTGTCGAATGCTTTTTCTATGTCTAGAAGAGCAAGACCAGTAGAATAGCCTTGGAAATTGTTGGAACGAATCAAATTTGTTACACGTAAAAGTTGATGAGTGGTCGAATGTCCATGGCGGAATCCGAACTGTTCATTGGCAAAAATTGAATTTTCGTTGATGTGGGCCATCATTCTGTTCAAAATAACCTTTTCAAAAAGTTTACTGATGGAGGAAAGCAAACTGATTGGACGATAGCTAGAAGCTTCTGCCGGATTTTTGTCTGGTTTTTTAATTGGAACAACCTTAGCATTTTTCCATTTGTCAGGAAAATATGCTAATTGAAAACATTTGTTAAATATATCAACTAGAAATGATAAGCTAGAAAATTCCATCATCGCCAGGAGCTTTCATATTTTTGAATTTTTTAATAATAGTTCTCACTTCTTCCAAATCAGTCTCCCAGGCATTTTCGCAGTCCTGAGTAACTTGATTTTCAATTGGACTAGTAAGTCCTAAATTAAAATTGTGCGCACTTTCAAACTGCATAGCAAGTTTTTTAGCTTTTTCACAATTAGTTAGTAATAATTTTGTTTTCCTCTTTCAATGCCGGTATTGGCTTCTGAGGTTTTTTCAAAATTTTAGATAATTTCCAAAAGGGCTTAGAGCCAGGGTCCAATTGAGAAATCTTCTTTTCAAAACTGTTGTTTCTTAATTGGAAGAAACGTTTCTTGATTTCTTTTTGCAAATCCTGCCATATAATTTTCATAGCAGGATCACGAGTGCGTTGAAATTGCCTTCTCCTCACGTTTTTAAGACGGATCAAGAGTTTAAGATCATCGGCTATAATCACGGATTCAAATTTTACTTCACATTTTGGAATTGCAATGCTCCTGGCTTCAACAATGGAATTTGTTAAAGTTTCAAGAGCATTGTCAATATCAAGTTTGGTTTGTAAGGGAATATTAACATCAAGATTAGAGTCAATAAATGTTTCATATATATTCCAGTCGGCTCGAAAATAATTGAAAGTGGAGCTGATAGGATTGAGAATCGCTTCATTGGATATTTGAAATGTAATAGGGACATGATCAGAATCAAAATCAGCATGAGTAATCAGTTGCCCACAAAGATGACTAGAGTCAGTTAAGACTAAATCAGTCGTAGGTGGATTTCTAGAAGAGGAAAAACATGTAGGGCTTTCAAGCTTTTGAATTGAGAAATATCCTGAAGAGCACTCATCAAATAAAATTCTGCCGTTGGAATTACTTTGAGAATTATTCCATGACCGATGTTTGGCATTAAAGTCACCAATGACAAAAATTTTTGACTTATTGTGAGTCAATTTTCGCAAGTCAGTTTGGAGCAAATTAACTTACTGTTCAGAGCTTTGAAAAGGCAAATAGGCAGCTATGAAAGTATATTTACTAAGCTGTGTTTCAACAGAAACATCTAAAGTTTCAAAAACTTTAGTTTCAAATGACGAAAAAAGTTGATGATGATGATGATGATCATAACGATAAACAAAATAGTTTGGATCTCTTTTGAGTTTAGATCCAGGTTCCAAATAAGTTTCAGTAATAACTGCTATATGTACAGTATTGGACAAAACATTTGCAACTTTTTCGGTTTTCCATACAAAATGACCAACTTTGGTAAGCTAGATCTCAGTTATTTGTTGACCGATTTGAATGAAGTTTTCACAGAACATCAGACATAACTTGAATTTCAAAACATATTTTTGAATATATTTTCCAATCACGAGTTTAAATGTAATAACAAATTAGCTAGAGTGTAGTTTTCGACGAAAATTTTAAAACTATTTATCTTAAAATCTAATAGCCCTACACAAAAACTGCTTTCAGCAAACTTGTTCAACTCGTCAAAATCTACAACTTTGCTGAAGATATCGTCAAGCTATTCCTTTAATGTATTTAGTTATGTCAATTATAAAAAATCGTCAAGAAATTCACTTTAGTCAAACCGTTACTGCTTTTGAACTCGTGATTGGAAAAATCACTCAAAAATATAAGATAAAATTCAAGTTATGTCTGATGTTCTGTGAAAATTTCATTCAAATCGGTCTACAAATAACTGAGATCTAGCTTACCAAAGTTGGTCATTTTGTATGGAAATCCGAAAAAGTTGCAAATGCTTTGTCCAATACTGTATGTTATTAGCTGTAAGAAAATTGAACTGCTCCTCCTCTTTACCATTCAAAGAACGAGCATTCCAATTTTATGGAATTGGTTATTGACTTGTTACTCTATCTTACTATAATAGGTTTGATTAATCAACATTTTTCAATTCTTTTGCAATCCTTTAGTTGAGAACCTCTAAGCCTAGACCATCCCATGCCACCCATTCCAAACAGTCGACAATCTCTTCTTGCGGCCCGTGTTTCTCTCCAGCTCTTTTGCGTATTCTCTCGCTCCCAAAAAGTACAACTCGCGATAGAGCCGAGAATGCTCCCTCATCGTAATTTGTGTGGAACCATGCGGTGCAATCGTTCCCCTAATGTATTGGAAATGCTCTAGAGAACAGCAGACGGCGGAGACCGGCAACCTAATCAAATATTGCACGCTCCCATCGCGAGAAGCTATAGTTCCGACTGTGAATGAAAGCATTTTGTTTCCAAACAGAGAGCCGGAGTGCGATGGAAGAAAATTACCGTCTATACGGCGTGTTAATATGTTGGAATCACTATGGGTTGATGTGGTTATGTAGGCGGCAATAACCCTTCATACAAATGTACCGCTTTTCGCATTTGAACAAGAATTTTCCAGAGTGTGTTTGTCGATATTATTATGGGTGTTATTTGTTTTAAGTTTATTACTCAGAATAATGTTGACGTTGATTTCAAGGAAAATAATCGTGCGCCTTTGTGGGATTGAATATTTTAGAAAATCTACGTTGAACAAGCAGCCCTCCTTATAGATTTCTATACCTGAACTGCCGTGAATCGCAAGTCAGTCCCATCTGTATTTTCGTCAAAATTGAGTTGAGTTCACTTTTCAACATATCTTCCAATACCTACTCTTCCAGCTGCACTAATGAGATAATATGATTTGTTCGGAAAAAATAGGAAAAAACAGCAAGTCAAATTGTCCCATAATGAAAAGTAATCGCATATCAGTCTCGCTACAGATTTCCGCACCGTGTAACACAAAAATGAATCGCGTTGTGATCATCTTTATATTTTTCTCGGAAAGATATCGTAGGGAAAAGCAAATTGTGAAAGTTTTAATAAGATTTGAACATGTTCTGATCCTGTGGAATTTTTAGAACATTCGTATGGAAAACGAGTTTGGAAACTTCAAAGCCCATTTTCTCAATGCCTACTTTTTACAGATGGGACTGACTTGCGATTCACGGCAGTGAACTTGCAATAAAAATTTTGTCCAAATCAAATAAGCGATTTATTATTATCATTTATGCGTTTGTCTATGATAAGCACAATCATGCCATCTTCGTTGTACAATTTCGAGAAGTCCATACTCAGTAATGTGCACAGAGCCCAAATAAGTAAGAAAATGTAGAAAAATTGTGAAAATAATAAAAAGTTATAAATAACTTTTAGCTTTAAACTATACCGTTGACTCAAGGGGAGGGACATGATTGGGGTTCATTTTCTTCTTCCCTATTGGGATAGAGCCGGCTACTCAACATTATCTGAGAGCTTTCTTTGTCTAAATTGCCATTTTTCGCATTCGTATATCTTGTGGCAGGTACGATTATATTGTATGCCCAGGAAAGTCAAGGAAATTTGCATTACGAAAAGATGCTGAACCGACCGGGAATCGAACCCAGACATCTTCAGGCATGGCTTTGCTTTGTAGCCGCGGACTCTAACCACTAGGCTAAGGAAGGCCCCTGATTGGGGTTCATTTTATCGATACATAAAATTTTGTCCTACATTGGAGCAAAACACACCTTACTTTTGCTTTTTCTACCAGTGATTTCATGTCAATTTCAAATTAAACAGGTACTCACTCACCTTCAAATGATGGTATTCCGAGCCCTGAGGATAATTTCCACATGGCCCACCTTCCTCCTCTTGGGCGCCTTTAGCTTCCGGTAGCGATGACCGCGTAATCTTCCAGTGCATATTGACTCCTGCTCCAGCTCGTCTTCCGTCAGCTCATCATCCGAGTACCGACATTCGACCATGTCTCCAGGATTCACTTCCGCTTCCTCATCCCCCGGCTCATTTCGATCTATCGGTTCACAAATGACACCCTCAGCCTTATCCACGAGAGTGTCTTTGACAGTGGGACTTCCGGTGCTGATGCCTTCGATCACGGATGGAGTTGATTTTGGATTGATTTTTTGTTCCGGCTTACTTTTGCCAAACAACCACTTTGCCATCAGAAGAGCCGATTGATGGCTCTGTTTCTGCCACGCTTTCGACGACATATTCTGCAAACATATCACCACGTAATATTTTCACTATAGCTCACTGGTATTATGAATATTATTGATTTAATAATTTTAATATGATATTATTCAACTTTTGAAGACAAAATCGAAAAAAAAAACGAAGGCCGGAAACGTTGCAGAATAATTTTTAAATTGTTTAAAAATAACAAGACCAAAACAAGTTTTCTGTCACATGATGTTGACAGACTGTCGGAGTTCGCATTACACGGCAAAAAATGTGCACGTTGATTCTCGAAGCTTTACTCAGAAATAAAAATATGTAGTAGGGAGTCGGATCCCATTCCCGCATAGAAATTTACCATATTCGAAACATTCGAGGATAACTAGAACATAGGCTTCATTCTCAAATTTCATAACGCTACCATTCAAGAGATACGGTTATACCATAATTGAACTTCATTAAATATTACAACTACAATTTTTATTGGTTATGCTACAAGTTTACCGTAGTTCATGGAATGTACGCCGAACATAGCGTTAATGGGTTAGCATAATAGGTATGGGATGGTACACAAATTATGTCACGCTAAATTTCAACTTTTTCGACACCCCCCCCCCCCCTTTGTCACGCTTTTTGTATGAGTCCTCCGAAAATTTTGTAAGGGTTGTCACGCTTGGCTTGACCCCCTCCCCCCCCTTTAAGCGTGACATCATTTGTGCATGACCCCTATGTGCTCATTCATAAATTTCATAACGCTGAAGGGGGTGGGTGGGTGTTTTTGTGCTGTTACGGCTCATACAAAATTTGTAATATATTCATACAAAAAGCGTTACGAGGGGGTGGGTGGGTGTCGAAAATGTCCATTTTTAGCGTTATGAAATTTGTGAATGAAGCCTAAGTGGGCTACGTATTAATTGGGCTCCCGTTAGTTGGGCTATGGGGCTCTGCACAAAAATATTCTTCTCTCTTTCACTCTTTCACAAAATTTGTAAACAACAAGGCCAGTAAACGTCAAAATCGCATACAAAATCTAAATAGTGCTGAGGACCATAGCCCACCTCTGGGAGGAAGGCACCGATACTACACACGAAATATGACACAACACAAAGTTATTTTAAACTGCAAGAAAACTCCAACGTGCCAGAGACAATAAAGGCAGACTTGATGAAAATTGCTAGCTTTCTTTTGTTGTGTACCTTCGAGCTTTCTGGACAAACATGGAAAAAGGGCCAAAGTTTTCTATGCAGTTAATTTTCGTTTTTATTGGAAAAAGTAAAATTATGAGTATTTGAATACTTTATATTCAATCAGAATAAAAGGTGCTATCGTAACATTACTTTTAAATTAGCATGTATACAAAAACAAATTGTATAGCTTTTCAAACGATTATTTGTCACATTTGATGAAATGCAAAAATATGTTTTGATGAATTTCGCGCTTGTATCATGTTTGTCCATTGTTTAAGATCTGGGCTCACAGTGACAGTTCGTGACAGCAGAATCTCGGCTCACCTTGACGTACATAAATTTCGTATCGGTTTCTTCCTCCAAGGCCCACCTAAAACGAAGGCAAACGTCATAAGATGCAATTTATAAATGTTGGTAGCTCTGTTTTTCTTTTGTTCTATGTTATTTGACAGCTTCAAACTCAGCCCGATTAGTGAAAGTCTTTCACTAATTAGGCTACAGATTTAGTGCAACGAACGAAAATTGACTGTATTTAAAAATTGGGTCCATAAATGAACTTTGACACTTTTGGTCATGTTTGAGTAGTCGACAAAAACACCACAGGGATTTAAGGCTAAGTAGCCCGTCATTCGTTTTGACAGCCATGTTGATTTTGCAGCTTGCACTATCAAAGTGATAAAACTCAGTCATCATAAGGGTTCATTCATAACGCCAAAAATGGCAATTTTGGATATCCACCCACCCCCTCGTAACACTTTTTGTATGAATGTTTTATAAATTTTGTATGAGCCATAACATCACGGGACACCCACCCACCCCTTGAGCGTTATGATATTTGTAAATGGGTCCTAAGTAACATTAATTCAGAAAAGTATCACTACATGCAATTACATGCAGAAAATATGCTGATACTTTTTCAGCTATGTCATTGAAAAACCAAGTGAATTTCTTCAATTCTCAATCGTAAGGTGAATTAGTAACAATGATCAATGCCTAGTGCACGAGGTAGGCCGTCATTAAAATTTGTACGGATCGTCGATGATTGTTGCTAATTCATCTCACGATTTCGACTCAAAGAAAATCAGTTGGTATTGCACTGACAAAGATGAAAAAGTATTAGCCTTGCTCATCTCCGTATGAATTGTATGTGGAACAGACTGACTTATAATCTTGACTAGGTGACCCATAATAGTATGACCACTATAACTTCGGAAATGATGCGCTGTATAGTGCACACTACTTCCGATGTCATATTTTGTGTACACTTGTCGTACATTATGGGTCATCTAATCACGATTATGAGTCACTCTGTTACACATGCAATGTAAATGCAAATGACCCATAATAGTGGGCAAGGGGCAAGACAGATTCAACATGAGAGTATCCACCAGAGTTACTCAGAATTCATCAAATTCGCTCAGGTTACAGATTTGTCTAGGTAATCCCAAGATAAAAGATGGTGGGAAGTTCTAAACGGGTATTCCTCAGAAGACACGTGAGTTACTCAGGATTGCTCAGAATGCTTCAGTTTGTCAAAGACATAATCAGACCAAATCAAATTCTGTCACTCTTCAAATTGACCATGGTTGTGTATGTTTAATTTCGATCAACGTTAAGTTTATCTATTTTGTACTATTTAATTGGCCATTAAATGTAAGCTAAAAGTTTAGGCCCAAACGCAATGATAGCGGAACGGCAACGGAAAACGGAACCGGTTCGCCAGCATGATTCACACAATCTCGACTGAACTGACAACGAATGAAAGTGAACCAACACTGAGGCGACAAGCATATTATAGTTCATGCTGGCGAATCGGTACCGCTTTCCGTTGCCGTTCCGCTATCATTGCGTTTGGGCCTTTTACGTTGTAATTATATATGAAATAATCACAAACAGTAGATGTAGCCGAACCGCCAACATTTTTTCGGCAGGACAATGCGTATGCTGCGTTGAAGAAAATCACAGTCTGAGAAGAGTATCATAAACCTTCCTGAATGGAGTTTTGCCTGTAGTGTAGCCTGAAGTACTTTGTAATAAAACCTATGGCACGACGTGATAATGAATTATCTTTCATCGCGTGTCTTCTCCGTTCTTTTTCTTCTTTCTGGCGTTGTCTTCTCCGTTATGAGTTCCATAATGATAATAAAAGTACATGAAAACTGTTTCAATTTACGTTTTATTCTCGGTATGAATACGGAATATTCAAATACAGACTCGACATCGAAACTGAATTGAGTCTCCGACAGGAAGTAGTTCCTGCTTCTAGCCCGGATTGTGAACGGCCTCATTCGCCTTCGAACAGACATTTTTCTTCCCAGCACTGGACATTCATTTCACTTTCAGTTTTGTCCTTCATGACGATCGGTCTTGTGTCTTTCTCGGGCGAATATTGTCCTTGCTGGATTTAATCTTCCGGCTTGTCACCGCGTAGGCGTAGATGCGGCAGGATAACCGTTTGATAGTTGCAAATAGCATGTTTTTCACACTAAATCCATTGCTATATGCGGCTAAGAAATTTTTCCTAGAAAAATAAATAATTATAATAAATTATTGAAATTTAAAATCATATAAATATGGATTTACTTACTTTACAATCAGTAATTACTTCAAAACTTTTCATCTTCATTATTTATCGCTGTTTTGATATGTCAAACTGAGTTTGGTTTGTTATTCTTTTTTTTTAACCGCTTTGCCAAAATCAAGATGATTCAAGGGTGGGAATTTCGAATCGCAAATTCCTCAGAGTTGCTCAGAGTTACTCTGAACTGCTCCAGATTCACTCTGCTTTGAACACTGTCTTGCCCCTTGGAGATGACCCATTACAATGTGAGCATTGTATGTGTAATTGATTGAAATTGCAGCGGTGATAAAAAATTGGATAGCGGAAGGCAAACTAGAAGCTGTCCATTACCATTGTGCATGGCGTGTCATAAATGTTAAATCCCTCACGCAACCCCCCTAGCACCCCCTACGTAATTAATGGATAAAGAGTAAAAGAACTACCTACCACGCAGGATTCTGCTAAAGCTCTCGGCAAGAATATTGTTTTTGAGGGCTGGATCTGTTGGTTCGGCGCGTTTTGGGCAATGCACACAGCACAACTCGGCGATGGGTTTCGCTCCCCAAGGAACGCTTTTTTCTGCTTTGGTAGTGCCCCATGCTTGAGTTGCACTTGTGCAAGTCATGTATTCCGCTGTGCCGGTCCTAAAATTATGTAAGAAATTTTTAATTTTATTTTCGGAAGATATTTCATGTATGCATACCTGTTCAATTCAAGGAGGCACTCAATGATATGCTTGCAACGGTTCGTACCGGCTTTGCAGGAACATTTCAAAACCCAGTTGTCGATCGAATCCGCTAGTTTTAGCTCCACTTTGTGAGGGATTTGATTAGGATGTGAAGACTGACGAACATATCCTGAGATTTCAACGCAGTCCAGATGCTTGGCAGTATAGCCAATGCAAATGATATGCTTCGCATCATGAACTGTGAAACCCTCCCTGATCGGTCGGACGGAATCTCCTACATAATCGATTATATCGATCAGTTTTACATCCACTGGGATATCATCCATCGATGCAGTTGAATTTGCTCCAGACATCGAGCGGTCGGCTGGAATGGAAAAAAAATCACAAACAAACCACCATAACCTCCTGCAAACTCTGATTTTTCGAAGATTTCCCGTAATTCTTGTCCGTTTGAAATGCGATAAAACCAGGTCCGTCACACTCAGGCTCAGATTGGGTACCACTTCTAGTACTGCATTTGGTCCCTCGGTAGTGCAAAAGGTACCCAAGTTTGACAGATCGCAGTACACTTTGAACGGCATTCTAGATTACCATATGAGCCATGAAATTTTGAGCAACTGCAAGGGACATGGGGGTCTTTAATTTGTCTTTGATATAACCGCTAAGTAAAAGAAAAACTAAATTCTTACCTGCTGTAGAACTCATTTCACTGGTTTTCGATTAATTTCACGAGAAAAACGCCTTTTTTCAGCTGTTGAGATCAGAGAAGTTATCAAAACAAACAACAATCATCATTTTTCGTTTCCATCCGCCACAACTAGGTGTCGCATGGACTGTTTCAGTTTTGCGACAAAACGTCAATATTGTTTTAGTATTGTATTTTTTATCCGGGATGCTCTTCCGTATTATTGAATAAAAACAAGAATTCATTCAACATTTTAGGACCCAATGGACCGATGCAAGAGTTCATTATTTGATGTTTGAGCGGTGCCGTGTTATTTAAGTGACCATGCCAACGAGTGAATTCGGCACCGCTCAAACGTCAAATTAGTGAACTCGTGCACTGGTCCATTGGGTGATGTTCGGTTGGTCCCTGTGTTGAGTTCCATAAGCGTCGGCGCACAAACAACCAAATTTTAACCTGTTTTAAACATGTGTACCAATCTCTAGAATTTTTTGAATATTCGTATGGAAAACAAGTTTGAAAACTTCACAGCCCATTTTCTCAATGCCTACTTTTTACAGATGGGACTGACTTGCGATTCGCGGCAGTTTAGTCGGCTGTGAAATGTTCAATGAGGCAAGTTGAAAATTTTCACGACAATTCATTCGTCAACAAAACGAACAATTAATTTTTATTATCATTGGGCTTCTCAAGAATTTTCAGCATTTCGAGCATGAGTTGGACAATTTGTGAATCTTTTCTCGAAACCGTTGGACCCAGGCCAACCATATATCGATACACAGTGTTCTTCGTAGCCAGGATGTCCCGGGCGATAAGTGAATATCGCCCACTGTCAGTTGTAAGAACTGTGAAAATAAAGACCATTGTTTTGTTTAATTGTTTGTTGTGGTTTGATTATCAATTTTTGATATTGTTAAATCAGCTAATAATGGGCAAAAAGTTGAAGCACATTCAACATTTCGATGGTTTAGGAAAGAGAGAAAACATTGAAAGGCATCTTGCAAGCCTCCAAGCAAGCAATCAGTTATTTTATTGCGACACTTGCTCGATTACGGATCATAAACATTAAACAAAACTTCGCATCCTGATTGCACTCTCGAATCAATTTACCTGAAAATGGGTAAACACATGGAGATGTTGACTACGCTAGAAGTCGTCCCGTGCCATGGGCCTGGTTGGACCACCAAATAAGTTGTGCGCCGATCGATCACTTGTGTTGTTAAGTGAACGAAAATTCACTGTTTTTTGTAGCTTGATCAAAAAAGTACATATTTCTGAGTATAACGCGATTTCATTGTACTTCAATATCTTAATGTTGACATTAGATATGATTTGAAAACATGTCATTCCGTCGTTTCAATAACATTTCAATTGACACGATGATAGCTCGTCCCGAAGTAAAATTTGCTGAGGGGTGATTCAAAAGGAATTTCCTTTTTAATTTCAAACGTGTTTTAAAATAAGTTCCAGGTCACGGAACATTATGAAATTTTGGATTCTAGTTCTATTTTTAACTTAGATTCAGAATATGCAACAAACTGGATAGCCCTAAACAAGCCAGTTTTGGAGCTGTCAAAATGATTTAAATCGCTTGCAAAACTGGCTAAAAAACAAGACAAGACGGTACGAACATGTTTATTCTTTGTTTTTCATCGATTAAACATTTATGCTCGCTGTTCAGTTTAGGACTCGGCGAGATATTTTGACATTTCTTTATTTACTTTTTGGCTGGCGCAGACTGTTGGACAGTCTGCGTATTTAAATATACTGCTTCGCGACTGAAAAAGGATGAACCAACGTGCGAAGTTCGACTTTTGACCAACTTCGCCGCGTCGCGAGTCACTTCGCTATAGTGCGCATCTATGCCCTCCGCCGTGTGCATTAGAATTCATTCACAAATTTCATAACGCCGAAAATGGCCATTTTTGATACCCACCCACCCCCTCATAACGCTTTTTGTATGAACATCTTACAAATTTTGTATGAGCTGTAACCAGAGACGCATTTTGAACGCTCATGTTCTGTGAGCGTTCTCAAATGTTCCTGCGATTGCTCTCGTGTTCATGTTCAGTTTTTTGAACAAACACATGACCACTAGATTGAACACGATGTCGTGATCTCCAAAATATTCCACAAACTAGCAATTACGCTCTTTTACTTTAAAGTTCCACATAACAATCTACCAAGATTTTAGTACAGCGCAGATTCGATGATTTGGTCTCACCTGCGCTCCAACAAGCGAATAGTATTCGCTAGTAGAGTCTACTGACAACTGGGATAAAAATTGAGTGAAATTAAGAACTGGCATTAAAAATAAAAAAGAATTTTGAAAATTGTATAGAATACTTTTATTGCAAAACTATTGAAGCTGTGATGAAGAAAGATGGATGTTGATTATATTTTGCGACTTGCCGGACCGCACGGGCCAGCAACCAAACCGAATCCATCGAGCCAACAGGAACTCCAGAATATGGGGCTATACAAGACATCTTAGGACTAGGCTTCAAGTTACCGTCAAAAACATCGCCATTAATTGGCCACTATTTAATTTCGTCAAATGTAAGACCGTTTTTCAGTTTGTAAAAAACATGATCCTGAAACAGAAATTATTTTTTATAATAGCTTTTGTCTATTCGGTACAAAACATTTTTACTTGCCAGGGATAATTCAACGGTAATTCGAATTATTTTTCCGTCCTTTGCAGTGCAATACATAAATGAGAAAACAATGACTGACGGTAACGGTTGCCACGAGATGAACAGTGCACTGTGATCAAACATTGCATATTGTTTGAACTTGAACACGGCTCTCGTGAGCACAAGCTTAGAACAGAACATGATCAGAACGCGTTCAAATGCATCTCTGGCTGTAACATCATAAGGACCCCCATCCACCCCCTTCAGCGTTATGAAATTTGTGAATAAGCCCTTAGGGTTCATTCACAAATTTCATAACGCCAAAAATGGCAATTTTCGACACCCATCCACCCCCTCGTAACACTTTTTGTATGAATATTTTATAAATTTTGTATGAGCCGTAACATCACGGGGACACCCACCCACCCCTTGAGCGTTATGAAATTTGTGAATGGGCCCTTATGCGCACTATTGAGAATCGAGTTGCGACGCTGCGAAATTGGCCAAAAATCAAACTTGGCATGTTGGTTAACCCATTTTCCAACGCGAAGCAGTAAATTTATAAAGATTTCCAATATAGGCCTTTCCACATAAAGTTTCAAATCAGCTGATCGAGAAGCTCTTTGCCAGTTCTTCTATGAAAATGACAGGCCCGTGTTAGCACCGGCCCTCCACCGATGTAAACAAATGCATAGACGGACCTTTCACATGAAAAGGCCTATGGTTTTATTGTGCTCTGCAAGATAACTCCACGTATCTTCTGCGCGTGACCGCCGTCGCTGGATGTGGATTTTAAATGAGCGCCGCAATAATATTATACCAAATGCCCGTATGCCAAAAATGACCTGGTCCCGTTTTCGTTTCAGCCGAATGAAAAGTTGTCGGAGTTAACAAACAATTTGTTGTTTGTTTTTAAAGTAATCAAAACATTTCTTCGTTCACGGATTGCATTCATGCTTTTTTTTATAATTTTGTAAATTTGCCTAAAATGTTCACTAACTAGCTTGTAAGAGTTATGAAAATTTTGTGAAACTAAGTGTCGTGCCGAAATAAAGTGCCTTCGTTGCTCTCAATGTTCAAGGTGCACCACCTGCAGGTAAGCAAGCGAATCTAAGGCGCATTCAATGTTTTCTCCAGCTCATCACAAACTTCGCACACGAGAAGACGAATAGTATCCAGTAACAGCTCAGCATATCGTTGATCTTCTTTCGGGAACACCAGAATGCACCGTGCCGTTTCTTGAGCCATTGCTTCCTTCGTCATGGGCTCGCTAGGGCTGTGCAACTTCCGGCGAACAATTTCCAGTCGCATCACATCGAAGGCCGCTAGAGAGCGAGTTTCCACGCTTCGATGGATGATGGCTTTGTACTTGATCAGATTTGTCTCCAAGAACCGTCTCTGTCGGAAGGTTAGGTGTATCAAAGGATGATCCTCGGCGGTTGCTCGTTTTTCGATGCAAACCGCCACAACGGACGGGATCTCCAGCTCTTCACTGGAAGACGCTAGAATGGTTTCTTCGGAATCTACAATATGCTCAACAAGCGACGTGACGGAAGTGACTGGAGTTGGTGGCCTCAGGCGGGATTTCTTAAAGTGTTCCTGCTCGGTTTCAATTTCTGTTACTATTTGGACGTCTCCGATGGAGACCCGATGATGGGTGCTTCCAGAACGGTTCGATAAGGAAGATTCGCGTTTCCAGCGTGCACTCCAAGGGCCACAAAGCGTCGACTGGCGTCGTTGAACATCTGATTCAATTCGATTGCGCATTTTAGTAGCCACCTGCTCTATCAGATAGCACCCGGCATCTACGACTTGTTCTTTAACTTGTTGGAGAATGTTCAAGAGAGCCTCGGTGGTATATTGGATAGTTTGTCGATCAAGCGGAAGCTGTTCCTGAGGCATGTTGGCAAAGTCACTGATCAGTTGTCTGGCTGTATCGATTATCTGGGTGCTGCTGATGTTGGGGCTGATGGTCGTGTGGATGCTGTAGGCTATGTTGACGGCCTGTTGAACTGAAGCACGCGACAGCTGTCGACTGAGATTCGGCTGGCGGATTCTGATGTTCTGCCAGGCCTTTAGCATGGCACGCATCAGAGCCGGTTTGGAACGCTTGTCGTATTTGCTGGAGAGGTTGCGTGCCTTTCGGCTAGTCAGTTGACGTTCCGAGCGCTCCTGAAGTTGCGCCGATCGTAGCATTCGACGTTCTACGTTCTTGCGGTTGTTCTGAAGGAAGTCCTTTAGAAGTGCTGCACGGCGGGCTTCCGTTTGTTGGGTTGAGATGAAAAGCATCTTGTGTCGTTCCTTTTTCTGGGTTATATGATAGGAATTATTGTATGCTATTGAGAATTTCAATGAAAACTTAGGTATACCGTGATTTTGTTGGATTCCGCAATCCTTTTCTTCATAACGGCCAATCTACGAGTTCTGAGAGCATCTCGTTCACGAAGTTTCCGTTTCAGTCGAAGGCCATACCTATCAATGTTCAATGTGGTAAATATAAAATTTGCAAGCGTTAAATCATTGGAACTTACGATTTTTGGGACGCCTTTAGTAGAGCATTGTTGTACCGCACTTGCAACATTCGGAGATGACCTTCCCTCAGACTGGTTTGCTTAAAAATCTCCCGACAATGTAGAAATTTCTTCATCATTTTGTGATACCGAGCAATTGCCTTCAAAGTCCTAGAAACAATTTATGAAAAATAAATAATTACTAATAGCAAGTCGGATGCCATTCTTACCACTTTTGATTCACTTCGGCACTTCGGCGGGGGTTTTAGAAAACTACGGAGCTCATATTTGGCCACAATATGCGTCGTACTGAAGCGCTTCTTACTGCAAAGTTTCAGACAATTCGAAAAAAAAAACCAAGCCAAAGTGAATCATGGAAGTGACCAAGTGGTTCTGCAACCTATATTATATTGTAGGGCTGGTAGCAGGAAGAATTAATCATTATTTCAATGCATATCTATAAAAAGTTAATATTTTAACCAAAATAGTCTCGAATATATCTTTTTTCATATACCTGCTTGCGATGAATCCTGGTAGTAAATACCAGGGTTGCGATGGATCTTCTTCGTGAACAATGATCGACGCATCTTCGCGATCCAACATTCGCCAAAATTCATTTTTCATTTTTGCGTCACGAAGAGCATCGCAAAAAGCGAACGGATGCAACGTCGAAGAAGCAAAATGAACACACCGATAAGTGGTTCGCGAAGCCTCTCCCCTCGTAGGATTCATTTATCCACGTGCTGTTCATTCTCGTGATTTATTGCAAGGTTGCTTCTTCTCGTAAAGTCAAGCAAACACTCCACGCTAAGCCAGCTCCACGCAGCGCATGTGTTAAAACTACACAGAATGAGGCAACCAATGCAGAACTGGCTGACTGAGTGAAAATTCTGAGTAGGTCGCACTAATTCTGTGAGTTGCCGACTTTTCGCCTTCGGCTGTCCGAGATCGATGGAAAGGGAACTGTCAATGGTATCCCGCGTGGCAGCAAACAGTTGGCCGTTGGTAAGATGGGGAGTTTTCTGAGATGTTTTCTAGCGAAAAGCCGGAAGGTGGTCGCAAATGCGAAAGTTTTTTCCCCATTTGCTTCCGCTTCGGCTATTCAAATGAAAAAATCTCTGAAAATCTTTAAAATTGGAATGTTTTTTTTTAATGTTTTCAGAAGCAAAACAAAAATGGAAACGAATTCCGCATTCCAAGCGTTCCTCCTCTGTGCGCAATTCACTCATTGAGTTTTGTTTACCACCGTTTGCACAAAACTGTGTACAGCCCCTTTGCACAGAATCTGTGCTGCACGAAAAGAGGTCAATTTTGTGCGCTCGGCACTCATTTTTGAGCGGAGCAAGTTTAGCGTGATTGTTGCAAGCCCACATGAAGATGATCGAAATGAATATTTTTCTGTTCTTCGCGAAGAGCAGGCGGCGTGGATCGTACCGTTCACATAGGCCAGGAGAAGTGGATGAACTTGTCATTCATTTTTCTGTCAAATCTCATACAAAATCTACTTTTTCTTTGACAGAAATTCACTCTAGGTGAACCACTTCCCCTGGCCTATTACCAAGCGATGGAAAATCACCCGATGATAGCGTCGGGAGAAACAGCGATCCGAAAATGAAACACGAACGAATGAAGCGCCCGAACGGTTGTTTGTGTTTATTCGCAGATTCTGTTTTGATGCCTACGAAAATTCATCGTGCCTCGCGTTTCCGATCGTTGTTCAGCAACATTGGTAAATACTAGTAGCACCAGAGAAACCTTCAAAAGCTCTTACATGACTATTACATTTATTATTTATTTTCCTCAAATTTGTTGTGAAAAAACTTCAGAAATGTTTCTAGTGATTTCTACAAGAATTCCTCAATTTATTCTTTCATCAATTCGCTCAAGATTTTGCTCCAGAATTGGCTCCAGGAAAACCTTGAGTATTCCAGCGCAACTATCTCTTGTGATTTGCACAGGAATCACTCTAAAAAATTTGGACCTGGGATCGAATCCCATCCCCGACATAGTCACTTATGACGTAAAAAGTTATAGTGACGACTTCCTTCGGAAGGGAAGTAAAGCCGTTGGTCCCGAGATGAACTAGCCCAGGGCTAAAAATCTCGTTAATAAAGTCAAACCAACCATCTAAAAAATTTCCCTGGGACTGTGTATAGCAAAATGGCAACCTTAATAATGAAAGCTCTTAGCTCATAACTGTGGAAGTGTTCCCCCTATGCTGAGAAGCAGGCTCTGTCCCAGTTGAGATGTAATGCCGATAAGAAGAAGAAGAAGAAGAAGAAGAAGAAGAAGAAGAAGAAGAAGATATCGCAGGGTTTCCTACAGAGATTTTTCTACTACTTCCACCGATTTCTCCAGCTGTCATTCTATGAGATGTTTCAAAGATTCCTACGGGAGTTTTATGGTGTAAATCGACTCCAAAAATGTCCAGAAATTCCAGGAAAGATTTTCTCAGGAAACTTTACAAAACATACAAAAAAGATTCCTACTTCCAGCTATTTTCCAATCATTTTCCTTCACAGTTTCTCATGACTTTCTTCAAAAAATCTTCAGGGGATTATACAAGGAAATATATTACGAACTCCTCTAGGATTTTTTTAAATAAATTTGAGAGTTTTCTAATTAAGTTCTTCCAGGAATTTTAACAGGAGATTCTCCAGCATTTCATCCATGGATTACTCCTGAAGTTTTTCCAAACACTTGTAGATTCTCTAGTTCTCTTTTCGTAGATTATGAACTAAACTTTTGTTTTTATGTTAGTGTAGAAGACTTAAGAAGGGGACACAAATCAAATCGCAACAATATAGCTTAATGTGCATCACCCTAATAACCAGTACAGATGTATTTGTATATAATGTATTTGTTCAATCCAACCGCTCAATCCGATAGGTTGAGAATATACGGCGCGCGTAAATCCACAAAATCGAATCGTTAATCCAATTCCGAAAGTAAGCGCTTGTCCGCGACTTTAGTTAGAAAGTGGGAAAGCAGAACCCGGTTCAATAGCCGTATTTAGTGATTGCGTAGTGCTAAACTTGTGCTCTGGTTAAAGAGCGAAGATAGCAAAGAAAGTGATCCCCATCCTTTAGCCACACCTCTGGCCTTTTAATTGCCGTTCGAACGATGAAGAAAAACCTTTCGTTCGGAATTTACAGCTGACTGGCTCGTACAGTTAGGTATATACCTAATCATAAATTTTTAGGTTTTATATTGCCGTGAATCGCAAGTCAATTCCATCTGTAATAAGTAGACATTGAGAGAACGGACTGAGAAGTATCCAAACTAGTATTCAAAAAAAAGTATTAAAAAAATTCCAGAAGGTTGAAACATGATTTTATATCAATGAAACTTTCACAAGTTGCTTATCATGAGAAAAATATAAAGATGACTCATAAATAAAGACGGCTCATTTTCGTGTTACACGTTGCAAAATTATGTAGTGGGACTGTTATGCGGTTACATATCGTTATGGGACATTTTGTCTTTTTTTTACAGAACAAAATGATTTGTCAGGTTAGTATAGCTGAAAGATCCTAGAAAAACTGTTGAAACTAATATCAACTCAATTTTGACAAAAATGCAGATGGGACTGACTTGCGCTTCACGGCAATATACCAGTAATACTATAATTCCTTTGATCATTAATACACATTTTTTTAAAAGGATTCCGTTCGATGTTTTTTAAAACATATTATCCAGGGACTCGACTGATTATCTTCTCAATATTTATCAATAATATCAAAATCCCTGGGCTTGGAATTATATTTTCCAGGGAGCGATGAATTTTGATAATTGATCGCTGTTGTCAGTAGTTTTGATTAGATGTTGGGTAAGTTTCAAAGCAATGGCAACCTTTTTATTACAAAATTTAGATTTTATCTTCTGACCTAAAGATTCTGGTTAAACTACTGTACTATGCAGTTGGGCTGCACTGCGCTATCACTCATCAAAATTGCTTTCACTTCGGGAAAATATAATTCTAAACTGGAGAGAAGATTACAAACTGAGGGTGGGTTAGGAGCACAATTAGACCCTTGAATGTGCAATGTGGGGTAGTAATTGGGAATGCCATTGACGGTTTGTAATCTTCTACGAGGTTTTCGAAAACCAACAGGGCGCGTGCACCGGGTTGCGGATAGGAGCAAAGGGAGATCAATAGCATCTACTTAAAATAATAGAGCAAAAAGCCGTTCCATGATTAGGTAATGTTTAGCGATCTTCTATGGTGTTCTAGTACTATAAAATTCTTCACTCACTGGGAATTCTGGCCTTGATAATATCAATAGTGATAAAAACATAAAATAATATCTAATACTTAATAAGTACAATGTAGCTTCAATATAGTAATAAATGAAATAAAATCAATTTTCTATACTTGACAAGGTTTTGAAGACAATCAAAGAGTGAAAGAACTACCTATTAGAAAAGCCACATCAGCTAAGGCAATACATATACAAATGTTGGTCATAGGGTCATGGCGAGCATTCGGTATGTATGTCTATGAATGATTCTTATCTAATAGGGGCACTAGAAGACCACGCGGACAATTTCGAAACAAATTATGTTTATACATCGGTCTTACGATCCGAAAGGCTCAGCTATGCTGCAAAGTCATTTTGTAAGCTATTCATTACTACTGTTTAATTGTTTATAATTCTAACAAAACTACATAATTAACCTTAGTAAGATACTGGGGTCATAATGACCCAAAATCGAATTTCAACCTGCAATATCTCTGTTGTTATCAAACGGATCTTTCTGAAATTCCCTGACTTTTAATATTTTGTGGAAACGAAGCGCAAGACCAAACAATTTTTTTCTTAAGGTGATTCTAAGATGGCGCCACAAAAAAACAACTTAATAAGATACTGGGGTCATTATGACCCAGAAATGTATACCCCTATAAATCAGCGAAATATCAACCGAATAATGAAATTTATGCCGCATTCGAAAGATATACTCCTCAAGATTCTGATCACTACCTGGAATACCGGTTCCGGATCCAGTGGCCACCGGGAATCGGCTACGAAGGGGACCATGTTGGCCACGTGGAATTTCAGTACACTCAGTCCAGAAATCTGCAGTCATCACCAAATTGTATAAGATGCAGGCCATATAGGAATGTACTGTCTTCAGCAAACTTGTTTCGGGGACCAAGAACTTCCACTTGGGATACAATTTAGTTCAAAACTCGACCGCGACGTGGCGCTAGCGTCGATATGAACTTCCGGTAGGGGCTAATTATGCGATAACTCGAGATCGCGAGCACATAGAAGGATGCTGTCTTCGGCAAAGTTGCTCAGGAGGATAAGGACTTCCACATGAGATACAATTTAGTTCAGAACTCGACCGTGACGTGGCGCTAGCGTCGATATGAACTTCCGGTAGGGGCTAATTATGCGATAACTCGAGAATGCGAACACATAGAAGGATGCTGTCTTCGGCAAAGTTGCTTAGGAGGATAAGCACTTCCTCATGAGATACAATTTAGTTCAGAACTCGACCGCTGCGTGGCGCTAGCGTCGATATGAACTTCCGGTAGGAGCTAATTATGCGATAACCCAAGATTGCGAGCACATAGAAGGATGCAGTCTTCGGCAAAGTTGTTCATGAGGATAAGGACTTTCTCATAAAATACAATTTAGTTCAGAACTCGACACCGCGTGGCGCTAGCGTCGATATGGACTTTCGGTAGGGGCTAATTATGCGATAACTCGAGATTGCGAGCACATAGAAGGATGCTGTCTTCGACATAGTTGCTCAGGAGGATAAGGACTTTCACATGAGATACAATTTAGTTCAGAACTCGACCGCGACGTGGCGCTAGCGTCGATATGAACTTCCGGTAGAGGCTAATTATGCGATAACTCGAGATTGCGAGCACATAGAAGGATGCTGTCTTCGGCAAAGTTGCTCAGGAGGATAAGGACTTTCACATGAGATACAATTTAGTTCAGAACTCGACCACCGCGTGGCGCTAGCGTCGATATGAACTTCCGGTAGAGGCTAATTATGCGATAACTCGAGATTGCGAGCACATAGAAAGATGCTGTCTTCGGCAAAGTTGTTCATGAGGCTAAGGACTTCCACATGAGATACAATTTAGTTCAGAACTCGACCATCGCGTGGCGCTAACGTTGATGTGGCCTTCCGGTAGGGGCTAGTTGTGCGATAATACAAGAATGCGAACACATAGAAAGATGCTGTCTTCGGCAAAGTTGTTCAGGAGGATAAGGACTTTCACATGAGATACAATTTAGTTCAGAACTCGACCGCTGCGTGGCGCTAGCGTCGATATGAACTTCCGGTAGAGGCTAATTATGCGATAACTCGAGATTGCGAGCACATAGAAGGATGCTGTCTTCGGCAAAGTTGCTCAGGAGGATAAGGACTTTCACATGAGATACAATTTAGTTCAGAACTCGACCACCGCGTGGCGCTAGCGTCGATATGAACTTCCGGTAGAGGCTAAATATGCGATAACTCGAGATTGCGAGCACATAGAAAGATGCAGTCTTCGGCAAAGTTGTTCATGAGGATGAGGACTTCCACATGAGATACAATTTAGTTCAGAACTCGACCATCGCGTGGCTAATTTTTCATGTAAACAAAGAAATAAATTGCTGAAAGAAATTCGTGAGAAACTCCAAAAAGAACTAAACAGTAATTTAAGGAGTAATTTTTAAAATCATTGGATAAATAAATAAATTGATAAAATTACGCCTTGAGGAGAACTGGGGGTGTCTCTCCTAGGAAATAATTTATAAGGATGTCGCCGAAAAAAAATTCTGTGGCGTATCCCTAGAAGAAATAAGAGATAGAATTCCGAAAGAAACTCTTGAGCACATTTCATAAGAAACTTCCAACATTTTCTTACCCCCACTTAAAAAAGTGCACGTCATAAACTTTAATTTGAACGTAATCTTCTGCTTGAGTTGTGATTATCTAATCACCTACACTATTCTTCGCAAGTTAGAGTAAGTAGATTTGCGAGCGTGACTTGAAGTATAAAGATGTGAATGTGTTCGGATAGTGATAACTATCAATATTATTATTGAGATAATTAAAAATTTATAGTACAGTGAAACCTCCATGAGTTGATATTGAAGGGACCATCGACTCATGGAACAGCATTCCTTTGGAAAGCTGCTTCTAGGTACCATCATAGTAACCATGAAAGTTTGTTTTTACTATGGTCCCATGAGTCGATATCGAGTCATGGAACATCGACTCATGGAGGTATTACTGTAAAATCAATAGAGTGTGTGAATTTGATTTAAAGTAAAATTTAGTGCTGAAGTAGTTGATTTGATTCAGAATCAATTATTTTTGCGTAAGTAATAATAATTAACAGGATAGTAACGCCAAAATAAAACATTCTTCTCCGTTAACTTCTGGACATTTCTTTTGAATCAGCTTCTGCAGAAATTTCAACAAGAATTTGCATAAAGGTTTTGTATGATAACAATTTTGGCAGGAAGAACTCAGAAAAATTTCGTCAGATTATCTTGAAAAAAGGTTTGTAAAAAAAATAAGCAATTTCGCAAACACCAATGAAAAAATCCCAAAAACCCAAATTTCTCGTAGAATTCTATAATAAAGGATTAGAAGAATCAAATTAGATTGAATAAATGACCGTGGAGGAATTCATACATCAACTCGAACGAATGTTGGAAATATCTTATGGACTAATACTAGAAAGAACAGCTGGAGGAATTCCAAAAATAGCTTCATTAGGACGCATTATTAAAAAGTACTCTGAAGTGTTTTTAAAAAATCCTCTTGAGAAAATCCAAAATTATCCTTCAGAAAAAAATCAGACTATTATTCCGTCAAATCCAAAAATAATAACTAGAGAAATACCGAAAACAATTTTAAAATCAGATCGTCGAAGAATTCAATAAAAAAAAGACCTGTGAGGGAATTGCAAAAACTCTGAAGAATTCACTCCAGATAGATTTGTCCGGGAATTAATCCATCCTCAAGGAACTTTTACAGGAATTATTGCATAGATTACTTCAAGCACTCCTCCAGCGATTCTTGCAAAGATTCTTCAAGCGATTTCTCCTGACATTCCTCTTATAAAAAATAAGAGATTCCCCTAAGGATTCCTCCAAGAAGATCTCTACAGAGATTTTTGCAGAATATCAGAGGTTTCTCTAAGAAACATTTCTTCAAGGATTACTTAAAATATTTCCACAGTGAATTCTCCAGACATTCCGCTGGTAGTCCTTCCAAGATTCCTCTAGGATTTACTTCTAAGATTTCTTCCAGGGATCGCTCCAGGAATTCTATAACGAATTATTCCAGAGATTCTACCATTCAATTGGGGATTTTACAAGAAATTATTTTATGAGTTCTTATAGGGATCGCTGGAGAAATTCTTGCAAGAGCCCAAGAAGGGATTCTCGAGGAAAGCTCTGGAGGAATTCCTTACAAAAATCCCCGGAACAGCATACATGCTTTTCAGTTACGCAGTCTCTATTTTTTTCAACGTTCTATTTATGATGAAGACTGCGTAGACGAAACTCATATTTCATTTATATATACATTAAAATCTCTACCAGTTCATTCCTGAAACGATATCTACAGGAAACCATGTAGAGATTTTTCTGTAGCGATCCTTGGAGAAATTCCTGAAGAAATAGCTGGAGAAATCTCTGCAGGAATTCCTGTAAAGATTTGCATAGAGAAATCTCTGTAGGAGTCTTTGGATAGACTCATGTACTGCCCATAACTGCATATTTGTAACATTCGACAAAAGTAGGCATTGAGTAAATGGAATACCAAGAGTACATTTGATGACAGTATGGGAGGAAACTAAAATTACTAAAAATTACCAGGAACTCAAAAGTGCTTATTTGAGGCTGATATTTTGTACAACTCATATCGCATACTAGGTGAATAGTCAGAAAATAATTCTGGTAGAAATTTCATTGCTGTTACATTACGAAGCTCATTTATAATCTCAATGTTACTGTTATGCGGTTATAATTACCAATGCGACAAAACAACTTGGTATTTTTTTCGAATTTTCTAGAACAATCTCACATATTTCAGTAAGCTGATCGAAAGTATTTATCATTTGATGACTCTCCATGGTATTAACTTCAATTTGTCAAAAATGTCGAATGTGACAAATATGCAGATATGGGCAGTGTAGGCATCCATGAAGGACTCTTGGAGACATCTTTGGAGGAATCACTGATGAATGGAGGTATCCTAGGAAGAATCGATGTAGAAATTTTGCAGGTGGAATCGCTAGAAAAATCCCTGGAAAAACCCCTGTAGATTTTTTGCTGGAAAAACCCCTGTAGATTTTTGTTGGATAAATCCCTGAAAGAATCCTTATAGGAGTATTAAAATAGAAAAATTTCTCAAAAAATCTAAGTAGAAATATCTTAAGAAATCCATGAATAGATTTTCAAGAAAAAAAATTATAGAGATTTTACTGTAGGATATGTAGAGATTTTTTTTAATGAAATCCATGGAGAAATTTTTAGCATAAGTTCTGATAATATTCTAGCAGGAATTAATGGGAGAATCTTTAGAGAAATTTCAAGAAGAACTCTTGGGGGAATCCATGGAGTATTATTGAAGACCCAGTACGAATCCCTGGAAGATTACCTTGAGAAATTCTTGAGGCGTTTCATGAAATTTCCTTGAGGAATTCGTGAGTTTTAGAACACCTGCAGAAATTCCTTGTGGAATCCTTGTAGAATTTCCTCATAGAATCATCCCTGGAGGAATCCCGGAATAATTTCTGAACGAATCGCGAGAGAACTGCTTGGGGTTCTTTTTGTATGTATTCGTGGAGGAATCCTCGGAAAAAAAATCTGAAGATATCACTAGAGAAACATCTTTAGTAATCCTTGAAGAAATTGTTTCAAGTATTACTCCTGGAGGAATTCCTGGAGAAAGCCTTGAAGATATCTGTGCAAGAATCCTTGAAGACACTTTCCTGGAGAAATCCTTGCAAAAGTCTGTGGAAAATTTTATAGAGGAATACCAGAAGAAATAACTTAAAAAATCCCTGGAGAAATTTCCGGAGAAATTTCGAAGTATTCCTAAAACGAATCCTGGAGGAACCCTTGGAAAAAATCCTGAAAGAATCCCAATAAAGATTTTTTTGGAGGAATCTACGAAGGAATCACTTAAGGCATTTCTGCTGGAAACCTTTGCGAAATCTCTGAAGAAATCCTTATGCATATTTTTTTTTTGTAGGAATCCTTGTAAAAATTCCATGTCAACTCCCTGGAGGAAGCTATTCCATGCATGGCAAACAAAAGTTCTTCCTGAAAAAATCTCTGTCAAAAGTCCTAGGGAACCCCAGAAGAAATCATTGTAGAGATTAAGGTACAGAATAGCTTGGATTATTTTCTGGTAAAATACTTGGAGGAATCTTCGAAAGATTTCCTGGAAAAATCTTTGGGAGAGTCTCTGGAGATATTTCGAGAGGATGAGGTCAGAAGGGCATGGGTTTGTATTCCATCGGATGAGCTCTCGGTAAATAACTGTAGAATCCATCATACAAATCATTTAAGGTTACTGGACTGTATCCTTTGAATAACTCCGATGTGAACTACGTCTTGAGATCTAGATAACTTTTTGGAGGAAATCCAGAAGGAATTACTGGTATAAAGTCATAAGATTCCTCCGGATCCAATTAAAAACTAAAGTGCACAGTTACTGCAACAACTTCTAAAGAAAACTAGAAGTAATTGTTTTTGCAATTTCATGACGTTATCTGTATCTGAACTCTTGTTGGAATTTTAGAAGTGAGTACAATATAGTTCATATCATATCATAGAGCTTATTTTATATTATATACAATCGACTCTCCACAACTCGATATTCTATAACCCGATATACTCTATAACTAGATGGATTTTCCGGTTCCTTCAAATTTCCATACATTGTGCTCTCCATAAGTCGATATTTCTGTAACTCGATATCTCCACAAGTTGATGTTACGTGAGATGTGAATTTCTCTCCATAACTCGATATCTATTTTAAATTTTTTTCTTTTTTGGGGAAACGTGATCTAATTTTTGTTTGAAGATGAATAAATACTTACAAGTTGTAATGACATGAAAATGATAAAAACTATTGTCAGTAAAAATAACGTGATTTTTCGAGCACTTCGAAAAATGTTTTCAAATTATAGTTTGTAAAATGCTATCAACAAAATAATACTGCTTTCTTACAAAAATGATAATAAAAATATTGGAAATACAAAAATTTGTTCCTTCGATTTTGTGTCGGTATATTCTATTATACCATAATTCTATAAGTCGATGGTCCCTTTATTATGGAGAGTCGACTGTAGTTTATATCGTAACATATATTTCGTGGATCGTGTAGTTAAAACACACGGACACGGACACCGTTTTCAGCCATTTAGCAGCACAGACTGTTACTTAACACTAGACAAAGAACAAGCATGCTCCAATGGTACAGCCGAGAAACATTGCTCACGAAAAGTTTCAATGGCTGCAGCGGGAATCGAACCCACACCCCATGACACGATGCACTCATTGCCTGACGACACTAACCGCACGGCCACGAAGCCCACAAGTTCAGAGTTCATATCATATAAGAGCAATATAATGACGAGCGTCACGCGGAATTTACTACGCAGAATAAAAAAAAAAACTGAACAACTTTGCCGAAGATAAAACCTTCAAAAAAGAGTTCCTTCTGGAAATACATATAGACGCCAGCACCACATGCTGGTTAAATTTTGAACGTATGTTCATGACTAATTCCTTATTCTCTCGAACAATTTTATCCTTCTATAAGTCGGGTCTCGGGGATTCAAACCCGGACTCGAATGGTTCGGGACGGATTTGAAGGCTAGAACATTTTTTTCGAGTACGTCGGAATCGGGCTTGTAAAAATTCGGATTTAGATGGACTTTAGTAAGAGTTATGGTAAGAGTAACAACCAAAAAGCTTCCTTATGCATCAGAAACGATGAATTTATCTATTTTTAAAACTCGGTCTTTTCTTACAAAAAATGCTTAGGTTTCGAGTCAGATTCGGATTTGAACAGCGGATTTTTTTTTCAAGTTCGGGTCAGGTCTGAGTACGGGTCGGGTCCGGGTTTAAAAAAAATAAAGTAAGTCGGGTACGGGTCGTGTTTGGGCTCATAAAATGTGAAACCCCCCTCTAATAAATAACCTCTATCGGAAATACAAATCGACGTCAAATCCACCGGGTGGTCGAGCAACTTTGTGGAAGACAGCATCCTTCTAAATGACTGTGACGCGGGTACGTCACAGTTTCATGGTGCGTTATGGAGAAAAGATATACAAGGAAAAAAATTGAACAATTTGTTTCATAATCCTTCATTCATTTGATTCTCTAGTTTGAAGAAGTAGGGACTATGATTCTGATGCACGGACAATATCTGTGTAATTTCTACCGAAAGTCCATATCGACGCTAGCGCCACGCGGTGGACGAGTTCTGAACTAAATTGTATCTCATGTGGAAGTCCTTATCCTCCTGAACAACTTTGCCGAAGACAGCATTTTTCTATGTGCTAGCAATCTCGAGTTATCGCATAATTAGCCTCTACCGGAAGTTCATATCGACGCATGCGCCACGCAGCGGTCGAGTTCTGAACTAAATTGTATCTCATGTGGAAGTCCTTATCCTCCTGAACAACTTTGCCGAAGACAGCATTTTTCTATGTGCTAGCAATCTCGAGTTATCGCATAATTAGCCTCTACCGGAAGTTCATATCGACGCTAGCGCCACGCAGCGGTCGAGTTCTGAACTAAATTGTATCTCATGTGGAAGTCCTTATCCTCCTGAGCAACTATGCCGAAGACAGCATCCTTCTATGTGCTCGCAATCTCGAGTTATCGCATAATTAGCCTCTACCGGAAGTTCATATCGACGCTAGCGCCACGCGGTGGTCGAGTTCTGAACTAAATTGTATCTCATGTGAAAGTCCTTATCCTCCTGAGCAACTTTGCCGAAGGCTGCATCTTTCTATGTGCTCGCAATCTCGAGTTATCGCATAATTAGCCTCTACCGGAAGTTCATATCGACGCTAGCGCCACGCAGCGGTCGAGTTCTGAACTAAATTGTATCTCATGTGGAAGTCCTTATCCTCCTGAACAACTTTGCCGAAGGCTGCATCTTTCTATGTGCTCGCAATCTCGAGTTATGGCATAATTAGCCTCTACCGGAAGTTCATATCGACGCTAGCGCCACGCGGTGGTCGAGTTCTGAACTAAATTGTATCTCATGTGAAAGTCCTTATCCTCCTGAGCAACTATGCCGAAGACAGCATCCTTCTATGTGCTCGCAATCTCGAGTTATCGCATAATTAGCCCCTACCGGAAGTTCATATCGACGCTAGCGCCACGAAGCGGTCGAGTTCTGAACTAATTTGTATCCCATGTGGAAGTTCTTGGTCCCCGAAACAAGTTTGCTGAAGACAGTACATTCCTATATGGCCTGCATCTTATACAATTTGGTGATGACTGCAGATTTCTGGACTGAGTGTACTGAAATTCCACGTGGCCAACATGGTCCCCTTCGTAGCCGATTCCCGGTGGCCACTGGATCCGGAACCGGTATTCCAGGTAGTGATCAGAGTCTTGAGGAGTATATCTTTAGAATGCGGCATAAATTTCATTATTCGGTTGATATTTCGCTGATTTATAGGGGTATACATTTCTGGGTCATAATGACCCCAGTATCTTATTAAGTTGTTTTTCTTAACATCCGCGGAAGGTTAACTCATTACTAATCACTGTTCCTATATTCTCTTTTTCTCTCCTTCTTGTCTGTTGCATGATTATGAGCATCACTAATATAATGCATGAGCATGCACAATAAGAATAATTTCAGGATTGAAAGCAGTACATGGATACCTGGATAGAATAGCTTTGAAAAGGATGCTCAAAATAGAATATTTCTGGTCAGGGAAGTACCATCATCAAGGGTATGTAAAATTTTTCCATTATTAACTCATAGATCACTCAAACAAATGAACTAATAATATCAAATATTTTTATATAAATCAGCATCGTCAATCTGTGCAAAAACAGATAAAGTTTGTAAAGTTATCACCATCGATTGAATTGCGCTCTTTATAGTAATGTTCAATCAGTATCAAAATCTCCTAAAGCGTCGCATCGTGCCATCAGCAGCCCTTAGCATCACTCTCATATTGTTACTATTTTGTTGTTTATAAAATTTCTAGAAAGCGATCAGCATATTCTTTCTTACTTGTACAATGGCCGATCTATTTGGAATTTTAATAAGTCAAATCAAACTTCAAAACTCAAATTAAATTGCTTTCAGCACATTTACATTTTGCAGCATTAATCGCATTACTGTGTCAAGTCTTCTCCTAGGGGGGTCCGTAGCCTTTTTTTTTTGTTTTTTACAAGGGGGAAATCTGCAAACAGATCCCCTGAGAAGATAACTCAGGGAATGCGGGGATGACGCACCAACGACGACCCGCTAAAACCAGCCTATGCACTGTGCATGAGCAATTCATTTAGAATTGCTCAAGTGGTGAACAGTGCATCGACATGACCCTTGGACTCAGACCCTTATCTCCCCGGAACCACCTTACGGTATTTCTTCGGGAAGGGACCAGTGCATATAGCACAACACGTGTAGCAGACGTAGCCTAGGCAAACTGCTTCTCCTAGCCGACTTAAACAATGTTACAAGGGACCAGCCTCGGCAGGGCTAATCCTCTGCAGCCAACTCTTGGTCGGCGCGCCATAGACGCTGCAATTCTAACATAATGTGAGTGACAGCCGTAGTTACTGCATTCCAGCACTCGGCATCCGCACACATTATCTTTATAATATTGTCGGGGGACGTGTCCCCTCCGCATGTAGTGAGCATGCGACCTATCACAACAATGAAACGGGGGCAATCGAACACGACATGCTCCGCTGTTTCCTCTACACCAGCACAATTGGGGCACGCAGGAGATTCTGAGTGCCCGAACCTATGCAGGTACTGTCTATAGCAACCATGTCCTGACAGAAACTGCGTCAGGTGGAAGTTCACTTCCCCATGGCTTCTACCATACCAATCTGACACATTTGGTATTAGTCGATGGGTCCATCTACCCTTAGTGGAGTTATCCCATTCCTGCTGCCAGCTTCTGAGCGTTTCCTCTTTACACGTGTCGCGGACTCCTCTGGTACCCCTTTGGTTGAAGCATTGAACATCTTCCTTGATGATGAGCCCGATGGGCGTCATCCCGGCTATGATGCACACGGCCTCTTTAGATACCGTCCGGTATGTACTTGCTACTCTTAAGCACATTATCCTGTACGTGCTTTCCAACCGCTTTAGGTTTCTGTTCGTTCTAAGCGCTTTTGACCAGATTGGTCCTCCATACCTTAGTATGGATAGCGCCACGCTTGCCAGCAGCTTGCGTTTGCTGGCAATTACAGCAGAGCTGTTAGACATCATCCTCGAAAGCGCCGCTATAGCCGTAGATGCCCTTTTACAGGCATATTCAACGTGGCTAGCGAAGCTCAGCTTGTCATCGATCATTACCTCAAGATGCCTAAGGGATCGCTTGGACTCTATGGTGCAATCACCTACCGAGATAAGCGCCCGTTGCTCGGACTTGCGGTTGTTGACCACCACCACCTCAGTCTTGTGACGGGCCAGTCCTAGTTTCCTAGACTTCATCCATTCCTCAACCAGGGAAATAGAGTGCGCTGCTGTCAACTCTACTTCCTCCATCGATTCACCATAGACCACTAGGGTGATATCGTCGGCGAAGCCAACAATCTTAACACCCGTCGGAAGGGGCAGCCTCAGTACGTCATCGTACATCGCATTCCATAACAGCGGGCCCAGGATTGAACCTTGAGGTACTCCCGCGGTAATTCGAACGCTTTTCTGCCCCTCCTCTGTGTCATACAGTAGAATCCTACCATCAAAATAGCTTTCTAGAAGCTTACACAACTGCACCGGTACCTTGAGGCGGTGAAGCGCGTGTGCTATTGCTTCCCAGCTTGCGCTGTTGAACGCATTCTTCACATCCAGAGTGACAACCGCGCAGTAACGGATGCCGCTCCTTTTATGCTCGATTGCCACCTCAGCTGTTTGAACGACCGACTGGATGGCGTCCAGAGTAGATTTACCTTTTCTGAATCCAAACTGGTTGTTGGACAGGCCGTCCGCACTCTCCGTATACGGTACTAGTCTGTTGAGAATCAACCTCTCCAATAGCTTGCCCGTCGTATCTAGTAGACAGATAGGTCTATACGCCGACGGGTCACCTGGTGGTTTTCCCGCCTTTGGTAGTAGCACCAATTTCTGTCGCTTCCATACATCCGGGAAGATTCCTTGATCAATGCAGCGTTGCATCGTGGTTCTGAACATGTCCGGATCCGTGTTCACTGCCGCTTTTAAGGCAACATTCGGGATACCATCGGGTCCCGGTGCCTTGTTTGACGCGAATGATTTCACGACTTCTGCCAGCTCTTCGTTCGTCACTCTCGCCACTTCTTCTCCTTCGCATACGGCGCTGGGGGCCATGGGCTTATGGGATGGTGCGGGAAGAGTACATCGATTATTGATCGCAGCAACTCGGGCGATTTCTCTTGGGGCGCTATGGCTCCTTTGGTCTTAGCCATTACCACTCTGTAGGCGTCACCCCATGGACTAGAATTGGCACTCTCGCATAGACTTTCAAAGCATGCCCGTTTTCGACTCTTGATTTCCTTTTTGAGAGCCAACTTTGCCTCTCTGAATGCTGCACCGCGTTCCTCTCTTTGTGCTTCTGTGCGTGCGCGTTGCATTCTTCGTCTAGCCCGAAGGCAGATTGCTCGAAGATTTGCAATTGATTCGCACCACCAATACACTGGTGGCCTGTTCTCTCTAGGAGGGGCTTTTCTCGGCATGGAAGCATCACACGCTCGTGATATCATCGCAACTAGCTCTTCACCGTTTAGGTCCAGAGTGTTTCGTTCGCGCCTCAGGGCTTCAGTGAATACTTCGCCGTCGAAGCGCGCTGTTTTCCATCCTCGGGCTTGGGTCGAGTTACATCGCGCTGCCTTCTGCCCACCTGGTATTATACTATAGCGAATCGATTGATGGTCGCTATGAGTATAACCGTCATCAACGCGCCAGTTCATGGTACCTAAAAGGTTAGGACTACAAAACGTCACGTCGATGATCGATTCTGCACCATTTCTGCGGAAGGTACTCACTGTACCCACATTTGCCAGCTCTACATTTAATGCGGCCAGGGATTCCAACAATAGCTGGCCTCTTTGATTGGTGCAGCGGCTACCCCACTCCACTGCCCATGCATTAAAGTCGCCAGCTATCACTACTGGCTGCCGATTAGCTAGTTCGGCCATCATCCTGTCAACCATGTGGGAAAATTCCTCAATCGACCACCTTGGGGGCGCGTAACAACTGCAATAGAACACGCCGTTGATTTTTGCTATCGCAAAACCGTCATTTGGGCTAGAGACTACTTCTTGGATTGGGTATCGTCCTGTCGTCCCTATAGCTGCTAGCTGTTGAGACCTATCCGCCATCCAGTTCCCGTTGTTGGCTGGTATGCGGTATGGGTCCGATAATAACACCACGTCAGTCTTGGTTTCTGAGACTGACTGCCAAAGCAGCTGCTGGGCTGCATCACAGTGGTTTAAATTTAACTGTGTTACTTCCGTTTTGGCTGCTTTGATACTCCGCTTGTGCCCGGACATTTGGGTCCGCCCGTTAAGTGTCCGTTGTCTGCTCTGTCGACACATATTAGGCACTTAGCGATTTGCTTACAATCGCTTGCCCTATGGCCTTCAGCGCCGCATTTTCTGCACATCTTACTTCTGTCGGGACCATTGCAATTCCACGACTTATGGCCCTTCCCGAAACACTTGAAGCAAACTTCAGGAGGCTGTTGTATGGTCAGCCGGCAAACCGACCAGCCTACCTTGAGTATGCCCAAGTTCTTCGCTTTGTTGGCCTCTGCGACCGGCAGCCTGATCGCCGCCACCTGGGTGCCCTGCGGGCCCTTTCTAAGGTGGATGGCCTTACTGGCTACGTCGATGTCACACTGCTCTTTGAGGGCAGCCGAGACCTCCGCTGCATCGGTGACCTCATCCAGATTTTTACACTGGAGAGTCGCTTCAGCAGTAAGGGATCTTACATCAACCTCGTCACCAAGTACTTCTTGTGCCAGTTGCTTATAGACTGCACCCTTTTCCTTGGCGTCCTTCTTTAAGACTAGGATCATTTCACCAATCCTAGTTCGCCTTATGCTTCGCACGTCTGCGCCCAATGGCGATAGCTTCTCTGTGCTTCGCATCGCCTTCAGAACCTCGGCGTATTTTGCTTCCTCCGTTTTGATAACGAGGGCTTCGCCTAAATTCCTACGTTTCGCTGTTTTCGGTTTAGCGCTCTCCTTGGGCTCCGTTTTCGGTTTCCTCTGTTTTTTCTTATTTCCAACTCGTATCCACGGGTTGCTGTTGCTTTGCGCCCGTGGCTCCTTTTTCTTGGCTTTCTTGGCCTTAGGATTGGTGTTGGCCTCTCCTTTGTTGCCATGTCCTCTTGATCGCGGGGCTTGGCTCGTGCCAGCTTTTCCGCTTTGGAGGACGGCCGCGTAGGTCCCTTTTCCCTTAGCAACCATACGTCTTTTCGCCACGTATTCATCCCCGGAAGCTTCCCTCTTCCGCATCGCGTATCGAATAATATCATCAGATATATTCGCGTTGCCTGTGAAGGAAAACACTTCGGTCTGACACGACCTAGTGTCTTTTTGGCCTTCTACCTTGCCCAGTTGTTCCTTGGCTTTCTCGTAGTCCTGCTTTGCAGCTAGGACTGATTGTCGCAATTTCAGTAGACTTGTTTTCAAGTCTTTGCTGATATTTGTTTTGCTTTTAACATATTCGATGATGACATCAAGTTGCTCAGCAGCTACCTGCATTTTAGGGAGGTACTCCCTATTGCGATCCATGGCCTCGATTAGTCCCGGGCCATCGGTCACCACACATGTTGCACTGGAGCGGCCAGTGCCTGCCGTCGTCACAGTATCTAGGCTTTTGCCCACACTGTTTTCAATAAAGTTGGTCGCCTCCTTCCTTGCCGGGAACCTTAGCCGGTTACTGATAGGTCCAGAAGCCTCTCCTTCACATTCCGCTAGTTGTTTGTTTTGGTTGATCATCTCTTATGGGTCCCCCTGAGAGCCGCTATCCATCTCCGCTGGAATAGTCGCCTTTATAATCCCATGGTTATCTATGCAAGCAGGGAGGCCATGCTAGGGTTGACATAGTCCTTTATGGGGTACTATGTTCAGAGCCGGATCGGCGCAGGTCAGGTAATGGCATCTGAGCCTACTCCCGCCCAGTTGGAACAACCAGGCGACGGATTTGGAACGTACTCTAAGGCCTGCCACGGTTTTACGGGACGGGGGCAGCCTGCGCCATTAACCCACTCGCCGTTTCGGGCCAGTGTCACCCGACCCTACTAAGGGAGTAGAATGTCGCCGCTGTCAGCCTCAAAGCATATTATCCAGTACATATACCGTTACTTGTCCTTTGTCGTGCGCTGCCAGTATACATAATTGGGGCCGTACTGGCGTTGGTCCCAATGTGCTCGAAGCACTCCTACTTTTAATTCCATGCCTTGTCCGTTTGTATCGCGACCAGTATGCCATAATCAGGATCTCACTGGTATCAATCCTGATGTGCCGGTTGGCACTCCTGTTAGTTTGGGCTAGGGTACTTTAAGCGGCACCGGTCGCTGTGACAGAGTTGCATTCGGATTTTTGTGGTTTTTATGAAGGTTCATCAGAGCCCACTGCGAACTTCACCACATCCTGGGCAACTCCCCAACTCGCAGAGGTCGGGGGGGGGGGGGGGGGGTTCGTTAAGCCCCTGGACTGTCGTCCCTGCTGCTCCGTAGCCTTGAGGTAACGCTTTCGCTTCATAAGCGGAAGGTCATGGATTCAATTCCCAGCCCCTCCAAAAAATAAACCGTCCAGCCACCAGAAGACGCCGCACGGAGGACCGTGCATAGGGGAGCACATCCATCCTCCGTCAGTATCAGATGGTGACTGAGACAAATTGACCCACTTCGCAGGCAGCTAGCCTCAAACGACTCAGGAAAACGGCAAAACGAACCACCGCAAAAGAGCAACGGACTATGGCTTATGGAAATCGATTGGACCAACAGCAGAGCACTCTCCTACCTGCTCGGTGTGAGAGCAAAAGAGCAGAAGAGAGTGAAAGAAAATGTAAATATAGATTAGTTAAAAATAAAACTGCATCGGTAAGGAAGATACAGATAAAACTGATTCCGGCACAGTAGTGGCCACGAGCACGGAGTGCCTTAATAAAAAAAAAAAAAAAATAGTTATTTAAAAAAAAAAAAGTCTTCTCCAATTCCCTATACCCTACCCCACCCCTCCTTATCCTTTCCGATGGTGTTCAAGTGGTCCGCTTAGACTATTACGGCCATTACCTATCCCTTCCCCCGGCTTTGGACTGACTTGCGCTCTCATTGCCCCACCAAACGCTGCAAAATGAAAATGAAATATTTATCAATAATATCAAAATAAATTTCCTTCGCAATTTTCTGGAGAAATTCCTGTACTAATTCTTTGAGGACTTCTTGGGAAATGCTTGAAAACAAAATCTGGCCTAAAGAAATTTTAGGAACAATCTGTGGAGCAACTTCTGCAGTTGACTACAGAGAAATTCCCTGTAATTCCTTCCTCTTAAAGATATTATAAAATCCAAAGAAATCTTTAGAAAATCTGAAAATACTGCATGAAATTCAGAAAATTCTGGAATCTTGAGAGGAATTCATGGTAGAATTTAAGTTTGCTTAGGAGTTATCCTTAGAAAAAATGCAGTTTGAATACTTCAATTTAAGAAGTTTGAAAAAGTATCACTCAATGGACTCTTGGAGAAATCTTCGGAATATTATCTTAAAGAAACTTTGGGCGAGGGCTGAATATAAAACTTTTGAAAATATCTGGTCAACTTTTTCCAATAATCCATATGGAAACTATCTAGGGTGCAGAGATACTTGGGCACTTCCACGATGTACTTGGCATCTGCCAAATTGTATGAAAGTTTGCAATTAGAAGCACTTCCATTCAACGCATATTATGGCTAAATTTGAGCTCAGTAGCTTTTAAAAAAAAACCACTGCCAAAGTGCCAAGAATAGGATCCGACTCCCTACTAACTTTTGGTTCTTAATCGGTTTTTATTTGATTTCTTTATGTATGTTTGGTCTTTTTTTCGCTTCTTTTTGATTTCTCATTGGTTAATTAATTTGTTTTTTGCTCAGACATTAGGCCTTCAACACTACGTGCCCCGGGATCCAAAATGTTACGCGTAGCCCCGGGATCCAAAGCATCAAAATGGATTTTCGGCTATATCTCAGCGATTGCTTAACCGATTTTCGATTTTTTTTCACGTTTGTATCTCAAAAACATATTCTCAAGGGAAATGTTCCTTGACAACTGGATGTTACAGCTATGAAACGTGGTGTTTTTGACCGTTGCAGTCTTTGAGAGCAGCAAGAACAGTTTTGCTTCAATATCCAACGGTTTCGGTAATTTATTTTACTCTTTTCAAGGATAAGAAACTACATTCTCTTGTACATAATTCAAGCGTGTGCTAAAATAAGGGCGTAAGTCGCAGGATCGATTTCTCTTCATCGATCCTCTCTTCTGTGAATAAAGGTAATAAAAAGCGGGATTGTTAGCATTTTTAAGGGCGATTTACGCCCTTATTCTAGCACACGCTTGATATATGGGCATTTTTTTAAATTATCGGACAGGTTTGGGCCGGAGGTTCTCCGATTTGCATGAAATTTTCACCAGAGGTAGAGCTCGTGGATACATGACCAAAAGTGAAATTCAAAAAAATTATAGTGGCTTATTTTCCCGGAAAACTCTAGATGAATTTTCACGATTTCTCTATATACCTCAAACTTTGAAAATTCATATCTCCTGAACTATGCATTGTAGAACAAAAGTTTTTTAGTGAAATCGAAAGGAAATTTTCTCAGCAATCTATTAAAAATATAAAAAGAAAAACATTTCTCGGAAAATTTTTCACCACGGAGAAAATTGTCGGAAAAATAGCGAAAAAACTATCGTCTGTATCATGAAAAATTTTCAAAAAAATGTTTTTTGTTTTATCAATCCATACTCTAACTTTCGTCCATAGACGCCAAAGTGGTATCTTTTACCGTCTAGGCGACAGAACTGAAAAACCGATGACCACCCGTACGCTTCCCATAGGAAAATGTGTTCTATTGTGGGCCTCATAACCGTGCGCTAACGGCGGCAGTAATTTACACGCATTGTAAGTGTAACACAGTAAACCATCCTTTCCTTTCCAGTCAGAAGAACCTTTTCGTCAATCGGACCACTCTCCATTGGTCAGTTGGGTGTTTTGTGTGCCCTTCATCAGCAACGTTATTTAGTATTAAAGCTAACAGCCTCTATGAAAGCCGCACGGGAAGTTCTTGTTACAATCAATCATTATGGTAACGTTTGAAGGATCAAATCTCAAGATCCACTTTCTTTGAAAACTTATGAATATATTGTTAATATGTTGTTTCGGCCAGGACGTCTTTCCTACGTTGTGTCTTTCACGATACAACGGACGGCAAATCAAGCGAACGGTTTTACTTTAACAGATTTATTACCACTGAGAGTTAGCATGCCTGCTCGGTGGAGAAACGAAAGAAACTACATTCTTACAAATTCAATGGGTGCGCCTTATACAGGCGCACGATACGGCCAGACAAAACATACAATAATTATTCAATACGCGCGTACGCTTCTCAATACAGTTTGGCGCGCTGCTGGGTCGGCGCCAACTGTAGAGGCTGCACGCTGACTGGCAGTGGAATATTCCACAGCAGCCATCAATGGAACAATAGATAGCGTCCCTGAGTGTTATACAGTTGATTGATATTATATACATGCAAATACTATACTATATTCTTCCAAGGAACAATCAGAATTTATATCAAATATATCACTTTGTTAAACTGAAAATTTATTCGCGCGCTTTTAGTTAATTATCTAATCATTTGATAAATTGAACAAAATTTGAAAAAACCAAGAAAATTACAAATAGCTTTTTATGTGACTTTATGTATGCATAAATATTCTTCTATGATACTGAGGGTCAAGCATGGGAAACACTCATTCAGTTATTGTGTTTCCCTCACTCGCTTCCACGCACAGTCGGGAGCGAGAAAGCCGTTTTTTTAACCAGGCTGAACGTTTCAATTTCCAGTGCCCATTCTGCTTCTTCTGCTTCTAAGCGAAACAAAAAAGGCATCTGATCAGTCGAATGCAATACCAAAATTCTGACAAAGGTCAAACATTTGAAAAGGGCCCAAGAGGTCTTGAGCCTTTTTTCAGAAACGTTGCTGTTGAGCCCTTTTTAGCCCGCCCACGCAAACTAATCCCACTATCAGAAAGATTGGTGTTAGCTCTTCCTGATAGTGGTATTGGTGAGCGTGATCGAGTTGACCCAATTCAGCGGCTTGCAAAGCCAATGTTTACCAATGTCGATGTGCCCTTTTGAAATGTATGTCCAGGAATGATTGTTTACATTCTGATTCCGTTCGAATTGCATTCGGGTTTGAGTGCTAATGAGCGTTCACTGACTGGCAGTCCACACCACGGAATGATTCAGTGAGTAGGAATCCTCTCAGTCAGTTCAATGCATTTGGCGAATGGATGCTAAGTGCATTAACTCGTGCCTCGCAGATACAAGTGTATTGGTATTCACTTCTCTTCGCTTTCCTTCCGATTGTCGCTTTTACACAATCGATTTCGACGCTTTCATGCTACACTCCGCCTAGGACGGTTCAGCTATCACTGAATGTTCGATAGCAGCAGATGTTTTGCTATTTTTCATCGGTGGCGTTCGGGTGAGAGTGGATTTTTCCATGCTTGCTGACGGTCAGTTCCTATTACCTATATTATTAAATGTTAGGATCGTTTTCAATTAAAGAGTGTTGGTCTCAATAGTAAAGTTTACGAATAAAGGACATACAAAACACCCAACAGACCAAAGGAGAGTGCTCCGATTGACGAAAAGGTTCTTCTGACTGGAAAGGAAAGGATAGTTTACTGCGTTACACTTACAATGCGTGTAAATTACTGCCGCCGTTAGCGCACGGTTATGAGGCCCACAATAGAACACATTTTTCTATGGGAAGCGTGCGGGTGGTCATCGGTTTTTCAGTTCTGTCGCCTAGTTGGTAAAAGATACCACTTTGGCGTCTATGGACGAAAGTTAGAGTATAGATTGATGAAACAAAAAATATTTTTTTGAAAATTTTTCATGATACAGACGATAGTTTTTTCGCTATTTTTCCGACAATTTTCTCCGTGGTGAAAAATTTTCCGAGAAATGTTTTTCTTTTTATATTTTTAATAGATTGCTGAGAAAATTTCCTTTCGATTTCACTAAGAAACTTTTGTTCTACGATGCATAGTTCAGGAGATATGAATTTTCAAAGTTTGAGGTATATAGAGAAATCGTGAAAATTCATCTAGAGTTTTCCGGGAAAATAGGCCACTTTAATTTTTTTGAACTTCACTTTTGGTCATGTATCCACGAGCTCTACCTCTGGTGAAAATTTCATGCAAATCGGAGAACCTCCGGCCCAAATTGTCCGATAATAAAAAAAAATCCCCATATGGTAGTGCTCTACATTCGTTTGCGGAAAGTTAGCGCGGACAGCTAAGGAGCTAAGTCGGACTCAATTATCCCGAGTATTGATTTTTTTTCACTCCGGATAATCAAATCACTAAGAAAAAATTGAAATCTTCGATAAAAGAACTTAAATTTTACCTTTTTTTCGTTGTTTTATTTATATGATGCGGTGACGTAGCCAGAAATTATTTCTAAGAACAGTAGGGGACTTTACATGAAAAAACAATTTTTGACCATGATACACAAAAAAACACTTTCCCATACCCCCCTTTTCGTAAATACGTTCAAAACTGCAAAACTATTCATATTGTATATTGCAATACAGGTCGGACTCGATTATCTGGAGTATCGTTTTTTTTCACTCCGGATAATCGAGTCCTCCGGATAATCGAATCACTAAGAAAAAAAAAATGAAATCTTTGATAAAAGAACTTAAATATTATCATTTTTTTTGTTATTTTATTTATATAATGCGGTGGCGTAGCCAGACATTTTTCCTAGGAACAGTAGGGGTCTTTACAAGAAAAAAATAATTCCGGATAATCGAATCCCGGATAATCGAGTCCCCGGATAATCGAGTCTCCGGATAACCGAGTCCGACCTGTACCAAATTATCTCAGATTTATGCATAACAGTTGAAAAGCACGAACATCAACAAACAAATTCCGGGTAATCGAGTCTAAAATTCCGGATAATCGAGTCCAACCTGTACCACGGTTAAAAGTGTAGGCCAAAACATTGTGAAATTATAGATAAATTACCGACACCGTCGGATATTGAAGCAAAACTGTTCTTGCTGCTCTCAAAGACTGCAACGCTCGAAAACACAACGTTTCATATGCTCAAGTTAGGCACGATTTGGAAAAAAAAACTGTTCCTAGGGATATTCAAATTTCCCCTAGAAAAATTGAAGCAATACAAATTTTTAACTGAAACTGCATGAGAATCATGTCAAGTCTTACCGAAGAAGTTATTATTTTAAGTTTTTCAGTTTCGAATAATCGTGAATAATAAGAAAAAAAAAACACATTTATTTTTAAAAAATATTTCAACCGTTCCCAACGAGGCAAATTTGGGTAGGCTGACCAGCCCACTGAAGTCTGCCGTATTTTACACGCTTGATAATGTTCGCATCTTTGTACACTTGATACAACTCGTGATTCATGCGTCTGCGCCACACACCATTTTCGAGTTTCCCACCGAGTATTGTCCGCAGCACTTGACGCTCGAAAATACCGAGAGCTTTCCGGTCTGACTCTTTCAACGTCCACGCTTCGACCGGAAGAATCAATGTTTTGCACAGGGCGAATTTTGTTTCCGTTTGCAAGCTGCGGGACCTAAGCTAAAAGTAGTCCGTAATATGCCCTATTTGCAGCCGCAATATGTCTTTTCACTTCTCGGGAAACGTCGTTGTCACATGTTACAAGTGTTCCAAGGTAAAAAAATATTTTCAACAACTTCAAACACATCCCCATCAAATACTACCTCAGCATCTACGCCACCATGCCTGACTCTATCTCTACCTGCAACCATGTACTTCGTTTTGGTAGAATTAATGGTCAGGCCAATCCTCGCTGTTTCCCTCTTCAGAGGCTCGAAGGCCTCTTCCACTGACCTGTGATCGATTCCAACTAGGTCTATATCGTCCGCAAAGCCAAGGAGCATGTGCGACCTTGTGATAATTGTGCCATTTCTCTACACGCCAGATCTCCTAATAGCACTCTCCAGTGCAATGTTGAACTGTCAATTCGAAAGCGCGTCTCCTTGCTTCAACCCGTCTAACGTCACGAACGAGGTTGACACATCGTCTGCGATCCGAACATTTGATTTTGAACCATCCAGTGTAGCACGTATCAGCCTGATTAGTTTCGCCGGAAAACCATGTTCAGACATTATCTGCCACAGCTCATTTCTTTTCACTGCGTCGTACGCCGCCTTGAAATCAATAACCAGATGGTGAATCTGCAAGTTACACTCCCGATATTTATCTAGGATCATCCGCAGGCTAAGCATCTGGTCCGTTGTCGAACGGCCCTCACGAAAACCAGCTTGGTATTCGCCGACGAAGGACTCCTCGAGCGGTCTCAGTCTGTTAAACAGGATTTGCGACAGAATTTTATACGCTGATTTCAGCAGGGTAATTCCTCTGTAATTGGCACACTCCAGTCTGTGCCCTTTCTTGTAGATTGGGCGTATAAGGCCATCCAACCAGCCGGTGGGCAATTCTTCGTCCTCCCATACCTTCAGAAGTACTCGATGGATCGATTGATAAAGCTGCTCACTTCCGTCTTCAGAAGTTCGACCGGGATCTCGTTCTTCCCAGTATCCTTACAGTTCTTCAGCTCGCTGATAGCCTTTTTAATCTCTCCTATGGTTGGTGGGTCCACAGCTTGGTCGTCGTCATTAATGTTCATCACAGTGAATCAATTGTCACCCAACACGCTGCAACAAAGACATTGTCATCTCCTATTCTTGTTGCAACAATTTCATTCCGCAACATGGGTTTATCATCAGTTGAACAAAATATGACAAAGATCGATCACCAAGTGCGCAGCGATTTTCTGGGCTTCGCATTGCAATTTTTGAGAACTTTCTTCGTGTTGGTAGACATTGACACATTATCAAACAGCATACATAAAACAAATCTGGATTTGTGTTTAAAATAACTGATTAATCGCGAGTTGAAAAGTTTGCAACAATGTTGTGCTCTGTGATTGTCATGACAATTTTGCTTTTGATTGTGTCCTTATCCGCAACAGTTGTGACAAACGGTTGTGAGCGAGCTTGCTTTGTTGTTTGTTTTTCGTTTATTTTGATGATAATTTGATTCACTGGTTCATCATGTTCCTCGCTACATTTCCATTTTCAGCGTTTAACAATTGAGCACTTTCTACTTCCACGTGGCAGCCACCGCCGTTTTATCGGTCAGCAAATTCCCTTCTCGATCATTGCACATGGCGCGTACCATTGACCGATGCATAGAAATGTACGAGTTCAGTGAGCATGTTTGAGCAAAAATATAAATTTTGGATTACGCTTAAAATTTCTTTTACAGTCGACTCTCCACATCTTGATATCGAAGGGGCAGGGAGAGATCGAGACAAAAACATTTTTTAATGAATACTCGATTGAAAATCACTACGTTACTAGGAAAATAATAAACAAACGAACGTCATTTCTGCAGTCATTCTATTCACAGTCTGGCGGATAGAACTATCGGAGCCAATCGGATCGGAGCCAATTGAACATGACAGGTAGAGAGTGCTTGAATCGATGGACAGTATTGTGACCGTAGAAATATTTAATCAACAAAAAGAAAACATAAAAAGGAAAGTCACTTGGAGGCTTGAACATTTTCTTAAGTTGACAGCGATTTTGGTGAGATTTTAACGTTGCCAGTTCTCGGGAATTTCTATTCGCCAGTCTGTGAATAAAGTGGCAAAGAAATCATCGACATGGGGAGAGATATCGAGATGTAGAACATCGAGATGATTAAAAATTCTACGAGAAACTTTAAATTTTCATCCCGTTCGTCTGTAAAACAATGTTTAAAGCAATGATATGTAGTTTTTGTGGCATTCATTCTGTTGTAGAAATCTAGTGAATATGTCTGGAAGAAATAGTTATTGTTGGATACACCTAAATTCTTTTTTACTAAAAAAAAAATACGAAAAAACTTATTTGTTTCAATTATGTGCCTTTAAAACAAGTATCAAAGCCACGGCATGTAGTTTAGTGATATGCAATTTATTGAACAAAAAAACACCTTTATTTAAGCAGAAAGAGAAAATATGGATCAGGTTGAAAACTTCTTTTGCTTAAAAATCGTGAAAACCTCTAGTTTTAGAATTTATTTATCTGTAAATCAGAATTAAGATCTACGATATATAGATTTATCAGCAATAAATTTCTAGTTGAAATTCAGAGAACATGTTTAACATAAAATAGACAAATTTGATTACACTCCAAATTTAAACAACATATGCACTGAATTTTCAAAAGCTAAATCATGCCGCAAAAATTACTTGTCATTCCTTTGAATATTGATGGTTTTTTGTTTAAGGTTAGGCGTTATCCAAAATTTCTATTTCTGCTCAACATGTTAACTGAACTTGTACAATCTAATTTATTCCGAAAAAATACATGTCATCGGTTTGATATTTGATTTATAGGCAAACAGGTTAAAAAATAATATTTCATGAAGTGTTTCAATTAAAATAAATTTTAAATGTACAGTTAACTCTCCCTTACTCGATATTGAAGGGACCATCGAGTTAGGGAGGTATCGAGATACAGAACACATATTTTTCAAATTTTAAACATTTAATTATTTTGACAAAACACGTTCAAAATAGTAATATAAATGTGAAATATAATACAATTTTACTACATTTACCTATGTGAAACTTTTTTAACGGTCGGCAAAAATTGAAAATTTTATCACCCAGGAATAGGCAGTAAACCTCAATTTTACTATCAATTTAGTCATAATATTCAAATTCTTGAATTTATTCAACATTTGGAGGACATTTGGAACTTTTCATGAAAATATCGAGTTAGAGAGGTAAATTCACTTGGGAAACAGGAACAGATAGCATCGAGTTAGGGAACATCGAGTTAGAGAGGTATCGACTTACAGAGGTATCAAAGCATGCTAAATTGAAAGGACCGCGCATTCCATGGAGTTAGGGGAAATATCGAGTTACAGAATATCGAGTAAGGGAGAGATGACTGTAATTTATATTTCTACTCAAAAATGTTCTCTAGACTACTTCAATCAAATGAGAGTCGAAAAGTAATGAATCATTACACAAAATTAATGAAACTCAAAAATTATAAAATAATGGTGAATGCATTCCGATATCATTTCTGATACCCTCCCCTCAAGTGGTCTTCTACGAAATTGTCGTAATTTACGACTCGTGCTGTAAAACTCATCATTCTGCAACTCGTTCCGTAAACTACTATTTGCTTTACATGCATAATTTGTCTTATTATCAAGGGTCATTCGGGTTTGAAAAAAATGTAACATTTGCGGCTAAATTTGACACGATTTTCATGCCGCTTCAGTGTGCGAAAAAATTGTAGAGTGAAGTGGGGCCAGAGCTTCTTTTTAAAATTAGCTCAATTTAAAACATAACTTATAAATATTATTGTAGTTCGAATGCAAACTCAAGTAAGAAACGTTCACATCAAATATCATAAAAATCGATAGAGATTTGAAAGAGTTATGGCTATTGGTTGTTTTTTCTCACGTGAATATTGTTATTTTTGGTCGATCTATCATTGCATTTAACAAAATGAAATTTTGTGTTTCGACCAGCGAACTTTTGCCTCACTCTAGATTCGAACTCTTGCCAAACCGCTGGGGCAAAAGTTCGATTCGATTCGAATCAATTTTAATACTGTTATAACTGAAAATGGGTAATTATTTCGAAATAAGTTTGTTCAGCAAATTTATAGGTAATATGTTGTAGATTCACCGTGTGGTATTTATTTATTTTCAATGGCACTAGTTTTGCTGAGAATATCGATTATTCCACTAAGTTCGAACGTTTGCCCCACCTGCAACACCACTAGGAACAATTTTGAAAATCGGCTGAACCGTTGCTGAGATATGGCTGATTGAAATTTAAGGTAAAACTGATATTTGATCCCGGGGCTCCTAGTGTTAAAGTTAATATTTTTAAAACACTCATTCGCTGCTACCAGTCCTAATATAGTAATGTAATTATTACCTATGTCGTTTTGCTTCCCTCAAGTTATACGCTTTGCATCTCTTGCGTTCGAATTTATTTTCAAAGTCATAGTGTTTCTTAATATGCAGGACGGCCTTTTTGTCGCGATATTCATCCCACCAAATTTTATCCTATGAAATACAAGAAATAATGAATGATAGATGTTTTTTTTATGTTCACTATCAGGTTCTGGTTCAAAAAAGTAAGAGGCAGATATTTAACAATTATTAGGTAAGTGAATTTCATATCAATATTGTTTCCCAAATCACTTACCAGTTTCTGAAATTGCTTCCGAATCTCATGCTTGTGCAGCTTCCACAGATAGGAACGCCACCGATTGAATTCCGCCAAGCTGCAGATGACTTCTCTTTCATCATTGATCAGTCGTTGCTTTTTAAGTATCTAAAATCATTCAACGATCAATTGCACAAAATTTCTGTTAAGTGATTTCATCCACACATTATCTCACCTGGCCAATATCAGTCCCATGGTAGAAATCCTTCAATTGCTTATCGTGCAGCGGTTGATACAGGAAGGACACATCGCGACCGTGTGGGTCAGTCAAGTCAAATCCGTAGTCGGCAGGTTTGCCGTGCCAAAGGCCTTGTCCCAGGCAGCCTCGGGTAAATGTGGGTGGATGAATTGGGCACGCATTGGCCGGTAGTTTTTGATCAAGCGTTAATTTTTCCCACTGGGGTAGGCCTCCGTGTCGCGGTAGTGCTCCATCGGATTTGGGAATCGATTCCAATACCTTGGAAAAGGTAGTGGGACGATGAATTTGCAGGAAATTTGACATTTTCCTTTCCTTCTGGTCGTGTCGTCAATTTCTCTGGTAATGTCGCAGCTACTTGGATCAATTTCATTGATAATAAAGGAGGCATGAAAGTTTCTGACAAGGTTTCTGAAACAAACTCTGAAAGAAATTGGGAGGATGAAATATATCACCAAGAACTACTGAAAAATAGCATGATTGCTAGCGCATGATGGCTTACTATAGTAGATTGTCCTAAAGAACTTGAAATTAGTGAGAACCAGAGCTACAGGTTCAAAGTCTTGAAAAAGGTGGATGGCTGTGATGGCTATTACCGTGGCCATCATGTAAAGAACAAGCGGACAATGCTGTATCGTGTCAGCACTGAGGAGGCAGCCCCTCTAACAAGATGGTGGTAGCGCAATCCTGGTCTATCAAAAAATCTTCACCAACCACGAAAGGCAAACGGATTGATTTTACGGCATCCAACTCGGCAACGAATAAAGAACAATGATTGGAAAGGCGGATTATGGAACGTGAGTACTTTGAATGAACCGCGTGTGTTGGACTCCTGGTTCGTGACCTTTGAAATGTCGGCGTGAAAGTGGCAACTATCCAGGTATCAGGTATCAGAAGGCCGGCTCCAGAGGCACGTTCCCCGCCATTTGGGAGATTTGTGCCATCGCCATATTCGAGCCTATTTCATCATCTACTCGATGGGAGAGGAAAGGGAAGGGAAAGATGGGAGGAAATAGGAATGGTATCCCTTGAAGACGGAAAATCGCATAAACGAAATGAGAGCATGTAGCTCCATACTACAATGGGTTAAAACAGCGCCCTAAAAAGGGCACTGCAAATCGCATGAGCGTAAAGAGAGCCTATAACTCAGGGGTTTTAAGCCTTTTTGTTGCGCAGAGCACCTGTTATTCATATCCGTTTGAAATCTAATTTTTTACATTTTACATTTTTTACTTGAAGTGAGATTTATAGTCAGTGACAAAAGTTAAGTAAGCAAATGCTGATTTTCCATTCAAAATGTCCAAGTTTAGAGCTTTGTATCTCAGCTTTTGATAGTCGACTGTTTATTTTGCTCTTAATCGCTAATAGTTGGCGCCAGCGGCAAAAAGTACAAACAACAACCTTTCGAACATTCAGTTTCTCTCACTGGCCGCGACACTGATGTTTGTATTCCACTCACTGATCGCGCTACGCTGGATTTTCAAATTTCTCAAACTTCCAACACAAGCGCATGGAAGAATGGTAGACGAGAAATGTCAAAACGTATGGGAAATAATGAAAAACGTAAATTACTTGCATTTAGGGAATTGGTTCAGAAAAGTAGTGATTCGAAATCAAGCGTAATGTGAATACAAAACGTTTTGTGTATAGTTCATCGTCCCTTTCTTTGCTTCAGGATTACGTTTTTACTACTACTGAAAAAGAGCCATCTATTGCCTTTTCAGTTTTGAATATCGCCCTATTGACTGAAACTTTGATGATGAACTACAAATAACCTGAAGTTTTGTGAATTTATTACAATGAATTTCAGAGAGCTGTTCGAAGACAAAAGTAAGTATTCGAGGTATTTTTTTTATTTAACTCACAAACGGGTAGTTGGTGTTTCCTGTAAATTTGCATTATTTCTGAATGCGAATGATTTCGCCGAGCAAACCAATAAAAAACGATTTTAATTTAATCTCTTCATTATACTCTCAAAATATGTGCTATGTGATTAAGCAAGCTTTTTTTGTTTCGGAATTAAACTGTGCCAATTAAGCATCTAAGGGATCATGTATAAATTATGTCACACTCCAGAGAGGAGAGAGTCAGGTACTGAGTTACAAGCATAAGAAAATTTTTGGAGACCTCATAGAAAAAGTTTGACAAGAAGGAAACCAAAAATTTCTGAAGCTTCACCCAGCACTTCAAAATTGGAATAGCTGCCTGAGGGCCAATGAAGTCATGAAATGCTCCATTGCGAGCTAGTTCACTAGCCAATTCATTCCCAGCAATGGAAGAATAGCCATACAAGGTATACAGAGTTCAGTGAGATCGACATGCGATAACAAGCTTAGACCCTGAGTTGGACGAAGCAAGAGCTTTTAAAGCAGCCTGACTATCTGACATATTCCTTTACAAATAGCCAGATGTCCACTTTTCCCGTGAAGGGAGTTGTGTGGAAAATTTGCTATACGGAAAGTGACAAGCAATTATCACTCGGAGCAAGGACAATTGTGTCCCAATTCACCAGATGTGGAAACATCCAAATCCAAGGGATGGCGAGAATCAATGAAATTTGGTCACAACCAATTCCCAGTTTGTGGAGCATAAAAATGCAAAGTCTGTGCAGTTACATTCATATGTTCATTGAGAAGTAGCGAAGATCAGATAATGATTCATCATCTGATTACATGCCAATTCGTCAATTCGTGACTGATTCTGTTCGAGCAAAGCATTATGTCCAACACTTCTTCTCTAGCAGATACCATGAAGGTTGGGCGATTGCCTATGTTAAATAACCCTACTTAAGTATTCCATGAGACTGGAGCCTCTAAAATTGATATCTGAGCTGCCCCAGATGATGTGATGAGCATTTGCATCACTGCCCAAAATCAGCGGAAGGCCTTTTGCTACGCAGTGTGCGACAACTCGTTTGAAGTCATCCGTTGGGCAGTGGTGGAAAGAATCATGCCGTTTACGCAAAATGAACCAATATTAAGCAGGATCCACGCTCACACGCTCACGAACCAACAGCGACCGATTTGGTCACAGATTCTTGCATCGGAGATCCAGAACAAAACAAATGTAAAAAGAGCGTGATTGCTGGATGAGCAGAGTCTGCTCACAGCCGTTCTTTTTTCAGTTCCTAGCTATTTTTGTGAATAATTGGATGGATTATGATTATAATAGATAGATTACAAACTAATGTACTACAGTATAGAGAAAATTGACCGATGTGTGGCGTTATTGTAGAAATACCACAGGGAATCGGACGCGTGATTGCATGTCAAAATAAAGTGATGCGATGCCCTTTACAGTATATGTGTTCGGGTGATCGTGAGCAAAGAAAGCAAGAACGCAATCGCACAAAATGAACCACCGATGCGGTAGCATTTTTCTGGTGTGCATGAACAGACTCTGTTCACCGTTTTACAGCACTGCCGTTGGGAATGGTTCATCCTGTGGTAAATATACCGAACAATAGACGTATTTCCTGTTGAGGTCACCAACAGAAACATCGATTGTGACACAACATACATCTCTGGTAGTTAAGTCAGAGATGAGTGTAGAAACGATTGCTTTATTAGCGAGCACGCATGCGCGGGGCACGGAGTGCGAGTTTGCCATTTCAGGTTTGCTGAAAGCAGCAAAAACTGGGTACACAAGGTTACCTAGATAGAAGTTCCCTCTACGAAAGTAGGGTTCTTGACCATACCATTTTGCATGAGTCTGCAAAGATTGATCGTTGTTGTTCTTTTATGCTGAAGATTGATCTGAGCTAACCTAACCGTAGCCACTACCTAAATTAGGCAGGATTAAGCTTTTGCAATTTCAACACGAAAAAGATCAGCAGCGAAAAAAACAGATCGGTATCTATTGAAAGTCGCCCAAGACGCAAAAGCACAGAATACATTGTGTAGAACGCATAATGCCAATCCATATAATTGATAATTTAAATTAAATAGCAACATATTCATAATCCCACCCTTATTCAGCCTCAGGATAGAGACTGAAGAAGGGCAGCCGATTGTCTCGGAGAAACACAAGGTGATCCGGGTAGCACAGAAAGGGCACAATACTGCAGAGGGCGCCCTGGTACTCCACAGGCTCCGTTCACGGTTAGGATTTATTTAGACCCCCTAACCATTCATTTCTAGGCACAGTACGCATCACACCATAAATTAGGGGTCACCTGTGAGGTGGAGTTTTACCAGTTGAAACAACCGATACCGACAGCAGCTCCATCAGAATTTTTTGAAATAATAGTTTAGTAGTTTCTAGTCGAAATGGTTTTGAATAACAATTTCTCGAAACTAGCAAGTAAACCCTAATGATCGATCTCAGCGTCTTACTTTCCATAGTCATTATTATTATTATTATTATTAGCTTTATTAGGGAGATTTTCAGCCCGTGGCTGTCCATAGTCATTTTTATAGTGAATATATATAAAATAAGATTCGTTAAGCCGAACATGTTGATACTTTCACAAGAACCAACAACGAGCATTGCTTATGTTAAGAGATTTTATCGTAATGCACAACCAGCCTAGCCGTTCTTCCCCTTCTGTTTATGTACTAATTATAATTTCAAATTATTTTAATTAAATTAGTTGTGTTGTCTACTATTGTACACGGCAACATGTTTCAAAATAAGAGGAGCTGCTTTTAAAACAAACTTCAACATCGATCAACCAAACCATAGAATATCCAATAGCGGAAAAATAATAATAATAACCGATTATTGCAAATCGAGCTGAACTGGCGCTCTTTCCGTGCGCACGCGCTTTCTGCAGAGCTGTCAAACAGACTTTTGTGCCTTCCTTCTTTCGCTCTCCTTCAACTCAACAACTTAGCACGATCCACCTCGGGATGGATTGGTGAGCTGTCTGGTTGTTGCAGATGAACACTTATCGTGTAGCGCGACATCATCATTGACACTAAGCTTGCATCTCACCAGACAAACGATAGGTCACAGAGAAACAGACGTCACACTCTTATCATTGTCCATCGACCACCTTTTTAACGGTCGATCAGTGGCGTAGCTACGGTTTTTGAGGCCCGGTGCGGAGTTCCATTTAGGGGCCCTCAAAATTAAAGTGAACGCCGTCTAAATGTAAGGCGCTAATGTGGAATCGACTGTTGAAATTAGCGATGATCAAATAGCTTTTGTAGAATTATGGCTTAAGTAACAGAACTTAAGTTGATATGTTGTTGAAGTCTTTTATTGGCAAAAATGTTAATTGATGAGCCTACAGTTCTTGTTTTCTTAGTTCAGATATACCGTTTTGATTCATATTACGGACAGCTTCAAATTCCGGACACTGTAGTTTGTATGGGAAACATTTCACAAGAAATGTTTCAATATTTGCCGTTCAAAAGTTCTCACTTTCGAGACTCGTTTTAGTCAACATCTTCCATAGATATCTATGAAAATTTATAATGCTCAGCTGCCTTAGACGCCTCTTTAGTAGTTTGCCGATCTCAATTAATGATTTGACTTTTCTATCTATGATTTTCATGAGCTGTCCGGAATTCGAATCAAAGTGTCCGGAATACGAGGCAAAAGTAAGGACGTGTCCGGAATAAGAATCATGAAAAGTCCACACATTTCTATTTATTTAAAATTATTCATTATGCGGAATCAAAATCTTCATCCACCATTCGAAAGTTAATTGTTTTGAAGGCTCGATAACGCCAAGGAATCATACAGAATGATTCATTATATATGCTTTCTGATGAGTTATACTTCACTGAGGCCTTAAGTGTCCGTAATATGAATCAAAACGGTACATTATTTTACTGAAAATTATCTAGAGGACATCCAGTGATTTGACTTTAAAGTGGAAATATTAGCTGGTGAAGTAGCTTTGGAAAGCAATTACTCATATACAGCTTCAATTGAGTATTGTAGAGAAATTTGGACAATTCCCAAATTTTATGTTTTGTGTGGGGATTGATTTCGAATTTTTTATGAATGAAATGCCTCAGAAATCATTAATTTTGCCCAAACTTTGCTTCAAATAAATTACAAAATGAACTCCAAAGATTTCTTCAGGAGTTAATTTTGTGATTTTCAAGAATTTCCTAAGAATTCCATTTTTGATACTTTAAAAAAATAGTAGAATTTTTCTAAGGAAACCATAGAAGTTACCTCAGAGATACTAGCATAAAATCTTTCAAAGACTCTTACAGAATTTTTTTAGAGATAATAATGAGTACCGTAATTTCGGGTCAAATTGATCACTTTTCACTGTTTTCCTTGTCTGTTTTCTATGATGTTGCTAATTTCAAACAACTTAATGCAGGAAAACAAGTACGACAGTGAGACTCATTGGTTTATATACTCAAATTTTCATACAATTGTGATTTTAGTGCTGAAAATCGTCTCTTAAATAAAAAATCAAGGAATTCCATTTCGGGGTGAAATTGATCACCTGTCAAAACAATTATTGTTAGTTTTGAAAACAATTTTATTTACTTAATTTGGGCCTCCTGAATCCAAATATGCTTGCCAAATTCTTAACAATGCAAAGTTTATGGAAATAATAAACAATTAATTTTCAACAATTCCGCAGAAAACTCCTAAATGTAGGCAATTTCCGAAGGAATCTTCTGATATCTATAAAAAAAAAATCAATTATAACAACAAAATGAACAAATTGGTACAAATGTTGATGATAAAATTTGTTTTGGGGATATATTTAAAGCATCCTTACAAATTTTCAGGTTGACACTATGTCCAAATCCTTGTTTAAAACTATAAGTTTATTGATGTCTGCCAATACCACACAGAACACAATTATAGAATTTTCTATTATTTTCATAGAAATAAACATTCCTTAACACAAAAAGCTTCACAACATGCAATTCGACAATAGTTAAGACAAACAACGTTCATTTACATAGAATGCATTGATTTCTGTGCTCTATTAGAGGGAAATAAAATCGTGTGACACAGTGATCTATTTCACCCTACTGATCAATTTCACCCGAATTTACGGTACTTCAGGAATGCATCCAATGATTTTATCATCGTTTTTTTTTTTCAAAACTTCCACAAAAATTCCCTTTTACAATATCTTTATTATTTCAAATAGTATTTTCTCAAAGTTTTATCTAGAATTTCCTTCAAAATTATCGTTCAGATTCCAACAAGAAAATTTCTTCAGCAATCACTCCACACGGGTAGAAATCAGAATCCAAAAACAAGATTATGACTCATGATATCATGATTCCAGCGTGTTTTCGTCTTATGAAAATACACCATGATTTGGACTCATGATATCATGAGTCAGATTGCCGTAACGCAACACACGCGTTAGGTTTTTGTAGCTGATTGCTCGGAATCATGATTCAAATGCCAAAAATGCTGAGTCGCGCATCCGTTTATGATCGATAAAAAAAAAAAGTTAAAATAGCATACATTGAGATTCGAGCCAAGAACGTTCCGATTGTGAGCCACGTACTCTACCACTCAACCACTTCGTCATCTTGAAGATAAAGCGATCGATACGAATAAGATGAAGCAAAGTGCGCTGCTTAGTGTTTTCACACTGGATGTTACGCTTATGAGGAATCATGATTATGACTCCAGGAACCATGATTTGTGATCCTGATATTATGACCTAACCAATTTATGAATTTCATGATTTGTAAATCATGGTGTGGGGATCAGATTTTTATCCGTGCAGAGATTGATCCTAAGATTCTTTCAGGAAACATTGTAGAAGTTTGTAGGGAATTTCCCAAATACGTCTTTGAAGAATTTCCTCAGTCATTTCCCAGGAATATCTCCACAAAAGGTTTTTTTTTTTAAATTGGTGAAATTTTTCAAAAATCTGGGAGATATTGTAGAAGGGAATAACAAATTAACATCCTCATTAAGTTTAAAAATAATCCATGATGATCTCCTACAATGTTCTCTAGAAGAACTCCAGGGCTCTTAAAGACGTCTTGTAGGATTTCATAGATAAATTGCTGAGGTAATTTGAATAACTAGAATAACTACTATAGTATTAACTGGTGTGGAATCTCAGATGAACTTTTGAAGAAGGCATGAGGATTTAACTTGAAAATACACGAGAAAGTTCGCATGAAATGTTGGATAAATCTTTAGAGAAATTTATGAAGGAGCTTCATGAGGAATCTCAGATCATATTTGAAGAGGAATGCCCGAAAGAGTAATAAATATATTTCCTCGGAAAATCCCTGGAGGAATTTTCGAAGCAATTCGTAGGGTAAATGTGGATGAATCCTTAAAGGAATACATACAAAACATCCTGAAAGGCAAACTGGAGAAACTGGAGTAAGAATTCTCGTAGATTTCCCTGGAAAATCCCCAAATGAACCTCTTTAAGAACTGTAGAATGATTTTTTTTTTCTTTTGAGAGCTCTTAAGGGAAACTTTGGAAGATTTCCTATAGCTACAACCGTAAAAATAAAAAAAAAAAGGAGGAAAAGCGTTGAAGTGCTCATGGAATTCCTGTAGCAAATTACAAATAAATTCCTCTAAACATCCCTTTAAGCACCGTTGGAAGTTTTTTGACAAGACTTGGTGCTGGAATAAATGAATAAATTTATGAAGGAGATCCCAGAAGTATACCTGAAGAGATCTTTGTAGAAATGCTGAAATTTTCCCTCGAGGAATTTGAAAAGAAATTCCTAAAGAACCTGAGAAAAAATCGCTTAGTATTCTATGACGGTCTCTTTGTAACGTTTGAAACAGGATTCCCTTGCAAGCAGAATTAAGAAAATAAAATACTTCAGAGATAATTAGAGACTTTCTAAACCTTCCATTCAAAATAGAGACTTGCATTAAAACAGAGGTTAAGCCTCTAAAAGAGCTTTGTTACTACCCTTGAATGTGGACAAAGCTCGTCCCGAAGATGGTAACTGATTTATTTATTCAATTGTAATTGAAATGAAAATCAACTTGTTTAAGAATATGGTCTGTAACAATCTAAATGAGGCCCCGCACACAAATCACACCCCGCCTGAATTACAAAATTGAACCGAGTTATCGAGAATGAATTCTGAATAGGTACTTAGGCTACTCAAATCACCAATACCATTGATCACGGAGCCCTTACATATTGCTGATAAAGGTCACCATGAAACTGAATTTTTATCTGCTTGTTAACAGATTAGTTTTCTAGAAATCAAATTCATAATATTAAATGAAGCTTTCACCACGATTTGGGGGCCCCTATGAACTTGGAGCCCGGTGCGGACCGCACCCACCGCACCCCCCTAGCTACGCTACTGCGGTCGATTCAAAAATATGGTAGGTGGCCAATCCGCCACCCGCAACGCTCGCATCGTTTTTGTTCGCGTTTGACGATTACAAACTACCGCCATCTGTTGGCCCGTCGGCCAAATACACTAATTCTAGCATTAGGCGTACATGTCCTCGTGACTATGATTTGGATCGAGATTTGTTCTAAGTGTTACGTCTGTTTTTCTGTGGATAGGTGTAATTAACAACTGCCCTATTGTGAAAATCAGCAGCTCCATCAGAATTTGTTTGAAATAGTAGTGTAGTAGTGTCATTACTAATGCTGTCTAGTCGAAATGGTTTTGAATAATTTGTCATTCAAGTGCTATTCTGATTATTCCTGTCTTTTACGTAAGATTAGAGTCTTAAATGCCAATTGTCGTCAAGTCTTAACAAAATTAGGCTGTTTAGTAGTAGTTCTAGTTAATTTCAGGTCTTCACGTTCATATATCCTTAAAGAAAAAAATCACTTTCCTTGTCTGTTCAACAATTTCTCGAAACTAGCAAGTGTACCCTAATGATCAATCTCAGCGTCTTACTTTACATAGTCATTTTATAGTGAATATTTAAGAGTAGAGTTACCTTAGGCTTCTATTACAGTCTCCTACAATATTCACTTTTCAGTGGCAAATGCAATGCTTCACAACGCCTACTTTCTACTTGTGAATTTTGCGAAAATGAAGCTGGAATTAGATTATTTATACCGCTGTTACAAAAGAGGTATTCCTTGTTATGGCAATATAAAAACCATATTAAAATAAGATTGTCGCCACTTATTTCTACTCAGTGAATCTACTAGTCATTTTCCTCAGAGTAATATTTCCTACGTCGTACCTGATAACGATGTATCTAGTTAGCTAATAGTAAGAGTGGCTACGGATCATTCTGGTTAGCAAAAGGCAAACTGAACGTCGCGAATAGTATTGATGTCCACTTCGAATGGATTAATTATTTGAAATGGGCATCAATTCTATCAATGACGTAGAATGTCCGTTGGATCACATCCGAGATATTAGTGCGTCTATGCCATATGAATTATGACGCGGCTTTAAGCAAAAAAAATGCCAAAATGTGATACCACCACTACAGGTTACGCCTTTGGTTTCCATCATATGGGCTAATGGATTATGCCCTCCCATCGCGGCAAGGTCGCCAACGAAGTTGCCCGTTAAATTATGGGAGCTCAATCCAACGCTGCAGGCTCCGATAAAATTCCAATATCGTTCATATAAATGCTAGCTCCATTTGTGCTACGAGTTTTGGTTCACCTATTCAACTCCGTAATCGAAGCACGTTCGTTTCCATCTATCTGGAAAATGCCCTCATCACCCCTATAACGAAGGTAACTAAACTAGCAGAACCCAAGAACTTTCGACTAAATACTCCACTGCACTGTGACGTCACGCGTCAATTTTGACAGGTACTGGTCCTGTTGTTTACAGTTTGGACTTAGTACTTTTTTCGAATCATTCTTAATTTCGTGAAAGTTTGCTGCGAGGAGAGGTCAAATCCACTGCAGATACCCACGGATCGTATTATTCTATCTTCCTACCGTGGAAAATCGTCACCATCAGCATGCTGGTGATAGAAATGCGAAGATGAAAAAATGATGGAAAAAACGACTAAGTCCGAAACATAAACAACAGGACCAGCAGCTGTCAAATAAGTGAGGCTCGTCATATGCAGTGCTCTATAGCGTCCTTCCAGAAATTTCCAAAGTACTCGGAAAAATCCTTCTCAAGCAAATCATTGGTTATGTGTTTTATATCCTGTAAATAAAGAATAAAATAATATGTTAATCAGTCCACAGTTCGGGAAGTCTCCCTTCTGCGCCAACTGCAGACAGTACTTATAGCTCAGAAATACCGTAGGTACGAACAGATAAAAGGTAGGGTACTTACTTACTTATTTGGCTTTACATCAATTATCTTGATAAAGCCTCGCCAACAATATTTCGCCAATTCCCTCGGTTCATGGCCGCTTCTCTCCATCCTCGACTGTGACCCACGCTCTCCAGGTCCTGGTGTACCTGGTCAATCCACCTAGCTCGCTGCGCCCCACGCCTTCTTGTTCCGACCGGATTCGTGGCGAACACCATCTTTACAGGGTTGTTGTCCGGCATTCTTGCAACATGCCCTGCCCAGCGTATCCTTCCAGCTTTAGCTACCTTCACGATACTGGGTTCGCCGTAGAGTTGAACGAGCTCGTGGTTCATCCTTCGCCGCCACACGCCGTTCTCCTGCACGCCGCCGAAGATCGTCCTTAGCACTCGGCGTTCGAAAACCCCAAGAGCTTGCAAGTCCTCCTCGAGCATAGTCCACGCCTCATGCCCATAGAGGACTACCGGTCTTATGAGCGTTTTGTACATCGTGCATTTGGTGCGGGGGTGAATCTTTCTTGACCGCAGTTTCTTCTGGAGCCCATAGTAGGCACGACTCCCGCTGATGATGCGCCTTCGTATTTCCCGACTAACATTGTTGTCAGCCGTCAACAAGGATCCGAGGTAGACGAACTCGTCCACCACCTCGAAGGTATCCCCGTCTATCGTAACACTGCTTCCTAGGCGGGTCCTGTCGCGCTCAGTTCCGCCAACCAGCATGTACTTTGTTTTCGACGCATTCACCATTAGCCCGACTCTTGTTGCTTCGCGTTTCAGGCGGGTGAACAAATCTGCCACCGTTTCAAATTTTCTCCCAATAATATCCATGTCGTCCGCGAAGCAAACAAATTGTCCGGATCTCGTGAAAATCGTGCCTCGACTGTTAAGTCCGGCTCTCCGCATGACACCTTCAAGCGCAATATTGAATAACAGGCACGAAAGTCCGTCGCCCTGTCGTAGTCCCCGCCGAGACTCGAACGAACTGGAGTGTTCGCCCGAGATCTTCACGCAGTTTTGCACACCGTCCATCGTTGCTCTGATCAATCTTGTGAGCTTCCCGGGAAAGCTGTTCTCGTCCATGATTTTCCATAGCTCTATGCGGTCGATACTATCGTATGCCGCCTTGAAATCGATGAACAAATGGTGCGTAGGGACCTGGTACTCACGGCATTTCTGGAGGATTTGCCGCACGGAAAAGATCTGGTCCGTTGTCGAGCGGCCGTCGATGAAACCTGCTTGATAACTTCCCACGAACTCGTTTGCTATAGGTGATAGACGACGGAAGAGAATCTGGGATAGCACTTTATAGGCGGCGTTTAGGATGGTGATTGCACGATAATTTTCACACTCCAGTTTGTCGCCCTTTTTGTAGATAGGGCATATAACGCCTTGCTTCCACTCCTCCGGTAGCTGTTCCGTTTCCCAGATTCTGACTATCAGCCGATGCAGACAAGCGGCCAACCTGTCCGGGCCCATCTTGATGAGTTCGGCTCCGATACCATCCTTGCCAGCGGCTTTGTTGTTCTTGAGCTGTTGAATGGCATCCTTAACTTCCCCCATCGTGGGAGCTGGTTGATTTCCGCTGTCCGCTGTGCTGACGTAGCCATCGCCTTCGCTGTCCTGACCTTCTGTGCCTGTGTTCTCTGCGCCATTCAGGTGTTCATCGTAGTGCTGCTTCCACCTTTCGATCACCTCGCGTCCGTCCGTCAAGATGCTCCCATCCTTATCCCGGCACATCTCAGCTCGCGGCACGAAGCCTTTGCGGGATGTGTTGAGCTTCTGATAGAACTTCCGCGTTTCTTGAGAACGGTACAGCAACTCCATCTCTTGGCATTCCACCTCTTCCAGGCGGCGCTTTTTGTCCCGGAATAGGCGGGTTTGCAGTTTCCGCTTCAGTCTGTATCGTTCCACGTTTTGCCGCGTACCATGCTGCAGCATTGCAGCCCGCGCTGCATTCTTCTCCTCTAAAACCTCCTGGCACTCCTCGTCGAACCAATCGTTTCTTGAGCTCCGTTCCACATATCCGACAACGCTTTCGGCAGCGTCGTTAATGGCTGCTTTGACTGTCCTCCAGCAGTCCTCAAGAGGGGCCCTATCGAGCTCGCCCTCATCCGGCAACGCTGCCTCAAGATGCTGCGCGTACGCATTGGCGACATCCGGTTGTTTCAGCCGCTCGAGATTGTACCGGGGCGGGCGTCGGTACCGTACATTGTTGATGACGGATAGTTTTGGGCGCAGTTTCACCATCACCAGGTAGTGGTCGGAGTCAATGTTGGCGCCACGATAGGTTCTGACGTCGGTTATGTCGGAGAAGTGCCGTCCATCGATCAAAACGTGGTCGATTTGCGATTCTGTCTGCTGAGGTGATCTCCAGGTGTACCGATACGGGAGGCTGTGCTGGAAATAGGTGCTACGAATGGCCATGTTCTTGGAGGCGGCAAAATCTATCAGTCGTAGGCCGTTCTCGTTCGTCAGCCGGTGGGCGCTGAACTTTCCAATCGTCGGTCTGAACTCCTCCTCCTGGCCAACCTGAGCGTTCAAATCTCCTATGATGATCTTGACGTCGTGGCTTGGGCAGCGGTCGTACTCGCGTTCGAGCTGCGCGTAAAATGCGTCCTTGTCATCATCAGTGCTTCCGGAGTGTGGGCTATGCACGTTGATTATGCTGAAGTTAAAGAATCGGCCTTTGATTCTTAACTTGCACATTCGTTCATTGATCGGCCACCACCCGATCACGCGCCTTTGCATATCACCCATCACTATAAAAGCTGTTCCCAGCTCGCGTGTGTTGCCGCAGCTCTGGTAGATGGTATGATTACCTCTAAACGTTCGCACCAATGCTCCTGTCCAGCACACCTCCTGCAGCGCTACGATGTCGAAACCGCGGGTCTTCAGTACATCGGAGAGTATGCGAGTACTTCCAATGAAGTTGAGAGATTTGCAGTTCCACGTACCGAGTTTCCAATCGCTAGTCCATTTTCGTCGCGGTGGTCTTTGCCGATTGTTCCGGTCCGTATTCTCTCGTTGACGTTCCTGTGCTGATGGTAGGGTGTAAAAGGTAGGGTGCCGGTACCAATGGTTGTAATGTACCAGTAGATTGGACTATGGAATAAAACGAACATTTTTCGATAAAAACGACATGTGCTATTTTTGGTGGATAGATCGTCTCTAGTTTAGTCGATTTGCCGAATTTCAGCTTTATATTTTATCAAAAAGTCATATAAATAATTAAGTTTATGCAAAAAAATTTGCTCCCTTGCACCAGTAGTTGCCGTCGTGTTCCAGTAGTGGATCAACGGATGGAAGCAGTTTTTAAAATGGATGTATAAAAATGAAGAAAAGCCCTAGAGATGATCTTTATGCTTCATTCGAAAGATATTAATTGCTGTTCCGAGGGAAAAATGTTAAACCTATGAAAAAATTAACCATTTTGTTTAAAATTCCTAGTATCATTCCCGAACGTCTACTACTGGAGCACTAGCGCAACTACTGGAACACGCGTACCAATAGTGGCTCAAGCGATTTTATGTCAAAAAATTAGTTTTATCACTCTTTTTTATATTTTTCCCATATAGTAGAGATTGAAATCTTTCTGTTAACGCCAAAAGATCTCTGTTAAGGCTTTTCGTTATTTTGTTATGATTTTTTATAGCTTAGGTAGTCCACTAATGGCACCGGTACCCTACCAAGTAAAAAGGTAGAATAATTAATATTACTTGAGATAGGTAGACATGACAATGTGGAAGATATCGATCATCAACTTCTGGCATCAAACCATTTAGAGTACAGAAAAGGTTTCAGCACAACAACAGCGTTAGCAAAAGTAACCCACGATATCTACGATCACTTCAACAACGAACAGTGCACCGTTATGGTTTTGGTCGACTTTTCATTGGGCTTTAACTGTGTAGACTACCGTAAGCTGCAGATAAAATTGCGTGAAGACTACTGCTTCTCACTTGGTGCATGTGAATTTCTGGAAATGTGGTCTCCCCTCAAAACCCAGTGGCCGATGGTACACCTCAGGGTTGTGCGGCCCTCAACAGTTCACTATGGGCGATCAGGTGGCCAATAATCGAAAAAATGACTTGTTCTGATAGGTTTTTCTTCTACATCATTCCATAGTTAACACTTCTATTAAGTTATTCCTGAAATATCTGGGCAAGATCTTTTAGATTTTAATTGATACAGTATGTAAAAGTTAGAGTTTTTAAGAAAAATGAAGAATTCAATGCAAACACAAGGTACACATTGAATACAATATACTGCATAATCGTAATATTTTCTACAAATCTTTACACACTGTACGAAAGCTTATTCAAAAAGCTATATAAGAAAAATAAAATGAAATAAAAATTTGTACTTTAGGTCGGAAAAATGCGGGGAGTGCACTGAAAAAAATATATTTGACTTTATATCGAAACTTTACACATCCCATACTTTTTTGTCCCAAGTTGTCCCAGGCTGAAATTTATTGCCAAGGGTACTTTGAGATGTAAACTAAAGGATCGTGAAGAATTTAGCTGCACAAATTTGCACTTTTTTGATTTAGGTCTTTTTGAATGTTTTCAATATTTTTAACCATTTTTTATTCAAAAGAGCTAAAAAAAATCAGGAAATAATTGAATATCGCTAAATCATTTATATCATCATTTCTATGTAAGTTCTAACATTTATTATGGTTTGCACAACGTTAATCGCATAAATGGCTTATACGCATCATTAGTAACAAAACTTATTATTTCGCTATAGGCCCTATTCAAAAGTTAGTCTCGAAAACTTGGTTTTGAAAATAAAAGATCAAATTTGTATCACAAAACTCATTAGTACGACATGAGATGGAAAAAATATTTTTGGCCGCCAGTTTGTATGGAAACCGCCCATGGACTTATCCACGGTCTTCTTTTATCCTCGACTTTCTTTTTCTTTTCTGCTCTAAATGCGGGCAATGTTTACATTAAATGACATCCGGACCAACATCCTGACAACGAATGTTCACCGGATGAACACGAAGTGGATGAATGCACAACGAAATCGTTCATTTTTTGTAAACACGGCCCGCAGTAAAGGTTTTCTTCCCACTGGAAGTTGCAGCGTGACGTCATCGTAGATTAGTTCATAGTGCAGTTCTACCTTTATTGACACATTAACGTATAATAATTATCGATGGTCGATTTCCCTGCCCCTGGGTGATGGGATTGACGGTGATTTATCAAGTGAATACATATTGTTGATATTGTGAAATTACTCTAATGCTAATATATTGATCGCGAAAATTAATCGTAATTATAACCTATAAAATGTAAGCTAGTCTAATAGTTTTAAGTTATATAATGACATGTGTTTCAATGCTTTAATATATTTTACACTTGATTTATCACACCTTCAGCATGAGTTTAGTTACTGTCGCATGATCTAACACCAGATAACTACGCGTAATGCTGGAGGGACCGGCAGGGCCTACTACCAGTCTCTACTAACACTCAAATCACTAACAAGACTGGGAAACCAACGATCACCTTCATCAGTAGCACTATTTCTAATAGTATTATAAGTTCAATATACATCTTTTTCAGTAGACCACGAGGCGCAAGAGTGGGTGCGGGTGGTCTCTGCGTCTCACAGGTTATTGAAAATAGACTTTTATGTTAGGTTTACTAACAATGTAGTAATTATTACCTTAGTAATACCGTAAGGTACCGTAATTCAGCGCATCGCCTAAATCTGCGTATTTGGTTCGATATTTGTCGAAATTTAAGAAAAATTTTGAAATTTGCCCATACTGCTATTTGTATATGATGGTAATGCATCAAAATTCCAATTCAAATTTTCATTAATAATAATAATAATACGAATTTTGAGAAATATTCCAAAATGTGAATTACGACATTCTACGGTATTGCGTTATCTAGTAAGGTAGGTTGTAGCTGTATTATTAGAGATAGTTTAGAAGTGTTATTGATATATGTATAATATTTAGAAAATTGATGACGCTGTTGTTACTGAAATGTTTAATTTTTTACTGTCTTTTATAATATGATATAATATTGTTGAACAAAATGCTGTAATTTATAACTTATTTAATTCTCTAAACATTTTTGCACTACTTTGCATTTATCACACCAACACTGGCGACATTAGCGTTCTTTTGGTAGTCTGTTATGTAGTAGTAACCTCTATCGTTTTTATTCTAACGATCATAACATAATTATCGTGAGCGTAGTAGTGAAAATAACATAGAAGTAGCTTTTGGATTTGTAGTTAAGGTATTATGGTATTAGTTGAAATGTGACACTTTGTTAGTGTCTATGAATATACCGCTTTGATGATATCACATATATTTTCTAATTCTCTATTTCTCGGTACACCGGCCACGGGAACGTCTCTCGGATTCAACGGACCAGCGATGGACCGCATCTCAAGCTAAGTAGAAAAATTATACTGCATACTATTTTTGTTTAAACTGAAACAACAACTTAACTTTTCGATCCCTACATATTCACCCGCCTGATAATACAGCCTTTCCAATCTGGAAACTAACTTGAGACATTATTCAATTGAATTCTCATTTTGAGAAGACCTCAGAACAATAGCAACGAACATAAAACACATAGCAGACCATACCGAACACATTTACAGTACATTTCGATTTGATACTTCTTCTCATAATTATCTATAACTTGGAATCGGTACTACAAGTTATCAACATAGATAGTCATCTCTCCTAGAAATAGTAATGGTTAGCATTCCAGCGCGACCTTTGGAACATAAGACTTTTTAACTTGACTCATATTTTGGGATAGATCAGAACAATAGATTGGAATATATTGGAACACATCATTGACATTGTTTCAGACTAGTAGCATAAACGACTAAAATACAAGAGAATACATGACATACAAGACCTGAAAAATGACGAGACACTTCAGATAGTTCTTGTTCGCGTATAGATGGAAGCACATTTCATGTTTTTCACTTCTATAACGTTCTTTCGGGAAAACGGATCTTCCGTTAAATCGCTATCATTTTTAAATTCGACCGCAATCTATATAATTAACATTCTCTGTATATCATTGTCAAAAGATGCTTGGAGATGACATTTGGGCTACAATTTGTCAACATAGACTACAACATGGGCCTATTCACATGACGTTCCAAAACAGCTGATCGGGAAGCTCTTTGACAGTTCTTTTATGAAAATGACAGCCTCGTGTATGTACCGGTCCTCCACCGATGTAAACAAATGCATAGACGGACCTGTCACATGAACATACCTATAGCTCTGTATGTTATTTCCAAGAAGTGCATTCATTTACAACATATATTTTCATGTCGCTTCGCGTAAACAAGAATCCGGATTGCTCAGGACTAAAGGCTGACTATACAAACACGACAACGGGAGGGAAACTGAAGCAAAAACAATTTAATAAAACTACTTCTGCACAATATTCAAACAAAATAGTGTTAAAGCGGGCAACATAGCCTATTCCGTCTAAATATTGGCAAAAGTAGAGGTAAAAATTTGCACTACGGGGTCCAGCACAGACAACGAAGCTGTCATGCAGCTCCAGCTAAGTACACCATAAAAAAAAATAAATAAAATAATTATCGATGGTCGATTTATGTTTCACAGAGGCCTATAAAAAGCGCGTCACAACGAGAGCAGTGAGGGGGTCACACACGCGACGACAATATTTAAACTTGCACTTCAACGGCGCACTTTCTCCTACTTCAATCGGAACGACTTTCAAGTTCGATGAACCACAAAAATGTCCATGTAAGGAAACCCTTTACGACTGTATATACGCTTACACCCGTGGAACGGAATATTCCGGAGCAGGTCACTGATTCCTCGGAGGCATAAAGAAAATACTGCACTGGAGTTTTCGGTCGGGTGCACTTTGCCGCATTTGAACATTCAACCGGATGGGTCAGAGGAGCGATAATAACTAATTGGTTCTGATTTCCATGTGATAAACTGATGATAGTTATGGTAGGTTGAGTGGTTGGTATTCTTAGAGAACAGGAGAGTGTATCTCTAAGTAAGCATGACTAATGTCCCTGATGTCTGATACAGAGCGGAGTGTAGTGTTACTATGTTCGGAGTTAGTCGTGCAGTAATATTTCGTTTTATTGCGGTGGATTTCATACCCACATTCTCATCAGTTTTTTTTTCTAGCACACAAAAACACGTCGGGGCTTTCTGCGAATGAAATATTAATAGAATTATGTAAATCTGTTAAATCGTTCTCAAGCAAAATCGAGACATACGAATACGGGTCAATCTACGGGTCTTAGTTTCGTAGTTCTATGTATATATAGAATTTATGGGAGTTCTCGAGACCGTCCTACACGGAGGGAGAACTGTAGTTGCATAACTTTACCAAAGACATATGGATGATTGGCAATTGGCTTGCTCGAATTGTACCTAAAGCAATATCAATTTGCGTTCGCAAATCGTTGCAAATATTGCACAACTTGCGTGAGCAGAAGAAGTGCTTTGGTCATAATTGATAGCATCGAAGACATCGATATAAAGGAGACTCCGGTCCACTGATTCCCAAACAGTGCTGCAAGGCTGGGTGTAAAGATGTTAGCCTCGGTTCAGTCTAACACTGCATTGGTGACCTTTTTGCGACACATAAGTAATTGAAAGTTAAACTTTTATAACGCTCATCATTTAAGGAGATGGATATTTTTTTCAGTTTCATTGTATTTCCTGAATAGAAATTATTGCACCGTTGTCTACTATGACCGAAATATGGTCAATTCTCAGCAAGATTGTAACAACTATTGCAAGTTTCTCTTAGATATTGAGCTGGCGTTAGTACACCTCGATGAAAAGCATGCGGTTATGTGGATCACGTCTGCCCAAGCTGCCGATGGTATCCTGGAAAGTGCAATCGAACAGGGATGTCAAGTAATGGATCAATTTTGAACACAGTTTTGAACGTAATATATCCTACTTTTTTGCAGTCCTACATAGTTGCAACCACTGATGTGATGATGTTTTTTGAAACAAAATTAATGTTGAAAGAAACGACGCTTCAGCGCATTCGAGATAAAAATTTCCTATTGTTCGTCGATGGTGATTTTGTTAATGATGATGGATTGACTATAAAAGAAGCAATGAAATGTGCGGTGAATGGCTCTGAAGTTTGACTTTGCGGTTATAAAATAGCCGTTGTTCAATTCACAGATTATCCCAACTTGTGGTTTCTAATGCAGTCAGGATACGAAAATTTGGATTTCTACACACACGACTATTCAATTACGAATACGACGAAATTGCAGCTGGTACAAAGTTACAACCTTACTGATCCATATGATGAGGTCACGAACGGTGCTATATTCTACGACAAGTTGGTTGATTTGCGTGGTAGATCGATTCCAATGGCAGTTGTAGAGTACCTACCATATTGCATAACGACCAACGTGGGCGCCAATAATGGCAATGCGGATGCATACAACACCACTGCACCCAAGGAGTTATTCCTGGAAGGACTCGAAGGCAGTTTAGCAGTGGAATTTTGTAGGATTCACAACTGTAACATTCTCCTGTGGCCACGTACGTACACTGGAAAAATCTGTTTTCACTATAAAGTATTTATCCAGATAATAACTATTATTACAGATGGGCCAAGCGATTGGGGAGACATTTTCTCGAATGGGTCTGGTTATGGTGAACTTTATACAATATACACCAAAGAAACTGACCTAGCATTTTGTTGCTTGTATTACAATTGGTATTCAAATTTATTTTTATATATCGATCCGTTCCGAATAACTATGCAAACATATTTAGGTACCATCATCTACTCGACGGAAGCCATTATATGGCCAAATCAACGATGTTCATCTTGGTACCAGGTGCTAAGCTATTGCCAACATCGCTAACGGTTATATATCCCTTTTCAAGCACTGTTTGGCTTTCAATTTTTATAATGATGGTACTGATGACTGGAGTTCACCATTTTATTACCACCATTAATTTGACGCACCTCGGTCGCGATGAGCAGCCGCCACCCGCATTGAAATCAATATTCGACATGATATCTATTTATTTGGATCAAGGAATTTTCCTTAAGTAATGGTTATGGCTAAATCAATAATCGAAAAGTCATGGTGTTGAACCCTGGAATGAATACTATGCTGAAATAGTTTAGAGGTTTGGAGGTATTTATGAAAATGATTAAATTTTGACGTTTTGTTCCGGTGTTCAGATACCTGAATGTTGAAGTATAATTTGCAAGCTGAAGCCTAATTAAAAATAAGCATAGTTTTCATTGAAGAGTTGAGCACCACGACTTTTCGAACATTGATTTTTTCTATGACACGCTACTGTGGCAATTGTTCATACCGTTGACTCCAATTTCAGCACTTTTCACTCATCGTATCGCGTTCTGATCTGCTTCATCCTTCTTTCGGGAGTTGTTATCAGCAATTCGTATGCAAGTGGCTTAGCTAGCGTACTCACGATTCCTAGGTATGGGAAATCGCTGGAGACGATACATGATTTCACACAAACGCCTTATCGATGGGCAGCTCCTGCCGATGCTTGGATTTTTGCACTGCTTGGCGCTGAAAATGTAATTTTCAAATTAAAATCGCACGAAACAGAATTATTCCATCCAAAACCTATTTTCAGCGAGACATCCAAATTGTCGTTGACAGATTTGACGCCGTTCCGGATGAGGACGAACTCCATCGGCGATCGCTGGCTGGTGACTATGGGATTGGGATTGAACTACTGAACGGTGGCAGTTATACTTTTGGATCTTATGTCAGCGAAGACAACGTTCGATCGTTTGATATTTTGAAGGAGGTTCTGTACTTCGCATACACCACTGTATATGCCCAACGAGGATGGCCAATGATGGAGTATTTCAACAAGTTTCTGCTGGAAGCGATACAGTTCGGATTTATCATCTACTGGGAAAAGCGAACGATTCGGAAATATCTGAGTCACCGAGTTCAGGAAGCTCTGGTGGAAATATCTGTCGGACACAATGAGGATGAGGAATTGTCTCCTCTCACAACCCAGCACATCCTGGGACCGATGATTATTTTGGGGATAGGGCTTTTCTGTTCGTTGATTATGTTCTTATGTGAACTTGTCATGTTTTCGCTTAGTCGCTTTTATCAAAAAGTGGTTGGGAAAAAGTTAAAAACGACATTAACGGACATTCAAAAGTGAAATGTCTGAAAATCTGTCCTCACAGATTCTGAACTTAACCTTCGGGCTGTCGCGCTGTTGTACTTTGTACAACAGTTGTGATTTATATGCTATCATTTTGCAATAAAGATATCTATCGACACCAAACCAAAATGTATTCCTCAAGAATCTTCTTAAGAACAATACTCGACAGTTTGTATTTACAGTATGACCCTTTATAATACGGTAAAATCAACAAATGTACATGCAGATTTTTCAGGATCTTGACCATTTAGAAGGATGTCGTCTTCGGCAAAGTTATTTAGTAAGTTAAGGACTATCATTTTTCGAACTAGTTGATTCAAAATTTTGCCACTAAGCGGCGCTAGTGAGCATGAAACTTTTATTTGCAGATATCTCAGGAGCCTGACCACTTAGAAAGATAGTGTCTTCGGTAAAGTAGTTCAGTGGCTCAAGGGCTATCATTATTTGAACCAAAAAATAGGATATTTTGCCACCAGGCGGCGCTAGTTAGCATGGAATTTTTGTTTTACGGATACTGCACGATCTTGACTTTTTAGACAGGCACCTTCGGCAAAGTTGTTCAGAAGCTCAGGGATTATCATTATTTTACAAAATCTTGAACTTTATGGATTAAACAAAGAAAGAATTTGAGCTACTGAACAACTCTGCCGAAGACGCCAGCTTTCTAAGTGATCAGGCTCCTGAGATATTTGCGAAACAAATAGTTTATGCTCACTAGCGCTACTTGGTGGCGAAATTTTGAATCAATTAGCTCAAACAATGATAGTCCTTGAGTTACCGAACAACTTTGCCGAAGACGCCATCTTTCTAAGTGGTCAGGATCCTGAGATCCGCGAAACAAAAGTTTCATGCTCACTAGCGCCTCCTAGCGGCAAAATTCCGAATTTCATGGCTCAAATAATGATAGTCCTTGAGCTACTGAACAATTTTGCCGAAGACGCCATCTTTCTAAGTGTTCATACTCCTGGGATATTCGCAAAACCAAGGGTGTTGTACAAAGTACAACGCGCGACTACTCGCGTTACAAAAATTCGCGCGACGACCGAAAGGTTAAAGAAATGTCAACTTTGAACTGGACAATTATATAGGCGTTTTTAGCATGATTTGAAACTCTACAAAAATGATCGTTTTCTATAAAAGTGCTTAATACACCAGCTGATTATAGTGGGAAAAGATAAAAAAGCGAAATTTAGAATATTATAAGTACCTCAGAAACAGTTTGATATGAAGAATGTATACAGTTAAAATATTTGCAACAGGCAACATTGCATGTTGGCACTAGCTCAGGTGACTTAATTTTCTGTTTATTTTAAAGTATTATGACGTCCACTTTTTAGATCTCAAATTGGTTTCATATTCTGTTGATATGAAATATTTATATTATCGCTTTGTTCAACATTCTACAACTAGTGAGGCTCATATTGTATTGAAATGCAAAATAAATCAGGTAATAACTGTGGAAGGGCTCATACGAATAGTAAAATTGAGAAGGAAACTCTGTCGAACCAGAAAAACGAACAAGAAGCAGAAGAAGAACATTGTTAGGAGATGCTAGGTATTTCCGGCAAAAATGTTCGTTGGATATAAGATTATCCGTTTCATGTTTAAATAGCTCCACATTTTGCCACTAAACGAAGAGTGTTAAATATTTTTAGTTCATATTTGACAAGATGCAGAATTATTACAATAGCTTTTCCTCAGAGAAGACGTACTTTTAAAGTGAATTACTGACTTTTTGACAGAGTTGCTCGATGTCACTATCAATGCTTAAAATTTGCTGATTTGTACAGGCCGACTGCGATACAAATCGGATCATTCCATATCACATCAACATCATGTTGTCTACTCCATCACAAGTGCATTGATGGCGATAGACTATGAATATCACTGATGGGTTAAGTTTAGCTTTGAATTAAGCAGATAAAATGGCAATTTATCAGTACGATATTTTCGACAGTGTTGCAGATAGATTGAAACTATGTGTTGGTCACTGAAAAACATTAATAGCATGGATAATGACCACGTGATCACTCATTCTGCAGTGATTTTGATCTAGAGTGCGATGTCGCATCACTGCTGTTGGTTGTCAAATCAAAGTGATATTGATAGCTTGCAAGTGATATTGATAGTTTTAGACCATCAGCCATCAGCTGATATGATTGATATTAAGCATCTCTGCTTTTTGAAGAGGATGTTTATTCCATAATTCTCCTTACGGGCTTATTTATTAATTTTTTAAAGTTCATTAATCAGAACCTCATGAATTAATTGTTAAAAAGCTTTATTGTGCGTAATTCTTATAAACAAATACTAATTGATAGTGAAAAAGTGCAGAAATATATCGCGAACGATGTCACAAATTCTGCTAGTAAGTACATAAAAATGAGATGAATCGACTTCTATAAGGTAAGGATTTGGAATAAAATTAAAGTGCCCTGAATTTTACTGAAATTAAAGAATGTTGACCACATTAAACAGTTTAAGAAGTGAATATAAATCAGAATTGAAACGTAGAATTGCATTGCAATTCGTGTGAAGAATGGCTAATATGGTATTTAAAATTGATCAAACATTTTTTAGATCACTGTTTCACAACAGCATATGATTATAATGAAGATTATCATAACAAAAATCGACTTATTCCTTAACATGGATGTTATGCCCCTGGTTTCTCAAGAGTAAGTAGGAACGATACCACCTTGATACTTTTACTTGAAAGCAACAAAGTAATATCGAAATAAAGATTCGATAACAGTTTAATATCTCTAATCAGCAGTATGGATACCTAGATGAATCATAAGGTAATCTGATGTTTAATCACCTTTCTCTTTCCTGTGCATCACGCATATACGTACAAAAAATCCCATTTTATCTTGTTGCTGGAAAGAGAAGGGTGCGAGAGCCTGTTTATTATAGAATCAGACAGAAAAGAACTTCTTTAATTAGTTTAAACAATTAATAAAAAAAAGTTTTTTCGGTAATACGGTTACTTTTCTATACAACGGTAGCATCAACATATCAAAAATTGTACATAGAAAGTACTAATTCAATTGAAGAAGATTCATTCGATAGCTACTTGGTATCGAACTGAAAAGGGTCCTAAAATGTTTGACTTAATCTTGTGTTTATTGAATAACACGATACTGCGTTTTTTCTAATATGTTGGCCTTTTTTCCCGTATAAAAAAAACAGCTACCTATATCATATTTAAATTTTGATTTTAATCAACCTTGATTTGACACTTTTGATCCTGTTTGACGTAAACTTAGTCGACAAAAGGTTGTTCCTATCTGACATTCCGGAAGGTATACGGAAAAAAATCCCCCGAAATTTAAGCTCAGGGTAGCGATTCTTTATAATAGAGATTCTTGGATACTGACATTGCTGAGAGAGCTGTCAAAGCGTGAGCCAAACGAGCGTTATGATTGTTTTGAACATTTTCTTGTGGGGTATTGTAATCCAATTGAGATTTTTTCGTTAAAAGTTGTTTTAAGAGAAAAAATATGAAATGTTTGCCTTTTTACATTTCTCTTATTGGTACATTAGGTAATTGATTTTTGTCTGCTGTTTATTAATTTTTGAAATGTAGCTCAAAAGTCTATAACAAACAAGATTAGCAATGAGGAAGCCATGTCCGTGTTACAACATAATTTTCAAGGCTAAGCAAACTCACTTGTATTGTGCATTTCTTCTACCACAGGACTATCGCAGAAGAAAGATTAATCCCTGCACCAAATGCACGATGTACAAAACGCTCATAAGACCGGTAGTCCTCTACGGGCATGAAACGTGGACTCTGCACGAGGAGGATTTGCAAGCTCTTGGGGTTTTCGAACGCAAGGTGCTAAAGACGATCTTCGGCGGCATGCAGGAGAACATTGGCGTAGCTAGGAATTTTTTCTGGAGGGGGCCTAGGGGGGGCCTAGAAAATTCCACAGTTTCATAGATTTTTTAGTTTTAAAGTTTTATAGCAGTGACCCTCAGCCCTGTTTTTTCAACCATTTTCATTCCTGATGGTGGATTGTTTTCGTAATAGTTTTGTTTGATGTTCTTCATAACGTTGAGAGTAGAACAATTTCCCGAAGAAAAATTTTGCTTTTCCGATTTAAGAGATGCAGACATCACGTGCGGCCCGCGGACCGCACTTTGGTGACCACGGATTTATAGCATCCATAGCAAAATTTCAAAGTTTGAACAGATTTGTATTGGATTTAATTATTTGTTATTCTGTCTCATAGTTCTAACAAAAAATCACAAGGAATGTCCTTTGTTATTCTTCCATGAATTTTTTGGTATTCATCCATGTACTTTGAAGAGGTTCCTCTGAAAATTCCTACGGGCTTTTCTTCAGGAATTATTTTTGTACTTTTCAGTGCTTTCTCTAGGAACTCGTTTCCCAGTTTTTACTGATTTTATCCTGGGATTTCCACGGAAAATCATTCATTAAAAAATATCTTCAAGAATTCTGCCAGATAATGCATTACCAATTATTTTAATTTTTTCCTCTGGAAAGTCTCTATGTACTTATTACATAAATTCCAATAATTAGTTTGAAGTATCCTCCAGTTGTTCATTAATAATTTGATTATGATTTTTAGGAATTATTGAGGATTTCTCCAAAAAACAGCACAAAAAGCTCTAGGAGTTTCAACAAAAATGTCTTTAAGATCTCCAAGCAAGAATTAATTCCATGGATTCCTAAGAAAGTTCACAAACAGTTTTTTTCAGCTTTTGAAGTTCCTCTACAAGATTGTTGGAAAAAAGCTTAGCAAAAATTATCCAAACTTCTTGCAAAAAACCTAAATGACTTATCCAGGCGTCATCGTAATGTCTCACAAGAAATTGAAAATAATTCAATTGTAAAAATGCAAATTATGATTTCACATAGAAGCTCTCCGCAGATATATGCGTATTTTTTCACAAAATATTATGTTTTAGATTCCTTCAAAATAAAGGAGTAACATCTCGTATTCCTTGAAAACGCTTTCAAAAATATTTTTTATTTGTTTAAAAATACCTAACTCAGAAATGTTTAAAGAAATCTAAAATTCCTATAAAGTTCCTAACGCTCAACCGTTATTTAAAAAAAAACTCTTCCGCGAAATTACTCAAAGATTCCTCGAGCGATTTGTTCAGGGATTTCTTAGAGAATTATACTACTGTTTCTCAAAGATTCTTCCAAAAAATTAAGTAAAGTATCATCTAAGTATTCTCCAGAGATATTTTTTTATTTAAACCTCACTCACGATTCTTTTGGGACTTGTTCAAATATTTTTTTCACCAGATTAACTAAGATTTTGCAATTAATTCTTGAACTTCTCAAAACATTTCTCAATAAGTTTCAGGTTCTAAAGAAAAACTTCATTTTTTTACGAATGGTAATCTCATGATTCTTCCATAAAAATACATTAAAAATGTATCCACTCTTCATTTTTAGTTCGAAAACTACTCGAGAAATATTTCAATATTTTTAGTAATTGATTTACAAATTCCTATATCAATCGCTGCATATCATATTTCTAGAGTAACACATGACACGTGTTGGAAACAATATATAATCTTTCTTTATAGGTAAATTACAGGATAATTAAAACCTCTCTAATAAAATTCCAAATACCGTAAACGGTGTATCTTTGATAATGCGGTTAACATTGATAGTGAGGGACTCACAACATACTAAACGAAATAATATAATTTATGTTAATCAGTTAAACCCATTATCAAAGTTACCGCAAAACCGAAAATAAACTTTCAATTATATGAAAACTTATTGATCGATTCAACATGAATCGTCATGCAATCTTTTAACAGCTGATAACTGAAATACCAGTACTTGTTTGCAAAATATTTGATAAATATATTTCAAAACTAATGCATAAATATTCAGATTTTCTTTAAAAAAAAAAAACGTTTCACGGTAAAACAAATTTCTCAAAAAGGTCCATCAGAATTTTCTTCAGAAATTATCCTTGAAATTTATCCTTCTTTGACTTCTGGTTTTCTAGAATTCTGCCAGAAAGCCTCTAAATTTCCGCCCTCGTATCGCACAAAATTCAAACCAAGAATATGGATTCTGCCAATAATTGATAAATTTTTTTCTAAGAAGTGTATTAAGGAAGACCAGTAAATTTGTTTATGAATATCTTAATAAATCTTTTCCTCTTCCCAGTTATTTTGCTACATGTTTTTCTACAGCCAATTTTGAAAGCAAAAGTTTTCCTGGAGGTTTTCAACAAATTTCTTCTGATTTTTAAACAATCCGGGGGTTTGAAGCAAAGTTCCTTGAAAAAAAAAAAAACAATGTAGGGTTTTTTACGCAATTTGTGATGAATTTTTGAAATATTTCTTAAGGACTCAAGTACTTCGTGGAAAAAAATGTAATATATTTTCTTTGGAAAAACTATTGAAAGAAATGGCTTATAGAAATTTCAGCGAAATATCTTAGTATTAGATTTGACAGAATCAATGATTTATGAAGGAATGGTGAGGAAAAACTGAACTTTTAAAAGATGAAGTAACATTTTTTAGGTAAATCCGGGAACATTGTCCGGAACCAATTAAAAAGTAGACATAGAAGGAATGGATGTCCTCCAGGAGGAATTCGCTTTGAAAGTATGAATAAGTCCCACAATTTTATTTCACTAATTTCTAAGAAATTTGCAAAAGTTTTGAAGCCAACCTTTAATGTTCCTTGAGGAATTTGATTATACTATAAATAATTCTATAAAGTATGTCGAACAGTTTTTTTTTTGAAAAATGTTGCCACAAATCTGTAAAAAAATTGAATTAAAATCAAAGAGAGAATTTATTGCTGGAATGAACACTCTGATTGATTTTGTTACGTTGTTTCACACCAGGTTTAAGTTCTATCATTCATCTGAAGACAACTAGGTCATGTCGAAATACACCAAGAAGCTAGTCTCAACAGTAACGATCGACAGCCGAATGATTAAGCTTTTGGTGGTGTTCCACCGAAGTCAGCACCACCACGCTGAAGCTGTATATGACAATCGAGGTTTTCTCACTATAGTTGCACAACGTAAAATAACGTAATTACCGTAATTTCGGGTGAAATTGATCATTTTTCAGGGTTTTTCTTATCTGATTTCTTCAATGTTGGCAATGTCAAACAACTGAATGCAGAAAAACAAGTACGAAGGTGAGCCTCATTGGCTCAAGGGCCGAAATTTTCTAACAAAAGTAATTTTAGCGCTAAAAAATATCTCTAAAATAAAAAATCGGGTGATGTCATTTCGGGGTGAAATTGATCACTTATTAATGCGATTATTGTTAGTTTTCAAAACAACTCCACACAATTAATTTGAGCTCCCGGAATCAGAATATGTTTGCTAAATTCTTAACAATACAATATTTATAGAAATAATTAATAATTAAAATTCAAGAATTACGCAGAAAATGCCTAAATGTATGCAATTTCCTAAGGAATTTCATGATATCTAACAGAAATTCAATTATTTCAACCAAATGAGCGAATTGGAACAAGTTTTGGTTATGAAATCTGGTTTGGGAATATATCTTAATTATACTCACTAACTTTCAGGATTATTCCATGTTCAAATCCTTGTCTTGAACTAGAAGTTTAGAGATGTTAGTCAATACTGCACCATACATGATTTTGGAATTTTTCATTATTTTCATAGAAATACACATTCTTTAACACAAAAAACTTCACAACACACAATTTGACAATACTTACGACAAACAACGTCCATTCACTGCAGGTTACATTGATATTTGTGCTCCATTAGGAAGAAATAAAATCGAGTGACACGGTGATCAATTTCACCCTACTGATCAATTTCACCCGAATTTACGGTACTAAAGAGATTTTTGTCAAATCAAGTGTCATGGACATTGTTTCAGAAAGTTTTGCTTCATGGTAAATTGTTTTTTTTTATATTTATTATCATCAAAAATTCTGGGGGGGGCCTGGATGATTCTGGAGGGGGCCAAACCCCCCTGCCCCCCCCCCTCTGTTCCTACGCCAATGCAGGAGAACGGCGTGTGGCGGCGAAGAATGAACCACGAGCGCACCCAACTCTACGATGAACCCAGTATCCAGAAGGTGGCCAAAGCTGGAAGGATATGTTGTGCAGGGCATGTTGCAAGTATGCCGGAAAACAGCCCAGTAAAGATGGTGTTCGCTTCAAATCCGGTCGGAACAAGAAGGTGTGGGGCTCAGTGAGCTAGGTGGAGTCGAGGGCGGCCATGAACCGAGTGAATTGGCAAAATTTTATGAAGGTCAATTGATGTAAAACCAAATAAATAAAACAAAAAACAATCCGTCATAGATTTGAGAAATTTTTGTTTGAATTCAAGAAAGTTGACATGAAAATGTGTTCACTGTATTCTATTCAACCACAGTAAGGCGGCATCCACAAATTACGTAACGCTCTAGGGGGAGGGGGGGAGTAGGCTCAAGCGTTACGGTCCATACAAAAATTTGAAATTTTTCATACAAAAAGCGTTACGGAGGGGGGGGAGGGGGTCAAAAATTTCAAATTTTAGCGTTACGTAATAAATGGATGCCGCCTAAACACATTTTCATCGAATAAATTTCAGTTTTGAACAGAAAAATTGCTTTTGAAGTTTCAATGATTTCGATGACGGACTGTTGAACGTTGGCCTTGGTATTTTGAAGCTTTATACCTTCGTATTTGAATCTTTGTTAAAAAAAATAGAGTTGGTAACCCCTTAGCCTCTAACTTTTATATCGACCATTGCAATACCGTCAAATCAGCGCATGTCGACCACTCACCACATCTAAAAACATTAAACATAGTGGTGAATACATAGCTGTCATCCGCATTCTCGCGACCCGACCGAAGTAGAAGGAAAATTTTTCACATCGATCAGTACCGACCAATTACTGATACCGGAAAGCCGGGCGAGTGGGATTCCATCCGTAGAAATTTTCCATTAATGTTACTCAACATCCTCAAACGGGTCACTATTCGGAACAGCAGTGCCAGTAGTCTACTGATTTGCCAAACTATCGTCGAAAGTGGTGCCGTGCAACAGCGTGCTACATCGTTCGGTGTATATACCAAAGGTAAACCCATAATTACCTGGAGATAGGATACCTGTGTGAAGTGCGTGTGAGAGAAAAATCACAAAACGTGCCAAGTTCCCTGTCACATCAAGTACTAACTACCTCAAGCATCGTACCAAAATTTGGATTAGTTATCTCGAACGGACAATCGTCTACTAACAAAACAGTGCTAAATTTTCAACAACTAAACAGCGCATTCATCTCCACTGACTGGATTCATTCTACATCCATTAAACTATCCTTAACTCGCATCGCAACGTCGAGATAATCGCCCTGTGTGTACTTGAGACATCTGCCTGTGACCGCCCACCAAGAAAGCGAGTGCAAGTGTGAGTGTTTGTGTTCTTTGTGCTTGCTCTACGTATCTTTCCCGTAATCGGAAACGCAATCTTTACCCGAGCAGCTAGGGAGAATTTTTGACAACTGATAACCATTCATCACCGCATCCTCCATTCACCATGCTTACACTAACAGTCGTGATTGCCAAGGGTGAGTCTGCGGTGTGACCTTGTCGCACCAGTTTTCTTTGTTCGCTCTTATTGTTGGGTACCGTTCCGCGAGTAGTACATTGCGCGAGTCATGTACTGATCTTGAACCGTAGGATAAGTTGTATTGTTGTTGTATGGTAGTTTGATGTAGTTGTATAGTAATGGTAGATTGCATGTGTCGTACACATCAGCACAACGTGGATGGTGAATAGCAAATGCTATATTCACCACTGGACGATTGTCGATGTATACCGGTGACTGAGAGTAACTGTAGTAGTGCGAGTATCGGAGCGTGCCTCTTTGATTGGGGCACGTTCTCGAGGCTTTTTTGTTTTGATCCGTTTCGTAGCGTATCTTTTTACTCACTTTACGACTTCCTCAGGGTTTTTGGCGCGTGCATTTGTAGATCATTGAACACTTTCTTTGACCAATCATATTCTGATTCGTTGCAAAGCCTTGGCTAAAAATAGCACAATTATTGCACTCAAATTGCTCGCACTACCAGATTTGTAACGGGTTTCGGTTACACTCTGGGTGGCATATTAGAACGTTCACACGTATAAAATGGATTAATATCTGGTGCGAATTTTGAGTATGATGGAAACCAACTGATTGCCTTACAGTTCAAAGTATGAAATGGATCAAAAACTAGTTATAGGCAAACTTCAGCGCTATTACCCTAAGTGTATTTTGAAAATACCGGCGTGGCGCCGGATTCGGTGAACGTCTAAATATAAATATTTGCTATCTATGGCCTACAACGATGGTTTCATTGAGCAGCTCATGTTTCGTTGATCAAAGTTGGATGACGATAAGGCTCTAGCAAGAATCGATGTTTTGTCAATACTTAAAAAACAGTTTTCTTTCGATTGATCAACAATTTCTAAACAGAACAATAAAACTTGTTAATGGATGACTAAATAGTCACTACGGAAAAGTGGAGGTTTTTGACCAGGAGATTGTCAATATTTCATCCAATATTCGAAATATACTTTAAATGGAGCCGCAGGCGAAAGATATGAAAACGGACATTAAAATTTTAGTGGGGACTTGGTATGCCTATGGTACAGAATAAATCATTATGGTGATGTAGCGTAGTTGTAATACAATAGTAATAAAAATAATAGCATAACGTTAGCTGGAACGTGTGGTTGACTATTTCCTTTTAACAACTTCCCATGATTTGAATCTTGCAATTCAAACTCACACTTGATCATTGTGAATTATTATGTTTTGAGTTCAACACCTATCAAAATTTATCGAAGAGCATATTTGAATATATGTCTTTAGATCCACATGTACCCAATAAGCTGTGATTAATCTTCTCCTTAATCCTCCTAAACAATCGTTGGACTCAAAACTTAGCAGAGCATAATAAAATGAACCTGAATAGATATCAACCATGATCCTTATCCTTTGAAAAATTAATGGTTAAGCCTGTAGATCTCAAAAACTCAAACAGGTGTTGAACTCAGAACTTGACTAAACAGATTTTAATGAGCCCGTAAACATTCACTGATCGTTGATTAGAGGTAGGTAAGTAGAACTAAGTGAATGATTCCATTTACGTGCCTCCAATTTATTACATACAGTGACTCAATCTCATTTTCGTACGGGGCACTGTTTTCATATCAAGTTGGTATAAATCTATTAAATGGTGCATGGACTTTGATATACTTTATCAATAATGAAGGTTATAGGTGTCATCTATTGTTTGGCAATGACAAACTGTATTCATTTGCTTAAATCTTTGGAACAATGGAAAAATATTGAGATTGTGTCTATAATTGACCCAATTCCATATTCGTACACCTAACGAAAAAGAAATATACAGCATTCAAAACTAATTTTTAATGGACTAGATGATTACTTAAGCTCTTCGTTGTGTTGTTCGGATGCAGTAGAATACATTTGGAAAATTTAAAAGCGGACATATTTGAAACTTAAGTAAATTTTAGAAAAATACCAGTTTTCCCATGTTTTTTGCTAAAATATTCGGTAAGTCGAACAATAAATTGCATTTTTTTCAACATCACTTCCTTAAGAATGATAACTGTGAATATTGCACAAGTTTCAAAAAATTATAATCAGTTTTAGAGTAGCTAGGAGTGGATATCGACAACTTATACTTTTGAATCTTAGGTAGTATAACATTTATAACAAATCCAAAATCAAAAATTTTAGTCAATTTCTTTATGTTTGGCTCCTTTATGTATATACATAATCCATAGTTAATGTTCCTATCAAAACATTGCGTAATTATCATTTTTAATTTACATTTTACTACCAAACATGATTATAGAGATTTAAAGAATAAATATTATTGCCATAACCGCAACACAAACGTTTTTTAAATGTTGAAAACAACAGGATATATTCTATTAAATAGTATATCAATGCTCTCTGCTCATTCAAGTTATTTTGTATTTTTCTTATAAAATCAATAAATTGCAAAAGAGGGTGCTATTTTGAATATAATTTGAATATTATTTCAAAGATAATTGAATATTACGATGACATCAATTATGTGGAGGTATGTACAGCGTTGTTTAGGGTACTTTATTGTAAAACGAAGTTCGTAGTTCAAATTATTTTTACAGACAAATTCAAAATTAACATTTACCTGTTGTTTAGAATGAAAATTTGGTTTACATTGATTAAATATATCATTTTAGAAGAGTTTTGAACTTATGGCACATCAATTTTCTGAACTCAAAAGGGATAAAAACTGTTTATGATTTCTGTAAACTATATATATTTCACCTAAATTTCTATCAGAGCTTACGAGTATAATCTATAGATTGGATGCAATGACAAAAATAAACGTTATTGTACGAATTATAGGATTTAATAGCAAAAATCATTGGAAAACTGGCATTTCTCATAACTTTACCTAAATTTCATATATGTCCACTAATAAATTGTCCAAATGTATTTCATTACATCTGAACATCATAATAAAGCATTTCAGTAATCAAATAGAGCTTCTAAATTTAGTTTTGAACGTTGTGCGTATGAATTTTGGTAGGTGTACGAATATGGAATTGGGTGAATTTTAGACATCAATTTAATACTTTTCTATTAATCCAAAGATGAATGTAAATGGAAACATTTTGTGATTGGCAAACAATAGATGACACCTGTTACCTTCAATGTGGATAAAGTATTTGTAGCTCAATACTTCATTTAATAGTTTTTTACTAACTTGATGTGGAAACAGTATCCTGTACGAATATGAAATTGGGCCACTGTAAACGGATATTTCAATGTAGGATGATTAGGGGCATAATGAACACACGGGGCGTAAACCACAATTCTCTATGAATATGCATAATATGACTTCATTTCGACTACAGACGTCATGTGATAGCTAAATTAGACAATCGACCAGCTATGTCTTTGGGTATTCTTTCAGTTCCTTAGCTATTTGGGACCTCCATAGAACCGGCCCCAAATAGCTTAATTTTATTTTCTTCTAAATGTACTGTCCGGAGGGAGGAACTGGCACGTTCAAAGCTAATGGCCCGATAAGCCAAATTGCAACACGAGCAATTCCAGCGCAACTTCATCGCTCGAAACGCTTTACAAGACTGACGTGTCATTCGTCTCGTCCTGTTTGCTTAGTTTTTCATTCACGGTTCGAACGGAACGTGTAAATTTATGTGACATATAAGATCGTTTCTTCTCAGTGAAAATACAAGTGAAAATATATATGTTCATACTATCTGTCATTCATCCATTTCACTCATTCCTTACTTCTAATTCCTAATTGATCATTCTTCATTCCACACTCCTCACTCATCGCTCCTCAGTCCTCATTACCCACTCCTCATTCCTCATTCCTCACTTCTCACTCCTTGTTTCTCATCTCTTATCCCTCATTTCTCATTCTCTACGCCTTACTTCTCATTCCTCATTCCTCATTTCTCATTCCTCATTCCTCAGGCTTCACACCTCACTCCTCATTCCTCATGCCTCACTCCTCATTCATCACTGGAATCATGGAAGGACTTAACTTATCAAACACATATCTGGAGCTCGATTTGAAATGGTCGTAAGTAACAAAAGCAAATAAGTTGTGTTTATTTCACCATTTAGTAGATTCAACTCAGCTCATTATGTGAGTAAAATATAATATTGATATTATATTTCTACAAAAATGAAAAAATGACACTTTGACGAACAAAACTAGGAACAGTAAAAATTTAAATTGTCGCTCATATTGAGCTGTTCGGTAAACCAATCCGCATGGTTATTAAATTAATTAACTCATTACGCGTGGTAAAGATGGACAAATTATGGGTGAAATTATGAACAAATCCACGTGCTCGGATGGGATTTGAACCCAGGACTCTTGTATGCTAGGCGAGCGCTTTAACAACTAAGCTACCGAGCCACTTGGTGACCCAATAACTGAGTTGGTTACAAGTTTAGAATTCAAATCCCCACAAAATTTAACCCATAATTTGTCCATCTTTACCACGCGTAATGAGTTGATTAAATTAAGTAAAAAATTGTTTATGGGTCCTATTGCGCATAAGGTCGAATGTAGCTAAATCCGACAAAAACGCGTATTCAACCTTCTGTCTTAAATCTTAAGTTTACAAAATGCCCCCAGAATCAAACTTTGGTTGCACTACTGACTACGCCGTTTATATTGAGATGGAGGTAAACAGCTGTTTTACACTTGGTGCTGTGTCGCTCCCTTGGAAATCAAGTTTTAGTGTTCCCGATCGTGGAAGACCTTAGGGAAAGGTTTAAGGAAACACTTGGTGACAATTCGCTCTCTTCGTTCAACTTTGTTTTAATCTTTGGAATGTGGCTCTCCGAGCATCACTGCAGAAGTACTAATGGCAATAAATACCTTCATGCAAAAAACTCCAGAAATTCTTAGAAAATCTCTATTTTTTTACCGTTGTCGTTGAACTTGTTCCTCAAAATCCATTCTTTCTATGTCGTCACAGGTCATCGTTCGATCCACTCCCTGCTAGTCAGCAGCAAAAACACCACAATGTTATGCAATTGAATGTCGAGGAAAAGATGATAAACGATTCTTACCAAAAACACCACGATTTCTACGGTGCAATAAAGCCAACGTTAGATATTACACTGCGGAACATTTGTTTTGTCTCAAGCACATAAATACCGTCATTTGCTTATTATAATTATAAGTATCACTGAGTTCGTTGCCTTTTCCAAAAATAGCATAGCACATCTAGTTTTTGAGGAATTCGCTATTGAACATGCATTATTTAAGGTGAAGATGAATCGAAGCCAAACCTCAAATTTTCAAGGGCACGGATCTGGAGAACCGAATACCCATTGAAGCTGAAAACTTAATCGATTGGTCACCACCAGCTAGTGATCAATCGATTAAGTTTTCAGCCTGAACGGATGTTCGGTTCTCCAGATTCGTGCTCTTGAAAATTTGAGGTTTGGCTTCGACATTGGCGTAAATAGGGAGGGGCCAGGGGGGGCCTGGCCCCCCCGAATCATGGGCTTGGCCCCCCCGAAAAAAAATAGAGAAGAAATGACAATATAGTTAAAACTAATTTTTAGAATCAAACATTATGATGCGTTAAATGCATTTTGAATATAAATTTCTGGATGATCATTGTTTGATAGGCAATAGCAATATATAATTTTAAAACGTCACATACTGCCATACTGTTTCCTTTTTGCCTTTTCCCGATATTGAAGTTTATTGAAGCATGTTTTAGAATTAGTAGAACTGGCTTGATCCATTTTTAGTGGTATTGTTAATTAGAAAACCAAAATCTCTTCATATTTTGAATGAAGCTGCGATATTTTGTGATCAATTATCTAAAACGGGGCCCAGATAGCCGTAGCGGTAAACGCGCAGTTATTCAGCATGACCATGCTGAGGGTCGTGGGTTCGAATCCCGCTGGTCGAGGATCTTTTCGTAAAGGAAATTTTCTCGATTCCCAGGGCATAGAGTATCTTCGTACCTGCCACACGATATAGGGTAAATCGCCAATTGTTGAACGGTAAAAATGCTCGCTAATTGTTGAACACGCCATAAGGAATACACGGGCTGTTTAACAATAGGCGACGTTTTTAGCCGTTCAACATTAGGCGACTTGCCCTACACATGCAAAAATGGTCAATCGGCAAAGAAAGCTTTCAGTTAATAACTGTGGAAGTGCTCATAAGAACACTAATCTGAGAAGCAGGCTTTGGTCCAGTTGGGACGTAACGCCAGAAAGAAGAAGAAGAATTATCTAGAACGAATCGTTGTTACTGGGAAATGTTTGTGTATGAGAGTTATGATAAAGTTCTACAAAAAAATCTCAAAAATAAACAATGGTGCGGCATGTAAACTTTAGTTTGTATACATTTTTCGCGAACTTTTAAATGTTTCATATTCAAATTTGTGAGTCATTAGATAAATTTGTCTCCGAGACGTCGGGAATAAATCTGAACTGCTGGTAAGTAGACGACAGTAGACGACAGTGAAGCAGTTGTATTCAAAAAGTTGTTGCAAAACTGTGAACATTGAAATCCCTTTACGTATAGTAAGATAGTGGTGGATTCGTACCAAACAACAACATTGAACCGTGTAAAGTCGTAGATGTCGCAACATTTTTTTTTCAATGTTATATTGACACCAATTTTCTGAAGTTTTTAGATTGAAAAGACAATAAAACCATGTTACTATTTGTTTCTGTAGAACAAACGTAAAACTTTGTTCATACTGAAGATTATTTTTAGACACGCTTTTAGTTCTGCTATAAGTGTTTATAATATGACGTTTTATTATTTATTTTTATTTATTTTTCCTACGCAACATTTTTTGGCGTCTTACGTAGGTTATATGGACATTACATCAATTATTTTTTTGTCTTTATTAACGAGATTTTTAGCCCTGGGCTAGTTCATCTCGAGACCAACAGATTTGCTACCAAGTCCAATGAAACAGCCGTTTGTTAGGTGACCTTTACTTACATCTTTGTCAATCTACTGTATAAAAACTAATTGTTTTCAAGCATGAGCTCATCTATTTTTCAGTAAATATGTATTTCGCAGTCGTACATTTATGTTTTAAGGCCGATCGGATTTATTTTTTGATTTTTAGCAGCTCAAAATTGAACATTACTAAAGAGAGTGGAGCAAAAGTGCGAGTGGACCAGATTCTTTTTAAGATTTCTAGCTCAATTCAAATCAATGCTTATAAATGCCACAGTGGTCATGAAAGAGACTTTCACTACAAATATCATAAGAATCGATTGAGATTTGGAAAAAAATATATTTTTTGGTCGAACTTTCATTGCATGGAATTAATAATGATCAAATCTCGCATAACTTATGATCTCGCCCTAAAAGCCATTGGTAACCATGTGTGTAGCTCGTTGTTTCGGATCATTTGAATAGATTTACACATTATTTAACAACTCTATGGTGAAAAAAGGATCATTCTCTACCTGCCGGTGGTGTTGGTTTGGATGCTTATTCATTCATTTGCTCAGAAACAACGATCTACACACGTAATTTCCAATGGCTTTTAGGGCGTTATCTCAGATTATGCGAGAAACCTACTTTGATACCTACATCATAAGAATACTGTGAGGTGTATTAGTTACTACATAATTGCTTGGAATCATTTATTGGCTCATAGTGTGGCAAAAGTTCTAATCAGCGGGGCAAAAGTTCGACCCATGTAAGCTCGCAAAGAAATTTACAAATTACCCCAAATTCATATATTATCTTCAAAATTAGCGAAATTGGTCCGATCGTGCGATAAAAGTCACCAACATTTCACATTTTCACTTAGTTTTGTAAAAAACTACTATTTTTGAGCTTTGGGCAATTTTATGATGAAAAATCTGTAAGTTATCTGTAAACATAAGTTTATGGCTGGCATAAAGTATGTCTGTCGTAAAAGTGTCGGTATTTTGTGTTTCGGCCAGCGAACTTTTGCCCCACAGGTGAAGCAAAAGTTCATTCAAGACAATCAACGAAATTATAGCAAATATTTTAAAGGCTTACTGTATAGTAATTTCTATTGTTCTATTGTTTTTATGAAAATTTGGATTATACCACTAATGTCGAACTATTGCCCTACCTTAGTCTGATTGGATATTAATAAATTCATGAACAAAATACCTTCCATCCTGTTTTCTTCAAACAACTGTTATGGTACAAATTTGCTGACGCCACCTTTTTTGAATACAAAAAAAAAACCTTCAATTCTTCAATATGGTACAGTAGCCAAGCAATTCTTCGGATTTAAAGTTTTTCACTCTAAATTTTGGTTTCGAGAGGTTTAGAGAAATGAATCGTTCGCTGAGCAACAATAATCCATATTTTCAAACTAGCAAGCGTTCTTTCAAAGGCTTGGTTTTTTTTACTTGTCGGCTTCAAGAGGTTATAATTTCACATTTATCTTGAACCTTAATTGAACTGATACATTTAAATCTTTATCTTGTTTTATAAATTTCCAAAAATTCTAGTTTAATTGGAAAGGTAAATCCTGATTATAGTCTGCTTTTAAATCCTTGTATTCTGTTCGAGATCTATTAGATTGGGTTTAATATGTCATCTTGGCAATATAAAACGAAAAAAATGATTTTTAAATACGATTACTATTTTTCCACAAAAGTGACATTCGGTAACTAAAAAAGTTGATCAATCGGTTTTGGACGATTTTCAGGTTTTGATCTACCTCTGTATGAAATTGCGCCACTATAATCGGTTCACAAATATTATCGAAACAAGCATTATTAAGTTATATAAATCCTTTACGATTTTTGTCTCTCATGAGAAGGGGCCGTGGCCCCCCTCATGTCTGATGGCTATTTACGCCCATGGGCTTCGATTCATCTTCACCTTAACGAATTTAGTCAACTTGCTTTCAAGTTGATTACATTGTATGGAGATTTATTTGCATAGTTTACCACAGAATTCAAACTTAATGTAATCAAGATTACTTTTCATCATAGTTCATAATACGTACGATGCTCAGAAGATATTACTTGAAGTTTTAGAAGAGTGTTGCTTCTAATGGGAAGTATGCACTTCAACAGAATAGTAAACGCCTATCTCAAAGCGTGGAAAGTTTCTTTGAAATGGTCAAGAATAGCATTTTTCTTTGATCGCAGTAAATACGCAGTTGAAAAGAAATGTCTATTCAAATGGAGCTCACTGGAGAAAATTTCTTGACCATTTCTTCCGAAGAAATTTTTACTTTTATTGAGCGGAACAGCAGACCTAGCTTATCCATATGAAAGAAACGAACGGCGGTTTATGCAGAAAAAAAAACGATTTAATCGTGCTCACAAGAAAAGGAATCGCCTGCCTCGATGCGTGGAAAATTTCTTCCCAGAATTGGTCCACAAAATCCCATTTCTCTGATCGCAACATGCAGTTGAGAAAAAATGTCATTTCAAAGGGGGCTCTCTGTAGGAAATTTCTTGACCCATTCAGTCAAGGAATTTCTTTACTTTTCTTGAGCGAAACAGCATTCTTAGCTTATAGATTGAGTCTTATTCTGCATGTTTGTTGAATTAGATTACTAAAAAGTTTGAGAAACCATAGTTAAAATTCCATGTAAACCTTGATGTTAACATTAGTAAAACCCGAATTTTATACAATTCCGGCGACCTTTAGTTTAAAACTGAGTTGTGCTGGAACATTTCTAAGCGCGGCATCAGATTTACCAACCTAAAATTTGTTATAGACACATAATTTGATAATTGATACACGCAGAAATGATATTTTTGTTACGCTGTGTTACAAATTGTAATAAAATTTCAAATGAGTTCGGCTCTGTTATACCTGATTGGCTTGGGCCTTTGCATAAACAAATAAGTAAACCAAAATTTAAGCAATTTTTGTTCGGGTTTTCACAGTATTCCTATGAAAAAACATTCACAATTTGTATTATAATGCAAAACTTCAATTCAACGGACTGCTTCAATTAAGAATTTGTTAACTCAAGCCAACTTTGAAACACGAAGAATTGTATCGAAAATACGTTTTCAGCTATACCGTTTTGATTCATATTACGTGTCATGTCTACCTATCTCAAGTGATATTCCTTATTACTCTGGTACCTTTTACTTGTTCGTACCTACGGCATTTCTGAGCTATAAATACTGGCTGTCGTAAGCACAGAAGAGAGACTTCCTGAACTGTGGACAGATTAACGTATTATTTTATTCTTTATTGACAGGATATAAAAACGGACACTTAAGGCCCCTGTGAAGTATAACCGATTGAAAAGCATATAAATTGAAACATATTGTATGATACCTGTGCGTTATCAGACTTTTGAAACACTCAACTTCCGAACGGTGGGCGAAGATTCGGATTCCAAAGATTGAATTACCTAAAATAAATAGAAATTAATGATCTTTCCATGATTCTTATTCCGGACACAACCTCACTTTTGCTTCATTTTACGGACACCTTGTTTCAAATTCCGGACAACTCACGAAACGAAGAACTTTAATAGTAAAATTATAAATAAACTCTCGCATTCGTAAAAGTAACGTCAAAACAAGTTGCGCATTATAAATTTTCATGGATTGCTATTTGAAATTCATATTAAAACGCGCCTGAAAGTTGGGAACTTTCAAACAGGAAATTTTGAAACATTTCAATTGAAACCTTTCCCATACAAAGTAGAGAGTCCGGAATTTGAATCAAAACGGTACCTGTAGTCATCCCGGCAAACTTCCTCTTGCCATCAAGTAGACTGTCGAAAAGTGCCATGAAACCTCTGAAACAAAATGATAAATTAGTTTCATCCCGCTGTTTCGACTATATTCCGGAGATTTTCCTATTTTTTTTCCTTACACGAAAACGTCTTTGGTAGAACCCCTGGATATATTCCCTTGTAAAACAATCATGTTAATCCGTTGACTCAAGCCAACTCGTGCTTACGAACACCAATCCATTTTTATTTATATAGGAGATACATATTTCAAACGACTACAAATAATTGTGAAAGGGCCTTTAGGACACTGAGCTGAGCTACAGCTAAGATCCTTGGGACATATAGCCAAAAAGGACAACACTTTATATTTGTAAATAAGGAATATTTTCTAAATGTTCGAACACCCGTGAAGAAACTATGAACAATACAGGCAAAATTTCTGAACACATTGCTAAAGTAATACTTGAGGTAATATAAAAAAATGATTTGAAAATTGAATTAAAAATGTCTCTCAAACTAAAAAAAAATCATAAAATTGATGCAACATTCATGATGGAATTCCTGGTTTTTTTTCTCAAATTCTATAGAAATTATTCCTCTAAGTCTACCATATGTTCCTCTGGGAATTCCGCTGTATTTGGCATGCAGAATTCTTCCAGAAATATCTTCAAGATTCTCACTACGAATTCGGGTATAAATTCCATTTCGCTCAAAGTTTCTTAAGCATCTTAAATTCACCAGCTACTGTAACGTTGAAACCTCCTCCATTCTAAATTCGGTCAAGAATGACGTCAGAACTACTTTCAAAAATCTGTTGGCAATTCCGCAAGAGATTTCATCTAGGATTTATCCAGTAACTTCTCTATGATGTGATCTTCAAGCTTCTTGGATAACTCCAGCATAAATTCATCCCATTTTTTGAAGCATTAAATACACTATAGCAATTGCTTGAACACTGCAAAGGATTTCTGCTGGATAATTTGAAGAATTTCTTCAAGGAATTCATCAAAAAGTAATCACCTTCATCCAGTAATCATCCTCATTCGTGTTTACGGCGTATCTCAATTTCGTTCCAACCCTGTTCGTTCGAATCCATGATCCGCTTTCTGGCGTAAAAAGGAATGAAAAATGGTTTTTGATAAATAGTCCATTCGAACGTAAACAACAACAGCGGCAAATATCATGCCATTAGGAAATTCCACTGAAAATTCGTTTGAAAATTTCGTTTAAAATTACACAGATTCTGCGCCGAAAACTCCACCTGGATTCCTTTTGCAACTTTCCGAGGATTTATATCAGAAATTTCTCTAGCAATGCATCGGCTAATTGTGGCGAATCTAAAAAATTATGGATTATATAATAAAAAAAACACGTAAAATATCTTGATATCTAGCTTGGTATTCAACAAAAAATCTTATCTTCATTTCACGTTGCATGTATGTGGCATCTTGGCAAAAACTGGCGCATCATCTCTCATCTTTACGTTACATCGTAAAACAACAATTAGCCAACATTTGTAATATCCATTCAATTACATGCACCAACAAATTCTAACATGATTACACTTTAACGCCATTAACATTGGTGCATCCCAGGAAAAAATGAATCGTCATTTCCAACCGCATGGACGGCTTTCGTCGAGTCGGCGCAGATCCTCACCGGTTGAACTGCGCCGACTCGTTCCACTCCAACTTCGTCGGATCGGCTAATTCTGTCGCGCAAGGTATCACCATTTTGAACCCTGCCAGTCAGTCTGTCCGCAGCATTCGTTGAAGCCGGTCCCTGAGAGAGCCGGAAGCTTATCCACCCAGCTCTTTGAGCCCCTGACAACGTGGTCTAGTTTTTCGCTACTGAGGATATTTTTACACTCAAGTCAGTTCGTCGTCATTCGGAGGAATTTGACCTGTTTATGGCAATAAGCGCAGAACACTTTTTCTAGTACAAGGAGGGGTGGAAAAATTAGTCATTTGGTGTTGTAGAATCTAGACGGTAAATAAGACATAATTGTACGTTTTCCTTGCACTTCGATTCATTTGGGTGATTGACGTCCGGTCGCCTGATCTGGCAAAAGGACAAACGAACTACAGTGAAATTGCGTGTTGGAAAGTGCTTTTCTCCGTTTCCTTAAGTGTGTACATTTAGAGTACGACAGCTACTTGCATGCTTTCACTAGCTAGAGCAGTTTATTTCACAACTAATGGTGCTTCAGTTCGGACGTTTAATCGGTGTTTTGGTGTAATTGTTAAGCGCCCCAATAGGCCAGTTGAGAACTTTGAAAGACTTATACGGTGTTTCGTTTCGCCCTCGAAAGCATTTTCGCAACTTTCCGGAATGGTTAAGCAAGGTCCACGTCCGCTCGTAATCTGCGGCCCGTCCGGGTCCGGCAAGAGCACCCTGCTGAAGAAGCTGTTCAAGGAATTCCCCGAAACGTTTGGATTCAGCGTGTCGCACACCACCCGAAAGCCAAGACCCGGAGAGGAGAACGGCGTGCACTATCACTTTGTCTCTGTGGAAGAAATGCAGGCCGCCATCGAAAACGGAGAGTTCATCGAAACTGCCGTTTTTAGTGGGAACATGTATGGCACGAGGTGAGTCTTTAATCGAAGCATGATTATTCTGAACGCATTTTTAATATTCTGATTTTTTTATAGTAAAAAAGCAGTGGAAAATGTGCAACAACAGGGTAAGGTGTGCGTGTTGGACATCGAAATCGAAGGAGTCAAACAGGTGCGCAATTCCGATCGGTTAAACCCGCTGCTGGTGTTTGTCAATCCTCCCTCGGTGGCGGAACTCGAGCGCAGACTTCGCGGTCGTCAGACTGAGACAGAGGAGAGCTTACAGAAGCGTCTGAATACGGCGCGGGTTGAAATTGAGTATGGTAAGTGAAAAATGAAGAAGGAATTATTAGAAATATTTAATTTATGGGAATATGTTTGGTATAAATATATAATGAGTATTACAATTTGAATGGGAATATTTTACTAAGCATAAATGGAGACGAACCAGCCACCGGCTGAAAATCTCGATAAAAAAGATAATAATAATAACTAAGCATAAAAAGTTATTTATTCCAGTTCAATCAAGATGCTAGAGTGATTAAGAGTGATCCATTGAGTAAACTTGGTGCAAATTAGCCATGAGTCATGTGTTCTTTTTTGCGTTTTACTTGTACCACAGTGTCATTTCAAATGCAAAGCAATACGTTTGATCCAGCTACTTTATTCAAGAACACCTAATAATTGAATGTGGACTTTAAATACTGGCCGGATTATTAAATGATTATAATAATGTAGCAAGGCGTATGTAATAACTGTAACATTGTAATAGCCAGATAACCGAATTGTTTAAATTTATACTGCAATATCTATGTAGTCAGTTTTCGATACAAAGGGTCAAAATCGTATGTACCCATTCATAACCCATAAGGAGAAACACTTGCATTAATCCCTCTGTAGGGGAAAGAAAATTTACTTCCAGAAGGAAATTTTCACGAACAATCGTGAAGTAAAATCCTTGACTGACAAAATGATCCTAATGATAGAGTCCCAAGCTACTTTTCCAAATTTGGCTTGCCCTGATGGTCTCTGTCATGCAAAATAAAATATAATACGTTCAAGTATGTTCCAAAATATTTTACTGTTTTTGAAAAGTTGGCATGTAAAAATGGCACTATAGAGTCTGACTGAAATTTTGCATAAAAGTGACTTAACTTCAGCAGCTAATCATTTGAAAAAGGCAAGTTTAACCAAACAGTTTCTAAGTACGATACTGATGTTGATTTGTTTCAAAATTTTTGAACGCGTTCGATAAAAATATTTGGCGTATTTTATATCTACACCAGTTTTATCGGTAACAACAGAACATTGAAAAAAAGTGGAATGTTTATTTTTTTCCCAAATACACTTACACACATTCCAACCAGTATTACGAATACAAACATGCAATTTTCGCTCGGCACACATCGTTAGAATCCCAATATTATGCCACTAATCGCTAGTAGGGTAGGTGTACCAGTTATGCACATAGTGGTTCCCTATTTCGCCATACGTAATTACTTTTATGTCTTCAAATTTTGAAAATTTTTGTGTGTTGTAGTCAGGCATTGCAATCTCATCTGATGAATAAGATCATCTTCGGATAATGGAAAGATATTATCTGTAATCCAAGAGCGCTCTGGAATGATATCATCTTTCAATCCTGAGCATTAAAAGATAATCTGGACAGCTGCTTGGTGGTTTGGCACAAATTACCTTCCTTACTAAGGCTGTGAACCGTTTCACCGATTCGTTTAACTTTTAGTTAAAATTTGACAGCTCGATAGTTATTTCCCCTCCGGTTAAAATTAACCCAGCTCTGGAGCATGGTTAAACTTGACAGTTCGGAAGTTATTTTCTGCTCCCGTGAATTTGAGAATAGCTGTGTTCAACGAGCTGCTCGAACTTGGTTGCAACCACTTGCGAGTCAGCTTTTGGTGTTCATTGAGCCACTCCAACCTACTTCGAGTCGCTCGGGTTTGTGTTCATTGAGCCGAGTCCAACCAACTCCGAGTCGCTCGAAACAGGTTGGAAGCTAGAGTCCGAGCTAGTTCAACCAGCTCGCAGTAGCTCGTGTTTTTGACGTTTAAAACGTAAACATTGAGAAAAAAAGCAAAATTCCGAAGCGATACGGATTGTTAAGTGCGCGAATTTTTTTTTCACGTGGAATTCCGGTAAATTAGTAAAAAGAGTAAAAAGAGCGTTCATTGAGAAAGCAGCTTGGAGTTGCTCGAAGTAGCTTTGACAGTTATTTGTTGACAAAAAATACGAGCTAGTACAACCAACCCCGTGCAAGTTCGATCAAAGTCATTGAACACAGCTAATAACTAACTATCTGTCAACTTTGTTCTGAAATAACTACTCGACTGTCAAAGCTCAAATGGGTCGACTTCGATGTTCAATTTAACCATTTGAGGGGAAAATAACTATTGAAGTGTCAAATTTTAACTAATAGTTAATCGAACTGGTGAAACGGTTCACAGCCTAACTGTTCTTATTATGCTTCATTTTCCTGTTCATTTCCTTTACAGAATTAACAACGTGTGACTGGAGAGCAGTTTTGGAAAATATCGTCGTGTTCGGAAATCAAGAGTGGCAAAAAATAGTCTTAGAATAATGAACAATTGTGGTCAGCCTTTGAATTTTCAAGCAACGAAAACTGAAATTTCTGGAATTTATAGTTTGAACAACAATGTCGGGGGTCCGATAGATTTAGCTCACGGTTTCGCGCGTGTTTTCGTCGCTGGAGTTTTTTTTTGTTTTTCCTGCTTTGGAGCGTCTTGCTGGGTAGTGCTCCGTGAAGCCCAAGCAGGACAGTTCGGTTTGCGTCGTCCGATAGATTTAGCTCACGGTTTCCCGCATGTTTTCGTCGCCGGAGATTTTTTTTTCCTGTTTTGGAGCGTTTTTTTTTTTTTTTTTTAATTTCTTTATTAGTATCATTCCAAACATTACATTCATTATTTCTTATATCTAGGTGTTCTGTGTTATTAGACAACACTATCATCCTAATTTGGTAAAACAAATCTAAGATTTTATTAACATTTTGTTAACAACATATTACATTTCATTTGCCGTAGCAGTTCAGATTTTTTACAGGTGAGTTGATTTCACCTGCTTATAAGAGAAAAAAAAAATTTTTTTAGTATACTTAACCTAACTTAACCTAAACATATAACGCATTAATCGTGGCAATAGAAGATTGTAACGATTTTTGCCTGAAATTATTGATTATTTTATTTGACATTTGTTCCAATGTTTCAACATTGGATATCCTATGTAACTCATTGGTACTATACCAGGGAGGAAGCCTCAGAATCATTTTCAAAATTTTATTTTGAATTCTCTGCAGAGCTTTCTTCCTGGTATTACAACAGCTAGTCCATATTGGTACAGCATACAACATGGCTGGCCTGAAAATTTGTTTGAATATCAAAAGCTTGTTCTTAAGACAAAGTTTTGATTTTCTATTAATAAGGGGATAGAGACATTTTACATATTTGTTACATTTGGCTTGAATGCCCTCAATGTGATTTTTGAAAGTTAAATTCTTATCTAGCATGAGTCCTAGATACTTAACTTCATCTGACCAATTTATTGGAACCCCTCTCATCGTGACAACATGTCTACTTGAAGGTTTCAAATAAAGAGCTTTTGGTTTATGTGGGAATATTATTAGTTGAGTTTTGGAAGCATTAGGAGAAATCTTCCATTTTTGCAAGTATGAAGAAAAAATATCCAAACTTTTTTGCAATCGACTACAGATGACACGCAGGCTTCGTCCTTTGGCGGAGAGGCCTGTGTCATCCGCAAACAAAGATTTTTGACATCCCTGAGGTAACTCAGGTAAGTCATATGTGAAAATATTGTATAATATTGGTCCCAAAATGCTGCCTTGGGGAACACCAGCTCTTACAGGAAGTCTTTCAGATCTGGAGTTCTGATAATTAACCTGAAGTGTACGATTTGACAGATAACTTTGAATTATTCTAACAATGTATGTTGGAAAATTAAATTTTTTCAATTTTACAATCAAACCTTCATGCCAAACACTGTCAAATGCTTTTTCTATGTCTAGAAGAGCAAGACCAGTAGAGTAGCCTTCAGATTTGTTGGAACGAATCAAATTTGTTACACGTAAAAGTTGATGAGTGGTCGAATGTCCATGGCGGAATCCGAACTGTTCATTGGCAAAAATTGAATTTTCGTTTGATGTGGGCCATCATTCTGTTCAAAATAACCTTTTCAAAAAGTTTACTGATGGAGGAAAGCAAACTGATTGGACGATAGCTAGAAGCTTCTGCAGGATTTTTGTCTGGTTTTAAAATTGGAACAACCTTAGCATTTTTCCATTTGTCAGGAAAATATGCTAATTGAAAACATTTGTTAAATATATCAACTAAAAATGATAAGCTACTTTCTGGAAGATTCTTGATGAGGATGTAAAAAATTCCATCATCGCCAGGAGCTTTCATATTTTTGAATTTTTTAATAATAGTTCTCACTTCTTCCAAATCAGTCTCCCAGGCATTTTCGAAAACGTTCTCTTGATTGAGAATATTTTCGAACTCCTGAGTAACTTCATTTTCAATTGGACTAGTAAGTCCTAAATTAAAATTGTGCGCACTTTCAAACTGCATAGCAAGTTTTTGAGCTTTTTCGCTATTAGTTAGTAATAATTTGTTTTCCTCTTTCAATGCCGGTATTGGCTTCTGAGGTTTTTTCAAGATTTTAGATAATTTCCAAAAGGGCTTAGAGCCGGGGTCCAATTGAGAAATTTTATTTTCAAAATTTTTGTTTCTTAAATCTGCAAAACGTTTCTTGATTTCTTTCTGCAAATCCTGCCATATAATTTTCATAGCAGGATCACGAGTGCGTTGAAATTGCCTTCTCCTCACGTTTTTAAGACGGATCAAGAGTTTAAGATCATCGTCTATAATCACGGATTCAAATTTTACTTCACATTTTGGAATTGCAATATTCCTGGCTTCAACAATGGAATTTGTTAAAGTTTCAAGAGCATTGTCAATATCAATTTTAGTTTCTAAAGATATGTTAACATCAAGATTAGAGTCAACATACGTTTTATATATATTCCAGTCGGCTCGTAAATAATTGAAAGTGGAGCTGATAGGATTGAGAATCGCTTCTTGGGATATTTGAAATGTAACAGGGACATGATCAGAATCAAAATCAGCATGAGTAACTAATTGGCTACAAAGATGACTAGAGTCGGTTAAGACCAAGTCAATCGTAGATGGATTTCTAGAAGAGGAAAAACATGTAGGGCTATCAGGGTATTGAATTGAGAAATATCCTGAAGAGCACTCATCAAATAAAATTCTGCCGTTGGAATTACTTTGAGAATTATTCCATGACCGATGTTTGGCATTAAAGTCACCAATGACAAAAAAATTTGACTTATTGCGAGTCAATTTACGCAAGTCAGTTTGAAGCCAATTAACTTGCTGTCCAGAGCATTGAAAAGGCAAATAGGCAGCTATGAAAGTATATTTACCAAACTGTGTTTCAACAGAAACACCTAAAGTTTCAAAAACTTTAGTTTCAAATGACGAAAACAGTTGATGTTTTATACGCCTATGAATGATGATTGCAACTCCCCCACATGCCCCATCAAGTCGATCATTACGATAAACAAAAAAGTTAGGATCTTTTTTAAGTTTGGATCCAGGTTTTAAATAAGTTTCGGTAATAACTGCTATATGCACGTTATTAGCTGTAAGAAAATTAAACAGCTCGTCCTCTTTACCATTCAGAGAACGAGCATTCCAATTTAAAATATTTAAATTATTATTTGGATCCATTAGAAAAACGTAATCCAATAACAATTTGATTTGTAAATTTTACACCTACTTGGACTGCTTCAGTCATAGTGGTGGCTTTGAACATTGCATCAATCATTAGATTCAATTGTTCAGTTAGAAAATTAAAATCAGAGGCAGACATATCATCTGATGATTTCCCATTGGAATTTTCGGTAGACGAAGAAGCGGGGTAGGAGTTACCTGTGGCGGTAGGGTTTTTTCCATTTGATTTGAAACAAGTAGAATGGGTACTCATGGAACGAACAGGGGAAGAGTTCAAATTACCTGCAACGATATCGGCAAAGGATTTACCGTGGGTAGATACTTTCGAAATTGAAAGATTCGAACGGCTACCCGACGGATTAAAATTTGTTTGTGAATGAGCATGATTATGATCTTCCTGGTGGGTATGATTCCTAATCAAGCGATCGTTAACTGAAAAATGAGCATTGTTCGATACTCTACCAGGCAAATTCCGGAAACGACCGTTATCGTAACGGATATTATCCTTCATCTGCTTGGCACGAGCCTCAACGACTCTTTTGCGTGAAATGCATTCCCAAAAGTTAGCTTTGTGAGGGCCCTTGCAATTGGCGCATTGAAACTTTCTGGTATCTTCTTTCACAGGACAGTCGTCCTTAGCGTGAGAAGAACCTCCGCAAATCATGCATTTAGCATCCATGCGACAATTTTTTGTACCATGACCCCACTTTTGGCACCGACGGCACTGAGTGGGGTTCTGGTAATTTCCTCCAGGTTTCTGGAAATGTTCCCACGTCACACGGACATCGAACATAAGTTTAGCTTTTTCTAAAGCTTTAATATTATTTAGTTCTTTTTTGTTAAAGTGAACTAAATAATATTCTTGAGAAAGCCCTTTCCGAACAATGCCAGATTGGGTTCTCTTTTTCATAATGATTACTTGGACTGGGGAAAATCCAAGTAAATCATTTATTCCATTTTTGATCTCTTCAGGTGACTTATAGTCACTTGAGAGACCTTTCAAGACGACTTTGAACAAACGTTCAGTTTTGTCGTCATAAGTAAAAAATTTGTGCTTCTTCTCTTCAAGATATCTGAGAAGAAGTTCACGATCTTTAAGAGTTTCCGGCAAAACGCGACAGTCTCCTTTCTTTGCGATTTGGAAGGAAACCTTGATTCCCCTAATGGAGTTCAAGATCTCCTGCCTAAATCCCCCAAATTCGGAACAACTGACCACGATAGGCGGCACTCTTTGCTTCCTCACTTGAATCAAAGAGCCTGGGCTAGAGGCTGCTTCGATTTGGTGTTCGGAAAATTTGTCTAGAGCATCGAACTGATTGCTCATTTCAATACAATTATTCATTTCACCCTTGGAAGAAACTTCGCATTCCGGGGAAGCGTCCTTTCTTCCATTCTTGCCACGTGTAGTAACAGTTTTAAAACCCACTTTTTTGGAAGGAAGTAGTGAATTCAGAGATTCACCCTTCCTTTTGTTAGTTGTTGATACCATGTTTAGTTAATAAACGAGAAAGACGTGACCTTCGAGAGGTTTCTTCCCTAGACGGTGTCCAAGAAGGATTACCACCGCTAGCTTTCGCCAACGGGTCCAACGAAAAATCGAAGGCACGGGTCCAAACAAGGATCGTAAAGGGATCAATAGTAGAAAAAATAGTACTGAAAAGTACTGTTTAAGTAGCACTGAAAAGTACCGTTTTTAATTTTAGCACTGAAAAGTACTGTTTGTGTAGCACTGAAAAGTACTGTTTTATTGCTTTAGGTAGTTTTTAAGAAAACTTCCAAGAGCAGAGAGAATTCGTGTACGCACAGCACGAAGGTACGATGCGCACTGTTGTTTTGGAGCGTCTTACTGGTTAGTGCTTCGTGAAGCCCAAGCAGGACAGTTTTTACATTCAGAGATGGAATAGTGAAAAGTGAAAAATGAAAAAGTGATTTGTTTGATTTGTGTCCTCAGTACTGTTGGTTTTTGGCTGCCCTAAGTTCACCGAACCATCCGGAAGTGACAGGCAGCACATAAATTTAGAGAATCAATCCGGTGAGTTTGCTCCAGTATGATACTTTTTCTTTTGTGAGCCTTCCGGATCGTTTTTGTCCGCGTCGTGGAACTTCTGATCGTTTCTTGAACGGAAAATGTTATTTTCGGAGTTTGATAATTATGTTCAGATTGCGCATTCTGTCTGGGCGGGTGTTACGCAACTAACAATCGCTTGTGGATGCTTTTTAACCGTTCGATGACCCTGGAGGGATCGATTCTGCTTTTCGTATAATTTTGAGCAGAAAAACCGACTGTGTTATCCTAGGGTGTTTAGTTCGAACTAGTGATCCTTTATAAGAGAGATACGCGGAAGCTGACATTTCTGTCAAAGTGTGAGCCAATCGAGCAGCGAGAGCTGTCAAAGCGTGAGCCAAACGAACATGCGTTATGTTTGTTTTGAACTTTTCTTAAGGAGTAATGTAATCCGCTTGAAATTATTCCGGTGAAAGTTGTTTTGCATAGAGCAAAAAATATGAAATATTTACTTCTTTTGAATGTTTGTCAATGCGATATTTAGTTAGTATTTTTTTCTGCTGTTTATAAGTTTGGAAATGTAGCTCAAAGATCTATAACGAAACAAAATACACTTTTTAGCAATGAGAAAGTCATGTCCGTGTTATAATATTATTATCGACGCCGAGCAAACTCAGCACTGCTGGTCTGTTGCCAAATCATTTCAGTTTTCTTCCGCTAATCTCTCATATAAAGGATCACTAGTTCGAACGCGCTTCCTTTCGTTTTTCGATTATCTTAAAGTACAATACCACCCAGTACAGTTTTTCAATGGGCACAGTACAGTTTTTCAATAGGCGTGTTTTTTTTACGCGTATCGTTATTTTATACAATCCGATGACCCTGGAGGGATCGGTTTTGCTTTTTACTGGTTATTGAGCAAAAATATTACTGCACAATCGACAATTCGCGAAATACTATTTATACTATAAATAAGCTATTGTTTTCTCTTTTGATTGCCGGCATTCAAAAGATTAATTTGAAAACGCTTAAACAACAAATATTTACGATCTATCGCCAGCTTTCTAGGCGAATCCTGACAATATACCTTCCCCAACCTCCAACTCCGTAGCACTTATGAGGGTGTCGCTGAGTCGGTGGCCTCTCATTAAGTAAGTGCTACATCAACATTTCCTTCCCCTATCCCAAGTTACGGTAAAGATGGGCGTGGCCGGGAATAGCGATATTCATGCTTTTAGTATTCTTGTTTATGATTTGAACAAGGTATACTCCCCTGCCTTGTTCTTGAAAGTAGTCTGGATGAGATTATTAAAAAGAAACATGAATGTTGCTAGTATCCAATCTACGAAGTATACCGTAACTACGCTAACGCTAACGCTGAACAACAATGTCGGGCTTGCATTATTGTTCTTGTAAAATAATAGTATTTCAGAGAATAAAAGGCATAATGTTTTGGCATAGAGTTACTATGTAAGTTCTCTTGAATTTGTTTTTCTGAATACCTACTATTTAATTGGATTAACAATCGGCCCTTAGTGATTGGTTGAGTTTTGAGCTGTAAATATATATATTTTTTGTTGGCAAAATATGGCTTATTTACAAAGCTTTAATTCCTCAACTCCCCATTGTGCATTTCCGTCAAAAATCAAACATTTTTATGATTATCTTAGCAATCTGTTATAGAATCGTCATCGTTATTGGTTTTTGATATACACGACGGGAGAATCGTAGGGTTGTCTTTTGTTCATTAATTGACATACTAGAAGTTACTCGAAATTAGAGTGTTTTTTCCACCCCTAACACCCCATTTTACGTTACAAACAACTTGTACATAAGTGAATGTAAAAAGAATATTTGAATTTTACGAAAACCCATGATTTCGCTTTTTTGAAGGAAACCGCCAGGAAATAACATTCGTTATTAATTCGATTGTTTTTAAGCATATTTCAGCAGGAGACATCTCGGGAAGAATATTTTTGGAGATTATCCCAGAAAATCATGCATCATATTATTCTTGCAGTTCGGAGAAATTTTTCCAATGATAATTTTAAGAATTTATCCACAGAACAGAAAATTCCCACAAAGATCAACAAATTCCTTCAAATGTCCTGCAGGAGTTAACATGTACCTAATTCCCTAAGTATGTTTTGAATTTTTCTGGAATGATCTCTAAAGAAATTCCTGCAGTGTTCTTAGTATTTATCTTTTGGATTGAAGCCTTTAAGAAATTCTGTTAGATAGTATTGGAGGAAATCCTTGTGAAGTCCGTTGATGATATCTGGGATAAATCCACGAAGAATTCCAAAAAAAATCTGGAATTTTTTGTTGAACATATTTGGAAAATTCTTCTTGAAAATTCCTCAACAAATCTCTTTATAAATTCATGGAGAAATGCTTAGATAAGATCTTGTTGAGCTCTTTAAGAATTTTTAAACAAACATCTGTTTTAGCATAGCATAGCATAGACTGACTGTACATGTTAATGGTTGCTATTCCGTGATAGATCGGAACTGGTAAGAATTGCACTACGATCCAAATGAATAAGGGATGGGAGCTTCCGCTTTCTCTCGGAGTGCAATTTTAGCAGATCTAATATTATTGGTCAATAACGGCGCCGGCCAAGTCCTTACAGTCAGTTGGCATGGGGAAGGAATGTTAGGGTGTAATGATTGTTGCTTCTAGAGACCGAGAATACCTCTGCATCTCCACAATCACCACGGGATGGGTGTTTATTAGTGAGGGAGGAAAAGATCTGAGAGTCACCTCTGGTCGATGATGCGATCCATGGACAAGGGGGAAATATACGACTTATATTTAAAGCTAGTTTTGTATTTTTGTCTCAAGAAGTAGAAGCTTTGGGAGTGCTTCGTGAGGCCCAAGCAGGACAGTTCGGTTTTGCGTCGCCCGGTCGATTTTGCTCACGATTTCGCGCGTTTTCGTCGCCGGAGATTTTTTTTTCCTGTTTTGGAGCGTCTTGCTGGGTAGTGCTTCGTGAGGCCCAAGCAGGACAGTTCGGTTTTGCGTCGTCCGATCGATTTTGGTCGTTTTTGATATACACGACGGGAGAATCGTAGGGTTGTCTTTTGTTCATTAATTGACATACTAGAAGTTACTCGAAATTAGAGTAAGAACAGAAAATTCCCACAAAGATCAACAAATTCCTTCAAATGTCCTGCAGGAGTTAACATGTACCTAATTCCCTAAGTATGTTTTGAATTTTTCTGAAATGATCTCTAAAGAAATTTCTGTAGTGTTCTTAGTATTTATCTTTTGGATTAAAGCCTGTTAGATAGTATTGGAGGAAATCCTTGTGAAGTCCGTTGATGATATCTGGGATAAATCCATGAAGAATTCCCAAAAAACAAATCTGGAATTTGTTGTTGAACATATTTGGAAAATTCTTCTAGAAAATTCCTCAACAAATCTCATTATAAATTCATGGAGAAATGCTTAGAGAAGATCTTGTTGAGCTCTTTAAGAATTTTTAAACAAACATCTGTTTTAGTGTGCAAAGTGGATAGGTAAAACTACAGGACAAAGAAGAAAGGGTGACAATATTCGCATAGCACATTTATTTGCATCGAATGGTGGACTAATGAACTTTATGAAACAATTGCGTCAAAAGACCCCGTCAAACAAAATTTCTAGAGTATTTTGATAGATTCCAACATACATCTTCCATCTTCCAGGTTCCACTCCGGGCAACTTCGACATCGTGGTCCACAATAACAACTTGAAGCAAGCGTACGCCGATCTGCGGGACTTCATCGTCCGGGAGCTGGAAACCCAACAGAATCAAGGTATCAACGTCAGTTTGATCCGTGTGGCCATGAATGAAGACTAAACCCGTTTTGCTTCCCCCTTTGCTGTTTGATGATTGTTGAGTGCATTTATCCCGCTGCCGGCAGGATCCGCCAGAACGACGGAACGTCGATTTTCTCCCACTTTTAACTAACCCTAAACTTACATTTACGCAAAGAAAGTTGAAACCATTTCCCTCTAATGTCGAAACAGTACCTAACTATGATTGTATTTTGTAACGTGCATCATTCCACTTTTTACGAAAGATTGTAACTTCTATGGAATAATTCAACCATGGTGCTAAGAATCTAGTTCAACAGTTTTTCTCGCATCAGGACGACGTGGTAATACCATTTCGATAAGAATTGATATGATGATTAGGCATTGATATTAGACATTACGCGGTCTCGGGTTCAGTGAGATCAATTAGATTAAGTGTTTAGAGCAATATAGTTCGATCGAATTTATATTTTCAATCAATAAGGCAGTAGCTTTTACTATTTTCCATTTTTTGTTGCTGGTATCTAAACATTCCGTTTGCATTTTGTTTTAATACTTTCTTTTTAGAAGTCAGTTTCACCTTACTTTACTTTCCTAACACTCTGACGTTAACTCAAAATAACTGTGCGAGCGATATAATGAGAGCTGAGGTGTTTTTTGTGCTAACTGGCATTTATAGTAATGGCATTTCACGTGCGTACTTTGCTGCTGGTTGCTTCCCTCAAGATGCAACCGATGATCCTGAAACAACTATTGCTCCGTCAACAGTCGGTGAAATTGCTAACCATTACCCCTCTATTTACACTAATAACCATTCAATTTGCAAGCATTCCGCTAATTCTGATTACCACCTCTGCTGTAATGATGCTGGATGATTTCTGTAAATAATGCTTGTTAATCTCTGCAATACGACAGCCAGACAACGGTCATGGATTTAACCCTTTCATGTCTTCAATATGAGAACTAGTTGATCAAAAATGATGTCGAAATAATCGAATCACATATACGGGGATTGAAAGGGTCAAACCGCAAGCTACGTCTTTACAAGTTGAGCAGTCCGTTGAAAATTTGCTGTTGGTGCTACATTCATTTAGTGCTGTTGGAATGCAATCAATTAATTGCTTTAATTACAGGGCAGCCAATTGCCAGTTTGCTTTTTACACCTTCATTTACCTAAGTTTCTCTTCTTTTTTTCTTTCTTTCGTTTCTCTCTGTACACTTACAAACACTATCATTACTGAATGTTGGTCGATCGGATATTGATGGCTACTGCCACGCGCTTCCACATTTCCTCTCATTCGTTATTATCGATTACAACAACAGACAACTTCTTCATATCTTCCATAATCACAGGATATAAAGGCTATGAAGTGTAAACGCCTCATTAGCCCTTCCTTCAAATTGCCCCTCGAGAAATGGGGGCGGATGGCACGTGCACTCCAAGGACGTCAATCCCTATAATTTATGCCAATATTGCTTTTCGTGTAACACACATTCATGTACACACCCACAAAACCCTTTACATGCCCCCTATTTAGCTCTTTAGTGGACGTAGAATTCTGAGAACTAAGATAGTGATCAAACCTGCACTGATGAACTACTGTCAAACACTGCTTCGAACGTGAAAGCACTTGGAGTATCTGCAAGGGCAAAGTACGAAGATAGTTAAGATTACGAAGCTTAGTTGCTTTCGTTGTAATTCTTAATTTGAGGTTTTGTACGCCCCACTTGTACGCTTTTTAATGTGCTATTCTACCCCACTATCACTATTAATGTAACGGTGAAGCTTTTATTTGTAAACCAAATGACGAAACAATACACCGAAGGAAAGCAGTTAGTATTACGGAACCTGACGCCAAGGACAAAATTCCAACCGCCGTGGTTGTTTACCTGTCAATCTGATATGTCATATTATCATTAGGTTTTACTTTTCCGATGAATTTTTTGTACCACTTTACACAATTATAATACTATAGAATGCAAACATATTCAAATTGATCCGATCTAGTTTTAAGTGTTGTAGGTCGTAGAAATGAATGTCGTCGTCTTCGTTGTTCTGTAGCAACGAGATGAAAAGGATACAAATCCAGTCTGAAAGCATGATTATTGATATGAGTTAAATGAAATAAATGATTATATGCTTCTAGATAATGTTAGACAATGCATGATTGTACGTGTTTTTTATTTAGTGTGACAATATCATCTACCTTGATTATATCGGAAATAACCCAATATTCGAAACAACGAAAAACTTGAAGGGTCTTTGTGATTAAAACAAAGTTTAGCTTAATTGAAAATGTAGTTTAACCCAACTGCAACCCTCACCAGTATACAAACATGAATGTCTATTTGTTGTAATGCTAAACAATTGTTGGCGAAATCTGTTGACCCTGCAGGTCCTGAAGAAATATCCAAAGGAATTCATGGACGTATTCCTCGATATATTTTTTTTTGTTAAGTAAGTTGAACCGCTGCAGTCATTGTATTGAGCTTGAGAAAATTTAGTGAAATCGAGGATAGATTTTGTTAAGAATTTCTGGAAGCTCTCCTGGAAAAGTCTGTGTAATGATTACAGTTTTTCGATAAAGGGCGAAGGGTTCTCCGAAGTCTGGGGAACGAATCCCAAAACGATGGTACAATTCATTCGAGTTTTGGCACCATGTTGGGACAATTAGTCAAGGGTTGATGTATACCAATACCAATGATAATACGTAACCTTGACAAGGCTACATAACAATAGGGCATCTGACATAATAGATCTAACTATGTCGCAGAGACTCAAACACCCAACAAGCAAAAAGAAAAACCGAAATGATTGGTAGAAGAGTTTCTGGAAGAATCGTTAAAGAAAGTTCAGGGACGACACCCACTGAATTGAAGTCCTTAAAGGTTAAATTTTTCGGCTGGGGGTAGATTCTTCCATTGAAAAAAGTCAAAAAAAAAAAGAATCAATTAATGGCGATGCATTGACTGTGGCTTGTTAGTTTTAAGATCGACCTGAGCTCTTCATGTATGCAATCAACCTGAAAAAGTCGATTTTTTTGGTAGAAAATGTATTTAATGTAAATCTTGAAGGTTGTTTTTCGAGAAGTTTTCCAAGATATCACTGGAAAAATTGCTGAGTGAAATATGTGAGAAAGCCATGAAGAATTTCAAAAACAGTCTCTCGTGTGAGTGATTCCTGACGAAAAGTTTACAATAGCTTTTTGGAAATCAAAATCTTTCAGAGGACCCATGGATTCTTGCAGGAGTTTCTCTATATGTTGTTCAAGAGTTTGTTCAGATGCTCTTCGAGGAAGTCCTTCGGAAATCTCTCTAAATATTACTACAGAAATTTCCTAAGAAATTGCATGAAATCAACCCACGAATTCGTAAATAGTTACCTGCAGGTATAACTACAGGTATTCCTCCATCGATTTCACAAGAAAAACCTAAAAGAAATATTCCATGAAATCCTTCAGGAGTTTAATACCTATTTCTACAGTAATGACTACAGGTAGATTTAACAGATTTGGAGCCCGAGGATGGTTCATCTAATAATGACTACAGGGATTGCTTTAAAAAGGAAGAATTTCCAAGGGTTTCTTGTACAGATTATTCCAGGAATTATAAAATTGATATTTCCAGTAATTCGTGATTTTCTTTAGGAGATCTTCCAGAAATTTCTTTAGGCGTTCCTCCAGAGATTCGTACCATCCTGAGATATCTTTTCGGAAAAATATACACACAGTCAGGTATTCATTTAAAAAAATCATTCATTGCTCTAAACATTTTTTATAATAATTTTTTAGAAAATTTTACTATAATTCCTCCGAAGATTCTTCGACCATCAGTAATTATTCTAGGGACTCTCCAGGATTTTCAGGAATTGTTACAGATCTTCAGGAAATTTTACAGAGATCCATATCCAGACCTAGGAACCACTATTTTCAAGAAATTATTTTCAAAGATTCTTCCAAGATTGCACGCAGCGATTCATCTAGAGATTTCTCCATAACAATCACCAGGCAAATATTCAGCAATCCACTATTCTTCCATAAAACATATTTTGTATAAAACGCTCAATATACTCAATAAATTACTCTAATAGTTCCCACGCTGATTGTCCCGAAATAATTTCTGTAGTGTCCTATAAACCATCCTTTCGAAAATCATCATCTATTGATTATAACTTGGAGACGTAACATAAAAATAGAAGAAGAATCTCCAAGGGAATTTACAAAAATTACTCCAGGAGTGCTTCCAGGAGATCATCGCAGAAATTCTCTCAAGGTTTCCTACGTAAGTACCAGATGCTTATGTATGATTTTATCCAGAGTTGACTTTGGGTACCCTTTCATAAATGCCTCTAGAGTTTCCTCCATGATGTCTTTCCATAATTCCTAAAAAATTTCCTTGGATAATCCCTACAGAAATTTCTGGGGAAATATTTGGAGGACTTCGTCAAGTAATATTTAGAAAAGAGCTGATCGAAAATATTTGGGGAATTTCGTCGTGCCTTAAATCACCCAAAATACATTTTTCGTCAACTTTTATGCGTGGAGAATATAGAATACATCTTAATTATGGATCCTAGGCGAAACAAATCGGGATTTGGTCCGAAAACACTGTGAAAAAAGCTAGTGTCCGGCTTTCGAAGCGTTCGGCAATTCAATGCAGTACGGTGCCTGATACAAACTATAGATTGATTAGAAACGCCGATTCGTAGCACCTATTTCCAGCACAGCCTTCCATACCGATACACCTGGAGATTACCACAGCAGACAGAATCACAAATCGACCACGTTCTGATTGATGGACGGCACTTCTCCGACATTATCGACGTCAGGACCTATCGTGCCGCTAACATCGACTCTGACCACTATCTGGTGATGGTTAAACTGCACCCAAAACTCTCCGTCGTTAACAACGTACGGTACCGACGGCCGCCCCGGTATGCTCGTGAGCGGATTAGGCAACCGATGTCGCAACTGCGTACGCACATCTCCCCGAGGCTGCATTACCGGAAGAGTGTAAGCTGGATGAAGCCCCTCTTGAGAACTGGTGGAGAACAGTGAAAGCAGCCATCAACGATGCAGCTGAGACCAACGTCGGGTACGTGGGACGGAGTCGACGGAACGATTGGTTCGACGAGGAATGTAGGCAGATTCTGGGCGGTCTGACTGCAGTAAGGGACCCGGAACTTTGAACGTTACAGACGGAAACGGGAACAGCATACCCGCCTCTTTCGGGAGAAAAATCGCCGCCTGGAAGAAACGGATTGCGAGGAGATGGAACATGAACTCATAAAGATTGTCTACAACGGCTGATAGGCACAATCTGGGAAACAGAACAGCTACCGGAGAAACGATCACCATTCGAAATGCGGCCTACAAAGTATTATTTCAGATCATCTGCCGTCGTCTGTCACCCATAGTAAACGAGTTACTGGGGAAGTTATCAAGCCTGCTTCGTTGACGGCCGATCGACAATGGACCAGATCTTTAATGTACGCCAAATCCTCCAAAAATGTCGTGAATACCAGGTCCCAACGCATCTTTTTTTCATCGATTTCAAGGCTGCATACGATAGTATCGACCGCGTAGAGCTGGAAATTCATGAACAAGATCAGCTTTCCCGGGAATCTCATGAGATTGATAAGAGAGACGATGGAAGGTGTGTAAAATTGTGTGAAGGTTTCAAGCGAACACTCCAGTTCGTTTGGATCCCGCCGGGGACTATGACAGAGTGATAGACTTTCGTGCCTGTTGTTCATTATTACGCTAGAAGGAGTGTTATGCACAGAGCCGGGCTCAACAGCCGGGGTATGATTTTTATGAGATCCAGTCAATTTGTTTGCTTCGCGGATGATATGGACATTGTCGGCTGAACATTTGAAAAGGTTACACCCGCAAGAAACGCGAGGCAGCAAAAGTTGGACTGGTGGTGAATGCGACCAAGCCAAAGTACATTCTAGCTGGGGGGCGAGTGCGACAGGACTCGTCTAGGTAGTAGTGTTATGAGACGGAGATACGTTCGAGGTGGTCGACGAGTTCGTCTACATTGGATTATTGCTGACGGCTGACAGTAACGTTAGCCGTGAAATACGGAGGCCTCCACAAGAAGCTGTGATCAAAAAAGGTTCACCCCCGCACCAAATGTACCACGTACAAAACGCTCATAAGGCCGGTAGTCTTCTACGAGCATGAAACGTGGACGATGCTCGAGGAGGACCTGTAAGCACTTGGAGTCCTTGAACGTCGGGTGCTTAGGACGATCTTTGGCGGTGTGCAGGAAAATGGTTGTGTGGCGGCGAAGGATGAACCACGAGCTCGCCCAACTCTACGGCGAATGCAGTATCCAGAAGGTGCGGCTAAAGCTGGAAAGATACGCTGTGCAGGGCTTGTTGCAAGAATGCCGGAGAACAGCACTGTGAAGATGGTGTTCGCTTCGAATTTGGTCGGAACAAAAAGGCGTGGGGCGCAGCGAGCTAACTGGATTGACAAGGTGTTTCATGATTTGAGAGCGTCCAGAGATTCGTACAGCAGCGCATCCTGATATTTTCCGGAAAAATCCACGCTTTGTCAGGTATTCCTTAAAAAAATCATCCATTGCCCCAAACATTTGCTTAGAAAATCTTACGAATGAATGAATGAATGAATTGTCTTTATTATCGAGACTTTCAGCCCTTGGCTGGTTCGTCTCTTAACTTACGAATGAGAAGAATTCTTTGACCAATCAGTAACTATTCTAAAGACTCTCCAGGATCTTCAGGAATTTTTACACATCTTCAGGAAATGTTACAGAGATTCATCTTGACATACCAAGGAACATCTGGAAATATTTGCATTGATTCCTCCAAGAGTTCTCGCAGAAATTCATCCAGAGTTTTGCTCATTGCCTGATGGTTATATACATATATTTATGAGTGACTCCAGATGTTCTTCCAGAAAACCATCTCTTCAGAAAATGATTCTAGGATATACAACAAGAATTACACTAAAAGTTCTCACGCTGATACTCTCAGCAAGATCTCGTGTAGTTTCCAAAACGATTCTTTCGAAAATTATTGCATATTACTCTTATATTTTGTTTGAGATATCTCCTGAAAGTTCCAATCAGTAGTTACTCCAGGAGAAACTGAGAATCGCTGTGGAGATGCAAAGCGGAAAGAGAAGAAGAATCTCCAAGGAATTTCTACGAAAAATTCTCCAGGAGATACTTGCAGGGTTCTCTCAAGGTTTCTTACATAAGTACCAGATATTTATCTTGTAGGTTGAAGAACTACTTGGGAACTAGCCTGGGGGGTTTTTCTTGGCCAAATCGTCTGAAATATTGGACATAGAAGCACTTCAATACGACGCATATTGTGGCCAAATATGAACCCAGCAGCTTTTCAAAAACCATCTTGTCGGAGTGAATCGACAGTGCCAATAGTGGTTTCTGCGCTCGTGTACATACACGTTACATGTCACCAACATAACTTAAAAAGTGCTGGTGGAAAATATAAACAAAGATCAGCTGTTCCCAGCAAAATCAAACGGCAGTATTTTCAACCAGCAAATTTGCGCTTGTGTTCGTGACACCGCTCGGCGAGAGCTCAATAATAGGATCCGGCTCCCTATGTACCCGGGAGGTTACTTCTAGAGCCTTTCCTCCAGAGTTTCTTCCATGATTTCTTTCTATTTTCTTGGGAAATCCCTACATACATTTCTGAAGAAACATCTTGAAGACTTCGTCGATTGATTTTTACAAGGGTGCGGATCGAATATCATGGACGAATACCGACAAATAATCGCTGAATGAATTCTTAGAGTAATAATAGTAACTATGGGTTGATTAGAGCCACCGCTGTGTGGATTTTGAATCCCAAGACACCTTCTGGTATAACGAGAGGAAAAGTCAATCAATAGGTCCAGTGTCTTGCGTAATGGTGTTTTTTGAAAGATTCCTACTGAAATTTCTAGTGGAGTAACTCGTGAACGAATGTTCTTCAAATTTCAATATTTTCCGATATTATAAGGGTAATGCACGAAGTACTATCTGGACGAGTTATTATGAAATCCTTGGATAAGTTCCATGACAAAAAAATATGTGTGAAATCTTGGAGAAAGACCAAAAGAATTCCAGAGAAATCCCTGAAAAATACCTTGAGTAAGCAAGATAAAATTTCTGCAGAAAATCGTTATTGAGTCCTTGCGGAGAATAATTCCTACGCGACTTCAGATTCTACAGAACTTTCTCGAGAGTATTCTCGAGGAAAAGCTTCAGCGATCCCTCCAATGATTCCACAGAAATAGTTTTGAAAGACCCCCCTTCAGGGATTCTCTCATCATTTTCTCCAGAGATGCCTCCAGTTATTTTCTTCAGTGAATCTTCTGGTAATTCTTCCATCGATTTCTCAAGTTGTTATTTCAGGAGATCTTCTTAACATTGCTGCAACACTTCTTCCAGAAACACCCACACAAGGTTATTCCTAGGATTTTGAATGAAATCTCTTAGGGATCTCTTAGAGATTTTTCCACGGATTCACTTAGAAACTCCTTGTGGCTATCTCAATAAATTCGTCCAGGAATTGTTACAGAAGCTTAATATATAATTCTTATTAGGTTCTTCTAAGAATTTCAACCAAAGGTTTCTCTATGCAACTTCCACACTGTTTTATGCAAGGATTACTTTAGCGGACTCTTTAAATGATTCATCAATTAATTTGCCCAGTGAATTTAGCTTCAGTTTTTTTTTTTCAAAATGTAAATTTCTGAGGTAATTCCAGGAGGAGGAGGAATCCCTGGAAACATTCCTGGAGTAGTTCCTGAAAAAAATCACTGATAAGATTTTTCTTAAAAAAATTCTAGAGCAATCCACTGGAAAATCTCTATAGAGATTTCTGTGGAGAAATCCCCTGAAAAATCCTTTGAGGAATTTCTTGAGGGATTGGAGGAATCTCTGAAAGAACCCATGAAGAGATTTTACTGGAGGATAATTCCCTAAAGAAATTCATGGAGGAATTTCTGGACATTTTTTTTTTTACTTGGAACCTGGAAATATCTCTGAAAGTAGTGCTGTAAAGATTTTTCTGTAGGAATCACTCTAGGGGAAGTGTACCAGTTTTGGCCACCCTAAGGAAAAATATTATTTATACATAAATCAAACGACCTTTGGTTACTGTCAATACATCAAACGAAAGCTCTCTATCCATGCTCAGCAGGGAAAATATAAAAACTAATCAGAAACTTTGTTTTTGTATTAAAAATGGGGTTGGCGAATACTCGACCACTTGCACCAGTATTCGCCACGATTTTAATTTTGGTTCCTGAATTCGCCACCCACGTTGATTTTTTATGGAGGGTGGCGAATCAGGAACACCATGGCGAAAAATAGGTGCAAAAGAGAAAACATTTTAAGTTAAATGTTTTTTTTTTTCTACTAGTTTTTGCGAAAATTTTGCAGTTTCCAAGAATGTTTCCGTATTATCTTAAAGCAATTTAGCGAACACCAAAGAATTGGCAACCATATATGTCGTAAAACAGTATATAATACGGGGTGGCGAATAACTGGTACATGGCTAATACCGGTACACCTTCCCTAGAAGAATTCCAGGAGAAATTGCTGATGAAATAGTTGGAGGAATATCTAGAGAAATCCCTGAAGAATTAAAAATGGATCCTACGGGAAATTATCTAAAATTATGGTTGTGATCACATGTTCTTCCTAGTGGAATCCATATAGCAATTGTTGGAGAAATTCTCGGAGGAATCTCTAGAAAATTCTTCCAAAGACTCTTCAGAGATTTATCCTTAACAAATCTCTACCGGAATTTCTCCATCTGTTTCTGTTCGGGATGAACCACTGCGACCAGTTTTCTTTGGTCTTTGGTTTTTAAAATTCCATCAGCAATTGACCTAGGTAATCCTTTAGAGATACCTACAGGACATTTTATTCAAAGACTCCTGCAGGCATACCTGCAAGAGAATCAATACAGGGATTCCTTTCGAGTAAGTTTTTCAGCAAAGCAAAGCAATTTTTTTTTCAGAGATTACTCCACAAAATCTCTACATGTGTTCTTATATAAATTGTTCTAGCGATTTTAAAGGAATTCCTCCATAGATTTTCTTGGGTATCCCTCCAGAAAATTCTGCAAGAAATCATCCACGGATTCTTCCAAGGGTTCTTTCAGTGATTGCTCTATGGAGTTTCACAGGAATTTCTTCATAATATTTTTTCTAATGTGACGAATGCTTCTTCTGGGTAAAGCCTCTATTAACAAAAAAATCTCATGTTTCTCCCAGGGATTATTTCAGGAATCCCTCTAATTTTTCAGGGCAACCCTTCAAAAATTCCTTCAGCAATTTATTTATGTAATCCTTCAGAGATACCTACACAACTTTTTGCAGACGCTCCCAGCTATTCCAATTGGAAAAACAATTTAGGGATTCCTATAGATATTTCTCTAGCAACCTCCTCAGGGATTTCTCCAGAGATTACACCAGAAAAAATCTCTACATGCGTTCCTCTAAAAAATGTTCCAGGGTTTTCTTCTGGAATTCCTCAATAGATTTCCTGGGGTAAACCTTCAGAGAATCCTGCAAGAATTTCTCTAGGGATTCATCTTCGGATTACTCTAGGGATTGCTCCATGGAATCCTATATGGATTTCTCCATATTTTTTTTCTGAAATTAACTACAGGGATTACTCTAGGCATCCCTCCAGGAATTCATACATGATGATGAATAAATTATAAGTGAAATTATGATGAACAAAATCCACATACTCAGGTGGGACTTGAACCCACGACTCTTGTATGCTGATTCCAATATTCCTATGCTCAACGCGTCCCACAAAGTGTTTGTGGCAGCAGCCGAAATGTCCAGTGATATTCTTTCGAATAAATAAAACACTTATTGTGAGTATCAAATTTCTTATTAATTTCGTATCCCAATCAGAATCTTTATATTTAAAAATCACTACAATTAACAATACAATTATGTTTAATTTTCGAAACAGATAATTTGATACTTAATACACACATCAAATCTCAACATGTTTAGGGAAGCTTCGTTTTCGTAAATCATTGTTGTACCAATTCTGCTTACCATTCCAGAAGCAGAGGTCATGCACCAACATCTACATAAATCGTCCACGTTACAAACTTAAACAACGCAAATCTGTCGGAGGATTCCTAGTTTTTCTTTTACTTCTTCCCATCCTTACACGGCATGCAGGGAAAGAATGTCATTTCCTTTCTCGAAACACAAAATCACATTCAAGTTCGCGCCCGTTACAAAGCAATAAATCAAGCGGTTTTATCTAGCTGTAATACAATCTTAGAAACTACACTGTCGCCATCAACTGGAACTGGGTGAGCGACTAACCGTAACTTCGTTTTCGATGCATACCAACGGCGCCCGGTTTGTGGCAGAAGTGCTTCATCGTGGAGTTCCAACGGCCTTCCTCGCAGTGGAAGACCGATGCCGCCTGCAGCTGGACGGGAATCTCGAAGTGTTCGTTGCACTTGATCCGACAGACGGTCCCATTGGGGACGTAGAGATCGTTGGAGCTGACCGCGGAGGGGTTCATCTCGCACGCGAACCGACCGTTGTTGGGCGGGATCAGATAAGTGCAGTCCGACGTGGGCGGAGCGTCGCTGTCGTACGCGTAGTCATCGGAAACTTCTGCAATTAGATAAACGATTTTATGACTTGTTTTCTTGAATGAATGAATTAACCCGTATAGAGCCAGGACGATTTTATTTTGCTATAAATACTGTAACTTGATGACTTATTTTTCAAGAACAAAAATGTAGACAGCCGTTCAAGCTGAAAATTTGATTGATTAAGAAAATCACCAGGTTATAGCATTTTAGCAAAATAAAATTGTGTTGGATATTTACTGGTTAATATAATTAGCATACCATTATACATGCAGTGTGGTTCCTCCCCTTGCCAGGTCTGCTCTTCGCTGCACTCGACGAACGCGTTCTGTCTGCTCAAATAGCCACCGTTTCGGCAGTGGAAGTTGCACCTAGATCCCCAAATGTTGCCCAAATCGCATGCCACCTTGAGATCCTTGTTCTTGGGGTAGTACTTGCCGCACTGTTTAACAATCACTTTGTATCGCAAGTCGCATGTCTGGACCACCTTCCCACTGCGCTTGTTGACAATCTTGGCTAGGAACGAAAATGGGCCACCGCCGTTCGAATGGGGCAGGATAAAGTTGAGCTTGGTTCCGAACAGCGTTTCCAACTCGTACAGGTCACGCGAGATTGGCTGATTGCGACACGTTGTCAACATCGGCGGCTCGATCAGAACTCCGTCGAGACCTTTGCGTGCGATTGCAGTTTTCTCAGCGGGACACTTGATGCAAAGCCCGTTGACAACCGTAGATTTAACGCTCGGGTCGTGGAAGCGCCGACCTGTGGCTGCCGTTGACCAATCCAGGTGCCGCTGCCGGTGCTGCCGATTCCTGTGCATGTGCGGTTTCTGGCGGTAAACCTGCAGTGATGGGAATCGATAGAGAAATAGTTGAATTTAAATATAAGTATTCTGATCGGAAACTTTAGATTTGATCGATTAAATGCAAGTTTGAATAGTAATGACGCACAATGAGACAGAAACTTATTTTGGTTGGCCAAAGCCTCTAGCGCTTTGGATATGCGTTTCAGATGTTTGATGTCGACATATTATCATGGGTGCGTTAGACCTTTGTTTTGATGATATTTAAATAGATGTTGATAATTAACAACAAATTCCTCTAAACTCAAATATAAAATAACTTTTTGAATAATTGATAAAAGTGGATGCATCCGGAAGCATTGAACGGAAAATTCAGGAATAATTGTGCATATCTCAATTATTTTGCAAGATGGGTTTTGAACTTTTGGTTGTATTTCGATATTCTCTGAAAGAGAAATACATCTAATATCTTATCTACACATAAAGAGTATTTAGAGAGTAATGTAAGTTGTCAATATCTAATTCGATACAATCAAAATACAGTTGTAATTCACCGGCTTCGTGGCCGTGCGGTTAGTGTTACCAAGCATTTACAGTGGCCCAATTTCATATTCGTACAGGATACTGTTTCCACATCAAGTTAGTAAAAAAATTAAATGCAGTATTGAGCTACAAATACTTTATCCCCATTGAAGGTAACAGGTGTCATCTATTGTTTGCCAATCACAAAATGTTGCCATTTACATTCATCTTTGGATTAAGGGAAAAGTATTGAATTGATGTCTAAAATTCACCCAATTCCATATTCGTACACCTACCAAAATTCATACGCACAACGTTCAAAACTAAATTTAGAAGCTCTATTTGACTACTGAAATGCTTTATTATGATGTTCAGATGTAGTGAAATACATTAGGACAATTTATTAGTGGACATATATGAAATTTAGGTAAAGTTATAAGAAATGCCAGTTTTTCAATGATTTTTTAAAATAAATCCTATAATTCGAACAATAACGTTTATTGTTGTCATTGGATCCAATCTATAGATTATACTAGTAAGCTCTGATAGAAATTTAGTTGAAATATATATAGTTTACAGAAATCATAAACAGTTTTTATCCCTTTTGAGTTCAGAAAATTGTTGTGCCATAAGTTCAAAACTCTTCCAAAATGATATTTTTAATCAATGTAACCAAATTTTCATTCTAAACAACAGGTAAATGTTAATTTTGAATTTGTCTGTAAAAATAATTTGAACTACGAACTTCGTTTTACAATAAAGTACCCTAAACTACGCTGTACATACTTCCACATAATTGATGTCATCGTAATTATCAATTATCTTTTAAATAATATTCAAATTATATTCAAAATAGCACCCTATTTTGCAATTTATTGATTTTGTACGAAAAATACAAAATAACTTGAATGAGCAGAGAGCGTTGATATACTATTTAAAAGCATATATCCTGTTGTTTTCATCATTTTAAAAAACGTTAGTGTTGCGGTTATGGCCATAATATTTATTCTTTAAATCTCTATAATCATGTTTGGTAGTAAAATGTAAATTAAAAAAGATAATTACGCAATGTTTTGATATGAACATTAACTATGGATTATGTATATACATTTAGGAGCCAAACATAAAGAAATTGACTAAAATTTTTGGTTTTGGATTTGTTATAAATGCTATACTACCTAAGATTTAAAAATATAAGTTGTCGTTATCCACTCCTAGCTACTCTAAAACTGATTATAATTTTTTGAAACTTGTGCAATATTCGCAGTTATCATTCTTAAGGAAGTGATGTTGAAAAAAATGCAATTTATTGTTCGACTTACCGAATGTTTTAGCAAAAAACAGGAGAAAACTGGTATTTTTCTTAAATTTACTTAAGTTTCAAATATGTCCGCTTTTAAATTTTCCACATGTATTCTACTGCATCTGAACAACACAACGAAGAGCTTAAGTAATCATCTAGTCCATTAAAAGTTAGCTTTGAATGCTGTATATTTCTTTTTTGTTAGGTGTACGAATATGGAATTGGGTCATTTATAGACACAATCTCAATACTTTTCCATTATTCCAAAGATTTAAGCAAATGAATACAGTTTGTCATTGGCAAACAATAGATGACACCTATAACATTCATTATTGATAAAGTGTATCGAAGTCCATGCACCATTTAATAGATTTATACCAACTTGATATGAAAACAGTGCCCCGTACGAAAATGAGATTGAGTCACTGTAGCTGCTTCAAGTCAAGGAGCGTTCGATTACCGCTTCAGTCTGGAAATCTTTTAGTTAGGAATGTATTTCGACTGTGCCACTGGGCGTTGCATGCTAGTCAGTTGTCTAGTGTGCTGCTTCCTTCAAAGTGCAATTTGTTCACTGGAAGCATTAACGTGTTGAAGCTTTTTTTTGAACAATTCATCGAAGACATCATGGAACGTAACCTCAAAGCGCTAGAAATTTTGACCAACCAAAGTAGCTTTCTGCCCCATAGTGTGACGCCACCAGTAGCACAAAACAGGTTGAACTATCTAAATACCGTGGTGTCCAGTTTGGCGGTGTATGCCAAGGTCCTGTTCTGGTCCGGCTCAAGAAACGTTCTTCCTCCCTTCGGTAGCATTACTGACCCCGTCTGAACGTGCTCGTACTTGTACTGAGTTTTACTGGTTCCATATCTGTGCCCAAAGGAGAGAAGGTGTCAACAAGATTGAACATATTGATTAATCACTGTTGTAAGACAGTCAATAAGTGTCGGTCGTTGCCGTATAAATCGATTATTTGATAAAAATCTATCCCTCACTACTCAACAGCTTGGCATTAAACCGTTTGCGTGATTTACTCCAATCTGTAGCTGTTAAACGAAACGATTATTTACGTTCGCGTTGTAAAATTATCCCACCGTACGTAGATTCTATGAAGCTTACCGATCTGTTGGCTTAGAGTTGGTACCTATTCGGACAAGATCGTTGCTGCTGCGGCCAAGGCTAGTGGCGCCACCGCTGTTGTTGTAGTTGCTTCTACTGGTGCGACCAGCTCGACCGTGATGATTTATGTGGTGAGGGAGATTCCTGTAAAAACAAACGAGAAATGCAACGGACTGAAATGAATGCGTCAGGTTGAATTGCGATGGGGCAAGCTGGGCCTCTTGTTGATAAATTGGTTTAGTGATACATGTATGTCTTACTATTATGATGCTAATTGTCTACCAGGTGATGTATGGGTTCGCTACGATGTTCAAACTGGACTTTCTTCATTTTAAATCTCGCAATCTTACACAATCGAATACAACTTCTCTGATTTCTCTTCTATTTCCTTAGTTATCTCGATTTGACCAAAAATATCTACTTTTCCAATAAGCAGATTATAAAAATGGAACAATACGGTCATTCGGAGCTAAAAACATTTTATTTATTCGGAGATTCTGTTAAGAATAAAGGGTGTACGGAATCAAATTGCGAAACACACAAATATTTTGAAATATTCTAAACTTTCAAACGGCAAACTTTCAGTGAGTAAAAAAAAACATGTTATGAATGTTTTCCCACGTTTTTTTTTATTCAATTTCAATTTCATATCCAAATGCACGGACTTTTCTCTTAACACTACTCAAAAGGTCCTGTACAACACTTGAACCAAATTTTGTTTTGCGTTGCAGTCCATTTTTTCTTCATATCTTCCTCCGATTTAACTTCCTTAGGATGATTCCGAAGTGCCTGCTTCATGATGGCCCAGTATTTTTCAATTGGCCGCGTTATGGGGTGGTTGAGATGCTTCGGCCTGAAATTGACCTCCTTAGCCTTGTACTACTCCAAAACCTCTTTCGAATAATGGCACAATGCCAAATCCGGCCAGAAATCGCCCATTGACCTTTCCAGTTGTCACCAATGGGGTGCTCCGCTTTCCACACGAGCAAATTGATTGCAAAATCATATATTTTTTTGGAAAACTTTCTAACTCTGCTTTCTAACGTCCTCAGGGACATCTTATTTATGATGAGCAGAGAAAAACTGGAGCCCCGGAAGTCTGCTTTTACATACGTCCCATCATCCATAACGAGGCAATTTGGTTTCGTCAACATTTGGGTGTAGAGCTACCGTGCACGTGGCGCCTCTTGGACTTTGTACGTAGTACTTCACGTTTTTTCGCATCTTGCACGAAAGTTTTGGATAGATTCAGTTTATTCGCCACATCTCGAACTGAACTGTTGGGATTTCTCTTGAAAGCTTAAACTACCCGTTTGTGATCCTTAATACAATACGGAGATCCATTTTTGTCACTTTTTTTCCTTTCTACTGATGCCACGATGAGATAGATCCGGATTTTCGAGGTACGTGTTCAAATTTTTTTTGTGCCGCCGCTGTTCTTCCGACTCCATCTTCAAAACGATAACAATTGCACATCTGCTAGTGAAACTTACATAGCGTAAGCAAATACACATTGAACAAATTAAACCCAAAATTCCAATAGAAGACGGGTAAAAAGTTACAGTTCAACTTTACAAGTTGATTCCGTACACCCCATTCCAGTCAAGGAAATTCCTATTACGATCCTAGACCGACCGGGAATTGAACCCAGTACCCTTCAGCAAGGCTTTGTTTTGCCGCCGCGGATGTTACCATTAGGATAAGAAAAAGTCACTCACACGTGTCCTCTTTTCCGAACATATGTCCTCCCATCCTGCTTTGGACTGAAAATGTCCTCCTTATTAATGTGAGCATTAATTATAAACAGTATTCATAGGGTCGATGTTCCCTTAGTGGACAGTCCCCTACAGTCGCACTAGTGGCTTTTTACGGCCGTTTTACTATAAATCTTTTCAAAATATTTTTTGACATAAAGGTCAGGAGCTATTTGTCTAAGTATACCATTGATACGCAGCTTGATTTTATTCAAAATTTAAAAAAAAAAAAAAATTTAAAAAAAAAATTTGAGCTCCCTTGCGCCTATAGTAAACCTTTGTTCCTATAGTAGCACTACTGAGAGAAACTATTTTTTATTATAAGAAATAATTGATGAATTAAGATTTTAATTCAAGATTATTTTTTTTATACCATAAGAAAGCTTTTGATCCACACTTTGCCGGAAAAATATGAAAGTTTTGTAAAAATACTGTTTTGATTAGTATTTTGCTACTATAGGAACTGAAATTAGAAATAGTGCTACTATAGGCATATGTATTCCTAAAGTGGCACAAGCGATAATAAATACAAACATGTGAGTTTTTGTAGTTTTCATATTGTTCCCACAAAGCCAAGATAAAAAGCTTTCTGATGATGTAAAAATAATGAACCAAGAGATACGATAAGATCAAACAACTTTTCATCAGTTTTTCCAACGCTTGTAAAGATTTTGACGCATCACTGTTCTTCAGAGTATTCTAGGTGTTTTTGGCGTTCAATGTTTAAATTTTCGTTTGACTAAAACTTTGGTTATTATGCAACAACTGTTTCAATTACGGTTCTACTCTATAGTCCTGAACGCCACTACATCAAATTTCATTTCTACAACTGCACCGTTACTCCGAATTGTATAACATTACGACATATCTCTAGACTCTAGAGTAATGTAAATCGGGGTTGTGGGAGCTGTAATTATAATTAAACCTTTCTTGTGTATGAGGGTCATTTTTGGAAATTTCACATAATATTTACACATTTTTCAAATGTCTTAAGTAGAAAACCACTAATTGAACTTTAACACTTCACTTTTGCAAAAGAAAAAGTAAAATACTTTAATCACTATTATGGCGAGCAAATACCTTCAAACTCTAATATGTTAAAAAATCCTCGAGCTGTTTAGTGGAATACCCAATTTAGTACGGTACCATTTAATTCAACTAGAATTTATATCCTTTGACAGATAAGCGTTTTTCGACCTCAACTGTAAAGCCGTCCTCAGTGTCGTTTACTAGACCCTACTTCCGAGTCTAGTACACGACACTGAAGACGCCCTTATAGTTGAAGTCGAAACACGCGTATCTGTCAACGGATACACATTCTAGTGGAATTAAATGGTACAGTACTAAATTCAATTTTTAATTTATCTAATATGTTGGCTATCTTGACAGATAGGCCTATTTCGTCTGTGACTTACAGACTTCTTCAGTGTAGAGTGCTCAACTTGAAGACGACATTGCATGTCGAGTCGAGCACTCGACACTGAAGAAGTCTGTCAAGATGAGCAACATATTAGAGTTTAAATGTATTTGCTGGCCTTTATAGTGATTTTTAGTATTTTCTTTTTTCTTTTGCAAAAGTGAAGTGAAGTGTTAAAGTTCAATTAGTGATAATAAATCTTCAAGCTGTATAGTGGAATACCTATAAATAAAAAAACGAAATTAGTACTGTATTATTCCACTAGAATTTGTATCCTTTGGCATATACGCGTATTTCGACCTCAACTGTAAGGCCGTCTTCAGTGTCGTGTACTAGACGGCCTTACAGTTGCGGTCGAAATACGCGTATCAGTCGAAGAATACAAATTCTAGTGGAAATAAATGAGGGACCCAGAAAGCCGTAGCGGTAAACGCGCAGCTATTCAGCACGACCATGCTGAGGGTGGTGGGTTCGAATCCCGCTGGTCAAGGATCTTTTCGTAAAGGAAATTTTCTCGATTCACTGGGCATAGAATATCTTCGTACTTGCCACACGATATACACATGAAAAAATGGTCAATCGGCAGAGAAAGCTCTCAGTTAATAACTGTGGAAGTGTTCATAAGAACACTAATCTGAGAAGCAGGCTTTGTCCCAGTTGGGACGTTACGCCAGAAAGAAAAGAAGAATAAATTCGGTTACTCCAATAAACCCTCCGGGACCATCCTTAGCCGAGTGGTTAGAGTCCGCGGCTACAAAACAAAGCCATGCTGAAGGTGTCTGGGTTCGATTCCCGGTCGGTCCAGGATCTTTTCGTAATGGAAATTTCCTTGACTTCCCTGGGCATAGAATATCATCGTACCTGCCACACGATAGACGAATGCGAAAATGGTAACTTGGCAAAGAAAGCTCTCAGTTAATAACTGTGGAAGTGCTCATAAGAACACAAGAAGTTGAGATGCAGGCCCTGTCCCAGCGAGGATGTTAATGCCAAGAAAGAAGAAGAAGAATAAACCCCCCATTTATTAAAAAAGTGTTTTCTTAACTGGGGTCTCAAGTAGGTTAAAAAATTTACTATAGACAGCTAGGTTTACTGATCATTTCTACGGAAAATTGGGTCCTAAAGCCCTGTCCCAATTTTAGTGCCAAACGCTTAAGTTTAAGCCATAAACACTTGTTTACTCAATTTTCTAATGTTGTCCATTTGTTTAAGTCCACAAAAAATTTTTTATGTTTTTTATTAGATTTTGTCACACCCCTTGGCTTAAACTCAAATTTTGAGTGTATTTTGTTTTCCGTGTCCCTTCCGAAATGTCAGATAGGAACAACCCCAGTGAAAAAACTATAACCCCTGTGGTGTTTTTGTCGACTGAGCGAACGTCAAACATGATCTTAAGTGTCAAGGTTCATTTATGGACCCAATTTTTAAATTAAAGTTAACACATGATATAGCCGTTATTTGAGCGGGAAAAATTGCTAAAGTAGTTACAGTAACATGCTCTTTCGTGTTATTAAATAAAAACAAGATTTCATTCAACATTTTAGGACCCTATTGCACGGAAAAATGTACTATGATTTATATCGATAATTTCAAGAATTCCTCTCGAGAATCTTCAATAGGGTGAAATTTAAATATGAAAAGGCAATAGATGCCTCTTTTTCAATGATAGTAAAAACGAAATTATGAAGCAAAGAAAGCACCACGGATGATGAACTAAACACAAAAAGTAATGCATTCACATTACGTTTGATTTCTAATCACCACTTTTTCGATCCAGTTTCCAAATTACGAATAATTTACGTTTTTCATTATTTTCCATACGATTTGACAGTTCTCGACTTTCGATAAAACTGAACGTCTTTATTTTTACAAATCCAGTGACTCAAAATGTCTTTTTTCTAAAATTTCCATCTGGTAGAGTATTTCGGGGCATAAGTTCGTAGTAGGGTTTTTTTCAGCTCACGCAACCGTAACCCTGGCAACACTGTATGGGTTTGACACTTTATTAGGTCAGCTGTTCAAAACAATTTCATCAAAGTACTACGAAGTTACAAATAAAGTGGCGTTTTTATCCGTTCTGATCTAGTATTCAAAAAGTATTTTTGGATGTAAAAATTAAAAAAAAAAATGTAATAAACTCTAGTATCTTTTGGAGTGTTATATTATGACTGATTATAGGGTGCATTTGACTCAACTCTAAAATTTAAGAATTTTTAGTAGGAGGCTCTGGGGCTAAGCTTCGCAGACACAGTGTAAAGCAGTGGGGCAAAAGTTCGCACTAGATTTTGATACATTAATGTAAGAATATCATTACAAATGGAATAAATGTACAAAAGTAAGGGATAAAATATTATAATAGGGAATTTCAAATGAATTTGGAAAGTGCTAAAAACAGTTTGTGTCTCTTGTGGGACACAATGCCAAGAGTTTCTTCTTAACGTTCCATAGACAAGAAGAGCACGTGAGAACTTTGTCATTTCTTTAGTGCGAACTTTTGCTCCCACTATGGGGTAAAAGTTCGCATTTGAGTTATCGCACGAAATATTTTATTTCTTGAAATACAAATGAAACTTTGAAAAATCTAGTATTACGTTTCAAAAGCAACATGCTAAGGTATAACTTGTCCTACAAACTGGAGCTGAAATACTATTAATTCAATTGATATCTTCTGCGGAGTGGTAGGTGTGAACCATAGCCCTGCATTACTCCATATCAGGAGAGATATGTAACAAATTTACTTTGGATGATCAATAAAAATCGATATAAGTATGCAGGCAGAGTGGATCAAGCGCTTTATACCATAACAACAAAAATGATCTGCGCGCTGAGGAATTCGAGAAAATGCAAGACTCCACTAATCTCTTAGCTAGTTAGGAGGAAGCTTTGACTTATTTCTGAATTTGCTGTATTTGGGTAAACGTAGGAGATCTTGAACTCTATTAGAGTTCAAGATCTCCTACGTTTGCCCAAATACAGCAAATTTCAGAAGAACTCACCACGATTGGCAGTACCCTTTGCTATCTCACAAAAATCGAAGAGCCTGGGCTAAAGGCTGCTTTAGACTAGCCTTAGTTTGTGCAATATAACGATCATCTAGGCAAATAAAATATCAGAGACAAACGGGATTGATAACGTACTACATGTGTGCCTATTTGCAAGAACAATCAATCAACAGACTTAGCCACTCTATCGACATTCTTTTCTGCAACGGCTTTCTCGAATTCCAGTTTACCGATGATCACCAACTGCAAATCGAGTTGAGAGGCTGCTTCGTCTCAACTTGATTAATTGAATTCTGACCTAATCTACACGTTTTAATGTCTCACTTACACTTATCGCAAGCCTTCGACTGCTCTTCCAGATAACGTCTAGCTTAGCCGATGCGCTGCAATCCATTCCGATAAGCTGAATAAATTAAGACATCGTCAACCGAGTCAGGAATCCTAACGCGCAACATGTAAGAAAAAGACCGATCAGGTGCGGATGTGATCTCTCATCCATCCGGTAGGTCAGTTGAATGGAGTGCTCTGAGTAATTGCCATAAGAACGATCGCGTCGACCAGCCAGCAGAGATTATCTCCGGTGTGCAATCTTTTCCATTTCAGGTGCTACCACAAACATGTCAGCATAGCGAGTGCTACCGTCCGTCCAATTGATGGCAATAAAAGACAAGCTAATTGAGCCCGAAAGCCATTTCTGCGGGGAGAATAAAAATTAATACCCGTATCTCGTTACCTTTCTCAATACGACGGGGTGTGATATCTAACTGGCGGCGCACAGTGGTTCGATCCAGAACAAATGTCGGAAAAATCCTCGAACTCCTATTTAAATGGTAAATATTATTACATTAATTTGTATGTTTGATATAGAATGGCGAGGTACTTTTGTTCGACCACCTTAAAAATAGTTATCGAGAAAGGGAAGGATGTTAGTGTGACATCCATTGTTACTAAAGACCGAGTATACCTCTGCATCTTCATGCTTGACACGGGAAGGAGTTTTTGTTAGTGAGAAGGATTTAGAAGCTAAACAATCTGGATAAACCTTGGTAGGTGATGCAATTCAATAGACCTCACTTGAAAAAGTCATCTATTGACATGGATGAACTAAATATAAAATATGTGTGTTGTGTTTCCATGTTACGGTTGATAGGTGAAGAAATAAATTCGTGATAACCATTATTATTGGAGACCAAGTATACCTCTGCATCTCCATGATTATCACAGGAAGAGGCTTTTTCAGTAAAGAGGATTCATAAGTTACATCTTATAGTTTTAATAGTTGGTCAATGTTCAGTTTTTTTCTCACTCTTAGTATCGAACCTTTCAAAGTTTTTTATCATTACAAAAACAAAAGTAAGTTTATTTTAGAACATGAATAAGAATATTTCGACACTTGTATAAGAATAAGAATATTTCGACACTTGTATTGACGAACTATTCAAAGTTTTTTTTTTCTATAAATCCATATGCGTATTATCAAAATCGTTGTCATAAAAAAAATCGGTGTTTACACATTTAACTTATTTGAAATAGAAGCATGAAACGAGCTCACCGATTGATAATCCATCGTTGGGCAGTTGGTAATCACTTTCAATTACGTCACCAGCGCTACCCAGTAAAAAGCGAAAACCAAAAAAAAAACGCGTCGGTGGTGAAAACAAAAAAAACGCTAGCTTGAGCTTCCGAAACGCACTCTCATGTTTACGGTCCACTCAAAAAGTTGTATAAAATTCAAAATCTGATGAATTCACATAAAACTTTGGATTTGACCCACAAAAGTGTTAAGAAAGCTGGGAAAAATTATACCGTTTGGAGGAAACTACCTTGATGTTTGAAGCTTTGACCGCCTTGGAACCACTGTGGCGTCGGATACCAGTACACAAACCTGAGTAGATTGAGTTGTTGGCCTGTCTGCTCCAAGGGATCGCTGAAGATAAGTTCCACTGTCGGTACATGTTTAAGGCGTTCAATAGTATTACTAATGGACGACCCTTTATGGTCACAGGAGTTAAATGTGTACATTAATTTGAACCATTTTTTCCCCCGCTCAGTGTAAGTTAATGGTGGTGCTTAATTAAAGTGGCAAGTAGTTCAAGCGTGATTCCTCCATTCTGTTTTACATCAGATACCGATAGCAAGCCCAATATATGTGTTGTGAAAATTAACATAAAATAAATTCAATGTTCAATGGCAATGTCGATTAATTAATTTTTATTACTACACGTCTTGGTGGCGCGCTTGGTGAATACTAAGGTATGTAAATGATTTTGCGGCAGCAACTACGATTGATAGCCTTGCAGTGATGCGGGTATGAGCTGAGCATGCATTACCATATTGGTGCAAGGACGAGTAGATTAACATCTTCTGAGATAGTCCAGTAGAATCTTGGATAGATTAGGCTCTCATTACTTGAGTAAATTATGAGATTTGCGGCATTAGTAAGTATTTATAGGTTGAGTTCCTTAATTACCTCTATAAAACTATAAGATAAATGTTGTTGGATTACGCTATGAAATTGTATATTAAAGCTGTTTGAACAAAGAGTTTGAATTTGCTTATTGATTATTAATTGATTAAATTGACTCCCTTAATCATACTGAATGACATTTAAAAATTATATTCAATTCCTATATCTAGGTGTTCTGTTTTTGGTGACACTATCAAATTAATTTGGAAAATTAGGCTTTTAAAAATTTTGTTAACAATTTATAACATATCATTTGTCGTAGCAGTTCAGAATTTTTACAGGTGAGTTGATTTCACCTGCTTATAAGAAAAAAAAAAAACGCTTTCAATTAACTTAACCTAAATATAAAACCGCATTTATCATGGCGATAGTAAACAGCAATAGATTGCGATGATTTTAGTCTAAAATTATTGAAAATTTTATTCGACATTTGTTCCAATGTTTCGACATTAGACATTCTACTATACCATGTCTACTTGATGGTTGGGGATTTTTTTTTAATTTCCTTACGGGTTTGGGCCGAAAGGTCTCAGATTTTCATGAAACTTTTTCCACAGGCAGGGCTCATCAATATATGAATAAAAAAAATTGAGAAAAATTCAGGGTCGCCTATTTTCCCGGCAAACTCAATTGGAAATTTATTGTTTTCCCCTGACACTACTTACTTTGAAAAATTATAACTCAAGAACGAAGCATCAAAGAAACAAAGTTATTTTTATGAAAATAAAAGCAAATTTTCTCAGGAATAAAAAAAAAATATTAACTGGAAAAGTTTTCCACAAAATTTTCCACCGTTGAGAATATTCGTAAAGAAAAGCCGGAAAACTATGCTCCAACTCGTGGAAAATTTTCAAAAAAATATTTTTGAGAAGATAATTTCATAAGCTTTAATCGCTGAAATTTTTGAAATGTCCTTTTTTTTTTCTTTTTTGAGTTATGGCCAATTTTGTAAAAAATGTGCAAATGTGCCATTTTGAGCCTTTTCTTTGAAAAATCACAACTCAAGAAAGAAGCATCGTAGAAACAAAGTTTTTTTTATGAAAATGAAAGCAAATTTTCTCAGGAATAAAAAAAAAAAATATTAACTGGAAACAGTTTTCCACAAAATTTTCCACCGTTGAGAAAATACGTAAAGAAAAGCCGGTAAAACTATGTTCCAATTAGTGGAAAACTTTCAAAATAAATTTTTGAAAGGTAATTTCATAAGCTTGAATCGCTGAAATTTTTGAAATGTACTTTTTTTGTCGTTTTTGAGTTATGACCAATTTTGTGGAAAATGACCATATAAGCCTTTTCTTTGAAAACCCATATTTCAATCGAAGCATCGGAAAAACATAGATTTTTTATCAAAGCAATTGCAAATTTTCTAAAAAATCTGAAAAAAAGATATGGGATTGGTTTTAATGAAGTATAAGTCGGAATGGATAATATTTTTCATGAAAAACTACACCGCTAAGAAAAACTGAAAAAAAAAACTGTTTCTGCCTCAATTTTTCATTACACTTTTTTTCTATGATGATTCTTTCTTTTCTATGGAACAAATAAGATTATTATTATTTTTTTTATTTTATTTATTCAAATATTCAGCATATAACTTACATTTTCATCTTAATACTTCTATTTTTTTCAACCGGGAAGATTGTCTTTGGTTGCTAACACCAGAAGATTTTCGTTTCTTTGTATTATTAAAAACAAAGCATGCTGTATTTTTTTGGTTTTCATGTACATCTGAGAATTCACTAGCAAAAATGCTTTGTTCGTCTTAATAAATGAATATAATATATAAATGAATGATATTTTTTTGTTCCAGGAATTGGAGCAAGGTTGGAAAATCTTTCCTGAAGAAATTTTTCAGCCTCTGAATAGTCATTTTCAGTTGCATAGATAAATTCCCAATCTTTTATAAATTGGTCTTTCTTCGGCCCACTTTATACGAAAATAAAAAAAAATCCCCGGTTTCAAATAAATGGATTTTGGTTTATGTGGGAATATTATTAGTTGAGTTTCGGAAGCATTAGGAGAAGTCTTCCACTTTTGCAACTATGAAGCAAATATATCCGAACTCTTTTGCAATCTACTACAAGTCGACACGCAGGCTTCGTCCTTTGGCGGAGAGGCCCGTGTCATCCGCAAACAAAGATTTTGGACATCCCTGAGGTAACTCAGGTAAGTCAGATGTGAAAATATTGTATAATATTGGTCCCAAAATGCTGCCTTGAGGAACACCAGGTCTTACAGGAAATCTTTCAGATCTGGAGTTCTGGTAATTAACCTGAAGTGTACGATTTGTCAGATAACTTTGAATTATTCTAACAATGTATATTGGTTTTTAGTTTTACAATCAAGCCTTCATGCCAAACACTGTCAAATGCTTTTCCTATGTCTAGAAGAGCAAGACCAGTAGAATAGCCTTCAGATTTGTTGGAACGGATCAAATTTGTTACACGTAAAAGTTGATGTGTGGTCGAATGTCCATGGCCGAACTGTTAATTGGCAAAAAATTGAATTTTAATTGATGTGGACCATTCTGTTTAAAATTCTATCATCGCCGGGGACTTTAATATTTTTGAATTTTTTAATAATAGTCCTCACTTCTTCCAAAGCAGTCTCCCAGGAATTTTCAAAAACGTTCTCTTGATTGAGAATGTTTTCTAAATCCTGAGTGTCTGGATTTTGCATTGTACTAGTACGTCCTACATTATAATTGAGCGTGCTTTCAAACTGCATAGCAAGTTTTTGAGCTTTTTCGCAATAAGTTAGTAATAATTTGATTTCCTCTTCCAAACCCAAAATAGGCTTCAGAGGTTCTTTTTCCAATTTTTTTTGATGATTTCCAAAAGGGCTTAGAGCCCCTGGCTCCATTTGAGAAATTTTATTATCATTTTTTTTTTATCTTAATTGAGAAAATCAGGTTTTGATTTCTTTCTGCAGATCATGCCATATAATTGTTATAGCATTCCTCACGTTTTTAAGACGGATCAAGAGTTTAAGATCATCGTCTATAATCACGGATTCCAATATTTTGGAATTGCAATGCCTTTTGCTACAACAATGGAACAACAATTAAGTTTTGTTTGCAAAGAAATGTTAACATCAAGATTAGAATCAATATATGTTTCATATATTCCAGTCGGCTAGAAAATAATTGAAAGTGGAGCTGATAGGATTAAGAATCGCTTCATGGGATATTTGTAATGTAACAGGGACATGATCAGAATCAAATTCAGCATGAGTAACAAGTTTGCTATAAAGGTGGGTAGAATCAATCTTAGAAGGGTTTCTAGAGGAGAAAAAACAAGTAGGGCTATCAGGGTATTGAATTGAGAAATATCCTGAAGAGCGCTCATCAAATAAAATTCTGCCGTTGGAATTACTTTGCGAATTGTTCCATGAGCGATGTTTGGCATTAAAGTCACTAATGACAAACAAATTTGACTTATTGCGAGTTAATTTTCGCAAGTCAATTTGGAGCAAATTAATTTGCTGCCCAGAGCATTGAAAAGGCAAATAGCAGCTATGAAAGTATATACAAAACGCTGTGTTTCAACATAAACACCTAAAGTTTCAAAAACTTTAGTTTCAAATTACGAAAACAGTTAATGTTTCGGATCCAGGTTTCAGTAATAACTGCTATATGCACGTTATTAGCTGTAAGAAAATTAAACAGCTGGTCCTCTTTACAATTCAAAAACGAGCATTCCAGTTTAAAATATTTAAATTATTATTTATTGGATCCATGAGAAAAACGTAATGCAATAACAATTCGATTAGTAAATTTTACACCAACTTGGACTGCTTCAGTCATAGTGGTGGCTTTGAACATTGCATCAATCATTAGATTCAATTGTTCAGTTAGAAAATTAAAATCAGAGGCAGACATACCACTTGAAGTGGGTACATTATCTGATGATTTTCCGTTAGAATTTTCGATAGACGAAGAGGCGGAGTAGAAGTTTCCTGTGGCGGCAGGGTTTTGTTTTACATTTGATTTGAAGCAAATTGAACGGGTACTCATAGTTTGAAAAGAGGAGGAGTTCAAATTAACTGCTACGATATCGACATAGGATTTTCCATGGGTAGATCGATTCGAAATTAAAAGATTCGAACGGCTACCCGATGAATTAAAATTATTTTGTGTATGAGCATGATTATGATCTTCCTGATGGGTATGGTTCTTAATCAAGCGATTGTTAACTGAAAAATAAGCATTGGTCGATATTCTACCAGAGAAAGTCCGGAAACGACCGTTATCTTAACGGACATTATCTTTCATTTGCTCGCAATTCGAGCATATAAACTTGGTGGTATCTTCCTTTACTGGACAGACGTCTTTAGCGTGAGAAGAACCTCCGCAAATCATGCATTTAGCATCCATGCGACAATTTTTTGTACCATGGCCCAACTTTTGGCACCGACGGCACTGAGTGGGGTTCTGGTAATTCTGTAGGAAATTTTCTGGAAATGTCACACGGACATCGAACAAAAGTTTTGCTTTTTCTAAAGCTTTAATATTATTTAGATTTTTTATGTTAAAGTGAACTAATAGTAGTTTACAGAACAAGTTGCATAATGATGATGTTTACAGCACGAGTCGACAAATTTATCCTACGAGGCTTGCCGAGTAGGATAAATGCGACGAGAGCTGTAAAAATCGAGTTCTGCAACGAGTTACGTACAACATTTTTTTGCAATTTCGTATAACACCACTTGAGGGCATCAGAAATTATATCGGAATGCATTCACCATTATTCCACAATTTCTGAAAAATTGTTTTGTGATGATTCATTACGTAACTCAAAATAGTTGCGTAATGAGAAAGCGTTGCGTAATGAATCATTACAGCAATCGTTTCAGTTTTTTAATGACTATTACGATGAGAAATTGCAAATATAGTATTCTTGAGAAAGCCCTTTCCGAACAACGCCAGCTTGGGTTCTCTTTTTCATAATGATTACTTGGCTTGGGGAAAATCCAATTAAACCATTTATTCCATTTTTGATCTCTTAAGGTGACTTATAGTCACTTGAGAGACCTTTCAGGACGACTTTGAACAAACGTTCAGTTTTGTCGTCATAAGTAAAAAATTTGTGCTTCTTCTCTTCAAGATGTTTGAGAAGAAGCGATCTTTAAGAATTTCCGGCAATACGCGACAGTCTCCTTTCTTTGCGATTTGGAAGGAGAACTTGATTCCCCTAATGGAGCTCAAGATCTCCTGCCTAAATCCCCCAAATTCGGAACAACTGACCACGATAGGTGACACTCTTTGCTTCCTCACATGAATCAAAGAGCCTGGGCTAGAGACTGCTTCGATTTGGTGTTCGGAAAATTTGTCTAGATCATCGAACTAATTGCTCATTTCGAAACAATTATCAACATTATCCATTTCACCCTTGGAAGAGAGTTCGCATTCCGGGGAAGCGTCCCTTCTTCCATTCTTGCCACGTTTTGTGACCGTTTTAAATCCCACTTTTTTGGAAGGAAGTTGTGAATTCAACGATTTATCCTTCCTTTTGTTTGTAGTTGTAACCATGTTCAGTAAAAAAAAGAAGACGAGACCTCCTAAGAGGTTTTTTTTTCCCAAGACGGTGTCCAAAAAGGATTACCACTGCTAGCTTTCGCCAACGGGTCCAACGAAAAATCGAAAGCACGGGTCCAAACAAGGATTGTAAAGGGATCAATAGTATAAAAAATAGTACTGAAAAGTACCGTTTTTAGTTTTAGCATCGAAAAGTACTGTTTTTGTAGCACTGAAAAGTACTGTTTTATTGCTTCAAGTAGTTTTTGAAAAAGCTTCTAAGAGCAGAGAGAATTCTTTAAGCACAGCTCGAGAGTACGATGCGCATTGCCCTAGCTTTTACTGTATCTGTTCTCTTTCCATATAAATGCACCTCACTACATTTCGCATTGCACCAAACACTTCCGAGAAACCCAATTGTACCTTTCCGGTGGAAATCGCTATCGGAAGCTGCTTAACCTACCTAGATGCATTGTACGAAATGCACCTCACTCGGCCCAAACATACCGAGCCACCAAATTATCGAACTGAGAGCAATTTTAACACCACTCAGCGAATCATCGTCAAATTTAGAACTCAATTGTAGAGCGTGATGCCGAAAATGACCTACGCCTGCACACCTGCCAATCACAATAATTGCGCGCCTTAACTGCTCCGATTGGATCATTTAATCTTTCAATAAGCTCTAAAGATATAATTGCGGTCGGTACCGCTCGGCCAATAAAAGCATGACTGTCTCACGAAGAAAAAGTATGCATTAAGAAAGTTTAGAAGTTTGTTGTTTAATATACATAATATAATTTTACTCTTCTGCTATTCATATCAAATATTTTCTTTTGCACCATAAAGTTCATACAGAATTTCTTTATTTTTCGATGTGGGACTAAACCAATCTCATATTTTTCCACAACATTTTCAAACAAAGTGTGTTATTTTTATGATGTGGAGAAAATTTTACATCAAAAGAAGATGTTTTCGATGAGAAAAGTTTGGATACGAAAATCCATATGGGACAGTTATGCTTTAACGGGCAGCGCAGCGGGCAGTGCCTTAAATTTTCTGCCTCGATATATGTGGAGTGTGCCGAAGAACATTATTACGGGGAAACGTGCGCTTAGTTCCCCAGCATGCGGTCTCTTTCCGAGGCATATGCAGATTACAGAAGTACACCTACCCACGGTTTGTAATTTGTTGTGCTTTCAGCATGGCTGAGGTGCAATTAAATGGCCATTTTCCGTCGATGATATTAGGTCTGCGCAATAGGGTTTTCGTGCGCCAAAGGTTTCAATTGATCATTAATCATTGGGAAAGCAGTGCCCTGTCTGAGTTTGTTTACCTTTATGAGCACTTAAGGGCATGGGCTGCAGCAAGGATGTCCACCAAGGGGGGATGTAACTGTCGTCATAGTCATTTTCCTTAATTTCTCAACAAAACTTTCGATTTTTGATAGCTTCTTAAGTAACCAAATAGCGCCTTTATGTTCCCTGATTATTATATAGTGCTATTATAGAGCAGACATGCCCTTTTATTAGCATATAGATAAAATCGCTTGAGCCACTATTGGCACACGTGTTCCAGTAGTTGCGCTAGTGCTCTAGTAGTAGACGTTCGGGAATGATACAAGGAATTTTAAACAAAATGGTAAACTTTTACGCGAGTTTAACATTTTTCCCTCGGAACAGCAACTAATATCTTTCGAATGAAGCATAAAGATCATCTCTGGGGCTTTTCTTGGTTTTTATACATCAATTTCAAAAACTGCTTCCATCCGTTGATCCACTACTGGAGCATGACGGCAACTACTGGTGTAAGGGAGCAAACTTTTTGCGTAAACTCAATTATTTATATGACTTTTTGATAACATAAAAAGCTGAAATTTGGCAAATCGACTGAACTAGAGGCGATCCTTCCACCAGAAATAGCACATATCGTTTTTATCGAAAAATATACGTTTTATTCCACAGTCCAATCTACTGGTACATTACGATTATTGGTACCAGCACCCAACTGTCAGGTGTTTCCTCTTGAATTCTTTCAGGTGTTTCACCTGAATTGCTTGAAGAGGAATACTAGCTATTTATATTTGTTCAAGCATCAATTCAAGTCTTCTTCAAGAATATTTTTTGAACTTCATCCAACCCCTGTCTTGAGAAATCTGCAGAATATTCAATGAAGTACCTATTATTGTTAAAAAATTGTCTGAGATTATGTTATGAAACAATCCATACATTTATTTATGAGTTCTTCCCTTACTGAGAAATTCCTCAGGAGATTTCGAATACGATAAAACAAAGGATTTATCCAACAGTTTGTCCAGAGGTTCCTCTGAAGACACCTTTATGCATTCTCCTACACGCTAACTCTGAAATACCCATTAATGAGTACTTTCGTACCCATTTCCAACTAAAGTGGCTTAACTCATTAAAAGAGTAAAGTCGATTTACTCATTAAAGAGTATTCGCTTTGAACTTCAGATAAAGGGTATTTTTCACTCTTGGTCCCTAGGAAAATGGGTAATTAAACCCCATTATTTTATGAGCGATGCTGCAGATTGAGGTTAACGATAAAAATACATCACAAAATACAAAAATCAGAAATGAAAGACCTTGTTTGCAACATATAGCATTGATATCTTATATATCATGCAATTTATTAGATCGATAAATTTGTTCCGTCGATGTTTCCTAACAAACTAAAATAAAATCTCTGCGTCTAGGTGATCATCCATCACGGGAATCGCTGCAGCGGGCAAAGAACTCGAAACAACAAATTATCGTCGTGGTCATCCAAAAATCTGCAACGAGATAAGTAATTGTTTAGATCCTTAGATTTAGTGCACAGAGACTTATCTACTAACATTACTTACATGTTGAGAAGTTCTTAAATTTAATTAATTATCACTTCACTTTGAACGACAATAAATTAAAATAGAAAAAATGGCACTTTTACTTTGCGAACAAGCATGTGTACTATTTACCTATTATTGCTGCCAGTTATGGAACTTCATAATGAGGCTTAAGTACTTTTCTTTATGTCATTGGAAAATACTCTTTTTTTGGCAACTCCATACTGACGATAAAAATGGGTACAAGAAACACATTTAAAGGGTACTTTTATGTTAGCGTGTATGATTTCCATCTTAGGATCTTACTGAACAAATAACATTAACCACTTCAGTGATTTAGATGTTCCAAACCACTCAAAATCGTCCAAAAGTTTATTCAATAATTTATCTAAAGATAGTTTCAGAAGCATGGTTGTAGTCAAAAAGGGGCAGGAGAGGGCGGGTGGGCGTCCGATTGAAAAAAAATATATATATAAAAATCAACTAGTTTGCGACGAAGGTTATTATATTTTTCAAAGGTCCAACAATCATATTTACCTAAAATGACCTTATGATAAACTTTTTAGATAACTCTTATAATACAACTCAAAACCAGACTTCAGCTAAAGATCTTGTTAGAAACCATTGTTTCACCCTGGTCGATAGAAAAAAAAATCGCAACGTAAATTAATATTGTGTAAATCCGCCAAAGATTCTGCATCATTTATATTCATTAAATAATTGCGTCCGGATTGATTTCTTGAAGAGTTTTTGGAGTACACCATAATCTTACTTTCTGCCAAAGATTTTACCAGAAATCTTTGAATCAAAATATCTTTTGAAAAATCTGCAAAAAAATCTATTATGGAAAGGTTATTTGTTTAAAAGGCAATAATTCTCTTATGAATATTTTCAAGAATTCTAGCAAAGCAAATACTGAGAAGTTCATAAGGATTTCTTCAAGTTTTCGTCTAAGATGGCACCTTCTGGTGTTCTTCTGCATATATTTTTGAGCAAAAGCATCTTATGGAATTCCTCTGCATATTTTTTCATGCCTTCTCTCTCGAAGTCGGTCACCAGTTACACCCGGGATTCCGTTTTTAGAATTATATATTTTTGCGAATCACTTAAACAGTTTTTTTTTCTTTTGTTCCTTGTCTTAGGATTCATGAATAACTTCATAAACTTTTTGGAAAAGCTCTTCAAAAATTCATTTCCCCGATTTTTTTTAAATTTCATTTAGCGACTTCTGAGTTTTTCATAAAAATATGCTTATAGATATTTCGCTTATTTTCCTCTTGAAATGTTTACAGCATTTTAAACAAACTTAGTTCTTTATGATCGTTTTGATAAATTTCACCAGGAACTGCATAGATTATCGAAGGGTTCTTAGAGGAATCATTCCAGGGAGTTTTCGAGCATTTGATTAGAAATTTCACTTGCAATCAGGAAGCATTGCCTAAGGCAGCAACTAAGTTTGCAGATTAATACAGATTATTGGAATTTATTCAGAAATTACTCCTGTATAGTTTTTTAAGCATTCCTTGTCGAATTATTCCAGAAATTGCTCTTTTTACATAAACACTTTCAGGCCTATTTCATTAACAATTTTTCTTAGCAACTTCGGAAGTGGGAGAAGAGAGAGGAGTCGATTGAGGCCTTCTCAAAATTCACTTGAAAATTCTTATTAAAAATTCGAAAAATTTGGACTTTTTTTTGGAAAAATAATTCGAGAAATTTACCAGAAATTATCTCATGTGATATAGTTTGATTGAATGCAGGAATTTACGTATTACATATTTACGTCCAAAACGTATCGCATTGATTTGTCAAGGAATTAATTCTGCGATCTTTCTTAGAATTCCTATAAATAGTTTAACAAGAATTCCTTCAACTATGAATTGGATTTCCTTCAATCTTAATATCATTGGTTGCAATTGAAATGAAATATTATCTGCAGAATTTAAAGGATATTGCTTCTTGGATTCCACAAATTTCCGCAAGTGAAATAAGAGAAAAATCCTGTAGCAATTCTTGGATGAATTCTTGAAAAATCGTCTGAATATTGCTAGAAGAAATTCCTTATGAATCACCTGGATGCATTTTCAAAGCATTCCTGGGAAAATGTATGCAGAAATGTCCATATGTAATACTGGAGGAGTTCTTCCAAATTATAGTTAGAGGGATTCCAAAAAAAGCTTATAGCTATAGGGAGTCCAAGAAAAGCTTTGGAATTCATTGTTTCTAGTTTTTAGAAAACCGTGAAAACATTCTATGTGAATTATTTAGGATTTTTTATGTTGATTGTAAAAGAATCCTTAAAGGTTCATGACATACCTTTAAGAATCTTTTACAATCAACATAAAAAATCTAAGAAAATCAGATCATCAAAAATCCTAAATAGATTCATATAGAATGTTTTCACGGTTTTCTACAAACTAGACACAATGAATTCCAAAGCTTTTCTTGGAATCCCTATAACTGCTTTACGAAATACGAAAAGAATTTTCAGATATTCTTCTCAGAGATATCTCTGAAAGAACTTGTGATAAAATCTTTGCATAAATTTCATTAAGAATCTCTGGAAAAATTCTTCAGGAAATTCAAGAGAGAATTTTTGATAAAACTCATGCGTAATTTGATGAAGAACTCCAGAAAAAACACTAGGAGGATATCTTGAGAATATCTCAGGAAAAATGTTAGATGAAATTCTAAAAAAATTCTCGAAATAATCTTGAATTAGTATCACTGAATTAATCCTTCAGGAATTCAGAGTGTAATTCCACAAGAAATTAAAGAGGATATATTTAAAGCCGCACGGGACGTCATCATAATCACCCTATTCATTTCAAGAAGCAAATCCCAAGAACCACTCCATATATCGATGCGAAAATGTATGATTCTATATATGTAGTGCACAACCCGAAAAATTTTCAGCTTCATCGGTTCACTAAAACTCGAGATTTGCTTCCACAAAGTTTTGATGATTATTGTTAGAGTGAGACGAAAGATAGGGAAAATAACACGGTCTCCCGTGTCCCCTTAAAGGCAACTCTGCAATAAAAATTCATACTAATCTCATCAATCAATTATCAGCAATAATTAAACATTAAAAACCAGTTTTTTTCGTTCAAATTTTGAGGAATCCTTATGAAAATCTATCATTGCAATACAGTTTGCAAGTGGAATGCAATTATAGATTTTCATGAACATTGCTTCGATTTTGAGCATTGTAAAACGTTTATGATTATTTTTCTCTTGAAGCAGTCAATTTGATAGAATACATTTATGAGATTCTGAAAATACGTCTTGAAGAATGCAAAAAAAAATCCTGGAATTTTTTTTACAGGAATCCATAGCGATATTTTGCTTGAATTTCTCGGAGAAAATATTTAGAAACGCTCGAAACAATGTGGATGTTATTCCTGGTAGAATTTATCTTGAGGAGTTCTTGGGGGAACTGTTGGTGGGTTGGTGGTCTAATGGCTACCGTTTCTGCTTCATAAGCAGAAGGCCATGGATTCAATCCCTGGCCCGTCCCTTTCCTCGTAGTTTGTAGTTGTAACTTTCACATGCTACTATCTTCTACTCTTAATCAATCACACTTTAACTATTCGTTCAAAGCAAACGGTAGAACCAGAGACGGACAATGCTTCCATAGCACGCCTTTCCTCACGCCTGATACATAGGGAGTCTGCTAACCAAAAGCAAGCCTTTCTGCCATAAAATTTCCTCACCCCTATATCTTCCGCATGAACTGACGTAGGATATATCCGGTCTACTGTGGACCGGTTTTGAATGCAGCATCAATTCCTTCCCCTTTTTCTCATTGGGGAACTGTGTGAAATCTTTATATACCGTTTTAATAACTGGTAAGGCTGAAATTGCTGGTCAATAGGAGCGTTAAAAGGATCCGTTACTGAGCCAGCAAAGTAGATTGTTTTCTATTGAACTGTTAAAACCTCTGGATTAATAGTTGATTATTCCTGGAAAAGATTCCACATAAAACATAGGCATTTTCTGGACGAAATAAATGAAAAGAAATTCCTATCAACTTCCAGGGGAAAATTACGAATTACCTTCCAAAAATTTCTAGATCAAATGATGATGTTTTTTTGGAGAATTATTGCCTAGAAAACACTTCATTAGTGAAATTCCCAGTAGAATCGATGGATCTATAAAAATATTTCAAAAATTATCGATAATTTTTTAAACAAATTTACGGGCTGCATGTAGGATTTTTTTTCAATATGATTTGGCAAACTCAAAAGTTATCCTTAGCAAAAATGTTGTAAGTTCATAATAAGCTCTACTATATGTTGAGGTTTTATTCTAGGCTCATGAAACTCATTCAGGCTTCTTTATAAAAAATCAATGAAATCGCTCTGAAAACTTTAAAAGAGTTCTACAAGCTAAATGAGAGGAGTTTCTAGAGGAATCCCCCATTTCTTCATTTTTTATACATTTTTTGGGCATAGAATTTATGGATGGATCATAGGAGGAAGTGATGGAGTCATTCAAGTGTAGGTAATCTTATACGAAATTAAGAAAACAAGAATGTTATGGAATGCTTCCTTTGTGTATTGCTTATGCTTTGCATGGAATGGAATTGACGTATTTTTCCTCAAATTACAAATTACTGAAAAATATCTCGGTGAGATTACTACGAAAAAAACTTACCCTCAAAATTCGAGTTCGAGTGGGGATACCTAAAAAAATCCTTGAAGAATATGCAAAAAGTTGCATGAAGAGCCCATTAGCTTGGAATTCCTAGAAGAATCTGCGGAGGAACCCTTCAAAAATTGTAATGTATTTAGAAGAAAACAAAAGTAACAATTTTTTTGGTATGAGAAGAAAATTTGTACAGGATTTTTGGAAGAATTTTTGAAGGATTATTACTTCTGAAAATTTTGAAACAAGAATGATTTTCTGAAAGGATTCTTAGAAACTCTCGAGAAAACTTGGAGAAATCGTTGATGTCATCGTTTGTCGTTCATCTTCCTGAAAGGAATTATTTTAACCTGTATCCGAAATGCACATGACAAAAAGTTCAAAATGCTGCCATCTTGGCAATTCTCTACGATTTCCTTCGTTTTAGCTTGAATAAAATCGTCTGGATATCTAGTTTTTCCAAGGGTCATTGGACATTTTGGAAATGTCCATCGGTTCGTTGTTATTCCGGTAGGCCACTGGATCAGTCAGATGAAAGTGACCTCAACTTCATGTTTAATCAACATTTCACCAATTAATTGTTTAATTAAAACTCCGCCTTTAGACAAGGTATTCTTTGGAGTTTTGTTTATTTTTTCGCAGCTTACAAATTAAAATGGGTTTATTTTTGGTTAAACATTTTTGAAACATTTTGGAAAAGTGTTAGAAATATTAAATTATCTACAAATGCCTAGGTCTCATATAATGTGTTATACAAACATTTGTATTTTTCACATTTTTTCCAAAAAAAAACTAACACAGAAGAGCAGCGTGGTGGTATTAAATAATTTCGAACTTGTTTTCCGTTGATTACACAAAAAATATGTTTCAGGAAAAATCATTTTTTTACATTGTCAAAAGAATCGTAAAGCTTCAAATTTTTAATATTGTAAAAAATCGGTATCCAGAAACGGAAATCAGAAACCAAATTTTGTAAATTCGAGATTTCTTGTTGGAACCGTTGCGAACTCTTAACAAAGTTTATAAATGATTGCTGGTAAGTTCTTTGGCAGAAGCCTGATTTTAGTTCGATTTCATAAAATTTCCAAAGAGTTCATCATGACGCATATCTTTTATAAATAAGAATGCTGGAGATAATCTAAGAAACGATTAAACAGTATATGTATGAGGTTTTGAAGGCTTATAACATACGGCTATATTCGTTGGTTATAATCAATTTGTTTTCATCGCCAGGAAGAGCCAACGGTTCCTCCTTGCCCCCTTCTGGCTACTCCCATGTTTAAAGGTCGTGTAGGCACACGCGCTCGCGCCTATGTTGGTTTTTCGAATCACAGAAACTCCGACCGCGAAGGCGTGCGTTATCGGCTTATGTCGATAATGACACTTAGACACCCAGCTTAAATAGGACTTTTCTACGGTACAGAATTGTTGCAATGGACCCGTGCCATTTGGTGTCTCCAAGCGTTGAAACGAGCGTGCGAAAACATCAATGGAAGCCATTGAGCCCATAAAATCATACGGAGCGTATTATGCATAATGGATATACCTGCTTAGGTTATAGTGCAAACAAATCCGCCTATCGTAGAGTGCAGAAAATAAAGTAATTTGCCATAAATGAGTAGTTGTTGCAGTGGCGGCATCTACGATCTTGTTATTTTTTCCTCTTGTAATTCATGCTAAACTCTAAATACGAGGTAATCACTGGAATCACGCGAGACTTTTGTATGATAGGCATCATTTGGCCCGAAGTGTATGAATATTGAATATTATGCAGATTAATTGCTCCGTGTCGTTTTATGGACTGATGTGGCGTGCCCGGAGAGGTGAATTAAGATCGCATTAGCCCGCGCGGCTTGCAAGTGCCCTGGTGCTGGCGATTGTTGGTATGAATTGCTTTGATGTGTTTATTACATGCAAAGCTCGATGTGACTATGTCCCAGTGGGTACGTAATGCCAAGAAGAAGAAGAAGAAGAAGATAATATTTTCTCAAAATTATTTGCTAGTTTTTTTGTTACTCGTTTGAACGATTCGTCACATATTTTTTAAACTTGTCATAATGGTCACGATCAGGATACTTCCATTTTTATATTTGAAAAAACTCGTAATTTATGACTATCCCTTTAACATTAGCATCGTTTACTTTGAACATAACTCAAATTCTACAACTTTTTTCAGGAAGTACAATATGTTTCGACAAGTTATCAATAAGCTTCTTCTAGCTTGCGTAATGTGGTTCGAAAATTCTTGCTAGCATCAACATGGATATGATAGATTCACCGTTGTTGCAAGTATCATTTCAGTATCAAACAGTGGCATTTCAGTGCTCGAGACAAAAACTTCTCCGCATCTGGAGAAAATTTGTCAAAGATATTTCATCTAATTCCATGTAAAATATAAATATGAATTAATCGATAAATGATTGAGTTGTAAAACGATCTTACGGTATTTCCACACAGCCGTAGTCCAACATCCAAAATCAAGATACATCTTTGTGTCTACGAAGAATCAAATGTATTTGGTTTCATTTGTCAAAAATTATAATTTACCTACTCTGCCACCGATTTATAGAGGACCCCATTCAAAAGTTAGATTTATCGCTATCAAATTTCACACATATCCATCATCAAAATTATTAGCACCTCTTTCGCGAGCTAACCATTGCCTAATGGTGGCATCGGCACCTTGCACTAATCCCATCGAATGGAATGCCCCCAGGGCCCGAGAGGTAACCATCCCGGAGAAAAATGATCTGCGCTTTTTGGCAGCTATTTGGTTTCCTTCCAGCGCACAGTGGGAGATTTCGTCGCTCTTAACCTTTGCATTCCTAACCTATTTTTCACAACCAAATTTTCGTGATCTATTGGCTCTAATTTCCACAATTTTTTCTCCGATTTCAATGAAATGTTTGACATTTGAGTTTTCCGGATTGATTCGGATGTCCCGTGGGGTCTGTCGGAAGGTCATTTGAGACATTTCCATAATTATTTTGCACGGACCAAACAAAACTACAATGTTTGTAACAAAATCATAAACCATCAGTATATTCATTTCATATGGAACCATTATGGCCCGATCCGGATTCCCTGGAACTGGTCCCTGGCGCATTATTTCGGAACCAAAACTTGATAAGCAAAACCATATCATGCGACACATCAATCATCAAGATTTTCCACCGCAAGTGTAATACAATGCAGATTAAGTAATTGTATGCAACATAGGGTCATTGGCAAGTACTTCTGTACTGTATATTTTTATATTTTTTCAAATTTAGGGTAGATGTACCAATAGTGGAGGTACGATTGAACTTCATTTAACCGTCTAAATTCAAAAAGCGCAATTAATGTACATGTTAATGTTGTAACGGGAAGTAACAACCATTGACTTAATGAGAAAAATGATTTCATCGCAGTAATCCACGGCATGTCAGTGAAAAATAATACCTCCACTATTGGTACACTGTTCTTTTAGTTGCGGTAAATTTTTAATTTCTGTTCCTATAGTTGCGGTATCCGTTGTTTTCTTATGGGATCCTCCACTATAGGAACATTTTACCGCAACTATTGGTACAAGTAAGGAAAGTTTTAGCAATTTTAGTGATATTTCATCAGTTTTAAAGCAATTTGAACGTTCTTTTCAACTATTTCGTGTATCAACAAGTCAATACGTCGATTGGCAGTGTCGGTTCGGTGGCTAATATATTAAAATCAGTGAAAACGGCACTACCGCAACTATAGGAACACCCACAACTAAGGGAACACTTACCCTAAGTGTTTATAATCATTTTCTGTATTTTTTACTTAAAAAACTAAAAAAACACCGATGCATTAAGGGTCAGTAGTAATCAAAATTTTGCAAAAAAATCTTTTTTTTAAATAAATAAATAAATAAATAGTAGATGATTAGATTTTTACATTATTTTATTGCACTTTATGCAGTTCTATTTTGTTTAAACTGAAAAACTTGAATTTCAAACTATCCTAAGAAAATTTGGTTCGTGGAGAAAAAACGGCAATTAAAAATATTGTGTGGTCATGTCTTATAAAGCTGATTTTAAATTTTACCATTGATTTACAATGTATTAATAATATATTATTGCATCGTTTTCAGCTTGCAACCAGTTTGAGGTGGAAGCCTAGACTCTACTCCTTCATGTGTTATCAAAAGCATTATTTGCTGATGACCGATGTAGATCGGCTCGAGTACATGCAATAATTTAAGAGAATAATAACCCTATATTAACAATTTCGTTGCTGTTCATACAATCAACCAATAAAAAAAATATTTGGTTTAAAAACAAGGTTAAGTTAGTTAAAAAAGTAAATAAAGCTTTAATTTTTCCAATATTTTTTGAGGCCATTTTATATATGTGATGTTAACGTCATAACAGAGGAATCTGTTAGAGGCTCCCATTATAACGCTTTTTGCGTGTTTTTTGTAAGTCTATGTTTTTTATTCAATCACTGGCAGTGCCGTAGAGTGCGGTTGGCCCCCGTCAAAAGCGCCAGTCTCTAGGGAGCGCCAAAATGCGCATCGTACTCTATAAAATTGTACATATTCATAAAGGCGCTTCTTATGTAGACACAAATTATAGACATTATAATGAAAAGATGAAACAGTTTCTAAATAATTTTTCACAAAATATGAATTATGAAATCATTGAAGCATTAGTTAATTAAAAATTCCTGAGAGAAATTCAAAGATTTATCAACAAAAAATAGATGAAACTTTTTATCGCATGGTTGACAGGGTTGACTTTTTTCATGTCAATGATGTGTAGATTGCTTTACATATGGTGTTTGTTGTAGAAATTATTTATTATATACACGTTAGTACCCATATATAAAACACCCATTAAAACTATGTTTAGGCTAGAGCATTACCTGTGAGGGAGGCACCGATATTTTGTTGTGACTCACAGTGACAGTTCGTCACAGCAAAATCTTGGCTCTCCTTGACGTACATAAATTTCGTATCGGTTTCCCCCTCCCTGGTTTTAAGAATCCTTGCGCAAAGTCCTTCACTGGCTAAAATATTCCCAAATCAGATTATTTGTTCTGCACTAATCTGCACGATCAAAGCAAGCGGACTAATAGGTTTTTTGGGAGCCTTGGCTTAGACTTAATGCACTCAGGAGAGCTAGTGCTGTCAAAAAGATAAACAAATCGGAAGTGCAAATCGGTGATGCAATTTAATTAACTAAATGCGTTCCGTTGTGTGTCTAATTATGTTTCTACTGGACTTAATATTTCATTGTTAGGCTGAATCCCGTGGTTGATCGATTGAACAAATGCAGATAACGATAAGTGACGATAAAAGTGCCTGAACAATGAAAGTTTTTGTCATGTAACTCAGCTGTTGTGTGCAGCATACTTCTCCCACTGGAACGGGAAGTTTGAGGAATCACGGAAAAATTTGCCATACATGGTAGACGGATAATTCTACGAGAGGAATATTTGTAATTTATATTTTCGTGTTGTGATTCACCCATAATTGTCTACATGATCATCATTATCGATATAATGAAATTGGTTATTACAAGCATACCGCATTCCAATAACAAGCATCGGAAAATTAAGTTTTGAGAAGACTTTTACATGACTTAGTGCATTCCTACAGGTTTTATCGTTGGCTTTGTAAGACAAACAAGATGAGGTTTTAAGTATAGGCTTTAATAGATACTCACAGCTCCTTCAAAATGCAACTTGTTCTCAACAATTCTGACCGGCAAATATGTTTTAACATAAACACTTGTAGGTATCTACAAAGCATTCTAAAGTGGTTTTTACTGAAAATACCGTTTAGTTCTTTTCAATGCTTCATTAAATCCGTTAGGATTGAATGCATCCATAATAAAAAAAACTATAAATAACTTCTAAGACTAGAAAGCATTGAAATTGTTACTTGGGATGGAAATAGTACGAGGGTGACTATTTTCGCAAAAACATGCTTCACATAACAATATTTTGCATAAAACATTTCAAAAGCATGCATTTCAAAAGTAATCTGTTGCACTTCATGTTAAACAATCATCGTGTCAAATATTTTAAGCGGAACGGTTTCATGTGATACGGTCAAAATGTGATCAATTTCCCCTTGACTTTCAATTTTGCATTTATAAAATTGAACACCCCTTATTTTAAAAATGCGATTGTGGAGAATGTTGCTCCTATTTTGATTTTGAAATTCACTCTTCAGTTGTCAAAATGCCTGCAGTTGTCAAAACTAGGTGCAATAAATTTGGTTTTCTTGGGAAATTTACCAAAAAATTCAATTGTTTTGGTTGACCTATAATAATGTTAGGAGATTTAGTGCTGACAGCATTACAAAACAACTGGAAAAATGAAATGATTAGAACAAACACACCTAAATAGCCTAAAATTGGGTACTTTGTACGAAATCTCAGCCCTAATTACATGCCAAATATGATGTGTCACTGTTTTTCTTTAAATTTATGAGAACATATGTTGGAAATTGTACTACATTTGTATGAAATTCTGATAAATATATAAGGTGTCATTACTTCCCTCAGAAAATCTTGAATAACTTTAAAAATATAAATAAAGGATATGAGTTTTCTTTTAAAAAAATCTCCTCTTTTTAAGGTAAAGAATAACACTAGCGTTAAGTTAGATTTCCACTTTTGATGAATAAAATAAAAATGAACTGAAAAAGCATAGTGTTTGAGCATAACATCTTTGAGAAAAATATACTGTTAATGTTTTTTTTACAGAAACCTTTCGGAGCTATAGGGACTTGCTTAAAACAATGAGCAAAATTCCGAGATATTTTGCTGACATAGAAATACTTTTTCGATTCTAGTCACGAAAATTGGATTTTTTTTTCAAAAATCTTAACGGGGCAACCTTTAAACATCATTACTCAGAGTTTTCCCCATAAAAAGTATGATTGTAACATCCTTAGCTCTACCATTTGGAGATTGTGCCCCTAAGACAGACAAAGTGAAATTTCAGGACATCATTATCACCATTCGATTGACTTTTTTTGCTTGGGATATGAAGATTTTCGAAATCCGCAATCACCCAAATTAATTAGACGCCGTTTTAGGTCCATTTTATCCCACTGTCCGTTGCATTCGATTAGGAGTCCCCTATCAGTTCTCGCGGTGTGACGTTTCCCTCCCCTGCCTTGGCGCTCATTAGCAATCCACTTTATACTGGATCATTAATTAAGATATTAACATGGTATCGCTTACCGAGTCGGGGTCAAGCTGAGACTCGCCGCTGGATGGGACTTGGACTGAACTGGGGTAGTATCATTTTATTCCCCACACTATAATCGATGCTACAAAAGATGCGCGAACACGATAATCGTGCCCAATTTTTTTGCTTGTTCGTCTCCGTCCATTCTCGCTGCTGCATTTCTTAAGTGGTGTGTGCTCAAGATCTGGCAGAAATCAATTTGTAAATGCCACTCCTAATGGGTTGTCATATTTGTGTATTTTGAGACCCCTGAGGGGGTCTCCTGGACGGACTTTGCAGCGAAGTGCGCCAATTTTCCAGCGAATTCCGATGCATGGAATTCGGTCGCTGCTTTTGCGGGTCGTAAATTAGCATCAACTGGAAGCAATTTCTCATATATTATAGTTGCACTTTATGTGCACTTAACGAACATTTCGCACCGGGAAGTAGTGCTTCCCGGGGTGCAGAAACGTTTGTCATTTTTTTGAATTCAGAGTTGACCCTTCATTTATTTTTCGGTACGACACCAAAGTACCCGAAGTGCGGTCATTAATCAACGATTTGCTTGTAAAGTACTTACAAAGTGAATTCGTTGCATGCAACGAAGGAATTTTTGCCGCGCGTTGATTAAAAGGCGAATTTATTTATATGCTGTTAAAAATGTAGCCATAAAACCTGCTCTTACCTGCTGTAGTCGCCATCGTTCGGAAGATGGTGTCGTCTGGTCGGGAGGTTGCTGCTACTGCTTGAATCCCGGACATACGCCGTCGTACGGTGTAGTTCTGAAAGTAAAACAGAAAAAAGGTCCAAGTGAAGGTACATTCGGCAGCCAATGACAAGCGATCAATAGTTCATGTTGTAAGAAATGCGAAAAACCAAAACATTAAACTCGTTCTGATCGAGATCAAAATACGGGATACACCCGCAACATTCTCAACTCAATGAAAGATACAAGCTGCTCATGTAAAAAAACACGTTTCGCTCAAAAACGACTTAACCAGGACCAATTGAAAAATGTTTTTATGTTTATTTTGGGCTTGTTTTACCCACTTTAATTTTGATCAACAAAATCTCGAAAATTTCAAAAATTTGTTAGCTCCAAATTAAGAAGTTTGTGAAAAGATTTTCAACCACTTTTGGGTAATTACAAATATAACATGATTTAGTAAACCATTTAACTTTAGAACACAATTTCACCTAATTATTTTTAACGTGCGTTCCACTCCAAGAAGAAGTGTGTTTTGCTCGGAATGTTTATAATCGGATCAGTTTTGGAGATCATGAACGGGAGACTACTGCAGCACCCAGACTTCGGGTTGTGTTTCGGGTTATCTTTCATCTTTAATGGGCTCGCACCGACTGGAGGTGCCGGAGCTGCAGAGTGCAAATGCGAAAATTATGCTAATTGACTGTGGATTCACTTTTGTTTGGGCGATTAAAATGTTTGATTTTTCCGGTTGAATTTGGGTTAAAATCGATGTTTTGGTTTACGGTGAATTTTAGGTTGATTTATGCTAACATGTGTGGAGTTGTTGAGTTTGGGCTATAAAGCATTTAAACAACATGTAGCATTTTGGGTGGATTTCTCAAAACAATTTGGATGTATGAAGGTTGAAGTAATTTATGCATTCGAATTTTAAATTTAATTAACGAATAAAGCAGTATTTATTCCATCCGAATTCTGATACCTGCCATATCATTTTTATCAGATTCAAATAAGAGTTGCGACAATGTCAAAATTGGAACAGCGGCGAACTGTTATTTCCATACAAATCCGCGGTCCAATTAAGCAGAAGATCTGTCAAAATTGGAATATGATGTCACTCTTGTTTATAGGCACTCAAGTTCTTATGATTGATAGCTAGAAACCTAATAAAGTTGCAAGTGAAAAGGTGAATGACTATTTCTTCAATTACATTTTGTTTATTCTAGAACGGTCATATCGTATAAAGCAGTTTTCTACAAAAAAACAGGTCGCATTTTAAAAAAGATATATAATTTTGATTATGCCAAATGTCCATTATGCGAAACGTCTTCGCTCAAAATTATGAAAAACTGTCCCTATGCGGAAGGATTTTGTCGATTTTCAATTTTCCAAAATATGACAGCCTTCGACAAGATACAAGAACGGTACGAGCTTCAAATTATCACACACAAGCGTAATTTTTATTGTTTTTGTTGCAAAATGTATTTTCAGGCTACTGAAGTTTGTTTTACCATCTCTTCACAATTTTGGGGATTTTCCCCATATTTTTTCATTTACCTATTTTATCTACTACAGCAAAAAGATTGATCGTTTAATTCTTCAGAAGTCAGAACAAAATTGATTATCACATACCATGATGATGCATTTTCCATCTTTGAAAATTGCATATAATTGTTCAAAATATAAGTTTTTCCATTGTCATGGGACAGGGACGGCCTCATTGAACGTGTTTTCCATAGTCGCCATAAAATATTTTGCGAAAGTCAAAGGCTCTGATAGCTTATTATCAATTGAAAACCAGCAAAAAATTTTGGCTGAGAAGGCAAGGTGTTCCCACAACACTTAATTGATGAGCTAACTCTGAGTGGCATTGTACGCCATGAGCATAACCAATAGAAATATTAGTAATAGAACGCTATAAGCGCTGTTCGCATAAAACTGGTTTATGGCTGCTTAAATGCAAGGCCTTCAAAAATTTTGTATCCGGATGTCAAAAATGATAACGTCCAGATCATAACGTCTTACGTGGAGTAAAACAAAAATTATCTCTTTCTCCCTTCCATCTTTCGTACCTATCTGTCTTCCTTCAATACTGTTTTTTGTCTTCGTCTCACATCGCTGTTGTTTCTATTCTTACATGTTTTGTTGATATTTGTTGATACTCATTTTTTTGTCAATCCACTGGGATTCAAACCTGCGATTCTAGGATGGTTGAATACTGATTGATGGTGCGCCACGCTACAGGACGAGCTGTAGATGAAATAGTAATGCGCGTAGATTTTTCGCAATACTGAAACTAGAGGGTCTTGTTTCCCGGGCACGAAAAAATCCCGGGATTCGGTTATAAGAGCAAAAAACAATGCAATCTTAGATTTCATTCATCAATATTTCACCTTTTTGGAATTGAAGTCAATGGTCATTTATTAAAGTTAAATTGAAACGAAAATCAATCGTGATGCATAAGGTATAGGTATAGGTGATACCACTACTTACTTACTTACTTATTTGGCTTTACATCAATTATCTTGATAAAGCCTCGCCAACAATATTTCGCCAATTCCCTCGGTTCATGGCCGCTTCTCTCCATCCTCGACTGTGACCCACGCTCTCCAGGTCCTGGTGTACCTGGTCCATCCACCTAGCTCGCTGCGCCCCACGCCTTCTTGTTCCGACCGGATTCGTGGCGAACACCATCTTTACAGGGTTGTTGTCCGGCATTCTTGCAACATGCCCTGCCCAGCGTATCCTTCCAGCTTTAGCTACCTTCACGATACTGGGTTCGCCGTAGAGTTGAGCGAGCTCGTGGTTCATCCTTCGCCGCCACACGCCGTTCTCCTGCACGCCGCCGAAGATCGTCCTTAGCACTCGGCGTTCGAAAACCCCAAGAGCTTGCAAGTCCCCCTCGAGCATAGTCCACGCCTCATGCCCATAGAGGACTACCGGTCTTATGAGCGTTTTGTACATCGTGCATTTGGTGCGGGGGTGAATTTTTCTTGACCGCAGTTTCTTCTGGAGCCCATAGTAGGCACGACTTCCGCTGATGATGCGCCTTCGTATTTCCCGACTAACATTGTTGTCAGCCGTCAGCAAGGATCCAAGGTAGACGAACTCGTCCACCACCTCGAAGGTATCCCCGTCTATCGTAACACTGCTTCCTAGGCGGGCCCTGTCGCGCTCAGTTCCGCCAACCAGCATGTACTTTGTTTTCGACGCATTCACCATTAGCCCGACTCTTGTTGCTTCGCGTTTCAGGCGGGTGAACAAATCTGCCACCGTTTCAAATTTTCTCCCAATAATATCCATGTCGTCCGCGAAGCAAACAAATTGTCCGGATCTCGTAAAAATCGTGCCTCGACTGTTAAGTCCGGCTCTCCGCATGACACCTTCAAGCGCAATATTGAACAACAGGCACAAAAGTCCGTCGCCCTGTCGTAGTCCCCGCCGAGACTCGAACGAACTGGAGTGTTCGCCCGAGATCTTCACGCAGTTTTGCACACCGTCCATCGTTGCTCTGATCAATCTTGTGAGCTTCCCGGGAAAGCTGTTCTCGTCCATGATTTTCCATAGCTCTATGCGGTCGATACTATCGTATGCCGCCTTGAAATCGATGAACAAATGGTGCGTAGGGACCTGGTACTCACGGCATTTCTGGAGGATTTGCCGCACGGAAAAGATCTGGTCCGTTGTCGAGCGGCCGTCGATGAAACCTGCTTGGTAACTTCCCACGAACTCGTTTGCTATAGGTGATAGACGACGGAAGAGAATCTGGGATAGCACTTTATAGGCGGCGTTTAGGATGGTGATTGCACGATAATTTTCACACTCCAGTTTGTCGCCCTTTTTGTAGATAGGGCATATAACGCCTTGCTTCCACTCCTCCGGTAGCTGTTCCGTTTCCCAGATTCTGACTATCAGCCGATGCAGACAAGCGGTCAACCTGTTCGGGCCCATCTTGATGAGTTCGGCTCCGATACCATCCTTGCCAGCGGCTTTGTTGTTCTTGAGCTGTTGAATGGCATCCTTAACTTCCCCCATCGTGGGAGCTGGTTGATTTCCGCTGTCCGCTGTGCTGACGTAGCCATCGCCTTCGCTGTCCTGACCTTCTGTGCCTGTGTTCTCTGCGCCATTCAGGTGTTCATCGTAGTGCTGCTTCCACCTTTCGATCACCTCGCGTCCGTCCGTCAAGATGCTCCCATCCTTATCCCGGCACATCTCAGCTCGCGGCACGAAGCCGTTGCGGGATGTGTTGAGCTTCTGATAGAACTTCCGCGTTTCTTGAGAACGGTACAGCAACTCCATCTCTTGGCATTCCACCTCTTCCAGGCGGCGCTTTTTTTCCCGGAATAGGCGGGTTTGCTGTTTCCGCTTCAGTCTGTATCGTTCCACGTTTTGCCGCGTACCATGCTGCAGCATTGCAGCCCGCGCTGCATTCTTCTCCTCTAAAACCTCCTGGCACTCCTCGTCGAACCAATCGTTTCTTGAGCTCCGTTCCACATATCCGACAACGCTTTCGGCAGCGTCGTTAATGGCTGCTTTGACTGTCCTCCAGCAGTCCTCAAGAGGGGCCCTATCGAGCTCGCCCTCATCCGGCAACGCTGCCTCAAGATGCTGCGCGTACGCATTGGCGACATCCGGTTGTTTCAGCCGCTCGAGATTGTACCGGGGCGGGCGTCGGTACCGTACATTGTTGATGACGGATAGTTTTGGGCGCAGTTTCACCATCACCAGGTAGTGGTCGGAGTCAATGTTGGCGCCACGATAGGTTCTGACGTCGGTTATGTCGGAGAAGTGCCGTCCATCGATCAAAACGTGGTCGATTTGCGATTCTGTCTGCTGAGGTGATCTCCAGGTGTACCGATACGGGAGGCTGTGCTGGAAATAGGTGCTACGAATGGCCATATTCTTGGAGGCGGCAAAATCTATCAGTCGTAGGCCGTTCTCGTTCGTCAGCCGGTGGGCGCTGAACTTTCCAATCGTCGGTCTGAACTCCTCCTCCTGGCCAACCTGAGCGTTCAAATCTCCTATGATGATCTTGACGTCGTGGCTTGGGCAGCGGTCGTACTCGCGTTCGAGCTGCGCGTAAAATGCGTCCTTGTCATCATCAGTGCTTCCGGAGTGTGGGCTATGCACGTTGATTATGCTGAAGTTAAAGAATCGGCCTTTGATTCTTAACTTGCACATTCGTTCATTGATCGGCCACCACCCGATCACGCGCCTTTGCATATCACCCATCACTATGAAAGCTGTTCCCAGCTCGCGTGTGTTGCCGCAGCTCTGGTAGATGGTATGATTACCTCTAAACGTTCGCACCAATGCTCCTGTCCAGCACACCTCCTGCAGCGCTACGATGTCGAAACCGCGGGTCTTCAGTACATCGGAGAGTATGCGAGTACTTCCAATGAAGTTGAGAGATTTGCAGTTCCACGTACCGAGTTTCCAATCGCTAGTCCATTTTCGTCGCTGTGGTCTTTGCCGATTGTTCCGGTCCGTATTCTCTCGTTGACGTTCCTGTGCTGATGTGTTTTTACGGTTGGCTTGCAGGGCCTGACACCAACCCCCTAGATTTCCGGAGGACCATTCCCCCTAAATGTTCGGAGGGCCATAGTGCGCAGTTTAGCTTAGAGTCCATCTCTGGCACTCGGACGATGATCAGCCGCCCCTGACATGGGGAACAGACGCTGTTGTGAGCCGCTCCTAACGTGGAGTACAGACGCTCCAGGTTTGCAAAAGCAAACCCCCCCTTCCCTGTCAGCATACGACCAAAGTTCCCACCGGGGGTTGGTTACCCGATCTTCCCCAAGGTTACTCGTACCCCGGCCAGTACCACGAGGAGGTAGGGATAGGAGTTGCTGGGCAAGAGGCTAAGGACCGCACAAAGGGGTCTATTTTATTCCTGCAGGTACACGAGGTACCAATGGTACGCCATGCCCAGCCATTTACCGCGCCATAGGTGATACCAATCACTCTTCAATTTTACCAAGTAATCTTTTAAAATCTATTCTCATGATTATGCAACATATTACATTGTTGTGTCACATTGAATCTTCTTGCTTTTAAATTATTAGCATAACAGCCACGTTAGACCAGGAAAAGTGTAAGGTACACGCGGGCAAGTTGAAACGGTTACGGGAAGATAATAAAAATATCAACCACCAAATCAATTGTTGACAAACGGAACAAACCGAAGATGAACCTGTTATAGTTTATTGAAAATTACGTAACTAACATACCAGTGAAACACAAGTTTAAGCATAAGTGGCCTTAGCTCTCAATAAATAACTCAATAACTCTTATAGAGTAAGCTGATTGCAATAACTAAAATACATTCTTGCATTTACAGTCACAACAAAAAACATGCCGCTTGTTTTGTGCCAATATTTGAAAAGAATACAACAGCATTTTCTAATTATATATGCAATTTCGGGAAATATTCGGGATTTTTTGGATCCCGGGATTTCCCGGGATTATCGTCCTGGGATTCCCGGGACAAGACCCTTTAACTGAAACTATGCTTCTACAGGATTTCATTCCTGCTTCGCTAGGATTCTTCTGAAAATCCTCTTGAGATTCTTCGGAAAATCTCACTGAGATGCTTTCTGGAACCCCTCATTAGTGCTTCCGCAAATTTCTCTGGAATTATCTGAAAAATCTCTGAAGTTCTTCCGGTAATCCTTATGGAATCCCTTATAAGAAATCCTTCTGAAATTTATCAGGAAATCCCTCTGTAGTTCTTTCATAAACCTATTCGAGCTGTTCCTTCCAAACATTCTTTTTCGATTATTCCATAAATGCTTCTGGAATTCTTCTTGCAGTTTCTTTATGATACTTCACAAAATCTTTCAGAGAATCGTCCAAGAATTCCTGTGAGATTCTTCAGAAAAAAACCCCTCCGCGTTGCTTCCAAAAATCTCTCGGAAGTTCCTTTTAGTTTGTTTCGGAAATCCTTCTGAAACTATTAAAGTTATCTCTCTGTGATTTTTCCGAAAATCTTTCTTCTTTCTGATCGTTTTGGATATTACTCTTTGATTTTTATGGAAATCCTTCCAGGTTTTTTTTTTCCGTAGAGTTTCCCTGGAATTCTGCCGAAAATGTTTCTCTGATTGCTGTTTTTATGGGGCCTTCCTTAGCCGAGTGGTTAGAGTCCGCGGCTACAAACCAAAGCCGTGCTGAAGGTGTCTGGGTTCAATTCCCGGTTGCTCCAGGATCGCAATGGAGATTCCCTTGACTTCCCTGGGCATAGAGTATCATCGTACCTGCCAAACGATATACGAATGCGAAAATGGCAACTTTGGCAAAGAAAGCTCTCAGCTAATAACTGTGGAAGTGCTTATAAGAACACTACGCTTAGAAGCAGGCTCTGTCCCAGTGAAGACGTAATGCCAAGAAGAAGAAGAAGAAGATTGCTTTCCTGAAGGATGGAGTTATTTGAAAAGATCTGAGATTGTTCTGAATATCTTCTGAAGATTTTTCCAGAAATTTTTCAGAGTTTCTCACAAAAATCGCTCAGGATTTCTTTCAGAAATTCAAACGAAATGAATTTAATTAATATGAATGCTCTTGATTTTTTTGATTTATTAGTTGAAGTTGAAGTTACTCTTGAATTCAAATGAACGTGACGGAGCGTAAAAACTAGAGATTTTCTTGCTTTTGTTTACAATTTCAATAATCTACAGAAATAAGAAATGTACCGTTTTGATTCATATTACAGACAGCTTCAAATTCCGGAAACTTTACTTTGCATGGGAAACATTTCACACGAAATATTTCAATTTTTGTCATTCAAAAGTTCTCACTTTTAAGGCTCGTTTTAATAAGCATTTTTGATGGATATCTTTGAAAATTTATAATGCACAGCTGCCTTAGATGTATTTTGAGTGGTTTGACGATTTCAATTCATCGTTTGAATTTACTATCAATGATTTTTATGAGCTGTCCGGAATTTGAATCAAACTGTCCGGAATATGAGGCAAAAGTGAGGAAGCGACCGGAATAAGAATCAGAAATAAAGACATTTCTATTTATTTGATATGATTCATGTTGCGGAATCAAAATTCTCACCCACCATTTGAAAGTTAAGTGTTTTGAAGGCTCGATAACGTGAAGGAATCATACAGAATGATTTATTTTGTATGCTTTTTGGTGATTTATAGTTCACTGTGGCCTTAAGTGTCCGTAATATTAATCAAAACGGTACCAATTATAAAAGTAATTTGAATATAACATTGAACTCATACCTGATGTTGCCCTTTTATCATTTCAAATCAAAGCAATTTGACGTTTCTCTATGTGTGATTTAAAGTCAAAGCAGACACATGTATCAGATTCAAATGTGATTCAGCATCCATAGTATACATTCACTTCATTCAGTATTATGTAGTTTAGTTTTACACATAAAATTCTGTTTGGTTGAAATCTGTACTTTTTGGGACAAATCCACCTGGTATTTAAAATGCATTGGAGTACAACTTATAAAATTGTAAAATTGAGCAACAGAATGATAAGAGTGAACCAGGATGAGGCGTCGGTTAGGGGAAGTGGTGGTAAAATGAACAGGGGTGGTAAAATGAACACCGTGCCTTTTACCGAGAACAAACAAATTTTGATGAATTTTTATCACGCACGGACGATTTAGAGCCTAAATCTGAGTGTTCAAGTTGATACGTAGGTCGATTGAAGTGAACATATCAACGAAAACTAAGATTTTAGAAAATCACGTTTGAAAATCAGAACTGACGTAACTTTTAGCTCGGAAGACTTGAGGTTTTTCAGTGAGGTTAATATCGTTATGATTTGATGTCAAATCTGATACCTTTCGAATTCTTTTTGAATGGGTTACAATCATTAATAGATGTATTTTCGGTGGGGCAATGGAAAGTTTCAGCAATATTTGTTTTGCTCACGTTTTTTGCATGGTGTTCATTTTACCATCAACCCCTGTTCATTTTACCCACATAGTGCAGGTAAAATGAACATTTGCATCTCTTTTTGATAGCGATGAAAATATGTAAAAATTTAGCTATTTTAGTCTGAATCCATGTCCCTGCTATAGATTACATCCCTATTTTTGATGTTGTGCGTTAGAACTAAATAAATTCCTCGTTTTTCTATCAGAAACAAGATGATTTCCTTAAGGTGTTCATTTTACCACCCCTTCCCCTATGGGGTTTGCCGTGTAGATCTGATCTTTATAATCACAGAACAATTTTCCTTCCTAATGTTTAACATGTTTTCTGGTGTATTGATCTATTTTTACCAATGATGTTCTTATGTACCTGCATCGCTTGTACATCTCATCCCCTGCCTACAAATTTTATGGTATTTTAATTTGTATTAAAAATATACCTTGAACTAAATTTCGTTATCAATGTGGAAGTAGCATTGGAAAGGAGATAAAAATACCAATTTAAAAAAAAAAACTTAGACACTGAAACATGCCATTCGTGACGCCGTGTGCTGGCTGGAGGAAGAAGAAGCCGCTTTCTGACAACGATTTCAGCCCATCGTTGTGGGATGCTGGAACGGCGAGGGGTCTTAGGGCGGATACAATATTGCTAGGAAAATCTTTGCAATTTGTAAAACTTCTTCCAAGCAATCACAAACTGACGTTCAAAGAAGCTGACTTGGATTGGGTCCCAAATTGATCTGCACTGTGAACTTAGATTTTTTTCAATCAATTTTCCATGGATACGGGGTATCTACATACAAACGTGTTGTTTATTGAAGTTTCGAAACATTCTCGGAGAAGCTGTACGAAACATAAAATCAACGCTTGGGTTAGCGGTGATCGTTGACGTTGATTCAACGCAAACACGTTAACGTTGACGCTAATAACCACGTTAACGGCGTTTATCGTTGATTATCGTTAACAACCCTGATTAACTGTGATAAGAGTTGTAGAAAGAAGCAAGTGAAAGATACAACTACAAAGTACGAGGAAAAGGACAGGTCTGGGATTGAACCCATGACCTTCTGCTTATGGAGCAGAAGCGGTAGCCATTAGACCACCAACCCCGTCTACCAAATTCCGCTATCATTTTAAGCTATACTTACTCCAAGTTTGAAATCGAACCTATCAGATAGAACAACTAATATTCGTAAAGTTGTTCAACTAATACCATGTGTATTTTCATCACCCATGTATTCGACTCAATTTCAAACGCCGACCGCAGCAACTAAAACACTAATTGAATCAGTTGTGTGCTGAAGGTATTTTTCTTGGCACGAGTTTTCCTCAATTTGTTTTGCTCTTGTAATGTGGCAAACGGGTGCAACGGTGAATTTGTCAGCACCTCTCGCGGCTCACTAGCAACTGTCAAACAGTCTGATGTGCCATCTGATCGTTTTGCGATCTCTTCTGCCATGTAATTCGGGGAATTGATGTGAGAACTTGGCATTTTTTCAGTAAAATATATGCCAAACGGCATCGCAGCACATCTTGATTTTCTACGTTGCAGATTTGTGTTTCAGTATCACTTAGCGATGGGAATGTTCATTCGCGAAAAAATGATCATTTTTCATCCGATCATAAACTAACAGATTTCCACTTTCCAACCGCCATATATTCATTATAGGCGATCAACTCCACATGGGTGGTCCTCTGCCGCCGGCTACTTGCATAAGCGAATATGACTGCTGGCAGGCCTTTGCAGAAAAATGGTGATCTAAAAATTGCCGCTGCCTCGGTTGATGATGCGAACAACTATCACGCATTTAAATTGTCATAAAGCAGACCAGTTGTGTATCTGTAAGTTTGCGTCGCATCAAATTACTAACTCGGAAAGCGTGTTTCGTAGTTTTCTGGATGACTGCATTAGATCAGAAGTTACAGTATTGGACAATGCATATGCTACTTTCATGATTTTCCATTTTTTTTCAATCATGAACAAATTTTTGTGTTCAGCTTCCACATTTTCAAATAAATCAAACATTACACTCTAGTTAAATTGATGTTTCTTTTTACTCTTGATTGGTAAAAAATACTGTTAAAATATATATTAAAATTCAAGTTATGTCTAATGTGCTCTAAAATTCTAAAGAAGTTGATTATTTTATATAAAAAATCTAAAAGTAGTACCGTTTTAATTCATATTACGGACAGCTACTTTGTATGGGAAACATTTCACACAAAATGTTTCAATTTTTGCCGTTCAAAAGTTCTCAATTTCAAAGCTAGTTTTAGTAAGCCACCATGGAAAAACCATAAATATTTTTGAAAATTTATAATGCCCAACTACCTTAAATTAAACCTAAACCTCTTTAGTGGTTTGACGATTTCAATTGATGATTTGACTGTTCCAATAATGATTAGCATGAGCTGTCCGTAATTCGAATCAAAGTGTCCGGAATATGAGGCAAAAGTGAGGAAGCGCCCGTAATAAGAATCATGAGAAGACCACACATATTGATTTATTTAAAATTATTCAAGTTGCGGAAGCGTGTTCTTAACCCATCATTCGAAAGTTCAGGGCTTCCGACGCTTGATAACGCTAAAGAATCATACAGAATGATTTATTTTGTATGCTCTATGCTGGGTTATATTTCCCTGAGGCCTTAAGTGTCCGTAATATGAATCGAAACGGTAAATGTAATGTCCAACACTGTACGTATTCCAGTGCGTTGGCGGTTGGCGCCTGTAAGTGATGATGATTTTACAACTTGTTCGTTGGTGAATTACGATTTAGTAGCCTACCATCGTCGACTGCGAAGTTGACACTTCAAAAGGGTGCGGCCACAAAAGTATCGTGTGACGAGCATTATAAATTATCAGGGATGATCGAACTATAATGGAGTCATATGGTGAGGAATGAGAATCGGTCATCAGATCTACACAACACGTCTATAGTATGGAACCATTTCAACGAGTATTGCAACATCCCAAGAATTTTAGAATACGGTTTAGAAACAGCGGAGATCATAAGTACCTATAGTAGTTCTTTTAAGTTTTTGTTTTTTTTTATTTTCGTGTCATTTTAGCATAAGACATTTAACATAAAAACAGGGAAATAATTACAAGTTGAAAAGAAATCAATACTACAAAGCGCATTTTAAATCTATTGGAATTCACCAAACTTGTCCATTTTTTGAAACTGAAATATTTTTTCCATAAAAAAAAACACTTAATTGAGATCATGAACCAAAAATAATATTAATATTAAAACACAGACAAAAAAAATATTTCTCAAAACTAATGTACATTTTAGGAAATTTCCAGCTTTTTACATGATATAATATATGGCTCTAAATTTTGCCCCACTATGGGCCAAAACGGTTTCAAAACAAGCAACATCGCCTCAACGCGTGCTTACCGGCAAAGTTGGTTGGAGGAAAACATAAAATTGATTATGAAAGTCAAGTGATCATATTTGAGTTCGAATTTTCGATTACACTCAAAATTTGTTTTACCTACAAAACCACAAAAAAAGTATTTCCTGAGCATGTTCGTCTGTAAATAATAATTGAAGGTTGTGACACGTAGTTTTTTCGGCATAAATTCGCTTGTAGGAGTCAAGTGAGCATGTTTGAGTAGAAAAATAAATTTTTGATTACACTCAACATATCTTTTTCCTGAAATCCTACTATTTCTTCCTCTTCTCTATCATTAACTTGTTAATCTTTGCCAGAGCATAAGCGACTACTTTCAAGACAATTCGCCTAATTGATCATGAAACGTTACTGAAAGCCTCCCACGGTGCGACCTGAAATGGTCTAGTATTGACACATATGTCAACACTCACTGTAGGATTCGGTTCAAGTCGAACCCGGTAAGATCCGTAGAAAAAAAACACTAACATGCACTCTCCTTTTCTAAACTGATGCCACCACCCGTTGGTTGTTTTGCTTCGCACAAAACGTTGTTGGACCAACAATCTGCCACTCTATCGCACAACAGCAGGGGCATGCCGCGTGCGAAATTTATGAGCCGTTTACAACCTGTTCGGTAGTGGTAAAAATTAATTAGCATTTGATGCATTCAAGCGCGGCTCGATGCCCCTGCCTGCCGCCGCTGTCGTCTAGTGTTTTTGCAAGGTAGAGAAACTTTGTACAAAATGGGCTCTTCTTCTACTTTCTGGCGTTACGTCCCAACTGGGACAGAGCCTGCTTTAAAGTTTAATGTTCTTATCAGAACTCCAACAGTTTTCAACTGAGACTTTTCTTTGAAAATTTACCATTTTAGCACGTAGTACATAGGTATATATCTTGTGGCAGGTACGAAGCTACTCTGTGCCCTGGGAAGTCGAGAAAATATCCAATTCGGAAAGATACTCGATCGGTGGGATTCGAACACACGACCCTCAGCTTGGTCTTATTGAATAGCTGCGCATTTATCGCTAAGGCTATCTTTTTTCAGCATTAAATTAGTTTTAGTAACTAAGAAACTTATCACCTTATTGTGTATGCTTAACAATTGTTGATTTGAGATCTTGAAGATTGGAATTTTTCTCGATCTTCGACAAAATAGTTTTTTTTTCATATGAAATTTTTAGTTTAAAAAAAAAGTTTAATTCAGTTAAAACAGTTAAGACATGGGAATATGATACAGTCGACTCTCCACATCTCGATAAGGGACCATTGAGATAGGGAGAGATCGAGACATAGAACAAATGTTTGAAGAATACTAGATTGTTTTCGTAAATTGTTTTGAATTCCTAAAATGTAGTCCTATAGGTAACCTTTGATAATAGGAATTTCGACATACGTAGAGAAAATTAGGAATGAAAATCACATCGAGATATGGAGATATTGAGATAAGGAGGATATCGAGATATCGAGAGTGAAAATGTATACAGAATGCAAGGACCGAAAAAATCATCGACATAGGGAGCGATATCGAGATATAGAACATCGAGTTGTGGAGAGTCGACTGTATATAGGCTTTTTCCCAACGAGAAACCTGATTTTTTTTCATCATACATCTGATTGGTGAACACTGGTTCAAAACTTCGTAAAACTGTGGTGTTTTCAAATTCTTGAGTAAATGCGTGGATCATATGATCGGTATGGAAGTGAATTTTGCACTACTTTCCCCTATGGTATATCGTTCGTGTGATCGTCGCTCGGACAGACTCGCCAGCTTATCGAGGTGAAGCATGACTGGCGGACAGAAAGATTAGTAGCAACTAACAAAGGAAGCGTTTTCCTCGTCCATATGGGATGGTGAAGTGTTGTAAGATGTCAAGGGATATCTTAGTTTGAATGTGAACTGTGATTACTAATGCTAAAACAAAGCCAATTCTAAAGATTATCTCACACTTCATGCTAGCTTCTCAAAGATGTACGGAAAATTGGAATATTGAGAATATACTAAGGTAAACGGGAATAACTATACATTTGTATTCAGAATAATAGTAGTGAAAGCCAATTTTCATACAAAATGGTCAAGTTTGGTTCCCTATGAGCAATCGGCATGAGTTTTGTCAGAGAACTACAAATTTGCTCAATTTAATTATCACATTATTTTTTTATTTTAAAAGCGTTGCACAGTGGCGCATAGTCGGACAAAACCTCAAAATTTCATGTTCACAAAATCATTTGTTTATACAGTAGAGATATGAATTCATGAATTCCTCCGAAAAGTTCTCCCTATACTACTCCAAAAATTATTCTTTGGAATCTCGATGAAACCTTTTTTTCAAAAATATTCAGGTGATTTTTTTTATAACTGTTCCAGTAACATACTGTATACATTGAAGACATTTTTCAAAGTATTCGTCTAAGATTAAATTTCTTCATGCGTTCCTTCTTGAACTTGTCCAGAAACTACACCCGAAATTCCTATGAACCTATTTAAATTTTTAAGGAATGACTTCAATTACTTTAACTCCTTGTTACACTCATTCGGGTTTTTCTTCAGTAATATCTCGAAATAACCCTGTAAAACTTGTTTGGGATGCTGCCTTGGATAATTTCTCAAGTTCTTGATACGATTCCTTCAAAATTACATTTTGTTGAAACTTTCTTAGAATGTTCTTAAGAGCCAGTTCGCGAGAGCCGCAACCCCTTCTTGTATCGATGTTCTTCGATCAGGCTGAAATTTTCAGGGAACATTTTTCTATATAAAAGAAAATGTTTTGCAAAATATTAGATTTTTGTATTAGGGGAAAGTGGGTCAAAATGACCCCCAATGATTTCATGTCACTAAACATGCAAAATCACAAAAACCGAAATAACTTTAGAAAAAGTGCACGGATTATATTGAAATTTGGCATGATTACTCTACGCTATATAAAGTTTAAGGTAAGCATGGTATATGAATTTTGAAAGTGCTTCAAATCGAGAAAAAAAAGTTTATCATAAACATTTTAGTGATTTTCAAATCGATTTTTTTCTTGCCAACCGAACTAGGTCAAAAAACTAAATATGAAGTTTTGTAGGGCAACTAATGGACTTTCATTTGAGGTGTAATCCAGATATGCCGTTTCACAAATTTTTGAAAAAAAAATTTTTTCGGGGTAGTGTTTGAACTTGAGCCATTTTGCGAGTACCGCAACCCCCTTACCTAGAAAGGTTGTATTGATCTTATCCGATCGAGCTGAAATTTACAGGAATTGTTTTCCTATATAAAAGAAGATTTTCCGCAAAATTTCAGATTTTTATATTAGGGGGAAGTGGTACAAAATAACCACTAATGATTTATTTATTTTTTTTTAATTCAAGATCAATTAAACTGCTTGTAGCTATAGTAAAAATGCACGGATTTGTATTAAATTTGGCATGTTTACTTTACGTTAAATGAACTTCAAAATAAACATGGTATTTGGATTAAAAATGATTCAAATCGAAAAAATATCTATTTTTATTGTATTTTTTGTCAACCGAACTAGGTCAAAAAACTAAATATGAAGTTTTGTACGGCAACTCAAGGGCTTTCATTTGAGGTGTACCGTGGGAAATCAAAATCCGGACGGTATAAGTAGCGTATGGAGGCCTCTTATCTGTAGTTGTAATACCGGTTATATCCGGTTCTCGTGAACTGGCTCTTAATGAAGTTTGACCTAGGATTCATAATAGAATCTTTCGATAATTTCAAAATTCCTCTAAAAATTGTTCTGAAGATTCCTTCAGAAATTCCTCTAATTTCACTTCTGGAATTTTTGCAAAATTGCCAAGATTATCGAAGGATTTGTTTAGGAATCATCTCACGAGATTTTTCAAGAATTCGATAAGGAATTTCGCTAAGATTATTTTTAAGCATTTAATCATCCCATATGCATAGGAATAATTTCAGATTTTCATTCACGACTTCATCGAATGTCATTTATGAATAAATCAAAGAACAAAAAAAACACACAAACTAAAGAAAGTTTCTATAATTATTACTTCTTGGTTTTCACACCACATTTTTACAACAATTCCACGTCAAATTCTTGATGAAACTCCTGTAAAATGTATGAAATGATTCTATTAAAATCATCAAAATACTTTTAAATTTTTACTTAAAGCAATCCCAATCGGCACGTAATTTGTGAATGAAATTGTGAGGACCGCTCTTCTCTCCCTGACTAACATAATACATGGCTACGTCCAGGTCTCTCGCCCTCTTAAAAGTCTATGTAGGTTGTAAACGCGGTAGCAACTACTAACACGTCAAAATTTGAAAAACAGAAACAAAATATATGACCCGATTTTGTCAGGTTCCCCATTTTGTCGGCCTAAAACTCATCGAGGGGCTGACAAAATCTGGTCTCTACTGTATTTTCATAGGCTGCTGTACTATTGAGTGACGATTTCCCAAAATTTGTGATTGATCAGCATTGTTTTTGATTTTTGACAACATCGTAAGCGTGGGAAAGTCAGAAAATTGGGCTGCTTGAATTCATCAACTATAGTTTACCTACCAAACTTCAAAATGCTGTTTAGTCTCAAGTCTTAGATTTAGCTATAATTACATAATTTTTAACATATTGAGTTGTTATTTGTAGAAGAAAATGTTTATAACAATCTTTCTTCAAAATTGTAGTAAATTTTCAAAACTTCGTCCGTTTTATGTGAAGTATTTCGGGAAAACGGCCACTCACTATGAAGTAGCAAATCATCCATTCTTTCTGACGTACAATAGTTTTTGCTGTCTCTCTTTGCCCCTAGAGGAGAAAATCCATTTCCATAAATTTTCAAAACTTCGTCCGTTTTATGTGAAGTATTTCGGGAAAACGGCCACTCACTATGAAGTAGCAAATCATCCATTCATAGGCTGCTGTACTATTGAGTGACGATTTCCCAAAATTTGTGATTGATCAGCATTGTTTTTGATTTTTGACAACATCGTAAGCGTGGGAAAGTCAGAAAATTGGGCTGCTTGAATTCATCAACTATAGTTTACCTACCAAACTTCAAAATGCTGTTTAGTCTCAAGTCTTAGATTTAGCTATAATTACATAATTTTTAACATATTGAGTTGTTATTTGTAGAAGAAAATGTTTATAACAATCTTTCTTCAAAATTGTAGTAAATTTTCAAAACTTCGTCCGTTTTATGTGAAGTATTTCGGGAAAACGGCCACTCACTATGAAGTAGCAAATCATCCATTCTTTCTGACGTACAATAGTTTTTGCTGTCTCTCTTTGCCCCTAGAGGAGAAAATCCATTTCCATAAATTTTCAAAACTTCGTCCGTTTTATGTGAAGTATTTCGGGAAAACGGCCACTCACTATGAAGTAGCAAATCATCCATTCTTTCTGACGTACAATAGTTTTTGCTGTCTCTCTTTGCCCCTAGAGGAGAAAATTCCATTTTCATTTTTCATTATAATTTATCTATTTCATCATTCAAATCTGCATCCTGCTTCATTAGTCTTTTGAAACTTAACACTTCAGTCGTCGCGCTGTTGTATTTTGTACAACAATGCTGAAAAAACCTCGCTTATCATACACAGCATTAGCGTGGTTGTTCTGGCGGTGGCAAACCGCGCGACGACTGAAAGGTTAACTGAAATTACATAATAGAAATTAAATTTGTATCTCTAGTTCTTGTTTATGTACAAACTTCTGCATCAAAAACCTTTTTTTCTATATTGGCCCTTTTATTCAAATGGATGAAAAAACTTAACCAAATTTCACAAGAAAATCGAATTTTCAATTCGATGACAACGGAATTATTATTATTTTTATTATTATTTACTAACGACACTTTACCCTCGTCAGAGAGTTGATAAATTACCATTATCAAGCGATTTGGAACGTATGTGAGGTTTTGTCCGACCTTTGTATGAAGGCCGACCACTGTGTGCTGGTTGAAAAATTGAGTACCCAGTGAAATCACTCAAAATAATTCCGATTTAATAATTTGAATATTTTCGGAAATTTTGAATTTTTCTTTACTTATCTTTTCAACAATTCCCACCCAGCTACAAATGTATAAACGAGACATTTTTTTTAAATAAAATTTTTGCTGAATCCAGTTCCTCAATTTGAGTTTGACATGCGATAACAAGCTTCGACCTTGAGTTGGCCGAAGCAAGAGCTTTTATAGCAGCCTGAACACTGATTGCACTCCACACATAAGAGCAAGTATTTCCGCCTGCAAAACGGTGCAGTTTATACCAGTGAGTAAAACTGATTCAGCCTTAGCTCACGAGAATATACACCTGCACCAGCTCTACTTTCAAGAAGGAAGCCATCAGTGTAGCATACTATATTGTTTGGTATACTTCTTTCCAAATAACCAGACGTCCACTTCTCCCCTTGAAGGGAATTGTGTGATAAATGTCCTGTAAGGAAAGTGGCAAGCAATTGTGAGATCACTTGGAGCAAGGACCATTTTGTCCCAATTCACCAAAAGTGGAAACAACGAAGTGTGTGTAGATCTTCTTCTTCTTCTTTCTGGTGTTACGTCCCCACTGGGACAGAGCCTGCTTCTCTTAGCTTAGTGTTCTTATGAGCACTTCCACAGTTATTAACTGAGAGCTTACTATGCCAATGACCATTTTTGCATGCGTATATCGTGTGGCAGGTACGAAGATACTCTATGCCCTGGGAAGTCGAGAAAATTTCCAACCCGAAAAGATCCTCGACCGGTGGGATTCGAACCCACGATGTAGATCTACGATTCACTAAATTTTTCTCTAGTAGATTCAGTACCCATAAACGATAAGAGCAAGAAAGTGCTTCTTGTTTAAGATGTATGAGTAGTGGCACAACGTCGAAAAGAGCCTCGAGCGCTGCCGTGGGAGTCGTAGAGAACGCACCAGACATCGCCATCGAGCACATCCTTTGGAGATGGCCCAATTTTGATTGGATTGTTCTCACTTCGCCCTTTAGCCACCATACAAGACATGCGAATATAGATCGAACAACTGTTGTGTAAATCCATTTTATAAACCTGGGGCCTCAAAGGTTTTACCAAAGGTTCGCCGGCATTGACCGAATGTAATGCAAGCTTTTTTGACTCTGAAATCAATGTGAAGTGTCCATGAAAGTTTGAAATCAAGAATGACTCCGACTTACTTTGCCTGATCAGTTACATTAATCTCAGTGCCAAAAAGACGTAAAGGTCGAATTCCATCGCGGTTTCGTCTTTCCGTAAAAAGAACAATAGATATTTTATTCGGGTTAACCGAAAGGCCATAATGGCGACACCAACTCTCGACTACCCGAAGAGCACTTTGCATCCGGTAGAATAGGGTGCTTATGCACATACAAACTATCAAAGCTAGATAGTCGTTGGCAAATCGATATGTTGGAAAACCGCTATTATTGAGTTGCCTCAATAGCGTATCTGCTATGAGATTCCACAAAAGTGGTGACAGGACTCCCCCTTGGGAGCATCCGCAAACACTCAATTTTCGAATCGATGCTTGACGCAGGGTCGGTTTTTGAGCATTTGATGAATCCAATTGGTAATCATTGTAGGTAGTCCATGGTTTCGTGCGGCTTCCAATACGGCATCGAAAGATACGTTATCGAAGGCACCTTCAATATCCCAGAAAACACCCAAGCAGGATTGCTTCTGAGTGGATGCTTTCTCGGTATCGTATACAACTTTGTGTAAAAAAGTCACAGTGGACTTTCCAGATTGGCAAGGATGTTGATTCATATGAAGAGGCATGTTTTCCATATAAACATCACGGATGTGATGATCGATAATGCGTTCCAGACTTTTTAGAAAAAAAGAGGCCAGACTGATTGGTCTAAAACTTTTCGCTTCTTCATACGATGCACGTTCTTCTTTTGGGATAACTTTACAGTAACATCACGCCATGATCTAACTAACTGCTTACAAGTAGCTTTTTCAAAACATGTTTGATAAACTCAAATCCCTTCTGGAGCAGAACAGGATAAATCCCATCTGGAGATTCGGAAGGAGCAAAACTATTGAGTGCCCATTGAATCGATTCAGTAGTTACGATACTGCGAGCCGAAGCCAGAGACTCGTAACTACATGAAAAGAAATGTGGTTCATCCGTAGATACTAAGTCCACACATCCGGGGAAGTGTGTGTTGAATAAATATTCTAAAACTTCTTCATCAGCAGAAGTAAAGTCACCATTAGGTAAACGAATTTCGTTCACTTGAAAATCCTTAGATTTTGCAAGGATTTTGTTCAGCTGACTAACTTTACTCAGACTGGAAATATTTGTACATAGGTTTTTCCAGCTGGATCGTTCAACAGAACGAAGAGCCTTCTTGTAAGCCTTGCGAGCCGACATAAACGACTCTGATCCAGCTGAATGGCGTCTGTTGTAACTTCTTCTACATTGTTTCCTGAGCCTAGTCAGATCGGAATTCCACCATGAGGTCCCTCTTGTAATCTTTACAGACCGCAGAGGACATGCTTCTTCAAAAGCTTCCATAATGTAGGATGTTGTAGTACCAACGGCATCATCCAAATCACTTGAATTTTCAATGGACGAAGAATATCCATGAAATTCGGTCGCAACCAATTCAGTGTAGAGTTCCCAGTTTGTTAACCGGGGATTCCTAGAAGGCAAAATCTTCGCAGTTACATTTGAGTGTTCAAAGAAGATTAGCGATGATCAGATAATGATTCCTCATCTGATACATGCCAATTCGTCAACTCGTGACTGATTCTATTCGAGCAGAGCGTTATGTCTAACACTTTTTCTCTAGCAGATACCTAGCAGATGAAGGTTGGGCGATTGCCTATGTTAAGCAATCCAAGATCTGTACTACTTAAGTATTCCATCAGACTGGAGCCTCTCAAATTGATATCTGAATTCTGAGCTGCCCCAGATGATGTGATGAGCATTGACATCACTGCCCACAATCAGCGGAAGGCCTTTTGTCACCCAGTGTACGACAACTCGTTTGAAATCATCCGTTGGGGATGGTTCATCATGTGGTAAGTATACCGAACAATCGACGTATTTCCTGTTGAGGTCAACAGAAACATCGATTGGGCTGTACCATTTTGCATGAGTCTGCAAAGATTGATCGTTGCTGTTCTTTTATGCTGAAGATTGATCTGAGCTATTTTAACCGTAGCCCGTACCTAAACTAGGCAGGATTAAGCTTTTTGCAATCTCAGCAAGAAAAAGACCAGCATCGAAAAAACCAGATCGGTATCTATTGAAAGTCGTTAAAGGCAAAAGAGCACAGAATACACTGTGTAAATTGCATAATGCGAATCCATATAAGTGATAATTTGAATAAAATGTCAATATATTCATAATCCCACCCTTATTATGCCTCAGGATAGAGACTGAAGAAGGTTAGCCGATTATCTCGGAGAAACACAAGGTCACCTGCACCATTGCTTCGGGTAGCACAGGAAGGGCTCAATACTGTGGAGGGCACCCTGGTATCCTTTAGGCTCCGTTTGCGGTAAGGTTTTATTTAGACCCCAAACCATTCATTCCTAGGTACGGTACTCATCACACCATAAATTAGGGGTCACCTATGAGGTGGACTTTTACCACCGGAACAGGCAGTCCGTAGTGATAATTTTTAGCCAATTGAAAGAACTTCTACCGACACTACGCGGCTATCTAGGCTGCTCATGAAAAGGAGGTTAATGTTGATGATTAACTCTTGACGTGACCAAGCAGCCCCCAAAAATGGAAGCAGCGAGGAGGAAAAAAATCTATAAAATCGTTTAAAATCGTCAAATCAACCGTGTATGATGTGCTTAAACGTTTCAGGGAGCAAAAGAGCGAGGATCGAGTGCTTTAAGATAAGCGTCGTAGTGGAACATATGACTTCAGCTTGCGGTATTGAGGTATTGAGAACCGTCAGAGCAAACCCTGGACTATCAGATAATGAAATAACACGAAAACTCGATTTCTTAAATTGTTTCCGCAGGTTTTGATGAAGTAGCAAGGGTGCTTGCTCATCGATGATGAAACATACGTCAAAGTGGGTTTCGGACAGCTTCATGGCCAAAGATTCTATATGGTGACGGCACGAGGAGATGTTCTTGCGAAGTTTAAGTTTGTTTTCATGGACGCGTTTTCCAAAGCAGTGTTCGTGACAAATAAGACGATGTACTCGGAGCTGTATAAGGAAGAATGCTTCAAAAACTGCGTTCTACCTTTCATTAAAGCCCATAAGGCTAGTTGGCTAGTTTCCACTAAAGCCGGGAAGTCATCCAGTGGTACCACGATAAAGCCGTAGATTTCATCGATAAAACATAAATCCGCCCAACTGCCCGCAGTTGCAGCCCGTCGAGAGATTTTTGGCATTAATGAAGCGGAAGCTTGAGAAAAGTGGAAAAACGGCGCGGGACGCGACTCAGATGACCAAAATGTGGAACAAATGTCCCAAGGAAGTTGACTCCGGAGGTGTGCAGCGTTTGATGAGAGGACTAAAGAAGAAAGTGCGAATTTTCATAAGAAACGGAGAGAAATGATTTGTATTAGTATTTTTTTTCCTCAAAGAACAGTGAATTACCTTTGTTTTGATTATTTGTACGTCAATCCGTTACCGAGATACTGATGATTATATTATTTCGGACTCTAAATGGACATAGCATTACAATGTGGCTCCTGCATAGTAAGCTGAAAAAGATGTTCGGCCGTTAACGGAGCCTGTGGGGCACCTGGGCACCCCTCACAGTATTTTGTCCCTTACCGCGTTAATGCAGGGCTCTGGCGTGGTGGACCTCTTTTCCCGTGCTACTCGTGGGATCCAATCATGAATACAAACTTAAACCAAAATCAAAATATTAGTAGTAGTGCAGGTAGTAGCAGTAGTAGGGAAGCGAACCCCTTCGCAAGAAGTGGGTTAGCTAGGTCTCCGTTGAGGAGAGCGGAAGCAGGAGGAGGCAGCAGTGCACGTAGTGCCAGTGCTGGAAACCATATTTCATCCCCGGCTAACGCATCGGGTGAGGTTATGTATGGAGCGTGGTTGATGAGGGCCATCAATAAAAGTAGAGATGGGCTCTCTGCGATGGAAGTGGCTGCACAGCAGCTCGACTTCATAATTGACTTTGCGTCCTCGAAGTCTAACATCAGCAAGGACCTCAAGCAGGCCCTGTTCAGACTTTGTAAGTCGATGTTCGCGGCCAAGCAGAACCATGCTGAACCCATGGCGACTGTGGCTGCGGCAGAACCCGTGAAATTGAAGGTGCCGAAGTCTACCCAGACGGAGCCCTTCGTCTTCGCGGGTAGCCCCAAAAGTGCAGAAGCGAATGCTTACAACAAGCAATCGCAGAAGCGCGCGAGGCAGCCGTCAGGGGAGGAGCTACCCGGCGGCGCTCGCAAGGCCAGGCGGATATTAACCCCGAAAACCGGCAGAAGTGCCGGAAAATCGGACCCCAGCCAGGCGTCCCGGAAAGCCGAGAAGGGTGGGCCCGAAAAGGCTGGCCCCTCACGGAGTGATGGGAACAGGGGGTTGCGACCTTTGAGAGGTCCTCAATCACCACAGGCTAGGGCGGATCAGGGGGGGGACGCCCCCTGGACAACCGTAGTGAGAAAGAAGAAGAAGGAGAAGCAGGAAGTTCAGGAGCGCAGGGATACCAGGCCTAAGAAAAGTAGGAGGGTAGGTGCCAAGCGCGAAAAGGGTGATGCGATCATCATCAAGACGGAAGAGTCCAAGTACTCGGAAGTCCTGAAGGCGATGCGCAGTGACGCGAAGCTCGCAGATCTTGGAGCCGACGTACGCAGTGTCAGACGCACTCGTACAGGTGAAATGATTCTCGAGCTTAAGCGCGACAAGGAGCGCAAGGGCGCCGCCTACAAAAGTTTGGCGGAAGAGGTCCTTGGCGAGGGTGTCGAAGTGAGGGCTCTGACGCAGTCAGTGACTCTGAAGGTGATGAACCTTGACGAGATCACCAACGCAGAAGAGCTCGTCACAGCACTGCGGCAACAGTGCGAGATTCAGGTGTCCACCGCTGCCGTTCAGCTACGGAAAGGTCCGGCAGGTACTCAGGTGGCCTTAGTACACCTACCTGTGGCGGACGCAAATAAGTCCGCTAAGGTAGGCAAGATCAAGGTTGGTTGGTCAGTATGCTCACTGAACATACATGAGCAACCGGTGATTTGCTTTAGGTGTAGGGAACCAGGACACAAGTCCTGGGGCTGTAAAGGCCCTGATAGAACCAAGTTGTGTAGGCGTTGTGGTGAGGAAGGTCATAAGGCACTAGGCTGCAAGAACCCTCCCAAGTGCTTGATTTGTTCCGGCAAGTCCGTGAACAACAATCATCCAACGGGAGGCTCAAGGTGCCCGACCTTCAAACGAGCCATTAACGAAAAGTCACAGTGCAGGTAACGCAGCTGAACCTGAACCACTGTGACGCAGCTCAGCAACTGCTGTACCAGGCATTTGCTGAGTGGGGGACGGACATCGCCATCATATCGGACCCATACCGAGTACCCGCCGGCAACGGCAACTGGGTCGTGGATGGATCCGGAAAAATGGCGGCGATATGGACGACGGGTAAATACCCCGTCCAGGAGTTGGTGTCTACTACCTACGAGGGCTTCGTGATCGCCAAGGTAAACGGGGTCCTCTTTTGTAGCTGCTATGCGCCTCCGAGTTGGTCGACCGAGCGGTTCACGCAGATGCTGGACTGCATGACGACCGTGTTGACAGGGAGAAGGCCAGTAGTAATAGCGGGTGACTTCAATGCCTGGGCCGTGGAATGGGGAAGCCGCATCACGAACCAGCGAGGTCAAATCCTGCTAGAGGCACTGGCCGTGCTAGATGTCGATCTGGCTAATGTTGGTACCAAAAGTACCTTCAGCCGAAACGGAGCGGAGTCGATTATCGACGTTACTTTTTGTAGTCCTGGCCTAACGAGTAGTTCGAACTGGAGGGTAGACAATGCCTACACTCACAGCGACCACCTGGCGGTTCGCTACAGTATCGACTACAACAACAGCAGGCAGCGCGTAGAGGAAGCGGCTAGGTCACGGCCAAGCCCTCGTAGGTGGAAGACATCGTACTTCAATGACGAAGTACTTAGGGAGGCGCTCCGTCGTGAGCGTAACCTACTCGGCCTAAGCGGGGACGAACTGGTAGCGGTGCGTGCGTGCGATGCGACCATGCCTAGGAAAGTCCACCCTAGAAATGGGAGACCACCGACGTACTGGTGGACTCAAGCAATTGCGAACCAGCGCCGTGCCTGCCTACGGGCCAGGAGGCGGATGCAGCGAGCACGTACCGAGCAGGAGCGTGAAGAACGACGGGCGGTGTTCACCGCTGCCAAAGTCGCGCTGAAGTCCGAGATAAGGGCAAGCAAAAAGGCCTGCTTTGAGAGACTCTGTCAGAGTGCCAACGTGAACCCGTGGGGTGATGCCTACAGGATCGTTATGGCGAAGACAAGAGGTGCAATTGCTCCTACGGAGCAATCTCCACAGATGCTGGAGGGGATCATCGAGGGACTCTTTCCGCGCCACAAACCTAGCCCATGGCCTCCTTTTGTAGGACAGCCGGGGATTGGGGCTGGCGATGAGGATAGAGTAACCGATGAGGAACTTGTAGGGATTGCAAAATCCCTAAGCATGGGGAAGGCACCAGGTCCGGACGGAGTTCCAAACCTGGCCCTCAAAGTCGCAATCTTGGAGGCTCCCGGTATGTTCAGATCTGCTATGCAGATATGCCTGGACGAGGGAGTATTTCCAGATGCGTGGAAGAGGCAGAGCCTGGTACTATTGCCAAAGGCGGGGAAACCACCTGGTGACCCGTCGGCGTATAGACCAATATGCTTGATTGACACGGCGGGGAAGGTGCTCGAGAAGATCATCCTCAACAGACTGTTGAGGTACACTGAGAGTGTAAATGGTCTCTCAAGCAACCAGTTCGGCTTCCGGAAAGGGAAGTCCACCGTAGACGCTATTCTGACGGTTAAGAAAACCGCTGAGATAGCACTCCAGCGTAAGAGGAGGGGGATTCGCTACTGCGCAGTAGTGACTCTGGATGTAAGGAACGCATTTAATAGTGCCAGTTGGGCGGCTATTGCCGATGCGCTCCTGCGTCTGGGGATACCCGAGTACCTGTACAAGATTCTCGGAAGTTACTTCCAGAATCGGGTATTAGTGTATGACACAGAGGTGGGTCGGAAGTGCTTTCACATAACCTCAGGAGTCCCGCAAGGTTCCATCCTGGGCCCGGTGTTATGGAATGTCATGTACGACGAGGTGTTGAGATTAAAATTCCCGGCGGGTGTGGTCATCGTTGGCTTTGCCGACGATATTACGCTGGAGGTCTACGGTGAATCGATCGAAGAAGTGGAATTGACTGCAGCCCACTCGATCGCAATTGTGGAGGAGTGGATGAGCTCCAGGAAACTGGAATTGGCTCACCACAAAACTGAGGCGGTTGTTGTCAACAACCGAAAGTCGGTGCAGCAAGCGGTGATCAGTGTAGGCGACTGCACGATCACTTCGAAGCGCTCCGTCAAACACTTGGGGGTGATGATCGACGATAAGCTTACCTTCGGTAGCCACGTCGATTATGCCTGCAAGAGAGCCTCCACAGCTATTGTGGCACTGTCCCGGATGATGTCCAATAGCTCTGCGGTGTACGCCAGCAAGCGAAAGCTTCTGGCCAGTGTCGCCTCGTCCATACTGAGGTATGGTGGCCCGGCTTGGGGCACGGCCTTAAGTACCAAGAGCTACCGTAGCAAGCTAGAGAGTACTTATAGGCTAATGTGCCTGAGGGTTGCGAGCGCGTACCGTACCGTGTCACACGATGCACTCTGCGTCATCACCGGTATGGTGCCTATTGGTATCCTTATCATGGAAGACATAGAGTGCTTCGAAATGCGCGGCACAAGAGGCATACGCAGGACTGCCAGACTGGCCTCCATGGTCAAATGGCAGCGTGCGTGGGACAGTTCCACCAAGGGAGTGTGGACTCACAGGTTGATTCCGAGGTTAGATATCTGGGTCAGTAGGCGCTATGGGGAACTAACATTGCACCTGACACAGGTCCTTTCGGGCCATGGTTGCTTTAGACAGTATCTACACCGTTTCGGTCATGCGGGTTCTCCCGAATGTCCAGTTTGTGCAGGTTTAGAGGAAACGGCGGAACACGTTTTGTTCGTGTGCCCGCGTTTCCGCACAATGCGTGACCGCATGTTAGCCACATGCGGTCGGGACACGACTCCGGACAATTTGGTCCAGAGGATGTGTGAAGACGAGTTTGGCTGGAATGCCGTTTCATCGGCTATCACCCACATCGTCTCGGAACTGCAAAGGAGGTGGCGAGTGGACTCGAGGAGTGGCTAGTGCAGACGCTAAACAACAGGTGGTCCAAGGGTTCGCAGTCGGCTACGTAGGTCATACCGGTGCCCTACGGTCGAAATCGACCCTTACAGCGATTAAGTGGCCGCGGGGAGAACATCCTGGTAGCGCTGGCCTACTGGGTTGGTACGAGCCTCTGGTTGTTCGGGGCAGGTGGAGGCCCCTTCGTCATCAATCCCAGCTGGTGCTAGCTGATAGGGCCTGAGCCTTCAGTAGGTCAAATTGCGAAGCCCGCAGTATCAGTTCTTGATACCTGCGGTGCAGCTGGGCGCGGGCGTAGTGGTCGACCCTGCCCGCTTTCAGCGGACAACGGGAGGTGAGGACCACCTGGGAAGCTGGCAAAGCGCCAGCATGCTACCTTGGTGGACCCCCCTAAGCGTGTCATCGATGTTCGTTGCTGCATGGCTACGCAGCTAACCTGGAGGATGCGATGTGCAATAGCCCCTCTCCGAAGCAATGCCTTCTTGGTGGTCCCGGAGAGACGAAGGGTTTGGCGGCAATGGAAATGGTTTAGTGGGTCGGGGGTGTAGTCCTGTTTACTGCTTGCATGTAGTAAATGGTCCCTAACCCCACACGGCGTCTGTTGAGCAGATTATCCCCCCATTGCTTAGAAGAAAAAAAAAAAAAAATAGTAAGCTGAGGACCACTTTATCAATTGATTACCAGGTACGAGTATCCAACACCTCATCGTGCTTTACAAGCAGTTTTGTTGTGGTAAAGCACTTGAATGGCATCCTACATCCCTCAAAAGAAATTGCTGATTCGTATCCATGGTCCACTGTTCTAACTACGTAGACATTTCCTCCGCTTTTTTACCCACACTGTACATGATATCAGCATATTTCGGATGTTCGTCGCTTCCAGCTTTCGATAGATAATAATTTATCCTTGCAGTTACTTTTATCATAATCTCGGCATATCTCGATTTGCGGCAGTAGTTCAGTTTTGATATAAATTATGGTAGACTGTCATTTCAAATTTTGACTTTTCGTGATGTTTAACCTACTTCCATTGCTATCGTTAATCAGTAATCAGTTCTATATGAAAATACATTTCATTGTAAGAAAAGCACTGTGACTAGCACCATTACTGTTTCCCTTTTAATGTTGTATTATAAGAACAAACAAATTCAAGCTGTACACACAATTTTTAGCTTACTCATAAACTAAGTAAATAATCACCTTCGCTGCAAGACAACGGAGCGCAATCACATTGTTTGTGCAGATGTTATTAGTCATCGAGTTAATTTGCACATGTTGGCACACGTTAACTGAAATCGATTGTCACGGTTCAATACGGCATGTGCGAATAGAAGTTCAACCCCACAAACGCCTATCGCGGGGCAAAGACCTTTACGCTTCCAAGACAGATCGCTAGCAAGTATCGACCCAAGCATCGATCAATCTCAGCATATTCGATCGGACACAGCACATGGGGCCTCGTGACAGAAATAGAGTTCATTGTTGCCAGTCAATCTAGCCAGTTTATTGGTTTGTATTTTTTGTGCTGAGTACGAACTTCCTGCACAATGCGACCGGCGTTGCATCGATCTCACATAAATACATCACTTTCTTTGCTGTTTTATTGCAGGAAATCTCGAGCATCAGTTGTCACCAGTCGCATTTTTTGTGAATATAAATGAGACAATCTTTAAAAAATTCAATCAAAATGTAATCTTTTACCAGTTAATTTTAATTTTCGTCCGACGACCAGGAGGACAACACCCCTCCCACTCTGCCCCTCTGGCTACGTCCATTTATGAGGTGAATTATGAGCAACGACGACACGGTATTCATAGATTCATTCATAGATCAAGAATGATGCTATTTTGACCGTGTTTTACATCTTAGAGTGGCTGCAAAAGTGAATTAAAATCCCATTCGTCTTGGGCAGTTGCAACTGATGAGGCGTGTTTGCAAAGATCGTTGCCACAATCCATCTCAATTTATGCATGCAACTGGCGGGGAAAGAAGGTTAACTTCATATCGCTGTCACGCATGTGACGTAATTGCAGTCACATAAGTTGTATTACTGCTTCGGCGACAGATTATGATTGATTACTGCCGTGTGGTCGAGATGGATTTCGAAGCCGGTTGGAATTTCTCATCAAGTGTGCGAACACGAGCGAGTCGATTGCTGAAGATCCCTGTATCAAATTTCGTCTGGGATGCGCGTCTGCTTTTCCAATCAGTCGCATTCCGGTAGGTGGTGGTTTATCTTTGGCCACTGTAAACAGTCCAAAAAAGGGTTTCACACGACTCGGTTTGCCATCGGCTGCTGATGTTACAGATTTTTCTATAAGCACCCACGCTAAATAGCTCGGTCAGACGGTCATAAAAACTCATATTATATCATATACTTGAACAGTGATCCACAGTGGGACGAAATTGGAAACATGCGGTCAAAACCTCAAAACCTTTTAGAGCCAGTGGCTTTGAGGTGATGTTTTGAAAAAGCTACCCATGTAATAACTATAAATAATTTCCAGGTTGGATTAGATAGGAAATAGGAGAATAGTAATGTTAGAATATGTTATACTGTTTTATTTTTATTTTCTTTCTATCCAATACGCATGCAAGCGAATTTCACCGTCTAGTTTTAGATTCATCTCACTGTGCGCTGGAGTCAAGTGGCCTCGTCATCATCGCCCGAGAGTGCTATTCTCTGTGGTCGTCGACGTCTTTGTTGGAATCTAGAATGGCTCATCTGACGATCCACAACCGGTGAAAGTAGCTGTAGTAGAACTTGCCATGCTCCCACGGCGATGATGCATAGAATCGTAAAGACGATCGTACGTGGTGCGTAACATGTCAGGCTGATGCGTTGACATGACTGTCATGCTTCGTTTAGTGAACTCAGAGGACGCACAACTGTCGGAAACGCTCGCGAAATCGTAGCTCAAATAGATCTGCCAAAAAACTGTTTATGACCGGCCATTGACATTCGAACTGAATGGAACCACCTTGACAGCAGATTCTGACCTAGAAATAGCTTTTCACCCGCTCTATTGAGGTCCACTCAATGAACGGCATATTCTGAAGTGCAATAAATTCGCTAATTCAGTTTGCTTCTTCATCAGTAACTGGTTGAATACAACCACTTGATGGTGGCATTGTAGATATGCGTGATAACGCTCTGTGTAGCATCTGATGCGTGTTTGCATTTGCACTTGGTTGGTAGTCGCTGATGTCACATCACACACAAACATCAATTGAAATGCAGGCAAGGAATCCGTCTCTCTAGTAGCCCTCAGCCCAGGCATTCAACAGCTTTATTTATGTCCAGTGAGTAAAACCATAACTCTCCACAAGCCGGGCGGGTGAACTGACTTAAGCATCCATCTTCAGTCCGCGTTGTTTGTTGCCATACTTCCGCGAGCAGTGTCAAAATAGGTTACGCATGTTATAAAACAAACTCAAACTGGGTGATGGATCGACTGCCCGGGAACCGTTGGATTTAATAGGCAGGTGTTCCGAATCTGTCGACGGTGTTTGTGTAGTAGCGGGCCCAGAGGATGATGGATCGCGAATGTTGATTTAGTTTGTTAATAGTTCATTTCAAGGAGTATTGATTGATTAGATTACTTTAGAAAAACAGACAAAATTGCTGATTGGTGAGCTCGTTTTATATTATCGGTTTTCTTCAAAGTTACAGAGTAGAACACTGTTTATGCTTACGTTCCCTTACAACACATGAGATTATACAAGTTCAAGATTATGGATTTGTTGCTAGCTATATGGTTTCCCACAGAAAGTAGTGCTTCTGAGAGGGATAGAATCCGTTTTCAGCTGCTGTTCTATGTTATGGTAATATTGTAAAGAAACCTAATCTTACTTACGCAGTTGATATCAATTCTCCACTGGGCGAAGTAGAGCTGAAATTGCGACTAACCTTTATTTCTTGACAGATTAACGGATTTGATAAACGACAGTCTTCGGTCCAAAAATTCCTGTTGGCCGGCTAGTTTGAGAATCAGAATCGACGTGATCTTCTTATTGCACGTGACTGAATGAAAACACAAGACTTCATCAAGGAAAAAATATTGCATATGTTCTTACATGAATACCTGCAGAACTATTTTCAACATTCTTTTGTAACGTCATTTAGAACCCTATTCGTAGTTTTCGTTCTCATTGATAAAAATTGTTTGTATTTGTTATGTATACTAGAGTTCGTCGTGAATGTCGCAAACTGACAGCATAACTTCAAGTTTAGTCTGAACACCAACCAAACAAGACGCCACCTATGCACATTAAAAAGAACTAAAGAAATATTTCGTAAATTCAAATCTATTGCGTCTTAGAGAATTGACCAGAATTTCTCTCGTCGCTCCTACTAAATTGCGCCGATGGGCTAATATGAAAATTCCCAAATTAGCCAATTAAAAGAAAACAAAAGATAGTACAACCATTGTACGCATTCGGGTGGAAATTGCGTTCTTCTAAATTAGCTCAACCCTTTTTTAAGTCTGGATCGCGATTGTTCATTTATTAACGTGGAGTGCGTCAAAGCGATAAGATCGTTTTTAGTCGGAGTGATTTCGAAAGTGTTTGAATTTAACCTAAGTCTAATTGTGACTTTGTATTTCGGTTTAAACTAAACTCGAAGTAAGTTTCGGGAGTTTTAGATTTACTTAGTGTATTAATTTCAGTTTCTGTGTCTTTTATGTTCATCGTTTAGAATTTTGAATTTGTCGAGTCGAATTGTAATATTTTGAAAAAAGTGCCTGAGATATTGTGAGATTTGGTGAATAAGAATTCAGGTAAGCCTAACTTGATTATTTAGTGAGCAAATTAAGTGAGAATCCGCGTTGAATAGGCCCTCCTTGCCCAATCAACGTGGGCGGCTAATCTGGGCTAGTACAAATCGGAAGCCCTCCCTCGGATACGGCTGGGACTACAATCGGCCGCCACCAAGAGGCTGTGAGTTCCCGAGAACGCCACCGATCCGAATTGCTGTGTAACATCGGCTACCAACGTTTCGAAGCTCGTGTGACATTTCGCTCGCCAATAAGACGTCCGGCGTGAGCACCGTTCCAAAGCTCTCCACTCCACTACAAGGGGACGCCTTTACCCCTTATGCGACGCCGACGCGCGAATCACATGGTGGTTTTACCGGTCGATGGAGTAAGTTTGTTCCACAGCTATTGGAAGTTTTGCAATCGGTAAACCGCATGGGACAACCGACGAGGGATTGTCGCCGAGAAGAAAAGGTCAGATCTGACTATAGTAAATAAGAATTTGCTCATACATAAATTCAAAATTGAATTAAATCGTGACGTCACAGTAGGGATTAGGCTTGCTTGAATTTAAATAAATATTTACTCGTTAAAGTTAAGGCAATCGATTTGAACTCGATAAATTTAAATTTTTATCAAATAAAGTAACTTCGGATTGAATGTTTGATTTAAATAAACTTACTTCTAGATTAGTTAGATTACTCCACTAGTTTATTACGTCACGAATTGGTTTTTGGCTAGATTTAAGATTGGTGTTTGGGTTCTTTTAGTGAATAAGCATTTCCCCCATTGGTTAATTTCTGAATTTATTTTCGGTTTCGGTTGTTTTGAAGATTTTGGAATTGGTTCTGGTTAGTTTTTGGAGACGTTTGGGTTGTTTTAGTGCGACATCGGTTCTCATTAACTAGTTGACCTGCCCTGAGAGGGTAGTTTCATGCCGGGTAATTAGAAAGAGCTAACGGTCCTTCTTATTGGAAGGTGGCGCGTAAGCCGTTTGCTTAGCGTAACAGAACGGAACGTTACACTTTAACAATCTTCTAGGGTTCATCTTGGTTAAGCATTCCACTAATAAATTGGTTAAGAATTCCTCATCTCTAGGAATTTATCAACATATTACTTCAGATATTTCCTTTAGGCAAATTAAAATTAATATTTATGTTCAAAATTATTATACGGATTGAGATCATCCCCATAAACAGAATACTCTACTAACACAATCTCCCTATCCCGTGACGTCTATGAAGATAGTTTGGGTTCCCTGTATCTTCTTAAGTAGACGTTGAACTAACATTGTCTCCCTTCCTCAGAGAATGTAAGAATGTGTCCAGGCGTATAATGCTTGTTTTATTTATTTATATCATGCAGGAAAAAATGCATATAGATTTCTCAAAACCGCTTAATCTGTACAGCCACCCACAGATTCATACAGTTGTTAATACTATGCTATATTACATCAGACATTAGCTTTAAATATATGTAGGAATTCAACCCAAGCTTCCTTAAGAAATTTCTCGAGGAAAACTTCTAGTGTTTTTTTAATTCCTAAATACATCATTTTTTATATCTTCAAGACTTTTCTTCATAGATTACTACCAGTAATTGGGTCCTGAAGCCCTGTTTCAATTTTAGTACCAAACGATTAAATTTTGTCCAGAAACACTTGTTCACTGATGATGACAAGGACGCATTTTACGCGCAGCTCGAACGCGAGTACGACCGCTGCCCAAGCCACGACGTCAAGATCATCATAGGAGACTTAAACGCTCAGGTTGGCCAGGAGGAGGAGTTCAGACCGACGATTGGAAAGTTCAGCGCCCACCGGCTGACGAACGAGAACGGCCTACGACTGATAGATTTTGCAGCCTCCAAGAACATGGCCATTCGCAGCACCTACTTCCAGCACAGCCTCCCGTATCGATACACCTGGAGATCACCACTGCAGACGAAATCACAAATCGATCACGTTTTGATCGATGGACGGCACTTCTCCGATATTACCGACGTCAGAACCTATCGTGGCGCTAATATTGACTCCGACCACTACCTGGTGATGGTGAAACTGCGCCAAAAACTCTCCGTCATTAACAATGTACGGTATCGACGCCCGCCTCGGTATAACCTAGCGCGACTAGCCCAACCGAACGTCGCTGCCGCATACGCGCAGCATCTCGAGGTAGCGTTACCGGTAGAGGGCGAGCTTGACGTAGCCCCTCTTGAGGACTGCTGGAGCAACATAAAAGCAGCCATCAACGAAGCAGCTATCAACAAAGCAGCCGAGAGCATCTTCGGGTACGTGGAAAGGAGGACATGTGACGATTGATTCGACGAAGAATGCAGGCAGGTTTTGGAGGAAAAGGATGCAGCGCGGGTTGCAATGCTGCAGCAAGGAACGCGACAAAACGTGGAGCGATATAAAAGAAAACGAAAGCAGCAAACCCGCATATTCCGGGACAAAAAGCGCCGCCTGGAAGAAGCGGAATGTGAAGAAATGGAACAGCTGCATCGTTCACAAGAAACGCGAAAGTTCTACGGGAAGCTTAACGCATCCCGAAAAGGCTTCGTGCCGCAAACCGAAATGTGTAAGGATAAGGACGAAAGCATCTTGACGGACGGACGTGACGTGATTGAAAGGTGGAAGCAGCACTACGATGAACACCTGAATGGCACGGAGAACACAGGCGCCGAGGGTCACTACAGCGGAGGAAGTGGCTACGTCAGCACGGCGGATGAAGGAAACCAACCTGCCCCCACATTGAGGGAAGTTAAGGATGCCATCAACCAGCTCAAGAATAACAAGGCCGCTGGTAAGGATGGTATTGGAGCTGAACTCATCAAAATGGGCCCGGAGAGGTTGCACCGGTTGATTGTCAGAATCTGAGAAACGGAACAGCTGCCGGAGGAGTGGAAGCAAGGGGTCATATGCCCCATCTACAAGAAGGGCGACAAACAGGAATGTGAAAACTATCGTGCGATCACTATCCTGAATGCCGCCTACAAAGTGCTATCCCAGATTATCTTCCGTCGTCTATCACCAATAACAAATGAGTTTGTGGTATGTTATCGAGCTGGTTTCATCAACGGCCGCTCGACAACGGACCAAATCTTCACTGTACGGCAAATCCTCCAGAAATGCCGTGAATACCAAGTCCCAACGCATCACTTGTTCATCGATTTCAAAGCGGCTTATGATAGCATCGACCGCAAAGAGCTATGGAAAACATGGACGAGTACAGCTCTCCCGGGAAGCTCACAAGACTAATAAGAGCAACGATAGACGGTGTGCAGTATCGCGTGAAGATTTCGGGTGAACATTCCAGTTCGTTCGAATCCCGCCGGGGACTTTGTCAGGGTGATGGACTTTCGTGCCTGCCGTTCAACATCGCGCTAGAAGGTGTCATGCGGAGAGCCGGGTTCAATAACCGAGGTACGATTTTCACAAGATCCAGCCAATTTGTTTGCTTCGCGGATGATATGGATATTGTCGGCAGAACATTTGAAACGGTGGCAGACCTGTACACCCGCCTGAAACGTGAAGCGACAAAAGTCGGCCTGGTGGTGAATGCGTCAAAAACAAAGTACATGCTGATAGGCGGAACCGAGCGCGACAGAGCCCGCCTGGGAAGCAGTGTTACGATAGACGGGGATACTTTTGAGGTGGTCGATGAGTTCGTCTACCTCGGATCCTTGTTAACGGCTGATAACAACGTTAGTCGTGAAATACGGAGACGCATCATCAGTGGAAGTCGCGCCTACTATGGGCTCCAGAACAACCTGCGGTCGAGAAAGATTCACCCTCGCACCAAATGTACCATGTACAAAACGCTTATAAGACCGGTGGTCCTCTATGGACATGAAGCATGGACCATGCTGGAAGAGGACCTGCAAGCACTTGGAGTGTTCGAACGAAGGGTGCTTAGGACGATTTTTGGCGGAGTACAGGAAAACGGTGTGTGGCGGCGGAGAATGAACCACGAGCTCGCTAGGCTCTATGGCGAACCCAGTATCCAAAAGGTTGCGAAAGCCGGAAGGGTGCGCTGGGTAGGGCATGTTGCAAGACTACCGGACAACAATCCTGCAAAGATGGTGTTCGCGTTGAATCCGGTTGGCACAAGAAGGCGAGGAGCACAGCGAGCGAGGTGGCTTGATCAGGTGCAACAAGATCTGGAAAACGTGGGCCAAAATCGAAGTTGGAGAGACACAGCCATGTACCGAGCAAATTGGCGTAACATCGTTAACGAGGTTTTATCAAATTAATTGATGTAACACCAACTAAATAAATAATAACACTTGTTCAATAGGCTGTCCCTTATTTTTCGAAAATGTGAAATGTTATAAGTTCGTTTTGGTAAAAAAAATCGGGTAACAATTTGAAGTCCGTACGTGGACGCTAAATAGTGCCCCAACGGCCCTGAAGGTATCTATGAAGAAAAGTCTTAAGGTTATAAAAATTTATGAATTTAGGAATTCAAAAAAAACACTAGAAGTTCCCTCGAGAAATTTATTGAGGAAGCTTGGGTTGATTTCCTGCAGATATTTAAAGGAAATGTCTGATGTAATATAGCATAGCATAGCATTAAAGGCTGTATAAATTTGTCGGTTGGCTGTACAATGTTCATTGTTTATTTATTTATTTTTTTGGTGCACGTCGATAAAAACATGTTTTACTGTTTATTTTTTTAATTTTGTCACATCCCTTGATTGAAAACTCAAATTTTGGGCGTATTTTGTTCTCCGTATCCCTCCCAAAATGTCAGATACGAACAACCCCAGTGTTGACACTTTTTAAAAAGTAAAACCTCAGTGGAAATTTGTCGTTGGAGTGAACATCAAACATGATCAAAAGTGTCAAGGTTCTAATTTGGATTAGTTTTTGAAATTAAAGTTTAAATACGATAGAGCCGTTATTTGATCAGGAAAATTTGCCAAAGCAGTAGCAAGGACACGCTCTGTCGTGTTATTTAATAAAAATTAGATTTTATCAAAAAGTGTAGGACCCAATTCTGCTGGGATTATGCTATAAACAAGTTTTTGAATTTCATCAAGAATCTCGCCATAGATCCTTAGCCGAGGGATCATTTGTTGGAGATTCTTTATTAAATTAATCTAGAGAATACTCCAAAAATTATTCTAGAGATGGAGATTAATTTTTGAACAATTAATATTTTGCACAAATTGTGTCATGATTTCTGGAAAGAATCACCTGAAATCTTGATAATTTTTGTGAATTTCTGCATTTTTTCTTTTTAATAATTCAAAAAGTCGGCATTAGGAGTGCTGCACTAAAAATACTAAGATGAAATAATGGGGTTGTGATACTTTTCCCCAAATGTCAGTTCCCCGAATGTCGGGGAAATGGCATTCGGGGAAATTGGTCATTCGGGGAACTGGCGTTCGGGGAAACGACATTCGGGGAAAAGTAGCACAATCGAAATAATGGTGTTCTAACGATTCTTCAAAGAAGTTTATGCAGGAATTGCTAGAAGATTGCGAAAAGCAAGTATTCAAAGTGTTCAAAAGAAAAATCCCTTAATTAACTCCTTGAGGAAGTCTTGTCAAAGCATAAATGTGTATTTAGTCGAATTCTTGAAAATATTTCGGATTGATTTCTGTAAAATCCCTGTACTAGTTTTGGAGAAGTTCTCAGGAGTAATTCTAGATGACGTTGTGTTTTCTCAAAATTTCAAAGATTTTGTTGTTGTAGATAAACACAGTGGTTTCAAACGGTCTACATACATGATTGACGACAAATAAATAAATAAATAAATTTAAAGGAATGGTAACGTTTATTGATGTGTTTTCCTAAGTGATTGCTCTTTGCATAATCCAAATTATAAATTGAAATTGTTTTAAGAACAATTATGTTGAGGCAGTAGCGCAACCAGGATTTGGCTCTAGGGGGGGTTTTGTGAACTTGAAAATAATGTGTTTTTGGGTAAATAAACGGGTGTAAAAAATTTAAAAATATTGCGAGATTACCATTAAAAAAATGTTACACCATATGCAAACTTAATCTTTTCTTGTCCACCCATACATTTTTATGTAAATTTACATCTCTACTTAAGAGAAGTCTGTGTACCTGATGAAATTTTTCAAAAATAAATCTAAAATATGTTTTTTTTTAATTTTATTTATTTGGAAGGCCCAAACTCCCGGAGGCTTCACGGGGCCGAAATGCATCTTTTTCACATTGAAAACATTGAAAACAATAGACGAATGATACTTGAAATATGTTTGTTGGTTATAGAAAAACCTTAGGGTTCCAAAGAAACTTTCGTTGTTTACAAACATTGTCTTAAATTCTACGATTTTAATATAAATGGTTAAACGAGATTACAATATCTGATATCGTTTCAATCTACATTTACATATTTCGTAGTTTGATCGAAAGTTTTCCAAGCTACATATGGATGCACACTAGACTGGCCCAGCTCAGTATGGAAGAAAAATAAAGTTGTATAATTCCACGGGGCACCCCCCAGAACTATTCCTTAGGGTTAGAGGAAGACTGCCTGAAAATTTCAGCTCATTTGGTCGTTCCATGAGCTGGCGCATTTGAATTGATGTTAATATGGGATTCCTAGCTCAAGCATATGGGAAACAGTACATCATCTACTGTTCTGTTCAGGAAAACTGTTGTTCGCGTTCAATTGAACCCAGAATGTCAAAAACGCTACTTGATACCATAGCGAACAATATTGTAGAAGGTTGTATCATGATTAAAAGTGATAATGTTGGTGTTTTAACTATCTGAAGTAGATCTGCAATACAGCTCTGCATTTCTTCAACATAGCATGATAGTTAACACTAGGCGCATCATAGCCACCTATGACGCTGGGTGAGCTGTTGCGCAAGTCGCATGCATATATGTGACTGTACGGGAGTTCCGATCTAAGCCTTACTTTCAACAACTGAAATGTTAATGAAAATGAGCTTAAATCCAGATACAACCTTCTGCAATTATGTTTATTAGGGTATCAGCTAGTGTATTCGTCATTCTGGGCACAATTGAACACTATCAATTAGTATACAGAACGAAACAGTGACCATGGGTCAATTTTCAATATATTTGAAACGAAAATCCCATACAAACTTCGAATTGAATGCGCCAGCTGGTGGCGCAACCAATTTATTTGAAATTTTGAGAGACCTTTTTTCTTACCCTAAAGCACATATCTAGGGGGTGCCCCGTTGAATTTTACAACTTTTTTGTTTGAGGGCCAGTCTAATGCACACACATACATGAGAATGATAGTGTTCAATCATGCTTTGTCTTTTTTGTTCCTTACATAAGTTTTCAAGTTTTTTCAACGAACAGAATCTTTCATCACAAGTCTCAGTAAGAAGCATTGCGGCTATCATTAGCAGTTTGTCGAAGGCAGATATTGAAGCATTTCCATATTGTGGACGAACATTTGTGATTTTTTAGCTTAGCAACGGAACCACCATTTCCCATAATATTTCCTAGGATTTTTATTTGTAATCATTGGAAATCAAAGAATTGCTATTCCGGAAATTCACGAGGTCCTAAAATTTGGCAAAATGCTGAACCAAATAAAAGATTTTTCAAAGCATCGAATTTTGCATCAAACAGCTTGTTAAACGGTATCGATGCATATATGCATGGTTGTTTGAAACAAACTTCTCTTCAAAAACCTGTAGCTTATTTATCAGAAAAAGCAAGAAAACTACGTTTTATAACTCTTCCATGGTCTCCAAATTAGAGAGCCTCAATTTAGAACAACATAATTGTTAATACAACTCACTGCTCCAGTGTTTGTGGATTTTTGTGTTGAGCTTCAAAAATATATTTAAAATTTCTTATAAAAAAATTCGGCCTTGGGGGGGGGGGGGGGGTTAACCCCCAAAACCCCCCCATTGGTTGCGCCACTGTGTTGAGGTGATACTAAAAATATCTGAAGAGCTTGAAGAGCTTTCTTGAAAACTATTGTCAGGTATATCACCGCAATTTCCGAGCAATTTTCAAGATGATGATTTTGAAGCTGATTTTACTTAAGAGTAAATATGAACGCGTGTGTACTAGGCTGTTCCTTATTTCTCGAAAATTAAAATGTTATAAGTTTGTCATTGTAAAGGGGCCCAGATAGCCGTAGCGGTAAACGCGCAGCTATTCAGCATGACCATGCTGAGGGTCGTGGGTTCGAATCCCGCTGGTCGAGGATCTTTTCGTAAAGGAAATTTTCTCGATTCCCAGGGCATAGAGTATCTTCGTACCTGCCACACGATATACACATGCAAAAATGGTCAATCGGCAAAGAAAGCTCTCAGTTAATAACTGTGGAAGTGCTCATAAGAACACTAATCTGAGAAGCAGGCTTTGTCCCAGTGGGGACGTAATGCCAGAAAGAAGAAGAAGAAGAAGTTTGTCATTGTAAAGTGCTCTTTTTAATGAGAAAAAAAAATCAGGTAATAATTTGAAGTTCGTACGTGGACGCTAAGTGCTCCCCCATCGGTGCTGAAGGTATCAGGTGTAGATGACATCTAAATCGAGCTCGCTGCACCAGTGCACGCAACATGAGTACGAAAAGCCTCTAGTAACAAATTCTGCTGCGCGCGTTGATAGTCAATAAAGAAGTGTTTTCAATAGAAAAATCGAACATTTGGACTCAAGAATAGCTTTTGAAAATGGCCTATAATTTTTTTGCATGCAACATATTTGAAAAAATTTAACTCCGAAATTGTTGATTTTAGAGAAAAATGCTCTATGAAGAAGTTGTAGGATCATAAGAAAAAAAAAATATACACTGAAAAAATATTTCATTTATTTGCATTAAAAATTTATAAAAAAAAAAAATATTACGCAAGAAACTCATTTTCAATATTTTTTTGAAAATCGACCAAAAGTTTTTATTTAAAATTTCTCCATCACGAAACTTTGTCCCAAACATCTGTTTATTATCAAGATTTTATGGTAAAAATTTGAAAAAATATTGGAATTTTTAAGTTTTATTATTGAATTTTTCAAGAAAAAAAACATAAAATATTTTTTCAGTGTATATTTTTCTCATAGCCCATACGAGTCACTTCAAATTTTTCTAAAATCAACAGTTTCGATGTTAGAAATTTTCAAATAATTTTCAAATGCATGCAAAAAGTTAGAGGTCATTTTCAAAAGTTATTCTCGAGTCAAAATGATCGATTTTTTTTATGGAAAACACTTATTGTGCCATACAATAAACGTGCAGAATTTAATGCAAATCGAAGATGGGCGAGTTCTGTGACTGATCGATTTGACATGGAATTCGTCAAAACAAGGCTGTCTCTTCACTTGTGTAAACATCAAATTTGATTGTAAACATGGGACGAATGCCCCTTCTGGGTAAATAACAAAAAAAATGTAAACATGTGACTTCATTCCTATCGTAGCATCTACGATCTGGATCACTAGATTATTTTTTTAACAAATTTATTCGAGGTGGATAGGAATGACGTCGGTAAGAAGCTGCCAGTTGACGGAATATTTAATCTTAATATTGGTAACCGTGATTAACATGTTTATACACACAAGCAACTAGGGTCGTTTCTATCAAAGAGGGTAGCTATGTATAGTGACAGCCTGAGACGAGACTCGCGAAGACGGTCTTCTTTTTTTGTGATTGCTGAGTTTGTTCTTATTCCACTTTGTGTTTATACCAATTATGCGCATGCTGTTCAAACCCTCACATGAATCTCTCAGCAAAAAATGATTGAGTTTGCATCACATCGAATCATAAATAGCCGTTTGAGTGAAATTTCATGCCAGCAAACGTAGCAGAAATTAGAAAGAATAAATCTTCTGCTTAGATTTATCGGCAACTTTAAAAAAACTGCTCCACCGACTGAGGTTTTTAAAAACAGTTTACTTTGAACACAATACTTTTCACTTTTTCAGCCATAAAAACGGTGGGCTGCATTTGACGTTTCGTGAGAGGGGAATCTGGGCTGCATATGACGTTGATATTTTTCCTCTTCGCGAGTCTCTCTCAGGTGACAACTATTCGTAGGCTGCTTCGCTTCACCATAACGTAATACTCCTCCTTAACCTACGATACCGAGCAGTTTATTGAATGCCTTATAATTCTGCCTAATTAGTGGCTCGGTAAATCCGTCCGCTGGTTGCTGCTTTGTCGAAACGTAATCCAAGTAATGTCGGCATGATCCAGAGCTTCACAAACAAAATGATACCGAATTAAGATGTGTTTCGTACGGGTATTATAGCCTTGATTTCTGGCAACGCATATGGCAGATTGGTTGTCGCATAGTATTGGCACTTAATGATTTCCGTTGATTTGTTTCAACATCTGTTGCCACTAGAGAACTTCCTGTGTAGTTCTTGATAAAGCAGTACATTCGGCTTCACAAGTTGCCACAATATACTGTCGTTTGCAGTTCCACGAGATTTCTCCTCCCATCTTTACTGCGAAGGAAATGTCTGGTCTTGTTGCTTGAGCGATGTACGTCAATGACTCGACTGCCTCTATATACGGGATGGCCTGTATGCTGTGCACTTCTTCTGGTTTGTTGAACCATGTTGAACCGCTCGAGAACACCCTTAACGTACTGCTGTTGATCCAACGAAACCTTGCCATTCGCTCTACCACGTGTGATTCTCAGCCCTATGCAAAACCTTGCATCTTCGTTTTGAAGCGGCTGTGAAGAAAAGTCTTCAGCTTCTTTTTTATTTCTGAATTGTTGGTGAACAAAAGGAAATCGTTCACATACATTGTTACAAACGTCATCGATTCACCGTCAATCTTGAAATATACACAGGTATCCATCATATAACGTTCCAATTAAAACTCACGTAATGCTTCATCTAGTGGAAGATACAACGCTTCCTTCAAAATGCATACCTTTTTTGGATCTTGAACAAAACCATCAAGTTGCTGTCTATTTGATCTACGTCTAGGTCGTATTGAGCCGCCAAGGACATCAGATAGCGAATTGTCGAGTAACGTACGGTAGGGTAATGAACCTCATCGAAATCGACTCCGTAACGCCGGGAACACCTTTTCATGACGAGCCTGGCTTCAACACGCTCCACTGTTCCATCTGATCAACGTTTCGTCTTGTATATCCATTTGTTCTTAATTGCCTTTCGTCCATTCGGTAAATCAGTCAACTCCCAGGTTTCGTTTTCTACCAAAGCTTGAATTTCATCTCGCATGGCAGTTATCCACCGGTCTCATTCGGATCGCTTCGGCGTAGATGCTTGGATCGTCTGTGATCTCAGAAGTCATCGGGGTTGGGTCTGTAAAATCATCTGGGCCAGTGATTGAACTAAAATACATGAAATCAAAATACTTGACTAGGGGCTGGCCCTCCCGACCGCTGCGCTTAAATCCTTGCTGCTCTTCAGCGGATCAACCAGATTGCGGTAGGAGCGCAGCGCTAGCCTCGGCAATTTCCGCGGAAGGATGATTGAGTGCAGTTTGTTGAACATTAGGACGGGACGTGACAGCTCAACTAAGACTGCCCCGTTGTTTTTCAGTCGACAACCTTGACGATGCAAAAACCAGTGCTACCAGTGTACTTTTTAAGAAAATCTTGTGAACAAACTCAAATATCAGTGCTCATAATTTGGATGTTTCTTGCACGTTCCATCCAATTAGTGCAATAGAGGATGCTAGCTTCTTTTAAATCAGGTTTATATTCAAAACCGACGTTATTTTTAAACAAACTTGGCACATTTTTCCTTATATTGCTCTAAAATAAATACTTTTCAATTATTTAGCACTTGCAGTAAACCTAACATAAAATATAAATATATTTGATACAAAAAGGTTTCATAAGAAAGTTCCAAACTTTTGATAAAAACTTAAACTTATGAACTAGCAACACGGCCGGGCTAGCAACAAAGTGCCCTGTTGCAATTCAACTCAACGATGTGAAAGTAGGCCTTTGCCAAAATGACCAATGTGAAGTGGTTTTTTTTTTTGACAGGCAATTGGTTTCGTTTTTGTACTTTGACCTGACACGTCTTGTCTTAGGTCAGACCTACAATATAGATTCATTTTTCCAAGTGTAATTTTATGAAACCTGTTATGGTTCGTCCACTTGAACACCAAAAATGGAACAAAACTACTGTATATCGATAAGTAACTTCTACTGCTTTGCACTTTGTCACCAATATCGCATTAACGAAGCCGTATCATGCGAAATCTAATTAGCGATCGACTGAGGTACACCACAGCACATGTAGGGTGATGTGCGCCAATTATTTTTGGAGAAACAACTGATATTTTATTGAAGTTTTTTAACGCTAGATTGAACGCCGTTTTACAATAGGGGCCGTCCATAAATGACGTAGCATTTTTTCACTGATTTTTTACTCCCCCCTCCCCACTCGTAGCATTTCATCACAAATGTTGATACCCCCCTTGGAAAATACATAGCATATCAAGCCCCCCCCCGTCTATAATTTTTTATTTGATTTCCTCAACAATTGGGCTAAAACGAAATGAAAATCAGAAATTTAATATAACTCGTGAAACGTCAGGATAATCTGACGAATAATAGTTTGATATACAGGGGCGCTACGAAGTCATTTTTTTTAATTTTTGTTACGAGATTTAAGATAACCTTTTCGTCATGAGTGACTTTCTCGGGAATGGGATTCGATCCCAGGTTCTCGGCGTGAGAGGCATCAGTTCTAACTACTACACCAGGCACTCCACAGCCAAAAGTCATTTGGAAAACAGTTTTAAACAGACTTATTTCCTGTTTGAGTAACATAATTTTGCTTTCCAGTTTCATATAGGTTCAATTTAATTTGTAGTACTTTTGCTGATGATAGCATTAAAACATAAAACAAGTTTACAGCTAAAAACAAAGTGAAAATTGAGTGGTTTAGATAATTACCAGGGAAATTTCGATAACACTAATAACACTCATTATTCTCCAGGATATTCCACCAAGAACGATGATAACAACACAAATCGATGAGTTGCTTGGGCGGAGATGTTCTACGACATTGAATACATTATCTCACTGAATACATATCTTGTTTTACTGTGATAATATGAATATTTACCTAAATAAGCATATTTTAATTTTTTGAAGAAATGAAGCTCCAACATAAAATAAGTAGAGTAAAGTGGGGCAAAAGTTCGAGTGGGGCAAGAGTTTCTTTTTAAGATTTCTAGCTCAATTCAAAACCAAACTTATAAATGTCATGGTGGTTCGAATTATATTCAAGTAAGAGACATTCACTCCATATATTATGAAAATTGATTGTGATTTGGAAAAGTTATGGCTGTTTGTCGTTTTTCGACGTAAATATTGTAATTTTCGGTCAAACTTTCGTTGCATGGAACCAAATAAAGATAAAATCTTTTTCAATATTTTATGTAAGGGCGTTTGTAGGCCTATCATAAGGATGCTTTGAGATGTATAAGTTTTTGCATAAATGCTTGGAAACAATTTTTGGCAAAAGTTCGAATCAGCGGGGCAAAAGTTCGACCCATGTATAAACTCACGGGAAAAATAACAAATTGCCTAAAATCCAAACATTATCTTCAAATTTAGCTAAATTTTCCCGATTGTGCGAAAAATGTCCCCAAAATTTTACATATCCACTTAGTTTTGCGAAAAACTGCTATTTTTGAATATATTACAATTAACCCTGTTTTGGGCAAATTTTTGATGAAGATTTAGTGTGTATTTTTCGGCAAACTTAAGTTTACGGCTGGTGTAAAGTATGCCTGTCATAAAAGTATCGATATTTTGTGTTTTAGCCAGCGAACTTTTGCCCCACACTAGATTCGAACTCTTGCCCCACCGGTGGGGCAAAAGTTCGAATAAGACAATCAATTTTGAAACTGTTGTAACTAAAAATGGGTAAATATTTTGACACAAGTTTGTTCAGCAAAATTATAACCAATATGTTGAAGGTTCACTGTATGGTATTTGTTTTGTTTCAACTGCTATTGATTTCTTGGAAACTTGGATTACACCACTAAGGTCGAACTTTTGCCCCACCTTACTCTATAACACTTAAACGATTCATTCTATGTCTTGATAACAAATGAAAAACAATGTTTTTCATGTCGATAAGGCATTGTTTTATAGTTAACTTTAAATTGTTTGTTCATCAATTGATAAATTTAGACACGAATATAATATCATATTCACATTTGTTTTCAAAGCTGTCTTAAATTTATTTGATTTCATATATTACGGAAATTTAAAATTTTATAAAAAAAATTAATGTTAGTATATGATTTTTTTGAAGTTGAGACATCGTATTAAAACCCGCCTAAAAACTCGAACAAAAAAAGTGATAAATTACTACTCTTTAATGAATGTTCGAATCCTCTGAGCAGAATCTCAAATAGAGAAACTTAAAAGTAGATGGAGTACCGTGTACCTGTTGATTCCGCTCCTAAATGCTTATCTTTGACAGATACGCGTATTTCGACTACCACTTGCAGTCTTTTTCAGTGTCAGTTACTCGTATCCACTGAGTAACTGACACTGAAGAAGACTGCAAGTGGTAGTCGAAAATATGCGTATCTGTCAAAGATAAGCATTTAGGAGCGGAATTAAAAGGTACACGGTACTCCATCTACTGATAAATTACTGTTTGTTAATGATTTCTTTCATAGTTTCAATTTTTACCGACATGATTCAAAATGCTACGTCCACTAGTTGGGACCCCTCCCTCCCCCTCGTCACACATCGTCACAAATTCGTGAGAACCCCCCTCCCCCCTAAAATGCTACGTTATTTATGGACGACCCCATACTAATAGGCAAAAATCGTGCGTTGAGCACTCGATACTTTTGCATTTTATCAAATGAATGATATCAGGAGATATCTATCGAAGAGATAAAATGAAATTAAAACAAATTCATACCAGTAGAGTAAGGTGGGGCAAAAGTTCGACCTTAGTGGTATAATCAAAGTTTCCAGGAAAACAATAGCAGTTAAAACAAAACAAATACTATACAGTGAATCTTCAACATATTGGCTATAATTTTGCTGAACAAACTTGTGTGAAAATATTTACCCATTTTTAGTTATAATAGTTTCAAAATTGATTGTCTTATTCGAACTTTTGCCCCACCGGTGGGGCAAGAGTTCGAATCTAGTGTGGGGCAAAGTTCGCTGGCTAAAACACAAAATATCGATCCTTTTATGACAGGCATACTTTACACCAGCCGTAAACTTAAGTTTGACGAAAAATACACACTAAATTTTCATCAAAAAATTGCCCAAAACCGGGTTAATTGCAATATACTCAAAAATAGCAGTTTTTCGCAAAACTAAGTGAAAATGTAAAATTTTGGTGACAGTTTTAACACGATCAGACAAATTTAACTAAATTTGAAGATAATATGTGGATTTTAGGCAATTTGCAAATTTTTTCGTGATTTTATACATGAGTCGAACTTTTGCCCCGCTGATTCGAACTTTTGCCCCACTATGGGCCAAAAATTGTTTTCAAGCATTTATGCAAAAACTAATACACCTCAAAGCAACCTTATAATAGGTCTAGAAATTCCCTTACATAAAATATTGGAAAAGATTTTATCTTCAATTGGTTCCATGCTTCGAAAGTTTGACCAAAAATTACAATATTCACGTCGAAAAACAACAAATAGCCATAACTTTTCCAAATCTCAATCATTTTTTATGATATTTGGATTGGAAGTCCCTTACTTGAATAGCATTCAAACCACCATGACATTTATAAGATTTGTTTTGAATTGAGCTAGAAATCTTAAAAAGAAACTCTTACCCCACTCGAACTTTTGCCCCACTTTACTCTAAATTGTAAAATCCGGTTTTCCGTACGATCCTTTGTTTCCTCAATGACCGCTGTATCAATTCAACCAATCAAGTATTGATTTGAATTCTTGTAACTCTGCCAACAGCTAACGCAACCGACATTAATCTCGTTGAGTAAGCTATATTACCATTTCAATTTTCACCCATTCTACTCAGTTCACCGTCGCCCTTTCCGTGCGTGTACAGCAAACCCACCACAGCCATTCAATAACGAACGACTTCCAATTTGTCAATCTCGAGACGCCACACCAGTCAAGAGACCTCTAATATGTAGGTTTACCAGCCCTTTGGGACAAACCCTCTTTCGCCCGTTGCCGAGATGGTGGTAAGTGCGCTTCTTGACGTGATGCTTCTTCTCTATTTGGCTTCTCCGGTGGATGGACTCGTCTCCATCTTGGCATTACGTCCCCCTCTGGGACGTAGCCTGCTTTGCTGTTATTAACTGAGAGCTTTCTTTGCGAACGTTTTCATATTTTTATTGGTATATCGTGTATCAGGTACGAAGATACTCTATGCCCAGGGAAGTCAGGGAAATTTCCATTACGAAAAGTTTCTGGACCAACCAGAGAAACGATCCCAGACACCTTCAGCACGACGCTACTTTGTAACCACTGACGTTACCACTAGGCTAAGAAAGCCCCGGTGGATCGACTCATTCACAGGTAATAAAGTCATCAATTATGGCAACACCAAGCGCCGCGGTGCGCCGGAAAGCAATTTAATTAGCCGTAAAAATGCGCCGCTTCAGGACATGTTCGACGGCTGGTGGTTCAAGTCTGCATGCCTACTCGTCGTGAAGTCAGTACGTTGTCCACATATTTGCCACCCATATGGGGGTATAGATAAAATTTTTACTGCATTTTTTTATATTGTTGCCGTTGCTTGGGCGATCTTTGGCTTGAGTGAGAGTGGAACGCGAAAAATTACCCTTCATGATAGCTGCAGTCAATGCAGTCAAAAATCACTGCATGTATATTTCATATGAATGCAGACTCTTGTATGGAATGTACGTTGGGGCTAATAAGAATTAAGGAAATTATTTTGTATGTGTTGAATTAATTCGTTAAATTCATCGAAGAAAAATCATTAGATTTTTTCATTTGATAAAACCATATCGAACAATTTCAACTCTCGTACTTTCCCCGTGGTACCTTATTTGAAAACGGATCGGAAAGGGCTTCACAAATCACTTAGACCCTCTATGGTTGCAAGGGATTCATCAATTATCTTGGTAAGGAAACTCGCATACTGTCACGATGAATAGAAGGTATCTATGAGAGGTTGTGTAAATATTTGTTTTTCAATGTTTCTTCAATAGTTACACGCTGAAACGAGGATGGGTTCAAAAGTCAACGAGTTACATGATTTCTGCGATATGTAGATTCATTTAGCGTATTTTTTCAGGAATAAAAGTTGAAAATAAAAGAAGACAGTTGTTTGATCAACATTCTGGAATCGAATTACAACAGTTTGAAGCGCGCCAGAAAGTTATAAAAACTTTGTTAGAAATGTTATAAAAACTTTGGAAAGTTATTCAAAAAAAAAAAAAAATTACATTTACACCGAACTTCTTAACGAATTTATTAAGAAATTATTGTTTTACTGGGTAGATTATTTGATCTGATAATTATCAAAGAAGCTCTTAAAGTATGTCTTGAAGGGTTCTTAAAATATTTTCTGGCAGATATACCTCCTCAAGGAAATAAAGTTTCTAGGAAAAATCATCGGTAAGTTTCTAAAGGAATGCTTCAGGCATTTTTGACACAAACACTGAATCTATTTTTTAAGTAGCTTTTGCATAAATTTCTTGAGAACCAATAGAGCAATTTATGGAGTATTCCTAAAATAATTATTGATGAAACTTTTATAGACATATCAGGTATCAGAAGGCCGGCTCCAAAGGCACGTTCCCCACCAGTTGGGAGATTTGTGCCATCGCCATATTTGAGCCTATTTCATCATCTACCCGATGGGAGAGGAAAGGAAAGGGAAAGATGGGAGGAAATAGGAGTGGGGTCCCTTGAAGAGGGAAAATCGCATAAGCGAAATGAGAGCATGTAGCTCCATACCACAATGGGTTCGAACAGCGCCCTAAAAAGGGCACTGCAAAACGCATGAGCGTAAAGAGAGCCTATAGCTCATTACCACAGCGGGTTAAGAATAACAGAATGTCCTGAAGATTCAGGCTTCTGTATTCAGTTTCACTTAATAAGTGTTTACCAAGTAATTGGAATCGCATTTGCGCAAAAACTGGACAGTTACATATCAGGTGATACGAAGTTCCATAATCGGAGTCACAACTATCACACACAAATGAGTCAGCACGCTGAATATTTGCCAAGTGATAGTTGAGTCGGCAGTGGCCTGTCAACGCTCTGACCAAGAGACTGCAATTCTGCTTTGACAGATTTGTTAAATACTTCGCCACCTTTGGAGATGGCTCAGTAACGTACAATTTTGTTTGACGACACGACTCCAAACTATTCCAATATTGCTTGTGCTGAGTTGCCGCCCAAGAGTTTATCTGAAGCTTCACCCAGCACTTCGAAATTGGAATAGCCGGCTCAGGACCAATGAAGTCATGCGATGCTCCATCGCGAGCTAGCTCATCAGCCAATTCATTTCCAGCGATGGAAGAATGGCCAGGTACCCATACAAGGTTTACAGAGTTGACTGAATTCAGTTCCTCAATTTGAGTTCGACATGCGATAACAAGCTTCGACCTTGAGTTGGCCGAAGCGAGAGCTTTTATAGCAGCCTGACTATCTGAACAGAAGTATATGACTTTACCCATTACGCGCTGTTGAAGTGCTGATTGCACTCCACACATAAGAGCAAATATTTCCGCCTGAAAAACGGTGCAGTTTCTACCAAGTGAGTAAAACTGATTCAGCCTTAGCTCACGAGAATATACTCCTGCACCAGCTCTACCTTCAAGAAGGGAGCCATCAGTGTAACATACTATATTGTTTGATATACTTCTTTCCAAATAGCCAGACGTCCACTCTTTCCGTGAAGGGAATTGTGTGATAAATGTCCTGTAAGGAAAGTTACAAGCAATTGTGAGATCACTTGGAGCAAGGACAATTTTGTCCCAATTCACCAAAAGTGGAAACAACGAAGTGTGTGTAGATCTACGATTCACTGGATTTTTCTCTAGTAGATTCAGTACCCATAAACGGTAAAAGCAAGAAAGTGCTTCTTGTTTAAGATGTATGTGTAGTGGCGCAACGTCGAAAAGGGCCTCGAGCGCTGCTGTGGGAGTTGTAGAGAACGCACCAGACATCGCCATCAAGCACATCCTTTGGAGATGGCCCAATTTTGACTGGATTATTCTCACTTCACCCTTTTGCCACCACACAAGACATCCATATGCCAATATTGGTCGAACAACTGTTGTGTAAATCCATTTGATATATTTGGGTTTTAGGCCCCAAGTTTTACCAAAGGTTCGCCGGCATTGACCGAAGGCCATACAAGCTTTTTTGACTCTGAAATCAATGTGAGCTGTCCATAAAAGTTTGGAATCTAGAATGACTCCGACATACTTTACTTGATCAGTCACATTAATCTCAGTGCCAAAAAGACGTAAAGGTCGAATTCCATCGCGGTTTCGTCTTTCCGTAAAAAGAACAATAGATGTTTTACTCGGGTTAACCGAAAGGCCATATTGGCGACACCAACTCTCGACTACCTGAAGAGCACTTTGCATCAGGTCGAATAGGGTGCTTATGCACATACCAACTATCAGAGCTAGATAGTCGTCGGCAAATCCATATGTTGGAAAACCGCTATTATTGAGTTGCCTCAATAGCGTATCTGCTACGAGATTCCACAAAAGTGGTGACAAGACTCCCCCTTGGGGGCATCCGAAAACACTCAATTTTCGAATCGCTGCTTGACGCAATGTCGAGAAGAGATGTCGGTTTTTGAGCATTTGATGAATCCAATTGGTAATCATTGTAGGTAGCCCATGGTTTCGTGCGGCTTCCAATATGGCATCGAAAGACACGTTATCAAAGGCACCCTCAATATCCAAGAAAACACCCAAGCAGGATTGCTTCTGAGCGAATGCTTTCTCGATATCGTATACAACTTTGTGTAAAAGAGTCACAGTGGACTTTCCAGATTGGTAAGCATGTTGATTCACATGAAGAGGCATGTTTGCCAAATAAACATCACGGATGTGATGATCGATAATGCGTTCCAGACATTTCAGAAGAAAAGAGGTCAGACTGATTGGTCTAAAACTCTTCGCTTCCTCATACGACGCACGTCCTCCTTTTGGGATAAACTTTACAGTAATATCACGCCAGGATTTGGGAATGTACCCGGTAGCAAAACTGCTTACAAGTAGCTTTTTCAAAACATGTTTGATAAACTCAAATCCCTTTTGGAGCAGAACAGGATAAATCCCATCCGCTCCTGGAGATTTGAAAGGAGCAAAACTATTAAGTGCCCATTGAATCGATTCAGTAGTTACGATACTGCAAGCCGAGGCCAGAGACTCGTAACTACATGAAAAGACATTTGGTTCATCCGTAGATGCTATGTCCACACATCCGGGGAAGTGTGTATTGAATAAACATTCTAAAACTTCTTCATCGGAAGAAGTAAAGTCACCATTAGGTAAGCGAATTTCGTTCACTTGGAAATCCTTAGATTTTGCAAGAATTTTGTTCAACCGACTGACTTCACTCAAACTGGAAACATTTGTACAAAGGTTTTTCCAGCCGGATCGTTCAGCAGAACGAAGAGCCTTCTTGTAAGCCTTGCGAGCCGACTTGAACGACTCTGATCCAGCTGAACGGCGTCTGTTCCAACTCCTTCTACATTGTTTCCTGAGTCTAGTCAGATCGGAATTCCACCATGGGGTCCCTCTTGTAATCTTTACAGACCGCAGAGGACATGCTTCTTCAAAAGCTTCCATAATGTAGGATGTTGTAGTATCAACGGCATCATCTAGATCACTTGGATTTTCAATGGACGGAGAATATCCATGAAATTTGGTCGCAACCAATTCAATATAGAGTTCCCAGTTTGTTGACCGGGGATTCCTAAAACGCAAAGTCTGCGCAGTTACATTTGAATGTTCAAAGAAGATGTAGCGATGATCAGATAATGATTCCTCATCTGATACATGCCAATTCGTCAACTCGTGACTGATTCTATTCGAGCAGAGCGTTATGTCTAACACTTCTTCTCTATTAGAAACCATGAAGGTTGGGCGATTGCCTATGTTAAGTAATCCAAGGTCTGTACTACTTAAGTATTCCATCAGACTGGAGCCTCTCAAGTTGATATCCGAGCTGCCCCAGATGATGTGATGAGCATTGGCATCACTGCCTACAATCAACGGAAGGCCTTTTGTTACGCAGTGTACGACAACTCGTTTGAAGTAATCCGTTGGGGATGGTTCATCATGTGGTAAATATACCGAACAATAGACGTATTTCCTGTTGAAGTCACCAACAGAAACATCGATTGTGACAGCACATACATCTCTGGTAGTTAACTCAGAAATGAGTGTAGCAACGATTGCTTTATTAACGAGCACGCATGCGCGGGGCATGGAGCGCGAGTTTGCCATTTCAAGTTTGCTAAAAGTAGCAAAAACTGGGTCCACAAGGTTACCTAGATAGAAGTTCCCTCTACGAAAGTAGGGTTCTTGAACTAGCGCCACTTGGGCTGCACCATTTTGCATGAGTCTGCAAAGATTGATCGTTGCTGTTCTTTTATGCTGAAGATTGATCTGAGCTAACCTAACCGTAGCCACTACCCAAACTAGGCAGGATTAAGCTTTTTGCAATCTCAGCACGAAAAAGACCAGCAACGAAAAAACCAGATCGGTATCTATTTAAAGTCGCCAAAGGCGAAAGAGCACAGAATACACTGTGTAAAACGCATAATGCGAATCCATATAGGTGATAATTTAAATTAAATGTCAACATATTCATAATCCCACCCTTATTAAGCCTCAGGATAGAGACTGAAGAAGGGCAGCCGATTATCTCGGAGAAACACAAGGTCACCTGCACCATTGCTCCGGGTAGCACAGGAAGGACTCAATACTGTGGAGGGCGCCCTGGTACCCCACAGGCTCCGTTAGCGGTTAGGTTTTATTTAGACCCCCCTAACCATTCATTCTTAGGCACGGTACGCATCACACCATAAATTAGGGGTCACCTGTGAGGTGGACTTTTACCACCGGAACAGGCAGTCCGTAGTGTTAATTCTTAGCCAGTTGAAACAACCGCTACCGACACTACGCGGCTATCTAGGCTGCTCGGGAAAAGGAGGTTAATATTGATGATTAACTCCTGACGTGCCCAAGCAGCCGTCGATAGAGCAATTTATGGAGTATTCCTAAAATAATTATTGATGAAACTTTTATAGACATAACTGAAGGATTTATTTAACCAGTTCGGTTAAGAAGGCCGTCGCGAGCAGATGTGTCCTATTCAGTTCCGCGAATTCAGACGATTGTGATTTTTTTTTTTTCATTTCAAATGGTGATAGTGAAGCCGGTGTTTTGAAAATCGGGATAGCAATTGCTGTCGAAGAAATAATGTGTGATCTACTTGAAGCAGTGAATTTTCTAATGAATGGCACATAAGTTGAAGAAAATTAGCGATTCTTTTCTTAGAAGCTATTGTATGAGTATGGAGGGCCGAACGGCAGAGAAAATGAACTGACTTGTGAGTGTATGTGTGAATTAAAGTTGAAGAAAAAAATGTGATTCGTTATGGGAAAACAACGATGGTTATGCTGAAAAATCTGGTGAGTTTGTTCCGATCGCATTGCGCCACTATATGCGCAAATATTTCCTTCCAGCTTGCGACGCATTTCCGGTTAAGGCAATATTCCTAGCGGATTTCGAAAAACAGCAAAACCAAAGTGCGTAGTCATGAGGGAGAAATTGTAATTGTGGATGTGAAAGCGTACTATTGACATATCCACCGATCAAACGAACTTGCTCGGTTCGGGGGATCTGACACTTGAGCGGGGCATACTTCTGAATGTTGAATGTGCTCAGACCCCGCTCAAGTGTCAAAGTTCCCGGACCGAGCGAGTTCGGTTCAATGGTGAATGGGTCAACGTGCGTATTTTTAAAATTGTATCTGTGTGGGTGACTCGAAGCATGCTGTCCAGTTGCTCGGATTTATCATGATGTTGCTTGTACGCTGCGGTAGGTCGGTCTATACCGAAATGCTGTTGCTCGTGTGGAGAGCATGCAAAAAAGCACCGATTTTTCGTATCAAGTCCACATGTATTTGTGTTATGAGTGTATGATGCGGCATGGCCTACGATGTTTTTTTTCCCATTTGCATTTGATTTGTCGCTGAACTGATGTGACAGACTACGGCCAGGGTTGGCAGATTTAGATATCGAATGAATTAAATGAATTAAATGTTTCTATGTATCGATGATTAATTGTAGGAATCAGACAGGTTTTATAACATGCGAACAATCTTGGAGACGAACAATTGCCGTAACATTGTTTTTTTTTAATGAAAATGGTTTAGTTGATTCAAATTTTTGTAGAGCTTAACCTGCCCAATTTCTCCTGTTTAATTTGTTTAAAACATTTTTTTATATTGACAACGGTTTATTGTATTATTTTAACGATTAGAGATGCTTTTTACCTTTTTACATTTATTCCATTTTCACTTGGGCCTTTATAAAGTTAACAACCATACTACAGTCAAACCTCCAAGAGTCGGTATTGAAGTCATATTCAAATATTCTTTGGAAGGCTGTTTGAGGAGACCATCATCGAAACCATGATTATTTATCTATTCAATGTAGTATGGTTCCATGAGTGAATATCAAGTAACAAATTCGACTCATGGAGGATTTACTACATTTTCATTCCAATATAATCATATATATAACAACACATTTCTCGTTAAACTACAATAATACGATGGAATCACAAAAATATTGGGTGTTTGTGTTAGAATCCTTAATTCCATTTTAATTTGACGGGTTCTCTAGATGGCGAAGCAGTTCACACACAATTTGACATCACAGTTCATCATCATCTATAGTCGAATAATTAAAATATCTAGCATTAAGTCAATCTGCAACTTGCATCGTTTTCGTGCTCAATCACTATTCCCACAGGATTCCATTATTCGATCAAGCACCGTGCTTTCAACATAGGGCGCACACGTTTTCACAATCGCAAATTGTTGTGCTTTGGTGTTCTATTATATTACTAGTTATGAGTGAAAATATCTTTTTTATGTGAAATTCATTGATTTGTTAATATTATGTTACACATATGCATTCGAGTGAGTGCATCAGGGCAGCGGGTAATACCCGTGCAATACACGAGAATGGAGTTGATCAATATGACAGTATGTAGGAGATAAAATATTATATAATACATTCCTTATAGTAAGCAGGTTAATATACTTTAACAGCTGTAGCAAAAATGAACATCTCAACAAACCTTCGCATGGCAAGTTTTACATATATTTTAAACTAAACAGTTCATTAATATTTTACAAGCCTTGAAGTAGATTCTAAAATTTCCCGGGTTCGTCAACGTGTATGAAGAAAAAAAAGGATTTACTAAATTTATTATATTCTCACCACATAAATCTTTCTTGTAGGTATTCTAACAACGAAACAAAGGCAATTCCAGTAGGACAAACTCGTTTTATTATAGTTGTTTTATTCCTTTTTAATTTATTTATAATTATTATTTTATTGCTTGCTCCAATATTATTATTTAATACTGTCATGCGAGGGGATATTGGGCCATGGGGGTAACTATGGGCCATTACTTTTACAGCAAACAAATACAATAATAATGGCAACAATGTAGGAAGTTTCAAAAAGACGTTAGAAATAGCCAAATGCTAGCCCATATTAATCATGTCACGCCCTAGGTCCAATTTCACCCCACATGGCAGTATATTATATTTCGTTATAAAACATTCCACTATTACTACATATAATAAATTATGGGGAGGGAGGGCATCATTGAAGTGCAGCTGGACGATGGAGTGGAGTGCCAGCCGGAGTCTAGAAGAATGCACCGTAACATCCTTGTAGATCTTCTAAACATTCTTCTTCTTCTTCCTGGCCTTACGTCCCTACTGGGACAGAGCCTGCTTCTCAGCTTAGTGTTCTTATGAGCATTTCCACAGTTATTAACTGAGAGCTTACTATGCCGATGACCATTTTTGCATGCGTATATCGTGTGGCAGGTACGAAGATACTCAATGCCCTGGGAAGTCGAGAAAATTTCCAACCCGAAAAGATCCTCGACTGGTGGGATTCGAACCCACGACCCTCAGCTTGGTCTTGCTGAATAGCTGCGCGTTTACCGCTACGGCTATCTGGGCCCCTATCTTCTAAACATTGTCATTGTATTTTTTCAGGCTAGTTGGCACAAACTGTGTTTAATATTTTAATCATCTTTCATTCAACGATTCCAGATTATTGCATGATATCTTACATTTTTATATCTTAAATTATTGCATTTAATTTTATTACATAACAATCATTTAATTAAATCATATAACATGGGTGATATTGGGAGGGTGCATCAGGGCATCATTGAAGTTACAGCTAGATAATGTAGTGGAGTGCCAGCTGGAGTCAAGGGTTGAAATAACCGTAACATCCTTGTAGATGAGTTCTTCTATCCCAACAGTTGTAATGGATTTGACGCGCCCTTCTTATAACAAACCATCGCGTGGATAACTTCGCAGATATTGCAAATTTCATTATACTTTATGTTGGATCATGTTATTGGAAGGAGATTTTATATTTCCCGCGGGTTTCGCGTAAGTGCTTTGACTTACGGGTCCACCATACCCTCTTTTGGCCCTTCACACAATAGTATGTTGAATTCAGTTTGATAATGAAGGTTGTCCGCATGCAGAGCAAGATTCAAGCTAGGATGGTGGCTACCTACTTACATACATATATACAAAGAAACAAGTTTTCAATCTTATTCCTTATAGCTACTAGTCCAGTGGAGGTGCATGAATTACTTATTTATAATTGTTTTGTTATAATAATTCATTGACATAATTTCCAGAAGCATCATGGAGTCATCGGAGATACTAACATAATCACTGCTATTAATATTTCAGCATGTCGTTCTATTCCGGAAATTGTAATTCGTCCTTATTTTGGAGACTACCTAACGAGGTTCAATTCATCACAATTAAAGAATGGAAATTCTGAAACATCTATATCCATATCATATACAACTATAAATTCAATTTTATATATTTTATTATAATTATTTTATTTATTATATGCGGGGTATTGAGAGGGTGCATTAGGGCATCAGAGAAGTCACAGATGGACGATGTAGTAGGTGGTCAGCCGGAATCTAGGAGAATGTGCCATCCTTGCACTACATGCTGCTACTTATAAATGACTTTAATGTAATTGTCTTTATTTACTACAGTAGGCTACAGCGAATGAAACGAAGCGTCGGATGTAATATTATTTTGTTTGTCCTCCCTAAACAGATGGAAGCTGGAATTTTGTTTATTTTTATCATTCTTCCCTCGACTAGCCTAATATCATCAGTAGCACAAATATTCAAAAGAAAAATATATGTCGGCCGATATAATACTGCATGCTGTTTCACTGCGTCATATTTTATTGTTAATACCATTTTGTTTTCATATTTTATTATCATATTATTATATATATTATAATCTTATCTACTATATAACATATCACTATAACTGAATTTCTCATGTTTTGGGGAGGGAGGGAGCATCAGGGCATCATTGAATTTACAACTGGACAATGAAGTGGAGTGCCAATCGGAGTCAGGAGGAAAAGTGTTAGTCGTTCGCGGCTAGTACTTGTCTCTCCAACAGTTGTAAAAGATTTGACGCGCCCTTCTTCTAACAAACCTTTCCGTGGAAAGCTTGACAAGTATTGCAAATTCTAATACTCAATCTGTTGGATCATATGGCTGGAAGGAGATTCTCTATTTCCCGCGGGTTTCGCGTAAGTGTTTCTACTTACGGGTCCGCCACCCCCCTTTTGGCCCTTCATACAGCGATATGTTGAATGCAGATTGGTAATAAAATTTGACCTTACTGTTGAGTGGAGCCGCATGCAGAGCAAGACTCAAGCAAGGATTGGTGGCTACCTACATACATACATAACTGAAGGATTTATTTGGACGAGCTATCATCAATCGAATATAATCATAATTTGAAAATATGAATCTATATTGTACCATATTTGAACTAAATGTGGAAAAAAACTACAATATTGGTCTCGCATATACTGTCCCTCAGTTCCGGATAGCTTGATATTTTTTGTAATTTTGACACATGTGTCTGAAAATACATTTATTTTTCATGGATTCCGTCGATCATGGTATCAAACATGCAACAAAATTAAGAAGAATTGACATTCAGGACAACATCTAAAATGTGTTATTTTTCATCATATATGAAAGAGTTTTTGATGAGAATTGATTGTAACCGCATAATAGTCACATTGAGAGTATGCATGAGCCTCGTAACGTAGTAGCAAAAATTTCTATCAGAATTATTTTCTGACTTTCACCCAATATACGATATGAGCTGTACAAATTTTAAACCTAAAATAAGCACTTTTGAGTTCCTAGTAATTTTTAGAAATTTTAGTTTCTTCCCATACTGTCATAAAATACACACTTGGTGTTACATTTACTCAATGCCTACTTTTGTCTAATGTTACAAATATGCAGTTATTGGTAGTATATAAGTAGATGAAAAACCGAAATTAGTACTATACCATATAATTCCACTAGAGTTTGTATCCTTTGACAGAAACGCGTATTTCGACCTTAAATCGAATTTCGAAAAACTAAACATTACATACACACTTAGATTACATTACTGGGGTCGGTAAAATTTTACTGGGTTTTGGAACCACCGAAAAATTCAGTAAAATGAAAACTGTCGCCACGCGTAATTGAAAAGCAAATTTCACCATGTTTTATTTTTTATCGATATATGTTATAAAACGACAGCTCTCTGCAAAATTTCAGTAAAAAATCTCTGTTTTTCGATTTTTGACATTTTTTTTTGTTTACTGACTTTTTCGGTAGTTCCAAAACCCAGTTATTTTTACCAAACAGATTGAGTGTGTATACTTTGCGATTGGATTAAATGGACAAATTGATGTGAAATTTGCGAAAAACTTACACGTTCTCGGTGAGAATCGAACCCACGAAACCCTGTGCACAAGACAGGGCGCGTTACCCCTACACTACGAGAGGATTCATGGACGTAGAAATTAACCTCAATTCGATTTCAGCTCATTAACCCGTTAACGCCCAAGGTATCTCACAATTGGAATTCAGCTCCGTTTTTGTTACTCATAGTCGTATTCCCATAAATTAAACCTTATTTCACCAAAAAATTTCAAGTCTATGGTGGGGATCCGAAAAAATTCTTGAAAGTGTGTCGTCCATATCTAGCTGTTCTATAAGTTTATTTTCGAGATTAATCAAATATATTTTCATGCAGTTCGACCCATTACAATGTAAACAAGTTGGAAAAAACTGCTGGTGAGGGGTAATTCATAAATTACGTCACGTACAGAAAAGGAAGGAGGAGATTACAATGAAACGTGACTACCCATATAACAATTGGAATCCATACAAAAAATGTGATACAGAGGAAAATTGAGGAGGATGAATATGGCAAAACTTTGCGTGACGTAATTTATGGACGTACCCTGATTAAGAAATTGCAATATAAAGAATAAAAAATTCAGAGGCGACAGGTGCATGTCAGAACTAAATCATTTAGTGACTTCAATTCAATTTTTTGCTCTACCACGTAAGTAAGATACAGACTTACATACATTTCCATACATGTACATGTACAATAATGCACACTTAAGCCATTTATACCAAAAACAAAATAAAATCTTACATCAAATTTAGAATTTAGAAAAAAAAACCTACAGATGTTTCAGAATAGTCTTCAAAAAGATTATATAAAATGGAAACATAACTATCAAAATATTTTTTCTGGCTCAAGTTATCAGTATACAATGTGACTCTGATCTGACAATGATCGAAATTTATATTTGGCAATATCAGAATTTCGTTAGTGCTGATCAAAAGTTAGTCCTTCAGTCCAATGACAGTCAAATATTGGACTCCAACTATTACATGCTTTACAGATGTGAATATTTGAAGCCAACATTATTTGGCTATAACGTTTAAGTTACTGCATCACTGATGCATATAGTCTTATTCACCGATAGAACCGAATCCACGGTCCAAGCTTTTTGACACTAGAGCTGACCAGAATACCTGGGGAGCATACGGAAGCGTGCCCGCTCAAATGTCTCGATTTTTGGACCGAGTGAGTTCAGCAAGGAAGGCTCTTTACAGCTACCTCAACGCGTCGCTGGTTCTAAAAGGTAAACAGCCATACAAAACTACGACCAAACAATGGTGAAGCCGTAATCAATTTTCTCGACAACTTTCATTTTGGGAAATAAGTAGAATTTTCTGATTAAATTGGCAACAACGCACTGCAGTTCATTACCTGTAATTTTGCGAATAATTATTTTTACTTTTCCACGTTTAAGTCATAAAACTGGTTCTGGACTTAGGTTGGCGGCTATTCAATTTTACTCCCATTTGACAGCCGCCCTTCACCATTGGAGTTCAGTTCATGGATGGATAAGTCAATTTGTCGTTTTTTTTCGTTCTTCACTCTCTTCAAAAGATCTAAATGGTGTCAAGGTTCATCTAAAAATGTAAGGAGCATTGCATCCGAAATAAGCGATTGTTGCTCGAATCGATAGTAAGTATCCATTGTTTTGATCTAGGCAGACCAATTTCTTATAGGTTGTTTCCTTGATGTAATAAAAGCACATAAAAGCAATTCCCAGCTAATATGTTTTTTTTTTGCGAAAATATCTCCGTTAGTTGATCATCGTTTTCGAAGATACCAAATTTTTCATCACTGGACTTCAATCATGAGAATGACTTCCGAACTAAGAAGGTTTTAGGCGAATAGTTTTCTTTGGATTTAATCAGTGGACTGATATATAAGCGAAAAAAATGTGTGCCCAGTAGTGACATTTAGGTGATTTCCAAAGTAATAAGTTTCCAGGCAAATAGGTCTCATTCAGTTCTCCAACTTTGTCAAAAACACTAACTTTGTATCCAATCTAGATTAAGACAAAAGTAAATAATGTGTTTGTCTACTACCCAGCAAACCAGAGATCATATATGGATGTTCATTTCGAATTGTATAAATGTACAATTTTCGTTGGAATTGGATATGATGCAAAACTAAATTGATTGAAATTGTTAATAAAGTCATAAATTTCATCTGACTTGAATTTGCATCTTATAGAATTCCAATTTAGTCTGACCAAATATGTAACTTTAAACTGTCATTCCATTATGATTTTAACTTCACTTGGTATGACTCTATTATAATCATCAATGTGAGATTACATATGAGTTCATCTTATGTAGATATAAAATCATACAGGGCACATCGCCGAACGCAACATAAACATAAATAGTGGAATTCATGAACAAATTGTCTTACCTATTAAAAGAACATCACTGTTCAACAGAAACACAATGTCATCACGTTGCATAAGTATTTTTGTACGATGTCTTTAATAAATTGCTGCACTTCGTTTCAACTGCAAACGTTAATTCGATAAAACATGAAACCTTCAGTGTTGCACTGGCTCATTTGTAAAATGACAATTAAGTTCGGTTACATTCAAACATGATGCTCTACAGTGTTTCATTTATATTTGCTAAAAGACCATTTCCTGCAACAAGAACTGTACGGTACAGTGGTAGCGTATCTGGCTAGTGATCTAAGAGTCAGAGGTTCAAGGCTTGTCTTGTGATATTTTATTTCTTTTTATTTTATTTGTTTGTAAAAATTAAGTCATATATACTGCAATACACAATCATACATGAAATTATAGTGAACGCCAAATCAAATTGTCTGTAGTTGTATTGACCATGATAGATTCTCTAAAATGTACGCATATGGCCTCCAGATTTGTGCGAATAGAGGGAATTCGTGCATTTTATATAATCTGTTTTTACCGAATAAGTGTCCACTTTTTTACTTGCAATCTCAGTTATGTGAACATATTTGTTGGCTGGGTAGCGCCACCTTGGGAGAATTTTCCAAACTACTTTGTTTCTGGGCGGATAGATCCCATTCAGCTGAACACTTTTGACGAAGATACCAAATTCGAGAGTTCGATTTTTTTCAGTCTCATCGCTGGACTTATATAAAAAAAATAAAATATTTGACCACAAGCGCCACCTTGTGAGTGTTTTCCGAACTACTATGGTTTTAGGCGAATAGGATTCATTTAGTTGTTCAACATTGTCCATGACACAAACTTTGTATCTAATCACTTGACTGAGATATTAGCTAATAAAATCTTTGCCCACTAGCGCCATCTTGTGAGTGTTATAAGGTTTTATGTGACTAAGTATCATCTAGTTGTTCAACATTGCCGAAGACAACAATGTTGTATCTCATAACAGAACTGAGATGCAAGCAAATACAATATTTGCCCACTAGCGCAATCTAGTGAGTGTTTTCCCAACTAATAAGTTTTCGGGTGACTAGATCTCATTCAGTTAAACACATTTGTCGAAGACACCAACGTTGTATATCATCACTGAACTGAGATATAAACAATCAAAATGTTCGACCATTAGCGCCATCTTTTGAGTGTTTTCCGAATTTATAATGCAAATATGCAAATAAGTATTATTTAGTTAGTAGATGAAAAAAAACGAATTTAGTACTATACCATTTAATTCCACTAGAGTTTGTATCCTTTGACAGATACGCGTATTTCGACCTCAACTGTAAGGCCGTCTTCAGTGTCGTGTACTAGACTCGACTTGAAGAAAACCATCGTATGCACACATTATATATTAACACTAGGTATAACCGTATTTCCCTACCCATTATTATTTTTTAACTTAAAATTTATGAGCTTTAGGTACATTCCATCCCTCTTTTGTTGAAACTTTAAATGCTGAAAGGTACATCACGGGAACGATTAGTAGGTACCAAGTTGAATAGCCATGTATTGCCGTTGCCGTTGTCTCTGTTGAGTAGCGTCGTAGGTACCTGTTTGCAAATTTCCAGACTCTCCGCCACATCCAGTTTCCAAGGAGAAGAAACATTTCTCAAAATTTTGATATCGGCCGTCGTAATTGTATGTCCTTCTGAAAAGATATGTTCTGCCACCTTAGATTTGAAATCGTATGTCATCCCCTTGTCTATCGTCTTCTGAGCTTTTCCTATTTCCGCTAAGTGTTCCTTGAATCTAACCTCGAGAGACCGCTTTGTTTGACCAACGTAGACCTTATTGCAGTGGGAACAGCTGATTTTGTAAACACCAGCCTTGTTTAGTGTGTTTACCGGATCCTTGGTGGAGCCTAACGAAGTTCTAAGTTGGTTGTCTCTGCTGGAAAATACCAAATCGATTCCGAAATTCCTTAGCTTTGGGCGGAGCTGTTTGCTGATGTGTACGTCGTATGGGATGGAGACTCTCTTCATGGGTTCGGTGATAGGGGTTAGTGTCGTCAAAGCATTCCGAATTCGCTGTCTTTCCTTTTTGTCGATGATAGCTTTTATCGTCCTTTCCTTGTATCCGTTGATCCTTGCCGTCTCGTAGATATATTCCAGTTCCTTGGTCTTTCCGTGTTCGCTGAGGGGTAGAGTCTGCATCCTGTGGATCATGTGGTGAAACGCTGCCATCTTATGCTGGAACGAATGATTCGATGTGTAAGGGATAACTCGCTGGGTGTTTGTAGGCTTCCTGTAGATTTCGAAATTGTAAGTTGAACTTTCTTCCCTGGTGACAAGTAGATCCAAAAATGATAGTTTTCCATCCTTCTCCTCTTCGTGGGTGAACTTGATATCCTTGTGTACGCTGTTGATTGTATCCAAAATTTTAGCCAGATCGTTCCGCTTGATAACGCTGAAAATGTCGTCGACATATCTCCACCATTTATCCGGTAATACTCCTTGTTTCTTTAAATTTTCCTCAAAATTCGCCATGAATAGTTCGCACAAAAACGGGGAGAGAGGGTTTCCCATGGGGGCTCCTTTCGTCTGTTTGTAGAAATTTCCTCGAAATTGAAAGTAGTTTTCGTCCATGCACAATCTTGCCAACCTCATGTATGTCCTGACCTTTCCTTTCCATGCTGCATCCGTCCTTTGGGGTAATAACCAGTCCTCGAGAAGATTTAGGGAATCCTTTACTGGAACGCTGGGGAAAAGTGCCGCTACGTCGAAAGAAACCATCATCTCGTCATCCTCGATGTGTCCTGACTCTAATAGTTTCTGGGAGAACTCCTGGGTGTTTTTAACTGACCTAGTGGGGAATGGATTCGGCATACTCTGGAATTTCTTGACTAACCATTTCGCCAGTTTATGAGTGGGGGATCCGTCGGCCGAGATGATTTCTCGCATTTCCTTTCCTGGTTTGTGAATCTTCGGTAGTCCTTTAATCCGTGGAAGAATGGGGTTTGACTCTTTCAAACGAGCCTCGCCAATAATTGCCTTGCAGTCCTTCAGGGTTTTGTCCGTGAGCTTGATGAGTCCGGGTAGTGGATCCACTCTCAAATGTCGGTAGGGGCCTTCGTTGATCTTTTTCGCCATTTGTTCGTCGTAATCCGTCTTGTCCATGATGACGACTGCGTTGCCTTTATCCGCCTTGATATAGAATACTGGTTTATCCTTGAGTTCTTTCACGATCCTCGTCTCGTCCTTGTCTGCCTTGCTTCGTTGTCCTGTTGTAATGGCCTTTGCTACGATGTTCCTCGTTGTGTTCTGGTCCTTTATTGGTACGTTTTGGATGATTGCTGTTTCCATGTCTACGATTATTTTCTCCACATCAGGCTTCGTAGTCACCGCATATGCCGCATATGCCGAATCCATTCCCCACTAGGTCAGTTAAAAACACCCAGGAGTTCTCCCAGAAACTATTAGAGTCAGGACACATCGAGGATGACGAGATGATGGTTTCTTTCGACGTAGCGGCACTTTTCCCCAGCGTTCCAGTAAAGGATTCCCTAAATCTTCTCGAGGACTGGTTATTACCCCAAAGGACGGATGCAGCATGGAAAGGAAAGGTCAGGACATACATGAGGTTGGCAAGATTGTGCATGGACGAAAACTACTTTCAATTTCGAGGAAATTTCTACAAACAGACGAAAGGAGCCCCCATGGGAAACCCTCTCTCCCCGTTTTTGTGCGAACTATTCATGGCGAATTTTGAGGAAAATTTAAAGAAACAAGGAGTATTACCGGATAAATGGTGGAGATATGTCGACGACATTTTCAGCGTTATCAAGCGGAACGATCTGGCTAAAATTTTGGATACAATCAACAGCGTACACAAGGATATCAAGTTCACCCACGAAGAGGAGAAGGATGGAAAACTATCATTTTTGGATCTACTTGTCACCAGGGAAGAAAGTTCAACTTACAATTTCGAAATCTACAGGAAGCCTACAAACACCCAGCGAGTTATCCCTTACACATCGAATCATTCGTTCCAGCATAAGATGGCAGCGTTTCACCACATGATCCACAGGATGCAGACTCTACCCCTCAGCGAACACGGAAAGACCAAGGAACTGGAATATATCTACGAGACGGCAAGGATCAACGGATACAAGGAAAGGACGATAAAAGCTATCATCGACAAAAAGGAAAGACAGCGAATTCGGAATGCTTTGACGACACTAACCCCTATCACCGAACCCATGAAGAGAGTCTCCATCCCATACGACGTACACATCAGCAAACAGCTCCGCCCAAAGCTAAGGAATTTCGGAATCGATTTGGTATTTTCCAGCAGAGACAACCAACTTAGAACTTCGTTAGGCTCCACCAAGGATCCGGTAAACACACTAAACAAGGCTGGTGTTTACAAAATCAGCTGTTCCCACTGCAATAAGGTCTACGTTGGTCAAACAAAGCGGTCTCTCGAGGTTAGATTCAAGGAACACTTAGCGGAAATAGGAAAAGCTCAGAAGACGATAGACAAGGGGATGACATACGATTTCAAATCTAAGGTGGCAGAACATATCTTTTCAGAAGGACATACAATTACGACGGCCGATATCAAAATTTTGAGAAATGTTTCTTCTCCTTGGAAACTGGATGTGGCGGAGAGTCTGGAAATTTGCAAACAGGTACCTACGACGCTACTCAACAGAGACAACGGCAACGGCAATACATGGCTATTCAACTTGGTACCTACTAATCGTTCCCGTGATGTACCTTTCAGCATTTAAAGTTTCAACAAAAGAGGGATGGAATGTACCTAAAGCTCATAAATTTTAAGTTAAAAAATAATAATGGGTAGGGAAATACGGTTATACCTAGTGTTAATATATAATGTGTGCATACGATGGTTTTCTTCAAGTCGAGTCTAGTACACGACACTGAAGACGGCCTTACAGTTGAGGTCGAAATACGCGTATCTGTCAAAGGATACAAACTCTAGTGGAATTAAATGGTATAGTACTAAATTCGGTTTTTTTCATCTACTTATAGGTATTCTACTAAACAGCTCGAAGATTTATTATCATTATTTAGTTGTTTAACTTTGTCGAAGACACCATTTTTGTATCTCATAACTGGACTAAGATATAAGCAAACAAAGTTTTGGCTCACTAGCGCCATCTTGGGAATGGTTTCCGAATTTTTAAGGTTCTATGCGAATAGGTGATATTTAGTTGTTCAACTTTGTCGAAGACACCATTTTTGTATCTCATAACTGGGCTAAGATATAAGCAAATAAAGTTTTGGCTCACTAGCGCCATCTTGGGAGTGTTTTCCGAATTTGTAAGGTTCCATGCGAATAGGTGATAATTAGTTGTTCAACTTTGTCGAAGACACCATTTTTGTATCTCATAACTGGGCTAAGATATAAGCAAATAAAGTTTTGGCTCACTAGCGCCATCTTGGGAGTGTTTTCCGAATTTGTAAGGTTCCATGCGAATAGGTATTATTTAGTTATTGAACTTTGTCCAAGACACCAGTTTTGTATCTCATCGCTGGACTGAGATATAAACGAAGCAAATATTTGTACGCTGGAAAGTTGTTTCATATGTTGCTTATATATGCGACATTTGTTGACGTCTGTGCGCCACCTGGTGAGTTAATTCTGAATTAAAATAGTTACCAAGTGGAAGTCAGCAGTCCTGTGATCAACTTTGCAGAACACAGTTTTCTCCTAAACCTCTTTATTTTCAAGATATTTGCTCTACAAGTACTGTCCTATTTATAGGACGCTGGGCGTTCGGGGCTTCTGTCCTATTTTTAGGACGCTGGGCGGATATGGGTTAATCACGTGGTCCTCTTTCGCAAAGCGCACCTCTTGCGAAAGAATCAGATGCTCATCATCTAGTGTTACGCTACCTACATCGTGCTAGAGGGGCTGCCTCCTCGGTGCTGACATGATACAACATTGTCCGTTTGTTCTTTACATGATGACCATGGTCACAGCCATCACAACCATCCACCTTTATCAGGGCTTTGGACCTGTAGCTCTGGTTCTCAATAGTTTCAAGTTCTTTCGGACATGCTACTATGGTGAGCCGTCATACGCTAGCGGTGTTAACCAGCAGCAACAACGCCTCTACGATATTTTTTTCTTCTTCTTTCTGGTGTTACGTCCCCACTGGGACATAGCCTGCTTCTCAGCTTATGAGCACTTCCACAGTTATTAACTGAGAGCTTACTATGCCAATGACCATTTTTGCATGCGTATATCGTGTGGCAGATACGAAGATACTCTATGCCCTGGGTAGTCGAGAAAATTTCCAACCTGAAAAGATCCTCGACCGGTGGGATTCGAACCCACGACCCTCAGCTTGGTCTTGCTGAATAGCTGCGCGTTTACCGCTACGGCTATCTGGGCCTCTACGATATGCTGCTGTTGAAAATCAACAAGTTAACCCAAAATTCCCATCCCTTCCAAAAATGATTGTAGTCTTTAACCTCGACCAAACCGCGTGTTTCACGGTTCCTCAAAACGAATCAATAGAATCCAAGAATAATAAATATAATCCGGTTCCGTTATGCCTAAGAGCGCTTGAGCCTGCTCAATAAATGATTAGGTAAAAAAAAAGGATTATGTCTTCGAGGATCTGGTTACGTCCGCGGCTACAGATCAAAGCTGTGCTGAAGCTGTTCGATTCTTGGTCGGTCCAGGATCTTAATGGAAATTTTCTTGACTGTTCTGAACATATTTGAAACTGTACTGAACACTAAGCTGGTAAGCAGGCTCAGACCCAGAGAAGAGGAAGAAGAAGATATCTCGGGTGAAGTTATTTAGCAGGTTAAGGCTAAGTAGCCCGTCATTCGTTTTGGCAGCCATGTTGACATTGAAGCCCGCAAATTCAAGTTGATAAAACTCAATCCATGTAGTTACCAATGATCCGGAAGAGTATCTCTATATGTGTTCACATGTAGAACATATGCTGATACTTTGATTGAACATATGCTGATATCAGCTACGTCTGTGCAATACCAACTGGTTTTCATCAATTCAAAATTGTGACAGGATTATGCAACAATAATCAACGACGCGTACAAATTTCAATGACAATCTACTTCGCTTCAAGAATAAAAAAACCCGACTTATAAATGGCGCTAGTTGCAACCAGTGATGGAAAGTGGTGAACATGTCTGCTGAACCGAAACAAAAACAAAATACTCGCAAGCAACAGAGTGCTGATTTATTCGCATCTGTCGTGCTCGTGAGTATACGAAGTAAAAGTGATTGGTGAATGTTTGCGTTTGGGAATAAGTTATTTTCCTCTGGGATTTTTGGATATCAAGGGTTTTAAACTATAACTGGTAGTTTACTGTTGATTTAATGGATATACAATTGGTTTGTCTGTCATAATTCTAATAAAAAAAACAACAGAAATTTCACTTGAAAATGTCTCTAGATACCGTAAGAAATTTCTTCAGGAATTGTTCCTCCGGTTATGTGTACTAGATAGAATTTCTATCACATGTAAAAATTTGATATCAAAAGGTTTAACTTCATGAGTTTCCTACAAACATTCGTTGCAAAGATACCTCCATAATTTGTTCTAAATACACCTCACTCAAGCAGTTTTTTTTAAGAGTGACAAATGACAAATTCAGTTTATCGACGGATTCCTCTTGAATCTTGAATTTCTGTATGAGTTATGAGTTTTTGAGGAACTTTTCAAGAAAACTGAAAAATATACAGGGAATATTTCTGAACTATTCTCAATAATTTGAATAACTCTGCACAGTTCCTCAAATTAATTTCGTGGCCGCGAACGGTTTTGTTTTCAACTGTCTGTCACGTTTTTTTCGCGTTCTGCGTGTTGAATTTTCAGGCAATTCCAATGGTGTTTCAGCCGGTGCTACGCCACCCAGATTTTCTTTAGTTTGTGATTAGTGGGATTAGTATGATTCTGACTTTGGTTCTGACCATTGTGCTGCGCATAGTTGTGTGAAGTGTAGGTCCTCAAATTGTGTGTGTGTTTTGATGACAGAAATTATGTATGCACGTATGTCGTAGTTCTATTGAGATACGAAACCGTCTAGAGGATATGAATTTAATTTCTATACAAAATGATTGATTTTTTTTTGTGGAAACAGCTGCTGACCTTAAGATCAACGAACGGATTTGGTGAGTTTGTTCCGATTAAATTGCTTACACTGCAGGACACGTTTTTGTCTCAAGCACCAAAATACCGCTATTAACTTAAGTAAGGGTTGCTAAATTCATTGTCGTTTTAAAAAATATCATAACACATCTAGTTTTTGAGATATTGGCTGTTGAAAATGTGATATTTGACTATTTCAGCCAACTTGCATGCAAGTTTTCCAGCTTGTATGGCAATTTACTTGCTTAATTTGGCTATAACAATATTTATCAACAAAGTTCATAATACTTTCGATGTTCAAAAGTTATTTTTTGATGGTTCAGAAAAGTATTGTGTTTTGCCATATGAGAGAAACGAAGAATTTTGTATGGAGACTGCAGACATTTTGAAAAAATCGATTTAATCAACAATTTAATACAATTTCAACCAAATCATATCTGAAATGAAAGTTACAGTCTTATTATGCATGTTTGGTGAATAATATCGCAAATAAAGTTTGATAAATCATACCTTAAATTTCATGTATATTTCAATGAAAACTGTGTTTTACACAACTTTGGCGACCTGTAGCTAAAATTTGCGACGTGCTGGAACATTTCTGAGAATGGCATCAGATTCAGCGAGAGATACGCAAAAATGTCGTTTTTGTTATGCTGTGTTATTTTCTGGGCTGTTTGTATCATGGGCTAGGGTAAACACATCTTCTCGTTCCAGAGAGCGTGTAATGGACACAAGGTGTAAATACCTGTGCCACACCCCTGGATGACAAACGCGCATGGAGTGATATTAACTTTCTTAGCTGCGTCACTCCCAACGATGATAGAAATATTGCATTCTGACTCTGATCCAATTACAAAAACATACATTACACATACACTAAATTTCAATTCGGTCACATCACTCACTTATAGTGAATCCTAGACCATTACCCTTCCAAACATCCAACTCCTTGACATCTATGAGGGCGTCGGTGAGTCGATGGCCTCTCTTCAAGTAGGTGTCGTATGATCATTATCCTTTCCTTATCATGTCTCTTCATCTCTGACTTCTGATTGGATGGCTATTTCTTCCAAAATAGTTTTCCATTAGCAATTGGAATAAGAGTGGTAAAGTAACTAACATGACAGTTTTCAGTATGCAATCTACGAAATACTCCGTTACCACGTAACGCAACGCAACAGTTCCTCAAATTGATTTCTTGAAGAATTAGACAGGGATTGCTTGGAAATGTTCACTGTGAAATTGCTGCTCTGGTGTATATTCTGTATTTCCGAACAAGTTCGAGATAACATTCTAAAAAAAAAATATGTGGAAGAATTCCCGAAGGTGGCATACATAGAAATCTAAGAAGAAATGTTGTGACCAATATGTTAGCGGTTGCTCGAAAAAAAAAAATAGTTTTACAACAGATGTTTGGCAAGTTCAATACAAGATACAACAGTTGATAAAACCTTCAAATTAATTCTGGTAAGATCGTTGATAGAAGACTGATATTTATTTGGAATCCTATAATTATTCAAAAAGTTCATCATAGGAACGATTCAAATATGACGTCCATCGTATTTTGGGATTTCTAGTCCGCCCCTCTCCTCTCTGTCACGCTTTTTCCAATACCTTATACACGTACTGTCACACTTTCGTAGAACCCCTCTCCCCCAAATGATGGACGTCATATTTGAATGACCCCATACCGCAATTTTACATGAACCAGGATGCTGACGAGAACAAAAACTAAATTCAAACAAAATGTTTACATACGCGAGCAAAGCTTGAGATATTGAAAACTAATATTGATGTTGTGATGTCGCGAATTTCGATAACTCAGTTTGCTGTCATTTTGGTCGTTTTAACGGTTATCAAAACTGAGAACAAAAAAATGTTCCCATAAAATCCAATTGAAAACTATTTTTGCTATCAGTTACTGCAAATTGAAAACTGTTTCTGCTATCATGGAGGGCAAAATGAGAACTCATTGAGGTGTATTAGCGTTGGGAAAATTTGTGTATAACATCGATGTGACTGAATCGATTCACATTGAAACTTCCGAATCGATTCACCGATTTAATCGAATCCCTTGAATCGATGTTTTTGAATGGATTCGAATTAAAATGTATGAAGTTTGAAATGAAACCAAAAGTTTTTACATTCAATTTTTACATCTTAAAATCAAGCATGGAAAAATTCACTCACTCTCACGAACGCTACCGATAAAATATCTGTAAAGTGTCTGTTGCCACCGAATTTTCAGTGACTGCCGAACGCTACTAGGATGAGCGCAATCCCAACGAATCGCAAACGATTGAGATAAACCGAAAATGAGAAGATATACGGAGCGGAGAGAGCACCAATCCGCTCTTAAATGGGAGACACGAAAGAACGCGTTCGCCATTCAATCACTGAATGCTTTCTGCGAAATGTACAGATTTTGCGTTCACTGAATCATTTCGCCTTGTGTATTCCCAGTCAGTGAACGCTCTTCAGCTCTCAAACACAAATGCCACTCGTGCGGAATCGGAATGTAAAGAATCATTCGCTACTGCAATCGGATGCCTTCGGCACAAGGAGTCGATAGTGAATCATTCTGTTGCCGTTTTTGTCTAACTTGTCGCTCGGCGAACAAGAAGAAAGCACATTGGAAATTGAAACACTCAGCTCGGTTGGACAAACGGCAATCTCGCTCTTGACCGCTTGCGGAAGTGAGAAATGCAATATTCGAGTGAATGTTTCCCATGCTTGCTTCAAATTATATCATTTTTGAAATTCAATAGAACAGATTTACTACTTCAAGGCTAGAACAAAATTGGAATTTAATTCCATTTTTCGGAAAGAAATATTCACCAAGTTCAACAAAATTAATTGAATCAAAAAATCTAATGCAGAAAATCGATTCACCCGGTTTCACATGTCCCACACATCGATTCAAAAAATCGAATAATTGGAATGATAACATCGATTTTTTCAATTGATATTGAAACGAGTCTGCGACAAAAAAATGCCTTATTTTTATATTTCCATAGTCTTTATACATGTAGCACGAAAAAAAAATATTTTTATATAAAATGAAAACATCACCAAAAATTTAAAATGTGATAAGAACGAACACAATATATGATATTGAATATTCAAATAACAAATTGATATCAAACTTTGATATCAACTTGATGTTTTCGACTTGCTTTTTTTTATGTTGGACTTTGCAGCAAACTAGTTGATTTTGATTTTTTTCCTTGGCCACGAGGGTAGCCCTTCTGGCTACGGTCATGGCTACCTGTCAGTGGAAAGACTGTTACGGAATTTTCTCGTAAGGATCCGCTTGTGGTAATTAAATTCTATTTTCTGTATCTGAAAATATTCATGAGCTTGAATGATGGAAAATATTGTTCAAAAGATAAGAAGTTATTAGAAGGATTTGGGGATATTTCACCTAAAGAAAACTTAAACATAATTGAACAATTATCAATCATTAACCTGTCATACACAGCAGCACTGCCATTCCGATGATTGTCCTTCTTGAAGGAAAACATGCGCTTTCCTTAGCCATAATCGCTTCTTATTTCCTTCTTAGAAATCTCGAACAAAACAGCTTTGTCACACCAGAGAAGATATATCAATTGCTTCCACTATCACTTAATTCATATGCGTGGGACACTACTGTGGTCAGCGCATCCAATCACAAAACTCCTGCCCACCGAATTCCAGCCTGATTAACAATGGAGCACGCCGAACAAATTTGTCGCGTTTCGCGCGTCGCCTCGCCGTCACTCTTCTCGATCACTTGTTTCGCTGTTTTTTGGCGTTTGTTCTTGTTCGTGTTATTTTGTCACAGTTGATTTATTGGGAACGCTGCGTGTGTGCCGCCAACTTTTTTTTATTGTATTATATGGTAAGTATGGGGTGGACGGGGCAAGATGGGCATCCTAAGAATGAGGTGCAAAGAATACTTGAAATATTGTTCATAGTTAACATAAGTAATGCTCTAGATATTCTACAAAAGATTGTGCTATCACTACAATGACAAAAAAAAGTAAGAGTGAACGCTACAAAATTACAACTTTCTGATGACATCTTATATAAAATAGTATAATTTTGGATGCGGTGTTTTTAACAAAATTTACATAGTAATGATAGTTTTTCAGTTCAAACTTGGCCCTAGCATATACACTCCCGTGCAAAAATTTGGGTTCATCCCCTCAAAAACATACAAAAGTGTTCTGTCCATATATGTCCAAATGTTTTCTTAGTGTGTTTTTTTTTAAGTAAAAATATAGTCTAATTCAAAAAATTTTATTGAAAAAATACATACGAAGTAAGAATAACTCTTTATAACTTTCGATTGCGGCTTAGAGAGTTTAAATTGGACGTGTAATCCCAGAGATATGGGCTGAACACTTTTGTATATTTTTTAGAGGGTGAACCCAACTGTTTGCACAGGAGTGGTGTACATATATTAATTTTCATCATTATTGCAAATAAATTATTTCAAAACTACAACAGAAACCATATAAACAAAGGTTGCTCATTTTGCCCCGATGCCCATCTTGCACCGTCTACCCTTAGTTATGTAGGAAAAATCTGGTTCCGAATCGACATCGAACGAGACACTAACGATGCGTGCGAAAATATTTTTATTAGGCATGTGACGATTTATCACACATTGTTTGGCGGGGGTGCAGAGGTCTCACCGATCTAGTGTTACGATTGCGGTGGTTTGCGGCGAGAGAAGATTGATGGGCGAAGATGGGCTCCTTGTGGATTCGGAGACGAAATCTTTATTGGTGGAAGCTGCTCGTAACATAATTAAAAATATGCATATTGATTTTCTGAATCTGTTCTCCGTGTGTGTTGATGAGTATTGTATTACAATTCCAAACTAATGAATTTGGACTGATTTATTTTATTTCCTTTGATGCGTGCTTGCTATTTGCAGATTTTGAATGCAGATTCATATTTCAAACATGTTTTGAAATCCCAACTTCGAGTACGTAATGTAAAATTTATCCAGTGAATGAACCCTCTAACGGCATCATCGGCGGTTAGTGTCACCAAGCATTTAGCCGTATCGTGCTAAGGAGTGTAGGTTCGATTCCCGTCTCAGGCCGGAAAACTTTTCGTCAGGATTTTTTTTTCGACTGGGCGCTTGCATGCTAGTCCGTTGTCTAGTGTGGTGCTTCCTTCAAAGGGCAAAATGCCCACTGGAAGTATTAACGTGTCCGTGTCTTAAAGAAAAGATCCGAAGCGAAGCAAAGCAAGCGAAATCCAAAGAGTTATTTACTGAAGTAGTTGTTGTTATCTCACGCGAAATAAAGTTTGTGCAGCAAACTTATGACGTGGTCGGTTATAAATTGCTACCGCTTCGTCTTACTAAGCAGAAGGTGATGCGTTCAATACCGGTCCCGTTTATTGTATTATCAACCCTAAACGATAAAAAAACGTAAACTTTGAAGAATTCCTCCAAATTACCAACACCTTACTTCCCGTGATATCCTCTGATAGAAATATTGAAATATCTGTAATTATTCTATCTGGGCATCCGACTTATCCCATTCAATTCAATTCAATCCATTAAGGGCCAATTTCTTCACCACCGCTTAAGCCTTAAAAACGGTTTAATTATATGGGTAAACGTGGTTTGCGGCTTAAGCGAAGGTGAAAAAATCGGCCCTAAATCTGACACATGAATTAGTCAGGCGTATGCTGGCCGGGTGAAGAATGCATGAATCTTGAACAAGAGCCAGATATAAGTCCCAAATGTCTGTCTAAGGTGACGAATCAGAAAAATTTGAAACCTACTTCTGCAAATAATTTTCCTTCTTTTAAGTCCTTAGATTCCGCTTACTATAATCGATATCAATAAATGTGTATTCAATTTTAAATGTCTTCACATACAGTTATTTCGGTTGTTCTAGCAAATATTTGTTTAAGGAAAAATCATAACTCACGAACCATAAGAGATAGAAATTTGGGTTCTTGGGCAATGTTGTTCCAAATAAGTTGTTCTAAAACATTATAAAACATGCCTGAATGCGTCAGCAAAAAAAAAGTTCATATTATGATCTCGTAAATCATGCGGGGCACCCTCATTTCACATCACTGAAAAAAATGTCTGAAAATATGGAGAAACTTTGCCGAAGACACCATATATCTAAAATAGACGGGTTAGGCGCAATCATTTGTGTCTTTCTAGATATGGCTTTGGGACCAATGCGCATAGGAGGTAGGTGTTTTGTTTTACTGAAATGATTAACAAATCCCGGACATGATGTGTTGCGTATCATGATTGTTACAGAGAGCAATGAGTGGAAGATATTCTCAATGCTCTCAGAACTCAATCCTTGGGCAACATAGATATGTCGCTCTCCGTGTAAGTGTGGAACATCTATGAAACCAGATTATCAATGAAAAAAATCTACACATATTATTAAAATAGAAGTGTGTTTAAGAGCTTGTTTATAAATGGAGCAAACAAAACTAAGAAAGCCCTCGCCAAGGATTAAAAGCCACTTTAATAAAAATAAATAATAATAATAACTGAGCACTCGAAACTCTTTAATTATTTTTTAATTATGGACATTAAACTACATAGTTATTAACGACATGCATAGAGTATACTCATAAATGTGAGAAAAGCAATCAACTGCAACTTCCTGGCTCACTAATTGTTAACTCTTTGTTAATACAACAACAAAAAATGAAGTCATTAGCCAACAACAGTTAATGCTGTCAATGAAATTGCAAAAGTTGACACTTTATTTGTGCTCTAAAGGTACACCTTGAATGCAACAGCATTCCTGCCATATTCCATTCACTGAAAAAACCAAGGATTAGCCGTCCCGACAGGGCGAAACAAAAGTCTTGTTTATATCGCCATAAAATCACCATATTGTATCGGAACAGCGGTCCCAGATTTGTTCAATAAATGCAAAAAATATGCATAAATTTTGAAACCGTTGCACGGATTCGCCACAGATGCTGCAGAAATCTGCGCTTGCGTTAGAGGAAGATTTCACCTGGTTCCGATGACTTTAGTACGATCGTAAAATTCAATTCGATTGTCAACGATATTGGCGTGCGATATCTATCTTGAAACCTAGAAACGTTGATCCAATCTTTCCATTCGCAAAAACTCCCACAGCTAATGGAGTCGTTCGATGTGTCGTTCATTAATGATGATTGCTTCATTTGTGGACTTGGGTCGAGTTGCACGCGCGTTCCAGGATTATCGACTTGTAGTAAATTATAGTCACGTCCAGTGCCAAAATTTTCGGGTAAAAATTAATTCGAACCAAACCAATGTGCCATTGGCAAGGCCTAACTAATCAACATTTGCCACTATATCAGTGTGCTTCTAACGCAAATAAGAAGAAAGCTAGGAGAAAGACCTGGCCAGCGCCAATCATATTACCGATTAGAAACAACCATATTGGTACGTGCCTTGAATAGTTTATGGCAGCTTTGCAGCCAATTTTGGAGATCAAATTTGGTCCCACGCGATAGCTGAATTAATGGTTGTAGTAATCAATTTGCTGACTGCCGCCTGTTGACATCGCACACCATCAATATCGTCGCGGATTTTTTTCGATTCAAATACAGAAGATACCAACCACTTGCAAAAGGTTTCGAAAAATCGATAAATGATACGTTAAATAGGTCACAAATGATGTTCCCGTTTAAAAAAAAATCTAGTTTTGACTTCTGAAGTGTGAAAAAGGTAAAAAAGGCAGTGCTTCGGAAAGCCCAAGCAAGACAGTTTGTTTTCGGGACGCCGGGAGTTTGTGTTTCGTTCTCGCACGTTTCGCTGGGCAGTGCTTGGAAGAGCCAAAGCAAGACAGTTTGTTTTCAGGACGCCAGGAGTTTGTTTATGTTTTTAGTTTCGCGCGTTTGCGGGACGCCGGGAGTTTGTGTTTCGTTCTCGTGTGCTTCGGAAAGCCCAAGCAAGACAGTTTGTTCTCGGGACGCCGGGGGTTTGTGTTTCGTTTTCGCGCGTTTTGCTGGGCAGTGCTTCGGAAAGCCCAAGCAAGACAGTTTGTTTTCGGGACGCCGGGAGTTTGTGTTTCGTTTTCGCGCGTTTTGCTGGGCAGTGCTTCGGAAAGCCCAAGCAAGACAGTTTGTTTTCGGGACGCCGGGAGTTTGTGTTTCGTTCTCGCACGTTTTGCTGGGCAGTGCTTGGAAGAGCCAAAGCAAGACAGTTTGTTTTCAGGACGCCAGGAGTTTGTTTTTGTTTTTAGTTTCGCGCGTTTGCGGGACGCCGGGAGTTTGTGTTTCGTTCTCGTGTGCTTCGGAAAGCCCAAGCAAGACAGTTTGTTCTCGGGACGCCGGGGGTTTGTGTTTCGTTTTCGCGCGTTTTGCTGGGCAGTGCTTCGGAAAGCCCAAGCAAGACAGTTTGTTTTCGGGACGCCGGGAGTTTGTGTTTCGTTTTCGCGCGTTTTGCTGGGCAGTGCTTCGGAAAGCCCAAGCAAGACAGTTTGTTTTCGGGACGCCGGGAGTTTGTGTTTCGTTCTCGCACGTTTTGCTGGGCAGTGCTTGGAAGAGCCAAAGCAAGACAGTTTGTTTTCAGGACGCCAGGAGTTTGTTTTTGTTTTTAGTTTCGCGCGTTTGCGGGACGCCGGGAGTTTGTGTTTCGTTCTCGTGTGCTTCGGAAAGCCCAAGCAAGACAGTTTGTTCTCGGGACGCCGGGGGTTTGTGTTTCGTTTTCGCGCGTTTTGCTGGGCAGTGCTTCGAAAAGCCCAAGCAAGACAGTTTGTTTTCGGGACGTCGGGAGTTTGTGTTTCGTTCCCGCGCGTTTTGCTGGGCAGAGTTCTGTTTGATCCTTCGACCTTGACGCTTGCTCCTGGGCAGTGCGTCAAGAAAGCCCGACCAGTTTTTTTTTTATTCTTTTTGGGTCGCGCTTTTTTTTTTTTTTTTCCTGAGTGCTTTTTTATAGCCGAGCAAACGAGTGAAGCCGAAAGTGGATTGTGGCTGCTCAGTCAAGGATAACGGATCAATTGGTGAGCTCGTTTCATGCTACTATTTCTAATCTATAAAATATGTATGACTGCACATTCAATCGTTACAATGGTGGGATGTAAATATGATTTTTCAACAAACTATGGATGGTTCGTCACTGTGAGTGTCGACAGAAACTCTGATTCATGATTTATTTATGTTTAACATTTTTTTCAGAACACCTCTTATATACCTTTATTTTTGTAATTAAAAGAACTTTGAATGGTTCGACACTACAAGTGTAGACTTGCGAAAGGTTCACTTTATTCAACAAACTTTGGATGGTTCGCCACTGTAAGTGTCGGCAAAGAATAAGAGTGTTCTATGATGTCCCATCCAATCGAGTTTTTTGTTTCTTTTCAAATGAGTAAAATATAATAACACATGCTTTCGTCCTGACAGCTGTAGGAATGTTACATTTAGGTATTTGTTCAACAAACTTTGAATGGTTCGTCACCTCAAGTGTCGGCATAATTTTCCTCTACATAGAAATTGTTCATATCAAATGAAAATATTATATTTACGTATAAGCCTGTATATATCTCACAAATCATTGTTTATCATGGTCTAATCGCTTATCAAAGTGAATCCTATGACCCAACGATCCTCCCCATTAACAAACATCCCTCCCAGTAACCTTTGTGGAGATGCAGAGGCAAACACGGTCTCCAAAAAGCAAAGGTTACACACTAACATTCCTTCCCCCAATCCCACCTGACTGCAAGGACGTGGCCGGCGCCGTTATTGACTCTGTATAAATAAAGGCACTGAATTATGCACACTGAAGAAGATTATGGCCAATCCCAGCCGAACTTCTAGTTGATTCTTTGTGCATTTTCACTGACTTCGGTCAATCACGGAATAGCAACCATTGATATGTGTAGTCAGTCTAAGCTAAGCTAAGCTAAGCTGAAGTGTGAAAAAGGTAAAAAAATATATTGAATAGACATAAGATTGAGGAGATAAAACCTCAAACTTATGTCTATTCCATGTGTTTTTTACCCGTTTTTCATACTTTCTTACTCATGGTAGCCGGTCTATTGGTGGTGTATTATCATTAGAATACCTTCCAGATACAACTAACCGGAATATTAAAAAAAAACTTCCATTTTGCATAAATTCGTATAGATTTTGCGGCAAAAAAAAACTAAGGGAACTCCTATGAAGTTTCCTTTAAAAAATTCTGAAAAATATTCTTGGAATAGCTCTTCAATTTCAAATACAGTTTTCAACAAATCTGGTAAGTGTATTTGGAAAATATATCCCGAGCAGATGCGAAGTACTGATTATTAAAACGTGATAATATTAAAACTTCCTTCCTCAATCTTCTGAACAATATCTAAAATGGTAAGATCTTGCACAAGCTTTAAACTTTATGACAATGATATTCCAGGAAAAAATTTTAGATATTATTTATTAGATCTTTTATCTCGTATATCAATCAAGTCAGTATCACGAGCTCCAGTTGAGTGTCGTTCATATGAGATTGCAACATTTTCACAAATATGTTTTTCACTTATTCTTCAAAAACAGCCCAAGCAATACGCTTCGTTTTCGGGACGCCGGTAGTTTGGTTTTTGTTTCGCGTGTTTTACTGAGCAGTGCTTTGGAAAGCCTGAGCAAGACGCTTCGTTTTCGGGTCGCCGCGAGTTTGTTTTTATGTTTCGTTTCGCGCATTTTGCTGGGCAGTTCTTCGAAAAGCCCAAGCAAGACGGTTCGTTTTCGGGGTACCGAAAAGTTTTGCTATTCGCGCTGTGTGAGTGCGAAAAGATATTCGTGTTCAATCGAGAATGGATTACCAACTGGTGAGCTCGTTTCATGCTTATGATAACACATTTTTTCATGAAAGCGTTAGTTTTATGTAATATTCAATCAAACTTTGTATGGTTCGTCACTACAAGTGTCGGCATTATGCTTGTTTTATACAATTCTAATATACATATAAAATTTTTGATATTACTGAAGATATTTTTTGAATTGTTCGATATTATGAATGTTGACGTATTTCTTAAAACTTCTACAAAAGACTTTTCTTCTTGAGGCAAAAATGCACAGCAATACACTTATGTAATTTTCAAACAAACTATGTATGGTTCGTCACTACAAGTGTCGGCATTATTCCTGTTTCATATAATTTATAATATATACATATATTTTTCTCTTTTCACCAGTAATAAAAACTTCTTTTGAATGGTTCGACATTATAGATGTTGACGTTTAATTTGAATCTTTTACCAAAAACTTTTCGAGACAAAAATAAAAACTAACAATAAGTATAAGTCGTATTTTTCCTCCTTATCCATGAATCGCATCACCGACCAAAGGTGACTCCCAGATCTTTTCCTGTTCCACTAATAAACACCCTTCCCGTGATGATTGTGGAGATGCAGAGTTATTCTCGGTCTCTAGAAGCAACATTCATTACACCCTAACATTACTTCCCCATCCCAACAGACTGTAAGAACTTGGCCGGCGTCGTTATTGATCAATAATATTAGATCTGCTAAAATTGCACTCCGAGAGTAAGCGAAAGCTCCTATCCCTTATTCATTTGGATCGCACTGCAATTATTACCAGTTCCGATCAATCACGGAGTAGCAACCATTGACATGTACAGTCAATCTATGCTATGCTATGCTATGCTATCAAGGGCTCCATCCCATTACCCCGAACGCCATTACCCCGAACGCCACTACCCCGAATGCCACTACCCCGAATGGGTCACTACCCCGAAAGCCATTACCCCGAATGGGTCATTACCCCGAACGCCACTACCCCGAATGAGCCATTACCCCGAATAGTATGAGATACAGTGAAATATATTGTTTTGCGGGCAAAAATGCGTCTCTAATGAAAACTGGTAATTAATGGCCCGTAAAATTCGTCGGTAAAATGTTCATCATACATTTTCCCTTCTTTTTTATGTCAGCTCTTCTTTCGAAATATATTGTTGGCAACTCTTCTCATTCTTTCGGAGACGGTACCTTTTTATCAGCCCAGTGGGCACTTTCGCAGTTCAGGGGTTCATTTACAAATTTCATAACGCCAAAATTTACTATTTTTGACACCTACCCACCCGTTCGTACCACTTTTTGCATGGACAACATTTTTTGTCCCCTTCAGCGTTACGAAATTTGTGAATGGGCTTTTGATAAAATAAGCCGTTTAATGACTGAGAGCTCTCCTTGTTAACTTACCATTATTATACATGTTCTATTGTCCCTGGGCATAGAACGTCAAAGAAATGCTCAATGCATAAGATCCACCACCGGAGGAATTTGAACCCATAATCCTTAATATGGTCTAGCTTAACAGCTGCGTGAACACAGATTTTTGAATTTCTTGGTGGTGTCCATATTTCAATTTTGTTTTAAAGCAAATATTTTCCTTTCTTGTGTATATATGTTGTGTCATAGCATGATATGACATATCATATTGTTACATATCACGTTGTTACAGTGATCATTCACGTTATAGCTGCAAACGTTTCACCAGAAATTTCCCCTTCTTTCTTAAATAGACTGTTCTTTCAAGTTTTCGTTGGACAAGCTAGTCATTAATATTTCCATATAGAACAGCTTTTTTTGAAGGAATATATCCTGAAGGCATTCACTCAAGTGAATCCTCCTATAATTCTAATCAGTAATTTTCCCTTTCTTTCATCTTCTTGTATTGAAACAGACAGGTCTCTTATGAATTTGCTTACCGCTTTACTGTCATCATCATTTCTTCATTGTGCTGAATCGGAAAAAAATTTTGATTATCTCATCGAAATTCAAATTAATGATCCCACAAACCAACGAAAGTTTTTACTGTAGCGGCAATCAAAGGCCGCCGTTTTTCTAACATGTACAAGTGTATTAACGTTTCCTTGCTTTAGTGGAACGGTTGTCTATCAGGTTGGTTTTTAAGCGGGTTCCATAGACGAACACTTGCAGCGATTATCTCAGGGTGATCTTCCATTACCACCGTTTACGAAACAAAATCTTTAAGGAGATCTTAATGCTAGTAGCCCGACACCTATAATAAGTAAAGGAAGTGGGTTCCGACGTCCAATAAGAAAATGTACTACATCCTAATTTTGTGCATATTATGGCTATCCTTTGCATAATAAATTCACCCTTTTTTTCGAAATAGGCTGTTCTTCAGAGCATTGCAATGTGGCTGTGTGAATCTCACCAAAATTAGAGGACAAATCGAAATAAAACTTAGTATTCAAAAATTATTAGCTAAAAAACTAGCTGCTTTTATATCTTCTAATGTTTGAAATATAAATTGTTGAGCCAAACTCGTTAAATACTCATAAGGAATCGTATAATTATCTCCCCACTATCTCACTAGAATAAGTTCCAAATTTTATGCATTCGGGGTAATGGCGTTCGGGGTAGTGACCCATTCGGGGTAGTGGCGTTCGGGGTAATGACCCATTCGGGGTAATGGCTTTCGGGGTAATGGCGTTCGGGGTAGTGGCATTCGGGGTAGTGGCGTTCGGGGTAGTGTCATAGAATCGCTATCAAGTCAGTATCACTTTTTTTTTTTTTTTTTTAAATCTTTATTTGAGTGTATTTTAACACACGAGGGCTAGTTCTACACTTAGTCAGTATCACTTTCAGCAATCCATATCATTTTTTTTAGGCTTTTTTCGTTTGCTTTGGATGAGTGAAAAGTTCCTTGCATAATCAAGATAGTTTACTTCGAGAAAAATCCTTGTAGGAAATCATTGATTGAAAAAAAGTATTCCTACTCAATTTGCCCATAGATTTTGCAGAAATTCCTTCATAGAATCCGTGTAGGAGAATTTCAGAATTTTTCCCAGTGATACCTTCAGGGATATATTCTCAGAATTTCCGATGTGTCCTTTAAAAATGTCCTCTGAAAAATCTTCCAACAATTTTTCAAGAGATATTCAAATGAATCCCTCCAGAATTTGCTTTAGAAAATTTTTCTGTATGCTAACGCACTAATATCTCATATCATTTCCTTCAAAGATAGTTGCGAAAATTCTCTCCAGAATCCTTCAACCTTTTTTCCAATGATTTCTTCCAAACTCTAGGAGATCTTCCAAAAACTTCTACGAACAAATTTTCTAGGAGATTTCAAAAATATGATTCCAGGATTTCAAAAAAAAAAAATTGTTGATAAATTTTTGCGAGAATATCTAAAAGGGTGACCTCAAAGGAATATTCCCAGCAATCTATAAGAAAGTCTTCTAGATTTTTTTACGCTGATTTTTAATAATTTTAAATAAGTACTCCAAAGATTAGCCCAGGAGATCTTCTAGGAACTTCTCCAAGAGATCTCCCAAGAATTCAAGCAGGAGTGCTTCCAGGATTTCTTACATAAAATATTCTAAAATTTTTCAATGAATTCTTCTAAATTCTCAAATTAGAATTTCCACCTACAGTAAATATTCCAGCAATTCCCTCGATGATTCCTATGCAATATTCTGAAAGTATTCTCTCCGATGTTAAACCCGGATTCCACCAGAACATCCTGAATTTTGCCCAAGGGGGCTTTAGGACAGTTGGTCGAATGACGTTTGGTTGAATGATATTTGATTGAAAGTACATTTAGTCGAAGGGACATTTGGTTGTAAATCTTTAGAACATTCCGTCGAATGACATTTGATCGAACGATGATTCGTCGTATTCGGTCGAAAGCTTATTTTGACAATAAAACATTGACAATAATAATTTATATTACTATCCGCGATGTAAAGTGTAGGTAATAAGTATCATAAGATTTATTATTGACTTCTGATAAAAAGTCTGTTTGCCCAATATAAACTTGGGATCCAATGTTTTTCCGTTGTGCAAAAACGGCCTTATATCTGTTGATCTAAACAATTTTTCAATCAACTATTACAAAATACTTTTTCCCACAAATGTCCCTAAGACCAAATGTCATTCGACGAAACTTCATTACCCAAGGTGACTTCAGGACATCCATTTAGTCGAAGAGATATTTGATCAAATGTACATATGGTCAAACATATTCAGAACATTCCGTCTAATGATTTGTGGTTGAACGACGTTCGTCTAACGGAAATTTGATCGAAAGCTTATTTTGAAATGGTTTATTTAAAGATCATCTGATAAAATAGACATGTGGCAGAAATGCAACTTCTGTAAAATGGTTTGAACTTCCACAAATTAGGTGGAATAAAACGTTCCATGTGCCAATCCAAAAACGGTTGAAGAATGCAAACATTGACAAGAATAATTTATCCTTCATTGACACAATTACATATAGTACTCGCGATGTATAGTGCAGGGTAGATTGTCAATTGTTGCACAGGTTAAAAATGCGCCAATAATTGCACACCCATAAGGAATGCATGGACTGGGCAATAATTGGTCCGTTCTTAGCCTGTGTAATGATTGGCAATCTACCCTAGGTAATTAGTATCATAAGATTCATTATTGACTTCATTGACTAACAATTTATGAATCAAACATTAAAAAACAATGAAATTTATTTAAGCTATTCGACCAAATGTCTCTTCGAGCAAATGTATGTCCAACCAAATGTCATTTGACCAAACGTCATTTGACCAAATATCTTTCGACCAAATGTCCTAAGCCAGAGCATTACCCAAGGTGGCTTTAGAACAATCGGTCGTACATTTAGTCGAAGGGATATTTGGTCGAATGGACATATGGTCGAACATATTTTGAACAACGTTTCGTTCAAAGGAAATTTTATCGCAGGATTTTTTTGAAATGGTTTATTTATAAAATCGACATGTGACCGAAATGCAAGTTTTGTAATAAGGTTTGAATTTCTATAAATTCAGTGAAATAAAACGTCCCATGTGTCCCATGTCCCATGTAGATAATAAGAATCATAAGATTCATTATTGACTTCTGTTAAAAAGTATGTTTGCCTTAAATAAACTCAAGATCCAATGTTCATCCGTTGTGCAAAAAATCTAGCACGGTTTTATAACTGTTGAACAGAAGGATTTTTTTAATCGACCATTACTATACACTTTTCTAATGAAATGTATGTAGTCATTTGACCAAATGTCCCTTTGACAAATAAAATTTTGACTGAATGTCATTTTACCAAACGTAATGCGAACATATGTCTATCTACCAAAGGTTCTAAGGCCGCTTTCTATTGCATATCTACGTTTTCGACCAAATATCCAGTCAACAACATGTCCGTTCGACCAAACTTACTTTGGCCTAATAGTCATTCGAACAAACTTTATTCGACTAAATGTCATAGATTCGATAAAAAGACTAAGATTTTTTTTAATTATTCAATCTCTTTGTGTATTAGCGACAAAACACTGGTTTCGAAGCTAGTTGGACCAAACGTAAATTTCTTATTCATACTATTTTGAATCGACCAAATATCCTTTCGATGAAATGTCGGTTCGACCAAATGTCATATGCTTTATATTGCAATTACATGTTTTCGACGAAATGTCTCTTCGGCTAAATGTCATTAGACCAAATGTCATAGATTCGCCCAAGGTATCCTCTGGTTCATGAAACTCTTTTAGACATGCTTGTAGAATGAATCTCTTACAAGAGTTCTTCAGATATAACTGAAATGGTCATACCAGAGATCGTTTTTGTTTTTCTTTCAGAACTACCTCATGGTTTTTTCAGGAATTTCTCAAATGATTTCTAAAAAATGTTCTTGATAATTCTCTGGAGAAATACCTACATAAATTGGACTTTTGGAATATCTTTCTGAATTTTCTGGAGAAATCTCTGCAGGAATCTTATGAACAATTTCTGAGCTATCCTTGGAGAACACTTTGGTAGAAATCTTAAAGAAATCACGAACGCAATTTTTGGAGGAAATCATCAGTTAGATTGGGAAAATACACTGGATGTAAAAAAAAATTGAACCAAATTTATCAACAATTTTTTTCTATAAATTCTTCTGAAATAAAAAAAAAGAACCCTAAAATATCCCGAAAATTGTTTTTGGCGGTATTACTGTAGATAATTTTAGTTACTGGTTATTACTGGTTGAAAGAAGTCCTGAACAAAGATGATGTAGGAAACATAAGAATCAGGATGCATTCCTTGAAAAATAATGTCCAAAACTGTCGGTAATGTGTCGTCACCAATGTTCTCTTCCCAAGACTGCCTCGGTTAATTCTAATAAATTCTAAAGCGACTAAGGAAACTGGATATGCGCAGAAATTCAAGGTAGGTATTACTGGAAAAAAGTGAGCTTGATGGATTCCTCCTCAATGATGCAGTTGAGATTAATTTCTGATAAGTCAATGAAACGCCTAGTTCGAAGAGAAATGAAGGTAGATTCTAGATGATGAGCTTGCAGCACCAGTAGCAAGAGACGCTGAAGAACGTGAAATGTTTTAGATGGAAACAAAAATTGCAAACCTGCTTCTTTCAGGAGGAAGTGGAGTTGGAGGGGACGGAATAGCTGTGCCGGTTTCAAAGAACCTCAACCTTAGAAGCTCAACGCATCCCGCAATGGCTACGTGCGACGATCCGAGATGTGCAGGGATACTAATGAGAGCATCTTCCGATCAGGAGTGACGTGACCAAAAGGTGACAGAATCACTTCAATCACAACACCTGAATGCTGCCTACACTGCGAACGCAGGCAATGCAGGTCAAAACATTGGAGGATCAGCACGGCGGACGACGAAAATCTAATCGGCTCTCACTTTGTGGGAAGTTAATCTATTGGAGCTGAACTCATGAGAATGGGCCTGGAGAAGCTGGCTATCTGTCATGCATAATCCGGCAAAGAATATGTACCGGTGGAGTCGAAGGAAGGGATAATATGCCGCATCTACATGAGGGGCGACTGAAGTGTTGAGAACATCGCAGCGATCACCATTCTAAATGCGGCATACAAAGTGTTATTTTTCCCACATCATCTTCCTTTATATGTCTCCTTCGGCTAACGAGTTCGTGGGTATCAAATCGGTTTCGTCGACACAACTGGTCGGCAACGGACCATTCTTTACTGTACGATAGATAGAAATGCCTTGAATGCTTGGTTACAACTAATCATCTTTTTAACAGATCCAATCAATTTATTTGCTTCGCGGAGGGTATTGTCTGTCAGACAACGTAAAAGTCGGACTGATGATGAACGCGTTGAAGATACAGCCATACTGATAGGACGATTCAGGATTCAGTTTAGTATTGCAGGCTTAGTTTGCAGTATTGCAGTTTACAGTATTACGATAGATGGGAATACGTTTGAGGTGCTAGATGAATACATCTAGATTGGATTCTAATTTAAGGCGGGTCAAATAATTCGACGGCGTATTGTTTGTTGTAGTCGGATGTACTACATGTTCTAGTAAAAGCTGAGCTCATTGAAAACACATTACAAACACACGTCAAACCCCAGAAATCCATTCCCCAGAATAGGCCATTCCCCAGAATAGTTTTAATACATTTTTAAAGAGCGGAAAGAAAGAAGCTTGGTTTTGTTTAGTTTTTTTTGTCGATAAAAAAGCACTTACAGAATTGATTCGAATTCCCAGAAGCATCAAATCCTGAACATCGACGTCCATTCAGCCAAAATATTATTTCGTGAAAATCATTATTATGGATCTCAAGGGAATGCTATTGGAATTGAGTCCAAAAAACTTTTTAAAAGGCGAGTGTTTTCTTCTCTTGTATCAGGCAAACCATCTAAGAAGCCATCCATAATCCACTTGGTCAACTATGGGGGGTTGAGAATTTAGCCAAAGACCACGGCCCATACTTATTTCAAACCTTTTGTATGGACAAAGGACAAAAGGGGATAAGGTGGTCTTGAAAACCCAAAATAAACGTTGTTTATGGCTAGATCTGACCAAAATCTGTATTAGAAAATGCTTGATGCTGTTTAACAATTTACACAACTGCTTAACATGGTTGTTTTACTTTTCCCCTAGTGTCGTTTCCCCGATTGTCATCCACAAATGCCAGCTCTCCCAAAGACCCGTTTTCCCGAATAACTCGTTTCCTCAAAAAGTGATGCAGTTTAAACAAGTCTCCAGGGATTCGGGGACTTAGGGAGCAATCAAAAGAAGGAGATATTATAGATTATAAGGTCATTCTAGACTAAACATATCTTGCCAAAAATACCGAGGACGGTGAAACTTGAAAGAATCGCCAATCAAGCATATCAGATGACTCTTTTACACCACCAAACGCAAAAAGTTATGACAATTATGAGAGCTTAGAACATTTCAGAGAACTGGGATGTTCGGGAAAACGGGGTATTCGCGGAACTGACATTTGGGAAATCACCATTCGGAGAACGGACATTCGTAGAAAAGTAGCACAGATAAACTGCTCTTACATTTGTCATACTATGTTTTATGATCAAACTTGATGCAAGTTATTCGAAAACATTTTTTTTTTTCGTGGTTATTCTTCCTTCTTTTCAAATTGGTTGTTCTTTCTAAATTGGCTTCTTTTTAAATTGGTTGTTCTTCTAAATTGAAAGGATTTGTTTTTTGTTTTTCTTTCATAGCATATTCTTCTTTCTTTTGAACAATGGTTGTTCTTCCTAAGTTTATTGTCTTCGTAATTATGAAGAACAATGAAATATAAATACAGTAGAAATTTTCCCTTGTCTTTGATAATTTATATTTACAGAAAACTACTACTGTGAACATTTGGGCAGAATCCATCAGCTCTAAGGAAGGGTTAAACGAGCTTGAAGTTTGCAAGTAGAAAATCGTCCAAACGAAACTCATTACATTTCTGGCCATAGATGGTGCTGTATTTGATGATTTTTTTGATTTAAAGATTGTCCATTTAATAATTGATAGACTGCAATAAACCGGAAGTCTTGTCGTTTAAAAAAAACATGACAAACATGTTTTACATATGAAAACAAAAAATTGGTTTTCCACGAATTTTCCATTTGAATGTGTTCACTATTTACTATTTACCATTTACCTGGGTTTTAACAGCCCAAAAATCTCTTTTTTTCTGAGGAATGCCCTATTCTGGAGAATGGAGTTCTGGGGAATGTCATTCTGGGAAATTCGTGTTTGGGAAATGTCGTACAACCCATGAGCCCTCAATGTCCACAAAACGTGGACTATGCCTGAGAAGGTCCTGCAAGTACATGTGGTGTTTAAACATGTCGTGTGATAAGACCATATATCAAGCGTGTGCTAGAATAAGGGCGTTCTGAAGGTGGCTAAATCTGGAAGTCTTTGATTCGGATTCGATTGATACCAGAAGGCGTGGAGCTCAATGACCTAGCTGGACAGACCAAATGCAGAACACTTGGAAATCCATGGAAAGGTCTTGCAAAACCTAGGAACCTTGTAAGTCTTCTAAGAAACTCTGAGATCCAATCCCCTGGGGGCTTCTAGTTATTCCTTGTGTTTTTATGACAAATTGGCTCTGTCTCAGATAAAGCGTAAAATCAAGATGATGAGGAAGAAGAAACTAAGATGTTAGTGCATTTTAAACATTTTTCTTCAAAGGTTACTCGCTGTTGTTGACAATCGATCACATTTTCAACGAAAAGGTTATTTAGATTTGTGCTCAAGAATATATGAGGCGTGGCTTAATTCATCCATATCTTATCTCACTCATTCACAACGAATAATAACTGGAAGCATATAAATGAACACTCGACATGTTTAATTTACCACCACTCCCCCAGCTTGAATGTTTCGTGACATATAAGCATTTTAGTCTAACTACAAGTTCAACGAAGCAAAACAGGTCTTCTGCTGCTTCGTTGAATAATTAATGTAATAATCATCAATGCAGTTACTTCAAACCCTAATCTCTATCGCATTATTTGACGAATGGTTAGCAAGTTAACACCGTAGACCTTGATGTGTCGGATAATTTCCACGTGGAAGCGCCTGAATAAAGAATGGCAAAAGGAAAATTCGATACGTGCTTACGCACATCTCGCCAATCGAAGGCTGACATTATTTGAGAGGTCACTATTTCGAGGGCATTAGCCGTGGATGTATTTTTCATGAACGTCTAATTGTAGAATATTTTGGTTCGCCTGTATTATAGCTACTGCCGTAGCATGTTGGTTATCAGTAAGCAACGTATACACGAAATGGCGCGAGAATCCCGTGGTCATCGCATATGCTCCTAGATTTTCACCGGTTTCGACAATCCCTTTTCCGGCGATAACGATTTGTCCATTGACGAAAACACGCGTAGAAGCATTCAATCTTTCGGAAGTTTATGAAATTGTGAGTAAGGGTGCGCCCCTCGATGAAGTGAAGTACGTTGAGTTTACGAAATGATTCTCCCTACTTATGCGAAACTATTATTCTTTTCAACAGAGAAAAGCAGTTGCGAGCGCTGGCTCACGTTTGCCCATGTTCCAACCATTGGAGGAATTACAGTGCCGTCGCGGATGAATCTATAGTTGAAACACTGCAGAATATATCCCTTCCTTTTGAGGAAACGCTGTTGATGTGTTTGTGGCAAACGAAGCGGGTACCTTGTAGACATCTTTTTACGGAAACCCTGGTAGACGACGGAATATGCTACACCTTTAACGAACTACTTTCGAATGAAACGTATCGAACGAATGCGATTTCACGTGATTTCACAAGCTTCGGTACAGAAGCTGTGCAATCCAGATGGTCGCTGGAAACAGGCTATGAACCGCAGGCTGGATTGTACGCTTTCCCTCGTCGAGCATTATCTAATGGGTTTCAAGCCGGATTAACCGTAATGCCAATGGTGCGGAAAATCGATCAGGAGTTCCTGTGCAGGGTTATTTTGAAATACTTCGCTGTACCATATTGAAGTGAAAACAATCTCAAATTTCAGGGTCCATACACCGGATATAAATTCGCCGTCCATTCACCTGGAGAAATTCCGTTAACTGGCGATAAATTTTATCGACTAAACACTCTGAACTCTATAACTCTTACTATAACTCCGCGTATAACGAAAACTTCCCAGGAACTTAGATCGGTTGCTCCGTCAAGGTATGAACTTTGAAACGTATTATTCATGAAATTAGTAATGCACTGGATACTCAACCGTTTCAGACGAAGATGCTTCTTCAACGACGAACGACCTCTACGATTCTTTAGGACTTACAGTTCAAACAATTGCTTCCTGGAGTGCATTGCAAACTTCACACTGGAAAAGTGTCACTGTGTGAAGTTTTCCATGCCCCGAACCGCCGATACGAAGGTTTGCGATGCAAGTAAAATAGATTGCTACTTCAACATCTACCAGGACATGTACCGTCATAAGGTGGCGAACGCATTGAGCGGAAACAAGTGCAACTGTTTGCCGCCGTGCAACTCGCTGGAATACGACGTGGAGATGTCTCAGTTTCCATTCAACTTTCACGAATTGGCGACTGCCATGAGAATGCCTGCGTTTGAGTATGATCAGTATGTATTGCTTTGTTTGCGCTGGCTGAAGCTTGTCTTATCGTTTACTCTGTCGCTTTCCAGAATGGATGCCGCAGTGATGTTTGTTGGCCTAAAAGCTCGTCACTATCTACCCATGTGGAGACGTGAGTTGATGGGCATTACTGATGCCGTGGCCAAATTGGGTGGAATATTCGCGCTGCTACTGGGTGCTAGTATGCTGACTTTTGCTGAATGCGTGTATTATCATTGCGTACGACCACTGCGAAGGGAGAATGTTCGAAATGGAAGGGTACAAAATGTTAGAACTGCTCAGAGGTTTGGGTTTAGTTCAAGACCTTACTAATAGGCAGGTGGGTGATCCAAATAATTTCACTACAAACACTGAATGTTTTCTTCGGACTAACAGCATAAACTTTTCACAGTTTATGTGAGATAATACACTTTTTAAACGGACTTCATTTACGACATGCATGCACCCTTCTGGTGTAATGTCATAAATAAAAATAATAAAAAATGACTTCATTTCAGTTACTCGATTAAACCACGCAAAAATTACACTATCATGCGAAAATGATGCAATAAATTGTATTGCAAATTATTGCATGAAATTTTGTCGTAATAAAAATTCACATTTGTAAATGTATTAGAGAATCGTTCTATTTTCAGACTGTTAAGCTCGATAGTGAACACGATTCAAAGCTTGTATACTTTTTTGTTTGGATCAAAAACAAACAAGAGCATTGATATCTTAACCTTTTAGAGCAATTGAGCACTCTTATCATATCACATGATAAACTTCCCCTTTCGTTTCCTTCCAAGAGTGAAGTGGATAATGTTGAAGATTGAATTGAAATGAGCAACCTGTTCGATATTTTAGACAATTTTTCTAAGCACCTAGCAGAAGCAGTTCTTGGATTCAAGAGAAGGAGCAAAAAGAGTATCGCCAATCCTGGTCAGTATTTCTGAATTTGGTGGATTTTGGCAGAAGATCTTGAATTCTATTGAGGAAATCGAAGTTTACTTTCAAATCGTAAAAAGGAGACTGCCGCGATTTGACGGAAACCATTAAGATTGTGAACTACGTCTCAAACATTTTGAGAGAAGAGGCACACATTTTTCACATACGTCCAAAAACTGTACGTATGTTCAAGGTTGTAATGATAAGTCTACCTGAAGGGATCAAATTTGGAATAAATGATTTTCTTTGATTTTCTCCAATTCAAGAAATCATTATCGAAAAAACGACCCAATCTGACATTCATAGGAAAGGGCTTTCTCAAGAATATTATTTAGAGCACATTAAGAAAAGAGATTTAAATAATATTGAAGCTTTAGAAAAAGCAAGACTTATGTTCGATGTCCGTGTAATATGTGAACATTTCCAGAAATCTAGAGGAAATTTCCAGAACCCCACTCAATGTTGTCGGTGCCAGAAGTGGGGTCATGGAACCAAATATTGCTGCATAGATGCTAAATGTATAATTCACGGAGGTTTTTCTCACGCTAAGGTCCTGTGAAAAAAGATGGTATAAAGTTTATTTGCGCAAATTGCGAGGGCAACCATAAATCTAACTTAAGGGATTGCCCTTCGCGCAAACGAATCGTTGAGGTTTGTACCAGGCAGATGAACGGCAACGTTTATCGTTGCTGGAATTCCCCAGGCAGAATCGCAATCAATTCTTTTTTTCTTATTATTACTCATTCACAAGCTAATTTTCTTCCGTTGAGTAACCGTTTGAATCTTTTAATTTCGAATAGAAATAACCAATAAAATTCCTATGCAAATGATGTCGCTAGTAATTTAAACTCCTCCCCTTCAAATTTTCTTCTTACGGGAAATCTCTCGAACTATTTTAATTCAAATGGACATACCTATGCTAATATCACCGAAGGTAACTTCGTCTCCGGCTCTTCATCAGTGGAAACTCCCAACAGGAACAGAAAACCATCAGAAAACGCACCCATTTCTAGTAACATGTCATATCCTTTTATTTTGAATTTTAACTGAACAATTTAATCAAATAAACCACCACTATGGCTGAAACAGTGAAAGTTGGTGTAAACTATACTAATTAAATTGTTATGAGATTACATTTCTCTGATAGATCTTAATATTTTTTTTATACAGTGGGATTCCGTTTTTGGCACGCTCCGTTTTTGGCATGCTCCGTTTTTGGCACCCCCCGATTTTGGCAACAAAATGGATCCGTTTTTGGCAACATTTTTCAATATCATTAAAATTTGTATTTTTCTGTAAATATTATTGTGTCGTTCGTTTTAATCATTTGAAAAACAATCCAGCTTCACGCTTACCGCATACCAGAGTTCAATTTTCGCCGATATTTCACAAAATGTCACCAACTTCTAGGAGCACCGTATGCGTTTATTTAATTCTAAATGGCCGTATAGTCGCAACGTTTCATGAAGTCATTAATCTCTATGAGTATCAACTAGAGTTCCAACATATTTTCTCAGGCATTCACGCTTTATGACCAGCTCACTTAAGTATGCCGGTAGATAATTGTAATTAGTAAAAGTCAGTTTTCTTCAGATTTGGAACAGCTTTTCTTCACAAAGCAACATTGACAGGAACGAAAAGTCTAAAAATCACACAGAGTTTTCATCTACAAATTCGTTTCGCCATTTCAGTTCACTGTTCCTTTTATTGTAGAATTACATGCATTGCTTGTATAGAACACACCACAGCAAAAGATGCAAATCTCTTTTTTAAGAAACGATCCAACATTCTATTCTAGTATTACTCAAGTTAGAGTATACTACGTGCCATATCAAGATTTAATTCAAGTATGCCTGCCGCATGGTATTATCAAAATGTTCCTTACGAGATCCTTGTGGCCCCTGGCTGAGTCGAGGGGTTGTCTAACTGGATTCTGGAGAATCCTTTAGTTTTTTGACTCTTTTTTTATATCAGCTTCTAAGAATTTTCAGTGAATTCTTGGAAATACTGAGCGAAATTTGGGAATTTCTATCGGTTATTACTTAGAGGTTTCTCGCGGGAACCTGATAATGTATATAGTGGATGCTGTGCAAAATCTGTCGTTTCATTGTAAACTCCTAAGATTTCTAAGGCAGCCTGTAAATTTTTAGAGGAATACTGCGGATTCTTAATTGTATTTTGAATATCTTTGGTAAGATCTTGAGGATTCTGAATAGATTTTCAGAGGAATGTGGGAATTGCTAGTGGCACTCTGGAAAGTCCTTATGAACTTTTTACAATTTCGATCGGAAACTTGAGAATTTTCAGCAATATCGCAGCGGAATTTTGAAAGTTTAAGCACTATCTTCAAAATTATCAGCAAGCTCTTGGGTAGATGTGAATTCCTATCCGGCTCCTAAGTAAGATCCAAAGAATACTAAGTAAGATTCTGTGGATTCTTAGCAAGCAAGTATAGAACACAAACGGGTTCTATACCATTTTGTAATAATTTTCAGATGAATTTTTCATCCATATTTGAAAGACAATATACACCGTCTTAAACCAAAGGCTGCACTTTTATTATACAACGAACAGACGGAACAACCATTCAATGAAGATGAAGAATTTTTGATTCCTGAAATTGAAAAGATTGCTCCGACAAGGGGCGAACCTTCACGAAATCGAACCTACACCCCGTAGTACAATACGCCTAAACGATTGACGCCGCAGACCTTACGGCTACGAAGCCCACATTTCTATGTAAAATCATATTGAAGGCTTTGTCAATATTATCTTCATAAAAATATAATAGTTTTTTATTGGTACAGCAAATGATTTCAGCTGTCTTTGTGTACTGTAGTCAATCATTTGATATCAGATACCTTACTATGCAAGAAATTTAATTTAAAATAATCATTTTCAAATTATCGAATATTTCAAAATTTGACGGTTGGGATTAAAATAGAAACCGTTTTTTCAAGTTTACTTAAGAAGAATCATTCAGTTTTGAAACACCTAGAACTTTTTTTTTGTAAATACGCTATCAATGAAATTTCTGTATTCTTACACTACTTTGAGGAATTGTTCTGTTCTTGAACAAAGGTCGCTTATGCGATTATTGTTCTACATGACCTAGGTATACAAATAGTATACATAAAGTTTATAAAACATCATTGAAGATATTTCAGCTATAAAAAATGTGTAGAACCCCTGTCAAAATAAATATGACGAATCTTCAAATTTATAACATAGTCCAATCCTACGGAAATCTACTTCGAAATGAACCGTTCGGAAGTCTGGTCATCATTTGGTTCCATAATTATGATGGAACAACGTCAAAATTATATTTTTGAAATTGAAAAAATGGGTTCCGATTTTGGCACGGTTCCGTTTTTGGCAACTGAAAATTTCGACTTTGTTGCCAAAAACGGAATCCCACTGTATATTGAATGGGAATGCTCATTCTTAAAAATGATTAACTAATTATTGACATTTGAAACGAAAGTTGTTGAAACATTGGGTGTTTCTGTTAAAACACAGATTGGTAAATATACTTTCATAGCTGCCTATTTGTCTTTTCAATTCAGTGTAGTGCGAGCGCGATTTGTTTAGTGTTGAAACTGTTTGCCTATCGTACCTACATTGCTTCCACAAGGGGGTGGGACATTTCGCATAAAGACGTTTCGCATTAGGACGTTTCGCATACGGACGTTTGGCATAATGGATATTTGGCATAATCAGAATTATATGCCTTCTTTAAAATGCTACATGTTCTTGTATGAAACTGCTTTATGCGAAATGTTCATCATGCCAAACGTCCGTATGCGAAACGTCCTTATGCGAAATGTATTGTGGACGAGTAAAGATGTGGGCAAACAGTTTCAACACTAAACAAATCGCGCTCGCTCTGTCCATCTTTACCACGCGTAATGAGTTAATTAATTTAATAATCCAATCTGCAGGATTACCGAACAGCTCAAAATAAGCGTCAATTTATACTCTGAAAAAAGAATCGTGCAGTAACTTTCCAAGGAATTTATGAAAGAATTGCTTGAAGAATTTTCCGAAGAATTTACCTGAAGGATCATTTTGGAGGAATATTCAGAGGTGGATGAATTTCGGAATGAACTTTTTAGAGGAACTTGAACAGGATTTCATGGAGAAATTTCCGAAAGCATTCCTGAAATAACTTCTGAAAGAATTTTCGTAAGAATCTTCGGAGATTTCTTGGCAAAATTCCTTAAAGAATCCTTGAAAGAATTCATGGAGGAATATCCATAAATATTCCCTAAATATTCCTCAGAAGAAATTTCTAGCGGGAATTACTGGACGAATTTTCCGAGGAACTTATGGAGAAACTTTCTGGGTAAATTCCCGTAGGAACTCTTGGAGACTTTCTGGAGGAATTTTCTTAGACATTTCTAAATAATTGTCTAGGACATTTATCGAGAATTTCATAAAGAAATAGCCGGTATAATTTCTAGAAGAGATCCCAGAAGAAATTTTGTAGGAATTATCAGAACGATTCCTTGAAGTATTACCATAAGATTTCTGTAGGAATTCCTGAAAATCTTTGATGAATCCTTGAAGGAAAACTCCCCATAAAAACCCTGAAAAACTTTTTTATGATTTTCTGCACTAATTTTCCGAAGATTTTTTGGAGATTTTCCGACTAATTTTCAGGGGAACTTTTTATGGAAATCTAGGGGTAATTCCAGAGTAATTACCGAAATAAATTGTTGAAGAGTCAGGAAAATCTGGTAGGTGGATTAGCCAATAGGAACGTTTGGCGCGCAACGCGGCGGTATCACGCCACGCGGTGCACCAATCAGGTGTTAGGCATAGGAATGTGCAAGGTGTGCACTAATTCTTAATAAAAGAGAGCCAGCAGCGTGGCTCGGTCTCTTGTTCTTGCTAGTTAGGTGTACAAGTAAGGTTACTTATATCAATAGACACTTTTGTACTTAAAGTTTGTGCTTTTTAAAAAGTGATCTAACGTGAAGAATCCCCTGACTGGTGTCAGAAGTGGGATATTTATAAAGTGAGTGTTGTTAAAGTGCTTAGTGTAACAGCTCCAGAGGAATCGCATCACGCTCCGCATCAGCACGAGGAACCATCCTTCGAGCACCGCAGCGACATCGACCAGACGGACGACAACATTTAAGCCGCTCACAGAACCGGAATAGATGCTACGGATTTTATCGTAAGTAATAATTCCCGCCTATACCAGCCTTACTTTCTATCCGTAAAAATGCCACGCGATCGTGACAACAGCAGTGAACTTGAGCAGTTGAGGGATCAGATCGCACAGCTTCAAGCCCTCGTTCAAGGGACGGGAAATGCTTACCATATTCCCGACCCAATTAAACAATTGTCCGAATACACAGGCAATAAAAAAGAATTAAATGCCTGGCTCCAGGAAGTAGATGAACTTTTCGAAGAGTTCAAAATTAAAGGAGAGAATGGTGCTCCAGATTCTATAAACGCCCACTACTTAAGGGCTATAAAAAATAAATTAAGAGGGGAAGCCCGTACAGTTGTTTGTGCAAACGGCAATCCAGACACAATACAAGAGTTGAAACAAATTCTTCGGGACAATTTTGGCGATCAAAGAGATTTCGTAACAAATCTTAACCAATTGTTTCATATACGCAAGGGTGATAGAAGCAACAGCAAGTATTTTAATGAGATAAAAGAATTAAATACGAAGCTGAAGTCAAACCTACAGCTCCACCCATTAAGCACAACCGAACTGCTGGAGATCCTTACAGTGACCAAATTTTTAGATGGGATCAGTGAACCATTAGCTTCAATTATCCGCAATTCTAAACCAAAATCCCTTGACGACGCTTATCAATCCGTCGTTATCAATCAAAACGCCGAAACTAGGAAACCCATTCAGAAGCAAACGTATTCAAGCAAATTTACTCCATACAAATCACAGAATGCACAGGCAAACGATTCTCGTCCCCCACAAGCTAGCGCTTCGCAACCCAACACCTTTCATAAACATAAAAAACCGTTCTACAGTAAGCCCAGGGCCGAAACTAATCACACGGAGGAGAATGATATCATAAGTGAACCTGAAGAAGAGGAACAGAAGGAAGAATACGATACATTGGACAGTGACGCAGAATGCGATGAGCTAAATTTTCAGAAGGTCAAGAACAAGGAACGACCGATTTAAACTTTATACCATACCTGAGGTTTCCTACCACAAAAGGGTACCTCAACTTTTTAATCGACACTGGGGCTAATAAATCATATATTAACCCCGAACATGTTAAAAAATCTTCCAAAGCGAAGTCTCCTTCAATTGTTTCAAATAAAAATGGAAAATTCCTTATTGACAAGGTAGTTCACGCTAACCTCTTTTCGGAGGCATTCAGCACATAGCTCCCCTATCATGTCTTCAAATTTCATCATTTTTTCGACGGCCTAATCGGGTATGAAAACATAGCATCGATGAAAGCCTTGATTGACTCCAAAAACCACCAGCTTGTAGTAGGTGATAAAAAGTATCAACTCGCACGATACTATCCCTCTTCGATGAACTTTCATGAACAGACCGATCAGATGGTAACCATTTGCACTACGGCAGATGGCACATTTCTAATCGAGGATGAAATAAACCTCACCCCAAGCATTTCGCTGAAACCTGGCTTATATTCCGCCAAGGGACACCAAGCTTCTGTCCACTTATCCACTGTTAAACCAGGTGTGAAAGCCAATATGAAACCATTTGCAAACGAAAAGTTTCTTTTGAATCAGAATGAGACTTGTTGCAAAATTAACTTCAATGCAAGTCACATGAACGAGGAAGAAAAACGTGAGCTAGTAAAAACGCTCAAACCTTTCAAGGACGTTTTCTTTAGTGAAGGCCAAAAACTGACGTTCACGCACGAGGTTAAGCATCGAATTGAAACTAGCGATGATAAGCCAGTGCACCAAAAAACCTATAAATACCCTTATCATCTAAGGGATGAAGTATCCGATCAAGTTCGAAAGATGCTTGATTCGGGTATAATTAGAGAGTCATCGTCTCCTTGGACATCACCCATCTGGGTGGTACCCAAAAAAATGGATAACTCCGGAAAAAAGAAATACCGGATAGTAGTAGACTACAGGAAGTTAAATGAGAAAACTCCTGCAGATCGATACCCTATCCCAGAAATCAGTGAAATACTAGACCGGCTCGGAAAGGCCCAATATTTCACAGTATTAGATCTGGCCAGTGGATTTCACCAGATCGAAATAGATCCGAAAGACATCCCAAAAACTGCATTTAATATAGACCACGGCAAATTCGAATTCGTTCGAATGCCATTTGGCCTAAAGAATGCCCCTGCAACATTCCAGAGGCTTATGGACTCTGTCCTTCGGAAACACCTGGGAATAAGATGTTTTGTCTATATGGACGACATCATAATATTCTCATCCTCTCTGAAGGAGCATGTTAAGGACATCGCGAAAGTCCTAGAGACATTACGCGATGCAAATCTAAAGGTGCAATGCGACAAGTCGGAATTTCTCCGCAAGGAGGTCGAGTTCCTCGGTCACGTTGTTACCACAGAAGGGGTGAAACCAAACCCCAGTAAGATAGAGGCTATTCTAAATTGGCCACTACCAAAAACCCCAAAACAACTTAAGTTCCCCGGCCAAAGAAGGCATATCTTTCACAAGTCAAATTATTCAAGAGATGAATTGGCGGCTATAATCAAAAAATATTTAGATCCAGCCGCAAGTAACGGCATTTTTGGACCGTTAGAGATAATTAAGATTTGTAAGGAAATCATCGAAACAGATTTTAATAAAAATTTAAAGATACACTATTCTAACATTCTATTACCTGATCTCATTTCAGCCATGGACCAACAGGATTTTATACGCAAATCGCATAATTTCAACCGTAGGAATTACAAACTAACGTACGAGGAAGTGAGAAAATCTGCTTACTTTCCTGGTATGTTGGGTAAAGTCAAAACCTTCGTAAAAAATTGCGAAGAGTGCAAATTCGCAAAGTACGAAAGAAGACCATTCAAAATTCCAATTTCGAGAAGAATATACGACGAGCCTTTTGGAAACGTCTTTATTGACGTATACGTTAAAGAGACTCAGAAATTTCTAACCGTCGTAGATTCCTTCTCCAAATTTGCGCAATTATATCAAATCTCCAGCGAAAGCACTGAAGAGCTAACAGAAGCACTAATCGAGTATTTCAAAATCTTCGGATTGCCGAAAATGATTACTTGTGACCAGGCAACAGGATTTAGAAATGCTCGGTTCAAAGAATTTCTGGAGAGGCAAGGAGTCGCTCTGCACTTCGCTAGTGACAGTAGAGGCAATGGGATTGTGGAACGATTCCACAATACATTGCTTGAAATGTACCTAGCTAATCGTAGCAAAGTCGAAAACTTGACTCTCTACGAGGGACTGGCAATTATAACAGCGCTCTATAATGATACGAAGCATAGCGCCACTAACCTGAAACCCCGCGAAATTATTTTCGGAACGAGTTCATCCTTGATCCCTGCAGAAATTAATCTCGCGAGGCAAAGGAATATTCAAACCGCTCGGGACAATATCAAGGCAATGGCCACAAAAGAGAACGACAAAACTAAAGCAGATGAAAACAAATACAAAATTTTAAGTGAAAAACAAGTATTGGTCAAAGGAAAGGCTAAGCCACACCCTTCTGGCAACCGATACAGACTGATAGACGTAACGAAACAGACGGACAAGACTGTCACCGACGGACATAACATAAAGACACACAAGACTGACATCAAACTTCTCTGACACCCAACTATTTTACTTTCAGACTATGTTTTTTGGCGACGGTGGCTTCAAAATTCTTACATGTCCACGACCTTGGGCAGAACCCCCTTGCAGTGGTAATGATGGGCGACGCTAGAATCAGCAGCAGTAGCCTTAGGATTCTACACAGAATAAACCTAGAGGGCATAGAGGAAGCGATCGAGCAGATTAAACTAGTAGTCGAAAATAGGGTTTGGAAAGATGATATACTAGGGCCATTGATTAATCTAAAATTAAATAAACTAACCGAAACTTACACCAAACTAAGGCCAGTTACGTCGAGACGTAGAAAGAGATGGGAAACCTTAGGTTCAGCTTGGAAATACATCTCCGGTAGCCCTGACGCGGAAGACTTGAGAATCATTAATAGAACCACAAATTTATTGATAGACCAGAATAACGAACAAGTCAAAATTAACCGGTACTTTGAGAATAGATTTCAAAATATGTCTACATCTTTATCAATGTTCATTTCAAATGTCTCTAACGAAATTATTGATCGGATGAGTTCAGTCAACTTGCTTTTCAACATAGATGAATTAACAAAACACTTAGAAACAATAGAAGAGGCCATTGCATTGGCTAGGGCAAATATCCCCAGCAGCCGTCTCATCACCGCACAGGAGCTGCAGCTAGCCAGGAATTTTATCTCGGATAACCACCTTGGCTTAGACTCACCCAATGATATTCTCGACATCGCAGGCGCTTATATCCTACACAATGCTCTACAAATAATCTACGTTCTTAAGATTCCCAAGATAAAAGCCATCAACTACGAGTTATACTACATAGAGCCCATCATCAATAATGGTTCGAAAATCCACATCCAGTCAAATTATCTCCTTAAAGGCATCAAATCATACACAGTTCAATCACCATGTCCAAAGTTGAAAAACCTTTACATTTGTTCCAACTCCGACCTCAAACCGACAGATGAATGCCTTACGAAATTAACTAGTGGAAGCTCAGCCGATTGTCCCATAGAAAAGGCATACAGCAAGAACCACATCAAGAGAATTGATGAAGTCAATGTCATCATCAACAACGGAAACACTACCATATCATCAAACTGTTTGGATGAACCGAGAAGTTTAGTTGGATCCTTTCTAATCCAAATGTCAAATTGCTCAGTATACATAGACGGAGAGGAGTACGTCAACCTGGACACCATCATACCAACCAAATCATTCTTACCAACGACCGGACTAAAGGTAAATGCTACCAAAATTATAGACCGTATACCCCTAGAGTATTTACAGACATTTCACCTGGAGCATCGAGAAACCCTTAGGAAGTTGAACCTTACCACGGAAAACATTCAGTTAAGGCTCAACATCTTCAAATGGCTTTCTTTCGGGTCAACCTCTACTACGATGATCATATGCATTGGAGTCTTTTTCATTTGGCTATTCCGAGGTATTATCCTACGCATTAGTGACGTCAACAAGAAAGAGATGGTGCCACCAGAATCGAGAGAGGAACTTAGTACCATTTCCGAGCCTAGAAAACCGAGGTTAATCCCGCAACAATGAAGACCCTGCAAACCGACGAACGCCCGGGGCAACGGAGGATCGTAGCTGCCGAAGATCGCGAAAGCCGAGGACGGCTTTCAAGTAGACGGGGAGTAGTCAGGAAAATCTGGTAGGTGGATTAGCCAATAGGAACGTTTGGCGCGCAACGCGGCGGTATCACGCCACGCGGTGCACCAATCAGGTGTTAGGCATAGGAATGTGCAAGGTGTGCACTAATTCTTAATAAAAGAGAGCCAGCAGCGTGGCTCGGTCTCTTGTTCTTGCTAGTTAGGTGTACAAGTAAGGTTACTTATATCAATAGACACTTTTGTACTTAAAGTTTGTGCTTTTTAAAAAGTGATCTAACGTGAAGAATCCCCTGACTAAGAATATCCTGAAATTTTTTTTGAGTATTTCTTTAATAATTTGCTGAGATATTTATGTTGGGAGAACCTTAAAAAAACCGATTTATTCCGGAAATAAAAAACCTTGGAGTTACTGGAATAATTCATTCAGGAACATTTTCGGATCATTTGTGTTATTATCAGAAGCGATTAAATTTCAGTTTTCTCGTTCAACTGTTCAATAATAAAACTCCTCTAGGAGGTGCTCTTAGAGTTCCTCCAGACAATCCTCTATGTGGTTTACTCTGAAATTATACCCGAGTTCTGCACGAAGATTCGTCGCAAAACTTCACCCGGAAGTCTGGGATTCCCCCCCTCTTGAAATTCCTTCGAGGATTCTTCTGAAAATTTCTATTGAAGTTCCTCTAAAGATTGCTCAACGAATTTCACCGTAAATCTTTAGGAATCCTGCGGCAGATTTCTACATTTGAAGGAATTCTCAGGACGAAATCTCGGAGAATTCTGGAACAAATTCACAGTGAATTCCTGGCGAAATTCACTAACAAGTTTCCTTCAAAAAATCCTGGAGAAATTCCATAAGGAATCATGGAAAACTTTTGTGGAGAATGCTCCTTAGCCATTTCTCAAAAAGAATCCTTGAAGGTTCTTAGAAGAATTCTGGGAGTTATTACCTTAAGAATTTTTGCAGCAATACTCTTCAGAAATTGCTAAAATATTCCCAGTGGATTTTCTGCAAGGTCTCTATAGTTTCTTTTTCAATGAAATGGTCTCTAAAGTCTTTTGTTTTTGTTATTCTCTTTGCAGTGAATTATGTTGCAAAATTCTTCAGGCTTCAGAGACTATTATGCGGAATATTAACGTCGTTTACGCCTTTGCATTCACGGTTACTCCTAATAATTGCTCCAAACATTCCTCGATGGGTTTTTCGATAAAAACTATTAATAACTTTTCCATGAACTTCCAAATAAATTAGATCTGTGACCAACAACTTCCTCTTGATTTTTTCTGGAAATTCCTCTAGCATTTCATCCAAGAAGTTCTTCAAAAAAATTCTCAAGAAGATCTTCAAATGTCTATTTGAGGTTCCACACCACTTTATACCGTTTTGTCTCAAATTCCGAACAGACTCATATTCCGAACACTCGGTTTTTGTATGGCGATTGGGTTGAAATGTTTCGCTGAAATATGTCACCAAATAACAAGGAAATGGCAGTCAATTGCAATTCAATTTTAACGTCTCCAATATATTTTTTACCACGGGAGTAGTGGTGATTCTCTAGTTTGAGACCAGTAGAACAAGCTCAGATAAATTTATTTGCGAAATTATTTATTTGACTACGTTTTTATCGTGATGTTCGGAATTTGAATCAAGGTGTTCGGAATATGAGACAGAATAAACGCAGTGTTCGGCATTTGAGTCAAAATGTTGTTCCATACTTTTACGTTAAAACAATACAAAAAATAATTAAATCAACATTATTATTGGTACACCCAACAGCTAACAGTTAGACTTTGCGAATAAATTAAGATTTTCACAAATATCAGCCAATTTATGCCAATCAGATGCATTTGAAGTCACTGTTGTCCTTAAGTGTTCGGAATATGAGTCAAAACGGTACTAGAGCAAATTTTGTAGAAAATTCTCCGATCATTTCTACCGTTTTGACTCATATTCCGAACACTTAAGGCCAACAGTGACTTCAAATGCATCTGATTGGCATAAATTGGCTGATATTTGTGTAAATTTTAATTTCTTTGCGAAGTCTAACTGTTAGCTGTTGGGTGTACCGATAAAAATATTGATTTAGTTAGTTTTTGTATTGATTTTAAGTAAAAGTATGAAACAACATTTTGATTCAAATGCCGAACACTGTGTTCATTCTGTCTCATATTCCGAACACCTTGATTCAAATTCCGAACAGCACGAATAAATCGTATTCAAATGAATAATTTCGCAAGTAAATTTATCTGAGCTTGATCTACTGGTCTCAAACTAGAGAATCATCACTACTCCCGCGGAATAAATTATATTGGAGACGTTAAAATTTAATTGCAATTGACTACCATTTCTTTGTTATTTGGTGACATATTTCAGCGAAACATTTCAACCAAATCGCCATACAAAAACCGAGTTTTCGGAATATGAGTCTGTTCGGAATTTGAGACAAAACGGTATATAAATTTGTTTAGGGTTTTTGTCCGATGTTTTCCAAGGATTCCATTTAGAAAATCATGCGAGATATTATTCAGAGACTCGATTGATTTTTTTTTCAATTATCTTAGCAAATTATCTAGGAAATCTTTCAAAACTTCCTCAAGAGTGCATGATTTTTTTAAAGTAATTTTTTTCAGAAGTTGTACAAGTTTCATCGGAGGTTGAAATCTGAAAATTGACGTTTCCCTCAAAACATGTCCTGAAAGAATGACTGGACAAATTTCAAAGAATTTAAATTATTGAAAATTAGTTAAAATCTTGAAAAAGTCCCAGAGGACAATTTAGTGGGAAATCCCTGGAGGCATCTCTGGAGAAGTTTTTGGTCGAATTTTCAAAGATGTTGTAAACAGATGTTCCAGAGAAACCGATGGAAGAAACAGCTGAAAAAATCCTGCAGAACTTTCTTAAAAAGAAGGAGTTTTATTAAAAAAATAGGGGTATTCGCTTAGAGTCGCGTAAAGTACAATTCTGCGTAACTTCAGCAATGAAAAATTTCAATTGGGTTCTAAAATTTTTAATGAAACCTTGTTTTTATTCAATAACACGAAAGAGCCTCTTACCGCAACTACTTTAGCAATTTTTCTCGCTCAAATAACGGCTATATCATGTTTAAACTTTAATTTAAAAATTAGGTCTATATATGAACCTTGACACTTAAGATCATGTTTGACGTTCGCTTAGTCGACAAAAACACCACAGGGGTTTTAGTTTTAACACTGGGGTTGTTCCTATCTGACATTTCGGAAGGGACACGGAAAACAAAATACACCCAAAATTTGAGTTTAAGCCAAGGGGTGTGACAAGATCTAAAAAAATGTTTTTTGCGTTCAAACTAACGGAAAACATTAGAAAATTGAGTAAACATGTGTTATTGGCCTAAACTTAACCGTTTGGCACTAAAATTGGGACATGGCTTTAGGACCTATTGAAATATTCCTTATTTGATTCGGTGGAATTTCAAATGAGATATTTATCAAGGTATGTCAGATTTCCCATTCCGCCATTTTGAAATTTCAAGTGACAGCTGGCGAGTTTGTTTTGGTTGTTTTGATATCAGATGCATGGCGTGACAGAGTAGGTATAGAATGTTTCTCTTACACCCATATCTGTGTGGTAAACGTGACAAAATATCTGAATTTACTTCACTGTGTAATGCGCTGATAGTAGAATGATTTAACTTACGAGATAAAGTTACAAGAATACAACCGTCATCGTCAGACGGCGACACCGTGGCGCATCCTCTCTTTCATCGGTAGACCATCGTTGGTGGATGGCTCTCACCCGCTGCACTATTCGCAATTTCCACATTTACATGCATTACATGCAATTGTAAACCAATTTTCCAAATAATCTGCTTTTCTTTGACACAAAACACCGGAATACTACATTAAAGACGAAAATTTGATTTGCGACAAAATGCTGGAGAAAATTTTCACTTCACTGTGTTTATGTTTGTTGGAATAAACATTCCCTAACAACCCCATAGAAACGGTTGAGTACACAAACCCGCCAGCTAGCCAACTCGCCAACTGTCACTTCCGCCTTCCCCGCAGCTAACCACACCGCGCACACACTGACTGCTAAGATCGGTAAACCTGTCATTATAATAATCTTGATATTTATAATCTAGTTGTCTATGGATCTAGGCAAGATTAATTGAAGGGAGGTTCAGCAATCTGAGCAGTCAGTGGGTGCGAAGTGAGGTCAGCTGCAGGGGAAGTGGAAGTGACAGCTGGCGAGCTGGTTGGCTGGCGGGTTTGTGTACTCTGTTCTTCAAGCTACCGTTTCTATGGAGTAGTTTACTGCTAGTAACAGCAGTTGAGTGAAAATTTTCTCGCGCTTCCATGAGCTTTCTTGTCGCGGCTTGAACTGCAAGCAAAACAAAATCGCCAGATGTCACTTGTTGTTTCAATATGGTGGAATGAAGAATCTGGCAGATTGGATTACCTCCCTTCTAAATACCTTGGATCTTGGTACTGTTAACGTCAAAACTTCATTTCAAAACATGATGCTCCTATTATTTTATCTCGAAAGTGATCATTTTTTTGAGTTTATCCAGCTTCAATTTTGCCATTCCGTAACGTCATAAGTGTTGGTGTTAATGATAGAGGTGGGCGCAACAACTTCTTTATCGAAAACAGCGAAGTTGGATGATTGGAAATTTCATCTATGATTGCTTATACCACGACCAATGTAGCTGTTTCCGGATTATCGGCGATAATCAATTGTCTTATTTGTGGTGGAAGATAGCCCAGTAGTCCATATTTCTTTGAAAGATGTTTTTGGCGACTCGCATGAGTCGATTTGGGGAAATTTTATGCCCGACTCGAGAACTATCTCTCACTACATTTAGTTTGTTGTTTTCCTCACTCAATTGATATGAAATGGCCAAGCTATGCCCAGAGATTTTCTCTGAACAAATTTCACGAAACCCATCATAAATGTCCTCGACCAAGATCCTGATACATATGGTTCCGGATCATGGTAGAGGTTTTCTTTGGCCACGTGAAGCTCTGATTTATAGTGCATGCCCATCTTGCTTCCAACTGATTCGAAACTTAAAAATGCATTCTCCGTGTTTGTTCTAACAATAGAAAATAATGACATTTGTCAATCAGCCAAAGCGTTCTTGGATTGATATGCCGTTGAATTTGATCATCCCGAAATGTTTCATTGACAGTTTACGCAATGTCTTGAAATATTTAGGATAACCAATTTACGCAGTGGTTTACGCTGTTAAGTGAATACCCCTAATGTTATCAAAGATTTTTTACTCATCACTTAATTATTCAGTAAAGTGAATTGCATTTTTTTAATACCAATAAAATGATTTGGATGTTTTCAAGATACAATTTAAAAATTTAACAAAAATTTAGTGGAATTTGAGGGTGCATTAAAAGAATCAATATATTTTCTGTTCAATCAACCGTTAAAACAGTGAACTCACATCGAATATGTTTCCAGAATGAAATAAGGATAATTATTCGATTTATGCCAACGATCTGGTTTTTCAGGAAAACTAGCAAGTTAAATTGTATGTGTCTCACTTGCCCCGCTAAGTGGAGTAATGTTTCTGTTATATTTTTGTTCGTGCGCACATCAGCAAATATGTCAAGTTGACTGATCCGTTAGATATTAAAAATATTTGTAATTTATAATTATACTGTACAATTTGTTCGAATTGCCAAATCTTAGGTTGCACTTGTTCCGGGATATTTTGCATTAGCATATCAATTATGGAACAAAATAGAGAACACAGTCTTTAGCAGACTGAAAAATTCAAATCCTGCCTCCTATTTTCCAACAACCAAATGCCTAAATAAAGAATTTTGTGTGTATTATTAGGATTGAGAAAAATATGAAAAATCAACACAGCAGTTTTTTTTATTGATGTGTTGAATTGGGTTAAAGAGTTCTATTTCGTTTCAATCGTTTTCAACTCTAAATTTGTACGGAAATGGACGCTGATATATTAAATTGAGAGAAAACTACACAAAATTTTTATGAATTATGTCATTCATTCATAACTGGCCCTTAAACAAAAAAGTTGTAAAACTCAACGGAGCACCTCGTAGATATGTGCCTTAGGGTAAGAAAATAGCTCTCTCAAAATTTGAACTCATTTGGTTGCTCCTCCAGCTGGCGCATTCAATTCAAAGCTTGTATGGGATAATCGTTTCAAATATATTGAAAATTGACCCTATGTCTCTGTTTCGTTCAGTATACTAGTTAATCGCGTAAGTATACTAGTATACTAGTTTAGTTGCTAAAAGTTAGGCTTACATCAGTACTTCCGTACAATCACATATATGCATGTACCTTGTACCGTAGCTCGCCCAGCGTCATAGGTGGCTATGATGCGCTCAGTGGCTATGACCTAGCTAAGTTGAAGAAATACTAAGCGATATTGCAAATCTACTTCAGATAGTTAAAACACCATCTTTCTCAATTTTATTCATCATACAACCTTCTACAATATTGTTGGCTATGGGATCAAGTAGTGTTTTTGGCATTCTTAACAATTTTCCTGACCCAAACAGGAGATGATGTGCTGTTTCACATATGATTGAGCTGAAAATCCCATATTAACTTCAATTCAATTGCGCCAGCTCATGGAACGACCAAATGAACTGAAATTTTCAGAAAATCTTCCTCTAACCCTAAGGAATAAACCTGGGGGGTGCCCCTTGGAATCAAACAACTTCATTTTTCTCTTATACTGAGCTGAGCCAGCCTAATTAATATGTATTATGATTTTACTGCACGAGAGAGAGTTGTTGTATTCGAATAGAAAGTGATTGTGTTCTGAAAAGAAACAGTTATATGCAAGCATTGATATATTTCCATTTAACGAATAAGTGTTCTATGACTCATTAAATCCTGAAAATCACATAGGACAGTTTTGTCTGCTACAACATGCAACTTCATATATCTTTGATCTCTTAACTTTCATTTGAAATATTAGATATTATCGAACTTAAGTGAAATTAAACTGCCTTCAATCATGATTACATAAAAAATAGTGTACTTAAAATACAAAAATTATAAATAAAAAAAATGTTCGGGATCCCTCGGTGGATTTTTTGGGCAACACGTCAAATGAAAGCTAAAACCCTATATTTTCGAATGGTGAAAGATTTAGCGATGCCTATTTTTTGTGATAATATTGTTCTACCAGACACGCCGTGTGTCAAAACGCACACTTCAAGTTAATTATCAGAAAGACTGAAAGACTTCATGTAAGAGCTGGTGTTCCTCAAGGCAGCATTTCGGGACCAACTTATGTTTTGGGTTGAAATTGGCAGTTCAGTCTACTGATTTAATCAAAAACAACTATATGTTTTCGTTATCCGACTTTAACGGTCCAATAAGGACCGTTCGTTATCGTCGGATAGTTGTTTTTGATTAATTCAGTAGACTGAACTGCCAATTTCAACCCAAAACATCCAATGTACAGTCGATCAACCAGTTAGAGACCAACTTATATTAAACAATATTTTCATATCTGAGGCTTACCTGAGTTACCTCAGGGATGTCAAAAATCTTTGTTTGCGTGTCATCTGTAGTACAGTCAACTCTCCCTTACTCGATATTGAAGGGTCCATCGAGTTAGGGAGGTATCGAGTTAAAGAACACAATCAGTGCAAATGCGATCCAAGGGGCCATCGAGGTAGCCTTTTACTATGGTTCTCTAACTCGATATCGAGATACAGAATATCGAGTAATGGAGAGTTAACTGTAGATTGCGAAAATGTTTGAATATGTTTTTCTTCATACTTGCAAAAATGGAAGATTTCTCCTAAAAAGCTCTTTATTTGAAACCTTTAAGTAGACATGTTGTAACGTTGAGAGGGGATCCAATAAATTGGTCAGATGAAGCCAAGTATCTAGGGCTCATGCTAGATAAAAATTTAAAATCACATTGAGGGCATACAAATATTACACATACAAAATGCATCGTCCAACAAACGTCAGGAACCCCTGTCCTAAATTAATGATCAATCACGAATTTGATAGAAAGCGACTACCAAAAACTATCATCAAACGATAGCAGTTTATCAATTGTGAGCTAGAGAATTTGTTTATGTAAGCAATTCTAACGGTTCATGTAGGAAGTTTATCCGAACATGTGCTTCGCTACTCCTACTACTGCTGTATATAGGCGTTGACGGGAATGGTTACGATTTGATATTGGTTCCGATTTATTCACGTGCTGATTGAGATAGATCTTTCCCCCTCTTCTGTCTTTCCAGTGGCGTTTTGGCTGGCGTCAGTAATCAACCGGCTTGACCGAAAGGGGTGTGTGGGTAGAAAAGAAATGAGCTGCATAAAGTGTAATTTGTCTTGGTGAGTCAAGTGATTCAGAAGATTAATTTTCAACGAGGGATATGCGTCAGGCAGACGTGTGCATCGATGCAGATGTATGGTGATGATTGTCTGTAAACTTCTGAATGAACCTTCTGGAGATGATTGTTTTCATATTTTTTTTGTTAAACGGAACTGCGTACTCGTTTCACTTATTTTCTCATATATAACTAATATTTTGACTCATGAATGGACACTTCGCAGATTCGTAATTGGTGTGGAATAATTACGTATGACATCTTAAAGATTCACAAATCGGCAGTAGAATATGTTTAGCTAGATATTATTACTACCGTTTCACTGAAGAGTTTGGAATTTATAGTCTGTGAGATGATTGGCGAATGACGCCAAAAGGAATGAACAGACAGAAAATTTCTGATGTTCACTCGTCACGTTCTGCGATTTTGCAGAAGAATGTATTCATGTGATTATTTTTTATCTCGTTTGGTTTTAACTCATATAGGGTGTCCTAGAAAGTATGGGCACACCTTTGACAACGAGAATTTTTTTTTTCAAGGGAATAAATATTTTGTATGTTTGAATGTTTCATTGGGGTTTTTTGAATGCTGCTTATATCTATGTTTTTATGAAATGATCATTCACATTGAAAACTTTTGGTTTTCGGCGAAACATTTTTTATGTAGCTAGCTCCTACCTCATATACACTTCTGTGCAAATGTTTGGATTCACCCCCTATTAACAAACAGAAAGTATTTTGTCCATATCTCTGTGATTACTCATCTAATACAAAATCTCTTTGATGTATACAAAAGACAATAATACTTCGTAGATATTTTTATATAATATTCTTTTCAGCTTTGCTTACTACATTTTTTGTTTGAGTTGTGACGTTTTTCAAAAACACACTGGAAAACAATGTCGAATTTTCTCAGCATTGGATGGATCTATATGTTAAATTATTAATATACACAAATTTTGTACATCATAGTTTATGAGAAATAACGCGATTTGTACAAAACTAGTTTGAACTGCTTCTAAGAAATGTTACGCCCAGGGATTGAATCCTGAGAAAATTGAGAGAATCTCTCACTTATTGTTCTCTGTAACAATCATGAGTTGCAGCACATCATGAGAGCCTGTTTATTATATACTGCTACAGCTCTGATTAGATCGGGGGGATGGCAAAATTCATGTGCAAAAATCTGATTGTTATCCGCAGGTGTCACAAAATGGCAAAGGCGTAGCCTTACTTTTTGGGACACTCTAGAATTTGATAATGCATTTATTAATATCCGTTTATTGAAGTTTTCCATAGTTATATTTCAAGGTGTAATGTAATTATTTCTGAACCAGATCAAAGTTCTGAATGGATCATAGATCTTCATAATCTATAAAATTTCTAGCCCATAGTAGGAATAAATTGTCATAATTTTCAATTAGGTCCCTAGCCACGCTAGTTTATTGCCGCCCATATATCTCCATTTTTATTGATCCGCTTTAGGAGCGGCATCCAATCGTTAGCAGCTTCTCATCAACGCTGAACGGATCAGGCTTTAACACCTCTAATCTCGCGAATTTTAATCCCATTAGCATTTTTATCCGGGTATCTATTCTGTCTATTTTTTCTCCCACAAACGCCGTGCCATTAACCAATCAGCAGGTTGTTTGTTAGTTTTATAGTTCAGCTTTCGACTTGACCGACAACGGGCCAACGTTTACCACCGACCGTTGACTTCCTCTCAAGTTTTGCACATTTGTGACGTGCAGGTCATCGTCAACCGCGAACAGCTGGAAATCTCATCGCTCACGAATCATAACTTTTTATGTTCGGGATATTAATATTCATCTGCCAACCACCAGCTCGATGTTCAGCTCAATCGTCATTTGGCCTGCCGGACACACAGTCCCCAATAGCACGCACTTTTAAGACATCCCAAGTTAATCGCGGTTATGCTTGTCCGTTCCGTTTTTTTTTTGGTGTAAAATCAAAATCAACATCCTTTGCGGTGGCTAATACCGGGCACATTGGGCGATTTTTTGGCACATTTTCCCGTTTATTGCTTTTGATCTGTTCAACATGTGCTGGGACCGGAGGGGAGAACTTCAATGCTATCAAAAATCGTGCGTTTTATTGTTTTAAGTTTGTGACGCATGTCATAGTAAGAAAATTGGCATCGTATCGGAAACAAAGACCGGGAAACAGGGTTATATTAAGAAGTGTCAAAAGCAATAAATCTATTTTTTTATTTCATCATGATTTAGATTCCCAGGCCATGAAATATTCTCGCGTTTGTCATAAAATGCAAAAAATTGTTGATTAGTTAAGAATAAATAAGTGCAGAAGTGCTTTCAGAACCCCAAGATGATAAGCAGGCATCATTTTATTTGGGGCCAGGGTTGCCACATTAAAATCTGTATGTTTTCTCTGAATTATATGTATTTCTGTATCCTGGAGCAAAACATCTTCTTCCTCTTGACATTACATCCTCACTGGAACAGAGCCTGCTTGTCAGCTCTCAATGAACCCTTCCACAGTTATTACTTGGAAAACTTCGTTGCCAAAGTTTTCATTTTCGCATTCGTATATCGTTTGGCAGGTACGATTATACTTCATGCCCTGGGAAGTCAAGGAAATTTCCATTACGAAAAGATCCTAGACCACCCATATCTATATTTTATATCTGTAAATTAAATTTGTGTAAATTGAAGTTGAAATAAGAATTATAATAGAAGTTCTAAGAAATAACTAATCAACAACTACAATGCAAAACTTTCAAAACTGAGCTAAAAATATTAACATTTAAACATTTAGAGGTGGCGCAAGCGTCTTGAAGGTGAATTTTCAGGTTTTAAAAAATGACTTTCATTGAAGTGCACACTTAATTGTTATTTTTCAACCGATTTTGAAACTTTTAGCATCAATACCTTTAAAAATAAATTTGTAAAGGGGGAGATCCTCCAGTACCGGACAGCACCCAATACTGGGCAAAGTCCAAAAATTGAGAAATCATAGTCCAATCAAGATGGGGTATTAGAAGAAAAGAAAGCTATTTTGGAGACTAATGTTTACTTAGAATAACACAACCTTGAAATATGCATGCTTTTTTTTGAAAAAGTAGAAGAGTTTGAAAATCTTTTAAAAAAATACGAATCGCTTTAATTTTGAGCCTATATGAAAAAATACTTTGGACCACGCAAGCATGATCGAAAATAATCCTAATTTGATAGTATGAATGTATTTTGTACAATAATTGAACTAAATATGGACAAATTACAATTTTGGTTAAGCACCTCCTGTCCCCCAGTTTCGAACAGCTTGATTTGTTATATGATATCTTTGTAATTATTGCACCAGTCTCAAAATACTTTCATTTTTCATGGATTCCGTCGATCATGGTAGCAAACATGCAATAAAATTGAGAAGAAGGTACATTCAGAACAACATCGTAAAATGTGCTAGTTTTCATCATTTATGAAAGAAGATTTTGATATACATCTAGCAAATCAAGAGAAACTCAAATTGTTCTTGTAAATGTTGCAAATGCATTGAATTGAAATTATATACTATTCCTATAGTAAGCACATTCAATGATGTTCAAACTTACAGAATTCGAGGCATTTCCAGATCTTGTCCGGTATTGGCTCCTAAAGATCTATCAATTTGGTACTAAAATACATCATCAAAATGCAATGTCAAAATTCATATTTATATTTCCAAATTTATTTTTGTACACTATAATAATTACAATATTAATCATAAATGGGTAACACAAGCACATAAATCCAATAGTTTTCGAATTATGAATTTAGTGGTTTAAGTGTCCGGTACTGGGGGATCTCCCCCTAAACTTTATTGAACACCAAATTTTTCTAAAATAAGAAAAATTCGGTAGTTGTTAACAATTTTAAGATAAAAGTAATTTATTCCAAATTTTTCACTAAAAAAAATGACTTGACCAAATTATTTAGCAAAAATTGCACAAAAACATTAACTTTTAATGAAAAATGCCTGTTTTTTCAATTTATGCCAGTTAAATATTATCTCTAAAACTGAAACTTGTTTTTCTCATTTTTTAAACCTTTCGGAAGGACTTTTAAAATAATTTTGAAACAAATATATGTTTGCATACACACTCCCAAAAAATCATGTGATTTTACGTCTTTTGGATGCACATAAAAGAAGCGAATCAAATGACGTAAATTTGTGTTGAATTTCAAATACGTTAGTGTCTGATTCTGGGAATGTCAATCACAGTAACATCGTTTTCGTGTCCTTTATCATGTAAAATTACATTTTTTGTTCAATACATCTTTAAGAACACGTTTTTGTGTCGTTCCGTCACTTACATCATGCGTCATTCAGTCATAACGTAAATTACGTCCACAGCAATTTTCATTATTTTTAAGAGTGTATGTTTAAAAATATATGCACTATTCAACTCATAACTAAATCAAGATGATAATAAAGCTTCGAGCTGTTTAGTAGAATACCTGTAAGTAGATGAAAAAACCGAATTTAGTACTATACCATTTAACTCCACTAGAGTTTGTATCGTTTGACAGATACGCGAATTTCGACCTCAACTGTAAGGCCGTCTTCAGTGTCGTGTACTAGACTCGACTTCGGACGGCATTACAGATGATACTCTATGCCCAGGGAAGTCAAGGAAATTTCCATTACGAAAAGATCCTGGACCGACCGGGAATCGAATCCAGACACCTTCAGCATGGCTTTGCTTTGTAGCCGCGGACTCTAACCACTCGGCTAAGGAAGGCCCCGAGAAAATGGTGCTAAAAGTTTCAAAATCGGTTGGAAAATAACAAAGTAATGTTTACTTCACTGAAGGTCATTTTATATAACTTGAAAATTCACCTTCAAGACGCTTGTGCCATCTCTAAATGTTAATATTTTTAGCTTAGATTTTGGGGTTTCTCTTTTAATAAAATTCGAAGTCAGAAGAGCACACGAATTTTGAAAACGGTTTTGAAAACTTTTGAAAAATCAATCGCACCCTAATGAACACCTAATCTCCAAAATGAGTATCATATGTCTTGGTAACTTGGATAGAGTCAGGTGGGGCAAAATATCGACCTTAGTGGTATATTCAATATTTGCAGAAAAGCTATAACAGTTAAAAACTAACTTGTGTCAACATATTTACCCATTTTTAGTTATAACAGTTTTTTTGATTGTCTTGAACGAATTATTGCCCCACTGGTAGGGCAAAAGTTCGAATCAAGTGTGTGGCAAAAATTTGCTGATTGACACCAAAAATATCAATACTTTCATGCCAACAATTCATTTCACTCATCGTAAAATAATGTTTGCATTAAAGATGGGCAAAGTGGTCCAATTATGGGTACAAATCGTAGGTGACTCACTCACAAAAGTGAATCCACGCTTTTGATCGACTGACATATTTTATAAAATGAAAATTGAATAATGTATCTCGCATAAGGGGTTGTTCATTGATTTTTGACGTTTTTCCGGCCCCCCTCCACCGTGGTAAGATCTTTTTGTAAAAAATATTTTTTTTATGGTGCGTTAGAAATCTCATGCCTCCCTTCCTCCCATAACACCTTACATAATTTATGGACAACCACAAAGGAGCGAAAAATATAACAGTATTAAGTTAGCACATTTTTATATAACTAGTTTAACTATCTATACTTGTCTACTTTACTGTGATAAGTCTAAGTCAAAAATGTTATCAGTGGTAAATTTTTGATCTCTCCTCCAAAACTAGCGATTCGAAAGAATCGTGACTCTTTTGAAAAGAACCGTAATTCGCTCAACATCTTTCATAGCCGACTCTTTTGAATGATTCGTGAGTAAATCGCCCATTTCTAGTTTTCATAGAAATACAAACTAAACTTTCGGTCAGAAACTTGCCTCAAAAACGAGCAGTTTTTTGCAAAACTTTGATAATACAGCCGATTCTGTTTTTGCACGGGATGTTTACCGTGCAAAAAGTTCAGTTCAAAATTTCAAAAACCATGCAAAAAAAGGAACACCATTTCTCGACGTTTCATGCAAAAATAAGGTTTTGGTGAAAAAAATGTATGGAAACTTTTTTTGCACGGTCGTGTAAAAAAAAACGCGTAAAAACAGAATCGGGTGTATGACAAATTTCAGTTACTTTTTTCACACGATCAAACATTTAGCAACTCAAAGCTTCTTTCTTTTCTGTTTTCACGCAGAAAATTCTTGCTCGATTGACGTAACTTATCCGATAGTTGTTTTAACATGCCTGGATACGATTGTTACAAACATATTATCGGTACTTCTAAACTGACAGTATGGTTTGCCCTATCACTTTTGCTTTTATTTCTGTCTTCCATCACATGAATAATTCAATTATATTATTGTTGAATCAGCTTTCTGCACATTATTACCTTGAAACGTTATGAGCTGTACCGCAAAAAAAAACCGCTGTTCACCAACAAGCGATGTTGGAGTAGATGTACGTTAATATGCTCTCACTCCCAAGATAGTGGTTTGTATTCCTGCTCCCATATATATATTTTTTTTTCATTTTGTCGCATTTTTGCAATGTCGATAAAGAAGATTCGTGCCGAGTTTGACAACACAATATCAACAATAATACTATTGTCATGATTGTATATTAATATTGAGTCAATCATATCTATGGTTGATTCAATTATTTTGTGTAGTTGAACCAATCATACCAAATAGCTGAACCAAGCATAGATATTGTTGAATCAGTTTTAATGTATGGTTGACTGAAATTCAATGCAAAATATGATTGATCCACCAGCAAATATGATTGACTGGACAATTCTTTTTTCTCCGTGAACAGCTTAAGCACCTTGACGTGTCTTTTCCCAGTCAGGCAAAATAGAGTTTACAAAACCCACAACCTTTTTGGGATTTGCAGTCCAAATTTCATTTGGTTGTAAATAACCCCTGTTTAGAAATTTGGTTCTGCGCTTGTATAAAACACTCCAACTGAAGAACAGATGTTCCGAGGTTTCGCGTTCCATGTCACAGAAACGACAGAACCTGGCCAATATTCTTCAAATGAAATCTATTCGTACAGTGCAGTGTCCAGTTACTAGGCCAGTGTAAATACAGAGATCTCTTTGTTAAGCTCTAAAAGTTTTTTTAGTAATAGTTATATTTGGAACTAAAAATCTTTTAGATTGATTACATCTTGTGGTGACCATCCAATTAGTCATCGCCTTTTGTTATTGATAACAACTTTTATTATCCCTGTTGTCAATTTGATATTCTGTTATCAATATAACCGAATGATAAAAAAATTGGTAATCATTGTATCTGTGACAGACATTTTTGATAACAGGTTGATAACAAAATATGTTATCACGTATCTGTCCCATAACATTTGTACAAAGTGTGTTTTGATAAACAAAAAGACACTATACGTTAATGCTTCCAGTGGACAATTTGCCCTTTGAAGGAAGCACCACACTAAACAACGGACTAGCATGCAACGCCCAGTGGCACAGTCGGAAAACACGCCGAAAAGTTTTTCGGCCTGAGGCGGGAATCGAACCCACACTCCTTAGAACGATGCGGCTAAATGCCTTGGTGACACTAACCGTACGGCTACGAAGCCAAACAAAGTTGACTTTTCGTCATACAACATTTCGTAAAATTATTTGAAGCGTAAGTTTAATTCAAAACACTCATTAGTCAAAAAAAATTCCGTGATTTATGATCATAAAATTAAAAAAAAATTAGATGTTATAAATTTAGTTATCAACTTGAACTCAGTGATAACATAATTTACTATTACTTTGTTATTCGACAATTAAATTTGAGATCTCATTTTTGTTATGTTGGCTGTTAATTCAGTCAAGACGATAAAAAAAAGTTAACAAATGGTGATAACCAGGTAGCAAGATTTATTAACATTTTGCTATTCAATTTTGCTCGGGTAGTTGTTCACAGTTTTCATCCAGTCTTCATACATAGTCATCACTGACTCACATTGAATGTGTTTTGAGATGCTCAAGTGTCCGACAAGATCACCTGATTTGAACTTGTTTGATCTGTTGAGCCTTAGAAAACTCTTCTCCGCTTCTAATTGTACAAATTTGTACAACGACAGCAGATGAAGAATAGCATCTAATGCTTTTGATGGAAGACTTCGCATTGCTCCCGTTATAGTAATGGTCACAAGTCGTTGTAGATTTGATAGCTTTGCTTATGCTGTGGCTTGTTTTGTACTTTTGGACGAATTATGAATGAGAATACACCAAGAATGGGTAAAATTTAGAGCCATTTGCATTCTTTCTGAAATGATATTGTCATACTTTTCTCTCACTATAATGACTATATCATCCTTATTCCCACATCCTCGAAACCCCTCTCTTCTAAACTTATCAGAAGATCATCTACCACTACGGACCACAATAGAAGTGAGAGGACTCCACCCTTTGGACAACCTTTTGTATCCTTACTGATATAGACGAGCTTCCCAGCTCTGAAGTGATTTCTCTATTTGTAAGCATACTAGTTATCCACTTGATAATATTCGTGACAAAATGTCTTTTCTTCATGAAGCGTACCATGGCAGAATAAGAAGCGTTGTTAAAAGCTGCTGCAATGTCCAAGAATGAGCAAAATACTTTTTATTTAATCGAAATAGTTTTTTTTCTACTTTTGTTACTGTTACGAGGGTATGAAGTGCCATAACTGTTGACTTACCAGGTTGATAAGCAAACTGCGAGTCAGATAGTGGACACTTCTGCATGTAAGCCATAAGGAACATAATTTAATTTTAGGGTTTGTTCACAAATTCCATAACGCCAAAAATAAAGATTTTCGACAGCCACGCACCCCCTCGTAACATTTGTGTGAATATTTTTCAAATTTTGCATACACTGAAGGACACCCACCCACCCCCTTCAGCGTTATGAAATTTGTGGATGGACCCTTAGGCTACCCTTACACATCTCAATAAGAGACGGAATCAGCACTTCTTCGCCGCTTTGAAGAAGTGTTGGGAATATTCCGTCCACTCACGTAGTTTTTAAAGGCTGGAAAGATCTCACAGCATTTTCCACTCTTGCACTAGTAAAGATTGCGCCAACTAGATTTTGTTCAATGGTTTCTGTTCCAGAAGATAATTTCTCTGCAGAACATCTTTCATCATCAAAACTACTAAAAAAGTTCGAATCCGTACATAAAACTGACCCAGGGAAATGAGTTTCCATGATCGAATTCTAAGTCGCATAAAAATGTCAAATTTCTGAAGTGAAATAGATGACTACCGGGAACCCCCGTTGGTTTGCTCACATTAAATCTGATTCTGAACGCTTTTTAATTTGAACCCTGCTAATTTGCACATTGTTCACACTTAAATTATTTTACGGATTCCTGTAAAATCTCAACAGCTTAACAGTTCGGTGAAAAAAATTAACGGAGTACGGTAAATTTTTATAGTATTCGGTGAAAAATCACCGGAATCCGTAAAATTTCGACGGAATTACGGTGTTTTATTCCACCGAACTGTTCGGCTGTTGAGATTACGGTGAAATTCACCGTAAGAGCTTAGTGTGTTCCGATTAAAAATGGTTCAAACGTCATTTAGCTCATGGAACGAAGTAAAGTGGAATGGAACGGAACGCAGAATCAAAACAAAACTTTGAAAGAGGTGATCAGAAACACGTTTCTAGGGTGACTAGATGTTCAAATTAAAAATGAAGCCCGATGGTTTGCATGAGGTACCGTTCAAATTAACGGGGGTGTACGGTATTATTTTACTTCAGTCAATTTTTCAGTCTTGTACGAAACTGAAAAGCTAAAACCTGCAAACTTAATTAAAATCCAGCCTGACTATACAACAGTTATATGTGAAATTCAATTAGCCATTGGATTTTCTACGGTTTATGGGAACATTCGTTGGAAATGTGTCACTTTTGTATGACTTTCTGCAAAAACACATAAAAAAGTCACATTTCTGTCCTCAGTAAACCTTGAATCAAAAACGCGTGAAATTAGTGATATGATGTTTTCGGCAATTCCTTACAAAATTTTACATCTTTCCGTAAATAAAGAATAACATAAGCGTCAACTTTTAACGATATAAAATGAGAATGTGTTCTTCTCGTGAAACTAGAAGTTCTCGTGCATAACAGAATCATTCACTCTCCTTCACTCTACCATGAAATTAGTAAACAACAAGGCCAGTAAACGCCAACATCCCAAAAACAATCAAAACAATGCAAAGTCCCATAGATCAGAGTTATACAGGCTGCTATGTTCTACAGTAAAAAAGCAGTGTTGCTCTGAAAGTAATTGAAAAATCATCTCAGCATGATTTAGACTTTGTTATCAATAATAACAAATTATCCCCACGTCCAATTTGTTCACTTTTTTATAGATTGTTATGACGGGCAGAGGACTGAACACAAAAAGTTTGCCTTTTCCATAGTAATTCCCATATAAACTATATGGCGTGTGCACAGTCAATTTTTTTCCAAATCACTTCCAATTTTGGGAGTGGGATTTTCAAAAATTTCATTTTTTTTCATGAATTATTCAAAATAATACAATTTTACATTTTAACAATACTGGAAAGCTTGATATCACCCTTCCTTGAAGTTAATGAGCGTTGAAATTATCAAAAAATATATTCTTAACCAGTGTTGTGAAAAACTCAATTTCTCACAACTCACGCTTGAGATTTTTCATGCGTGAGTTGTCAATCATGCAACTCAGCAGTCAAAAAATCATGGATGAGTAGGCTCACCTTTTTAACTCATTGTCTCGTATTTCCACAGTTTACTCACGCACGGCAATAATTTCTTGTTAATCTGGTAAAATTATGTTAATCCTTTCTAACGTTAACAACAACATTCGGGTTTCATGAGTTTTTGCCGGGTTTTGCGAATGAATCATATTTTACGGTTTGAGTTGATTGAGTTGCTTTTGCGTCAAAATCTCAAGCGTGAGATTTGCGAAGCAGATCTCTAATGAGTTTGCTCTCACGGGAGAGCGTATTGATTGAGATTTTGAGTGTGAGTCTATCAACACTGTTCTTAACCTTTTTTCGTCAATTTGTCCATTTTGTTTTTCCAGTGATAAAACCAGTTGTGTTTGTCATAAGGCTATTTGTATTAAGTTATATGCAGAAAAAAAATAGATTTGAATTTGCGTCCCTTATCAACCAAAACTGATTTCTGAGGTACCAAATCGATAATACTGATATTTGACCATGCAAATGGATTCTATTTTCATACTTGTCCTACAAAAAAGCCTTAGTACTAGCAGTAAAACCGAATCAAGCTAGAAAAAATATTTGGTATTGAGCATTTACATGAGTCATTAATTCATTAGTATGCAACAGTCCTTGTTGAGTTAATAATCAATAATGTTGTCCTGGTTTCAAGTGTAGTCTTGGGACACCGAGTGTTAATCCAACTGCTAGGTAAAAAAGATACAATTCCAGAAACTGTTGCCAGTAACAAGCACTTAGTACCGTGAATCCTTGAATTAGCAGAGCATATTACCCTAGCCCGACAAACAAAATAGTTTCATTTCAAACTTTCACATGTCAATATTGAAGGGACCGCTGCACAGTGCTTCGAATATATGTGACCTCAGAACAAAAATCATAACTTCTGTTATAGGCGTTTTAGCTCAATTGTGTTTATAGGAATGTTGTCAAGAATCGCCCTAATGATTGACATGATTTACCTATGTAATTAACGTAACCACATAAGTGACATAAACGTCAATTTAGTATATTTGGTTTCATAAATATGTGATCTCTTCTAAAAATTGTTGGAGATGGCTAAATTTTATATTAGCAAAAATTACTCGCAATTTATTGATCCCATAAGTGGCGTAAACGCCGAACGATCATAATTTATTTTCCAAATTATCACAGATAAAATAAAAATACAAAATCACTTTTGTAAAAAAATCATTTATATCAAGTGAATTAAGAGGTATTCTCTAGGGCAGCGTCCATTCATTACGTAACGCTAAAATTGGAAATTTTTTACTCCCTCCCCCCTCCGTAACGCTTTTTGTATGAAAATTCACAAATTTTTGTATGAGCCGTAACGCTTGAGCCTACTCCCCTCCTCCCCCTAGAGCGTTACGTAATTTGTGGATGCCGCCTAGTGAATAAATCAAAGCAATATTTTATGTCTATATCAAACAAAATGTAAGCTCTCTCCAACCTGTGAGCGATGCTAGTCAAACAATAAAAGCAGTTTATCTACCAATGAAGTGCGTGGGTGCCATTTTCGACGTTATGAAATATGTGAATGAATCCAAATGACAAGAAAGTAAATTCTCACCGCACAAATTCAAAGTAGAGCAATGCAGGTTATTGCAAACAAATCAAAATATTTAACCATTTAACGAAACTATTCAGCAATACCATTCTCAGGGCCGTGAGTTCTAATCTCACCAATTGAGGACTTTTCAAAGTTGAAAATTTCCTCCAAAAATGCATGATTGCAAATGCAAAAATGATCGATTGGCAAAAAATCTAATAATTTATTACAGTGGAGAACACTTATCTGAGAAACAGGCTCTGTTCCAATTTGAACGTAACGCTAAAAAGAAGAAGTTCAGAAGTATTTGTAATAAAAAGTGCTAGTTAAGCAGAAGTGATCAATTGGCACAAAAGCTCTCAATTAGTAACAATGGAAATGGTTATTAGAACAGTTGAAAAGCAGGCTCTGTTCCAGTTGGGACATAATGCCAAAAAGAAGACGTTCACTTAATCTATAATAAAAAGTGCTTTCTCTGCCCTTGTTCAAACTGCATAGAAAGCTAAGCAGGTTTTTATTGTGTTTCAATAGATCAGCATGCACATTGGTTCAAAAATCCTGGTTATTTATCGCAAGACCATCATCAGTGTTTAAAAACCATCCTAAATAAGAACTGATGCAAAAATAAGAGAGGTGTTTCGAGGTGATTTTTTGTTTTAGCTGTTTGAAGTTTTGCTAGTTATTTTGTTCTATGTGAAAAAGAAATTATATGGGAGCTTTAGATCTCACAAAAGTCCTGTATGAAAGAAATCACAATTATTTACACTGTAATATATAGAACCTATTAAATTGGATGCCTACCATTTAGAATATCACTTTGAAAAATATCATAGAACAACATATATCGCTACAAGGGATAAATTGTAATTCGCACAAATTTACCGAATTTACGCCATTCAATCCAACAGTTGAACAACTTGGATTGGTCTGGTCTCATAAAAAATTGAGTTTACGATGTTTTGCTACTTATTTAACACATATCAAATATATGTAAACAAAGCAGCATACTTGATTTGGTGAACGAAATAGTTGAATTGTTCACTTTTGTCCAAGGAACGCAGCACTGTGCGCCGATCTATGTTGCATTTCATAAACAAGACTTTAAAACAATTAAGTTATCGCGGTGACATGGAGGCGAATCAAGATCCTTGTAATCGGTAGGCCTGTACGTACACCATGCGCATCGTACCATCGACTGCTTAATTCAATGTTATGGTGAAACGATATACAGTTAACTCTCCCTTACTCGATATTTCGAATCTCGATATCGAGTTAGAGAACCATAGTAAAAGTTGGTTTCCATGGCTAACTTGATGGTCCCTTAAATCGCAGTTGCACTAGTTTTGTGTTCAGTAACTCTATATCTCCCTAACTCGATGATCCCTTCAATATCGAGTAAGGGAGGGTTGACTGTATAGGGCATTCATATATCTTGATATTTTTTAGAAGTTTTTTTTTACTTAGTACACGTAATTTTATGTTGTTCGGGATATCCAAATGGCATGGCCAACATGTTGTATTTGGTCTTGCAGCTCAACTTAATGTTATACGAAAAAACGACAAACTTTCCTTAAGTGAAATTTTTGGCCAAAGATCATTTTTGGGTAATCGAAGACACCGAACCGTCATGCTTTCAGTGAGTGATTTGCCATTTTCAGGATGCATCACACTAGACAACGGACTATCATGCAACGCTCAGTTGGAAAGCATTTCGTCAGGCCTAACTCGGGGATCGAACCCACACTTCCTGGCACGATGCGCTGAAATCCCCTGGTGACATTAACCGCACGGCTACGAAACAAACTACAGGTTTAGAGATCAGTATTATCCTTAACTGAATCGCTTCATAGCCGCGAACCATGGTGTGAACTCAAGGCTAAGGAAGGTTCATTGTTATTAAAAATGTATTGAAAAGGAGCAGAATCAAACTTGGTAGGATCACTCAATTCTATATGATTCAGGTATCACAATTTCACTCAATAAAACTCAACATCTTTGCTCAAATAGCTTTGATTTTTATTATAAGTGATTCTTCTTCGTTCAACTGCAAACTCGGTTTTGTTATTACTCAGCAAAATTATGATACAATATTAGTCAAAACCATGTAGTAAATATTTCTACACCATCTTAACGTATCAAAAAGAGATATCATTATACATATACGATTTTAACAATTACGCACAGAAGATTTGCATTTTCCAAATATCTTAAGAAAATGTTGATTAAACAAGTTTTTGTTAATAAGGAGCTTTAGTTATTCATGTTACGTATAACATCTTTGAAATGTGTCCAAATTCTTGTCCGCCTTGCATCCACAATCGAACAGAGTCCTTAGCTTGTAATTCGACGCCATTCACACGAACAGCCATATCACGGAAACTTGTTGCGGTTTTCAGGCTGAAGTAATTTATTACGTCCACTTCTTAAATCGATGGCTTGCTTCCAACCGTTTGCAGGAACCGGTGTACCGGTTGCAGTTACTTCTGACTTCTGGGAGGGTTGGTTCGACACATGTTACTAAATCATTACCCCCGCACAAACACGCTTCGCACAGCAGTTCGTATCAATTGCAATTAGTATTCACAATTCGCCTAATAACCACTGATGCAATCTTTCATCTTCGCTTAGCATACTAAACACTTCGCCGCGCTAAAAGCATCCACTTTCTGCGTGCTCTCATACGGGAATTAGCATACACACTCATTATCATAAGCAGCTTCCAGAGATAAAATAATTTCCCAACCGTTGGTTTTCGATTCTGCGGAATATCCTTACGACGACTTTCTTCCACTTGAGCGAAAACGCACGCACCGTTTGACCAGAAGAAACACGCGTCCGTCCGCTTGGCCGGTCCAATCTTAACTGACTGAATGGCCGATGGGATCTCAACAACCAACGAGCGCCATCAAACGGACCCCGGTGCAAGGGTGTAAACAAAATACAGAAGCACGCGCGCTACCTCACCACGATTCACAGTAGATATTCGCGAAAGACTCGCGAAAAAAGAATCGCGGCGTCGACTACGGCGACGTATTCCATCCGCCAAGACTAAGGGTATGCGAGATTTCGAATGATTCCATCAAATAGCGTTCGAAATGAAATTTCACGGAATTATTTATTTTATATATTCGTATATTCCACATTTCGTGTTTTGTATGCCAAATTAAAACAATACAGTCACCGCCAAAATAAAGCTCCCACTTGTATATAATCACAAAAATTGGAAAATTCTTTTGTTGAAATGTGCTTAAAAACTCTTTTTCCAAGCTTTCCAGCGACATTTTAAGGTTATTTTTTGTCCAACAGAGCATAACATGAACCGTAGAAGATTGGCTTGTTTTTCTGGCTACCGTACAATTTCTATAGAATGAAAAATTGTTGGAAAAACTTAGAAGTCGATTTTCCTAAAACTAGTTTTAGTCACTTACACCCCATTGCTTCTAATCTCCTTAGTTGATACATGATACATCAGTGTTGGACAAAATTCAGATTGTGGTTCCAGTCTACTTTTTGATTCCATACAAGTTCCATAACAACTGTGCAACATAACCGCGATGCAATCTGACACTTGTGAAAATTGTCATTCAATGGAAAACGATGGGCAAGGTGACGTTGATTAACACTTAAATAATAAAAAAGTTGGGGAAATTTTTCCAATTAGTTAATTAGTTAATACTTAACAAAATTTCTCACAAGCGGATTGCTTTGCGGTCTTTGGCATTGTACTTCATCGTGAAAATACTTATCGATGTCTGTGTTTTCGATTTTTATAGAGGTAAATGAGCGACACTTGGTAATATTTCTTAGCAAAAATAAGTTTTCCCATGGTAAATCCCATGAAAACTTTGAACGGCTGGTGCTAAATTAATGTTTCACGATCGAGCTGAAATTTTGCACAGTTGACATCCAAAAAGTGGAAAATTAATATATTTTATATAACCATATCCCAGTCTAAAGATATATGTCAGTTCGAATGTTTGTATAGTTTATTCCTTGATATAAGAGATATAAAAGTACCGAAGATAGTCTATTGAAATTCGTTTATTTTATAAAGTGGACATCTTGTGCATGCTGTATCTTTTTAATTTATTAATGAAATTGCAATCGGTTTTCTGTACATTGTTCGATAATTTTTGTACGATGTTGTGATAATAAAAAGGTATGAAAACAAATAAATTTCGTTCGAACGAGGAACAACGTTTATAACGGTCAATTTTTAAAGGTAATCGAAGTTGATTATTATTAGGAATTGTTTGAAGAATTCTACAATCTATATATTTTTATTTTTATAAAGGGCTTGTTCATCAAAAGCATCATTCACAAGAATCGTCCTAAAGCAAATGAAATAATTTTTGGAGCAGCAATTTTTCAGTATCATAATAATATTTTTCACCGATTTCTTAGGGATAAAATATTTAGGTTTTTAGGACGGAAGTACTAATATAGTCTTAATATGAAAAATAACCGACGCCTCCATTGAACTGCTTATTTAGTCTTCATGTCATATTAGAAAAAAAAAACAATATAGAAAAAAGTTCGTTATTTTCAGAAGATCTCAGCACAATGAAAATCGTTAAAATTGGAAACACTGCTGTAACAAAGTTGAATTTCTAATATATCTCAATTTTGAAGACATTTTTTACTTCATTATAGGAGTAAATGAATGGTATTTCAGCAAATTTGACCATAAATGGATCATACCATATGTAAAAAGTGTATGGACGACCCCTGCATTCTATGTACACTTCTTCTTCTAAAAGTATCTCAAATGGCATACTAGATATAAAGAGTTGAAATAAGTAACTTTAAAGATACTATCAGTTTTTTTTAGAAATATCATGATTTATGAAGTCAAGTACTGTATAGCCCGCTATAAATTGAGTTTTTGTTTTGAGGAGGGGGATCTGGCCAAAATTTTGTATTTATACAGATAAAAAATGGAGTATTGATCACAAGAAAATGAGAAAAAAATCCTGAACGAATATTGTGAAATTAAGTATGTGGATTTGGCTTGAACTGTTTTGGCTATTTAAACAGGCCTTATTATTATTATTTTCAAATAGTTCCTCGAATTAAAATCCAGTTTGACTATAATTGAATTAAGTGATTGTTATTTTTCTAGATATTGTTCCGTCAGAGTGAACTGACATTCTGAACGGTCTTCTTTTGTTCAGTCACAGTAGACCAAATAAGCACAGTCCATCAGGAATCGTTTTCTTTGAAGTTTAAACTTTGCATTTTCAATGGTTATTACATCACGTTACATTGTTCAAGAGCAGCATGAATTTGTAAAAATATGCAAAAGTTCATTTTTCTCAAAATATGATGAAAGTCGTTTGGTCCACTATGACTGAACGCCGACAAAATGAAGGAAGAATATGCTCAACTTTCATTTGGACGTTGTTCTCCAATAATATTATTATACCAGAAACACCGTTCTGGTGTGGTTTTATAAGTAAGAGACTGAACTAGTCATAATCTACGTGGACAGGATTTTGTTTCAACAAATGATGATCCCAAAATTTTATTACAAAGTTCCGAGAAGTTTTATTTGAATTTAGACTGCAAAATCTTAATTAATTTAGAACTAGATTTGCATAACCATGTAGTCACCAAACAAAACAAAAAAAAAAGAACTAGCTCAGCCCCACTACTAGCAGTTTTATTTTTCACCGCGAAAAAAAAATCATATCGGGTGACCATTTTTGTTTCTCGGTATTTATGCACCATTTTTTCACAAGTTCTCAGAAAACTATTCCAGTTTTAGAATCTGTGTCGATATTGATCATTGGTCATATGGATCCAACATATTTTTTATTACATTTAGTATACTTTCAATGCCACACAATGTTCGAGCATTGAAATTATGCTCTCTTCATGATAATGACACTGTACGGTGCTATAAGTTTGTGTGACTTTGGACATATCTATGAAGAAAATTAATTTCTAAGTTTTTCATGATTCGAAAACAAATAAACAGAATCGAAAAAACTACAGACACGAATGTCATGAGTAAAGTGTCTTAGATAAAATATATGTATATATATAAAATGGAGTCTTCCTGAGCCGAGTGGTTAGAGTCCGCGGCTACAAAGCAATGCCCTGCTGAAGGTGTCAGGGTTTGATTCCCGGTCGGTCAAGATCCTGGACCGTAAATTGCTGGACCGTAAATTTCACTGAATTCCCTGGGCATAGAGTATCATCGTACCTGTCACACGATATACGAATGCGAAAATGGCAACTTTGGCAAAGAAAGCTCTCAGTTAATAACTGTGGAAGTGCTTATTGAACACTAAGCTGAGAGGCAGGCTCTGTCCCAGTGATGATGTAAAGCCAAGGAGAAAGCGTACAAAATTTCAAAAGTTTATGCCGGGTTTTGGCTTCAACCCCTAAATGTTCACGTAGCTTCGAATTGACATGGCGAAATTGCTTATCGCAAACCCTTAGCCGCAACGACGTTATCTTTCATTGACGACTGCCGCTGTCGTCATTATCGAGATCGTTGTTTGATCTCCCCAACGAAACCACAGCAGCGAGCTGTGGTCAGAGCTCACATCTGGCCGCGTGGAGCGGAGCGTCGTCGTCGTCTTTTGTGGCGAGTTCGCTCAATTCTTTTTTCTCTCCGGGCCGGCTTAAACGCGTGGGTTTGTTTTGGTTCCACTCTGCGCCGCAGCGTCGCGATGGAAGTTAGGGTGGTTCTACGGTCGGTAGTTCGGAACAACGATTTCTCAGTTTTTGCTCGCGAGAATGGTTTGCCTCGGGAGAAAACCTGCACGTGGATTTATTGCGCCTGAGCGTGTCGATTGGGTTTAGCTGCATTCGTAAAAGATGAATGGAAAATAGAGAACAAAACACGAATAAAACTGCTGATTAAGATTGTCGCTAGGCTTGTTTTGTTCTTCCTCTTTTCTTCTTTCTGGCGTTGCGTCCCAACTGGGACAGGGCATGCTTCTCGGCATAGTGTTTTATGACGACATTCATTATTTTTCACTAAGGGCTTTTGTTGGTACTTAATGCACTACTTTTGCGTTCGTATACTGTGTGTCAAGCTTAGAGTAGTGTGTGGTCTATTGCAAGCTTCTCTGGGGTGTGCAAGCCGTTTCGCTATTCATTTAGCCCATATGCGTTTGGGTTGTAAGTGACGAGATTAAACGTTATTTGGAGCTACATGGAAGCAACGATAAATTATCATTTGTTTCTTTTTTTTATTTATTTAAAAGACAATGATTGGATCAACATCCCAAGTTTGCGCGTGCTATCATTCATATTTTATATAATACATACTGATGAACGCATATGTTTACTTCTGTTTTCGTAATTCCAAAAATACAAACCTTTAAATGGGTCAAGAAATGAAGTGTCGACGTGTTTTAGACTGATGAAATACTATTTTGATTCATGTTCCATAAATTCAATACCTTCAATACCAATTGCGATCCAAAGGATCATCGAGGTAGCCACGAAATCCAACTTTTACTATGGTTCACTAACTCGACATCAAGATAGCAAATATCGAGTAAGGGGAGAGTTGACTGTATTGTTTTCAGCGTACATATCACAGCGTCATGATGACTTCTTGATCAATTTTTGGAGTCCAACTAAAATCAGACTTCTGCCAAAGATCTTTCATAAATCATTCAGAGATTTTGGCATAGCCTCGCCCCATCCTAGCCGATGAAACAAAATTTATGCTGAGTTTGAATTTTTCAAAAAATGTCTTCAATTTATATTTACAAAAAAAGCATCCCAATTGATTTGGGAATTTGGATAGTACTTATTTTCTTCCAAAGGTTTTACCAGAAAACAATCACAGATTCTATCAACACTCTTCAATATATAAATCTTTTACCAATTTAACATGGGACTCAAAATGTTTATGCCAAGGATCTGCCGAGTTATCTGAAAAGAATTTCATTCAGGAATTTTTCGAAGAATATTGTCGGGTGAAACCATTTTAGTGAACTTGCAATTCACTCCAAATTTGATGAAAGATAGCTTCAGATATTCACCAAGAGTTCAACTGATCAAAAAATGATCTTAGCATTCGTCCAAGAAGTCTTTCAGAGCTTTTTATGCAATAATTTCAGCTTCTTTCCAGAATTTTTAAAGAATCACTTAATATTTTCAAATCATGAAACAAAACTTCCCCAAAAACTTCTAAGATTACCAAAGAGTTCTTACAGAAAGTATTCCTGGATTTTTTTTTCAAGGTTTCGATTAGGAATTGAGCTAGGAAAATCTCCAAGTATTAACTCTAGCAAGGATTCCCCAAAAATATGTTCCTTGGATTATTCGAAGTAATTTACCCTAAATGTGTATTATCCTAGGAAATTACATAGAAATACCCTTCGAGCATATTCCAGGAAGTTTGCAAAATATCTCCGATTATTAGAATTTGTTTAAAAATCTTCGCTGTTTGTTTCTCAAGCATTCCTTCCCGGATTCTAGAAATCACTCCAGGTATTACATAAAAAGACCCTATGCAGAAATTTCTTGGGGAAATTTTCATGTATTTTATCCAAGATTTTTCTAAGAACTCAATGTAAAATCCAAAAAATCCTTTAAAATTCCTATATAGAACTTGGAAAGTTCCAAGAATTCCTGTCGGAAAAATAATTCAAGAAATTCATAAGAAGTAACTTAAGTGATATACATAACTTATACAGGAATAACGTATCTTTTAGGAATTAATGTGTAAGTGTAATTGATTTATATCATACAACATAGCATGATAAGAAGGCATAGAGAAATGTCAGGGTGAAAACCATTAGGGTAAAGGTTCCAATAGGGAAAGTACTAAGCCCGATTCAACTTCATTAATTCGCTTGAAATTCACCCTGCGCAATGGATGTGCATATTATTGTGGTAAAGGGGGGTTACGACCATTTACTTAATAAGACAAATGATTTCATCGCAGTAATCATGTCAGTGAAAAATAATATCTCATTATTGGTACGCTGTTCCTTTAGTTGCGGTATATTTTTAATTTGTGTTCTTATGGTTGTGGTATCCATTGTTTTCTTATGGGATCCTTCATGATAGGAACACTTTACCGCAACTATTGGTACAAGTGAGAGAACATTAAGTAGTTTTGGTGGTATTTCATCAATTTAATAGCAATTTGAACGATGTTTTCATTTAGTTCGTGTATCAACAAGCCAATACGTCGATTGACAGTGACGGTTCAGTGGTTAATTCAATTAAACTAGTATAGATGGCACTACCCAAATAACTAATTGTCACTTTAATTCGCCATGCGTGCTAATATAGTTATATAGTTAGTATAGTTATGCCATTATACAGCTGACGTGCCCTATATTAGCCGTATAATAGCCCTATAAGGCCAAAAAGGCGAATCAGCGGGCTAATGGTTACTGGGGTATCGCAACTATAGGAGCACCCACAACTAATGGATCACTTACCCTATGTCAGTTATTAATGTAATCTTGCCTCGCGAAGACGTTGCTCAAATTGGTTGAATTTCAGATATTTCGATTTTTGTGAAACGGTCTAATAAATATAGTTCATCCTTAAATTAAGGTCTCTCTGAACATCTCTGTTTTTGCTCAACGCCACATCTCAACGAATCATGAGCACTATCGCATCCATAACTGTGTTTATAATGCGATGCTACAATATTAGGGATGTAACATTATGACATCATTCCACAATACGACAGTGGCGCTAACTTTTCATAGCGGCCGTTCTGACGGTTTCCCAATTCTTCAATAAACGCATGCTTTTTAATATAGTTTTGTGAATTCAGGTTACTGGCTTACTTTTTTTTCAAGAAACAGTCTATCTTTTGTTTTAGAACAACTATGTCGAATGTAACTTTTCTCAGAAGTTGCGAATGCTTTTATTAGAAGGTTCATATCTCGGAAACTTCTCTCACAAGCTGATAAAAAATCTGTCAGCAACTTCTTTTTAAAACTACAGATGCTTCTCCCAGAATCTAAGTAAGCTTCTCTTATAAGCCAAATAAGCTCCTCTTAGAAGCTAAATAATAATAATCTTTCAGAAGCTGAGGAAACTTTTCTCAGAGCTGCAAAATTCTTCCTGACAAGTTGTGGAATAGAGTGTAGCTGCTTATTTTTAGAAAGTTCCCAAAACCCATAATTCATGTGGTCTTCTGTGTTCAAATCTCAAATACTTTAAAAACCTCAAAGTTTGTAAAAAATATAAAAAAAAAATATGAAGATTTAGAAATGGCGCAAGCGTCTTGAAGGTAAATTTTCAAGTTATATATGACCTCCAGTGAAATCTACATAACTTTGCAATCACCCAATTTCAAAACTTTTAGCATCAATCTTTTCAAAATTATATTTATGTAGGTATTGTAGAATATCGAATTTGGTAGACCGAGTAATCTAACTGGAAAATATCGACAAATTTCCTTTGAAATGAAAAATACAGTAGTCTACGACAGACATGGGCGGGGATTAAAAAATTGAAGGTTTCTGATGGAAATAGGTTGAAACCGAAATGAGGCAGAAATCTTGAACAAACTGATCTCTGATTACGCAATGGTCTTCTATGAGTGAAATTTTGTTTTGAACGATGAAAGATGAAATAACCTAAATTCGATGTAAATGACTGGAATCCTGAGAGCTTCAAAGTTTCATGATCAGCATGAAGTATCAAAATTATCCGAAAGATGGTGGAATCGCTAGTGATTTGCGCCTGGAAACAACCAGTTTTCAAGCGTCGCCGGCTCGAATGTGAGAAACGAGCAATGGTTGGCTGAGGGGTTCGAAAAATATCAGTGAGTTTGTTCTGATCTGTGGCCAAAATGCCAGTACTATCCACTTGTTTGCCAAAACGTCTACCGAACGTATACTGTGGCCCAGCCTTTCCCATTAACATTCCGTAACATCTATGAGAGGTCGTAGAGTTCTCTGCATCTTTCTTAAGTAGGTGTTCAATCAACCCTTCCTTCCCATTCCCTAGCATTCGCAAGGATGTGGCCAGAATACAGCCCTCGACTGTTGGAGGATGCGTCATTCTTGTCTTAGAAGCAGTGATTGGTCCCAAATCTCTGGCTTTGTAAACGAATGAGAAGGAGGCAACCCTCACACAACAACAATTACCACCTACGAATTTGTGCGAATTGCTTAATGCGAATGCTTATGCTAACATGAACTATCAAAATTATCCATATTTTAAAATATGATTTTGGTGTGCAAGACTGCGATTATGTTAGTTGTTACGAACCACAGAAATACGACCCAGACAACCAAAATGTACGTATGACGAAGTCATCTGGAGGCTTTGTATGTGCAAAATTTCACTTATAAGATGTTGCGAAAGGCCTTCTACGTATAAAAGTGGAGGCGATATACGTGCATATATTATGTGATGAATAGTAGCATACAATGCGAGTGTATGAATTTTCTACCGAACTAACCTGTGATCTTATACAATTTAACATATGATAACAAATGTTGATTTGACATCTGCTACGGATTGATTCGACTTACTTTGTACAAGTGTACGGGACGAAACAAAATGTACAAATGAACTCAGAAAAAAAGCATTTTATGCGAGGAATCTCATCAATCTAACGATTTTATCCACCGATCATCTGATATAACTTGAATTTTGACATATATTGTTCCATAATTTTTCCAATTACGAGTTTATAAGCTATAACGGTTTAACTAAAGTGTAATTCTCGGCGAAAAATTCAAAACTATTTATCTCAAAATCTACGAGCCCTATACAAAAACTGTCTTGAGCAAACTTGTTCATCTCGTTGAAATCTACAACTTTGCTCAAGACACTATTCCTTCAAAATGTTTAGTTATGTCATTTATAAAAAACCGTCAAAACATTCACTTTAGTCAAACCGTTACTGCTTTTGAACTTGTGATTGGAAAAATCACTGAAAAATATATGTTAAAATTCAAGTTATAAAGTTATAAATAACTGAGAAAAAGCTTACCAAAATTGGTCATTTTGTATGGAAAATCGAACAAAATGCAAATGTTTTGATCGAAAATTAGTGCTTTTCCCCTAGTTATGCAATATTCTTCCGATCTCGATCTCTCTAATCCTGTGAATATTTAGCACTTACTATAGCTCTGCTATGTTAACCACTGGATGCCTACGCAATAGAACGTGCAGATTTGTTTGTATGATTGTCTGGTGCTGACGGAAAATGCTACGTGAAATGAATGAAATCCATCCGCGTTTATGTTTCGACACAACTTTATGTGCTTCAGTGCTTCAAGCTCAAGACACAACATATTTCGCATGGCTATGCTTCTGCAGTATGAGAGTACATCCAAATAAGGTGATTATATAAAGACATTTTGAAACCAGAGCAATGGTAGCCACTTAAGAGAGAAATGAGATAAATAAGTTTATCTCTTTATAGGTTTTGTACATTTTATTGTCTTAAATCAAAGATTCCGTCTGTAATAGCAATATCATTCGAGGGCACACGCTGAAAGTAATTCTTAACATGGAAAAGATAGAAATTTCATAGATAGAAGGTTAAATATCAGAGCAGAATCAGACAAACTTCAGAAACTAAGAGAAGCCTTGATTGCCGACCAGAGGTAAACAAGGATTACAGCAATCTGGGTCCGAAGTCAAATACCCTAGTTTTATTAAAATTCCGTTATTCAAAGATTATAAAATTGTATATCCTTAGAACTTACAACATGAAACTTGGCGATCTTCCCTACAGGGTTATACGAGAACACTTTTCATGGAGAATATGTCTACTTTGCGAAAATTCTTCTTACGAAGTATCAAAATTACTTAAAATCGATGCCGGTGCGCCATGTCTAAAAGTAGCTTTTCTCTCTAGGCAAGTTCACCATTGAATTTAATGTATTAGCAGTTCGAAATGATATTAGGATATTAGGAGATCAAAATGAGAGTAGGAAACACCATTTAAATTAAAAGACTTGAATTGACTTAGTGTAATATTTGGATAAATATAGAACAAATATTTCAAATACATGTGCAATAGAGTGATGCAAATTTCGAAATTTTTGCTCCCCTATGCTTAAACGATTTAAATTATGGTAAAAAGCATCCTCCCAAAATTTGAAACGATTTGGAAGAAATTTGACTGTGCACACGCCATTTGAAGTTTATATGGAGATTACTATGGAAAACGCCAACCTTTTGTGTTCAGCCCTCTATCTCTTCATCATAATATTTTATGGAAAAGTGAACACACTCTTCTCATGTGAAATTTTTCCAGCTACAACTTTGCCGAAGACCACATTTTGATTGGACGTCAGGAAAAATTGTTATTCATCATCATAAAGTTGGTTTGCATTTTACATGCTTCACCAACTGTTCGGCAGGCAACAGTGGTGCTCCTAGCGGGAACAATAGATCAAAGTAATCCAGGCTACTATGTTCTACAGCAAAAAAGCAGTGTTGCTCTGAAAGTAATCGAATGATCATCTCAGCATGGTTTAGACTTTGGAATCAAGAATAACAAATTATTCTTACGCCCCAACAAAATGTGGTCTTCGTCAAAGTTGTAGCTGGGAAGATTTTACATGGGAAGAGTGTGTTCGCTTTTTCATATATTATTATGACGAGCAGATAGAGGACTGAACACAAAAGGTTTGGCTTTCCCATAGTAATTTTCATATAAACTTCAAATGGCGTGTGCACAACCAAATTTCTTCCAAATCACTTCAAATTTTGGGAGAATGATTTTCATCATAATTAACACCGTTTAAGCATAGGGGAGCAAAAACTTCAAAATTTGCATCAGTCTAATGTGCAACTTGTTTAAAAACACAGAACCAAATCAATCTGAACGAGAAAAATATTGCGTACGGTACAATATTAATAAAAAGAGAAATTGAACACTTACTTTTAAATGAGCAGAAAGAAGGAGTAATGCGAGGAAGTAATTGTAAGGTGTCTGCCAGAGTAGACCTGTCGCGCGACGCAACGCTAAAATTCTTTGGAGTTTGACATTTCATTATAAAAAATGTTTTTTTTTTTCAGGCTTAGGCTTAGAGAAAAGTGACCAGATATATTTTGCTCCAATCCGGGACAAATGTTCTAATATTTAAAATGAATATTACAGGGTATACATGGTGATATTATCACCAAAAATTGGTTCTTTGTTGAACGATATTTTATTACTTCTCATTCTTACTAGACAAAAAGTTTTATTTTCACTTATGTGTAACCACTTCGTCTTTTTTATTGGTGAAATAAACCGAGGTGCAAATGAATCGCTTTTTACAACTTTTTGTAATATTATTATGAATTTGGATATTGTCAAATAAATTTAGGCAAAATTAATTTATGTGAGTTCACTGAATTGATTTTTAATGAAACATAGAACAAATTATAAAACAACCTTAAAGAAATAAAAATTGCATTTGTTAATCTGAAACGAACATATCGAAACAAATTTTTAAGATTGAAAATCTGTCCTACGCACTTTTGGGTACTCTGAAACTGAACTAAGTGTTTCTGTCCTAAAAATTTGTTTGAATGTTTGATGATTATTGCCTTCTGACGAAAAAGCTATTGTTTCTAATCCTTGTAAAAGGTGTAAAATACATAGAAACGTCGGAAATTTGAAACGAATCAGCTTTTGACTTCTACTGACTGCAACGCCAATAACAGATCACTGCCAGTTCTCTCAGTCGATACCATTTCCTTCGATTTTTAAGAACTTAAAGAATGAACTCGCATTTAAAATATTAGTACGAGTTAACGAAACTCATTTTTTTGGATATCTATTGAATCAAATTCTATTTTTCAATTATTATGTTTCTTTAAAATCATGATTGTTCAACTGATCGGATCCGGGACGTTTTCCGGGACGCTCCGTAATGCGGGACAGAGGGCTTAAATCCGAGACGTCTGGTCATTTTAGCTTAGAGAAATGTCAAGATGGAAACCAAGAAACAACCATTATGTCAGTTATTGGTCTAATCTTGGCTCGCGAAGACGTTGCTCAAATTACTATACTATGACTCCAGGAAAGCTTCTTATTATTTCAAGATTCATCGAAAAATTAACACAGGAAATCTACCAAAAATGCATTATAATAATTTCAAATATTTATCTATAGCTTACTTCAAGTTTTACTATCATTAATTTATGAATACCTATAAAAAACTAGAAAAACATTCGAATTCAAAGGTTTTATCAACGTCTTGCTTCTTGTATTTCACAATTTTCTGCAAGAGGTATTGAAAATATTCCTGGAGATATCATTTTAAGAATTCCTTAATTAATTTCTGCAGTATTTCTAGGAGAAATATATAAAAGTTAAGATTAATCAAAGTCATGCTTCAAATTTTCAAGATCACAAATCTAGAGAACCAGACGTTGAGCTGAAATTTTGATCGATTGGCATGTGATCATTCCATCAAGTTTTAAGCTTAAACGGATGTTGCTCTTGAAAATTTGCAATTTGGCTTCGATTCATCTTTACTATAAACCGCACCTGAATGAATTGTCAAAGCATTTTTAGGAACAAATCTAAGGATGAAATTCTGGCGAAATTCTTTAAAACTATACTTAGAGGGATTCCCAAAAGACCTCTTGTGAAATTAATTGTTACTAAAGTACCCTTCAGTTTTGGGCTAAATGCCAAAATTTATCATGTTGCCTAAATCGAGCCGCACCTAAATTAAATGATTGTTTTGTTACTACTTTTATGACCACGAATATTTATCTATTTTGAACATGGTAAGCCTCAAAAGGTCCACAGAAATATTGGAATTAACAGGATTAGTGACTGACCCATGATCATTTTTTTTTGTTTTTCCGTGTTGCCAAAATCGAATCAATTAATATAGATGACCCGATTTTGTCAGCCCTTGTTCCAAAACGGTTTCAGCTCCCCTCCACAATGTTCAAAATTTAACGAAATACTTTCTTTCCTATGTTGCGCATTTAAACGGTATCTTTGACAGTATTAAAAAGATTTGGAGAATATTGGATAATACGCCTGTGGCAGGTGCTGACAAAATCAGATTTGTACAGTAACTTAGTTCCTAGAAAAAATCCCTTGTATGTCCTGTAATTAAACTCATAATATTCAATTCTGTACAGATCTAACTCAGTTGTTTGCAGACTCAAAAACCCTGGTAAAAAAAGAGATCTCCGATAATTACAAGATGGATTATTCCAATATGTTATGTTATTCTGTAATCACAGAATGATCATAAAATATGTGGATACATTTATTTTCTCCTATTTACTACCACTGTCAAGGACCTTCAAATGGGAGTTTAATGAAATATTATTCTCAGATAAAACAGCTTCCAGGCAACATTGCTTGCGTGTGGCTCTAGCCACAGGTCTCCAAGTGGTTATTCGCATTACGAACTTTGGAACACTAGCTACGTGCCATTTCCAATAAGGGAGTTATCCGCGAACAAGCAGCACCCCTTTTTTCCCCTCAGTAAGAACTTTGATTATTATTAATGTTTGAGTTGCGGGACCAAGTTTTACCACGTTGAGTTTGTGTGATAAGAACCCGCCTCTAGCATAAACTTACATCCCAGTCATGTTTGTTCTGTAAGCCACACTCGGGGAGGTAGCGAAGAGAAATATATTGCCACTTGGCGAAAGTTTGTAATTGATGGGATTTTCGTTGCGTTAGCATAAATATTGACTTATTAATGGTGCGTTTGTTGGTTGGTCACCCACATGGGATGGGAAGTTCATTGTCGTTGTGGATAAATTTCCATCGATGATGCTCTACAAAACTATCAACAAGGGCCAATAATTTCGAAGGTCGTACTTCTATGTGGATCACGAGCACTTGAAACCCTCCAGAGTGTAGTTCCCGATAGTCTGAGGTTTTTGCACTGCCTTCTAGTTTGCTTTCGACGGCCCGTGCCAAGCGGCCATTAATCAAGTGAAATATTTGAACAGTAAGTGTAACATTCCTCTCGTTGCAAGTAGAGTGTAAATACATCCATCGACCACTTATCGGAAATTCCTTCGTGCCGTATGAACCGTCGTCATCAGGAGTTTATTTGCTTTACTTGCTAGAAATGAGCGCCGCTCAGTGGAAGGTCGATGGAATTTGTTACGATCGAATGTGTTTACGTTGGTTTGCTTCATAAAATTCGGATATTGTCGATTTTGAGGGTAGTGTAGACCATAGACAAGTGGACACCTCAAGCAGACTTTTATGTTTCTAAATTATGCATTCTCACCCAATAACTTCATAAGTGATGCTTTTGTCATCCGATCATTCAATTAGGACACATCCAATAATGTTATTTATACCATCTAGCACAACGGAGCTACAATATTTTACCGCGAGAAGCGTAGGATAAAAGTTGAAAGATGAGCTAATTTCTGTCTACCGCCGTTTATCGAAACCTCAATCAATTAATTAATGTGTAATTCTGTTGTGAACAAAGGCTCATAAATCATCTAATGGAACAAAGGGTTGTTAAATGTTCGTAGGTGACGAGATGCAATGATGATCTCGTAGATGAGTGAGACGTAAATGCTAATACTCGTTTGTTTGGGCGGCAAAACTGAATCGTAACACTCTAATCCTTCCATCGGTGCGTCCAAAGCTAATAAATAAATATTTGAATTTTCTAAACACCGTTTTGATTGAGCTATCTTGTGATTTTGTTTATTTATTGAGTGTAACTGAGTTATTAAAATTTGTAAACGAATGAAACATGATCATATCGAATGAAACGGATGTTGGTATTATTGACGATGATATACTTTCAATTCGACTTAAAACACCTCTCACGCTATGGCTTTCATAAGGGTTTTGATAATTTTATGCAGAGTTTTACATTAATCGTCCAATAAAAACAAAATATTTCGATCGCTGATGTGTTTCAGACCGGAAACAGAACAGAAACAGAACAGAAACAGAACAGAAACAGAACAGCAACAGAACAGAAACAGAACAGAAACAGAACAGAAACAGAACAGAAACAGAACAGAAACAGAACAGAAACAGAACAGAAACAGAACAGAAACAGAACAGAAACAGAACAGAAACAGAACAGAAACAGAACAGAAACAGAACAGAAACAGAACAGAAACAGAACAGAAACAGAACAGAAACAGAACAGAAACAGAACAGAAACAGAAACAGAACAGAAACAGAACAGAAACAGAACAGAAACAGAACAGAAACAGAACAGAAACAGAACAGAAACAGAACAGAAACAGAACAGAAACAGAACAGAAACAGAACAGAAACAGAACAGAAACAGAACAGAAACAGAACAGAAACAGAACAGAAACAGAACAGAACAGAAACAGAACAGAAACAGAACAGAAACAGAACAGAAACAGAACAGAAACAGAACAGAAACAGAACAGAAACAGAACAGAAACAGAACAGAAACAGAACAGAAACAGAACAGAAACAGAACAGAAACAGAACAGAAACAGAACAGAACAGAAACAGAACAGAAACAGAACAGAAACAGAACAGAAACAGAACAGAAACAGAACAGAAACAGAACAGAAACAGAACAGAAACAGAACAGAAACAGAACAGAAACAGAACAGAAACAGAACAGAAACAGAACAGAAACAGAACAGAAACAGAACAGAAACAGAACAGAAACAGAACAGAAACAGAACAGAAACAGAACAGAAACAGAACAGAAACAGAACAGAAACAGAACAGAAACAGAACAGAAACAGAACAGAAACAGAACAGAAACAGAACAGAAACAGAACAGAAACAGAACAGAAACAGAACAGAAACAGAACAGAAACAGAAACAGAACGAAATCGGATAAGAAACACATCAAAAACTATACTTAAACCTCAATTTTTTATGCTTGATCACCATATATCAGAAATCAATATGATTCAATGTCATGAAATTCCACTACTGATTCCGAACACTTGTCTTAATTCATATTTTGACATTCTCCAGTTCCGTTCGTTACAAAAGTTGATCGTTTTTTAGCCTCAGAATACCTCCGGAGAGTATATCTGCGGCCTGTACATCTGTTGCCTCACGTTCCTTCGCTAGACAAGCTGTTGACATAATTCAAAATGAATTCCAACCCGTGTAATAGCTGCTCATTTCGCGATATTGCTTGTCCCGCCCCACACTATTTACCGCTCTGACAAGAAACAGCCAAATTGCCAAATTTACACCGCTGTCGCACCGCGCAGTCCATTAATTCAAATCATAACGGAATGACACCGAGATGTTTAAAAATAACCCCGAATCGTTTAGGCAACTATTCCCACTGAGTCCAGGGTTTCATTTTCGGAAATTACTACTTTGTCGAACCACAGCGGTCAGACAGAATTAAATTTCGAAAAATTTGAATACAACTAACAAATTGATTGCTTCGTCGCTTTTCTTCGTTCCAGTGGCGCGTGATCATCAGGTGTCAATCATCGCTTCGCCGTCGACGTCTCGTCGTCGTCAACCTCTGGCATGTCATGTCTGGAGTTTCATTTGAGGCCATTAGTACACTTAGAGAGTGCGATCATTGTTGTCTTTTTGTTTCACGAACTCCTCCGCATTATTATTAGCATCTGTCGGGGTTGGGTGTGAGTGTTTGGATTGAATAAATTCTGCACGACGATAGCGACGATCGATGCCGGTTGTCGTCGGCGTCATGATCCAGCCTTTGTTTTACCATTTATCGAACGGATGAAGCCGGTAAAAGTAATCGAACACATGTCCGATTGAATGTCATATAAATTTATAATTATAAAATAACAAAAACTATTTTTGTAGCTTCGAGTATCTTCACGTCTACAGTGCTTAAAAGTATTTCGATATTGTTGAGCAATAAGTACACTTGTGAAGTACCTCTTGTGGTGCAAGTTACAAAACTGTCATTCACAGTGATGATCCATATCTTCTCATTATTTCTGGATGCCAACTTCCATTTTTTTTAACTTCGCATTTATACTTGCATTCTTTTTAAATATGCCTGTTTCCAACAACAGCAACAACAAGATTTTAAAAGATTTTTTTCAGCCTAGCATAGATTGACTGTACATGTCAGTGGTTGCTACTCCATGATTGATCGTAACTGGTAAGAATTGTACTTCGATCCCAATGAATAAGGAATAGGACTTTCCGCTTTTTCTCGTAGTGCACAGTTTAGCACATTTCATATTGTTTGTCAATAATGGTGCCGACCAAGACACCTTACAGTTAGTTGGAATGGGAAAGGAATGCAATTATGTAATGATTGTTACTACTAGAGACCGAGAATTCCTCTGCATCTCCACAATCACCACGGGAAGGGTGTTTATTAGTGAGGGATGAAAAAATCTTGGAGTTACCTATGGTCGGTGATATGATTCATGGATAAGGACGAAAAGTATGAATCTGACTTAAAACGAGTTTTAAATTTTTGAAAAGTTATTGACAGAAGATTAAAAAATGTCATCGCTATTCATAATGTCGAACTATTAAAAAGTCGTTTCAGTAACGACGAAAAAAGAATGGTATGAGTATATTGAAATTATATAAAACAGAAATAATCTTGTCGACACTCGTAATGACGAACCACCCATAGTTTGTTTGAAGTTTACATAAAAGTGACGCTACCAGGATATAAATGTGTTATTATAAGAATGAAATGAGCGAACCAGTTGCTAATCCATCTTGACACGCACGACGCGAACCAGACAAGATTGATCCTGGCGTCTCGAAAACAAACCTTCTTGCGCGGGCTTTCCGATGAGGGCAGTGCAAAAGTGCGAAGACGAAAATCAACATTTTTTGATAGACGTTTATTCAGTTGATGTATTTTTTTTTTTTTATAATTTTGTTTAAATATCGCTATTCTTTTTTTCTATAAAGCCTATTCTTTTCTTCTATAAAGCCTCTTTTGCTTACCAATTTTTGGCAATAATAAAAATTATAGTCTCTACAGTTCTTCGAAAAATATTAAACTTTTCATTTTTTTTTTCGTATATATAATTTTTTGTGCGGTTTACGGAAAAACAGTCTTTTTCTATTACACGCTAAATAAGGCACAAGGATTTCTTGGTCCTGGTCATATTAGTATTTAAAATATTTTCACGATTACTGAAAAAATCTTTACGATTACTGAAAAATTCTTGCATTTTGATTCAGTCAATAAGAAAATACGAGCCTTCTTCTTCTTCTTCTTTCTGGCGTTACGTCCCAACTGGGACAAAGCCTGCTTTTCAGATTAGTGTTCTTATGAGCACTTCCACAGTTATTAACTGAGAGCTTTCTTTGCCGATTGACCATTTTTGCATGTGTATATCGTGTGGCAGGTACGATGATACTCTATGCCCTGGGAATCGAGAAAATTTCCTTCACGAAAAGATCCTCGACCAGTGGGATTCGAACCCACGACCCTCAGCATGGTCATGCTGAATAGCTGCGCGTTTACCGCTACGGCTATCTGGGCCCCTAAAAAATACGAGCCTAATTTTACCTTATTGACTATGCAAGGTTTTTTACTTTCGAAATGGAAAATGCAACTAAATTTTCTCCTTGCAGTATCGATTAGAAATTACTGGCTCTTTCTTGTAAATTTCTCGCCAAGCTATTTAGGATAACCGGAATTCTTTACTTTTCACTAAATTAGCGAACTCTTCTCGAACCTGTAAGTAGTATTTTGATCAAATGTCCTAGGATCGAATTTTCGTCAGAAATCATCAAGTAATCCTTGAAAAATTTCTTCGAATATTTTTGATGGATGTCTGAATAAGATTTTTAAAGAGTACGCGGAGTTTTTTTAGAATCTACGCATCGGCCGTATGCTGGCTCCCGTGAATGCTATAAGCAAGTTTCTTGAAATATATAAACTAGCTGGCAGTGATGATGCATGGATGATAACCTAACTGTGGAAAACTTCGTAGGTGCTGCTGGACAAGTGAAGTTACCCGAAAAAAATATTCAAATTTTATTAAAATCTTTTAGGATGGTTCTTGTTGAAATTTTCATCGTACTGCTGTGAATAGTTTTAAAGAACTACGATGGGAGTTTTAGTTGAAAGCTTTCTTACTACCTATCTTCTATGGATTTTTTGAACCACTGGGAAATTACATGTCTTGTGGTAAAACACACGTACAGAACAATATACAGAGTTTAATTGAGTTTAGTTGAACTTATGCAGGAATCAGAGGAGTCATTCTTGGAGAAATGCCCTAAAAAGTTCTTCGAAAACTCTTACAATTATCTCAGGACATAATCTAGAAATAATTACTAGAATGATCTTTGGAAAAGCAATCTCTGGATTTATTATTTGGGTAACTAAGAGGCAACACCAAAATTCCATGCTCATTGCCGAATGGTGGCAAAATTAAGAATCAACTGCCTTGAATAATGATAGCCTTTGGCTGACTGAACAAGCTTGTCGAAGACGCTATCACCCAAGCACCTAGGCAGAATTCTGAGATATTTGCGAATCAAAAATTACATGCTCACTAGCGCTGTCACTAGGCGATTTTTTTTGTTTTCAAATGGTCGGTGTTGAGACAGACCGGACTAGATGATATTTTGGCGTTCAAAAGATACTTTTAGGACTCCATCAATCCTGATTTTTTATGATAATAAAAAGATGTACCATCACATATATTTATTCCATTATTAAAACAATAGTGTAAATATTTTGATGTTTCAAATAACCGAGGTACGTTTTTAAGAAACCATTAAAATAAACTTGGTTCAGTCTGTCTGGATACCGACCAAGTCAGCCCTTGATCTACTGCATAAGTTTGCCGAAAATACAAATCTTTCAAATGCAATACCTTTTTTTTGTACCTTTTGCACATCCGAGGTACCAAATGCAGTACTGGAAGTGGTACCCAATCTGAGCCCGAGTTTTTTTTTTAGATTGTGTCACACCCCATTCAAATTATAAAGAAAAGGTAGCACGAAGATAGTTTGGTAGCTGAAGCTCAAGAAAGCATGCCGTAATGATATGCGGAGATTTTATGCAACGGTCAATGGCACGTGACACAATACCGTACCAGTACTTACCATGTGTAATGACTGTCAACTTTGATTTGATATAAAAGTATGTTTTGATGAATTACAGTCGAAGCTCGTTATAACGACAACTTTTATAACGACAAAAGCTCTCTATAGCGACATTTTTCGGTCCCATGAAAAACATTTCGATGTCATAACTATTCTCTATAACGACTTTTCTCTATAGCGACGGTCCCTTGCGATGTCGTTATAACGCGCTTCGACTGTACGCGCCTTTACCATAATGTTCCACTCTTTAAGATCTTTAAGATCAGGGACCCATCATAGGAAAGGTTTAAAAAGGCTTTCAGCGAGGCTGCTGGGCTGAAAAGCTGCTGGTAAGGACGAGATCATGGTCGAGCTTCTCAAGCACGGAAGTGAGTAGCTTTACCAGTCGATCCTCCGAGTACGGGAGGACGAAGAAATGCTCACAGGGTGCTTGAATGCCGTGCACATGCTTCTTGGCTTTGCGAACGATACCGACCTATTGGAATCAAACGCAGGTCAGTTGAAAAGGCCTTCATGTTTCTGAAGAAGGAGACAGCGAGGATAGGACTGACCATTAATTATAAAAAAAGTACATAGTTGCAGGTAGAGATATAGGTAGACTTGGTGCTGAAGTAGTGGTTGATGGCTATGTGTTGGAAGTCGTTGAGGAATTTGTTTACCTTGGATCACTTGTATTATGTGACAACGACGTTTCCCGCGAAATGAAAAGACGTGTTGTGGCCTCGAATGTCTCCTTTTACGGGCTACGCAACTATCTCATTCTCTGAATAAATACCAGAAACATTTGTGACAGAATCCCTGGATTTTTTTATAAAGAATTCCGGGAGAACGCATAGGGTAATCTCTGGATGATTTTTCTTTGGATAACGCAAAGACAACTTAAAAAATGCATGCTCAGTGCCAGACGGTGGCATTATTACGAATCAGCTGGCTTGAATAATTATAGCTCTTGACATACTTAACAGCTTTGCTAAAGACGCTATCTTTCTAAGGAGTCTCTCAAGTTCAGATTGGGTACTACTTCTAGTACTACATTTGGTCCCTTGGTACTGTAAAAAGTACCCAAGTTTGACAGTTCGCAGTACACATTTCACGGCATTCTAGTTTTTGCTTATATTAGCTTATATGCCATAAAATAAGTGCGGTTAAAGGGTGAAGATCAATCGTGTCCTGTTCGTGCAATGTGAAGAAAAAGTCTCGCATAACCTGTGATCTCGCCCTAAAAGCCATTGGTAACCGAGTGTGTAGCTTGTTGTTACCGAGCAAACGAATGGATTTAAACGTTGTTCAACAATGCTACGATGAAAAGAAGATCTTCCTCTATCTCACAGTGGTGAAAGTTTTCATCCTAGACCCTGCGTTTGCTCAGAAACAAGGAGCTACACACTCGGTTACCAATGGCTTTTGAGGCGATATCCCAAGTTATGCGAGAAGTGTCCGTTCGTGTAGTTACTGCACTGTTGGTAACGGTGACACCTTGCACATTTTCTTATTTTTTGTAATATTTTAGTAAATGTATCTGTAATATTATTTCACAGGTCGATTTTTTTTATATTTGAATATAATTGTAAATATCAATTCATCGTAGTAGGCTTCAAAAACGTTAAAATAAAAATAAAAATGAATTTCGTGTCGAGTCGTCTGCTAATTTTCTTGATTTTTCCTAAGAATGCACTATGGGACAGGGACGCAATCTGGCGGGACAAAATTAATAACTCGGTAACGAAGCGTTTCCGGTATTTGGTGTCTTCGGCAAAGTTTTTTGTTACAACGAGGACCATCTACTGACATAAACGGATAGTTCGTAAATCGTCTGCATATGTGGCGCCACAATCTAACTTTTTACTGTAACGTTCTTGAGACTTGGCATTTTCGGCATAGTTGTTCAGTTTGATAAAATAAACAACTCTCTCGAAGATGTCAAATTTCCACAGCCTACTGTTTTCGAGTTATTAGTGAAATTAGAGAAAATTAGTGTAAAAACGATTTTTCTGATCGAATTTGACATTTTTCTTAAGAACCATGTTATATAATATTTTTTGCTGATAAATATATAACAAACGCAAGCTCTGGTGAAAAATTTTAATAATACGATGCATAAAAATTAAGACATTATGAAAAAAACCTAAAAAATAGAGCAGTTTTTGAACCGCATAAATCGCAAGCTCAAATTTTCAGGCAACATAGAGCAATACTTAATGAAACGGATGTCAAAACTCCAGAGAGGTATATTTTGGTGTTTTTGAGATCTATAATTTTTTTACAATGATTATATTTCTCCTTTATAGTTAATTTCCATGAGGAATCTGAAGGGACGATCGACTTCAAGAAATAGCGAACTTTCAGAAAACTGTTCCTTGAGTTGATATCGAGTAATGTAGATGAAAGTGTAGATTAAAACTGGGTACATAATTGTTTTTCTTCAATAATTCAAATGATATAGTATGCCATGAAAGACTTGATCATGTGTCAGTTGATTGTTGTCATCATGGTTCGAGGTGAGCAATTAATTTTGTGAATGTGTTACTTTTAACACGGAAAATCAAATTTTAAAGCATATTCATGTCGATATCTCTAAATACTAAAATTTCAGAGCGCACGATCTCTTGTGTGGAGCTTGTAGATTTGTTTTAAAGCGGAAAGAGCGTTGTTTCTTTGATGTTTCGAAACAGAGGATACAGATCAAAGGTATCAATTTGGAGATTCCTTCGATTTTGAGAACTGTTAGGTTGTTTAACCTTAACTATGTGTTTAATCGCCGGATTTGCATAAATTTTGAGCTTCCGGAAAACTGTGACAACGAATTCGAGATGAAATACAAAGCCAGCTTGTACTGTGAGCAGATATAATAATTTCATGAATATATTTTTCCGATAATTTAAAAATACACTTAATTATTTGCCACGAAAATACTAATCGCGTAATGGAAAGGAAACCGTAAAAAAAAAAAATTAAAAATCTCAAATACACCAAAATATACCTCTCAGGAATTTTGACATCCGTTTCATCAAGTATTGTTCCATGTTGCCTGAAAATTTGAGCTTGCGATTTTTTGCGCTTTTGGAGATATTAAGGTTCAAAAATTGCTCTATTTTTCTAGTTTTTTCATAATTTCTTAGGTTTTATGCGTCGTATTATTAACTTTTTTTCCACCAGAGCTTGCGTTCGTTGTATATTTATTAGCAAAAAATATTATATGACATAGTTCTCAGAAAAAATGCCAAATTCGGTGAGAAAAATCGTTTTTTCACTCATTTTCTCTAATTTCGCCAATAACTCGAAAACAGTAGGCTGTGGAATTTTGACGTCTTTGAGAGAGTTGTTTATTTTATCAAAATGAACAACTTTGATGAACATGCCAAGTCTCTAGAACGTCAAAGTAAATAGATTGTGGCGCCACCTATGCGGACGATTTACGAACTATCCGTTTATGTCAGTAGATGGTCCTCGTTGTTACAAAAACTTTGCCGAAGACACCAAATACCGGAAACGCTTCGTTACCGAGTTATTAATTTTGTCCCGCCAGGTTGTGTCCCTGGCCTATAGTGGAATGGTGCTTGGATATTTGTCCAGCGTTTTGATAGCCAGTATGTATTTCGTTTCCAAAAAAAGTGATAAACATAACGAGAAAAATATATTTTCGTCGAAAACTAGAGGAATTTACTAGATAAATGCAATAAAATGTCGTTATTTACAATTAAATGCCAGTGTCTGGATTACGAAACATGATTATCAGCTGCTTCGATACCCGGACATCTGTGATTGTGGAATAAAATGTGCCTTATTTTGAACCAAAATTATCAGGAACAGTTTTTTGAGGGTCACAGAAGTGTTCCCTAGAATTTCCAAGCGAAAAACTCAAGCGGTGCCTTTCGTTTTGGTATATTTTTTCGAAAGAAATGTGACCTATTACATACTAGATGTTGCATGCCGTGAAACCAAGTGTGGCTATAGATGAGAGTTGTGTAATTTTCCGTCATCTTTCATATCATTTTTGGCTGTATAATAGTGAAATTGACTGAAACTTAAACCGAAAAGTGCGCAAAACGGCATTTGAATGAAGTATTCACTAAATTTATGAGCATTTCAGTTAAATGAAAGTATCTGGAATTTGAAGCAAATATGTCCGGAATTTGAATCAGCTTTAAAACGATATCCGGATTTCAATGCAACACATATCGTAAAATTTGCGTCAGAGAATGTAATGTAAACAAGGAGCTATGATCATTGTAAAAATACACTTAAACTTGAATATATATACGAATTTACTGATAAAATTCAAGTTTGAAGCTACACTTCTTCTTAGGTGTCTGGATTTCGAGGCATAACGGTAAATGCTCCCATCCAAACTCTTACTGTTTTTTTTTTGTGGAAGTGCAGAGGAGTCACGGCTTTCTCCTTTCCCCAAATTGACCTGTATTCGGACGTTTGTTATAACCAGGCTTCCGAATTCTCACTCACTCTCACGATAATGGATTTATCCCTCACAGCAATTTTCAGCGATCAGCTGCCTTGCGATTTTATCCGTCCACAAAACAAAGCGAAAATAGATAATTGCACTTTTCCGCAGCTGTGACAAGTTTGTTTTCTCTTTCTCCGATCCATGGAGAATTTTTCCTGTATCCACCACCGCGAGTAGCAGTTGCTTTTATGCACCAAACTAACCACTCTTTTCGTCAAGTTGGTGTGGTAGCATGGTTAGCGTGCACGCATCGCGGTTGTTTTTAGCAATGTTCTAGGTTCGAATCCCGTCGCCGGCACTAGCTTTTGTTTATCCACATAGTGATAATTCTCGGGAGCAGTTGGTGAGCGAAAATATGATGGAGTGAAAAACAAATTATCCACAGAGTGGAGTGATTTTCGATTATCCTCCATCGTAGCTCCACACGGGTAAAAATGCGGCACTCAAAACAAGCAGAAAAGGTCATGATTTTGGGAGGAAGGTGTATTTTCATGTTATGAAAATACACCATGACCAAAAGTCATGAAATCATGAATCTTTTTACCGTAACGCCAGCTGTACGTTACGTTTCCAAAGTGTCAATTCAAATCATCAAATCATAAACTATGTATGCTGGAACCATGAATAAAATTCATGAAAACATGAACACTATTCATGGATTTAGATACCTGTCATTTATGATTCCAGTTTTGGCGATGAAAAGTGGAAATTTGAGTCATGAAATCATGAAGCAGGATCATGAAATCATGAACTAATTTCATGAAAACATACAAATGTCAATTATGATACCAGTATATTTGTCATAGGTAAACAAATAACATGAAGATGTATTTTGTGCCAGTAGTTTCGGAATAAACTGTGAGAAGAGTCAACAAGTGTCACATCTTGGGCAGGAACGCGAACATCCGGTGGTTATGTTTGCACGCAAAATGTCAGTTCAAACATCAATGAATTGGCACATCGTCCCTGGGCTGCAAAATGCTGCTGGATTGTATTGGCGATGGAAGAATCCTAAACGACTCTGCAGGCGTGTAGAGTGGTAAAGATCAGCCGGCTGCCGAAGTTTTGTGTGAACTGCTCTATTGTAAGATGTGGAGAATGCATCACATCCGAACATTGAAAATCGCCGACGAATTTGTCAAGCAAAACCTTCGTCAATCATTGCCCGGTATGGAATAACCCGTGTGAAAGCTGGCAAGAACATTTTCGCACATCTAATAGTACCGGCAGTTTAATTGGGTTATCGGTAATGTCATCGATAAGATGGCAAAGTTCCGACGAGCATGGTATTCAAATTAACTTCTTCCGTAAAAAAACTTATTCATAATTTCACTTAAAAAAAACACTACCGATCGCAAAATACGTGTTGACTTGAATGAAAAAAGTGACAGTTGAATTTATGTAACGCCCTGAGCACACAAATTATTGATTAATAGCCATGGTTTCATGACATGTAGTCATGATATCATGAAACATAAAATTTTATGATTTCATGACTTTTTGTTCATGATTCCGGCAACGGATTTTTTTCCGTGCAGGGAAAATAAGTGTGAGCGATAAAAGATGTTCACGCGAGTAAGCGAAAAAAGCATTCTCCTTACGTGTGAAAAATCGTAGATTTTGTATCATTGATACGAAAATTCAGAACCCTGGTTATAACAATACACAACGCTGCCGATCCTGAGTAACGCCTGCTGATTCGTTGTGTAAGTACAGATGTTCTTGCAATAATGGAGTAGCAACTGCGGGCAGCCAATCATGACCATTCTCAATATATTTATGTCAAACGTAGATTGACTCTAGTAGGATGGTCACTTGGTGAAAATGTTGGAAAAATTGAATTGCGACAATAAAATTTAGCATTGAACCAGGCTATACCGGCTGACCGGTGACTTTTTGAAATTCCTTGGCTACGAGCGGAATCCTGAAGAACCTCAAACGTTCGGGGCAATTGGAAAAGAATTATCGAATACCGACCAAGATGTAGTTCTACTACACAACAAGAAACTATATTTAAGCAACGATAAGTAGAAAAGTCGATTGATAGTTGCACCGCAATACACACTATTGGTAAATGGCCATAAAAACATTGATCATAAATTTATAGATTTATAGATGAGGAAAACTGGCTTTACACTGGAAATCAAAAGACACACAAACACATCTATTTTGTATTATCATTCACCTTACTGACTGGAAATAGTAATCACCATGTAAAGAACGAAAAATCTACCACATCTCCACGAATGTCTGAAAGGGAACTCTTCACCATCTTCCTTCATCAGGAAGTCCGCATATTTGAGTCAATTCATTGATTTTTCCTCCCGGTCCATAAATGAAATTCATCTTCATATTGTTTACCCATCAGCATTCCAATCCTCTATTTGAAGCGATCGTTCTGTTTGGGTTAACTTTTGCATAAGGCATGGCCATAATTCAGGTCAATTACCACGAGTTGCACATTTGCAAATTGATCCCGGCCAATCCATCACTTGAGCAGCTGTTCGGAAAGAGGTTTACGCACCTAGAACGCGTCCCAAGTGTTTTGCTTACTCGCCGAAAGTCGATCAAATTAAACGGGAAAGGCGAACAAGTGTTGAAGATGAATGAGCCGTCCACGCGGTCCGTCGTCTTGTGTTCGATGCTCCGAATCGAATTGAAGATTGAATAATCAACATCCATGTAGCAGGGATGGTAGTGACTGTGTGTCATATAAATAGGATCTTCAGAGACCTTATATATAAACAAATGACTACAAAGGAACCGAAAAAATACTTAACAGGAACAAGGAGAACGAAGATTTATTTGGAGTTACCAAAACAAAATTTAAAAAACCCTAAAAAAAAGACAGTTTTTAACCAGCTTTTTCGAAGAAGGAAGGATTTCTAGAGAAAATTTTAAGAAAATAAAGGGGCCCTTGAAGAACTTTATGGAGTTATTTAAGTAAACATTATCAGCATTTATAGTTAATAGAGACAACCATTGTTACTAGAGATCGAGTATACCTGTGCATCTCCACAGTTTTCTTGGAAACGATGTTGGGTTAGTGGGATAAGGTAAGGATGTGGGAGCCTAGGATTGGAGCATCTAGAATTTCACATCAGGGTTCTCTGCTGCAAGACGAAACAGGAAAAAAGTGACTTGAGAGACTATTATGGTTAAAAAAGAAACTTGCATTGAAATAGTAACCAAGTCTCTTAAAATAGACCTGCTACCAGCCCTGAGGCAGCCAACAGCGAATGGTTGCAGTCAGTAACGTCTGCGCGCGCGAGCTCACACCCACTTAACCTTTGGGCGGACCTTTCCGGACGCGGACCAACAAACGACGAATCGTGAGATGAACTCGATCAGCAATCTTCTGCTTGCGGGCAATAAATCTGACCGCTGGACACGATGGACAAACGAGATCAAATGAACAGGAAACTACTGCTGCAAAACTCAACTGTAACGCTTGTTATGCGGTGCGTTGTCTTCCAACCAAGAAGAAAAGACCCCAACCCAGAGACACTCAATTAACATTCTGCGATCTTTGTTGTGATTACATTTGCTTCCAGAATTGACTTGTGATTTTTTTTTTCGTCCATTTGTGGCATTTGTTATATCATAATCAAAGCTTACAAACTATTGCTAGATGACAAGTACACACATTGCATTGATTATTAGATTAAAATGTGCCTACTAGTTTGAGTTCTTAAAAAGACAGTAATGAATATTTTTTGAGGAGTAAATTGCACAAGACACAATGAGTAATTAAAGCCTGTAAAACAAACAATTTTTCTTGAACTCATATAATTTGCATGTACGCACCATGACCGAATCTTCAGAGAAAACAGGTTGAAGATCCTAACCATTCAACCACAATCAAGCACGCTGCGCAACTGTTCTCTTTCCGTAGCTTTGATAGATTTTTATTTGGCTGCAATGAAGGGGAGGTGAAGAGTGCTCGTTCATGAACGTCCAATCACTGCCAGGATAATTATAAGGTTGTGGTGAGCTTGATAGTAGGCTGGTTGGTGATTTCTGCTGCAATGATACCGTAAGCAAAAGCAAAATAATCATCATCGAGAGCGAACATGATGGCAAAAAATATGAGATTTTAATTAAGGCTCATCTGTGTTTGATGCGTCGTCGTTCTTGAGTTACGAATATAAGATGCCACATAAATCCATTGATAATGATATGCGGTAGGTCGTAGTTATTGTTTGTATGGGATTCATGAGCACTAAGTTGTCTGCTAGAACCATTCGATCATTAAGGTGAAGATGAAACGAAGCCAAACCTCAAATTTTCAAGTGCACAAATCTGGAGAACCGAACACCCATTTGAGCTGAAACCTTAATCGATTAGTTACCACTAGCTAGTGACCAATCGATTAAGTTTTTAGCTCAAACGGATGTTCGGTTCTCCAGATTTGTGCTCTTGAGAATTTGAAGTATGGCTTCGATTAAACTTCAACTTAAATCATCATTACTCCCAAGGTATAAAATATGTATTAAAGACGTTAAGAATGAATTGCAAATGACTGCCAGTGACTAATAATTTGATGACATGGCAATTTTGATCTGAAATTATTTTAAACATTTCCTAAGTAAGGTCCTCTACGTGCTTATTGCATGTAATTTCATAAAGATTTTTTGGAAGCACTGATTGTTTCTCAAAAAAATATAATAAGACATTCTTGGAGTTTCACTGAAACTCTAGTTGATGATCTAGTATTCTTTCCACAAATTCTTCAGTGAGTTCATCAACAGTTTTTTCCAACTTTGACTTTGAGGTTCTTCCTAAAGTTTCTTCAATTTCCTTCAACAAATCTTTCTGAACATCTTTCGAAAATTCATCAAGGATTTTTTTATAAACATCGCAGCAGAAATTATCCAAAACACCCTGTAACAAACATTAATTGATTCTTCCAGGTGTTACTGTAAGGATTCCATCTAATTTTCTACAAGATTGACATAAGCAGTTGAACAGGATTCAATTGACAAAATGGTCTTTATAATTCTTCCGAGAAGTTCTCCGCAGATCCATTTATCTATATTATCATTTTTCCTAGGATGTTTTTCTAAGATTCTTCCTAAAAACTCACCAAGTACTTTCCAGAGATTTTTATTCTTCAGACAGCACTAGCAATTCTCTAGGGTATTTTTCAAAGAAATTTTTCAACAGATTCACTACAGGATTCTTCAATTCATTCTTCCAAAATCCATCAGGCATTCTTTTGGATTCTAGAATGCCTTCCACTTCCAATTTTTTGTTCAGAAACTACTACAGAAATTCCTCATTTGCCAGAAATACTAGATTTCTTTTCCAACCACTCTACGAACCACTCTATATATCCAATTTATATTAGATTTTTAAACAAAATTTTATTAACTTCTAAAGAAATTTGTTGGAAAATTTGAGCTTATATTAAATTCGGAAAAATTTACTACGTCGCCGTCCACAAATTACGTAACGCTCTAGGTGATCAGGCTGGAGCGTTACGGCTCATACAAAAAAATGAAAATTTTCATATAAAAAGGGTTACGGACGGAGAAGAAGGGGTCAAAAATTGCCTATTTTAGCGTTACGTAATAAACGGATGCTGCCTAAATTCCTGTCGGAAGATTCAAGAACTCACCGTAGAATTTCTGAAACTTTTTGACTAAATTCACAGAAAAGCTAAAGTGGTTTTGATAGGATTTACTTCAAAAATTCTTGTTCTATTTCCTTCGTCTTTTCTGATGGACAATGATTGGCCTTAAACGGATGGAATCTTTACTGAAGCTATTGTTTTTTTAATATCTTAGAAAATGTTTTTCATGACCTCCGAAGTTTCATGATATTATGGCGAACAGATTGATGTAGAAACCAGCCCAATTCACAAACGAACTTGTTTGGATTATTTATTTTTAAAATTATTGTACTAGAACTGAGAAAGTTAAACGCGCAAATATTGGCGGTATTTTTTAAGAACGTTACCAAAGTTGTCTTATGATAAGAGTTGTAACGTAAGTTTCTACTGAATAAAAATCACGGAAGAAATTTTTGCATAATTTTTAAAGTTTTTTGTTGAGAAATTCCTGATGGATATTAAGAAATTACCAGAAATTATTTAGCGTAACAGTTATTAAGAACTATGCAATTTTTCGAAACATCTACAATGTTTCATTTTTTTCAGTAGTTTTTCTTGTTGTTGCTTTTTGGAGTACAGAAACGCACAAATACGAAGTTCCACCAGAGAGCGTTTAGTACGACAGGAAAACAACTAAATGTTAAAGCAACAAGAACTAGATAACGAAAAATAAATGATTATATACAACCTTTTATCTAGAGGTGAATGATAACAAGAAAACTAAACCCTATCTAATCAATAAAATAAAAACAATTTATCGTGAAGAAAATTCCTTCCTTGATTTCTGGATCCCCAGAATTCTGCCAGAAATTTTGTAAAAATTCAGCCTGGAATTGTACAAGAATTCAATTCCAGCGTATAGATTCTTCCGATAACTGATAAATCTATTTCCAAAGATATGTTTTGAGGAAGATCTCTATTATTTATATCTTTTTGAATATTTCTATAAATCACTACTCCTTTCCCAGCAATTTTGCTTAATGGTTCTCCATAAATCCCATAGCCGTAATGTTGATTTTCGGAAGCAAAAATGTTTACTGAAGTTTTATGACAAATTTGAAGGCATATATATATATTTTTAAAACATTTGTCGTGGATAATTATTATATAATCTGGGAATTAGAAGCAGAATTTTGATTAAAAATATGAGAGCAATTTGTGATGTATTTAGGAAACATTTTTGAAGGACTTTCATTGAACTTCGCAAAAGAATTTGTATTAATTTTTTCGGGAAAATTTTTTTTTGAGAATTTTCTAGTAGAACATTCAGCGTTATATCTCAGTGTAAGATTTGATATCAATCAATCATTTGAATCAAGGATTCGCGAGGGAAAACTTAAACAGTTAAATTGATATTGTTTTTTGTGGATTCAGGAACATATTTCGGGATAAATTTTAGGATGAAAAGTAGTCGTAGAAGGAATAGTTGTCCTCTATGAGGAATTCACATAAAATGTATGAACAAATTTAAAAATATTATATGACTAATTTCCACGAGATATAAAGAAAAAGTTCTGAAGCTGCCCCTCGAGAGTTTGGTTGTACTTGCCAGCAGCTGTATTGCTCTCGAGCTGTTGAATGGTATCCTCAATTCCCCTCAAATAGCTGGTTTTTATTTTAACATTCGTTGTCTTATTGCATGCACTCTTGACTCCATTTAAGTGTTCATCGAAGTGCTGCATCCACCGTTCAAAAAACTTACGTTCGTCCATCAATATGCTCCCATCATTATTCCTGCACATCTCGTCGTTACGGGCTGCTTTTACTGTACTTCAGCTGTCCTCAAGAGGGGCCCAATTGAGTTCGCCCTCATCCGACAACGCTGCCTTAAGTAAAGAAGATGCACCTCGAATTTACAAAAGAACAAATCTAGAAATCCAGACAACCGTTTGAACTGAACATTTAACTCTCTAGTCTCTTTTGTAGCTGCCTATTTGCCTATTCAATACACTGGGCATCAGTGCGCATCGTACCTTCGTGCAGTGCGTACACAAATTCTGTCTGCTCTTGGAAGATTTTTAAAACTTTTTAGTTCTACAAAACGATACTTATCAGTGCTACAAAAACAGAAATTTCTAGAACTATTTTTCTACTACTGATCCCTTAACAATCCTTGTTAGGACCCGTGCCTTCAATTTTTTTCGTTGGACCCGTTAATGAAAACTAGTGGTGGTAATCCATCATGGACTTGGACACCGTCTTGGGAAGAAAAGCCTCATAGAAAAACTCTTATTCTTTCATTTTTTCACCAAACATGGTTGCAACCACGAGTAAAAGGAAGGGTTAATCTCTGAATTCACAACTTCCTCCCAAAAATAGGGATTTCAAACTGTCACTTAACGTGATAAAAATGAAAAAAAGGACGTTTCTCCGTAATGCGCGCTTTTCTCCAAGGATGAAATGGTAAATGTTGGTAATTGAGCGGTTCCACAGAAAATGACGACTTGTTTCCCATATTTCATTTTTATATTTTTTGATTTGGATGAAATTTTGCACATGCTTTCTTTATGCCCAAAAATGCCTTTTTGCATCATCGGCTCGCCATTTTGACTCTAGCCTTACTTTTGAGAAGGGCCTAAGAAAAAAATCCTTAATAATTTTCAAAAAATTATAACTTAGAAAAGGTTTGTCCGATCAGTTTGGTGTCTTCCGCAATGTTTTAGGTTATTGTTGGGACTATCTGAAAAAAAAATATACACTGTAAAAAAATATGTTGTATTTTTTATATATCGAAAATAAAGCTTAAAAATCAATTTTCTCAAAATCGTATTTTTGATTTTTTTTATTTTTTTATACAGTGAAACCTACATGAGTCGATATTGAAGGGACAATCGACTCATGGAAATATCGAGTCATGGAACAGCAATTCTTTGGAAAGCTGCTTCTAGGGACCATCATAGTAACCATGAAATTATGTTTTTAGTATGGTTCCATGAGTCGATATCGAGTCATGGAACATCGACTCATGGAGGTATCACTGTATGTTAAAGTAGACAAAAAATGAAGTCTTTTGCACAGTGGGTCAAGATGGAGAAATCATGGACAAAAAAGTTATGATTTTTTGAAAAAAGGTGAATTTTTGAAAATGGTCATAATAAACTTTTTAAATATTTTTAAACTCGATTTTATAAAAGTACGCAAAATTTACAACAAAAAAGGTATACGGAAAAATCAGGCTAACTTTTACCGTTTTAAAGATACAGCGATTTTAATACAAAATTATGATATAATTTTCAATTTTCGGTCATTATAATATAACTTAGAAACGGTTTGTCCGATCAGTTTGCAGTCTTCCGCAAAGTTTTAGGTTATTGTTGGGACTATCTGGAAAAAAATATACACTGTAAAAAAAATGTTGTATTTTTTTATATACGGGTATGTTCCGTTTTTATCACGTTCCGATTTTGTCACGCTCCGATTTTGTCACGTTCCGAATTCGTCAACAAATTATTCCGTTTTTATTAACACAATTTTTTTTTATAAATGCTTAGAAAACAAATTTAAAGCTTATTTTGAAGCAATTTAAATGCTTTTCAATAGCAATTTTCAACATTATGTTAATGTTGAGCACCTACGATAAATGGTAGGTATCAAGTCATAAATGATTCAATAAGGTTTGACTCTTATCCACTAATCAATTTAAACTTAGCATGATCTGCTGGACAAGATTAACCCATCCCATTAACAATCGAGAGTTGCTCTGGCAACGTCCTAGCAACAACTAGAATTTGTGATTAGTTGAGTACGTACCTAAGAGAGTTGCAGAGACCTCTCCGTTTTCTTATATTATATGTCATCAAAGAATTTTCTATGAAAAGTTGATAGACATAGGGGCTGTGCTTTAATTACGTAGGACAATTGTGACAGTTTTTTGATCTTCCTCTCCCTATGATGATTTTTTTAATGAAAATAAAATAAAAATAATTTGTACGACACGTAAGATATCTCAGGATGGAGGAGGGGCTCCATAACCTCTTACGTGGTAAATGGACGATTCCATATATGTTCAGTTCTTTTTAATAAGGAGTGCACTTGGGAATGAATTTAAGAATGTTTGGGCAACGGCAAGAAACATGTTTATTTTTGATAAGACTGTCGACCCCGTCATATTTTAGACATTATCTTCTATCTCTGAAACTCGATAGCATTGCATAAGTTATAGAAAACAGCCATTGATTAGATCCTGTCAAAGGGTAGGGGAAGAGGTACAGCAAAACTAAGCAATCTATAGAAAATTTTGGAATCTCCCTATAATAAATTTGCATCTTTATCATCTCAAGGGATGAAATGGCTGACAATTTGAGAAAGTGTTGATATCAGACATGAACCCCTTCCCCAATGTAGACTATAAGGTTAATTAGCAGTCTTATATCAACAGCTATACGCTTATTCATAAAACTTTACAAAAGAGTTTCTTACCAAAAAGTTCTACTTTGGTGATGCTTGTTCTAGAGTTAACCTCTCTACCGGCAGCTTCATTTTTAACCGCAAAATTCAAATTCAAAGCGTCATAACTTTTTTGGTTTTCAATATTTTTGCACCATTTTTTCACAAGCTCTCAAAAATCTCTCCTTTTTTTAGGATCTGTGTCGATATTGATCATTGGTCATCTGGTTTTGAAGATATTCCAAAATTCCTTGGGGGACCGACCCGTAACTAGAACCCCCCGTTAATTTCTCAGGCTACAGAATTTAAATCGTATTCGGATATTCACTCTTCGGAACAATACATTAATGAGAGTACGTTGTGAAAAAATGAAGCAATTTGGTGCAGCCGTCTTTAAGTAATGAGCATTTAGGTTTTTGGGACCACGCTGGCCAAATAAAGATCTTAAAAACTTCAAAAAACATCATATTGTAATTTTCAGATATCTCCAATAATACTGAACCGATTTTCATATTTTTTCAGAGTAGCTTCTTATTACCTGGCATTATATAACCCACATTTTATATTTTTGATAAATTGATCGAAAACAAAATGGCCCCCAAAAACATTTTATATGGAAAATGTCGGTCCCCCAAGGAACATCGGAATATCTTTGAAACCAGGTCACCAATAATTAATATCGACACGGATTCCTAAACTAGAAGAGTTGTTTGAGAACTTGCGAAAAAATAGTGCAAAAATATTGAAAATCAAAAAAGTTATAACAATTTGAATATTTATTTTGCGGTAAAAAATGAAGCTGCCGGTAGAGGGGTTAATACACTTTTGTGGTTTTGATGAACTTTCATAAAAATTAAAAATGGAATGGTGTTTGTTTGAATTATATGATTATTTCTCTGTTGCATTGGTCAAATGTTCCTAGGTATTTTAGTGAAGCAAACGATTTGGAAAATTCTCTAGAATAACTGGAAAAACAACTGAAAACTAATCTGTCGTTTTGTATGAAAGATTTTATATCATTTTTTCCAATTTCTCATCGTAATAGGCTGTTATACATCCCGCCAATCTGTCATGAAACGGCCTACTTTCCTGCACTGACTTATGCAGTGCGGTAATGATCCATTATGCAACTGTAATCAGTTGCGTAACGAATACTACGCAACGCTTTTTCATTTCGCAACTGTTTTTGGTTGCGTAATGAATCATTACATAACAATTTTCAGAAATTTCAATGCAATATGCATTTTGATATGGTTTCTGATACCCTCAAGTGGTCTTCTACGAAATTGCAAAAAAAAGTTGTACGCAACTCGTTGCAGAACTCGATTTTTGCAGCACTCGGCGAGCCTCGTTGGATAAATCATTACTCTACAACTTGTTGAGTAAACTACTATTTCAGCAGCCTACTTGATAACAAAACGAAGTTTGACGGGACCACTAGTATTTAATTAGTAGTTTACGGAACAAGTCGCAGAATGGTGATTTTTACAGCACGAGTCGTAATTACGACGCGTACTGTAAAAATTGAGTTCTGCAACTGTTGTGTTGTGTACTTTTTGGGCAATTTCGTAGAAGACCACTTGAGGGTATCAGAAATTATATCGGAATGAATTCACCATTATTTTACAATTTCTGAAAAAATGTTGTGTTATGATTCCTTACGCAACTCAAAACAGTTGCGTAATGAGAAAGCGTTGCGTAATGAATCATTAAAGCAGTGGTTTCAGATGCGTAATGACTATTCCCGCTCTGCATACTTCAGTGCAGGAAACTAGGCCGTTTCATGACAGATTGGCGAATTGAAAAACAGCCTATTACGATGAGTAATTGCAAAAAATATTTTTACTTAAAAAAACTAGAAATTTAGATTAATTTATTACCAGTCTCTTCGTATTCTAACGTAAAACTAAAAAGCAATGGTGGCGCTGTTCTAGATTAGCGATTAGTGCATCCCTGTTCCTGGTGTTGACAAAAATGCAAAATATGTACCTTAACAAAAAAGCTCTCAGATGATAACTGCGGAAGTGTTTAAAAATACACTTAGCTGAGAAGAAGGCTCTTTTTCATTTGGGATGTAACTCCAAATGGAAGAAGAAGCAGGATGAGGAGGATAAAAAGTGGAAAAAAAAAGTTGTTTCTTGTTCAATATTTCTTGAAAAAACAATGATCAGCTTGACACACTTCCTTGTAATTATTTTTACAAATATGATACGAAGGACAATTATGTGATTATCGTTTTAATATTCTACATTCTTCTTCTTTCTGGCGTTACGTCCCCACTGGGACAGAGCCTGCTTCTCAGCTTTGTGTTCTTATGAGCACTTCCACAGTTATAAACTGAGAGCTTACTATGCCGATTGACCATTTTTGCATGTGTAATCGTGTGGCAGGTACGAAGATACTCTATGCCCTGGGAAGTCGAGAAAATTTCCTTTACGAAAAGATCCTCGACCGGTGGGATTCGAACCCACGACCCTCAGCTTGGTCATGCTGAATAGCTGTGCGTTTACCGCTACGGCTATCTGGGCCCCAAATTCTACATTACACTTATTGAAATTCTAATGAAGAAAACTAAAACTATTATTGATTTATTACAAAATCATATGGATTGATAGGAATATGCAATCAACTTTCATTACGAACCCATAGGAATAAACAAGATAAATGCTCCTGACAGCTCCTAAATATCAATACTGTGCATTTATATGATGAGAATGTGTATTATCCTGACAAAACTGCAATTTTATTTTCAAATTTGTAAATTTTTTTGTCTAAGAAAATTATTCCGTTTTTGTCACGGTTCCGTTTTTATCAACTGAAAATTGCCGATCGTGTTGATAAAAACGGAACATACCTGTATCGAAAATAAAGCTTGAAAATCAATTTTCTCAAAAATCGTATTTTTGATTTTTTTTTATATGTTGAAGTAGACAAAAAATGAAGTCTTTTGCACAGTGGGTCAAGATGGAGAAATCATGGACAAAAAAGTATGATTTTTAATAAAAAAGTTGATTTTTTAATATGGTCTAAATAAACTTTTTGAATGCTTTTCGACCCGATTTTATGAAAGTATGCAAAATTTTCAACAAAAAAGGTATATGAGAAAATTTGGCTAATTGCTACCGAAACATTTGAAAAGTTTATTAAGACCATTTTCAACAAATTCCCCTTTTTAAAATCATAACTTTTTTGTCCATGATTTCTCCATCTTGACCCACTGTGCAAAAGACTTCATTTCTGGTCTACTTTAACATATAAAAAAATAAAAAAATCAAAAATACGATTTTTGAGAAAATTGATTTTTAAGCTTTATTTTCGATATATAAAAAATTACAACATTTTTTTTTACAGTGTATATTTTTTCCAGATAGTCCCAACAATAACCTAAAACTTTGCGGAAGACACTAAACTGATCGGACAAACCGTTTCTAAGTTATATTATAATGACCAAAAATTGAAAATTATATCATAATATTGTATTAAAACCGCTGTATCTTTAAAACGGTAAAAGTTAGCCTGATTTTTCCGTATACCTTTTTTGTTGTAAATTTTGCGTACTTTCATAAAATCGAGTTTAAAAATATTTAAAAACCTTTTTTCAAAAAATCATAACTTTTTTGTCCATGATTTCTCCATCTTGATCCACTGTGCAAAAGACTTCATTTTTTGTCTACTTAAACATATAAAATATAAAAAAAAAATCAAAAATACGATTTTTGAGAAAATTGATTTTTAAGTTTTATTTTCGATGTATAAAAAATTACAACATTTTTTTTACAGTGTATATTTTTTTCCAGATAGTCCCAACAATAACCTAAAACATTGCGGAAGACACCAAACTGATCGGACAAATAGTTTCTGAGTTTTAATTTTTTGAAAATTGTTAAGGCTTTTTTTCTTAGGCCCTTCTCAAAAGTAAGGCTAGGGTAAAAATGGCGAACCGATGATGCAAATAGGCATTTTTGGGTATAAAGAAAGCATATGCCAAATTTCAGCCAAATCAAAAAATACAAAAGTAAACCGACATTCGAATTCAAATGGAACCGCTCAATTGCATCCAAATGGCAATCAGTTCGATGCTTCAGACAAATTTTCCAAACGCCAAATCGAAACGGCCTCTAGCCCAAGCTCTTTGATTCAAGTGAGGAAACAAAGAGTACCACCTATCGTGGTCAGTAGCATATCATTCTTAGTTGATATATTTAGCAAATGTTTTCAGTTGGCATATTTTCCTGACAAATGGAAAAATGCTAAGGTTGTACCAATTTTAAAACCAGACAGAAATCCTGCAGAAGCTTCTAACTAACGTCCAATCAGTTTGCTTTCCTTCAACAGCAAACTTTTCAAAAATCTGAACAGAATGATAGAGGTCATTTTGAACAGAATGATTTTCCACATCAACGAACATTTGATTTTTGTTGATGAACAGTTTAGATTCCACCTTGGACATTCGACCACTCATCAACTTTTACGTGTAACAAATTTGATCCGTTCCAACAAATCTAAAGGCTATCAGGTTAACTATCAGTTATTAGCCAAAGGATGCAGTTTGTGTGTTATCTGTAGTAGATTGCAAAAAAAGTTTGGATATTTTTTCTTCATACATGCAAAAATGTAAGATTTCTCCAAACGCTTCTAAAACTCAACCTATAATATTCCCCATAATGAAACTAATAACGAAATAAAAATAAAGTTCAATGAAATACACAATCTGGTCTATTAGAGTAAAGAAACTTCATTCGAATATAAGAACTTTATACTTGTATTTTTCCAACTTTTTTACAGAGAGGAATCACTGTGCACTCTAATGTCTATGTTAGAACACAAAATTCAGAGAAAACACATAAATCCAGGTGAAATGTACATTCTCAAAGAAAAAGAGAAAGATTTGTTTTTATATAATTTTCTCCATTTTTGAAAATTTTACAATTTCTTGTGACACAACCAAAAAGTTCTACAGATTATTTCTGCTTCGAACATAGATGTTTTGTAAGAATACCGTTGATTTAATGGCTTTTTTAATTTATTCATATATAACAAATTTCCGTCAATCAAATTTGACTTTGAAATGTTGAACTGTTTAACATCAATCAAAACAACTTATTAACACCTGTCACCCCATAAATTCGTGTGGCATTAGTGCAACAAAAACGCATCGTATGCAACCGATCTCTGCTCCAGTCATAATATTTACGTACAGTTTTATCGGTCTTAATTCTCACCTCACCGACAACTGATTTATGACTGCATTGTCAATTCAAATCCGACGTATAGATCCAGTCAATCATACGACGAAAACGACTAACGGCTCAATTGCACACAGAAAATAGAAGCATAAAAAAAAATACTTCTCAGTTGGCAGCTTTAAGTTCTTTAATACCCACGTTGCCTTTGGGTGAAGGTCAGACCTGAATCCTGCAGTCTCTGTCCCCGTAAGCTCGTACGCTCCAATTGGCCGACGACGACAAGTCTCGCATCGCACGTCCAAACACATCGTAACGAATGCCAAGAAAAAAAAAACGGTACTGTTGAGTTCCCCCAATTAAATCCCCGACAGGTGTTAATGAAAACGAAATGCCTGCGACGTAGGCATTTAGACAAGTGAGTGAGTAAACGTGCGCACGGCGTACAAATGATTCGATGTCGAACGGAAAGAGGGAGACACGACGCACGAGTTTGCCAAAAATTCTAAACGTTTGCAGAAGAAATGTCACTATCAATTAACATCTTTGTTTGCGATCGGATTTAGCATGTGTCGAGCCGAGCGATACGTGCGAAGACATTCTTTGCATGACAGCTTAATCCCCTTTTAGCACCTTCACGCTGGCTGGTGCAGTCGTACTACTATGCTGGATCTACAGTTGTACCTCCATTTACATTATTTCAGTAAACTTTATTTTATTTACGTAATACTACGTACATGTACTTACATGTACAATGTAAATATAACACAGCGTAACAAAAATGACATTTTTGCGTGTCTCACGGATCAAATTATGTGTTTCTAGTAGATTTTGGGTAGCTGAATCTAATGCCGTTCTCAGAAATGTTCCAGCACGTCACAATTTTTAGTTGTAAAAAACAATAAGTTGTAAAAAACACTGGTTTTATTGATGTTCACATGAAATTTAAAGTATGATTTATCAAACTTTTTTGTGATATAATCTACCAAACATGCTAAATAGGAATTGAACTTTCAATTTAGATACGACTCAGTTGAAATTTCACGATAAAATTTAGTTCAAATCGATTTTTTTCAACATGCTTGCAGTCTTCATACAAAATTCTTCGTTTCTCTTATTGCTGTGTGCGTTTGAAATGCAAATATCAAATGCGGGAACACCAAACGCGGTAAGATTTTTAACAAGGCAGGCGAAGTCAAAGTTTGAAATTCTATGCTGGGTTGGCGGTGATATTGATCATGGTTGCTAAGTATTCTTTAGTTACTTTGTGTTGCCGCATTTGAAGCCCATTTAGATTGCATTTGCACGTCAAACGCAAACAGCAATATATGGCAAAATACAATACTTTTATAGACCACCAAAAAATAACATTTTACCTTCGAAAATATTATGAACTTTGTTGATAATTATTGTTTTATACATGAAGTTTGAACTCTGTGACAAATTAAAAATAAATTGCCGTACAAGTTTGTAAACTGCAGTCAAATTTTGCATTTTCAACAGTCAATATCTCAAAAACTAGACGTGCCGTGATATTTCTGAAAACGGCAATGGACTCAGCAATCCTTAATTAGGTAAATAGCGGTATTTTGGTGCTTGAGACAAAAACATGTTCCGCAGTGTAATTTATATGCAATTGAGACAAGCATTCGTTCAGCACGCACTTATGAATGCTTCGTAAACTCAGAACAATGAAACTTGTACTCAGTGTTGCAAGTAATCACGGTAGTCAACACGTTTTCGTTGACATTCGACAACCTCTGCTTTCAGCATTCACAACACGAGCAGTCAACCGAACGTACAAAAAAATGTCAATTGAAAGCAGCTTACTACGATAGTGTCGCGAAAGTATACCCCTTCTAGTACTAAACCAAATAGCGCCTTCCGCTGTTATACTAGCGCTCTCTTCCCTGTATGTTAAATCTAATGTATATCTATTGCAAAACTATCACAACAAGATACCATATCGGCACTAAAAAACCTGGACACATCAAAGGGAGCAGGACCGGATGGCATTGCACCCGTGTTCTTCAAAAATCTCTCAGAAGAACTTAACTTTCCCTTAGAACACCACTTCAACATGTCTCTAAATAATGAAAAAATCCCAGAAGCTTGGAAATCCTCGTATTTGGCGCCTGTTTTCAAACCAGGTACAAAATCTGACATACGGAACTATCGCAGAATTGCCATTATCTTCTGTATCTCCAAACTCTTCGAAACTCTCGTGAACGACAAAATTTTCCAGCATGTAAAAAACCAAATTACTTGTAGGCAGCATGGCTTTTTTTACAGACCGCTCTACATCTTCCAATCTGTTAGAACTTGTATCGTTTATTCTCAACGCAATGGACAATGGCAAGCACGTAGAAGTAGGGCGGTTCAAAATTTAAAAATATTTGAATATCCAATCTCCCATATGTTCCTTACCATCCTTTCCATAAAAATAGTGTTATGTGAAATTTACATCTTTCTAGGTGGTGATTTAAAGGTGGCCCAAAGACAATATAGGTTTATATGGAAATTACTATGGAGAAATTTCGAGATATGCTCCAAACACGCTAGTACTGTAATGTAAGTACAAACTCATCATCCCATAGTAAAAACTTATTCTTCAAACCATAATGAAGAAATTTGCTGAAGAGAGAAATTCAATCCGACAGATAGCAGAAGAGATATTCATGAGTTTGTTTGCTATTATTTAGCTTAATATGGGATTATAGCCCTGCGAAAATTTACAAAAATCGCAAACAACATAAGCTCAAAAGGGTTTTTTCTTCAGCAACATCCTTAATTAACCCGTTAACGCCCAAGGTAGCTCACAATTGGAATTCAGCTCCGTTTTTGTTATTCATAGTCGTATTCCCATAAATTAAACCTTATTTTACCAAAAAATTTCAAGTCTATAGTGGGGATCCAAAAAAATTCTTGAAAGTGTGTCGTCCATATCTAGTTGTCTATAAGTTTATTTTCGAGATTAATCAAATATACTTTCATGCTCTTCGACCCATTACAATGTAAACAAGTTGAAAAAACTGCAAGTGAGGGGTAATTCATAAATTACGTCCCGTACAGAAGAGGAAGGAGGGGGTTATAAGGAAACGTGACTACCCATATAAAAATTGAAATCCACACGAAAAGTGTGATATAGAGGAAAATTGAGGAGGATGAATATGTCAAAACTTTACGTGACGTAATTTATAGACGTACCCTGATAACGAAATTGCAACATAAAGAATAAAAATTTCATAGGCGAAAGATGCATGCCAGAACTAAATCATTTAGTGACTTCAATTCAATTTTCTGCTCTACCACGTAAGTAAGATACAGACATACATACATACCCATGCATGTACATGTACAATTATGCACACTTACACTCTTTATAAGAAAAACAAAATAAAATCAACGTCAAATAGTTTGATTATAAAAAAGCCTACAGATGTTTTAGAATAGTCTTCAAAAAGATTCTAAAAAGCTTGCCAGCTGATAATGAAAACATAACTATCATAATACTTTTTCTGGGTCAAGTTATTAGTATACAATGTGGCTCGGATCTGACAGCGATCGAAATATTTATTTGGCAATATCAGAATCTCGTTAGTGCTAATCAAAAGTTGTCCTTCAATCCAATGACAGTCAAATATTGCACTCCAACTATTACATGCTTTACAGACGTGAATATTTGAAGCCAACATTACTCGTCTATAACGTTGAAGTTAATGCATCACTGATGCATTTGGTCTTATCCACCGATAGAACCGAATCCACGCGGTCTAAGATTTTTGACACTATAGCGGGCCAGAATACCTGGGGAGCATACGGAAGCGTACCCGCTCAAATGTCACAATTCTTGAACCGAGTGAGTTCAGCAAGGGAGGCTCTTTACTGCTACCTCAACGTGTCGCTGGTTCTAAAAAGCAAACAACCATACAAAAATACGACCAAACAATGGTGAAGGCGTAATCAATTTTTTCGGACATTCATTTTAGGAATTTAGTACAATTTTCTGATTAAATTGGTAACAATGCACTGCAGTAGCGCGTAGTAAATAACTGCTTGCAAACAATATCTTTCAAGCGCATTTATTACTTGTAATTTTGCGAATAGTAATTTTTACTTTTCCATGTTAAGCCATAAAACTGGTTCTGGACTTAGGTTGGCGGCTATTCAATTTTACTCTCATTTGACAGCCGCCCTTCATCCTTGGAGTTGAGTTCATGGATGGATCAGTCAATTTGTCGGTTTTTTCGTTCTTCACTCCCTTCAAAAGATCATCTTTTTCGTTTGACGGCTAGAAAACATGTGTTTTCTTCTTTTAGCCTTCAATAAATGGTGTCAAGGTTCATCTAAAAATGTAAGGAGCATTGCATCCGAAATAAGCGATTGTTCCCATTTAGTTGAACACTTTTGTCGAAGAATCCAATTTCAAATCTCATCGCTGGACTGAGATATAAAAAAATATATTTGACCGCTAGCACCATATAGTGAATGTTTTCCGAACTTATAAGTTTTCGGGAGAAAATATATCATTCAGTTGAACACATTTGTCGAAGACACCAATGTTGTATCTCATCACTGAACATAGATATAAACAATCAAAATGCTTGACCATTAGCGCCATCTTTTGAGTGTTTTCCGAACTAATAAAGTTTTAGGCGAATAGGTCTCATTCAGTTAATCAACTTTATCGAAGACACCAATTTTGTATCTCATAACTGCACTAAGATATAAGCAAATAATGTTTTGGCTCACTAGCACCATTTTGGGAGTTTTTTCAGAATCTATATGCAAATAGGTATTATTTAGTGGTTCAACTTTGTCGAAGTCACCATTTTTGTATCTCATAACTGGACTAAGATATGAGCAAATAAAGTTTCATCTCACTAGCGCCATCTTGGGAGTGTTTTCCAAATTTATAAGGTTCTATGCAAACAGGTATTATTTAGTTGTTCAACTTTGTCGAAGACACCATTTTTGTATCTCATGACTGGACTAAGATATAAGAAAATAAAGTTTTGGCTCACTAGCGCCATCTTGGGAGCGTTTTCCAAATTTATAAGGTTCTATGCAAATAGGTATTATTTAGTAGTTCAACTTTGTCGAAGACACCATTTTTGTATCTCATCGCTGGACTGAGATATAAACGAAGCAAATATTTGTACGTCGGAAAGTTGTTTCATATGTTGCTTATATATGCAACATTTGTTGGCGTCTGTGCGCCACCTGGTGAGTTAATTCTGAATTAAAATAGTTACCAAGTGGAAGTCAGCAGTCCTGTGATTAACTTTGCAGAAGACAGTTTTCTCGTAAACCTCTTAATTTTCAAGATATTTTCACTACAAGTACTGTCCTATTTATAGGACGCTGGGCGTTCGGGGCTTCTGTCCTATTTTTAGGACGCTGGGCGGATATGGGTTAAGGTTTGAAGAATGAGTTTTCAATATGGGATAATAAGTTTCTACTTACATTACAGTAGTAGCGTGTATGGAACATATCTCAAAATTTTTCCATAGTAATTTCCATATAAACCTACATGGTCTTTGGGCCACCTTTAAATCACCACCTAGAAAGCTGAAAATTTCACAGAACACTATTTTTATGGTAAGGATGGTAGAAACCAGGCTTTGCAGAATTCGATCTCATTTGAGTATGAAGCACGATCAAAGCAAGCAAAGAAAAACATCCCATCTGTTGCGGTCCACGATCGTCATTGTATCGCAAGGTGTAACAAGTCTGATAAATGGAAGCAGTGAGCGAGAGCCCCAAAGAGAGAGCGATGATAAAACGCATTTTACTCGCTTGTTTACCGTTGGGGATAGGTGTTTTTCTTTACTGGCACGATAAACAATCCACGAACTTCCAATAGCAATAGTGTCCCCCAGGCTTGGAGCATGTTTAGAGGGGTTTTATCATACACTACTATCCCCCCAATCTGATCAAAGTTGTAGCAGTATACGATAAACAGTCTCTCATAATGTGCAGCATGTTATGATAGTTACAGAGAGCGATACGTGAGCGATTCTCTCAATTTCCTCAGGATTCAATCCCTGGTAGAAACCATATGGGAGATTGGATTTTCAAACCTTTTTGAAATTTGAATCGCCCTAACGTAGAAGCCCTCTACACTGACTTCAGTATGGCATTTTACCGAATCGACAGACCATTATTAATCTTCAAATTGCAAAAAATAGGAATGGAGTCAGGACTTCTTAGTTGGATCCAGTCATATCTATCAGATCGGAAACAAATAGTGCGCTTTCAAAATAAATTATCAGCACCCATTTCAGTAACCTCTGGAGTACCCCAAGGTTTTTTAGGCCCACTTCTTTTCATTTTGTATGTAAACGAAATTTCCTTTTTACTTAGAAAAATATTTTTTTTTATATATGCAGACGACATGAAGCTTTTCATGGAAGTAAGTGATTCTAGCGAAGCAGAAGAATTCCAGAATGAAATTAACTTATTCTTCACTTTGTGCAAAAAAAGTCTACTCCAACTCATTATAAAAAAATGTAATTCAATAGCATTTAGTCGAAAATATGTAACACCTCCAATTGAAGAATTTTAAGGAAATCAAGTAGTGCAGAAGTGTAAAATTGTCAGGGATTTGGGCGTAATCCTAGACTCTAAACTCACTTTTGTAGAACATTATAATTCCATAATAAACAAAGCAGACAACATGCTTGGTTTCATTAATATATATTATTAAACTATTGTATATTACATATGTAAGACCAATTCTGGATTATTGTCACCTAGTATGGAACCCGTACCATGTCGTACACGAAGAACGCATAGCATCATTACAGAAGCAATTCCCTTTATAAGTCCTTCGAGAATTGAATTGGACTGTACTACCACTTCCGTCGTATGAAGCACACTGCATGCTCATCTACTTGGAAACACTTAAGCAACGCCGGAAATTCGCAATGATTCTCTTTAAACACAACATTATTTCGAACCGTGTAGACTCTGCTGCACTTCTTTCTCAACTAAACTTCTACACACCCTCTCGGAATTCAAGAACAAGAAAATTATTTTCAGAAAAATCATGCAGAACGCATTCTGCTCAAACGAACCAATAAACCGTATGATGCGTCAGTATAAGGTACATTGCGAATTCTTTGGCATTACTATGTCCCAAGAGCAGCTTAAAACACGACTAAAGAACAAAAGAAGTAATCCATAGCATGTAAGAAAGTAATGTAATTATTGTATGTAGTCTACCTATGCTTGACGAAATGAATAAATAAATAAATGTCAGAAGTAGTGCGCTGTATAGATCATCAGATGCTCTATACAGCGCACTACTTACGACATTAGGTTTAACGTATAGGGAAGACAGCGCTAGTAAAAAAGCGGAAGGCGCTATTCGGTTTCGTGTTTTTTTTTAACTTAATACACAGTATACCCCTTACTGTTTTGTTTATTTCTGTCACGTCACGAGAAATGTTGAATGTTTACAACACTGCTCGTGTTATACCAAGGGAACATATGAGAGGTATGTAACTATGTTCTCCGTTACCATTTAAGATTTGTTGTCTTGAACTAACAAAATCCTTGCATATTTAGATTTATAAAGATATCCTTAGTAAGGACCTTGGGTCTATTTTGACCCATTTATTCAAATCAATGTTACTTTTGATTGAAGTAACCTTGTAATTTTCTGACATTTTTTTTTTATGGGAAATTTTGTTTTTGCGGAAACAAAAGTTTTGAATGACCCCTGAATTCCATCCAGAATGAGTCGAAAAAAAAAATAATAAAAATCGTGCTTGATAGTCTTCGATTTGGATTAAATTTTGCACATGTTTTTGGTATGGAAGAATAAGTGTTATCCATAGAAAAATTGATCATTTTGACTTAAGTATAACTTTTGAAAATTTCCTAGACATTTTGCATGGTACTTATTTGAAAAATTCTAACTCCGAAACCGTTAATTTTAGAGAAAAATGTTCTATGAAGAAGTTGAAGTGAAATGATTGTACTATAAGAAAATATTTGCACTGAAAAAATATTTGAATTATGTTTATAATAAAATCAAAAATTAAAACTTAAATTTTAAAATACACAAAAACCCCATTTTTATTTTTTTTTATTTTCATCATATAATCTTGATAGTAGACAAATGTTTTGGCAAAGTTTCATGATGAAGAAATTTTTAATAAAATAGTTTTTCTAAAAACAACTTTTGACCGATTTTCGAAATTTTGATTTTTTGTCAAAATAAATACTTTCTTATGATACAATAAGAATCTTAAAATTATTTAGAACCATGATATGGATAATTTCTCTAGGAGTAGCCATTTTCGAATTATACCGAGTTCAACGCAAAAAATATTTCTTAAATAATAAATTAGGCCATTTTCATTAGTTATTCGTGATTCTCCATCAAGGAAATAAGTAAGTGGAATGAAATATGGTCTTTACTTTTGAAAACGTATTTTTATTGATGGAGACATGCGAATAACTAATGGGAAATTTAAAAATTTGGATTGCTTCGCGGAAATAACGCGCAGCGAGCAACCCCCGCATAGAGTAAATTAACCTTAGTAAGCATTGCAGTTTCAGACATGATTCAAACCTTTGACAGCACAGATTTGCTGCAACTCAATGGCTGAAGTACGGCACCGTACTTTCTTCGACGTTCTGTGAACGTATAAAGATAATGGAAACGAAATGGCTAACAATTGTTTTAAATGAAACAAACTGCCTCAATCCCGTAAGCTACGGCTCTCCATGAACACTTAAGAGGCTGACATAGACATAGAAACGAAAAATAAAGTAGGGATTCTGCAATATTTTTTTGTGAGAATATATGCTTATAATATCCATTATTTCCTAATAAGGCGTTTCTTCGACATGAAATACCAAACAGCTCAAAATCATGAAGATTGAGCCGTCACATGCCTAATTTTGGCACAAAAACTGAAATACCGTCGATGGGGGTGACAATGGGTCTAGGGGGTGAGATTGGGTCAAAACGGAAAAATATGTTTTGTGAAATATTTCAGCTAATAACGTTGATATTACTAAAATTAATAATTTATATGTTAGGGAACATATTATTACACATTACTCATAACAATATACATTTTTAGAAATAGTAGTTTTTGTGTACTACATCAATAAACTTGAATGTTGAAACTAGATAAAATTTACAACATTAAATTTCTCCTGTACAAAGCATCACGCATGTACTCTAGCCTCTATCGTTGTATTAGTAGAATGTTGAAAGTCTTTTCATTACACATCACAGGTATTTTCCGAAATCTGTTTGATTTTCCTACAAAAAAATCATTTTTGTCGGTACGATGTCTAAAACATTGAAAATGGGGGTGAGATTGGGTCAAGCAAGAACGATAGTAAATGAAATTCCAAGTCCACTTTTTTGACATTTTACGGTGCCGGGTGTTCTCTTTTTTCATTAAGATGTGTTTATTCTTTCTAAATACAGCATCTCTGAAACATCAAACAAGTCTACTTGAATACCGTGCATTGAATAACAATACAACGCATTTTGACAACTTCTCAAACCAGCAACTGTGTTTCGTGCGCAGCAACATCGTAAATTTTTATCAAAAGGATGTTTTATTTCTAAATTTGATTATTTATCAGTGTTTTCATATTATAGAAACATCTTACGGAAGTACAAATGAGCTGGATCGCTGAAATACTGGGATTATGACGTCAACTTTTGCCTGAAATTTATTAATCGTGGAATGTCGCACCGAAATTTAACTATTTGCGAAGGTTTAAAATAATCACTGTTTCAGTACACCTTTGGGGAAACTGAATGGGCTTTGTAGCAATGGGGATGAGACTTTGAAGACAATATGAGGGAAAAACCTAGAAAATTTATGTAAACTTGACGATAAATGTTGGGTTTACATATTTTTTCTCATAGCTCTTCAATTTTCAGTATAATCTTTCTTTTAAGTGGGTTTATCATACTTGTGAAACATCTTAGATATCTTTTTGTCTTGTTTGCATCGTTTTTTGTCAATATTTTTCAGTTGTGAATGGTTTTGAAATCATATTCTCAAAAACAAGTTATTTCAATTACAGTGACATAATGTCACCCCCTCTATGGGGTGAGATCGGGTCATTTTTCATTCACTTGTGGTGCCGCTGTGAATAAATATTTGTCTTTAATTTTTTGAACAGTTGTTAATGTACCATCAAAGTACATACACACCAAATTTGAAGTTTATTGGAGTTAAATTGCGATGGTCATTCAAAAAATAAATCGCACATATCCCTTTTTGACCCATTGTCACCCCCAACGACGGTATCTCACAATACGGGTATATCCGATGGTCGTTCCTGGGTTACTTTGGTAGCCCAGAAGAACCAAAGTAGCCATTAATCTATAATTGAACTAGCAGAGTCACATGGATTCAAAATCATGAAAATTGAGCCGTCGCATGCCTACTTTTGGTACTAAAACTGTGTGGTCATGTATTACGGGTTTCTCGGTGGCCATTCTCGTTTAGTTACGAAACTACAGGTTGACAAAGTAAGGGTCTCCAAAGGGGCTTTTTTCAGATATAGTTGGTTCCCGGTGTGCCTTTTATTTAAGCCCAACAGAACTAAATTCGACCTGATTCGACCTTGACGAGTTGGCTGAAGCAAGAGCTTTCATTGCACCTCGACTATCTGATTTACTCCTTTACAAATAGTCAGACGTCCACTTTTCCCGTGAAGGGAGTTGTTCATGAACCTTTGGTTACGTATATCTGCAGAACTGTACTCAAAGGAGTAATTGGTTATCTTTTAATTATATTTGAACTCAGTACTTGATAGAACTTAACTATATACCTTAATGGACGGTTAATTTTACATCTTTATGATCAACTTGGTAAGTGGTGACGCTCCAGAATAAGAATACTCTTCATTTTTCAAACAAGCCTTGTTTTTAATCTACATGTCTCCGACCCATTACGTAGATGGAGGTTTCAGTGTACCTTGTTAAAGCTCCGCTCAAGGGTGGAGCGCTACTGTTTGGACTTCGAAGTGCCTATCCATGAGTCCAGCAATCATAATTATATGAATAAATATATCAGATGATAGGGATAATACGGCACGTCGTTCTGCCAAGATCAGCCCGAGACCTGTCCGGTTGGATCATAAACTGTTCGGAGTTGTGAGGTTATATATGCAACTTCTGATTTGTTTGCCGTTTGACGCAGGGAAATCATTCGACAGGATTAAATCGATAAATAACGAGCTCACTGGGCCATTGAATATTTATGGAAGGCAAACGGCAGAGTGCACTCGGCTGGCTCAGTAGCCGGCTTTTTTGCTGGCAATGAAAAGATAGCAAAACGATCGGTTTCAAGTTCCGCGGGTCATAAACAAGTGGCGAAGTGACTATTTCCTTGGAAATGGTTTTATTAAATAAATAAAAGTTTTACGATCTTGTTTCTGATAATTGATAATTTTTTGCATTTAGTTGAAAGAAACATGCGTGTCTGAGGCAGTAATCTGTATTTTCAAACAGTGTCAGATTTAGTGCACCTAATTTCCTATGTCTTGAAGTGTGAGATATTTTTTCTCCATCTTGCATTAATTTTTCCACATTGTCCGTCGTCAGAACGACAACACTTGTTCTAGCGGCTCTTCTTCTAGAATACCATTGATGGCTTTGCTATTTTGATGAAATGCTGTGTAGTTATCGTGAACACCATGCGAATGCTAATCGGAACGATTAAAACCGGATTGAACTATACGGGATCCATATGTAAGATATCGAACGCCATTCCATTCGTGGTGCCGCCTATGACTGAATGGTTGTCACCTGTTTCATATTTATTTTTATTGATCATTGTGTTTGGATTTGATTGATCCTGCCGATAGTTTTAGTTTGGGTGTATAGTTCGTTTATGTATATAAATGTTTTATTAAAGTGAACTAAATAATTGTTTGAAGAAGGATTTGTCCTACGAATTCCAGATCGCTGTCGCCGTAAAAAATCGTCTTGGTTTGGGGGAGTCTTTAAAGGAGAGATATTGGGCTTTTTTTGATCACTTCAATCGAAGGCCCTGGGCTAGAGGTTGCTTCAATTTGCTGCTCTGAAAATTTGTCTAAAACATCGAACTTGCTTCTCATTCCGAAGCAATTGTCAACATTATCTTTATCTTCCTTGAAAGAAAGCGCGCATTGTGCAGAAATATCCTTTTCAAGTTGTTCACGTCATGTCAGCGTCACGTCTTAATCCCACTTTTTTGGAAGGAAGTTGTGAATTCAAGTATTCTCCCTCCCGTTCATATGGTTCCTATTCAGTGAATATTCTGACGCGACGTTATTAGTTGTTTTTTTTTTTTTAAGTTGGTGTCCAAGAAGGATTACCATCGTTTACTTTTGTCATCGGTTCCAACGAAAATCTAAGATACGCGTCCTAACAAGGATCGAAAGGAATATATATGTCTAAAGAATAGCATACTTCACATGAAGTTAAGCTCTTATCATTGCTAGCGTGCTACGTCTAACCATTCCGAACCATTTGGTTTATAGGACATGGGATCGCATTACCAATGTGAATCAGATCAAAATCAATTTCCGCTGATCGTTTCGTTTGCGTGTGTTCCAATGGAAGAAAACGGTTTCAGTTTCGAGACAGTGCTGTGACAGAAGAGCCATATGGATTCCAATTAAAATACTTTACCGCCTCCGAAGAAGCAACCGTTCGATTTTACACAGGCAGAGCAGCCAGTCGATATTCAATCTTTGGGTCGAGGTCAAATTTGCATACATCTCGGCTTCGTAACACCCGTTGGAGGATAAAATTTATGTTCAACGGGCGAGCAATTAATTATTTCCTCTGCCGAACGAATTCTTTGTTAATAAACTCGTTGGACCGTTGTAATTCGATTGCGGAGAGCATCGTGCTGCATGCGCGTAATTTGAATGACAAAGGAAAGGTTAATAGTGTAAGCTCAGTTTTGGAAGTTATAGGGTCGGCTGAATATAATAGCCTAGTTACACTTTGATCGTTATGTAGTAATCGTTTCATAATTATCTATTTTTCGAGCACTGTTTATGCATAACGGATTGATCATATAGGTAGTCATATTTTTTCGACACGCCTTGACATGAGACGCACAAATTCTGGTGTAAGTTTAATCATTTTACTGATGCTATCCATAGATTTACTTGATGAACGGTATTAAATCCAGGATAGTGATTTCACTATGACCTCACAGTACGATTTGAGAAAACTGACTACATGGATACTAACAACCGGTCTCAATTGATGCTACCATGTGCTTTATCGGAAGTAACATTTTGCTTTTGAGTGTTACAACCAGTGCAGCCAGATCTGCCCCACTCTGGGGTACTACTTCTAGTACTACATTTGGCCCCTTGGTACTGCATATGCCATAAAAGTTTGGGCGATTGTAATGGATATGGAGATCTTTATTTTGTCTTTGGTTCAGTTGCTTCCGTGCTGTGAAATATATGTTTTGTATACATTTCGTTTGTCGGTACTCACTTAAAATCCAATTTGGCATTTCTTTACTATATAGATCCGTCGTATCGTTGAAAAACTGTGATAGAGCGCTAATCACAAAAATATGCTCTATTGGAACAGAGAACAACAGAATAAAACTGGGAAAAATCACGGGAAACGGAAGAAACCATGTTCTACCAGGGGGACATGGTTTCATGACAGAATAGTGCTATGCGGATTTAAAATGTATAACCTGGATTTCATTTGACCGATTTGCATGTTGAATGATGTGTGGTTTTGTCGAGTCCATAGGGATTAAATCAATCTTAGGAACTAGGACGATGTCACGGAGAGATACAAATCGGCAGAAAATGATGGGATGAGAATGTTTATGGCATGACAATAATTATCAGCACGATGTATACTTATGTTTTGATTGTAAAGGTACCGAACGGTGTCATCACTCTAGCAATTGCCTTACGGCGAATAAATATTTAATCAATTTACGCCTATTGTAATTGTTCATTAAACACATGCTATATGTTATATTTTTTGTGCGTGCAACCACTAATCTGAGCAAAAAAGCTGCTTGAAATTCTTAAAACATCGTTGTAAGTAATATGAGAGCAACTTTATTAGGTAGGAAGATTATGTTGAAAAACCTGAAATTCATAGACACAAATGTCAATTTGGACAAATTGAGATGCAAAATTATTAAAAATAATGGAATACTCGTAAGTTTCGATCCCATGACTGCCCAGAACGTAAGACAGGACGCGTTAACCTACAACACCACATAACGGGTGACGAGTTTGCAGCGCTACGGCCAACCTGAATCGACTCCATTATTTTTCATAATTTTACATCTTAATTTGTCCCAATTAACATTTGTGACTATGAACGAACTTCAGGTTTTTCTAATTACCAATCGTCTGGTAAGCCGTAATAGTCACACTACCCTGTTTGTGTAAGATTATGTTGTGATCTGGTAATATACCCGATAGCAAAACTGTCAACAATTTGTGTTTTCGCAACATATTAAGAAAAAATCGATGATTTGAAAGAAGCGAGACTACTAAGGTGAAACATCTCGGAATACAAATTTTTTTCAACACAATGGTCGACTTGTGTCCCTACTCACGTTTTCAAAGGCACTAAACTGGAGAAAACAGTTTGCTAAAGTGTCTGATCTTCTTATTTTAGGCTTTCTGTTAGTGCACAATGCCAAAATAAAAAGTGCACTGTTGCCGGGTGCTTTCTTCGTGAGATTTGTGCCTTTGAAGTATTAGTGCAATATTGGAAGTTGATTCCAAACTGTTTCACCTTGAATGCTCGCCCATGGTCTTATCCACTGGTGTACTAAACTTACTCGGTCGAAGAATTTTGACACTAGAGCGGGTCCAGATCACGTGGCGATCATACGGGAGCGTGCCCCGCTCAAGTGTCACAATTCTCAGACCGAGTGAATTTAGTACATCGGTGGATTAGACCATTGAGTTGATTTTTCATCTCAACTTGGCAAATAGAACAGAACCGGAACAGATGGTAGTAGCTCTGTAAACAGACTAGGGGGACTGGGGGTAGTTTGCCCACGTTAAGGAGAACAGCGATTTTAGATGTGAAAAACATTATTTTATGCTCTTTTTTAATTATGGTCGGATAGACAAACATGTTTTCTACCAAATAGTAGAAACAGCTATCCATTTTAACTTTTCTGGGGTTTATAAATTATTTTTTAAAAAATGCTTGCTTAACTGCATATGTATTGTTTTGCGGGGTAAAACGCCCCGCTTGAGTTCGGCGTTAGCCATACTGTAAACGAACGCACACAATCATGCTTGTATATGAGTTGCATACATCCGGGCGTTTGTTCAGATGTTATTGTTCAATAATAGTATACATGCTGAAGCGAAAAATGTACATTTGTAAGTTTCCAATTTTTGCGTAACTTCCACGTGCCATTACGTTTGGTAGAATTTGAATTCAAACGGCTGTTTTGGTGTTATGGAATAGGGGTGGGCGTTTTGCCCCCAGAGTTGATTAAAGTTTAGGTCCTTCAATAAGCTTTTTGAGGGCAAATTCAACAGATATTTTGCACGTAATACAAACTATGACAGTGCACAAGTTGGCTCTCGGTAATAGTTTCAGAAATTTGGTTGTTTATCGACCTAAAAAATGACATTGAAAATCGGACAAAATTGCAACGAAATCAGCGAAAAACGTTTTTATACGATTTTATCGATTTGGTTGAGAAAACCACATAAAACATATTAGAAAAAGCATTTCTATCCATTTTCTATGATCTAGGGTGATAAAAAGCATTCTAAAACACATCGTTCGGCCAAATCGATGGTGGCGCGTTTCGCCCCCTATGGACATATTACCCCCAGTTCCCCTATCTACGCGCGATGAGCAGGTAGGAAGTAAAGATGATGATCCGAGCATAGTCGTGCCCTTGGCACGTCAAGTGCAAAAATGTTGGTTATACCTTTCGAAATTCGATCCTAATGCTACTTCCGATGGTATTATTCGATTAGTAAAACGTAATTTGGAGACTGAATCAGATGTGCAAGTGGTAGAACTTGTTCCGAAGGGACGAAGAATTGAAAGTTTTTTTAACTTTAACTTTTTAAAGTGTTTTTAAGTGTTTAAAATTAAACTTTTTGCAATTTTTCATCTTAATTTTTCATCACATGTAGGGGTCTTGAAATGACCTACTTTCTTGCTGTGTCGCAATATTCATAATGCAACTAAAATCAGTTGCGTAATGACTATTACCAAATGATTTTTAGTTACGCAACTGTCTTGTGTTCCGTAATAAATCACTTCATAACAATTTTCGGAAATTACAAAAATTATGGTGAATGCATCCCGTTATGATCTGATCTGATACCCCCAAGTGGTCGTCTACGAAATTGCAAAAAAAAAAGAGAAAAAGTATGGGATTGTTTCCGAGATACATACGACCGCCAAGTTGACGTCGGATAACTTTAGCTTCTTCTTTTTTTCTGGCTTGAGACCGTCACGAACTTATGAAAGATTTCTACTGCTGAAATCCCAATAAATTTTCACACTATTTGTTGCATATCAATTCTGACCTCTTATGGACATTATTATTTGGTTTTAATACGAAATGATCACTTTATCACTTTATGTATTCAAAAGCGTAGGCGATTGTATTGAAGAAATGATTTTAATTGTATACATCATGCTTTTTAATTTGGAGCAATTAATTCAAAATAACTCTTTTCAATTGATTTCGTGGCCCTTCGGTATATTTGTTGGTTGATTCAGTTAACACTTCAACACCGATAGACCGGTAACTTTTACTCTCCAAACAAATATTGCGGGTGAACGTTGTTGTTGTTTCTGAGTTGTTTTGATGCATAGCGATACCTTTGATGTTTTTAGGTTTAGCAGTTGTGATACAAGTAAATAAATTTACCACCGTGTGGTTTTAAGCACCGTCCCATGCCTCGGAAAAGGCCAAGATATCCACCATCATCACGACAGAATCGACAGCGATACCGATACTTTTCAGGCCAATACATTCCACGTAAAAGAGATACAATCAGAGACATTTCATCTATTACCGTAATCCGGGGTATCATTGATCAGCGGGGTAACATTGATCGGAATGACCCATCTCGTAAAAAGTTCGTATCATCATTTAGTGATGAAATATTTCCAAAACATGAATTGCGCTTCTCCTTCTTATATTGATAAGCTAATGAAAATAAAGATGTTTTCGAAAATTGCATTTACTTCATGCGTAAATTTAACAATTTTTTGAAACAACGATTTCAATGGTTGAGGATGACACTACCGAAGATTCATGACTCACATAAGTTGTGCAAGCGATATAAGAAAGGAAAATGTGATTCTTAGTAAAAATGGCATCGCCAAAAACGATTCCGTTGTCAAAACATTCATAAGAATTTTCAATTAGGCAACATTAACGAATTACTGTTAAGAATGTAGAATTTCCTTAGGAAATTGCATACCTTTAAGCGTATGTCGCGGTTTGAGGTGTTCTTATTTTAAAAAAAACTTAAAAAGTAAATTACTTGTAAGAGTTTGGTTTTCATATTCGGCTTCAGGGGCCATGATTTAAGTAAGTAACGACATTTTCAATATAACCGAACGTTGTTTACATGGGTGATCAATGTTACCCCATATCAGCTAAATCAAAAAATCACCTTAAACATTTATTTAAAAATACTTTAATCTTTTGAAAACAAAAATACAGTATACAGACACGAGCGGTGGGTACCAGTACTTGTTTTAAAAATACAAAACTTGCGACATTTGGATTTTAAAATGAAAAAATTAAGAAATATCTCAGAAACTGATCAATGTTACCCCGGATTACGGTACTATGAATTGATTAAATAATTTCCGAAATCTGAATCAATCACATCCAATCCCAGTAATGTCGCTCTTCACGGTGCAAAATTCTCATAACTCTCTTTAAAAATGAAATTGTCGTCCTGAAAAAGACGGTTGGGGTAGTCACCGTCGAACGAACTAGGTTTTCATTCCTTTCTTAAGCGAAGTATTCACTTCAACAAAAAAGTAATCACCTATCTCGATGCGTGGGAAATTTCTTGCAAGAAATGCTCAAGAAAAGCATTTTTCTTTGATCGCAGTACGCACTTACACACTAAAATATTACCGAAGGGATTAAAATAAAATGCGGTCGGTAATTTTGCACTTGTTTTTGATGGTTTGCTCACTTCTCCGACGGCAATTTCCATGGTTTCAGAATTAGATGGTATAGCTGAATGCCCATGGCCATGATAAACAATTTCACGGAACCCGCAGCATTTGGCTTGGGAATGAACAGCAACACCAGCGAAGAATGTGTAGTCGACGATTGACTGATGTGCGCGTGGCTGATTGGAGTTTGGTTAGCTTCAACTAAAAACGATAGAATAAAGAGGAGTAAGAAGAAAACCGAAAGAGGCGTTTTCCTCTGAATGACGAAGTTAAATCCGCTAGAAATTTACATGAATCTGCCACAACACAAACCCAGCCACGCTCAACAATCACGCGACAGAGAGAACGCTACGCATTAGGCATTTCACGGCGAAATGCTCTCTCTTTCGCTCTTCAACAAAACTTGAAAACAATGGTGCCAGTACCTGTCAACTTTGACAGGTACTGGCACCGTTGTTTCCAGATTTCTTGTAGGAGAGAAAGAGAGCGATTTTCTGATGACGTCACCGTGCAATGGGCAATTGTTGGCTGCTCTTTCAATCACTTCTCGATGATTGGCGGGTCGAAGCGATTCTCATTTTACGCAGAACGTATACAACTTTCGTCAGCCATTTGCTACGATGATGAGCCAGCCGAGAGAGCTCAAGCGTGTAGCTTTCGCTCAGAGGTCGCGAGTTCAAATCCTGTTTAGAACTTTTTTTTATATATTCTTCTAGTTTGGTAGCTAGTTATACTGCCCATAACTGCATATTTGTAACATTCGACAAAAGTAGGCATTGAGTGAATGGGATACAAAGTTTGCATTTTATTGCAGTATGGGAGGGAACTGATATTTCAAAAAATCACTAAGAATTCAAAAGTGCTTATTTGAGGCTGAAATGTTGTACAACTCATATCGTTTATTGGGTGAATAGTCAGAAAATAATTCTGATAGAAATTTCGTTGCCACTGCATTACGAGGCTCATGTGTAATCTCAATGTGACTGTTATGCGGTTACAATTGCCAATGTGACAAAACAACTTGGTATTTTTTTCGAATTTTCTAGAACAATCTAACAGATTTTAGTAAGTTTATCTAAAGTATTTGTCATTTGATGACTCTCCCCGGTATTAACTCGAAATTGTCAAAAATGTCGAATGTGACTGTTATGCAGTTATGGGCAGTATAGCTCATTTTCAAACTAGCAGCAGTGTAATTTTAAGATCGCACATAAATATCTATCATATATGATGGAGTCCTTGTGTTACATTCAACTCGCTATAATTTTACAGGTTTCGTTCGTACTGTGTACTGTATTAAAAAAATAGAAGCAAATCTGTAGAAAAAAGCGTCGTCACCATCAAAGCTGATTGCTCAGATTTTTATCTTAGGGCAACACAAACCCACATATAAATGGAAAACGAAGTTCTTTTCATAACACTGAAATGATTTGTCCTGTTCATGATATGCTGTCTGAACAAAAAGAAGAGCTTTCTCATAAAATGATAATCAAATACAAAAGTGAAATCCTCATTACTGTCTCTCAATTCTTCACTCTACCCACGGCAATACTTGCCGCACATTAGCTCCGGGAAAATCATTACGCCACGGCCTTATAATACAGTAGTACACAACTTCAAGCATACTAATCACACTAGCACCCATCACAAGCCCAAACAATCCTCCAAATTTGGCCAGCAAATCCACCATGCCAAACAGTTCCCGACGTTTCAACGGGAGCAGCCACTTGCTTTTGAGAGCTACCACCAGTACTGCAGGCTCAATGCTGAAAATAACAGTTCATGTATTAAAAGTTTTGCAATTCAGCACATCACATCAAACCTACTAGTCGTACTGGTCAGTTGACAGTCCCGCGGCTCTAGCGTACTCCTCAAAGTTCCAAGGTAGATCCGAAATTTCCACGTCAAACCGCAGCGTTGTGCAAGCTGGAAGGCAACCACACGGTTCCTCAAGTTCGTTGTCGCGTTCAGAAAGACCCATTCTTTTGAGGACTTTGTAGAATGATATGGTCGGACAGGCTAGATCTTCACCATCGCAGACGGATATATCTGGAGCTCGAGGAGAAGCAAATCCGACGCAACCACATTCATGAGCGGTTATATTCGAGATACATTCTTCGAGGCAGTTTTTCCTGTTGTACACCTTGAAGTATCTCAAATATCGTTCGCCGCTGAAGTAGCACTGCCGTCTAAAAGAGTAAGAATGAGGGATATTGATATCTCAATTAGATAGTAACATGCTAATCAAACCTAGTGTAAGGATGCTTCCTCAGTTTTTGAGAAATGTACGTCAGTTCAGGTTTAACACTTAATGTCAGAATAGTCTGATGCGAAAGTCGGTAGAATCTATTTTGAACCGACGGCTTTTCGTCCGGTGAATGAATTCCGATTTTGTATCCAATAACCGGACCTTCGCAAAAATAATCTTTGTCCTGTTTTCGGGTTTTCATAACAAGTATTAGACCAGTAACCAAACCACCACCAACAGGCCGCAGAGGGTACGTTTCCAACTCAAATTCATCAAAATATCCGTCTTCTAGGGTCCAATTACTGGAATCCATATACGAATTAGAATACAAGTAATCACTTTGGAGATTTTCAGTTCGAAGCAAATGTTCGGCATCAATGGCGTTGAAAGTGTAGCAAACTCCACTGTCAGTTATCGATCTTGACAGATACATGCTACAGTCCACAGCATAGTTTCGGAATTTACAACTAGCAAACATATCCTCAAAAGGTATGGCGATGTGCTGTAGAATGTTGACATAGTTCACCGGTAACGAATCGTTATACTCGTAGAACTCCGACATGTAAGGACACACGTGCAGTAACGCTCGAAGTCGAAGGTATCTGTTGATTAAAATAAGTCAGGTTGATTCTTTTTAGTTAAATAACGGATGAATTACTCGATATTCGATATTCCTTCCTCATCGAGTCGAAAAAACACATCCGTTGAATTGAAAAGATCTGCCTGAGCTCTAGCCATTGGACAAACCGTAACGGCTGGAAACGGAACAGCCCAGACCGGCAAAAATCTTCGATCGTAACTGATAAACACCGGGCTTTGATTCCACTTCTCGTACAAATCAACCATGGAAACGAAACATCCAACTATCGCTAGTCCAATCCAAAGGAACCACCAAATTCGTTCACCAATGCGCAAGTTAGCGGACAAATGTCGCATTGCATAGATGGAGCAACGCTGGCAATACTCAGTCCACAGGTTGCCAAGAAATCCATCGCTTGCGTTGGAATCCATGGTTCTAATGAGATAGCACTGTTGGTTAGAATTATGAGGAGTTTGAATGTTCGCTTTTGCGTGACAAGTTGCATGTTAGATGCGTTTTTCATTCCATGATTTGATGTCACGCAACGATAGATATTGTTTCAACATGTTTGATGATTAAGGCGTTTGTTTCATTGATAGTTCATGGCTTCTTCTAGAATATAAATAATTGACTATACTTGCAACAATATACAATCTTCGTGACTCTGAAATGGATATATCATGAATTATACTGAATAAGTAATTGTGAAATAACTTGATTACATAGTCTACTTTGGACATTGGCAGAAAATGCAATACAATAAGATGAGAAACACAATAAACTATTTCGGTGATTTTTTTAAGAACATAAAATTTGTTTAGACCTACAATTTCTTCAGTTTACACATTTTAAATAAACGCTGTACTGCTTAATCTCCTTATGGTAATAACCTATTAGGGAAAATTATCATCTGGATCACGGTCAATTTGTCGAACTTATCGGACACCTATAGATTACGGAGAAGAAGAAACTTGGCGTTTCTCAATATACACTGATCTGGTTTTTGTCGTGTTCTCTCCAACCTCAGTATTTGTTTCACTTATGCACATAAATTTGGTTAAAATATGAGCTACCATACGTCCACATAAGAGAGAGCCTTTTGCTTGTCTCGGAAAATCCCGGGATCCCTCAAATTTTCAAAAAAAAAAACTAGTTTATTTTTAAAATGGAAGTGAAATTTCTACAACACTTTTATTTAACAATGAATTATGAAGAGAAAGCTTCGAAGATATGAGATCATAAATTTCCAAGATAAAAAGTAAATAATAACGTATTATTATGTGTTTTACTTTTCATTCTAATGAAGTAGCTATACTAAAATTAATGCTTAACTTGACTACTTACGGGTTTGCCGGTGATTTTTTCAAACTCTCTTTCATATAAAATACAGTATGTTTTAATAATATTATAGAATAATTTGGTTCAGACATTCGAAAAGTAATCAAAACTTCGAACAAAAAACATTTTTCAAGATCATTGAAGTTGTTGTAGTGAATTATACTGAAAGTTAATTATTGAAAATTATCGACTGAAATTTTGGTGCACTTCAACAAATTGGCTTTTTCAGCCTAAACTTAAAGAACTACTACTGTTGAAAAAAAAAAGCAATAAATATTCTTTGCAACAAGACAAATAAAAATATATTTACTTATTAGGTTATTTGGTTGTTGCGGTCGGAATTACTTTTTGGAGCAAAATCCACTTTTTTTCTGGTGAGAATCAGCTCAAACAATTGATCTCATACTTATAAAACTTAGTAATTCAAATTCGTTTAACACTTGGATTTATGAAATTGTAACTTTGCAGTTCAATTATTAAGTTGTAAACAAAACAATGTTTATGACTATTTCTGTATCACCGTCCTCATCATCACATTTGCATGTTTATACTACTCATACTTAAGTATTTATAGGGTTGAAATTGGGGGTTGGGAGGGGGGGTGGTCGTCGATAGACCCATTCGTCGCAATATCCTCCTAGTCGTGACGAACAACCAATGCACTATGGGCCAGGGACGCAATCTGGCGGGACAAAATTAATTACTCGCTAACGAAGCGTTTCCGGTATTTGGTGTCTTCGGCAAACGGATAGTTCGTAAATCGTCCACATAGGTGGCGCCATAATCTAACTTTTTACTGTGACGTTCTAGAGACTTGGCATGTTCGGCAAAGTTGTTCATATTAATAAAAAAAACAACTCTCTCGAAGATGTCAAACTTCCACAGCCTACTGTTTTCGAGTTATTGGCAAAAGTAGACCAAATTTGTGAAAAAACGATTTTTTTCATCGAATTTGACATTTTTTCAAAGAACCATGTCATGTCATATTTTTTGGCTGATAAATATATAACAAACGCAAGCTCTTATGGAATTTTTTTTATAATACGGCGCATCAAAATTGAGAAACAATGAAAAACCTTGAAAAATAGATCTATTTTTCAACCTTAATATCTCCAAAAGCGCACAAAATTGCAAGCTCAGATTTTGAAGCAACATAGAACAATACTTGATGAAACGAATTTCAGAGAGGTATATTTTGGTGTTTTTGAGATATTTTAATTTTTTTTTACGGTTCTCTTTTCATTACGCGATTAATATTTTCGTGGCAAATATTTAAGTGTGTTTTAGAATTAGCGGAAAAATATATTTTATAATTCATGAAATTATTATATTTGCTCACAGTACAAGCTGGCTTTGGATTTCATCTCGAATTCGTTGTTACAGTTTTCCGGAAGCTCAAAATTTAAGCAAATCTGGTGATTAAACACATATTTAAGGTTAAACAACCAAACAGTTCTCAAAATCAAAGGTTAATCTCCAAATTGATACCTTCGATCTATATCCTCTGTTTCGAAACATCCAAGGATCAACGCTCATCCCACTTTAAAACAAATCATAGATATTTTATTTCCTACGGACGGAAAAAATGCTTAAGCATATTACAATTGATTGCGATGGTGTACAGATTTATGGTTCCCTTAGGTAAAATATGTTCTGCGTAATTGCAACTCTTTTTGATGAGATATTCCCATTTTAATCCAACTCTGATCCATATCCGATCCTAATCAGCATAATCGTAGATCGTAATTCCACCATGGGGTCCCTCTTGTAGTCTTCACAGACCGCAGAGGTCAGCTTCTTCAAATGCTTCCATAATGTAGGATGTTGTAGTATCAATGGCATCATCCAAATCACTTGGATTTTCAATGTACGGAGAATATCCATGAAATTTGGTCGCAACCAATTCTGTGTAGATTTCCCAGTTTGTTGACCGGGGATTCCTAAAACGCAAAGTCTGCACAGTTACATATGAGTGTTCAAAGAAGATGTAGCGATGATCAGATAATCATTCCTCATCTGATACATGCCAATTCGTGACTGATTCTATTCGAGCAGAGCGTTATATCTAACACTTCTTCTCTAGCAGATACCATTAAGTTTGGGCGATTGCCTATGTTAAGTAATCCAAGATCTGTACTACTTAAGTATTCCATCAAACTGGAGCCTCTCAAATTGATATATGAGCTGCCCTAGATGATGTGATGAGCATTTGCATCACTGCTCACAATCAGCGAAAGGACTTTTGTTACGCAGTGTACGACACCTCGTTTGAAAACATCCGTTGGGGATGGTTCATCATGTGGTAAATATACCGAACAATTGACGTATTTCCTATTGAGGCCAACAACAGAAACATCGATTGTAACAGCACATACATCTCTGGTAGTTAACTCAGAAATGAGTGTAGCAACAATTGCTTTATTAGCGAGCACGCATGCACGAGGTATGACATGCGAGTTCGCTAGTTCATTTTTTCTGAAAACAGCGAAAACAAGGTCCACAAGGTTACCTAGATAGAAGTTTCCCTTACGAAAGTAAGGTTCTTGAACTAGCGCCACTTGGGCTGTACCATTTTGCGTGAGCCTGCAAAGATTGATCATTGCTGTTCTTTTATTCTGAAGATTGATCTGAGCTGACCTAACCGTAGCCACTACCCAAACTAAGCAGGATTAAGCTTTTTGCAATCTCAGCAAGAAAAAGACAAGCAACGAAAAAACCAGATCGGTATCTATTGAAAGTCGCCAAAGGCGAAAGAGCAAAATGCACGTGCAAAAGTGTAAAATGCATAATGCGGAACCATATAGGTGATAATTTAAATTAAATAACAACATATTCATAATCCCACCCTCATTAAGCCTCAGGATAGAAACTGAAGATGGGTAGCCGATTATCTCGGAGAAACACAAGGTCACCTGCATCATTGCTCCGGGTAGCACAGGAAGGACTCAATACTGTGGAGGGCGCCCTGGTACCCCACATGCTCCGTTAGCGGTTAGGTTTTATTTAGACCCCCCGAACCATTCATTCTTAGGCACGGTACGCATCACACCATAAATTAGGGGTCACCTGTGAGGAGGACTTTTACCACTGGAACAGGCAGTCCATAGTGCGCAACTCTTAGCCAGTTGAAACAACTTTTACCGACACTACGCGGCTATCTAGGCTGCTCAGGAAAAGGATATATTGATGATTAACTCCTGAGGTGCCCCTAAATTTGTTTGCAAACTGATTTAACGAGAAATTTTCCATGAGGCAATCATAAATATCTCTTACGTAAAAACTATACAGAAGAAAACTCAAATATGAGCCTTGGGGCAGATTCATGTATCCAATTCATCAAGTTTTCAAGTTGCTATGAGTGAAATTCATATGCTTATCTGACAACAACTTTTACAAAACAAAATGTTGTAAATTGATGAAAGAATATATGCTAAGTCGACAGGAAACTTACATCTTCTTCTTCTTCTTGGCATTAACGTCATCACTGACTGGGACAAAGCCTGCCATGCTTAGTGTTCTTATGAGCATTTTCACAATTATTAACTGAGAGCTTTCTTTGACAAAGTTGCCACTTTCGCATTCGTATATCGTGTGATAGGTACGATGATACTATATGTCCAGGGAAGTCAAGGAAATTTCCATTACGAAAAGATCCTGAACCGACCGGGAATCGAACCTTGACACGTTCAGCATGGTTTTGCTTTGTAGCCCCGGACTCTAACCACTCCGCTAAGGAAGGGCCCTTCACGAAATATACCTCTCACGTAAAAAATATACACAAGAAGACTCAAATATGAGCCCTGGGGAGACTCATGTAACCAATTCATTAAGCTATCAAGTCGGTATTAGTAAAATTCATATGTTTCTCTGACAACAACTTGTACATGAAAAAATGTTCCAAATTGATGAAAGAACCTATGCTGAGCAAATTTACACGAGCAGGCGAAAAAGCAAATTTTGATATAAGTATCTAAAAGTTATATTAACATGATAGACATAAGAGACAAAAGATCTGAAAATGATATCTAAAATTTACCCTACTATTCATTAGAGCTGCTAACATCAAATTTTGCTATGGCCCAGAAGTTTCAGAAATAAAATTTTGATGTATTTTGTATATCTTTCTAAAAGATGAAAAGATCAATCAAATCATTATCACGGTTTGATGGTCAACATTCCGCTTTTGCTCGGGTAATACCAAAAATACTGAACCCATGCTCGTTTTTGGTAAAGGGAAGCTGAATATCTGAAGAAGACGTTGCAAGGCAATCGTTCGTTCCTTGGCGTCTGCAAAAACTAAATTGAGTATCTGACATCATGTAACCGATTCATTCAGAATAATTTTCTTCATTTGCTTACTCAAGACACAACAACATCGCAATTAGACGATACGACTAATTTCAAAGTTGTTGAATGCAAATCCAAGGTTCGCCAAAGCATTTTTTTGAACTTCATTCGGAACAAATCATATGTAGTGATTGGATTTTCAGGTGTATCTTGATGATGTTCGATTGATGGCTTAATACTCATTTTTTCATGTGCATTAAATTGTAAAATACAACTATGTTATTACAAAAGCGTTTTCCTTTGCAAACTAAAAAACAAGCTTCAACGTACATGTTGTCTCTAATGATGATGACAACGGCTATTAACAACATGATAATTATTGTGGCTAAACTAGATGATTGTCATTAAGGCTATAATAATCAATTATTAACAATGTTTTGCGTTTGTCAAAGCATCAGTGTTCTCCAACTTTTCTTTCATTGTCATATAACTATGAAAACTTGTACGAAGAAACTTCATTTTAGGAACTTCATGATATTGGAAGTTTAATCAGATTGATTGACAAACCGGACTAATATCCCACATATTTATGAATAATATGAGTGTTATACAAACTAATGCAATACAAAAAATAAAAAAGCACTGATTGTAAGCTATAACAATATTTTGGTTGTATGAATCACAGATCAGCTGTTTCGAGAATAAAACCTTTTGCGGAGTAGTTTTTTATCCTCTTATTAATTATCGTTCAGAGATTCGGGAACCTCTGGTCTGCTTGAAAACAAGTTTAAGTTTCTGCATAAAGAATAATCAATTATAATTAAAACCACAACGATGAGGCATGATCTAACTTTCCTCAAAATTCAGTTATATTTTCAACAATTTAGCGAAAAGTGTAAAATGACGACAATCAATTTGTGGAAGCGCTTTTTCAATGAATACTGTTCCAAGCATTTTACGTATGCCGTCAGGTTCCTTACGAGGCAGCAAATGACGAAAATTGAAAAGTATACATATGATTAAATAATCAAAGGGATGGCTGTAGATCACATCCATCCTTCGCAATTTATCGGCTAACCCTATATCCGAAATTGGATGCAGGGTAGCCGGGAAATTGAATGGAAGTTATCACCAGACATGATCTTTCTGTATTAGATCTCGACTAAGAAATTTAAATGTAAATTGGTTTCAGATATTGGTGGATAATCTGGATGGGGACATCTCTTGGAGCGTGTGTATTCTCCATTGTGACAATGTATCACAAATGGGACGCCAATCCAGTTACCATAATCTACGGCGCTGAACTGGAACCCGTTTCAACGGTTCCGTTCCCAGCAGTCACTATCTGTCCTCTAATAAAATCACGTATTGAAGTATTTAATCTGACGCAAGCATATGAAACATTAAGCCGGAATATTTCGCTCGATGAGCAAAGCGTAAGGATGCTCCGAGCCTTAGCTCACGTCTGTCCTTTCATTAAAAACTGGAAAGAATTCAAAGATTCGTCGAAAGAAGATATTGTATTTGACTTGCGCACTATGGTACATTCCCTTAAAAGTCTTATGGTACTATGTTGGTGGAGATCTTCGGTAGTCCCTTGCGAAAGCATTATGATGGAGCGACTGGTAGATGATGGCATTTGCTACACCTTCAACTCGCTGGCCTTACACGAAATATATCGAGTGGACCAAATCTCTCCAGATTTTCTAAACTTTTCCAACATTGCGCCCCAATCGGACTGGATTCGGGACTACGGCTACAGACCTGGAGCAGGATTGAATGCTTACCCGAATCTTCCACTGACCAATGGTTTGATTTCCGGGGTGATCGTTGTATCGTTAGCCAGACAAATTGATTATGAACCCCTGTGCACGGTATTTGAAGCATTTACCACTCAAGCACCGATATTCATAATAATACCAATTTAAATTGCTCACAGGGAACTTACACAGGCTTCAAACTAGCAGTCCATACCCCTGATGAAGTTGCCTGGACGGACGATCGTTTCTACCGCTTGGACAAATTGACTACGCTCATGCTCGATTTAAGCCCCAAAGTGACCAGAGCCTCTAAAAAGCTCAGAAACCTGTCACCATTCCGAAGAAATTGTTACTTTTCCGATGAACGATCACTTCGCTTCTTCAAACTGTACAACCAAATCAACTGCGTCGCGGAATGTATTTCCAACTACACGTTGACAAAGTGTGGCTGCGTTAAGTTTTCGATGCCTCGGGCGACCAATACCAAGGTCTGCGATGCCAGTAAGATCGATTGCTATCAGAATTCTTTTCTAGCGCTGTATGAAATGATGGTAAGGGCCAACCTAGCTGGTGTAAAATTTCACAGCTGTAACTGTATGCCGTCGTGTAGCTCCGTGGATTACGGAGTGGCGATATCCCACGATGTGTTCAATTATCACGATTTTCCCGTGGAGTTGGATTTCGCAACTAATGGGTATGTATATGAAGGAGTAGAAGTAGATGATACAATTCAATTTATTTTGCAGAGTCGACCCCAGTTTGGTGATGGTTTCCTTCAAAGATCGCAACTACGCGTCCATGCTGAGACGAGAAATGTTGGGAATCAATCAGGCCATAGCGGAGCTCGGAGGTTTGTTTACACTTCTGTTGGGTGCCAGCATGTTAAGTTTGGCAGAAATTGTGTACTACTGTTGCATTCGTTGGTTGAGGCGAGAACGACCTAAGCGAATCAAGATTGTTGGAGCGTACGTTCCACCGAGTCGCGGTCATCGAATCCAGGTGCGCGTGGACCCTTGGGCCAAACGTCAACGGGTATCACATTGATGGAATACTTAAAATTGCAATAAAAACAATCTTTCAATGGTTTCTGTAAACAACGGCAATAACTAGCTTCTCTTAAGAATCTTTTAGGAAACTTTTAAGATTTTTTTTTTCAGGAATGGTTAAAAAACTTCCTGAGTGATTTCTATAGTAACTCATACATAAGTTTCCAACCTCACTGCATTGAAATACAGTGAGGTAAAATCTGTGTATTTAACAATAATTTGCCATTCATCAAACTATATATCATCAACTAGTTAAAATTTGTGAACATCGTTTAACCAAACATGTTTATCAATTTTTGAGTGAAAGCCATGGGTATTACCTTCGTGAGATCATTGGTTACTTTTGTAGATCCAAAGGTTAATACTCCCAAAAGTTTATGATTAATATGTAGGTAGCCATTTTATCCCGTTTAAATATCATGTAGATCTGTAGATCCAGTCTCGAAGGAATTATAGGATCTAGAATCAAAGAAGTTCTTCGAGAAATTGTAGAGTTAAAGATCAACCCTGTACGGATATTTTGTGCAATCTAGAGCAGTCTTTGAAGTTTAAATATTATGAAATTAATATGAAATAACTTATTTGGATGTCACCCTAATTAATAAACTGTGATGATTCGAATTCCCCGGACGGTTCGAATCTCGTACACTGGCCTTAATTCCAAAACATCCAAAAATTATAAATTCGTTTATTTTTATGTATGGAGAATGTAGAAGACTTCATGATTATGGATTCCAGATGAAATTTAGTTCAAAAACCTTAATAATCATATTTTATAATCTTTTTCACCTTAATAATCATATTTCTCATGCGAATCAGTAACGCTCTAGAACACTGTTTCCCAACCTAGGTAATCTCAAGAAAACGACTCGTTGGTGGTTTAAGCGAGCTTTTCACATGTTTGGGAGTCAGCGAACCCTTAGTAGGGAAACGTGGATCTAAAATGAAATTTACTAATCATGAGGCATTAAAGTATATGTGAATCTGGTTCTGAACGGACAGTTTATAAAAAATTGTCTAGCACAATTGCAGCTACATCCAGAAAGCGATATTCCTAATATTCAAAATCTCAATAGATTTATTAAATATGAATATTCTAGAAAAACAAACTTGAATTTTGAACGTTTTGGAAAATGTTTATGAGCTTGCTAGAGAAACATTGTTCCTGAATTTCAGGGAGATCAGTAGTTACGCTAACCCAGAATACCTACTTTGCACCTTGATGGTTTCAACGTAGTGTCACGCTATTGCCGGGTGCATTATGAAGCTCCATATTCGTCGGTCTTGGGCGAACCTTTCCCAGTTGCCACGAAAGTTAGGGGTCGCCACGTGGTCTTCCACGAAGTCGTCTACATCTACCTGGTTCCCTGCTAAATATTATTTTCGCAATTCTTTCTTCCAACATTCGCACTAAATGTTCTGCCGTATTTTACACAATCAATTGCATTCGCATATTCGTACACTCGACTTATCGTGATTCATGCGTCTACGCCACACACCATTTTCTAGATCCCACCGAGTATTGACCGCAGCACTTTATGCTCGAATGACCGAAGGCTTTCCGATCTGCCTTTTTCAACGCCAATGCTTCGCGCCCATAGGGAGCCATCGGAAGAATTTTGTTTTATACAGAGCGAATTTTGTTTTCCTTTGCAAGTTGCTGGACCTAAGCTGGTTACGTAGTCCATAAAAAAACCATTCGCAGCCACAACACGACTTTTCACTTCGCAGGTAACGTTGTTGTCACAGTTCATAAGCTTTCCAAGGCAAACAAATTCTCAACAACTTCATAAACACATCCCCAGAAAACACTACCTCAGCACCTACACCACCAAATCTACCTGTATCTCTACCTGCAATCATGTACTTCGTGTTGGTAGAACTAATGGTCATGCCGTTCCTCGTTGTTTCTCTCTTCAGAGGCACGAAAGCCTCCTCTATTGATCTGCGATCTATTCCAATAAGGTGGATATCGTCCGCAAAGCCAAAGACCATGTGTCATACGGTAGCATAGTGCTACCGTCGATGGGGGTGACAATGGGTCTAGGGGGTGAGATTGGGTCAAAACGGAAAATAATGATTTATGAAATATTTCAGCTAATAACGCTGATATCACTAGAATTAATCATTCATATGTTAGGGAACATATTATTACACATAATTCATCACAATATACATTTTTAAAATTAGTAGTTTTTGTTTACTATATCAATAAGCTTGTATGTTGAAAAAAGATAAAATTTACAACATTAAATTTCTCCTGTGCAAAGTACAACGCATGTACTTTAACCTCTATCGTTGTATTAGTAGAAGGTTGACAGTCCTTTCATTACACTTCACAAGTGTTTTCCGGAATCAAATTGGTTTTTCCACAAAAATTTCATTTTTTTTCGGTACGATGACTAAAACATTGAAAATATATAATAGAAACATCTCACGAAAGTACGAATGAGTTGGATCGCTGAAATACCGGGAGTGTGAAATGTATTTATCGAGTAATGTCGCACCGTAATATAACTATTTGCGAAGGTTTAAAATAATCACTGTTTCAGTACACTTCTGGAAATGCTGAATAGGCTTTATGGCAATGGGGATGAGACTTTGAAGATAATTTGAGGGAAACAAAACAGGAATATTTATGTAAACTTGACGATAAATGTTGGGTCTCATATATTTTCTCATAGCTCTTCAAATTTTTGGTGAAATCGTTCTTTTAAGTGGGTTTATCATACTTGTGAAACATCTTAGATATCTTTTCGTCTTTCATCAATATTTTTCAGCTGTGAATGGTTTTGCAATAATATTCTCAAAACAAAGTTATTTAAATTCCAGTGACCCAATGTCACCCCCTCTATGGGGTGAGATTGGGTCATTTTTCATTCACTTGTAGTGCCGCTGTGAATACATATTTTTCAATAATTTTTTGAATAGTTGTTAATATACCATCAAAGTACATACACACCAAATTTGAAGTTTATTGGAGCTAAATTGCGATAGTTATTCAATAAACAAATCGTACATATGCCTTTTTGTCCCATTGTCACCCCCAACGACGGTACGCCAAATCTCCTAATAGCACCCTCGAGTGCAAGGTTGAATAGTGAATTTGGAAGTCATCTCCCTGCTTCGTCTAACGTTACAATCGAGGTGAAACCTTGTCTGCAATTCGAACACTTGATTTCGAACCATCTAGTGTAGCACGTATCAGCCTAATTAATTTCGCCGGATAACCATGTTCAGACATTATCTGCCGCAGCTCATTTCTATTCACTGGATCATATATGGTAGGTCTGCAAGTTAAACTCGCGGAACTTATCTAGGATCATTCGCAAGGTAAACATCTGGTCCGTTGTCGAGCGGCCCTCACGAAAACCAGCTTGATATTCGCATACGAAGAACTTCTTGAGCGGTCTCAAGATGTGCGACGCGACAGTATTTTGTACGCCTAATTCAGCAGGGTAATTTTTCTGTAATTGGCACACTCCAGTCCGTGCACTACTTGTAGATTGGGCATATGAGGCCTACCAATCAGCGGTAGGCATTTCTACGTCCTTTCATACCTGCAGAAGTACTCGGTTGATCGACTGGTACTGCTCACTTCCGTTCTTGCGAATCTCGACCGAGATTTCGTCCTTCCTAGCAGCCTTACAGTTCTTCAGCTCGCTGATAGCCTTTTCAACCTTCTGTATAGTTGGTGTGTCCACAGCTTGCCCGTCATGACCACTGTTCATTCTATTTCTGAATACATTTACATATTCACCGTTCAACAACTGCTGAAAGTGCTCCTTCCATCTGGCAGCCACCACCGTTTTATCGGGAAGCAAATATCGTTTTCGATCATTGCACATCGCGGGCACTGACACGGTCAGGGCAGGCAATCGTCAGATTTGTCACAGTGGGATGACGAAATAAAAAATAAACATCGTCATCCAGTATAATAACTCTGGCAGGTCGTCTTTTCGTCATCGACGAAAGAATGCACGACGAACGTCAATCCAAAATCGTCAACGAACAACTTTGTCTTCATTCCGTTCGCTCCCCTTTACCAAACGAAGGAGGCGTTTATTGTATATTTGCTTGCTATGCACAAAACGGCGAATATTTCATTTATTTAGTTAACATCTACACAGATAACACTGAATCAACAATTTCACGCCACAATACTCGGTTCGTGGCCGCATCTCTCCATCCTCGGTTCTCCCCCACGCTCGCCAAATCGATACGCACTTGATCCGCCCACCTAGCTCGCTGCGCTCCACGCCTTCTTGTACCAACCGGATCCGAAGCGAACACCATCTTTGCAGGGTTGCTGTCCGGCATTCTTGCAACATGCCCTGCCCATCGTATCCTTCCAGCTTTGGCCACCTTCTGGATACTGGGTTCGCCGTAGAGTTGGGCGAGCTCGTGGTTCATCCTTCGCCGCCACACACCGTTCTCCTGCACACCGCCGAAGATCGTCCTAAGCACCCGACGTTCGAAGACTCCAAGTGCTTGCAGGTCCTCCTCGAGCATCGTCCACGTTTCATGCCCGTAGAGGACTACCGGCCTTATGAGCGTTTTGTACATGGTACATTTGGTGCGGGCGTGAATCTTTTTTGACCGCAGCTTCTTCTGGAGGCCATAGTAGGCCCGACTTCCACTGATGATGCGCCTCCGTATTTCACGGCTAACATTATTGTCAGCCGTCAGCAAGGATCCAAGGTAGACGAACTCGTCGACCACCTCGAACGTATCCCCGTCTATCGTAACACTGCTACCTAGGCGAGCCTAGGCCCCACCAGCTAGCATGTACTTTGTCTTGGCCGCATTCACCACCAGTCCAACTTTTGCTGCCTCGCGTTTCAGGCGGGTGTACAGGTCTGCCACCTTTTCAAATGTTCGGCCGACGATGTCCATATCATCCGCGAAGCAAACAAATTGACTGGATCTCGTAAGAATCGTACCCCGGTTGTTAAGCCCGGCTCTCCGCATAACACCTTCTAGCGCAATATTGAACAACAGGCACGAAAGTCCATCACCTTGTCGTAGTCCCCGGTGGGATCCAAACGAACTGGAGTGTTCGCCTGAAACCTTCACACAATTTTGCACACCTTCCATCGTCGCTCTTATCAGTCTCGTGAGCTTCCCGGGAAAGCTGTTCTCGTCCATGATTTTCCATAGCTCTACGCGGTCGATACTGTCGTATGCCGCCTTGAAATCGATGAAAAGGTGATGCGTTGGGACCTGGTATTCACGACATTTTTGGAGGATTTGCCGTACAGTAAAGATCTGGTCCGTTGTCGATCGGCCGTCAACGAAGCCGGCTTGATAACTTCCCACGAACTCGTTTACTACGGGTGACAAACGACGGAAGATCATCTGGGATAATACTTTGTAGGCCGCATTTAGAATGGTGATCGCTCGAAAGTTCTCACAGTCTAACTTGTCGCCTTTCTTGTAGATGGGGCAGATTACCCCTTCCTTCCACTCCTCCGGTAGCTGTTCTGTTTCCCAGATTGTGCCTATCAGCCGGTGCAGACAAATGGCCAGCCTTTCCGGTCCCATCTTTATGAGTTCAGCTCCGATACCATCCTTACCAGCAGCTTTATTGTTCTTGAGCTGGTGAATGGCATCCTTAACCTCCCTCAAAGTGGGGGCTGGTTGGTTTCCATCTTCCGCAGTACTGACGAAGGCATTTCCTCCGTTGTCCCGTCCTTCATTGCCTGTGCTCTCAGCACCATTCAGGTGCTCGTCGAAGTGCTGCTTCCACCTTTCGATCACCTCACGCTCGTCCGTCAGAATGCTCCCATCCTTATCCCTGCACATCTCGGCTCGCGGCACGAAGCCGTTGCGGGATGCGTTGAGCTTCTGATAGAACCTACGCGTTTCCTGAGACCGGCACAGCTGTTCCATCTCCTCGCACTCTGTCTCCTCCAGGCGGCGTTTTTTCTCCCGAAAGAGGCGGGTCTGCTGTTGCCGTTTCTGTTTATAGCGTTCCACGTTCTGCCGGGTCCCTTGCTGCAGCATGACCGCCCGCGCTGCATTCTTCTCCTTCAAAACCTCCTGGCACTTCTCGTCGAACCAATCGTTCTGTCGACTCCGTCTCACGTACCCGACGTTGCTCTCAGCTGCATCGTTGATGGCTGCTTTTACTGTTCTCCAGCAGTCCTCAAAAGGGGCTTCGTCCAGCTCACCCTCTTCCGGTAATGCAGCCTCGAGGTGCTGCGCGTATGCAGCTGCGACATCCGGTTGCTTGAGCCGCTCTAGGTCATACCGGGGCGACCGTCGGTACCGTACGTTGTTAACGACGGAGAGTTTTGGGCGCAGTTTGACCATCACCAGATAGTGGTCAGAGTCGATGTTAGCGCCACGATAGGTCCTGACGTCGATTATGTCGGAGAAGTGCCCACCATCAATCAGAACGTGGTCGATTTGCGATTCTGTCTGCTGTGGTGATCTCCAGGTGTATCGGTACGGAAGGCTGTGCTGGAAGTAGGTGCTACGAATGGTCATATTCTTGGAGGCGGCAAAATCAATTAGTCGTAGGCCGTTTTCGTTCGTCAGCCGGTGGGCGCTGAACTTTCCAATCGTCGGTCTGAATTCCTCCTCCTGGCCAACCTGAGCGTTTAGATCTCCTATGATGATTTTGACGTCGTGGCTTGGGCAACTGTCGTACTCGCGTTCAAGCTGCGCGTAAAAAGCGTCTTTATCATCATCAGTGCTTCCGGAGTGAGGGCTGTGCACGTTTATTATGCTGAAGTTGAAGAACCGGCCTTTGATCCTCAACTTGCACATTCTCTCATTGATCGGCCACCACCCGATCACGCGCCTCTGCATATCACCCATCACTATAAAAGCTGTTCCCAGCTCATGTGTATTGCCGCAGCTCTGGTAGATGGTATGGTTACCTCTAAACGTTCGCACCATTGATCCCTTCCAACACACTTCCTGCAACGCTACGATGTCGAATCCACGGTCCTTCAGCACGTCGGCGAGTATGCGTGTGCTCCCGATGAAGTTGAGAGATCAATACGCTAGAGTACCGATGCATGGTCAAAATCAGTATCATTCAACCAGCTTAGTGGCCGAACCTGATTAAGGGGCGCGCTTTTGAGAGTTTGATGGTGACAAACTGTTTTCTCCAAAAGGTATAAATAGCGGTATCTTTTTCTAAAGAGGCTCTATGCAAAATGGTAAAGAATGATATTTGTATCAAAAACGACTACTTCATTATTTCTCAATAGTAATGGAGTAGAACGACATGCACTAAACAAAGGACACGGGTATACCACAAAAGATCAAAGAAAACTGGTCGCAGTGGTTCATCCCGAACAGAAACAGGAAAAAAAAAGTTGAGAGATTTACAGTTCCACGTACCGAGCTTCCAATCGCTAGTCCCTTTACGTCGCTGTGGTCTTCGCCGATTGTCCCGGTTCGTATTCTCTCGTTGATTATTCGTTGCTTGATTTTTTTACGGCTGGCTTGCAGGGCCTGACACCAACCCCCTAGATTTCCGGAGGACCATTCCCCCTAAATGTTCGGAGGACCATAGTGCGCAGTTTAGCTTAGAGTCCTTCTCTGGCACTCGGACGATGATCAGCCGCCCCTGACATGGGGAACAGACGCTGTTGTGAGCCGCTTCTAACATGGAGTACAGACGCTCCAGGTTTGCAGAACCAAAGGCAACAATAGCTCGAAAAATTCTTCAACAACCCCTTTACAATAACACGGTTTTGGAAAGAGAAAACATAGGAGCTTCATTTGTAAAAATAAAAATATTTGGCGGCCATATTGAAATTGGCTGCCATATTGGACCATTTCTTACCGCGCTGGTGTAATTTGCGGACATATAAGGGTGCGGTAACGATTCACGCTGGCTGTAATGTATTTGAAATGCGAAAAATTATCTCTGTAATGCTTAACATTTGATATTATTTGTATTGTTGCTAGAAAAGAGAGGGTGGGCTACAAAGAGAGGGAGAGGTACAAAGAGAGGGAGGGTGTCAATAAAGGAGACCTCCTCCCTCCTAGTATGGTAATATAGTTTTCTCTTGTAATGATCATTTAATTCGGTATCGTTTTAGTGATTTTTTCACGAAGTATTGGAGAAAACTTTGAATATGGTTAATACAAAATTGTAGGCTAAATTTAATAAGAATTACCAGCAGAAATTTCCAGAGAAATAATACTTTAATAAAATACTGGGTGTCCAACGATAAATTTGGATGAATGTTGGTAGGAATTCTTGGATGAATAAAAGAAACACATGAAAAAAAATCGATTTATTTGGAATTCTTAGGAAGATTTTTATTTTATAGAGAAGTGGGGCAAAATGACCCCTTATTCTGCCATGTCATAAAATACGCAAAATCACAAAAAAAAAACTGCTATAACAATCGTAAAAATATACGGATTAATTTAAAATTTGGCAAGATTACTCTATGTCATATAAACTTCTAACTGGGCATTGTTTTTAGATTGAAAATGCTGTCGGATCGAGTAAGAGCACGGAACTGCACAGTTCGAACGAAACGTGTAAATTTCTGCTAGAGTGCTGCTACACGTAATGGAATTCTTCTTGGGCTGTTGATCGTGCTGGGTGGTAATTTATCACACTGTTAAAGAACACAATACTAAGTTTGATGTAGAAATCAAGACGTTTGCTCTAATTAAGTACTGCTTACCGGTCACTACCGTAACTACAAATTCACTTTGGCAAATTTCGAGAAAATTGTAATCTAATTTAACGATCTTCACTCTTTCAAACTGAACTATCAAATGAGACTCTAAACTACGATGGCGTTGGTTTTTATTTTTTAGGGACAATGAATTCAATGCTTTTACAACGAAAGAGATAGAGAAACCCAAGCGCCTTTTGGTGCGTTAACATTTATGGTATAGAAGGTACTGTCTGCTTCTCGGTGCGTATGTAGTGGACGGACAGTGGGCCCAATTTAGCGATAGTCGTGCTGACAAATGCTTTGAATTGAGAAAACCCTGTTTTTCATGAAACATTTTGTGATTTTCAATTCCACTTTTTTCTTATCAACCGAAATGGGTCAAAAAACTAAATATGACGCTTTGTAGGGAAATTCAAGGGTTTAGTGACAAAACGTCAAAAGGCAAAACATCGAACCCCAAAACGTCAAATGGACAAAATGTCGGATGGACAAAACGTCGAAAAGAAAGAAATTGATGGAAACGAAGTTTCTTGTAAGAATGATTCTCTTCCGAAAGAATAAATGATTCCTTGTGTGCTAAACGTTATTCAAAGCATATTTAATCGAGTCTGATGTGAGAAAAAAAGAAGTCCAACAAACAATGTTGCAAATTCATTGCTTTTGACGTTTTGTCCTTTCGACGTTTTATCCCTTTCGACGTTTTGGCATTCTACGTTTTGTCTTCCGACGTTTTGTTTCTCGACATTTTGTCCCTAAACCCAATTCAAATGCTGAATTTGAGGTGTGTCTGCGGAAGTCGCAACCCTATATTATACAGATGTTCTCAAATTGGGCTGAAATTTCCAGGGTTTGTTGGTTCATTTAAAAAAAAGATGTTTTGCAAAATTTCAAAGTAGGATAACCCTCCCAAAATTCGTATTGACAAATGCACAAAGACAAAAACTGCTATAATTTCCACGAAAATGAACGCTATTTTGAATTATTTGAATTAGACACAGTGTGCAATATAATATATTCATAAGAAGTAAGATTTTTAGAACGATATATTTTTGTGCTTATAAAACTTAGTCAAAAGACTAAATACGACGTTTTGTAGCACAACTAGTGGACTTTGCAGAAATTTCAGCTGAAAACTTGATCGATTAGTCACTCGCTGGTGGTGACCAATCGCTTAAGTTTTCAGCTCAAACCGCTATCTGGTTCTCTAGATTTGTGCTCTTGTAGCTATGGCTTCGGTGCATCTGCATCTTAAGTAATCGCAGAGCAGTGAGAGGCTTAGTTTACTTTATCTCACTTAAACAGGTTAGGGGAATTCGGGGTAAAACCGACACCCTAAGCTTTTTGATAAATTTGGTGTACTTTTGCTTGTTAAACGAACCTAAAATTGTTGTAGAATCACATAAGGTACAGTGGGGGAAGTGTATCAGTGGGGTAAGTGGATCATTCGTCAATATTAAGCATAAATTCTTGAATATGTTGAATGTGTTCGCACCATTGCTTCGGTTTAGGTTATATTCTCACGTCCACACTGATACTATTGCAAAACTGGTACTACACGTACACTAACACAAGCAAACTTGTTAGCTGCAAAAATCAATTAATTTCAAAATTGTTTTCCATCAATCAAAAATGCATTGTGTCTCTGTCTAAAATCGAATTCTATTAGTTTTTTCGACACCTGTTGAGCATTTCATTTCTAATTGAATGAATCACAATGAAAAATATGTGATTTTTATAAATAAATACAGATATATTGTACATGGTACACTTACACCTACTTTTTAATGGGGTGGGGTAAGTGGATCAAGTATTATTATCATTTATCAGCAGACTGCTTACGAGATTATTTTTAAGTTTTAATATTCGCAAATGTTGTTTTTCTTTATTTTTTTCATTCCCAGCTTAAATTTGTCAAATTGACCATAGAGAATTTGAATTAATCCACCTAAAAGTTTTTTTTTAACCTTTCTGGTATAAAAAAATATAAAATAATAATAATTTCAAAACTCACACAAAACTTTTCGTGGTTTGTCTAAGCTGAGTTGCAAAATACCGAAATATACTAATTCTTCAATTGAAAACATATTGTCGTACCATATTTGACCATATAAATTGTTCTAGACAGATGATACAAAAATATTAATAAATAGAATAAAAAAAATCAATTTGTTATTCAAAAATAAATGTAATTTATCTTCAAACTACGAGTGTTTATCAAAAACATCGTTAGGAATAATCCTACAAAGCTTCTTTATAACTTATGTGTATAAATGGATGAATTTTCTCCAAATTATTCTAGTTATAATGTTTTTTTGATGTGCGAATTAGTGTAAACTAATGTTTACATATTTTTAAATATATTTTGATTAAATAAAGATACTTTTTAATTTTAAAGTATCAAAATGTACCATTACTAGCACTAATAATAAGAAGGAGAGTAATATCATTCTTACTATACATAATTACATCACATTTGTTTTGAGAACAGATTTGTTTTGTTGGTGATCCACTTACCCCACCATAGTGGGGCAAGTGGATCATTTGGTGCAAATTTTTAAGTCCCTTATACTCAATAAATAACTATCAGAGAAATCGAAATAATCGATGATTCGAAGTATATTAGTCCCTCATTTGTTATCCACAGAAAAAAGTTTGAATTACATTATTCACGTTAGCTGTACATAACAATGAAGTTAACTATTGATTTTTCTGTATCCACTTACCCCACGGTACCTTATTGGTTATAAATCTATCAATCCTTGCGATCGCTGGATGATGTATTAATGCTATATAGTGATTTTAATCAAATTGATATTTCATCGTGTTTAGGTGAGACAATTGAGAGTGCGGGTAAAACCGACACATGCACTTTGACTAGAATTTATACGTTGTGAACATCACCATCACATGGCATATTAAAAAGAATGGTTTAAACATGACTTTAGGCTTTTATGACCCCTTCCTCTAAAGGATTTTACACATATTACGTAAATTATTGAAGAGAGGCCGAAGATCCATTAAATACATGTGAAAATTTCAAATGTCCTATGCTAAGAATATGAAATTAAGGTGAATACACATGGATATGATTATTTTGTTCTCATAAAATGTTTACAAAGAGGAAGTTGTGACGAGTGATTGGTTTTAAAAATAAATACTGTTTTATTTCAACAAGATAGAAAAGTGTAATTTTTTTCAGTTATTAAAAACTGTCGAACCTCATGGTTTGTAAATAAACAATAAGATTAATTTATGTGAAAACATTTCAAATTCTATTAATTCTTCAATTTCAAATGAGAAAACATTCTTCAAACTATTAAGTTTAAACGTGAAACATAGAAACATATTTTTTTTAATTCTTAATGATAGCTTGTGGCAAGTCATATAGTGTCATATTTTACATGTTAACAAGTTTGCCATCCATGAACTTCACTGGAATTCAAAAATAAAGACTCACATAAACTACAGAGGAAGTCTTCCGACAAGAAAGATTCCCTGAAGTTAGATTGTTTAGCAAAGAAAGGTGTCGATTTTACCCCAAATGAAAATGTCGATCTTACCCCGAGTGGACATTTATTTTTCAATAGCGTTTTCAGCTGTCGAAAACCCAAAAATTAAATTCTCCTTCGTTTTGTATGCACGTAATAATAGTAAATGATGATGTAGACGCAGAACAAATAATGACATTTTAAAAATTTCACACGCGAAATAGTTAAAGAATAACAGCGAAATATTGCAACTGCTGTTGCTTCTATGTTATCCAATATGATTTTGTTGTTTATTTTGGCAGTTTATTGGTAGAGTCAGTTGTAATGTCATCCGAAACACAACATTTCACAAATAAAGATAGAGCGTGGTGGAAACTGCATGAACATCTGCTCAAAACATGAAAAATCAAAGGGTGTCGATCTTACCCACAGTGTCGGTTTTACCCTGAGTTCCCCTACAGGTTAAAGTAAAGCTTCAGGTTCTTCAGAGTGCAATATTTAGTTATATTTATTTTTCCAAGCAGAAGTGTTGGGTATGAGGTCAACCCAATCGTCAAATTGATAATTGTATCACCATGAAGTGCACTCAAACGGCTAGGCTAATTGGTTTTCACAATCATTTATCTATGTCTACATCAAGCTATCGCATAATGGCTTCCATTCGTCAAATCTGACAGCAACTTTTATCTGAGGAAAACTGAAAAATTCTATCAATCCACCTAGTAGTGGTCACTTTCTTAAATAACAGGAGTAGACCGAAAAAAAATGCGATTTTATTTATAACATTCTGTTTTCTGGTTGTTTAAACTTTCTAGGTATGTTTCTGTAACCATTATAATTTTATCTAAGCGCTCTAAGTTTTGAAAAAAGGATCTTTAAAATTGGTGTTCTTCCACTAAGTTTTATCAGAAACCATATTGAGCATTATGTAGTAGAGCTTGATAGCTCTTTTTTAATTTGAAATTGTTGTCAGAAAAGTTTGAATGGATACTTATAAACTGAAATAAAACTTGGTCAATGATGAAGTGGTGTCTATTATCACATGTTTTTTTTTCTTCTATCACTATCACATTTCAAAACCCACCAAATCCAGCTGCGATCCCCGTACTCTATCTCTGTTTGTTTGTTTTGTTGCATTGCCAAGCAACTACCTAACGTGCCTGGGCAACTTAGAGAAAATTCTTTGACATCTGCTATGCACAACTATTACCGTGAGAAATTAAGGAGGTTAAAAGTTGTCGAGAAATACGCAAGAGTAAACTGGACGAAAATTTGGAGAAATATACTGACAAAAAAAACTAACATCTCTAGAACAATCTACGTACTACCTACTAGTGAAAGGGAAGATTTTACATAATGCACTTCTTTACCGACAAAACCGCACAGTCCTATGTGTCATCAGTACCTTAATTGCGTTGAAGACCTAGAACATAAAATCACTGCTTGCCTTCTAACGATTGCCTTGTGGGATTATCTTCAACTACGGTTGGAAGCAACCCCAGGAAGAAGGATAAGATTCATCGATCTCCGCCTACAAGGGCTGGCCAACGTAGGCAGAAGCAGGAAATATCTGGCGCTGAAGCTATTTATTGAATACGTAACTTTTGGTTTAGATGCCAACAACAATATTTCTGTCCATGTGTTAGAATTGGTTTTAAAATGTTCGTATATTTAATATGTGTATGTGCCTAGTAAAAAAACTCGAATAAATGCGTTAAAAAAGTAGTTACGTTTTGTGAGAAAGAGTTGTATAATGAAATTATAATCAAGTGGCTAATATAAATCTATCTATATAAATAAAAATGGATTGATGTTTGTATGTCACGAAATGGCTTACGAACGGTTCAACAGATTGGAATGATTCATTCTCCGTTTTGTTCGTCAAGGGTACCGACGTGTTTGTGCGAATAAAAATCCGAGGATATTCACCGGGAAAATCGGAAAAACGAGAGTGAACGGAAATGTCATTTTGTATGGGGCATAGCGTTTTTCAACAGCCTACTTGATGGCAAGACGAAGTTTGACGGGACAACTAGTCAGAAATTAAGTTGAATAGGCCTCTGAACTGTTTTGATTTTGTATGAGATTTTGACGTTTACTGGCATTGTTGTTTACAAATTTTATGAAAGAGTCAAAGAGAGAGGAAGATTTTTGTGCAGAGTCCCATAATGGACCAGTGCACGAGTTCACTATTTGACGTTTAAGCTGTGTTACTTATGTGGCCATGGTAACGAATGAATTCGGCACCGCTCAAACGTCAAATTAGTTAACTCGTGCACTGGTTCATCGATCCATGCACGAGTTCACTAATTTGACGTTTGAGCGGTGCCGAATTTACTCGTTGCTATGGTCACGTAAATAACACGGCATCGCTAAAACGTCAGATAGTGAACTCGTGCATTGATCCATACCAGATGGTTATGGAAATGCTACTTGGATGAGCTACAGTTGGTTTCAGAGTGATTCTATGGCTTTCCACTATTTATAGTAATTGCTGTATGGAAGTTTAAAACCTCTCTCAAGATAATTATTTTCATAACATCCTGATACTCTTCTGAAGTAATTAACGTACAGACTTAAAAAAGGTCTTAAAAATCACTGAACAGTTACAACTTCAACCGGAATGAAGCGTCTGTTGGTGAAGTGTTGGACTGAGTTTTGTAACCATAGTTCGGTAAACGCCCTGCGTTATCCTTTCGATGGTCGTCTACCAAAGTTGGAACAGTGCTGGTGGAGGCTTTCGTTTCTCGCCTTCATCGTCGCTTATTGTTTCATCATCGGTACTGTCTACTTTAAATGGATAACAAATCCCGCAGTTATCACTTACACCCGATCCATGTACCCAATTTGGGTTGTTCCGTTTCCGGCCGTTACTATTTGCCCTATGACCAAAGTTCGGGTTGAAGATCTTAATCTTACAGATGTGATGATTCGTTATCAAAGGGGCGTGAAGTTTGAGGGGGAAGAGTATGAAATGTCACGAGTTAGAACTTCGTCAATTTTAAGATCCAATACTTGTTTCAGATACGAGAAAATCTATACCTTGGCCCAAGTTTGCCCATTTATGTGGTTGTGGTACAAACCTAGAGAGCTAATAAACAAAAGTTCAACCGCAATATTGAAGAATATATCACTCTCAATTAACGATCTTTTCACGAGTTGCTATTGGCGCAACATGAAAATACCATGCGAGCAGATTCTGTCACCAATCATGACAGATAGTGGCTTATGTTACACGTTCAACCAATTTCCAACTGATCAATTACTGCGAAAAGAAAACTTAAATTCTGAGAGTTTTCTCTCCAACACAATCATCAGAATTGCTAACTGGAATATGGAGTCTGGGTATGCGAAGAATGCTGGAATAGATAGTTACCCATTTCGACCAATAGCTCACGGATACCGATCTGGACTGTCTATTGTAATGAAAACCAGAAAAATCGATAAAGAGTACTTATGTGAGGGTCCCAATAAAGGGTTCCAAATTTCAGTTCATCCTCCAGACGAATATCGAGCTATGTCGAATCGTTACTTCCGATTACCATTACAACAAGCACTGCTACTAACAGTGAAGCCGCAATTGACCACTATTTCCCCTGATCTTAAGAAGCATGATCATACGAGGTAAACAAATGATCACGTTTAAAATGTATTCATTCCTAGAATTCTTCAATTTCAGACGCCAATGTTACTTCAACGATGAACGTTACCTGCGTTTCTTCAAAATCTACAATTCGCATAACTGCTACCTCGAATGTATCGCCAATCTGACGGATACGGATTGTCATTGTGACAGAATTTCACGACCTCGAGGTCTCAACACTACGATATGTGCCGGACACAGGAAAGATTGTCCAGAGATCATTCAGCACAAACTTGAAATGCTTCATCAATCGCTCGAAGGAGATGAAGAATGGATTGGCCCTTGCTCTTGTCTACCGGCGTGTGCCACCTTGCAGTACGATGTAGAAGTTTCGCGAACTTCATTCAACCCTCAACAGTTGGCTCAAGCTTTGTCGAATAGTAGCGTCATCTATAAACAGTTGGTTACATGAAGTTTGCCTTTTCTTCAAAAACATCATTGTCTATAATTTCAGCTCGGATGATCACGCTTTTATTGCGGTTGGATTCAAAAGCAAATGGTTGCTACCTTTGAAGCGTCGTGAATTAATGGATTTCTGCGATTTGATGGCTCAACTCGGTGGTTTGTTTGGGCTGATGATGGGAGCAAGTGTTATCAGTTTGCTGGAGATCCTGTATTTCAGTCTGGTTCGTCCCATATTTAATAAACTCAGACATTCGGAGAATGAGCAACCCATTCGACCATGGGTTCGATAAACCAAGATGTATAAATTTGGCTTGGCTAAATTCAATGAAACAAGTTCGGATAGCAATGCAAAAATACATAAAAAAATACTCATTGATTAATTCTTTGTTAAATCGTTCAAATAAATCATATGCTGTAATCCTAAAAAATGTACTTTTCAGCGTATCAACTGTAATGCAGTACGCAGCAATATAAACAATGCCTCTATTTGTGCTTTTTACAATAATCATGATATGCAACAAAGGTTCTACCCGATTGCCCATAGATCCATTTACCCGAACGCCATTACTTCGAATTCCTTTTCACCAAATGAACAACATACAAAGGTATCGACCGTGATGATTATATTTTGAATTTGTTTATCGGCATATCGGTCTATTTTGCTCGAAGTAAGAGGGAGCATGGAGAAGAAAGCAATGAATACTAGACGGATAGGTACCGTAAGGGAACGGCGAGCGAAATTGGATTAGATGTTGAAGAGGGCATACCATATGAAACAGTATTACTTGAAACGTCACTTCCTTGTGGCTAACGTCCCCTATGGGAACGGCTTGGGTGTGTTTTGAGAATGACACTACCAAGACAGCCATAAACAAATTAAAAAAAAAAACAAATGAACAACTAGCCGGAATTCCATAAGGGCTCATTCATTTATTTCATAACGCTGAAATTGGCCATTTTGGACACCCACCCACCCCCTTGTAACGCTTTTTGTATGAATGTTATTAAATTTTTGTATGGGCCGTAACATCGCAAGGACACCCACCCACTCCCTCTAGCGTTTTGAAATTTGTGAATGGGCCCTAACCCCGAATCACATTAACATGGCGTGTTGTCATACAGGGCAATTATGCATTTTGGGGTAACGGTATTTTTTAAAGAAGACAATGGGGCTCTGCACAAAGATCATCCTCTCCCTTTCACTCGTACATAAAATTTGTAAGCAACAAGGCCAGTAAAAGTCAAAATCTCATACAGAATCAAAACAATTCAGAGCCCTATTTACACCGTCTTCAGCCATACCCGAGCAGAAGAAAATATCTTCTGAATACCAAACTAAGGATTTCCATACCAGATAATTTCCAATACTTACAACCTGAATGAGGTATGAATGAGCCCTGCATAAGAGGTAAAATACCTCAAATAATATCTCAAGCATATTCTACGAACACCAAACTGATAATTAGGTCAGGTATTATAATACCTCAATAATACTTGATGGATTTTCATATAAAAGTTAATTTTTTCAATAGTAGTTCAATACCTCCAACAGTCCTCAATAGCTGGTCAATACATCAATGAAATATTTTTAATTGTTTTAAAGATTTTTTTCAATACCATTGTAATACCAAATTGACGTATTGACAACTGAACAATATCTAATTTTGGTATGATACCAAAATATGGTATGCATAAGTTATTGGGAAGTTATTTGTTCCTCCTCGGGTAGGCTGCACAGACTGAACATAACTAACATTAGACAACGGACACACGGAACGACCAGTGGACCAGTGAAGAATTTTTCGTTTGACGAAAACTTTTCTCCGACTGGGGCGGGAATCGAACCCACACTCCGTAGCATAATACGCTTAAACGACTGACGCCGCTAGCCACACGGCTACGAAGCCCACATTTTAGGTTATAGGATTCGGGTTGATGGAAATCAGGGTCGTGGCCAATGGGTACAGTGTTGATAGACTTATACTGAAATCTCAAACAATGAGCTCTCCCGCGAGATCAAACTCATTAGAGATCTGCTTCGCAAATCTCACGCGTGAGGTTTTCATGCAAAATCACACATCAGTCGTTAAAAATGATTCGGTCATTGATCCCGTCAAAATCTTGTGTTATACTTAAGGATATAGCAAAGGAGTATAGGAAAAAACAGGATTTTTGTGAGTTTGTTCTGATCAGCAGCGCATGATCACAATGCGTAAATATTAAACATCTATCGGCCAGAACGTCTACCACACGTATTCTATGACACTACCCGATCCATAAACATTCCTCAACATCCAATAACACCTAATAATCTAGGACTGTACCACATCCGATTCTGTGCAAAATGCCTAATGCTAATGTTAATGATGTAACTCACAATGAAAATGAATTTTGAAGGTTTACTATGACGTAGGTTTTGAAATACCATAAAAAAAAGTGTCCGGGCATAGAGGACTCCTCAATGGCTCAAAACACCGTTTTCACGAAAGTGAAATTAGAAATCACAAGTAGAGATGGACAATAAGAACCAGAGCCATTCAAAAGATCCGGCTCACTCAAAATAACGGATGATCCGTGGCTCTTTTTCGGCGAGAGTCGGTTCTTTTGATCTGCACGGATCAGACACGGCACACATGCAACCACGGTTTGCTACAGCTCAGCAGTCTCAGCATACACAGCCATACAGCTAGTTAGCCCCGCACACTTGCATACAAGCAGATAAAAGATTAAGAGAAAAATGCCCATTGGAATGGCGAAGTACATTTTGCTTCTTCATTTTGGTTCGAGTAGGGGAAATCGGCCGAGTATATTGTGAGTTTCTGGGAAAGAATAAGAGAGCGAACGATACTAAAAGTACAAAGCATGACGCGCAACAGGGAAAGAATCGCTCTTTTTTTCGATTTGCGCGGTTCAGTTCGCTTTTCCTTTGCGAGCTGCTAAGCCACTGAATCGTTCAAATGATTCGGTTCACTAAAATGAGTTATTCGGATCGGATCCGTTCACTAAAATTAGCCGTTTTGCCCATCTCTACTCACAAGCGTCATTCTTGTTCTTTCTGCAGGTGAGTTTAATTTCTGATAACTGTCATACATTCTATCATGACTTCGCCATGTAAGACTATTTTATTACGAACCTTCTTAATCATCTAAGAGTCTAAGAGTCAGAAAACCCAAGCAAAAATTCATCAGCATGTTGGGTCTTGTGTGGCTTTATCAATATTTGATTATGGTTACGTGAATGCTATTATAGTTAGAAGCAACATTTAATGTTGCTAAAATATGATGTTTTAATAATTCAGCCCTTAGCTGTCTCCAAAACCATTAAGAAAGAAAATATAAAGTTACTTCGCACGAAAAAATACAGCCGCAAACAAACTTGGCGATACCCGAGTGGCGATGCCTACTCCCTAATAGACCACGCCCATCACCAGGGGCGACATTTCTCAGATGTCAGGCCCTAATATCCACTCGGATCATTATCTTATCTTATTTTTGAGGGTTACCGCCTGTGCATAGTTTTTCAGCAATACAGAGCCGCTTATCAGAGTAAAGTAAAGTAAAAAAGTAACGGACGAGTAAAGTAAAAAAGTGCCGCGATCGATTAGTTCTTTTTGATCCTTCGACCTTGACGCTTGCTCCTGGGCTGTGCGTCAAGAAAGCCCGAGCAGTCGTCAGTTGTTTCCCTCTCGGGTCGCGCGCCTATTTTCTCTGATTGCTTTTATATAGCCGAGCAAACGAGTGAAGCTGATAGTGGATTGTTGTTGCTAAGTCCAGGATGACGGATCATTTGGTGAGCTCGTTTCATGCTACTATTTCTAATCTATAAAATATGTATGACTGCACATTTAATCGTTACAACGGTGGGACGTAAATATGATTTTTCAACAAACTATAAATGGTTCGTCACTGTGAGTGTCGACATAAAGTCTGATTCATGAATTATTTATGTTAAACTTTTTTTTTTCTTTTTCAAAACACCTCTTTGTTTTTACTATTATTTTTGATATTAAAAAAAAATTGAATGGTTCGACACTACAAGTGTAGACTTGCGAAGGGTTCACTTTATTCAACAAACTTTGGATGGTTCGCCATTGTAAGTGTCGACATAAGAATAAGAGCAGGTCCATCCCACTCGGGCTCAGATTGGGTACCACTTCTAGTACTGCATTTGGTCCCCCGGTAGTGCGAAAGGTACCCAAGTTTGACAGATCGCAGTACACTTTTCAGTAAGAGTGTTCTATAATGTTCCAGCCAATCGATTTTTTTTGTTTCTTTTCAAATAAGTAAAATATAATAACACATGCTTTCGTCCTGACAGCTGTAGGAATGTAACATTTTGGTATTTGTTCAACAAACTTTGAATTGTTCGTCACCTCAAGTGTCGGCATAATTTTCCTCTACATAGAAATTCATATCAAATGAAAATATTATATTTACATATAGGCATGTTTATATCTAACAAATAATTATTTATCATGGTCTAATCGCTTATCAAAGTGAATCCTGTGACTAAACGATCCTCCCCATTAACAAACATCCCTCCCAATAAGCTTAGAGGAGATGCAGAGTCAAACACTGTCTCCAAATAGCAAAGGTTACATACTAACATTCCTTCCCCCAATCCCACCTGAATGCAAGGACGTGGCCGGCGCTGTTTTTGACCCTGTATAAATAAAGGCACTGAATTATGCACACTGAATAGGATTATGGCCATTCCCAGCCGAACTTCTAGTTGATTCTTTGTGCATATTCACTGACTTCCGTCAATTACGGAAGGTTCTATACCATTTCCCGGAAAGACATTTCCCGGAAATCATTTCCCGGATACCCCATTTATCGGAAAGACATTTTCCGGAATGACCCATTTCCCGGAAAACCATTTCCCGGAATAATCCACTTCCCGGAAAACTATTCATTACCACATAAAATAAATAATTTTTGGTTCTATACCATTTTTTCAAAGGAAAATAATATCAGAATCATTAAAACAATGTGATTAGTTCCATGAATACTTTGTAAAAAGCCACTATATTGTCATAGGTAAGCTTTTCGACGTTCATGCCAGCCACGAGTTTGATCGAGAAAAATAGTCAAAGATACCCCATAGGCCCAATGTCACCCCGCAAGGTGGTAATACTTCATCGATATTTCAATGCTTAATTTCATCCACAACAATTTCGTTATGATGAATTAAACTATTTAAAAATTTAATAATTTAGCAACAGGCAGCCCGATTATAACGTTTGTCCTTATATTTGATAATCTGATATGACTAATAGTAGAACATTAATAAGACATATTCCAGCGAATCCCAAAAAAATAAAACCTTTGGGAAAGTAATTTTGAAATATATTACAACTGTAAAGATAACTTTCCGTTCTACGTTCCGCAGCTGTCACATTACTGAATTTCACAATGAATCATCGATAGGCTGTTGTTTTCGGATGTTTTTCAAAGCTTTGTACCCTGCTAGCATACTTTGATTGACTGGTTTCGTTCAATGATACAATGATTCTCAAGCCTACGATAGAACTTGGTGGAAACCTTACAACAGAAAACTATCAAAAGCAACGTAATATATTAATGATTTTATCCACTATATTCTCAGTTCGTGAGCTAGGTTAAGGGTTGGGCTAGATGTTTTATTAGATCGAAATTTTGAACGGGTGGGATTTTTGTTTTTCAAACCAAATTCACCAAATTTTCTGGATCTCATATCCCTTTGAAAGATTTCCAACTGTAGACTTACTGTAAGACTAAATAATCTCAAGACATGTTAAACCTCTGTACCATCTATGTGCAGTCTGTGAGAAACTTTTTGATCAGTCTATTTCATGTTATTCTGGAATAGTTATTATTGTCCACAGTTTCTTTATTTTCATTGTATAATTGCCCTTCTTTCATACATAAGCTGTTCTTTCGAGTTATGCTATTAAAACAAATAATAATGTTCAAACTGATAAACAAATCCATCAACATGAATTCCAATCAAAGCTACTGTCATTTTCATAGAGAATCACCCTTCTTTTGAAAACTTGTTGTTCTTCCGAATTATACCGACAGAAACATTTTTGGCAGGACGGAAGTTAGTGAACGATAGCATCGAGGAATCTGCAATCCGGTGATTTCAGGAAGAACTGCACACCATGTTGACCACTTTTCGAAGTGTTGATCGTTGATCGTTTCATCCCATCCGATCGAAGAACGCCAGATTTCTTGGAGAAGTGTCTTCAAGACCATCAGAAAATGGCCGATGAGGCCTAACGGGTCAAAAACCATCATAAGAGTACGTAGAACTTCCCGCTTAGTAGGTCGGCGACTTCCGGATAGAAGAATCTCGTCTATGCGCTTGGAGATCTTGAAAGTGAAGTGGTCTAAAAAAGGGTTCCACCACATCCCAAGGATCTTTTCAACCGAGCTGTCGCCGCTGAAGTTTCTCTCCGCTTTGGAAGTTTCATTTAGCCGGTTCAGTACTACTGAAGAATTGCATGCCCAATTGCGAATTTCAAAGCCTGCCGACGCATGTATCTTCCTGACGTCTTGTGTTAATTGAATTGCTTCTTCTTTATGTTCAACACTCACGAACATATCATCGACGTAGTGTCGTTTGAGTATTGCTTCTACGGCTGCTGGATGCTCTTGTAAGAATTTGCTAGCGTGTAGATTCTTGACATACTGCGCCGTACTCGGTGAGCAACAGGCACCAAACGTCATCACCTGTACAATATACGTGCTTGGCTCGGCATCAGTCATGTTTTCCTTCCAGAAGAAACGCTGGCAGTGCTGGTCGGTATTTCGCATTTGAATCTGGTGATACATTTCACGTATGTCTCCGCAGACTGCGACTTTATACTCTCGGAACTGGATAAGCACGGAGAGCAGTGAAGTAAGCAAGTCCGGGCCCTTCAACAATACAGAATTGAGGGAAACTCCATGGGCAGTTGCCGCTGCGTCCCACACGAGCCTGGTTTTACCAGGTTTGTTCGGATTAACTACCGGAAACATTGGTAGATGCCAAACACGAGGATATTCCGCTTGAACTTCCTCGTCCGTCAGTTTTCTAACGTACCCTTTCTCAACATGCTCTTCGATCTTCGCTCTTACGACGGCCGCTAGCTGTTGGTCGTTATTCATCCTCCGATCTAGACATTCCCATCTTTTAATTGCCATTGTTTTGCTTTCTGGTAGACGAACGTTTTCGTACTTCCAGAGAAGCCCGGACTCGTACCGTCCGTCCTGATACTTCGTGAGAGATTCCAGCAGGGACTGGGCCCTTTGATCGTCTTGCGACAGGAGAAGTTTTTCCGGTTTTACGATACCGATACTTTCAAGCGAAAAGTAGCTTTTTACTGCTTGATGAAGATCTTCCGCAGCGTACTGATTGCACTGACATTTTTCGATGGAATGGAAGTTTATGGAATGCGTAGCACTTTCGCCTGGAGAGCAACTCCCGTAGATAGTCCATCCGAGCCGTGTTTTGACGGCTATCGGCTCATGTGACCGACCCTCTTGACTTTTCAGTGGGTGACCCAAATTGAGATTATCCAGACCAATCAGAATCCTTGGGCAGGCGTTCTCATATGATTCTATCGGCAGGCCGGAGAGGTGCCGATACGTATCTTACATGTCAGCATACAGCAGTGTTTGCGGGCGTATTTGTAGGCTCTGTACAGTTTGTACAGATGACATTTGATACCTTTTTGACAGATCCTTGCTGCTGGATATTTGAAGACTTACTTTCTGCGAGGAGTTCTCCAAGTGTTGTGAACCTCCGGTCCATTTCAGACACAGCGACGTTTTCGGTCCTTTCACACCCAGTTCATCTGCCAAGTTTTGCTCCATGAAGGAAAGTTCGGATCCATCGTCTATAAATGCGTAGGTTCGCACTGTTTTAGATGGTCCGTGGAGAAATACTGGGAGAATTCGAAAAAGTAGTTTCGATTGATTTTGGTGAATATTACAGCTCTGCTGAACTGTTTCGGCTGGTACCACAGTGTTAGTGGCTATCGTTTCCGTTCCGTTGGCTTGTTGTCTTGCAGTGGAGTGAAGAAGATGATGATGGAGATATGTGCAACCATTCGTGCCGCACGGTTTTTGCTGTCTACATGAGCCGTTATGTTTCCGCAAGCACTTCCGACACAATTTACATTCACGAACAGCGGCCCATCTAGAATCAATGCTGAATTCTGCAAAGCGCTCACATTTTGCGACGTTCTGACAATCGCCTTTACAAATCGGGCACTGTTTTTCCGTTTCGTTGAAAGTTTCATGTTTGATCCTCGATGACACCACGTGGAGTTGGCTATCACTGGATTCGGCTTCTGCGTGCACATTCAAAAACCCATCCTTCTTATTGGATCGTGACTTAGAATCTCCGGTAGCCGAAATCATTACTGCGCTTGCATCTTCTGCTGTTGCATACATCCAGGTGCTGAAGTCCAACAGGTTTGGGTTTGGCGTGTTCCTGGAGTACCTAGCCCAGTCTAGCTTCAAGGATGACGGTAACCTCTCTACCAGCTCGTAGCGCAATGATGCATTATAGACGAAATCGTTTACTCCACAAGCTTGAATTGTGGCAACCAAGTTCTCCACCGTGAGCGCGAAGTTGACCACCGTCTCTAGCCGGTCGATGTTTGGTGTTGGAAGGGCTCGAACTTTCTTCACTATCGCTTGTATTATCGCTTCCGGCCTGCCGTATAACATTTTCAGAGTGGACATCACCCCTGTGACGTTAGATGGATGAAGCAGACGACATCTGACTGCCTCTAACGCCCGTCCTGTTAAGCATTTTCGGAGGCGCAACATGTTCTCCTCATTGGAAAACCCGCACATTTGAGTTGAACTGTCGAAGATCGAGAAGAAAAGGGGCCAATCTTCCGGATTTCCGCTAAACTCCGGGAGCTCCTTTGGGACTGCTTGTCTAGCGGCTAACTGGCTTCGGTTAAGAACACAGATCATGTCCTCACCGACGGGCTGCACTGGCTGAGCCATTATTCGTTGACGGTCATAGCCCATTGGCGTTGAACGCTGCTCTGGAATGAACTGGTTCGGCTGGATGATTGTCTCTGTCCTAGTATGCGATTGTTGTGTGAGGTGCGCTCGTTGCGCTTGATGATTCCTCGAAACAGGGGAAGTGGCGAACTACAGACCTCGTTCTGCCGGTAGTTGCTGTTGACCTTGTAGATACTCTGATCGCTGAACATCATATACGAGATTTCGAGCGGAATGCTCTTCAGGCTTACGCGAGTTAATCGCCACTGGCCCATCTACCTCGTCCGCTAGACCGGAATCCACGTCGACACCGAAACGATCTGTATCGGCCATCCACTGTTCAATCTTCGAAGCGTTATCAAAAATCGATTCACAGCCACTCACAACCGTTGACGATTCACTACCAAATTCTAGAAGCGCCTCATATTTCTTCTCCAGGTATTCCTTCTCCAGCCTCTTCTCTTCTTCGATTTTCAGCAGCTGCAGCTTTAGCCTCCTCCTTGCCTCACTTTGCATACTTTTCCCACTACACCTAGATCGCTGCGACGAATTTTGTGAATGTTGCTTTTGACCTTCTGAGTTTTCATTCACAGCGGGGGGAGCCAACGATTGACGAATAAGGGCAACGCATTTGGCACAGCTCCAGGATATATGCAACAGCAGAAGATGCAAGCGCAGTAATGATTTCGGCTACCGGAGATTCTAGGTCACGATCCAATAAGAAGGATGGGTTTTTGAATGTGCACGCAGAAGCCGAATCCAGTGATAGCCAACTCCACGTGGTGTCATCGAGGATCAAACATGAAACTTTCAACGAAACGGAAAAACAGTGCCCGATTTGTAAAGGCGATTGTCAGAACGTCGCAAAATGTGAGCGCTTTGCAGAATTCAGCATTGATTCTAGATGGGCCGCTGTTCGTGAATGTAAATTGTGTCGGAAGTGCTTGCGGAAACATAACGGCTCATGTAGACAGCAAAAACCGTGCGGCACGAATGGTTGCACATATCTCCATCATCATCTTCTTCACTCCACTGCAAGACAACAAGCCAACGGAACGGAAACGATAGCCACTAACACTGTGGTACCAGCCGAAACAGTTCAGCAGAGCTGTAATATTCACCAAAATCAATCGAAACTACTTTTTCGAATTCTCCCAGTATTTCTCCACGGACCATCTAAAACAGTGCGAACCTACGCATTTATAGACGATGGATCCGAACTTTCCTTCATGGAGCAAAACTTGGCAGATGAACTGGGTGTGAAAGGACCGAAAACGTCGCTGTGTCTGAAATGGACCGGAGGTTCACAACACTTGGAGAACTCCTCGCAGAAAGTAAGTCTTCAAATATCCAGCAGCAAGGATCTGTCAAAAAGGTATCAAATGTCATCTGTACAAACTGTACAGAGCCTACAAATACGCCCGCAAACACTGCTGTATGCTGACATGTAAGATACGTATCGGCACCTCTCCGGCCTGCCGATAGAATCATATGAGAACGCCTGCCCAAGGATTCTGATTGGTCTGGATAATCTCAATTTGGGTCACCCACTGAAAAGTCAAGAGGGTCGGTCACATGAGCCGATAGCCGTCAAAACACGGCTCGGATGGACTATCTACGGGAGTTGCTCTCCAGGCGAAAGTGCTACGCATTCCATAAACTTCCATTCCATCGAAAAATGTCAGTGCAATCAGTACGCTGCGGAAGATCTTCATCAAGCAGTAAAAAGCTACTTTTCGCTTGAAAGTATCGGTATCGTAAAACCGGAAAAACTTCTCCTGTCGCAAGACGATCAAAGGGCCCAGTCCCTGCTGGAATCTCTCACGAAGTATCAGGACGGACGGTACGAGTCCGGGCTTCTCTGGAAGTACGAAAACGTTCGTCTACCAGAAAGCAAAACAATGGCAATTAAAAGATGGGAATGTCTAGATCGGAGGATGAATAACGACCAACAGCTAGCGGCCGTCGTAAGAGCGAAGATCGAAGAGCATGTTGAGAAAGGGTACGTTAGAAAACTGACGGACGAGGAAGTTCAAGCGGAATATCCTCGTGTTTGGCATCTACCAATGTTTCCGGTAGTTAATCCGAACAAACCTGGTAAAACCAGGCTCGTGTGGGACGCAGCGGCAACTGCCCATGGAGTTTCCCTCAATTCTGTATTGTTGAAGGGCCCGGACTTGCTTACTTCACTGCTCTCCGTGCTTATCCAGTTCCGAGAGTATAAAGTCGCAGTCTGCGGAGACATACGTGAAATGTATCACCAGATTCAAATGCGAAATACCGACCAGCACTGCCAGCGTTTCTTCTGGAAGGAAAACATGACTGATGCCGAGCCAAGCACGTATATTGTACAGGTGATGACGTTTGGTGCCTGTTGCTCACCGAGTACGGCGCAGTATGTCAAGAATCTACACGCTAGCAAATTCTTACAAGAGCATCCAGCAGCCGTAGAAGCAATACTCAAACGACACTACGTCGATGATATGCTCGTGAGTGTTGAACATAAAGAAGAAGCAATTCAATTAACACAAGACGTCAGGAAGATACAAGCGTCGGCAGGCTTTGAAATTCGCAATTGGGCATGCAATTCTTCAGTAGTACTGAACCGGCTAAATGAAACTTCCAAAGCGGAGAGAAACTTCAGCGGCGACAGCTCGGTTGAAAAGATCCTTGGGATGTGGTGGAACCCTTTTTTAGACCACTTCACTTTCAAGATCTCCAAGCGCATAGACGAGATTCTTCTATCCGGAAGTCGCCGACCTACTAAGCGGGAAGTTCTACGTACTCTTATGATGGTTTTTGACCCGTTAGGCCTCATCGGCCATTTTCTGATGGTCTTGAAGACACTTCTCCAAGAAATCTGGCGTTCTTCGATCGGATGGGATGAAACGATCAACAATCAACACTTCGAAAAGTGGTCAACATGGTGTGCAGTTCTTCCTGAAATCACCGGATTGCAGATTCCTCGATGCTATCGTTCACTAACTTCCGTATATGAGAGCAATGAAACCCAATTGCACATTTTTGTTGACGCGAGCGAAGCGGGCTTTGCAGCAGTAGCGTACCTTAGATTCCAAGAAGGGCCAAACATCGAGTGGGATCTAAGACCAGAGTTTCACCACTAAAATTCCTGTCCATCCCACGATCTGAACTTCAGGCCGCCGTCATCGAAGTTCGCCTAGCAGACACAATCTGCAGATCACTGTCGATCAAGGTTAAGCAACGGTTTTTCTGGACGGACTCCAAGGATGTTCTGTGTTGGCTCAACTCCGATCATCGGCGCTATAGCCAATTCGTCGCTTTTCGAGTGAGCGAAGTGTTAGAAACATCCGACCAAAAAGAGTGGCACTGGATTCCAAGCAAACAAAACTTGGCAGATGAAGGAACAAAGTGGAGTCAAAACATCGATCTTTCGGCAACAGCACGATGGTTTAGCGGGCCAAAATTTCTGTGGAAGTCAGCTGAACATTGGCCTATCTCTAAATATCCCGTTAGTAGCACTAGCGAGGAACTTCGTCCGCACCTTCTGCTGCACACGCAGGTCACGCAATGCGTAATTGACTATCATCGATTCTCCGATTGGCAGAAACTTCTCCATTGTACCGCCTATGTACTCCGCTTCATACGTAATCTGAAGCTATGCACTGAAAAAAAATGATCGCATAACGGGTCCACTTCGTCGTCAAGAACTGAGAGATGCCGAAAATTACTTGCACATCGAAGCACAGAAAGACTCCTTCACTGATGAAATTGCCATTCTCTCCAGAGATCGGGCCTCGGAAAACCCAGACAAGCATTTACCGCGAAATAGTCCGCTTTTCCGGCAGGGTGTTTTTCTGGACGAAACAAATATCATTAGGGTTCGAGGTAGAACACGAGCTTGTATGTTCATCACCCGCGACGCAGCTCAACCAATTTTTCTCCCACGTGCACACCAAATCACGAAGCTTATTCTTTTAGACTTCCACAAACGATTCAACCACCAAAATCATCAGACAACGATCAACGAAGTGCGTCAACGCTACCGAGTTCCAAAACTGAAGGTAGCATATAGAGAAGTCCGTAAAGAATGCCAGAAATGTAAAAACAATCAAGCCTCTCCACATCCTCCAATTATGAGTGACCTGCCTCCACAACGCCTGGCTGCATACACACGTCCTTTCACCTACGTGGGAATAGACTATTTTGGTCCTATGATCGTCACTGTAGGACGACGCTCCGAAAAGCGTTGGGGTGTCTTGGCAACGTGCCTAACTGTACGCGCCATCCACATAGAACTAGCCCACACACTGACAACCGATTCCTGTATCCTGGCGATACGCAATATCATGGCCCGAAGAGGAACTCCCGCGGTCATCTTCAGCGATCGTGGTACAAATTTTCAGGGCGCCAGTGAGGAATTAGCAGAAGCTATGCAAAATCTCGACCAAAACCAAATCATGAAGGAGTTCACAACAGCTAATACCGAATGGACCTTCATACCGCCAGCCTCCCCGCACATGGGCGGAGCGTGGGAACGTCTGATTCGAAGCGTGAAAACCAACTTGTCCAAGTTGCAGTGGGGTAAGCTCCCCACCGACGAAGTTTTGAACATCACATTGTTAGAAATCGAGAATGTAGTCAATTCAAGGCCACTGACTGATATTCCCATTGACAATGACGAATCTCCAGTGTTGACACCCAACCATTTTTTGCTCGGTTCATCAAACGGCCTAAAACCTTGGGTACCGTTCAACGATAGCCCGTTTACACTCCGAAACAGCTACAAACAGTCACAGGTTATGGCCAATGAATTCTGGAAATGGTGGTTGAGGGATTACCTGCCCGTTATAACCCGACGCACAAAATGGCTTACCAAGGAGGATCCGATCAAAGTCAACGACGTCGTTATCATCGTAGATCCTAAGGCTCCCCGCAACAGCTGGCCATTAGGCCGTATCATCGCCACAAAATTAGGACTAGATGGCCAAGTGAGAAGTGCCACAGTACAAACCAGGCTTGGTATCTACGAGCGTCCCTCAGTAAAGCTCGCCGTGCTCGACGTTGGCGTTAGGGACCATGACGCTTCAGGAAGACCTTATGCGCATTCGGGGGGGACTGTAAGTGCGCCCGTCGATCAGCGAGCCCATTGTGTTTCGTCTTCCTAGGTGCTACCCAGCAGAACTACCACATCTTGACACGATCCGTCACCGATCAACGATCTTGCGCTGTCATCGGGAAAAATCGACAAAAAAACGTGTATCTAATCTAAAAACAACGTTACTCTACTGAATTACAAACCCTAAAATAGCTCAAAACTAGCGTTAAAACCTATACTAAACTAATTACATATATACATTGAATTTACATAGACTAGTAGTCATATAAGCTATTTGCTCTAAAAGTGAATTAAGAAGCCTGAGGTGAGATTTTGTTTAAATTAGAAGGTTGGATTTCGTTATAACCACAGCTCTTCATATAGCTTACGACTGCGGCCAGAAAAGTTCAAGCAATCAAATTAACCTTTTCTGACAACACCCTCAAATACGCTTACGAATAGCCTAGGGATGCTCAAAAAGTGCTGCTGTTGCGAAGTAGTGAATCACTAAATGTAAGTAAGCTACACAAAATCATAAAAAAGGCTTAGTTCTAATTGTAAAACTCGTTTAGGAATTTGTAACTTTCTGCATCAAAATAAAAGTTCATGAATTCGGTTGATTCTGGCGGCTGTCGCTACTACTTTCCCAACAGCTGCTAATATTAAACATCTCAAATTGTCCCTTCTTTCAAACTAAGGTTATTCTGTTGAGTAAATAGATCAAACCAGGGCTGGGAATGGTAATAGTACTAGACTTGAATTTCGCGAAACTCTCATAGCTCTTTTCACTACAGTAGTTTGAATACGTGATTCACGTCAAGTAGCCTATTTTGAGTGCACTAAATCAACGAAGGCTGAAAATGCGGGAAATTCTCTGGAAAATAGAACATTTTTCTACAGTAGTTTCGGGTTGCCCTTTAGCAACGGGTGTTGTATTACATTCTAGGCATTTTGCCTACAGCAGCGATAGGCATGAATTTCACTGGCTTCGCTGACTGCGATTTGCTCTGCTTGGCTACTGTAGCGTGAATTCCATGACTTTTCACAACCCTGGATTATACACAAATTATGTCACTCACAATTTTGACATATGGAGCAACTCCCTTCTTGCCAATGTTGTAAGGCTTGTGATGCTTCCTTCAACTCCTTCCGCACTTTTGGAATAAGATACTAATCTGAATGTTATACTGTGTTAGTGTTTCTTTCTGGCATGACGTTCCAATTGCGACAAAGCCTACTTCTCGGCTCAATGTTCATTTTTAGCGTTCCCACATTGATTAACTGAGAATATTCTTCGCCAATTGACAAAGCAACTCTATGCCCTTGAAGGTAGAATTTTCCAATCCAGAAAAAATCTTGATCGGCGGAATTGAAACCTGCGATACTTAGCTGAGGTCTTGCTGAATAGTTGCGCATTAATAGCTACGAATATTAGGGCTCTTGTTAACCATCAGTAAAAAAACAAAATCCGCAAAATTTTATTTTTGGTGCATTCCGGGAATTGGCATTCCGAGAAATGGGTTTCCGGGAAATGGTTTTCCGGGAAATGTCATAGAATCATTACGGAATACCAACCATTGATATATGTAGTCTGTCTCTTGAATTCACTCTTGAAAGAAACCTGATTTGCGGTTCTTCGGAATATACACGCTACAATCCCAGACAACCAGAAATCGCATGAAAGTTCATGTTACAACTCGTTTATTCATACTAATTACATCAAACTCGCACAACACCGTTGATAAACTCGTCTGATTGATGAGCTTCCTCGCATAAAACACTTCTTTTCTGAGTTCATTTGTACATTTTGTTTCGCCCGTACACTCGTACAAAGTAAGTCGAATCAATCCGTAGCAGCTGTCAAATCGACATTTGTTATCATAAGTTAAGTCGCATAAGATCACAGGTTAGTTCGGTGGAATATTTATACACTCGCATTGTATGTTATTATTCATCACATAATATATGCACGCATATCGCCTCCACTTTTGTACGTAGAAGGCCTTTTCGCGACATCTTATAAGTGAAATGTTGCACATACAAAGCCTCAAGGTGATTTCGTTATACGTACATTTTGGTTGTCTGGGATATAATGTACTTATGATTTTCGCGTTTGAGGAAGTGTTGATATATGACTTTCAATCATTTAATATGTGCGAGTGTCAAAGACAAGGCCTTGAAGAAATTCACTGAGATTCTAAAAGCTTTCATCACTCAGTTATTGAATTTGATGACTACAGGACAAATTTAGTAAGCATACTTCTAAATCCTTTCTCGTAAGGAAAAATGGACATATAAAAATAATGTCTGAAACGAAAAACTTTTAAACAGACTAAACAAATTATTTTTAATTTAATGTTATATTCTATTTTCCATTGAAAAAAAAAAACTACCATGGAACATATGGTGATTTTCGCATTTTATCTATGGGCCATTAGAGTGGTTCAAAAAATCGTTTTTGCTCCACACTGCTCATTCGATTCTAGATCAAATTCTGAGTGGCCTCCCAAAATTTGAACTCATTTGGATGAAAACTGAGACTGCACAAGTCCATTGAAGTTTATATGGGAATTACTATGGGAAAAGCAAGCAATTCATTCAATCCGTCATAGTGTTTGCCCATGTGCTCTTGAGGATTAGAGCTACATTGATACTGTGAGATACATTCATCAGGTACAACTTTGCTGAAGACCGTTTTCAAATCGGACGCCTCAGTAATTAGTTATTGATTTATATCCAGTTACAAATTCTTCAGCAGTGCTCATTTAACTTCTGAACAGGCAACATTGCTGCACTTGGCGCGAAAGAGAGCACGCACAAATCATGGCTACTATGTTTTACTGCATATATCCAGTGATACCCGCAGAACAGCCCAATAATTATAGCCAAAGTTTTACAACTCATTCAAAAATCAATAACCAATTACTGGGGCGTCCGATTTAAGAACGGTATTCGGCAAAGTTGTAGCTGACTATTGTATCTCACAGTATCAACGTAGTTCTAATCCCCAAGAGCACATGGGCAAACACTATGACCGACTGTATGAACTGCTTGCTTTTCCCATAGTAATTCCCATATAAACTTCAAAGGGCTTGTGCAGTCTCAGTTTTCATCCGAATGAACTCAAATTTTGGGAGGACACTCAGAATTTGATCTAGGATCGAATGAGCGGTGTGGAGCAAAAACGATTTTTTGAACCACTCTAATGGGCCATACTATACGTTATTGACTGTTAGAAACTAAAACTGCGCGTTCTCTTTACCATTTAAAGAATAAGCATTTCCATTAGCGAAACTTCATCCAATTTCAAATATATTTTAAAATTACACACATAATTGGATTACATTAGTCATTGTTGCGGTTTGCAACATTGCATCAATCATTCGTTTTAAATATTCAAATAAGGAAACAAAACACGAAGCAGTCATACCAGAAGTGTAGATACATTTCGAAGGTTTTTCGTAGCCTTCGGTAGCGCAGCAACAAAATTAGGTCTCTAATGGCTTAATAATTTATATTGAAACATTACAAAAATACATGTATCTCAAAACCACATTAATAATTTTATTCCAATCAGGTTTTCACTACTCTGTCGTGTTTCTCTACCATCTTGTAGTTAAAATTTCCCAGTCCAAAATGCAACAGCAATTATGTGCACTATTCATTGATTAAATAGAATCCCTTGGGCAATACTCGTATGTGCGAAGCGCATCCTCATTTTTCACACAACCCAATTATAATCCCATCTTGCATGTTATTGCTATCTGATAGTTGAATAATTTATTAGTGTTCCACTGTTTTCAAAGAACTATCTCACCTGCGTCACACATTTTCATTTTCATTTCACACCTTCACGTATCCGACAGCAATGTACATCTCTCGTGCAACTAAGTTCAAACCGAAACCTCCGCCGTCCTCATCGAGCCGCAAGTACTTGGAGGAATCGAAGAAACTTGCCGTAGAATTCTGTGACAATACGTCTATCCATGGGGTTAAGTATTTCGTTGGTTCGAATAGGGCTTTGATCGAAAAAGTTTGGTGGATTGTGGTGTTTCTGCTGTCACTCTATGGTTGCGGTAGGCTGATCCAAACTGTTTATATCAAATGGGATCGGGAACCGGTCATTGTGACGTTTGCTCAGAAACCCACGCCGGTGTTTCAAATTCCGTTTCCGGCGGTGACAATCTGCCCGGAGACCAAGGTGAAGGCATCGAATTTGAATTTTACCAAGACGTATTATTACAGCAGATACCCATTGCTACGGAAGCAACTTACGGACGATCAGTAAGTTGTTATGAAGAACTGAAGGTCCGAATGTAATTGTTTCGAATTTCCTAGAATCAACAAGCTGTTGGCCATGCTGCAAGTTTGTGAGTTCGCGTTCAGTGATCAATTTGACAACCAAACGTACGATGATGATTGCGTTAGTCTACTGAAGGAGATGGCTATTCCACAGGATGAAATATTCGTAGTTTGCAGTTGGAGAACTTCGTACGAAAACTGCACGACCAATTTCAGATTAACGTTAACCGATGTTGGGTTCTGTTACACGTTCAACTCCATTGCCGGAGATGATCTGTTGCGGAAAGATCAGTTGCACAATGATTTTGAGTATATAGCGGAAACTCGTTCTTCGAACTGGACTTTGCATGAAGGCTATCCACCTGGGACCGATATCGATACATACCCGAGGCGGGTGTTAGGTGCAGGAATTAAGGCCGGAATAGCCGCTCTCATCAAAGCCAATGAAAGCGATTTAGATTATTTATGCGGGGTAGATTGCACAATTCAGTTTCATTGTAGGTCATGACTAATTCCTTTTGCAGAACTCTTTTCAAGGATTCAAGGTCCTACTGCACATGCCCAATGAGTATCCTCAGCTTCTCAACCAGCATTTTCGTGTTCCACTCAATCAAGAAGTAGCCGTATCGGTGACTCCCCGAATGATCATAACCTCGGAAACCATTCAGTCGTACAAACCTAACCGTCGACAATGCTTCTTCAACAACGAACGCTATTTGAAGTTCTTCAAAGACTATACCCAGAGCAACTGTGAGCTGGAATGTCTGGCCAACTTCACACTTCGGCGATGCGGTTGCGTAAAGTTTTCCATGCCTCGATCACCCAACGTAAAAATCTGCGGAGTCACCATGGAAAAATGCTACGAAATTGCTACGGTCGAACTGTTGGAGATGGAAGTCAAGTATCGGGAAAATCCACGGCTGAAGAACCTGGACGACTGCAACTGTCTGCCGTCCTGCACTTCGGTGCAGTACAACACGGAGATATCGCAGGCGTCGTTCGAATGGAAACGGCTCTTACCCGTGGTGAAGACGTTTGGGGATTCGTTGAAAGGGTAAGAATTATGAAATTGTACTACTGTTTAACTTTATTGAGAGACCACATTTCCAGCGTTCAAGTATCCTATTTGATCGTGTTCTTCAAGGATGCTCAGTTCATTCCGGTGAAACGGAGCGAACTGTTTGGTCTGACCGACTTCCTGGCCAATTGTGGCGGTTTATTGGGACTGTTCATGGGAGTGAGCATTCTGAGTTTGGTGGAAATTTTCTACTATTGCTTCATCAAACCATTGGTCATGTGGTGTAAGGCCAGTAAGCCGGAAGGAGAAAATCAAGTACAGGTGAAAACTGTCAGTAGCTTGGCGGAGCCCATCAGTATCTGGAGATATGAAGGACAGATGTAGTTGGGTAATCCTACGACGTCCGTGCTTTTTGGTTTGCTTCAACCTTTGTAATATTTGAATTCGAATAAATTCACGTTATAATACATTCAATTTACATTTCGACTGGATCTTAAATGAATTGGATTGAATTTGGATTTGGCTTTGGCTTTGGCTTTGGCTTTGGCTTTGGCTTTGGCTTTGGCTTTGGCTTTGGCTTTGGCTTTGGCTTTGGCTTTGGCTTCCAGATTTGTGATTTGGCTTCCAGATTTGTGATTTGGCTTCCAGATTTGTGATTTGGATTCCAGATTTGTGATTTGGCGTCCAGATTTGTGATTTGATTTCAAGATTAGAGCTCTTGCTTTGGCTTTAGGCTATAGCTTCGGACTTTGGCTTTGAGCTTTGGCATTGAGCTTTGACTTTGGGCTTTACCTTTGAGCTTGACTTTGGACTTTGGCTATAGGATTCGGCTTGGGCTTGGGCTTTGGCTTTAGACTTTGGCTTTATACTTTGGTCTTTAGCTTTATGCATTGACCTCGGACTTTGAGCTTTGGGCTTGGACTTTGGGCGTTTGCTTTGGGCTTTGGTTTTGTGCTTGGGCTTTACCTGTGGACCTTGTCTTTAGAATTTAGCTGTGGGCCATAGGCTTGGGCTTTGGATTTGAGTTTTGCGCCTTAGATTTTGGCTTTTTGCTTTAGACTATAGCTTTGTGCTTTAGACTTTGGCTTTGTGATTTGGTATTCACCTTTAAGCTTTGGCTTCGGACTTTGAGCTTTGGTTTTGAGTTTTGGCCAAAGTCGTTTGACTTGGACTTTGAGCGTTTGCTTGGGGTTTTGGGCTTTGGGTTTTTCTTTTTGGCTTCGAGATTTCAGATTTTTGTTTTGGACTTGGACTTGGACTTGGACTTGGACTTGGACTTGGACTTGGACTTGGACTTGGACTTGGACTTGGACTTGGACTTGGACTTGGACTTGGACTTGGACTTGGACTTGGACTCGGACTTGGACTTGGACTTGGACTTTCGATTTCTATACTGGTTTCCATTGAATTTCAAATTATTTTATTATAGTTGTAGCAAAGAGTAGAAAAAAATATTATTGTTGTGAGCGGCATCCCGTAAAGATGAATGGCTTTTCTCCATTATATCACCGGATGATCAACCCTGCAAAAATGATTAATGTAACAATCAAACTTACAAATTGAGCTTCTGATTTAGAACAGTCTGCTACCTTGATGATGTTGATGTTTTGACCAAGGATCAATCCGCAGATGTATCCGATGGCCACGACTTCGGGGGCGAATTATTGGCTGCTTCTTCTTCTTCTTTCGAGGTAATTCCCTCCTGAACGGTCGAATGCAACAGTAATAAGCCACTTCGGCAAAACTCAGCATACTGGACCCCATCAATAGTGCAAACAGTCCACCGAGTTGAGCTATGGCTTGATTGGTTCCCACGAGTTCCCTCCGCCATAATGGGAAGTAGTGGCGATCTTTCAACGATACAAATATTAGGGCATAATCCACACTGAAAGTTGAAAAAGAATATTGAACTGAAATCCCAGGTTTCGACGGCTAAATAAATACTCGTCACGCGTGAAGTTTAAATTGTAGGGAAAGTTGTTGATGGGAACTTGAGACAATCCAACGCGATATTCGACAGAGGTGCACGATGGTAAACAGTGACAGGTTTTGAACGATTTTCCGGTCAAGCTGGCTCTTATCGCAAGTTCATATAGCTGTATGAACGAATCACGATAACACTCTATGTGACTGGCATCGCAAATGGCCGTATCAAACAATCGAGGCATGGAAAATTTCACACAGCCGCATTTGGCCAATGTGTAGTTTGCAATACATTCTACAGCACAGTTGATTTGATTGTACTGATGGAAAAAACGGAGGGGACGTTCATCAGTGAAAAAACAGTTTCTTTTGTATGGGTTGATCGATCGAAGGTTTTCCGAAGCTTTGTACACTTCTGGACTGACAGTCACAAAGGCAGCACTCAAACTATTGATGCGGAAAAAGCGATCGTGTGTCAGAGGAATTTCATCTGGAGCATGTATTGAGAACTTGAAACCCGCTTTCGTTCCCTGGAAGAAGACAAAAATCAATCAGAAGAATCCGTATCAAGTTTTATTAGGTATCCTACCAAACACATAGCGTCTTGGTCATTCCGATCTACAGCAACTGCGAATACAATCCCAGATACTTGACCGCTATGGATAGGCATTAAAACCTGTTCCAAGGCGATACCCATCCTCTCGTGTCCAGTCAGACGATGGTGCTCCATCAGTCATGCTGAGAAAGTCCGGCGAGATTTGATCCGTTCTGTAAATTTCTTCAAGGGCTAATGAATTAAACGTGAAGCAAATGCCATCATCCACCAAAGTTTCCGTCATAATGCTTTTACATGGCACAAATTGCGATCTCCATGAACAGATCACCATTACACGCTCCAGAGAATTAGTTATATTTCGTAAAGTTTCTACAACACGTTCCTTCCTGGCTTTGAACAATGTCTTCCAGTATCGTTGAAACGAGCAGACATGCGCCAAAGTCCGTACTTTCATAACACTGTCTTCATCCAACATCGTGTCATTTCGATCCATAATATTCAACGCCCAAGTCAAATTAATTACATTTACCCGTGATTTCGACAATGGACAGATTGTGATGGCCGGAAATGGGACTGTCGAAACGGGCATTAGCTCCGAACCGTACACGATGGTGACCGGATTTTCGTCCCACTTTCCGTACATTTTAAAAGTGGAGAATATGCACGCCGCAAACGAGGCACCGATCCACAGAGCCCACCACAATCTGAAAGTGTTCAGCATGAGTAATTTTGAGTTTGGTTTACATCGAAATATTTTCAAGTACGTACTTTTCTTTTTTAGTAATCTCTTGCATTGCAAGATACCGCATGGCAAATATGAAGTTTTCCGAAACATATTCATAGAGGTATTGTTTCCACGGTTTGACTCTAGACATAACCCACAGATAATGATAATGTGTGGAATCGTACTGAACGAATAAGGATCATTTGTTTGAAAATACCAAACTGAAATTTCAACATAGCTAAGGAGAGAGGTTTGTATATAAGGTCTGTGTTTGATCATTCCATCCAGCTAGAGTGTTGTTTTCAACAAAAATGAATAGAATTGGAATTTGTTTTCAGCACGAACTATTCATACATAGAGACAATTTTCAATGAGTTAATTATATTAGGACGGCTTAACCTTTTGACAGGTTCAACATGCATATATTTCCCCTATAGAAATGAATTAGAAGAGCCACTTAAACTTTTAATTGACTCCAACATGTTTATTATTATAAGTGAGATTTTCATAGAAATGATACGGCATTAAATAATTAATCAACACGCAAAGGGATTGGACAGTTTTTTTCAATTTATACATCATACTAGGTTTACACTAATTAAACATGTGAACTGCGTTGATACCTGTGATGGCACGTGGTGCTATTCAACAAGGGCTCAACTAAAACGATTTGGAATGGATATTCTGATAACTTAATGATTGGAGAGAATAACATTTCGCGACTTTCCATAAGACAAGAAACTGAAGAATACGAAGAGGCTTGAGTCGAAACTCAGTTATCGATCCCATGGGCCGACTAGTAGATAATCTCTCATAGGATTATTTCTGCCAACATTTTATTCGGGCTGAATTTTTGAAGGAGTCCCAGAAGCACGCGAAAACGTCAATGCACAAATTAAGAGGTTTCTTTTTACAGTTCCTTGGTAAATTTTCAAAGCGTTTTTTTCTACTTTTTGTTTTCATTCTTGAAGAATTTTTGCCTGAATTTTAATTATAATTGTAAACTTTCCAAAGAAATCACAATCAATCAATCAAATAAAAAAAAAAAACTGTAAAAGTTCTCATAAAACACTTAACGAAGAAGCAGGCTTTGTTCCTGTTAAAGCGTATCATCAAAGAAAGGATATTATTTAAGTTATTCTGCTTGAAATTTCTTCTTAAGTCCATAAAAATGCACAAAGTCTCTAAAACCATGCTACATAATTGCTCAATAATTTCGTTCAAGATACCAGTATACATGTCAAACAACTTCTCTACGAATTCCCTCAAGAGCTTAGACAGAACTTTCTCGGTAAACAGAATTCTTCCAGTAACAATTTATCTAGGAATTGTATCTGAATTCTGTCCAGCAACGAAGACGAACCAGTCATGGACTGAAACGGTAATTCAACGGTATTTTTTCCAGCGTTTCATCCAAAATACTTCAAAAATCAAAACATTTCTTAAAATACCACTGAAGATATTTGTTCGGTACTAATTTCTGTCAATATATTCTAAATATAGTTTTATTGAACAAACATTGCAATAACATGAAATCATATTTTTAAAGCATTGGAAAGACTTTACGAACTCATTTTTCATTTATTTAGTTAACATCCAAACAGATAACACTGAATCAACAATTTCACGCCACAATACTCGGTTCATGGCCGCATCTTTCCATCCTCGGTTCTGCCCTACGCTCGCCAAATCGATACGCATTTGAACCGTCCACCTAGCTCGCCGCGCTCCACGCCTTCTTGTACCAACCGGATCCAACGCGAACACCATCTTTGCAGGGTTGCTGTCCGGCATTATTGCAACATGCCCTGTCCATCGTATCCTTCCAGCTTTGGCCAGCTTCTGGATACTGGGTTCGCCGTAGAGTTGGGTTAGCTCGTGGTTCATCCTTCGCCGCCACACACCGTTTTCCTGCACACCGTCAAAAATCGTCCTAAGCACCCGACGTTCGAAAACTCCAAGTGCTTGTAGGTCCTCCTCGAACATCGTCCACGTTTCATGCCCGTAGAGGACTACCAGCCTTATAAGCGTTTTGTACATAGTACATTTGGTGCAGGCGTGAATCTTTTATGACCGCAGCATCTTGTGGAGACCATAGTAGGCCCGACTTCCACTGATTATGCGTCTCGCATTTCACGGCTAACGTTATTGTCAGCTGTCAGCAAGGATCCAAGGTAGACGAACTCGTCGACCACCTTAAACGTATCCCCGTCTATCGTAACACTGCTACCTAGGCGAGCCCTGTCGCGCTCGGCCTCACCAGCTGGCATGTACTTTGTCTTAGACGCATTCACCACCAGTCCAACTTTTGCTGCCAGAGTTTCCATTAAGAGTTTCTTCAGAGCTTCTACCTGCAATTTCTGCAGAAAATCTATCAAGAGTTTCCCTAGGGATTTCATCATTTAGTGATTACATCTGAAGTTCTTCCAAGGATTTTATCAGAAGTTTCTCTAAGGATTGCATCAGGAGTTCTTCTATAGATTTCATAAGAATTTCTACAGGAATTCCATCAGAAGTTCTTCCATGGATTCCCTTAGGAATAATTCTGAGATTTCATGATAAAATCTTTATGGGATTCCATCATGAACACCTTTTGGGATTTCATCAGAAGTTCTATCAGGAATTCTATCATGAGTTCTTATAAATGTTCCTTCGCTCTATCTGGCTATTTACTACGGATTGCTCCATGATTTTTTTAAAGGGATTTTCCCAGAATTTTCTTCCAGGGGTTTCTCCAGGGAATTCCACAAGGGAGTCCTCTCGGAATTCCATGAGGGAGTCATCCTGGAACCCCTCAAAAGGTATCTCTCGGAATTAATCATGGGATGCCTCCCAAAACTTATCCCCGGTTTATCCGGGATTACTTCAGTGATTTAACCAAAAATATCTAATAAGGGTTTCACCACCGGAATGCCTAAAAAAATTCCTTCCGGAATGTATCAAGGGATTCCTCCCGCAATTCCGAAAAAGGTTAATCTCAGAGTTCCTCAAGGGATTCTTCCCGGAATTTTTCGAGGAATTTCTCAGGGAAGAATCTCTTGGCAAGAATTTCTCAGGGATTCTTAAGGGTTATCAGGAATCTCTCCTGGATTTTACTAGAAATTTATTATAAGAATTTCTCCAGTAATTAGGAAATCCACCAACATATCCTTCAGTGACTGTATCAGGAGTTCCGTCTGGGATTCAAAACAGGAATTTCTTTAGTGATTCCTCCAAGAATTCCTTGAGTAATTACACCAGGAATTCCTTCAAAATTTCCGCTAGGATTTCCTTTATGGATTGCAACTTAAAATCCCCCACCTGATACCTCCAGGGATTCTATAAGGATTCCAACAAGAGGTTCCTTCGAGGATTTCAGCTGACATTCTCATAGGTATTCCACTAGAAATTCTATCAGAAACTCCACCAATGTTTTTCTGGTGATTTTACCAGGGATTCAAAAAAATCCTCCAGAGGTTCTTCCAAAACATTCTTTAAAAAACCCTTCTCAAAGGATCTCATAATGAATTCCTTATTTTCCACAAAGATTCCATCAGTAATTCCTTCAGCGACTTCACCAGTTTCTCTAAATATTTCATCACGAGAGAGGAGTTTTCCAAAGCATTTTTCCATGAGTTCTTCCAGGATTACAACTGGGAATACCACCAGAGTTTCTTCAGAATTTCCATAAGTAAAATCTACCAAAGTTTTGCCAAAAGTGCTAATCAGAAAATATTTAAAAGGTTTCACTAGGATCAGTGATGGGAAATGTACTGTCGCAAACATTTACCACCTCGACATTCACATTTTTTACACGACCATCAAAATCCAAAGGAAACCATGACCGTTCAAAACAAAAAAATGTCACGGCTCTTCAAAACTGTAATCTTTTTCTTCCTAACGTTTTTTCAAACCCGAATGCGAAATGACTCGAGCACAGTGGTAACACGATTTTTCCGGTTTTCGGGGTTTTGCATTTTTGCTCGATAAAGGCAGCATGAAATTGAACTTGTTTATATGTATCGCAACAGAATTATTGTGCTCTTGCTATTAGCGCTAAAAGATTTTAATTAATTGAGAACACACGCGAAATATTAGCGATTGAACTATTTAACATTTTTTTCAATCATTCACCTCGATATGGCTGCCCGAAAACAGTCATAGTGGAGAGACAAAAACAGTCAAACAGTGTGTGAACCGTTGGCAGCGCAACGCCTGATGGTATTGATGCTGCTGCTGCGTTGTGTTTTTGTTGACTGGCAGAATCGATGAACTGTGGCAAATTGTGATCACAGTTCCCGAGCCTGACTAGGATTTCCCTTTTTAAAATTTACGCAGGGTTATCAGAATCTCATCCAGGGAATCAACCAAACAAAGCCGAAGAGTCCATACTCTAATTATTCCATCAGGAAGGTTCTACAAAATTCCAAAAGATTATGTCTGCTAGGATTCTACTGATATTTACTCAGAGGATTATACAAAGCATTTCTCTGAATACCTCCAAGTTGAATCCCTAAAGTGACATCTGAAAGATTTTTTTTGGAAAAAAAATTGGAGGCATTTCTAGAGAAATCCTTGGACCTATGATATCACATGAGAAATGTCTAGAAAATTCCCTGGAAAAATTTCTCAATATATCTATGAAAGAACTTTTGAAGCAATATCCGAAAAAAAAAATCCTCAAGGATTCTCTAATGTAATTCTTGGTAGATTCCTTGGAAAAACTTCTGCAACAAGTACTGGAAGAAACCGATGGATAAATTCTCTTAGCAATTTCAAAAGAATATCTGGAAGAAGTAATTCCAGGACGAATGTCTCTTAGGTTCCCTTAGGGGTGACGAGAAGGAAACTTTGGAGGAATTCATTAAACAAATATTGGAGATTCCCCAGTTGAATCCCCGGTGGATAGCTTGGACGAACCAAATTTTGCGAATTGTTTCTTCACCATGGAAGTTTGATGAAGCTGAAAATTTCCAATCAGTTACCTACGACGCTACTCAATAGAGACCACAGAAACGGCAATACGTGGCTCAACTTGATAACTACAAATCCTTCCCATGATGTTCCTAATAGCTCTTACATTTTATGTTTCTACTAAAGAGGAAAGGGATGTATGACTTGATACCTTGTTTGAGTATATAATGTGTTAATAATTGAAATTTCTCTCGCCGTTCCCTTACGGTACCGTAAAATCGGGTGTAATTGATCAGACGGGTGAAATTGATCATCGTATCACACGATTTTATTTATGCGTAATGGAGAACAAATATCAATGTAAGCTGCAGTAAATGAATGTTGTTTGTCGTAACTATTGTCGAATTGTATGTTGTGAAGTTTTTTACGTTAAAGAATGTTTTTTAGTATGAAAATAATGTAAAATTTCAAAATCATTCACGGTGAAGTATTGACAAACACCTATGAACTTCTATTTCTAAGCAAGGATTTGAACATGGTATAAACCTGAAAGTTTGTGAGGATGCTTGAGATATATCACCAAACCAGATTTCATCACCAATACTCGTACCAATTAGCTCATATGGTTGTAATAATTGAATTTCTTTTGGATATCATTGAATTCCTTAGGAAATTGCATACATTTAGGCGTTTTCCGCGTAATTCTTGAAATTTAACTATTCGTTATTTATATAAATATTGCATTGTTAAGAATTTGACAAGCATATTCGGATTCAGGGAGCTCAAATTTATCATGTAGAGATGTTTTGAAATCTACCAATAATGGCATTGACAAGTGATCAATTTCACCCCGAAATGAGATCCCCTGATTTTTTACTTTAGAGATATTTGTTAACACTAAAATAACATTTGTTAGAAAATTTCGGTACATGAGTCGATGAGGCTCACCTTTGTACTTGTTATCCTGCATTTAGTTGTTTGGCTTTGTTACCATTATAGAAAACAGACTAGAAAAAACGTGAAAAATGATCAATTTCACCCGAAATTACGGTACCTATCCATCTAGTGTTCATTGCTTTCTTCTCCATGCTCCCTCTTACTTCGAGCAAATAGACCGATATGCCGATAAACAATTTCAATAATATAATTATCACGGTCGATACCTTTGTATGTAAAATAACAAAAAACGGCTAATGTGTTAATACGATAGACTTCTTCAAGCCAAGTCTAGTACACGACACTGAAGACGGTCTTACAGTTGAGATCGAAATACGCGTATCTGTCAAAAGATACATAATGTAATTGATATAAATGGTACAGTACTAAATACGGTTTTCTTTCATTTATAGGTATTCTACAAAAACAGCTCGAAGATTTATTACCATTTTTATAATTAACATAACTTCAAAGTTTCTAGAAGCCAAACACATCACATGAAATATACACTAATTTTTATAAGAAATTTATCCAAAACAGGATTAAAATTAATATACTGAAAAGAAGCGGCCACAAACTTTGGTAAAACAAGATTTTTTGGTGACTTTTCGCATGATTAGCCTCATTTTGTGAAATTTTAAAAGCATGTAGATTTTAGGCAATATGCAAATCTTATTCGCGCTTATGCTACCAAAAACATTCTCTAAACATTTAACAAGAACTAATTAGTTTTGATGAGTAGTGTTCATATGTGAAAAACCAAGCTGTGATTGAAGTGTTGTGAAAATTTAATTCAAATCTGCCCCAGTTTAGATATTGTTGTTTGCGTTTGACGTGCAAATCCAGTCTAACTGAGCTTCAAATGTGGTAACACAAAGTAACCAAAGGATACTTAGCAACCATGATCCATATCACCGCCAACCTATAAAATAAAATCAATTTTTGATTTCGCCTTCCTTGTTAAAAATCTTACCGCATTTGGTGTTTCCGCATTTAATATTTGCATTTCAAACGCACACAGCAATATAACTATTTATGATTGATTATTTTAAGGAGAAGATTAATCGAAGCCAAACTTCAAATTTTCAAGAGCACGGATCTGGAGAACCGAACATCCATTTGACCTGAAAAACTGATCGATTGGTCATCACCAGCAAGTGACCAATCGATTAAGCTTTCAGCTCAAACGGATATTCGGTTGTCCAGATTCGTGCTCTTGAAAATTTGAAGTTTGGCTTCGATTCATCTTCACCTTAAAGCGAAGTATGCACTTCAACAGAAAAGTAATCGCCTATCTCGATGCGCGGGAAATTTCTTGCAAGAAATGGTCAAGAAAAGCATTTGTCTTTGATCGCAGTACACTGAATGAAAGCTTCTGTCCCAAATTGAATGATTTGTAATTCACTCGGATGCAAACATGCATATTCTCTATTTTGAATGAATATAGAATAGTATGATGATCTTCGAAGTAATGAACAACAATCATCCAATTCTACGATGACTTTCAGTACACATCTGTATGGTAATAACTAGATAATTGAATTAAGATGACACAAATGGAAAACATACAACTTTTGAGTGATTTTATCTTATCCTATGTTCCAAAACAAAAATCATTCAATTATCGTCTGAGTTGTCATGTAGAAAGATAATGACCGTAAATGTCAAATTATCTTTGTAAACATTGAACAAATATGGCTCCAGCATCGTGGTGTTCAGTATTTCTTCGTGTATTTCACAAGTAAGTTTATAATTATCAATATTTACTTTTATTTCCAGCATATGTTTAGTATTTTGCAGAATACTACAACAATAACTTAATCTACTCAATGATGTTGGTGCCTAATAATGATTCACGACATATTTACTTCGGACCACGCTTTGGGGAGACACCTGTTCCTGAAAATATAAAATTGCGGCATGCATGGGAATACTTTTCATATTAGTGAATAAAAAGCTGAATAATCATTGTGATTGAATGAATGCATGTGATTAAGTACACAAAACCATAATTGTTTGGACATTATTTACTTAAACTTAAATTTCTTGAAAATATAAAAAGTAGCCCAGTTCCGATTGTTTACATCTGTGTATGATTTTCATTCAATATGAAACATCTTTTGGAACGATTAAAGTCATCCGAAGGCCGGATGATTTTCATCCAGTGTGATTTGTAAACAGATGATTTTGACAATGATGAAAATCATCCTGAATGTGTCTGAAAATAGGTATGGGGCAAAAATCATTCAATTAAAAAAAGTTGAAAAGAAATGTCATTTCAAATATAGCTCACTGTAGAAATTTTCTTGACCATTTCTTCCGCAGAAATTTTTACTTTTCTTGAGCGGAACAGCATACTTAGCTTAAAGCTAAGTATGCTAATTCGCCCAAGAAAAGTAAAGATATTCCTTGACTGAATGGCGTAGTATCGGTTCACAAATCTTTTATAAACCTTGATTATTAACAATCTTGAAATCAGACACTTTTATTAATGCAACCTTGTTATACCATACCTTATGTTGTAGAGTATCATACCTGATGTTGTAGAGTAACGTTGAGAGAGTACGGAAATAAAGGCAGTTGAATTCTGACTATCGTTGAGAGCACACGAGCGTATTATTTACAGTATATCCGAGATTGACGCGACTTAACATTGGCTGACGAGGTGGAAACCAGATTTTTCTCGTTCAATTTCAGTGAAATACTGCCCGCGCAAGGTTTTTGCTATCCGATATAATTTTTCGGAGATTTGTAAGTGAATTTGTGGTCGATTGCTGAAGTAAGTGTTGGAAATTGAAAAATCTTCTGAGGTGAATTTTTGTGTGGAAAAGGTTTCAAAATGGCGAAAGAGAGGCAATAAGAGTGGTGAAGGCATAGCACCGGTAACGGTGTCACAATGTTTTAGGTTATGCTGTGGATGATTTTGAGTTGAGGCAAACCTGGTGAACAAGAACGGAGAAAATGAAAAGGTGCATTGAATAAATTGTACGAATGCTGGGGAGTGATGGTTTTGATCAATTTTAGTGATGGAAGTATATGGACGATAGAAAGAAAAAGTGAAGCTTTTCGTCGATTATTCTAGTTTGCAGATGACAAACAAAATGGCGTTGTTGAGAAGAACTTGGTGTTATTTTTAACGCAGATATTAATTCTATCAAAGAACGTGGTCACAGAGGAAAAAAAGAAAATGGTGGCGGATAAATGGAGCTGTGTTTAAAGAAATGCATTTGGCCCAATGGGTAGAATTAGTGCGTAGATCGTTTTGTGCTGGGTAGTCATTTCGTTTGGTGAGTTTTAGTGAAGGAGATGAACGGATGAAAATGAAAAGCAATTATGAAAGAATGAGAAAGGTTAACATCATCTTCAAATGGGAAATCGCAGATGGTCAATAAGAAAACGTTCGAAAGGAATTTATGTTTTACCGATGAAATTTATTTTATTGAGAACGTGGTTAAAGAACGGTGACAAGTAAAAGAAACTGTGTTTATGTTTCTCCGAGAAGTGTTAAATGGTCATGATACATGATCGGTAGATCTCGGGGCAGATTTTATGTGGCATTAATGTGATTGCTGGCTGAGAAACTTTATGAACTGTGGCATAGAGCATGTTTACGTGTATGGTTAAGTGCATACACTGTAATGAACTACAGATTATCGAGTTTCCCCATTCATCAACTGGCGTTGCACCATCGTCGTTAATGTTTGGAAGACGACTAAAGGACAAGTTACCTGGTCTCATGCTCAAAGGGAATTCGGTACTCGAGGAGATTAGGGACCGCGATCACATTAGGAAAACGAAGGAGGCGGAGTATGCAGATAAGCGGCGTATGGCAAAGCCTGATGAACTAACCGTGGGAGATACAGTTGTTTTGAAACGAGTCCAGAAAGACAACAAACTCTCAACAACGTTTGATCCAGAGGAATATATGGTCATTGATCGCAGGGGCTCAGACTGTACATTACAGTCTAAAGAATCTACAAGAATCATCCACCGAAACGTGTCACATGTAAAGAAGCTATTCTCAGCAACGAATAATGGTATGGAGCAACAGGAAGAACCCAACATTAGTGATACTAGGGACAACGAGCTAGTTTAGAATTCTAAGCCTGGATCAGATGCTGACAAACTGCGGCCACGAAGAGAATCGAAGAAACCGTTATATTTGAAAGATTTCGAAATAAGCAATGTGGAATAAATAAAAGTAAGGGAGGAATGTAGTATCGGTTCACAAATCTTTTATAAACCTTGATTATTAACAATCTTGAAATCAGACACCTTTATTAATGCAACCTTGTTATACCATACCTTATGTTGTAGAGTATCATACCTGATGTTGTAGAGCAGGGCTGCCCAACGTACGGCCCGCGGGCCACATCCGGCCCGCGACCTCGTTTTATGCGGCCCGCGAAGTGTTTGCAGTTTTACCATATTTGGCCCGCTGACTTTTCTACCAACCCGAAGTTTGAACATACAAAACTGGACTATTTTAGTTTTCAATTGTGTTTCAAGCTAATATTTTAGCTTGGTAATTATTTAAATTGTTTTTTTTTTTAATCTTTGATACTTGATTTTATGTAGTATGATTCAAATTCTTTGTCTTAAATTCTGGACTTAATTTTAAGCACTGTCGATTGCAGTTTCAAATAACAATTAAAATAGTTCTACGCATATATCTGACTTGAGGAGATTGGTTTGAGTTTTTTCACAAAATCTTGAACAGGATGTTTAAAAGAATTCAGGACGCGACTTTTACGGAGAACATGGACACGATTCTCACAGAATGTTCAACTGAGTTCCATAGACTTCTAGCCAGGATTTTCAACGAATTTAAGTCATAATATTCTTAAATGCTGGGCAAAGTAACAGCATAGTCTTTTGTGAGATTTGCATAGAATTTTAAACGAAATAATAATAGAATTTTGAGCAGTTTTTTTTTTCGAAGTATTGCCCATGTTATATTAGTAGCAGAACAATAGCTTACCAAACAGAAATAAGCTTAATAACAACTCTCATTCAGCAAAAATGGTTTGGGTGTTAAGCACTCTCAAAGATTTCAATGTAGGATTTTGAAAAGATTCTTGTGTCAGATTAAACCAAAATCCTAGACACGATTTTTGTATAATCCTGGGTATTCTGACCAAGATTTTCGTAAAAGCATGATCAGGATTCCAACACATCCCGGGTCATTCTAATAATTCTTGATCGGATTCTGAAAGAACTCGGAGTAGGATTTCTTATAAAATCCTGTACGCAGCTAACTGGACTATTGAAATTCATACAATTTACCTTATGAAAGATGGAACGGTTATTGCAATACGAACGCTTTATTTATCGTTTCAGCATCACTCCTCAATAAGGCGTCGATAGGCGCGTGGTGGACGCACGGGCCTTTCTATCGTAAGGTTCGAAGTTCGACTCTAGGTTGCCAAGAAAACTTTCTTTTGTTTTCAAATTTTGGTTTCATAAGGCAAATTTATAAATTTCAACCCGATTTTACATGGTGAATTTTCATAAGGGGTTCATTCAGTCCATTCGCCTGAGTTTGGGCATTATTTTGACAGGGTCCAAAATATTCTGCAATATGTTATTATTTTATTTTGGAAGGTATTCTCTAACAGGATGCTTGTTTTAGCAATTATCTGTGTTTTGATTTCCCCAAATAAAAAAAAAAAATTAAATGTGGCCCGTCACACAAAACTATTTTCTGTGATTTGGCCCGCGGTTCAAAAAGGTTGGGCAGGCCTGTTGTAGAGTAACGTTGAGAGAGTACGGAAATAAAGGCAGTTGAATTCTCACTATCGTTGAGAGCACATGAGCGTATTATTTACAGTATATCCGAGATTGACGCGACTTTACAAATGGGTCAAGGAATTTTCTACAGAGAGCCCCCTTTGAAGTGACATTTCTTCTCAACTACGTACTGCGATCAGAAAAATGAGATTTTCTTGACCATTTCTAGAAAGAAATTTTCCACGCATCGAGATAGGCGATTCCTTTTCTTGTCAGTAGCAAACCAGCCTTAAGCTAAGTATGCTGTTCCGCTCAAGAAAAGTAAAGAAATTCCTTGATTGAATGGGTCAAGAAATTTCCTACAGAGAGCCCCATTTGAAATGACATTTCTTCTCAACTGCATACTGCGATCAGAAAAATGTGATTTTATGGACCATTTCTTGGAAGAAATTTCCCACGCATCGAGATAGGCGATTCCTTTTCTTGTCAGTAGCAAACCAACCTTTAAAGGTAAAATAAAAAAAAGTCGCAAATATATGGAGATTGTAGTAACCCGCGCGTAGGTACGGACGTCTAAATTTTTCGCTCTTGTTTTTTTTTCTGCTGTTTCGGATCATTGTTTTAGTGAATTTATTTTGAAAAGAGTGGCCTAAGCTTCGAGTTCGAGTTCGGTTTTCACGTTGCCGGAATGAATTCTCGTGTGTGTATCGCGTATGGCTACTCATTCACGGATGGAAGATTAAATTAGTGAGCCCGTTACATGCTTTTATCTTAAATGTCTGATAATTATTAAAGATATTGTAGACTCCGTGGTCGTGCGGGTAGTGCTACCAAGCATTTAACCGCATTTAATCAAAACGTGTGGGTTCGATTCCCACTTCAGTCATGAAAACGTTTCGTCAGGAAAGGTTTTCGGCTGTGTCTCTGGGTATTTCATGCTATTCCGTTGTCTAGTGTGGTGCTTCCATCAATGACAACGATAGGAATCTCACTCTTATGCATTTATACAATAGAATATGAATGGTTCGTCACTATAAGTGTCGACAAAAACTCTTGTTCATGTTTAACATAACATACCTTTCCTTTTACCTATTTAACAGAAACACCTTTGAATGGTTCGACACTAAAAGTGTTGACTTACAATAGGTTAACGTTTTCTTTCTTCATCCAATTCCATATTCGTACACCTACCAAAATTCATACGCACAACGTTCAAAACTAAATTTAGAAGCTCTATTTGATTACTGAAATGCTTTATTGTGATGTTCAGATGTAGTGAAATACATTTGGACAATTCATTAGTGAACATATATGAAATTTAGGTAAAGTTATGAGAAATGCCAGTTTTCCAATGATTTTTGCTATTAAATCCTTTAATTCGAACAATAACGTTTATTTTTGTCATTGGATCCAATCTATACATTATACTTGTAAGCTCTGATAGAAATTTAGTTGAAATATATATAGTTTACAGAAATCATAAACAGTTTTTATCCCTTTTGAGTTCAGAAAATTGTTGTGCCATAAGTTCAAAACACTTCTAAAATTATATTTTTAATCAATGTAAACCAAATTTTCATTCTAAACAACAGGTAAATGTTAATTTTGAACTTGTCTGTAAAAATAATTTGAACTACGAACTTCGTTTTACAATGAAGTACCTTAAACTACGCTGTACATACCTCCACATAATTGATGTCATCGTAATATTCAATTATCTTTGAAATAATATTCAAATTATATTCAAAATAGCACCGTATTTTGCAAATAAGGACGTTTGATAGTTTATATTGACTTAAAAAAGTATCAGTGTACGCGCTAACAAGCATAAAGTAAGCTGATACTTTTTCATCTGTGTCAGTGCAAAACCAACTGATTTTCTTTGAGCCGAAATCGTGAGATGAATTAGCAACAATCATCAACGATCCGTACAAATTTCAATGACGGCCTACTTCGCCTTAAATATGTTGATTCTTTGTGGGTAAAATGAATCACTCGATATGGGGGTAATATGAACACAATGGCAGGACGAATACTACCGGATTTTGTTTCGGATGCCGGGAGTTTTCTGGAGAAAATACAAAGAGGAACATGGACAGCCATCCAAATGGTCGCGGTTAAACGTTCCATCGATTCCGGAATGTCTGTGCGAGATGCATTAATCATGTACCAGTTGTTTATTTGACTCCCAGTATATGTTTATATTACCCCCATTGTATGTTCATTTTACCCCCAAGTATATGTTCATATTACCACCGTTACATATTCATTTTACCCACATGTTTGGAACATTGACTCTATGGAAAGAAATTTTCAAAATTATAATAATGTTGATAAAATTCTATTTCCATCACGATATTTCAACTTGTTACATTGCATAAACATCCTTCTTCAATTCTGAGCAGTTGAAAAAGAATCTGACAGCTTCATAAGCAAGAAAACATGAAAATTGCTTGGGGTGTTCATTTTACCCCCAGTTCCCTTAGATGTTGAAGAGGGCATACCATATGAAACAGTATTACTTGAAGCGTCCTTCCTTGTGGCTAACGTCCCCTATAGGCTGTCTTGGTAGTGTCATTCTCAAAACACACTAAGCCGTTCCCATAGGGGACGTTAGCCACAAGGAAGGACGTTTCAAGTAATACTGTTTCATATGGTATGCCCTCTTCAACATCTAATCCAATTTCTCTCGCCGTTTTCTTACGGTACCTATCCATCTAGTATTCATTGCTTTCTTCTCTATGCTCCCTCTTATTTCGAGCAAAATAGACCGATATGCCGATAAACAAATTTAAAATATATTCATCACGGTCGATACCTTTGTATGCAAGTTAACGTTTTCTTTAGTGTCTTATGTGTAATTTTTTGAACTGAGGCTACAAAAATCGCATCACTTACCAAGGCGAATCCTGATTATGTAGTTTTTAAACCCTCCCCACTAGCAATTTCCTTTCTGTGACAACCATGGAGGTGCAGAGGTGATCTCGGTCTCTAGTAACAATGGACGTCACACTCAGAATCTATGACAAAAGGTCGAAAGACAAAAGGTCGAAGGGACAGAAGGTCGAAAGACAAAAGGTCGAAAGGACAAAAGGTCGAAGAACCAAAAAGAAGGGACAAAAGGTCGAAAATGTCCATAAACCCACACTCATTATCCTTCCCTTCCCCGATGACCGTAAGGACGTGGCCGGCGCCGTTATTGACTTCATAATGTTTGGGGTTCTCGAAAGTGTACATTGAAGCTACATCTGTTGATTCTAGCTAAGTATGCTGTTTCGCTCAAGAAAAGTAAAAATTTCTGCCCAAGAAATGGTCAAGAAATTTCCTATGGTGAGCTCCATTTGAAGTGACATTTCTTTTCAACTGAGTACTGCGATCAAAGAGCTTTTCTTGAGCATTTCTTGCAAGAAATTTCCCACGCATCGAGATAGGCGATTACTTTTCTGTTGAAGTGCATACTTCGCTTAACCCGTTAACGCCCAAGGTATCTCACAATTGGAATTCAGCTCCGTTTTTGTTATTCATAGTCGTATTCCCATGTATTAAACATTATCAAAAAAAAATCTTGAAAGTGTGTCGTCCATATTTAGTTGCTCTATCAGTTTATTTTCGAGATTAATCAAATATATTTTCATGCTCTTCGACCCATTACAATGTAAACAAATTGAAAAAACTGCAGATGAGGGATAATTCATAAATTATGTCCCGTACAGAAAAGGAAGGAGGGGGTTACAAGAAAACGTGACTACCCATATAAAAATTGAAACCCATACAAAAAGTGTGACATAGAGGAAAATTAAGGAGGATGAATATGGCAAAACCTTGCGTGACGTAATTTATGGACGTTCTCTGATAAAGAAATTGCAACATAAAGAATCAAAATTTCAGAAACGAAAGATGCATGCCAGAACTAAACCATTTAGTGACTTCAATTCAATTTTCTGCTCTACCACGTTAGTAAGATACATACATACATACATTTCCATACATGTACATGTACAATTATGCACACTTACACCCTTTATACCAAAAACAAAATAAGTCTTACGTCAAATATTTTGATTATAAAAAAACCTACAGATGTTTCAGAATAGTCTTCAAAAAGATTCTATAAAACTTGCCAGCTGATAATGAAAACATAACTATCAAAATATTTTTGCTGGGTCAAGTTATAAGTATACAATGTGGCTTGGATCTGACAGCTATCGAAATATATATTTGGCAATATCAGAATTTCGTTAGTGCTAATCAAAAGTTAGTCCTTCAGTCCATTGACAGTCAAATATTGCACTCCAACTATTACATGCTTTACAGACGTGAATATTTGAAGCCAACATTATTCGTCTATAACGTTGAAGTTACTGCATTACTGATGTACATGGTCTTATCCACCGATAGAACCGAATCCACGCGGTCCAAGATTTTTGACACTAGAGCGGGCCAGAATACCTGGGGTGCATACGGAAGCGTGCCCGCTCGAGTGTCACAATGGTTGGACCGAGTGAGTTCAGCAGCAGGCTCTGTAATGCTACCTCAACGTGACGCTGGTTCAAAAAAGCGAACAACCATACAAAAATACGACCAAACAATGGTGAATGCGTAATCAATTGTCTCGAACATTCATTTTAGGAATTTAGTAGAATTTTCTGATTAAATTGGCAACAACGCACTGCAGTAGCGCGTAGTAAATAACTGCTTGCAAACAATTTCTTTCAAGTGCATTTATTACCTGTAATTTTGCGAATAATTATTTTTACTTTTCCACGTTAAGCCATTAAACTGGTTCTGGACTGGTTGGCGGCTATTCAATTTTACTCTCATTTAACAGCCGCCCTTCACCCTTGGAGTTCAGTTCATGAATGGATAAGTCAATTTGTCGATTTTTTTCGTTCTTCACTCCCTTCAAAAAATCATCTTTTTCATTCGACGGCTAGAAAACATGTGTTTTCTTCTTTTAGCCTTCAATAAATGTTGTCAAGGTTCATCTAAAATGTAAGAAGCATTGCATCCGAATTTCTTATTGGTTGTTTCCTTGATGTTTCGCACATAAAAATTCACAGCTAATATATTTTTTTGCGAAAATATCTCCTTTAGTTGATCATCGTTTTCGAAGATACCAAATTTTGCATCACTGGACTTCAATATAGGCGAATAAAATATTTGCCGACTAGCGCCATCATGAGAATAAATTCCAAAATGAGAAGGATTTAGGCGCATAGCTTTCTTTGGATTTCATCAGTGGACTAATATATAGGATAGGTGTACCAGTTATGGATATACTGGTTCTCTATTTCGCCATACGTGATTACTTTAATGTCTTTAAATTTTGAAAATTTTCGTGTGTTGTAGTAGTTAGATTTAAGATATATCTTGATGTTAAAACCACAGTTGCATTTGAACGCGTTCTGTTCAAAGCTTGTGGTCACGAGAGCCGTGTTCAAGTTCAAACAATTTGGATGTTTGATCACAGTGCGCTGTTCATCTCGTGGCAACCGTCACCGTCATTATTTGTTTTCTATGGACCAATGCACGAGTTCACTATCTGACGTTTGAGCGGTGCCGTGTTATTTACGTGACCATGGTAACGAGTAAATTCGGCACCGCTAAAACGTCAAATTAGTGAACTCGTGCATCGGTCCATTATGTGGTGCACAAACATCGTTGGATTATTCCTAGCAAGTAAAAATTCATTGTATGAAATATATTAAGAAATATTTTAGACCATCATCTCTGTTTTAGGACCATTCTTTTCTTAAATTGCAATCGCTTGAACGCTGGCATTACTGGTTAGACAACGGCGCTGTTTGAGACGGTATTTCTATGCTTGAGCGTCTCGGGATGTCATTCGCAGTTCAGGGTCAGTACATTCTGTTAAGGCGCAAAATATAATCTATATCGTATGACAATCTGGATTTTATGAATATACTTATGCTATCCAAATTTGAAATTTGCGTTTTTTTACCGCCCGTCAAGGGTTTTACTCGTTATTCATTGCAATACAAATAATGAACACTATCCGAATTTTGATTTGTCCTGTGATAGAAATTGATGTTCATCTGTTCATACTGAATTGAACTGCGATCCATCCACACCGATGCTAACCCTATGACTGCCATCTGATTTTAACAGCGTTCTCTGAAAGGGCACAAGCTCAGTATATGTGTAAATAGGTACTTAAGTGTTCTGAATTTTTTCAACCTTCATATGTGCGATTCCGGTGCATTCATCCCAGTTCTAAGTTGCCCCTGATCGTACAAGCCTCTACCGAAATCTTAGTATATTGTTTGGTCGAGCGTTGAAGGTCGAGGTCGAGCGTTAGTGGTCGAAAAACATAATTGCGCGAACGTCGACAATTTTGGAGATCACAACTCCATAATCAATCTAGTCATCGTGTGTGTGTTCAATGAACCGATGCACGAGTTCACTAATTTGACGTTTGAGCGGTGCCGAATTCACTGGTATCCATGGTCACATAAATAACACGGCACCGCTAAAACGTCAAATAATGAACTCGTGCATTGGTCCATAAACTGGACATGAACACGAGCAATGTGATATAAAAGAGGTGAGGAGAAAGTCGGTGTGTGATTGTATTAGTGCTGTGTAAAATCAAAATAAACATGGATGAGAAGAAGAGTGACGTCATACGGTTTCAATGGAATGCTAAGAGTGTGTACGAAACGTTTCATATCGTGGAACAAGCTAAGATTAGACCGAAAAAATACCTGCAGCTAGATTCCAGGAATAATGTTTGTTGGCAATAAACTCGCGGATAAAAATACTTTTTACCACTTTTCCCAATCAAATTGAATAAGAACTACAGCACTACATTCACATCCTTTAGCAACAAAAGGTTTTTCCAGCTCAGTATTGGTCTCAGTACTTTACGGTGCCTTCCATGGTCAGTCGTATGCATTGTAGAATTTCTTCCTAAAATAGGTAAAACAAAAGTTAAAACCTAATTACATAAACTACCTCCAGTGCCATCTTCCCGGGGGGAGTTTTTTTTTCGTGTTATTGTTTGAGAAACAACGCACAAAACAACCTTGGTAACGAAAGGGTGACTAGCAACTGAGACGAGACTCGCGGAGACGGTCTTCTTTTTCTGCGATTGCTGAGTTTTTTCTTGTTCCCCTTATTATTTACATCAATCTTGAGCAAACCGTTCAAGCTCTCACATGACCATCGCAGCAAAAAACAATTGCGTTTGAATCACACCGACGCATAAACGGCATTTTGAGTGAAATTTCATGCCAGCAAGCGTGGCAGACATTATAAATAACTAGTCTTGTGTTTAGATTTATCAGCATCTTTGGAAAAACTGCTCCACTGATTGAGGTTTTTAATAATAATTTATTTTGAATACAATACTTTTCACTGTTCCACGACGGGCTGCATTTGACGTTTCGTGACAGCGGAATCTGGGCTGCATATGACGTTGATATTTTTCCTCTTCGCGAGTCTCTCTCAGACTAGCAACGCAGCCCCAGAAACCTTCGATAACAAACTGTATGACGTCACACAAAGTCATGATGCAATGGGTTGTCGTGTGAAGACACAATCGGTGCACTAATACATACAAACAGTCGTGTATTACAAGGAATCATCTCCTCACCTCTTTTACAGCACATTGGAACACGAGAGCAATCGAAGGATCATTTGAGAACGCTCACAGAACATGAGCGTTCAAAATGCGTCTCTGGTTAAAACATTCAAAAAGATTTAAAATGTGAAATTTATCAAAATTTCACATATGGCCAAATAGGGAACCGTTATGGCCATAACTGGTACGCTTTCCCTAAGCGAACAAAATTTGTGCCCAGTAGTGCCATTAAGGCGATTTCCAGGCGAATAGGTCTCATTTAGTTCTTCAACTTTGTCAAAGTTTTTAAACTAATAGGTTATCGTCACAAATAAATAAACATACATACATACATACACTAACTGGATTGAGATATAAGCAAATACAATGTTTGTTTACTAGCGCCACCTTGGGAGAGTTTTTCAAACTACTATGTTTCTGGGCGAATATATCCCATTTAATAGGGTAATGACTGTTTATTTTGTTCTCAAACGCTAACAGTTGGCGCCAGCAGCAAAAATTACAGACAACAACCTTTCGAACATTCAGTTTCTTTTACCGGCCGCCGAGCGACTACACTGTTGTTTGTATGTCACCCACTGATTGCACTATGCTGGATTCTCAAATTTCTCAAACCTTCAACACAAGCGCATGGAAGAATGGTAGTCGGAGAACTGTCAAAACGTATGAAAAATAATAAAAATCGTAAATTGCTTGCAATTAGGAAACTGGATCAAAAAAATAGTGATTAGAAATCAAGTGTAAAGTGAAAACATAACTTTTTGTGTTTAGTTCATCTTCCGTGGTGCTTTCTTTGCTTCAGGATTTCGTTTTTACAACCATTGAAAAAGAGCCTTTTCAGTTTTGAATATCGCCCTATTGAATACTTTTGTCGAAGACACCAATTTCGAATCTCATCGCTGGACTGAGATATAAAAAAATGACCACTAGCGCCACCTTTTGAGTATTTTCCGAACTAATAAGGTTCTAAGCGAATAGGATTCATTTGAACACATTTGTCGAAGACACCAATGTTGTATCTCATCACTTAACTGAGATATGAACAATCAAAAGGTTCGACCACTAACGCCATCTTTTGAGTGTTTTCCGAACTAATAAGGTTTTAGGCGAATAGGTTTCATTTGGTTGATCAACTTTATCGAAGACACCAATTTTGTAACTGGACTAAGATATAAGCAAATAAAGTTTTGGCTCACTAGCGCCATTTTGGGAGTGTTTTCAGAATATATAAGGTTCTATGCAAATAGGTCTCATTTGGTTGTTCACATTTGTCGAAGACACCTTTTTTGTATCTCATCGCTGGACTAAGATATAAGCAAATGAAGTTTTGGCTCACTAGCGCCATCTTGGGAGCTTTTTCCGAATTTATAAGGTTCTATGCGAATAGGTATTATTTAGTTGTTCAACTTTGTCAAAGACACCATTTTTGTATCTCATCGCTGGACAGAGATATAAACGAAGCAAATATTTGTACGTCAGAAAGTTGTTTCATATGTTGCTTATGTATGCAACATTTGTTGGCGACTGTGCGCCACCTGGTGAGGTAATTCTGAATTAAAATAGTTACCAAGTGGAAGTCAGCAGTCCTGTGATCAACTTTGCAAAAGACAGTTTTCTCGTAAACCTCTTTATTTTCAAGATATTTGCACTACAAGTACTGTCCTATTTATAGGATGCTGGGCGTTCGGGGCTTCTGTCCTATTTTTAGGACGCTGGGCGGATATGGGTTAACCACGGAGTAGCAACTACGAATTGTAGGGTCATCAATGCTCCTGCTTATGCTTAAAATGAAAAAAGTCGCAAATGTATTGTTCAATACTTTATGTGTACATACGATCCACATAATCCTGAAGCTTAAAAGTTTACCGATTTCAATTGAACATTCACAGTACCGTAAATTCGGGTGAAATTGATCAGTAGGGTGAAATTGATCATCGTGTCACTCGATTTTATTTCTTCCTAATGGAGCACAAATATCAATGTAACCTGCAGTGAATGAACGTTGTTTTTCGTAACTATTGTTGAATTGTGTGTTGTTAAGTGTTTTGCGTTAAAGAATGTTTATTTCTATGAAAATAATGTAAAATTCTAATATCATGTGCAGTGCAATATTGACAAACATCCATAAACTTCTAGTTCTTAACAAGATTTGAACATGGTATAAACCTGAAAGTTTGTGAGGATGCTTTAGATATATCCCCAAACCAGATTTCATAACCAAAACTCGTACCAATTTGGTCATTCGGTGGAAATAATTGGGTCCTAAAATTTTTAATGAAATCTTGTTTTTATTCAATAACACGAAAGAGCATCTCACTGCAACTACTTTAGCAATTTTTCCCGCTCAAATAACGGCTATATCATGTTTAAACTTTAATTTAAAAATTGGGTCCATAAATGAACCTTGACACTTAAGATCATGTTTGACGTTCGCTTAGTCGACAAAAACACCACAGGGCTTTTAGTTTTAACACTGGGGTTGTTCCTATCTGACATTTCGGAAGGGACACGGAAAACAAAATACACCCAAAATTTGAGTTTAAGCCAAAGGATGTGACAAAATCTAAAAAAAATGTTTTTTGGGCTTAAACCAACGGAAAACAGTAGAAAATTGAGTAAACATGTGTTTTTGGCCTAAACTTAAGCGTTTGGCACTAAAATTGGGACAGGGCTTTAGGACCCTATTGAATGTCTGTTAGATATCGAGATATTCCTTAGGAAATTGCATACATTTAGGCGTTTTTCGCGTAATTCTTGAAATTTAACTGTTCATTATTTCTATAATTATTGTACTGTTAAGAATTTAGCAAGCATATTCGGATTCAGGGACCTCAAATTTATTATATAGAGCTGGTTTGAAAGCTAACAATAATCGCATTGACAAGTGATCAATTTCACCCCGAAATGAGATTTCCCGATTTTTTATTTTAGAGATATTTCTTAGCACTAAAATGACATTTGTTAGAAAATTTCGGTACATGAGTCAATGAGACTCACCTTCGTACGTGTTTTCCTGCATTTAATTGTTTGGCATTGTCAACATTATAGAAATCGGACAAGAAAAACCGTGAAAAACGATCAATTTCACCCGAAATTACGGTAGCTTATAGGGGTTCAATGCAGTGATTCCAGAAGGTGAATTTTGAATTTAAGTTTGGCTTTATTCACAAATGATGGGCCTCCCTAATGTACATGATTGCTATTTATAGAAGCAATTCAATAAAACCTGTACGAAAAAGTATTTTGAACTCGAGCTCGTGTAAATTAAAACAAATTGAGACATTAACACAAGTTGGTTTATTAGCACGAACACAATTTTACTTTTAATGTGAAATTAAAAATGTCTATTTATTATCGGGTAAATCTTCTTTTGGAGTTCAGAGAAATATTATGAATTATTAAATCTCTTCGTGACGGTTTCGATTGTTTTATGAATAGCATGCTATATTGAAGCAAACGATACAAATCTGTTCAGTGCCAGTTCAACTTTCAACTGCTGACTGATATCTCTTGCTGAGGATGATACCCAGTGTTAAACCGTGGAAACGATACCTCAATGAATATTTCTCGGAAAATTTTGTGTACGCCAATCGCTACCTCGTAATGCAAGATATAACCAAAGAAGAGAAGTACTTTTGCATTTTTTTGGCTAATTAAATTGAAGTATTGAACTATTGATTGAAAGTGCACACTTTCAGGTTATGGTGGATTCTATGGATCGGAGCCTCCTTTGCAGCGTGCACGTTTTCCATGTTTAAAATTTACGAGAAGTGGGAGGCAAATCCGGTCACTATCGTGTATGGTTCTGATCTGATGCCCGTTTCAACAGTCCCATTTCCAGCCGTTACAATCTGCCCTCTGTCGAAGTCGCGTTCTGACATTTTCAATATAACTGAGACTATCAAATTAATGGATCATAATTTCACGATGCTGGATAGAGACAGCGAATTGAAAATTCGTGCTTTGAAGCACGTTTGTCCATTTGCGAATCATTGGATGAAATTTGATAATGAAAAGAATGAGCATGTTGTTAAAAATCTTCGAGCCATGGCACAACCTCTGGAATCTACGATGGGACACTGTTGGTGGAGATCTCAGTTAATACCGTGCAAAAACATCATTATGGAACAACTGCTAGATGATGGTGTTTGTTATACGTTTAATTCATTGGCTCTGGATGAAATCTATAGAACGGATAGAATCTCTCCGGATTTTCTCAACTTTTCCAATGTAGCTTCTCCTTCGGAATGGACACGAGAGGATGGATATCGCGTAGGATCTGGATTGAATGCATATCCATATAGACCTCTTTCGAACGGCATTGTTTCTGGAATCATAATGGCAGCTTTTGCTAATCGCTCAGATCAAGAGGCGATCTGCTTGGTATTACAGTTTTTCATTTACTATTCTAAAATATTAATATTCCCTGTTATTGCTTTTACAGGGAGCGCACACAGGTTTCAAATTTGCAATCCATGCTCCGGACGAAATTGCTGTAACGCTAGATCGATTCTACCGCTTGAATAATAAAAGTGCTGCTATAATATCTGTTGGTGTAAATGTGTTCAAGGCATCAGAAACACTTCGATCCATAAATCCAATCAAAAGGAATTGTTTCTTCAACAATGAACGCCATCTCCAGTTTTTTAAACATTACAATCAATTCAACTGTATTATCGAATGTGTTGCCAACTATACACTGATGAAGTGCGGATGCGTGAAATTTTCTATGCCCCGGCTGAGCAATACGAAAATATGTGACGCTAGCAAAATAGACTGTTATAGCACTTCTCTAAATGCATTGTTTGATCTTGTTATAAAGGCACAGTTGGCCGAAAAGAATGCTCATTTTTGCCACTGTTTGCCATCGTGCAACTCCATCAGTTATCAGGTGGGGTATACGCAAATCCCCGTAAACGACTTTCCCATCAAGCTAGAATTCTTGCGTGACAAGTATCGTTTTTATTGATCAATTATAAAACACACATTTTAACTTTACTTATTTTGCAGTGTAGATCCAGGATTGATGTTCGTTTCGCTGAGAGACCGGCACTACATTCCGATGTGGCGAAGAGAACTAGTAGGAGTCAATCAAGCCATCGCACAACTCGGAGGATTGTTTGCACTTTTGATGGGATCCAGCATGTTGAGTTTGGCGGAAATTTTGTACTATTGTTGTGTTCGTAGATTGAGGAGGGATCTATCAGTACAAGAGAAGAAAACTCGTGCAAACCATCTACGGAGTCGTGGTCATAGAATTCATCTCCGGGTTAAGCCATATGCTAAGCATCAGCGATATTTTCAACAGTTCTAGGATACTCGATCAGGAATTAATATGGAATTAATGCCATATTATGTGAAATTTGATACACGTTTAGCTCATATTAAAGGATTAATTATAAAACATAGATATCAAGTGCAAATAAAATATAATAACTGAGGAGGTTAGAAGCGAAAAGGCGTAAGTGACAAACACATTGTTTTGAGACAATCAACTCTAAAGTATTTTCAGCAATCTTTCATTCTATACAAATTGTATAGAAACCGAAAAAATAGCCAACCATCTAAGAATTATGTCATGTTTTCTACTCGACGCAAAAAAATCTTAAAATACCATTGGGAAGCGTGAAAATAGTAGAATTTTTAGTATACTCTACTCAAATCCAAACAAAATGTTACTTGCGCTTCTTTGCGTTTGGGCCTCTCAACAGTGTAATGATAGGGGAAGGGGTGGTAAAATGAACACCTTAAGGAAATCATCTTGTTTCTGATAGAAAAACGAGGAAATTGTATAGTTCTATCACACAACATCAAAAATAGGGATGTAATCTACAGCAGCGACGTGGATTCAGACTAAAATAGCTAAATTTTTACATATTTTCATCACTATCAAAAAGCTATGCAAATGTTCATTTTACCTGCACTATGTGGGTAAAATGAACAGCGGTTGGTGGTAAAATGAACACCATGCAAAATACGCGAGCAAAACAAATATTTCTGTAAATGCCTTAATTGCCATTTTCGCATTCGTATATCGTGTGACAGGTACGATGATACTATATGCCCAGGAAATTCAAGGAAATTTCCATTACGAAAAGATCCTGGACCAACCGGAAATCGAACCTCTAACCACTTGGCTAAGGAACCTCCGTAGGTTGAATCACCTACTTTTTCGAATAAAAACGGTTGAAAATTTCTTATTGTGGGCTTGGTTGATAGAAAATTTGTGTACTTTCCGAGAGCTGCACGAGCATCTCAAGAAAAAAAAAACTGAAGAAGCCAGTAAAAATTCACAGCAATGTTTACTGGGTAGACTGGTAGTTTCTATCCCTTGCTTATTTTTTCGATTTACCCCACATTTAGTAACAGAAACAAATTACCAAGAACACTGTAGTCCGAAAATCCAGTAAAATTTACCGAAGTCGGTAATCTCGACTAGCAGTGAACAGCGTAGCGTCACGCAATGGATTACCTGCTTTGCTCTTGTCCACAGTTCATCAGCAGCAGTTTTTTCGTTTTGTTTTGTATGGGGAAAGACATCTAATTTCAAATTTCTCGTAAATGAAAGCATTAATCGAAAAAAATATTTTGTAGACGTGATAGTCATTATCATCACGTACAACTGGTATCAAATATTTTTTGCAAAAATAGTTCCCAATTTCGAGAAATAATTCGTTAGATGCTTTTCGCTGTACAAATATTTTTCGCGTTAAAATAACCGAGCTCGAAAACTAAAAGAAAATGTAGATACAATTAGTTTAGAAAATCCGCACACACTTTAGGGAAATCTAGGAAGTATGAAGAAGTAGAAGAAAGAAACACACGTCATGAATAAAAACATAGGTTTTAAAATTTGAATAAATTTCTAAATGTTTTTGCTGTTCTCAACCAAATTATGTATTTTAGTAATATGTTAGTGCTTTCCCTGTAACAGTTTTTTGGTCTCCGAGATTTCTCACGTTCGCGTCGTTCTACCTGTTTTTTTTCTGTTTGTTGTACGTCAGGGCAGACTGCCTGGGAAATCAGTCTCTCCACTCACGTGTCTGAAGCGGACAGGAAAATTTGAATTAGTGAGTTCTTCCAGTGATGATACACGTGAGTGGTGTCTTTGTTTGTCGGTAGAACGACGGTCAGCATCAACTATTTTTTTGAGAATCGCTTAAGGCGACCTCTATAACTGAGAAATCTCGATCCACTATACCTTTTGAGTTTTGTGTATCGTTTTCTAAATTGCTATTGAGATTCTTATAAAAAAAAAACACAATGAGGTTGGATTTCTGGCCGGGCAAACATAACTCGACAGACGGTTCTCTTCGGTGGTGCTTAAGTTGTCTTTTTTCTTGAGCCAGGGAACGGAACAGGAGACGGAAAACCTTTAGCCGTACTTCACGTTCTACAATACACTGACAAGCATTGCATATTGAAGCTGTGGAAGTTCTCTGATTTATGGAACACGTGACGCTGGAAAACCGCGCCCAAATTTTAGCAACAACGAGATAATTATCTGATTCAATATAAGAGCCCTGAAAGGTTCTGACATATATGACATATGAGAAATGTCGCCTTTCAACGAGCATGTAGAATATTTGGGATGGTTATTTGGGTATTCTTGCGTTCAAAGAACATACTCCTGATGGATCGAGGAAATTGAGAACGAAAAATCAACAGAAACACATCGAGATATGGAGATATCGAGATGAGGAGGATATCGAGTTATGGAAAGTGAAAATGTATGCAGACTTAAGGGACTTATGAAATCATCGACATAGGGAGAGATATCGAGATGTAGACCATCGAGATGTGGAGAGTCGACTGTAAAACAATCTTCTGGGGATCAGGGTCGCGAGATATTTTACTCACATAGCATCATGTGCCCAAACTCCAAGAATTTTTTTTTGGACGATCTTAACTTTCACACATTTTAGTCTGATTAGGAATCACATAAATCAATAATAAGCACAATTTATTGAAACAGCAAAAAGTAATTCCTTACAAGTAAACTCTTAATGGTAAAACCTCATTTTACGAACTAAAAACCACATTTTACGAACTGGTTCACTTCACGATCCAATTCAATTTATGAACCACTGATCTAGTTTGTAAATTGAGGTTGCAGTGTACATAGTAGAAGGCTAGTGGCGCCGTTGATACAGGCGCAGCCAGCATTTCCATCAACGGAGGGGGTGGCCAAGCGACTTCAGAAGTTTATTAACGAATTTACACAATCTTTGCACCCTTTTCTGTACGAAACGTAAAACTATGAAGGAGTCCAAAACACGTGTTGGTTCAATTTGTTGACCATTCAAAGCTTTGAAAAATTCCGGATTGAAAAAGTTAAAAAATTTCGATTGGTGGAGTTTTTATTGATCGTTAATTTCGAATATGAGGATTTCATACAGTTTCTCCAAGAATTTTCTAAGTTTGATCCCACCAGCCCGAGACGAACCAGCCACGGGCTGAAAGTCTCGTAAATAAAGTTAATAATTATAATGATCCCACCAGCATTTCTTCCAGGAAAAGCTCCAGAATGTATCCAGGCATCTTACTTTGTTTTAGCAAGCATTCCTTAAAATAACTTAACAGAAAATGTGTAGGGATGTCATTAGAGATTTTTCCAGGATTTGTTCTTATTTTACTTTCTGGATAATTTGCTCTGTCTCAATAGATGCCTGAAATTCCTGATCTCTGAGGATTGATTCAAGAATACTGTCAATGTATCTTCTGAAATCAATTATATTTTTGTTCACGGAATTCTTGCAAATTCCATCAAACTTCCCATTTAAGATTCTTCCATCTATTTGTTTTCTGGTAAATACCTCTCAATGAAATTCTAACAAGAATTTTATCGAAATGTCTTCCGCTGAGCTATGTCTTTGAGCTTTTAAGTATTTCTTACACAAATTATTTTTGACATATCTTCTAGGATTATTTTATAATCAACACCAACAGCTACATCAAGAATCAAAGAATTTCTTCCAGATCACCAACATTCTTCAATTTTAATAAGAATGTCCCCAGGGATTTATTTAAAATCTCCTCTAAAATAGTTACATTAAATTCCACAGGAATTCTCTTCTTGGAATCTCTTTAAGTATAGTTTAAAAGAATTTCTCCTGAGATTTCTGCATCAATTCTCGCAATAATGCATCGAAATTACAGCCAAACCTTAAGTAAATATTAGATGATGTTCTGAAAAAAAATTCTGAAATTATTTCTAATGCATGTTAGGAAGATTGCCTTTTTAAATATTTGGAGAAGCCCTGAAAAAAATCAAAATTTTGTTTCAGAGAAAAGCACAGCATTAATTCCTACATCAATCAATACGATACGTTTTAGATAAGATTCCTATTCAAAATTCCTATTCAAACCTACTTCTAATTGTATACTAAACATATTTTTTCCGGGAGAGCTCTTAGAAGTTTCCGAGTTTTCTATAACTTTTTTTGGGTATCTTTTATAAAAAAATCCTCAAGAAATGGAGGAAGAATCCTGAAGTCATTTCGTAGATTGAGTTCTTGATAAAATATCTGAAGGAATCCCAAAGAATTTCCTGGAAAAATTTGTGCTTGAATAGCCGTATAATATGTTTATACAATACCTAAAGGAATTTCTTATTTAGAACAATTCAGGAAGAAATAACAAGGGAAATATCTGAAATTTTTAAACAAATTACAATCTCCGGTGGTATCCAGCAATTATTTTTAAGATGCTCAAAAGTTATTTATGGGTAAATTTGACCATAATATCAAGCATTTTTTAGGGAAACTCTTCCTAAGGCAATATTTGGGGGTATTCCTGGTGCAACTAATCGAATGCTTAAAAAAGTTTCAGAATTATTCCAGTAGGAATTCTTTGCTTATCCTAGTCGTTTCTGGTGGAAATGTTCAGTCTACTCAAATAAAGTTGAGTTTCAGGCAAAACCTTTTAAAAATTCAGTAAAATTTCCGTATGAATCTTTAAAAAGAATTAATTAAAGAAATTCTTAAGAAAAATATGCAAAAATATTAATCTTAGGCAAACACGGTGGAATCCCTTCAATTTCTCAGTAAGTTCTTTGAACTCTTGAAGCAATTAATGAAGCATTCTTTATGTTAAGAAGAAATTTTTGGCAAGATTCTAAGGATGAATTCAAAAAATATATATCGGATATGTTGTTCAAAAATCTCCTTACAGAACGGGAATTTTTTTTGGCAGATTCTTCTGCGGACTGTTGATAAACTCTTTGAATGATTTCTTATAAGAGTCCACCAATGACTCCTAAAATTCTTCAGCAAAGGAGAAGCGATGTAACGCCTGCTTTGTGTATAAAATAGCTGATTCCTGGAAAAATCTTGGGCTGAAGTCTAATTTTCACTTGGACTTGGACTATCCAAAAAGCAATGGTATATAAATAACAGCTGAAATAATCCTTGAAAAATTCAAACAAAACTTCTGTGTAAATTAGTAAAGTTTTGATTGTTTTTTTCCGTCGTCCATGGGGGGGGAGGTCAACGACCTTCACATCCGCCCATGACTGTTGTCACAAAACTGATTTCAATTATTATTGCCTTAATTATGGTTTTCCATTGTTTGTTCTAAAAATTAATGTGGCCTCAAGCCCGTTACGCCCGCTGTCAGGTCGTGGAAAGCTAAACCTCGAACAATAGCAACATTAATGATTTTACTCTATAAACTCAGTGTGTAAGTCGAGATGCAGCTTGGCTTCGATGTTCACTTTGTGTTCTAGTTAGGATTATTTCCGAAAAGTTGACAACTCTATTGTTTATTAATAACTTTCTATTCAATCTTAAAACAGTAACTTTGTACACCATATTTTAATCAAAAATGTGCTTATGCTAGAGAACAAATAGCTACTCTTGGTTGATCTCACATCGGCAAGAACATCGTTGTTCATCTTCATTGTTGTCAGGATTCTTCCGCTTTTCTAGCATCCACATTGCAACCGGTCTCAAGGTGCAATAGTAAACCAGCTCGACCATGCTTACCAAGCTGGCCCCCATGAACAAGCCCATCAACCCTCCGCAGTTGGCAATCAACTCACTCACACTAGTTCTCTCTTTGCGCACTAAAGGAATAAAGTCCGCCTCCCGGAAGTAGATCACCATCTTGGACTGATGCACGCTGTAAAGAATTACATAGTTTATATGCTTGTAAGTTTTGTCTAGAAGATTGCCGAACCTATCTGTCATTGGTCTTCGCTCCATGTAGTTGAAAAATTCGCCGTTCTGCCAATTCCATCCGGCTTGTGACACTTGGGTTTGATATTCTATGTAGTTGCACGTTTGTAGACAGTTGCAGGAGTCCGATCTGAATCTGGCAGCCCTTTTGGAGATATGCGATACAGCCGATTGATAGCATGGGGCATCGTGAAGCGTACAGACTGGAGCCCCCTTGGGGTGAGGCATCCAAAATTGAACACAACCGCACAGATGATAAGTATAGTTCGTCAAACATTCCGTTTCACAGTTGATTTTGTTGTAGATTTTGAAGAAACGCAAGTACCGTTCGTGTGTGTAGTAACATTTCCGCTCTTCCGGTAGATAACGTCGTACACGATCATTCGTGGAAATAACGTTTGGAGTTACCGATACAATCAGTTCCTGATCCAATGGAACTCGGAAGTACTGGTGGGAAACTAATGGGAATTCGTCAGGCATATGAAGCATTACCTTATACCCTTGAAAAGAATCGCCGCAGAGATAGTCCAGGTCACTTTTGTTGACTATAAGGGTTGCTCCGAGACTATTGCGATATCCTCCGGAAACTATTCGACGTGGAAAAGCGTTACTCCCGACATTACCGTGGAACCCTTCGTCAAGCTCCCAATCTGAAGAACGCGTCTCGGAATTCAGATTGTACCTTGGATCTAGCTGATCTTTCCGGAGCAAGTCGTTGTTTGCGATGGCATTGAAGGTATAACAGAAGCCTTTCTCGGTTAGCGTTGTTTTGAAGTACTTCAAACAAGTTACCCCTTCACCTTTCCAACCGCAAGAGTTGAAAACTTCGTACGAGGGAATGGACATCTTTCTGAGCTGAACCAAAACATCGTCGGAGTAGAATGGCGTTTCGTGCTTATCGTAGATGTTGTAATCACATAGTTGTAGTAGTAATAGCAGTCGTCGCACACTGGAGAATAGAAAAATGATCTAGATAATCAGTTTTCACAAAAGCACAATTACCACTCACCGTTCTTCATCAATGGTTTCATTCAGTTTGTTTTTGCGCACCAGTTCGAATGTGTGCGACATGTTCAAAACGGATGACTTAACTTTAGTTTCGGGGCAAATCGTAACCGCTGGAAAGGGAATTGAATAGATGGAAGACGTTTGCTGGTCGAAACTAATAATGATAGGATCGCGTTTCCGTTCTTCGTAGACGTTGAATACAAGATGGCCACAATAGTATAACGCTACTCCGAATACACAAAACCACCATATGCTGAAATGAAACGGTATGTAAAGTGTCGGTTTGTAATTTGTGTTGTGCTTGCTATTTGAGTTATCTGTAATTACCGTTCAATCAACAGTTGGTTTGCACTGCTCAGAAAATGTTTACATCCGTGGATAGGTGTGATGTCACAAAACTCACATGCACTTTGCTTGGTATACTCGGCAACATTCTCCAAAGTTGGTGTTTGCATCGATGGAAGGTTTCGTTTTGTATCGTTTGGATTTTTTATTGATATTTGGTCTGACATTGTTCGTCCGTTTTTGAAAATTATATTTCTACAAGCAGTTATATTCGCACTCCAAAGCATTCAGGGTGCATAAATATTGGCAATCTAAATCGTATATTTTTCATTAAAGTTTATGCATTTCAACTATCGATTTTCACATTGGTCGACATGAATCCGTTGTTTTAATCAGAACTAACTAATTAAATGCTTGCAACAACTTGAATTCGTTCACTACTTTTACTTATAATATGCAAGTGTATTTCAAATCTTTGTACTTTCTCTTACTTATTAAACTAAACGAGCTTCTTAACCTCAGCTTCAGTTGAATACTAATGAGAACTGTTCTTTTTTATGTTTCCCCATCGCAATGTGCTGAAAGCTTAATACGCGTGAAAATGAGCTTAAAGATAAGGCAGGTACACTGTGAAATTTCTTAAGTTTTTTACTCGACTTCAAACCAGATGCTTTCTACATTTGAATATGGTAAGTTTTCAAACATTTATCATATTTATAGCCAAGAGTTTTTGCAACAGTGATACGTATTTCCAGTAATATTGAGAATTCAGTTAGGCGAGAATACATATATCTCATCACTAACCTAGCATCCTTGCCATGACAACTATGAATATGCAGAGGTATATTCGATCTCTAGTAATATTCCTCTCCTTTTCTGATCGTGGCAAGTGCCGTTATTGACTCTTAGATTTTGAGCTTAGAGAATGGAATTTAGAGAATGGTAAGCTAATCCTAAGCCCCATCAATAGGATATTTGTGCAACTTGGATTGTTCTAGTCAATCATGTAGTAGCAATTATAAACTATACGGTAATTTATGCTTATGCTTTTTCCTTTGCAAACTTAGTGTCTTTTTATGTAGATAGTAACTATAATTCTGAAGTTATTTAAGATTCCGTTCGAATCGAAACGTTTTGAAAAACCATCTTGTCAATTTTCTGAATTTTCTTTTAATGATACAAATTGGTCATGCCATACAAAGTAATAACAAAGAGGTACAAACGTATAATCGGCCATCATAGATATCTACAAATAGTTGGTAAAATGTTCTTGCATTTTGTATGTGTAAAAATGCCTATTTAACCAATTCTATCACCCTATAAGAATATGGCAAAAATTCATAGTTGTACCGTAAGGACGCCATTCACCGCTCATTTAACAGCATTTCAACACAATAAATGCTGCCAAAAATCGGTTTTTTCAATATTTTTCGCAACTTTTTGCGCTAGACGCTAGATAAAACATTTGTTTTTGTAGGAAAGAAGTTGAAATGAAAACAACGTATAATGGTATGGATTAACATGTATGGCAATGATACATGTGTAGGGCGCCATTCACCGCTCATCCCAACTATGAGGCTGTAAATACACAACTAGTAGGATATAATTTACTTTCACTAGCTGGTTGTTATCTTTGTACTATAGTACAACAACATATTAAAGCGTGGCAACTAAGAAGCATTTTTCGATCTGCCATAATAAATTCATTGTTCAACTCATGTTTACCGCCTTGAAAAGCCTAAAGTTATTTTTTTATGAATAGTATATAATATTAAATCATATGAACTTCATTCTGATACAATCCATTCTGATATACTAATACATGTTGATGACTTTTATTGCGAAAATTTGTTCAGATTTTTCAAAATAATTCAATGAGCGGTGAATGGAGCATGAGCGGTGATTGGCGTCCTTACGGTACTTACTTTCTTCAATTTTTATCTTCAAAACTATTAGACAAAGTGAAGCTAGGGGGAGGACAGCTTTGCTCTGAGTAGGGTATGCGCATCGTGCAACTCTCTGAGTTACCACTTTTGCTCAGCAAGCGGCAAATTCAGTCAGATGGCAGATTTGATTCGATTTTGCACCTGGGATTAACAAATGTAGGATTTTTTTTCTTAAGGCTAAGTAGCCCGTCATTCATTTTGGCAGTGATGATTGAAGTGCAGCTCGCAATTTCAAAGTAAAAAATCTTAGTCTTCATAATTCATATTGCTTTCAAAATGTATCATTAGATGCGTTTACATGCCGATAGTATGCTGATACTTCACCAGCAATGTCAGTGCAACCCAACTAATTTTCTTTAATTCGAAGCCGTAGAATGAATTAACAACAATCATCTACCACGCGTACAAATTTCAATGACGGCCTACTTCATCTTAAGGCTGGTTTGCTATTGACAAGGAATCGCCTACCTCGATGTGTGGAAAATTTCTTCCCAGAAATAGTCCAGAAAATTACATTTTTCTGATCGCAGTACGCAGTTGAGAAGAAATGTCATTTCAAAGTGGCTCTCTGTAGGACATTTATTGACCCATTAGGTTAAGGATTTTTTTTTACTTTTCTTGAGCAAAACAGCATACTTAGCTTTAGACGTTACAAGTGCAAAATGGTACGAAGAAAGCGCCTCCGTATCTATTGTCAAATAGTTCGAGAGATGGAAAATATTAGTGCTGAAACATATTCTTGCTTAATTATGGAGAATTTGAATCGAATCTCAAAATTTCACAAATATAGAGAATCGGATAGCCGTTCTAGCTGAAATCTTGTTCGTTGGTCACTTGCTGGTGATTATCATTCAAATAAATTTTCAGCCTCAATGCCAGTTTGGTTCTCCAGATTTGTGCTTTGGATGATTTGAGATGTGTCTGTAATTTTCTCACCTCAACCTCTTACTAATTGCAACATTATTCTTGAAAACAACGGCCTTCGTAAGAATAACGAACTATAGTATGTTTTAGATGTAAATTAGAATGTAAATGAAGCAAATGACGGATTTCACGCCAACTCGACACGCGATTGGCAGTACCCCTTCAGAATTCAATGAAACTTTCTAGGTGTGAAGACTATGTGAAACTAAGATACTTTACATGCTTTGTTTTTTTCAAAATCGATTTAGACTAACATTTGGAAAGGGTCAAAGTTTTTTTTTACTTTTTTTAAACCCGTATAACTCGAAAACGATAAGACGTACAAAAAAGTGTTGTATAGGGGACTGTCGTGAAATTTCCTGATGTTTTAGAGAAAAATATTGAAAAAATAAAAACACATTTTCTAAACTAAAAAAAAAAATTATTCAAAACTTTAAAGTCGATTTAAAAAAAACGGCCGTTTCAGATTTTGATCATCCTTAAGCCAAAAGTTTCGTAATTAAATTTACTAAAAGTCGTCCATACATTGCAAATTGGGCATATTTGAGGGAAAAAAGTTTTTCAAACATCGATTTTTTCAAGTCCAAAATGAATTTTTTATTTTATTTTTATTTAGCTTTAAATAGTCTAGTGTGATCATATTTTTAAGTGATAAATAAGTTTTAATCACAAAATAGATCATTTTTGTTTTATTGGGAGTAGTTAAAAGAAATAAAACGGAATTATACAGTTTTTTTTTTATTAAATTCAATTGATCTCGCACCAAACCGCTTATGAGAAAATCAACTCCGTCTAACAATACGATGGGTTTTTTATGGTTGGAAAGATATCACAATAATATTTCATGTCTTATTTGGTCAAAGCCAATCTTAACAGGTGTCTGGAAAGGGTCAATATTATGTTTATGAAAAAAGTCGTGGTTTGTTTTTATTATTATTATTGCAATATATCCTGGTTCTTCCTCTTAATTGGTATACCATTACAACACTTTGATATACCTCCATACAACACTTTTTTGTAGGTCTTACCGTTTTTGAGTTATACGGGTTTAAAAAAAAAAATAAAAAAAATTTACCCTATCCAAATGTTAGTCTAGATCAATTTTGAAAAAACAAAATATGCAAAATACCTTAGTTTCACATACTTTTCACATCCAGAAAGTCTCATTGAATTCTGAAGGGGTGCTGCCAATCGCGTGTCGAGTTGGCGTGAAATCCGTCTAAGCTAATTTTAGTGTGTGCCGCTCGACGATGGACCAGATGTTTACCTTGTGAATAATCCTGGATAAATTCATATATAAGGAGTATAACTTGCAAATTCAACATCTGTTTATTGATTTCCATGCGGCGTTCGACTCAGTGAAAAAAAAATGAGATGTGGCAAATAACGTCTAAACATGGTTTTTCGGCGATACTGAGTAGGCTGATACCGTGATGAATCAAAATCCGGACGGGACCAATATCCGGACACTCTGGTGAAATTCAATAATTTCAATGTTAAATATCCTTTAAAAATGTAAGAATATTTTTCGTATAATAAATGTTAACTACCGTTGACCATTGTAACGTGAATTGACATCAAGTTAGCCTTGTAAAACAACGGTAAAGTTAAAAACAACAGTCAGTTTCACTCGGACGCGTTTATTTTCGAAATTAACGAAAATCGAAGGAATAATACTCAATGCACCATCGCAATTCGGCAATTATTGACGCGTTTCTTACGTTTTAATCATTTGTAATACATGTTCTGTAGTGATTTGTTTGTGTCTTTTTCTTGATAAATAGTTCAATAGTTTTGCAGAATTTACTGAAAATACACATAATTAAGTGCTAGAAGAAGACTGTCCGGATACTTATACGTGTGGTTTTGAATCCGGACACAATACTTTAACATCTATTTTTCCAAGAATCAACAATAAAATAATACATTATAATTATTCGAAAACCTGGAAAAAGTGGTCAAAAGTTATATTACTGTGATGTTAAACAATATAAACTGAAAATTAGTGTAAAATGTGTGTAAATACTATGAGGAATTATGCACATATCACAATATATTTTGAAGACTTCAAAAACAACGTTTTATGATGTTTCAGGATCATCCAACAGAGAAAAAATATGTTGTTTACAAATCTATCATTCTGTGTATCGTGATTTGAAGGTGTGTTAAATATTTTTAAAGTTTTATGTGAAAAAAGCTGTTATTATTTGAATGTCCGGAATTTGATGCATAGATGTCCGGATTTTGATTCATGTGTCCGGATTTGTGGACACGACATGGTACAGAATTAACTAAATTTTTACGGTATTTTCAAAAAATTCATTGTAAATTTTGTGAAAATTATCAAGTTCTATCCTAATAGTTATCGTTTAATAGCAATACATTATAAAATAACAATTACATAATAAAATAACGATTATCCAAAGCATTTGAAAATGCGTATAACCTTGGGCGTCCGGGTATTGATGCAGCACGGTATGTGCTATAGGGCTCTGCACAAAAATAATTGTCTCTCTTTCACTCTTTCACGAAATTTGTAAACAACAAGGCCAGTAAACGTCAAGATCCCATGCAAAATCAAAACAGTGCAGAGGCCTATGCTGGATATGCTTAATACGGACACTTATGGCCTCAGTGAAGTATTACTCATCAGAAAGCATATAAAATAAATCATTCTGTATGATTTATTCGCGTTATCGAGCCTTCAAAACACTTAAATTTCGAATGGTGAGTGAATATTCTTATTCCGTAACATGAATAATTTTAAATAAATAAAAATGTGTGAACTCTTGATGATTCTTATTCCGGACGCTTAATTACTTTTGCCTCATATTACCTCATAAAAAGAAAAGTCATCACATCAATTGAAATCGTCAAACAACTAAAGACACGTTCAAGATACTTGTACATTATAAATTTGCATACGTTTCTATGGAAAATGCTTATTGAAATGAGCTATGAAAATGGGAACTTTGAACAGCAAAAATTGAACCATTTCGTGTGAAATGTTTCCCATACAAAGCAGCGTGTCCGGAATTAGAAGCTGTCCGTAATATGAATCAAAACGGTATCAACCTCGTTCGTGACAGATTGAAGCAGGTAGACACACTTTCGAATTTACTGTTCAACATTGCACTCGAGGGTGTTATTAGAAGATCTGGCGTGCAGTGAAACGGCACTATTATCACACGGTCAGCGAGGATATACCTGACTATTAATTCTATCAAAACGAAGTACAAGGTTGCAGGAAAAGATAGAGGCCGGCTTGATAGAATACGCTGGCTGTGTGTAGTTGAAGAGGACCTGGCGACCCTAAACGTTCGGGTTAACGTTTTTCCGAAAGAATTTTCTTTTTTCGTTGAATTTTTTTTTGAGTATGTTTGGAAACATATTGTAGAAATCGTACCAGGAAATCTTGGATAAATCCAAGAAAAAATATTGGAAAAATCATCAGATAACTGTCACTAAATTACCTTGTATGATACCTGACAATGTTTTGCATTCTAATATAATCTAATCTATGTGCTTGCACAGCCAATATTGAAAAGCATCCTGGAAATTCAGGTATTTTTTTTGTCAGTACTAATAATAGAATAGTGGGCTTAATGGCCGTATTTAGCCACATTGAGACAAGGAGTGTGGGTTCGATTACCGCTTCAGCCTGGAAAACTTTTCGTTATGAACGTATTTCAACTGTGCCACTGGGCGTTGCATGCTAGTCCATTGTCTAGTGTGGTGCTTCCTTCAAAGGTCATAACCATGCACTGGGAGCATTAACGTTTCCGTGTATTTTTTTAAATACAAGTAGAAGAGCTCTAATGGCGCTGTTGTCACAAAACACAATTATTTTAATTATAGTTATTATTGAAGCTTTTGATTGTATTTTCAGTGCCATGTTCTAGAGAATGGTTTATTTCGGTTGACAAAATTTGTTTGACATTTATAGACCCGGTACTCAAGCTGTCAGAGCGTGTCAAACTAGATGTTGGTCACACGAACAGTCGCGACATTAGCATTCTAAGGCTAATGCATCTACTGTATTAATATTTGCAGAATATCTGCGATATGACAGGCCCACTGTGCAGACTTTAGGGTTAAAGATAATTACAAAAATGACGATTAGGTTGTTCATGGATCAATAAACTAACAGCCAAAAGAATTTCAATTTAAGGAAAGAAGAAATTGAGACAACCGTACCAACCGTTTCGATTCAGGGTTATAGATAAAATCGTTGGGAATGGCTTTGCTAAGAAAGTTAATGCACATTCCATTGTTGTTCTCCTGGGTTGGGACATAGGCATTTCCCCCTCATGTCCTGGCACAAGAGCCTTGGTTTAAGCGCCTTTGCCCACTCTCTGAAACAAGATGAAAATTTATTTTGCCCCTTTCCCGCAATACAGGAACCAACACTGTTTCCCATAAATTATTTAAAAAGAAAACATTTGTGAAAAAAACATGATTCTAAAAAATATTAGTCTATAATGTTAATTATGAATAACAAGAATATGAAAACATGATTCATCTGACCAAATATGAGACCATGTATGTAATTTGATCCAAAAATTATGTTGCATGTTGCAAGAATACCGGACAGCAACCCTGCCAAGATGGTGGTTGCTTCGGATCCGGTTGGTATAAGAAGGCGTGGAGCGCAGCGAGCTAGGTGGGCGGATCAAGTGCGCATCGATTTGGCGAGCGTGTGGCAGAACCGAGGATGGAGAGATGCAGCCTCGAACCGAGTATTGTGGCGTGAAATTGTTGATTCAGTGTTATTTGTCTAGATGTTAACTAAATAAATGAAAAAATTTCCGATTTTATCTCTGATTTTTTTTCAGTATTTTCTTCTGCGATTTCCTCCTTCAGAAACTCATTAAGAATTTCATTTGGTTATTCCTTTAGTAGTCTTTTCAGGAATCACTCCACAAATTTTCTATTCACCAAATCTTGTATTCACCATCTCGAGCAGATTTCTCAGAAATTCCTACAGGTATTTTTATGATATTTTAAATTAATTTGTCGAGAAACCTTGCTGTATGTTTTTCCAGATATGGCCCAAGTTTTCACCATAGATATTGTTTTTGGTATTGTTCCGAATATTTTTTTCTAAAATTTCTCTAAAATCTCATCTAGAGTTAAATCTAGGAGTTTTTTTTCGTAATTCCTTTATTTATATAATCAAACAAGACGTTCTCAATAGAAAGCAAGGTAACTTGTTATGTCTCATTTCGAAGTATTTTCCGTAGTCCATGAAAAAAGATATAACAGCACTGTTTGCTGAAGTTTAATGTAATTTATTTCAACCCAAAGAAATTTGTCTTTTTAATTTTGGTTTAATCTCATAATTGGAACAATTTTGTCTTTACGATTCCTATAAGCATTTTTTCGAAGAATCTTTCATCTTCCAGATAACCTCCAAGGAATTTTTATAAGTTCATCAGAAATCTCTTCCAGTGATCTCTCCAGTTAACATGTTTCATGTTTTCAATACCTTGTTCTAAGTACTCGCAAAAATTTCCCATGGATTGAGTACTTTCTGAAAGTATTATAGGTATATCTGAAAACTTTTGACAGAATTCCGGGCTAGATTTTTAAAGAAATTCAACAAGTAATACAATGCTATATGTCTAAAATATTAAGGATTTTCTTGAGAAACCGTTATACAGTTAAACCTCCATGAGTCGATGTTCCATGACTCGATATCGACTCATGGAACCATACTAAAAACAAAATTTCATGGTTACTATGATGGTTCTTTCAAACGACATTCCAAGGCTTTTGTTTCCACTACTCGATATTTCCATGAGTCGATGGTCCCTTCAGATATCGACTCATGGAGGTTTTACTGTGGCAAAGATAAAATATTAGTTGCAAGTTAAATGTGAAATAAACTAAATAATACTAAAATAAATTCATAAAGTATTTCTATAATAGATTTCTGTATAGTTCCTTGAGATTTCTGAGTGTTATTCTGTGTTCAGTTTTGATGACTTCCATCAAAAGGCTTCAAAAAAATCCGGCGATACGAAAGTTGGAATTCTATTGCAGCATATTTTCATACTATACTGTGCATTTAATCCATTTATGTTTACAAATTTTTTACTATGTTTATGTTGGGGAGGGGGAGAGTCACCTTTGGCAGAAACACACAAAAATTGACAGCAGCCTTAATGCTCGCAGCTTCAATGCTGAAAATGGTTTATTCAGTATAAATATTACAAATTACAATTATTATAGTTACATACATTTTGGTGTTCACTTCGCACTACCAAAGAAACGGCCTCCTGAACTCTTCTCTTCCAAAGAACACTACTGACTATTTCTCTATTGCAGTGTTGCCAGTTTCACAAACAAATTCCGTCACAACAGTTTATTTATTTATTTGACGTCAAACATTTTGTAGACCATTCTAAATTACATTGTGTTCTTAATATCTATGTGTTTATATACTATAAATTTGTTGAGTATACTCGATTCATAATACATTCCTCAGTTACTATTGTTTTGTATATCAAAAAAGTACTTTTTCAGTTTTGTTCGAGACATGTTAACATCAGTCATTTCACAATACAGATTATATGTAGTCATCATCTGATTCAACGGACTAAATTTAGCGTAGTTCGTGCGATGATGACCTACTGCGAACAAGTAACGATTGCGCAAGTGACGAGTAGGAGGATAAAAATTCAGTTTTGAAAGTATATCAGCAGAATCAATGCGATGTGAAACAATATCGTTAACAAAAGAAACCATAGCATAATCACGACGCACTTTCAGTGATTTCATATTGATAAGCATGCATCGTGATTCATATGATGGTAGAGGAAGTACTGACCAGCCTAAATTACGTAGTGCGTATAATAAAAACTGCTTTTGTATCGATTCTATACGTTCTTCATGTTTTTTTGTGTAAGGTAACCAAACAATACTACAATATTCTAATATTGATCTTACATACGCAACATAAAGTATTTTTAATGTGTAAGGATCACGAAAGTGTTGACCAAATCGTTTTATGAAAATGAGCATATTTCCTGCTCTATGAATTATTGCATTATAGTGATCTACAAATGATAGTTTTGATTCTAAAATAACTCCTAAGTCTCTTATTTTATCACATTTTTTTACATGTTCGTTTCCTAAAACAATAGACATATTTGGTGAGGTTCGTTTTCTGCTATAACTTATGAGGTTACATTTTTTATATTCAATTATATTTTGCAGCACCACGTGTAGAAAATTTGAATCTCATTCTTAAAAACATTATGATCGTCATCATTCTTTATTTCTAAAAATTTCTTCATGTCGTCAGCATATATAAGGACCCTCAGTTTGTTTAGAATATAAGAAACGTCATTAACATATAAAATAAAAAGAAGAGGGCCTAAGTGTGAGCCTTGAGGTACTCCAGATGTAACATGTATTGGATTTGATCTTTTCCCATTGAATTTTACTATTTGCTGACGGTCGTTCAAATAGGACTTGATCCCCGTAAGGAGATTCATTTCGATTCCCATTTTTTCAAGCTTGAAAGTCAACATTGGAATGTCCAGTTTATCAAATGTTTTACTAAAGTCAGTGTAAAGAGCTTCTACGAAGTAACCTTTATCCATTGCACTCAGTGAGTAACTTACAAATTCCAGAAGGTTTGTTTGTTATACGAGTTTTTATTTGGGCAAACATATTTTTGATTACAATTGACTCGAAAAGTTTTGGAATACATGACATAATAGCAATACCGCGATAATTTCGAATGTCCGATTTCTTACCTGATTTATATATTGGTATGAGGAATGATTTTTTCCATACCTTTGGAAGTTGGCCAGTTTGAAGAGACATATTGAATAACCAAAATAATGGAGTTGTGAGTTCAGTTGCTAAGTTTTTTATGAATCCAGGTGGAATTTCATCTGGCCCTGATCCTTTAGTGGCGTCCAATTTTTTAAGACCAAACAAAATGTCCAGAACATTTATAAAATTAAAACGCCAACATCACTCGGAAAGTCAGCAAAATGTAAAAAGTAAGAATAATCTCGAACGTTTTCCGAAAATGTTGAATAATTTTCTTGAAAAAAAATTGCGAAAAGATTGCAAATATCTTCAGAATTATTTCCTACTTTTTCATCCAAAGTCATTGTTGCTGGAAAATTGCACAATTTAAGTTTAGTTTTAACGTAATTGAAAAAAATCTTTGGACATGACTTTATTTCATTTTCAGTTTTTATGTTGTACTCGGTAAGTGCTGTAGAAATGGCTAAATTGAGTTGGTCGCAAATAACCAAATATTTTTCTAAATCGTCTGGTTTTTTATATCTTCTGTAAACTTTGTGAGCTTTTTGTTTTCAATTTTTTAAATTTATGATTTGCTTGTTGAACCAAATTGGATTTTTTGAGTTGTGATTCCTTCGTCTCTTCTTAACAGGTACTTCCTCCCTAATGGTTTCAAACAATAAATTGTAAAAGATTTCTATTGCACATTCAATATTATTTTGATTTTTCAAAACAGATTGCCAATTTGCGTTATCTAATTTCAGTCTAATATTAGTATAATTGGCTCTACTATAATCGAAAATATTATCATACACATATTCGTGAGGAGTATGATAAATATGCATTAACATAGAATATTCTATTGCCGTGTGAATCGCTTCATTTTTCCATAATGGTGAAATTAACTCACTTACACAGAAATCTTCATGCATATTTGTCAATAAAAAATCTAGGAAACAGTTTTGTTTATTTTTTACGTGATTTATTTGATTAAGACCTAAGGATGCAGTTTTGTCAAAAATAAGTTGCAAAGTTTCATTATCGCCAACAACAGGGAGTAGAATACTCTCGTTTTCAAAATCAGGAATGAAATCTGCATTACGTTGATTGAAATCGCCATAAATATGCATCTTGTTTTCGGGAGGAAGTTGATTTATGATTTTTTCTGCTATCAGGAAAAAACTCTCGTATGTTGACTTACAAGCCTGATCTGGGGGAAAGTAAACTGATACAAAAATATGAGTTTCATTACCAATATTTGATTTAACCCACACATGCTCAAATTCTTTAAAGTTAGGTGTAGCAATGATTTCAGAACTGAAATTTGATGATATTGCAACGACGACTCCTCCGCCCGATCTTCTTTGTGTCAAAAGTAAGTCACGATCATTGCGAAATACGTTGTAATTGCTACCAAAAATTTCTTCACTTTTCACATCATCATTCCAACTTGTTTCTGTTCCCAAAATGATTGAGTACGATGAACTTAATATATTTTTATGAATTTCATTAATTTTAAAAGCACTTTTCATGCGATTAAAGTTCTGACAATAGATTATAATTTCAGTTGGCTGTGTTTCAGAAGAAATTATTGGTAGTTCGTTATTTAAGTCTGTTAAACCATATGGTGAATTGTCATTATTATTTGTTACCAAGTGCTGATTAGCTTCACCGGGTTGCATTGAATTATTTTCTGCCTCTGAGGGGTCCGTCAATTCCGTAGAAAACACAAATAATAATCCCATATAATGGCAGATAAAGAAAACCGTTCATTCGATAACCATATGAACAGTAGTTGAAGGCAGCAAGGTTTTTTTTTTAATTTGGTCATAACGAATAGACCAGGAAAAAACGTATCATTTTCGAAGTGGATACGATATCTTCTATATACATAAAATAGAGTGGTGTTTGTATGTCACGAAATGGCTTGAGAATAAATCAATTAATTGTCGTAAGATTTTCAAAAAAAAACCTCCCGAATGATCGGGAAAATAGGAGAAGACTAATGTATCATTTTGTATGGGGGATTACATGACGTTTACAACAGCCTACTTGATGACAAAACGAAGTTTGCCGGGACCACGAGTTATTTTATAGAATGCAATTTGTTAGCATGGCTACACTGCGAAATATCAATGGCTCAGTAGTCCCTCTATATTTCACCATGCGGAGTTAAAGGAAAGATTCGTTTCCAATGCAACGAAACGCTTACCAGCCGAACAATGTTAGCAATATTCACGCTAATATAATTCTACTCATCAAGCTGTTTTACTTTTATATGTTTTTTTTTTCAATTTTCAAGCAAAAGTAAGTAGAGTCTCCCTTTTCTGTGCCCCTCCGTTTTCAAGCAACTGGAATTAAGGTGAAGGTGAATCGAAGCCAAAGTTCAAATTTTCAAGAGCACGGATCTGGAGAACCAAACACCCGATTGAGCTGAAAATCTAATCGATTGGTCATCACCAGCTAGTGACCAATCGATTAAGTTTTCAGCTTAAACGGATGATTGGTTCTCCAGATCCGTGCTCTTGAAAATTTGAACTTTGGCTTCGATTCATCTTCACCTTAAGTGGTTTTTTTCCTATATTTTTCGAAACTCTGTAATCTTATGTCTGTTTCCTATAATTTAGCTTATCAAAAACCTCTTCTACTGATAACAGATATACAATACAGTCAACTCTCCCTTACTCGATATTCGGTATCTCGATATCGAGTTAGAGAACCATAGTAAAGGTTGGTTTTCATGGTTATCTTGGTGATCTCTTAGATTTCTCCCTAACTCGATGGTCCCTTCAATATCGAGTTATGAAGAGTTCACTGTATATCACTTAGAACCCTTTACCCTGTTCGACTAACACGCTTCTCGTGCTATTACAAAGCGCTATGGATAGCAACTGATATAAACCGCATGCCTAGAGTGACTTAAAATTATGATAGAGCATTTAGTTCATAAAAATAAAAATCCATAGCAACTTGGATGTTCTAGAAGATAACCAAAGCAACCCATTTCTAGTATATAAAGTTATGGACATCGAGGGATAAAATCTCCTAAGCTTTAGATATTAGATATTATGATCCAGAGTGTAGGTATTGAAGATCTTGACTCTGCAGTAATTTTAATGACCAAGATTATCGAAAACAAACGAAAAGAGTTCTGGTTAGGTACCTGCTAAACGATGTACACAAAAATGATCAATTGGCAAAGAAAGCTCTCAGCTAATAACTGTGGAAGTGCTCATAACACTAAGATGAAAAGCAGGGTCTGTCCCAACAGGGACGTAATGCCAGAAAGAAGAAGAAGCTGTATACTGGTTGACTATATCAGATCAAAATGTTTATATATTCAGTTATTCAGAGTAGCATACTGGCTTAATTTTTTTTAAGAAATTGAATCCAATAATTAAAGCTCAAGCAACAGTTTCAAATAAAATAAGATGAATAAGTTTGTGTAACTGATGAATATCTGAAGAAACCTCCTTATTCATTGTAAAACGCATAAAGTCGACAAACCAAGCCAAAATCAGTTAGCATTTATTGATTTCACTGTATCTCCTTGGCCCTACTTTTTTGAGTTATTTCCTACGTAATGACACGTAGACACGAATTGTGCGGTTCTGCTAAATTCCTTGCAAAAATATGATGTGGTAGGTTGTGGCCCGTCTTGCAGCAAACAAAGAAATATCCTCGCGAGTATTTACCGAGAGGGCCCCCTAGAAGGCAGCTCCGTGAAAACCTGAAGCAAAGGAATGTGTGCGCAGACCGGGCGACATGCCATCATGTTATTATTATACGGTAGAAAATAAAACAAACTTTGTTCTTTGCCTAATAATACAGGGAGAAGTTTTATTCACCTCTTTCAAGGATATACTTAGGAAACACTGATTCGCCAAGGATGACTAATGATGGAAAAAATGTGCGTCGTAGGAATGTTTACGTGAGCAGGACAACGACCTTGAAAGTTGAAACAGATTTTGCTTTGTTAAGCAGGTGCAAAGTGTATAATTTGAAAGTAGGTATGTGAAATACACTGGATCCTACATCTATGTTAAATCTTCTGATGTAAAATACGTGATGTTACATAAATAGAAGAAGTTTACATTTGAGTCAACTCTCAGAAGAGTAACTAGAACAAATTCGTAGCCATAATTTCAAATTTAAAAAATCTGAGATTTTTGATTCCGATACATTTTAAAAACATAGCTTATACTATGCCACATGATGACCTGTACACCAAGTTGATCTTGGTAGACCTTCAACAGTCGTTGAACTCAAATAAGCCCGTATAGGTATCAACTTTGTTCTCAAACCTTCGAATCACTAGTTACACTTATAGATCTTAAGCCTTGTATTCAATGAAGCCATTGTATGACCTCAAACGCCCATTGAACTCAAAACATGCCAGAATACATTTACATGGACCTCTCAACCATTCCATGAAAAAAACGAACTAGTAGGTCACTGAATTCCGTGAAACTTTTCTATTTTATTCCTTATCCGAAATAAGGATACACGTGTTTTTTTTTATACTTTTTTGTGCATTTTTTGGTCACCCTAAAAAAATCGCAACTTTGCAAAATAAAATATTTTTTAAGAAATCATAACTTTTGAACCGCTTGACCGATTTTCAATTTTCTTGGACGAAATGAAAGCTAAAAATGATGAAGATTTTCAAGATAAATATGAAATTTCGCAAAAATTGGTTTTCTACGTGAAAAAAAAAATCCGTTTATTCGTGTTTTGAAGGCCATTGGACCAAAGGGGCTATTGTTGTACTCATTTTTTCTTGAAAGTTCAGAACATTTTTCGTTTACTGTCAAATTTTCAACGGTGTATGTTTTTAAGTTTTTGAGATATATTTTTTTTGAAAATAAAAAAATCAGTCAATTTTTATCGGCGCACACTGTAGGTCTCAGCGCATAAGATTTTTATTTTTTTTTAAAGTCATAACTCTTGAACAGCTTAACCGATTTCCAATCTTTTTTTTATATAATAAAAGCTTAAGATTTCAACTTTTCAGAAAAATTATAAAACTCTGAAAAAAAAAAATTTTTTTAAGAATTCATTGTGATTTTTTTTTATTCAGAGTTTTATATTTTTTCTGAAAAGTTGAAATCTTAAACTTTCATTCCATAAAAAAAGATTGGAAATCGGTTGAACTGTTCAAAAGTTATGTTTTTTTTAATAAAAAATCTAATGTGCTGTGACCTACAGTGTGTGCTGATATAAAATGACTGTTTTTTTATTTTTAAAATCATGTATCTCGAAAACTTAAAACATACACCGTTGAATATTTGACAGTAAACGTAAAGTTTTCTGAACTTTTAAGAAAAAATGAGAACAGCAATAGCTCCTATGGTCTCAAGGCCTTCAAAACACGAAAAAAACTGGAATTTTCGATTTTGTTTCATGTAAAAAAAAACAATTTTCGTTAAATTTTATATATTTAGTTAAGTCAAAATCGTTAGCTTTCATTTCGTCCAAGAAAATTGGAAATCGGTCAAGCGGTTCAAAAGTTATGATCAGAGTCGGGTATGGTCATAATAGTAGGCTTGAATTTTTGCGGAAATCACGTGGCTCTTCTAATACAGTAGTTCAAAATTGTAAATCTCATCAAGTAGCTTATATTGGGTACATGAATTTTCTAAATCAGTAGTGTCATTGAAGGCTATAAATGCGGGAAATAGAACATTTTTCTACAGTAGTTTTGAGTTGCCCTTAGCAACGGGTGTTTTGCTATTTTCAAGGCATTTTGCCTACAGCAGCAATGGACCTCTGCACTGTTTTGATTTTATATGGGACTTTGACGTTTACTGGCCTTGTTGTTTACTAATTTAATTAAAGAGTGAAAGAGAGCGACTGATTTTTTGTGCAGGGCCCCATAGGCGTGAGTTTCATTGGCTCACCTGACTTTGAATTGCTGCGCTTGCATACTGTAGTGTGAATTTCATAACTTTTCCCAAATCTGGTTATGGTTTCTTTAAAAAAAATGCAAAGTCGTCTGGTCACCCTATTTCGGAAATAGTCATCCTAATCGAAAAATCCAAAAACACGTGTGTCCTTATTTTGGATAAGGAACAGAATATAAAAATTTTCAAGGAATTCGGTGACCCACTATGTTTTTGTATTTTTTTCATGGATTGACTGTATATGGGTATAAATCTTCTGCTTCTTCTTTTCTGGCATTACGTATTACGTCCTTTCCTTCACGAAAAGATTCTCGACTGGTGGAATTCGAATCCACGACCCTCTGATTGGTCTTGCTGAATAGCTGCGCGTTGGCCGCTACTGCTATCTAGACATAAATATTGTTGTCGAGTTTGTAGATCTGAAGACCTGGATGACACAGAGTTCGTGGCTGACCTAGTTATACAAAGGCATATACCTGACATAGCTTTGTATAAACATTGTCAAAAAAGTCTTGTTTATAGTCTACAGATTAATATCAAATCTGCAAAACTTCATACAAACTGAATTTCGAAGACGAGAATTTTTTTGACGATTATTATGCATTTAGGTTTTTACAAAATATTTATCAGAATTATGCACATTATTGCAAGTTTTGAATTCATCGCATAGCATTTTCCATCGCCCACGTTGTACACATGGTACTTGTTTTTATACGACAACAGTTCGATGCAATGTACAATTCCACGATGACAAATGGCACTACGCTTGAGCCACGCGCAGTACGCTACGCAGGGGCTTCGAACAAGCCTGAGAAGTGTGTCACTTTTCATTATCTCACGACATGTACCTACACACAAAGCACTCGACTATGGAGCATAATATTCGACTTTTACCAACATTTATCAGTTTTGCATATCTGCCACCCCCTCCCACAACCTGCAAGTTTATGTGTGCGCTTCATTCAGTGCTACACTTATTCTGCCTTGTTTGAATTTCCCAAATTTCTGAAAGCAACGACACATCGCAATTAACACATCGCTGGTAAATTACGTGAGTAAACAGTTTTTAGTCGCACCGTTAACCACTTCTCCAGGGCGTGTGGCCCTTGGAAAAAGCATGGAACTTCAGCGCTATACGACAAAGAAGTTGAAAGGGAAATTCGTACCCATAGTGGTTTCACTTTCATTGCATTTTTGTCGCTTTTGGTGTTCCGATTCGATGCCGAGTGAAGAAATGTTTGGATTTCCTCGAACAGAATAGTAAAAGCACATTACTGCTTTTTACACCTTAAAGTTGCATTATTTTATCTAGTTGACACTGCGCAAGGTTGTGCAATCAGCGAAGCATTAAATTATGTTTTCTTGGGCGGTGGGTTTCTGGTTGACGTGGGGTTAAAAGATTTAATGAAGTTGCGGTGAGGAACACCCCTTATTTGCGGGCTTATATGCACACGTTTAGATGTATGATCGGGAAGTTTACAATGTGCGCTTGTGGAAAATATTTTGTCGCTTTTAATCGGAAGTAATTTGCTTCATGTGGTAGTTTTGATGTGTTGAATAAGACAAGCTTACTTACACCAATTATTTGTGGTTATGAACATGTGGAATGCGGAGGACATCTTTTTTTTTTAATTTGGTCAGTAGGACAATGTCAACGTCGGTAAAGGTAATATTCCAATTACCAATTATCTTTGATACTAGTTCAATACTTCGCTCAATTTAGCTAATTTAAGAAAGTAAGGCCATTTGTAGTTTTCATGTCGAGAACTGTTACTAGTTGAAAATTTCATCGATTTTTAAGGGCATATAATGCCCTCATACAATTTAAAATTTACGATAAAAAATTTTATACGTAAAAATAGAGAGATCTTGACAGGGATTTTCTAATTCCTTTATTAGTGTTATTTTAGACATTGCACTCATTTCTAATATCTATATTGTAAAAAATTGTGATCACACGTCATGTAAATTTCATTTTTGTTATGTAAACATAAAGTCCTCCCAGAAAACCTGAACTTGCATACCACTTAACGTTAAAAGTCTTCAATATCGCCATATACAATGTATTAAATCGTTTGATTGTTTAGTTCCTTTGCATAGAGCCCTATTTTCTGATTTTTATACGTGCATTCCATATTACGTTCCATATACGCGTACAAAGTGAATCGAAAGTATTCAATGCAATTATCAGATCAACGTTATTATCATAAATTAAGTCACATAAGATTACAGATCAAATCGCAATAAAATTTGTACACTCGCATTGTGTGCAAAATTTTATCATATAAAATATACATACTGCCTCGTAGATCGCCTCCATTCTTGCACGCTTAAGGCTTTTTGGCATCTTATACGGAAACATAGCACATATAAAATATTTATTGTTGGCGTAGGAGGATTCGGAGTCTTCTAAGCTGAAACACCGGTGATAGGGGTGGTTCAATGCGCTAAAAGCTATGCAAAATTTATTAGAAAATTATGTAAACCATTGAAAGTTGCTAGACTTACAAATTTGGTCCGCGCTCCTGTTTAGATCCACCAACAGTTTAGAAATTACAGCTCAAGATCGTTTTACTAGAATAATTCCAAGGTTAACCTCTCTTATCCTTATGTATACATTGTATCACTTACTTCTAAAAATAATCCTCAAATTCCAATATGCTGAATCATGTAGCCCTAGGCAGTACCGGCAAGAATGCGACCTATTTAAACAATTCGTTTCTTCAGTTCATCTTCGGAGTTATGTTTATATAATTCATCTTGTACTTACAATAAAGATTTTTACGAAAAATTTCACTAATTCGGGTAATTTTTAATCTTTTAGGCTTAATCCTCAATTCTTCTCTAATGACTCTTAATCTGTATCTGGTTAGTATTTTGTTTTCTCCTAACTCGATTGATTAGATCTTTACTCACACTTCGAAGTGTCACCCAGAGATGTCATGCCAGCTGACACATGCTGAAGCGATGAGTTATCGCTTTCCCGAGGGGTACTCAGAGCGACGGCCGTATTCACCGTAACATAAGTTTTATAACATTCTAGTGTACAAATATACAGTGTGTCGGCATATTATCCGTACAAACTCTAAAGGCATGTCTCCATACAACCAAGATAAATAAATTGAACATTCCTACATGGTTCAATATCTTGACCTATTATATTCGTAGCTATTTGAAAAATTAGAACAAATGTGTAAAGCAGTCAAAGTGAATGCCGTTTTACGAGCTTAATGATTGAATAGAAATGTCCTTCGTACACACAAGATTTGAACTGAATAATGTTCTACTTGCAGTCTATCTTGAAGCGAGAGCGAGTAGTGTTTGATCCTTCGACCTTGATGCTTGCTTCTGCGGGGGCAGGCGATGAGGGCAGGATCAAACATGTCGCGCGTCGGTAGTGCATTAGTGAAAAAGTGATCGGTTCATTAGTAGTGTTTGATCTATTGATTGTGTCGCTTGCTCCTACGTGGGCGAGTGACGAACACTTGTTCGGCGTACAATGGGATTATTGAATTATTTCGCGAATCCGGTTAGGCGAGATTATATCATGGATCGCATCACCAAACATTGGTGACTCCCAGATCTATACCTTATCTCACTAACCCAATATCCATGACAACTGTGGAGATGCAGAGGTGATCTCGATCTCTATTAACAACGGTTGTCGAACTAACATTCCTTCCCTTCCCCGATGACCGTAAGGACGTTGCCGGCGCCGTTATTGACTTATAAAATTTGAGCTCTCGATTTGTGCACATTGAGAATGGTACGCTAATCCCATGCCCCATTAATTAAATCTCTGTGCAACTTCGATTGTTCTAGTCAATCACGGAGTAGCAACTACAAATTGTACGGTCATCTATGCTTATGCTTATGCTTACTTGCAGTCTATCTTGAAGCCTTGAAGATGATCACAACCAATAACTGGATTTTTGAATTCATTTTTTTAGAGTTCTATTAAATGGCTTGCGGCCCTCATAGAAACCGTCTTCGATAAATTTCAGTACGATTAATTCACGATTATTAACGAATGAGTAACATGATAGGCGAAAAAATTTCAATTTTTAAAAGGCAGAAACGGGGACAACCGTACCAACCGTTTTGATTCAGGTTTATAGGTAAGATCGTTAGGAGTGGCGTTGCTAAGGAAGTTAATGCGCACTCCATTCTTGTATGTTCTCCTGGGAAGGGACACAGGTATTTCCTCCTCATGTCCTGGCTCTAGAGCCTTGGCTTAAGCGCCGTTACTCGCTCTCTGAAACGAGAAAAAAACTTATTTCGGCCCTTTCCCGCTATACAATAACCGAAACAGTTGGCTGTTAAAATGATAATAAATAACGAACATGATTTGAAACACAATGGTATACAGGGTAATTATAATAAATAAATCAAGAATAATGGGATTATGAATACATGGATTAGCTCACCAAGTATGAGACCACGTGTGCAATGTGATCATAAATTATAATATAGATAATTTGAAACGATCTTATCAAATTTAAGTTGTGTACCAATGATTGTATGTTTGTTTGTGCTACTTTTCCCCGAATGCCCCGTTTCCCCGAATGCCATTTCCTCGAATGACCCGTTTCCCCGAAAAGTGTAGCAGTTCAAATAACTGCTATAATAGTTATCAGTTGTAAGATGGTGAATTAGAAATAATGGTAAGCAATCAAAAGAAGGAGGTATTTAGTCATTCTCGACTATAAACATGTTGCCAAAAATGCTGAGGACGGGAAAACTCTTAAGAACCGCCAATCAAATAAAGAAGGGTGCATATCAGATGACCAGTAAATTCACCCCCCTGAAATGTATACAGTTATGTCACACATGAGTGCCAAAAATTTTTCGGGGAAGTGGGCTATTCGAGGAAACGGGATATTCGGAGAACTGGCAATCGGGGAACTGGCATTCGGGGAAACGACATTCGGGGAAAAGTAGCACAACCGAGATATAGCTATCTGAAGTTAACCATTTTGTATAGGAAAATGACGTTGGTGCATTTTATATGTCCGATACTGTAGCGCAGGCTCCGCCAGGACCTGCATGGAGACTTTTACATTTTTACATTTAAAGAACGTGACAGTAAACGAAGAATGAACTTGGTATTCTTTGCTGTGACATCTCCAGAGCACCTAACACAGGTTCCACAAGGGTCTCATTAAGGACATATTCGTTGTATAACCAAAACATGCCCTCCTCCGTCTCAATCTTCATAGATTCGAAGGAATATGTCGATGAATGAAGAGGTATTAAAATGTCAAAACTTTATTTGCCAGTTATTTTGTTGAGATGGGATGAGATTAAATCAAACATTAAGGATAAACATTAAGGATTTAATTTCAGATAAACCCTAAGTGGTGCAAGATGCAAGAGCAAAACATATGTTGGAAAATGGGAGGATCGAGTTAAGCCAAAAAAAAACTAAAATCCATAAGACGATCTCACTTAGAGCATTCTAGAATCACTAATAAACAACTATTAAAAAAAAACGCTATATATGATGAACCAAACATGTAACACATAATAACAAAATGTTAAAAAATGGTAACATTAGGGGAAAATTTGGGATCAGCTTAAATCTAAGAGAAGCATTAAGCGAAAACAGAGAAGCAGATACCAAAATGTTGAAGTATTTACAGTTAAATGGATTGTTAAAATAATTGATAAACATTATAATAGAGGTGAATGAACTGGCTAATTAAGTTAGGGGTGGTCCATTAATTACGTAAGGGTTTATGGGGGGAGGGGGGGTTGAAGATTTCTTACGCGCCATACAAATTATTTTTGGTTTTCATACAAAAAATCTTACCAGGGTGTGGAGGGGGGCGGGGGTTGAAAAACCGCTAAAATTGTCTTACGTAATTAATGGACAGCCCCTTAAGGCCTCATTAAAAAAAGAAAAAATAATTGGGGTATATTTGTATGAACAAAAAACCCTTGCGGATAATAGACAAAATCTTGAATGGATTCCGGATTAGATGTTTGATGAATTCCTGGCTAGATTGTTATTTAAATACTGATGAAATCCTAGACAAATTGTGAGAATTTCCATTTTAGTTTATTGCACGTGGGATTCCTTCATTTGTAAACGAGCAGTATGATTGACGGAATGGACGTTTGGTCGAATTTGCTCTTCAAATGGGTAATATGTTGTATTTTTATTTTTTCTTCTTCTTCTTATTGGCATTACGTATCCACTGTGACAAAGCCTGCTTCTCAGCTCAGTGTTCTTATGAGTACTCCAAAGTTTTCAACTGAGAGCTTTCTTTGCCAAATTTGCCATTTTCGCATTCGTATATCGTGTGGCAAGGACCAAATCTGCCCATAAAAGCATAACTGTCCCATATGGATTTTCGAACCAACACCTTTTTTCGTCGCAACATTCATGTTTTTATATGTACTTTACTATGCATATAAAAATTAACACACTTTGTTCGGAAAAGTTGCGGAAAAATATGAAGCTGGTGCAGTCCCATATTGAAAAATAAAGGCATAACAGTCTCTATATCAACTTTCAACCCTTATAACAATTGCAAAACGTGAGTTGTGTTCAAGATTATATTTTTTGCTGATGCCTAGAAGCAAAACGAGTTATGTGTGCGGTGGTGCTAAATAAATATGGCATGCAGAAATGTACTAGAAAATTATGAACATTTGTATGAGAATACAAAACTCAAACATCTAGCGCAATTTTCTCAATGCCTACTATTTCCATATGGGACAGTTATGCCTTCATGGGCAGAAATGCAGTACTAGAAGTGGTACCCAATCTGAGCCCGAGTGGGACGGACCTGATGGTACTGTCAATTGAAACATGGTAATCAGCACAACGTGTTTTGGTAATTTTACTATAATGAGACATAGTAAAAATAAGCATGATCCGATAGTTTGGAATACTACGGTTTTTATATCAGTGTATTGATGCACAAGAAGTTGCTCAAAATTTGATTTAAACTTTTGTTCTAACTCTTAACACCCCATTTTGCGGTATCTAATTTGTTACACTGAAAAAACAACAATATTTTGGAAGTTCTAAGTTTTTCTAACAAAAATGTGTCATTTTCAAAAAAAAAAAATATCAGACGAATGACAGTCACAATTATCACAGAATTAAACGAAGCTCAAGAAGTGAGTCAATTTGGTCTTATCTGTTTATTTTAAATTAAATTCCATATGGAAATTGTACCATTTGTGGCCTACACTGATAAAAAAAAGATTTTCAAAATTTAGAGTCGATTTAGCCGAGTGGTTAGAGTCCGCGGCTACCAAGCAAAGCCATACTGAATGTGATTCGATTCCCAGTCGGTCTAGGATCTTTTCGTTATGAAAATTTCCTTCACTTCCCTGGGCATAGAGTATAATCATATCTGCAACACGATATACGAATACAAAAATGGCAAGTTTGGCAAAGAAAGTTTTCAGTGAATAACTGGAAGTGCTCATAAGAACACTAAGGTGAGAAGCAGGCTCTGTCTCAGTGAGGAATGCCATGAAAAAGAAGAAGGAGTTGATTTAAGAAAATGTCTGTTTAGCTCCTTATCATTATTTTTATAACGTGTCAATTTCAAAAAAGACCAAACAAGTGAAAGTAACAGAATCTCAGAATTCGATGCAGCTCAATGAGCGAGTTAATTTTGTCTAATCAGTTTTCTTTAATTGAATGGCTTGTTTCTCGCCACATTACATTCGGAGTTGGCAGCACTATCTCAGATTACAATATGAGACCTTATCCAATCTATTATTCCATTATTGTTTTGTCTAGTATCGAGGAAAATTTGATAACACGTGAAAGAAAAAAAACATGGTTTTTCATATTCCAATTATTGGATATAGGTTTGATATCGATAATTTTATATCCGCTATATCACCGATACCTATATTTAAGGAATATAATATAATGAAATACGAAAAAAATCATGGTTTTTTTTCTCACACATAAGCCCTGTTGTCCTGCTTAGTCGACGACTAAGAAGCTTTTGCCAGATTTTTTTAGAATTATTTACCCGAAATCATAAAAAAAAATATGTGCGAAATTAACAACAAACTAACGTCCCATAAGATATCAATCGAAATTTCCAACCTTTACCTACCAACGCTCTGGAGTGAATTTACCCATTTCATATAGAACTTGAAATTGAAAACTCCAAGCTGTATCTACGTCATGGAGTAGTATTACTTGTCCCATATAGATCCGTAGCATCCTAACGCCCTGTATGACATCAATTAAAAATTCAAGCTTTATCAATGCCTGGGAGTAACTTGACCTCCCTTATGTAGACCAAGTGCATCTTTACGTCTACCTTTACACCCCGTCACATCACATCACTTGAATATTCCAAGCATTATCAACGCCCTGGAGTAATTTGGACTCGTACCATGTAAATCAGCTGCATCTTAACGCCCTGTGGGACACATGTCAAGATGTATAAACGCTCTTGGCTGATTTGACCTCGTCATACTTAGATAAGGTGCACCTCAATGCCCTGCATCGATTGAAAACTTCAATTTGTATTGACGCCCTAGAGTAATTTGAACTTGTCTCATTTAGATCAGCTGCATCCTAACGCCCTGTAGGACATTCTTTAAAAATTTAATGCTGTATAAATGGCCTGAATTAATTTCACCTTATCCCAAGTAAATCAAGTGCATCTTGACGCCCTGTATGACATAAATAGAAACTCCAAGCTCTATAAACGTCCTGGAGTAATTTGACCTAATCCCATATCGATCGAATACATTTCAACGCCCTGTAGGACAGCAATAGAAAATTCAAGCTTTATCAACGTCCTGGTGTAATATGACCTCATTTTACGCCCTGTAGGACATCAATTGAATATTCCAAGATTTAAAAAACGCACTGAAGTGATTTGACCTTGGTAAGCTGCATTTTAACAACCTGTGGGACTAATGGCAAGATGTATATACGCCCACCACTAATTTGACCTTGTCTTACGTAGATCAGGTGCACCTCAATGCCCTATATCGATTGAAAATTCCAATCTGTATTGACGCCCTAATTTGACCTTTTCTCAGGTACATATTAACGCCCTGTAGGACATCATTTGAAAATTCTATGCTGTATAACGTCCTGGAATAATTTAGACTCGTATCATGTAAATCAACTTCATATTAGGGGCGATTCAAATATGACTTCCATCGTTTTTCGAGACTCATAGACCCCCCGCTAGAGGGGGGCTCTGTCACGCTTTTTCCAATACCTGATACATGCAGTGTCACATTTTCATAGACACCGCCCCCCCCTCCCCCTAAGAATGGTCGTCATATATGGATGATCCCTTATTCGATATCTATTTTCCATGTCTCACGACCTTGTGTTACGTAGATCAGGTGTTATTTGATGCCCTATATCTATTGAAAATTCTAAGCTGTATCAACGCCCTGGAGCAATTTGACCTCATTCCATGTAGATCAGGTACATCTCAACGCCCTGGAGTAATTTGGCCTTATTTCACATAGTTGAGAAATATCTTAACGCTTTGTATAATATCAATAGATCAAGCTATATCAACGGTCTGAAGTAATTTGAGTTTATTCCATATTGATCTTTGCGAGATCTGATGCATATTTACGCCATGTTGAAAGTCAATAGAAATTTCTTAGCAGTATCAATGCCCTGGAATAATTTGACTTTATTCTTTGAAGATCAGGTTTAACGCTCTGATTGATGTCATGGAAATTTTCAAAATATATCAACGCCCTGGATTAATTTGTTCCTTTCTCACGTATATTAGGTACATATTAACGTCCTCTAGGACATCAATTAGAAATTCTAGCCTGTTCAACGCCCTGGAATGATTCAAGCTTATCTTATGTAGGTCAGGTATGATACAAACTGTATTGCCGCCCTGGAGTAATTTGACCTTATTCTATGTAGATCAGGTGCAACTTAACTTAACTTAACTTTTTAGGGCACGGGTCGAAAATTCCACATTGACCAGGTGCATCTTAATGCCCTGTATGGCATCAATCGAAATTTTCAAGCTGTATAGTAATTGATCTTGTCTCATGTAGACCGTATTAACATTTTGTAGAACATCAAGTGCATGGTAAAATGTGCATGCATTCTGAGCAATATCAACACCCAGGAGAAATTTGGCCTTATCCTTTGAAGATCAGGTACACCTCAACGCCCTGTAGGACATTAATTGAAAATTCCAAGCTCCATCAACATCCAGCAGTAATTTCACCTTAATCCACATTAATGAATTGAATCGTAAAAAATCGTAAAACGCCCAGTACAAATCAAACAAATTTTTTAGCCTGTATCAACGCCCTGAAGTGATTATACTCTGTTTCACGTAGATCAGCTGCATCTTAACGTCCTGTCGAAAACCAATTCAATGTTGTTTGCTTTATGACCTTAACTAACGTATATCAAGTGAATAGTAGTATTTGGTCCTTTAGTTGCGCTATCGGCTCTTGCGGGAATGAGCGATGCAAGCAGGATCAATGTTGATCAGCGTATTGGGTATGCCGAGCAGTTTATTTATTACATTGGTAAGTTCTTTCCATTTTATATGTTGTTAATAAAATCTATAGTCTCTTCAAGAAGTGATGTAGATCATGAAGGTGCAAGAATAATTCTCTGTGACAGGGTGCGTACCAGATGACTGGTCCATTCTGAAATGTAGGAAATTGTGAAACGGGATATTCGGAGAACAGACATTCAAGGGACTGATGTTCGATGAAACGACATTTGGGGAATCAAAATTCATGGCAAAGTAGCACAATCTCATAATTAAATGAATATTACGATATAAAAGCATTTGCCTACAGGGCTGCTTGCGCTTGATCCTTAATATTCGGCCTAAGACCACTCTCGAAATTTGATGAAATATGTTAAAGTTTAAAGCTGAAAAAATCTTCAACTTATATGTTCTTAAGATAGTCAGTTCATACCCTTGTTTATTTTGGACCAATAATTTACATGTGATAGTGATAAACTTTCATTATCAAGTATGCACCAAGAGCAGCATTTTCGTGTTCGTAAATTTGATGAAATAAATAAAACATATCTAACGTAAAACGACAAAAGATAAAACCATAGCGAAATATTTTGAAATCCAGAGCAAATGTTAATATTTTTAATTTAAATATTACCTCAAGAGCGATATTTAATTTTTAATTTAAGCCATATATATGGCTGAAAATCAAACACCTAAATTCAGCTGAAAATCGAAAACAGTTCAAACCTTCTAGATTTTAGTACTGCTCAAAACTCAAAAAAATCTTTGTAAACTTAATTATTCGATTGACATGACTGAGAATACGCATAATATTTCGTCAAAAAATGTTTCGGTTTATGGTTAACTTTTTATCGCTGAAACGCGGTTACCATCGGCATACATAATTAGAATTACAGTTTGCGTCGCAGTTCGCTTGAAATTTATAAAAATAGAGGAGAAGTGTTTTGGTTAACTCAAATTGCTGGACCTTAGTTGACAGTTTGTTGAAGGCTCAGTTTTTTTATATTTTTCTTCACCTATCTTTCTACTCGTATATTCCTTGAAACACAAAACAATCTTGGGGGCATTGCAAAGAAAATATGTAGTCTAGTTTAAAACAATTTTGGGGACGATTTTGAATTTGAATGAATCTTAAATTTTATCAGAAAAACATGTTTTATCGTTAGCGCATTGTTTTGAATTCTGAGATCAACATCAATAAGCTTAGAAAAAACTGAGTTAGAGCAGCTGCAAAAACTGTCCAATAATATTTACCGAAAGAACGAATTTCTAATTGAATGCAAACATCATATTTTCTGCAATGCCATTTTGTTCTTAGTCAATTTATCGAACAATAATAATTACAATATAAAATCATAAAATATCATACAATTCAGTTGTACTGTCAAAATTATGCTTTAGGCTTTTGAAGAGCTTTATACGGACAGAGTGGTACCAGAAACATTTGGTCGTTACTCGATAACTGTTGCATCAATTTGCTTAAATTTTTAACATTTTTTAAAGTGAATTGCAATAACAATATATTGTTTTAAAGGCAAAATGCCACACAAAACATAATTTTGAAATTTGAGGCAAACACAAAAAATCTTTTTCAAATAAACGGTCGGTGAGGTTTTTGGATTGGCACTAGATGATCCGTTTTACATTAAGTGGTAGGTTCTACAAGACTGAGTTTATTTCATGGATCGAGATTTCTTTCAAAAGGGCACATCGTAATAGTCTTAGTTGTTAGACTCTAGGATATAATACATTGTTATGGTAGATTCAATTGATACAAGGACAACATAACATAACTTTCACTTATCACATTAGCAAATTTTTCCACTAAATAATGTATAAGCCCATGTACATGATCTCTTGGTTCCATATTTTAATAGAAATGGAACACAAACTAAATACGTAAGCATATTGGTTTTCGTTTGCTAGGAATGTGTACTAAGGTATTTGTGATATTTGTTATATTTATATATTAAAATGTTGGTTTTTGGATTTCCGCTTATGATCTGTATAAACTGAAAGTCGAAAACCCATAGCAACATAATCTTCATCACAGTTGGTCGGCGTTAAGTCAGAGTGGACCAAGTGACATTTTTCATATTTTGAGAAAAATGGGTTTAAAGTCTAACGCTCTATGATGTTTGTACTCGTTTAAATTTTGGTTCAATATTTCTACACATCTTTGTGTTACTTTCAAACAATATAATGTGAAGTGATAATCATGAAAAATCATAATCCAAACCTCTAATAGAACGATTTTTTTGATGGCCTATGTATACTTAGTCCACTCTGACTGAATTAAAGATCTCCGTTCAGTGAGTTGGTTCACTCTGACTGAACAATTTCTTAAAAAATAACAATCGTTTAATGCTTGCATGGTCAACTTGGGTGCATATCTCTAAAATAAACAGATTATCAAGATCCTTCAACACCAGTATCGTAAATTCTTCAATGATCCATACAGTCAATACTGAAATCAGTGGCATTACGATAGCTTGAAAATTAAGGTTTTGCAGGTCAGGGCATTGAAGACCAGAAATATTCAAATATGCGTTCAGTCAGAGTGGACCAAGTGAAAATCTTAAGTACCGACCAATATATGCTGGCCAATAAGCGGGTCCTAGGACATGCCATACAAACACCATAGAACTACCATAAACTTCTATCTGACTCTGAAATTGACTCAAAAAATGCAATAATCAATCAGTTTATTGCTTTCCAACACTTGGTCCGCTCTGTCTGCACAGATATTGTTGCAATTTCTGACCACCCATTCAAAAATGTAAATGGTCAAAAATCAAAATCAAATGCATCGAATTAAGTAATATTTATGAATTTCTATTGAAGGATAAGCAGAAGAATCATCCTTTGTCGAAAAATCTGACAAATCTCTTGAAATGTTTTCAATTTTCTCGCATTCCTCAGCACGCTGATCATTTTCGCTGGCATAATAGTCATTTGGCATAAAGTCGTTTGGCATAATGGTCGTTTGGCATAATAGTCGTTTGGCATAATAAGTCTGAAATCAAGAATTTCTTAAGATGGCATTCGTTTTTACGTTTCTATAGAATCTTTCTGATCATATCACGCTTGTTTTTGGATTCATGATACAAGATGATACTTTATTCAAAAATCATATGCTCTTGATTAAACTAAAGCATATTAGGAAAGTTATTGTCAATAATATTTTATTATATACCCAGAAATTACCCTTCTTTCCAACATTAATTCTTCTTTTAAGTTTCGCTATTGGAATAAATTTTTGCACTGAAGATTTTGATAGCACAAATTCGCCCTTCTTTCAAACGTTCTAGGTTTTTTTTTCTAAATGTGATGAAACTTTAATTATAGGTATGAAAACCATTGATTTAAAATTTGAATAAATTTCACCTTTTTTATACATAGGATGTTCTTTTTTAAATATTTTATTGTTTCCAAGTGACAAAAGGGTGGCATTCGAAAACATTCATGTACTCAAGTTATCAGCGAAAGGAGACATCGTTTACTGCAGTTTCTTCGATGGGTTGTGCTACTTTTCCCCGAATGTCAGTCTCCGAATGTCGTTTCCCTGAACGCCAGTTCCCCGAATATCCCGTTTCCCGAAAAGTTTTTGGCACTCATAATTGTCGTAACTTTATACATTTCAGGGTGGTGAACGAACTGGCCATCTGATATGCACCCTTCTTTATTTAATTGGCGGTTCTTTCGAGTTTTACCGTCTTCAGCATTTTTTCCAAATAACCGAGAATGACAGAATACTTCCTTCTTTTGATTGGTTATCGTTCTTTCTCGTTCACTATCCAGCCACTGAAAACTATTATAGCACCTATTCAAACTGCACCACTTTTCGGGGAAACCGCTCATTCGGGGAAATGGCATTCAGGGAATAGGGTAATTTGATGAACAGGCATTCCGGGAATCGACATTTGGAGAAACCACATTCGGGGAAAAGTAGCACAAAAACTTCGATGATTCTGAACGCAATTGTTGATGTCTTTTCGTTTTATTATGCCGCAATAATTTTTGTCGTCCAATCTTCTATTGATCTAATCATAAATTTTGCCTTCTTTTAAAAATAGGTTGATCTTTATATTTATACTGTTTTAAATTTTATTATTTAGTAAAGCTAAATGTTAACCATTTTTATATTTTGCTGGTCTATCAATTTTTTATTGTACCCCGTTTGGCATAAAGTCGTTTGACATAAGGTCGTTTGGCATAAAGCCGTTTGGCATAAAGTCGTTTGGCATAATGGCCGTTTGGCATAATGGTCATTTGGCATAATGGCCGTTTGGCATAATAATTGACTTAAAATAAATATCAGAATTTTTAAGCTTTGACCGAGATCAATACCACCGTGCCCATAGCAAAAAAGTTTAGTAAGTTCTAAGCAAGCGTGGTGTTCGTTCAGAGATTATCCAAGCTAAGAATTTCAAAAATTGTTGTGACATTAGAGAGCATTACTAAATAAAACTCGTTACGGGTCTCTACATCTCAGAACATAGAGTATCTTTGAGCTTGTTGCGATAAACATATATGAAAATAATAAATGGGCAAGGAAAGTTCGCAGTTATTCATCAAGAGAACGCTCATAGAATATTTCGCTGCAGATCAAGCTCTGTCCCAGTTTGGACGTAACACACGATGAAAATTATTTGATAAAAGAATGGATTTTTTTTTAAATATCAAAAGCTCTAATCCAATGATCTATCAATGCGACTTAATGTAAAAATAGCCTACACAGAATAAAATCCGTTCTCGTATCCTTGAACAGCAGACGTGAACTCGTCAACAAGCAAAAATACACCGTGAACTAGATCATGTTTATGTGAACGCGTTGCCTAGTTCTGAGAACGATGATGGTAGTTCACGGTGTATTTTTGACAGTTCGCGTTTTCCAGAACTCTTTTTTGAGCATATACACGAGAGCAGATTATTTTTCGTTTAAAATGTTTAAGGCTCTAACGCAAAAAAAATTCTTTTCACAGCATAGCTCAAATGAACAACACATCTTTAAATGAAAATATTTGTGGCAAAACTTTTCAACGGTTCAATATAAATTCTTATTTTGGAAGTGTACATTAAAAACACCGTCTATTATCGAGAGAAGAGAAAGTTTGTGATTGAAATAATATTTTTCCAGCATATCTCGGAAGGAGATCACGCATTTGCCCAAAAAAAGTATATGTTGACTATTGGCAGGTTCTAAAATAATTATCATTCTAAAAATACATCTGGCAAGAAGTGATAAAACAAGTAAATATTTAGCTTTACTAAATATTAAAACTTAAAACAGTATAAATATAAAGAACAGCCTATTTTTAAAAGAAGGCAAAATTTACTATTCCACCAATAGAAGAATGGACGCCAACAATTATTGCGGTAATGACTGGTTCCCCTGAAAAGTGGTGACGATAAAAAACAATAAACAATCAAAAGAAAGAAGTATTCTGTCATTCTCGGTTATACACATGTTGGCAAATATGCTGAGGACGGTAAAACTCGAAAGAATCGCCAATGAAATAAAGAAGCGTGCATATTAGATGGTCAGTTCGTTCACCACCCTGAAATGTATAAAGTTACGACAATTATGAGTGCTAAAAACTTTTCAGGAAAAAGGGCTAGTCGGGGAAACGGGATATTCGGGGAACTGGCGTTCGGGGAAACGACATTCAGAGACCGACATTCGGGGAAAAGTAGTACAACCCATCGAAGTAACTGTAGTAATAGATTTCTTTTTTCGCTGATAATTTGAGCAGATCAATGTTATCAATTCCTGCCCTTTTGTCAGTTGGAAACAAAAAAATACTAAAAAAATATAGCTCCAAAGAGCAGTCTATGCATTTAAGAAGAATAACTTTATTGACATTTTAAAACAACAGTTTTCATACCTATAAAAGAAGGGTAAATTTGTGCTAAATATATAAAAATCTTCAGTGCAAAAATTTGTTTCAATAGCGAACTTCAAAAGAAGAATTAATATTTGAAAGAAGGGTAATTTCTGGATAAACAATAAAATACTATTGGCAATAACTTTCCTAATATGCTTAAATTTATTCAAGAGCGAATGATTGTTGAATAAAGTGTCATTTTGTATCAATTGACTCCAAAAGGCTTGGTGTCATTGGAACGATACAATAGAAACGCAAAAACGAGAAATTGAGAAATTCTTAGTTTCAGACTCATTATGCCAAACGATAATAGTCGACTTTATGCCAAATGACCATTAGGAATTGCTCAAATACAGTGCATGGGCTGGTTTTATTGTCGTTTGAGCGGCATCCCCATAATCCGTGAGAAGAAAATGATGAGCAACTAAAATCTTTCGTATCATCTGTGGGACATTTCTTTATTTTTATGCATCTGTAGAAATACTGCATCTATCAGTTGATCCACTACTGTAGCAGGCGACAACTACAAGTGCAAGTGTGGTCTTTTTTTTACGAAAACTCAATTACTTATATGACTTTTTGATGATATAAAAAGCTGAAATTTGGCAAATCGACCAAACTAGAAAGAATCTATCTACCAAAAATAGAGCATGTAGAAAAATATAGAGTAAAGTGGCACAAAAAATCGATTGGATGCAATTCAAAACAAATGTTCAAAAACAAAAATTCAAAACAAATCTGAGCTTCTGTCATCATTTCATTCACAATAAAATCATGAACTTATCATAAGTACTAGGGCATATTAGTTTCATATACAATAAGCTTGTTTTATGTTATGTTGTTGTTCATAACCTGTTGAGTCACATTGCTTGGTGATTCACTGTAACCACATAATGCCACCAAATACACAAGTACAGTCAATATAGCGATGTAAATAAACAGAAACACATCCATAGTTAGCTCCAAGCTTCTACATTCTCAGCAATTAGCATAAGGTGTGTTCCCTAACCGAACGAAGGTAGCTCATTTTTCTCACAGAATGCATTTCATTCATACACGGAGACGCTCTCAAATTATCAAGTGAAGTCAACGCTGAATAGGCAGCCGACTAGGGTTCACGCTTCTACATGGGGCCTGGAGTACATTTCTCTAGTACAATGCATTGTACTTAGCCACCCTTCCAAAGACCGCGGGCAGTTACAGCCAAATCGTTTTGTATTCAACTTTTTTTTTTTGCATTTATTCATATTCACTTTAGAAGCTTAACTATCTTCGAAGGCGGCAGCGTGTGTGTAGCGAGTGTGCGCGCGCGTGAAAAGACGTATTGTTTAGCAGTGTCTTTGATTACTATCATCCATCGTCTGGTAGTCCAAGTGTGTAGTATGTGTACTTAGTTAGCGCTTACTAGCAAGAGACCCCTTATGTCCCTCTGTGTCATAGGTCCAAAACTGTTGGCCGCGGCGCGAGCCTAAGCGCGAATAGCACTAAACGGCGCTTGGGAAATTATTTATTGTTTAACCGTCGAACGGAACGGAACGCGAAAAAGAACGTTGGAAAAATTACTTATCGGGAAGTGTTGCTCGTTGACTGGAAATTGTGCCTCCATCCGTGATAAGGAATGCCAGAATGAAAGTGAAATTGGGGTCTTTTCTGGAGGTAGAATGTGTGAAACAATGACCACTGGTGAACCGATTGATCGTTTCGAAGAGTTTGGATGATTTTGAGGAGTCAATTTTGAGTGGTGTGAGGAGAGTACCATTGTAGTGAATTTGATAGATTTCCATTGATTGACACATTTGTCGATCGAATCAACTTATCGTGATTGCGGATACAAAAAACGCGGAAGCATGGTTAGACCGGCATCAAGAATATTCATTAAGTTCATCGAATTAGTAAGTGCATTGTTAGATCAATCAGTGCTTATAGTTAACGATCCAGAGAGTGAAAGCTCATCATTTGGATTAATATTTCGTGATTATTGGTTTAATTGCAGTTGGCATGTGTTGCATGTATAATTACGAAAATCATCACTGACCATGAGTCACGGCGAGTATTCGTGCGGAATCAGAAATTATCTAGGTAAGAAACACTAATCATCGATGTGATGCTAAGTAGGATGTGGTTTACAAGGGGTTGTCATTTATTTTATATGCATTAACCGAGAAATAATGAAGAATAACGTGTTTCGTATCCCAATAGAAAAGTTTGGAAAACGAACACCATAACTTTAGTTGAGAGTTAAACGCTAACATACTATAGTAAGCTCTTTAAAGAGGCAAAATACCACAAATATAACATGGATTACAAAACGATGTAAAGATTTGTGCTCTTGAAAATATGAAGTATGACTTCGATTCATTGTCACCTTGCATACTACATAAAATGCATATTTTATTCATATTGACATAAAGTGATTTCATTCTAAATAATTTTAACCTTCCTTGTGAGTCATTTTTGGCTTATCGGCACGGTAAAGGAGCTGTAACTTTGTAGAGAAAAGAGATATAAATCTGAAATTTTCTGACTTTTCTTAACTTCTGAAAACAAACATTTTCGTGCAAAAGAAGCTCTCAGTGTCCTCTAGGAGCGGCGCTACAAAAAAAAGTGACACATTATGCATTAGAGGCAAAAATAACCCATGGCTTTGAAACGCTCTCAATAATCCACTTTTGAGCCAATTGTCGTTCTATTACCTTTATATGAAAGATATGGAACTATAAAATACAACCCTGGGCATATTTTTAGTATGGCCATTTTGGGAACACTGGCACAAAGACACCTGGATCCTGTTTCAGAAGGAACAGGTACATATCGTGTCAATTTCCGAATGCCGTTTGGCCGAAATTAAAACAATAGTGAACTACACTGTCCATATTCACATAACAGTTACATGTTCTATGGGATTTCCTATAAATATTGTAATGTTATGCGAATATGGGTAGTACATTTTGCATGCATTTGTAATGAATTTCAAAGAAAATTTTATTTCAAGAGAAGGATAATTCATCATTTATATACAAATTATTAGCTCTTTAGTGTTAGTTCCAGAAACATTCAGTGCTGAAAGAAGAGCAACCTACATGTAAGCAATTATTCACTTCTCTGCTAGGGGTAACAGCAACCTGCAGAGGTTTTCACATTGCGTTTGTAGTCAGCTTTTGACAGTAACTAAAATGGTTTACGACTTTTTTGTTCTTGTGCATGATTGGTTTGCTTCAATCCCTCTAATCGTACTAAGTAAATTATTCCATATTTTTACTGTCCATAAAGGCATAACTGTCCCATATAGAAAAAGTAGGCATTAAGAAAATAGTGCTCTAAGTTTGAAGTTTGACTTTTCATACAAATATTCATAATTTTGAAGTACATGCCATATTCATTTCACACAACCGCACAGATAACTCATTTTGCTGCTATTGATCAGCAAAAAATTGAACTTGAATACAATCCACGTTTTACAGTGTGTTAAACATGGATGTTGCGACCAAAAAAGGTGTTGATTCGAAAATCTATATGGGACAGTTATGCTCTTATGGGCAGTTTAGCAATTACAATTTTTGGCTTCATCTTTTCATAATGGAGAAATAGTGAGCTTTTTGACGAAAAGGATCGTCCATCAATTACGTAAGGATTTATAGGCGGAGGGGGGTTTGAGATTTCTTACGGGTCAAACAATTTATTTTTTATTTTCATACAAAAATCCAACCAAGAAAAAAATTTCAAAAATGTCTTACTTAATGAACAACTTCCAAGTGTTCACCGAGTTCGTTTCCCAAGCGCCGTTTACTGCTATACGCAAACAACGGCGCAGAGCTCAGTTCACACGTTGCAATCTTAAGCTTAGAAAAGGTGCCCGTCCATTTGGTCGAATGCCGTTTGGCCGAACGCTATTTGGACAAATGCCATCTGGCCGAACGGATCGTTTGGATGAATGCCATTTGTTAGAAATGAAACCAGTATGATGCAAAAAAATAGCCCATGTTTAAAAATGAAAACATTTCTGATGAAATCATTAAAAAAAAAACACTTTATACTCTAGCCAGGGCTGTGCATTTTCGAAAGCATTGTGTGAAACACGAAGGCTTGGCAGTGTCGTCTCGATGGTAACGAACAACTGCATTGCTTCGTTCCACACTCATTCGTTTCGCTGCCCGAATGAAAGCAAAGAACACGAAAAATGAAATGAAAGAATCAGAATTTTGCTTCATTTAATTTCATTCAAATCCATCAAAATGTTTTAGATTGAATTTTAACTACTTTTTGCAATAGTAATATGCACTTTGTTAGGTAATTAAATAAGACAGAGAAACTACACGGACCATCTCGCCGTTCATTTGAATTAATCGGCTCCTAAAAACAGAGACTACCGATTGAAAGGCCAGCTCGCTTCAGTGAGCCTCCGATTCATGACGCGCGATGCACAAGCAGCACGAAAAAATGAGAGACTACGCTTGCTGTGATGAAAGGAAATGTTTGTAGGGTTGAAACGAAGCAGTACCGTTTCAACTGAAAGGCAAGCTTGAGTCAATCAGCTTGGGACTGAAAATGGTTTCAATGAAATGAAATTGTACGGCCCTGACTCTAGTACATCATTGGTAACCCGGAGACGAACCAACATCAGCTTTGAGTCTTTATGTTTGGAGTACACAAGTTCGTCTTGAATTAACGGATCGATTAAATCGTTTTATTGGAGCACTTATATAGTCACAACCATGATGTCCCACCACCTCATCAAAATCAACAAATTAACTAGCTGATCAGTTATTTGGCCACACTTATGAATCCTACACATCAGCATTGAAGCAATTTGAATATATTTGTGTTCGTAATTCGGTCAAATGATCCGTTCGGCCAAATGGCATTCGGTCAAACGGCATTCGGCAAACTGACCGGACACCATATTAAGTAACTTATAAGTAGATGAAAAACCGAATTTAGTACTATACTATTTAATTCCACTAGAGTTTATATCCTTTGACAGATACGCGTATTTCGACCTCAACTGTAAGGCCGTCTTTAGTGTCGTATATGTACTAGACTCGGCTTATACGCATGTGTGGCACGACGTTTCAAATTTCATGCTTTTTCAGTCCGATTAACGAGAGGACCAACAACCAGATTTGGCCGAATTTGGTCGGAGTATTCCAGGATTCCTCAGGAAACTTTTCCAAAAATTACTGCAAGGACTCCTTCGGAATCCCTCAAAAAAATCTTCCAGAAACTCCTCTAAGGATTCTTCTATGAAAATCTTTATATGTTTTTTTGCAGAGATGTCTTTAAGTCTTTCTCCAGGTTACACTACGACAATTTCTTAAGGGATCACTTCAGATATTTCTCCCGAAATTCTTAATCCGCTGGAGATTCCTCAAAGAATTATTCCTGAGATTTGCTCTAGACATCACTCCAACCATTCTTCCGGAGGTTCCACCGAAAATCGATCTTGAGATTCTACAAGAAATTGCTTAATAAATTTCTATAGAAATTCCTTAAAAGTTTCTTTCAGGAATTCTCTCAGGAAAATCGTTCCATATATTATTGAAATGATTTGTCCAGGTAATCCTTTACATATTCACTTTGAAATTTCTCCAGAGATTCATTCGGGGCCTCTAAAAAATCCTCTGGGGACTCCTTTATAAATTCTTAGAGAGATTTATCTTTTAATTTTTCCAGGGGTTTGATTAAAAATAATCAGAAGTCCGATTTTTTTTAGATGTTCCTCCAGGAATTCCTTTCCTGAAAAAATGTTTTGAGAAATCCCTGGATAAGTTGCGGGAAGGATAACCTGGAAGATAATGTATACTTTTCGGCCACGCAGTACTTATTTTTTCAAAGGTTTTTTTTTTGTAATAAAGACTGCATTGACTAAAGACATAATTCATTAAAATATACAGTGAGCAATTCTCGCTGAAACCAGGCCGCCATCGGTACCTATCGTTAGAATTCCAATTTCATGTAACAAATCGCTAGTATATGCTTAAATTAAAGTAAAGTCCTTTCAGTTTTCTCGAATTGGTACACCTCGTACACGAGCTAGCTAAACAGTTTGCAAAAAAGCCCATTTTTTAATAAATCTTAGGTATTTCGTGATATGTCGTGATAAATCTTGGGTATTACGTAATATGTCTCATATTTCCCTTGGAAAGTTAAAACGATACTGAATGGTACAGAAAACTAAGGAATTTTATAACTCCAAAACATAAGAATTCGTCTAGCAATAAATGCACTTTTGGAAATATTTTACATTAAAGCTACAGATATCTACAATACTTACCGTAAATTCGGGTATAATTGATCACTGTGGCACATGATTTTATTTCTTCCTAATGGAGCACAAATATCATGTAACCTGCAGTGAATGAACGTTGTTTGTCGCAACTATTGTCAAATTGTGTGTTTCTGTTTATTTTTTTTATTTCTGTTAAATTAATGTAACATTTCAAGATCATGTACGGTGCATTATTGACAAACATCCAAAAACTTCTAGTTCTAAATAAGGATTCGAACATGGTATAAACCTGCAAGTTTGTGAGAATGCTTAATATATATTCCCAAACCAGATTTCATCACCAAAACTCGTACCAATTGGCTAATTCGGTTGAAATATTTGATTTTCTGTTAGATATCAGGAAACTCCTTATGAAATTGCATACATTTAGGCGTTTTCAGCGGAATTCTTGAAATTTAACAACACAATATTTCTAAAAAAATGTATTGTGTAGAATTTAGCAAGCACATTCGGATTCAGGGAGCTCAAATTTATTATGTAAAGTTGTTTTGAAAACTAACAATAATCGCAATGACAAGTGATCAATGTCACCCCGAAATGAGATCCTCCGATTTTTTTATTTTAGAGATATTTCATAGCACTAAAACGACATTTGTTAGAAAATTTCGGTATATGAGCCAATGAGGCTCACCTTCGTACTTGTTTTCCTGCATTCAGTTGTTTGGCATTGTCAACATTATGGAAAACAGACAAGAAAAACCGTGAAAAATGATCAGTTTCACCCGAAATTACGGTACTAACGCGCAATCTACAAACTTAATTCAATGAACAAAAATGCATATGATTAATAAAAAATTGTTTATTTCAATCAACGGTTTTAGATGGTTTGATTCATTGAATTAATTTATTCATTATTCCTGAATTCATAGATATATCGAAGAACCAAACACACATTAGAAAAGATAATTTCTTTGAAATAACCTTTTTTTCATAGATAATTAAGCTGAGTAGTATGCTCGGTTCAAGTAGGAACGTAACGCCAGGAATAAAAAGAATAAGAGTATGCGTAATCTGTTTTAGATGTAGCCTCGAAATTCAATATGTTGAATACTAACAAGGTGAAAAACTCCTTCTACTACTTAAAATTTGACGGCCATCTTGTATTCTGACTCAAGATGGCCGTCATTTTTTTTTCCACTTAGGTTATTCGTTAATCGACTCGAAGAAACCAGCAATGATTGAAAGCTTGTTTTTTTTTTTTGGTGTAAAAAATTATGTTTTCATTGATTGCACTCGCCATACACGTCATAATCGTAGAACACGATTTAGAAAGTCGTTCATTTCATAGGGTTTGCCATTGCTCACCTAGTTTTTGTAGCCTTTTCTACTCAGTTTTTTTCTCAGCTTTCAGGTGGTGTCCTCTGAATTCTAAACGAGCGTACCACTAATGGTGCAAAAAGGGTTTTCTAACAAAATTCAAGATGGCAGACTAGTTCAAAATGGCCGCCAAAATGTTTTTAGTCTCAGATGAAAGCTATATCCTTCCTCTATACGATGCCACTATGTTACGAAAAGATCCTGGACCGACCGGGATTCGAACCCAGACACCTTCAGCAAGGCTTTGCTTTGTAGCCGCGGACTCTAACCACTCGGCTAAGGAAGGCCCCACATGCTGGTAAATTCCTTAGAGAAATCCCGGGTAACCACCTTTAGAGATTCTTCTGAAAAAATCCCTGGAATAAACCTTGGAAAAATTTCTGTAGAAATCCCATATGAAATCTCTGGAGGAAATAATGAAGAGATTTTCCAAAAGGAAATCATGTAGAGATTTTACTGAAGGATTTTTTGTAAACATTTTCCTAATGCAATCCCTAAATAAATTGTTAGGACAATTTCTGATGAAATTTTTACCGAAATTCATGGGAAAATCTCTGGAACTATTCTAAGAGGAACTTTTAGAAGAATCCCTGGATGATTTTTCAGAGGCCCACAACGAATCTCTCGAGAAAACCATGGGGAACCCTGTAAAAATAAATCTGGAGAGGTCCTTGATGTTAGTCATGTAGCGAATTTCCTGGTAAATTCCTGGATGAAGAATTTCTTGAGGAATTTGTGAGTTGTAGAACACCTGGAGGAATTCGCGATAAAAAAACCCTGGTGTGAGTTTAGCTTTTGCTTCAGCAAACCTGGACCGTCTGTACTCCATGTTAGGAGCGGCTCACAACAGCGTCTGTTCCCCATGTCAAAGGCGGCTGATCATCGTCCGAGTGCCAGAGAAGGACTCTAAGCTAAACTGCGCACAATGGCCCTCCGAATATTTAGGGGGAATGGTTATCTGGAAATCTAGGAGGTTGGTGTCAGGCCCTGCAAGCCAGCAGTAAAAAATCAAGCAACAAATAATCAACGAGAGAATACAAACCAGGACAATCGGCGAAGACCACAGTGACGGAAAGGGACTAGCGATTGGAAGCTCGGTACGTGGAACTGTAAATCTCTCAACTTCATCGGGAGCATACGCATACTCGCCGACGTGCTGAAGGATCGTGGATTCGGCATCGTAGCGTTGCAGGAAGTGTGTTGGAAGGGTTCAATGGCGCGAACGTTTTGAGGTAACCATACAATCTACCAGTGCTGCGACAACACACACGAGCTGGGAACAGCTTTTATAGTGATGGGTGGTATGAAGAGGCGCGTAATCGGGTGGTGGCCGATCAATGAGAGAATGTGCAAGTTGAGGCTCAAAGGCCGGTTCTTCAACTTTAGCATAATATACGTGCACAGACCTCACTCCGGAAGCACTGATGATGATAAAGCCGCTTTTTATGCGCAGCTCGAATGCGAGTACGACAGCTGCCCAAACCATGACGTCAAAATCATCATAGGAGATCTAAACACTCAGGTTGGCCAGGAGGAGGAATTCAAACCGACGATTGGAAAGTTCTGCGCTTACCGGCTGACGAACGAAAACGGCTTACGACTAATTGATTTCACCGCCTCCAAGAATATGGCCTTAGCACCTACTTCCACTACAGTCTTCCATACCGATACACCTGGAGATCACCACAGCAGGCAGAATCACAAATCGACCACGTTCTGATTGATTGACGGCACTTCTGCGACATTATCGACGTCCGGACCTATCGTGGCGCTAACAACAGCAGACCCGCCTCTTTCGGGAGAAAAAACGCCGCCTGGAGGAGACGGAGGGCGAGAAGATAGAACAGATGTGCCAAACTCAAGAAACACGTAAGTTCTATCAGAAGCTCAACGCATCCCGCATCGGCTTCATTCCGCGAGCCGAGGTGTGCAAGGATAAGGATGGGAGCATTTTGACGGACGAGCGTGAGGTGATCGAAAGGTGGAAGCAACACTTCGACGAACATCTGAATGGCGCTGAGAGCACAGGCAATGAAGGTCGGGACAACGGAGGAAATGCCTTCGTAGGTACTGCGGAGGATGGAAACCAACCAGCCCCCACTTGGAGGCAGGTTAACGATGCCATTCACCAGCTCAAGAATAATAAAGATGCTGGTAAGGATAGTATCGGAGCTGAACTCATAAAGATGGGCCCAGAGAGGCTAGCCATTTGTTTGCACCGGCTGATATGCACAATCTGGGAAACAAAATAGCTACCGGAGGTGTGGAAGGGGTGATATGCCCCATCTACAAGAAATGCGACAAGTTAGATTGAGAGAACTTTCGAGCGATCACCATTCTAAATGCGGCCTACAAAAGAATTATCCCAGATCATCTTCCGTCGTCTGACACCTATAGTAAGCGAGTTCGTGGGAAGTTATCAAGCCGACTTCGTTGAAGATCGATCGACAACGGATCAGATCTTTACTGTACGGCAAATCCTCCAAAAATGTCGTGAATACCGGGCCCAACGCATCACCTTTTCATCGATTTCAAGGCGGCATACGATAGTATCGACCGCTTAGAGCTATGGAAAATCTTGGACGAGAACAACAGTGCGCATCGTACCTTCGTGCTGTGCGTACACGAATTCTCTCTGCTCTTGGGAGTTTTCTTAAAAACTACCTAAAGCAATAAAACAGTACTTTTCAGTGCTACACAAACAGTACTTTTCAGTGCTAAAATTAAAAACGGTACTTTTCAGTGCTACTTAAACAGTACTTTTCAGTACTATTTTTTCTACTATTGATCCCTTTACGATCCTTGTTTGGACCCGTGCCTTCGATTTTTCGTTGGACCCGTTGGCGAAAGCTAGCGGTGGTAATCCTTCTTGGACACCGTCTAGGGAAAAAACCTCTCGAAGGTCACGTCTTTCTCGTTTATTAACTAAACATGGTATCAACAACTAACAAAAGGAAGGGTGAATCTCTGAATTCACTACTTCCTTCCAAAAAAGTGGGTTTTAAAACTGTCACTACACGTGGCAAGAATGGAAGAAAGGACGCTTCCCCGGAATGCGAAGTTTCTTCCAAGGGTGAAATGAATAATTGTATTGAAATGAGCAATCAGTTCGATGCTCTAGACAAATTTTCCGAACACCAAATCGAAGCAGCCTCTAGCCCAGGCTCTTTGATTCAAGTGAGGAAGCAAAGAGTGCCGCCTATCGTGGTCAGTTGTTCCGAATTTGGGGGATTTAGGCAGGAGATCTTGAACTCCATTAGGGGAATCAAGGTTTCCTTCCAAATCGCAAAGAAAGGAGACTGTCGCGTTTTGCCGGAAACTCTTAAAGATCGCGAACTTCTTCTCAGATATCTTGAAGAGAAGAAGCACAAAGTTTTTACTTATGACGACAAAACTGAACGTTTGTTCAAAGTCGTCTTGAAAGGTCTCTCAAGTGACTATAAGTCACCTGAAGAGATCAAAAATGGAATAAATGATTTACTTGGATTTTCCCCAGTCCAAGTAATCATTATGAAAAAGAGAACCCAATCTGGCATTGTTCGGAAAGAACTTTCTCAAGAATATTATTTAGTTCACTTTAACAAAAAAGAACTAAATAATATTAAAGCTTTAGAAAAAGCTAAACTTATGTTCGATGTCCGTGTGACGTGGGAACATTTCCAGAAACCTGGAGGAAATTACCAGAACCCCACTCAGTGCCGTCGGTGCCAAAAGTGGGGTCATGGTACAAAAAATTGTCGCATGGATGCTAAATGCATGATTTGCGGAGGTTCTTCTCACGCTAAGGACGACTGTCCTGTGAAAGAAGATACCAGAAAATTTCAATGCGCCAATTGCAAGGGCCCTCACAAAGCTAACTTTTGGGAATGCATTTCACGCAAAAGAGTCGTTGAGGCTCGTGCCAAGCAGATGAAGGATAATATCCGTTACGATAACGGTCGTTTCCGGAATTTGCCTGGTAGAGTATCGAACAATGCTCATTTTTCAGTTAACGATCGCTTGATAAGGAATCATACCCACCAGGAAGATCATAATCATGCTCATTCACAAACAAATTTTAATCCGTCGGGTAGCCGTTCGAATCTTTCAATTTCGAATGTATCTACCCACGGTAAATCCTTTGCCGATATCGTAGCAGGTAATTTGAACTCTTCCCCTGTTCGTTCCATGAGTACCCATTCTACTTGTTTCAAATCAAATGGAAAAAACCCTACCGCCACAGGTAACTCCTACCCGCTTCTTCGTCTACCGAAAATTCCAATGGGAAATCATCAGATGATATGTCTGCCTCTGATTTTAATTTTCTAACTGAACAATTGAATCTAATGATTGATGCAATGTTCAAAGCCACCACTATGACTGAAGCAGTCCAAGTAGGTGTAAAATTTACAAATAAAATTGTTATTGGATTACGTTTTTCTAATGGATCCAAATAATAATTTAAATATTTTAAATTGGAATGCTCGTTCTCTGAATGGTAAAGAGGACGAGCTGTTTAATTTTCTTACAGCTAATAACGTGCATATTAGAGTGGTTCAAAAAATCGTTTTTGCTCCACACCGCTTATTCGATTCTAGATCAAATTCTGACTGTCCTCCCAAAATTTGAGCTCATTTGGATGAAAATTGAGACTGCACAAGCCCTTCAAAGTTTATATGGGAATTAATATGGGAAAAGCAAGCAATTCATTCAATCGGTCATAGTGTTTTCCCATGTGCTCTTGAGGATTAGAGCTACGTTGATACTGTGAGATACATTCATCAGCTACAACTTTGCCGAAGACCGTTTTTAAATCGGACGCCTCAGTAATTAGTTATTGATTTATATCCAGTCACAAATTCTTCGGCAGTGCTCATTTAACTTCTGAACAGGCAACATTGCTGCACTTGGCGCGAAAGATAGCACGCACAAATCATGGCTACTATGTTTTACTGCATATATCCAGTGATGCCTGCAGAACAGCCCAATAATTATAGCCAAAGTTTTACAACTCATTCAAAAATCAATAACTAATTACCGGGGCGTCCGATTTAAAAACGGTCTTCGGCAAAGTTGTAGCTGATAAATGTATCTCACAGTATCAACGTAGCTCTAATCCCCAAGAGCACATGGGAAAACACTATGACCGATTGAATGAATTGCTTGCTTTTCCCATAGTAATTCCCATATAAACTTTAAAGGACTTGTGCAGTCTCAGTATTCATCCAAATGAGCTCAAATTTTGGGAGGACACTCAGAATTTGATCTAGAATCGAATGAGCGGTGTGGAGCAAAAACGATTTTTTGAACCACTCTAGTGCATATAGCAGTTATTACCGAAACTTATTTAAAACCTGGATCCAAATTTAAAAAAGATCCTAACTTTTTTGTTTATCGTAATGATCAACTTGATGGGGCATGTGGGGGAGTTGCAATCATCATTCATAGGTGTATAAAACATCAACTGTTTTCGTCATTTGAAACTAAAGTTTTTGAAACTTTAGGTGTTTCTGTTGAAACACAGTTTGGTAAATATACTTTCATAGCTGCCTATTTGCCTTTTCAATGCTCTGGACAGCAAGTTAATTTGCTCCAAACTGACTTGCGAAAATTGACTCGCAATAAGTCAAAATTTTTTGTCATTGGTGACTTTAATGCCAAACATCGGTCATGGAATAATTCTCAAAGTAATTCCAACGGCAGAATTTTATTTGATGAGTGCTCTTCAGGATATTTCTCAATTCAATACCCTGATAGCCCTACATGTTTTTCCTCTTCTAGAAATCCATCTACGATTGACTTGGTCTTAACCGACTCTAGTCATCTTTGTAGCCAACTGATTACTCATGCTGATTTTGATTCTGATCATGTCCCTGTTACATTTCAAATATCGCAAGAAGCGATTCTCAATCCTATCAGCTCCACTTTCAATTATTTACGAGCCGACTGGAATATATATGAAACGTATGTTGACTCTAATCTTGATGTTAACATTTCTTTAGAAACTAAAATTGATATTGACAATGCTCTTGAAACTTTAACAAATTCCATTGTTGAAGCCAGAAACATTGCAATTCCAAAATGTGAAGTAAAATTTGAATCCGTGATTATAGACGATGATCTTAAACTTTTGATCCGTCTTAAAAACGTGAGGAGAAGGCAATTTCAACGCACTCGTGATCCTGCTATGAAAATTATATGGCAGGATTTGCAGAAAGAAATCAAGAAACGTTTTGCAGATTTAAGAAACAAAAATTTTGAAAATAAAATTTCTCAATTGGACCCCGGCTCTAAGCCCTTTTGGAAATTATCTAAAATCTTGAAAAAACCTCAGAAGCCTATACCGGCATTGAAAGAGGAAAACAAATTATTACTAACTAATTGCGAAAAAGCTCAAAAACTTGCTATGCAGTTTGAAAGTGCGCACAATTTTAATTTAGGACTTACTAGTCCAATTGAAAATGAAGTTACTCAGGAGTTCGAAAATATTCTCAATCAAGAGAACGTTTTCGAAAATGCCTGGGAGACTGATTTGGAAGAAGTGAGAACTATTATTAAAAAATTCAAAAATATGAAAGCTCCTGGCGATGATGGAATTTTCTACATCCTCATCAAGAAACTTCCAGAAAGTAGCTTATCATTTTTAGTTGATATATTTAACAAATGTTTTCAATTAGCATATTTTCCTGACAAATGGAAAAATGCAAAGGTTGTTCCAATTTTAAAACCAGACAAAAATCCTGCAGAAGCTTCTAGCTATCGTCCAATCAGTTTGCTTTCCTCAATCAGTAAACTTTTTGAAAAGGTTATTTTGAACAGAATGATGGCCCACATCAACGAGAATTCAATTTTTGCCAATGAACAGTTCGGATTCCGCCATGGACATTCGACCACTCATCAACTTTTACGTGTAACAAATTTGATCCGTTCCAACAAATCTGAAGGCTACTCTACTGGTCTTGCTCTTCTAGACATAGAAAAAGCATTCGACAGTGTTTGGCATGAAGGTTTGATTGTAAAATTGAAAAATTTTAATTTTCCAACATACATTGTTAGAATAATTCAAAGTTATCTGTCAAATCGTACACTTCAGGTTAATTATCAGAACTCCAGATCTGAAAGACTTCCTGTAAGAGCTGGTGTTCCCCAAGGCAGCATTTTGGGACCAATATTATACAATATTTTCACATCTGACTTACCTGAGTTACCTCAGGGATGTCAAAAATCTTTGTTTGCGGATGACACAGGCCTCTCCGCCAAAGGACGAAGCCTGCGTGTCATCTGTAGTCGATTGCAAAAAAGTTTGGATATTTTTTCTTCATACTTGCAAAAATGGAAGATTTCTCCTAATGCTTCCAAAACTCAACTAATAATATTCCCACATAAACCAAAAGCTCTTTATTTGAAACCTTCAAGTAGACATGTTGTCACGATGAGAGGGGTTCCAATAAATTGGTCAGATGAAGTTAAGTATCTAGGACTCATGCTAGATAAGAATTTAACTTTCAAAAATCACATTGAGGGCATTCAAGCCAAATGTAACATATATGTAAAATGTCTCTATCCCCTTATTAATAGAAAATCAAAACTTTGTCTTAAGGACAAGCTTTTGATATTCAAACAAATGTTCAGGCCAGCCATGTTGTATGCTGTATCAATATGGACTAGCTGTTGTAATACCAGGAAGAAAGCTCTGCAGAGAATTCAAAATAAAATTTTGAAAATGATTCTGAGGCTTCCTCCCTGGTATAGTACCAATGAGTTACATAGAATATCCAATGTTGAAACATTGGAACAAATGTCAAATAAAATAATCAATAATTTCAGGCAAAAATCGTTACAATCTACTATTGCCACGATTAATGCGTTATATGTTTAGGTTAAGTTAGGTTAAGTATATTAAAAACTTTTTTTTTTCTCTTATAAGCAGGTGAAATCAACTCACCTGTAAAAAATCTGAACTGCTACGGCAAATGAAATGTAATATGTTGTTAACAAAATGTTAACAAAATCTTAGATTTGTTTTACCAAATTAGGATGATAGTGTTGTCTAATAACACAGAACACCTAGATATAAGAAATAATGAATGTAATGTTTGGAATGATACTAATAAAGAAATTAAAAAAAAAAAAAATTGACGAGAACAGCTTTCCTGGGAAGCTCACGAGAATGATAAAAGTGACGATGGAAGGGGTGCAAAATTGTATGAAGGTTTCAGGCGAACATTGCAGTTCGTTTGGATACCGCCGGGGACTACGATAAGGTGATGAACTTTCGTGCATGTTGTTCAATATTGCGCTAGAAGGTGTAATGCGAACATTCGGGGTACGATTTTTAAGAGATCCAATCAAATTATTTGCTTCGCTGATGGTATGGACATTGTCCGCCGAACATTTGAAAAGGTGGCAGACCTGTACATCCGCCTGAAACGCGAGGCAGCAAAGGTTGGACGGGTGGTGAATGCGGCCAAGACAAAGTACATGTTAGCTGGTTGAGCCGAGCGCGACAGGGCTCGCCTAGGTAGCAGTGTTACGATAGACGGGGATACGTTCGAGGTGGTCGACGAGTTCGTCTACCTTGGATCCTTGCTGACGGCTGACAATAACGTTAGCCGTGAAATACGGAGGCGCTTCATCAGTGGAAGTAGGCCCTATGGCCTCCACAAGAAGCTGTGGTCAAAAAGATTCACACCCGCACCAAATGTATCATGTACAAAACGCTCATAAGGCCGGTAGTCCTCTACGGGCATGAAACGTGGACAATGGTCGAGGAGGACATGCAAGCACTTGGAGTCTTCGAACGTCGGGTGCTTAGGACGATCTTTAGCGGTGTGCAGGAAAACGGTATGTGGCGGCGAAGGATGAACCACGAGCTCGCCCAACTCTATGGCGAACCCAGTATCCAGAAGGTGGCCAACACTAGAAGGAAACAATGAGCAGGGCATGTTGCAAGAATGCCGGACAGCAACCCTGAAAAGATGGGTGTTCGCGTCGGATCCGGTTGGTACAAGGAGGCGTGAAGCGCAGTGAACTAGGTGGGCGGATCAAGAGCGTATCGATTTGGCGAGCGTGGGAACCGAGGATGGAGAGATGCGGTCACGAACCGACTATTGTGACGTGGAATGGTTGATTCAGTGTTATCTGTTTAGATGTTTACTGAATAAATAAAATAAATGAATGGTAAGGGGCTGTCCACAAACCACGTGGTCATTTGGGGGAAATGAGTGAGGTCTCCATACAAATCCACACACATTTTAAGATTTTTGTCTGGTAAAAGGCGATTGTGGGGGAGGGGTCTGGATATCTAAAAAATAATTACATGACAGGCTTTTAATAGAATCCAAGCACCTTGGATCTCTGTAAAAATTCAATTGTTCTGGCCAATCACGTAGTAATAACTACGAATTATACGATCATCAATGAACTTGTTCATCGTAATTTCAAACTAGCAGTATAAGTTTCGAACAAAACGAAATTATTTCTTCTTCTCGTTCAAGGAAAACTCATTTAGTTTTCAGCAAAATCTTATTTAAGCAGTTTCGTTATGCCAAGTCATCCTCGTGTTCGACATTTCGTGTTGCTAATTATGCCAATTTTTTTTCTTCTTCCAGAGAATGGAGTCTGATACACAACGTCACCTGGAGCAGTGGCGGCAATGCATTTACCAATATCGTCTACGGCGGCTACACAATTGTCATAGCGTTGATGCTAATCACAAGGTCAGTTCTAACGACTTAGAAACTAATCGGTTCGTATCTCAGCCCCAAGGTGATTCAGCGCCGCACATGTGACTAGCTGTCAGATGGCAAAAAATAGATAATACGAACCGAGGAATATGTATAGTTACCCCCCGGTAATAAAAATCTGCATGCTCTTGGCCATTATCCGACGACTGGAAATTACCATCCTCTACGAGTGTGCATCCAACTTATAACATGGCATGCAACTTACCCCGAAGACAATTGATTTTCTCGATTTCCCACCAGACACAGATGATGACGACGGACGGCGGGCGGTGGTTTCGACGCTTCAAGTTTCCCATCCGCCGTCCTTCTTGTACTATGACTAGCTCAGTGATGCTCAAGCAAGCTGACTGTGCGGGTCACTTCTGACTTTTGACGAACCCAAAGGCACTCTAAAAATTCCACTTTGTTTGTTAACACCGCCTCTAAAGTCTTTCGATATTTCTCTCGAAGTAACATTTTAAATTTTTTAAAGTGTCTGTAGGGAGCCGGATCCTACTCTTAGCACTTTTCACTTCACTTCTTTTATTGATTCATGATTTTTTTTTTCCGTGATAATAATTATATTTTCTATCACTACTTAATTCAGATCTACTATGCAATTATATGGGCAATCCATGATTTTAAAGAAGTTTTTATTTTAAAAATACTAAAATCGATTTCTATAGAATTTGTATCAGTGGCCTTCTTTAGCCTAGTGATTAGAGTCCGCGTCTACAAACCAATGCTGAAAGTGTTCGGGTTCGACTCCCGGTCGGTCCAGGATCTTTTCGTAATGTAAATTCCCTAAATGCCAAGGAGAAGAAGATAGTAATCAGAAAATTTCTGCAGATATTCTTAAAGAAAATGTTTGTTAGACATCAGGAATTTTGTGCACATTTATAACAATCATTTTAGATCATTTCTTTCAACATTTATGAGATACATATGGCACGACCCTTACTGAAAATGACAGAAATCATGAGAAAATTGTTGGAAGCATGAAGGTAAAACTTCTTTCAGAACTATAAACGAAATTTATGAGTTGATTTTTCCTCTAAGATGTTCTTAAAATAATCAACACAACCTGAAAACTATACCAAAATAATAAAGAATTCTTTAATATCACGGACAACGCATTCAGACCCTTTGCGCCACTTCTAAACCTCCAAAAATTTATAAATTTTTCAGAACGTGGTTAAGGAACTAGTGATCTTTTCACTTTGTAGCTTTTGAATACGGAAGGTTTTAAGAAATAAGCCTCCCTAGGACCACATGCCACATAAATCCAAAATAGGCTCGCGGACCTGCCCAAAATCATGCAAAGAACCACAATTTGGTCACCACTGGACTAGCTACCTCAATGATGGCTTTAGCACCTGTGTTAGCAACGTTGTTTGGAACAAGTCGTTAAGCATCTATTGCATACGTACCGTACGTTACGCCGACCGATGTCTAGTGGCTCAAGAGACACTTTGATACATAACAGATTCGTTTGTTTTGATTTTGGTTCCTCCCGTGTGGTGGTTCTCGTGGGATTTGTTCATGACCCTTGGTGGGACTTCTCATCGCGTGGTAATCGCGTGGTAATCAAATTTGCAATCTGGAGGTAGCTGTCCGCCGTTCTGCAAGTACATTATTTGTCGTTAAGTAGCTGTCGGATTGTTTCAGATGTTTGATAGATATTTTTTGCTACAGCAGCAGGTTGTGAGTCATGAATGGAAATGTATCATATGGAGCAAATATCTGGCACGACACACATGGTCCATTGTTTCGGCGCGCGTCAAAGTTAATAGCCCTACACGAGACCACTTTGTTTGTCAAAACAAATTAAATATACTTACCGTCGCATGATAATGCTGTTTTTTCTTACAATGAGTGAGACCTGAAGAATGGATAGACTTCTAACGTTGACAATTTACGTTGACCTAGAAATTTCGGATGGAGACGCGTGGTGCTAGTGGGGATGGTGTCCTTGTCGTTCTATGTCAGTTGCATTTGAATAACCTCTTTAATTCCTTCAAAAATATCAGTTTGAAAATGACATTCTTTTCTCAAATAGATATGTTCTGTGTTAGAAACCATTATATTATGCTAATAAGGTAAAACATCATTCTTATATCTGGGTGCCCTATGTTACGCAAAACTATCAACCAAATTTTGATGTGAATGTGATTTTTGAGAGTTGAATTTTTATCCACCATGAGCCCTAGATACTTAGCTTCATCTGATCAATTTATTGGATTCTCTCTCATCGTGACCACATGTCTACTTGAAGGTTTTAAACGAAGAGCTTTTGAGTTTGAGTGGGAATATTATTAGTTGAGTTCTGGAAGCATTAAGGACTGTTCATTTTATAAAGTGGACACTTTGTTTATGCTGTATCTTTTTTTATATATTGATAAAATCGTAATCGGTTTTCTGTACATCGTTCAACTATTATTCAACAATGCTATGGAAGTATAAGATCTTATAAAATGCTTTTGGTTGAAGAGCTAAATAGTTTTTCCAACACCTCATAAGAAAAACAGATTGTCAAAGTTTAACATTATTTTTCGTAAAACAAAAATCCTCATTTTTATGAACAAATTGTATGTTTGTGTCCGTTACTATTCTACTGAAGGTGTAGTTTTAAAAGAAATGAATTATATTCCACCATTCACTGACATTAGGTAACATTAGTGATTAATCCATTTATGCCCAATTCTGCTGATACACCATCCTTTCTCTTCCAACAAAAGAGAATAGTAAAAAGCGTGTTCAAAATAAGTTTATATTACTAAAGAAACTATATTTGTATAAACGAGTACTAAATCATGAGTTTAAACCGCAATCTTAAGTATGAATTTTACTCTTTGTGGTCGTTTAACTTAAAAGTTTCGTACTTTTAAAATCATATACGTATATTTATCGATTTACAGCGAATTGTAAACGTTTTTCTCTGAATATATCAGTAGGTAATCTCAGAATAACATATTATGAAAATAAAATCGATTTTATTACAGCAGTGTTGCCAATTTTGATGGTTGTCATTATGCTTTGAAAGGTCTTCCAAAAATAAAGCAATGTTTTTTCTATTGTGCTTTAAATGCGACGTGGGGACTACATAAGTAACTCTATGAAGGCGTACGTTATTGTTAATACCAATTCTATATTAGCACTTCCGTCAGGACGTACTTTAAACCAAAAATAAAATCTACTCATGTCAGTGCCCTTCAAATTTAAAATATTTTTCTCCAAAAATATGGAGGGAAATGATTTCATTAAATCTGTAAAATTGTTGCTCCAAAAATAACTTGATTTTTTCCATCAGGCTTCTGATTGATGTTGCTTTCGAAGAATAAGCTTTTTTCGAAAATAAAAAATAAAGATTGTCGAATTTTTCAGCCAATTTCTAACTATCTTGATTTTAATAACCTCCAAAAACCGACCGTACTAAACTTTGTTCCATATTCGTGTGTAATTAGATTATTTTGGAGAATATTTTATTATCACAACGTTGTACAATACTAGTCGAACGATGTACAGAAAACCGATTGAAATTTCATTGATAAATTAAAAAGATACAACATGCACAAGGTGTCCACTTTATAAAATGAACAGTACTTAGGAGAAATCTTCCAAATTTGCAAGTGTGAAGAAAAAATATCCAAACTTGTTTGCAATCTACAACAGATGACACGCAGGCTTCGTCCTTTGGCGGATAGGCCTGTGTCATCCACAAACAAAAGTTTATACATCCCTGAGGAAAATCAGGTAAGTCAGATGTGAAAATATTGTATAATAATGGTCCCTTGAGGAACACCAGCTCTTACAGGAAGCTTTTCAGACTTGGAGTTCTGATAATTCATTTGAAGTGTACGATTTGACAGATAACTTTGGATTAATCTAACAATGAATGTTGGAAAATTTAAGTTTTATTAATTCTACAATCATGTCTTCTTCCAAACACTGTCGAATGCTTTTTTATTTGCCTAGAAGAACAAGACCAGTAGTATAGCCTTCAGATTTGTTGGAACGAACCACGTATAATGTTACAAGTAAAAGTTGATGAGTGTTCGAATGTCCATGTCGGAATTCGAACTGTTCATTTGCAAAAAATGATTTTTTTTTATGTAGACCATCATTCTGTTCAAAATAACCTTCTCAAACATTTGTAACTGAAACTGAAAACATTTGTAAAATATGTCATCCAAAAATCATAAGCTACTCTCTGGATGTTTCATGATGAGGATGTTGACAATTTCATCATCGCCAGGGGCTTTCATATTTTTGAATTTTTCAATCATAATTTTCACTTCTTCCAATTCAGTCTCTCAGGAATTATCGAAAACGTTCTCTTGAGGGGCCCAGATAGCCGTAGCGGTAAACGCGCAGCTATTCAGCAAGACCAAGCTGAGGGTCGTGGGTTCGAATCCCACCGGTCAAGGATCTTTTCGGGTTGGAAATTTTCTCGACTTCCCAGGGCATAGAGTATCCTCGTACCTGCCACACGATATACGCATGCAAAAATGGTCATTTGCACAGTAAGCTCTCAGTTAATAACTGTGGAAGTGCTCATAAGAACACTAAGCTGAGAAGCAGGCTCTGTCCCAGTGGGTTGCACGGCAAAGTTGAAGCATGGGTTGAGAACTTTCAAAAATGGTCGTTCATGTTTTCATATTTTGGTAATAAATGGCAACACTGCTCGATTGTTATCAAAAGAGTCAATTTTATGGGGGTTTAAGTTTTTAAGAATAACGATACCGAATGTGCACCACAGTTGAAGGAAGTGTTGCGTGCCATACAGTCGGCCAAATCACAAATGTTCATGTGGCTGGCAACACTGTTTAAGAAGAATAGAGAAAAGGTCAAAACCAGTGCTGGGAATGGTAATAGTAGTAGGCTTGAATTTTCGCGAAAATCACGTGGCTCTCCAGTACAGTAGTTCAAAAACGTGAATCTCATCAAGTAGCCTATGTTGGGTGCACGAATTTTCTCAATCATGAGTGTCATTGAAGGCCCTAACTGCGGGAAATGCAGCGGGAAATAGAACATTTTTCTACAGCAATTCTGGGTTGCCCTTAGCAACGGGTGTTTTGCTATTTTCAAGGCTTTTTGCCTACAGCAGCGATGGGCGTGAGTTTCACTGGCTTTGCTGACTGTGATTGGCTTTGCTTGGCTACAGTAGAGTGAATTTAGAGATTTTTCCCAACCCTGGTCAAAACCATAAACTTGAGCGGAACAGTAAAATAGAATGCTTAGCAATATAGCAATACTCTTCAACTGTAATCCAGTTTATCAATAAGGATTCAAAATTTTGTCGTAGCTGGCAACACTGCTCAAGTGAAATTGTGCCACCAGGCAGTACAAGTGTGCATGCAACTTTTGTTTTGCGGATATGTCAGGATCCTGACCACTTAGAAAGATGGCGTCTTCGGCAAAGTTGTTCAGTAGCTCAAGGACTATCATTATTCTTGCCAAGAGATTCAAGATTTTGTCACCAGGCGGCGCTAGTGAGCATAGAACTTTTGTTTTGCGCATATATCAGGATCCTGACCACTTAGAAAGATGGCATATTCGGCGAAGCTGTTCGGTAGCTCAAGGGCTATTATTATTGTAGTCAAGAGAATTGAGGTTTTTCCACCAGGTGGCGCTAGTGAACATGAGACTTTTGTTTTGCGGATAGCTCAGGATCCTGACTACATAGACATGGCGTGTTGGGCAAAGTTGTGCTACTCAACAAATTTGCCGAAGACGCCATCTTTCTTAATGGTCAAGATCCTGAGATAACAGCAAAACAAAAGTTTCATGCGCACTAGCGCCACCTGGTGGCAACATTTTGAATCCCATGGTTTTAATAATGGTAGCGCTTGAACAACTGAACAACTTTTCCAAAGACGCCATCTTTCTAAGTGGCCAGGATCCTGAGATATACGCAAAATAAAAGTTCTATGCTCACTAACGCTGCCTGATGGCAACATTTTGAATCTCATAGTTTTTATAATGATAGCGCTTGAGCTAATGAGCAACTTTGCCGAAGACACCATCTTTCTATGTGGCCAGGATCCTGAGATATCCGCAAAACAAATGTTTCATGCTCACTAACGCCGCCTGGTGGCAGAATTTTGAATCTCATAGCTTTTATTATGATAGCGCTTGAGCTACTAAACAGCTTTGCCGAAGCCGCCACCTTTCTAAGTGGTCAGAATCCTAAGCTATCCGCAAAACAAAAGTTCTATGCTCACTAGCGCCACCTGGTGGCAAAATTTTGAATCTCATAGCTCTTATAATGATAGTCCTTGAGCTACTGAACAACTTTGCCGAAAGCGCCATCTTTCTTAGTGGTCAGGATCCTAAGATAACCGCAAAACAAATATTCTGTGCTCACTAGCGCCGCGTGGTGGCAAAATTTTGAATCTCGTAGGTTTTATAGTGATAATCCTTGAGCTACTGAATAACTTTGCCGAAGACTCTATCTTTCTAAGTGGTCAGGATCCTAAGATATCCGCAAAACAAAATTTCGATGCTCACTAGCGCCACCTAGTAGCAGAATTCCGCAATTCAATTACCACCATATGTTAGCCCTTGAACTACTGAACAATTTTGCTGAACATCATGACCGTCTATTTTGAATACTTTTCAAGATATTGATCATTTATTAAAACGCTCGTTAATCTGAATTTCGGTCGTAAAAAAGTGGTCGTAAAACGAACCGTCGGTAAAAAACGGTCGTTAAAAAAGGTTGGAGTGTACTTATAATTGAGTTTATCACAAAGGGTTTGAACCGGAATGTGTAATGCTCCGCTTGCCGACCTTACCGATGATCCACGCCGGAAGACATCAAGTGCTTTCCCCAAATCGTCTCCGACAGTGTTGATAGACTCACACTCAAATCTCAATCAATTCGCTGTCCCGTGAGAGCAAAAAAAAAAAATTCAAGATCTGCTTCGCACATCTCACGCTTGAGAATTTGATGCAAAATCACTGAATCAACTCAAACCGTAAACAATGATTCAGTCGCAAGACCCGTCAAAAATTCGTGAAAACCGAATGTTGTTGTTTAAGTTAGAAAGATTACTATAATTCTACCAGACTAACAAGAAATTATTGCCGTGTGTGAGTAAACTGTGGAAATACGAGACAATGAGTCAAAAAGGTGAGCCAACTCATCCATGATTTTTTTAATGCTGAGTTGCGTGATTCACAACTCACGCATGAAAAATCTCAGAGATCGAGTTTTTCACAAAACTGCTGAGGAACTCTGGACAAACTCCCGGAGGGTGCAGTGAATTATTCAAAGCAACTTCAAAGAATTTCTAGAGGAACTCCGGAGCATTTCCGAGGAATTACGGTAAAACCTCCATGAGTCGATGTTCCATTATTTGACATCGACACATGGACCAACAAGAACCAGCATTTCATGTTTTCTATGATGGTTCTCTCAAACTCCAGAGGATTTTTTTGTGGAAAACCCTGAAGGAAATCCTTGGCCCCGGAGGAATTCTTTCTGAAGAAAAACTTCGGAGGAATTCCTGGTGGAAACCCCCGAAGCAATTCATGTAGAAAATTCCCGGAGGATTATATAAAGAAAATCCCGGAAAAATTGCTGGAGGAATTTTTGAGGAAAATCTCCGGAGGAATTGCTATTGGAAATCCCCTGAGGAATTCCTGGAGAAAATCCCCGGAGTAAATGTTGGGAGGCATCCCTGGAGTAATTTCTCGAGCAAATCTCCACAGCAACTCCTGGTACTCCGGAAAAAATCTCTGAAAAAATCCCCGAAACAATTTCTGGAGAAAATCATCGAATAAATTTCTTAATGAAGTTCTGGACGAAATATTCAGAGGAAATTCTGAACGAAATCCTTGAAAGAACTCCTGGGAGAAATCTCCCGAGAAATTCCTGGTGTAAATCCCCAGTGAAATTCCTAAAAGAAGTCTCCGGATAAAATCTCTGAAAAATCCCCGAAGCGTTTTGTGGAGGAAATCCCCGGAGGAATTTCTTAATAAAATCCCTGGAAATATCTTTGGAGGTACATCTTGAGTAAATCCCCGGAAGAATTTCTGGATGAAATCCACAAAGCCATTCCTAGATGAAATCCCCGAAGGAATTGCTATTGGAAATCCCTTTAAAAATTCCTGGAGAAAATCCCGGAGGAGTTTCTGGAGGATTTACTGGATGAAATTCTCGGAAGAATCCCTAGAGGAAATTCCAAAAGGAGTTTTGGGAGGAAATTCTAGGAGGTGCTTCTTGAGGAAATCCCCGTAGCATTTCCTTGTAGAAATCCCCGGAAGAATTTCTAGACGAAATTCCTAGAGTAATAGCTATAGTAAATCCTCTGAGAAATTCGTGGAGAGAACTCCCGGAGAAGTTCCTGGCGATATTACCGGAAGAATTCCTGGATAAATTCTCTGTAGAAATTTCAAAACTTGGTCCAAATGCGACCAAAATGGACCTCGTAGCTGGTCTGTTCCAAAAAAACTAGACCAGAAAACAGGTATAAAATAAAATTGGAATATTATTTGTAACACCAGTGCAAGCTTCAATTTTTAACATGGTCCAAAACCCAACGCGTGATTTGGACCACCGGTGAAGTTGCCCTTAGTGACAGTTCTGAAACTCACTTTTTTGGAAGGAAGTTGTAAATTCAGAGATTCACCCTTCCTTTTGTTCTTTATAACCATATTTAATGAGTAAACCTTCTAAGAGGTTTTTCCCCAAGACGGAGTCCAACGGAAAATTGAAGGCACGGGTCCAATCAAGGACCGAAAAAAGATCAACGGGTATAAAAAAGAAGCGCTGAAAAGTACTATTTTGCTATTCCGTTGCTTATAAGCCTACTTTTCATCAATTAAATGAGCAACATAATGGGCTACTTTTCCTAACAAAAGAAACAGAACTGAAAAGTGCTACTTTTCATCATTGTTTTGGGTGCTGAAAAGCAACACTTTTCAGTACTCTTTTGAGAATCGCCAACTTAATATCTGAATGGCTTTTACAGCCATCTTTCGAATGGTTTTGTATTTACCAATGACAAGCAGCTTGCCATACATCCATTGGACGATCCGAATCCCACTCGTGTGGCGATTTTGTTTCGGCATCGGGTTGTCTAGCAAGACGAAGATGAGGTAGTAGAGTTATCTAGTTCATAGCTTCCCAAACTTGAATTTCGCGACCCCTTACCGTCTCACCAGTTTTTATTGATAAAACGAGCGAGGGGACGAGAGGGCAAGGGGTTACGAAAGCCAAGTTTGAGAAACGATGATCTAGTTAATTCCCAAAAAATCCGATGCGTGCAGATAACTTAGCACATGAATAGTGAATGTACAATTCGGTATAAAATTGCAATCAGCATCTTACCTGGGTTGTCCTCGAATATCTTGACCACCTCCACGCTTCTATCTATAAAGCGCGAAAATATGTGACAGTCATGTAGTACGTATATGTATCACAGCCTACCTGATTGAAAAATATTGAGCCTGTACGACGCATGTATGGCCACGTGGGTTATTCTGAAATATGATTGTGATCCTAGATACAACTCGATTAAACGGTTTTTTCGTAATAGCAAAACAAGTTGTATGCAACTCGTTGCAAAACTCGATTTTTTCAGCATTCGTCGTATTTATCCAACTCGACGAGCCTCTTTGGATAAATGTACGACTCGTGCTGAAAAAATCATCATTTTGCAACTTGTTGCATAAATAACTAATTTGAGGCTGATATTTTGTACAACGCATATCGCACACTAGATGAATTGTTAGAAAATTATTCTGATAGAAATTTCTTTGCTATCACATTACGAGGCTCATTTATAATCTCAATGTGACTGTTAGGGTAAATTGGAGAATGCGCCCCAACCGGACAATACGCCCCAATTCATTTTCAAGGGATTGAGGCTTCTTTAACACGTAAATATGATTGCATATCTTAAATATTCGCGAAAAAATGATGTTGCGCATATAAAATCTTTGGAAAGTATAAACAACCAATAGAAAAATCAAAAATATCGAAAATCAGCTATTTGGCGTGAAATTTGGGTCCGATAGGCAAGCCTCGTTGTAAATGAAGCCCATCCTTCACTATTATACTTGTTACAAAAACTTTTACCGAAAGACGACTGCTAATGAACCCCTTTCAGCTTAGCAAGTGGTGGAATTCTCCTTGGAATGATTTTTTCAACGCTGCGGAACTTTTTCAACGAGAGGGGCATATTGCCCGGTTTGTTTTGAATCGTCAAGATGTGGACCATCTACAGAAAACGTCTTATACTCTTTTTAGAAGCTACCTGGCAAGAGAAAGTTGAATGCAGAGCATGACCAACTAAGTAAATAACACTTTGACACCAACAACTATAGAAGTAATGCAATTGCCACTGCGATAAAGCAGTTTTTCCTTAGGGGGGCGTATTATACCTGTTTACCCTATGTGGTTATAATTATCAATATGACAAAACAACTTGGTATTTTTTTCGAATTTTCTAGAACAATCTCACAGATTTCAGTAAGTTGATCGAAAGTATTTATCATTTGATGACTCTCCATGGTATTAACTCCATTTTTTCAAAAATGTCGATTGTGACTGTTTTGCAGTTATGGGCAGAGCAGGAAAGAAAGATGCGCATTAGAATATCAACTAATTTTTGCTCTACTGCTTTCCAGATGTGTGGATGCCAAATCGAGACCGACGCTTTTCGAAAAGATCGTGCTAACGCTAGGAACGTTGCTATTCTTCGCTGCAGGTATGTCAATGGCCTTTCGCGTCTCGCACTAGAACTCGAAATACAAAAACTGACCATGACCAACATTTGTTTCCTTTTTGGTAGGTGGCCTGGTTTTTGCCTCAATAGACCAAGTACATCCGGACCTCCATGACAACGCCATCATACTGGGCTGTTTATCGTTCCTGGTAGCGATACTGTTCGTCATAGACTTGGCCGACCCGTTGGCTCGCATGACCGCCCATACGACTCAAACCGATAGCTCCTCAATGACGAACGTTTCGAGAGCATCGGAAACGGAAAAGGGTATTACTTTGAAGAAGGATGTATCGACCGATACGGAAGCGCCAGTGTATCTTATTTCAGGCAAGGAACGGTACAAAGATATGAACGAACCGGATAGTCATCGATTTGTGGATTCAAATGGACGAGATTATGCGGATCGAGATGAACCGGACCGAAGAAGCTATCGTAAATCTGAATCAAGGCGGCAAAGCTATCTGGAAAGTATTGGCGAAGGTCTGGATTACAGCCGGGAGTCTATCGTTGAACGCAAAGTGCTTCCTTCTGTGCAGACGCCGGTTTTTGCTCACGTGCGACCAGCACCTGAAGAAAGTCGTCGTATAGCTGGGAAGGAAATCCAATACCTACCTCGGTACGATTACAGAGATCGACGGGACTACCGCGATGCCGGGCCACAATCAGGTCGCCAATCTGTGCACCAACAGTCACCGAAAGCACCTTCTTATCACGACAACGAGTCGTTCGTGGAAGAAATCTCACCATCTCGTCGTAGCACCTACGTTCCGGCAGACAAGTTTGACAACGAAGCAGTACAGATGAATCCTCGTCCAAGGCCACCACCACCGGCAAAGCCTACCACTTCACCTACGACGGCGCATGGATCTGGTTCGGGATCTGGATCCAGCTGCAGTAACTGCAACTGCTCACAGAGAAGCCTACCGGGAAGGAGAAGAGAACAAGGACGGGATGAGCCGGACATACCGATCAAACCGGGCTACGTGGCTAACGCCGCCAAGAAGTGGGACGATCGACTTCGGAGTAAAAGTCAGCCCATTATAGGATTGAATACTATGGTTTAACAAAAGCGAAGATTTTCCAAACAGTAGCGAGTAGATTAGTAATAAAGCCATTTTCCTAGAATTCTGTGTAAAAATAGGGAAAGAAAGAACGCCGAACAGATTTGATACAGTAGAAACAACTTTATTGACATCGGTGCGCGATTTGTAGTGCTCGAGGATTATACAAATAGGTAGCGCTTCGTTTGGGGAAGGCACAGCGCATTAAAACGTGGGCAATGATGATTGGCACTAAAGATGTGGGATGGATGCAGGATGGTGCGCCGTTTAGCTTATAATCGTACAATGATGGAAGCGACGTGTAATGGTGGCAGGGTTTGTTCGGGGTTAGCATGGTCCACAGGTTGGGTAGGGAGCGCACATATCTCCACAAGGCGGTGGAATACTGGGCGTGCAGGGATCGTCTGGAAAAGGGGATAATGTTTGTATTGGTTTTCAGAGAAAATTTAAAAGGAATTGATGAAGTAAAGCTACTTACAACATGGCATACAATTCGGCGTCGGAGCTCCGCATGGGCCACAATCTCCCTGAGGTACGCAAGCGCATGGGTCACACACAGGAGGGCAGCTGGGATCGCAAACAGGGCCACAGCATGGATCACACACTGGACCACACGGGCCGCAAGGTCCACAGGGGCCACACGGTGCACAGGGTCCACAAGGACCACAAGGGCCACATGGTCCACCAGAGTAGCAATCAACAGCGCACGGATTACAGCCACTTCCCACGGTCGTCACACGACACCGCTTCGGACAGACCGGATTGCTTTTGTTACCCATGGTCACATTGCGGAATCTTCGAGCGTACGTCGATGGACAACAGGTGGCTTCCGGTTTGGTAAGGCAGCATGGTTTTCCCTGCGAGAGAATTGACTGTGAGAACCGGAATTTCTTCAAATTTGAGGGAACCTACCTGACACTCAGAGCGTGGACAATCGTGTTGAAGACCGTTCCGTTTCAAACATTCGCAGTTGGCTATAAGCTGTCCTCCACGTAGCTCACGACTCTTGCAACCTCGAGCTGGCACCTAAGGAGAAAAGACGACAGTTAGATTTACCCAGGAAATTGGCAAACATGTGGGAGGAAAGGCAAGGTACAAGGGTGGAATGGTGTCATCGGAATAACCTTTAAAACTTACCACCATGTACGCCCACCTTTGTACACTTACCTTCACTCGCGTTGTTCCCCATGATGTTAGCACCTAGCATCGTCGAGGTTGACAAACAGGGTCGCACGGAGAGCAAGCAGGTGCCTTGGTGAAGCCAGTGCCTGTCGGAATGCAGCAATACTGTGGTGGAGGTGGAATTTGGACCGTTTGTGGTTTCGGTTGACACACCATAGTCGTGCAGATCTCTTTAGGCTCAACAATGGTCCGTGGAGTACAGACAATCTTCGGATCAGGGACGATGCGTTTGTAGTAGAGGATCTTCGGATCCGGGACGACTCGCTTCCGGTAGATGATGCAGGGCTCTACGTAACAGCGTGGCTGATAGATGATCTTCGGTTCAACGATAGTCTTCGTTCGTGGCACCACATGTTTGTCGACTACAGTTCGGCAGCAGTTGATCATTTTGCGCTGAGCTACTACTCGCGGTGGCTGTTGGACGGTTATGAATCGCGGGCCACATTGTGCCGGAGGGCATATAACTGGGCATTGCGGCATACAGTTCAGGTCATGTGCTGCGTATGTTTTTGGGACACACGGATCGCAGAGGCTCCCCGGAGCACACGGCGGAGGACAAGGACCCTTGGGTTTGGAAGAGGGGAGTAGGAGGAAGGTGGTTGATTGTGCGATGTTTCAAATGATGAAGCAGCGTCCCCCGTTCCCCGAACTCCTGTGCTGAGACGTACCTAGTAGATTCGTCTTCCGCGGCAGTACATTTCTTCGTAACGGATGTCCGGGATGTTTGGTTCCTTGCGGCGCAGATTCCAGCTGTGGTGTACCGTGTCGGTACTATCGAAGACGATCAATGGGCGCTTCCACCAGCACAGATAGGACGGGGAACGGGGCGACTGACAATGATAAAATGGTTATTTATATGTGTGAAAAACCAAAAAGTTACGCGTGTTCTGAACACTTGTAGTTGCTAATTTAACATGGTTTTACGATAAATAATCATCTTTTATAAACATCTGCAAGAATATCCGATATATTTTGTAAATTATTAAATACCAACCAACGAACAAACACAACATTGTCTATTGGTAACAATCACCTACTTCCGCAATTCAGAACTATGTTCTGAATCCAACCCGGAAAGCTGGTGCTACTTTTTGAATCACAGTTTTGAGCTTTAAGAGAGTTAATGTGATTAAACTAATCATTTTAAACTGACAAATCATTACTGATGGAAGCTATTCTAAAGTTTAGCTACCATTGTGTTAAATAACTGAAAATAATCAAAAATCCTAGTTCTTACATTGAACTGAAAAACGTTTAGGAAACGCGCAATATCTATGTTCACAAACGGTCGTATAGGTGGCGACAGAACTTCCGACTAACGATTTTACTGCCGAATCACAACCTCGTGCGATGGGTAAAATGTTGCCTCGGAATGTCACCCCCTTGCCAATGCGCCAAGTCATTCTCACACATTGAAAAGCGCAAAACGACATTGAGCCAAATACAAACACTATTTCAATCGCAATCGTAAAATAGTATTGATTTGTAATCCGTTTTCGAAAAATAACCAAACATTCCCTCTTCCCCCTGGCCAATGCCCTTCCGGACGGGTTTTAGTGTGGTGGTGTAATACGTTGCTGATTGATTTATGGGTGTTTCCGAAAGGGCTGCCAGGTTGGACGATTTCCTCAAAACTTCTGATCAAATCCGCGGGCCCATTCTAAAATCTATACGCGAATAGGTCAGTGATCCCACCCACATCAAAACGGAAACGGAATTAATAGTGATGGCGCAAACACAGATAACAGAAATGATAACGATGCTTGGTGCAACAGGAATGGGTACAGTGGTGGTCACATTTGTGACAGGAGGAACAGTGACATCTTACGCAAGGATAACAGGGATAGCAGGGATCGCACGGGGAGCAGCACGGGTCACACATTTTCACTCGTCGGAGAAGGTAGCTTCCGGTTCTGGAATAGTTCACACAGAAAGAAAATTGTAGAATATTCGGTCCGTCTTCGCGAAGGTTCTTTCATTGCTCGAAGCTCAAAAACTTACCAGATATATCGATTTTCCAGCTCCGGTGGCCTTCAAAATCTTCCTGTTTCAAGCTTCTATACCGCCGTGAAACCTTGAGGTATCCAATAAAACCTTCAGCCTTCCGCGCTTCAATTAAAACTGCTTCCACTGTATTTCACACTTGAATTTAGCTTCCCGATTCCGAATCTTGTAATATATTTCTCCAAATTATAGGTATTTTTTACACTTTTAATTTTTTTTTGCTACGATCTGATCGCTTCGAGCTCCGAACTGAGAATGATTTCCGGGAGCGATGAAAATTTCTTCCTGACCGAGCGAAACTGTTATTTCCGTCACCATGGGATACCACGTGGCGCGGAGCGCAACTGCTTGAAAGCGTGGAAGCGCGGTTTCAATTTTTGCGCGCGTCGGCCCTTCGCTGCCCGACTGCAAGCGTTGGCGGTAAGCGTTTGTATTGTCCGTCGTTCGATGTTTGCGTCGCGAAAAACAGATGGCGCGATGGGCAAGGTAAGCGTTAGTCTGATGGACTGTTAATAACACTAGAAAAGATTACTATTTAGAGATAAAGTTGGACTCTGAAATGGGCAAGGTTTTGTGTTTTCATTGATTTTCTCTTCAAACAAAACAGATCATTGATAGTTAACATGATATTTACATAGAACTTATTAAATGTTTGTTTTTATAACAATGAAAATTAAGCAAAACTTTAAAAGATTTTCAGATTAATGTTTAAGTTGCATCGATTAGATCTCTGAGTAGAAGTTATGAAGAGTGAAACAATAAGACATCCACGCCATGGGGTATACATTTAGGCGTGCTACAAGTTAAGGCTGGTTTGCTACTGACAAGAAAAGGAATCGCCTATCTCGATGCGTGGAAAATTTCTCCCAAGAAAAAAACTAGGAGCCCCGTGATTATAATAGTAACGCGGAGCCCCAGGATCAAAAAAATCTAAATGGATTATCGGCTATTTCTCAGCGACGGCTCAACCATTTTTCGAAATTCTTTCACGTAGGGTGCAGAGCTATTTGGGCACTTCCATTATTCACTTTGGCATGTGGGGTTTTTCTCTATCGAATTGCCTGAAGCTTTAATATAAGAAGCACTTTAGTATGACGCATATCGTGGCCAAATATGAGCTCTGTGGCTTTCAAAAAACCCTTTTGTCGAAGTGAATCAAAAGTGCCAATGATAGAATCAAATAAGAAGAAATGCTCCTAGAGGTGTTAAAATTTTCCCTGGAACAATTAAACCAATACAATTTTTTAACAAAAACTGAAAATGCATGATTCTTACCGCAAATGTTACATTCGAATAATCGTGAATAATAAGAAACATAACACATGTACCGTAAAACGGGGTAACTTTGATAATGCGGGTAACATTGATAGTGCGAGGCCCACAATATATTAAACGAAATAACGAAGTTTCTGTTAATTAGTTAAGCAAAACGAATGCAAAAGTAAAGCATATTAGTATGAAACTTCATGTCAAAGCTATTTTTGTTGGAATCAAGTGCATTTGAGGATTTTTATGCAAATATTGAAAATTTGTAAGATTTTAGCATTTTTGCAACGCTTACAAACAATCTGTTCTACGATCACTATTTGATGAAGTTATAATGAATTCGTCACTTATCCTTGACAGTCTAGTTATAGTAGAACAAGAATTCGGATTCAAATCTCTTAGCGAAATCCATTTTTACAAACTGGAACCATTTTTATAATCTAAGTCATAAATTTCCATTTATCGTTAAACGCCTAGAGGTATGCAACGCCCTACAAATGTTCCGTAATTCGTTCAATGTTGTTCGATTTATACCTCATTATCAAAGTTACCCCAAAACAGAAACCCGACTTTCGATTATATGAAAAATAATATATCCATTCAGAATAAACTTTTTGGCAATCTATCAAGTGCAATCGATAGCTACGATGTCAGTTTTTGTTTTAAAATTATAAATTGCAATTCTTTGAAGCAGCTTGTATATATATTGAAGTTTTCTTCGAAAAAACTATCAATGTTACCCCGTTTTACGGTATTTGAAAACAAATATTTCGAGCATCCCCTAACGAGGCAAATTTGTGTAGGTCGCTGAATTCGACTATAAAAACCCCTAGTGCTCTGCATATGCATGCTAGAGGTTGAGTACCTTCGATAAAGTGTGTTGGAATTAGTTGCACTGCATTTTGTTCCCTTTGGTTTTGATCTACATTACTTGTAACTGATCTAGATCAGTTTTATCTTCTATTATGAACGTCCTAGTTCAAAACATCCTAATGTGTCATGTTTTTCAATGATACATTTTTGAATTTTTCTCGATATATTTGCTTGTATAAGTGCAGTGAACATGCTTGAACAGGAGTATACATTTTTGATAACACTCAAAATAAATGTTACTGACAAGAGATAAAAACGCAATTTTTCTCAACTGTTTGTTAGGAACTGCAATTCATAGCAATGAGATGTAGTTTTATGACATTTATTTAATTGCAGTAGTGTTAAGGCTGGTTTGCTACTGACAAGAAAAGGAATCGCCTATCTCGATGCGTGGAAAATTTCTTCCGAGAAATGATCCAGAAAATCACATTTTTCTGATGGCAGTACGCAGTTGAGAAGGAATGTCATTTTAAAGGGGACTCTCTGTAGGAAATTTCTTGACCCATTCAGTCAAGGAATTCTTTACTTTCCTTGAACGAAGGAGCATACAGTTAGCTCTCCCTTACTCGATATTGAAGGGAACATCGAGTTAGGGAGGTATCGAGTTAAAGAACACAAAATCAGTGCAATTGCTATCCAAGGGACCATCGAGTTAGCCATGAAAACCAACTTTTACTATGGTTCTCTAACTCGATATTGAGATACCGAATATCGAGTAAGGGAGAGTTAACTGTACTTAGCTTTAATAAAATATCGAAATCACACTCTAAATTTAGTTTACTTTAAAAAACATCAAGACATCCTAGTTTCTAAACCTGTTTGCCCATAATTCAAAATTCAGAGGAATGACATGCATTTTATTTGCATAAACTGGATTAAACGTTTTCAGTGAACATGTTTGAGCAGAAATAGAAATTCTGGATTACACTCAAAATCTCTATTAGTGAAAAACCTACGAGAAAGCTTGAATTTCACCATGTAAAACAATGTTCAAAGGCATAACATGTAGGTTTACTGACATGAATTCTTTTGTAGAAATTTATTGAATATATTTTGGCAGGAATAGTAATTTTTGGTTACATTCAAAATTTATTTTACTAAAGTATTACGAATAAACTCAATTGTTTCAATTGAGTGCTTTTAAAACAAGTTTCAATGCGATGGCGTGTAGTTTTTCGAAATAAATTTGATTGTACAAAAAGAGTACCTATGTTTAACCAAGAAAGGGAACTACATTGAAAACTCCTTTGAATTCAAAAATTACTAAAACCTAGTACAAATCCTGTGAACTTTTTTAAGATTAAATAGATATGTTTTGATTATATCCAAATCTTCAACGACTGAAAACAAGTAAAAAAACTGCTATTTTTACTTGTAAATTTAAATTTTAAACGTTTATTCGAGAAAAAATCCAACTTTTAACTTCGTTAATGCATATATCCACTTGAGCAACGATTTTCATAATTCTTACAGTAATGAAACGCAAACTTTTAAGCTCTCAAAATAGACAGTTTATTCTGCTAAGTTGTAAAGTTATTGATATTGCGCTAAAGGCATTTCCTAGTTTTATCTGATACGCATTTTGGCACGAATTCAACAATGCAACGCCATTCCAAGCGATGAAATATGATATGTATTTGTTGATAGTTCTCTAACGGACATATTTGGAAGAACAAACACATTTTTGAATTGAACTCAAAATTCGCTGTACCTAAATTCAATATTTAACCCCCTCATACCCAACCCCGCCTTTAGATGGGATACACTTTGGAATTTTGTGTATTTTTTCGTAGCTCGGAAATCAAAATGATTTTATTTTTGGCTTAAACCTTAACTCATAACACGCATATCAGAAAAGTTTTTAAGGCTTTTGATTTTTTTTTGTATTTTTTGAAAATTGTTCGAAAAATTGTATTCTTTTATAACCTACAAATGTCTGTGGTGTATTTAACGTGTAATATAAAAAATCGTACCTTTTATATTTTTCTACGATCAACCTATCACAGAAGAAGAGCTATTAAAATAATTTCAAACCTTTTTTTCCCGTTAATTACACGGAAAATAAATTTTCAAAAGTACCATAAAAACTTGAATTTTTATAATTGCTAAAAATGAGTAACAAGAAGGGGCTTCAAGAAAAAATGGAAAAGGATAGGGATGTTCAAAAATAAAAATAATAAAAATCAAAAACCAAAACTGAAAGATTTGCAAATAAAAATAAATCATTGTCCGAAACGTATTTGGAACGATTTTAGATAACTGAAAAAGATATTTAGATCGAAATTAAAAATTTGTGTATTAGAGGGTTAAAACCTGTATGGCTATGAAACAATTTACCGACATAAACCGATAACATGTAGTTTTTTACTCGTATTCCGTTGTGGAAGAAAAAGAAATGTTTATTACAATCTGAATTCCTTTTAATTGAAATAAAATATATTTCAAAATGTATTGATAATCTATTATTGCTTTAGCATGATAAATTGACCTCTACAATCAATTTAATGTCGAAAAAATTACATGTAATAGCAATAAATTTCGATCAACAGGCAAAATCTTCAAATTTCGATTGACAGGTAAGTAGTTGTAGAAAAATAGGATTTTGCTTAATTTTGGAAAACAAACTTTGAGTGTAATCATATGTAATATTTTTTTACTCAAATACACGCACTGTTTCTGCACAATCAAATCATGGAGAGAAGCTGAAACTCGATTATTTGAAGGCAGTAAAATAAGTATTTCCGTAGATTTTCAGCAAAAGAAGTTTAGAGTGTGTCCAAAAATTAATATTGATGCCACCCCTTATTCACTCAATTTCGAATAGCGAATTCATAACGCAAAAATAACGTGTCATTTGTTTGAAAATTTAATTAGAGGCAAGAGAATAAATATATATGTTATAGTACGGAAGGAAAAAATGTTCCTAGGGGTGCTCAAATTTCCCCTAGAGCAATTAAAAAAATACATTGTTTTTTCGCACACCGAAGCGACATAAGAACTGTGTCAAATTTTATAGCAAATGTTATAATTTTAATTATTTCAAACCCGAATGTCCCTTGATAACTAGACAAATAATGCACGAGAAACAAAAAAGTATTTTGAGTAGGGTGTTTTATGTGTTTTGGACAGTACGTTACGCGTATATAATTTAGCAACTTCCATTTGATTTTGTCGTAAATGGCCAAATTATATACACGTAACGGTCTGTCCAAAATATTTTGATCACGCTATCCTTAACGAGGCAGATTTGTTTAGATCGCGGATTTCGCATGCCATAATCTTTAGATGCTAGACGTTTGGAATCTCCGACAAAGTATTTTGGAATAAGTTGCACTACATGTTGATCCCTTTGGATTTGAACTACACAAGGGGGTGGTCACTACGCACTTCAGTCGGCACAGCTGTGCCTTCACTGCGCCAAAGTGTGTCAAGCGTACCAAACGTGCTATAATAGTAGCATGCCATAAAATTCAATGAACTGAAATTACGGAAAATCGTTCTCAGCAAGCATTGAGATTTGTATTTTTTTTTTCTTGTTTATCTCTCGTTCTACAAATTTGAGATTCTCTGAACTTCCATTAATCCTTCTGAAGTGCTTCTTAGGGGACGGTGCTACATATTCCGGGATACGTTTCACATTATCGCACGACCAACCTACGAGAAAGGCCTATGAGACTTCAATTGGAAGATTTAGGAAATGGCCAACACAACTACCAAGACAACACGAGAACTGCAATACGTAGTGTTTACGGTTAGGTACGGGGGGACGCCGTTAAAGGGAAAAAGGTGCCCTGTAAGTGAGTAATTCTCGTTGAATTGTTCAATTGGTGTACAGAATGCACAGACATTACCCTTAGTCTGAGACCCTTTTCTCTCCGGAACCACCTTACGGTATTTATTCGGGGAGAATTGTATGTTTAACAGCTCGAGTAAGGAAAGGCATTGACTATTTTTCCCCAGACCTCCCTACATTTTTCCCCGTTATATCGCCTTTTGAATTTGCTATGGGGTTACTCATTTGCTTCATAACGCAAAAATTGGCTATATTGGACACCCATCCAACCCCTTGTAAAGATTTTTGTATGAATATTATTCAGTTTTTATATGAGCCGTAATATCGTTTGGACACCCACGCACCCCCTCCAGCTTTATAAAATTTGTGAACGAGCTCTATGAGCTGATGACAAGGTCCCAGACGCTTTTTTATATTTATCTTTTAACATTGGTTTTTATTCAATACCAATTTAGTAAAGGAATTGACCAAAGTCAATTCCATCACGATTCTATGGGTTCTGCTGATTTGGTGCCACTCTAAAGGCCCGAACGCAATGACAGCGGAACGGCAACGGAAGCGGTACCGGTTCGGTCAGAATGAATCACGTCATCTCGTCTGAACTATCAACATATGAAACACTAATGCGACAAACATGGTGCTTCGTTCTGGAATAAGAAGAAAGTTCATTAATGCTAAAATAATATATGTATAAGGAGGTCTTTCTCGAACCGAAGCCCAAATGTCAACATTTTTCGTATGTGATACAAGGAGATCAACTCAGAAAACCAATGATTGCTGAGATGGGAATTTCAGTTCAATGTGATTTTTATAGCAACCCACTTTGAAACGCTGTGCCAGTCAATGCGCCGAAATGTGCCACAGTTGCGCTAGGCACACTGCGTAGAGTGACCATCCCCTTGGAACTACATAACTTATAACTCATCTAGATCAGTATTATCTTTTGAAAGGAAAGTTCTAGTGAAAAATTTCCTTCTGCAATTATGTTCAATGAGACATTTAGGATACTTTTCGACATTTGCAGAGAACATGGTCGAACTGAAACATAATTTTTTGATTACACTCAACTTTTAAATTACTGAAATGAATTAGGAAATACCATTTTTCTTAACTGTTTGTCAATGAATTAAAAATTTAAAGCTCTGACAAGTACTTATAGCTGTTAATCCAGCTTTTTACGCTGGATTGCTATAAATATTGAATCACCCTTTCTGACATTTCTTTTCAACACTACACGGAGAAGTCAGACTACCCAAAAAATAAGTTCTTAATAATCAAATTTGGGTAAACTGCATTTAGTTTTTACCCACGGTTGGGTTGTTTTGCCTTTCTCGTAACAGCAATGTCGTTGAAGTTCAATGGAATAAGCTAAATTTGGGTTCTTTCGAGTTTACCTAACGGTAAGTTGTTTTTACCCACTACGGAGACTTCGAAAGCTAACGCTGGGTAGATTTTTTTTGCACTGAGTATTTTTTCGCTGTTGTCAAACGGCAACTACCTAATGACAGGAATATGTCATTTAACCCAAATTTGGGTTATTCCACGGAAGCGACGAATTGCGTCAAAAGAAGTCAAAGTTGGGTTAATTCGTGGCTCAATGTATTTTTTTATGGTTGGATCTAAGTAAGCTTCTTGGACATGAAAATGTTTAATGTTGATAAGGTAATGTCAAAAACTTGCAGTCTTGTTTTAGGAAACAAGTATCGATAAACTTTAAACTTACTATTTGATTCAAATGTTCTGATCATTTTAGGTTGGCAAACATAAGTTAAGGCCAAAGTAAAAATGGTGCAAAAGTCAAAACTGAAAAAACAGTGTTCTCTTTTTAAATAGACAAATCAAAGAAAATAAAAACACACAGCTCTTTCATTAGCCAAATAAAAAGGCTGTGTGTTTTTATTTTCATCAGGAAACTGCTTTTTCAGTTCTGACTTTTGTGCCATTTTCTCTTGGTTCGGATTGATGCTGGTGAAAATGTGGCGTTAGTATCAGTAGTCTTATAAAGATGAAATACATGTAGAAATGATTTAGTCAGAGATCATGTTTGCGCAATTTTCTTCATTTCTACTCAAAGAACTTAGTGAAGCAATGATGAACTGGAAATTAAGAGGACATTTGAAGAACGACCGTGGCAGTTCTTGACTGTGTTAGTTTTTCTAATAATTGCTCTTGTTATGTTGGTGCGGTCACTGAGTCGTAACAACAGAACGTACTAAAATCTATAATCTTTCCATTCTTTTCCATTGTCATCCCCCATATGATAGACGTTATATTAGAACAAGCCCACGCCCAAGCAAGCCGCAGATGGGAATGTTAAATTCAATAGGTAAACATAATGCGTAATGTATGACGCTGGCGTTGGTCATTTACTACGTAGTCCTTTTTTTTTAAAAAAAAAAAAAAACAATAAACATCTTGTATCACTCCACCCTTCTTCTTGGCATTAACGTCCCCATTGGGACAGAGCCGGCTACTCAGCTTAGTGTTTATATGAGCACTTCCACAGTTATTAACTGAGAGCTTTCTTTGCCTAAGTTGCCATTTTCGCATTCGTATATCGTGTGGCAGGTACGATGATACTCTTTGCCCAGGGAAGTGAAGGAAGTTTCCAGTACGAAAAGATCCTGGACCGACCGGGGTTCGAACCCAGGTACCTTCAGCATGGCTTTGCTTTGTAGCCGCGGACTCTAACCACTCGGCTAAGGAAGGCCCCACTCCACCCCTTACAGGCAATTTGTAAGGATTATAAACATTGGTCGGTCTCTTTTTCCGATCCTGCGCTTTCTTTGAAAATACAGAACAGCCGAGTCACGAATCTGCTTAACGATAAAATGTTATTATCGATCATATTCCTTCAAACACTATACTATTGTTTTAAACATTTTTTTTTTGTTGTTTGAAAACATTACTATTGTTTCAATACTATTCCCAAGTGCATTATAATTGCACCACAAAAGCTTACACACCTTATAACAGCACTTCCGCTGCATAGAAACCCTATTACAGCATCATTAATGTTTCTAAGCCTGATGCATACAGGCATTAAATAAGCACTATATTGGCTTTATATTCGAATACAAGGCATGTTTAAATGCCATCCAGTGTTTTGACAGATATACCACGTGCTTTGTGTTTGCATATAGTGGTCAGAGGGAGTCAAACATAAATCTTCTCACTACTACAGTTGCAGGTTTTATGACGGGGAAAAGTGATGGTTTAAATTGGTCACTTTTCTTTCCAATACTATTTATCTTATGTGGCCGTAGGAGCAAATGAGCAGGACAACTCAACAATACGGGTGTTGCAGGTTCGAGATGCAAAATGAGGAATTTCATCATCATAAAACGAGGATCAAAATGTGGCAATTGCAAGTCCTCAAAAGGATGAAAACTACCAAAACGAGTATGGCTGATACGGAGAAGTACTATATGTATCATTTTATTACATTTTTTGCATACTATTAGAGGTTTCCATTTTCAATCATTCATTTATTTACCTCGTGTACCAGTTGGTTGGCCGCATATGCGAAAGCTCTCTGGCTGCGTACACGAAAGCACAAAATATTCGCCCTTAAAACCTGGCGAAAACAACTGACGTTTCTCACGTGGTCTTATATCAGCATTAGTGGTGCAGAGAAGCACGGTCATATCTTGGCACTATAATGGCACGCTATTTCGCCTTTTCTGGCATTATAATAGCATTACATGCGTATATAAAACTGGCATGCATCAAATGATTACCCTATACATATGCGCATATAATGCTGTTACCGTGCCGCATTATCGTGCTTACTGGTTACTTGGGTTGTTTCAAACTATACTATTGTTTCAATACTAACAACAGAACAACAAAACAAATTATTTATTATTGGAAAACGTTTTTTTAATAGTCGCATTTGGGCAACTCAGCCTGTTGATGAATACCAATAAACATAAACATTATTGTGGTGTTGCGTTACGAAAATTGCCTAATTTTTGACATTGAAGAATACATAATTCTTATAACAATCTTATATTTTGGATTCTCTTAGTACTCGTCAAGATACGTGATTCCATAAAAAAATATCTAAAACCTGACCATTCTTCGAAAAGTAACACTAGGTGCAAAATTATGGTATCGTGTTACGCTAATTAAAAACAGTAAAGTTCCAGGACGAACGTACTATTTTCAAAATGCTCGTTCTCAGCAATGATCCAACCGATTTTTGAATATTTTGGCTTTTAGTGTATTAACTTTTTTTGTATGCATTTCCGTGTTACCAAAACCGAGCGGTTAAGTTGCCAAAAACACACCGTGTCAATATCGAACGGGCACTGTATTTGAAAAACCTTTAACGCACTGCCTGACAATTCACATAAAATCTTAGCATTAATCATAAGTTTTTTTTAATATATTAAAATAATATACGGAAAATCCAGGCGCATGGATTGCCGGTTACTAAATCATAAAATTATTATTGAATAAATTATGCAAATAAAAATTTAAAACATGAATTTCCGTGAATATTTTACATAAGAAAGAAGGAAATGTTAACAAAGCAAAACTATATGTTGTATGGCGCTTGTACGATACATTATAGTTATTAGCTTATCAATAACAATACTGATAAGCCCCCTCAATGATGACATTTCACCTAATTGAATTGATATAATAATCGTTCAGCGTGTCGCTACTTTTCCACAACAAGTGCAAAACCAGTTATGCTCCCCTTTACCACCTTCAACACGCATCGCATAAAACCCGGTCACTCTCGAACCGGTTCGACCGGCATGTGATTTTCTGCTACTGTTGTTTTCCCATGTGGAGCAATTATGATATCACTCAATCATCGCCTCTTTCGCTCCATCGTCTTTTTGTTACGCCATCGCATCGCTTCTAACTCTCTCTGTTGATCCATCCAGGTACCGTTTTTCCTTGTGTTTATCGAGTGGTGTAAAACCCACGATCGAATTTGCACAAACAAGTGGAAACCCGCCAATTACCGATCTTCCCGGACCGAGATTCAAATGTTCTCGATTGAAGCTAACAGTGGTCAAACGTTATCCCAAGGGGAAAAGAGCAAAAAACACGAAATGCAGATTTCCTGCTTCAATCGGTCTAGACTCTGGAGCAGTGTTTCCTAAACTTTATTTTACTAAACTTTTGGAATCCCCTGATGTGTAATTTAATAAATTTATTGACAGCTCTATTGTGCTGAAGTATCGATAAACATATATAATTAACCCAAACGTTTTTTTTCCTATAGTTCAAGAGAACTCAGATTTTACGTTAATCTCTGAAAATTTAATGAAAATAGTTTATAAACTTCGTTTTTCGATTTTCTTCACTTTTTCCTTAATTCATGGCGTTGTTGGCCCTCTAATATAGTTATACAAATTTTCGACCACTTCGGGAATCGCTGCTCTAAACGATGAAAAATAGCCTTCCGAAGAATAGCCCATCATCAGAGAGCGCGGAGAGCATATGTATGATCTGATATCCACAATGGATTCCACATACTGCCGGCACTTTCCCATTTACCGCTAACTTTTCACGCTCGATATTGCATGTCCACACAGTTAAACCCGGCTCCGAGGCAGTCATCGTCGTCGTCGAATCGGATCGGGACTCTTGCCTACCTGCTACACATCTACTTGAGCTGCCGTGGAATGTTTTCTGGATAGGAATCTTCCACTCTGGTTGGGTACACGAATGTTTTTTATTCGCCACTTTTCCCCCTTAGTGCAATAGAGGGATGGCTAAAAGTTTTTGCGACTAGGTATAAGAAAACGAAAATGCTCCATAGCAATCCAGGTTTTTTTTAGCCATAAGTGAAACGACATTTTATCGCTGACGAAATTTTACTTTTGAAAGTAATCACAATTTAAGGACCAAATGGGGCTCCCTCGAAATATTTCCAGAGACTCTTCCCCACAGATTTCCCCAGAATTACCTCGGAGAAGAACTTCTGTTCGCCATTAGACATTTTTGACCGGTTTTGATAAGACTCTAGGTTTATCTTGGGAAATTCTTCCACGAGTTTTCCCAGGAACTCTTTAAAGGATTATTCCAAGATTTTCCTGTCTCCAGTGATCCTAGTTTCCTGCAGTCAATTCTTTACTAGAATTATTCTACACAGTTAAAAATAATGATGTTTACACGTCATGTAAACTTCATTTATGCGATGTAAACATGACGTCATGTAAATTTAAGCCTGAAATCATGTAAAAATGTGTTATATGTCATGTAATCACACAGAATCCTGCTAAATTACATGACATATAATTGAAGTTTACATGACATATCATGTAAAAATCCATGATATTCCACGCTCCAATTATGTGCATTATATGTCTCAGAAATTTACACGTTTCGTTCGAACTGTGTAATAATTTCCCCAAGGATTCCTCTAGCATCTGTTTCAGGAATTCTTCCAGGAATACTACTGAATTTTTATGGTGGTTTCTGTAGGGATTTTCAAGCGATTTCTCCTGGTTTTTCTTCACGGATTCATCTAGAAAATCTTTCAAAGACTTCTTCAGGAAAACCTCTACAAAGGTTCCTGTAGAGATATCTTCGAGGTATTCTCCAAGGATTGTTCCAGGAGTTACACTAAGACAATCGCTTCAAGGATTACTCGAGATATTTCTCTAGTGAATTCTCCAGAGTTTCCTCTAAGGATTCCTCCACGGGTTTTACAGACAAAAGGTCGAAAGACAAAACGTCGAGAAGACAAAAGGTCGAAAGGACAAAAGGTCGAAAGGACAAAAGGTCGAAAGTGACTTGCTAGGTGGGAAATTTTTCCTTCTTTGAAAAAAGATTTTCGACCTTTTGTCCCTTCTCTTTTGTTTTTCGACTTTTTGTCTTTTCGACTTTTTGTATTTTGACTTTCTGTCCTTTCAAACTTTTGTCGAAGATTACCTCCACGAATACATACAAAGATATCCCCAAGTAGTCCTCTCGAGATTCGCCCAGGAATTATTCAGAAGATTTTTTCCGGGATTATACCATGACTCGCTCGAGGGATTCTACCAGGAATTCCTGTAGGTATTTCATCACGAATTCCTCCAGGTGTTCTACAATTCACGAATTACTCAAGAGTGTTCTCAAGAATTTCATCCAGAAAATAGTCCAGAGCTACCACCAGAGTTGATTAAAATCAATCATATCAACTGATGGCTGATTTTCTAAAACTTTCACTATCACTGGCGAGCTATCAATATCACTTTGATTTGACAACCAATAGCAGTGATGCGACATCGCACTCTAGATCATAATCACTGCGGAATAAGTGATCACGTGGTAATTATCCATGCTATTACTGTTTTTCAGCGACTAACAAATAGTTTTAAGCTATCTGCAACACTGTTAAAAATATCGTACTGATAAATTGCCATTTTACTTGCTTAATTTAAGGCTAAACTTAACCCATCAGTGATATCCATAGTCTATCGCCATCAATGCACTTGTGATGGAGTGGACAGCATGATGTTGATGTGATATTGATTAATCCGAATTGTATCGCAGTCAGCCTGTACAAATCAACAAATTTTGAGCGTTGATAGTTACAGCGAGCAACTCTGGCCACCACCAAGAAAATCTCTATATGACTTACTCTAAGGATCTCTGCAGATAATCTTACAGGGATTCCCCAGGTTTTTTTTCGAGAGATTCGTTCTGGGACATCATCCAGGAATTCCTCCAAGAGTTCCCCTCGAATTTCTTCCAGAGATTCTCCCATGATTTTCTGTAGGAATTTCATCAAAAAATTTCTCCAAGGATTACATTAGAACAACCTCTACGAAAATTTCTCCCGTGAAATCTCTACATTAGTTCCTTTTGGACAATCTCTTCATGGATTTCTCCAGAGATTTCACCTGAGATTTATGAAGAAATTCCAGCAGGGATTTCTATAGAAGATTTTCCTGGGATTTCTCTAGGGATTTCCCCGAAAAAATCTCTATAGTGATTATTCCTGGGATACCTCCAATGATTTTCCAGAGATGCCTCCAGGAGTCCTTCAGTAATTAACTTAGATAATCCTTCTTAAAGGAGTTTTTCAGAGACACAGTCTTCATAAAAAAAAATCCGTTGAAAAAAAAAGAATGCAAAGAGCCGAAAAACATATTTAATATTTCAGGGATTTCATCAGGAGTTCCTACAGAGGTTTCTTAAGGAATCACTCCATAGGCTTCTGCAAGAATTTCTTCAGGATTTTTTTTCCATAAATTCCTCTAGAGATTATTCTAGGTTTTTTTTCAAAAGGTTCCTCCAGAGATTGCTCCAGGAATCACTCCAGGATTTTTCAAAAAAAAAAAAACCTACTTCAGAAAAAGAGTTTCTGGAGAAATCTCTAAGAAAATTCGCCGTGGATACCCTGAAGAACTTTGATAAAATCCATGAAAGAATTCATGGGTGAATCTCTGTAGGAATTATAGAAGAACCCTTAGAGGAAATCTAGAAGGATTTTTTGGAGGCTCAGAACAAATCTCTGGAGAAATTTCAAAGTGAATACCTGAAGGATTGATTAGTAGTGATTTGCCTAATAATTCGTGTAGTGATTTTCCTGTGAGAATTCCTGAAGGAAGCTCTTGAGGAATCTCTATAGGAATTTATTAAGTTGTTTCTTGTGGGATCCCTAGATGAATTTTCGATGGAATCTCTGGATGAATTGCTGGAGCAATCTCTGGATAAAATCTCAGGAATAATTCCTAGTGCAATCTTGATACGACTACCTGAAAAATGTCTGGATAAAACACCTGAGAAATATCTGAAGCAATCCTTTAAGAAATTGGCGTAGTGTTACCTGGTGGAAAGCTTGAAGACATATCTGTAAAAATCTCTTTAGAGATTTTCCTATAGGAATCCTAGAGGTGTTTTTGGTAGATTTTTTAGAGGAATATAAGGAAAAATCGCCTGAAGAATCTTTGGAAGAATCCTTGAATAGCCCTCTGCAATAATTCCTGGAAAAATTTCCTGTTGAACCCTTGGAGAATTTCCTTGGAGATATCTAACCAAAGATTTTACTGGAGGAATATGTTGGAATCACTGGACTCATTTCGGCAAAAACTCCTTTAGAAACTCCTGGCAAAATCTCTATAGGAATCCCTGTAAACATATCCCTGCAAGAAATCCGTGAATAATTTTTGGAGTAATGCTGGAAAATCTTGTAGCGAACTAAAGTTCTTCCTAAAGGATTCTCTGACAAAACCATCAGGGGAAGACCTGGAAAAATCACTGTAGTTTATGATAGAGATTATTTTGGAGGAATTTCTGATAAAATCTCTGGATGGATCTTCAAAACAGTTTCTGAAGAAACTCTGAAAGAATCTTTGGAAATATTTCGACAGGCATTTTTGAGGAAATCTCTCGAAGTTTTCCTGGAGGATTTACTGGAGCCCCATTGAAAGTGGTCCCAAAATTTCGATGCATGACAAAAGTTATCATCAACGAAAAAGCTTGTTTGTATCATAGCCATGATTAATTGGTAATGGCAATTTCGACTGGAACTAGAATACTACTTTCGGGTGGCTTTCTCAGTCTGGAAGTCGAAAAACGATGTTTTTTACATTCCCGACGTTTCGGCCGATGAGTTTTGGCCTTTTTCAAGGAGTGCTAAAACATATATTAACATACATCATACAACATGAAAACATAAAACATAATGTGGTAAAACTCACTAAGGTCTATCGTCTCCCGTTATAGATAGATTGTCGTCTGATTGGCGACGGAGAGCGCTTTATCATGCCTGCCTGTTATAATTTTGTTATTTAGTGTGTTTGGTGTTTTAATAAGTCCGTGAACTTACGTTTTAATTTTTAGGTTTGACGACGGATTTTATATTATAACACAACACAACACTGCAACGACTTTTTCAAAATGGTAGGTCATCAGGGGGTTGTGTTGGATTGTGTTGGGTCACGATCATCATTTTGAGCCAAACGATCGTGGGTTTCAACCGATATATTGGGATTAGTGGGGTTGTTCCTACTATTAGAGGTTTTGATGGTGTGAAACAGACCTGCGTATGTGTTACTAAGACCTTGTACATCAGTACGATGGTTGACCGTATTAGTAGAATATGCTATATGGCACATTTCGAGTAGTGAGTTAGGTTCAAGCTCTCGCTGCGACCAGACGTCTGAAAAACAAGCTCCGTTTCGTTTTTTTCCTTTTCTTTTCGCGCACGCACTTCGGTGTGTGAAAGAGTATTTGCGTCAGTTTTTTTGCTGGCGACCGGTATCGTTTTTTGCTACGTTAAGCAAACAAAATCTACCATGGCCTCTGTGCGACCGCGTGAAAACACGTTCAAAGTCGATCTAACGAACTTTCCAAAACGACCAACGTTCGAAGACATTCACAAGTTCGTTTACGAAACACTTGGTCTGACTGTGGATCATGTTGTGCGTCTACAAATGAACCACGCACAAAACTGTGTGCATATCAAGTGTCGTGATTTGCAAACTGCTCAAGATGTAGTTCAGATGCATAACGAAAAGCATGAGATCGAAGTGAACAAGACTAAGGTGAAGGTACGTCTCGTCATGGATGACGGCGGCGTCGAAGTGAAAATTCATGACCTGTCCGAAAATATTCGGAATGAAGAAATAGTGGCGTTCCTGAAGCAGTACGGTGATGTAATCACGATTAAAGACCAGATCTGGAGTAAAAACTATCCCCTGAAAGGGATACCTACAGGTGTGCGCGTAGTGAAAATGATGTTACGGCGGCACATAAAATCTTTTGTGACCATTCAAGGGGAACAGACCCTGGTTACTCACCGGAACCAGGTGCACACGTGTAAACATTGTACTAACCCATCCCACCCGGGTTCCACGTGTGTGGAAAACAAGAAACTGTTGGGTCAAAAAGCAGATCTTAACGATCGCCTCAAGCTCGCGGCGCAATCGAACAACAATCCTTCAACCACCTTTGCAAGTGTGGTGAACAAAAGTACAGCAACCCTAATGCCACATTTCGTTTCACTGAACGAATTGGCATCTTCAGCTCCAGCCAGCGTAGCAACGAACAACAAAGTCAGCACATGTAGCCTTCCCTCTGTGTCTGACCAACCCGAGATCCCCGCCGCCACCACTGATGGGAACGACATGCAGATGAAAACAACTGGAATGGAAGAACAATGGATCGACAGCGCACAGCAGAATATCGGAGAAGCATCTACATCTAGTGGTATTACGGCAGGAGAATCTGCAAAACAACCATCAGCAGGAGATCAATCCACACACCAGGCTGCAACCGCAGTCCATGATAAAGCCACAACGAGTTCGGTGAGCGTTTTCAAAATTCCCTCCAATCCCTCCAACACTCCCAATCTTACTATGGAGATTTCCGACAGTGACAGTTACGAATCGTCACAAGACAACGGTTCGTTTCAAAAAGTCAAACGCAGGGGACGCCCCAAAAAACCAAAAATCGATCCTTTGTTTCGATCCTAAGCCTAATTAAATTCAACATGATCCTATTACTAACATGTTAACCCCGAGTAGGCCGCGGTGTATGTCGGCCCCCCAAAGCTAACTTTATATACCTGAAATGGATCCAAGATGAATAATCCATCTATCAGTTATAATATAGGAAGTGTGAACATTTGTGCCATGTCCAGTGTAAGCAAAATTCAGTCTATGTTCTCGTTTTTTCGTTTAATGGATTTTGATATTGTTCTGCTACAAGAAGTCGAAAATTCACGCCTATCTATACCAGGATATACCGTTATTACAAACGTTGACGAAAGAAAAAGAGGAACTGCTGTTGCCTTAAAAGCCCATATTCCATATTGCAATGTCCAGAGAAGCCTAGATGGGCGTATTATATGTGTAAATGTTGGAAATTGTGTAACTGTTTGTAATGTGTACCCCCCATCGGGCACTCAGAATACGTCGTCTAGGGAACATTTTTTCAGACAATCTCTGCCGTTTTACCTACAACAATCTGCACCAAATCTTATACTTGGCGGTGATTTCAATTGCGTTGTGTCCGCCAAAGATGCAACTGGGTCTAGCAATCACAGTCAGTCTCTGAAACAACTACTTGATTCTCTGAAGCTATGTGATACATGGGATTATGTTCATAAAAATCAAATCGCATATAGTTTCGTCCGCCCAAATTGTGCTTCTCGCATTGATAGAATATATGTTTCGTCGTCTCTTGTCTCGTCCCTGCGTACGTCCGAATATTTCGTTACACCTTTTTCTGATCATAAGGCGTACAAAATGAGATGTTGCCTCCCAAATCTGGGCAAACCACAAGGCCGAGGGTTCTGGTCGATGCGAACCCATGTGTTAACTCCTGAAAACCTCGAAGAATTTGAGATAAAGTGGAACCGGTGGTTGAGAGAGAGGCGAAATTTCGACAGTTGGATGTCGTGGTGGCTGAATTTCGTCAAACCTAAAATCATCAGCTTCTTCAAGTGGAAAACAAATTTAGCGTTTCGAGAATTTCATGTAAGAAATGAATATTTGTATCGTCGGCTACGTGAAGCGTATGACAATTTGTATGCTAATCCACAAGGTCTTACAGAGGTTAATAGCATCAAAGGCAAAATGCTCAACCTACAAAGTAAATTTTCAAAATCGTTCGAAAGGATAAATGAAACATTCATCGCCGGAGAAAAAATTTCTGCATTTCAGTTGGGAGAACGCATTCAAAAGAAAAACAAAAGCACTATTAGATCAATGACGCATGCAAACATCCGCTTAGAAAACCCCACTGAAATTGAGAGACATGTCTGTCAGTACTTTGAAGCACTCTACACTGATGAAAATCTATCTGTAAATACGGAATTTCCGTGCAATAGGTTTATCTCTCCTAACTGTGAATTCAATATTGGAGCCATGAATGAAATAACGACTCAGGAAATCTTCTTTGCTATCAAATCAAGTGCTTCCCGTAAATCTCCAGGATGTGACGGACTTCCTAAAGAATTCTTCTTGAAGACCTTTGACATTATACACCGTCAACTCAATCTTGTTATAAATGAGGCTCTTCGTGGAAATATTCAGCAAAAATTCGTTGATGGAATAATTGTACTCAAATCTTCTTTGCTATCAAATCAAGTGCTTCCCGTAAATCTCCAGGATGTGACGGACTTCCTAAAGAATTCTTCTTGAAGACCTTTGACATTATACACCGTCAACTCAATCTTGTTATAAATGAGGCTCTTCGTGGAAATATTCAGCAAAAATTCGTTGATGGAATAATTGTACTCAGCAAGAAAAAAGGTGGTGATGATTCAATCAAAGGGTATAGGCCCATTTCTCTGTTAAACTTTGATTATAAGTTACTATCACGCATCCTAAAGCAGAGGATGGATAAGATCATGACAGACAACAATCTCCTAAACTCCAATCAAAAGTGTTCGAACTCTAAACGAAATATATTTGAGGCCGTTTGCGCCATCAAGGATCGAATCGTAGAAATAAATTGCAAAAGAAGATCGGGAAGGCTAATTTCGTTTGATCTTGATCATGCCTTTGATCGTGTGAATGTAAATTTCTTGTTGAATGTTATGCGTAGTATGCGTTTCCACACGGATTTTGTGTCTCTTGTTGGCAAAATAATGTCCATGTCCCATTCGAGAATACTTGTCAATGGAAATCTCAGTCCCGAAATCCCAATCCTGCGATCAGTTCGCCAAGGTGATCCCATCAGCATGCACCTCTTCGTCCTATACCTTCACCCTCTCTTAGCTTAGCTTAGCTTAGACTGACTACACATATCAATGGTTGCTATTCCGTGATTGACCGAAGTCAGTGAAAATGCACAAAGAATCAACTAGAAGTTCGGCTGGGATTGGCCATAATCTTCTTCAGTGTGCATAATTCAGTGCCTCTATTTATACAGGGTCAATAACGGCGCCGGCCACGTCCTTGCAGTCAGGTGGGATTGGAGGAAGGAATGTTAGTGTGTAACCTTTGCTATATGGAGACCGTGTTTACCTCTGCATCTCCACAAAGGTTACTGAGAGGGATGTTTGTTAATGGGGAGGATCGTTGGGTCACAGGATTCACTTTGATAAGCGATTAGACCATGATAAATTATTTGACGCGAGCTAAGGATCGAACACTACCAACCTGCTTCGCGAACCGCGCCACTAATAAATCATGCCACGCGAGCGACGCGCGACACGATTGATCCTGCTAACATCACCCGCCCCCGCAGGAGCAAGTGACGCGAGCAAAGGATCAAACACTACTCTCTTCGTCCTATACCTTCACCCTCTCCTTGAAAAACTCACAACCATCTGCAATCATCCTTTAGAACTCGTTGTGGCATATGCTGATGACATATCCATAATTGTTGTGGAAGATTTGAAATTGGACCTGATTAAAAAAGCGTTCATGGACTTCGGTATGTGCTCCGGAGCAAAGCTAAATCTCACTAAAACGACGTCGATTCACATAGGAGCACAACAACCTACGAATCGGATGGTGAGTTGGCTCAAAAGTGAAGAGGCCATCAAAATTCTTGGAGTTGTCTACTTCAACTCACTCAAGCGCACCCTTGACTTCAACTAGGCAGAGGTCATAAAGAAAACATCTCGTCTAATGTGGCTCTTCAAGCAAAGAGTATTAAGTATGCATCAGAAAGTTGCACTGATAAATACGTTCATCACCTCGAGACTCTGGTTCATGGCGTCAGTGCTTAGCATTCCCAACTCTGCAGTAGCAAAAATCACTTCTCGCATCGGAGGTTTCATCTGGTCACGTTATCCTTGCCGAATTTCAATGGAACAGCTTTCTCTTCCAGTAGAGAAAGGGGGATTAAACCTGCATCTCCCGATGCACAAATGCAAGGCTCTGTTATTGAACCGGTTTCTTCAGTGCGGAGAACACACTCCTTTTGCAGCATCGTTCTTGGAACAAATGGCCAACCCTCCGAATGTGTCTGGGATTCCAGCTTTATATCCTTGTCTGAAGCAGATATCTAAAGAGTTACCATATCTCCCTGAGAGCACGATTAGGAATCCATCTGCACCAGCAATTCATTCCATCTTCAGAAACATGATTAAATCACCAAAAATAGTTGAAGAAAATCCAAATATTCATTGGGCAAGAGTTTGGAAAAACATTCGCAGAAAAACTTTTACTTCGGAGGAAAAGTCCACCTACTATTTGGTCATCAACGAGAAAATACCACACGCTGTTCTGTTCTTCAGACAAAATAGGATTGATAGTCCAATGTGCAACCGGTGTCCAAATGCAGTTGAAGATCTGGAGCACAAACTCTCAACATGTGTTCGCGTGCAACATCTGTGGAATCATCTTCGTTTAAAATTAGAAACAATTTTAAATAGAAGAGTAACCTACAAAATGTTATCTTTACCAGAACTGAATAACACTGAAGTGAATTCCAGAAACAAGGCTCTAAAAATGTTTATTGTGTATGTAAACTTTGTTTTAGATGTCAACAGTTGTTTTACAGTAGAAGCACTTGACTTTGTTTTATGTTGTAATTGTCTTTAAATGTAATATGAACTAAATAAATGTGTTTACAAAAAAAAAAGTAGTGGTAAGGTTGATGTTTTGTATGTTCTATCTATTATTTTGGGATGTGTTAGATTGAACCTATGATTTTTATCAATGACATGTTTTATCAGCGCGGTTTTGGCTCCTAAATTGGTCAATTTGTCTTCTGTATCTGTGTCGTTAGATTCTATTATGTTTGTGTATTGGTTCATGTTGCTTTTATGTCCACTGATACGTGTTTTTAGTTGATTTTTCGTCATTCCAATGTATTGTTGTTGGCAGTTTGTACAAGATAAACTGTAAACAACATTGGATTGATCGAGTGTATCAACAGAATCCTTAACTGGTTTTAGGATGCTCTTGATATTTTTAAGTGTTTTGTAGGCTATTTTTACTTGCGGAAAATCGTTTTTTAGGAGGCTGGCGATGGTTGGACTTAGTTGTGCGATGTACGGAATGCTGCGATACTCTGGACGATGGATTGGTTCGGCGATAGACGGCTGGAGGGAACTTCTATGGTTTTGAGCTGAGGGTCTGGTGGAATCATCGGATGTTGTTGTTTCTGCTAGGTCGGTGTGATTGGTGTGTGGCTGGCTTGTTTGTAGCTGCTTAGTATTGAGTGATGCTCGAAGATCATGTTGCTGGTTTTGGGAGGAGTTTCTGGTTGATTTGGTGCGGTTTATGAGTCGGTTGATGAGGGCAGATGGGTAGTTGTTTTGGCGGAGCTGTTGGAATATTATGCTGGACTTTTTTGCTGATGGATCTAGTTCCAGTCGAAATTGCCATTACCAATTCATCATGGCTATGATACAAACAAGCTTTTTCATGCATGTTAGCAACACATACAACTCCAACACTGCACAACTATTCAAAGAATATGCATCGGTTATCATCAACGTGAAAATGTGTTTTTACTCATAAGTAAATATGACTTGTCGAACTAGGATCATTTTGGATTGTAAATTGAAGAATTGAAATGTTAGGAAAATTCAGCAAATTTTAGATTTTTTATTTCTTTTCTCTATTTTACCGTGCCGATTGGTCAAAAATGACCCCAAAGTTCAAGGAAGGTTAACTTAATATATTCTGGCAATAGATGACGATTGTTATACATCGAGCCAATTATGGAATTTTTAAGATAACGGTACTAAATGCTTATCGAAGTTGAAGGAAATGCTGCTAACGCACAAATGTTCATGAGGCTGGCAACAATGTTTAAGAAGAATTACGACGAGTTAAGAATACACAAAAATTAGTGAAATATGATGGTCAGCAAAAAAGGAATGCTCTTCAACTGTAATCCGGTTTTTTTTATGGAAGGTTCAAAATTATATGGTAGCTGGCAACACTACTCAAGTAAAGTTGATAAAGATCAATATAACACATTTTCTGCACGTTATTTATATCTAATCTAGGTTTAAGTATGCATTTTGTGTTACACATTGCTTTCGGAAAAGTAAAACAATATTTTTTAACACTGGCAACACTGAAAAAATTATAGAAATAAGCTAAATACAGTCAGGTGTCCTATTAGACATATGATTGGGGGTGTGCTGAATATTTCGTATGCGTCAAGAGATAGTACAGGACTGTCTTCGGAGAAGTTTCAGTACTCAGTACGATCTACCTTAAGGGGCCTATTGTGTAAATCGAGCAGATTCATGTGACTCGTCTGTAATCACTGTCGATCAAAGTAAGCATGCATATTTCAGATGTCACCCGTCGACTCCCATAGTAATCCAGTCACATCGAGTGACAACTGTCGAGAAAGTCGAGTGACAGAGCCGAGTCGAGCGATTTTTTTGGTCGACAGTTGTTCAGTAGCTCAAGGTCTACCATTATTCTAGTTAAAACAAATCGAGATTTTCCCAACAGGGTGCGCTAGTGACCGTGAAACTTTTGTTTCACAAATATTTGGCATTTGGAGAGGCCAAGAAATTATTTTTTAACCAGCCTCAAGTCAGAACATTTGTTGTTTTACCGATACCACCAATGTTATTCATAGAACAATTTCATTTTTAAAAAACGTGTCATAAACTTCAATGGTTCATAATTGCTTTGATTGAGAAGCAGTTTTCATTTTTCTATGGATCATTATCAATTCTTTACTGGTGCATTAAGCAGGCTGCCCTAGAGCAACCACGCTGAGATTGTGGAGCGATGGGCGGGCGTGCGCGAGCGGGTCTACACGCTTGAGATAACCAGACAACTTTACTCATTCACCGGTGAGTAGGTGGGTAGGTACATACATACCTAGCTAGGCAGCATGCTTCTCGAATTTATGCTGTTGCATGCAGCAGTCAGTGAACGGACAAACGGACTGTGTGTGTTGGTCTGGAGCAGCTTTCCCGGAGAAAAATTAGGTCACTCTAGTGACACACTCCACTGACGTCGACGACGGCGGCCGGCTTGTTGGACCTAGTTTATTGGTTGCTGTTTGCGCAGAACGGGTTCCATTTAACGTGAAGATGCATCGAAGCCAAACCTCGAATTTTCAAGAGCACAAATCTAGAGAAACTCACAACTGTTCGTGCTGAAAATTTCATCAATTGGTCACCACCAGCGAGTGACCATTGAGTAGCATTTTCAGCACAAACGGTTGTCTGGTTCTCTAGATTTGTGCTCTTGAAAATTCAAGGTTTGGCTTCGATGCATCTTCACGTTAATGATGGAGTGTAGGAAGATATTTACGTATTTTTCTTGAGCTACCGATAATTTGTTGCATTTTCCCATACAGGAGGTGCTTATGTGTGCAAGGAAAAGATCTTGTGGAAAACTAAATGGACAGAATAACACAAGAATAGGGCTTAGGGCTTATTCACAAATTTCATAACGCTGTAAGGGGTTAATTTAACAAATTTTGTATGAGCCGTAACATCATGAGGACACCCACCCTGATGTTACGGCTAATACAAAATTTGTTAAATTTTCAAAAATCAAAAATGGCCAGTTTTGGCGTTATGAAATAAATGAATGAGCCCTTAAGTGCTTTCGGTTTGTGTTTGCGGTTTGCGCCTATCAATTTATAAGAAGTGTTTCCCATTAAAAGGTAGAATGGTCCGAATAGTTTTGATAAAAGTTTCTTTTTTATTTAATAACACAGTAGACAAACGCACTGAGGTTGTTCCTATCTGACATTAGGGGAACTAGGTGTAAAATGCGTCGTTAGGGTAAAACGCGTAACCCTCGATTTAAACGAACGACTTGTTCTTACCCGAGACGTTAAAAATTGAGTAAAAATGCTTCTCTATATATATTTTCAAGTATTTTACTGGCAAAAATTGTAAAAAATATAAAAAAGTTTTTTGCTGTTTTTTGCAATTTTGTGTGATTTTATGTGTAACTTTTCAAGTCGATAAATAACCAAACTATTGAAAGTATCACCGAGAATCGCCTTGTACACTCCCAAAATTTGTATTCCATGCGAAAAAAGCGTTGAATTTATACACAAAAACAGTGAATTAAACACTTTTTGCCCAAAGGAGGACGGGAGGATATGTGATTAAAAAGGAGGGCATGTCCTTCCAAAGGATACCATCTGGTAAGGCAGCATTCATTAAATACGTAACGCTAAAATTGGAAATGTTCGACCCCCTCCCCCCCCTCCGTAACGCTTTTTGTATGAAAATTTTTAAATTTTTGTATGGGCCGTAATGCTTCAGCCTACCCCCCCCCCCTCCCACTAAGCGTTACGTAATTTGTGGATGACGCCTAAGCCTTACCCCATTGATCAATGTTACCTCGTTTTACGGAACAAGTGAAGCTTAATTCAAAGCAACCGCTTCATAACGTTTTTTGAATTTGGGAATTCAATCCATCAAATTTCGATCCTTTATCATTTACTGAGAACATTAGCAATTGCATCTGAAGTTTGACACAAAAACAAGAGTACATTAAGAGCGTCTTGGCAAAGAAAATGCTAAGTGCAAATATAAAGATGACATCATTTTGGAGTTGCCACCAGCTACTGCCTCTTTAAGTCTTCTGTGCTGTAATTTTCTCAATTATATGACTTAGTGTTACTACCAGGTCCTAAACGCGCCAAAACTCTTATTTGTATAACACCATTCACAACACTCCCGTCCATTGTGACGCAAACGAACACTCGGAGAACTCATCAGCAACTCTAAATTAGATTATTGCTCAACGCAGCGTATTTAATTACTTGCTCCCAAGGCACCAGCTCCGTATAGTCAGCCCACTACTGGTAGGAATTTAGATGCGGAGGCACGGAAAGATGAGCTTTTCGTTTGGCTCCATCGCGAATCCTAGCCGATTGTTGTGCTGGTCCCAAAAAGGTGCGTTAGGAAACCGCAAAAAGTGATGCAACCGAGGAAAATAAACAAACAATTCGGCGAATGGAAAAATCGGCTCTTTGCGACGGTGTGGCCAGCCAACAAACATGCGAGCTCGACGGTGCCGGTTGACGTGCAGAGCTTGCACTGACCTGATTCTCTAGCGCGAATCAGTCGGCCTTCCGGTACCGGCGATAAGCTCGTGGATTTGTTTGTTGAAGCGGAAAATTAGTTTTGATAAAATTTGTCTTTTGCTGCTGAGGTTAGGTTAAGTATTGAAATACCTAAAAGTATTGTATTTATTTATTAGTCAAACAATTCAAGCATAACATTCATTGTTTATATCTTGTGTTTTTTTGTGTTACGCAACACTATCAACCTCAATTTATAAAACTGAAATGGGCTATTCTTTTTGCAACAGTATAGAATAGTTGCAGGTGGATTTAATTAACATGCTTCTCATTAACCTAACATATATTTATGTTTTTTTGGAGGTGCGACTGTTATGTTGATGTTTGAGGTTATGGCTTTCAGCCTTAAATGAAACTTAAAAACGGATTTTCGCTTACATCCGACGTTTCGGACACATGTATTGTGCCTTTTTCAAGGAATCTGTGGACAATGATACATTATGTCGTCTTAATAAGCTGCACACGAGGATCACAAGTCACCGCTCCTGTTCCGACTACAAAACATTCTGGAACAAGGCAAGACGACGGAGGACCTGGGGGTAGCACAACTGCGAGAAAGAACAGCGCTACTTGATCACTCGGCTGCCAACCAACGCAACTTCGCATTCGATCGTACTATGATTGTTGATTCTAGTTTTAAGAAACAGAATTTAACAAAACACGAAACATGTCACATTATGAACACACCTCACACAGTCAACAAGCGCACAGATACAGACAATTTAAGCAACACGTACGCTGGCATACTACACACATTCAAACACAATAGGTGTAGTAATACTGTCCAGCAACAAACAACACAAACAGAATCGACACAGCAAGAATAAAAGTGGCGCCAAAACAGGCAACTGCGTTTTCAGTTCTGCGACCCGGATCGTTTTCGGATTTCAACTCCCGTACAGTACTCGAACGGGGAATTGTAAGTATCCGGACGGTAAGAAATATGGACACCTGCAAATTTTGATCGCCTGGTAACTGATACTCTAGCGTTTTATGCTGTTGGACAAATGTTTGCCTATGCTGTGGGCAAACGATAAAACGACGGGGTTGGTGGTCTAATGGCTACCGCTTCTGCTCCATAAGCAGAACGTCGTGGGTTCAATCCCAGGTCCGTTCCTTTCCTCGTACTTTGAATTTTTGCTTCTAACTTCCATTCCTAATCTATCACACTCAAACTATTCGTTTATAGCAAACGCTAGAACCAGAGACGGACGAGAAAAACCGTTTCCCTAACGCTTCCATTCTTCCACGCGCATGCCCTTCCTTACGCCTGATACATGGGCAGTCTGCTAACCACAAAAGCAAACCTCTCTGCCATGCCTTTCCCCCAAATCCATACACTTCTGCATGAACTGGTGTAGATGCAGTCGGACTCCACGGTCTACAGTGGGCCAGTATAAGTGCAACATCATTTCCTCCCCTTCCCCACATTGGTCTGCATTCTGACGTGGCAGGTACCATTGTCATCTAAAAATATAGCAGGTCACCAGCACTTATACACTGATGGTGTCTGTTAGTCCCAAGCAGTCATTTGGTTGATTCCTTGTGTAAGTGCAACTGATCTGGCGATACTGGAGTAGCATCCACGGGCGGCCAATCAAGCTCAAGCTGTGGGCAAACGATAAAACGGAACGCAGCTAGTGAGTACATCCAACATAATCAACACATAACACGACATAATGTATCACTGTCCAACGATTCTTTGAAAAAGGCACAATACATGTGTCCGAAACGTCGGATGTAAGCGAAAATCCGTTTTTAAGTTATATTTAAGACGTGTATAGTACACGCATTTGATGACAAAGAAGCATTCTTTAACTTTAATAAAATCAATGTGCATAGCCCACACTCGGGATGCACTGATGATGACAAAGAAGCATTTCACGCACAGTTCTAATGCGAGTACCGTTTTTATTCATATTACGGACACTTAAGGACTCAGAGAAATATAACCCAGTATAGAGCATACAAAATAAATCATTCTGTATGATTCCTTAGCACTATCGAGCGTCGGAAGCCCTTTACTTTCGAACGGTGGGTGAAGAATACGCTTCCGCAACTTCAATAATTCAAAATGTGTGGCTAGGGGGGTCTGTAGCCTTGAGGTTACGCTTTCGCTTCATAAGCGGAAGGTCATGGGTTCGATTCCCAGCCCCTCCACAAAAAAAACCGTCCAGCCACCAGAAGACGCCTCACGGAGGACCGTGCTTTGGGGGAGCACATCCATCCTCCGTCAGTATCAGATGGTGACTGAGACAAACTGACCCTCTTCGCAGGCAGCTAGTCTCACTAATAGCAGAGCTCTCTCCTACCTGCTCGGTGTGAGAGTAAGAGTAGGAGAGAGTGAAACTAGATGTAAATATAGATAAGTTGAAAATAGATCTGTATCGGTAAATCGGTAAAGAAGCTACAAGATCAACTGAGTCCGGCACAGTAGTGGCCACGAGCACAAAGTGCCTTAAAAAAAGAAAAAAAAATGTGTGGCTTTTTCATGATTCTTATTCCGGACGCTTCCTCACTTTTGCCTCATATTCCGGACACTTTGAATCGAATTCCGGACAGCTCATGATAATCATTAATGGAACTGTCAAATCATCAATCGAAATCGTTAAACCACCAAAGAGACATCTAAGGTAGTTGGGCATTATAAATTTTCAAAGATATTTATGGAAAAAGTTTACTAAAACGAGCCTTGAAATTGAGAACTTTTGAACAGCGAAAATTGAAACATTTCGAGTGAAATGTTTCCCATACAAAGTAGAGTGTCCGGAATTTGAAGCTGTCCGTAATATGAATCAAAACGGTACGACCGCTGCCAAAGCCACGAGGTCATCATAGGAGAATTGAACGCTCCGGTTGTTCAGGAGGAAGAGTTCAGTCCGACGGTAATAGAGTTCAGCACCCGTCGGTTGACGAAGCTCAAGAAACGTTTGGCTCGACGATGAGTGCCAGGAGGTTTTGGTAGTGCAGGATACGCACGATACAGACACAAGCTGAAACAGCAAACTTGCCTATTCCGAATCAAGAAGCGCCGCCTGGAAGACGCGGAATCCCAAGAGATGGGTTTGCTATACCGTTTTCAAGAAACGCGAAAGTCCTACCAGAAGCTCAACGCGTTCCGCAAAGGCTTTACTTACTTTCACTTATGGGTCCTGGGCACCCATTCTGGTGCATAGGGCCGACGTGAAAGATTTCCATCTTGGGCGTTTGCTAGCTATCAAATTGTCGTCAACTGTTTCTTTTATTTTCCGCTGATACACACCACGTTTTACTGACGTATAGCAGCACAGATTTGACATTTTAATATTCAAATTTTGGTGCGTTGACTAATGTGACTGTTCTTCCAAATATTTCTTAAACTCGTAAAAGCAGCCCTCGCCTTCTTGATCCGTGCACCTATGTCGATCTTGGTACCGCCGTCAGACGCCAATTTGCTACCAAGGTATTGGAAGTTTTCGACGTTCTCCACTGTTTGACTTCTGTAAAGCTGGAAGGACTGGCCGTGTTCATATCCAACGATTTGGTCTTGTTGACGTTGATGTTGAGACCTGTTGCTGAGGAGCGTTCTACAAGATCGTCGAGCTTACTCTGCATATCAGAGCGCCGTTGAGCTAGGATAGCAATATCATCAGCCAAATCGAGGTCATTACGATGAGGAACAGTATCGGTGAGAGGATGTATATGCCTCACTCCAGCTACAACCCGGATGGGTTCAGACAAGACTCAGTTGTTCAATACTCTGCACGTGAAGGCCTCTTACTGCGCTTCGATGAGGCCGATGATTTTCTCAGGAACACCCTTGCGTCTCAGGGCACCCCACATATTTTCGTGATTGAGTCGCTCGAAAGCTTTTTCGTAGTCAATGAATACCATATACAGCGATTCTTGGAATTCATTGACTTGCTCTAGGATGATACTGAGCGTGATAAACTGGTCCACACAGAATCGTCTGGCACGGAATCCCGCTTGCTGCCGACAGAGAGTCGCATCGATCGTCTCCTGAGTCCGGTTTAAGGTCACTTTGCATAGAACTTTGAGAACAATACATAGCAACATGATGCCACGCCAATTATCGTATACAGTGAGGTTACCCTTTTTAAGTAGGTTCCGAAAAAGTCGCGGTATCCCAGATATTGCGGAATAGTTGATGCTACAGTTGAGCGGAAATTGCGGGGTTTGCTTTAAGCATCTCGGCTGATATACGATCGACCCAGGGGCTTTGTTAGATATCATATTTTGGATGGCTGTCTCTAGTCTTTGGTGTTGCCGCGACTAATACGCCGAACCCTAGACGGACTATGCTGAGGTGTTGGTGGCCGGGTTGGTACTTGAAAAGTTGTTCGAAGAGCTCAAACCAGCGTTTTAGCTGGTCAGTGGGGTCGGTTAACAATTGTCCAGTCGTGTCTTTCACGGGCATCGTTGTATTCATCTTTGCCCCGCTAAGGCGTCGTGAGATATCGTAGAGAAGACGAATGTCGCCGGTTGCTGCGGCTTTCTCACCTCCGTCAGCAAGGGAGTCCGCCCAGGCTTTTTGTTCCGCCTACATGAGCGCTTAACTTCCCTTTCTAGAGCCGGGACGGGAAAGTGCCTTGGCTCCTCTGGTTTTCGCCCGCTCTATCTCTCCGCTTCTCTAGGCTTCATCGGTGATCCACTGTTTTCTCAGAGTGCGTAGCTCACCCAGATTATTTTCGCTGATAGTGATGAAGGCATTTTTGATGGCGGTCCATTGCTCTTCTGCGCTGCCAACTTCCGAAATATTGGCAGCACAAGTCTCCAGTTTTCGACGAAGGACCTTTTCACTGTGGCACCTTCCAGGCGGCGTGTGTTGAATCTACGTCCGACTATCTCTATTGATTTCTTGAAAAATTTCTTGAAAACTGTTCAGCTGTTGAGATCACAGTGAAATTCACGAATTCTGGTAAAATAATTCAAGTGTTTGTATCATTATTTGATTGGCGATGCTGTGGCGTGTGTACTTTCGGAGAAGGCACTAGTCTCAACGGTGTCTGATGTAAGAATCTCTCGTATATTTCATTTCAAATGGTTTTTATAAAGTTACATAGTTTAGTTTGCTTCACCTATACATAGAAGTTTGCTTATATCTAGAATTTGTCAGAGAAGTTTGGAGCTTACATGGAACGAAGGAAAAGGTTTTGAAAACATGTACTAGGCGATGTTTTAACAACTCGCCGCTTCGGATTTCAATTGGTCATAAACATTAAACGTTGCGTCGTCTGTTACGCATATGGTGCGGAAGAGACATAGACGTAATGGTAATGTTTGTAAATTGAGTAAGGGTGAAAAGACACATTCAGCATTGTTCTACTTTTACCAGATGTGGGTCGAAGCAGAAGAATGTCAAGTGTGTTCTGTAATTTATTGTTTTGCTAGAAAGTAGGTTTCGTATTCTTGGCAAAGCAAAGAGTGCTTGCCCTGGAGGATTCATGTGTTGATATATTGATAGCAGAATGGGTGAATGAAGATGCAGAGATGCCACAATGCTTTCGAGTTGTATCGCCTGAGCAATCTTGACAATATGTGTTTAGTTGAGACTGACAAAATGTCTCCTTCTTTTGATTGCTCATCGTTATTTCTAGCTCATGACACTGACACAAATTCTTCTTGCACTTCTTTGCATTGCATCATGTCATTCGTGAAAAAGAGTTTTTCGGAAAACTGGCGTTCGAGAAAATGACATTCGAAAAAATAATATTCGAGTAAACGACATTGGGGAAAAGTAGCACAATCACGTACAACATATTGTAGTACAAACAACATCCATAGAACCATCCAATTTACAATTTAAAATTTACACCGTCTTCAGCACATAGGTTGCACAGACTGAACGATCACTAACATTAGGCAACGGACAACACGTAACACCCAGTAGCCCAACGATGACGTTTGACGAAAAGTTTCCACCGACTGGAGCGGGAATCGAACCCACGCTCCATGACACAATACCTCTAGACGACTGACGCCGCTAACCGCACGGCCACGAAGCCCACAATTTACAATTTAGAATGTACTATAATAATAAGTAGTCAATCAATCAATTGCTTTTTTGATTGTTCCTTTCTTCTGGCATTACGTCCGAACTGGTCAGAGCATGCTTTTCAGCTTATTGTTCTTATGAGCACTTCCACAATTACTAACTGAGTGCCAATTGTCCATTTTTACATTCGTATATCGTTTGGCAGGCACAAAGATACTCTATGCCTTGGGGAGTCGAGAAAATTTCCATTACGAAAAGATCCTTGACCGATGAGATTGGAACTTACGACCCTCAGCTTGGTCTAGCTGGAAAGCTGCGCGTTTGCCGCTATCGATATTTGGGCCCATACCTTCACTCTGTCTACACACAAATTGTTGCAATTAATGATCAACTATCATAATATGGTAAATGGTCGGAAATCAATATCAAATACATTAGATTATATGGAATTCAACAATTTCCTTTGACGGATGTAGAAAAAAATCATCCAATGTCGGAATATCTAACATATCATTTAGAATGTCTTTTAATTTCTATTCTTCAGCGATCTAATCGGTTTTGTCCAAATGGTCAAAAGCACTTTGTCCATCCCGGCTGCATATTTCGATGGATTCTTTTCGACCATCACAAGTAAATTTTTATTGTATTTAATCCAATGTAACTAAAGCTAGGTTTATTCAAACAAGGTGTCTAAATTCTAACAATTTGTTAATAAAACTAATTCGATGGAACAATAAATTATGTCAACATTCATTAGTTCAAACGGCAACCTACAGTCAAATTGAAAAAAAAAATCATCCATTTTAAGGCAGTCCAATATTTCTCATGAGCAACATGTTAATATTGAAAATTTTCCGTTTAAATCGGTAAAAACATTGATATGTAGGCATGTTTATATGGGCCATGATACAAAAAAAACCTGATTGGCCACACCGTTACAGAAAGCGATACATCTAATAACTACTCAGATAACCCATAAGTGTCCGATTTGTCAGCTTTGAATGTAAAATGAGCTGATGTGAACTCCTTCAAATCATCATAATTTCGAATTTCACCTCGCAAACAAAAGTAAACCGAAATGAAGAAGAACCACGATCACCTCATAATTGCCTTTAATGCACGTTCACGTATGTATGTTTGTATGTATGTGAAACAAATATCGATATGCTCTAACAGCCTATTGGATTTAAAGGTGTTTTATAACAACATAGAGTTGCAATCGGAGCCTCTCTTATCATTACGACGCTTAGGTGCCAGCTCATAGCAACTCAAATTGGGACAGTGTGTTATTGTTTCAATTTTCAAATTAGTCAGTTATGAATTGCTTTTAAATGCTACCATCATGTTCATCATTTGGGGTTTAGTTTTGGACTGTGGCTTTTTTCACTATATTCACACCATTAAAAGTGAAGCATAAGGATTATCTTTAGAACTTTTCTTCATTTTTATACAAAAATCTACTTCCATCAGTTGATTCCCTACTGAAACATGAAGGCAATTAGGGGGATTAGGGCCTTTTTACTAGCTTTGTTTTCGACCCAATTTTCTATCTAGCTTTTCTGAAATATGATATGATTTTTATCATCATTAATGAATGTAGCACGTCTTACTAACATCAAACTCGAAAACTAGCGAGGGATAAATTAAAAACTTTGCTATTTTACGGTCTTAAAAGGAACATTAGCTTAACACGTCCATTATGCCCCTAATTAATTTTTTTGATCGGACAAAATGCTGAAATATGGTAAATCGAATGAAGTAGAAAGGATATATCTGGAAAAATAGCACATGCCGTTTTTATAGAAAATATACGATTTATTCCATAGTACAATCTAACTGGTACACTTATAACGATTGGTACCGGTTTTCTTCTTCTATAACAAATCAAATTGTATGACCCCACTCATTTACATTCCCAGTTGGAAGAATTTCTTCTTAATGGTTTCCCATTGCAAAACCATACCATCAGACACCGAATCAAAAACTTTGGCGTAGGTCAATTTGTTCTTTTAATTATACCGAACGTCGTCGGTGTCTGCGGTATTGTACAAACCATTCAGTGACGGACAGTTCAAGTTCAAAGCGCGTTTGAGAGTTCCATGCCGAATTTGAAATCGGATATGCAGCAGCCACGAACTTGAATTGTTGGACGGTTTCGTTGAGCCGTTATAGAGAGAAGCTCGCACAGATATATTTTTCAATGTGAAGGAAATAAATGCTCTTGGTTTTAATTGAGAGAATGTCGTCGGCTAAGCCATGATCTTGATCTATTACTTTTTTTAGATTGGTAGATTTTGTGTGAGTAACGTATTGACGATGTGGTCTCAATGAAAAATCTGATTGAAAGATGGACTGACAGAATAAAAAAAATAATGAAAATTTCAATGAGAACTCTGCTCGGGTGCAGATAGTTTGGTAGGCCATTTTAAATGTTTTGAGTGGATGGTCCACATCCAATTCAATGGTGCCTTGCCAAAAATCAACAATTTCCGAAAAAATAGATCAACATTCGTCATTATCGGGCAATTAGAGCTTCGATTGCTGATGCCTGATTGGGACGATATTGATGATAGAATTGCTCCAACTCAGTAAATAATAATGACCAACCCATCTACAAATAGCACAGCTTACAACCCGTTAATGACCTATTGCCGTGCCACCACCATTCAGAAAAAAAAAAATAGGTGAGAAGCTCGCGGCGACATTAACAAACCACCTCGAAGTAACCTAACAATACAAACAGTTCCCCCCAAATGGCTCAATTGAAAAATACGGCGGAAGCAAACCGACGTTCGGGCGCGGGAAAATGGAAAATGCAAGACATAATCGTCCGACTACGGCGACGGCGATGAGTCTCGAGAGCACCACGTAATGGTTTTTCCTTTATCAGATGCCGCCCCATTGCACACTGGGCATGCACTGGGTTTGAATGTAGCCAGAAAAATCCCTCTATGGAAGAATGAATAAAAATCTTATAAATAAATGCTCTTCTCTCTTAAGGTGAAACAGTTTGAAATAATCATCTTCTAAGATTGCACTGCAACTTCAAAGGCACAAATCTCGCGAAGAACGCATCCAACTACAGTTAACTTTTTATTTTGGCTTTGTGCACTAGCAGAAAGCTTAAAATAAAAAAAAAATCATAAACGTTTGCCAACTATTTCTTCAGTTTAGTGCCTTTGAAAACGTGAGTAGGGGCACAAGTCGGCCATTGTGACGGCCATATTTGGATTCCGAGATGTTTCACCTTAAATTCTGTTCTTAGCCCAGTGTGCATCGGTATAGCGTGTCTAGGTTGATTGAGAGGGTGGCTAACTGTTGTTCCTCGCGCGGATTGTGGCGCTGCATTTCGGTTGTGGTGGTCTTCAGATGGTTTCTTTTTTCTAAGCCCTAGCAAAGCCAAACAGTTTCCTCTGTGCTGGAATCTGCTGCGGATTGTTCTTATGCAGATTGGAAACACTGTAATGGCTGGGGATGGCGGCTCCTCCATGCCGCGGTAATTACCGAGTATACGTACGGTACCGTGAATTACGTAAGTTTTCCCCAACCGGCACATGCATCGGTTTAGCTTTGTTTTGCCGTTTGCCAATTTGCGAAAACATTTAACTTCGTCAGCCTTTTCGATGGTGGCGGCTTGGGGGATGCGTTTCTCGTTTTGTGTTGAGGGATTCTACGTGATGAGTTTATTTTTTGTCGATCCGGCGTTGTTTTTGCGCTTCGATGAGTATGATCCAACTGAGTGACCTTCAAAAGTGACCATAGAGGCTACTTGGTGTCTGGTGGATGCCATGCGTTTTTGGCGCGATGGGCAAAGAGAAACCACATTGGGTGTAGAAATGCGATTCGACTCTTGAACATCCGTAGCCAAACGATGACGCTGGGTTCGCCAGATGGCAGGTGCTCGAGATTTCGTTTATTAAACTACTTAAGGTCTGTTGTTGGGGAAAACTGATGAAATCGAATATATTTTGTTATTTGTGTGGTTGATGAAGTTGTTTGGGCACTTATCGGAAAGTGATTGACTGGATTCTGTTTGGATGACCTGCTTCAATCAGCTTGGGATGCAATTTCACGTTGTAGGAATAACAACTTCAATTGGAAAACATATGATGAATTGGTTGGTAATCAGACTTGGCGAACTAGACGATAATTTGGCCTTGGAAAGATATATCAAGGATTCCCACAATTCTGATCTTTCTGATGCTGGATGATATAGAAGTGTCATCAAACAGATAAGTTCCAATAGCACAGCAAATATTTTGATATTCCGAATGCGTTTTCAGTAATCATTTAATACACATTGTTGTTGTTACTCTGAGAGATTGACTAGGGCAATCAACATTGCACAGAATAGTACCCTGCAAACGCTCAAAATTTAATGAAATTTAGAACGGCCTTACTGTCATCAAGAAGGAATCAATGTTGGTAAAACAAATATTGTTAATGGGCCCCGAAAATACCTCTGCATCTCCCTGTTGTTAATGAATGTTTTTAATAATGAGTTTTTGTTAGTCTTTTTAATCATCTATGAGGAGTCAAATAGCTTTAGTGGCGATTGCACATCTTTTGAACAAGACACTACAAGTGGTAGCTTCGAGTCCTAATTCAACCCGGTATTTATTTAGCTTATTTCCTCGATTACAAAAAATTTCTGCAGGATACCAAACTAGGGTATGAAAGAGCCCTGAGTTAGACCTAAAATAAGTTAAATAAAATATCATGCAAATTCTACAAATATCGAACAAATTGGATCAAGTACTGAAATTCCTTAGTAATACATGATGATTTTTGTATGGTCGGCGTTGATTCAGAGTGAACCAAGCGACATTGTTCATAAGTTCAGAAAAATGGGCTTAAAGTATAACACTTTGCAATTTGTTATATCGTGAAAATTTTTGCTAAATATTTCTACACACCTTTGTGTTACTTTCAGATGATATAATGTGATAATCATGGAAAAATATAACTGAACCAAACAATACCGTTCAGTGATTTGGTTCAGTCTGACTGATCAATTATTTATTTAAACAATCAATAAATGTTTGGATGGTCAAACTGGGTTAATATTTTTATGATAAACAGATTACCAACATCCTTTGACATCAGTATCGGTATCATTTTCAAGAATTTATATCCTAAATTTCCATCAGAGTTGACTAAGTTAAAATATTAAGATGAAGATAAATCGAAGTCAAAGCTCAAATTTTCAAGAGCACAAATCACATCCGTTTAAGCTGAAAACTTAATCGATTGGTCCCTAGCTGGTGGTGACCGGTAGTCCTCTATGGGCATGAGGCGTGGACTATGCTCGAGGAGGACTTGCAAGCTCTTGGGGTTTTCGAGCGCCGAGTGCTAAGCACGATCTTCAGCGGCGTACAGGAGAACGGCGTGTGGCGGCGAAGGATGAACCACGAGCTCGCTCAACTCTACGGCGAACCCAGTATCGTGAAGGTTGCTAAAGCTGCAAGGATACGCTGGGCAGGGCATGTTGCAAGAATGCCGGACAACAACATTTGTAAAGATGGTGTTCGCTACGAATCCGGTCGGAACAAGAAGGCGTGGGGCGCAGCGAGCTAGGTGGATTGACCAGGTGCATCAGGACATGGAGAGCGTGGGTCACAGTCGAAGCGGCCATGAACCGAGTGAATTGGCGAATAATTGTTGGCGAGGCTTTATCAAGATAATTGATGTAAAGCCAAATATATAAGTAAGTATAAATTTTCAAACAAAATTTTACTAAACCAAAGGATCAAATTTTCACAGAACTTTGGAAGCAAATTTAACCAACACCTGAGCGTGATTTGGAACGTAATTGCTAAAATCCTGGGAAAAGGTTACCATATAACACTACGTAAGATTTTGGCAGAATCTTAATCGAAAAAATGATAGAGTTTTGAACAGCTTTGTTTTTAAATACTGGTAAGCATTCACAACGTTTTCAAGAAGAACCGCAAATCAATCCGATGCTCGTGAAAAAAGTTATTAAGCATAGACTATTCGGAAATTTTGCCCGATTTTGTTATTATTGTTATTCTTTTACGTGTTAATCAACGTCGCCTTGTCAATAGGTTTTCATTGAATAACTTTTTTCACAAGTGTCGGATTGTTTCGCGGTCTTCGGCAATATTCTTCATCATAAAAATACCTATCGAGGTCTGTGTTCAGAATTTTTATAGAGGTCAGTGGGCGACCTCTGGCGATTTTTCTTTGCAAAAGTAAGTTTTCCCATGGTAAATACCATACAAACTTTGAACAGCTGGCGCTAAAATATAGTTTCTCCGATCGAGCTGAAATTTTGCACAGTTGTTATGGGACCTAAATGCAATCCAAAAAGTGGACTGGAGCGAGAATCTAAATTTTGTTCCACACTAATGCATATATTTGAGCGTCCAAAAACGTGGCCCGCCACTAAAATTTTCTTCTGCGATTTGGCCCGTGATTCAAAAAGGTTGGGCAGGCCTGTAATAGATACAGTGACTCAATTTCATTTTCGTACGAGGCACTGTTTTCATATCAAGTTGGTTTAAAACTATTAAATGGTACATGGACTTCGATATACTTCATCAATAACGAAAGGTATAGGTATCATCTATTGTTTGGCAATGACAAACTGTATTCATTTCTTTGGAATAATGGAAATGTATTGAGTTTGTGTCTATAATTGACCCAATTCCATATTCGGAGTTGTGTTTGATCCTTCGACCTTGACGCTTGCTCCTGCGGGGGCTGGCGATGAGGGCAGGATCAAACATGTCGCGCGTCGGTCGAGTGAAAGTGAAAAAAAACCGCGATCGCTTAGTTGTGTTTGATCCTTCGACCTTGACGCTTGCTCCTGCGGGGGCTGGCGATGAGGGCAGGATCAAACATGTCGCGCGTCGGTCGAGTGAAAGTGAAAAAAACCGCGATCGCTTAGTTGTGTTTGATCCTTCGACCTTGGCGTTTGCTCTTGCGGGGGCTGGCGATGAGGGCAGGATCAAACATGTCGCGCGTCGGTCGAGTGAAAGTGAAAAAAACCGCGATCGCTTAGTTGTGTTTGATCCTTCGACCTTGGCGTTTGCTCTTGCGGGGGCTGGCGATGAGGGCAGGATCAAACATGTCGCGCGTCGGTCGAGTGAAAGTGAAAAAAACCGCGATCGCTTAGTTGTGTTTGATCCTTCGACCTTGGCGTTTGCTCTTGCGGGGGCTGGCGATGAGGGCAGGATCAAACATGTCGCGCGTCGGTCGAGTGAAAGTGAAAAAAACCGCGATCGCTTAGTTGTGTTTGATCCTTCGACCTTGACGCTTGCTCCTGCGGGGGCTGGCGATGAGGGCAGGATCAAACATGTCGCGCGTCGGTCGAGTGAAAGTGAAAAAAAACCGCGATCGCTTAGTTGTGTTTGATCCTTCGACCTTGACGCTTGCTCCTGCGGGGGCTGGCGATGAGGGCAGGATCAAACATGTCGCGCGTCGGTCGAGTGAAAGTGAAAAAAACCGCGATCGCTTAGTTGTGTTTGATCCTTCGACCTTGGCGTTTGCTCTTGCGGGGGCTGGCGATGAGGGCAGGATCAAACATGTCGCGCGTCGGTCGAGTGAAAGTGAAAAAAACCGCGATCGCTTAGTTGTGTTTGATCCTTCGACCTTGACGCTTGCTCCTGCGGGGGCTGGCGATGAGGGCAGGATCAAACATGTCGCGCGTCGGTCGAGTGAAAGTGAAAAAAAACCGCGATCGCTTAGTTGTGTTTGATCCTTCGACCTTGACGCTTGCTCCTGCGGGGGCTGGCGATGAGGGCAGGATCAAACATGTCGCGCGTCGGTCGAGTGAAAGTGAAAAAAACCGCGATCGCTTAGTTGTGTTTGATCCTTCGACCTTGGCGTTTGCTCTTGCGGGGGCTGGCGATGAGGGCAGGATCAAACATGTCGCGCGTCGGTCGAGTGAAAGTGAAAAAAACCGCGATCGCTTAGTTGTGTTTGATCCTTCGACCTTGGCGTTTGCTCTTGCGGGGGCTGGCGATGAGGGCAGGATCAAACATGTCGCGCGTCGGTCGAGTGAAAGTGAAAAAAACCGCGATCGCTTAGTTGTGTTTGATCCTTCGACCTTGACGCTTGCTCCTGCGGGGGCTGGCGATGAGGGCAGGATTAAACATGTCGCGCGTCGGTCGAGTGAAAATGAAAAAGTGGCGTGATCGCTTAGTTGTGTTTGATCCTTCGACCTTGACGCTTGCTCCTGCGGGGGCTGGCGATGAGGGCAGTATCAAACATGTCGCGCGTCGGTCGAGTGAAAGTGGAAAAAACCCACGATCGCTTAGTTGTGTTTGATCCTTCGACCTTGGCGCTTGCTCTTGCGGGGGCTGGCGATGAGGGCAGGATCAAACATGTCGCGCGTCGGTCGAGTGAAAGTGAAAAAAACCGCGATCGCTTAGTTGTGTTTGATCCTTCGACCTTGGCGTTTGCTCTTGCGGGGGCTGGCGATGAGGGCAGGATCAAACATGTCGCGCGTCGGTCGAGTGAAAGTGAAAAAAACCGCGATCGCTTAGTTGTGTTTGATCCTTCGACCTTGGCGTTTGCTCTTGCGGGGGCTGGCGATGAGGGCAGGATCAAACATGTCGCGCGTCGGTCGAGTGAAAGTGAAAAAAACCGCGATCGCTTAGTTGTGTTTGATCCTTCGACCTTGGCGTTTGCTCTTGCGGGGGCTGGCGATGAGGGCAGGATCAAACATGTCGCGCGTCGGTCGAGTGAAAGTGAAAAAAACCGCGATCGCTTAGTTGCGTTTGATCCTTCGACCTTGACGCTTGCTCCTGCGGGGGCTGGCGATGAGGGCAGGATTAAACATGTCGCGCGTCGGTCGAGTGAAAATGAAAAAGTGGCGTGATCGCTTAGTTGTGTTTGATCCTTCGACCTTGACGCTTGCTCCTGCGGGGGGCAGCGATGAGGGCAAGATCAAACATGTCGCGCATCGGTCGAGTAAAGTGAAAAAGTGCCGCGTTCGATTAGTTCTTTTTGATCTTTCGACGTTGACGCTTGCTCCTGGGCAGTGCGTCAAGAAAGCCTGAGCAGTCGTCAGTTGTTTTCCCTCTCGGGTCGCGCGCCTAATTTCTCTGAGTGCTTTTATATAGCCGAGCAAACGAGTGAAGCTGAAAGTGGATTGTTGCTGCTCAAGGATGACGGATCAATTGGTGAGCTCGTTTCATGCTACTATTTCTAATCTATAAAATACGTTTGACTGCACCTTTAATCGTTACAATGGTGAGACGTAAATATGATTTTTCAACAAACTCACTGTGTCACTGTGAGTGTCGATATAAACTCTGATTCATAAATTATTTATGACTAAACTTTTTTTTCAAAACTCCTTTTTCTTTTTACCTTTATTTTTTTTATTAAAACAACTTTGAATGGTTCGACACTACAAGTGTAGGCTTACAAAAGGTTCACTTTATTCAACAAACTTTGAAAGGTTCGTCACCTCAAGTGTCGGCATAATTTTTCTCAAAATAGATATTGTTCATATCAAATGAAAATATTATATTTAAATATGAGCATGTTTATATCTCACAAATTATTTATCATGGTCTAATCGCTTATCAAAGTGAATCCTGTGACCCAACGATCCTCCCCATTAACAAACATCCCTCCCAGTAACCTTTGTGGAGATGCAGAGGCAAACACGGTCTCCAAATAGCAAAGGTTACACACTAACATTCCTTCCTCCAATCCCACCTGACTGCAAGGACGTGGCCGGCGCCGTTATTGACCATGTATAAATAGAGGCACTGAATTATGCACACTGAAGAAGATTATGGCCAATCCCAGCCGAACTTCTAATTGATTCTTTGTGCATTTTCACTGACTTCGGTCAATCAAGGAATAGCAACCATTGATATGTGTAGTCAGTCTAAGCTAAGCTAAGCTAAGCTAATAATTGACCCAATTCCATATTCGTACACCTAACAAAAAAGAAATATATAACATTCAAAACTAATTTTCAATGGACTAGATGATTGCTTAAGTTCTTCGTTGTGATGTTCAGATGTAGTAGAGTACATTTGGAAAATTTATAAACCGGCATATTTGAAACTTAAGTAAATTAAAAAAAATACCAATTTCTACATGTTTTTTGCTAAAATATTCGGTAAGTTTTACAATAACTTAAATTTTTTTCATTATCAGTTCCTTAAGAATGATTACAGCGAATTTTGCAGTTTCGAAAAATTTCAATCAGTTTTAGAGTAGCTAGGAGTGGATATCGACAACTTATACTTTTGGATCTTAGGCAATATAACATTTATAACAAATCCAAAACCAAAAAATTTAGTCAATTTCTCTCAGTTTGACTCCTAAATGGATATACATAATCCATAGTTATTGCTCCTATCAAAACATTGTGTAGTTATTATTTTTTATTTACATTTTACTACCATACATGGTTATAGAGATTTAAAGAATAAATATTATTGCCGTAACCGCAACACAAACATTATTAAAATGATGAAAACTACAGAATATATTCTAGTAAAAAGTATATCAATGCTCTCTGCTCATTCCAGTTATTTTATATTTTTATTATAAAATCAATAAATTGCAAAATAGGGTGTTTTTTTTAAATATAATTTGAATATTAATTCATAGATAATTGAATATTGCGATAACATCAATCATGTGGAGGTATGCACAGTGTAGTTTAGGGTACTTTATTGTAAAACGAAGTTCGTAGTTCGAATTCTTTTTACAGAAAAGTTCGAAATTACCCTTTACCTGTTGTTTAGAATGAAAATTTGGTTTACATTGATAAGAAATATCATTTTAGAAGAGTTTTGAAATTATGGCACAACAATTTTCTGAACTCAAAAGGGATAAAAACTGTTTATAATTTCTGTAAACTGTATACATTTCAACTAAATATCTATCAGACCTCACGAATATAATAAATAGACTGGATCTAATGACAAAAATGAACGCTGTTGTTTGAATTATTGGATTTCATAGCAAAAATCATTGGAAAACTTGCATTTCCCACAATTTTACCTAAATGTCATATATGTACGCTTATAAATTATCCAAATGTGCTTCACTGCATCTAAAAATCATAATAAAGCACTCCAGCAATCAAACAGAGCTTTTAAATTTAGTTTTGAAAGTTGTACGTTTGAATTTTGGTAAGTGTACCAATATGGAATTGGGTGAATTTTAGACATAAGTTCAATACTATCCCACTAATCCAAAGATGAATGTAAATGGAAACATTTTGTGATTAGCAATCAATAGATGACACCTTTTACCTCCAATGTAGATAAAGTATTTTAAGCTGATAATTGGATTTCGGCTTTCAGTCACGAATTAAGCGTTGATTATTTTAAATCATTGCCAACGTTTCGATCCAGTTGTTGGGATCTTCTTCAGGGCCTGTTGTTTATTGTGTAAATTAAAAAGGTAGTGTCGTGATATTTTAAGCTCAATACATTATTTAATAGTTTTTTACTTACTTGATGTGAAAACAGTATCCTGTAAGAATATGAAATTGGGCCACTGTAGTTCATCAGGTTCCAGTTCAAATGACAACTCAAACTTTGATAGATTCCCAAGAGAAGCATAGCCCAAAGCCTCATAACATCAATAAAAAACGCGTCACTTATATTTGAAAATCTAAATATCATCCCATAAAAAGCACAACAGTAAACTCTTATAGCGTTGCTATTCATTGTGAAACCTCCAACTTGAAGCCGTCCCGTAGTTGGCAACGACCATTAACACTAACGCAACACTTGCGAACAGTCTGACCGGGTAAGATAGTCGCGCCACCGTCGTTGGCAGGTTCGTTTTTCTTGTCCAGCACATCAAATAAGACAACAGAGTGTAATAAAACAAAACAGAAAAAAATCTAGTGAAACATAAACATAAAACAGCTGACCGCAACCGCATGGTTGTTTTGCCGCAATGCGATCTTCTTGGAATGTCTTGTGCAGCTTGTTCTCCGCCGCCGAAGCGCACCTGACGAGAGCGAGAGTACGCGACCGAAGAGCGCGCGAAACTAGGCAAAAGCCAAGTTTCGCTCAAACCGGCTTGAAACTTCGCTCTCGCGCTTTTCGCTTCACCATGATCGGTTCGGTTGGTGGCGCTTATCATCCAGCTAAACCGGGCGCGAGGCTCTGGCGCATGCTACCGAACATCAACTAGACAGTCTACCGAACCTAACGTTACCGAGTGGATGCTTTCGAAGCGGTGCGCCTCCAACCGAGTGCATAGTTCTGTGATCTGCGCAAGAAGAGCGATCACGCGTGCGTGTGTGAGCATAAATCGGTTTCTAATATTTACATACTAGCGTGCGTGCTTCATTGATTGGCTGTTAAGCGTGGATTAATATCTTAGAGGCTGGTTCCGTTTTCAGTGCACCGTGGATCCGTCGTGGAATCCAACTCAGGGTTTGGGTGTTTGGATATTTCCGGCGTGCCGCGCTTGAGTGGGCGAACGAAGCACAGAGATAATAGAATTGTCTGAATACGTTTTCTGCGGCAGCGAAAACGCGATTTACCATGACATGAGAAATCTACACCAGCCAGTGAGAATATGGTGTGCAGAGCGGGTTGTTGTGCATAGTTCAATCGACTAACAGTTAATTAACTGTTGTAGGAAGAGAGTGATTATCAGTGGAGGAAAAGAAGATGTGCTTTTGGCGCTAGTTTGACGTGTGATAAGTTGGATTGAGGGACGGGACGAGGTCTTGTGAAAGAAGATACCTAAACCGAAGAGTGATTCATGTGAAATACTTGCTGAAGGCATTCGACTTCATTCAGGTGTGACCTTTGGGTGGTGTTTTTGTGCATAGTTTCTTCCGTCATGCATTGTTAAGGTGGAGATCAAGCGATGGTTTACCAGAAGACCTCCGGGCCCGTAGAGTGTGAATGACAGTGAAACTGTGAGAAAAGTAACATAAACACCCAACGAAACTGAAGAGACGTGGAAGGGAACCACAGATTCGAAGAAGTAGAAGAAAGTGGCGAAGATCATAATTTCCTCACGACGACGACAACGGAGATAGCAGATAATTTGGCACTGGAAGGCAGCAGCAAACTATTCGTTTTATTGTTTTGGATATTTTAACGTGAACGAAAATCATTGACTTGCAGAGTATCGCAGTTGGAACGGAGTCGGTGTCGAATACAAATCCACAAAAGGTAGGTCTCCGAATAGATTCGTGACGGAATGGGAGAGGAAAGTGTATGATTATGGAAATTATAGCTCTATCTCAATGTCATAAAAAGTTATCTCCTATGTAGGTATATCGTGAGTGAGAGCTGATTTGGGTTATCTTGCAGCAGTTATGTCTAGTGATGGGCAGACGATTCGGTCTGTGATTCGTTGGATAGCTATAAGCTTTCAAACTTAGTAGACGAAAGGTCGTCAAATCGTTTGGCTGCACCTGAAATGAAGGTAACAACAAAACGTAACGATAAACAAGATGGGATTTTATGTGCGATCTTTAATTCATCGATGTTTGTGAAGGATATTGTAGAAAGGTGTAGAAGAAAATTTAGTTTAACAACTTAATTATTACAAACATAACATCACATAACATTCACCTATACAAGATTTTTGAGATATTCTACCTTTTTTATTCTTTATTTGTGTCATTCCAAACATTACATTCATTTCTTATATAGGGAAAATGTACCAGTTATGGCCATAGTGGTTCCTTATTTGGCCATATGTAAAATTTGGGTAACTTTTACATTTTTAATCTTTTTGAACGTTTTAACATCAAGATTTATCCTTTACTTTACTGCTAAAACACAAAAGATTTTTCAAAATGTGAAGGCATTCAAGATATCACGTATGGCGAAATATGGAACCACTATGGCCATAACTGGTACACCTACCCTATAGGTGTTCTGTGTTAATCAACACTATCATCCTAATATGGTAAAATAAAATTAAGCTCTTACTAACATTTTGTTAACAACTTATTACATTTCGGGCCCGACTCGACTTATAAGAGTCGATCAAAAAGTCCTCGACTGGAGTCACTATCGACCAAAAACTTCGCTCGACTCAGCTCTGTCACTCGAGTTTATTGACAGTTGTCACTCTATGTGACTAGATTACTATGGGAGTCGACGGATGCCATCTGAAATATGCAGGGTTACTTTGATCGACAGTGTCCACAGACGAGTCACATAGATCCGCTAGATTTATAAAATAGGCCCCTTCATTTGCCGAAGCAGTTCAGAATTTTCACAAGTGAGTTGATTTCACTTGATTATATAAAAAACGCTTTCAATTATCTTAACCTAACTTAACCTAGATATATAACGCATTTATCGTGTAGAAGATTGCAACGATTTTTGTCAAAAATATTAATAATTGTATTCGACATTTGTTCCAATGTTTCAACATTGGATATTCTATGTAACTCATTGATACTATACCAGGAAGGAAGCCTCAGAATCATTTTCAAACTTATATTTTGAATTCTCTGCAGAGCTTTCTTCCTGGTATTACAACAGCTAGTCCATACTGGTACAGCATACAACATGGCTGGTCTGAAAATTTATTTGAATATGAAAAACATGTTCTTAAGACAATGTTTTGATTTTCTATTAATAAGGGGACAAAGACATTTTACATATTTGTTAAATTTGGCTTGAATGCCCTCAATGTGATTTTTGAAAGTTAAATTCTTATCTAACATGAGCCCTAGATACTCAGCTCCATCTGACCAGTTTATTGGAACCCCTCTCATCGTGATAACATGTCTACTTGAAACTTTCAAATAAAGAGCTTTTGGTTTATATGGGAATATTATTAGTTGAGTTTTAGAGGCATTAGGGGAAATAATCCATTTTTACAAGTATGAAGTAAAAATATCCAAACTTTATTGCAATCGACTACAGATAACACGCAGACTTTGTCCTTTGGCGGAAAGGCCTGTGTCATCCGCAAACAAGGATTTTTGACATCCCTGAGGTAACACAGGTAAGTCAAATGTGAAAATATTGTATAATATTGGTCCCAAAATACTGCCTTGAGGAACACCAGCTCTTACAGCAGAGATGCATTTGAACGCGTTCTGTTCATGTTCTGTTCAAAACATGTGCTCACGAGAGTCGTGATCAAGTTCAAACAATTAGCATCGTTTGAACACAGTGCACTATTCATCGCCTGGCAACCATTTCTATCAGTAATTGTTTTCTCCGCCGGGTGTAGCAAATACTGGCCAATTGGGCAAGTTAGAATTGTTTGTATCAAATACATATATACATAATTTGCTATTTTTTAAAAACATTTCTGTTCCAGGATTATAGATCTAGTCCACCAAAATGCTGTTGAAACTCGACGATACAAAAGTGGCCCAACAGAAGCGTCTGGGAGACGATATCTGTTGTCATTCCAAACAGGGACCACACGATGAGTTCTGTTCAACAAACGTTTACAGCCTTGGAAACCTTTCTCCTGAAAGCTCACAAAAAATTGGTCTTGTTTTTGAATGTTCGGATAATTTCAATATATTTTCTAAAATAAATTGTATACAATACATCTAACAATGCTCTTTTTGTCTGTTACAAATGTTATTTGAAAATCAATCGACATTCATGGTATTTTGGAAGGTTTACTCTTACTTTACAAATGCCAATTTGCCCTGCTGCCGATTAACTTCCATCCGTTCGTTCATCTCTTTCGAATTATTACGATTCACCCATGTAGAGTCATTCGATTTTCGGCAGTGTTTTGTCGAAGGGCAGGAGCTGTTAATGTGCACATGGCGTTGTTTTTCAGAATTTGTCCCATCATTTGACAACTAGCGAATAACACTCGCTTGTTGGAGTGCAGTCGGGACTCAACAGTAGAAGCATTAACCTAAGAATGCTAATGTCGCTACTGTTCGTGTTACCAACATCTAGTTTGTCACGCGCTGACAGCGTGCGTACCGGGCTTCAAAGTGTCAAATCAATTTAAAGACCAAAACAAATCATTGGCATTTAAAAAACAACGAACACTCATAACTGAAGGTAAAAATAATTAAAATCAGTTTTGTGGTAACAGCGCCACTAGCGTTCTACTACTAATATTTCTATTGACTCAACCGAAGTATCCGCGCCTAGCTACTCAAAACTTGGAATGTTGTATGGAACGCTAAGGTCGAAATACGAAAATACGGTTTGAGATTTGCAGAACACAACTTCGTGTTCAATCTAGTGGCCGTGTGTTTGATCAAAGAGCTGAATACGAACACGAGAGCAATAAAAGGATCATTTGCGAACGCTCACAGAACACGAGCGTTCAGAATGAATGCATCTCGGTCTTACAGGAAGTCTTTCAGACCTGGAGTTCTGATAATTAACGTGAAGTGTACGATTTGACGGATAACTTTGAATTATTCTAACAATGTATGTTGGAAAATTAAAGTTTTTTAATTTTACAATCAAGCCTTCATGCCAAACTCAAGCGAATGCTTTTTTTATGTCTAGAAGAACAAGACCAGTAGAATAGCATTCAGATTTGTTGGAACGGATCAAATTTGTTACACGTAAAAGTTGATGAGTGGTCGAATGTCCATGGCGGAATCCGAACTGTTAATTGGCAAAAATTGAATTTTCGTTGATGTGGACCATCATTCTGTTCAAAATAACCTTTTCAAAAAGTTTACTGATGGAGGAAAGCAAACTGACTGGTAGATAGCTAGAAGCTGCTGCAGGATTTTTGTCTGGTTTCAAAATTGGTACGACCTTAACATTTTTCCAATTGTCAGGAAAATATGCTAATTTAAAACATTTGTTAAATATATCAACTAAGAATGATAAGCTACTTTCTGGAAGTTTCTTGATTAGGATGTAGAAAATTCCATCATCGCCAGGAGCTTTCAAATTTTAGATTTTAGAATAGTTCTCACTTCTTCCAAATCAGTCTCACAGGAATTATCGAAAATATTCTCTTGATTGAGAATATTTTCAAACTCCTAAATAACTCGATTTTCAATTGGACTAGTAAGTCCTAAATTAAAATTGTGTGCGCTTTCAAACGGCATAGCAAGTTTTTGAGTTTTTTTTTTGCAATTGGTTAGTAATAATTTATTTTCCTCTTTCAATGCCGGTATTGGCTTCTGAGGTTTTTTTCAAAATTTTAGACAATTTTCAAAAGGGTGGCTCTAAGGTCCAATTGAGAAATCTTATTTTCAAAATTTTTGTTTCTTAATTGTGCAAAATGTTTCTTGATTTATTTCTGCCATATAATTTTCATAGCAGGATCACGAGTGCGTTGAAATTGCCTTCTCCTCACGTTTTTAAGACGGATCAAGAGTTTAAGATCATCGTCTATAATCACGGATTCAAATTTTACTTTACATTTCGGAATTGCAATGCTCCTGGCTTCAACAATGGAATTTGGATTGAGAATCGCTTCATGGGATATTTGAAATATAACAGAGACACGATCAAAATCAAAATCAGCATGAGTAACTAATTGGCTACAAAAATGACTAGAGTCGGTTAAGACCAAGTCAATCGTAGATGGATTTCTAGAAGAGGAAAAGCATGTAGGGCTATCAGGGTATTGAATCAAGAAATATCCTGAAGAGCACTCATCAAATAAAATTCTGCCGTTGAAATTACTTTGAGAATTATTCCATGATCGATGTTTGGCATCAAAGTCACCAATGACAAAAAAATTTGACTGAGTCAATTTTCGCAAGTCAGTTTGGAGCAAATAAACTTGCAGTCCAGACCTGAGAGAGACTCGCGAAGAGGAAAAATATCAACGTCATATGCAGCCCAGATTCCCCTCTCACGAAACGTCAAATGCAGCCCACCGTTTTCATGGCTGAAAAAGTGAAAAGTATTGTGTTCAAAGTAAATTGTAATTGAAAACCTCAGTCAGCGGAGCAGTTTATTTCCAAAGTTGCTGATAAATCTAAGCAGAAGATTAATTATTTCCAATGTCTGCTACGTTTGCTGGCATGAAATTTCACTCAAACGGCTATTTATGATTCGATGTGATGCAAACTCAATCATTTTTTGCTCAGAGGTTCATGTGAGGATTTGAACGGCTTGCGCATAATTGGTATAAACACAAAGTGGAATAAGAAAAAACTCAGCAATCACAGAAAAAGAAGACCGTCTTCGCGAGTCTCGTCTCAGGTCCAGACCATTGAAAAGGCAAATAGGCAGCTATGAAAGTATATTTACCCAGCTGTGTATCAACTGAAAAATCTGAAGTTTCAAAAACTTTAGTTTCAAATGACGAAAAAAGTTGATGTTTTATACGCCTATGAATGATGATTGCAACTCCCCCACATGCCTCATCAAGTCGATCGTTACGATAAACAAAAAAATTAGGATCATTTTTCAGTTTGGATCCAGGTTTAAAATATGTTTCAGTAATAACTGCTATATGCACGTTATTAGCTGTAAGAAAATTAAAGACGAGCATTCCAATTTAAAATATTTAAATTATTATTTGGATCCATTAAAAAAACGTAATCCAATAACAATTTGATAAGTAAATTTTACACCGACTTTGACTGCTGCAGTCATAGTAGTGGCTTTGAATATTGCATCAATGTTAGAAAATTAAAATCAAAGGCAGGCATATCATTTGAAGTGAATACATTATCTGATGATTTCGATTTTTCGGTAGACAAAGAGGCGGAGTAGAAGTTTACTGTGGCGGTAGTGTTTTTTTTTTTCATTTGATTTGAAACAATTAAATTGGGTACTCATAGTATGAATAGGGGAGGAGTTCAAATTACCTGCTAAGATATCAGCAAAGGATTTTCCTTGGATAGATATATTCACAACTAAAAGATTCGAATGGCTTCCTGACGGATTAAAATTAGTTTGTGAGCATGATTATGATCTACCTGATGGATATGATTCCCAATCAAGCGATCGTTAACTGATAAATGAGCATTGTTCGATACTCTACCAGGCAAATTCCGGAAACGACCGTTATCGTAACGGATGTTACTGTTCATCTGCCTAGCACGAGCCTCGACGAATCACTTACGCGAAGGGCAAGCACAAAAATTGGACTTATGATTGCCTCTGAAATTCGAGCAGATAAACTTGATGGCATCTTCCTTCACTGGACAGACGTCCTTAGCGTGAGAAGAACCTCCGTAAATCATGCATTTAGCATCCATGCGGCAATGTTTTGTTCCATGATCCCACTTTTGGCACCGACGGCCCTGAGTGGGGTTCTGGAAGTTTCCTCCAGGTTTCTGGAAATGTTCGCATGCCATACGGACATCGAACATAAGTCTTGCTTTTTCTAAAGCACTATATAATATTTTTGCGAAAGCTCTTTCCGAAGTATGCCAGACGGATTCTTTTTTTTCATAATGATTACTTGGACTGGGGAAGTATATCATTTATTTTATTTTCGATCTCTTCAAGTGACTTATAGTCACTTGAGAGACCTTTCAAGACAACTTTGAACAAACGTTCAGTTTTGTCGTCATACGTAAAAGATGTGCTTCTTCTCTTCAAGATGTTTGAGAAGAAGTTCGCGATCTTTAAGAGTTCGCGGCAAAATGCGACAGTCTCTTTTCTTGCCGATTTGGAAGGAAACCTTGATTCCCCTAATAGAGTTTAAAATCTCCTGGCTAAATCCCCCCAATTCGGAACAACTGACCACGATAGGCGGCACTCTTTGCTTCCTCACTTGAATCAAAGAGCCTGAGCGTGAGACTGTTTGATGATTTGGTGTTCGGAAAATTTGTCTAGAGCATTGAACTGCCCATAACTGCATAACAGTCACATTAGACATTTTTGACAAAATGGAGGTAATACCATGGGCAGTCATCAAATGATAAATACTTTCGATTAACTTACTGAAATCTGTGAGGTTGTTCTAGAAAATTCGAAAAAAAATACCAAGTTGTTTTGTCACATTGGCTATTATAACCGCATAACAGTCACATTGAGATTGTCAATTAGCCTCGTAATTTAATAGCAATGAAATTTCTATCAGAATTATTTTACGACTATTCATCTAGTATTCGATATGAGTTGTACAAAATATCAGCCTCAAATAAGCACCTTTGAGTTCCTGGAAATTTTCAGAAATTTTAGTTTTCTGCCATATTGCCATAAAATGCACACATGGTATTCCATTTACTCAATGCCTACTTTTGTCGAATGTTACAAATATGCAGTTATGGGCAGTGAACTGATGCTCATTTTGATGCAATTATCATCATTATCCATTTCACCCTTGGAAGAAAGCGCGTATTCTGGAGAAACGTCCTTTCTTCCAATCTTGCCACGTTTAGTGCTAGTTTTAAATCCCACTTTTTTGGAAGTAAGTTGTGAATTTAGAGATTCAGCCTTCATTTTGTTTGTAGTTGTAATTATGTTTATTGAATAAACGAAAGAAGACGAGACCTCCTAAGAGGTTTTTTTTTCCCAAGACGGTGTCCAAGAAGGATTACCACCGCAAGCTTTCGCTAATTAATTGAATGATGGGCCTTAGTTTTCTAAGTTTTTGAATGATATTTTTGTACATATAAATAAGTCAAAAACAGGCCTCCCATACAGCCTTGCACTGTACTACATACCTTATTCAAATAACAAACCGACCCAATTGTGGTGTACTTTCACATTCATTTGAATTTGACACCGTTCCCCCAGCTTTAATAATCATTGTAATGAGCCAAAATTTGGACCACTTCCCTTTCGCGATGGGTTTTCACGACCACGCAGAGAGAGAGGTCCATCTTTTCGACCAGGCCCTCAAAAACACCACGTATCAAACCACCCAATGCTTGCCAAGCTACTTTGCCTACGATCATCACCCTTACAAACATCTCTTCTCCTATCACCGTTTCACATTTATCAAGGCACCAGTCAGTCATCCATCCAGCACGCTTTCTTCCCTGGTCAGAGGTCTTCTTCCTGAGGTTCAACGCACCGAGTTTTCAAAGTGCCGTCGTCTTCGTCGTCTCTGTGGGGGTTGCTCCCCACCGGGAACTCACTTTGGCACTTCAAGGGTACCATTAACCTACTTCCGTTGACCATGAAAGACACGCCACAGAAGAGAGATAGGCACCAGAGGCAGCCAACGGCACCAGCGTGATTGTATGTACCTGCCCGTCTCACTATGGGCAGTTTCCATACAGTTTGGCAGTCAAAAATATGTTTACAGTCATATACATGAGTTTTGTAATACAAATTTGATGGTTTGTTTTCAAAAACAAGTTTTCGAGACACATGTTGAACTCTAACTCTGCCATACTGTATTAAACAACTACATATCTTTCTTTGATATTCTAGGAATATCTTAACAAAACTATTTACTCTAGAATAACGGACACGAATCTATCATAAACAGAACTAGGTTTTTTTTCCAATTTTTGACCACTTGTGCGTCCATAGTCCGCCTGCTTGCTTCCCTGCCTGCCTGTCCGTGAGCAACACTGGACATGGTCAGGGACGGACGGTCGGATAAATAAGCAATAGGTACACAACACAGCTTCAGCTCTCCGGTGGTACCGCAGTTTACACGTGGACATGTTGTCTCGAAGGAGATTCATCGAAGCGAGAAGAAATCCTCTCTATGTGGTCAAAAGCACCCATCGGTAAACAGCTGGTAGCCGGGCGGCGGTGTTCGGTGGTGATGGTGAATCAAGCGTTCAAAACAAAAGAGGCAAAAACTTTCTTCGCACTTTTTTGTGCCTCTCCCAATCCGACTTTCGGCTGGTGAAGGAGCGCGGCTGTAAAAAATCCCTGGTGTGATTCACCTACAGCGGGTTTGTCCAACCTTTCTGATCCGGCGTCCAAGTGTCAGAAACTTAATCGGTGGGCAAACGTAGTCTGAAATTGAACAGATGCTAACATTAAGACACCGACACGTTAATGCCTTCAGCGGATATTTTGCCCTTTGAGGAAAGCACCAAACTAGACAACGGAACAGCATACAACGCCCAGTGACACAGTCAGAAACCATTCTTCACGAAAAGCTTTCCGCCCGAGGCGCGATTCGAACCCACGCTCCTTAGCACGATGTGGCTAAATACCTGTCACGTAGATCGGTTGGCTCGTTCTCGAGCCATTTTGTGACATACAAAGAAGAAGATAGAAGATAGAAGAAAGAGGTGCTAAAGATAGAAGATTGAAGATAGAAGATAGAAGATAGAAGATAGAAGATAGAAGATAGAAGATAGAAGATAGAAGATAGAAGATAGAAGATAGAAGATAGAAGATAGAAGATAGAAGATAGAAGATAGAAGATAGAAGATAGAAGATAGAAGATAGAAGATAGAAGATAGAAGATAGAAGATAGAAGATAGAAGATAGAAGATAGAAGATAGAAGATAGAAGATAGAAGATAGAAGATAGAAGATAGAAGATAGAAGATAGAAGATAGAAGATAGAAGATAGAAGATAGAAGATAGAAGATAGAAGATAGAAGATAGAAGATAGAAGATAGAAGATAGAAGATAGAAGATAGAAGATAGAAGATAGAAGATAGAAGATAGAAGATAGAAGATAGAAGATAGAAGAGAAGATAGAAGATAGAGATAGAAGATAGAAGATAAAGTAGAAGATAGAAGATAGAAGATAGAAGATAGAAGATAGAGATAGAAGATAGAAGATAGAAGATAGAAGATAGAAGATAGAAGATAGAAGATAGAAGATAGAAGATAGATAGATTCTATTCAAAAATTAAATCCCTTGGAGGAGTCTTTAGGATCGCTTCTAGGATTCAGCGATTAATTTGCAAAAGATTATGTGAGAACTGGTCGGCGTTAAGTCAGAGAGATATGTAACAAATTTAACTTTGGATGATCAATAAAAATCGATAAAAGTATGCAGTCAGAGTGAACCAAGTGCTTATTACCCTAACAGCGAAAATGATCAGCGCGCTGAGGAATGCGAGGAAATAAAAGACCTTTTAAGGGATTTGTCAGATTTTTCGACATCGAATGATTCTTCTACTCATCCATCAAAAGAAATCATAAATATTACTTAACTCGATGCATTTTATGTTTATTTTTGACCATATCTCTTATTCGGATGGGTGGTCAGAAATTGTAACAATTTCTGTGCAGACAGAGCGGACCAAGTGCCAAAAAGCAACGAACTGATTCATTATTGCATATTTTGAGTCGAATTCAGAGTCCGATAGAAGTTTATGGTCGTTCTATGGTGTATGTATAGAATGTCCTAGAACCCGCTTATTGGAACAGTATATTTTGGTCGGTACTCAAGTTTTTCACTTGGTCCACTCTGACTGAACGCATATTTGAATATTTCTGGTCTTCCATGCCCTGACCCTGCAAAATCCGTATTTTCAAGCTATGGATTATTTAAGAATTAACGATACTGATGTCAAAGAGTCTTGATAATCTGCTTATCATAGATATATGCACCCATTATATGATTGTTATTTTCCTAGAAATTGTTCAGTCAGAGTGGACCAACTCACTGAACGGTGGTCTTTAGTTCAGTCAGAGTGAACCAAGTGCACGTAGTCCATCAAAAAATCGTTCTATCAGAGGTTTGGATTACGATTTTTCATGATTATCACCTCACATTATATTGTTTGAAAGTAACACAATGTTGTGTAGAAATATTGAATTAAAATTTCAAAGGGTTTAAAAATGACAAAGTGTTAGACTTTGAGCCCGTTTTTCTCAAAATATGAAAAATGTCACTTGGTCCACTCTGACTTAACGCCGACTAACTGTTCTCAAGATTATGTCAGTTTCTTACAGAGAATTTTTTAAAATGTTGTTCAGGATTTTAGAAGAATTTAGTTACCCGTGCAGGTGAAGAAAGCTTAGTAATAGCAAATTGTGATATGGACATCTCGGAGGGGAAACAGACTTTTTTGTTTCTAAAAACGTAATTGACAACTTAAATTCCTCGGGATCTTTCGGAAATCCATCCGAAATTGTTATATGTATTCATCTGATATTTTCCGAGAAATCCATCAGTAATTCTTCCACGAATCTCTCTGGCACTTCTTCGAATACCCCTCTTAGATTCTTCAATGAACATCTCTCGAATAATTCCGATTCATCTGAGATTCTCCCGGAAATCCGTTTGAAACTGTAATAAAAAATCTACGCTTTCACTGTCAGATTTTTGTACTCAAATTCTTGGGATTCTTCTGAAAATTTCTCTCGGATTCATTCGTGAAGTTTTGTGTAATTATTCCAGAAATACCTGTGGAATACTTCCGGAGATAGTGTAGAACTAGCCCTCGTGTGTTAAAATACACTCTAATAAAGATTTAAAAAAAAAAAAAAAACTTCCGGAGATCCTATTGAAATTCTTCCAAATATTTCTCGGACATTTATTTGGAATTCTCTTTTATTTCCATGAAATTCTTGGAAATAGTTTGGAAATCCTCCTAGAACTTTTCCAGAAATCTTTCTTAAATTCTAACGCAAATCCTGCTTTTTTCCCTAGAAATATTCGAATATCAGTTTCGAGTTTATCCAGAAATCCTGTTGTTAGATTTTTTTAAAACCTCTCTGGAATTCTGAAACTATCTCTCTGTGATTTTTCTGGAAATTCTTCGGGGAGTGCTCTTGATTTTTTTTGTGATTTATCTATTAATTGCCTTGACATTTTCTGAAAGTCACTCTTAAATTGATTCGAAAATTTTCTGGATGTCTTAGCGGAGTCTTCCAAAAACCCTGGGATTTATCTGAAAATCTTACGAAATAACTTCTGGGATTCTTTTGGACATCAGTATGAAATACAATCAAAAATCTATTAGGCATTCTTCAGAAAATCCTCAACGGATTCTTTCAGATTTTTACGGAGATCCTCATGTAATTCTTTAAGAAACCTCTCTTTGATTCTTTCGCAAATCATTTTGGGATTCTTCAGGAAATCTTTCTTTATTACCGAAGAAATCCTCAAAAGAATTTTCAGAAGAACTGTAGAAAGATATTCGGATGAATCCTGTAATTATTTTTAAAAGAATCCCAATGGTATTTCCGGAAGAACTATTTACGGTAACATCACAGGAAAATTTCCGGTAGAATCCTTGAATGATATCCAGAAGAATTCCAGTGGTTTTCTGGCCGAATCTCAGAAGCTTTTACGGAAGAATCCTAGTGGGATTTCCAAAAAAAAAAATCCAGAAATAAAATGCAGTAGAATCTTCGAAAAAAGATTTCTGGAAGAAATTTAAGGGTATTACAGAAGAATTTATTAAAATACTAGGGAGATACTCGAAAGAATAATCACAGAGAGATTTTTGTAATTAATCCCAATGATATTTGAAAAAATCACGGAAGCATTTTTGGTGAGAATTTCAGAAGAATTTATGGAATAATTCTTGAAAAATATCTGAAATTGTCCATGAGCATGATTGACCGCCCGCTGTTGCTACCTCGTTATTACAAGAACAACTGTACTTACACAGGGAACCAACAGACGCTATTGAGGATCAGTAGCATCTTCAATATGTAAATACTGGTGCTCTCATTATTATAACAAACAAACGCCGGCTGCGTCCGAATGAAGGTCAATTTGGGGATGAGAGGGAAATGTTGACGTGTTACTTGGTTTATGAAAGCCGAGGAGTCCTCTGCACTTCCACAAGAAAACACTGGGAGTTTGGATATGGGAAACGATTCTTTTTGGTAAACGATAAAGATATAACACCCGGAAAACTGGAACCGGACTTTTCCAAAAGGATTTCCTAAAGTATTTCTGATGTTTTCCGGAAGAATCCAGGGGCATTCTCGAAATAATCTTACAAACATTTTTGGAATTTAATTTCGAAGAATTTAAGTTCCAGGATTTGGACCACGTGATTATTGAGTTGAAAACGAATTTAGGTTAACTTTTGCGTCCATGAGTCCTCTCGTGGTGTAGGGTAACTAGCCCTATCTAGTGAACAGGTCGTAGTGAGTTCGATTCTCACCGAAACTGTAACTTTTTCGCAAATTTCACATCAATTTGTTCATTTTATCCAATAGCTTCATGTGAAATGTTTAGTTTTACGGTTGTTGTTAAACGATTGAGTCAAAAAAGATTCATTTTTAAAACCGATTCCGTAGCCTTTCCGCACCCAAACCGGTGCGTGAAAGGCAAAAACGAGCGTTTTAGCTGCCGCCGGATCATGGTAATCGGGTGTGGGACGGACGGCTAGCGAAAAAAAAAACGAACACAAAAACTAAAACAACAACTGCCGGGCCCCAAGAGGAGAAAAAGTGGAAAGATTAAGATAACAGCGAACTGAAAAAATCAAAACACCAGAAGTATGTGTGTTTCGCATTATCGGCGATGATTGGTGCGCACAGCAGAGGTTGTCGATACTAAGACGGCACCGGGGGGACGAAGAGCCATTGCTGAGTGAAGAGGTAAAATTAAATAAGTAAATTCATTAGATGTATTTCCCGTCTGGGAGGTGGCGTGAGTAGGTGGCTAGAGGGGAGCGGCTTCTTTGGAGTAGTGAGGCATCAGATGGGATCTTTTGTTTGAAACCGCCCAATGTATGTGCTTGGGTTTACAACCCCAGAACCGTTTTCTTTGAACAATTAGTGGGTGTTATAGCGTTAACAGCGATTGCTCATTGTAACGAACATTATGTATTTTTTGTTACAATTTATTTAGCCTCACAGAGATTTATGTTGATTGATTGATGCTTATTTCATTAACTTGTAAAGCATACTTCGTTTCAACAAGCTTGAATTGTGTACCAACTATATGGGAAGAAAACTGTCAAAATTCCGTTTGAGATCATAAGTACCGTAAATTCGGGTGAAATTGATCAGTAGGGTGAAATTGATCACTGTGTCACACGATTTTATTTCCCTCTAATAGAGCACAGAAATCAAAGCAAACTTATTTCAATGAACGTTATTTGTCTTAACTATTGTCGAATTGCATGTTGTGAAGCTTTTTGTGTTAAGGAATGTTTATTTCTATGAAAATAATAGAAAATTTCATAATCGTGTTCTGTGTGGTATTGACAGACATCAATAAACTTATAGTTTTTAACAAGGATTTTGACATGGTGTCAACCTGAAAATTTGTAAGGATGCTATATATATAATTCCAAAACGAATTTTATTATCAAAATTCGTACCAATTTGTTCATTTTGTTGTATTAATTGAATTTTTTTATAAATATCAGAAGATTCCCATGGAAATTGCCTACATTTAGGCGTTTTCTGCGGTACTGTTGAAAATTAATTGTTTATTATTTCCATAAATTTTGCATTGTTAAGAATTTGGCAAGCATATTTGGATTCAGGAGGCCCAAATTAAATAAGTAAAGTTGTTTTCAAAACTAACAGTAATTGTTTTGACAGGTGATCAATTTCACCTCGAAGTGGAATTCCTTGATTTTTTATTTTAGAGACGATTTTCAGCACTAAAATCACAACTGTATGAAAATTTGAGTATATAAACCAATGAGGCTCACCGTCGTACTTGTTTTCCTGCATTAAGTTGTTTGGAATTGGCAACATCATAGAAAACAGACATGGAAAACCGTGAAAAGTGATCAATTTAACCCGAAATTACGGTAGCGCTAATTCCATAAATTTATTTCGTTAATTATTTGATGTTTTTCCAATCAACAGAGAAAGACTGCAACAAATTTGAAAATAACAATTTTTATTGAGTTGCCCGTTTAACCCCAGGAGAACCCACACAAAAATAAAAATCCATGTAAATTTCAGCGTTAAACCATGCACATAAAAGTAGTGTCAGATTAGGGCGATTCAAAATTCAATCTCACATATTTCTCTTACCATCCTTATCATAAAAATAGTATTCTAGGATTTTTTCAGCTTTTTCGGTGGTGATTTAAAGGCGGCTCAAAGAAAATTTAAAAAAGAGATATGTTTCTTCAGCAACATCCTTCATTGAGGTGTTTGGAGATTGAGTTTTCACTATGAAATGATAAGTTTGTACTTACATTCTAGTACTGACGTGTTTGGAACATTTTTCCAAAATTCCTCCGTAGACCTACATCATCTTTAAATCACCACCTATAAATTAGTAATTTTCACAGAACACTATTTTCCAAGCTTTTTAAAATTTGATCCTCTCTAATTCCAGATTTGTCGTAAATTACATAACACATCGTGTAAAAATAAATTAACATCATGTAAGTTTATGCAAATTGTCGCGTAATTGGTTAAGTGTCATGTAAGATTACATGATTTATAGTGGAAATTAACATGTTTTCAATGTAAATTTACAAGATGTATCATGTAAATTTGCATAACAATCTGGCATTCCCTTCATGTGCATGATTTAACGCTGAGTTTACAAGGATTTCTGTGTGAATTTTAATTTCGTCAAATTTCGTCAGGTATAATCGAACACTTCTGGACGATCCAGCGGTTTTCATACCGTGCTCCGCGGAGCACTTGGTGCTCCGGGAACCCTTGTCAGGTGCTCCGCGACAGTTTTAAAACTTTGTACCAATGCCTTGAAATACCTAAATTTAAAATACGCTTTTATTTATACCAAACCAAGCCATATCTAAAATTTAATGAGTATGAATTTTGAAAAACAAAACAAACAGTTTTACCGTGAAATAAATCACCGAATTTAAACTGTTAACAACATAAATACAGATTTGTGTGTAAAATCTACTATTTCACCGACAAAATCCGTGAAATCCATCAAAGTTACCGTCATTCTGTAACATACTAACGAAAGGTTACAGCATTTTGTTACCGAAATTCTGTGAAATAATTTTATAGCTGCTCTGGCAGGCATGAGCTCCTTTTGTTGCACAACATTATTTATTAGCTGGTGTAGTGGTAATAGCTTATCGATAATATCGATATTATCGGATTGATTTTATCGATACGATATCCGATATCTGTCGACCCGATATTTTTCGATATCGATAAAGCTATTATCGATCCGATAACAGTTCCGATAAATATTTTTGTTTATACCACATTATTGAAAATTGTTCAATAAATTTTAAAAATACATGTTTATGGCAAAGTATCACTATGAAATTCAAGTAATGGACTCCATAATGCATCAGTTGGTGTCAAACGAATCCGATATTGTCGGTTTTACTTTTAAACATCTTTTTTGAAAATCATAGAATATCGGTTCTATATCGATAATGTCAAATCCGATATATCGCCGATACCGATATTTATTCAATACGATATCGCCGATACCGATAAATCCTCATATTGCACAGCCCTAAGTGGTAATAAGCCTGCTTCCTGATCGCTAGGTCAAGAGTTCAATTCCTGGTTGGGCCATTTTCAAGTTTTTTTTTATGATTTTGTTCAACTGTTTCACAGATTCTTGAGTTTATGTTTTAATGAACATTCAGCTGTTGAGATTACGGTGAAATTTCACATGAATCCGTAGAATAATCGAAGTGTGAATCGACCGAATTTCTCTTGACATCGCTGTTCTTTCCCTCAGATGTGTGCTCTTGAAAGTTTAGAGGTTATTTCAATTTATTTATTTTTGACAATATGGTGGAAGACGAAATACAGTTTCTACGAGTCTTACACTCAGTGTCAAAATCGGTTCCATTATTGAACTTTCATGTACGTCGAACATTTTTACGAAAACGTTTAACATTTGGGCTAAGATTTTGAATGCCAGCTAACTGGAAGGTTAACAATATTCTGTCTGTGAAAGTTTTCTCAAAGATTTCGTATAGGACAGTTTTATTGGGGTTTCTTGAATTTAATATAAAAATCAACCCTTATTTTTGAAGAATTCTGATTCTCCCCAACAGCATATTTTGTTACATTTTGGGTGTGAAAGTTTTGCTGAGATTTTTATCCTCGTCGAAAAGAACGCGCATATCACTTCGATTATAATCGATATTTCGATACAAAATTTGGCATATTTCACGAGTTTCATCAAAATTATGAATATTTCCGAGAGTGCTGAACTTGTAGTCAACCCATTTAGACGCTCAGTTGTTCGAACTCAGAACGAAAGCGGGAAAATTTTCCATCAAAAGCAATCCTATCGTATGCTGTCGTATGATGAAAAATCTAATATAGTTTCATTCGTCTCCAGGCCATGAATTTTTAGATATTTGACGAAATCCCAAATATAGTTTCAATTATTGTCAAAGTTTAGCATAGCATGCATAGCATAGCATAGACTGACTGTACATGTCAATGGTTGCTACTCCGTGATTGATCGGAACTGGTAAGAATTGCACTACGATCCAAATGAATAAGGGATGGGAGTTTCCGCTTACTCTCGAAGTGCAATTTTAGCAGATCTAATATTATTGATTAACAACGGCGTCGGCCAAGTCCTTACAGTCAGTTGGGATGGGGAAGGAATGTTAGGGTGTAATGATTGTTGCTTCTAGAGACCGAGAATACCTCTGCATCTCCACAATCACCACGGGAAGGGTGTTTATTAGTGGAACAGGAAAAGATCTGGGAGTCACCTCTGGTCGATGAAGCGATCCATGGACAAGGCAGGAATATACGACTTATATTTAAAGCAAGTTTTGTATTGTTGTCTCGAGAAGTTTTTGGTAGAAGCTTTAAAAAATACGCCAACATTTATAATGTCGAACAATTCAAAAGATGTTTTTATTAATGACGAAAACTGAAAATTACATGTATATATTTTAAATTATATGAAACAGGAATAATGCCGACACTTGTAGTGACGAATTATACATAGTTTGTTTGAAAATTACATATGAGTATTACGATTGTGATTTCATAAAGTTATTCAGAAAAAAAATAAAAATTTGACAGAAAAATCGTGTTAAAAAATATCTTGAATTGATTACCAAAAATACAGAATCATTATTTAAGAACAATTGTAGTTTCTAAACGATTTTGTGCAGCAAATGCCTGAAAAATTTAAAAAAAAATATGGGAGGGTTTTCTTGGGAACATTCCCTTATTATTTTCTTATCTTTAGGAAAATATAGCACGAATTTTGTAGATGAAATTGTGGAGTAGACATAAACATTGTTTTATTTTGAACTTTTAAGAAAAAAAAATCTTAAATTTATAAAGAAATTCTTTTGGAAATATCTCAAAAAATCGTTGAGGAGTCTCTCAAAAAATCGGACTATTTAAAAAAAAAAGTTTTTGCTTGGAGGAGTTCCTGCAAAAATACTTACGAAAACATTGGAGAAATAACTCTTTTTATGTATTCGAATCCTCTGAGCAGAATCTCAATAGAGAAACAGAAAAGTAGATGGGAGTACCTTGTCTCTTTTATTTCCGCCCTAATTGATTATTTTTGACAGATAGTGGATACGATCAACTTCCACGGAAGAAGACTGCAAGTGGTAGTCGAAAAATGCGTATCTGTTAAGCAATTAGGGCGGAATCAAAAGGTAAAAGGTAGTCTAATCTACTCTTTTGTTTCTCTATTGGAGAAATGTTCAAAGGAATTCCATGGGAAATTCCATCCGAAGTAACATTATCACAACCTTTGTGTTGATTTATTCTCATTTTATAATAGCCTTTGATTTTCTCATGCTTTTTAACAAAATTCAAACCCGTGTAAAAATTTGGGGCGACCCAAAAAATTATGTAGAAAAGGGTTCATATCTCTGTCTGAGATAATTTATTCTGGCTCATTCGAAAGGTGTATAAGTGGTGGTGAGCTTATATTTTTAGGCAACAATGTGGTGCTTGCCACGTCAGAATGGTGACTAAAGAAGGGAAGGGGAAGGAGTTGATGATGCATTCAACTAGCTCCCACGGTAGACCGTATATACCACTGCGTCTACGCCAGTTCATGCGGGAAGGGTGAAAGGGTTGGGGTAATTTTTGAGGCAGAGAGGCTTGCTTGTTTGGTTAGCAGACTGCCTATGTATCAGGCGTAACGAAAGGCGTGCTATAATGATGAAAGAATGGAAGCGTAGGGAAACGGTTTATTTCTGTCCGTCTCGGGTTCTAGCAAATGCTATGAACTGTGATAGATCAACTGTGAAATATCAAGAGTGGTAGATAGAAGCAAGCGAAAGATACAACTACAAAGTAGGAGAAAAGGGACGGGCTTGGGATGGAACCCATGACCTTCTGCATATGAAGTAGAAGCGGTAGCCATTAAACCACCAACCCCGTCTTTTTGTAGTGATTTTTGAAATTTAGGTTAAAAAGTCAGACTCATCTAATGCACAGACAGAGGGTCCAGATAGTTGTAACGGTGAACGCCCAGCTATTCAGCAAGACCAAGCTGACGGTCGTGGGTTCGAATCCCACTGGTCGATGATCTTACCGGGTTGGAAATTTTCACGACTACCCTGAGCAAAGACTATCTTCGTACCTACCACACGATATACGTATGCGAAAATGGCAACTTTGGCAAGCAAAGCTCTCAGTTAATAACTGTGGAAATGCTCATAAGAACACTAAGCTGAAAAGTAGGCACTGTCCCAGTTGGGACATAACACCAGAAAGAATAAGACAGGAGAAACAGTGATATGTAGTACTCTTCACTGCCCAGCTACTGATTTCGTTCCCTTAGTCCCATTCCCACTTTGTATAGTTAGTCCAGCCGTCAAGTTAAACTTCCTACAAATGAAAACCCTTTCTACTCCAATAATCTCCAACAGACTTAGATGATGGTGGCCTGCTACTGTGCGGGCACAATACAATCGGGCCCAGCACTTTTGCTTGCGCGCCTACATGACTCGTTGAATTAAGAGCTTCGCCTTTAATCAGAAAATTGCTCCAATGAAATTAAACTTATTCGAGCAATCTGTATCGCGGTCAAACGCCTCCTCCCCGGCGACGGCGTGGCCATCAGATGCCCACCACGACGAGATCCGAAACGAAGAAGAAAGTACAAACAAACTGAAAGTACTTCGCTTCGCACCTCCAGCTGCATCAGTCAATCAATGGGCAGTGCACCCCTCAGAGGTCCAGTTTTTTGAAAAGTTGACAAAAACCTAATTTTCAAAAATGTTTAAAAACAAAGTCAAACATTCATCTAAAATTAACAAATTGAAAAATGCCAAGTTTGTACCAAGTTAAAAACTGGACAAAAATCCTGCATTAGCTTTCAGCTATTGCCCAATCAACTTGCTTTCCTCCATCAGTAAACTTTTTAAAAAGGTCATTTTGTAACAGAATGATGGTCCACATCAACGAAAATTCAATTTTTACCATACTGTTCGGATTCCGCCATGGACATTCGACTCATCAACTTTTACGTGTAACAAATTTAATCCGTTCCAACAGATCTGAAGGCTATTCTACTGGTCTTGCTCTTCTAGACATAGAAAAAGCATTCGACAGTGTTTGGCTTTAAGACTTGATTTTAAAATGAAATAATTATAATTATCCAACATACATTGTTAGAATAATTCAATGTTATCTGATTTCACACTAATTATTAGAACTCACACTAATTATTAGAACTCCAGATCTGGAAGACTTCCTATAAGAGTTGGTGTTCCTCAAGGCAGCGTTTTGGGGCCAATATTATACAATATTTTAACATCTAACTTACCTCTGAGTTACCTCAGCGATGTCATAAGACTTTGTTTGCGGATGACACAGGCCTCTCTGCCAGATACGAAGTCTGCGTGTCACCTTTTGTAGATTGCAAAAAGATTGAATAATGTTTCTTCATACTTGCAAAAAAGGGAAGATTTCTCTTAATGATTTCAAAACTCAACTTATGATATTCCCACATAAACCGAAAGCTCTTTGTTTGAAACCTTCAAGTAGACATGTTGTCCAAATGAGAGGGATTCTAATAAATTGGTCAGATGAATTGAAGTATCTAGGGCTCATGCTAGATCAAAATTTTACTTTCAAAAATCACACTGAGAGCACTCAAACAAAAAAAATAATCAAATATATAAAATGTCTGTATCCACTTATTTTCAGAAAATCAAAACTTTATATTAAGAATATGCTTTTGATTTTCAAACAAATCTTAAGACCGACCATATTTTATGCTGTACCAATATGGAGTATTTGTTGTAATATCAGGAAAAAATCTCAGCAGAAGATTCAAAATTGAATTTTTAAAATTATTTTAGAGCTACCTCCCTGGTATAGTACTAATGAGTTACATTAAATATCCAATGTTAGAACAAAGCCAAAGAATAGTCACTGTACTAAAAATAAGGTCTGCCAATCATATTTCACATTTTTCATGGACAAAAAGTTTGGACATGGGTTTTCAAAATCTGAACCACTGTGTGTCTGAAGATTGTTGGTCCGGATTCTGTCGGATGTCGATCGTATTTCATGCGGAGGTATTGTACATCACACAATGATATCGAGGTTATTGGTTTACTCGCACCGCGGCAAAAGTGTACCTACGATTTATGCTGCGCTCTCGCCTCCAGCCAGATGTTTTTGGTGCATAAATTGATTGGAGTCGCTCTCGCGGTTACGCGGTGTTGCTACCGCTTTGATGTTATCCCATACCTACTAACAAGATGATTGCTGGTAGATGGAGATCCAGACAGTTGTTGTTTGTCGTTTATGAAGATTGGATCGGTCAGTGACATCAGGAGGTGACCTGGCGAGCTAACGTAACGACAGGCAACACGATCTTGATTGCATTGAGTAGAAGTCACAGAGAGTTGACGGTTTGTGTCAGAGATATTTGACTTTATGAGGGTGGGAAGCAACTTGAGATAATTGAGGAAGATTGGTGATATAATGAGTTGCACTTTTTGATGACAAAACAACATTTTGTATTGAAATGTTGGACATGCTATAACACAGCGTAACAAAAATTACATTTTTGCGTGTCTCAAGGATTAAATTATGTGTCTCTAGTAGATTTTGGGTTGGTCAATCTGTTGCCGTTCTCAGAAGTGTCCCAGTACATCACAATTCCTAGCGACAGGTCGCCAAAATTGCATAAAAACACTGGTTTTATTGATGTTTACATGAAATTAAAGGTATGATTTTGTGGTCTAATGCACTAAGCATGCAAAACAAGGACTTAAACTTTTATTTTAGATTTAATTTGTTTGAATTTGCATAAACAAATTTAGATTGAATCTATTTTTTCAACATGGTTGCAGTCTTCATATAAAATTCTTCGTTTCTCTTATATGGAAATATACAATATGTTTCTAAATCACTAAAAAATAACTTTTGAGCATCGAAAGTATTATTAACTTTGTTGAAAAGTATTCTTATACACATAAAGTTTGATTTCTGTGACAAATTATGCAAATAAATTGCCATACAAGCTGCAAAACTTACATGCAGGTTGGCTGATATAGTCAAATTTTGCATTTTCAACAGCCAATATCTCAAAAACTAGACGTGCTACGATATTTTTGAAAACGGAAATGGGTTCAACAACCCTTAATTAAGTAAATAGCGATATTCTGATGCTTGAGACGAAAACGTGTTCCGCAGTGTAATCTTTCAATAGATAATTTCGTTGCAATGTTCTTCTCCACTTGGAAGGTAATAACTTTTTAATTATTTACGAAGCATGAGATTTGATTGGGAATTCAGAACCACTCAGAGGCGAATGAATCTGAAATAAGATGATTGTGCATCTTTAGATGTTTCTGACAGAAATTGCGTGTTTCATGAAGAGGATATGTTCATACACTCTGGTCATTTGAATAGCATTACAGTATGCCTAAAATAAATGTTCATCTCTCGGTCTATTGAATTAAATTTGATAAATCCTTACTCCCCTCATAACGCGAGTAGTGCAAATTTGTCACTTCGCGAACATTCAGACACGCACATCTGGCACCCCATCGATTTATGAAGCATTCCCTTCAGGTGTCATCATCATTAGCGCATTAACGGTGAACAATTTTCACCACAAAAACATTTTCTCCGGAGATTTCGAAAACCTCCACTACTCTGCGGGCTGAGCGGATCATTTTGATTGCTTTTACTAACGCCTGGCGTTTTCCACGGTGTTCAACTGCTAGACGGTCATTAGTGGTGAACGATGAATCGTGCGGACATTAAAGCTCCATTACGCACCGTCCAAAATGCGGCTCCGTCATCGGTTAATCTCTGCTGCGCCACCCGGTGCATGTCCGGATGAATCATCTGAATGCATTCCGGAACGGAATCCGGATGTTTTTTAGGCAGCCTATTCATATCGTATTAAATGAGGTGATATTAGTCATGCAATGATGATCTAGGTGATTGCTGATCAACAGGGCAAGGTTGCCTTAAGGTGATTTCAAAACGAAGCCACACCTCAAATTTTCAAGAGCACAAGACTTGAGAACCAAACAGCGCTCCGCGTTGAAAATTTATCCCATTGGTCACCACCAGCAAGCAAGTAATTTGAATTCAACGCGAACTGTTGTCAGATTCTCCAGTCTTGTGCACTTGAAAATTCCTGATGTAAAAAGGAAAAAAGGTATCCTGGAGGTAGGCAAATTTAAAGTCAAAGATAGTTTCCGGAATCGGCTATAATGTGGTCACTATATCAAAGGATTTTAAGAAAACGCATCAGTTTAAACCTTTTGAGAAACTATTAAATTGTATAAGCATGTTTCCTGCATTTGATGGATCTTACAAAATCCATTTTCGGATCCCCGGGTTGCCTCAAATTGAATATAAAGTGACCAATTTATATCTCAACATCTGTGCCTAGCTTATGGAAACGCATTTTTGTGAACTTTTACGTTTGTTCTTTACTTTTCGAGAACTGAAATGGTTTGGTATCCATCAGATCTAAACGGTTCTTCAGGGCATTAAGTCCGAGTGGCCACATATGGTACATTATAAACGGTGCAAACCTATTCATTTATACCCGACTAGCTGAAGTTATCAATAAAATAACTTGATTTGTTCAGATATTTTTTGTAACACTGGTTATTATAATTAAGATTTAGGTTGTTGTTAAAATAACTAAAATTTTGCACTACAGCATATCAAAGTTGTAACATATTTTGTTATAAACACCCCTTTGAGTAAAAATCAATTAAGGTAAAAACTATATACTTTTACTCATTTTTGGGTAAATGTTTTTAAGCGTGTAAGTCTATTTAAGAAAATGACAGAAATGATATAAAAAATATGTTACTTTTAAAAAACCAAGCCTTTACTGGGAATAGAACCGAGACATGTACCAAACCACCAAAATATACCTGACACCCCTAACGTTGAGGCTATTGGTACACTTGAAGTAAAGAGTGATACACGCTCTAGTTCTACGTCTTCGCTTGCATGGACTTGGTGCTTTTCAAATTGCTGCTGCGTCAGAGCTGAAAAACATAACGTCACAGTTAGTGTCGTATATAAACGACAAACTTACTCGTTCTTGGTAAATGTTCTTCATACAATAAAACACAATTATATCATGTCCTGTTGTCGTAACGACCTTTTATATAATTTTGTTATAATGATGAATGTAGCCAAAATTCCAGTTATAACAAGATTGTATTAAGATTTGTTATAACTTTTAGTAACATGGTGTTATAAAATGAATTGTAACACGTTATGGTATAATATTGTTAAGAATCATTGAGAAATAATACGTCATATCTAAATGTCATCAACGGGAGATAACTTTATCTGAATATGATATATTTGTGATATAATTTTGATATGATTTGCTAGTCGACGAACGATATTTTTCAAATCAGAGTCTTCATAGTGTTATGTCTGCTTGTTTGTGGTATAGATAGCTAGAATATAGAATTTAATATCACCCAAGCTGTTTAAAGAATGAGTAATTATCAATTTCGTAGTTTCTAGTATATTTTGACAGTAAGCTGAGCTTTTGAATTTATGTAGTCACAAATCGTAGGATATTTAACGATCATTTCAAATATTTATGGAAGTGTACGGTTTGTCTGAAGCATTTTGTTATCTGTTTTCATTGATAAGTTTTTTGTACTTTTGCTTAACTATGGTTCAGGGCCGCATTTACGGGGCCCTACAAATTTTGACAAACATGTATGTAGTTAAACTTTTACGAATATTTAGAATCAATGCAATAGTACATACTTTTTTGAATCGCATCATACGATTTGTAAGATTATTTTTTTTATCCCGTAAGAATTTATCGAAATTGATTCAAATAAAGTGAAATGAAATTACTAAAACAAAATATTAGAACATTTAGAATGGGATTTTGCTGACTTCAAGAGATACACGAAGATTAAAAAACGATTTGGATAAACTAGTTGAGTGCAAGTCCTTTTGTGTAATTTCCTAACAAATTTCTAACGTGACCTTTCGAACTGTTACGAAAGCTTTCTCAACGAAGTTTGAGTATAGGATCGAATAAAAATTATAGATCTGCAGATTAAGTAATAAAACTAAATTATTTAAATATTAATTTTGAAAATGACTAACACTGCAGCTGGCTGGTGCTGGTGGTGTTGAACTGTTGTTTTGAATATAGGAACTTTAGAGACATCTAGCTTGCAGAAAGAGACCAAGAAGAGATCAAATAGAAGCCAAAAAGAGACCGAAAATTCACCAAACAGGAAACAGAAAAACAAAACGTAAACCAATAGGAATCAGAAGTTACGAGTTTGATTCTTCATCACAGAATCATGTCAGACATTTTCCTTGTTTTTGTAATTCCTTGTAACATTACGATAGTGCTGCTGATCGTATTACTGTTTGCATTTTTTATGATATTCTCTAGAAATTTCGTTAGAATTTAGGTATTTTCCCAAGGATTCAGAGGTTATTCCCAATGATTCTCCAGAAGTTCATTAAGTGATTATTCCCCGTAGAATTCCCCTAAGAATTTTGTTTCGGACATCTTAAGAATATAACTAATTTTTTGCAAAGACAACCATAGAAATCACTTAGAGATTCTATTAGGAATTTCCCCAAAGTTTTTTTTTATTTTTTTTTTCAAGAAAGTCCTAAGTTTTCAAGAATTTTTCGATGATTGTTTCATCAATTTCCTCAGTTTATCCTCCAAGATTTACGTTTAGAACATCTTCGAAAATTCTCTTTAAGATCTCCAGGAGTAACAACTGAAGAATGGATTAGTGAAAAAAATATCTGTAGGAACTCCTAGTATAGTCCTTGGAAAAAACAAATCGGGGTATCTTTGAGGAGTTACTGGAGGTAATATCGTCAGAGTGCTCAAGAATTTCCCGGAGAAAGTTCTAGGGAAAGTCCTCTGAGCATCCTTTGAAAAATGGCTAGAAGATTTTCTGGGAGAATTGGTAAAGGAATCTCTAGAAAAATTTCTAGAGAGATCCCTCAATGAATCCTTAAAAATAGTTCTTGAAATTTTTCCTCGAGTGAGAATAGCAGCACTGAAGTCTTTTAATGGAGCCTGCAGAATTTTGCATCAGGATTCACATTAAACAGAATAAATATAAAGTAATTTTCGATAAATGAACATCCACTATAGACCTTCCATTAAAAGTAGAGACTTTTTAGAGACATTAAAACATAAATATAGTTTTCTAGAAAACGACCTGCTACCAGCCCTACATTAATTTCTTCAACTCAAAACTGTTAAATAAATCTGTATATTCAACAACATGAATATTAAAACAGGAATAGAATGAGCAAAATTTGAATGAAGGTACCAATTAGAAAAATATTGCACTTTGCGAAAGATAGGTGCACTTTGCGAAAGATTGTTGAGTTTTATTCTACTATATTGGGTTAAATCGAATTCAGATTAGCTTTTGCATCCATGAGTAATGCGCCCTATTTAGTGAACAGGAAGTCGTGAGTACGATTCTCACCGAGAAAACGTATAACTTTTTCGGAAATTTCACATCAATTTGTCCATTAAATCCAATTGCAAAGATAATCTTATGTTTAGTTTTACGGTAGTTATTCAATTTATTTTTGTAATTCATTAAATTACAAATTCATACAAATTACAGTCGTATTTATTCTCCTTTTCCATGGATCACATCACCGACCAAAAGTGACTCCCAGATCTTTTTCTTTCCTTACTAATAAACACCCTTCCCATGGTGATTGTGAAGATGCAGAGGTATTCAAGGTCTCTAGAAGCAACAATCATTACACCCTAACATTCCTTTCCCATTCTAATAGACTGTAAGGACTTGGCCGGTGCCGTTATTTATAAATAATATGAGATCTGCTAAAATTGCACTTCGAGATCGAAGTGCTATTCTTGCCAGTTCCGATCAATCACGGAGTAGCAACCATTGACATGTACATTGTACAGTCACTATGCTATGATGTGCTTTTTTTTTGTAATTCATACAAAATCGTAATCGTAAGATGCGTAGAGTGCGTATGAGTTCAACATCATGCATTGAAATCGTTACTTAGACTAAACGCATAATAATTACTCTGGGCTACATGACCGTACGGTTAGTATCGCCAGGCAGTTAAGCCATCGTGTTATGGCGTGTGGGTTCGATTTCCGCTTCAGCCGTTGAAACTTTTCGTCAAGAATGTTTCTCGGCTGCAAAGTAGCGTATCATCACAACGAAGCAAGATTCGATGTGTTGTTCCACACGTGATTCTCTTTTTGTACACTTTTTCGCTCGCGAATGGAAAACCTGTCAAAAATCATCTTGGATGAAATTCAGAAATTTGTTTACCAGAACTTGTTGCACAAATGTGAGTTTTATTATAATTTTAATATTAATTTTAGTAATTAATGTTAATTATTTTAATATTTAATATTTCTAACAGGACCCCCCTCCTCCTCTAAGTGCGGAGTTGTTAAAAGTGCGGGATCTATGATCGGTCTGGTTTCTTCACCGTACTTGTTTGTCATCTCATTTTTAATAAGTGCGATGAACACACCAAATCTGACCAGGCGTAATTCCGCACGTTTAATCGCAAACCAATGTTTCTACCCACGCGCAATGTGCGCAACACGCTATATGATTTCGATCATTTTATTACACATTCTTCATTCCACGGCAGCAATAATTCTTCTTTCCGAGCTCCTATGAGTCGGTCCCCTGCCACTCGCGGCTAGCGTTCACTAGAACTCGCAGTGAACGTTAATTGCTGCTTGCGCTCTTCCCCGATCGCAACTTTTCCTGAAGAGTTGTTACCCTGAGGCAAAAAAACTTAACATTTTCTTAAGAAATAATTATGATTTGGCGCCACAACGATTATTGTTGAAATTTTTAAGTTTTACTAATGATTTTGGTGAAGAATTTTAGTAATAAATTTCATAAGTCAATCAATGAAATTCGGTAATAAGCGCAATGATAATATCTTAATTCGAATTATGAATCGATAATATTGTTCCCCTTTTATTTCAGACGTGCTCAAAAATTGACATGTGTTGATAACATGTGATCTACTTTCGATCAACTTGTAGCCAACATCGAAAGCGGAGTAGTTCTTCTAGCGATTGCTATGATAATTATTTCAAGTAATTGTTGTTAAAGAATTCAGAGCTCTCACTTATGAAACTTATGATCCCATTTTCGAAATGTTTAAGCGTGCAATGAAACCATAATTTGGCTGGTTCATAAGTCTTGATGTATGGAAAACCTAAGTATTTTTGCCTCAGTGTAGAATCGAGCCAGACTGTGTGGCCAGGGTTGCCAGTAGGTTTTGGAAAATGTCTGGTGAGTTCAAAATAAAAAGTCTTGCAAAATCTTGCAGACTCCATTGTGAGGTATGCTAATATATCCAAATTTTAATGTAACAAAAAATATATAACATAGACAAATTTATCTAAAATTAACTTCATCACTGAAACTTGAGCTTGACCTTTTTTTAAATGCATGAGGCTGTTTCGGAAAAAAAAATCTGTATGAACTTCATAAATGAGAACTACGCTCTAGTAGAGTTGATCTGGATACAGGTCAACCCTTCTAGTAGCAGCATCTTTTTCCACCAGAAACCAATGTTTGATCGCCATGATTTATTATTTGTTTTTCAATAGTTTTCTACCAGTTTTTCACCAGCTCTTAAAAACTTGTTTATTTATGGAATCCGTGTCGATATATTTTTTTTAAGACACTGACACGTTAATGCTTCCAGTGGGCATTTATGCCCTTTGAAGGAAGCGACACATTTCTCACGAAAAGTTTACCAGCCTGAGGCGGGAATCGAACCCACACTCCCTAGCACGATGCGGCTAAATGCTTGGTGACACTAACCGCACGGCTACGAAGCCCACATTGACCATTGATTACTTGGTTTTGAGAATAATCCGAAATGCTTTGAGAGATCGACATCCCCTATATAAAACACCGCCATTTTGTTTTTACTCAGGTCAGGTATTGAAAAACTTCTCTTCAAAAAAGATACATATCGGTTGAGTTGTCCTAACGAATACTGAGCATTACAAAATCCACAAAGCGATGATCGGTTATCGATGTTTTCAAGATCTTTATACGGCGTGAGCGGAACTAAATACCTAAATACTCAAAAATGGTTACACCAATGTCAATGTCGGTTATGACTAAGCGTCGGTCGGTAAAGTCTTGCTGGATTTGAAAAAGTCTTGTAGAATGAGTAGTTTGTCTTTTTATCTTTTCGTCGACTAAAATTCATGCAGTGCCAGATTAATCTGGCATAATGGCACCAAAGATGGTTAAAAGGAAAAAGATGATCGACTCTTTATTTTGCCATACATTTTACCGACGACACGCTATTCAAGTAACACTACTGCCATCTGTTAAGTCAAAAGCGCGTAAACATTATATTCAGTTAAATTTAAATCATCGTGCAATCAAAAAACGAAAAGTGGAAGAAATCAAAACAAACACGCTTGAAAAATGTTACATAGAAGTGAGTACGACTCACATAACATCAGGCTCTTCTGAACCAACACAAAATTTGAGTAATTTTTATATATACTAAAATATGTTCATGTGCTATTTTCTCTTCTTTTCCCACATTTTATGCCATTTAGAGATGATTGGCAATATCGGTCATCCTCGATTGAGTTGTGTACCTTTTTCAAGCGTGAATATCATAAACGAACACTTCAACATCTGGTGGTCACTAGGAGAACGTTGCATATTAGTTGGCTTTTGACTCACCAGGGCGGCACTATTCATGTCGCCTAGAAAAGATGGGAGTCGGTTATCTTTTTCCTTCTAACCATCTTTGATGGCACCCTTGTGTGTGGCAGAACGTGTGAACACTCTCCCCGCAGAAGGCTCTCACAAGCCTCTCGACGATGCTATCGGATCACTCATTCTGGAATAATGCTTTGTTATCGACTCTCCTTTTTCCGAACGCGTTTAGAAGCGGCAAGCGATTTCGAGTCGTACGAGGCGACCCGAGGAGGAACAAATAACTCCCCAATAACTTATGCATACCATTTTTTGGTATCATACCAAAATTAGGTATTGTTCAGTTGTCAATACCTCAATTTGGTATTATAATGGTATTGAAAAAAAAAAAATTAAAACAATTAAAAATACTTCATTGAGCTATTAAACAGCTGTTGAGGTCTGCTGGAGGTATTGAACTACAATTGAAAAAAATCATTTTTATATGAAAATCCATCAAGTATTATTGAGGTATTACAATACCTGATCTAGTAATCTGTTTGGTGTTCGTAGAATATGCTTGAGATATTATTTGAGGTATGTTACCTCTTATGCAGGGCTAATTCATACCTCATTTAGGTATGTAGTATTGGAAATTATCTGGTATGGAATACCTCAATTTGGTATTCAGTAGTTATTTTCTTCTGCTCGGGGAGTATCAGTAACCTTGCTCGGCTGTGTCACTGAAGCATGCTTGTCCGTTGTCTAGTTTTAAGTTACAGTGTGTGCAGCTAAATGGTTTTCTGTGTCTTTTTAGAAATAGTAGCAAACGTTATGCAGGTTTGCTATTATTTCTAAGAAGACACGGACAGCCATTTAGCTGTATAAGAAGTTAAAATGTTAAAAATTCTATGCTCCTACTGTTCCAACCAGGAAATATTATGGGCAGTACAAGCTAATTGGATAAAAAATAAATATTTAACTTATTTAAACCATTTTTTCATTGGGACAAAGCTGCTGAATGTTCACTTAACGTTTGCCAATGTTTTAAAGAATTTATTGTCAAACACAAGAAGATACAGAAAATCTACTCTAAACGTTTCCCGGCCAAACATAAATTTGCTGTTATTACGATTATAAACAAATTGAAAGCTTTTATGGAAAAATAGGTAATCATGAATATGTTCGTCAAATTTCTAAATAAACTGAAATTCGTAACTTCATGCAGCGTTTTCGAAACCTTTTATTGAAACGTTAGCCATTTTGTTTTCAATATTATTTTTTATTGAGCAGTTATTGACTAGACAATATAGTATCTCAAAATTCATACTAATGAAGCGTCAGTATCGGTGTGTTCGTAGCTCAAACGGTAATAGCTCAACCCCCATTAAATATGCTTCGACGCCTTTTTTATGGAAATGCTGGTGCAAGGGGAGCATTTTTTTGTAAAACTTTCATAATAGTTTAATTTTTTGATCTTACCAAGCTCAAAATTTGGCAAATCGACTATACTAGAGGCGATCTATTCATCACAAGTTGACGCATGTAATTTTTATCGTAAATATCCGTTTTATTCGTTTGTCTAGATTGGACCTGGTACATTACAACCATTTACACCGGCACTCTGTTTCCTCAACATACACGAGCTAGAATTCCTTAATAAATACTGGAACGAATAAAAACCAAAAAAAAAAACTCGACCGGAAAAAATCATGGAGAACTGATGAAATTCTTCGAAAAATTCTTAAAACTTTTTGTATGATTGTATGTATTTTGAAGAAATTCTTACATGAACTAATCGAGAATATGAAACTCTTGGTGGAATACAAATACTTTTATTTTAAAATATTTAACTATCTTACTGGACCAATTCCCTGAAGAAATCACTGCTGAAATTTTAAAGAAATACATGGCGGAAGTCATCAAGCTTTGAAATACACCTGGAACTCTTTTAGGAATTCCCAAAGCAACTTTTGCATAACCAGCAAAAGAAGAAGAATGGTGATGTTTTTAATAAAATTTATTTTAATCGTTTTTAAAATCGGGGTTCGTAGGTGCCAAAAATGGAGCATTCCAAAAATGGAATCCCACTGGTGCTTGAAATGATTGCTACCCAGTATGGTAAGTAAATTGCGCTCGAGAGCCTCCATTCAAGGTGCTACGAAATAGGTGTCATCCAATCAATTGCTGACACCGAAACAAACCCACAGAAATGGGCCCACCGCTATGTGTGCTCCATTCGATCGGTCACATCTCAATGATCAGCTATTAATTTGTTCGCTCGCTTCTGTTGAGCATGAAAATTTGGACAACCCGCGTCGTCCGTGCACTGTTTGCAAACAAATTGAAAACCAACATTCAAATGATATTTTCCACTGAGTGGTGTCTCCGGCGTTGCAGAGGTGCTCAACTGTTCGAGTGTTGTGCTCCACTGGAATTCGTCAAATAGCACAGTAAGAAAAATCACGAGTTGAATCTACAAATATGTTTGGTTGTCAACTCATCATTTATGTTAGTTTAACTATCGGGATTTGTTGATAGTTTAGGGGCCTTTCTTAGCCGAGTGGTTACAGTCCGCGACCGTGCTGAAGGGGTCTGGGTTATATTCCGGGTCGGTCCAGGATCTTTTCGTAATGGAAATTTCCTTGACTTCCCTAGGCATATAGTATAATTGTGCCTGCCACACGATATATGAATGCGAAAATGAGTGGTGCCAAGAAGAAGAAGAAGAAGGTTTGTTGATATGACAGTAACACTGCCTAAATGATTCAACAACTTTATTAAAAACTCAACCTGTATCCTAGGAACGTGTTGAACCCAAACAGTTTTTTTTTGATATCCTTATGTTTGTCAAATTTGACTCAAATATTTTGTCAATTTTAAATTTTTCTCCATGAATATCATCTACGACTACGACCACTGACTGCACTATTGCAAGAAAAATGAAGGCTTTTTGCGGTGGTGTATAAAGCCGATCAGGCAGGTAGGTATCGGTTGCAGCCAGCTGCTGTTGCAATTTCGAGCGGTGAAGAAAATTAAGCACATAACCGTCACAACTGAAACACAGGAACCAACCGCCTTGCCAGGTTATGAAATCGCGGTTTTCAAACTGTAGCTGAACGGAATTCGCAAACAACAGCAGCCAGGCACAGGCAATCAGGCATTAGGGCGGTTCATATTTCAGAAAAATGTTGAACATCCAGTATCCCTTATTTTCCTTGCTATCTTTACGATAAAAATAGTGTACTGTGAAATTTCCAGCTTTTTCGGTGGTGATAATCTGAGAGAGGTGACAGCTAGCTTAGATTGCGAACTTCAAAAAGTCAAGGGAATATGTCATCAACTGTCATTGGAAAGCCACACATTCGAAGGGCAGAACGTGAAAACCGTCAAAATTCAAATAATCGTTATTGAAATTTTCAAGTGTTTTTCGATGATTCACATTTAAAAAAGTTGAATATCTAAATATAGTTGCGTGTCGGCAAACTGCTATTGATTTTTTATATCCATTGCATTTTTCGTAGTGTACAACAAGAAGTGAATATAATTTTGACCAAAATAAGTTCATCTGACCGTTGTACACAACCCAAGAATTGAAGAAAGAAGTCAAAGAAGGTAAGAAAACATGCCAACTGTCAGCGAGCTGTCCTCTCTCTCTCTCTCAGGTGATTGTGGGAGTTTGGTTTTCAAAACCTTTTTCAATTTTGAACCATCCTAATGAGGCATGCGTGTGCAGATTGTTGATTGATTGCTCCCTGTAGTGAGATTTCTGCGCAGAAGGACCCAACTCGCTCGAGCAATGACGCAAAAGTAGACGCGCGCGCGCCTCGATGCTTTTGCGATCGGTGGTAATTTTTGATTTGGAAGTTGTTCAAAAATTGGGCCATTTCTCCGAAACTGGTTGCTGCTGGCCATTTCCATTTTCACCCGGTGATGCGTTTTCCTAGTGCAACGGCGATTCAATAGGGGAACATTTGTTTGTAAGTGTTTGGGATCCGTCGGTAAACTAAATAATTTAGCTCAATTAAGTCATCGGAGATTTTGGAAGCGCCTTTAGTCAATGGAGTTTCCCTTTTCTGATAGCTAATCCATGCATGTGTCTATGATTAAAATTTTCACCATTTTTATCCGCAGGCATTCGACTATTTTGTTCGACGACTTAATAGGTATATCTTCGGAAAGGAATTCCCTTGTATCAAGTTGAGCATTTCGGTGGGAAACAGCGATTTTTGTTACACTACAGAGTGAACAACTACGATCAATGAGTTTTTCTCAGTGTTATGTGGAATAGTACCATAATATGCAAATATTAGAAGTGATTGATTTTTAAAATCATTGTTAAGTTTTCTAGGTTTCGAACATATTTACGACAAGGAATTTATGAAAAACATGGGAATCTAGGGTATTGCTAAATTGAAATAATCGGGATATGCATAATAGCTTACCAAAATTTTGAAAAGCAATTGTAATTTGATCTACTTGACAGAATGTATCACCAGTTGCCGTTTGGAGACTATTACATACAAATGCAAATAAATGTTTATTTTTAAGAATTATCAGGTTAGTAATGTGAAACTGGTCGTTAAATTGTTAGCTGAGAAGTTAGAAGAAAAGAAAAAGATAAGACATTTGTGTAAATGCCATGAAATTCAAGCCTTTATACGACAACGGCAGAAGATGTTCCAAAACTGATGAATAGGAGCCTTACTCGAACCTATCACCAAATATCACAAATAGTCCGAACCACTTTATAATTCATGACACGATATTCAATTACTTATAGGTGAAAACCATGAATTTTGAGCCGTCGAATAGTATCAGTGCATGATGTTCTGGAAGTGTCGCTTTATGATCCCCAGTAGAACCGATATCTGGTGATCATGTTCTAGAAATGACCGCATTAGTGTCGAAACAAAATGGATTTAATATTCTACTAGTGGTCCCGGCAAACTTCGTCTTGTCATCAAGTAGGCTATTGAAAAACGCTTTTGATCGTCCCATACCAAATTACAGTTCCGTGCACTCTTATTTTTCTAACTTTCCCGGTGAATATGTTGGGATTTTTATACACACAAACACGTCGGAACCCTTGATGAACAAAACGGAGAAAGAATCATTCAAATCCGTTGACCCGTTCTCGAGCCATTTCGTGACATATAAACACCATTCCATTTTTATTTATATAGATTGATTTTAGGAAGTTTTGGATAAGCATTATTGCATTTTTACCTTTACCTTCAATAGCCCGAGACGAACCTTGAATTTTTAAATGGCCACAATTTGGAGACCAGTTGATCAATTAATCTATGTAAATTAAAATGGGGTGGTATTTGTATGTCACGAAATGGCTTAATAACGGGTCAACGCATTGACGTAAGTTTTTCACTGTTGCACTCCACAAGGGATGCGACGTATTCATGCGAAGAAAAAGTTCGGGAAAGTCTCCGGAATAATGGAGGAAATGGGAGAAGATTAAGGTGTCATTTTGAATGGGGAATTTCTTAACGTTTTCAAAAGCCTACTTGATGGCAAGATGAAGTTTGTTGGGACCGCTAAATTGAAATAAATTTTAAAATAAAAGCGGTTAGTCGGTCTTTCGATCCTTGAGTGCAACATCCCTCCTGAACCCTCAAAATCGTCATTCTTCTTTACCTCAAGGTCCCTATCATCTAGAATGTTGATGTCTTCGGCAAAGATGTTCAGCAGATTTAGGGCTACCTGGAAGTGAAAAATCTAATTGAGAATTTATCCGCTAGGTGGCGATAGTATAATTTTTTCATTTGTCTGTATCTCAAGGTCTAGCTCAAGGGGTGGGACAGCATTGCTCAGAGCAACTCTTTGGACATTGAGCAAGCTTGAGTTACTCGCAGTTTGCTCAAGATTATGTACGGTTACTTGGATCACAAAACCAATCGACATCAATTGTGCGCGGTAGTCAATATTGATGTCAAATAATTTCATCGACTAGAAGTGAAATTCGGCAAAGGTTTGAATTCCCAGTCACATCTTTAGCAACACACCAACTGCATATCTCAAGTGTAATTCGTGGTAATATTTTTTCACTCCAGCAAATGTAATAACAGCAAAAAGTCATCGTGGGTCTCAGAGGTACCTAATTATACATTTTAAAACTGATCCAACCTTATTCACATATTTTAGCTGTCTTTAATTATGATAATTGATCTGTGTCAGATCTAACAAGGGCCACAAGACTACCATGCTGAAGCGGTTGCAGTTCTGGTTGAGGTCATAAGGTCAAAGAATCTGCTCGTTTCGTACCATAAGAATCCAAACCAAAGATGTGACGTGGTCTGGTCCGTGAGGTCGTTGTTCATCTCCCGTAGGAGAAACGAGGCATTACATTGCTCAAGATGTTCAAAGATAAGCGTTTCCTAAGATTCCTGAAGGGCAACATCCATTCCAAACGAAAGCATGAGGAACTGTTTGACATCCTGTTCCATATGGGGAAGGCCGCTCACAAGTAAACAGGGCTTAGGTGTTTGTATATAAGAATTTACCGTTCGCTCCAGTTGGAACTGAAGGATTATCTAAAAAACATCAAAAACCTTCTATGAAGGAAATATATCCTAAAAATATAAATTATATGTTTCAAGAATGTTATTTAATGTTCTAAATAAATCGATAAATGGTTCAAAAACTCTATTTAAAACTAAGATGGAATTTTACCTATAAAGGTGTCTACATTATGCATCGAAATGTAATTAACAATTCTTGTCAAACAGGTTTATCCAACATTGATGAAGTTCCATGGATTATGCACTCAGTTGATAATACAATTATGTATAAAAAGATTTAGGTTTAGGGAATAGTATATCTTTCGTAAAAGTTTGCCATTCGAGGGAAGAACTAGACATTAAAAAAAATCCCGTTGTAATATGGAGGCAGGCATATCGGGTTCAACGTTACCTAATTTGTTTAGGTTGAAAAGCGGGTCAAAAGCAGCATACTCCCTATGTACGCGTTAGCGCTCTTCAGTGAAGACATTGTTATCAACACACTAACGACAGGTTACTACACGGGTTGCTATGTGTGCTTGAAATCAAGCAACAAGAGTTGCTCAGAGTTACTCAGTGTCTTGCTCAAGAGCTTGCTCAAAAGCAAAAGCTGTCCCGCCCCTAGGTCTAGCTAAAAGGTTTTTGTCTTCAGCAAAGCAGTTCAGCAGATCAAGTGCTATCTGGCGATAAAGAGTCTGATTGTGGATCCTTCCGCTAGGTTAAGCTAGTGAAATAAAAATCTTCAATCTTTTCTGCTTATTTATTTTTTTTGTTTTATAAACATGTGCAATCAACGCATCTGTAAAATTCTAAACTGCTACGACAAATGAAATGTAATATGTTGTTAATAAATGCTTAATTTAGTTTTACCTAATTATGATGATAGTGTTTTCTATGAGTAGTGTTTGATACTTCGACCTTAACGCTTGCTCCTGCGGGAGCGGGCGATGAGGGCAGGATCAAACATGTCGCATGTCGTAGTGAAAAAGTGCCGCGATCGCTTAGTAGTGTTTGATCTATTGATCGCGTCGCTTGCTCCTGCGTGGGCGAGCGAAGAACACTTCTTCGGCATACACTGCGATTACCGAATTATTTCGCGAATCCAGTTAGTCGTGATTAAATCATGGATCGCATCCCACTAACACAATATCCCTTGCATGACAATCGTGTAGATGCAGAGTCGATCTCGGTCTCTAGTAACAATGGTAGTCAAACTAACATTCCTTACCTTCCCCGGTGCGTGTAAGGACGTGGCCAGCGCCGTTCATTTCATTTATTTAGTAAACATCTTAACAGATACAACCGAATCAACAATTTCACGCTACAATATTCAGTTCGTGGCCGCATCTTTCCATCCTCGGTTCTGCCCCACGCTCGCCAAACCGATACGCGCTTAATCCGCTCCCCTAGCTCGTTGTGCTCCACGCCTTCTTGTACCAACCGGATCCGAAGCGAACACCATCCTTGCAAGGTTGTTGTCCGGCATTCTTGCAACATGCCCTGCCCATTGAATCCTTCCAGCTTTGGCCAACTTCTGGATACTGGGTTCGCCGTAGAGTTGAGCGAGCTCGTGGTTCATCCTTCGCCGCCACACACCGCCAGCACTCCAAGTGCTTGCAGGTCCTCCTCGAGCATCGTCCACGTTTCATGCCTTTAGAGAATCACCGGCCTTATGAGCGTTTTGTACATGGTACATTTGGTGCGGGCGTGAATCTTTTTCGACCGCAGCTTCATGTGGAGGCCATAGTGGGTCCGACTTCCACTGATGATGCGCCTCCGTATTTAAGGTCTGAGGTCACGCTTCTCGCGCGAGAGAGGATTTTGAAATTTTCAGTGATTGGAATAGAATTTCTCGAATCCTACTCAGAATATCGTAATTTCCGACCGAGGAGCTCTTCGAAATCTTTCTTAGAATATTTTGTGAAGATTTCATAATTCAGGCTTCAACCAAATTTGAATACTAACCTAAAGAGCATAACTTTTTACTGTCATTTTTTGGGGACTAACCACCGTTGTTTGATTTTTTAAAATATTTAGAGTCAATTTATTGAAAAACCGGCTCGAGTAAGCCTGCGTTTTGTATTTATGTTCATTTTGGTTTAATAAAAAGTGGTGTACATGCTTTTAATTTTGAGTAGTCTCGATTTAAAACCAGGGAAATTTTCAAAATTTTCAGGATATTCTCCGAACTTGAGAGACAACATTCTCTCATTTTCTCCGAGCCTGAAAAAATGCGAGAGCACCAATGATCGCATTTGGGCGTAGGGTAACCAGCACAAGATCACTTATTATTCAGCAGCATTTCTGTTGGTATGATCTTGTTATGAACAATGATATGAAAGCACTGCTTACACACTGAATATGTTCAAATAAATTATAAAATATTACCATATTCATATTTTGCATTGTATCAATCTGTTTTATTTTCATTTGATTATGGTAAACATGAATTGAACCAATAGTATTTTGGAAACCCTATGCGGTTAGGAATCACTCTGTCCCTTTGGCTCTCTGTTTACTGTTGCGGTGCGTTTAGCAGTACACGTTATGAAGTGCTAGAATCAAAACTTATCAAAAAGTTATCATGTTATAATGCGATGATTACCACATTGGTTATTATTTGGCAACATGTGCTTGAACTATGAATGTCAAAATGTTGAATAACAAAAAAAAAACAATCAGAAACAATAGTTATGGATCAGGCGAATATTTCTATTTGTTGAGAACATTGTAATGAATAGGCAGATCATCTGGAAGATTATTCAAACTAATGAAGCTCTTTTTGAAAATATTCAATTTTGTATGAAATGTTATGACGTTTCGGGGTGGTTTTCAGTTTATTGGTGCTTTTCGGTGAATCACCGAAATCACCGAAAAGCACCAATAAACTGAAAACCATTAAGTAAACGGTGATCAAAGCTAAAGCAAGGTTATGACGTTTCCTACTGAAAAACTACCGTCAATGAGAGTGACAATGGATCAGACGGTGTAGTTATAATCTTCATAGTGTATTCTTTCCAGATTCTGAGATTCTTTCTTCTTCTTCTTATATCTGAGGTAGTTTCATAGTTATTTGCAAATATATTAAATTTTTAGGGGAATATTTGTGCTCATTTATTTATTAATACGCAATTGGTTTGGAAGAATATATGTGTGCATTGGGCAGGTTTGAAATGATTTGCCAATAAAAAATATTTTTGGAACAATATTTGTGTGAAATAAAATTGTTTAAAAATGCGATAAATTTAGAGATTGTCGGCAAGGATTAAAAAATTCTTTGAATTATGAGATTATTTTTCAATACTCAGAAAAAAATATCGGTAAATTCTGATATTGATTATGTATACAATTTTCTGATACTTAGCAGATCAAATGGATATATTTGAATAATGTTGCAAACTTTGATTTTTTTATATATATTTTTTATACGTAGGAAAATTGGAGGAATAATTTTTTATCTATAAATGTTTGAAAAATATGAGATAATATTTGAGTTAGTAATTAGCGGTTTTTTGGTGCTTGAGACAAAAACGCAATGTTATATTTTTATGCGAAGGACCTTTGGAAGAATTCTGAAATTATTTGTGAAAGCAATTTTTTTTTTTTTTTTGAGAATTTATTTGTTATAAAGGAATGTTTACAACATTTTCAGAAATTCTTAGAATTATTTCTGATAAATTTTCTGTTTACATGAGAGTCTTGGGATAATATTTGTATTGTATCGAAGTGTTTGTAAATAAGGTAACATTTTCTCAACATTTTTAAATTACTTTTTGTGCTTGGTTTTCCTGGGATAATTTTGTTCCATTGAAGAGAGTTTGAAAATTTCGGTAAATTCATTGAATATTTCTAAATTTTATGTGAATACATATAATTTTTGCAATAAGTTATGTGCCCAATGAAATAATTGGAAGTAATATCAAATTCTTATGGTGTCAAATGGTAATATATGGAAATTGCGGGAAAGTTTAAGATAATTTCAAAATTGTTTTTCACTACGTTATACTCTTGAGATACTATTTGTGATAATCTGATTTGTTTTGTAACTAATCGAAAACTCTGAAATAATGAGAGTAGATTATTGTAGAGATTTAGATATTTTTTCCATAAATGCCTCCAAAATTTGGATTTGGTCCCTTTGAGAATTTCCCCCAAGTATTCCTGCGAGGATGTCGTCCAGGAATTTCTCTGGGGATATTGTCCAGATATTCTTTCGGGGATTTCTTCTGGGAATTTCATTAAAAAAAATCCTCCGAGGAGTTCGTCCAGGAATTCTCCAGGTGATTTTTCAGAGACTTCATCCGGGAATTCATCTGGAAATTGCACGTGGAATTTCCTCCAGGAATTTCTCCGGGTACTTCAAGGATTCCTCCGGGGATATCAAGAACTACTTTTTTACACGAATTCCTTCGGGGATTTCAATTATTCTTCCGGAGATTTTCCCCAAAAACTTCTCCGGGGATTTTCTGTAGAAATGGTTCCTGGGCTTTCCTCCAGGAATTCCTCCAAAAATTTCTCCGTAAATTACCTCTAAAAAAACTTCCGGGGATTTGTTCCTTTCAAAAATTTTCCTCGAGAATTCCTGCGAGGATTTCATCCAGGAATTCCTCTGGGGATTTTGTCCAGATATTCTCTCGAGGATTTCCTTTTGGGATTTCATAAAAAAAATCCTCCGAGGATTTCGTCCAGGAATTCTCTTGGGGATTTTTTTCAGAGAATTCATCCAGGAATTTATTTGGAAATTGCACGTGGAATTCCTCCGGGAATTTCCTGCAAGAATTCCTTAGATTTCCTCAAGGAATTGCTCCTAAAATTTCCTTCAGGAATTCCTCCGGAAACTTCAAGGATACCTCCGGGGATATCAAGAACTACTTTTTTACACGAATTCCTTCGGGGATTTCGATGATTCTTCCGGAGATATCCCCCAAAAACTTCTCCCGGGATTTTCTGCAGAAATTGTTCCTGGGCTATCCTCGAGAAATTCCTTGAAAAATTGCTCCGTAGAATACCTCCAAAAAATCTTCCAGGGCTTTGTTCCTTTTGAGAATTTCCCTCGACAATTCCTGCGAGGATTTCATCCAGGATTTCCTTTGGGGATTTTGTCCAGATATTCTTTCAGGAATTTCCTCTTGGGATTTCATAAAAAAAAACTCCTCCGAGAATTTTTTCCGAGACTTCATCTATGAATTTATCTGGAAATTGCACGTGGATTTTTCCGGGAATTTCCTCCAAGAATTCCTTAGGAGATTTCCTCAAGGAATTCGTCCGAGATTTTCCTCCAGAAATTCCTCTGGAATCTTCAAGGATTCCTCCGGGATATCAAGAACTATATTTTACACGAATTCCTTCGGGAAGTTCAATGAATCTTCCGGAGATTTTCCCTCAAAAACTTCTCCGGGGATTTTCTGCAGAAATGGTTCCTGGGCTTTCCTTCAGAAATTCGACCAAAAATTCCTCCGTACGTTACCTCCAAAAAATATTCCGGGGATTTGTTCCTTTTGAGAATTTCCCTCGACAATTCCTGTGAGGATTTCATCCAGGAATTCTTCTGGGGATTTTGTCCAGATATTCTTTCGAGGATTTCCTTTTGGAATTTCATAAAAAAAAACTCCTCCGACAATTTTTTCAACGAATTCATCCAAAAATTTATCTGGAAATTGCACGTGGAATTTCTTCAAGAATTTCCTCCAGGAATTCCTTAGGAGATTTCCTCAAAGAATTGGTCCGAGAATTTCCTACAAGAATTCCTCCGGGTACTTCAGGGATTCCTCCGGGGATATCAAGAACTACTTTTTTACACAAATTTTTTCGGGGATTTTGATGATTCTTCCGGAGATATCCCCCAAAAACTTCTCCGGGGATTTTCTGCAAAAATTATTCCGGGGCTTTCCTCCAGGAATTCCTTCAAAAATTGCTCCGTAAATTACCTCCAAAAAATCTTCCAGGGATTTGTTCCCTTTGAGAATTTCCCTCGACAATTCCTGCGAGGATTTCATCCAGAAATTCCTCTGGGGATTTTGTCCAGATATTCTTACGGGGATTTCCTCTTGGGATTTCATAAAAAAAAACTCCTTTGAGAATTTTTTCAGAGAATTCATCCAGGAATTTATCTGGGAATTGCACGTGGAATTTCCCCGGGAATTTTCTCCAGAAATTCCTTTGAAAAAATTTCCTCAAGGAATTCGTCCGACAATTTCCTCCATGAATTCCTCCGGAAACTTCAAAGATTCCTCCGAGAACTTCAAGGATTCCTCCGAGGATAACAAGAACTACTTTTATACACGGATTCCTTCGGGGATTTCGATGATTCTTCCGGAGATATCCCCCAAAAACTTCTCCGGGGATTTTCTGCAGAAATTGTTCCTGGGATATCCTCGAGGAATTCCTTCAGAAATTGCTCCGTAGAATAACTCCAAAAAATCTTCCGGGGATTTGTTCATTTTGAGAATTTCCCTCGAGAATTCCTGCGAGGATTTCATCCAGGAATTCCTCTGGGGATTTTGTCCAGACATTCTCTCAGGGATTCCCTCTTGGGATTCCTTAAAAAAAATCCTCCGAGGATTTCGTCCCGGGGATTTTCTGAAGAAATTATTCCGGGTCTTTCCTCCAGGAATTCCTTCAATAATTGCTCCGTAAATTACCTCCAAAAAATCTTCCGGGGATTTGTTCCCTTTGAGAATTTCCCTCGACAATTCCTGCGAGGATTTTATCCAGGAATTCCTTCGGGGAGTTTGTCCAGATATTCTTACGGGGATTTCCTCTTGGGATTTCATAAGAAAAAACTCCTTTGAGGATTTTATCAGAGAATTCATCCACTAATTGATCTGGAAATTGCACGTGGAAATTCTCCTGAAATTGCCTGCAAGAATTCCTTAGGAGATTTCCTCTAGGAATTGCTCCAAAACTTTCTTTCAGGAGTTCCACCGGAATCTTCAAGGATGCCTCTGGGGATATCAAGAACTACTTTTACATGAATTCCTTCGGGGATTTCGATGATTCTTCCGGAGATATCCCCCAAAAGCTTCTCCGGGGATTTTCTGCAGAAATTGTTCCTGGGCTATCGTCCAGGAATTCCTCCAAAAATTGCTCCGTAGAATACCTCCGGGGATTTGTTCATTTTGAGAATTTCCCTCGAGAATTCCTGCGAGGATTTCATCCAGGAATTCCTCTGGGGATTTTGTCCAGACATTCTCTCGAGGATTTCCTCTTGGGATTCTTAAAAAAAATCCTCCGAGGATTTCGTCCAGGAATTCTCATGAGGATTTTTTCAGAGACTTAATCCAGGAATTTATTTGGAAATTGCACGCGGAATTTCTCCGGGAATTTCCTCCAGGATTTCCTTGGGAGATTTCCTCAAGGAATTGGTCCGAGAATTTCCTCCAGGAATTCCTCCGGGTTCTTCAAGGATTCCTCCGGAGATATCAAGAACTACTTTTTTACACAAATTCGAATTCCTTCGGGGATTTCGATGATTCTTCCGGAGATATCCCCCAAAAACTTCTCCGGGGATTTTCTGCAAAAAATATTCCGGGGCTTTCCTCCAGGAATTCCTTCAAAAATTGCTCCGTAAATTACCTCCAAAATATCTTCCAGGGATTTGTTCCCTTTGAGAATTTCCCTCGACAATTCCTGCGAGGATTTTATCCAGGAATTCCTCTGGGGATTTTGTCCAGATATTCTTACGGGGATTTCCTCTTGGGATTTCATAAAAAAAACTCCTTTGAGGATTTTTTCAGAGAATTCATCCAGGAATTTATCTGGGAATTGCACGTGAAATTTCTCCGGGAATTTTCTCCAGAAATTCCTTAATAAAAATTTCCTCAAGGAATTCGTCCGAGAATTTCCTCCATGAATTCCTCCGGGAACTTCAAGGACTCCTCCGAGAATTTCAAGGAGTCCTCCGAGGATATCTAGAACTACTTTTATACACGAATTCCTTCGGGGATTTCGATGATTCTTCCGGAGATATCCCCCAAAAACTTCTCCGGGGGTTTTCTGCAGAAATTGTTCCTGGGCTATCCTCAAGGAATTCTTTCAAAAATTGCTCCGTAGAATAACTCCAAAAAATCTTCTGGGGATTTGTTCATTTTGAGAATTTCCCTCGACAATTCCTGCGAGGATTTCATCCAGGAATTCCTCTGGAGATTTTGTCCACATATTCTTCCGAGGATTTCCTCTTGGGATTTCATAAAAAAAAACTCCTCCGAGGATTTTTTCAACGAATTCATCAAGGAATTTATCTGGAAAGCGCACGTGGAATTACTTCAGGCATTTTCTCCAGGAATTCCTTAGGAGATTTCCTCAAGGTATTGGTCCGAGAATTTCCTCCAGGAATTCCTCCGGGAACTTCAAGGATTCCTCCGAGGATATAAAGAACTGCTTGTTTTACACGAATTCCTTCGGATATTTCGATGATTCTTCCGGAGATATCCCCCAAAAACTTCTCCGGGGATTTTCTGAAGAAATTATTCCGGGGCTTTCCTCCAGGATTTCCTTCAAAAATTGCTCCGTAAATTACCTCCAAAAAAACTTCCGGGGATTTGTTCCCTTTGAGAATTTCCCTCGGCAATTCCTGCAAGGATTTTATCCAGGAATTCCTCTGGAAATTTTGTCCAGATATTCTTATGGGGATTTCCTCTTGGGATTTCATAAGAAAAAACTCCTTTGAGGATTTTATCAGAGAATTCATCCAGGAATTTATCTGCAAATTGCACGTGGAATTTCTCCTAAAATTTCCTTCAGGAATTCCTTAGGAAACTTCAAGGATTCCTCCGAGGATATCAAGAACTACTTTTTACATGAATTCCTTCGGGGATTTCGATGAATTCATCCAGGAATTTATCTGGGAATTGCACGTGAAATTTCTCCGGGAATTTTCTCCAGAAATTCCTTAATAAAAATTTCCTCAAGGAATTCGTCCGAGAATTTCCTCCATGAATTCCTCCGGGAACTTCAAGGACTCCTCCGAGAATTTCAAGGATTCCTCCGAGGATATCTAGAACTACTTTTATACACGAATTCCTTCGGGGATTTCGATGATTCTTCCGGAGATATCCCCCAAAAACTTCTCCGGGGATTTTCTGAAGAAATTATTCCGGGGCTTTCCTCCAGGAATTCCTTCAAAAATTGCTCCGTAAATTACCTCCAAAAAAACTTCCGGGGATTTGTTCCCTTTGAGAATTTCCCTCGGCAATTCCTGCGAGGATTTTATCCAGGAATTCCTCTGGAAATTTTGTCCAGATATTCTTATGGGGATTTCCTCTTGGGATTTCATAAGAAAAAACTCCTTTGAGGATTTTATCAGAGAATTCATCCAGGAATTTATCTGGAAATTGCACGTGGAATTTCTCCAGAAACTTCCTGCAAGAATTCCTTAGGAGATTTCTTCTTGCTCCTAAAATTTCCTTCAGGAATTCCTTAGGAAACTTCAAGGATTCCTCCGAGGATATCAAGAACTACTTTTTACATGAATTCCTTCGGGGATTTCGATGATTCTTCCGGAGATATCCCCCAAAAACTTCTCCTGGGATTTTCTGAAGAAATTATTCCTCCAGGAATTCCTTCAATAAATGCAACCTAGAATAACTCCAAAAACTCTTCCGGGGATTTGTTCCCTTTGAGAATTTCCCTCGAGAATTCCTGCAAGGATTTCATCCAGGAATTCCTCTGGAGATTTTGTCCACATATTCTTCCGAGGATTTCCTCTTGGGATTTCATAAAAAAAAACTCATCCGAGGATGTTTTCAACGAATTCATCAAGGAATTTATCTGGAAAGCGCACGTGGAATTTCTTCAGGCATTTTCTCCAGGAATTCCTTAGGAGATTTCCTCAAGGAATTGCTCCTGAAATTTCCTCCAGGAATTCCTCCGGGAACTTCAAGGATTCCTCCGAGGATATCAAGAACTGCTTGTTTTACACGAATTCCTTCGGATATTTCGATGATTCTTCCGGAGATATCCCCCAAAAACTTCTCCGGGGATTTTCTGCAGAAATTGTTCCTGGGCTATCCTCCAAAAATTCCTTTAAAAAATGCTGCCTAGAATAACTCCAAAAACTCTTCCGGGGATTTGTTCCTTTTGAGAATTTTCCTCGAGAATTCCTGCGAGGATTTCATCCAGGAATTCCTCTGGGGATTTTGTCCAGATATTCTTTCGGAGATTTCCTCTTGGGATTTCATAAAAAAAAATTCCTCCGAGGATTTTTTCAGAGACTTCATCCAGGAGTTTATCTGGAAATTGCACGTGGATTTTCTCCAGGAATTTCCTCCAGTAATTCCTTAGAAGTTTTCCTCGTGGAATTGTTTCGAGAATTTCCTCCAGCAATTCCTCCGGAAACTTCAATGATTCTTCCGAGGATATCAAGAACTACTTTTTTACACGAATTCCTTCGGGAATTTCAATGATTCTTCCGGAGATATCCCCCAAAAACTTCTCCGGGGATTTTCTGCAAAAATTATTCCGGGGCTTTCCTCCAGGAATTCCTTCAAAAATTGCTCCGTATATTACCTCCAAAAAATCTTCCAGGGATTTGTTCCCTTTGAAAATTTCCCTCGACAATTTCTGCGAGGATTTTATCCAGGAATTCCTCTGGGGATTTTGTCCAGATATTCTTACGGGGATTTCCTCTTGGGATTTCATAAAAAAACTCCTTTGAGGATTTTTTCTGAGAATTCATCCAGGAATTTATCTGGGAATTGCACGTGGAATTTCTCCGGAAATTTTCTCCAGAAATTCCTTAGGAAAAATTTCCTCAAGGAATTCGTCCGAGAATTTCCTCCATGAATTCCTCCGGGAACTTCAAGGATTCCTCGGAGAACTTCAAGGATTCCTCCGAGGATATCAAGAACTACTTTTATACACGAACTCCTTCGGGGATTTCCATGATTCTTCCGGAGATATCCCCCAAAAACTTCTCCGGGGATTTTCTGCAGAAATTGTTCCTGGGCTATCCTCGAGGAATTCCTTCAAAAATTGCTCTGTTGAATAACTCCAAAAAATCTTCCGGGGATTTGTTCATTTTGAGAATTTCCCTCGAGAATTCCTGCGAGGATTTCATCCAGGAATTCCTCTGGGGATTTTGTCCAGACATTCTCTCAGGGATTCCCTCCTGGGATTCCTTAAAAAAAATCCTCCGAGGATTTCGTTCAGGAATTCTCATGGTAATTTTTTCAGAGACTTCATCCAGGAATTTATTTGGAAACTGCACGTGGTATTTCTCCGGGAAATTCCTCCAGGAATTCCTTAGGAAACTTCAAGGATTCCTCCGGGGATATCAAGAACTGCTTGTTTTACACGAATTCCTTCGGAGATTTCGATGATTCTTCTGGAGATATCCCCCCCGGGGATTTTCTGAAGAAATTATTCCGGGGCTTTCCTCCAGGAATTCATTCAATAAATGCTACCTAGAATAACTCCAAAAACTCTTCCGGGGATTTGTTCCCTTTGAGAATTTCCCTCGACAATTCCTGCGAGGATTTTATCCAGGAATTCCTCTTGAAATTTTGTCCACATATTCTTATGGGGATTTCCTCTTGGGATTTCATAAGAAAAAAAATCCTTTGAGGATTTTATCAGAGAATTCATCCAGGAATTTATCTGGAAATTGCACGTGGATTTTTTCCGGAAATTTCCTGAAAGAATTATTAAGGAGATTTCTTCAAGGAATTGCTCCTAAAATTTCCTTCAGGAATTCCTTAGGAAACTTCAAGGATTCCTCCGGGGATATCAAGAACTACTTTTTACATGAATTCCTTCGGGAATTTCGATGATTCTTCCGGAGATATCCCCCAAAAACTTCTCCTGGGATTTTCTGCAGAAATTGTTCCTGGGCTATCCTCCAAGAATTCCTTAAAAAAATGCTGCCTAGAATAACTCCAAAAACTCTTCCGGGGATTTGTTCCTTTTGAGAATTTTCCTCGACAATTCCTGCGAGAATTTTATCCAGGAATTCCTCTGGAGATTTTGTCCAGATATTCTTTCGGGGATTTCTTCTTGGGATTTCATAAAAAAAAAATTCCTCCGAGGATTTTTTCAGAGACTTCATCCAGGAGTTTATCTGGAAATTGCACGTGGATTTTCTCCGGGAATTTCCTCCAGTTATTCCTTAGAAGTTTTCCTCGTGGAATTGTTTCGAGAATTTCCTCCAGCAATTCCTCCGGAAGCTTCAATGATTCTTCCGGGGATATCAAGAACTACTTTTTTACACGAATTCCTTCGGGAATTTCAATGATTCTTCCGGAGATTTTCCCTCAAAAACTTCTCCGGGGATTTTCTGCAGAAATGGTTCCTGGCCCTTCCTCAAGAAATTTCTCCAAACATTCCTCCGTAAGTTACCTCCAAAAAATCTTCCGGGGATTTGTTCCCTTTGAGAATTTCCCTCGACAATTCCTGCAAGGATTTTATCCAGGAATTTCTTTGGGGCTTTTGTCCAGATATTCTTTCGGGGATTTCCTCTTGGGATTTCATAGAAAAAACTCCTCCGAGGATTTTTTCAGAGACTTCATCCAGGAATTTATCTGGAAATTGCACGTGGATTATCTCCGGGAATTTTCTCCTGGAATTCATTAGAAGATTTCCTCATGGAATTGGTTCGAGAATTTCCTCCAGGAATTCCTCCGGAATCTTCAAGGATTCTTCCAGGGATATTAAGAACTACTTTTTTACACGAATTCCTTCGGGAATTTCAATGATGATTCTTCCGGAGATTTTCCCTCAAAAACTTCTCCGGTGATTTTCTGCAGAAATGGTTCCTGGCCTTTTGGGGACGGACCTGGTGTAGTGGTTAGAACACTAGCCTCTCACGCTGAGGACCTGGGATCGAATCCCATCCCCGACATAGTCACTTATGACGTAAAAAGTTATAATGACGACTTCCTTCGGAAGGGAAGTAAAGCCGTTGGTCCCGAGATGAAATAGCCCAGAGCTAAAAATCTCGTTAATAAAGTCAAACCAACCAATTAATCCTGGCCTTTCCTCAAGAAATTCCTCCAAACATTCTTCCGTAAGTTTCCCTTGACAATTCCTGTGAGAATTTCATCCAGGAATTCCTCTGGGGATTTTGTCCAGATATTCTTTCGAGGATTTTCTCTTGGGATTTCATAAAAAAAACTCCTCCGAGGATTTTTTTTAACGAATTCATCCAGGAATTTATCTGGAAATTTCATTTCATCCAGGAATTATTTCCTTAGGAGATTTCCTCAAGGAATTGGTCCGAGAATTTCCTTCAGGAATGCCTCCGGGAACTTCAAAGATTCCTTCGGAGATATCAAGGACTACTTTTATACACGAATTCCTTTGGAGATTTTGATGATTCTTCCGGAGATATCCCCCAAAAACTTCTCCGGGGATTTTCTGCAGAAATTGTTCCTGGGCTATCCTCCAGGAATTCCTTCAAAAAATGCTGCCTAGAATAACTCCAAAAACTCATTCGGGGATTGTGAATTTCCCTCGACAATTCCTGCGAGGATTTCATCCAGGAATTCCTCTGGGGATTTTGTCCAGATATTCTTTCGGGGATTTCCTCTTGGGATTTCATAAGAAAAAACTCCTCCGAGGATTTTTTTCAACGAATTCATCCAGGAATTTATCTGGAAATTTCATTTCATCCAGGAATTATTTCCTTAGGAGATTTCCTCAAGGAATTGGTCCGAGAATTTCCTCCAGGAATGCCTCCGCGAACTTCAAGGATTCCTTAAGAGATATCAAGAACTACTTTTTTACACGAATTCCTTTGGATATTTCGATGATTCTTCCGGAGATATCCTCCAGAACCTTCTCCGGGGTTTTTCTGCAGAAATTATTTCTGGGATTTCTTCCAGGAATTCCTTCAAAAATTGCTCCGTAAATTACCTCCAAAAAATCTTCCGAGGATTTGTTCCTTTTGAGAATTTTCCTCAAGAATTCCTGGGAGGATTTCATCCAGGAATTCCTCTGGAGATTTTGTCAGATATTCTTTCGAGGATTTCCTCTTGAGATTTCATAAAAAAAAAAAAACTCCTCCGAGGATTTTTTCAACGAATTCATCCAGGAATTTATCTGGAAATTGCCCGCGGAATTTCTCCAGGAATTTTCTCCAGGAATTATTTCCTTAGGAGATTTCCTCAAGGAATTGGTCCGAGAATTTCCTCCAGGAATTCCTCCGGGAACTTCAAGAATTCCTTCGGGGATATCAAGAACTACTTTTTAGCAAGAACTCCTTCGGGGATTTCGATGATTCTTCCGGAGATATCCCCTAAAAACCTTCTCCGGGGATTTTCTGCAGAAATTGTTCCTGGGTTTTCCTCCAGGAATTCCTTCAAAAATTGCTCCGTAAATTACCTCCAAAAAATCTTCCGGGGATTTGTTCCTTTTGAGAATTTCCTTCGAGAATTCCTGCGAGGATTTCATCCAGGAATTATTCTGGGGATTTTGTCCAGATATTCTTTCGAGGATTTTCTCTTGGGATTTCATAAAAAAAACTCCTCCGAGGATTTTTTCACCGAATTCATCCAGGAATTTATCTGGAAATTGCACGCGGGATTTCTCCAGGAATTCCTTAGGAGATTTCTTCAAGGAATTGGTCATATAATGTCCTCCAAAACTTCCTCCGGCAATTTCAAGGGTTCCTCCGGGGATATCAAGAACTACTTTTTTACACGAATTCCTTCGGGGATTTCAATGATTCTTCCGGAGATTTTCCCTCAAAAACTTCTCCGGGGATTTTCTGCAGAAATTATTCCTGGGTTTTCATCCAGGAATTCCTTCAAAAATTGCTCCGTAGAATACCTCCAACAAATCTTCCGGGGATTTGTTCCTTTTGAGAATTTTCCTCGAGAATTCCTGCGAGGATTTCATCCAGGAATTCCTCTGGGGATTTTTTTAGATAATTCATCCAGGAATTTATCTGGAAATTGCTCGTGAAATTTCTTCGGCAATTTGATCCAGGAATTGGTCCGAGAATTTCCTCCAAGTTTTTCAAGGATTTCTCCGGGGATATCAAGAACTTTTTTTTCCAAGAATTCCTTCGGGGATTTCAATGATTTTTCCGGAGATATCCCCCAAGAACTCTTTCAGGGATTATCTGAAGGAATTATTCCGAGGCTATCCTCCAGGAATTCCTCCGAAAATTCATCCGAGCATTTGCTTCCTTTGAGAATTTCTCCCAAGAATTCCTACGGGGATTTTCTCCAGGAAATCATCTGAGGATTTTGTCCAGAAATTCTTTCGGGTATTTCTATAAACAAATTCCTCAGGGGATTTCGTCCATGAATTCTCCCGAGGTTTTTGTAGATAATTCATCTAGAAATTTCTCTGGAAATTGCACCTGGAATTTCTTCGGGATTTTCCTCCAGGAATTCCTCCGGGAACTTCAAGGATTCCTTCGGGGATATCAATGATTCTTCTGTTGATATCCCCCAAGAACTTCTCCTGGGGATTTCCTCGTGAAATTATTCTGGGACGTTCCTCCAGGAATTCCTCCAAAAATTGCTTCATAGATTACCTCCAAAAAATCTTCCGGGGAATCGATCCATTTGAGAATTTATCCAATAATTCCTGCGGGGATGTCGCCTAGGAATTCCTCTTGGGATTTTGTACATAAATTCTTTCGGGGATTTTTTCTAGGGAGAGAATTCATCCAAGAAATTCTTTGAAAATTGAACCTAAAATTTCTCCAGGTATTTTTTCCAGAAATTCCTTCTAAAAATTCTCCATAGATTACCTATAAAAATTCTTTTGAGGATTTGATCCCTTTGCTTCGAATATTCTTCTTAGTTTCTCCAGGAATTTCTTTGGTGTTTGTCAAGCAATTACCCCGAAGTTCCTCCAGAAACACATCCGGAGTTTCTCCAGCAACTTCTTCTGAGTTCCTCTAGGAATTGCTTTGTAGTTCCTCCCTGATTTCCTTTGGATATTCTCTAGGATTTTGTCCAGAGTTCCTACAAGAATTCCTTCAGAGTTTCTCCGGAGATCCGGAGTTCTTTTATCAATTCTTTTGGATTCTATCCATCATATCCTCCGAAGTTCCTCCCAATCTTCAGGAGGAACTTCGGAGAAATTGCTGAAGGAACTCTGGAAGACATGCTGAAGGACCTACAGAGTTTTATAAATAGTAAATAAAGAATAAAATAATATGTTAATCAGTCCACATTCCGGGAAGTCTCCCTTATGCGTCAACTGCAGCCAGTACTTATATCTTAGATATCCCATAGATACGAACAGATAAAAGGTACCATGTCAAAAGGTAGAATAATTAATATCACTTGAGATAGGTAGACATGACACAGAGGAATTCTGGACAATATCCTAGTTGATCTCCAATAGGTAATCCTGGAGGAATAACGGAATAATTCATGGAGGAACTTCTGGGTAATTGCTTAACGATATCTAGAGAAATTTATGAAGAAATTTAAAGGGAAATTTAAAGGAATTTCTGGTAGAGCTCCAGAAGAATTCCCGAATGAATTCTTGGAGAAAATCTTCGGAAATCGTTGAAGAAAACTTTTGGCCCCTGAGGATATCCTTGTGAAAACATGAAGAGGAACTCAGGGGAGAAATCCTGGAGAAATCCAATGAACAAATTTCTAGGCGAAATTCCAAAAGAAAATCCTGGAAGGGGATCCTGAGTAATTCGGAAGAAAATCCCTGGAGAAATTCGTGGAGCAAAGCGCCTGAGCGGTTTCTAGAGGAAATCCACGGATGAATTCCGGGACCAATCTCCGGAGGTGCTTCTGGAGGAAATTTCTGGAACAATTTCTAGAGTAAAGCCCGGAAGAATTTCTGTTCGAATCATCGGGTGAATTACTATTAGAAATCACCTGGGGAATTCCTGGAGAAATTTCCCTTCCTTGGGGACTAGCCCGAGAAATCCTTGAATTTCCCGGAAAAATTGCTATTTGAAATTCTCGGAGAAATTTCAGGAGTAAATCCCCGGAAGAATTCTTGGGGGAAATCCCAGAGGAATTTTATGAAAAAATCTCCGGAGAAATTTCTGGAGAAAATGCCTGGAGGAATACGTGAAGTAGATCGCCAAAGAAGTTTATGGACGAAATCCCCAGAAGAATTCCTGGAGGAAATCCCCGGAGGAGTTGCGGGAGAAAATCCTCAGTGGTGCTTCTTGAGAAAATCCCCGAAACAATTCCAGGATGAAGTCCCCGGAAGAATTTCTCGACAAAATTCGCCGAGGAATTTCTGGACGAAATCTCCGGAGTAATTGCTATTGAAAAATGCCCTGAGAAATTTCTGGAGGAGTTTCTAAGGACATTGCTGGAGGATTCCTTGAAATCCCTAGAGGAATTCCTGCATAAATTCTAGGAGAATTTCGTGTAAAAATCCCCGAGAGAATTCCTGGTTCAAATCCCTAGAAAAATTCCTGAAGGATGTCTCCGGAAAAATTCTCTGAAAAAATCCGCGAATGAATTAATGAAAAAAATCCTCAGAGGAATTTCTTAATGAATTTCTGGACGGAATCCCTAGAGAAAATCTTGAACCAAATCCCCGGAGGAATTACTATTAGAAATCCTCTGAAGAATTCCAGGACGAAATCTCCGGAAAAATTATGGTACAAATCCCCAGAGATATTCGTGGTAAAAATATTCGGATAAATTCTCTGAAAAAGTCTCCAATGGAATTTCTGGAGAAAATCCTCGAAGGAATTTCTTTATGATTTTCTATAAGAAATCCTCAGAGGATATCCCCGGGTGATCTCTTAGAAAAATTTCCGGAGGAGTTTCTGGACGAAATCCACGGAGAAATTCATAAAGGAAATACATACCGAAGGAATTCCTGGGGTGAATCCCCGGAGGTATTCCTGCAGTAAATCCCGTGATGAATTCCTGAAAGAAGTTCCTGGAGAAAATCTTAGGAATAAATGTTGGGGGATATCCCTGGAGGAATCCTTGAAATTTCTGGTTCCTGGAGGATATTCTCGGAGGAATTCCTGGATGATACTCCCGGAGAAATTGCTGGACGAAATCCCCATAATTATTTCTGATGAAAATCCTCGGAAGAACTGCTGTTGGAAATTCCTTTGAAAAATCCTGAAGAACATCCAGGAGGACTTTTTGGGGGAAATCTCCGGAAGAATTCTTAGAAAAAAATCTCCGGAAAAATGTCTGGAGAAAATCTACGGAGAAATATCTGGAGCAGCTCGCCAGAGGAGTTTCTGGACGAAATCCTCAGAAGAATTCCCAATAGAAGTTGAGGGCGAAAAACCTCATAGGTGCTTCTGGAGGAAATCCCCGGGACAATTCGTGAAGAAAATCTCCGGGAAAATTCCTAGAGAAGATCCCCTGAGAATTTCTGGACAAAATTCCCCGAGGAATTTATAGAAAAAATAGCTATTGACAATCCCCTGAGTAATTTCTGGATAAAATGCCCGGAGGAGTTTCTGGGGTTATCGTTGAATGAATCCTTGAAATCCCCGGGGATTCCTGCAGAAATTTCTGAAAGAAATTCATGGAGAAAATTCTCAGAATAAATGTTGGGGATATCCTAGAATAAATGTTGGAGGAATCCTAGAAATCTCCAGAGGACTTCCTGGAGAAAATCTTCGGAGAAATTCCTGGTACAATCTCGAAAGAGCTTCTCGGAGAAATTCCTGTTTTTAATTTTCTGAGAAATCCCCTAAAAATTGCTGGAGAAGATCCACGATTGAACTTGTTAATTGAATCCTTGGAGGTATTTATTGATGAGATCTTTGGAGATGTGCCTAGAGTAAATCTCCGGAAGAATTTCTAGACGAAATATCCGAAGGAATTGCTTTTGGAAATTCCCTTTAAAATTCCTGGAGAAAAACTCCACCGAGAATACCTTCGGAGCTCTGTCGGATTTTTTTCCAAGCTCCTTAGCTCCTACCAAAACTCCTTAGTGCTCACTATTTCACAATTCTTCAGAAACAATGATCAGAATTTAATATTAATTTCAAACATTCAGACACAACTCATCATTCACCGAAAATTTCAATACCGATGGGGAGCACAACACCTAGAGTGAGATTGGGTCAAAACGATAAAATTTAATTATTGATATATCCAAGCCAATAACACCGATATTACTAGCATTAGTAATGCATATGCTAGGGAACATATTATTGCACACCATTAACCAAAATAAATAATTGTTTTTGTTTAATATATCAATTAACTTGTATGTTGAAAGTAGTGAAAAATCACAGCATTTATATTATCCTGTGCACTTTGCACAGCATGCATGTACTATAACCTCTATTGTTATAATAGTAGTTGCTTAAAAATATTTTAAATTCACTTCACTCCTAATTTCTGAAATCCATTATATTTTTCAAAATAAAATATTTGTTTTCAATTCAGTGTCTAAATTATTAAAAATTGGGGCATGATTGGGTCATTCAAGAATGATAGTGAATGAAATCACGTTTTTTTACGTTTTACGGTGCCGTATGTAAACTTTCCTCATTTAGATGTGTTTATTATTTCTTAACATTTATCACTAAAACATCAAACAACTACTTTTAGATTCCGTGCATTGAAGGGACGAATGACCCTCTGATTAAAAAAATGCATCTGGAGTTCCTCCAGGAATTCCTCCGGGAACTTCAAGGATTCCTCCGGGGATATCAAGAACTACTTTTTTTCCAAGAATTCCTTCAGGGATTTCAATGATTCATTCGGAGATATCCCCCAAGAACTCCTCCGGGGATTTTCTCCAGAAATTATTCCTGGGCTTTCCTCCAGGAATTCTTCCAACGATTTCTCCTCGGATAACCTCCAAAATATCTTCCGGAGATTTCCTCCCTTTGAGAATTTCCCCTAAGAATTCCTGCGGGGATGTCGTCCAGGAATTCCTCTGGGGATTTTGTCCAGATATATTTTCGGGGATTTTCTGTAAGGATTTCCTTTTAAAAATCCTCTGGGGATTTCGTCCAGGAATTCTCCCGGTATTTTTTTTTACAGAGAATCCAGGAATTTATCTGGAAATTGCTCGTGGAATTCCTTCGGCAATTTCATCCAGGAAGTAGTCCGAGAATTTCCTCCAGGAATTCTTCCGGGAACTTCAAGGATTCCCCCGGGGATATCAAGAACTTCTTTGTTTTTCTAAGAATTCCTTCGGGGATTTCAATGTATCTTCCGGGGATATCCCCCTAGAACTCCTCCGGGGATTTTTTCTAGAAATTATTCCGTGACTTTCCTCCAAGAATTCCTTCATAATATACTCCGTGTGGGGCCCAGATAGCCGCAGCGGTAAACGCGCAGCTATTCAGCATGACCATGCTGAGGATCGTGGGTTCGAATCCCGCTGGATCTTTTCGTAATGGAAATTTTCTCGATTCCCAGGGCATAGAGTATCTTCGTACCTGCCACACGATATACACATGCAAAAATGGTCAATCGGCAAAGAAAGCTCTCAGTTTATAACTTTGGAAGTGCTCATAAGAACACTAATCAGAGAAGCAGGCTTTGTCCCAGTTGGGACGTACCGCCAGAAAGAAGAAGATACTCCGTAGATTACCTCCAAAAATTCTTTCGGGGATTTGCTTCTTTTGAGAATTTCTCACAAGAATTCCTGCGGGGATTTCCTCAAGGAAATCCTCTGGAGATTTTGTCCAGAAATTCTTTCGGAGTTTTCATTAAAAAAAATCCTCGGGGGATTTTGTCCATGAATTATCCCGAGGACTTTTTAGAGAATTCATCTAGAAATTTGTCTGGAAATTGCATCTGGAATTTCTCCGGGAACTTCAAGGATTCTCCTGTGGTTATCAAGAACTTTTTTTCCAAGAATTCATTCGGAGATTTCAATGATTCTTTCGGAGATAGAACTCCTCCGGGGATTTTCACTAGAAATTAGTCCGGGGCTTTTCTCGAGGAATTCCTCCAAAAATTTCTCCGTGTATTACCTCCAAATTATCCTCCAGGAATTTGTTCCCTTTGAGAATTTCTCCCAAAAATTTCTGCGGGGATGTCGTCCAGGAATTCCTCTGGGGATTTTGTCTAAATATGCTTTCGGAGATTTCTTCTAGGTATTTTATTAAAAAATTCCTCTGGGGATTTCGTCCAGGAACTCTCCCGGGAATTTATCTGGAAATTGCTCGTGGAATTCGTCCGGCAATTTCCTCCAGGAAGTGGTCCGAGAATTTCCTCCAGGAATTCCTCCGGGAACTTCAAGGATTCCCCCGGGGATATCAAGAACTTTTTTTTGTTTTCCAAGAGAGGGATTTCAATGATTTTTTCGGAGATATCCCCCAAGAACTCCTCCAAGGATTTTGTCTAGAAATTATTCCGGGACTTTCCTCCAGAAATTAAGGAGGGAATTTCTGGTAGATCTCCAAAAGAAATCCCGGATGAACTCTTGGAGAATATCTCCTGAGGAAATCTTTGAAGAAAACCCTCGGCCCCAGAGGAAATCCTTGCGAAAACCTGAAGTGGAACTCTGGGAAGAAATTCCCGGATGAATTGCTGGAGAAATCCAATGAATGAATCCCCAGAGAAAATCCTGAACGAAATCCACGGAAGAATTTCTGAATTAAATTCTCGTAAGAATTTCTGAATGAAATTCTCGGAAGAATTTCTGAATGAAATTCCCGGAGGAATTTCTGAACGAAATCCCCTTAGGAATTTGTGTAGAAAATCCCTGGAGAAATTCGTGGAGCAAAGTGCCAGAGGGGTTTTTGAAGGGATCCCACGGAGGAATCCCTGGACCAATCTCCGGAGTTGCTTCTGGAGGAAACTCCCGGAACAATTCCTAGAGGAAAGCCCGGTAGAATTTCTGTATGAAATCCCCGGATTTAATGCTATTAGAAATCCCCTGGAGAATTCCTGGAGAAAATTCCCGAGCGGGTCTTGGGAGAGAAATTGTTGTTTGAAATTCTCGGAGAAATTTCAGGAGTTAATACCCGGAAGAATTCATGGGGGAAATCCCCTGAGGAGTTTCTGGAGGATATACTCAGAGGAATTTCTGGATGATATTGCCGGAGAAATTGCTGGACGAAATTCCCAGGAGTATTTTCAATGATAATTCTCGGAAGAATTGCTACGGAGGAATACCTTTCTAGACGAAATCCCTGGGGGAATTTCTGGACGAATTTCCCAGTAGAATTCCTGGAGGAAATCCCAGGAGGAGTTGCGGGAGAAAATCCTCAGTGATGCTCCTTGAGAAAATCCCCGAAACAATTCCTGGAGTAAATCCCTGTAAGAATTTCTGGACAAAATTCCCCGTGGAATTTATGGACAAAATCTTCGGAGTGATAGCTATTGATAATCCCTTGAGAAATTTTTGGAAAGAATTCCCGGTAGAATTCCTAAAGATATCGCTTGAGGAATCCTTGAAATCGCTAGAGGAATCCGTGCTGAAATTCTAGGAGAAATTCCTGCAAAAAATCCCCCGAGGAATTCCCGGTTCAAATCCCTCGAGAAATTCCTGAAGGATGTCTCCGGAAAAATACTCTGGAAAAATCCCCGAAAGGGTTTCTGGAAAAAATTCTTAGAGTAATTTCTTAATGAATTTCTGTACGGAATCCCTAGAGAAAATCCTGGACCAAATCCCCGGAGGAAATCCTCAGAGGAATTCTTGAAGAAAATCTCCGGAAAAATTTCTGGTGCAAATCCCTAGAGATATTCCTGAAAGAAATAATCGGATAAATTCTCTGAAAAAGTCTTCGAAGGAGTTTCTGGAGAAAATCTTCGAAGGAATTTCGTAATTAATTTTTTTACGAAATCCTCCGAGGAAATCCCCGGAGAAGCTCTTGGAAAAATCCCAGAGGAATTTCTGGACTAAATCCAGGGAGAAATTTCTAAAGGAAATACAGAGATCCAAAGAGAGATCTCCTGGGGAATTCCTGGAGAAAATTCCCATGGGGGCCTAGGGGAATATCCCAAAAAATCCTTGAAATTCCCGGAGGAATTTCTATTTGAAATTATCGGAGAAATTTCAGGAGTTAATCCCCGAAAGAATTCTTGGGGGAGGAATTCTATGAGAAAATATCCGGAGAATTTTCTAGATAATATCCTCGGAGGAATTCCTTGAGGAAATCCCCGGAGTAATTTCTGGAGCAAATCACCGGAGGAATTACTATTGGAGAACTCCTGAGGGATTTCTGAAGAAAATCCCCGGAAGAGTTCTTGTAGAAAATCCCCGGAGGAATTTTTTGAAAAAAAAATCGGAGGATTTTTATAGCAAATCGCCAGAGGAATTTCCGGAGGATATGCTCGTAGAAATTCCTGGTGCAATCTACAAAAAGCTTCTCGGAGAAATTCCTGTTTTAAATTCTCTGAGAAACCCCCTAAAGAATTTTTGGAGAAAACCCACAAATTAATTCGATAATTGAATCCTTGGAGGTATTTATTGATGAAATCTTTGGAAATGCGTCTAGAGTTAATCTCCGATAAAATTTCTAGATGAAATACCCAAGGGAATTGCTGTTAGGAATTCACTTTAAAATTCTTGGAGAAAAGCTTCGGAGCTCTGCCGGTTGTTTTTTCAAGCTCCGCCGCGAATTCTGTCGAGATTCATACAGGAATTCCTTTGCAGTTCATCCGTGTACTCCTTCAGAGTTCCTTAGGAATTCTTCAGGTTTAATAAATTCTGCTGGATAAAAAAATATACAACAACCGGTGCATGCGCGTGAAGTTTGGTCTATTTTTACTGGTGTATGAATTTTTGACTGGTCCATTTTTGGTATAAATTTAGACCAAAAATAAGGACCACCGGTGAAGTTGCCCTAAGAAATCGTTATCTTCAAACATACTGATTTTTCAAACTTCAAAGTATTTAAACAAAATTTAGAAAAAATCTAAGATTTTATTTTCGTTATCAGATTTGACAAAAATAATTTCCAAAAACTTGTTTAAATTCATGTTCAATATCATTCAGAAAAAATCTCAGAGTGTTCCGTGAACTTAAAGCATTTATATTTGGCACACATATATGTATTCAAAAGTAATTTATAAAAAATCTAAGAAAATCCTTCAAACGATCAGATTTGATACAACTATTCTCTCAAAGCTTCTTTTTTTCACAAATTATTCATCAGAATATATCAGAATATTTCGTTATCTTCAAACATTTCCTGTTGAGATGTGAATATTTACTATTTTTTTGTATTCACAAATAGTGAAAATTAGACTTTAAACAAAAGTTAAAAAAAAACTTAGGTGTTTACAAATGATATACAGATTCAGAAATTGTTATGAGTATTTCTCGTTTTCTCTAAACATTCATATTCAACAGATTACTCTTCCAAAACCTTAATGTATTCACAAATTATTCTGAAATATTCTCAGAATTTTACAAGTGTTTGCAATAAGATAAACCGATGTATCGCCTTTAATTTGAAAATAATTATGAATGCATCTGGATATAATAAGGCCTTCCTTAGCCGAGTAGTTAGAGTCCGCGGCTACAAAGCAAAGCCATGCTGAAGGTGTCTGGGTTCGATTCCCGGTCGATCCAAGATCTTTTCGTAACGGAAATTTCCTTAACTTCCCTGGGCATAGAGTATCATCGTACCTGTCACACGATATATGAATGCGAAAAATGGCACTTTGGCAAAGAAAGCTCTCAGTTAATAACTGTGGAAGTGCTGAGGCAAGCTTTGTCCCAATGGGGACGTAATGCCAAGAAGAAGAAGAAGATCTGGATATGATTTATTTATATAGAACACACGAGAATGATCAAAACCAATCATTATTTCAAAGTATGAAATCATTTTGAATCATATTGAATAAAAAATATAATCTTGGTCTAGCATCTCTAGTCGCTCGGTTACGAACAAATAAAATTTCAAAATGCTTTTAATGTTTACTGTTTTTGATGAACAATTGATGTAACAATTTTTGACTTGCCTTGTATGAAATCCGAAAACTGGCACATATTTCTTGTAGATCGAAAAGAAGTGCCTTTCGGCTATAAAATTTCAATATGGTGTAGAGAAAATTGATATTCAAAACAACATCGTAACTCCAAAAAAAAAAACAAAATATCCATTTCAATGTTGATGTAAAAAGACCCTCTTATCTACGAAAAGCTGCCTCAACTAATCATTTCGCTGTTATTTTGCGAAAACTTGTCCCCAATTATTACAAAAAAAAGTAATCAGACTTTCTCATCATCTTCAAACATTAATATTCGACAAAATGCTCATCCAAACCTTCAATATAATATTCAAAAATATTCTTTGAATTTCCCGTTATCTTCAAATATTCCTAATCAACAAGACAGCACGAAACTTCAATGTATTGATAAATAATTTAGAAACAAACTCCATTATCTTCAAATATTCAGAATCAGGCATTGCGGAATTCGTTCTCAATTGATTTCAAAGCACGATCAAAGCAAGCTTAGCTTAATTGAGACTGACTACACATATCCATGGTTCCGTGACTAACCGAAGTCAGTGAAGATGCATAAAGATTCAACTGAGGGGGTAAGAAGCAAAGAGGTGGAAGTAACAATAACCAAGTTTTGAGAAAATTGACTTTGAAGTTTGTTCCAGCAATTTTGCATGCCATACATATTGTATGGAAACCACAAAACCAAGCTAATCTTCTGCGAATCATGACATTTTTTCTATTGGACGGAAAAATCATCGAACAGTACCGTTGGAAAGCTTGAAAAGTGTAGATTTTTTTGTTGTTATACTTAACTCAAAACCGCGTTTGAGCACCGCAACCAGAAGGTCGGCTGGGATTGGCCAGAATTTTCTTCAGTGAGTATAATTCAGTGCCTCTATTTATACAGAATCAAAAACGGCGCCAGCCACGTCCTTCCATTCAGATGATAAGTATTGGGGGAAGAAATATAAGTGTTTAATCTTTGCTATTTGGAGACCGTGTTCACCTCTGCATCTCCACAAAGGTTACTGGAAGGAAAGTTTAACTTGGGAGGATCGTTGGGTCACTTTGATAAGCGATTGTACCTTAATAAACAATTATTTGAGAGATATAAACTACTAATAAATATCATATTTGAACTTTATATAAAAAACAAGTGAAAAAAAAACAACTCAATTGATTTGACTATCACAAATAACTTTTATGCCGACACCCACAAATCATTGATAGTTTGTTGAAAATGCGATCGTTTAGCAGATCTACGCTTATAGTGTCGAACCATTGAAAGTTTTTCTTATTACAAAAATAAAATTATGGTAAACATATTATTTACGAATAAGAGTACATGCCGACACTCATACTGACGAATCATTCATAGTTTGTTGATTCGCAACATTATTCTTCCAAAACATCAATAATTTACATAAAGAAATTATCTCAGAATTTTTGGTAATCAGATTTAAATTTATCTGAATTTGAATTGTATTCCGATTTGACACAACAATCTCCCAAACCCCTTTGTATGAAGAAATTTACAATCAATCAGACATAATGTTCAGAATTTCACGCTATCTACAAATATTCAGATTCAACACTATTTTTTCAATTTTAGACGAATGAATTTCAATATTTTCACGACGTTCTTATGGTTATCCATATATTTCATAAATACCCTCAACATTTTTTGTAATCTTCAAACATTCCCAATCGACATATATATTTTTCCAAAACTTCACAGTATTTACAAATAATTTAGATATATTGTAATAATTTTCCGATATCTTCAAACATTCAAGTAAAGATGAATCAAAGCCAAACTTCAATTTTCAGTTGAATGTGTTTATGTAGAGTTGTGCTTTTAAAAAGTATAAATTTGGCTTCGATTAATTTTCACTTTCAGATTTATCACAAACATCTTCTCAAAATACCTTTGTAATCACAAGCTATTCTGAAGAAAAAAAAACAGAATGTTATCCTCAAAAATTTAGATCCGGCACAATATTCTACTTTAGATCTAATCACAATTATAGTATATAAATCTCAAAATTTTCCATTATCATCAATCATTTAGATTCTCCACAAATATTTTTCCAAAACTACTTTTATTGAAATAATTTCAGAATATTCAGATCCAACCTGATAAGTTTCTATACGCTTTAAACATTCTTATTTGCTGTATATTTGCTGCTTTACAATATTTTAATCATAATGTAAGAGATTTCCATAATTCAAAAATATTCCTATTTTCCGAATTGGTTTTCCAAGATTCACGAATTGTTTAATAATATTTTTTCCATCAATCACACTTCTCAAACGTTCCTATGTGATGCAAATTATGTTATAGAAGTCCTATTTTTTTTCTGTTGTAACTTCTGAATTTTTCATTATTTTAGAATTTGTAAATTTTAGAAAATTTTTAAAATCCCACCATTTTTCATACTTTTAAAATTCCATAGCTAGGAATAGGTATGACTTCTCAAATTTTTGTTATTCTAACACTTTCATTTATTCTCTCAGAAGTTCTTAGCATGTTTAAATAACTCATGAATAATCTCAATTTATTCATTATTCCCAAATATTGCCAACTGTGCCAATATTACCCCAGATGTTCTAAGCATTCACGTACAATTTTGAAATAAGCTTAGAAATTTACACAAAACAAATTAATTTGAAATTATGACAATTTTAAAAATTAATTTTCACCTTATTGTTGAACGCACAAAATTAATGTAAAAATTAATTTAAATGTCATAATTAGAAAAAAAAAATTCTTCTGGTCGAAATATTCTGTTTGAAGTCATATTTTTCAAAAATAATTCAACAATTTGCAAAATTATCATACCATCTAATATGTTGCAGATATTTTCCCAAAATGTATTTGTATATAAACCTTGAATTTTCAAGACACTCGCAGTTTGTTGAATTTTCTTCTAAACGTCTCAAGTCCAAAATCATAAAAATATTCTTCGAAGACCTCACGTTTCCTATTCTCTCAATCCTACATAATGTCGCATTATTGCCATCGAGCAGATAGCTGATCGACAAAATCAATTTCTGAACATTCGAGCTATCCAACTCGAAATGACTGATCGTAATTATTTTCTCTGCGTTATTAGCAACTACTAAACGCAGCCCGCATGGACAGGATGATCGTTTGTTTATCTGCCTTGTACTCTTTCTCTCGCTACATGCAGCTGCTTGTGGGATTTTTTTACCTTCTCCCGCTGCTGCGCGCTGTGCTGGCATGCAAAGAGAATAGAGAGTGAGATTGTTGACTGTTTTGTGGGTGCCAGAAGGTGTTATTTCACTGTATGGCGTTGTCCAAATATGATATATGTGAAGAAGTATGCCTAACATTTATTGAATATAAAATCCGCATCAATGTTCACACTTCTTTTAACTTTATAAGCTTTATTTTTTATGTTCGATCACTGCGGTATTTGAAAACTGTATTTCTTGGTTTCGGGGCAAGTGTACCGAATAGCACAATGATGGTGACCATGCAAGTTTATCAAGTATTTCGGAAGTGTGCTTATGCGTGAGTGTCTTATTTGATGCGAAAATATTAATAGTATGATATTATTTCCATGTCACATATTTTTTGCAGAAATTGTGCATGATTGACATCATCATAATTGTATTGATAATTTGGTTCAAATATAATTGAATACAACACAGATGATGAAACTCTAGCTAGAACTATAAAGCATAACCGTTTTATTTCTGACTATTGTTTCATAATTTATGCAGTATACTGAATATAATTTTGTTTATGGATTATACAGCTGATTGATGTATTACTTGCAGCGCTTTTTACATTAAATATCCCACAAATCTTTCATAAAATATGATGTACTACAATTATTGATTGAGTTGAGTGTAGTACCGAAAAAATGACCTGGACAAATACACCGTCAACAATACAACCATTAGCGGTCGATGTCTCTAGTTATTTTAGTAAATATGTATTTATTTTCCAGTTTACCAACGGATATTATAGTTCTCAAAGTTTCAAGCTAAATATTTACGACTGAATTATATTTCCTGTAAACTGGACTTTATTCCTAATAATCATCATTACCGGAGAAACAATATACAAGGATATCAATTGAAATATTTTATGGCAACACTGTCATCCTCAATCTTCCGGGAAAATACTCTCTCTGAGAGAGCCAACACGTGCGTTTTTAACGGTAAAACGTGGTGATTTTAAATTTTTAACGGTCGAGCGTGACCTCAGACCTTAACGGCTAATGTTATTGTCAGCCGTCAGCAAGGATCCATGGTAGACGAACTCATCGACCACCTCGAACGTATCCCCGTCTATCGTAACACTGCTACCTATTCGAGCCCTGTCGCGCTCGGTCCCACCAGCTAGCATGTACTTTGTCTTGGTCGCATTCACTACCAGTCCAACATTTGCTTCCTCGCGTTTCAGGCGGGTGTACACTGTACAGGTCTGCCACATTTCCAAATGTTCGGCCGACAATGTCAATATCATCCGCGAAGCAAACAAATTGACTGGATCCCGTACAAATCGTACTCCGGCTGCTAAGCCCGGCTCTCCGTTTAACACCTTCTAGCGCAATATTGGACAACAGGCACGAACGTCCATCACCTTGTCGTAGTCCCCTGTGGGTTCCAAACGAACTGGAGTATTCGCCTGAAACCTTCACACAATTTTGCACACCTTCCATCGTCGCTCTTATCAGTCTCGTGTGCTTCCCAGGTAAGCTGTACTTGTCCATGATTTTCCATAGCTCTACGCGGTCGATACTGTCGTATGCCGCCTTGAAATCGATGAAAAGGTGATGCGTTGGGACCTGGTATTCACGACAGTTTAGGAGGTTTTGCCGTACAGTTAAGCTCTGGACCGTTGTCGATCGGCCATCAACGAAGCCGGCTTGATAACTTCCCACGAACTCGTTTACTACAGGTGACAGACGATGGAAGATGATCTGGGATAATACATGGTAGGCCGCATTTAGAATGGTGATCGCTCGAAAGATCTCACAATCTAACTTGTCGCCTTTCTTGTAGATGCCGGTGCAGTCAAATAGCCAGCCTCTCTGGACCCATAGTTACCACCAGATTTATTGTTTTTGAGCTGATGAATGGCATCCTTAACCTCCCTCAAAGTGGGGGCTGGTTGGTTTCCATCCTCCGCAGTACTGACGAAGGGATTTCCTCCGTTGTGCCGTCCTTCATTGCCTGTACTCTCAGCGCCATTCAGGTGCTCGTCGAAGTGCTGCTTCCACCTTTCGATCACACTCGTCCGTTAAAATGCTCTCATCCTTATCCCTGCACATCTCGGCTCGCGGCAGCAAACCGTTGCGGGATGTGCTGAGCTTCTGATAGAACTTACGTGTTTCTTGAGACCGGCACAGCTGTTCCATCTCCTCACACTCCGTCTCCTCCAGACGGCGTTTTTTTCTCCCGAAAGAGGCGGGTCTGCTGTTGCCGTTTCCGTCTATAGCGTTCCACGTTCTGCCATGTCCCTTGCTGCAGCATGACCGCCCGCGCTGCATTCTTCTCCTCCAAAACCTCCTGGCACTCCTCGTCGAACCAATCGTTCGGTGGACTCTCCCGACGTTGCTCTCAGCTGCATCGTTGATGGCTGCTTTTACTGTTCTCCAGCAGTCCTCGAGAGGGGCTTCACCCAGCTCACCCTCTTCCGGTAATGCAGCCTCGAGGTGCTGCGCGTACGCAGTTGCTTAAGCCGCTCTATATCATACCGGGGTGGCCGTCGATACCGTACGTTGTGACCGACGGAGAGTTTTGGGCGCAGTTTAACCAGATATCGATGTTAGCGCCACGATAGGTCCATCAATCAGAATGGTACATTTGTGATTCTGTCTGCTGCGGTGATCTCCAGGTGTATCGGTATGGAAGGCTGTGCTGGAAATAGGTGCTACGAATGGCCATATTCTTGGAGACGGCGAAATCAATTAGTCATAGGCCGTTATAGTTCGTCAGCTGGTGGGCGCTGAACTTTCCAATAGTCGGTTTGAACTCATCCTCCTGGCCAACCTGAGCGCTTAGATCTCCTATGATGATTTTGACGTCATGGCTTGGGCAGCTGTCGTACTCGCGTTGGAGCTGCGCGTAAAAAGCATCTTTATCATCATCAGTGCTTCCGGAGTGAGGGCTGTGCGCGTTTATTATGCTGAAGTTGAAGAACCGGCCTTTGAGCTTCAACTTGCACATTCTCTCATTGATCGGCCACCACCCGATACGCGCCTCTGCATATCACCCATCACTATAGAAGCTGTTCCCAGCTCGTGTGTGTGTCGCAGCTCTGGTAGATAGTATGGTTACCTCTAAACGTTCGCACCATTGATCCCTTCCAACACACTTCCTGCAGCGCTACGATGCCGAACCCGTGGTCCTTCAGCACGTCGGCGAGTATGCGTGTGCTCCCGATGAAGTTGAGAGATTTACAGTTTCACGTACTGAGCTTCCAATCGCTACTCCCTTTCCGTCGCTGTGGTCTTTGCCGATTGTCCTGGTCCGTTTTCTCTCGTTGACGTTCCTGTGCTGATGTATTTTTACGGTTGGCTTGCAGGGCATGACACCAACCGCCTAGATTTCCGAAGGACCATTCCCCCTAAATGTTCGGAGGACCATAGTGCGCAGTTTAGCTTAGAGTCCTTCTCTGGCACTCGGACGATGATCAGCCGCCCCTGACATGGGGAACAGACGCTCATAACATGGAGTACAGACGCTCCAGGTTTGCAGAAGCAAACCCCTCCTTTCCTATCAGCATACGACCATAGTTCCCACCGGGGTTGGTTACCCGATCTTCCCTGAGGTTGCTCGTACCCTGGCCAGTACCATGAGAAGGTAGAGATAGGAGTTGCTGGACATGAGGGTAGGGACCACACAAAGGGGTCTATTTTATTCCTGCAGGTACGCGAGGTACCAATGGTACGCCATGCCCTGCCATTTACCGTGTCATAATGGACAGAAATAAACTGTTTGATCTAAAATAATTTTTAACATGCTATCAACTTATTATGTGTTTTTCAAAAAATCTCGACCAGACGTACAATTTGTGGTAATAGCCTTTATTGTTTCTCGCATGTAAAAATCTTTTGCACAGTGATAACGTGAATAAGCTCTGTGACTTCTTCTTCTTCTTCTTAGCATTAACGTCCTGGGGCAGATCCGGCTACTCAGCGTAGTGTTCTAATGAGCACTTCCACAGTTGTTAACTGAGAGCTACCATTGCCTTAGTTGCCATTTTCGCATTCGTATATCGTGTGACAGGTACGATTATACTATATGCCCAGGGAAGTCAAGGATATTTCCATTACGAAAAGATCCTGGACCGACCGGGAATCGAACCCAGACACCTTCAGCATGGCTTTGCTTTGTAGCCGCGGACTCTAACCACTCGGCTAAGGAAGGCCCCTTCGACTTATTTTGTTGAAAATAAAATCAGTTGCTTTTACAAAAGAGTTAGAAAAGTCAAATCAAATTACAACGTTCCGGATTTCTTAATGAAACTGATGAAAGTTTCTTTTCAAATACTCCACTTCGTTTCAAAGTGCGTACAATACTGTACGCAATCAAACCACCAGTCGGTATAGCATCAAACGAAAATCGAAAGCTGAAGGCACTCCCTTCGCGCCCCTTTTTCTTTGTTATTGTTTACGGTAATAACTCAATCGACGTGGATCTTCTACTCCAACCGATCCGAACAGATAAAACCAATTTAGGCCCGCAATCATCGCCACAAGCAGCTGTTTCTTTATCACTGCACTGATTCACCGCTATGTCACTATGGACAGACTCCATATAGTCTTGAGGCCAAAATATGTTTGTCATGTCAAATTTGTGAGGTTTGCAATGCAAATTTGATGTTTTTGAAATAAACCCATAGTGGAAACATCAGTTTTGTTTCTTATGTTGCATATAGGCCATTTCTCTGATTAACATTACTAAAACCATAATAACTATTAGAACTTACTTAGTTATGATGATACAAATCAATTTTCGATATTCAAATATCTCCTGTAGCAATCTTTACCTTAAAAAAAGGAAAATTGATAAAAAATATTGAAAAATAAATCAATAAGAGCTTAGTGAAAAATGTGATCAAGTATATGGGATGTAGAGAGTTTCCATAAAAAAACCCAACGTACATTATTCAGTGTGGTCGTCACTTATCTTGCTCTTATATTTTTGGAATACAGAATTATCTACTATGACAATCATGTAACTAATATTCGATTTTTGACCACCTTATCGCCCATAGTGCTATGCCGCGGGTGCGTTTGAGTGTCCGCGCAGCATATCCGTACAATTCCAAACCCGCGTCGACCAATTGGTTCGTTTCATTCATGTTTACTGGAAGTCGGACATGCACACCGAAGATACACGAAAAATGCATAATCGAGGAAACACAGAAGAATCACTCCCACGCATTAAGCAGCGTCAGCCATATGTGGTGGACTCATTGAATGAATCGTATGCGGGGGGCCACCATATCGATGTTTTCTGGGCAATCAACTGCACTCTCTGGTCTGGTCGAGGGCTTGGGGTTTTAGATTTCCAATGAATGCTTTTGATGAGTGGCGACAGAAATCGACGGACGGGCGCACGCTGGCCCAAAGTTGAACAAAGTTTGTAAATTGTTCTACTAATATTTTACCTTACAATACTATATTGAATAGCAATTTTTCGAAGCTTTAGATTGTTTGGATTATTTTTCGATATTTTATATCATGCAAATGGTAAAGATGTCTATTGAAAATAATTCTTTTGAAATTTAAAATTTCATAACTGCAACAATCGAAACCATTGTTTTTATATTAAATGTTAATCAAACCCAACCGGTATCATTGAAAAAAAGGCACCCTACTCTCTGTTTTGAAAATATTTTGAATTGTATTTAACATGTTTATAATTTGAAAATATCAAAAAATGTTGGTTAAGAAATTTTTTAAAGCATGTGTTTTATATGTAATCTACGTTCTTAGATGACCATTTATCCCTTTATGTTGTTGCACAGGCCAAGATATGAAAATTTGTATTTTTTACACAGCAAACCAGGCTTGTTTCAAACATTGATTTTTTTGTCATTATTGATTTCCGAGTCGATTCCGGAACCACAAAAAGTTTACCAACGATATTCTTTTATACAATGGTATGCAAATGGCTACATGTTTCTAAGTTTAAATGTTGATATGGGCTCATTACCTTAATTAACAAAACATGCTATTTCAATCCGATTCTGATACATTTATCCAAGATATTCATATATTTTTTTTGTTTTTTTTATCGATTTTTTTTGTCCATAAAATTGCCTTCAAAAATCTTGTTTTTTTTTTATAAATAAATTTTCAATATCTTCTTCTTCTTCTTCTTTCTGGCGTTACGTCCCTACTGGGACAGAGCCTGCTTCTCAGCTTAGTGTTCTTATGAGCACTTCCACAGTTATTAACTGAGAGCTTACTATGCCAATGACCATTTTTGCATGTGTATATCGTGTGGCAGGTACGAAGATACTCTATGCCCTGGGAAGTCGAGAAAATTTCCAACCCGAAAAGATCCTCGACCGGTGGGATTCGAACCCACGACCCTCAGCTTGGTCTTGCTGAATAGCTGCGCGTTTACCGCTACGGCTATCTGGGCCCCGTGACCCAATATGACCGATTCCAACGAAAATTGTACTTTCAGCCAACATTTTCATGGAGTACCGCCACTGCGCCGTGGCAGCGTATAGAGAAGCGCAGCACCGAACTCGGTTGCAGTTGTTTATGAAAGCGAATCCGTTGCATTTATTTTTGTTTTGTTTTCGGAATGTTTACATCTGGCTACAACTTTACCGACAAAAAGTCGGAAGGTCCGATTGCACTTGTAAACTGCGGACGCATGACTTTTGGGCGTGGTGGCAGTTCGGAACAACTTCAACATGCAGGAAGACAAAATAAGTAGATGTTGACAAATATAGGCGGTTTTTTGCTGATCAGTGGACACGGTTTATAATTTAATTGTGCTGCACAGGTTTTCTTTGAAATAGCTGACGTCATTTCCACACTCTTCAAATTTGTTATAGATAGTGTTTAATTTACACACGTTTTATTGCCATTTCTCTCATGCCCACCGTTGTTTTTCTATTTATTTATTATTATTGTTTGGGTTCTAGTGGAGCAAGGTTTTCACAGTTTTAAGTTAAGTTTTCACAGTTTTAAATTAAGTTGTTTTAACACAAAAATGTGCAACTATTACAAATTGCAACTCTATCTGTATGAATTTTCCTCAGCTGTTTATTGAAGGAATTTATTTGTGAGATTTTCTGGAATGGATTGTCTGCCTGCAAACGTGAAGGATGACGAAGTATTTGAGTTAACCTCTGAAAAAGTAACCCTTCCTGCTATAAGCCTAGCAGATATCTTTATTGAAAGATATCTTTTCGAAGTGGCACATAGGCCATTCTAGATCAACATGCCCTGAAACTATCTGCAAATCTAAAAATCTAAACTGCTAAGTAACTTGAACATATAAAGCTGGTCTGAAGATAATTTCTTGTATTGAATTATCTAAATGGAAAAAAACATAAACATTCCTAAAACTGTGCAATGAATTTTACATTTTAGAACGCTCCATAAAATGCATTTACACAAAATCGGGCTCTTCTCAACCGACATACCATGAGTTTAATTTTAACACATCCTGAAAGATCGATTTTGTGCTGATTTCTGTTGAATTTCCTAAATTTTCACAACAAGTGTTTTTTTCAGAATGTGTTTAAATCACACATATGATGTGATGACCTGACAGAGCTTGATTTCATGCGGGCCTTACTCAATTTTGTGTAACTTCGTTTGAGCGAGCAAATTGTATTCCGGCATAAAATTAACCAACATATTATGAACATTCAAAAGTTAATATAGAAAAATAATTCATTCTTCTATTTCTCTTTTTACAGGTATTTCAAACGACCGATTTATAAGTGGTAGAATATATGTATACAAGGTAATTATATCAACACACAGATTAAATCTACTCGCCACTGCGCGTGAAATTTATAATTACTTCATTTATACGAATATTACAATTTATCTGAAATCCGGAAAAGATAATAAAGTTTTACAAAAATGTTCAGAAAGGGTATGAAATTAAACTTCGGTTGAGTTTTTGTGATAGAGATTTTGCTGAGAATTATCTAGAATAAGAATTGTGAAGAAATGTGAATTTTTGAGGTACCTTCAGTCACCCGCACGACTGATTGAATCCATTTTTTTTCAATTTGAGAAATGGTCTAAGCGTTAGTTGCATTCACAGATCACAATTTTGAAATTAATGACAGTGTGCTTACTAGATTTTGATTGTAATAATACTACTACAACTTCAGAAACCACTTTCCCGCTAATTCTCCTTTTTGGGCTTAACGGTAAATATTTTTAAAGATAAACGATCACTTCGACATCTGGTGGCCAGTAGAGGAATGTTTTACTTGAAAACGCACCATGTGCAGCATAAGATGGAGCACACAATTTACACTATTATACAATATATCATCAACATTTGTTTCAAAGTTGGTTTGTCTGGTTTTTTGGAACCTCTTGGTGGAGTTTTGAATGAGAAGATAGACGAAATTTGGAGTTACGCCCTTTTTGAGGTGTAACCATTGAAAACACCAACTTTAAATAGACTAATTAGGCATTATAATACCGTTAAGCATGTTCAAATGTACTTACGTGCACTTGGCCGCTACTGTGCCGAGTATCATAGTTTTCTGTAGCCACACAGCCACAGAATCTATTTTTAACCTAATTCTTATGCTATTTCGCTCTTAGCAACACATCTACCGAGTAGATAGAAGAGAGACCTTGTGTTTATCGCTGCGGTTGGTCCGATCCATGTCCATATATCCAATCCATTGTTGTGCGGTGGCTCAGTTTGCCGTGTTTCCAGTATCGAGTGAGGCATTGTTGCCTGCGAAGAGGGTCAGTTTGTCTCAGTCACCATCCGATGCTGACGAAGAATGGATGTGTTCCCCCAGTCCACAGTCCTCCGTGCGGCGTCGGAATCGAACCCATGACCTTCCGCTTACAAAGCGAAAGTGTAACCTTGAGGCTACGGGAACTAACTTAATGCTTTGACAAAAAATCTTAGAGCTGTTTAGTGGAATACCTATGAGTAAATGAAAACCAAAATTTAGTACAATACCATATAATTTCTTTAAAGATTGTATACTTTGACAGATACGTGTTAAAGCACTCCCACCCCTTTGTGCTTTATGACGAGCTTGAGACGTTATTCAAAAGAATCGCATGCGGAACGCACCTGGTTCATCGGCATCTCGTCCCAGATCTTGGCATTGAGCTTCTTGAATTGATTCATAGTACTTGATGCTTCAACATGTACGACCATACGTAAAAGTCCAGGGGATCAAGGTCCGGACAGCTGGGGGGCCACAAAGTCTTATCGAGAAAGTCAGTTCAATTCTCTCGACACCACTCTTGGACGATATTCGCCGTGTCGGCCAGTGCCTGTAGAAAGACGTAATGATCCTTCCCGTGGAGGTCCCAAAGTGCCGGGGCCACAACATTCTCCAGAACCTCGGTGTTATAATACGCTGCGTTGATTTTCGCGTATTTCACGATAACCAGCAGTGGGAACTTCCCACGCTTGAATACAACCCCCAAACTATCACCGACGCGGCGCTTTGGAACTGCGGGATGTTTATAAGGGATGAATGATGGGGATGCTGGCGAACGTCGGCGCCCGCAGCAGATCATTTTGAACATTGTGCGGCTGTTACAAGACAAAGAATTTCTCATCTGAAGACACGAACTCCTGCGATCCTGCGAGCCGCAAAAGTATCAGTTTTGCTTGACTTCGACGTCGCGGTAACAAACAACAAATGACAGAAAGTTGACATTTGAATTAAAAGTCGGTTAGCCTATATACGAGGCTAAAGTTGACACCAATACCAATACACAGAATGCACATGGTGATCGGACGAGAACTGGTGTTTTCCACATGGTATGATCGTTGACAGATTGCACATGGTGCGCAACTACACAACGATGATAAGTTGTATTCGAACTTATTGAACACCCTTTCTGTTTTTATTAAACCGTAATTTTACATGACAATAAACTTTTCTGAAGATATCATTCAAACCGTCAAATCTGCATTTAATCATGCAGAATGATTTCTTCTGCAACTGATGAAGAGTGATTAAATTTAAAAACGATTTTTGCAATGGACAATATAATGGCTTATTTTTTCTACCAGTCGAAACAGTGCTGAAAAGTAGCACTTTTTTGGAGTAGTCTACTATCATATAAGTATTGTAAGAGTAACTCAGCAAGCCTAGTCAACTCGTGAACAAATCATCATTTTGCAACTAGTTGCATAAATAACTTTGTTACAATCGGATAGATTTAGGTATCATTCATTGCTTTGCGTGACAATTAGACAAGTGTAGTAGTGAGCATGTTGACCGGGATGATCGAGGAGTACAGACTACGGCTAGACGGTATGTGTTCGTGCTCTTTTTTGTTCCATATGCCTCAAAAATGAATCTATGACAAAAGGTCGAAGGACAAAAGGTCGAATGACAAAAGGTCGAATGACATAAGGTCGAATGGACAAAAGGTCGAATGGGCAAAAGGTCGAATGGACAAAAGGTCGAATGGACAAAAGGTCAAATGGCAAAAAAGGTTGAATGGACAAAAATTTCAGAGGAACAAAAGGCTATACTCTATAGGTAAAAATTCAAGTTGTCACCAAACCAAGCACAAGTGCCACAGCTAAAATAGACGATACGAAAACGCGAATATTTTCAGTAAGACCGTGCTGAGGGTTCAATTTCAGCTGGTCAACGACCCATTTGAGATGAAATTTTGTTAGACTTTTCAGGTCATAGTGCATCCGGAGCTATTGTGTACGTGCTCTAGCCTTTTGTGCAAGAGCCACATTCTTTTCATGCTCACCCGTGCACTGTACATTTTGAGACCTTTGTTGATGTTCCTCGTTTTTTTTTTAGATATTTTTCAATGCATCTCATGCGCTCCTTCACATGCGCTGTTGAAATTCAGCGCAATAATTGAAGTGAAGACACAATTTTAAAACGAGAATCGAAATTGTAACTCCTGGATCACGCGTCTTCGACCGTATCATGTAGACCATATAGACACCTGCATAATGTGGTAAAAATAGTAGTAGAGACTCTTCGTTACTAAGCAGTTGTTTTACAACTTGGATACCGATGGCGAGCGTAGCACCGAGCAGTGCATATGTTGAATCTCTCCTAGTGCGCGCTTTCAGAATTTTCGCGAACCTTCGGCTAGCGCAGCACACTACGATTCTGATGCGTTGAAAGGCGGTTTGATTGGAGAGTCTCCAGTTAGTTCATTTCTGTTCTCCTGCAAATTATGTAACTCTAAGTGCATCGAGCTGTATGCCACTCGTTAGATGGTTCGCTCTGCCGAGGCTGGTTCCCTGTAAAAATGTTCAAGGCGACTAGGAGAAGCAGTTTGCCTTAGCTTTTTCTGCTTCATGTGTTAAAGTGCTATATGCAATAGCCTCTCCTCGAAGTAATACCATCAGGTTATTCCGAAAATAAATAAATCTGAGTTCAAGAATAATGTATGTGTTTTCTGTGAATGGGTAGATTGGCGCGACTTCACACCCGCATTCCTTGAGTTATCTTCTCACGGTTCGGGTTGCAGATCATCTCCTAATAAAAACATGATGAACAAATTATCAGAAAAGCTCTCAGTAAATGCTTGAGTAGCTGAGAAGCAGATCCTACCCTAGTTGGATGAGACGTAATTGAAATCAGTCGATACCAACAGTTAGGTAAAACTCTAATGCATAGCCCTAAAAATGAAATTGAAATGCCCACAAACACTCTGAAGCATGAAGAACAGCAAACTTTATAAGATGGCAACATTTCTTTAAAAAAAAAAATAATAACAGGTAAGATGTAAATGTGAAATCTATGAAGAACAGCCGATTTTTAACAGAAGGAATAATCGTCGATACAAGTGTCTACAACAGTATGAAATCACCATTATGAATAACTTCAAAAGAACAGCCAATGTTTAAAAGAAGGACAAATCTCTCTTGAAAATGTAACAAAAAAAAAGAGCTAAAAATAATTACTCTTTGTTTTGGAGTATCAAAATTATAACAATTGACGTTTAGAAAATGAATCTTTTGTTTGGAAAAAATAGCCTTAATACAAATTATTGCTTCAAAAGGTAGTTCTAAAGAACAGCTATCATTTAATAGAAGGAAAAACTTCAGAAGGGAGCAATTTGTGGTCAACTTGTTAGCTACTATGTTTAGAGTAAGGTGGGGCAAGAGTTCGACCTTAGTGGTATAATCAAAGTTTCCAGGAAAACAATAGCAGTCAAAACAAATACCATACAGTGAACCTTCAACATTTTGGCTATAATTTTGCTGAACAAACTTATGTCAAAATATTTATCCATTTTTAGTAATAACAGTTTCAAAATTGATTGTCTTATTCGAACTTTTACCCCACCGGTGGGGCAAGAGTTCGAATCTAGTGTGGGGCAAAAGTTCACTGGCTAAAACACAAATATCGATCCTTTTATGACAGGCATACTTTACACCAGCCGTAATCTTAAGTTTGACGAAAAATACACACTAAATTTTCATCAAAAAATTGCCCAAAACCGGGTTGATTGTAATATATTCAAAAATAGCAGTTTTTCGCAAAACAAAGTGAAAATGTAAAATTTTGGTGACAGTTTTCACACGATCAGACAAATTTAACTAAATTTGAAGATAATATGTGGATTTTAGGCAATTTGCAAATTTTTCCGTGATTTTATACATGGTTCGAACTTTTGCCCCGCTAATTCGAACTTTTGCCCCACTATGGGCCCAAAATTGTTTTCAAGCATTTATGCAAAAACTAATACACCTCAAAGCAACCTTATGATAGGTCTAGAAACGCCCTAACATAAAATATTGAAAAAGATTTTATCTTCAATTGGTTCAATGCAACGAAAGTTTTACCAAAAATTACAATATTCACATTGAAAAACAATAAACAGCAATAACTTTTCAAAATCTCAATCGATTTTTATGATATTTGGATTGAAAGTCTCTTACTTGAATAACATTCGAATCACCATGACATTTATAAGATTTGTTTTGAATTGAGCAAGAAATCTTTAAAAGAAACTCTTACCCTACTCGAACTTTTGTCCCAACTTTACTCTACGATAATCTTTTCAACGGTACAATTTGGACCTTTCGTCCATTCGACCTGTTTTTTCATTCGACCTTTTGTCGCTTCGACCTTTTGTCCATTCGACCTTCTGTCCTTCGACCTTTTGTCATTCGACCTTCTGTCCTTCGACGTTTTGTCCTACATTGTGAAATCTATGACTATTTTTACGACATAACGTCATATTTCACATCATGCCGTGTTTTATTTGTTATGTTCGTATCATGTAATTTTAGGAACGGACGTAAATGTACGTCAAAAGTATAGCTTCTTCTTTGTGCATCTATGAAGACTTAAATTCACATGAACATTTTGAAGAGTGGTTTTTTTTATTATACACAAGATGTGTTGGTCGATTTGCTGTGAATCATACTCAATTTTGCGCATCTTCGTCTTGGCGTGTAGTTGTAACGTTATATGTTTGTCTGAACAATTAAACGTAATTTGTGTTATAGCTACAAAGAGAATTATTTGGATCTCGTGGACCCGGCAAACTTCGTCTTGCCATCAAGTAGGCTGTTGTAAAATGTCATGTTATCCCCTATACAAAATAACACATGAATCATCTCCAGTTTCCCGATTATTCCGGAGACTTTGAAACATTTTATCCTCGCACTATCCCGTCGCATCCCTTGCCGAGTGCAATTGTGAAAAATTTATGCAAATCCGTTCATACGTTCTCAAACTATTTCGTGACATACAAACACCACTCCATTTATATAGAAGAAGATGGATAGATAGATAGATAAATTTCAAATAAGCTAGATGTACTAGTATTCGCCACCCTAAGGTAAACTATTTATTTTAAATCAATCGTAAGATTTTTAAATACTTTCACTCTCAACCCATGTTTATTTGGTAGAATAAAAACTGGTTAAAATTTTTTTTTTGTATGGATTTAAATCATCTTCACCAGTATTCGCCATGTTTTTAATTTTCGATTCCTAAATTCGTCGCCTCGTCATCATTTCAAAGTCATTTAATGAATACTAATCTATTTATGTTTACGGCATATACTCTGAGGGGGCGAATATTGATTCTATGGCGAATACCGGTGCATCTTTTTGACGTTTTAAACCTCACTTACTATTCACGGTTTTTTTTATCACCCGTAAAACAATTTGGATTTCGAACAAACTATTTTGATTTTTAGGACTACCGTTTTGGTCCCTGGCATAAGATTCTAAACTGACGATTAATGTTCAAAACTGATGTGCTCTATTGGTGCTTAATGATCAATCAGAAATATTTTTCTCAAAATGCTATGTTTGCTGTCAGTGTTTGTGTATTCTGCATTTCTTAGTGATTGCAGATTTCTCATGTTTGATCCAAGGACCTTTTCTTGGTGTCCTCTATGAAACGATAACACAGCACACCCAAAGTAGCTAATGTGAATGTGGGGAAGTGAACCATGGCACACAGATTCAATGCATAACTCGCGTTTCGTTCTGAAGAAATTAGTTCACTTTTTTTGTCTCTTATTTATGGTATGATTATTCCTAGAAACATTTGGTTTTCTGTAGCTCATTATCATCTCACAGCTCTAGCAGATTTTGTTGCGCTCCATGCGTTTGTAATGTTCTCCATTGTAGGGAATGATAATATTTGAAAAATAGACATGTTGATTTTGATACTGTAGTATACATTTTGCTCCCGATAAGGATGCACAACTTAACCTGTCAAATCCCATTGTGAAAACATAGGGTGTCACCTCTCTGGTTAGATCGATGTCCAGAGATTCTTGCCAGATCTGTTGTCATAAAATCAATTCATTAACTCTATTTCTGCCTGTCTTGGTTGGTGAAGAGTCTTAGATGGGCCAGGGTTACTATCTACTCTGTTATAGAGGGACTGCCTCCTCGGTACTGACACGATACAGTATTGTTCGTTTGTTCTTCACATATATGCTATAGCTAATGATCGCGGTCACAGCCATTAGAACCATCCACTTTTATAAGGGCCTTCGAACCTGTAGCTATTGTTCTCAAAACAGTCGACTCTACATAACTTGATATTATATAATTAGATATATTCTATTACACGATGAATTTTTCAGTCCCATCATTTTTTTTGTAAATCGTGCTCTTTATAAGCCAATTGGACAACTTTCATTGAACAAACATGAACTTTGACATGAACAAAACATAAAAATTAAAAATGTCTCTGTAACGACGCAAAACAAACAACAATGCAAGCGTCCTCTCCCCACAATCATTTGTCCTTTTCTCCGGGATTAGGATACAATCTCAAGAAAAATCCTCATGACGTACACAAGGGGCAACATTGTTGCAACCTTTTCAACAAGTGCTATTTTCAACACAAAATCAAGTTATTATTATGGAGGTTATTCGATAATGTGACAAGGCTAACCAACACGACAAAATATCTCGAAAATTACAATTCAAACCCTAGAAAATCGCTACGCATACGGTGAGCAATTATTGTCATATTCTGTTCAAGTTGTGATAATCTGTTGTAGTGGATTCATATTGTTCCAATAAGAATCGAAGTGGACAATGTTGTTATTGCTGCATGTTGGTTGAGAATTGATTCACTGATTATCAGTAAAAATAACATGATTTTTCGAGGCCATGTTGTAGAAACATATTATTCAAGCAGGTCAAATGTCAATTACACTTTTTTGTTTTTGTGCGCCTTTATTTAGAAAAAAAAACTATACGAAATTGTGAAAAACATTTGTTGAATTTCTCGACAAGTTTATTGCCCTTGTCTATGCGTTGTCGCTTGCCTCCGAAAGATCGTTGATTTCCAGAGACATTAATTTATTGCCAACAAATAGGTTCATTTATTGCAATATGCTTTCAAAGTTTTATCCATTCAATTCGTAAGAGATTCAAACCATTTCCACCAGCCACCTTCCTTTGATGCATCGCCAACCAAAGACGCAGGCGTAATTGCCCATTTAGCGCAGTTTATCACTTTTTGATGAACACTCGCCGCCGCCCCTGTGCTGCATACAAAGTACGAAGTTGTCTCATTCACGATGTCAGTTCACCAACCAAGTCATTGGCCACCACCGAAAGCCGGAATCAAAATCTTTGTTTCTCTTTTGCACGATTACCGAAAACATCATGTTAACCCTCTAAGTCCCAACTTATCAAGTTTTTTTTTATAAATTTGTTTTTTTTTCGTATTATTGGAAAATGTTTGGGAAATTGAATTATTTATAACCTACAAAGGCCTGGGTCTCATTTAATGTTAAATACCGTAATTCGGGGTGTATTTGATCAGTGGGGAGAAGTTGATCATTTCCATAGCCACCTGTACAATCAGTCAAGGGAGCTATAATTCAATTTCAATTATCAACATTACTGTGTTGTTGCATTGTCTAGTACCTGTACTTCATTTCCCTTTATTTGATTTGACATAGAAAATTATAACACCATGGAAAAAAAGGTTTTTAAGGAAATCTTTTATGAACTGTTGAAGGGTTCTTCTCCAAACAATCGACTATTTCTTAGGCCATATGAAGACACCACTCAAATACCGTTTTGATTCATATTACGGACACTTAAGGACTCAGAGAAATATAACCCAGCATAGAGCATACAAAATAAATCATTCTGTATGATTCCTTAACGCTATCGAGCGTCGGAAGCCCTTTATTTTCGAACGGTGGGTGAAGAATACGCTTCCGCAACTTCAATAATTTTAAATTAATCAAAAATTGTGGCCTTTTCATGAATCTTATTCCGGACGCTTCCTCACTTTTGCCTCATATTCCGGACACATTGAATCGAATTCCGGACTGCTCATGATAATCATTAATGGAACAGTCAAATCATCAATCGAAATCGTTACACCGCCAAAGAGACATCTAAGGTAGTTGGGCATTATAAATTTTCAAAGATATTTATGGAAAAAGTTTACTAAAACGAGTCTTGAAATTGAGAACTTTTGAACAGCAAAAATTGAAACATTTCGCGTGAAATGTTTCCCATACAAAGTAGAGTGTCCGGAATTTGAAGCTGTCCGCAATATGAATCAAAACGGTAAACTGTCGCATTCATTCCAGATATGTTTTCTTTACCCAGTTTCAAATATGAGTTGAGAATAAAAAATCATGTCTAGTGAAAATATTGCTCTTTTCGTGAACAGTGTGTCAATTTCAATGGTAATTGCCTACATTTAGGCGTTCAATGTGGTTTATTCTATAAACCACAAAATTAAATTCTTAAATATGCCGATTTATCAACAAGTTGTAAGATTTTTGAGTCTTGATTCAGATTCAGAGATCCCATATTTAGTGAATAGCATATCTCTTTAGTTTTGGAAACCTATCACAATAATTCTCGATTACTTTTTCAAATCGACGTAAGTAACTTTCATATGGTTTTGAGCAAATTAATTCAGAAGAATCACAACCTGTCTTTTAAAACTGTTTTAAAATTAATCAACTTTTTAATTTTTTTTCGCCGTGTACATCGCTTAAATTTTGCATACATTAAGCTCGCGTTCAAAAACTAGGGAGTTCCTGTTATTTCCCACAAAAAAAATATTACAAAATGATAAGCCGATTTATTCAGTTACTTTCGACGTTTTTCTACCAGTGTAAAATCGGCTCAAGTAGTGTTTTGTTTTGATTCGTGGTTAAGTCACTTTGTCTCTCCATACAGCGGGGCGGCGAAAGTAGTGGTTAGGTTGCGAAAGTTGAGAATCTTACTTTCGTCGTTTTGTAAATCCGGAAATTAAACGTTTTAAAAGTGAAAAATCGAATTTTTTCAGAGCGCAACGTGTAGAATTTCGTCTATGAAACACGTAGAATCGATAAAGTAAGTTTGTATACTTTTTTGACTTGAGTCTGTTAGAATAAGTTTTCGAGAATTGATCAACTTCACCCCGGAATCTAAAACTTCACTTTTTGCTGTTTAAAAATTATTTTTAATATGTTTATTGGATTTTGTCCAAATTTCCTTTACGTAATTCGATAAACATCCAACCTGTACTGGTTTAAAAAATATCTGGATGATAAAAATTGCATCCCACCGGATTTTATTGAACAAAATCGCTCAAAAGTGATCAACTTCACCCCAGTTTACGGTACTAATAATGTGTACATTTTGCAATCAACCCATCGCACTATAAGAGTCTGGTGGTATTCAAATAATTTCATTTTATTTTTTCATCAGTGAAATTTTTTTTCTTGTATTTAAAATTAGTAGCCAGAATAGGTTTCGGTAAAAATATAAATGTAAAAAAAAAAACGAAAAAAAAACAAAACAACAAAATTCAGTTTTTTGCGAATCAAAATAAATTATAGGCCCAATGTGTCTTTCTGGTTTGAATAGCGAAACATGGCGTTAACATTGAAAATAAAACTTTGGCTCACATAGGGTTAAACGCTCTGCGCGCATCATTCACCGCCTGGCCGCCGGCATCCTTATCCAATCATCGCATTATCCGATTCAAGGCACGCGGACATGGTTGTCCATCAATCCTTGGTCCATCCACCTGTCGACGGCTCCCAACGTGATCCAATTACCAGCCAGCCGAAAGGTAGCGAAAGTCCAAAAAATACAAAACCCAACTGGACGAAAAGCAAAACGAAAGATTTTACTTTCATCCGACTCTAATTGTCGCCAATTACACTACTAGCGCTCGTCGAACGCCTTGCTGCTGGCCGGTGGGAAAGGGGTGGTCCCAGTGAGCACGTAGTCCGGTGGTAAATTAAGGGTACGCGATATGTATTTGTTTCATGTCGATACGAAACGAAACGATACACGGGATACCTAGCACTGTTAATGACAAAACCGAAACAAGATATAAAAATGTTTCATGAAAAGCCAGAAGTTTCCAGGACATATGGTGTGTTTTTTTTCAATGATTTGTAGCAGGGGACGGATCTGTTGTAGTGGCTAGAACATACGACTCTCATGCCATGAACCTAAGATCGAATCCTATCCTTGAGATAGTCAGGTATTATGAAGTCATAGTGAAGTCTTTCTTTAGAAAGGAAGTGAAGCCGAGGGTTCTGAAATGAACTAGCCCAGGACTAAATATCTCGGCCATGAAGATGGAAAGAAATGATTTATAGTTATTTCCATGGAGTTCTAAAGACTTTCCAAAGGTTTCACTACATTTTTTTTATTAAATTTAGGGGAGTGATTATTAGAGTATGTTGAAAACTACTAATTTAACTTTAACATTTCACTTTTTGCAAAAAATAAAATATTAATATCACTAGTAATGCGAGTAAATAGGCCTATCTTTCAAGATAAGCAGCACATTAGAGTTTAAAGGTATTTGCTCGCCTTGCTAGTGATTTTAGTTTTTTATTTTATGCAAAGAGAGAAGAAAAAAAAAGAGTGAAGTGCTAAAGTTTAATTAGTAGTTCCAGAGGTTATTAAAAGCTTCCTAGAATCTTCCAGGATGTTTAAAAGGAGTTCTTAAAGCGTTTAAGGCTTCTTGGTATTTGGAGGAAATAAACTAAATATCGCATACCCTTATAGTAAACCGTGATCGCAGTTTGGAATCTGCAAAGTCGTCGCCACCATCAGATTGTAACGGTTTTGGATGTTCGAAAAATTTCCCTCTCGACCAACAGCAACCGGACGTTGACGTTGCAACATTAATGTCATTTTGAGTTGACGGTAGGTACCTACCAAGCAAACTGACTGTGCATACAAGTACTTTTTTCGCTGAGGGCGCCATCACCATCATGCACCATGTATGGGAAATCGGAATTTGAAATGTAATTGTGATGTGAATTATTAAGTTTTGCACGCGCGACTACATTTGAGACAGGCGGATGTAATTCAATATGCAACGTTTGATTTTTGCACTCAAATGAAAACGAATTCACACGGTTTCGTGCCTGAATTTAATCCGGGCAATTTGGAAATGCACTTGCGAGAGTAATTTGCTACTAGCTTTTTTGGATCTTCGATTACATCGTTAAATTATCTTTTTTTTTTCTTCAAACTCGTGTGTTCCAACTTTGAAATGATGCACCATCAGTGACTTTTATGAATATATTCACGATTCCAACAAAAATACGTGCATACCAGGTACGACTACACAATTCTGACACCAAACGAAGAAAAAGTCCAAATTTTTAGCACACTGGTTGTTCTTCTATTCTATAGGATAGTGCTTCATAATTGAAGATTTTAGCTCACAATGAATTGAATCATAAAATAGTTGAACAATATCGAAATGATTTACTGCGAGTCAACTAAGTCCAGCTACTACTACACTGCATAATCAATATTATAGCACGTCTAGTTTTTGAGATATTGGCTGTTAAAATGCATTATTCAACGAGTCAACTTGCATGCAAGTTTGACAGCTTGTTCTTCTCCTTCTTCTCTTATCCTTGGCATTACGTCCGCACTGGAACAGTATTTGTTACTCAGTGTAGTGTTCTTGTGAGCAATTCCACTGATTTTAACTGAGAGCTTTCTTGGCCAAAGTTGCCATTTTCGCATTCGTATATCGTGTGGCAGGTACGATTATACTCTATGCCCAGGGAAGTCAAGGAAATATATGTTACGAAAAGATCCTGGACCGACCTGGATTCGGACCCAGACACCTTCAGCATGGTTTTGCTTTGTAGCCGCGGACTCTAACCACTCGGCTTAGAAAGGCTTGACAGCTTGTATGGAGATTCAATTGCCTAATTTATCACACAATTCAAACTTTACATGTTAATGAATACTATTGCAAGTGGAAAATTAAGATTGATGAATACTTATCAATGGTTGTGCTACTTTTTCCAGAATGCCGATTTCCAGAACACCAGTTCCTCGAAAGCCAGATCCCCGAATAACCAACTTCCCCGAAATGTTTTTGGCACTTTAAGTCTGAGTGAAACAAAACATACTAACACTCTCACCACTCAGCGAATACTAAACGGATTTCAACTAATATTTTTAAGTATACTCGTACACATATCTAGTTTCTAAAAGTGGTCAAAGGACCTTGTGATGCACTGGATAACTCCGGCCATAGGAATATTCCCGAGTTCCTCTGGCCACTTTTACTAACTAGACATGGGTACCAGTAAACTGACAAAAACATATTTGAATCCGTTTAGTATCCGCTGACCGGTGAGGGTCTTAGTATATTTGCTTTCACTTGGGCCTATACGGGTTAATCTGGGGTTGGGTGCGACTCAAATTTCTTTCAGTGCTACACGCGCTGCTGCGAGACAGCACCTTAAATTCGAAAGAGACGTGCACGAGTAATTTTTCTGCACTCGCAAGCTGCGATGGACTCCGTGGTACACGCGTCAAAAATTCCACTTGAATTATTTTCACTAATATGTGACTGTCAAATCCCTAAAACATGGAAAACATAATTTATTACCATCTTATGTTTCTGACTACCAAATATACCAAGATTCACAACTATAAGTTTTTGCAGAGCACTTATTAAGCTTGTCCGATTGCAAAGCATATCTTGCTGAAATTTTCCTATAGTGGATATTTGTGCTGGCACGAAAGAGATCGGAAGAGTAAAGATTTTACTTTGATTTGTCTCGCACAAAAACAAATTGTCTCCTGCACCATGCGTTGAGTTTGATCGCTAAGAATGGGAGGCGCACAGTACTGAGTTTTCAGACATTTCCTGCTTATAATTGTCACAGCTTCAAACATTTCAGGGTAATGGATACACCGGTCATCTGATATGCACCTTTCCAAGTTTAATATTCAGTTCTTTTGAGTTTAATCATCCATCGGCATTATATGTTAAGTTGAGAATGAAGAAATATCTCCTTTTTTTGATTTCTTAACATTCTAACTTGTTGACTACCCTGTCACTTAAGACAATTCTTGCATTTTTTTGAACTGCATCACTTTTCTGGGAAGCAGGTCTTTCGTGGAATTGGCGTTCGGAGAAATGACATTCGAGGGAATGGCATTCTGGGAAACGACAGGAAAAAAGCACAATCCTTTTGAACAATGTTCATTGAATTTTCGATGCTCAAAAGTTATTTTTGATGTTTTAAAAAAGCATCATATCTTAACAACTACCGATAGCTAAACATTACATATATTTTGCAATTGGATTAAATGGACAAATTGATGTGAAGTTTTGCGAAAAAGTTACATGTCTTCTCAGTGAGAATCGAACTCACGACTCCCTGAACTCTAGTTAGGGCGCGTTACCCCTACGCCATGAGAGGACTCATGAACGCAGAAGTTAACCTGAATTCGATTTCAGCTCAATAATCACGTGGTCCTTTTTCGCAAAGTTCACCTCTTTTGGAAGAACTAGATGCCCATCCAAACACAACGCTTTCTATATATATCCAATGCCTAGCCCGAGAGCGCATTATTTTTTAGGTATGGAAATAGCACACTACACTAGCCAGCGACTGCGCTGGCTGAGGTTTTTATTGTGTGGGCTTCCAATGGATCGTGACGTTCTCAAACGACCGGTTACGGAACATGAGTCCGTTGCTCGATGAATACTTGTTTTTAATTATGAACTGGTTAGCCGTAAAACCACGATTCATAATTAAAAACAAGTATTTATCGAGCAACGGACTCGTGTTCCGTAACCGGTCGTTTGAGAACGTCGCGACCCATTGGAAGCCCACACAATAGAAACCACACTCAGCGCAGTTGCTGGCTAGTGTAGTGTGCTATTTCCATACCTAAAAAATAATGCGCTCTCGGGCTAGGCATTGGATATATATATATATATAGAAAGCGTTGTGTTTGGATGGGCATCTAATTCTCCCGAAAGAGGTGCACTTTGCGAAAAAGGACCACGTGATTATTGAGCTGAAGTCGAATTCAGGTTAACTTCTGCGTTCATGAGTCCTCTCATGGCGTAGGGGTAACGCGCCCTAACTAGAGATCAGGGAGTCGTGAGTTCGATTCTCACTGAGAAGACGTGTAACTTTTTCGCAAAACTTCACATCAATTTGTCAATTTAATCCAATTGCAAAATATATGTAATGTTAAGCTATCGGTAGTTGTTAAACTTCCACTCGGCTGGTAAGCCATAAAACCACGATTCATAATTAAAAACAAGTATCATATCTTGCCATACTTATTTACAGAAATGACCCGATTTTATCAGCCCTCGATTTTATCTACCCCTGATTTTAGCATCCTTCTTTACCCAATTTGGTCAACCAAAATTTTTGTTTATTTTAATCAGACAAAACATGTCTATACTGGAAATACTCAGTACATAAAGTCAGTTATGGCCTTGGCCACGTCTATACAATCTAAAGACCGAGATTTCTCTTCTACCGTGACATTTGTCGAGGTTGTTATGTTCATGGTGTTAAATAACATAATCCAAATACAATTCGATACCGTTAAGGCGTATTCCGCGGTCCAAATTGTTTTTATTCAAAAATAATCCAATAGGTATATGACTTGTAAGAGTTTGGCCTTCATATTTGGCTTCAGGGGCAACGATTCTTAGAATTAACAACATTTTAAATTGATTCGATCATTAACATAAATACAGTGTTTAGACACGGGGAATAGATGCCAGTACTTGTTATAAAAATATAAAACTTTGCATATTCAAATGAAAGTTTTAATAATTATATGAGAAACCGATCAAAGCTTCCCGGACTACTGTATATAGAAAATGGAAATAAAAAAACGCTATTGACATAAACAAACCCATAAAACGAAGTTAAGTTAAAATAAAAACTAAAAGTGAAGATGCATCGAAGCCAAACCTCTAATTTTCAAAAGCACAAATCTAGGGAACTCAACAGTCGTTCATGCTGAAAAGTTAATCGATTGGTCAACACCAGCGTGTGACCAATCGATGAGGTTTTCAGCTCAAACCGCTGTCTGGTTTTCTAGATTTGTGCTCTTGAAAATTTGAGGTTTGGCTTCGATGCATCTTCACCTTAAAATCAGTCGGAGAAATGTTTCCCGATTTTAGCTCTTTCTCGATTTTGTCAACCCTAAATGCAGCATGGGGCTGACAAAACCGGGACAACACTGTAATAAAATGAAGACTTGTATGTGGACTGCAAATATCGAATTATTTGAAATTTTATTGAGTAGTAGGGTACGGGTTATTTTTCAAAAGTTTTCAAAACCAAATATTTGTGTGCTATTCTGAATTCAAATCACATAAAAAACATAAAAATTTGAGCCAAAAATATTAGCATTAAGTGGTGGCGCAAGCGACTTGAAGGTGAATTATCAAGTTATAAAAAAAGACCTACAGTGAAGTAAACATAACTTTGTTATTTTTCAACCACTTATGAAACTTTTAGCATTACTCCCTCCAAAATTAAATTTATGAAAACATTATAGAGCATAAAATTTATTTAAAATCAAAACCAGTTTCAGATAAAAGTAGTTTACTCCAATTTATTACTCATTTTACTAAAAATTTCATCTTTGTTTGACCATAAATACTTCTATGTTTGACCATAACTTCGTAAATACTTGAACGATTAGAAATGTTTATACATGCTTTTGAAGCAAATTTAGTTGTTTTTTAACTATTCATACAACACATTACACTCAAAAATTGTTTTGAACAAGTTATTCGACAAAAACAGCAAAAAAACATGATTTTTTAACGAAAAATGCCAGTTTTTCCAAATTTTTGCCAGTTTTACAAAAAATATGTTTGTACATGTAAAAATATATACACTTTTCAACTCACAATTTAAACAAGATGCTTTGTACCGGGTACCCCCGTTGGTTTGACCACTTTTAATCAGAACACTTTTCAATTTGTACCCCGCTAATTTGCACGTCGTTCAAATTAAAAATGGTTCAAACGCCATTTAGCTCAAGGAACGGAGTAAAGTGAAATGAAACGCTGTGGAACGGAACGCAAAATCAAAACAAAACAGTTAAAGAGGTAACCAGAAACACGATTCTAGGGTGACTAGATGTTCAAATTAAAAATGAACCCCGATGGTTTGCATGAGGTACCGTTCCAATTAGCGGGGGTGCACGGTAAACATAAGTTTCATAAAAAATATACAATTTCCGGCGAACAAAACTCTGAAAATATCATGTTTTTTGGGTAGTTTTTGTTGCATAACTAGGTCAAAACCATAAGAAAATAAATGAAAATAAAAATAAATGTTTTTTTTTGAATAGTTTGAAAACAACTAAATTTGCTTCAAAAATATGTAAAAAGATTTGTAATCGATGAATATTATTGCAGTTATGGTTAAACAAAGATGAATTTTTAGTAGCATGAGGAAAAAATTGATAAAAAAAACCATTTTTAACTTAGACTTGTTTCGATTTTAGATAAATTAAATGTTCTAGAAAGTTTTCATATAATTTTTGAAGATAATGGTGCTAGAAGTTTCAAAATTGGTAAGAAAATAACAAAGTAATGCTGATTTCACTGAAGGTCATTTTATATAACATGAAAATTGACTTTCTAGACGCTTGCGCCACATCTAAACCTTAATATCTTTAGTTCAAACTTTGTGCATTTCGAACTAAACTACGTCCTACAACAAAGTTTAAGTTCAATTCTGCATGCTTGGAGTGATTGGATCACTGAAAAGTTTGTAAAAGAAAAAAAAATCTTGTAATCTTTTATAAAACAAGTATTTAACATAAATTTGGCGACCTGTAGTCAAAAACTTTGATGTGCTGGGATATTTCCGAGAATGTCATCAGATGCAGCAACAACAAATTAACCAGAGCAACATGATTTGATCCTTGAGTTACGCAAAAACGGTATGTTTGTTACGCTGCACAGTGGCGCGCTTACTTACAAAGTTCAAACCAAACTTCAAGTGCGTCCCAAATCTATTGAAAATAGGACCGTAGAAAGTAAATTTGAAATTGAAAATTAGATTTTTTTGGTGAAATTTATCCATATTAATTTTTGTTTCATCGTATCATAATCAATGTCAGCTAAACTTGTTAAAAATTGAAAAGGCTGAGGACTACGTTTTTTAAAAAAGCCTATTGAGCTCAAACCGCTTATGATTTTGTTGAGATACAACTGCACAAAGTTAGCTAGGTGAACTATAGTTGATGAATTCAAAGTAGTCCAATTCTGATCACTTTTGCACGCCTAAAATGCTACTTAAAATTTAAAACAATACTGATCACTCTAAAATTTTGGGCACTCGTCTAATTCGTTAATCTATAGTTCATACCTAAACGCCATTTTCATATACCATACGATATAATTGTACTTGACACAATTTAGCCATTTAGCAACTTCATGAAATATTCGTGAAATAAGTAATTACCTAGCAGAGGAAGAAAAATATAAGGACGCTTTCTATGTGCAGGTAGAACGTGACGTCAAAATCGTTATCGAATATCTCATCGCTCAGGCTGACCAGGAAGAGGTAATCAAATCGATTATAGGGAAGTTCAGCGCTCAGCAGCTTACGATCGGAAACGACCTTAGACTCATCGATTTCGCCGCCTCCAAGAACATGGCCATACGTAGTATCTTTGTCCAACACAGTCTACCGTATCAGTACACTTGGAGCTCACCTCAACAGACAGAATCACAAATCGATCACGTTTGATTAATGGAAGACACTTTTCGGACATAATTGATGTCAGAACCTATCGCAGCGCAAACATTGATTTTGACCACTACCTTGTGATGGTTAAAGTGCGTCTATGGCTTTTCGTTGTGAACAACATTCGGTACCGACGCTCGCCACGGTACAATCTGGAACGACTCAAGCTACCCGAAGTCGCAACTGATTACGCCCAAAGCCTTAAGGCAGCGTTGCCGGATGAGGGAGAGCACACCGAAGCATCTCTGGATGACTGCTGGAGTAGTGTCAAAGCAGTTGAACGAGTTGAACCAACGGTGATCGAGGTTAGTTCAACAAGGAGTGTTAGACGGTTTTGGGCGAGAACCATGCAGCGTTGGCGATGATGCTGCAGCAAGGTACTCGTTAAAATGTGGAACGATACAAACAGAAGCGAAGGCAGTATACCCATCTAATCCGGGAGAAAAAGCGTCGCCTGGAAGAGCTGGAGTGCAAAGAGATTGAGCAGCTGTATCGTTATCAAGAAACGCGTAGGTTCTACAGAAAAACCCAATGCATTCCGCAAAGGCTTTGTGTTGCGAGCCGAAATGTGCCGAGATAAGGATGGAGGTATCTTGACGGACGAACGTCATGCGATTGAAAGGCGAAAACAGCACTACTACGAACGCCTGAATGGCACAGATGCGAAATACCAAGGCAGCATGAGGGTTGGCTTCATCGGTATGATGGATGAGAGAGACGTGCCAACTCCAAAAGTAAGTGAAGTTAAGAATTCTATCAAACAGCTCATGAACAACAAAGCAGCTGGGAAGGATGGTTTTCAAACAGAACTTATTAAAATGGATCATGTTGGCAACTTTTCTGCACCGATTGATACCCAGGATCTGGGATACCGGAGGAGTGGAAGGAGGGAGTGATATACCTAATATACAAAAATCTTTGTGTTGTGGCAGATCCTCCAAAAGTGTCACGAGTATCAAGTTCCAATGAACCACCTATTCATCAATTTCAAAGCGGCTTATGAAACCATCGACCGCAAGGAGCTGTGTACAATTATGGGCTAGAAACCGTTCTCTTGGAAAATTTATTAGACTGATCAAAGCAACGATAGATAGTGGACCCTTTTGAAGCAAGCAAAGGACTTCGACAAGGTGATGGCCTTTCCTACCTCCTGTTCAGTACTGCGCTAGAAGGTGTTATGAAACATCCAGCCAGTTCATCTATTTTGCCGACGACATGGACATTGTGGGACGAATTTGTCTACTTCGGATCATTGATAATGTCGGATAACAACTGCAGCAGAGAAATTCGAAGACGTATCATTGCCGGAAGTCGTGCTTTTTATGAACTCCACAAGACTTTGCGGTCTGATAAACTTCACATCCGTACTAAGTGTACCATGTACAAGACGCTGATAAGACCAGTAGTCCTCTACGGGCTTAATACGTGGACAATGCTCAAAGAGGACCTGCAAGCACTAGGAGTTTTTGAAAGACGTGTACTTATGACGATCTTTGGCGAAGTATGTGAAAACAACCTGTGGAGGAGAAGATTGCATCATAAGCTCGCCCAATTCTACGGTGAACCCAGTATCCAGAATGTCGCCAAAACTGGGTGGGTACCTATCGGTGGGACACGTTGTGAAAATGCCGGACAAGAATCTCGCAAAAATGTGGTTTACCTGGGACCCGGCCGATACAAGGCGGAGTGGGTGCAACGAGCTAGTTGGTTTCACCTAAAAGAGCAAAATCTTGGAAATGTGGGACGATCTAAAAGCTGGACCAGGCATGGACCGAGTTCGTTTGTGTAACATGGTGCCACAATGTCATGTCTTGAAGGATGTAACACCATTTATAGCAAATATTCTTAAACGCTTTGTTGAAAGGATTACAGATTTTGCGCTAACACCAATTCCGATCTAGCTCTCATTTACGACATATTTACGCTTTGCTAAGTCAATTTTGTACAGCAGTTTCTCGATTTCATTACTGCTCGTTTTTTGCCTTATTTTATCACTCTCGATTTAAGCACGGTTTACATTTCGATTATATCACGCCACCGGAATGGTATGATTTTCACACATTTTACATTAAACGGCAACGCTCAAAAAATCCATATTTTGCTACTTGATTTGTTACTAATAAGCTATTTATTTGAATCACTTAATTTTTGCTTTGTTTAGAGAGATTTCAATGAAAACCATATGGCAAACAAATACATTTTTATTATATAACGCTTTGCTATGTCACACCAAAAGTTTTTGGATCTGTGATATAATTGAGAAACTACTGCATAACAGTTCGAAACCGGTAGAGTTTTTAAACTTATATGTCAACCACTGAAACAGCCTTAGATAAGCCTAACAGATTTTCTGCAACACTGTCTGTTCAGATTTTTCATTCATCTAATTTGAAGATACGTCGTTAACCCACTCGCTAATCCTGCAACATGCTCCAATTCAATCGATAACCTGCAATTCTCGATACTCCACAATCCCATTGGAATGACCCGGTCAACAACAGACCAACACGCAAGCTACATGCAAACTGCATTTTAGATAGTCTAGCGATAGTTTACTTTTTTCGTATTCATACCTGCATCCCAGCTAAACGTACAAAACTTCAACGACCAAAAGAGCGCACTCCATTCACGGCGCAACCGGTCCAATTTGTTTCCTGTTCTTACTTCGGCTTTCTGATCCTGGATCCATCCGTCCTCAAACGGTGTCACCTACTCTACTTCTGCACTGGAAAGGCACGTTTTGCTGCTGTTTGCAGAAAGTTCCGAAACGAGCACAGAATCCAGTGATGTTGGCTGATGGCATCTAGGAAAGTCGATGGTTTCAAATTTCAAACCAGTTTTCCTCTGATGGGGAACCTCGTGTGCATACAAGACTCTCTGTAACCGGGCACATCGCTGAAAAAAGTGTGTCAACAAAAACATAGATAAATCAGCAAACTTTTTACCTGATGATCGTCCAGCTGGTTTATTGGATCTATACTACTTCTTCAAGTTTCGTGGCATACTAATAATTGGAAAATTGGCGTCATGAAGCTACTGTTTGTAAGTATAGGTTCATCATCAGTGAAATATTGTGCTATGATGAACCTGACCATTATAGGGAATCCCTCAACAAAAAAGCAAATCAGCTAAATCTCGAAAGAAATTTACAATAGAAAGGTGTTTCGTCGATAATATAGTGATGAGTTAGGCAGTTGTCTTTATTTGAGACGCTTTAAATAAAGTGATTAAAAAAAGTTGAAAGGGTGAATTATTCAAGGTTCGTTAACTCATGTCTGTCAATCATCGGAATCGATGCTAGTTGAATGCCAAGTTTTTCTGCGAACGAGAATGATCCCTACAAAAACCGTTTCATCTTATTTACCGATATCCGAGCCAAACACGGTGTATCAAATTTACGGTAATTCGATAGCATCCGAAAAAAAGTTGAACAGTTGCACTGTACTCACGATTAACTTATAGGGAAAAACTTTAATTTAGCATTGTTTATAGCACAATGACGTCAATGGCACATTAAACAAATGGTTAGCTCATTGATCCATCAGCCCATAATATGTGGTGTAACCAATCACTCTGTGTTTGCAAAATGAATGGATTCCGTCACATTGCTAAATCATCAACTTTGACCAATCGATTGCAAACGAAACCATGCACATGGCAGCTCTAACGATCTTTGGTTTTACCGGCTCATTTGCGGCTCGGTGCGTGCGTTTGCCATCATCTATTGCGGTAATAAATCGTAGCTAACGAATTGAGAGCAATTAATATAACACGTGTCGTCAGGGCGAATTAAATTTATGGGTTTGAAGCTGTTATGCATTGCTGGGAATGAATTTAGGAATTCTAGTGTCGACAAATGCAGGATTATTATGTATTATCAGTAAAAGAAAAAACCCTAATACCAGACAACGTTAACATAATTGAAAAATCATTTTGTGCAAACAAAGTCATGAATAATAAATATATTGCTTGAATAACGTACGTTTACGTCATTTTGTAGAACTGAACATTTCATATAGGAAGATTAAAAAATTCCATAATCGCCATGGGACTTTCATATTTTTGGATTTTTCAATAATAGCTCTCATTTCTTCCAAACCAGTCTAAGATAAGTCGAAAACGTTCTCTTGATTGAGAATGTATGCGGAATCCTGAGTAAATTGGTTATTAATTGAACTGATGATTCCTAAATTATAATTGTGCCTACTTTAAAACTGCATAGCATGTTTTTGAGCTTTTTACTATTAGTTGATAATATTTTGTATTCCTTCTTAAATGCCGGAATTGAGTTTAGAGGCTTTTGCAAAATTTCAGCTAACTTCTGAAAAGGCGTAGAGCCAGGGTCTAATTGACACTTATCATTTTTTTGCTTCTTAGTTCATAAGAAATGTATTTAATTACTTTTTGGAATCATGCAATATTAACTTCTCCTGACATTCTGAACACGTATCTGAACGAGCCACGATTTTTTTTATAAATTGTTATTGTGAACGCTCAACTCAACTGATTCAGATGCAGTTTTTTACTAAATGCAATCCAAAGACTTCTAGTTTCATATTTTGAAACAAGTTTCCTTCGGAAGATCCAGAACATCCTTAAAAGTGGAAATATCCTGAAAGTTGACCTAGAGAAATGGAACTTTTTTCAAACGGCTTGCAGTTTCTCGTTACGATATCGAATGACCAGTTTTTGATCCTCTGGAAGATCCAGAACTTTCCTAAAAAATGGACATATGTTGACAATTGACCCAAAAAACTGCGTTTCAGCGTAGTTTCAAAATCGTTTAAATGTCATCGTCAATGAACGCCCGCTTTGGGCTCTTCGGAAGATCCGAGTATCCGTAAAAGTGGACATATCTTGAAAATTCACCTAAATATTTTTTTCAAACGACATGCAGTGCTGAAATTCAAATCAGCATCGTTACTTCCGAACTATCTCGTATAGTAATTTATTGGTGCTCGGGAAAATCCGAAACATCCCTAAAAATTAACAGAGCTGCAATTTCTTCTAGGAAACAAAAAAATGCATGTGTTGTTTCAGAATTGTATCAATGTCGTCACTGTCGTTTGGTCTTGAATGGCAATTGTATGGTCATCTGGAAGATCATCCAGAAGAGTGGACATTTCTAAAAATTGGCTTCGAGAACTGCGATTTTTTGAACAGCTATTTTTTCAACATTTATTTAGGAGGAAGTTAACCAAGAAAGCTGCAATTTATTGAAAACTATTTGCATTCGTTGTTTTGGAATCGTACCAATGTCAGCTGTAATTCATTTAAAATAATTTGCATTCGTGGTTTCAGAATCGTTTCAATGCCATCGCCACCCTTGATAGTCACTGTATGGTAATCTTGTACATCTAGGGAAGCTGAGATTTCCTGAAAATCGACATTTGATTTTTTCCAAACGACTTGCAGACTCGTAACAGTGGTTACATTTTCTATTACAGACACCGACACATATTTTTTTTAAATTCTTTATTAGTATCATTCCAAACATTACATTCATTTCTTATGTCTAGGTGTTCTGTGTTATTAGACAACACTATCATCCTAATTTGGTAAAACAAATTTAAGGTTATTAACATTTTGTTAACAACATATTACATATTACGGCAAATGAACCATAGCAGTTCAGATTTTTTACAGGTGAGTTAATTTCTCCTGCTTATAAGAGAAAAAAAAAACGTTTTCCAATTTACTTAACCTAAACATACAACGCATTAATCGTGTCAATAGAAGATAGTAACGATTTTTACCTGAAATTATTAATTATTTTATTTGACATTTATTCCATTGTTTCAACATTGGATATTCTATGTAACTCAGTGGTACTATACCAGGGTGAAAGCTTCAGAATCATTTTCAAAATTTTATTTTGAATTCTCTGCAGAGCTTTCTTCCTGGTATTACAACAGCTAGTCCATATTGGTACTGCATACTACATGGCTGGCCTGAAAATTTGTTTGAATATCAAAAGCTTGTTCTTAAGACAAAGTTTTGATTTTCTATTAATAAGGGGATAAAGACATTTTACATATTTATTACATTTGGCTTGAATGCCCTCAATGTGATTTTAGAAAGTTAAATTCTTATCAAGCATGAGCCCTAGATACTTAACTTCATCTGACCAATTTATTGGAATCCCTCTCATCATGACAACATGTCTACTTGAAGGTTTCAAATAAAGAGCTTTTGGTTTATGTGGGAACATTATTAGTTGAGTTTTGGAAGCATTAGGAGAAATCTTCCATTTTTGCAAGTATGAAAAAAAATATCCAAACTTTTTTGCAATCGACTACAGATGACACGCAGACTTTGTCCTTTGGCGGAGAGGCCTGTGTCATCCGCAAACAAGGATTTTTGACAACCCTGAGGTAACCCAGGTAAGTCAGATGTGAAAATATTGTATAATATTGATCCCAAAATGCTGCCTTGAGGAACACCAGCTCTTACAGGAAGTCTTTCAGATCTGGAGTTCTGATAATTACCGTGAAGTGTACGATTTGACAGATAACTTTGAATTATTCTAACAATGTATGTTGGAAAATCAAAGTTTTTTTAATTTTTCGATCAAACCTTCATGCCAAACACTGACGAATGCTTTTTCTATGTCTAGAAGAGCAAGACCAGTAGAATAGCCTTCAGATTTGTTGGAACGGATCAAATTCGTTACACGTAAAAGTTGATGAGTGGTCGAATGTCCATGGCGGAATCCGAACTGTTCATTGGCAAAAATTGAATTTTCGTTGATGTGGGACATCATTCTGTTCAAAATAACCTTTTCAAAAAGTTTACTGATGGAGGATAGCAAACTGATTGGACGATAGCTAGAAGCTTCTGCAGGATTTTTGTCTGGTTTCAAAATTGGAACAACCTTAGAATTTTTCCATTTGTCAGGAAAATATGCTAATTGAAAACATTTGTTAAATATATCAACTAAAAATGATAAGCTACTTTCTGGAAGTTTCTTGATGAGGATATAGATAATTCCATCATCGCCAGGAGCTTTCATAATTTTGAATTTTTCAATAATAGTTCTCACTTCTTCCACATCAGTCTCACAGGCATATTCGAAAACGTTCTCTTGATTGAGAATATTTTCGAAGTCCTGAGTAACTTGATTTTCAATTGGACTAGTAAGTCCTAAATTGGAATTGTGCGCGGTTTCAAACTGTATAGCAAGTTTTTGAGCTTTTTCGCAATTAGTAAGTAATAAATTGTTTTCCTCTTTCAATGCCGGTATTGGCTTCTGAGATTTTTTTTTAAATTTTAGATAATTTCCGATAGGGCTCAGAGCCAGAGTCCAATTCAGAAATTTTATTTTCAAAATTTTTCGCTTCATGGGATATTTGAAATGTAACAGGGACATGATCAGAATCAAAATCAGCATGAGTAATCAGTTGGCTACAAAGGTGACTAGAGTCGGTTAAGACCAAATCAATCGTAGATGGATTTCTAGAGGAGGAAAAACACGTAGGGCGATCAGGGTATTGAATTGAGAAATATCCTGAAGAGCACTCATCAAATAAAATTCTGCCGTTGGAATCACTTTGAGAATTATTCCATGACGAATGTTTGGCATTAAAGTCACCAATGACAAAAAAAACTTATTGCGAGTCAATTTTCGCAAATCAGTTTAGAGCAAATTAACTTGCTGTCCAGAGCATTGAAAAGGCAAATAGGCAGCTATGAAGGTATGTTTACCAAGCTGTGTTTCAACATAAACACCTAAAATTTAAAAAAACTTTAGTTCTAAATGCCGAAAACAGCTGATGTTTTATACGCCTATGAATGATGATTGCAGCTCCCCCACATGCCTCATCATGTCGATCATTACGATAAACATAAAAGTTAGGATCTCTTTTGTGTTTAGATCCAGGTTTCAAATACTTTTCGGTAATAACTGCTATATGCACGTTATTAACCGTAAGAAAGTTAAACAGCTCGTCCTCTTTACCATTCAGAGAACGAGCATTCCAATTTAAAATATTTAAATTATTATTTGGATCCATTAGAAAAACGTAATCCAATAACAATTTGATTTGTAAATTTTACACCTACTTGGACTGCTTCAGTCATAGTGGAGGCTTTGAACATTGCATCAATCATTAGATTCAATTGTACAGTTAGAAAACTAAAATCAGAAGCTGACATATCACTTGAAGTGGGTACATTATCTGATGATTTTCCGTCAGAATTTTCGGTAGACGAAGAAGCAGAGTAGAAGTTCCTTGTTGTGGCAGGATTTTTTTTTCCATTTGATTTGAAACAGTTAGAACGGTTACTCATAGTATAAAAATGGGAAGAATTCAAATTACCTGCTACGATATCGGCAGAGGATTTTCCTTGAGTAGATCCATTCGAAATTAAAAGATTCGAACGGCTACCCGACGGATTAAAATTAGATTGTGAATCAGCATGATTATGATCTACCTGATGGGTATAACTCCTAATCAAGCGATCGTTAACTGAAAAATTAGCATTGTTCGATACTCTACCAGGAAAATTCCGGGAACGAACGTTATCGTAACGGATATTACTGTTCATCTGCCTGGCACGAGCATCGACGACTCGCCTACGCGAAGGGCAAGGCCAAAAATTGCCCCCGCAATTTGCGCATATGAACTTATCGGTATTTTCCTTCACCGGACAGACGTCCTTGACTTGAGAAGAACCTCCACAAATCATGCATTTAGCATCCATGTGATAATTTTGTGTACCATAACCCCACTTTTGGGAACCGACGACACTGAGTGGGGTTCTGATAATTTCCTCCAGGTTTCTGGAAATGTTCCAACGTCACACGGCCATCGAACATGAGTCTTGCTTTTCCTAAAACTTTAATATTATTTAGATCTTTTTTTGTTGAAGTGAACTAAATAATATTCTTGAGAAAGCCCTTTCCGAACAATGCCAGATTGGGTTCTCTTTTTCATAATGATTACTTGAACTGGGGAAAATCCAAGTAAATCATGTATTCCATTTTTGATCTCTTCAGGTGACTTATAGTCACTTGAGATACCTTTCAAGACAACTTTGAACAATCGTTCAGTTTTGTCGTCATAAGTAATAAAAATGTGCTTCTTCTCTTCAAGAAGTTTGAGAAGAAGTTCGCGATCTTTAAGAGTTTCCGGCAAAACGCGACAGTCTCCTTTCTTTGCGATTTGGAAGAAGACCTTGATTCCCCTAATGGAGTTCATGATCTCGTAACTAAATCCTCCAAATTTAGAACAACTGACCACGATAGGCGGCACTCTTTGCTTCCTCACTTGAATCAAAGAGCCTGGGCTAGAGACTGCGTCGATTTGGTGTTCGAAAAATTTTTCTAGAGCATTGAACTTATTGCTCATTTCTATGTAATTATTAACATTATTCATTTCACCCTTGGTAGAAAGTTCGCATTCCGGAAAAACGTCCTTTATTCCATTTCTGCCATATTTAGTGACAGTTTTTAATCCCGGTTTTTTTTTGGGAGGAAGTTGTGAATTCAGAGATTCACTCTTCCCTTTGTTTGTAGTTGCAACCATGTGCAGTGAATAAACGAAAGAAGACGTGACCTTCGAGAGGTTTTTTTTCCCAAGACGGTGACCAAAAAGGATTACACCGCTAGCTTTCGCTAAAGGGTTCAACGAAAAGTCTAAAGCACATGTTCTAAGTGCCTACTCTATACGAGATTATTCAACTCCAAATCGTTGTGAGCACTTTGCGATTCTTAATGTACTGTTTTTCATCCTATTTCATCAGTGTTCTACTGACCGTTACCTTCTTCCGGGCTTATCAATCTCCTCGAACAATCTTCGGAAAATGATCTTAATTTTCCTAAATAACTGCATTTCAATTGCAACTTCCAACCGCTACCGCCAAACCTTCAGCACCATAATCAATCAATTTTCCCCAACACTTTGTGGCACTAATTCGAAAAACAAACGATTTCATTCAACAGCCTAGGAATGGGCACGAGAAAGCGAAAGCACTTTACCAGCTAAAACCCGGCAACCCATAGGGAAATTTTTCGCACATTTACACCTGTTGGCTGTACCTAAGTGTAAAGTGTGTGCCTGCGTGTACCGACAGTAAAATGCATGCATAATTGTGCCGAACCTCGCGGGAAATGAAAATAGGCCTTCGGAGCGGTGGAAGTGCGCTGAGGTTTCTCCGTTGGTGGCCCGTCGTCGGGTGGGTAGGAGTAGGGCAGGATGGTTCAAAATGCTAATTTGACGTTCAAGAATCCGGCATTGTAATCATCGGCATCATCGAAACTTCTAAAGCAGTTTTTTTTTTCTATGAAAACTTAATATTTTTCGATGAAAATGTGTTCTCTGTGTTTCGGTTGGAGAAATATTACTTTCATCATCAGGTTAATTTGAGCCATTTTAATTCGTGAGAGCATTTTGAACAATCTCCCCCTACTTCTTACTTTTACTTAAGGTCCGTCACGTCGGCTTTTCTGCAACGCATCGCACCGCCAAGACAAACAAATCCGAAGCCGTGACCGTCATGTTGTCGGTCGTTGACAACCGGATTGGATTTGGAACGACATTGACATTGACTGGGGAGTTTTCCCGCGTTTAATTACTCTTAATAATTTCATTAACGGCCGACTCAATTGTTGTACTGTTTTTTCCCTCGATTCAATTTCAGACCGTGTGACAGTGCGTGCAGTTTTGCGTCGTTGACTTGGTTTCCAGCAGTCAACCAGCAACGGTACGGCACTTGGCTTCGTGCAAGAGCATGACTCATTCGGAACTAGGCTCGAGTTCGTTGCAGCTGGAACCGGTTTCAATGGGTACGGATTAAGGTGCATTGGGGGAGCGCGAAAAGCCATAGACTGCAACGGAGACTAGGAAGCGCCAAAGGTCGTCGAGACCCTTGGTTGAAGGTAAGTTCAATGTTAGTTTGGGGAAGATCTTTTATGCGACTTGAAGGGGAGAATAACCTTCAAAATTTGTATGGGAATTACTATGGAAAAGACAGGCAATTCTCGCGTAACTTTTCAAAAGGACCCATGAGAAACTTCTTTCTGTCTCTTGAGATCGAAAAATCAGTCAAATCTGACAACCAGAAGCTGAGAAACAAAGCCCTATACTTGGGCATTTTATATGGAAAAATTGCATTTGGTTACTAACTATTGTCACTGACTGTATAGTTTGTCATAATATCGAAAGTTGGTTTTGGGATTACTTTGATTATTGAATACCCTTTTGGGGTCATGCACAAATTACGTCACGCTCCAGGGGGGGGGTCGAGCCAAGCGTGACAATCCTTACAAAATTTTCGGAGGACTCATACAAAAAGTGTGACGAAGGGGGGGGGGTGGTCGAAAAAGTCGAAATTTAGCGTGACATAATTTGTGTACCATCCCTTTGTCTCAAATTTAGAACAGACTCATATTTCGAACACTCGGTTTTCGTATGGCGATTTGGTTGAAATGTTTCACTGAAATATGTCACCAAATAACAAGGAAATGGTAGTCAATTTCAATTAAATTTTAACGTCTCCAATATAATTTATTTCGCGGGATTAGTGATGATTCTCTAGTTTGAGATCAGTAGAACAAGCTGAGATAAGTTTATATGCGAAATTATTAATTTGATTACGATTTATTCGTGCTGTTCGGAATTTGAATCAAGGTGTTCGGAATATGAGACAGAATCGGCATTTGAATTAAAATGTTGTTCCATCTTTTTTTTCTTCTTTCTGGCGTTACGTCCCCACTGGGACAGAGCCTGCTTCTCAGCTTAGTGTTCTTATGAGCACTTCCACAGTTATTAACTGAGAGCTTACTATGCCAATGACCATTTTTGCGTGCGTATATCGTGTGGCAGTAACGAAGATACTCTATGCCCTGGGAAGTCGAGAAAATTTCCAACCCGAAAAGATCCTCGGCCGGTGGGATTCGAACCCACGACCCTCAGCTTGGTCTTGCTGAATAGCTGCGCGTTTACCGCTACGGCTATTTGGGCCGCTATGTTGTTCCATACTTTTACGTAAAAACAATACTAAAACTAACTAAATCAACATGATTATCGGTACACCCAACAGCTAACAGTTAGACTTTCCGAAGAAATTAAAATTTACATGAATATCAACCAATTTTTTGCCCATCAGATGCATTTAAAGTTACTGTTGGCCTTAGGTGTTCGGAATATGAGTCAAAACGATACTTTATCATAAAATTGGTTAAGTTAGAAAGTTAAATTTCAAATATTGTTGTATTTCAAGAAATCTTATAGTTTGGGATTCACTTCATTATTTTACCATCTCCTAAGACACACATCTCCAAATCACCGCTCGCTTTCGATTGGGTTCAGATTACGGTCGAGGAAAAGGAAAGTCACACCCATTTGGATAGCGTCCGAGCATCCAAACTGATCGTGACTACCTACCTATCTGCATCGCCCATCGAAACGGTTTGTTGGTCCGACGATCGAATCGCTCGATGCGTTTACGTTTGGGGCAAATAAAACACACAAAATATGTTTCGTTTTGGGGAGCTGGACTGAAGCTTCGGGGGGTTGAGGGTTATTATGATGGGTAAAATTTTAATAAGACATTTCACCGGTTTCACTTTTCTGGTCTGTGCATGAATGTATCTTGAAAAGTTTGGCTAATTTTGCGTTGGGCCTCCGCAGTCGTTGGAATCGTTTAACGTAAGTGATTATTTGTACCTGTGGTGTAGCGATAAATGTCAAGTTAATAAGCGTTGAATCGAATTACTCGGCATTAGTATGGAGTGGTGGCTTGCTTGAGAGGTCCATTTGGAATTCCGATCATTTCCGACAATTGATGGGCTGACCAGTTGTGATAGATGAGGGTTTTGAAGGATTTATAGATTGCTTTAATTGCCACGAAACTTCCAAAACAAAGTTGCAATGTACACAGCAAAAAATACATCATTCCATCAGTTTTACTTTACAACAACTCTCAAAACATAATCGGATTCGATCGACGAAAATGTCAAGAAACAAATTCAGAGTAGCACCGTATTCCAGGGGAAGATTTAAGATTTCGGCCGCATCACAGACACTCAATGTTTTCTAGGTTTAGGATATCTGATTATGATTTTAAAATATTTTGTATTAACTTCGCCAAATTTGAACAGATTTTCGATTTTTCGGCAGTTTTGGAAAGCAAATTTGATTGAAGTTTACTGAAATTAATAAGAAAATTCAGAAAGGAGGGTGGTTCATCGTGGAGAGGAGTTATGCAAGTTTCAAAAATCCGATGTTTTTTACCTTTTTTCACAATAATCCCTCTAAATCCATTTGTATTTCGTCGAACAGCAACCCTGCAAAGATGGTGTTCGCGTTGGATCCGGTGGGCAAGAAGGCGTTTTAACAAATTCATGGATTCTTCTGAATTTTCTATACAAGCTTTGGGGAATCCCAAAACTCGCAGTTTGGTCAAGTTAACGGTAACAATAATATTTAAGGAACAGACAAACTGTGGGATCATTCCGCTGACGTTTAGCAGTATTCAGTAATGACGCGTTTTCTTTGCTGCTAGTCGAACGTTGAGTAAACAATGACAACCTACAACGATACAAACAGACGAATTCGAACCAGAATGAGTCGAAAAATAAAATTATTGTGCTTAGTATTGGATTCAATTTCACACATGTTTCCAGTATAGTTAATTTTATTTATTTAGTTAACATCTAAACAGATAACACTGAATCAACAATTTCACGCCATAATACTCGATTCGTGGCCGCATCTCTCCAGCCTTCGTTCTACCCCACGCTCGCCAAATCGATACGCATTTGATCCGCCCACCTAGCTCGTTGCGCTCCACGCCTTCTTGTACCAACCGGATCCGAAGCGAACACCATCTTTGCAGGGTTGCTGTCCGGCATTCTTGCAACATGCCCTGCCTATCGTATCCTTCCAGCTTGACCTTCCTTGGCCGCCACACACCGTTTTCCTTCATACCGCAAAAGATCTTCCTAAGCACCGACGTTCTGCAGTGCTTGCAAGTCATCCTCGAGCATCGCCCACGTTTCATGCCCGTAGAAGACTACCGGCCTAATGAGCGTTTTGTGCATGGTACATTTGATGCGGGTGTGAATCTTTTTTGACCGCAGCTTCTTGTGGGGCCATAGTAGGCCCGAATTCCACTGATGATGCGCCTCCGTGTTTCACGGCTAACGTTATTGTCAGCCGTCAGCAAGGATCCAAGGTAGACGAACTCGTCAACCACCTCAAACGTATCCCCGTCTATCCTAACACTGCTACCTAGGCGAGCCCTGTCGCGCTCGGCCCCACCAGCTAGCATATACTTTGTCTTGGACGCATTCACCACCAACTTTCGCTGCCTCGCGTTTCAGGCGGGTGTACACTGTACAGGTCTGCCACCTATTCAAATGTTCGGCCGACAATGTCCATATCATCCGCGAAGCAAACAAATTGATTGGATCTCGTAAAAATCGTACGCCGACTGTTAAGGTGAAGATAAATCGAAGCCAAAACTCAAATTTTCAAGAGCACGGATCTGGAGCACCAAACATCCGTTTGAGTTGAAAACCTAATCGATTGGTCACTCGCTGGTGGTGACCAATCGATTAACTTTTCAGCTCAAACGGATGTTCGGTTCTCCAGATCCGTGCTCTTGAAAATTTGAGGTTTGGCTTCGATTCATCTTCACCTTAAGCCCGGCTCTCCGCAGAACACCTTCTAGCGCAATATTGAACAACAGGCACGAAAGTCCATCACCTTGTCGTAGTCCCCGGTGGGATCCAAACGACCTGGAATGTTCGCCTGAAACACAATTTTGCATACCTTCCATCGTCGCTCTTATCAGTCTCGTGACCTTCCCGGGAAAGCTGTTCTCGTCTATGATTTTCCATTGCTCTACGCGTACGTATCGTATGCCGCCTTGAAATCGATGATGCGTTTCTACCTGGTATTCACGACATTTTTGGAGGATTTGCCGTACAGTAAAGATCTGTAGACTTTGTCTACTTTGTAGACCGCATGTAGAATGGTGATCGCTCAAAAGTTCTCATAATCAAACTTGTCGCCTTTCTTGTAGACGGGGCATATTACCCCTTCCTTCCACTCCTCCGGTAGCTTTTCTGTTTCCCAGATTGTGCCTGTCAGCTAGTGCAGACAAATGGCCAGCCTCTCCGGGCCCATTTTTATGAGTTCAGCTCCGATATCATCCTCACCAGCAGCTTTATTGTTTTTGAGCTGGTTAATGGCATCCTTAACCTCCCTCAAAGTGGGGGGCTGGTTAGTTTCCATCCTCCGCAGTACTGACGGAGGCATTTCCTTCGTTGTCCCGTCCTTCATTGCCTGTGCTTTCAGCGCCATTCAGTTGCTCGTTGAAATGCTGCTTCCACCTTTCGATCACCTCACGCTCGTCCGTCAAAATGCTCCCATCCTTATCCCTGCACATCTCGACTCGCGGCACGAAGCCGTTGTGGGATGCGTTGAGCTTCTGATAGAACTTACGTGTTTCTTGAGACCGGCACAGCCGTTCCATCTCCTCGCATTCCGTCTCTTCCAGACGGCGTTTTTTCTCCCGAAAGAGGCGGGTCTGCTGTTGCCGCTCCACGTTCTGCCGGGTCCCTTGCTGCAGCATGACCGCCCGCGCTGCATTCTTATCCTCCATAATCTGCCTACATTCCTCGTCGAACCAATCGTTCCACCAACTCCGTCCCACGTACCCGACGTTGCTCTCAGCTGCATTGTTGATGGCTGTCTTCACTGCTTTCCAGCAGTCCTCAAGAGGGGCGTCATCCAGCTCACCTTCTTCCTGTTTTTTTTTTTTTTTTTTTTTTTTCTAAGCAATGGGGGGATATTCTGCTCAACAGACTCCGGACCGAGGTCCGGGAGTGTGGGGTTGAAGACCATTTACTACATGCAAGCAGTAAACAGGACTACACCCCCGACCCACTAAACCATTTCCATTGCCGCCAAACCCTTCGTCTCTCCGGGACCACCAAGAAGGCATTGCTTCGGAGAGGGGCTATTGCATATCGCATCCTCCAGGTTAGCTGCGTAGCCATGCAGCAACGAACATCGATGACACGCTTAGGGGGGTCCACCAAGGTACCCAAGCAGCACAGTTTGTTACAACTCAAGAATAAAATTCTCTCTTGAAACTAATCAGATTTGTCAATTGGTGAAAATATGACTTACAATTGCACTGAATAGCAACGCAAAAAGCGCAAGGCGGAGTCTGTTTGCAACAAATTTAAGTAATATCGAAATTGCTTGTTTGTTGCAAAATACTTAAAAGAAAAAAAAATGAAAACATAAACATGAACGAGTATCAAACTTCCGACCTCAAGATCACCAATCTTTACCTCTACTCACTACTCCACCAGCTCTACAAACAATTGCTTCGCCAATGCACTATAAAAGCGACCACATGGCCCATTGATCAAAGCTGTTGCTTATAACTTGACTGCACCGTTCGGAATACAAGTTCATTATTGGCGAAATTAGGCCACGCCTGAAATAATCTTAACTTTTCGCAAAAACTTCCGCGCAACACTTGAGAAACACCTTTTAAACAAACAAACTGTTGCTAGACCATGTTTTCTTTGTTAGATGATTCGTAAGGTGCAACTCAACCATATCGCAACTGGATTGAAACAAACAAACTTCTAGCTGTCATACACGAAGTTTAGTGCAACTTTCTCGCAACTGAGATGAATCTTCTATGGGAACGAAAATTGAATGCAAGTTGCGGATGCTTTAAATGAAAGTAATGTGAAACACAACATTAAAACCGGCATTTTGGGAGAAGTTTCAAGAGTTTGTTTGAAATGTTGCTGAAAACATCTTGATAAATTTGACTTTATTGCTATTTGCAAGGGACATTTGCAGCAAATCTTGTCATTTCAAATATGTTGAACGTCAAACAAGGAGTGAAATGCATGTTCATTGGATCGGCAATGAAACTTTATGATCCTTGATATTGATATGGAACCGAACTAGAACCAGATAAGTTACAGATGCTTTTATTGATACGTGATTGAAACCATTTTTGAAAAGCATTTCTTTGGAAGATGTTTCGCGTGCTACTTGGGTAGCATGCTGGCGCATTGCCAGCTTCCCGGGTGGTCCTCACCTCCCGTTGTCCGCTGATGGCGGGCAGGGTCGACTACTAAGCCCGCGCCCAGCTGCACCGCAGGTATCAAGAACTGATACTGCGGGCTTCGCAATTTGACCTACTGAAGGCTCAGGCCCTATCAGCTAGCACCAGCTGGGATTGCTGACAAAGGGGCCTCCACCTGCCCCGAACAACCAGAGGCTCGTATCCAACCCACTAGGCCGACGCCACGACAGCAGTGCTACCAGGATGTTCTCCCCGCGGCCACTTAATCGCTGTAAGGGTCGACTTCGACCGTAGGGCACCGGTATGACCTAAGTAGCCGACTGCGAACCCTTGGACCACCTGTTGTTTAGCGTCTGCACTAGTCACTCCTCGAGTCCACACACCACCTCCTTTGGAGTTCCGAGACGATGTGGGTGATAGCCGATGAAACGCCATTCCAGCCAAACTCGTCTTCACACATCCTCTGGACCAAATTGTCCGGAGTCGTGTCCCGACCGCATATGGCAAACATGCGGTCACGCATTGTGCGGAAACGCGGGCACACGAACAAAACGTGTTCCGCCGTTTCCTCTAAACCTGCACAAACTGGACATTCGGGAGAACCCGCATGACCGAAACGGTGTAGATACTGTCTAAAGCATCCATGGCCCGAAAGGACCTGTGTTAGGTGGAATGTTAGTTCCCCATGGCGCCTATTGACCCAGATATCCAACCTCGGAATCAACCTGTGAGTCCACACTCCCTTGGTGGAACTGTCCCACGCACGCTGCCATTTGACCATGGAGGCCAGTCTGGCAGTCCTGCGTATGCCTCTTGTGCCGCGCCTTTCGAAGCACTCTATGTCTTCCATGATAAGGATACCAATAGGCATCATACCGGTGATGACACAGAGTGCATCGTGTGACACGGTACGGTACGCGCTCGCAACCCTCAGGCACATTAGCCTATAAGTACTCTCTAGCTTGCTACGGTAGCTATCGGTACTCAAAGCCGTGTCCCAAGCCGGGCCACCATACCTCAGTATGGACGAGGCGACACTGGCCAGAAGCTTACGCTTACTGGCGTACACCGCAGAGCTATTGGACATCATCCGGGACAGTGCCACAATAGCTGTGGAGGCTATCTTGCAGGCATAATCGACATGGCTACCGAAGGTAAGCTCTGTGTCATAGACTAATACCCGATTATGGAAGTAACTTCCGAGAATCTTGTACAGGTACTCGGGTATCCCCAGACGCAGGAGCGCATCAGCAATAGCCGCCCAACTGGCACTATTAAATGCGTTCCTTACATCCAGAGTCACTACTGCGCAGTAGCGAATACCCCTCCTCTTACGCTGGAGTGCTATCTCAGCGGTTTTCTTAACCGTCAGAATAGCGTCTACGGTGGACCTCCCTTTCCGGAAGCCGAACTGGTTGCCTGAGAGACCATTTACACCCTCGGTGTACCTCGACAGTCTGTTGAGGATGATCTTCTCGAGCACCTTCCCCACCGTGTCAATCAGGCATATTGGTCTATACGCCGACGGGTCACCGGGTGGTTTCCCCGCCTTTGGCCATAGTACCAGGCTCTGCCTCTTCCACGCATCTGGAAATACTCCCTCGTCCAGGCATATCTGCATGGCAGATCTGAACATACCGGGAGCCTCCAAGATTGCGGCTTTGAGGGCCAGGTTTGGAACTCCGTCCGGACCTGGTGCCTTCCCCATGCTTAGGGATTTTGCAATCCCTACAAGTTCCTCATCGGTTACTCTATCCTCATCGCCAGCCCCAATCCCCGGCTGTCCTACAAAGGAGGCCATGGGCTAGGGTTGTGGCGCGGGAAGAGCCCCTCGATGATCCCCTCCAGCATCTGTGGAGATTGCTCCGTAGGAGCAATTGCACCTCTTGTCTTCGCCATAACGATCCTATAGGCATCACCCCACGGGTTCGCGTTGGCACTCTGACAGAGTCCCTCGAAGCAGGCCTTTTTGCTTGCCCTTATCTCGGACTTCAGCGCGACTTTGGCAGCGGTGAACACCGCCCGTCGTTCTTCACGCTCCTGCTCGGTACGTGCTCGCTGCATCCGTCTCCTGGCCCGTAGGCAGGCACGGCGCAGGTTCGCAATAGCTTGAGTCCACCAGTACGTCGGTGGTCTCCCATTCCTAGGGTGGACTTTTCTAGGCATGGTCGCATCGCATAGCACCGAGTAAGCACCGCTACCAGTTCGTCCCCGCTTAGGCCGAGTAGGTTACGCTCACGGCGGAGCGCCTCCCTAAGTACTTCATCATTGAAGTACGATGTCTTCCACCTACGAGGGCTTGGCCTTGACCTAGCCGCTTCCTCAACCCGCTGCCTGCTGTTGTTGTAGTCGATACTGTAGCGAACGGCCAGGTGGTCGCTGTGAGTGTAGGCATTGTCTACCCTCCAATTCGAACTACTCGTTAGGCCAGGACTACTAAAAGTAACGTCGATAATCGACTCCGCTCCGTTACGGCTGAAGGTACTTTTGGTACCAACATTAGCCAGATTGACATCTAGCACGGCCAGTGCCTCTAGCAGGATTTGACCTCGCTGGTTCGTGTTACGGCTTCCCCATTCCACGGCCCAGGCATTGAAGTCACCCGCTATTACAACTGGCCTTCGCCCTGTCAGCGCGGTCGTCATACAGTCCAGCATCTGCGTGAACCGCTCGGTCGACCAACTCGGAGGCGCATAGCAGCTACAGAAGAGGACCCCGTTTACCTTGGCGATCACGAAACCCTCCTAGGTAGTAGACACCAACTGCTGGACAGGGTATTTACCCGTTGTTCATATCGCCGCCATTTTTCCGGATCCATCCACGACCCAGTTGCCGTTGCCGGCGGGTACTCGGTATGGGTCCGATATGATGGCGATGTCCGTCCCCCACTCAGCAACTGACTGATACAGCAGTTGCTGAGCTGCGTCACAGTGGTTCAGGTTCAGCTGCGTTACCTGCACTGTGACTTTTCGTTAATGGCTCGTTTGAAGGTCGGGCACCTTGAGCCTCCCGTTGGGTGATTGTTGTTCACGGACTTGCCGGAACAAATCAAGCACTTGGGAGGGTTCTTGCAGCCTAGTGCCTCATGACCTTCCTCACCACAACGCCTGCACAACTTGGTCCTATCAGGGCCTTTACAGCCCCAGGACTTGTGTCCTGGTTCCCTACACCTTAAGCAGATCACCGGTTGCTCATGTATATTCAGTGAATATACTGACCAACCAACCTTGATCTTACCTACCTTAGCGGACTTATTTGCGTCCGCCACAGGTAGGTGTATTAAGGCCACCTGAGTACCTGCCGGACCTTTCCGTAGCTGAACGGCGGTGGTGGGCACCTGAACTTCGAACTGTTGCCGCAGTGCCGTGACGAGCTCTTCTGCGTTGGTGATCTCGTCAAGGTTCATCACCTTCAGAGTCACTGACTGCGTCAGAGCCCTCACTTCAACACCAGCGCCAAGGACCTCTTCCGCCAAACTTTTGTAGGCGGCGCCCTTGCGCTCCTTGTCGCGCTTAAGCTCGAGGATCATTTCACCTGTACGAGTGCGTCTGACACTGCGTACGTCGGCTCCTAGATCCGCAAGCTTCGCGTCACTGCGCATTGCCTTCAGGACTTCCGAGTACTTGGACTCTTCCGTCTTGATGATGATCGCATCACCCTTTTCGCGCTTGGCACCTACCCTCCTACCTTTCTTAGGCCTGGTATCCCTGCGCTCCTGATTCTCCTGTTTCTTCTTCTTGTTCTTCCTCACTACGGTTGTCCAGGGGGCGTCCCCCCCTGGTCCGCCCTAACCTGTGGTGATGGAGGACCTCTCAAAGGTCGCAACCCCCTGTTCCCATCACTCCGTGAGGGGCCAGCCTTTTCGGGCCCACCCTTCTCGGCTTTCCGGGACGCCTGGCTGGGGTCCGATTTTCCGGCACTTCTGCCGGTTTTCGGGGTTAGTATCCGCCTGGCCTTACGAGCGCTGCCGGGTAGCTCCTCCCCTGACGGCTGCCTCGCGCGCTTCTGCGATTGCTTGTTGTAAGCGTTCGCTTCCGCGCTTTTGGGGCTACCCGCGAAGACGAAGGGCTCCGTCTGGGTAGACTTCGGCACCTTCAATTCCACGGGCTCTGCCGCAGCCACAGTCGCCATGGGTTCAGCATGGTTCTGTTTGGCCGTCAACATTGACTTACGAAGTCTGAACAGGGCCTGCTTGAGGTCCTTGCTGATGTTAGACTTCGAGGACGTCAATTATGGAGTCGAGCTGCTGTGCAGCCACTTCCATCGCAGAGAGCCCATCTCTACTTTTATTGATGGCCCTCATCAACCACGCTCCATCCATAACCTCACCCGATGCGTTAGCCGGGGATGAAATATGGTTTCCAGCACTGGCACTACGTGCACTGCTGCCTCCTCCTCCTTCCACTCTCCTCAACGGAGACCTAGCTAACCCACTTCTTGCGAAGGGGTTCGCTTCCCTACTACTGCTACTACCTGCACTACTACTATTGTTTAGATTAGAAATTGTACTCATTATTGAATCCCACGAGTAGCACGGGAAAAGAGGTCCACCACGCCAGAGCCCTGCGTTAACGCGGTAAGGGACAAAATACTGTGAGGGGTGCCCAGGTGCCCTACAGGCTCCGTTTATAGCCGAACATCTTTTTTACCCCTTCGACCATTCATTCCTCAGCACGGTTTTTCGCTTGACACCTTCAATTGGGGTTACCCCGTTTGATGGACTCTTACCACCGGAACTGGTCGTCCGTAGTTCAATTCTATAAGCCGGAAACTACACGGCAAACCTTCTTCCTGTAGTGCAGCCTCAAGGTACTGCGCTTACGCATTGGCGACATCCGGTTGCTTAAGCCGCTCTAGATCATACCGGGGCGGCCGTCGGTACTCTACGTTGTACCATCACCAGATAGTGGTGAGAGTCGATGTCAGTGCCACGATTGGTCCTGACTTCGATATTGTCGGAGAAGCCTGGTGATTGTGAAACGGCGCACGAAACTATCTGTCATCAACGATGTGTGGTAACAAATCCCGCATCGGTACAATATAGCAGCGTTGTCGGGTGAAGGCGAACTCGATGGAGCTGCAGGAGTACAGGCAAAGCAATAATTAGCGATGCTGCCGAAAGAAACGAACTTCAAGAAACGATTGGTTTGACGAGGAATGCAAAGATGTGTTGGAGGAGAAAAATGCAACGTGTGCCGCGATGCTGAAGCTTACGTACGTGGAAAAACGTGAAACGGTACAGACTGAACGGAAACAGCAAACCCGCCTATTCCGGAACAAAAAGCGCCGTTTGGAACTCAATGCATCCCACAAAGGCGTAGTGATAATAATGGGAGCATCTTGACGGACGAACACGAGGTGATCTAAAGGTAGAAGCAGCACTATTATGAATACCAGCCGTGAAGGCTGTCTGTAAATGGGCAAAGAGTGTTGGGTTCGCAATTCTACTGCAGCCCGAAAGCGCGTCGGGAGCCGGCGAGGAATGTTCTCGTTGAATAAGTCTCCATCCCGAAAACCAACCGGTTGTGGGTTCTAGGTATCACTCTGGATCATACGTTGGCAATCTAGCCCCATTGCAAGATTGCGAAGAAAGCATGTGAGTCACGCCTAAGAATGCTCCAGATGATCGGAGCCAAATTACCCTCAGGCAATCGGACAAGTCTGCTACGCTACAAGTCAGATTGGCCTTAGTCACTGCAAAGCTGACGTACGGAATCGGATTGGTGAGCCGAGGAGGACCAGCAGCTTTGTAGATCCTTGCTCCGGCATATAATAAAATGGTTCGGTTTGATTCCGGAGCTTTTATTACTAGTCCGATAAACTCGATCATGGCCGAAGCGGACACCGTACTATTTGAATTGCTGGTGGTTCAGTGCGCAGCGAGGACAGCGATCCGAATTCTTTCGAAGAACAGCCGTAACAACACTCTCTCTTTGACTCGGCGCGCATCGGATCGTTTGGAGGAAATCACCGACACAGCACTCCCTGCAATCGGTCAACTTGTGAGACAAGGCGATCGAGCTTGGAACGAATGGAAACCTTCAATTGTATGGGACGTGAAGCAGAGTATCCGAGCCGGTGATCCATCGAAGAAAGTCCGTCTAGTCGTCCAGCATGTAGCATGGTCACTTTTTTGTGAATATTATTTTAAGATTTATTAAACATAAACGTACGTAAATTGTAATATAATCACATATATTATTTTTTTTATATTCTTCAACTTTAATTCATTATCCGTGTCAATTTATTTCTCATTAAATTTTATATTCTTTCATTGTCAATATGAACTAAAATTCAATAGTTCACTTAAATATATGCGATATTCAATATCACAGTTCAAAATACAATTCACCTTTCCAAAACCACGTACAAAACTAGCATACAAATCGCTTTCTACAAATACTATATCAAAAAAAAGTTGGTTGGTAAATGGCTGGGCATGGCGTACCATTGGTACCTCGCGTACCTACAGGAATAAAATAGACCCCTTTGCCCAGCAATTCCTATCCCTATCTCCTCGTGGTACTGGCCGGGGTACGAATAACTTTAGGGAAGATCGAGTAACCAACCCTGGTGGGAACTTTGGTCGTATGCTGACAGGGAAGGGGGGGTTTTGGTTTTGCTTTTGCTTCTGCAAACCTGGAGCGTCTGTACTCCATGTTAGGAGCGGCTCACAACAGCATCTGTTCCCCATGTCAGGGGCGGCTGATCATCGTCCGAGTGCCAGAGAAGGACTCGCTAAACTGTGCACTATGGCCCTCCAAACATTTAGGGGGAATGGTCCTCCGGAAATCTAGGGGGTTGGTGCCAGCCGTAAAAAAATCAAGTAAGGAATAATCAACGAGAGAATACAAACCGGGACAATCGGCGAAGACCGCAGCGACGAAAAGGGAATAGTGATTGGAAGTTCGGTACGTGGAACTGTAAATCTCTCAACTACATCGGGAGCATACGCATACTCGCCGACGTGCTGGAGGACCACGGAGTCGGCATTGTAGTGTTGGAAGAATGCGAACGTTTAGAGGTAACCATACCATCTACCAGAGCTGCGGCAACAAACGAGCTGGGAACAGCTTTTATAGTGATGGGTGATATGCAGAGGTGCGTGATCGGGTGATGGCCGATCAATGAGAGAATGTGCAAGTTGAGGCTCAAAGGCCGGTTCTTCAACTTCAGCATAATAAACGTGCACAGCCCTTACTCCGGAAGCACTGATGATGGTAAAGACGCTTTTTACGCGCAGCTCAAACGCGAGTACGACAGCTGCCCTAGCCATGACGTTAAAATCATCATTGGAGATTTAAACGCTCAGGTTGGCCAGAAGGAGGAATTCAGACCGACTATTGGAAAGTTCAGCGCCCACCGGCTGACGTCGTGGCTTGGGCAGCGGTCGTACCGTTTTGATTCATATTACGGACACCTAAGGCCTTAGGTAAGTATAGCACAGCATAGAGCATACAAAATAAACCATTCTGTAGAATTCCTCAGCGTTATCGAGCGCCGGAAACCTTTAACTTTCGAATGATGGGTGAAGAATACGTTTCCGCTACAAAAAAATTCAAATAAATCGAAATGAATGGCCTTTTGATGATTCTTATTCCGGACGCTTCCTCACTTTTGCCTCATATTCCGGACACTTTGATTCGAATTCCGGACATCTCATGAAAATCATTAATAGAAAAGTCAAATCATCAAATAAAATTGTTAATCCGCTAAAGAGACGTCTAAGGCAGTTGTGCATTATAAATTTGCAAAGCTAATAATGAAAATAGCTTATTAAAACGAGCCTCGAAATTGTGAACTTTTGAACGCCGAAAATTGAAACATTTCGTATGAAATGTTTCCCATACAAAGTAGAGTGTCCGGAATTAAAAGCTGTCCATAATATGAATCAAAACGGTACTCCCGTTCAAGCTGCGCGTAAAATGCGTGTTTGTCATCTTCAGTACTTCCGGAGTTAGCACGTTGATTATGCTAAAGTTTAAGAATCGGCATTTAATTCTCAACTTCCAAATTCATTCGTTGATCGGCAACCACCTGATTATCGCTCCAAGAACGATTTTAACTCATTTCCTTCAGCATGATGAGATGACCGAATGGTATCGGACGTGACTCTCACCAGCTAACTCACCAGGATTCAGATCACGGCCAATCTTTTAGGTATTTTTCGTTAAATTTTATATCTGGTTCTATCGATTGGTAGACATAAATTTTCAGTAGTCACTTGGCTGGTTTTATGAGTTCAAAAAATGTTAGTTAGGGACATCATAGTTGCAACGGGACTGATTTTTTTTTGCTGTGTTCGAAGATACAACTAATGTTTAATATGATTCGCAATCAGACGAATCGTCCGGTGAACTGCAAAGCGTATAATTTGTGCATAGTTCTTCACCTGTGGTAAAAGTCCAACGCAGATCTTGGAAATGCGATCCACCTTTGTTTAGGACTATCTAACTGCCTTCACTCTTGCAGTGACCGATGATTAATAGCCAATTAGACGTTTTCATCCATTCACAAAAACTCGTTAGTGCTATTTTGGGTAGGGTAGGTGTATCAGTATTCGCCACCCAATGGAAACAATAATTTTTATAAATCAATCAAAAGACTTTACAATGTTGTGAGTGTGTTGAACGAGGAAATTCAGCCACAATATGGCCGTATAAGGCGCATAAATCTAAATTTTCTAGACTTTTTCTAATTATTTTTTCAGACTACTTTGAGATTATTGAGAATGTTGCCACATCATTTTGAAGTGTTTAATGTGCACTATACGATATTTGCTTGTTTCTGTCGTAAAACGGTACATAACCCACGGTGACGAATACCGGTACCTCCACCCTACCGTCATATAAGCTCAGGTCCCAAAACGCGTCATCATCACCCAAACCGACCCAACCCAATAGCTTCATCCAGTTTGTTTCGTGTAACATCGTCCAAATTCAAAATGCGAGCAATGAACTTTCGTAGCTTCGTGATGGTGATGATCACATTTCACTTTTTTGTCATTTCGGTTTCGAATCGGTTACGTAGATGCGAGGTGATTGTCGTTTTTTTGGGTGCTATTCCGTCGTTGACATTGAAAGTTTCCCCTTGGTTTGTTATTTGGGTGCGTTCGTGGCTCGGAAGTATAGAGCAATTTGAAAGAGGTACGATTACGGTGATTGCATATCCGACGTTTTGCGATGGCTGCTCTGCCATGTAATATGATATGGTATAATTTTAGACGAACGATGATCCTAAATTGAGTGATTCGGTTTGTGAGCCGAAAACTTTTTCGTTTGATATTATAATAGGCGTGTGTCTTCGGTCAATTTCTGTTTCTCTGACAAAGTAAGTTTCTTTCACTTTTTGCGAGATTCGCAAAGCTGACTTATGACAGCCGTGATTACTGTTATGTAAACAACGGTTATGATTGATCTGTAGTAAATTTGATTCACGAAATGGGTGATTCGCGTATCACGTGAGCAGCCAGTCAATTTCCTATTAGTCCAATTCGTGTTATCATGTTTTTTTAATCATATCATTTTAGAGGCTCTAACGCAAAGGGGATAAGTGACTTTTTGGTCAGTATTAAATTGAGTGTTTAGAAATATTTCACTGTTTTTAGCTTTCTAACAGTATTTGTTGTTAATTTTTTCATTCATTAAGAAAAAATATCATAATTCGTAAAAAGTTTGTTTTTGGCTTCCATACAATGTGTATAAAGTAAAAAAATATTGGTAAACTTTGAAGCCTTTTGTCATAATTTAAATTGCTTTTATTCTTCCATTTTCGCATACATGGAGAATGTTGGTCCTAAAATGCTGCCTTGAAAAACCTCAGCTTTTACAGGAAGTCTTTCAGACTTCCAGTTCTGAAAATTAACCGGAAATGTATGATTTGACAGATAACTTTGGATTATTCTAACAATGTATGTTGGAAAATTAAAGTTTTTTTTTAATTTAATAATCAAGCCTTCATTCCAAATGCTGTTGAATATCGAAAATTGAATTCAAGCTCAATTATCACTACAGCTTCCGGATGTCTAGAGCAATTAAAATGGGAGACCATTTTTGGATTTTTTGAGATTGGTATTTTTTTAACGTTCGGCAATCCTAATAAATAAACAAACCCTCATCGAGTGTTTATCCAAATTCACTTTCTCTCAAATTTGAACTCTAGCCCGTTTGCTTTTAATCTTTCCAATCAAATCTTCAAAGCGCTGAGCAAAGCGAAGCCCGCTAATTCCGTCAACCGCGAAGAAGACCACCGTCTCGGAAAGCATTTTCCCATATATGCAAATAAAAACCAACTTTGAGGTAGGTAGATGCCGCAAGACCAATTCGTTAGCTTGTTAGCTTCAGCCCCATAGACCACCAGAGTCCAGCGTAGAGAGTTTTTCTTCCACTCTGTTTATGCTCTGAGCTTCTTCACCAAGCCGACCACCGACGGATTCACCTAGTGATAGCCAAAGTCCACAGTCGAGAGGTGCACATCTTGAAGGTATGCGATATGCAGTTTTGTTATGTCGGTACACCCAATCAGTAATTACAAAATAAAAGATAGATGACCAGATTTTGTCATCCCCTTTTGCAAATCATTTTTCAGCTCTTCTGCAAAAGGTAAACAAGATATCAGAATTCTTCCTTCACGTTGTCATGCATATTTATAATTTTAACTGGGTTTAAAATTTGAAGAAAATTTAACAATGAAACTGTGATAGCCGAAAGTTCTTCGCAAAAAGGGGCTGACAAAATCGGGTCTGTACTGCAATACTTTTCACATGAAAATCTTACACATATTGTAATGTTTTACTGTACATACGGAACAAGTAAATTTTTTCATGTAGTATTTGTAATAAAATCTAAAATTTTCTGTCAGAAATCCTTACATTTCCTGTATATGCAACGATATTGTACAATTTTTAGGGCGTGCAAACCAAAAAAGGATTTTTGTATATGTACTAAGAACGACAAAATGAATATTTCTATATGATTGATGAACAATATTTTGAGTATAGATAACAGGTTTGGACGGATGATTCATATTGGCAGAGGTAAATATATTTTATGATGGAAATATACAAAATAATTTTGACAATCTTCACTTATTTAAAGTGGCTTTGTGCCCCCCATGAGAAGTCGTCACGGCCCCTAGAGGTCCGTGAATCACCGATTGAGAAACCTAAAAATATAGAGTTGTTATATAAATGTGAATAGAAATTTTAATACCAATTTCCCCAGAGTTTGTAAGAATATCTGTAAGAATAATTGGACATCATTCAAATCATATAAACTCCCGTGCAAAAGTTTGGGTTCACCCCCTAAAAAATATACAAAAGTGTTCTGTCCATATCTCTGTGATTACACGTCCAATTGAAACTCTTCAAGCCGCATTTGAAAGGCAAAGAGTTATTCTTACTTCCTATATATTTTTTCGAAAACATTTTTTGAATTTTGTATACTAAATTTTTACTTGAAGTTGTTACATTTTTCAAAAAACACACTGAAAAATCATATCTAATTTCCTCAGCATTGGATCGACCAAAATTTTAAATCAAAGTGTCATTAGAATCGTAATCTTATATTCTTTGAAGAATCCCCCTCGAAATTTTAGCGAAAAAATCTGGAAAGTATTCAAAATCAATGAAACAGTCAGTCAAGTCATCGTGCAAAAGTTTGGGTTCACCTGAGCCGCACGCATATCATTTTTGTCAATATCTCTGCCATTTTTCAACCGATTTTAATAGTTTAAAGCTTTTTCGAGCGCACAAAAATGGCGCGTACATGATTGGTTTGAGATTTCACAGATTTAAGTAAGTTCAGGTGAAGCCAAGCTTTTGCACGATACACCATACTGAGGGGTGAACCCAAACTTTTGCACGATGACTTGACTGACTGTTTCATTGATTTTGAATACTTTTCAGATTTTTCCGCAAAAATTTCGTGAGTGCCCTTCAAAGAATATAAGATTACGATTCTAATGACACCTTGTTTTAAAATTTTGGTCGATCCAATGCTGAGGAAATTAGATATGATTTTTCACTGTGTTTTTTGAAAAATGTCACAACTTTAAGTAAGAATTTAGTATACAAAGTTCAAAGAATGTTTTTGGAAAAATACATGCGAAGTAAGAATAACTCTTTGCCTTTCGAATGCGGGTTAAAGAGTTTCAATTGGACGTGTAATCACAAAGATATGGACTGAACACTTTTGCATGTTTTTTAGGGGGTGAACCCAAACTTATGCACGGGAGTGTACATTTTATATAAGTGAAATTTGAAATAAGATCGTTTCTGCATGAATCAATTGAAAATTCTAAGCCATATTTTCAGTGATCATTTCTTATGAATTCCTAGGAAAATATTTACGAAGTTCCTTGGCGCAAAATCTACGGTATTTGAGAAATTCTAAATTCTTGACATTTCACTTAAACTATTGGCGTAATTATCTCAAAGTTACAAAGATTCGTAGTAGATTTTTCGTGAGATTTAATACATTTGCTTGTAGTTTTGAGCCTGCGTAGATTTCTGGCAAGCTTTTGCAAAAATCTAACAAGGTTCTTGATAAAAAGTTTTTAGGAAAACTTTGTGCTAAATTCTAACAGTATCTTCATAAATTTTATTGGCAATTTTCTTATAGGTTACCTGAGGAAATCATTCAAACTTAGATAAACCTTTGATTTCATTCTTGAGACAACCTTCAACGAAATCCTAGGAAAGACTTTGACGACGTGTTGTTGGGATTTTTTTGTTGGAATTTCAGATGTAACATTTGAATGTGTCTGTCTAGCATACCTGTTAGTTTACTTTGCGAACATTGACAGATTGTTTCTGGAACCCTAAACAGGATTCTTATCAAGTTGGGTTCGGATGCCTGTTGAGTAACGCCAGAAAAAAGAAGAAGAAGAAGCCTGTTGAGATCATTTGTAATTTATTTGTGAAATCCTCTTTGAATTACCGGACGGTATCTCTCTTAAATTTCAAATTGATCCTTATTTGTCATTTATTTGTTTCCAATTTTTTAAAAGCTGATGTTCAAGGTGTCCGCAGGATGTTTGTAGAACTTAGAAAGGGCCACAGCTGAGAATCAACAAACATCTCGCAGATCTCTAAAAATGAATAATTATGGAAACAAGTCGGAAATCTCACGACAATTTATCAATTGAACTGGGCAGCTAAAATCACACCTATTGTCTGCCACCAAAGGCAAAAAATCGGCCTTGATGAATGGAGGAGTCCATTTAGAATTGATCAAGGAGTCTATGAAGTATTATTCATTGAGCTCGATGGAAAATTTTCATAGAAAATGAATAATTTTCAAAAAAAATCGTGCTCTGTTAATAGGGTAAAGAACAACTTGTGCACCTCCATGAATCTGGTGGTGAACTTAACAAGGGCGAAAAGTCACTATAATAAAGCAAATAATAACAACCAGCTAGCTTTAAGAATAACCGTTGTCAAAATGAATATCCGTGAAGAATCTTTGTAGATATGTACCAAATATCATTATGACATATATCAGTCGACCTCACCAAAAACCCCGATGGTTAGAGTGAAAATAAAAATGTTTTCTAACCTGTCTATGAGGTTCTGAGAAATTTTTGAAGATCTCGCCAAAAAGGTCATAGAAATCGAAAATAAATTACCTATGGATTCCTCCCAAAATGATCTAATTTTCATTTTCTAATTATTGGTGGCTTCTAACCTTTTATCAAATTACATTGGCAGTATTTTAACAACATTTGTTGTTAAACTAAACGAAAACAAAAAAATGAAAATACTTGATATTTTATAAATTTAGGCTCATTAAAATTCTCTCTTTAGAGGAACTAAAGCAGGGTAAGTAATTCCTCACATTTATACATCAAAGTGGCTTTTCGTACTCATGTTGCGTACACCAGAGCAGCGAGCTCGATTTGGAACACGGGGGTCATCTACACCTTATACCTTTAGGGTCGTTAGGGGACCACTCAGCGTCCACGTACGAACTTCAAATTTTTACCTGACTTTTTTCTTACCAAAACGAGCACTTTACAATGACGAACATTTCGCATTTTCAAAAAATAAGAGACGGCCTACTATACAATCTATTCAACCGCTCTCAGAATTGTTCTAATACGTCACGACCTCTAGCACAGGTCGTTAAAATTATAAAAAAAAACACTGGTTTTAATAATTTCCACATTAAATTTAAAATATGATTTATCGATTGTGCTGCTTTTCTCCGAATGCCGTTTCCCCGAATGTCACTTCGTCGAATGCCAGTTCTCCGAATGGCCCGTTTCTCCGAAAGCCATTTCCTCGATAGACCCATTTCCCCGAAAAGTGATGATACAGTTCAAAAAGGTGCAAGAATAATCTTTGATCCTCTTGATTAACCAGAAAAATCGAAACTGCGAAGAGATTGAATGAATGGAGCTTGGGATTAACTAATAATTCTTAATGTGCACAAATCGAGAGTTAAAAGTTTAAAAGTCAATAACGGCGCCGGTCACGCCCAATGCATGCGGTTATCAGGGAAGGGAAGGAATGTTAGTTAGACAACCATTGTTACTAGAGACCGAATATACCTCCACAGTTTTCATGGAAAGGATATTGGGTTAGTGCAATAAGGTGGGATCCATGATATAATTACGCCTAACCGGATACGTGATATTACTCGAATATGTATTGCATGCCAAACGAGTGAGTTTCCGGTCCTATCGTTCGCTCCCGCATAAGCAAACGACACAATCGATAGATTAAACACTATTGAATCGATCACGCTACTCTTCCTTCGCACTGCGTGAACCGGACACGATTTATTCTTATTGTATCGCTCTTCCTTCAAGGGCAAGCGACACAACCGATGGACCAAACACTACTCAATCCAATCAAATGAAGGAGGTATTATAGAGTAAAGGCCATTCTTGACTAAACACATCTTGCCAAAAATGCCTAGGACGATGAAACTTGAAAGAACCGCCAATAAAGTAAAGAAGAGTTCATATCAGATGACCGGTTCGTTCACCACCTGGAAACGCAAAAAGTGATGACAATTATGAGAGCTAAAAACTTTTCGGAGAACTGAGCTGTTCAGGGTAACGGTGTATTCGAAGAACTGGCATTCGAGGAACTGGCGCTCAGAGAAACAACATTTGGAGACCCGACATTCTAAGAAAAGTAGCACAAGTAATTTAGCAAACTTTTAAGTGATTTAATCCAATAAGCATGCAAAATAAGACGTTAAATTTAATGTTGGATATGATTTAATTCAAGTGTACGATTAAATTTAAATTAAATCGACTTTTCAACATTTTTGTAGTGTTTAAACAAAATTCTTTGTTTCTTTTATTTGACAATATACAATACTTTTCAAAATCATCAAAAAGCAAACTTAACCATTGAAAGTATTGTGAACTTGAAATAAAGTTTGAATTATGTTGCAAACTTAGCCAAGATATCGCGATATTAGCTGGTAAACATGCATGCAATTCATTAATATTTTCTTTTTTCAAACGGCCAATACATTAAAAACTTTACATACTATGATATTTTTGAGAACAGCAAGCTTAAATTGGATTCACCAACCTTAAATTAGTGAATTTTGATGCTAGAGACTAACATTTGCTCCGGAGATTCTAATCTGTTTAGGGTAAGTGATCCATTAGTTGTGGGTGCTCCTATAGTAGCGGTAGTGCCATTTTCTCTGATATTATAACATCAGCCACCGAACCGACACTGCCCATTCACGTATTGGTTTGTTGATACACGGAATAGTTGAAAAGAGCGTTTAAATTGCCTTAAAACTGATGAAATATCATTAACATTACTAAAACTTTTCTTGCTAGTACCAATAGTTGCGGAAAAGTGTTCCTTTAGTGGAGGATCCGATAAGAAAACAACGGATACCGCAACTATAGGAACACAAATTTTAAAAAATACCGCTACTAAAGGAACAGTGTACCAATAGTGGAGGTATTAGTTTTCATTGACACACCGTGGGTTACTGTGATGAAATCATTTTTCTCATTAAATCAATGGTCGTTGCTTCCCGTTACATCATTAACATGTACATTAATTGCGCTTTTTAAATTTAGGCGGTTAAATGAAGTTCAATCGTGCTTAGTACCTCCACTATTAATACATCTACCCTATATAAAATAATTTTATTTTCATTTGAAAATAAAAACAAATTTTGAATTAACTTCTAGCAAGAAATTCTTAAAATGTCGTAATATTTGGTTTGTTTTTAAAAAAATATCGGAAAAATTCATTCAATTTGAAGAAAGAAAACAATATTTCGTTTATATTGGATACCGTGGAATTTCGCGCAATTTTGTTTCGAGCGCTTTTTATCGGAATCAATCAAAATACCGCATACCCTTAGCGCATTTTCCTCCGGTCAGTATGCATTTTCAATTTGCATTTCATTCACCTTGAAGAGCGTACAAACAAACAATCCGCCGCAAGCAGAGCACAGAGACACTTGGAAAGCACAATCACTGGGTTTCCCTTGACCGTGGCGGCGGTTTAATAAAAGCTTTCATCTACCTGCTTTGCTTACGGGCCCCCCAAAAATCGGCACCGTGAACTGACACGCTCTGGGCTCTCTGGGAGGGAAAGACCCATGAATGTCTTTGGCATTAGCAACGGCGACTGCGGGTACGCTTTTCCCGATGACTAATTAAGATTTGCTAAATTACTGTCATGTCCCGTGCAATCGCTGATGGGGTTGTTGGTCGATGGGATGGAAATTTTGGCGTGAAAGTAAAACAGACCAACCCCTCGGCGCTTAGGAGGGTCCTAATTTAGAAGAGGTTTGGATGATGCGAGTACATACAGTAGCTTACTGATTTTGACAACACTCACTCTGTGTACCCCCGGGTTAAGCAAGACCCGTTGTTGGAAACAATTTCTTCCCGATTTCGACAACACATTGAAAAAAAATGACTATCAAGTATTGTAACCTAACATATTGAAATAAAACAATTGGCAGTTTCCATGAAGACTGACGGCCAAATAAGTTTTTTTGCATTCTTACGTAATTAGGCTATAAATGGCTTTAGAGTTGCACTAAAAATTATGTAAAACTTTCACTTAAATTAAATTATTATCTCCTGTTTCTTTTATCAACAATTCCGACTGGAATTTATCAAACAGTTTATTGATATATTGTTCGGCAAAAAATATACGCATGAAGTTTTTGGACATATCTTCCGAAGTTTTCAGTAGCCTGTATATGAAATTATCAGAGACTTAGCTTGAACTGTGTTAGGTTGTCAGGTGTGCTTTTTAGATGGTTGGTGTACTCAGTACACAAAGTCTGCTTTTGGGTTAAAAGCTAAGCTGGACAGGTTTTAAGATATTTCCAGGTAATAGCTTCCTGAAGTTTTCAGAGGCAACAATGATATAAGTATAATCATATTGAAATAACCGATTTGGCCAACATCAAAGATTCACGGTTTTTTTTTTTTTCTAAAATCGGTAAGGGACTGTAATAATAGTGGTACGAACCGTGGGTATCTGGTTGGAATCCAAATGTGTGACGCGAAATTAAAGAAATTGGCCAGGACCCGAAGAAAGCCCCACTGACAGTGGATAAATTAGTAAGCATTTCACTTGTCGTTCGAAGCGGCTACTCCTCTTCGGTGGGCCACTCTCTGCGAAATACATCGGGCGTTAAAACTGGGCTAGATGTGCTGATTTGCCTGGTGGGCATCAGATATGCACAGCTGCTGCCTGAAATGCTCTAATTATCTTGTGAAAATGACTAGCCGATCTTTTTACGATCATCGGTCGCTATAAAACAGTATGGTTTGTTAGAAGTAATTTCCAGGGGAAATAAAATCATTTCTAAAAATACTTTTGAATGATCGAGTTATTAGATGGATGGATGAGTTTGAATGGTCGTTTCCTACTGCTTTCGATATTGCTAAATTTGAACAACGGTCGATATCGAAGTAGCAAAAAATCTTTTTATCTATGTATCATATAACAATCATTCCAGGCCTTCAGTTTTGGTTACGAAAACATCGGAACTCTCTTACATAAATTTACACAAAACAAGGCACTTCTGGACCAACGCTCCATGTGTGTTATTAAAATCAGGGTAAATTGTAGAATTATTTACTTGTTTTCCAGCTAAAAACGCTAATATAGTGAACACTACTTTTTCAAGTTGTATTTCATATGGTATGCTATCTTAACCATCTAATTCAATTTCCCTCGCCGTTGATTTACGGTACCGTAAACTTAGGGCAAAATCATCATTATCACTAAACTCACCAAATTTTAGTCCCCCGAGATTTAGGGCACAAATAGCCTTGGTTATCTTCCATTTATTTAGTTAACAATTAAACAGATAACACTGAATCAACAATTTCACGCCACAATACTCGTGGACGCATCTCTCCATCCTCGGTTCTGCCCCACGCTCGTCAAATTGACATTGACCACCTAGCTCGCTGCGCTTCTCGCCTTCTTGTACCAACCGACGAACTCGTCGACCACGTCGAGCGTATCCCAGTCTATCGTAACACTGTTACCTAGGCTAGCCCTGTCGTGTTCGGTCAAACCAGCTAGCATGTACATTGTCTTGAACGCATTCACCGCCAGTCCAACTTTTGCTGCCTCGCGTTCCAGGCTGGTGTACAGGTCCGCCACCTTTTGAGATGTTCGGCTGACAATATCCATATCATCTGCGAAGCAAACAAATTGACTGGATCTCGTTAAAATTGTACCCCGGCTGATAAGCCCGGCTCTCCACATAACACCTTCTAGCGCAATATTGAACAACAGGCACGAAAGTCCATCACCTTGGCGTAGTCCCCGGCGGGATCCAAACGAACTGGAATGTTCGCCTGAAACCTTCACACAAATTTGCACACCTCCCATCGTCGCTCTTATCAGTCTCGTGAGCTGGGAAAGCTGTTATCGTCCATGATTTTCCATAGCTCTACGCGGTCGATACTATCGTATGCCGCCTTGAAATCGATGAAATGGTGATGAAATGGATTTGCCGTACAGTATCTTCAGTGAGATCTGCAGTACAGTAAGATCTGGTCCGTTGTCGATCGGCCGTCCACGAAGCCGGCTTGTTAACTTTTCACAAACTCGTTTACTACAGGTTAATACAGGTTAATCTGGGATAATACTTTGTAGGCATATTACCCCTTCCTTCCAGTCCTCCGGTAACTGATCCGTTTCCCAGATTGTGCCTATCAGCCGGTGCAGACAAATGGCCATCCTCTCCGGGCCCATCTTTATGAGTTCAGCTTCGATACCATCCTTACCAGCAGCTTTGTTGTTCTTGAGCTGGTGAATGGCATCCTCAATCTCCCTCAAAGTAGGGGCTGATTGGTTTCCATCCTCCGCAGTACCGACGAAGGCATTTCCTCCGTTGTCTCGACCTCTCAGCGCCATTCAGATGTTCGTCGAAGTGCTGCTTCCACCTTTCGATCACCTCACGCTCGTCCGTCAAAATGCTCCCATCCTTATCCCTGCACATCGCGGCTTGCTTCACGAAGCCGGTGCGGGATGCGTTGAGCTTCTGATAGAACTTACGCGTTTCTTGAGACCGGCACAGCTGTTCCATCTCCTTGCACTCCGTCTCCTCCAGGCAACGTTTTTTCTCCCGAAAGAGGCGGGTCTGCTGTTGCCGCTCCACGTTCTGCCGGGTCCCTTGCTGCAGCATGACCGCCCGCGCTGCATTCTTCTCCTCCAGAATCTGCCTACATTCCTCGTCGAACCAGTCGTTCCGTCGACTCCGTCCCACATACCCGACGTTGCTCCCAGCTGCATTGTTGATGACTGCCTTCACTGTTCTCCAGTAGTCCTCAAGAGGGGCTTCATCCAGCTCACCCTCTTCGGGTAATGCAGCCTCGAGGTGCTGCGCGTATGCCGCTGCGACATCCGGCTGCTTGAGCGCTCTAGGTCATATCGGGTCGGCCGTCAATACCATACGTTGTTAACGACGGAGAGTTTTGGGCGCAGTTTGACCATCATCAGATAGCGGTCAGAGTCAATGTTAGCGCCACGATAGGTCCTGACGTCGATAATGTCGGAGAAGTGCCGAGCATCAGTCAGAACGTGGTCGATTTGCGATTCTGTCTGCTGTGGTGACCTCCAGGTGTATCGGTATGGAAGGCTGTGCTGGTAGTAGGTGCTACGAATGATGATATTCTTGGAGGCGGCGAAATCAATTAGTCGTAGGCCGTATTCGTTTGTCAGCCGGTGGGCGCTTAACTTTCCAATAGTTGGTCTGAATTCCTCCTCCTGGCCAACCTGAGCGCTTAGATCTCCTATGATGATTTTGACGTCGTGGCTTGGGCAGCTGTCGTACTCACGTTCGAGCTGCGCGTAAAAGGTGTCTTTATCATCATCAGTGCTTCCGGAGTGAGGGATGTGCACGTTTATTATGCTGAAGTTGAAGAAGCGGCTCAAAGCTCAACCTGCACATTCTCTCATTGATCGGCTACTACCCGATCACGCGCCTCTGCATATTACCCATCACTTTAAAAGCTGTTCCCAGTTTGTGTGTTTTGCCGCAGCTCTGGTAGATGGTATGGTTACCTCTAAACGTTCGCACCATTGATCCCTTCCAACACACTTCCTGCAACGCTACGATACCAAATCCGCGCTCCTTCAGCATCGGCGAGTATGCGTGTGCTCCCGATGCAGTTGAGAGATTTACAGTTCTACGTACCGAGCTTCTAATCGCTAGTCTCTTTACGTCGCTGTGGTCTTCACCGATTGTCCCGGTTCGTATTCATTGCTAGATTTTTATACGGCTGGCTGGCAGGGCCTGGCACCAATCTCCTAGATTTCGAAGGACCATTCCCCCTAAATGTTCGGAGAACCATAGTGCGCAGGTCAGGTGAAGATTATTCGAAGCCAAACTTCGAATTTTCAAGAGCACGGATCTGGAGAACCAAACATCCGTTTAAGCTGAAAATAATCGATTGGTCACTAGCTGGTGGTGGTGGTAATATGAGTCGAGATTGGATAATTATGAAAACAGTTGAATAGTCAGAGTTAAAATCTTTGATATCATTCAACTCTTGTATAGTTCTATAAATAACAAGAACCACAGTTGGAAAACACTTAATTTCACGCAAAAGTTGAAAGAAAAAAGTGTGGATCGATTATTTGATTGATTCGTTTATTATCGCAATTATATATTATTGGAATCATCCGGATAATCAACTCAGATCTGCAAAAAATATTTTTTGCAATTTCTCATCGTAATAGGCTGTTTTTCATCACGCCAATCTGTCATGAAACGGCCTATTTTCCTGCACTGAAGTATACAGAGTGGTAATAGTCATTACCTTACTGAAACCAGTGCTGTAATGATCCATTACGCAACGCTTTCTCATTACGCAACTGTTTTGAGTTGCGTAATGAATCATTACATAACAATTTTTCAGAAATTGTAGAATGATGGTGAATGCATTCCTATATGATTTCTGATACCCTCAAGTTGTCTTCCACGAAATTGCAAAAAATGTTGTACGTAACTCGTTGCAGAACTCGATTTTTACAGCACTCGTCGTAATTACCCTACTCGGCGAGCCTCGTAGGATAAACTTACAACTCGTGCTGTAAAAATCATCATTCTGCAACTTGTTCCGTAAACTACTATTTGCAATTTCTCATCGTAATAGGCTGATTTTCATTACGCCAATCTGTCATGAAACGACCTACTTTCCAGCACTGAAGTATGCAGTGCTGGAATAGTCATTACGCAACTGAAACCAATGCTGTAATGATTCATTACGCAACGCTTTCTCATTACGCAACTGTTTTGAGTTGCGTAATGAATCATTACACAACAATTTTTCAGAAATTGTTAAATTATGATGAATGCATTCTGATATTATTTCAAATACCCTCAAGTGGTCTTCTACGAAATTGCAAAAAATGTTGTACGTAACTCGTTGCAGAACTCGATTTTTACAGCACTGGTCGTAATTATAATAAATTTACGACTCGTGCTGTATTAATCATCATTCTGCAACATGTTCCGTAAACTACTATTAGGGTAACTGGGGGTAAAACGCGCCCCCTAAGGAAGGAAGCGTTTTAAGCTATGAAGAACATTATTATGAGCCTTTTTTTGTTCATTATCTCATAGACAAACATGTTTTCTATCAAATAGTAGATCCAGCCATCCATTTTATTTTTTCTGGAGTTAATGGGTGATATGAATAAAAAACATTGAACTTTACTACATGTAGCATCTACTCAAAAACAAAATCCACAAAGTTTACTACACTTTTGGTATGAATAAAAAACTTTTCGAACATGTAGTACTTACTACTTTCGAACATGAGCGGTGACTGAAGCTGCACGTTAAGAAATTTCCATTCAGAATGCAGAGTGATTCTGCACGTAAAGAACAATCTATTCAGAGTGGCGCTTAACATTAATACAATCACGCATATGAAGGAAATGCATGGAATCTAATCGATTAAGCGACAATTTGCACACAATCATGAAGGTGCTGTAATTTGACAATATTTGTAGTGTAATTTTGCGATTAGTCTGGTATTCTCTTTATGTCTATGATTTTATGATGATGGTAAGGTACCCCGGAGCAAGTGAGAATCCGGGGTAAGTGGGACCTTTCGTCATAGCTCAACATGGAAAAGTTTTTCATGGGGATATTCTTCTAGAAAGTTGAAGATACAATGACAAGGAATGTATTTAGTACTTAACATATTGTTATTTTTATTACCATGTGGTTCATGTAACAGTTGTCAGTTCAGCGCCATTTTCAACTTGCATGACAAATTGTGACACGTTTCACGTCTTGCATTGCCTTGCAAAAATAAATGTGTTTTCAATAGAGTTTCCATCTGTAAGCTATAATTTTTAGTATTATTACAAGTTGCTAACGATAAACCAGTATTTTGTTTTCATTTCATATGATATTTTTGATGGTCTATCTTACCCCAAAATATATTTGTAAGGTACCGCGGGGCAAGTGGGTAAATGGGGTAAGTGAAAACAATTGATATATTTTACTGAATATGTGAATTAACGTTTTAAACTCATGCGTAAACCTTTAAGGTCATTGAGAACATTACGATAGGTAAGAGATTTCTGAGATTTTTCAGCCATTATTGCATAATAGAGTGAAAAATTGTTAACCTGTCAACTGTTACTCCATAACAAGTTGGCGGCGTACAATCTTATTTTAATATTTTCAGTGGAAAAAAAGTTGCGGAAAATAATTTCCTGTACCACTTCTTAGTTGTCCTCTGTGACAGTTTCAAACTGCAATAAAAAAAGTTTTAGAATTAATTCGACGTAGACTTGAAAATAACTAAATTTAAACACCGTCAATTTTCTTATCAGGTGGGGCAAGTGAAAAGTTTATCATTAGAGATTGAATTTGTGTTATCTCTTTAAGTAGCCATAAGTAAACATGGTTCGCAATTATCATAGAAAAACATAACGTGCTGATAATTCAAGAAACACTATACTCAAGCGTTAAAAGCTAGTAGAAATCATGGAAATTCTCTAAAAGATGTTGCCAAATATTACAATAGCAATATGTCTACTTCGGGCAGCCAATTAAAAGGAAGACGTTGACTGAAAAGTTGCAATATTAGAGAACACACGGAAATCTCGTAGAATGTCTATGTAAAGCTAGTTCAAAACATAAAAATGGGGTATAGGTCTACCCACATAAAAAAGACCCTAAATACGTTATTGAAGGATTCCGTTTGATTTCTCCTGAAGAGAGTTATCCGACGTCATATCCGACTTTCTTAAAAACAAATAACGAGCGGTGGAAATTCTACAGAGCAGAAATGCAATTGCTGTCCTATAATGTAAGAACTAACATTGGAAATGTTGCAGTTATAATGTTGTCGAATCATTTCAACTAACATAACTGAACAGAAAAAAATTGAAGTGAACAGTATAACATTTTCTTTGTTTACATGTAACTTATGTTATTGTTCATTGGGAAGCCTTAACAAGTGTTAAAGCTAATAGAAATCGTGAATGTAACTATTTGTTTTTGAATTTATTGTTCAAAACGGTAAACTTTTCACTTGCCCCACTTTTGGGGCAAGTGAAAAGTAAGGAGACATTTTTCAAAAACTTTTTCTGTATTTTTTTCTTCAATTTTTCATAAAAATCAATTTCAGCATGCTGCTTATATATGGTGGAAGTCAAGCTAAAAAATATACACAACCTCATTTGTTTCAATTTAAAGTCTCTAGAATTGGAAGAATCTCAACTATGCGAATTCCGTTACCCACTTGCCCCACGGTACCTTACCTGGGGTAAGTGGGACCTATCAAAACAAAAACCAGAATCAAAACTTTTCCTACACGTTTCATACATTTTGCTAGAGAGTAGCACTAAAACATTCAGACAAATGATTTTTATCAAAAAAGATCAACCTCAAATTACGTAATTGCATAATCTCCCTCTTATGTGTGTTATTATTCTTTTTTTTAATTTTTTTTTTTATTTTTGAAATACGACTTCAAAATTGAATAAACACACAGCTGAAATTTGAAATGTATCATGAGAACGATTACTTTTTTATGTTATTTGAACTTTATTTGTTATTTCTACCAAAGTGATGGAAAACAATTCCATCTCATAAGGTGGGGCCCAGATAGCCGTAGCGGTAAACGCGCAGCTATTCAGCAAGACCAAGCTGAGGGTCGTGGGTTCGAATCCCACCGGTCGAGGATCTTTTCGGGTTGGAAATGTTCTCGACTTCCCAGGGCATAGAGTATCTTCGTACCTGCCACACGATATACGCATGCAAAAATGGTCATTGGCATAGTAAGCTCTCAGTTAATAACTGTGGAAGTGCTCATAAGAACACTAAGCTGAGAAGCAGGCTCTGTCCCAGTGGGGACGTAACGCCAGAAAAGAAGAAGAAGAAGGTGGTTTTCTGCCATGCATATAAATAATAACAAAACATATTTATAATTTTGTCAATTATTGATTGTTTATGTGTTACATTTTAATTAAAAACTTATAAATGATATATTTTGAACATGTTCAATTCCTCTTTACGCTTTTATTGAGGAATTTTCAGTTAATATTAAATGTGAGGTGACATACTATTAAATAAAGGGTTTCCTCCTAAAACGTAACGTATTTTATGGTTGATCCCTTATGTACATCAAATGTGTACTTAAAATTAAAAATCTATGACTTATCAATCCTATTATTGTAATGGTTGACTTACTGATGTGGATTGACGTATGATACTGGATGTGTCCCACTTGCCCCGTTTAGCGAGGTAACTGCGTCCAATGACTCATTCTAAAACTTTCTTCCAAAGTTATCACAATTTCGAAATTATTCGATTAGTTTAATGCACACACCAGCAAATATCTTGCCAAAACGTGATTGTGTTGTTGGATTTGAAAAATATTGACATTTGAAAATTTTATTGAACAATTTGTTTGAACTATCGTTTTTTTCGTTCCCACTTGCCCCGCGGTACCTTACATCAAAGAATTTTCTGGGTGGTTTTCGGTCTTCGCCAACGCCAATTTTTTTTTTTTTATATTAGCTTAACATCTATGAGGAGATCTTGAGATTACAACTATCAAATTAGGAACCACATATTTTCTAGCAACAGTACTGAGATTCTGGTGAGATTGCGGTAGATTTTTGATGCTCCCCGTTTGTGTTCTTAACAGCATGTTGAATTTCGGAAGTTCTAAGTGTTTCTGTGATATTCTCGTTATTTTGGTGGTGTTTCTGATAGTATCCTTGGAATTTCTAGAACTTCGAATGTAGAGATTTTTATGGGAATTGTAGTGATTCCATTGGTAGTCGTTAGAATTCAATGAGGATCTCCCCTAAAACACCTGGGTCACCTTTGAAATAATTAAAATTCTTATCGATTTCACAAAAAATCCCATTGAAATCTTTAAAATATTTACCGACATTCAAAAGGTTTATATTAAAGCTTTGCTTTGAAATTCCAACGGAGCTGGACATCCGACATCCCTATCGGAATCCCAAAGTTCCTACAGGAATTCCGGAATTCCAAAGGAAATCTGATAATCTGAGATGTCAGTATTTACACGTAAAATTCAGAGTTACATTATAAATATATGAATTCCTACCAACATCCTAAAATTCCTAGCAAATAACATAATTATCGTAATGCCAGAATTCACACGGATATTACAAATTGCTACTGCCGGTAATCATACCGGAATCTCAGCATTGGTGGGGCGAATGTTTTCGTAACCTCAAAATTCCTAAGCAAAACTCAAAATACCTTCCGAAATATCAAAACTTATATCGTTTTCCCATGATTTTTACTCAAAAGTAAATTATTCCATTCAATTCCGCAATCTCAAAGCATGTGTAGCAACCTCTGAAGCTAACTACCAGTAGCTTTGTAGTAAATGCTACCTTTATTCATATCAATGCGTTGTTTGTAGTATGTCCGAAAGGTGTAGAAAGGAAAATGACACAAACATGTTCCACTCGTGTTCCACATATAGCGTTTACTACCGAGAATGTAGTAAACTCAACTTTACTACATTTTATTCATACGGCCCAATAAGTTAATTTTTTGCTGGGTAAAACGCGCCATCTGATCTCGGCGTTAGTCGTTCGCGCGCACGCATGCGCACTCATGCTTGCAAATACGTTGCATACATAAGGGCGTTTGATCAGATGTTATTGTTCGATTATAGTATACATGCTGATTCGAAAAATATGGATTTGTAAGGTTCAAATTGCCACGTAACTACAGCTTGGCGTTACGTTTGCTGGAATTTGAATTCAAACGGCTGTTTTGGTGTTATGGAATAGGTGTGCCCCACGAGTTGATTAAAGTTTAAGTCCTTCGATACGCTTTTTAAGGTTAAATTCAACACTTTTTCCGCATGGAATACAAACTATGGGAGTGCACAAGTCGATTCTCGGTGATAGTTTCAAAAGTTTTGTTGTTTATCGGCCTGAAAAATTATCTAGAAAATAACACAAAATTACAACGAAAACAGCGAAAAAAGTTTTTTCGAGTTTTTTACGATTTTTTCCAGGAAAACACTTTAAAATAAATATAGAAAAGCATTTTAATACATTTTCTTTTATCTCGGGTGAAAAACAGCGTCTCAAAGCACGTCTTTTGTTCAAAACAAGGGTGGCGCGTTTTACCCCAACGGCGCATTTTACACCCAGTTGCCCTACATTGAATTGTGAAGTTTCGTTGCCAATCAATCTTACCTGGTTATTGCTGGACTGATTACAAAAGTAGAATCAGACCTCTAGATCACCTAGATCTGTCACCTGATCGTCCCAACTCGTACGCTGTGCTTTAACACTCATTGTTCCAACGTAGGTCGACGCAAACAATAATTTTGTAAAATTATTGTCCGTTAGTCTTGCAACATACCGAGCAATCCCTTCCGGTTCTCGCCGCCTTCAAGATATTGGCTTCGTCGTAGAACCTGACGAAATTCATGGTTCATGATGGCGAAGTTCATGGCGATCGCAGTGCCTTGTGGAGGCACGATTTCCTCTGATCAAGCGTCTACATCAGGGCTGCCCAACGTACGGCCCGCGGGCCGCATCCGGCCCGCGACCTTATTTTGTGCGGCCCGCGAAGGGTTCAAAGATATTTCTCATATTTGGCCCGTTGGCTATTATACCAACCCGAGGTTAAATAGAGCATACCAAGACTAACCATTTCAATTTGCAATTTAGTTTCAAGCTAACATTTTAGCTCGGAAACTGTTTATTTTGTGAATGATTTGAGTTCAAAATTTTAGAATCTGGGCATTTTGAAGCTAGATTTAAGCACTGCCGATTGCAGTTTTTATAAAGGTTAAATTTATTCTACTTATAAATCTGACTTGAGATAATGATTTGAGGTTCATTATGAGAGAAAACACAAATATCAGATTAATATTATTGTGATTACAACAAAAATGTCATTGTCAAAAGGATAAATTTTCAAACAAAATTTTACTAAATCATGGCTCAAATTTTCACAGAAATTTGAAAGTAAATTTTACCAACAGCTGGGCGTGATTTAAAACGTAATTTTCTAAAATCCTGGGAAAGGTTACCATATAACACCATGTAGGATTTTGACAGAATCTTAAGCGAAAAAATGATAGAGTATTGAGCAGGTTTGTTTTTATATACTGGTAAGTATTCACAACGTTTTCAAGAAAGGATTCCGGAATGATTATTGGGTGAGATTCTGAAGGAATCATAGACACGATTCTTGTAAAATCCTGAAACTTCCTACTACTAGGCCGGGTTCTGGAAGAATTCGGAGTATGATTTTATAAAATCTTGGGCATTTTTCTCACAGGGTTTTTAATTTCTGGTGTACTCAGATCTATCAAAATATGCTGGAATTTATTTCATAATTTTGAAATGGGCTTTTACAATATCTAGCGGGATTGTTTTTCGGTTTTTCCAAATGAAATTTGTTTCGTTGAACTTCGTTTACTGACTTTTGTCATATTCACTGTGTTTATTTTATGAGAACATAACGAGTGATAAAAAAAAATTTGGAACTTAAGGCGAAAATACATCGAAGCTAAGCCTCGAATTTTCAACAGCACAAATATAGGGAACTAAACAACCATTCAAGCTGAAAATTTGGTCGAATCGTCATCAGCTGGTGGTGACCAGTCGATCAAAATTACAGCGAACGATTGTCTAGTTTTCTAGTTTGTGCTTTTGAAAATCCGATGTTTGGTTTTGTCAGACTTCATGCATATATTTGAACGTACAAAAATGTGGCCCGCCACACAATTTTTTTTCTGCGATTTGGCGCGCGGTTCAAAAAGGTTGGGCAGGCCTGGTCTACATATTTCACGAATAACGTTGTTTTCAGTCATTAACGAGGTTTTAAGGTAAACGAACTCATCAACCACCTCGAAAGTATCCCCGTCTATCATAAAATTGTTCCCTAGGCGAGCGCTGTCGCTCTCGATTCCGTCTACCAGCAAGTGCTCTTTTTTGACGCATTTACCACCAATCCAATTTTTTCGCATAACCCTTCAGACCATTTCAAGTGTCAGTATCACAAAGCAAACAAATTTGCTGGATCTTTTGAAAATCGTGTGTCTGTTGCTAAACCAGATTCTCCGCATGACACCTTCTAGCACAATATTGAAAGAGACCTTTCTTTGACATCGATGGTTAAGAAGTTTTCTACAGCGGGCTCCATTTGAAATGACTTTTTTAGGTGCAAAGTCCTCATCAAAATTAACAAGTTTGATTCTAAAAAAATTGCATTGAACCATATCATTTCGGAATCATTAATTTTTCCGCTTAGATATCTCACTATATGCGTGTTGTGATCTTACCAGCCAAAATAAGCTTTGGTATCGGAGTAACGAAAAAATACAAAAAAGCGTACCGCGTCTTAAGACGGGATTGGGTATCGAAGAATTGAATCGAACAAATTCGAAGCCAATGTAGAAAAAAGTATAATTTTCGTAATTATGTTGCTACACATTTCTCGGGCTACAACTACTATACTCCATGCTAGCGCCGCAGAAATACCACTGTTTCGCTGTCAGTTCAGACTGGATTGCTGGTACCACATCACTAGTCTCAGCTGTGATCAACAATGCATCAATGCTAATTGCAGAGCATGCGCGCAAGAACTCAAGCAAGCACAAGTTCAACTCGGCTCTGATTAGCCTGTCTAAATGGTGCCTTGTGCGCAACGCTATCTCCATACGTCTGCTGCGGAATAAAAGACCCGAGATGACGGTAATGATGGAGGAAAAATGGGCATCCAACAGCGTCCAATTTTGCCATTTTTGCTGTCATATGTACATTAGGGTGGTTCAAATTACAAAAAAGTTGTGAGATTCCATCTCCCATATCTTCTTTGTAATTCTTGTGATAAAAGTAGAGTTTTGTCGAATCTTCATCTATTCTGTTGAAGATTTAAATGTGACCAAAAGATATTAAAGTTCTATATGAAAATTTTATATGCAGAAACTGAATTAGTATTCTTAACATCGGCAGAATTGTTGTATTCATGTTGATGCTGGCATAAATCTTAAACCATATTATGTAAGCTCAACTGAAGACAGTGGCTGAAGAAACAACTACATTTTGAGCTTATTTTGTTTGAGATATTTGCGTGGTTAGAACACACGCCTCTCAGCCCGATGACCTGGGATCGAATTCCATCCCCTATATACTCACTTATGACGTGAGATTTAAAGTGACGACTTCCTTCGGAAGAAATACATTTCTCCGTAGTTATTTTCATATAAACCTACATCGTCTTTAGGTCACCTTTAAAGCACCACCGGAAATGCAAAAAAAATCACAGAACACTATTTTTTGGTGAGGATGATAATAAAGGTATTGGAGATTGGATTTTAAAACTTTTATGAATTTTGAACCACCCTAATGCACACACGTTCAAAGCAGCACCGTTTGTTGGCACCCTTTTGCAGAGGCTAATAATGATGGGTTACTTTTCCCATCTGTACGAGAATGATGGGTCAGATAAAGTTCAAACTCGTTGATTGATAACGGTTCAATTTAATGCAGGTAAGGAGAGATAATTTTGACCGTATCATTTTCGACATTTTACCGTTACGCGCACAATTACGTTGACATTTTGCGTGAATTGCTTCAGCAATTGGACAAGGTAAAATGTACGAGATTGCTTGCGTGGTGATGTACGGACCATTCAACAAAATTTAAGTTCTTTAGTCAATTGTGACATGCCGAGCAGAATCATAAAGAGAGCGATTAAAATTACTGAGCGGTAAAATTCCATAGATAATAAGCGTGCACGAGTAGCAGCAGAGAGTTTGTCTCATAAAAATGAGTGGAACAAAACCATAACGGTACGAAGGCACATGTACTTGGCATTTAATTTTAGAAGGCATGTGGTAGGTACTTGGCAACAAGAACGTAATGATGATGTTCGGTAATTGCTTGACAGTAGGTCGAGTGGAAGAATTTCATTCGCGAAGTGCTTTTGAATCTTGACGCACATTTTAACCTCTTTATACGACCGTTCCTTTTGCGACGGTTCGATACATGATACATATTTCTGTCGTTAGATGGCAACGCTGTTCCATCAAATTCAACACATTGTTTAAAATATGAAACCACAACAAGAAAGCAGAGTTGGATGTGTGAAGATAAAGTGAAGAGAACAGCTGCTAATCAGAGCCGTAATAAATACAAATAAATTTAATTGATAGCTGGCAACACCAACCATTTTTCAATATTGCCTAATATATTGGATTTGTATGATCACATACAGACTCAAAGAGGTTGGAGTGTATTTAGTGATGGTTTTTTGTAACTCCTTAAAGGCATTTAACTTTATCCGATTGATTACAAAACAGCATTTTCAAACATAAACGAAATATTATCCAACGATATCCAAACCGTCCCAAATTGGTTCAGCCGTCCGATAACGCAATCTTTGATATGATCCACCCCCGGAAAAAAGGCATGTCGAAAGACTCGACGCAATCGCGATTCATCCTACATGCTGCAGCCCGAAGAAGAATCGCAAAACAAGTTATCTTTTACTTCCACCCAATCAATTGAATTACATATATACATATCGACATAAATGCTGCCGCCGCCGCCGCCGCCATCGTCATAAAGAGCAATCAATTAGTGAATCCGTTATCGCACTCTTATGGCGGCTAATTGAAGGAAGCTTGGTTTATAGCAATTGAGATTTAAATAACCGGGCGGTGCCTTTGAGGGGCGATTGCGAGGTGTGAAGAGTGAGCACACATCATCTTGACGAGTTCAATTTGAATAGAGGTGTGTTTAATTGAATTGTATGCAACGAGTAGTAATCTGCCATTTTGAGTAAATTTTAATTGCAGGCTATTTCGGCGACGCCCACTTTTGGAAACGAAGTATAATGCTTCATGGTGTCAGATTGTAGGCTTGATAAGGTAGTTTGTTTGAAAAAATCCCACAAAAATTAATTTAATCAGATACACCATGCAATTATCACTTCACTCGCTTGTGTAATAAAGCGTTGTGTGTGTTTTTTTTTTAATTCTGGCCACCCCTTGTGATGCATAGCCCCACGTGAAAAAATTTCTTCAAGGATCATTCCTTTGACCAGTTGAGAGATCACTTTTTTATATCCTTCTTTAATTGATTTTCATTTTCAATTTAATCGCAACCTTAAAATCATCCGATAGTAAATAAAAAGCGTATACAGCAAAAAAAATCGATATTTTGTGAGAGTTTTAGGATTTACGTGAGTAGAACATTATACGGAGTCACAATAATGGACAGGTGTTACATGCAGCAATATAATTATTAAATGTACTCTGTGAGCAAGAAGGTTGAAATCCCCTGTCTTAATGAATTAATCCCTCTATTAGCAGCTTAACTTTTCCACATCGCGATAACTTTTTCGATGTTCATTATTTTTGCACCATTTACTTAAAGTTCTAAAAAAAAACTCGTTTTCTTACTATGTCGAATTTAATAACTGGTCGCCTGGACCTGAAGAGATTCCAAAATTCCTTGTGGACCGACGCGAAGCCATAACTCACTTTGAATCCTAGGCTATAGATTTTTTCTCGTGTTTGGTAATACAATTTTCGAAACAATACTTTGGTGAGAGTTCGTTGTGAAAAAATGAAGTGATTTGGTGCAACCGTTTTTGAGGATTGTGCTACTTTTCCCCGAACGCCAGTTCCCCGAATGACCCGTTACTTTCAAAAAGTGCTGAAGTTCAAAAAGGTGCAAGAATAGTCTTCAGTGGTAGGTTGATCAATTAGAAAGAAAGACTTGTGGGCAGTCCTGAATATCGAGGAATCGATCATCATGCCTAGACTCACACGAGCTATATACTGTAATGGTTACCGTTGTATCTGTCGTAGTCCAGGGTTGACTATCAACTTGGTTGGCGGAAGAATCAGTGGCAATACAGGGACGGATGAATGCACTTAATCCGACGGACGTGATCAACAGTGCTACCGAACTATAATCATAATAAGGTTTGATCGTTCTCGACTAAAAACATATTGCCAAAACTACTGCTTTTTGGGGAAACGGGGGACTCAGGGAACTGGCATTCGGAGAACTGGTGTTCGGGGAAACGACATTCGAGGAACTGACATTCGGGAAAAATAGCTCATCTTTTTTTGAGATATGAGCTTTTATGTTTGTGGTACCACTGTAGTCGCAGGAGGACCTTTGAAAACTTCACAAAACATCATATTCTTATTTTAAGATATCTTGGAGAAGACTCAACAGATTTGTCTGTTTTTTTTAAGAGAAGCTCCTTATTATCTATTATTGTATAGCCCATATTTTATTTTGTTGATTAAGTTAAATTAAATTAAATGAATTAAATTCTATGAACCGTCGTTGGGGGTGACAATGGGTTAAAAAGGGATATGTGGGATTTATTTTTTGAATGACCATCGCAATTTAACTCCAATAAACTTCAAATTTGGTGTGTATGTACTTTGATGGTACATTAACAACTGTTCAAAAAATTAAAGACAAATATTTATTCACAGCGGCACCACAAGTGAATAAAAAATGACCCAATCTCACCCCATAGAGGGGGTGACATTGGGTCACTGTAATTAAAATAACTTGTTTTTGAGAATATGATTTCAAAACCATTCACAACTGAAAAATATTGATAAAACACGATGCAAACAAGACAAAAAGATATCTAAGATGTTTCACAAGTATGATAAACCCACTTAAAAGAAAGATTATACAGAAAATTGAAGAGTTATGAAAAAAAATAAGTAAACCAAACATTTATCGTCAAGTTTACATAAATTTTCTTGGTTTTTCCCTCAAATTGTCTTCAAAGTCTCATCCCCATTGCTATAAAGCCCATTCAGTTTCCCCAAAGATGTACTGAAACAGTGATTATTTTAAACCTTCGCAAATAGTTAAATTTCGATGCGACATTCCACGATCAATAAATTTCAGGCAGAAGTTGACGTCATAATCCCAGTATTTCAGCGATCCAACTCATTTTTACTTCCGTGAGATGTTTCTATTATATGAAAACACTGATAAATAATCAAATTTAGAAAAAAACACCCTTTTGATAAACATTTACGAAGTTGTTGCGCACGAAAAACAGTTGCTGGTTTGAGAAGTTGTCAAAATGCGTTATATTGTTATTCAATGCACGGAATACTCAAGTAGACTTGTTTGATGTTTCAGAGATGCTGTATATAGAAAGAATAAACACATCATAATGAAAAAAGAGAACACCCGGCACCGTAAAATGTCAAAAAAGTGGACTTGGAATTTAATTTACTATCGTTCTTGCCTGACCCAATCTCACCCCCATTTTCCATGTTTTAGACATCGTACCGAAAAAAATGATTTTTTTGTGGGAAAATCAAACAGATTCCAGAAAATACCTGTGATGTGTAATGAAAAGACTTTCAACATTCTACTAATACAACGATAGAGGCTAGAGTACATGCGTGATACTTTGTACAGCAGAAATTTAATGTTGTAAATTTTATCTAGTTTCAACATGCAAGTTTATTGATGTAGTAAACAAAAACTACTATTTTTAAAAATGTATATTGTTATGAATTATGTGTAATAATATGTTCCCTAACATATGAATCATTAATTTTAGTAATATCGGCTGAAATATTTCACAAAACATATTTTTCCGTTTTGACCCAATCTCACCCCCTAGACCCATTGTCACCCCCATCGACGGAACTTCAAAATAAACAACTTCTAAACTATAACTTTGTATATTATTATGTTACAATCACTATATAAAAATCATATTATTCATTCATCAAAGTTGTATTCGTCGACACTATCACTAATATTATTTTTTTTTTTCGAGTTGAAACATTTTTTTTTCAAAATACCATGTTTATTTTGAGTTTCATATTACGTTAAGTAAACATGCCAAGTTTCATAAAATTCCATGCATTTTTAGTATACCTATAAGCAGTTTAATTGATCTTGTATTTAAAAAAACATAAGTGGTTATTTTGTTCCACTTCCCCCCAAACTCTCTGGGCAAGGGGGTTGCGGTACTCGCAAAATATCTTACGTTCAAACACCACCCCGAAAAAAATAATTTCGAAAATTTTTGAAACGGCATGTCTGGATTACACCTCAAATGAAATCCCATGAGTTGCCCTTCAAAACGTCATATTTAGTTTTTTGACCTAGTTCGGTTTGCAAGAAAAAAAATCGATTTGAAAATCACTAAATTTTTTATGAAAAATATGGTTTTCTCGATTTGAAGTATTTTTGAAATTAATATACCATGCTGACCTTAAAATTTACATAGCGTAGGGTAATCATGCCAAATTTCAAAATGATTCGTGCACTTTTACTAAAGTTATATCAGTTTTTGTGATTTTGCATGTTTAGTGACATGAAATCATTGGGAGTCATTTTGTCCCAATTCCCTCTAATATAAAAATCTAAAATTTTGCAAAATATCTTCTTATATAGAACGATCCTTGAAAATTTCAGCCTGATCAGATAACATCAATACAACTTCTCTTGGATGGGGGTTGCGGTTCTCGCGAACTGGCTCCTAACTAAAAACAATATGACGGCCAAATAAATTACAAATCAGGAATGTCATTCCTCCAAAGAACAGCGGAATATCCTAATCTTGGATTTTTTTGTGGTAAAAAATTGATGCTGCTGGTAGAGGTGTTAAGAAGAACTCATAAGAAATCTTGGACAGCATTTTTACAGACTCCAACACATGATTTTAAATGGAATCTTGGGAACAATTTTGTCGGAATACTCCGGAATGGACTGGCCCTTAAACAAAAAAGTTGTAAAACTCAACGGGGTAAGAAAAACGCTCTCTCAAAATTTCAAATCAATTGGTTGCTCCACCAGCTGGCGCATTAGATTTGAAGTTTGTATGGGATATTCGTCTCAAATACATTGAAAATTGATCCTATGTCACTGTCTCGTTACGTATACTAATTATTCGAATGAGCTCAGAATGACAAATACATTAGTTGATACCCTAATGAACATAATTGCAGAAGGTTGTATCTGGATTTAATCTCATTTTCATTACTCTTTCAGTTGTTGTAATTTAGGCTTAGATCAGCACTCTCGTACAGTCACTTATGCATGCGACATGTGCCTCAGCTCGCCCAGCGTCACAGGTGGCTATGATGCGCTTAGTGGCTACTTCCAAGCTATGTTGAAGAAATACAAGCAGTATTGCATAATATACTTCAGATGGTTAAAACACCAACTTTATTAATTTTGATCATGGTACAATCTTCTACAATATTCTTCGCTATTACATCAAGTAGTGTTTTTGACATTCTGGGTCCAATTGAACGTGATCATCAATTTTCCTGAACCAAACAGTAGATGATGTACTGTTGCTCATGTGTTTGAGCTGAAAATCCCATATTAACTTCAATTCAAATGCGCCAGCTCATGGAACGACCAAATGAGCTGAATTTTTCAGAAAGGCTTCCTCTTACCCCAAGAAGCAATCCTGGGGGGTGCCCCGTGGAATCATACAACTTTATTTTTCTCCCATACTGAGCTGGGCCAGTCTAGTGTACAGAGTGCACAAACATTTCCCTTGGCCTAAGATCCTTATCTCACCGGAACCACCTTACGGTAATTCTTCAGGGCGGGGCCAGGGCATATAGCACTAGTATCAGAAGTCCGGGCTAGTTTTTTTTAGCAAAATTTAGGACATAATTCTTACGTACTAAAGCTGGATTTTGGCTGAACTCTATGTTTTATTATTATAAAAAGTTTAAGTTCATTCTCAGAGCTGAGCTGAGCTGAATTTTTAAATTATTCCAATTAAATTCTGATTTCAAGATTTTAGAGAATTCAGGGCAATTCTGGACTGCATCTTGGGAAGTATTCACACAGAATCATGAGTAAGACGCTCTGCCACATTTTTTTTTTTCCAATTTCTTAAGAAGGAACTTGCTTCACCGATTGATTTTTGTTTGATTTTACAGAAATGTCTCAATTACCGTAATCCGGGGGAACACTGATCATTTTTTTTAATATTTCTTAAATATTTCGTTTGAAAATGCAAGTATTGCAAATTTTATATTCTTAAAACAAGTACTGCTACCCATAGCTCGTGACTATATACTGCATTTTGTTTTTTTGAAAGATTTAAGCATGTTTAAAAAAATGTTTAAAGTGATTTTTTGATTTAGCTGATATGGGGTAACATTGATCACCTTTGTAAACAACGTTCGGTTATATTGAAAATATCGTTACTTACTTAAATCATGGCCCCCGAAGCCGAATATGAAGGTCAAACGCTTACAAGTCATTTACTTTTTGAGTTATTTTAAAATTAAAAACACTTCGAACCACGAAATACGCCTAAAGGTAGGCAATTTCCTAAGGAAATTCTATATTATTTGCAGTAATTCATTAATATTGCCTAATTGAGCATACTTATAAAAATTTTGACAACGGAATCGTTTTTGGCGATGCCATTTTTAGTAAAAACTGCATTTTCCTTGCTCATATCGTTTGCAGAACTTATGTGAGTCATGAATCTTTGGTAATGTCATCCTTACCCATTGAAATCATTGTTTCGAAAAGTTTACAAATTTACGCATAATGTAAACGCAATTTTCGCAAAAACCCTCACTTACATTAGCTTATGAATATAAGAAAGAGAAGCACCATTCGTGATTTGGAAATGTTCCATCAATAAATGATGATACGAACTTTTTACGAGATGAGTCATTCCGATCAATATTACCCCGCTGATCAAAGATACCCCGGATTACGGTACTCGTTGAATAAAAAAATGGCCTACCTCACTAGATCGTTACTTAAATTTGGCGCGCGATTTAAGGTTGGACTGGCCAGAGTAAAAGTTAAGGTATTCTATAATAAATTATTAGCATCTTGTTTGTGAGGTGGAAGTTTCACTACGTTTTTTTTACACGTGCCGTGTAAATAAAATCGTCAGAATGCTCCCATCTTTATCCCTGCACATCTCGGCTCACGGCACGGAGCCGTTGCGGGATGCGTTGAGCTTCTGATAGAACTTACGCGTTTCTTGAAACCGGCACAGCTGTTTCATCTCCTCGCACTCCGTCTCCTCCAGGCGGCGTTTTTTCTCCCGAAATAGGCGGGTCTGCTGTTGCCGTTTCCGTTTATAGCGTTCCACGTTCTGCCGGATCCCTTGCTGCAGCATGACCACCCGCGCTGCATTCTTTTCCTCCAAAACCTCCTAGCACTCATCGTCGAACCAATCGTTCCGTCGACTCCGTCCCACGTACCCGACGTTGCTCTCAGCTGCATCGTTAATGGCTGCTTTTACTGTTCTCCAGCAGTCCTCAAGAGGGGCTTCGAAATTATTCGAAGCCCCTCTTGAGGACTGCTGGAGAACAGTAACAGGGACACTCAGCAAGACGCCGAGGGCAACGGTGTGCCGCACGTTCCTGCTTTTTTTCATTGTCCATCTGTATTTTCCGCTGAGGGAGCGGTTCATAGCGGTAGTTGACGCAAGATTTACCTCCTGCAGGTTGGTGCTCTGCCCGCTCTCTCAGCGGAAAATACAGATGGATAATGAAGAAAAGCAGGAACGTGCGGCACACCGTTGCCCTCGGCGTCTTGCTGAGTGTCCCTTTCGAAATTATAGAAATCGACAGTGACTTACCCATTGTAGCTGTTCGATTAGTTGATAGCTTTAAACTAACGATCATTAACTGCCACCTTCCTTGCGGCTCCCTCTCTGGAATCAAAGAGAAAATCATAAACATAATCAAGACTACTCCAGAGCCCCGACTGCTCCTTGGAGATTTCAATGTGCATCATCAAATCTGGATTCTGGACAGATCCACGCGGAACAGCAATCCTTGACGCCCTAGAAGATTCGGACATGGTATCCTTAAATGAAGGCTCACCCACTTTCTACAACGGCCGTGTCGCTTCGTCCATAGATTTTTCTATGGCAAGTCGCTCCATAGCTTACAAGTTTCTATGGCAAGCTTGCGCCGACTTGCATGGTAGCGATTATTATCCGATTCAGATTTCTGCAGCGGTCACGGCCCCGCCAATTACCAGACGCCCCAAGTGGTGCTACGATCGGGCGGACTGGCAAATCTACCAATCAAACATCAATCATCTTCTCGAATTAGAAGAGCCTGCCTCTTTAACCAGCTTTTCCAATGTTCTTACAAAGGCAGCTGCCTCAGCCATCCCCAAAAGCAGCAGCAGACCAGGAAGGAAAGCTCTTCGCTGGTGGTCTGATGACACCCGCTCCATTGTAAAAGCATGCCGGAAAGCCCTGTGAGCACTTAAAAGGCTTCCCAACGACCATCCGGAGAAAGAAGATAAACTCAGGATTTACTGAACCGTCAACATAAAATGTCGTTCCACCATAAGGACAGCCAAGCGGTTGTCATGGAAAGAATTTGTTGATTGCATGAATCCTTCCCAAACTTCGGCAGATTTATGGGGGAAGATTAACGCCCTAAGTGGTAAAAGGAAAATCACGCCGATTTCCTTGGACATTCAAGGGTCAACGATCACCGAGTCTTCTGCGGTTGCCGAAGCCCTGGGAAATTACTTTGGTAGGCTAGTCAGCATCGATGCATACGATCCAGTTTTTCACCAAAGAATCGCTAACAACCAATCTAGTCTATCTAATTTCGTGATTCCGGAGGACCATGGCATGGGGGTTGCGGTTCTCGCGAACTGGCTCCTAACTAAAAACAATATGACGGCCAAATAAATTACAAATCAGGAATGTCATTCCTCCAAAGAACAGCGGAATATCCTAATCTTGGATTTTTTTGTGGTAAAAAATTGATGCTGCTGGTAGAGGTGTTAAGAAGAACTCATAAGAAATCTTGGACAGCATTTTTACAGACTCCAACACATGATTTTAAATGGAATCTTGGGAACAATTTTGTCGGAATACTCCGGAATGGACTGGCCCTTAAACAAAAAAGTTGTAAAACTCAACGGGGTAAGAAAAACGCTCTCTCAAAATTTCAAATCAATTGGTTGCTCCACCAGCTGGCGCATTAGATTTGAAGTTTGTATGGGATATTCGTCTCAAATACATTGAAAATTGATCCTATGTCACTGTCTCGTTACGTATACTAATTATTCGAATGAGCTCAGAATGACAAATACATTAGTTGATACCCTAATGAACATAATTGCAGAAGGTTGTATCTGGATTTAATCTCATTTTCATTACTCTTTCAGTTGTTGTAATTTAGGCTTAGATCAGCACTCTCGTACAGTCACTTATGCATGCGACATGTGCCTCAGCTCGCCCAGCGTCACAGGTGGCTATGATGCGCTTAGTGGCTACTTCCAAGCTATGTTGAAGAAATACAAGCAGTATTGCATAATATACTTCAGATGGTTAAAACACCAACTTTATTAATTTTGATCATGGTACAATCTTCTACAATATTCTTCGCTATTACATCAAGTAGTGTTTTTGACATTCTGGGTCCAATTGAACGTGATCATCAATTTTCCTGAACCAAACAGTAGATGATGTACTGTTGCTCATGTGTTTGAGCTGAAAATCCCATATTAACTTCAATTCAAATGCGCCAGCTCATGGAACGACCAAATGAGCTGAATTTTTCAGAAAGGCTTCCTCTTACCCCAAGAAGCAATCCTGGGGGGTGCCCCGTGGAATCATACAACTTTATTTTTCTCCCATACTGAGCTGGGCCAGTCTAGTGTACAGAGTGCACAAACATTTCCCTTGGCCTAAGATCCTTATCTCACCGGAACCACCTTACGGTAATTCTTCAGGGCGGGGCCAGGGCATATAGCACTAGTATCAGAAGTCCGGGCTAGTTTTTTTTAGCAAAATTTAGGACATAATTCTTACGTACTAAAGCTGGATTTTGGCTGAACTCTATGTTTTATTATTATAAAAAGTTTAAGTTCATTCTCAGAGCTGAGCTGAGCTGAATTTTTAAATTATTCCAATTAAATTCTGATTTCAAGATTTTAGAGAATTCAGGGCAATTCTGGACTGCATCTTGGGAAGTATTCACACAGAATCATGAGTAAGACGCTCTGCCACATTTTTTTTTTCCAATTTCTTAAGAAGGAACTTGCTTCACCGATTGATTTTTGTTTGATTTTACAGAAATGTCTCAATTACCGTAATCCGGGGGAACACTGATCATTTTTTTTAATATTTCTTAAATATTTCGTTTGAAAATGCAAGTATTGCAAATTTTATATTCTTAAAACAAGTACTGCTACCCATAGCTCGTGACTATATACTGCATTTTGTTTTTTTGAAAGATTTAAGCATGTTTAAAAAAATGTTTAAAGTGATTTTTTGATTTAGCTGATATGGGGTAACATTGATCACCTTTGTAAACAACGTTCGGTTATATTGAAAATATCGTTACTTACTTAAATCATGGCCCCCGAAGCCGAATATGAAGGTCAAACGCTTACAAGTCATTTACTTTTTGAGTTATTTTAAAATTAAAAACACTTCGAACCACGAAATACGCCTAAAGGTAGGCAATTTCCTAAGGAAATTCTATATTATTTGCAGTAATTCATTAATATTGCCTAATTGAGCATACTTATAAAAATTTTGACAACGGAATCGTTTTTGGCGATGCCATTTTTAGTAAAAACTGCATTTTCCTTGCTCATATCGTTTGCAGAACTTATGTGAGTCATGAATCTTTGGTAATGTCATCCTTACCCATTGAAATCATTGTTTCGAAAAGTTTACAAATTTACGCATAATGTAAACGCAATTTTCGCAAAAACCCTCACTTACATTAGCTTATGAATATAAGAAAGAGAAGCACCATTCGTGATTTGGAAATGTTCCATCAATAAATGATGATACGAACTTTTTACGAGATGAGTCATTCCGATCAATATTACCCCGCTGATCAAAGATACCCCGGATTACGGTACTCGTTGAATAAAAAAATGGCCTACCTCACTAGATCGTTACTTAAATTTGGCGCGCGATTTAAGGTTGGACTGGCCAGAGTAAAAGTTAAGGTATTCTATAATAAATTATTAGCATCTTGTTTGTGAGGTGGAAGTTTCACTACGTTTTTTTTACACGTGCCGTGTAAATAAAATCGTCAGAATGCTCCCATCTTTATCCCTGCACATCTCGGCTCACGGCACGGAGCCGTTGCGGGATGCGTTGAGCTTCTGATAGAACTTACGCGTTTCTTGAAACCGGCACAGCTGTTTCATCTCCTCGCACTCCGTCTCCTCCAGGCGGCGTTTTTTCTCCCGAAATAGGCGGGTCTGCTGTTGCCGTTTCCGTTTATAGCGTTCCACGTTCTGCCGGATCCCTTGCTGCAGCATGACCACCCGCGCTGCATTCTTTTCCTCCAAAACCTCCTAGCACTCATCGTCGAACCAATCGTTCCGTCGACTCCGTCCCACGTACCCGACGTTGCTCTCAGCTGCATCGTTAATGGCTGCTTTTACTGTTCTCCAGCAGTCCTCAAGAGGGGCTTCGAAATTATTCGAAGCCCCTCTTGAGGACTGCTGGAGAACAGTAACAGGGACACTCAGCAAGACGCCGAGGGCAACGGTGTGCCGCACGTTCCTGCTTTTTTTCATTGTCCATCTGTATTTTCCGCTGAGGGAGCGGTTCATAGCGGTAGTTGACGCAAGATTTACCTCCTGCAGGTTGGTGCTCTGCCCGCTCTCTCAGCGGAAAATACAGATGGATAATGAAGAAAAGCAGGAACGTGCGGCACACCGTTGCCCTCGGCGTCTTGCTGAGTGTCCCTTTCGAAATTATAGAAATCGACAGTGACTTACCCATTGTAGCTGTTCGATTAGTTGATAGCTTTAAACTAACGATCATTAACTGCCACCTTCCTTGCGGCTCCCTCTCTGGAATCAAAGAGAAAATCATAAACATAATCAAGACTACTCCAGAGCCCCGACTGCTCCTTGGAGATTTCAATGTGCATCATCAAATCTGGATTCTGGACAGATCCACGCGGAACAGCAATCCTTGACGCCCTAGAAGATTCGGACATGGTATCCTTAAATGAAGGCTCACCCACTTTCTACAACGGCCGTGTCGCTTCGTCCATAGATTTTTCTATGGCAAGTCGCTCCATAGCTTACAAGTTTCTATGGCAAGCTTGCGCCGACTTGCATGGTAGCGATTATTATCCGATTCAGATTTCTGCAGCGGTCACGGCCCCGCCAATTACCAGACGCCCCAAGTGGTGCTACGATCGGGCGGACTGGCAAATCTACCAATCAAACATCAATCATCTTCTCGAATTAGAAGAGCCTGCCTCTTTAACCAGCTTTTCCAATGTTCTTACAAAGGCAGCTGCCTCAGCCATCCCCAAAAGCAGCAGCAGACCAGGAAGGAAAGCTCTTCGCTGGTGGTCTGATGACACCCGCTCCATTGTAAAAGCATGCCGGAAAGCCCTGTGAGCACTTAAAAGGCTTCCCAACGACCATCCGGAGAAAGAAGATAAACTCAGGATTTACTGAACCGTCAACATAAAATGTCGTTCCACCATAAGGACAGCCAAGCGGTTGTCATGGAAAGAATTTGTTGATTGCATGAATCCTTCCCAAACTTCGGCAGATTTATGGGGGAAGATTAACGCCCTAAGTGGTAAAAGGAAAATCACGCCGATTTCCTTGGACATTCAAGGGTCAACGATCACCGAGTCTTCTGCGGTTGCCGAAGCCCTGGGAAATTACTTTGGTAGGCTAGTCAGCATCGATGCATACGATCCAGTTTTTCACCAAAGAATCGCTAACAACCAATCTAGTCTATCTAATTTCGTGATTCCGGAGGACCATGGCACCTCGCAGTTGAATTGCTCCTTCTCCATGCGAGAGCTCAACTTTGCCCTCGAGTCTAGTACTGGTAAATCCGCCGGCCTCGACGGTATTGGCTACCCCCTTATAAAAAACCTCCCTCTCGGAGGTAAAGCGAAACTGTTAGAGCTAATCAATAGTATGTGGCACCAGCGCTCATTCCCGGACGAATGGAGAGAAAGTCTCGTCATCCCTATTCCCAAAACCAACGTGGCCTCTCGGGACACATCTAAATATCGTCCCATATTTCTAACGTGTTGCCTCTCGAAGGTGGTCGAGAGAATGGTTAGCCGACGATTAAAAGAGCAGCTCGAAGCGGATGGTCGCCTCGGACATCGACTGCACGCCTTCAGGCCGGGATACGGCACTGACTCTTACTTCGCCTCCCTTGAAGACCTCCTTCATGATGCGCGGACAAAAGGACAGCATGCAGACCTCGTTTCACTGGACATTTCCAAGGCGTTCAATAGAACATGGACGCCTTTGGTACTGAAACAACTGACGGAATGGGGTTTCTCCGGGAACCTGATCGGCTTTCTTAAAAACTTTCTTCTGCATCGTTCTTTTCGGGTTGCAGTAGGGAACCACAGCTCATGCACCTTCGCCGAGGAAACTGGGGTCCCACAAGGTTCGGTCATCGCGGTTACGCTGTTCCTGGTAGCGATGAACGGAGTGTTCGAAAATTTGCCGCCAGACATTTACATTTGTGTATATGCTGACGACATCTTGCTGGTAGCCATTGGTCATACTCCTAGGCGCACTAGAGTCAAAGCGCAAGCAGCAGTAACAGCACAACACAACACAAATGGGCTTTTTCTGTTGGTTTTTCCCTCTCCGCAGCTAAAAGCTTTCGCAGCCACGTTTGTAACTCGCGACACAAACTAGTGGTCTCGAGATTACCTGTTTGAGTCAACAAAATCTGCTTGAAATCCTCTCACCGGTTTTCAACGGGTACGTCCGCACTATTTCCGGTTTACTTCCATCAACCCCCGCCGACGCAGCCTGTGCAGAAGCTGGTATCCTCCCATTCCGCCATCGAGTGCACGCAGCCATCTGCCGCAAGGCGGCTACTTACGCTTCAAAAACAGCTGGAAACGATAGGGTCGCTCTCTTTGATCAAGCAGACCTTATCCTCCGTGAAGTTGCCAATTCCAGTCTTCCCCCTGTGGCTAGAGTACACTGGCATGGAGCGAGCAGTTGGCAGCTTCCCCCTCCAATCAAAGACGAGCAGATAAAAAAGACCTTCCCTAGTGGCGCTGACTCTACGGTGCTTAGAACGTCCGTATTGGAACTCCTGCGGACTAAATACCCGGAACACATACATCGTTACACAGACGGCTCTCTTAGCCGTGTAGTTCCGGCGTATAGAATAGAACTACGGACGACCTGTTCCGGTGGTAAGAGTCCACCAAACGGGGTAACCCCAATTCAAGGTGTGATGCGAAAAACCGTGCTGAGGAATGAATGGTCGAAGGGGTGAAAAAGATGTTCGGCCGTTAACGGAGCCTGTGGGGCACCTGGGCACCCCTCACAGTATTTTGTCCCTTACCGCGTTAATGCAGGGCTCTGGCGTGGTGGACCTCTTTTCCCGTGCTACTCGTGGGATCCAATCATGAATACAAACTTAAACCAAAATCAAAATAATAGTAGTAGTGCAGGTAGTAGCAGTAGTAGGGAAGCGAACCCCTTCGCAAGAAGTGGGTTAGCTAGGTCTCCGTTGAGGAGAGCGGAAGCAGGAGGAGGCAGCAGTGCACGTAGTGCCAGTGCTGGAAACCATATTTCATCCCCGGCTAACGCATCGGGTGAGGTTATGGATGGAGCGTGGTTGATGAGGGCCATCAATAAAAGTAGAGATGGGCTCTCTGCGATGGAAGTGGCTGCACAGCAGCTCGACTCCATAATTGACTTTGCGTCCTCGAAGTCTAACATCAGCAAGGACCTCAAGCAGGCCCTGTTCAGACTTCGTAAGTCGATGTTCGCGGCCAAGCAGAACCATGCTGAACCCATGGCGACTGTGGCTGCGGCAGAACCCGTGAAATTGAAGGTGCCGAAGTCTACCCAGACGGAGCCCTTCGTCTTCGCGGGTAGCCCCAAAAGTGCGGAAGCGAATGCTTACAACAAGCAATCGCAGAAGCGCGCGAGGCAGCCGTCAGGGGAGGAGCTACCCGGCGGCGCTCGCAAGGCCAGGCGGATATTAACCCCGAAAACCGGCAGAAGTGCCGGAAAATCGGACCCCAGCCAGGCGTCCCGGAAAGCCGAGAAGGGTGGGCCCGAAAAGGCTGGCCCCTCACGGAGTGATGGGAACAGGGGGTTGCGACCTTTGAGAGGTCCTCAATCACCACAGGTTAGGGCGGATCAGGGGGGGGACGTCCCCTGGACAACCGTAGTGAGAAAGAAGAAGAAGGAGAAGCAGGAAGTTCAGGAGCGCAGGGATACCAGGCCTAAGAAAAGTAGGAGGGTAGGTGCCAAGCGCGAAAAGGGTGATGCGATCATCATCAAGACGGAAGAGTCCAAGTACTCGGAAGTCCTGAAGGCGATGCGCAGTGACGCGAAGCTCGCAGATCTTGGAGCCGACGTACGCAGTGTCAGACGCACTCGTACAGGTGAAATGATTCTCGAGCTTAAGCGCGACAAGGAGCGCAAGGGCGCCGCCTACAAAAGTTTGGCGGAAGAGGTCCTTGGCGAGGGTGTCGAAGTGAGGGCTCTGACGCAGTCAGTGACTCTGAAGGTGATGAACCTTGACGAGATCACCAACGCAGAAGAGCTCGTCACAGCACTGCGGCAACAGTGCGAGATTCAGGTGCCCACCGCTGCCGTTCAGCTACGGAAAGGTCCGGCAGGTACTCAGGTGGCCTTAGTACACCTACCTGTGGCGGACGCAAATAAGTCCGCTAAGGTAGGCAAGATCAAGGTTGGTTGGTCAGTATGCTCACTGAACATACATGAGCAACCGGTGATCTGCTTTAGGTGTAGGGAACCAGGACACAAGTCCTGGGGCTGTAAAGGCCCTGATAGGACCAAGTTGTGTAGGCGTTGTGGTGAGGAAGGTCATAAGGCACTAGGCAACAAGAACCCTCCCAAGTGCTTGATTTGTTCCGGCAAGTCCGTGAACAACAATCATCCAACGGGAGGCTCAAGGTGCCCGACCTTCAAACGAGCCATTAACGAAAAGTCACAGTGCAGGTAACGCAGCTGAACCTGAACCACTGTGACGCAGCTCAGCAACTGCTGTATCAGTCAGTTGCTGAGTGGGGGACGGACATCGCCATCATATCGGACCCATACCGAGTACCCGCCGGCAACGGCAACTGGGTCGTGGATGGATCCGGAAAAATGGCGGCGATATGAACAACGGGTAAATACCCTGTCCAGCAGTTGGTGTCTACTACCTAGGAGGGTTTCGTGATCGCCAAGGTAAACGGGGTCCTCTTCTGTAGCTGCTATGCGCCTCCGAGTTGGTCGACCGAGCGGTTCACGCAGATGCTGGACTGTATGACGACCGCGCTGACAGGGCGAAGGCCAGTTGTAATAGCGGGTGACTTCAATGCCTGGGCCGTGGAATGGGGAAGCCGTAACACGAACCAGCGAGGTCAAATCCTGCTAGAGGCACTGGCCGTGCTAGATGTCAATCTGGCTAATGTTGGTACCAAAAGTACCTTCAGCCGTAACGGAGCGGAGTCGATTATCGACGTTACTTTTAGTAGTCCTGGCCTAACGAGTAGTTCGAATTGGAGGGTAGACAATGCCTACACTCACAGCGACCACCTGGCCGTTCGCTACAGTATCGACTACAACAACAGCAGGCAGCGGGTTGAGGAAGCGGCTAGGTCAAGGCCAAGCCCTCGTAGGTGGAAGACATCGTACTTCAATGACGAAGTACTTAGGGAGGCGCTCCGTCGTGAGCGTAACCTACTCGGCCTAAGCGGGGACGAACTGGTAGCGGTGCTTTCGCGTGCGTGCGATGCGACCATGCCTAGGAAAGTCCACCCTAGAAATGGGAGACCACCGACGTACTGGTGGACTCAAGCAATTGCGAACCTGCGCCGCGCCTGCCTACGGGCCAGGAGGCGGATGCAGCGAGCACGTACCGAGCAGGAGCGTGAAGAACGACGGGCGGTGTTCACCGCTGCCAAAGTCGCGCTGAAGTCCGAGATAAGGGCAAGCAAAAAGGCCTGCTTTGAGAGACTCTGTCAGAGTGCCAACGTGAACCCGTGGGGTGATGCCTACAGGATCGTTATGGCGAAGACAAGAGGTGCAATTGCTCCTACGGAGCAATCTCCACAGATGCTGGAGGGGATCATCGAGGGGCTCTTTCCGCGCCACAACCCTAGCCCATGGCCTCCTTTTGTAGGACAGCCGGGGATTGGGGCTGGCGATGAGGATAGAGTAACCGATGAGGAACTTGTAGGGATTGCAAAATCCCTAAGCATGGGGAAGGCACCAGGTCCGGACGGAGTTCCAAACCTGGCCCTCAAAGTCGCAATCTTGGAGGCTCCCGGTATGTTCAGATCTGCTATGCAGATATGCCTGGACGAGGGAGTATTTCCAGATGCGTGGAAGAGGCAGAGCCTGGTACTATTGCCAAAGGCGGGGAAACCACCTGGTGACCCGTCGGCGTATAGACCAATATGCTTGATTGACACGGCGGGGAAGGTGCTCGAGAAGATCATCCTCAACAGACTGTTGAGGTACACTGAGAGTGTAAATGGTCTCTCAAGCAACCAGTTCGGCTTCCGGAAAGGGAAGTCCACCGTAGACGCTATTCTGACGGTTAAGAAAACCGCTGAGATAGCACTCCAGCGTAAGAGGAGGGGGATTCGCTACTGCGCAGTAGTGACTCTGGATGTAAGGAACGCATTTAATAGTGCCAGTTGGGCGGCTATTGCCGATGCGCTCCTGCGTCTGGGGATACCCGAGTACCTGTACAAGATTCTCGGAAGTTACTTCCAGAATCGGGTATTAGTCTATGACACAGAGATGGGTCGGAAGTGCTTTCACATAACCTCAGGAGTCCCGCAAGGTTCCATCCTGGGCCCGGTGTTATGGAATGTCATGTATGACGAGGTGTTGAGATTAAAATTCCCGGCGGGTGTGGTCATCGTTGGCTTTGCCGACGATATTACGCTGGAGGTCTACGGTGAATCGATCGAAGAAGTGGAATTGACTGCAGCCCACTCGATCGCAATTGTGGAGGAGTGGATGAGCTCCAGGAAACTGGAATTGGCTCACCACAAAACTGAGGCGGTTGTTGTCAACAACCGAAAGTCGGTGCAGCAAGCGGTGATCAGTGTATGCGACTGCACGATCACTTCGAAGCGCTCCGTCAAACACTTGGGGGTGATGATCGACGATAAGCTTACCTTCGGTAGCCACGTCGATTATGCCTGCAAGAGAGCCTCCACAGCTATTGTGGCACTGTCCCGGATGATGTCCAATAGCTCTGCGGTGTACGCCAGCAAGCGAAAGCTTCTGGCCAGTGTCGCCTCGTCCATACTGAGGTATGGTGGCCCGGCTTGGGGCACGGCCTTAAGTACCAAGAGCTACCGTAGCAAGCTAGAGAGTACTTATAGGCTAATGTGCCTGAGGGTTGCGAGCGCGTACCGTACCGTGTCACACGATGCACTCTGCGTCATCACCGGTATGGTGCCTATTGGTATCCTTATCATGGAAGACATAGAGTGCTTCGAAATGCACGGCACAAGAGGCATACGCAGGACTGCCAGACTGGCCTCCATGGTCAAATGGCAGCGTGCGTGGAACAGTTCCACCAAGGGAGTGTGGACTCACAGGTTGATTCCGAGGTTAGATATCTGGGTCAATAGGCGCCATGGGGAACTAACATTCCACCTGACACAGGTCCTTTCGGGCCATGGTTGCTTTAGACAGTATCTACACCGTTTCGGTCATGCGGGTTCTCCCGAATGTCCAGTTTGTGCAGGTTTAGAGGAAACGGCGGAACACGTTTTGTTTGTGTGCCCGCGTTTCCGCACAATGCGTGACCGCATGTTAGCCACATGCGGTCGGGACACGACTCCGGACAATTTGGTCCAGAGGATGTGTGAAGACGAGTTTGGCTGGAATGCCGTTTCATCGGCTATCACCCACATCGTCTCGGAACTGCAAAGGAGGTGGCGAGTGGACTCGAGGAGTGGCTAGTGCAGACGCTAAACAACAGGTGGTCCAAGGGTTCGCAGTCGGCTACGTAGGTCATACCGGTGCCCTACGGTCGAAATCGACCCTTACAGCGATTAAGTGGCCGCGGGGAGAACATCCTGGTAGCGCTGCTGTCGTGGCGCCGGCCTACTGGGTGGATACGAGCCTCTGGTTGTTCGGGGCAGGTGGAGGCCCCTTCGTCAGCAATCCCAGCTGGTGCTAGCTGATAGGGCCTGAGCCTTCAGTAGGTCAAATTGCGAAGCCCGCAGTATCAGTTCTTGATACCTGCGGTGCAGCTGGGCGCGGGCGTAGTGGTCGACCCTGCCCGCTTTCAGCGGACAACGGGAGGTGAGGACCACCTGGGAAGCTGGCAAAGCGCCAGCATGCTACCTTGGTGGACCCCCCTAAGCGTGTCATCGATGTTCGTTGCTGCATGGCTACGCAGCTAACCTGGAGGATGCGATGTGCAATAGCCCCTCTCCGAAGCAATGCCTTCTTGGTGGTCCCGGAGAGACGAAGGGTTTGGCGGCAATGGAAATGGTTTAGTGGGTCGGGGGTGTAGTCCTGTTTACTGCTTGCATGTAGTAAATGGTCCCTAACCCCACACGGCGTCTGTTGAGCAGATTATCCCCCCATTGCTTAGAAGAAAAAAAAAAAAAAAAAAAAAAACAGACGGCTCTCTTTCACAGCGTGGAGTAGGTATCGGCATCTCTGCCGCTGATCTGACACTCTGTCAAAGCCTTCCAACTGAGTGTTCGGTTTTCTCTGCCGAAGCAGCGGCCATCTTTTATGCAGCCATCTCACCAGCGAGTGCTCCTCATCATCACCGATTCCACAAGCGTTCTATCAGCGTTGCAGTCAGAACGGCCGACCCACCCGTGGATACAGGGTATACGAGCCCATACTCCAGAGACAGTCACCTTTACCTGGGTTCCTGGGCACTGCGGTATTCAAGGAAATGTGGTTGCAGACTTGTTAGCTGGTACGGGACACCAAATGTCTCGTTTTACCCTTTCCGTTCCACTCCAAGACGTAAAACGCTGGATCGCTAAGTCCGTCAGAGACTATTGGGCCTAAGAGTGGCATCAAAATACTTCGGCTCAGCTTCGGAAGGTAAAGGGAAATACGTCTAGTTGGGAAGAGCTCTCCTCGCTTCACGACCAGAAAATAATTTCGCGCCTCAGGACCGGACATACCCGTTTTGCCTATAACTTTGATGGCATATCTTTCCGTCAAGAGTGTGAACAATGCGGTGTTCAAAACTCAGCGGAACATGTAATCTGCCAATGACCTCTGTACGAACACCACAGACGTACAAATAGCATTCCCGGAAGCATCCGCGATGCCCTCGCAAATGACCCCGCATCTTTGGCGGCCCTAATTTGCTTCCTTAAGGAAGCCAGACTTTACTCCCGCACGTAACGACTCAACCTGATCCGCTTTCAATCCACGTCGGAGAATACCTAGGATTGGACTCCCTGAAGACCTCTCCTCCGGGGGTAAGTCCCATCCATCTAACGTAATTCCTAACGCAACCGCACCATCATTTCAATGAACCTGCAAGAATCTCCACACCACCACGACTGGAGGGCTCCCCGAAATATTCCGTTTTCGGGGATAAGACCCATCCAACAACATAGTCATCAATCGCAACCCTGCCAACGATCCTTTTTCTTTCGCTCGGCTGCAGAAGTCATCTTCCAAGCAAAGGCGCACGTACCCCTTTTTTTAAGTTGTGTTTATCGTCCTACGTTAAAAACCCACAATGGTGAGACCCCATGGTTGGGCTCAAAGGCTGGCCCTTCTGACCATCCTTCTCTACTCATTTTTCGTGGGATGCCCATCTGGCATTCCCATTCGGATGAAGAACTAGCCATATGTTAATGTGCTAAAATTCACCTTAATAAAGAAACAAAAAAAAACAAGAGGGGCTTCGTCCAGCTCACCTTCTTCCGGTAATGCAGCCTCGAGGTGCTACGCGTATGCCGCTGCGACATCCGGTTGCTTGAGCCGCTCTAGGTCATACCGGGGCGGCCGTCGGTACCGTACGTTGTTAACGACGGAGAGTTTTGGGTGCAATTTGACCATCACCAGATAGTGGTAAGAGTCGATGTTAGCGCCACGATAGGTCCTGACGTCGATAATGTTGGAGAAGTGCCGTCCACCAATCAGAACGTGGTTGATTTGTGATTCTGTCTGCTGTGGTGATCTCCAGGTGTATCGATATGGAAGGCTGTGCTGGAAGTATGTGCTACGAATGGCCATATTCTTGGAAATCAATTAGTCGTAAGCCGTTTTCGTTCGTCGACCGGTGGGTGCTGAACTTTCCAATCGTCGGTCTGAATTCCTCCTCCTGGCCAACCTGAGCGTTTAGATCTCCTATGATGATTTTGACGTCGTGGCTTGGGCAGCTGTTGTACTCGCGTTTGAGTTGCGCGTAAAATGCGTCCTTGTCATCATCAGTGCTTCCCGCCAGGAAGAAGAAGACCTGGACCATATTTCCAAAACTTTCAGACCTTGGACTAGAAAAGTTTTTCGGGAACCTCTAATATTTCTGCAAAATTCATCAAGAAGAAAAAAAGTTATGCAGGTTTTATTGTGTTTTTCAGAATGCAAAAGTATGTTGACTTTATGAAGTTTAAATTCAAAAAATAAGAACGCATTTTTCAGCTACACTAATGCTTTTGAGAATTTCTCAGAAATCGTGCAGATTTTGAAACTATTCGTCACTTGCAATATTTGAAATCTTATTTGCTTTCATTATCGTTAAAAAAAATGCGTTCACATAAGCTTGGTTTAGATGTTTAGAAACAATTTTTTAACATTTTTTGAAATATGAGGTGCCCGGGGAACCATAAAAATCACATTCGTTCATATTAAAGGCATTTTTGTGATAGTTCTTGGTTCTAGGTGGCCACATAATAGCCAATTCCAAGAAACAAATGTATTTTAAAATTTTCCTGCCCACGACGGCAAAAGTTATAATGATAACATTAGCAAAAATTCAGTCTAGGGATGATTGAAAACTGACGTCTATTGTTTTTGGGGATTTCTGGGCCCTCTCCCATCTGTTTCTCTTTTTCCAATGCCTAGCACTACCATGTTTTTGTGAACCCCCACTTCTTTCTCAAATGATTAAAGTAATATTTGAATATTCCCCCTGGGTTCAGGGTGAAATTTTTCATCTGGGCACATCGGCACACCTAAAGACACAGTAAAAAAACATTGGCACAAATTGATGCGCCAACTTTGTGCGGAGTAACCACCCCCTTGGCTTTCAATTATTTTCCTATTGACATTATTGACCTCCCAAGTTTTGATTATCACTTTTTCTTATCCCTGATGAGCTTGAAAACGCTCCCAGGCTAAGGTATCTAAATCTCGCAACTGCTGAGCACAATAACTTAAAGGTGAAACTGAGCTTGATATTTAAAGCTCCTTTTTTGGGGGGGCTAGTACAGAGAAAGCAACCATCAACGATGTAACTGAGAGCAACTTCGGGTAAGTATGACGGAATCGACAGAACGATTACTTCGTCGATGAGTGCATGTAGATTCTGGAGGAGTAGAATGCATCAAGGGCTACATTGAAAGCAAAACTTTGAAGGTGGAAACGGAAACAGCAGAGCCGCATCTAGAGTAACCAGAGGACGACGAGATGGGACAGCTGTGTCGATCTAAAAAAAAAATACGTAAGCTCTATCAGAAACTGAACACATTCCCAAAAGGCACCATTCTGGCAAACGAGATGTGCAGGTATAATGATCAAAGCATCTTGTCGGACGAACGTGTTGTAATAGAAAGGTGGAAGCAGCACTTCGAGAAACACTTGAATGTTGCTAGGAGGTGTTATGAGGAGAGTCGGATGAAACATCGAGGACCTTTTTCAACAGATCCAGGTAATTTGTTTGCTTTGCGGGTGATACAGAAAATGACTCATGAAACCCAATCACCAATGCGTTCACTACTCGTCTCTAGAGACTATGCACATGTAGAAGCCATGTTAATGCCATGAACCAAAAATTTGTTATAAATTGATTTCAAACCAACAGAATGTAGTCAAATTTCCATGTTTGCTATTGATCATGTATGTTTTTTATAAGACAGAGGCAGAAAAAAAAATGGGTTCAATTGGATTGGGTTGGCTTGACCATTAGTGGCCGTCTGACATACAACATTAATCATAACTGAATTTCTAACCTATCATCACCGCTCTGATTCGATTCGATTCGATTCTGAGTTCGAATTATCTATGTTCAACAGATACAAAAACATGATACATATGCAACATTTTAAATGTTGCGTTGGCGCAGCCGTGAAAAAAAAAACATTAATTTAATGCATATTAACTTTTTATTTTGCCTCAAGGACCATTGCAATACATCACAACTAGCTCTCGGTAACCTATTGAATAAGTATTTGATAAGAGAAAAAACAACTTTGGAACAAGCTATTCAACCGGCTAAAAGCTGTTACAGTTCGGCTGTTAAACACAATCATCCATTTGCAACATGATTGATTGATTCAGTTTGCCGCGCACCGATATGTGCCTCTAATGCTTGCCAAAAGACTTTTTTCCCCAATGCATAAATTTTGTATTTCGCGCTCTCCATGCTCCAAGTGGCGCAGTCGATTGTCGATGAAGGATTCAATTAACGTATAAATTGCCTCCCCTCGTTGTCGTCGTCTCCGTGAAATGTAACGCGATGGATGGTTATGGTGAGCTACATATTCAGTCAGATATGTCTATCACTGCAAGCATCTTAAATTTCTTTTCGCAATTCGCCAAACTAAGCTGCGCTGGACTTCGGGGTCTAAATTTGCAGCGCACTATGGTCCAAATCGACAATTTAGCAGGTTTAAATGTTTCTTTTCTGTTCTAGTTGATTTAGACGAACAATGTCTTCAGATAAGTTGTTTGTAATTGAGTTTTGCATCTTTTTGAAAACATTTGGATAGGATTTTAAGATTCAATTTTGAATCAGACATATCTGAAATTTGCGGATGTTTACTTTTTGCGGTTTGTAAACTTTTGGATATTGGTTTTATGAACAGCTTTTCTGAAGATACTTTTGATATAACTCTTCATTTGAGCTTAGTAAATCAATCCTGAAAGTTTAAACTAAGGCAGAGTCCAAGAATCATTTTCCTACGTTTTTTCTCAAATCGAGAAAAATCACTTCAAACATATCTTTCAAAAATCCAAAATTTTCCTGTAATTCACTAAATTTTAATGTTATCGTTGTGCTGTACCCAGAAATGCTGCCGGTTTCAATTAGATCTACAACTTTTCACTTACAGTTAACTTTCTCTTACTAGATATTTAGTATCTCGATATCGAGTTTGAGAACCATAGTAAAAGTTGGTTTTCATGACAACCTTGATGGTCCCTAGGATCGCATTTGCACTGGTTTTTTGTTCTATAACTAGATTATTTCCTAACTCGATTGTCTCTTCACCATAGAATTATTGAGAGTTGATTGTACGTATTTGTGTAAACCCTAATATTTGAACTGAGTTTTGACAATACAGTAATACAGATAATATATGTAATAATACAGATTCAAATGTGGCAATCTTTATACTAGCAATTTCTCCGAAGATATCATATGATATACGTATAAAACGAATACAGAGCAAATGCCATTTTCATGCAAAATCATCGATTCGGACCATTGTGCTGGACGGAGGCGCGGAGTGCAAACCGCTCGCGAAGGTAATGAGGAAGACGCCCCTTGTGCCAAAATGTGAAGAATGATTGATTACTTCATCATGGTGGAAGTGAATAAAAGAAGCATTTTTCGTCGATCAATTAAGTACGGTCCCCGGTGCAGAAATGATGTTACCGGACGACGACGGCTGAACGGATGGATCGACCGGTTGCATGCAAGTATGTAACGTGTGAGTGAGTGATTGTGCTGCAAGTAATGTGCGCCTATAATGTGCATAGGCTGGTTATGAAACGGGGTTGGTAAATGCAATGGACGAGCAAAAAGGTGTGATTTTGATAGACTTCTACAAACCGGTTCGGTAATTGGGCGCCCTGGAAAAAATGATAAATGAACCTAATTAATTGATGCCAATCAACGAGGGTGATAGATGGTGTGGAGAGCTTGGAGTATTCTACAAAATTTAATTAAATCAATTAGCGAATGATTTGTGTTAGTTTTCGATCAAGATTCGCATGGGTAATTATCATTTTAATTATAATCAACGAGATGAGCAACGTTTTGTGAGGTATAAGCATAACATACATTATCAGAGCTTGCAATACCGACATGAGCTTTTCTATATATGATAGATAATCAAAATCAGAAAGCCCGTTTATGGTAAGCAATGTAGATTCAATAAAATCGAGACGTATATTTTTCAAAAGGGATGAGCAAACACTTATGCTTAAGGGGCTATTAAATTTGTAATTTAAAAAAGCAGTATTTTCGTTCAAAATGATTAAAATTTGAATGAAAACTTGTTCACTGTATTCTATTCTGCAACCGAAACACAGTAACATAAATAATTGCTGTTCAACGAATAGATCTCAGTTTTGAGCAGGAAATTCGATGATGACGATGATTGCGATAACGGATTCTTGCACATTAAGGGCCAAAATGTATAGTTTCCAAATTTAGTACTTGATACGATAGAGCAAAATGAAACTAAGCGATATGATTTTTTTTCAGTCCTAAACTGCCGTGAATCGCAAATCAGTCCCATCTATAAAAAGTAGGCGTTGAGATAATGTACTGTGAAGTTTTCAAACTCGTTTTCCATATGAAAATTCAAAATATTCCAGGGGATAAAAAGATGTTCCAATCTTAATGAAACTTTCACAACTTGCTTTTCATTACGATATCTTTCCGAGAAAAATATAAAGATGATCAAAACAAGTTACATTGTTGTGTTCCACGATGCGAAATTCTGTAGTGTGACTGATATGCGATTACTTTTCATTATGTGACAATTTGACTTGCTGTTTTTTCCTAATTTTTCCGAACAAATTATATTATTTCATTAGTGTAGCTGAAAGAGCGTTGGAAGAGATGTTGAAAACTGAACTCAACTCAATTTTGACGAAAATGCAGATGGGACTGACTTGCGATTCACGGTAGTAAAGCCCTGTTTCAATTTTATCACCAAACGTCAGTTTAGGCCAGAAAAACATGTTTGCAATTTACTATTTTTTTCTGATTTTTGAGATTTTGTCATCAAAGGGGGTTTAAACTAAAATTTTGACTGTATTTTGTTTTCTGTGTCCCTCCCAAAATGTCAGATAGGAACAACCCCAGTGTTAATAAATTGAGCCCCTGAGGCGTTTTAGTCGACTAAAGCTGTGAACCGTTTCACCAATTCGTTTAACTTTTAGTTAAATTTAGACATTTCGAAAGTTATTTTCCCCTCAAATGGTTAAAATAAGCTTCGCGGATTGTACCCCGTTTGGCATAAAGTCGTTTGGCATAAAGCTGTTTGGCATAAAGTTGTTTGGCATAATGGCCGTTTGGCATAATGGTCATTTGGCATAATGGCCGTTTGGCATAATCATTGACTTAGAATGAATATTGGCAATTTCGAAGCTTTTACCGAGATCAACACCACCGAGCACATAGCAAACATTTTTTGGTAGGTTCTCAACAAGCGTGGTGTTCGTTCGGAGATTTTCCAATGCGTGGAAAAAATTGTTGTGAAATTGGATAGCACTAATTAAAACTCGTGAAGGGTCTTGTGGAAGATCTTTTTGAAATATTGTTTTTTTCTACATCCCAGAACATAGACTATCTTTGAGCTTGTTGCGATATACATATTTGAATATAATAAATTGGCAAAGAAAGTTCGCAGTAATTTATAAAGGGAACGCTCATAGAATATTTCGCTGCAGATCAAGCTCTGTCCCAGTTTGGACGTAACACTTGATGAAAATTACTTGATAAAAGAAGGGAAAATTTATTTGCAAAATATAAAAAGCCTCAAAGATCTACTACTGCAGCATAATGAAAAAATAGCCTATATATAAGAGCAGATTGTTTTTCGTTTAAAATGTTCAAGGCTCTAACTCAAAAAAATCTTCTCACAGCATAACTCCAATGAAAAACGCATTTTTAAAAGAAAACATTTGTGGCAAAACTTTTCAACCATTCAATATAAATTTATTATTTTTTAAAGTGTGCATCAAAAACTCCGTCTTTTATCGAAAGAAGGGGAAATTTGTGATTGAGATACAGTCGACTCTCCATAACTCGATATTCAAGGGACCATCGACTTATAGAATTATCGAATATAGAATGTACCAAATCAAAAAATCGAAGGAACAAATTTCTGTTTTTCTTATACATAAATAGTCACTTCTGTAAGAATGTAATATTATTTTGTTGATTGTACTTTACAAACTATCATTTGAAAAAAATCTAAATGCTCGAAAAATCACATTTTTTGACTTACAATATTTTTTTTTTATTTGAACGTTTTTCAACTTTTATATCAACTTGCAACTATTTTTTCATCTCCAAACAAGAATTAGACCACGTTTCCCCAAATAAGAAAGATTTTGAAATAGATATCGAGTTATGGGGCGAATTTTCCTTCTCACGTGACATCGACCAGAGGAGATATCGAGTTAAAGAAATATCGACTTATGGAGTGCATGATGTATGAAAATTTGAAGGGATCGAAAAATCCATCGAGTTATAGAGTATATCGAGTTATAAAACATCGAGTTGTGGAGAGTCGACTCTAATATTTTTCCAGCATATTTCGAAAGGATGATCTCGTTTGCAAAAAAAAAATCTCGTTTGCAAACAGCACGTCTTGCAAAAATTGGTAGACCAGCAAAATATAAAAATGGTTAACATTTAGCTTTACTAAATAATAAAAATTACAACAGTATAAATATAAAGATCAACCTATTTTTAAAGAAGGCAAAATTTATGATTAAATCAATAGAAGATTGGACGACAAAAAATATTGCGGCATAATTAAACGAAAAGACATCAATGATTGCGTTCAGAATCATCGAAGTGTTTGTGCTTCTTTTCCCCGAATGTGGTTTCTCCAAATGTCGATTCCCGGAATTGCCATTTCCCCGAATGAGCGGTTTCCCCGAAAAGTGGTGCAGTTTGAATAGGTGCTAGAAGGGTGCATATAAGATGGCCAGTTCGTTTATCACCCTGAAATGTATAAAGTTACGACAGTTATGAGTGCCAAAAACTTTTCGGGAAACGGAATATTCGGGGAACTGGCGTTCAGGGAAACGACATTCGGGGAAAAGTAGCACAACCCACCGAAGAAACTGCAGTAAACGATGTCTCCATTCGCTGATAACTTGATTACATCAATGTTGTCGAATGCCACCCTTTTGTCACTTGGAAACAATAAAATATTTAAAAAAGAACAACCTATGTATAAAAAAAGGTGAAATTTATTTATATTTTAAATCAACGGTTTTCATACCTATAATCACAGTTTTATCACATTTAGAAAAAAAAATCTTGAACGTTTGAAAGACGGGTGAATTTGTGCTATCAAAATCTTTAGTGCATAATTTATTTCAATAGCGAAACTTAAAAGAAGAATTAACCTTTACGTTACCGGCCTCCGACAAGGCATTTTCAAATAGCTGCCATTTCGTCAATTTCCATTCGATTTTTTAAAACCAGCGTCAGTTTACTTTAAAAAGGTTTCAGTTATTTGTCATAAATGGAGAATGCTGAATACGGAACCATGCCGGAGATATTCCGGATTGTACTGGGGTCACGAGGGTGCCAAATTTGGGAAATGTGATTATTTTTTTGTTTATTTCAGTTACAACACTAAAGTTTTTATGTAAAACGTGAGATAATGATCGATTGTCATCATTTCAACATAATTTGAATAATTGGACCGTTCCGGAACATCGTAGCCGGTTCCGCCAGGGCCATTTTGGGGACATTTCCGTTTCATGTCCAAAACATACCGTGCGACGTATCAATCTTCATGAATTCGGAAGAACATGTCAATAAAAGAATAAAAACCCCGGTACAAACAGATGTGGCCACTCCAGATTTCCTGGCACAGGTTCCACGAGGGCCTCTTTGGGGACATTTACGTTTTATGTCCAAAATAAACCTTGCGACGACTTCACCATTGCAATGGTGATCGATATTGGATCAGGTACTAAATTCCGGTGCGCAGCCTTAAGTTCGATTTTCCCACCGAAAAAGCATTCTAAACTGGCTGCGGTCGTGCGGGAAAAATCGATCCACCAGACAGTTACAGGTTCTACCGAACCACACTGGACGAAAGAACTGTAACAATTGAGTCCCTGAGGAAGGTCCCAAGCGTACCGAAACGTTGGACAAAATAAAATAACAGTTTTTAATTTTGTCAAGACTGAAAAGCCAATATACCACTAACTCCCCCGTAGGGGCAAGCGACACAATCGATGGACCGAACACTAATCTGTAGGAAAATCCTTTGCGGGTGATAGATGAAATCTCGAATGGGTTCCAAATTAGATAATTGCTGGCGAGATTATTGTTTAATTTCTGATAAAATCCTCAACATATTCTAAGCAAAATTTTTATTCTGTTGCACGTGGAATTCCTCCATTCATGAATAAGCGATACGATTTACGGAACCGACGTTTGGTCGAGTTTACTCTTCTTTAAACGGGCAATAGGTTGTTCTTTTTTGTACTGTTAAATTGATTATTGGCAGTAAACATGCCAAAGGTCAGTAAGCCAAAGGGTTTTCATAAATCATAAGACTGTTTTTATGTGTATACATGAGGAGTTCTAAAGTGAATTCCTTTTAAGTTTTTATCAACAAATTTATTGAGAACCCTAAGTAATTAAAAGAAAATTTCCTTCGAAGTTAACAATAGATTCTTGGTAACAATCCTTGGATTCTTGTTGGATTTCTGATGATGTTCGAAACATGTTCTGGTGGATTCCTTGTTAGTTTTCTTATCAGTTTTCTGCTGAGTTTTAACTAGTTGCACAGTGCATTCCTGGCGTATTCATGAAGATCTGCATAACAGATTTTCCAAAAATCGTGGAAAACATCTGTTCAGAAAGATCCTGCCTAAGACTGCATCAGTGAACAGAAGCCACATCAGTTTGTATGTATTTTATACTAGATTTATTTGAATACTTTTCAGAATTTTCATTATGCTTTACCCTTGGCACAGCATGTTTTGTTCAAATAACGGAAAATTTTCAAAAAAGGTTTTCTGCGAAACCTATTCCTTGTTCTCTGGAGTAGCCAGATCTGTTGGCAGCGAAGTCATTCTTCATTTATTGACATATTTGTTCCTTCAAATAACGGTAATGTCATAAAATAGGCCTTTCTGGAACCTGTACGTGATGCTCAGGAGTGGAATTACAGGGTCTATTCCTCATTAATTGCCATGTTCTGTCGAATTCATGAAGATTCAAACGTTGCACAATAGGTTTTGGACATGAAACTGAAATGTCCCCTAAGAGGCATTGGCGAAACCAGTACCAGGTGCTTCCCAGTGAACACACGATCGTATGTAACAGGATATAAGAGTATAAATGTGGAGGCGATATAAGTACGTACATTTTGCATGCGGTCTAAAGACACATGTACGTATATCACCTCCACTTTTGTACTCTTATGCGCTATCGTATACGAGTTTGTGTTTACTGGGTTGGCAGTGACCTAATTAGTTGATACCTAGTTCATACTTCATTAATTGACATGTTCTTTCGCATTCACGAAGATTGACACGTCATACGGTTTGTTATGGATATAAAACCGAAATGTCTCAAAGGATGCCCTTGCGGAACCTGTGCTTGGAGCTATGGAGTGACCACATCAGTTGATAATAAGCTAATTCTTTTTCAATTGACATGTACTTTCCAATTCACAAAGATTGAGACATCACACGCTATGTTTTGGACAAAAAGCAGAAATGTCCTCAAAGAGATTGTCGTGGAACCAGTGCCAGGAAATCTGGAGTGGCCATATCTGTTTGTACCGGGGTTTTTATTCTTTTATTGACATGTTCTCCCGAATTCATGAAGATTGAGACGTCGCACGGTATGTTTTGGACATGAAACGGAAATGTCCCCAAACTGGCCCTGGCGGAACCGGCTACGATGTTCCGGAACGGTCCACTTATTCAAATTATGTTGAAATGATGACAATCGATCATTATCTCACATTTTACATAAAAACTTCAGTGTTGTAACTGAAATAAACCAAAAAATAATCACATTTCCCAAATTTAGCACCCTCATGACCGTATTCAGCATTCTCCATTTATGACAAATAACTGAAACCTTTGTAAAGTAAACTGACGGTGGTTTCAAAAAAATCGAATGGAAATTGACGAAATGGCAGCTATTTGAAAATGCCTTGTCGGAGGCCGGTAACGTAAAGATTAATATTTGAAAGAAGGGTAATTTCTGGGTATATAATAAAATATTATTGACAATTACTTTCCTAATATGCTTTAGTTTAATCAAGAGCATATGGTTGTTGTATAAAGTATCATTTTGTATCATGACTCCAAAAACAAGCGTGATATCATCAGAAAGATTCTATAGAAATGTAATGTCATCTTAAGAAATTCTTGATTTCAGACTTATTATGCCAAACGACTATTATGCCAAACGACCATTATGCCAAACGACCATTATGCCAAACGACTTTATGCCAAATTACCATTATGCCAAACGACTTTATGCCAAACGGCTTTGTGCCAAAATACTTTATGCCTAATGACCTACCACCGTTTCGCGGTCGACCCATTTGAGTTTTGACAGTCGAGTAATATTTCAGATCAAAGTTGACAGAGCAGGGTTATTTCTAAACGGGGGCCCAGATAGCCGTAGCGGTAAACGCGCAGCTATTCACCAAGACCAAGCTGAGGGTCGTGGGTTCGAATCCCACCGGTCGAGGATCTTTTCGGGTTGGAAATTTTCTCGACTTCCCAGGGCATAGAGTATCTTCGTACCTGCTACACGATATACACATGCAAAAATGGTCATTGGCATAGTAAGCTCTCAGTTAATAACTGTGGAAGTGCGCATAAGAACACTAATCTGAGAAGCAGGCTCTGTCCCAGTGGGGACGTAACGCCAGAAAGAAGAAGAAGAAGGGGTAATAACTATCGAACTCTCGAATTTTAACTAAAAGTTAAACGAATCGGTGAAACGGTTCACAGCCTAAGTGAACGTCAAACGTAATCAAAAGTGTCAATGTTCAAATTTGGACCCATTGCTTAACCTTAGTAAGATACTGGGGTCATAATGACCCAAAATCGAATTTCAACCTGCAATATCTCTGTTGTTATCAAACGGATCTCTCTGAAATTCCCTGACTTTTAATATTTTGTGGAAACGAAGCGCAAGACCAAAAAATTTTTTTCTTAAGGTGATTCTAAGATGGCGCCACAAAAAAACAACTTAATAAGATACTGGGGTCATTATGACCCAGAAATGTATACCCGTATAAATCAGCAAAATATCAACCGAATAATGAAATTTATGCCGCATTCGAAAGATATACTCCTCAAGATTCTGATCACTACCTGGAATACCGGTTCCGGATCCAGTGGCCACCGGGAATCGGCTACGAAGGGGACCATGTTGGCCACGTGGAATTTCAGTACACTCAGTCCAGAAATCTGCAGTCATCACCAAATTGTATAAGATGCAAGCCATATAGGAATGTACTGTCTTCAGCAAACTTGTTTCGGGGACCAAGAACTTCCACATGGGATACAATTTAGTTCAGAACTCGACCGCGACGTGGCGCTAGCGTCGATATGAACTTCCGGTAGGGGCTAATTATGCGATAACTCGAGAATGCGAACACATAGAAGGATGCTGTCTTCGGCAAAGTTGCTTAGGAGGATAAGCATTTCCTCATGAGATACAATTTAGTTCAGAACTCGACCGCTGCGTGGCGCTAGCGTCGATATGAACTTCCGGTAGGAGCTAATTATGCGATAACTCAAGATTGCGAGCACATAGAAAGATGCAGTCTTCGGCAAAGTTGTTCATGAGGATAAGGACTTTCACATAAGATACAATTTAGTTCAGAACTCGACACCGCGTGGCGCTAGCGTCGATATGGACTTTCGGTAAGGGCTAATTATGCGATAACACGAGATTGCGAGCACATAGAAGGATGCTGTCTTCGACAAAGTTGCTCAGGATGATAAGGACTTCCACATGAGATACAATTTAGTTCAGAGCTCGACCACCGCGTGGCGTTGGCGTTGCTATGAACTTCCGGTAGAGGCTAATTATGCGATAACTCGAGATTGCGAGCACATAGAAGGATGCTGTCTTTGACATAGTTGCTCAGGAGGATAAGGACTTTCACATGAGATACAATTTAGTTCAGAACTCGACCGCGACGTGGCGCTAGCGTCGATATGAACTTCCGGTAGAGGCTAATTATGCGATAACTCGAGATTGCGAGCACATAGAAAGATGCAGTCTTCGGCAAAGTTGTTCATGAGGATAAGGACTTCCACATGAGATACAATTTAGTTCAGAACTCGACCATCGCGTGACGCTAACGTTGATGTGGCCTTCCGGTAGGGGCTAGTTGTGCGATAATACAAGAATGCGAACACATAGAAAGATGCAGTCTTCGGCAAAGTTGCTCAGGAGGATAAGGACTTCCACATTAGACACAATTTAGTTTAGAAAACGACCACCACGTGGCTAATTTTTCATGTAAACAAAGAAATAAATTGCTGAAAGAAATTCGTGAGAAACTCCAAAAAGAACTAAACAGTAATTTAAGGAGTAATTTTTAAAATCATTGGATAAATAAATAAATTGATAAAATTACGCCTTGAGGAGAACTGGGGGTGTCTCTCCTAGGAAATAATTTATAAGGATGTCCCCGAAAAAAAATTCTGTGGCGTATCCCTAGAAGAAATAAGAGATAGAATTCCGAAAGAAACTCTTGAGCACATTTCATAAGAAACTTCCTACATTTTCTTACCCCCACTTAAAAAAGTGCACGTCATAAACTTTAATTTGAACGTAATCTTCTGCTTGAGTTGTGATTATCTAATCACCTACACTATTCTTCGCAAGTTAGAGTAAGTAGATTTGCGAGCGTGACTTGAAGTATAAAGATGTGAATGTGTTCGGATAGTGATAATTATCAATATTATTATTGAGATAATTAAAAATTTATAGTACAGTGAAACCTCCATGAGTTGATATTGAAGGGACCATCGACTCATGGAAATATCGAGTCATGGAACAGCATTCTTTTGGAAAGCTGCTTCTAGGGACCATCATAGTAACCATGAAAGTTTGTTTTTACTATGGTCCCATGAGTCGATATCGAGTCATGGAACATCGACTCATGGAGGTATTACTGTAAAATCAATAGAGTGTGTGAATTTGATTTAAAGTAAAATTTAGTGCTGAAGTAGTTGATTTGATTCAGAATCAATTATTTTTGCGTAAGTAATAATAATTAACAGGATAGTAACGCCAAAATAAAACATTCTTCTCCGCTAACTTCTGGACATTTCTTTTGAATCAGCTTCTGCAGAAATTTCAACAAGAATTTGCATAAAGGTTTTGTATGATAACAATTTTGGCAGGAAGAACTCAGAAAAATTTCGTCAGATTATCTTGAAAAAAGGTTTGTAAAAAAATTAAGCAATTTCAATGAAAAAATCCCAAAAACCCAAATTTCTCGTAGAATTCTATAATAAAGGATTAGAAGAATCAAATTAGATTGAATAAATGACCGTGGAGGAGTTCATACATCAACTCGAACGAATGTTGAAAATATCTTATGGACTAATACTAGAAAGAACAGCTGGAGGAATTCCAAAAATAGCTTCATTAGGACGCATTATTAAAAAGTACTCTGAAGTGTTTTTTTAAAAAATCCTCTTGAGAAAATTCAAAATTATCCTTCAGAAAAAAATCAGACTATTATTCCGTCAAATCCAAAAATAATAACTTGAGAAATACCGAAAACAATTTTAAAATCAGATCGTCGAAGAATTCAATAAAAAAAAGACCTGTGAGGGAATTGCAAAAACTCTGAAGAATTCACTCCAGATAGATTTCTCCGGGAATTAATCCATCCTCAGGGAACTTTTCCAGGAATTATTGCATAGATTACTTCAAGCACTCCTCCAGCGATTCTTGCAAAGATTCTTCAAGCGATTTCTCCTGACATTCCTCTAATAAAAAATAAGAGATTCCCCTAAGGATTCCTCCAAGAAGATCTCTACAGAGATTTTTGCAGAATGTCAGAGGTTTCTCTAAGAAACATTTCTTCAAGGATTACTTAAAATATTTCCACAGTGAATTCTCCAGACATTCCGCTGGTAGTCCTTCCAAGATTCCTCTAGGATTTACTTCTAAGATTTCCTCCAGGGATCGCTCCAGGAATTCTATAACGAATTATTCCAGAGATTCTACCATTCAATTGGGGATTTTACAAGAAATTATTTTATGAGTTCTTATAGGGATCGCTGGAGAAATTCTTGCAAGAGCCCAAGAAGGGATTCTCGAGGAAAGCTCTGGAGGAATTCCTTACAAAAATCCCCGGAACAGCATACATGCTTTTCAGTTACGCAGTCTCTATTTTTTTCAACGTTCTATTTATGATGAAGACTGCGTAGACGAAACTCATATTTCATTTATATATACATTAAAATCTCTACCAGTTCATTCCTGAAACGATATCTACAGGAAACCATGTAGAGATTTTTCTGTAGCGATCCTTGAAGAAATTCCTGAAGAAATAGCTGGAGAAATCTCTGCAGGAATTCCTGTAAAGATTTGCATAGAGAAATCTCTGTAGGAGTCTTTGGATAGACTCATGTACTGCCCATAACTGCATATTTGTAACATTCGACAAAAGTAGGCATTGAGTAAATGGAATACCAAGAGTACATTTGATGACAGTATGGGAGGAAACTAAAATTACTAAAAATTACCAGGAACTCAAAAGTGCTTATTTGAGGCTGATATTTTGTACAACTCATATCGCATACTAGGTGAATAGTCAGAAAATAATTCTGGTAGAAATTTCATTGCTGTTACATTACGAAGCTCATTTATAATCTCAATGTTACTGTTATGCGGTTATAATTACCAATGCGACAAAACAACTTGGTATTTTTTTCGAAATTTCTAGAACAATCTCACATATTTCAGTAAGCTGATCGAAAGTATTTATCATTTGATGACTCTCCATGGTATTAACTTCAATTTGTCAAAAATGTCGAATGTGACAAATATGCAGATATGGGCAGTGTAGGCATCCATGAAGGACTCTTGGAGACATCTTTGGAGGAATCACTGATGAATGGAGGTATCCTAGGAAGAATCGATGTAGAAATTTTGCAGGTGGAATCGCTAGAAAAATCCCTGGAAAAACCCCTGTAGATTTTTTGCTGGAAAAACCCCTGTAGATTTTTGTTGGATAAATCCCTGAAAGAATCCTTATAGGAGTATTAAAATAGAAAAATTTCTCAAAAAATCTAAGGAGAAATATCTTAAGAAATCCATGAATAGATTTTCAAAAAAAAAATTATAGAGATTTTACTGTAGGGTATGTAGAGATTTTTTTTAATGAAATCCATGGAGAAATTTTTAGCATAAGTTCTGATAATATTATAGCAGGAATTAATGGAAGAATCTTTAGAGAAATTTCAAGAAGAACTCTTGGGGGAATCCATGGAGTATTATTGAAGACCCAGTACGAATCCCTGGAGAAATTCTTGGGGAATCCCTGGAAGATTACCTTGAGAAATTCTTGAGGCGTTTCATGAAATTTCCTTGAGGAATTCGTGAGTTTTAGAACACCTGCAGAAATTCCTTGTGGAATCCTTGTAGAATTTCCTCATAGAATCATCCCTGGAGGAATCCCGGAATAATTTCTGAACGAATCGCAAGAGAACTGCTTGGGGTTCTTTTTGTATGTATTCGTGGAGGAATCCTCGGAAAAAAAAATCTGAAGATATCACTAGAGAAACATCTTTAGTAATCCTTGAAGAAATTGTTTTAAGTGTTACTCCTGGAGGAATTCCTGGAGAAAGCCTTGAAGATATCTGTGCAAGAATCCTTGAAGACACTTTCCTGGAGAAATCCTTGCAAAAGTCTGTGGAAAATTTTATAGAGGAATACCAGAAGAAATAACTTAAAAAATCTCTGGAGAAATTTCCGGAGAAATTTCGAAGTATTCCTAAAACGAATCCTGGAGGAACCCTTGGAAAAAATCCTGAAAGAATCCCAATAGAGATTTTGTTGGAGGAATCTACGAAGGAATCACTTAAGACATTTCTGCTGGAAACCTTTGCGAAATCTCTGAAGAAATCCTTATGCATATTTTTTTTGTAGGAATCCTTGTAAAAATTCCATGTCAACTCCCTGGAGGAAGCTATTCCATGCATGGCAAACAAAAGTTCTTCCTGAAAAAATCTCTGTCAAAAGTCCTAGGGAACCCCAGAAGAAATCATTGTAGAGATTAAGGTACAGAATAGCTTGGATTATTTTCTGGTAAAATACTTGGAGGAATCTTCGAAAGATTTCCTGGAAAAATCTTTGGGAGAGTCTCTGGAGATATTTCGAGAGGATGAGGACAGAAGGGCATGGGTTTGTATTCCATCGGATGAGCTCTCGGTAAATAACTGTAGAATCCATCGTACAAATCATTTAAGGTTACTGGACTATATCCTTTGAATAACTCCGATGTGAACTACGTCTTGAGATCTAGATAACTTTTTGGCGGAAATCCAGAAGGAATTACTGGTATAAAGTCATAAGATTCCTCCGGATCCAATTAAAAACTAAAGTGCACAGTTACTGCAACAACTTCTAAAGAAAACTAGAAGTAATTGTTTTTGCAATTTCATGACGTTATCTGTATCTGGACTCTTGTTGGAATTTTAGAAATGAGTACAATATAGTTCATATCATATCATAGAGCTTATTTTATATTATATACAATCGACTCTCCACAACTCGATATTCTATAACCCGATATACTCTATAACTAGATGGATTTTCCGGTTCCTTCAAATTTCCATACATTGTGCTCTCCATAAGTCGATATTTCTGTAACTCGATATCTCCACAAGTTGATGTTACGTGAGATGTGAATTTCTCTCCATAACTCGATATCTATTTTAATTTTTTTTCTTTTTTGGGGACAAATACTTACAAGTTGTAATGACATGAAAATGATAAAAACTATTGTCAGTAAAAATAACGTGATTTTTCGAGCACTTCGAAAAATGTTTTCAAATAATAGTTTGTAAAATGCTATCAACAAAATAATACTGCTTTCTTACAAAAATGATAATAAAAATATTGGAAATACAAAAATTTGTTCCTTCGATTTTGTGTCGGTATATTCTATTATACCATAATTCTATAAGTCGATTATGAAGAGTCGACTGTAGTTTATATCGTAACATATATTTCGTGGATCGTGTAGTTAAAACACACGGACACGGACACCGTCTTCAGCCATTTAGCAGCACAGACTGTTACTTAACACTAGACAAAGAACAAGCATGCTCCAATGGTACAGCCGAGAAACATTCCTCACGAAAAGTTTCAATGGCTGCAGCGGGAATCGAACCCACACCCCATGACACGAAGCACTCATTGCCTGACGACACTAACCGCACGGCCACGAAGCCCACAAGTTCAGAGTTCATATCATATAAGAGCAATATAATGACGAGCGTCACGCGGAATTTACTACGCAGAATAAAAAACAACTGAACAACTTTGCCGAAGATAAAACCTTCAAAAAAGAGTTCCTTCTGGAAATACATATAGACGCCAGCACCACATGCTGGTTAAATTTTGAACGTATGTTCATGACTAATTCCTTATTCTCTCGAACAATTTTATCATTCTATAAGTCGGGTCTCGGGGTTTCAAACCCGGACTCGAATGGTTCGGGACGGATTTGAAGGCTAGAACATTTTTTTCGAGTACGTCGGAATCGGGCTTGTAAAAATTCGGATTTAGATGGACTTTAGTAAGAGTTATGGTAAGAGTAACAACCAAAAAGCTTCCTTATGCATCAGAAACGATGAATTTATCTATTTTTAAAACTCGGTCTTTTCTTACAAAAAATGCTTAGGTTTCGAGTCAGATTCGGATTTGAACAGCGGATTTTTTTTTCAAGTTTGGGTCAGGTCTGAGTACGGGTCGGGTCCGGGTTTAAAAAAAATGAAGTAAGTCGGGTACGGGTCGTGTTTGGGCTCATAAAATGTGAAACCCCCCTCTAATAAATAACCTCTATCGGAAATACAAATCGACGTCAAATCCACCGGGTGGTCGAGCAACTTTGTGGAAGACAGCATCCTTCTAAATGACTGTGACGCGGGTACGTCACAGTTTCATGGTGCGTTATGGAGAAAAGATATACAAGGAAAAAAATTGAACAATTTGTTTCATAATCCTTCATTCATTTGATTCTGTAATTTGAAGAAGTAGGGACTATGATTCTGATGCACGGACAATATCAGTGTAATTTCTACCGAAAGATATTATCGACGCTAGTGCCACGCGGTGGTCGAGTTCTAAACTAAATTGTATCTCATTTGCAAGTCCTTATCGTCCTGAACAACTTTGCCGAAGACTGCATCTTTCTATGTGTTCGCAATCTCGAGTTATCACATAATTCGCCCCTACCGGAAGTTCATATCGACGCTAGCGCCACGTCGCGGTCGAGTTCTGAACTAAATTGTATCTCATGTGAAAGTCCTTATCCTCCTGAGCAACTATGCCGAAGACAGCATCCTTCTATGTGCTCGCAATCTCGAGTTATCGCATAATTAGCCCCTACCGGAAGTTCATATCGACGCTAGCGCCACGCAGCGGTTGAGTTCTGAACTAAAGTGTATCTCATGTGGAATTCCTTATCCTCCTGAGCAACTTTGCCGAAGACAGCATCCTTCTATGTGCTCGCGATCTCGAGTTATCGCATAATTAGCCCCTACCGGAAGTTCATATCGACGCTAGCGCCACGTCGCGGTCGAGTTCTGAACTAAATTGTATCTCATGTGGAAGTCCTTATCCTCCTGAGCAACTTTGCCGAAGACAGCATCCTTCTATGTGCTCGTGATCTCGAGTTATCGCATAATTAGCCCCTACCGGAAGTTCATATCGACGCTAGCGCCACGTCGCGGTCGAGTTCTGAACTAAATTGTATCTCATGTGAAAGTCCTTATCCTCCTGAGCAACTTTGCCGAAGACAGCATCCTTCTATGTGCTCGCGATCTCGAGTTATCGCATAATTAGCCCCTACCGGAAGTTCATATCGACGCTAGCGCCACGTCGCGGTCGAGTTCTGAACTAAATTGTATCCCATGTGGAAGTTCTTGGTCCCCGAAACAAGTTTGCTGAAGACAGTACATTCCTATATGGCCTGCATCTCATACAATTTGGTGATGACTGCAGATTTCTGGACTGAGTGTACTGAAATTCCACGTGGCCAACATGGTCCCTTTCGTAGCCGATTCCCGGTGGCCACTGGATCCGGAACCGGTATTCCAGGTAGTGATCAGAATCTTGAGGAGTATATCTTTCGAATGCGGCATAAATTTCATTATTCGGTTGATATTTCGCTGATTTATAGGGGTATACATTTCTGGGTCATAATGACCCCAGTATCTTATTAAGTTGTTTTTCTTAACATCCGCGGAAGGTTAAATTAAATTTTAAATATGATAAGGAGAAGTACCGATTTCTAAATGCCCGAACGATCCATAACCCCGAATGACATTACCCCGAATTCCAATATCGTGCGGAAATGTTATCAATGTCATTACGCAAAGTTTATTGTAAATTCGGGGAAATTGCATTCGGGGTAGGTAATGGCATTTGGGATGATGACATATGGCAAAATGGCATACGGGGTAATGGGGTAGAGTCGTCAGGTCAAAGTACAAAAATGAAACCATATTGCCTGTCAAAAAAGACCACTTCTTATTGGTCGTTTTGGCAATGGCCTACTTTCACATCGTTGAGTTGGATTGCAACAGGGCAGTTTGTTTCTAGCACGGCCGTGTTGCACGTTCATAAATTAGGGGTTTCATCAAAAGTTTGGAAATTTTTCACAAAATCTTTTTGTTTCAAATCTGTTTTTTTTTATTTTAAGTGTACCACATGTGATCTTACAATACTAAAATAAATAAAAAAATACTGAATTGAGAGCAAAACAATGGCAATTATGTCAATTTTCTCTAATAATATCGCCTGTTTTGAATATAAACCTGATTTTTGAAAGAAATATCACCCTCAATTGCACTAAACGAATAAAGCAAGTAAGAAACAATCAAATTATGAGTATTGATATCTGAAATTGTTCGCAATATTCGCTTAAAGAGAACACTGGCAGCACTGGCTTTTGTATCGTCAAGGTTAACGACTGAAAAACAACGGGGCAGTCTTAGTTGAGCTGTCACGTTCTGTCCTAGGCCTAAACCGGTGTTTTTACCCTTAAACTACCCTAAATTTATGCTTAATGTTTCAAACTAGTAATTAACATAAAGTGACCAGATGTGTGACCCTCTGAGTTGGTTGAGGAAATTATAACACAATTGAAACAAAACCAGTTATAATAACAAAGGCTGCTTCAATTGTGTTTAATGTAGGGGAAATTTTGTATTTTTTTAACTGCTTATCAGTCAAACATATTTTGTTATAAAAAACTTCCTATCTAACTAACAAAATTTGTAGTATTTCAGTTGTAATCCATTGGTCGGGGTGATCCCTGAAAATGTGTGCACATAGCACTGTTCTATAGTATAAAATATGCCTCAAAGCAGAGGCGGAGGCTTATAACAAAAAATATTGCAGTTTGTTTTAAGTTTCATAATTTTCTATACAGCTACACTCTCAACCACGCAAGTCATACACAGCAAGGGAGATGTAGTGTTAACGGTGAACATTTGAGCTACAGATTTGGGTATCTCGATGGTTTAAAAATATCAAAACCCTTGACAAGTTATCCTATAACTGTGGTTCAATACTTTCAGATTACAACAAGAGCATTCGGGTACTTTTACTGTATTTTCAATTCTGACATCCAGTGTGATAGATGAAATGAAATGAAATTCTTCAAACAACAGAAAAACTAGCACATGTTTTCTTCTACTGTATCCGAAGTCAGAAGGGCTGTCCACAGCACCGCTTTTTCAATTGAAATTTACTTTTTTTCAAGAAGGATACACACACTTTCTATAATTCAACAGAGACTAAGGACAAAGATTTCTGGAAGTAATTATTAAAAAATTAAGAGAAGACTTTTACACAAATATAATTTATTTCTGACTTAAAAAACAGCATTTTGAAAGGATAATGAGTGGGATCCTGATGGAACTCCATTCATAATCTTACAGAATAACACTGTTCTAAGTAAAACTGTCATAGAATGCTGGAAATTTTTTTTTTAAGAATAATGAGCATGATTCTTAGAGAATTTTATATTAGTGAAAAGAGGACATGAATGTCACGTAAAAAAATATTGTTCAAAATATTAGAAAACCATAGTGCTTTTAAATTTTCTTTCAAAAATATTTACGAAATATTGGTTTAATAGTGCACTTTTAATCCAGGAACCCAGGAATTGCTCTGGGGATTTGCATCAGGAATTTCTGCAGAGGTTTCGTCCAGGAATTTTATATGAGAATTTCCTCCAGGTATTACTCCGAGAATTTCCTTCAGGAATTCCTCAGGAGATTTTATTATGTAATTCTTGCAGGAATTTTCTCCTGAAACTCCTTGGGGGATTTTATCAGGAATTCATTCCGGGGACTTCATCCAGGAGTTTATCTGAGTATTTGCACCAGGAATTTTTCCGTGGATTTCCTGATTGAATTCCTCCGGGAATTTATCCCAGGAATTCTTCCGGGAATTTGCTCCAGGAATTTCTCCAGGAATTCCTACTGGGATTTTCTTCAAATGCATACGAAGTTATTTTTCAAGAATTTCTCAAGCAATTTCGTCCACAAATTGTTCCGGGGAATTCCTCCGTGGATTCGCTCCAGGAATTCCTCTTGAGATTTCCACCAATAATTTCTCCAAAGATTTCCTTCTGAAATTTTGCATGCAATTTCCACCAAGAATTTCTGCAATGATTTCTTAAATTTTTTTTCCTGTATTCCGTCCAGGAATTCCACAGGTAATTTGCTCCATGATTTTATCCGGGGATATCCTTCCAGAATTCTTCTAGAGGTTCCCATTCCTCCAGACATTTCTCCGGGGGTTTCCTCCAGGATTTTCTCATGGGATTTCCTCCAGAAATTTCTGCAAGGGTTTCTTACAGTTATTCCTCCGGAATACCCTCCAGGAATTCCTACGGAGATTTGCTCTAGAATTTTTTCCGGGATTTTATCATGGAATTCCTCCGGGCAATTGATCCACAAATTCATCCGGTGATTTTTTTTCTAAAACATCCTAGGGGGATTTCCTCTAGAGTTCCTCCGGAAAAGCCTCAATAATTTTGATCAGACCTAACAAACAATTTTGCTGAATAAGAGTTGAATAAATCACTCTCAAGCTTATTTCAGCTTATTAAATTATTGTTTCGCTAAGTACTAATGTTACTTGGGGAGTCTCTCCAGGAATTCCTTTGAAGTTCTCCTAGAAATTCCCCCGGATTTCCTTCACAAATTCTTTCAGAATTTTCGCCGAGAATTCATTCTGAGCCCACCAGGAATTTTTTTAGAGTTCCTCCATAGATCCAGCAGGAATTATTCGGAGTTCCTCCAGAAATTGCTCGAAGTTCTTTCATGGATTGCTTTGAAGATTCAGCATACTAACCCAATTAATACAGCAGATCCTCCATCAAATCCTTCGGAGTTCCCCCAGGAATGTTTTAGATGTCCTCCAAGAATTTCTTCAGAGATCCACATGCGTTTTATTTGAAGTTCCTCTAGGAATTCACTCAGATTTTGTTTGTTTTTGTTGATCGTATTGGAAATGGATCGAAAAAATAAAACAGCCGGTGCATGCTCGTGCGGTTTGGTTTTTTCTACTGGTCTACTTAATATTCACAGGGCCATTTTTGATAAAAATGTTGACCAAAAAATGGACCAAATGGATTTTTATTTACAAAGCCATTATCAAAGTTAATCCAAAACCGAAAATAAACTTTCAATTATATGAAAATTTATCAATCCATTCAAAATGAAACGTTATGAAATTTATCAACTGCAATCGATAACTGAGTTAGGGAGCCGGATCTTATTCTTGGCAATTTTGATTCACTTCGGCAGTGGGGTTTTTTGAAAGCTACTGAGCTCATATTTGGCCACAATATGCGTCGTATTGAAGTGTTTCTTGTTGCAAAGTTGCATACAATTCGGTTGAGAAAAACCCCCCATGCCAAAGTGAATTATGTAAGTGCTCAAATAACTCTGCACTCTACCGGTACCTAGTCGATTCTAGTACACGACACTGAACTTCAGCTTTGAGAAAATTCGATCCATTATCCGTGGTGAAGGAATACTTGTTTGGGATACTGATGAAGAACCGTTTTAAGATGTCCAATACCTTCTCGGATAAGCGTTGTCTTGTATTTCGGCCATCTTTGACGTACTCGGCATTAACACCTAACACGGGTCGCCCTTTTCGAGTAGCCAGATCAGCTTTGAGACGAACCATCCGCCCTTTAGCTTCGTCAGTGATGGATTTTTCAATTCGCTTCTGGACCACCTCTGCATATACGGAAATCTGCTGTCTGTTCGATCGTTGTATTTGAAGGCCTACTTCCAGAGGGCTTAGAACATCTCGCACACACTCTTTGGAGAAGAAGTTCAGAGGCAGATTGCACTCTGTTGCCCAGCGTACCATGTTTTACCGAAATGCGATGGACTTTTGCAGGCTCATCTCCAAGATCGGCTTGCTCGGGTGTCAAACCATTGTTGTTTGCGACGGTCGTATGAGCTGTGGTGATGTGCCGCTTAAGATTGTACGTTTGCGTGCTTTTTAACTGCTTCTCACACATTATCCGGCGCAACACTTTCAATAAAGAAATCGCTGGATTCCGTTTTTGGGTTTGTTTTTGAGCCATTTTTAGTTCACAGATCGCGAAATACACCTTATTTTTGGAAGGCTTATTTTGTTTTGGGAACTTTGACAGCTGCAAATTTACTCAGAGAGTAGAAAATTGCGTGAGAGAAATATGGTCATATCTGAGAAAGTTTTATCTCGTTGCTCTTTGCGAGCATTTCTGATTTGGAAGTGTTCACACTGTGGTGAGTTCTAGGGGAAACGAAGTGAGAGTTCAATATTTGCTATGTATTGTATGGACCAATGCACGAGTTCACGTTTGAGCGATGCCGAATTCACTTGTTGCCATGGTCACGTAAATAACACGGCACCGCTCAAACGTCATCGAGTGAACTCGTGCATCGGTATATAACGTAGCTCGTGAACTCAATAATGAGTCTCACGCATAAAAATTATGAGAAGGAAAAAACTCCTCAGAATTCCCGGCAAATCAACTCAATTCAAACTCGCGAGTGAGGCACTGTTAAGCCTGCACTGAAGACGGCCTTACAGTTGAGGTCGAAATACGCGTATGAGCGGTTCCACGCCAAATCGGTAAACGATGAAACTGGATTACCTTGGGTTCAAATGGAATTTTGCACATAGTTTCGATATAATAGAATAAGTTTTTTCCACTGGTGGAGAGACCATTTAAAATCAAGAGTAACTTCTGATAAGGGTGTAAGTATTTTTAGCACCACCATTTAAAAAAAATTGTACCTCGGAAACCATTTGTTATAGTGAAAAAGTGTCTGAGGAGGGATGGTAGACAATCAAATAGGCTTTGTAAAAAAATATACACTGAAAAAAAAATACTCTTATTTTCATGAAAAAATCGAAATTGAAACATAAAACACAAATTGCAAAAAATAGGTATCTTCGATTTTTTTTCAATTTTTTTCTGCAAAATTTCAATGTAAAACCAGATGTTTTAAGCACAGTTTCAACATGGTGCAATCTAAAATAAAAAAGTTTTTCTAAGAGCAACTTTTGGTGCATTTCTGAAAATTCAATTTCTGGCCGTAGAAAAGACGTTTTGATGCTGTAATATGATTCTTCATCCAAAAACAATTCAAAATGCTTATAACAATGATCTTCCTAAAACTAGCCGTTTTCTAGATATTTAGGATTCTATTATATTAATATCATAAAACTTAAGAAAATACGCCTGTTTCATAAGTTACTCCAGATGCTCCACCAACAATGTTACGTTTATCTCTTTCCACATTAAAATCCCATGTTTTAAGGGCAGTTTCAATATGGTGCAATTTAAAATATTTTTTTTTTCTAAGTACAACTTTTGGTGTATTTTTTGAAAATTCAATTTCTGGTTATAGAAAAGGCGTTTTGATGCTGCAATATGATTTTTTATCCAAAAACAATTCAAAATTATAATATCAATGATCTTCCTATAAGTTACCGCTTCAAGATATTTGGGATTGAATTATATTAATATCATAAAACTTAAGAAAATACGCCCGTTTCTTACATTATTCCAGATGCTCCATCAACAATGTTACGTTAATCTCTTCCCACATCATTGGGTATTTCGTTCACCACTGGACTGCTCAGTCAGTTTTCATAAGTGCGAGTATGTAAATAAAAGTGCGATCCTGCATCAAATCTTGTTGGTGTCTTCAGCGCACTTATTCTACGATTTATAATGAATGAGTGCGCTGAAGACATCAAGATTGGATGCAGAATCGCACTTTTATTTTCCTTCCCTTACTTATAAAAACTAACTGCGTAGTCCAGTGGTGAATGAAATGCGCAATAATATCCCATCAACTTTATGTTTGACACTTACACAAATAAACATATTGTTGAGAAGCAACAATAACAATATGTAACAATATTATTAGCCACCACCAATCCCTCCAAAATGATCCGTCAAACAAACCAAGACAAATACGGAGGCAATGAAAACAATAGTTGAACAAGCGCTCGGCTTGCTCGGGGCACATTCTCTGTTTCGCTCGAAACACTAGCGGGTACATACATACTTCATCGAATTCCATTCTTTTTTCTCTTAGTGCTTGAACTAGATTTTTTATATGCGTTTCCTATCTAGGTGTCGTGACCGTACGTCACATCTCGACCACAATCTACACAAGAATGCCCAGAGCCTGATCGTTCCCTGCCTTTTATAGCGGATTCTATCGAACTTTTCTATCTACCCACTCTCAATTTTCTCTTCCTCGAAGTACCTCCCATTTTGCTTACCCGTACAAGCGTATACCTGGCCATGCTGGCAAATCATGACCGTACAAATTTACAAATATTCCCTACACTAGGTACCTAGCATATAGAAGCGATTAACAGTTAAACAGATAAACAGTTAACGTTCAATATTAGAGCAAAATGGATCTCACAAAAGTGCTGTAGACCGTTCCCGAAGTAACAAAAAATGTTAATCATCGAAACGTTTTTTAACCGAAGAAATGATTCAAAAACTAGTTGCCATGCAATGTGAAGTTCCTCTTAATACGTCGTTGAAGATTTGCGGCTCATGCCGTGTGTCTGTGTATCGTTTTAATCCGCAAATCAACAATCGTGAGGACCAACCTGCAATTCTCTCGACCACAAATACTACCACCATCTAGTGAGCTTATTGAACGAAATAACTTTTTGTGCCACATGTCCAACAGGTGGCGGTAGTTTGAAATGTCAAACACGAAGGAAAGCGACGCGCGCGCCTCTGGTTGTGAACTTGACAACTGTTGTATTTTAAACTGATCGTTAAATTCGTGGGCGATGGAAATTTATCCAGTGTTACGTCTGTTTGTCTGTGGTAATACTTATATTAATTCTCAACAATATTCCAACAATCATCCTGTATCTTTCGAACAGTTTATACAACCGTCTAGAAAAGAAAAAGTAGATGGGATATTAATGTGGGAAGAGATTAACGTAACATTGTTGATGGAGCATCTGGAATAATGTAAGAAACGGGCGCATTTTCTTAAGTTTTATGATATTAATATAATTCAATCCCAAATATCTTGAAGCGGTAACTTATAGGAAGATCTTTGATATTAGAATTTTGAATTGTTTTTGGATAAAAAATCATATTGCAGCATCAAAACGCCTTTTCTATAACCAGAAATTGAATTTTCTAAAAATACACCAAAAGTTGTACTTAGAAAAAAAAAATTATTTTAAATTGCACCATGTTGAAACTGCCCTTAAAACATGGGATTTAAATGTGGAAAGAGATAAACGTAACATTGTTGGTGGAGCATCTGGAGTAACTTATGAAACGGGCGTATTTTCTTAAGTTTTATGATATTAATATAATAGAATCCTAAATATCTAGAAAACGGCTAGTTTTAGGAAGATCATTGTTATAAGCATTTTGAATTGTTTTTGGATGAAGAATCATATTACAGCATCAAAACGTCTTTTCTACGGCCAGAAATTGAATTTCCAGAAATGCACCAAAAGTTGCTCTTAGAAAAACTTTTTAATTTTAGATTGCACGATGTTGAAACTGTGCTTAAAACATCTGGTTTTACATTGAAATTTTACAGAAAAAAAATTGAAAAAAATCGAAGATACCTATTTTTTTGCAATTTGTGTTTTAAGGTTTAATTTCGATACAAACTCTAGTGGAATTAAATTGTGTAGTACTTAACTTGGTTTTTCATTTACTTATATGTATTCAACTAAACAGCTCCAAGATTTATTATTATTTTAAACTGTTTTTTTTTATTAAGTTAATGCTACATCATTTCAAATTCATCTTATACATTTTCTTTTGTTTTCAGGTATGCAACGCCGTCACTCTAGTTTAAAAACAACACATTCTTCACACAGGTAAGATAACAACTAACACCCTTTCATCAATGTTATCAGTCCGTGATATGAACTCAACAACCGTGTCGCCAGGTGTCAAAGTAATCGACGACAAGCACATAGATTCAATTTTCAGCTTGTTGAAATCGAACATGAAAAGCGTCCGCTCCGGCTGACGATGATCAATCGGTGTCTGCCCATTCGGTGTCAAGTGCTTGAGCACATGGACAAACAATTCGATATGGGGAGAGTATAGTAGATGCTGGTATTGATGGTTCTGCTGACACATCAGATAGAATACCTGACAAATGACACGTGCTGTGATGGGATTCCATTTTTATACCGTTCTCTGACCATCGAAAGGTGTATAATATTCACTAGAGTTAAATAGTTCAAGAATCTCCTTCTTCCTGGTATTACGTCCCTATTGGATTAGGCTAGTTTCTCAGAGCTTTAAGATTAGAGCCAGTGTGCTTTTGAGCACTTTCACAGTTATGACTGAGAGCTTTTTTCCAATGGTCCATTTTCGCATGTGTGTGCCTTGTGGCAAGCACAAAGATACTCGATGCTCTCCGGCAGGATTCTAACCTAAATGTTTTGGATTTAAAAAAAAATACTTCAAACCGTCTTTAGCCGAAGGCTGCACAACACGACAACGGAAAACACGAAATACCCAGTAGGCCAGAGTTGAATTTTTCGTTTAAAGATTGAAACGGGTATCGAACCCAATGCGTCCAAAAAATTACACGGTCACGTAGTGAATAAATTCACGAAACTATAAATGCATTAGTGGTAAAGCATCAATCTTATGTTTCATAAGAATCGCAATTGATAATTGTTTCTTACTCGGCAGACCGAATTGCCGAGTAAGAAAGACCAAATATTTCTACAGCTGGATAATACAAATTTTTGTGATATTGATTTTTCCACAGGTGATGCCCAATGACGTGTCCTTCGCATGATAAAACGAATTGTCCGCTATAGTGTTGACTTTTTACGTCTTCTGATAAGACGATGATAGCGATCGATTCTGTCTGGCATGTCGTTCGAAAACAATACTGACGCTTCCCAAACATCATTCATCGATAGAAAATATCGACTGAGTCATACTGGTCTGGCCATTGCAGTCGGAGAGATTATCTGTTTTGTTTTGTTATTAATCGATTCAAATCCAATCAACTATACGTAGATTGCCGACGCGTTGGTCCGCGTTGGAGCTGTTGATATTTTCCTCTTCTATCAATCGCTGAATCAATTGATGATAACACAGGAAATTTGATAGTATTGTTTTCTCTCGCGAATGAAACTGGAATTCATTTCAAGTGTTCACACAGTAGCCGCAATTTAATATTAATCTTAATAAGTTTTGCTTTATTTTTGACACGAAATTCATATCTTTTTATCGCAAATTTTTTTAACAAAAATTATATGAAAGCCATTGATTAATAAGTATTATTTCATAAGTCTTACATTTATAAGATTCTGGAATTGCACTATGGCTGCGAACATTACGATTAGCCTAAGAAAAACGTTGCACTTATTAACCTTAAAATATCTTAATTGACAGAATCTAAAACGCTCGTTATTACAATACATATTCCACGTTTTTGTTTTTAGTTATTTCAATCGAAATTCATCAGCTTGGTAGCCTAGGTATCTTTAAAGAAATTCAACTGAAACTTCCAAAATGTCGGTTTTTTCGATTGTATTATAAAATAAAACAATAATTCTTTCCAAAAAATCATCTCTTCGAGACCACTGTACCCGGCTCGATTCGATTTCCAATTGGTGCGCGAATTACCGTGATAAAGAAAATGCAGCCCGTAGATAGACATGGAAGTATTGAGCTCTCGTTTTTTGTGCGAACCTTGACTTTAGTCTAGCTCTATGTCTTCCGCGTACAAGTTTGAGACTTGCGGCGCAGTGAACTGTAGCGTCGCGAACGGTTTAAGGTGCGTGTAAATTTTTGAAATCGCAGAATTTTCGACTTCGGGATGAGTGATTATATTTCAGTTGTGTATTATTTCAATTGTGTACAATTGTGTTTGGGTGCGGATAGTGGAAAGTGACCTATTAGTTTACAGTTGTCATTTGACGAAGTGTTTTGGTTTTATTGTACAGTCAACCCTCTATTATTCGTGACGGGGTTGGTGGTCTGATGGTTACCGCTTCAGCTTCATAAGCAGAAGATCATGGGTTCAATCCCGGGCCCGTCCCTTTCCCCGTATTTTGTAGTTGTATATCTCCCACTTGCTTCTATCTTCCATTCAAAATCTATCACCTTCAAACTATTCGTTCATAGCAAACGCTAGAACCAGAGACGGACAAGAAACCGTTTCCCTAACGCTTCCATTGTTTCACGCGCATGCCTTTTCTTACGCCTGATACATAGGCAGTCTGCTAACCACAAAAGCAAACCTCTCTGCCATGCCTCTCCCCCAATCAATACACTCCCGCATGAACTGGCTTAGATGCAGTGGTATATACGGTCTACGTGGGAGCCAGTATAATGTATCATCAATTCCTCCCCCTTCCCCACATTGGTCTGCATTCTGACGTGGCAGGCACCATTGTCGCTAAAAATAGAAGATCACCAACACTTATACACTGAGGATGCCCGTTAGTCCCAAGCAGTCATTCGGTTGGTTCCTTGTGTAAGTGCAACTGATCTGGCGATACTGGAGTAGCACGGGCGGCCAATCAAGCTCAAGCTCAAGCTCAGCTTTACAGTCAACCCTCTCTTATTCGATATTTAGTATCACGATATCGAGTTAAAGAACCATAGTTGAAGTTGGTTTTCATAGCTTATTCTAAGGTTCCTTGGATCTCATTTGCACTGGTTTTGTGCTCTATAACTTGATACAGTCGGGTCTCCTATTAAACGCATTCCTATAACGTGCACTCCTATTACGCTCACTCCTATAAGACACACCAGGACGTTATAGGAGACCCAGGGCTTATGGGATTTCATCACTTTGGGGGTGTCGTTGAATATCTCGTATGCCAAAAGAGATAGCACAGTACTGTCTTCGGCGAAGCTTCAGTGCTTAGTACGATCTACTTTTAGGAGTTGAGGATCATCCTTTTAGTTGAGAACTTGGCCGGTAGGGGCGCTTTTTCTGATTTGCACTATATGAACCATGAGGGATAAGAATGCAAAATTTTGTAACATATGATATCTCTGAATCCTGATGTTTTTGAAGGTTGGTGTCTTCGGAAGAGTTGTTCAGTAGCTCAAGGGCTGACATGTGGTGGTCATTCTGATACGGAATTACGCCACCAGGCGGCGCTAGTGGGCATGGAATTTTTGTTTTGCGCATAGCTCAGTTGCCTGACCACTTAGAAAGATGGCGTCTTCGGCAAAGTTGATCAGTATCACAAGGGCTAACATTATTTGAACCAAAAGTTTCGAAATTTTGCCACTAGGCGGCGCTAGTGAGCAAATAATTTTTGTTTCGTGGATAGCTCAGTAGCCTGACCACTTAGAAAGATGGCGTCTTCGACAAAGTTGATCAGTTTCACAAGGACTAACATTATTTGAGCCAAAAGTTTCGAAATTTTGCCACTAGGCGGCGCTAGTGAGCAAGGAATTTTTATTTCGTGGATAGCTCAGTTGCCTGACCACTTAGAAAGTTGGCGTCTTCGGCAAAGTTGATCAGTATCACAAGGACTAACATTATTTGAGCCGAAAGTTTCAAAATTTTGCCACTAGGCGGCGCTTCTGAGCTATCCACGAAATAAAAATTCCTTGCTCACTAGCGCCGCCTAGTGGCAAAATTTCGAAACTTTCGGCTCAAATAATGTTAGCCCTTGTGATACTGAGCAACTTTGCCGAAGACGCCATCTTTCTAAGTGGTCAGGCTACTGAGCTATGCGCAAAACAAAAATTCTTTGCTCACTAGCGCCGCCTAGTGGCAAAATTTCGAAACTTTCGGCTCAAATAATGTTAGCCCTTGTGATACTGAGCAACTTTGCCGAAGACGCCAACTTTCTAAGTGGTCAGACTACTGAGCTATCCACGAAATAAAAATTCCTTGCTCACTAGCGCCGCCTAGTGGCAAAATTTCGAAACTTTTGGCTCAAATAATGTTAGCCCTTGTGATACTGAGCAACTTTGCCGAAGACGCCATCTTTCTAAGTGGTCGAGCTACTGAGCTATGCGCAAAACAAAAATTCTTGGCTCACTAGCGCCGCCTAGTGGCAAAATTTCGAAACTTTTGGCTCAAATAATGTTAGCCCTAGTAATACTGAGCAACTTTGCCGAAGACGCCATCTTTCTAAGTGGTCAGACTACTGAGATATGCGCAAAACAAAAATTCCTTGTTCACTAGCGCCGCCTAGTGGCAAAATTTTGAAACTTTCGGCTCAAATAATGTTAGTTCTTGCGATACTGAGCAACTTTGCCGAAGACGCCATCTTTCTAAGTAGTCGGGCTACTGAGCTATGCGCAAAACAAAAATTATTTGCTCATTAGCGCCGCCTAGTGGCAAAATTTTGAAACTTTCGGCTCAAATAATGTAAGCCCTTGTGATACTGAGCAACTTTGCCGAAGACGCCATCTTTCTAAGTGGTCAGGCAACTGAGCTATCCACGAAATAAAAATCCCTTGCTCACTAGCGCCGCCTAGTGGCAAAATTTCGAAACTTTTGGCTCAAATAATGTTAGCCCTTGTGATACTGAGCAACTTTGCCGAAGACGCCATCTTTCTAAGTGGTCAGACTACTGAGCTATCCACGAAATAAAAATTCCTTGCTCACTAGCGCCGCCTAGTGGCAAAATTTCGAAACTTTTGGCTCAAATAATGTTAGCCCTTGTGATACTGAGCAACTTTGCCGAAGACGCCATCTTTCTAAGTGGTCGGGCTACTGAGCTATGCGCAAAACAAAAATTCTTTGCTCACTAGCGCCGCCTAGTGGCAAAATTTCGAAACTTTCGGCTCAAATAATGTTAGCCCTTCTAAGTGGTCAGACTACTGAGCTATCCACGAAATAAAAATTCCTTGCTCACTAGCGCCACCTAGTGGCAAAATTTCAAAACTTTTGGCTCAAATAATGTTAGCCCTTGTGATACTGAGCAACTTTGCCGAAGACGCCATCTTTCTAAGTGGTCAGGCTACTGAGCTGTGCGCAAAACAAAAATTCTTTGCTCACTAGCGCCGCCTAGTGGCAAAATTTCGAAACTTTCGGCTCAAATGATGTCAGCCCTTGAGCTACTGAACAACTCTTCCGAAGACACCAACCTTCCAAAACATCAGGATTCAGAGATATCACATGTTACAAAATTTTGCATTCTTATCCCTCAGGTTTATATAGTGCAAATCAGAAAAAGCGCCCCTACCGGCCAAGTTCTCAACTAAAAGGATGATCCTCAACTCCTTAAGGTAGATCGTACTTAGTACTGAAACTTCGCCGAAGACAGTACTGTACTATCTCTTTTGGCATACGAGATATTCAACGACACCCCCAAAGTGATGAAATCCCATAAGCCCTGGGTCTCCTATAACGTAGATTCCTATTACGCCCCCCAACCATGTGTCTAATAGGAGACCTGACTGTACCATCCTAACTCGATGTTCCCTTCAGTATCGAGTTTGGGAGAGTATGCATTATTACAGTACTTTTGTTATCATGACACCGATAACGGAAATCTGAAGAACTGTGTCATTGCAAAAAGGATAATAAAAAGGAACCATAAATTGATTGATAAGAAAACAATTTATTATCAAAAATATTGGAACTGTGTTGCACATGCTCGAGTTTCAACTCCTTTTTTTAGGCAAGAATCTGACCAAAAATTGCATTTCTTTTATCCATCTCTTCATGCAATGTTTGATTATTGGACTCTACGTCAGGCTTTGGAAAAAAAATAACGATCATTGACACACGAGTCATAATTTCATTTCATTTATCCGCCTGCATTCATACAACACTCATGACATTTATCGTTCGTGGAAGATAACGAGCCATGAACGAAAACAATGGTATGGTGCCGATAACTTGTAACATTCGCTGACACACTCTAATTCTGATCAAAAAACAGAGGCGAATATTTTCCATTTTCTGTGCTATGTTTACAACCAAAAGGATGTTTGGTGATCCAATAGATTATGATTAGGTTGTTAAAAGGTGCATTACCAGAAAATATTGAATTCATTACCATTTTTATGCAAAACATAAATCATCCGAATGGCTCGATACTGTTGTAGTCTGTGAGAGTTGCTGCTCTTGAACGCTCTCGCGCCACGTAGAAAACGAGAGATTGAATGTTTACATTCATTGGGCTCTCCGGTTGCGATGTGCAATGAGCTGCTACACTCTCTTAATATGGTTCGATCGTCTTATTCGGATCAAAATCCAAACAGTGCTCTACCTAGACTTCATCAAACTATCAGTTTTAATATGTAGTAATTTCTTGAAGTTATAGTTTAAAAAGAAAATACTGAATACTGATACTGAAAGAGATTTTTAAGGTCTTGTGAAAAAATGGTGCAAAAATATTGAGAAACAAAAAAGTTTTCGCGATTGGAATATTTTTTGGCGATAAAAAATGAAGCTGTCGGTAGTTAATATTCAAAAGATTCTGGTAGAGTCAGAAAGCCTATCGACTATTTTTAAAACAAATCTCCTGAAAGATTCCACAAGAGAATACCTAATAAATTCTGTGAAAAAATCTTCAGAAAGGGTATCTACGTACATATTACATAAAATTCCATTGTTAGTTGAAGCCACTATTCGGTCGTTTCTCTAATAATTTGTTTAGGATTTTCTAGAATTACAGAATAGATAATTTTTCTAAGAGATAGTACTAGACATTCTATAAGTGTTCTCCACGAAGTTCAACAAACAAAAATTGAGATTGAAATTTGAGATTCTTTTTAAAGTTTCTTTTCATATTTCCCTCGGAATTTCTATAAAGAATGCTTTTCAGCTGAAATGATCAAGGATTTGTTGCAGAAAACGATTACTCATGATTAAATTGGGGGAATAATTTAAGTGATTTATTTGAGTAGTTCTCCACAAATGCTTCTTCAAATCATTTTGATGTTACTCTTTTGTATTCCCGAAAAAAATCTATAAAATTCTAGTGAAATACGCTCAGCTATTTTTTCAAAAACTTCTGCGAAAATACTCAAAATTCTTCCGAGAAATTTTTTCAAAGTTTATTTTAGCGAATTATATTATTGTTTCCCCTGAGATTTTATCCTAGTTCCTTTGTAGGGCCCAGATAGCCGTAGCGGTAAACGCGCAACTATTCAGCATGACCATGCTGAGGGTCGTGGGTTCGAATCCCGCTGGTCGAGGATCTTTTCGGGTTGGAAATTTTCTCGATTCCCAGGGCATAGAGTATCTTCGTACCTGCCACACGATATACGCATGCAAAAATGGTCAATCGGCAAAGAAAGCTCTCAGTTAATAACTGTGAAAGTGCTCATAAGAACACTTATCTGAAAAGCAGGCTTTGTCCCAGTTGGGACGTAACGCCAGAAAGAAGAAGAAGAAGATTCCTTTGTAATTTTTTTTTCAGAGATTCTTGCAAGTATTTCAATTTGTTTTTCTTTTAATAGCACTAGCGATTCTTCTGAGGATTTTGAAAAAAATGTTTCAAAAGATTTACAATAGATATTTTCTATTTATTTCTGAACTCCAGAATTTCTCCAGAAATTCCACCAGACTTTCCAAAAGATTCAAAAACTACCTAATATTTTATTCCGAATGTTAATCTCAGAATTTTTGTATAACTTTGTAATTAATATTCAATAATTCACCGTAGAATTTCAGGAATTTCTTCAAGAAATTTTTGCCGATATGTCTCAAAGAAAAGCTAAAGACAAATTCCATCCGGAAGGAGTCGAAAAAACCTTCGATTTAGATCAAATTTTGCACATGCTTTTGGTATGGTAGAATAAGTGTTTTCCATAGAAAAATCAATCATTTCGATTCAGGAGTAACTTTTGGAAATGGCCTATGACATTTGCAAGCGATGTTTTTGAAAAATTCTAGCTTTAAAACTGGTGATTTTGGAGAAAAATGTTCAAGGAAGAAGTTGTTGCGAATCATTTGGACAGCAAGAAAAAAAATATACACTAAAAACATATTTATTTATATTTTTTTCACTAAAAATTCAAAATTAAAATTTGACTGTTAAATTACACAAAAACTCGATTCTTATTACTTTTTATATTTTTACCATAAAGTCTTGATAGGAAACAGATGTTTTGGACACAGTTTCGTGATGGAGACATTTAAAAAAAAGTTTTTTTTTAAGAACAACATCCGGTCGATTTTCACAATTTTGATTTTTCGTCAAAATTAATACGGAAACTTATGTATTCTCGGCAGTCTTAACCGATGCCGCCTTTCTTTTGTAATTTTCTCGGACATCAGCAGACAAATTTCGTGTTTGTCTGTTTACATTTATGCGTTGCTCAATCCTCTATCGTTTCACACCGACAGACTTGTCAGAATGCTTTTAGAAAAGTTTTCACAACGCTGCGAACATCTCTTGTCAGTGTGACTATTGTCGGTAGCCTCATTCTCTTCGGCTACTTTCCCATAAGATCTACAGGTGAATCTCTTCGGCAGCTCCAAATCAGCCGAAAATGGTTCTGAAGAGAAGCCTTTTGCGATTATATCAAGTTAGGTGCAAAAAATATTAAAATAGGCCATTTTCAATAGTTATTCGAGATGAACCATCAAGAAAAATGAGTAAATAGAGATAAAAATGGGCTACACTCTCAAAAACGTATTGTTCTTGATGAAGAATCGCGAATAACGAATGAAAATGGCCTATTTTGTTATTTAAACAATCATTTTTTTGCATTGAACTAGATATATTTCAGAAATGGCTACTCTTAGAGAGGTGATCATGATAATCTCTATGGTTTAGGATTATTTCAAGATTCTCGTTGTATCATCAGAACGTATTTTATTTGAAAATAAAAACATTAAATTAAAATTTTAAAAATCAACCAAAAGTTGTTTAAAAAAAACTTTTTTATTAAAAATTTCTCCATCATAAAGCTTTGTCACAAACATCTGCTTCCAATCAAAATTTTATGGTGAATGTATTAAAAAAATATATTAAAAATGGTTTTTTTGTGTAATTTAAAATTTTAAGTTTTATTTTTGAATGTCCAAATGGTTCGCTACAACTTCATTATACAACATTGTTCTCTAAAATCAACAGTTTCGCAGTTGAAATTTTTCAAATATATTGCATTCAAAAACTTATTTTCAAAAGTTATTCTTAAGTCAAAATGATCGATTTTCTATGGAACGAACTTAATGAAAACAAAATTTACTGCAAATCAAAGATTTTCGAGTTCTGTGACTAAACAATTTGACATGGAATTCGTCGTGAGCACCACCGACAAACAATAGGGAATTCATGGGTTTCCCATAAGTCGTAATAAGAATGAATCGGTCGTAAAAAAAATCAAGGTTATAATTATGTTTTTGAAAAATGCAACGTCTATATGTGGAAACACTGATTCGAAATATTCGTCAAAGTTGAAGCATGGGTTGAGAACTTTCCAAAATGGCCGTTCATGTTTTCATATTTTGGCAATAGATGGCAACACTGCTCGATTGTTATCAAAAGAGCCTATTTTATGGAGGTGTGATATGCAAATACCAAAAATTTTCAAAGATAACAATACCGAATGTTCACCAAAGTTGAAGGAAGTGTTGCGTGCTATACAGTCGGCTGAATCACAAATGTTCATGTGGCTGGCAACACTGGAATAGAAAAAAAGAATGCTTAGCAACATAGCAATACTTTCCAACTGTAATCCAGTTTTTCATGAAGGGTTCAAAATTTTGTCGTAGCTGGCAACACTGCTTAAGTGAAATTACGCCACCAGGCAGTACAAGTGTGCATGAACTTTTGTTTTGTGGATATCTCAGGATCCTGACCACTTGTAAAGATGGCATCTTCGGCCATGTTGTTCAGTAGCTCAAGGACTATCATTATTCTAGTCAAGAGATACAAGGTTTTTCCACCAGGCAGCACTTGTGAGCAAGATTTTTTTGTTTTGCGGATATCTCAGGATCCTGATCACTTAGAAAGATGGGGTCTTCGACAAAGTTGTTCAGCAGCTCAAGCGCTATTATTATAAAAGCTACGCGATTCATTTTGCCACCAGGTGGCGTTAGTGAGCATAGAACTTTTTTGTCAGTTATTCGTTTTAAATTTTCCTCAAGGCCTCCAGAAACACAGTTTGAATTTATGAATTATTCATGAAATGATTAATGATAAATGGGAAAATTTAAATGAGTTTAAAACTTCAGTGGTTACACATCGGCATGGTTCTTATGGTGGGTAAATCGTGGGATATTAAAATGTATCACGCAGCGTATTGTAAATTTTGATTTTATTTCGTATATTGGAATTTTAGATAATCCCTTCCATAACACCCTTTCCCTTTCAATAAATTTACGTTGCTTGTATAAGGGTTTTGAAAAAACATTCCGCAACACTAAAATGGCCTCAAAACTCTGCAGTGTAAGAACCAGTGAACCCCAAATGAAAGATATGAATCAATAAATTATCCTGCCACTACGACCTACGAGAAGCTACCGTGTGATACAAAAGGATTAATTCAATCCAGCCTCCTCGGGCAAAGAAGACCCCGGTACCGGATACTGAAGATTCGTGCGTTCCCATAATCAATCAGCCTTAATTGGCGGCACTTGTCAGTGACTTTCGTACGTGCTTTTCTACTTTGTGTGTGCTCCAAGCCAGACCGGAACGAGTAGTACAACAAACCAGGATTTAATAAGAACTTCAAACAGTAGTGGCAGGAAGCTGTTTGTAGAAGTCTGGGCCCGGAGGTGAAGATTAGTGCCGGAAGGAAATTTATGCGCAAGTGGTGCGTGTGTCGTGTAATGCCAGATTCTTGTCGATGGGGAGGTTCATCTAATGAAACGGTGCGTGTACACTAAGGTGGGCCATTTTTACATGAAAAAAAAAAACAACTTGTACCTAATATCTTTTTCCGTTTCTTAACAAACAGACGTTCGGTTTGTTGTTGCAGTCTCTTTTCTCTTGATTGGAGATTTTTTAAATCAAATTCGATTCAAGTAAAAGAGTGGCTACAGCGCCACCTGTGGTCAAAAATGTAAATAGAATCGTATTTCTATATATTTGGTCGATTTTTTGCATATAAACATCAAGCTTGTTGAGCCCCACCCTTTAGAGTTGACGGCTTCCGCGCAAATTAACACAGTAGCTTTGATTCAAATGAATAAATTTGAGGGGTTCAACTTTAGATTTTTATAGTATGATCATTATGGGCCACCCTGGTATACACCGTTGTGTTCTGTTGTTAGACAACGCCAAGCAGATGATGTGAATTGAGATGGAAGTTGTTTGCGTGAAGAACTAAGTGAGGTGTTTTGAAGGTGTCGTTCAACAGCAGCAGAACTGTCATCCCATGAAGAGCACGTGCTTCTAATGACACACCATGATGTGGTACGTATACAAGCCGACTGTAATTAATTAAGCTGCGGAATCGTTCATCGAGCCATGCATCGTAAGATGCGTTTATTGCGATGCAATGAACCGATTTAACTTGACACCCAAATCATCATAATTCTCAATTAGGTTGCAATGGTTTACCTTCGCGATTGGACTTACCGTAGTGGCACGGATAGCTTGCCACTTTGTGCACCAACGCAGCTATTATGCTAATCCTACTAACATTACCACACTTTGCGTTGCGCTATCTCTTCTATAAATCAATCGCAAGCCGAAAGCTGTCGCGATACCGCTTGAAGACCTGTTCGACGAAGCCTCTAATACCTATGCCTTATCAGCATGTGGGATTAGACTGCTTCATACGTACATACGTCATCTGATTGATTGATTGAAGAGTTTCGGTTAAACTCTATGACATTTGTTCAAAGACTTGTACACACTGAACTTCCTGAATTAATATTATATATTATATTTGAGTGTTTTCTCTTTTTTTCAATGAAACTAGAATTTTTCACTTTGTACAGCTTCCGGGAGTTTCTCAACGTGTTCTGAGTTGTTACCTATAAATTTAATTTCGTTTTTTGAGATATTATTAGAGGTCTTTCGGTGATCTCCTGAGTACAATGGCGTAGCTAGGGTTTTTGGGGCCCAGTGAGGAGTTTCATCTAGGGTCTCTCAAAATTTGGGTGACGCTAAATGTAAGGCGCTAATGTGTAATCGACTGTTGAAATAAACGACGACCTTCTATAGAATTATGACTAAAGTGATGGAACTTATGCTGATGTGTTCATAATGTTGTTGTAGTCGTTTAATAACAAAAATGTTAATTAATGAGCCTACTTATTCAAAAATACATGAATTTACAAAATTAACGAGAGGACTTCCAGTCAATTGCTATGGAAGTGGAAATATTAGCTGGCGAAGTAGTTTTGGAAAGCAATGATTCATATACAGCTTAATTTGAGAATTGTAGGGAAATGTTGACACATCCCAAATTTTGTATTTTGATTGATTTTGAAATTCTTGATGGAAGTAATGCCTTGAATTAATTAATTTTTCCAAAGTTTGCTTCAACTAAATTACAGAATGCACTCTAAAGATTTCTTCAGGAGTTCATTGTAGGTTTTCACGAACTACCTAAGGAAATTAACGTAGATTTTTTCTTAGGCTACCCATAGAAGTTGCCACAGAGATACCAGCATGAATTCCATCGAAAAACCTTTCAGAAAATTTTCAAGAAAATCATAAGTACTCCAGGAATGTTTCCAAATATTTTCCATAGTTTACAACATCCATACGATTTCAAATAGTTTTTTCTTAAAGGATTTTCTAGAATTTCTTTTTATTTATTTTTTTACTTAGAGTCGGAGTCGGACATTGTCCTGTAGATGAGCAACATCGCGCCGGTCGACAAAAAGTAAAAAAAAACAAAAAAAACTCTTTTGACGATTATAAGAACGATAAGAACTCCTGTAGGGAGTTTTGGAATATCATCTTTAGTTACAACTGGGGAAATAAAAATGGTCTAGAAAATCGAAGAAATTCCTTCAACCATCTCTTGAAGCAACGCTGGAAAGTGTTTGGGAGACTTGGTGTTGGAATCAATAGAGAAATTTCTGAAGCAGATCCCAAAAGTAAATCAGAAAGGATCATTGTAGAATTCACTACCAGAATTTCTAAAGTTTTCCCTCGAGGAGTCTGAAAAGAAGTTGCTGAAGAACCTGTGAAAAAATTGCAAAATAGTCTTTGAAGGTCTCTCTAGAACCTTTTGAAGCCGGATTCACTGCAAGCAGAATAAATAAAACAGTGACTTTTGAGACCATTTTGCTTAAAATAGAGTTTTTCAGCACTTTCCTTTAAAAATAGAGCCTACAACGAAATAAAGGCTGATCCTCTTAAAAGAGATCTGCTACCAGCCTTGATTGTATACAAAACATGACTCGAAAATTTAACTGATTTATATTCTCAATTATAATTGCAATAAAAACCAGCGAGGTCTGTAACATACCTCCAAATCAGATTCAGATACGATTATGGGACCCGCACATTTAAAATAAAAAAAGAATGAATTTTGAATAGGTATTTAAGTTTCTCTTATCACTAAACCCATTGATCATTGGGCTCTTACACATTGCCGATCAAGGTCACCTTCAAACTGAGTTTTTATCTGCTTGTTAACGTGTTAATTTTCTAAAAATCAAATTCACGATATTAAATGAAACTCTTTCCACGATTTGGGAGCGTTTTTTCGAATCCTCTTTGGGAGCTTGTTTACACGTTCTTTCGTGGTTTTTGTTATGGTTGTTTGTTCATACCTTTTTGACAACCTTGGCTCTCGTCCCCTGTACCTTCTCTGTCTTCCCGGTTTTCTTCTTCTTTCTGGCGTTACGTCCCCACTGGGACAGAGCCTGCATCTCAGCTTAGTGTTCTTATGAGCACTTCCACAGTTATTAAATGAGAGCTTACTATGCCAATGACGATCGTGTGGCAGGTACGAATATACTCTATGCCCTGGGAATCGAGAAAATTTCCAACCCGAAAAGATCCTCGACCGGTGGGATTCGAACAGTGTTGTGAAAAACTCAATTTCTCACAACTCACGCTTGAGATTTATCATGTGTGAGTTGTCAATCATGCAACTCAGCAGTCAAAAAATCATGGATGAGTTGGCTCACCTTTTTAACTCATTGTCTCGTATTTCCGCAGTTTACTCACACACGGCAATAATTTGCTGTTAGTCTGGTAAAGTTATAGTAATCCTTTCTAACGTAAACAACAATATTCGGGTTTCACGAGTTTTTGCCGAGTTTTGCGACTGAATCATTTTTTACGGTTTGAGTTGATTGAGTTGATTTTGCATCAAAATCTCAAGCTTGAGATTTACGAAGCAGATCTCTAATGAGTTTGCTCTCACGGGAGAGCGTATTGATTGAGATTTTGAGTGTGAGTCTATCAACACTGGATTCGAACCCACGACCCTCAGCTTGGTATTGCTGAATAGCTGCGCGTTTACCGCTACGGCTATCTGGGTCGTCCCGGTCAAAATCCTGAAATTATCGTGATTTTCAAGTTTATTTCTTCTTCTTAATCAACAGGAAATTGAGCCCCAATGATGGTTATTTATAATTTATAATAACACACAGACTACATACAAAAAATATTTAAAAGTCATATCACTTAAAATCTATCTGAAAACATTAAAAAATCTATCTCGAAGCACGTCACGTGACACGTTAAAATCGAGTTCCGCAGCTATTCTGTTAAACGTCCTTTGTAGACCGGTTATGACGCAGTTAACTGCGTAATTGTTGTAGACATTTTGTTGTTGTCCTTTCGCACTTTGGGATCTTTCCCACTCTGAGAACCTCTGAGATGTTCCGAAAACTCATGGGAACCTCGATGAATCCCTATTATCCTTGTATAGTGTCATGTTTTTAAAACCTATGAAACCCTAGAAAACTCATCAAAAACTCTGTTGACAACGTCTAGATACCTTTAAAAAACTACTTGAGAAATCTATAAAACTCCCCGGGTTCGATGCCACACTTTCTAGGGATTCATTCTAAGCTTCCTAGATTTCATTTTAAAATGTTTTGCAGGCATTTCGCTGTGCGTAACTCCATTCTTTCTTTCAGAAATTTATCCAATTACGTGATTTTCCAGAAATTTCTTCCAGAACTACTCCCGAGGAATTCCTCCAGGAATTTCTTCATGGATTTCTCCTCAAAAGTTTATACAGACTTTCTTCTAGGGACTCCAGGGTGTTCAAAACAACATAGATAATTCTTGAGAAATACTTGCAAAAATTCCGTACCAATTTCTGCAAGTATCGTAGAGGAATCTTGTGATAAAAATCCCAAAAAGAGTCTTTGAATGTATTGTTGCAGGAATTTCAGCAGGAATTGATGGATGAATCTTTGAAGAATTATGGAATCAATTAATCCTGAAGTAATTCGAGAAGAAAGTTGAATAATTCGCTAACAGTAAAACTATTGAAAACCCTAAAGATATATCTGGGGGAATCTTTGATATAATGCATCACTAGATATACTTTGAAGCCTCATGATAAATTCCATGAGAATTTATCTTGAGAATTCTTGAACAAATCAAAGGATAAATTTTTGAAAGGAGAGTGCCAGAGAGAATTTCCGGTGGAAGCTTTGAAGAGATCTTTTAATAAATTTCTATGAAAAAGTCTGAGTTTCGATAAAAAATACTTTCGAGAGAAATTTCGGGAAAAATCGCGGGTACAATTTCGTAAGAAACTTTTGAGTTACACTTTAAGAAAATTCTTAGAGGAATTCCTTAAGAGGTTACTTGAGAAATTCCTAGAAAAATCTCTGAACTTACCTTTGAACTGTATTCGCAGCGGGATTCTTTGGAAGAATACTAGATATAATCACTAGAGTACGCGCCAAAGAGATCTTTTTAGATATTCCTTTAGAATTACACCAGAAATTTAGTTATTTTCAGGATCTAATTCGAAAGATTCTTTGATTAATGTCTCCTCAAGTTCATCAGCAGAGACTTTAAAGATTTTCTTTTTTTTTTCAAGTGCATATCTCACGCTTCTAATTCTCAGAAATATAGAAAACAGAACTGAATGCATTGAAAAATTTCTGCTGTATTTCTTTCTAATTCCTTTCGAAAATTTCTCCAAGAGCTTAGAATCGTCACACCAGAGATTCTTCTAAATTTTATTCCAAAAGTTCCACCAGGTATTTGTAAATCAGCATTTTGGCATACGTTTTCAATTTATTTTTCAATGTTTCTCCAATAACTTTTTTGGAAGGTTTTTGAATAAATGTCTGCAGATATAACGAGTTCCTTATTGTATTCTTGCAAGGATTTCTCCCAGCAGAACATAAGATTTTCTTTAGTATTTATGAAAGATAGTTTCCAGATTTCGATGGACAGTGTTTTCTGTTCAAGGGACGTAAAGATACTGAATTTATTTTGAACCAGCCTGATTTACCTGTCCGCAAATATACGCCCATCGCAATCGCCATTCTCGCGCCCGTATGAAATAACCCTGCTTTGGATATCTTCCCCTCGGTGTGTCAGCACCTGATCGTACACAAGATGCGGACCAAAGTGCGTAACTACTTATATGCAAAATACGCATCTTTATCAGCACTCCATCAGCCATCATAGCGCTTTTCTTATCGGGGGGTCGTATCTTGGGCAAACATCGTCTTCGCAGACGTCGTACAGTGCCAAGTAGGTATTGGCAGACGGGAAAAAATATTGTCATGCTCATTATTTTATTCAAAAACAATCAATCAAATAATTAAAACAAGCAATTATTGGGTATAAACAAGCAATTAAAAATTTCAAAATAGAATTTGAAAACATATTTTTTGCCTAAAACCAGCATTAAAGAATTGAATATTTTACAGAAAAAAAACTGAAAATATAAAGCTTATATTAGAAGCTTTTAAAAGAGAAATAAAAAATAAAGCATGGAAACATCTAATAGCAATTGTTTTTTTACAATTTTTATTAATATAATTTTATTTGCGTGTCTATTTTCCTATTGTTGTTTTAAGATTTTTTTAGTTATAAACCTCAATTGTATTGTTTTTTTTCTAAATTTTTGAGTCATGATTTCTATTTCTTTCTTGGAATATTTTAATATTTTGTAGTGCTAGTTTTATAATTTTTAATTTTAATCATGTGGCAGGTATAATGACTCTCTATTTCCATGGAAGTCAAGGAAATTTCTATGATGAAAATCCTAGACTGACCGGAAATCGAACCTAGACACCTTCAGCATGGCTTTGCTTTGTAGCCACGGACTCTAACCACTCGGCTAAGGAAATCCACAGAGTGTTCCTTTTCTTTAAATGCTCTTTAATTTGTTTGCCATTGGCAGACCACCCACGCTACCTGTGGTGCGTGAGAAATAGGTGACCTTTGCGGGTGTTCTTTACTACGCAGAACCTCAGTTGGCAGTCAGCCTATCTTCGCCGTTTATCGGACACTATTTGCATTACATCCGACTGTCATGTTCCATGTTGAAGGAAAATTGTTTAATAATGGTGCTTGTCGATGGAAATTCTTCTGCACACACAATAATGGTGTCCGTGGCATTTATGCGAGTGAACTTGTTAGGTACTGCATGCTTCGTCAACAGGGGGGTAACGACCAACCAGTTCCATGATTTGATATTATTCACACGCGCGCGCGCGTTACACAGGTATTCGCGACAGCCAACTCGTTTGTCGCTATCAAACGGCGCGGCACAATATTACAATGATGTTTGTTCCTAGGCACGGTGTGGCTGAAACCGTAATTGAAGAAAAAAATACTATCAATTTTGCACCCACCATTCTATGTACCTTACTTCAGAATACCAAGCTATAGAATGGGGCCTTCCTTAGCCGAGTTGTTAGAGTCCGCGGCTACAAAGCAAAGCCATGTCTGGGTTCTGGGTTCCCGTCGGTCCAGGATCTTTTCGTAAAGGAAATTTTCTTGACTTCCCTAGGCATAGAGTATCGTCGTACCTGCCACACGATATACGAATGCAAAAATGTCAACTTTGGCAAAGAAAGCTCTCAGTTAATAACTGTGGAAATGCTCATTAGAACACTAAGCCTATAAGCAGGCTCTGTCCCAGTGGGACGTAATGCCAAGTAAGAAGAAGAAGAAACTAAGAAACTAATGCCAAGTAAGAAGAAGATGGAAACTAAGATAAACCGTTAAACTAAACATTACACAGATAAAAATCTGATCCCCACACCATGATTTACAAATCATGAAATTCATAAATTGGTTAGGTCATAATATCAGGATCACAAATCATGGTTCCTGGAGTCATAATCATGATTCCTCATAAGCGTAACATCCAGTGTGAAAACACTAAGCGGCGCACTTTGCTTCATCACATTCGTATCGATCACTATTAATTCAAGATGACGAAGCGGTTGAGTGGTAGAGTACGTGGCTCACAATCGGAAGGTTCTTGGCTCGAATCTCAATGCATGCTATTTTTAACGTTTTTTTTATTTTGTCGATCATAAACGGATGCACGACTCAGCATTTTTGGCATTTGAATCATGATTCCGAGCAATCAGCTACAAAAACCTAACGCGTGTGTTGCGTTACGGCAATCTGACTCATGATATCATGAGTCCAAATCATGGTGTATTTTCATAAGACGAAAGCACGCTGGAATCATGATATCATGAGTCATAATCTTGTTTTTGGATTCTGATTTCTACCCGTGTACATATGAGTACTTTGCAATTGGATTCAATGGACAAATAGATGCGAAATTTGCGAAAAAGTTACACGTCTTCTCAGTGATAATCGAACTAACGACTACCAGTTCCCTAGATAGGGCGCGTTACCCCTATACCACGAGAGGTTTCAAAAACGCAGAAGTTAACCTGAATTCAATTCAGCTCAATAATCACGTGGTCCTCTTTCGCAAAGCGCAATCTTTCGGAAGAATTATATGCCCATCTAAACACAAAGCTTTCTATTGTATGCAATGCCTAGCCGAGAGCGCCTTATTTATAAGGTGCTGGGCGAGATTTGTATAGTGCGGTCTTTGGTGGGCATTTCTTCGTCCTCCCGTGCCTTCAGAAGTACTAGGTGGATCAACTGGTAAAGCTGCCTACTTCCGTTCTCGAGAAGCCTGACCGAGATCTCGTCCTTCTCTGCAGCATTACAGTTCTTCAGCTCACTGGAAGCCTCTTTCTGTTTCCTTGGTTCTGCTGTTTATCGATAAATGTTGTCAAAATTTCATATAAAGTTTCCGTTTAGAGGGTGTGTTTCGAATTGCAAAAATGCAAAATTGAAGGTATTTTATTTTCTATCATGACAGTTTCAGACACACCGTATCCACTGAACTGATGAGAGTGTTGCTGCAGTAGTGCGAAAGGCGCCCCATGCCTGGTGGCGCTTACTGGTGACGATGTGTTTATAAATATTAGCACGATTATTACCGTCATTAAATTTCATTAGTGCGAACGTCACCAGCTCCGAAGTTAGGGACAGGCTATGGAAAAGACTGGAGGAAACGTTGTCTAATATAAACAAAGTACCTGCGCCTTTGATGGTTGTCGATGCTTCTGATTGTAGGCATCTTCCAAGGATGACATTGAATGGGATTGGGTTGGGCGATGAGACGCTCTTGTGTTGTGGCATGCAATCAGTGTTACGGCTAATTTGATACTCAGGTGTAACGTTTAATAGAGATGCTAGTTGGATGTAGTTCAATTCAACTGGTTAATAAATAGGTACTGTTGCTCTTCCCGAGCAGAAGAAAATAACTTCTGAATACCAAGCTAAGGTATTCCATATCAGATAATTTCTAATACTTACAGCCTGAATAAGGTATGAATGAGCCCTGCATAAGAGGTAAAATACCTCACATAATATCTCAAGCATATTCTACGAACACCAAACTGATAATTAGATCAGGTATTGTAATACCTGATAATACTTGATGGATTTTCAATTAAAAGTGAAATTTTTCAAAAGTAGTTTAATACCTCCAGCAGTTCTCAATAGCTGTCTAATACCTCAATGAAGTTATTTTAATTGTCTTAAAGATTTTTTTCAATGTCATTATAATACCAAATTGAGGTATTGACAACTGAACAATACCTAATTTTGGTATGATACCAAAATATGGTATGCATAAGTTATTGGGAGTTATTTGTTCAGGGCTGTTCAGAGTATGCAAATGCTAATGTGAATTACTTTTCAAAAATGGTTTCAAATATAATTCAAATGGCCATCTACCCTCTTCTTTAATCTACAACTTTGATATTTAAATGATTAAAACTTCAAATTACGCATCGAGTGGGGAAACGTAAATGAACTTCTGACCTTTATTATACTTGAAACGAGGATTGCACTGCATGATTACTGAAAGAATATGTTTGTAAAATGCTAATTATGTCAGTCATAAAACTTCTTAAAAGATGTGTCTGCAGATCTTGATGCTTCTTCTTCTTGGCATACGTCTCCACTGGGACAGAGTCTGCTCTCAGCGTAATGTTCTTATGAGCACTTCCACAGTTATTAACTAAGAGCTTTTTTTTTGCCAAAGTTGCCATTTTCGCATTTGTATATCGTATGGCAGGTACGATGATACTCTATACCCAGGGAAGTCAAGGAAATTTCCATTACGAAAAGATCCTGGACCAACCGGGAATCGAATCCAGACACCTACAGCATGGCTTTGCTTTGTAGCCGCGGACAGTAACCACTCGACTAAGGAAGGCTCCAAATATATTAGGTTTGAATTTTTAAAAGATAGTCTTCAAAATGCATGTGTATGTAAAATTGCGCCGTGATGAAGTTTTGTAATAGTTTTTGAAGTCCAACTAGAAATCAGACTTCTGCCGGAGATCTTATCCGATATTATTTGAAAATTTTATAAACATTCCGCAATGGATCTTGTGAGGAATCAGCCAAAATCCTTATATAAAACTCAAAAGGCTTTTGTCAAGCATCTGCTAAATTATCTTAAAATAAATTCATGCAGGAATTCTTCAAGGAATTTGCAATGAATTTGAAACTCCACAAGTTCGCCAAGAATGTTTAGTAGGATTCCACAGTGCGTTGAATGTATGGAGATGCGGGACAAAAATCAAAACTGGAAGATCAAGCCATTTAATCACCTTGGTATGAAAGGAAAAGTTTTTTCTGGTGAAAAGAGCTGCAATTTGCATAAATGACATATAGTATACTCATAATCGCAAAACTGTCCTAAGCGCCAATTCCAATATTTTCCAACAAAAACCTTGTAATTTGTACTATTATTGCCTATAATGATGTAAGAAGTTATTTGCAAATATGTCTCTTCACACTCGTAGCTGCAAAAGTGACTTATACGTTTTTATGCAAAAAAATGCGCACATTTTAAAAAATTTCTAGTATTTACCATAAAATTTGAATAAAATCTTGGAAACTTCATTTAAAATGTATTATTTTAAACATAAACTTGCTCTGGTGTAATGTCTGGTTCAGCTTTGACCACATAGCGTTGCGAGATTTTCGGATTTTTTATCACAAACAACTCATTTTCATACTTGAGCTGATTAGGGAGTTTACCGAAAAATAGTTGAAAATCTCGAAGAGTTGCAGGGAGTTGCAGCTGTATCTTTCAGACCTCTTAGAGGACACTCTGAAAAAGATGTCTGTGAGTGATTTAGAGTGGAACTCGGTGGAACTTTTTTTGAATCGATAACCAAAGTTACATGTTAGTATTTTATAAGTTTGATTTCATAGCCAACTCGTGCAGATTTCTAATATTCAAAGTTAAAATTGGTGTGCTTATCCCATCAAATATACTTAAGAAATCTTCAAACATGTTCTCTTTTAAATTTTGATTGAATATATTGGTTTCAACGCCCTCCGTACTGGTTGAAAGTAATGTTGAAAACATGCGACAAAATTAAGTTTTTCTGCTACTCCGACAACTGTCACTTTCGACGCTTGTTGTAGTCGTTTTAGTGCTTTATGAATCTTATAAATACACGTTTCAATAGCCGATGTTATCTATAAACACTTTTGGATACTTATTATCGCCGAAAAAAATAACTTGAAATTTGATTTTTGTCTATGGAGCAACGCACTGTGGATTCCTCTGAATTTTTCACAATTTATTTTTCTTTGGATTGTTCAAGTAATTTAGAAGATGTTATTTCCAATAATTTATTCCAGAGATTGTTCTTGAGAGCATCTCTTATTTAACCATAGAATCCTCGGCAATATCTCAAGATACTTTTCTAAATTCCCACAAGTATATCCTTGATTTCATAATAGCATTCCTATCGATTTCTCTCAAGACACCTCTGAAAATTTGTCTGTAGTTTCCTGTCATAACTTTTATTCTATAATACTAGGATTTTCATCATCAATTGTTTCAGTAGTTCTAACAAAGAGAGTACTTGAAAGTTTGTAGGGATCCATCCATTATTCAAGATGCTACCTTCGGGAATTCTTCTACATATTTTAACGAAATTTCTTCATGTATTCTTTCTGAAATTTAATCAAAAATATCAACTATAATTACGCCTTAGGAATCATATTAGTTTTTTTTATCATAAAATATTGTTTTCCTCAGATTTCTTTAGTAACCATTCAAGATACTCTTCAATAAATTGATCTCGATAACTCTTTCGGGTTCATACCTTCAATGACAGTCTGAATTCCTTCAAAAATCAGTTTTTTTAGAAATCCTTGACCAAATGCAACCTGTAACTAATAAAACAGTTTGTTCTGATGTACCTGTGAGAAGTCCTCTAAGAGTTCTTTTTGGAAAACTTTCATAAATTCCATATCCCTTCTGATAATAGTATAAAATTTACACCAGGAGTTTCAAGCATTGTTAAAATATTCCAAGGATTTTTCCAGTAATTTTCGATGATTAGTTTTAAATTATTGTTAGAGCAATTCGTACAGAAATGCTTACTGGGTTTCTTGAAGGTTTTTCATTTATTTTTCAGGTTTAGGAAAAACAGCCTTTGAAATTCTTCATATGTATTTTTCCAAGCACTCCTTTTCGGATTATACTAGAAATTCCCTTGGTATTGCAAGAATTTCTCTAGGATGCCATTAGAGATTTTCCAAGATTTTAATATAGAAGTTATCTCTGGAGTTTCTTTTCAAAACGCACCTCAAGTATTTTTCAAAAAACAATCCTCAAAAATTAATAAAAAGATTCCCAAAATTTGAAAATTTCCTAGAGTTTCAAATATTTTATCAAAAGTGTTTAATGTTGGATGTTTCGATTTCCTCCAGGTATTATATATAACAAAATTTGTTCAGATAATTTTCGCATTAGTTTTCTCCGGGATTGATTCTGTGTTTTATTAAAATATAGAAACAGGATTTCATTCAATGGTTCCTTCGGCCATATTTTTATTTCAATATATCTATGAATTTCTTTAATAGTGTTGTTAAAAAGATGTTAGAAATTCATAGATAAATTAAAATTAAAACATAAATCAGCAAAATGCTAAGGACATTTCTCAAGATATTACTCTTTGGATTCCATAAATTTCTGCAAGCAAAAAAACTTAGATAAATACTTATAAATTCAGAAACTTCTGGATGCACTTTTCTGAAACTATTTGAAAAAATGTATATAGAATTATTTATTTATTTATTTCCTATACTTTCAACTTCAAATTTTTGAAAGAGAAAAAATCGCCTTTGAGTGATTTTTAATTGATTTTTTTTTCTCAAAATGGCATAAAACCTCATTGATCCAAAGCAGAGCCAATTTCTTGAAAAAGGGAAACATCCAGGATTATTGAGATACCACATACAGTAAGAAACTCTTTCAAATCTGAGAAGAAACATACGAAGAAAAAGAAAATATCACACATAAGATGAGATTTCATTTAAAAAATATATATAATCTTCTTTATAAAACTTCGGATGTATCTTTTAATTAAGTCCAAAAGAATGCTTAAAGGTGATCCCGTGAAAATTTCAAAAGAAATCCGCAGATTAGTTTTTTGTATTTGCCTTTGTTAATATTTTGCTGATCCAAGAATATTGCTTAATTTTTGGAGTAGTTGTTGGAATTCATTCTGGAATTCCAGAAATGCGTGAAAATATTAATGGTGAAATGTTAATAAATGTGTTTCTCCTTAGATGCATTACATAAAAAATCTTTAATTAAATCCCTCCAAAGAGGTCGATGAAAGAATCATTGGTAGAATTCAGGAACAGAAAAAAATACTAGTGGCAATGTCTAAAGGAACATCTTGACGATATCCCCAAAAAACAAAAATTAATGAAATTTAGAAGAAGTTCTTGAAATAATTTACAGTTTTCCGAAAACAAGTGTAACTCCTAAAGAAATTCGAGAGGAAATAATCGAAAGAATCTGTTGATAAATCTAGCATATTCATTCCATGCCTACTCCAGTCGAAAAAAGTTTTTCGTCAAACGAAAAAAATCTTCACGGTTCTTTGAGATTTGCGGCACTGAATTATGCACACTGAAGAAGATTATGGCCAATCCCAGCCGAATTTCTCTAGTTGATTCTTTGTGCATTTTCACTGACTTCGGTCAATCACGGAATAGCAACCATTGATACGTGTAGTCAGTCTAAGCTAAGCTGAGATTAAGCTGAGTCCTCTGAAAATTTTGTTTGCATGTCACGCTTGACTCGACCCCCTCCCCCCTTTGAAGCGTCACGTAAATTATACTTCGATCAGTTTACTTCGTCGCAAGCGCTAATATTCGGCGTATCAAACTTAAAATATTACACTTCAACGATTATTCGACCTTACTTACAGTATAGATCCATTTTCAAAGTGTTATTTTGAGAAAGCTGTTATGGTTCGTCCGCTTGTACGCTAAAAATGCAATAAAACTGCTGTATTTCTATAATTAACCTTTGCACTTTTTTACCAAGCGAAATCTGATTAGCGATCGACTGAGCTACACCACATTTCTACCCGCCCCCTGTGTGACTTACTTCACCGAGCACTTCGTACATTCTCACTGAAGAATTTCATCCCAATCACACGCCGTTAAACTTCTATAATTCACTGAATTTTAAAAAAATTTCCTCAACGACAGCATATAATTGAGAACGTAAACAATGTTTTCTATCCTTCAGACTGAGAACAAAAAACTTCAATGAGTGCGTGATGTTCGACGTAGAAAACGGCTACTTTGATTGTGATGTGAAAGATTTTTTTTTTGGCTCACTGTGAGTCGTCATGCATTCGTTTGGTCGAAAATAGTTATGCTTATTTCTTTGTACTGTACTTTGATGCAACCAATTAATATTAACCTTTCGGTCGTCGCGCGAATTTTTGTAACGCGAGTAGTTACGCGTTGTACTTTGTACAACACCCTTGGTTTTGCGAATATCTCAGGAGTCTGAACACTTAGATAGATGAAGTCTTCGGCAAAATTGATCAGTAGCTTATGGGCTATCATTATTAAAGCCAGAAATTCAGGATTTTGCCACTAGGTGGCGCTAGTGAGCATTAAGCATTTGTTTCCCAAATCTCATGATCCTGACCACTTAGAAAGATGGCGTCTTCGGCAAAGTTGTTCGTTAACTCAAGGACTATCATTGTTTGAGCTAGTTGAATCAAAATGTTGCCACTAGGCGGCGCTAGTGAGCATGTAATATTTGTTTCGCAAATATCTCAGGAGCCTGATCACTTAGAAAGATGGTGTCTTCGGCAGAGTTGTTCAGTAGCTCAAATTTTTTCTTTGTTTAATCCTTAAAGTCAGAGATTTATTAAAATAATGATAGTTTCTAAGCGTCTGAACAACTTTGCCAAAGGTGCCTTTTCAAAAAGTCAAGATCCTGTAGTATCCGGAAAACAAAAATTTTATGCTCATCAGCGCCGACTGATGGCAAAATATCCTATTTCTCGGCTCAAATAATGATAGCCCTTGAGCTACCAAATTACTTTGCCGAAGACACCATCTTTCTAAGTGGTCAGGCTCCTGAGTTATATGCAAACAAAAATTTCATGCTCACTAGCGCCGCCTAGTGGCAATCAACTAATGAATCAACTAACTAACAACTAAATGATAGTCCTTAACTTACTAAACAACTTTGCCGAAGACGACATCCTTCTAAATGGTCAGGATCCTGAAAACTCTGCAAAACAAAAGCAAAACTTCCATGCCCACTAGTGCCACCTAGCGGTTGAATTCCGAATTAAATGAGGTACCATCAGATAGCGCTTCACCTCCAGAACAACTTTACTAAAGACACCAAGTTTCTATATTATCTGGATTTCGAGATATGACGATTTCAAACTGTGGTTTCCTCGAACCGTACATAGTACGTTCATTATTATGCGACTTTCATGTATATTTGTTGATTTTACCGTATTATAAAACTGTCGACTATTGTTCTTAAGAAGATTCTTGAGGCATATATTTTGGTTTGGTGTCGATAGATATCTTTGTTGCAAAATGATAGCATATAAATCACAACTGTTGTACAAAGTACAACAGCGCGACAGCCCGAAGGTTAAAGGAAATCCACATATTCTATCATGCTGTAGAAATGGAGCGGGATACCCGTAGATCTAAATCATCTCGTTAATTATTTTGTTTTAAAGTTGAAGTGTTGTTCTTTGACCACTCACTATATCACTGTGAACCGTTAGTTGTGAGATGAATCAAAACTGATTGCGACCGAAATAAAAATCGATACGTCGAATATAGGCAACGGAAAGTGTCAATTTCATTGCATTATTACCAATAAACAATCATGATTTATTAAAAGCTCTTTTCGTAATACGATAACCGTCTTGGGAAAGAATTTTTTGGCATCGGTTTGTATCAACATTATTCGCTGCAAAATTTGGAAAATGGCAGGTTCTCACTTATCAAAGCTTAGAACGGTGGAGATTAACAAATCAACCTATTGCCCCTTTTAGAATGATAAAGATATCCAAAATTTCCGTTGGATATAGTTCATTAGATTATCAACACGATGGCCATTCACAATAAAAGAAGTAATTTTAGTTTTATATTTGGACTTTTCGACTGTATTCCTTCAGAAATGCCCTGTCTTAGGAATATGAAGTGTCAGGAGGTACTAATACGTCATAATACGAGTTCTGATATTTTTGATGCAATTATTTGTGATTATGCTGGAAGATTATCAGACGGAGGCCTGGAAACAATTGATGAAAAAACTTTTTGTCGAATGCCTTTAAAAATGAGCCGAAAAGCTTGGATATTCAACCTACAAGAATTCCATGCCAATTTTTGTACATTTATACAAAGCAAGGCTGAAATCGTTTGAATGGGTCAAAATCAGTGAATGAATAGAAATTTCTAGAAATTAGTCGACACGTTTTCGCTAATATTCGGCAGCGTTTCTTTAACACTTCAGTCGTCGCACTGTTGTATTTTGTACAACACTAGTGGAAAAACCTCGCTTTTCGTACACAGCAGCAGCGTGGTGGTGTTGACGGTGGCAAACCGCGCGACGACTGGAAGGTTAAACATTCTACAATGGACCGAATCGACAAAAGGCAGCACGCCGTTTACTTTAAAATCTTGTGAGTTACAGGCGAATTTTGAGTTTGTAAGGGTATTTTCGACTTGAATTTTCTCAATTTACAAAAATTACGTTCTCACTGTTTTTGCATAAAAAGTTTCCTATTGTATGGCCTTTTTAATGCCACTAAAAGTTATGGGCATCTGAAGATTTCATGGTGTTTCACTCAAATTTGCTTATAACTTTAAAATCACAAGAGTTAGAAACTTGCGATGTTCAGCAAAAATATGTATCTTTACTTCCTCTGCAACTCTTTCGAAGACATTCACGTAAAACTGAAAAAAAAACAAGTTAGATCAATATAACTGATGTTTTGGGTCCGTCCTAAGTTAAAACTTTCAAAATCAATTTACTTAGCTCAAATGAAGAGTTAGATCAAAAGTGTCTTAGAGAAAGTTATTCAAAATAACATTTTCTAAAAGTTTGCGAAGAGCACAGCCACAAATTTTATCACACAAAAAAGTTTGAGTCAAAATTTTAACATAAATAAGGGCCACCCTATTCAACTTTTTTCTAAAGAGATGCAAAACTCAAATACGAAAAACTTCTCTGAAGACATCGAACGTCTAAAATCGATGAAAACAGATAAAACACTTATTTCCGGCTAAATTGTCGATTCGGTCCATTGTGCATTCACAGTACGAGCGATCAAACAAAAGTCGGAAAGAAAAATGTCAATTGAATGCTTTGACCACGATAACTTAGCTAGGAAACTGTACGGTGTCACATTCAATATAACAAGCAAAATCAAACTATTCATATTGTTTTCGATCCAATATGTCTGGATTCTATGCAAAATTTATAAGTTATGCACATGTCATTGTGTCAGACGACATTCAAATGACAGTTCCTTAATTGTTGCAGAACTCTTACCAATGCAATATTCTTAGAAATGTTTGCCATTGAATTTGGAAAAGTCGGTAAAAATTAAGTATTAAATTAAAATAAATGAATTTATAACAAAAATTCATTAATAATGCATTTAGTTTCGCTGATCCCCTTTAAACGTCGACTAAATCTTTCAGCCCAAATTTTAAGCGGAGAACATTTGGGATACTTGTAAATTACAAACTCTTACAATCCATAACTAATGAATCAGTGTGTTTTAATTGATTATGAAAGAGGACCATATCTCTCATTCCGCGAGACCCATTGGAAAATCTAGACTGACATTTGAAAACACTTTATGTAAAAAAAACTTATAAATTAGAAAAACGACTTAAAAGTTCTTATTTTCATAGTACACCCGATTCTGTTTTTGCACGGATTTTTTTACACGGCCGTGCAAAAAAAGTTTCCATACATTTTTTTTCGCCAAATCTTTGTTTTTGCATGAAACGTCGAGAAATGATGTTACTTTTTTGCACGGTTTTTGAAAATTTGAACTGAAAACTTTTTTGCACGGTACGCATCCCCCGTACAAAAACAGAATCGGGTGTAATCCATTCTAGTATTTTTGAAAGTGTGAACGCAATACTTTTTGTAGCGGATGGCCTTTTCTGGTGAAAAATGACAGAAGGATGCCCATAAAATATCTATACTTAAAATTCGATCAATCGCGAATAACAATCAATCACTATTCTACACGTGTTGAATATTAATGATATTCATATAAAAAGTTATGAGTATTTCATCGATAATTTCGCTGAACTGAGAAGTGTATAGAGCGTTGGGAATAGGATTCTTAAATTTAAGATAAAACATTGTTTTTATTTAATAACACGATAGCGCGTTTCCTCGATACTATTTAGACAATTTCCCCGCTCAAATAACGGCTTTATCATATTTAAACTTCGATTTCAAAAATAGCTCCAAATTTGAACCTTGACAGTTTTGATCATACTTGACGTTTACGTAGCGGAAAAAACGCCACAGGGATTCAACTTTTTAACACTGGGGCTGTTCCTATTTGATACTTTGAATTTGATACAGTTTTAAGTTTGAGTTTAAACCAAGGGGTATGACAAAATCTCAAAAATGTTCTTTGGACTTAAACCAAAATTTAGAGAACATTTGTTTCTATCCTAAATTCAACCGTTTGGCATTAAAATTGGGACAGGGATTTAGGACCCTTCTGTCGCTTTGGGTATATTCTCTTGCTGATGGAAATGGCTATACGCAAAGAGGAAGCAACATACTAAAATTGCGACATATTATGTGACCTTGACTGTGTGTCAATAATTCAAAATGATAACTGTTCCAGAAAACCAAATATTCTTTTTTTCAAACCAAAACTGAAAAACGTCATGCTCAAGCTCATCATCTTGCTCATGAAAATTCTCTTCCACGTCCTCATCAAAGAGCAATCAAAGAAACATCTTCCACTGCTTCTACTGCCTTCGTTAGTTCCGAAAGTTGGCATCATCACGATACTTTTATCTTTCAGTTACGATTCTCATAAATCATCGAAAAGTTTTTCCCTGCAACGCAAAATGCCTCGAGAGACAATATCAGCTTTCTGGTTACGGTCTTTGCGTGAGAGCAGTCAGTGATCTGTTTGATTCTGGTACTTATACCGCATTTTATAAATGGGTGTAGTTCAGCAGATATAAATGTACTAGTCATAAGAACAGATAATGGTTCTTCTCACGATATATAAAAGAATATATGAGAATTGTTTACTGTGAAATAGTTAGGAATTTTAAAAAGATTACAATTCTCAATCTTGAGAGTTTTCTTAGAATTTTCGAAGTTTGTATCGTAGTATCTAAATTATTTACTCAAGTGATTTATTTTTAAAATGTTCTTTCATTTTTTGTCCAACAGTGCCAGAGGTTAATACCTACTTGTCTTAGAGATCTGTGAATAAAATCGAGAAAAAAAATCAAGCGAAAAGGATCCTAGATCGGACCAAGATTGCAACTTACCACCCTCAGCATTGTCTAATAGCCATGCGTTTACCGCTGTGGCTGACTATATATCACAAAACGAGGGAAATCAATAAACGACTTTTTCCGATTGACACAAAATCTTCTCTGTACGACTTCAACTTTTTATCAATCGTTCATCATTCTTTACAGCCGTATGTCCAACGTCACTTATACCATACAGGGACACCGAAGATCCGTTCCATCTTTCGCCTTTACCGGAACACAAGAAAATTTGAAATGAATTATTCCTCAACCCCATTCACCCCCATCTCATAAATCTCCGTGCTATCTGGTTCGTCCTTTGTAGTAGAAACGGCTGATGTTGCTGGATGACTGACGGTCGGTGGGGGCTCGACCAAGTTGACGACTCGGATGTTGTTCTTTCCAGACGCAGAATTGGCATGGTACATACACTCCTGTGCAAAAGTTTGAGGTCATCCCATAAAAAGCATACAAAAGTGTTTTGTCAGTGAAATAATATTTATAATTGGAACTCTTTATGGCTCATTCGAAAGGTAATAAGTTAATCTCGAAGAGATTTTCACAAAATATTTTTTCAATTTGGTTTACTAAATATTTGCTTGAAATTTCGACCACTTTCAAATATTGCACTGAAAACAAAAAAAAAATGAGTGATGTTATCAGCTTTGGATCATCGTGAAAAACTTTGAGTTCACCCCTCAGTAAGGTCTCCCGTGAAAAATTTAGGATCTGGCTTTTGCACGGGAGTGTATACAACAGTGGCGCGGGAAGTGGGTAGGACAGGTAGGACATGTACTACGCACAAAAACACCTGGGTAGGACAGTCAAAGGATTGTCCTACCCACGATTGAACAAAAAAAAAAAAAAAAAACCGAAGAAAGCTTGAAAAATTAATTGAACTATTTATCATCTGTTCAATATACATACAAACTCGATCAACTTCGCAGTTATTCTTATGGAGAATGAAAGACACTCACAGTCATTCTATTTACAGTCTGGCAAATAGAAAATTCCAATAACTGGCAACGCGATAATCTCACTTAAATCGCTGGCAATTAAACAAAATGTTTTATTCTTCAAGTGACCTTTTTGTTTGAACAATGACAAAATAATATTTTTCTCGTTCAACCAATGTGTTTCATTAAGGTCAAATTGCGCCAAATATTTTTGAACTGCACTTTGTTTCAATACCAATAAAGTTTTGTCAATTTTTCATATAATTTCTTATATTTTGTTGGTTGTCACAATACTGCTCACCGATTCAAGCACTCCTTACATGTCATATTCGATTGGCTCCGATCCGATTGGATCCGACAGTTCTATGTACCAGACTGTGAATAGAGAGACTATAGTATTTTCCTCCCTAGTAATGCGTGACATGGTTTGTGCATGACCTCCGCAAAATTCCGGCTCGTGAGAAGAACTATTGAGAATACACCATTTTACGAGACGTTTTTGAACAGCATATCGCTTATTTTATGAATGGAATTTTGACAGGAGGCGGTGTCGTAACGTGTGAAAGTAACAGCAATATCATCAGTGTTGCCGTAGAAATATATGAGGAAATTAGAACAACCTCTCGGGTTGTAAAGACAAGCAGTTGGTCTATTTTTGTCAAATTTGTTTGAAAAAATACATAAAAATAATATAAATATAAAAGACATTCATATTTTCCAATATGAATGATGACAAAACTTGATCCAATGAATGATCCTAACGACAGGACTGGTTTCTTTACAGAGATTTGGTCTCCATTTTAATGCAAGTGTCTAAAAAGTGCCTATTTTAATTTTATTTTAATAAAAAATTATCTGTTTTTTCCTTATTCTGCTTGCATTGAATTCTGATGCAAAATAGTACAGGCTTTAAAAAAAACTTTAGTGACTATAACGGGTCCAAGTGCATCTTCAATAAATTCGTCCCCGAGGAAGAATTTCAAGAGCTATCATAGTCATTTTATTCCAAATACGTTCTCCTACCGGGATCTCTCCAGAAAGTCCTCTAAAGATTTCTCTACCAATTCTCCCATAAACTCTTCCAGCGATTTTTCAAAGGATGGTTGAAAGAATTTCTTCAGAATTCGCTCCAAAAATCTTTGAAAACTCCAAAGCTACTATCTCTAATTATTTCCTCAGGTATTACTTATCTTAGAATATCCTCCATATATTGTTCACTAATTCTTCAACCAAATTCTACAAGTTGTTGCTTTTGGGGATCTTCAGAAGAGTTCTACAGAGTTTCTTCCGATGAAATCCACATCTGAGTTTCATGGAAAGAATACCTTAAGAGTTTTTTTTTTGCAAGAAACTCTACAAGAATTCCTACAAATTTTCATTTGGATTTTTTCAAGAATTCATTCACGTTTCTCCCAGAAACCAAAATTCTTTGGGGAGTTCTTCGGACAATTTTTTTTGTAGGAAAGTTTCCAACATTTCATCCAAGTCTGATTCCGGCAGTATCGCCAAACATTTTTTTAAAAGTATCTCAAAAAATTCCCATGCTATCTTCAAAAGTTTATTTATGTTTTTACACCAGTTTATACTACAAAAAAATTTTCAATTTTTCCTCCAACCATTCTTACACAAAATTTCTGTAGAGATTCTGTCCAATGTTTTTCGAGAAATTTCTAAAGAAAATGATGTGGAATGCTATTACTTGAGAAAATCTCAAAGAACTACTGAGAGAGTTTCTGTAGAAATCTTAGAAGGAATCTCTGGACCAATTACTGAAGATATCTTTAGAGAAATCCCTAGTTGAAATCTTATATAAATCCTGAAAGACAATTTAAAAGGGATCCCCTAAAATTTTCTGAATAAAAAATTGATAGAATTTTAGAGAACATTTTGGCCGAGAGTCTTGGAGGATATCATAAGGAAATCGATGAATAAATTACTGGAAGAGTTAGGACCTTCTTGAAAAACTTATCAAAGAATTTGTGAAGGAATTCAGATGGTTTCTGAAACAATCGTTGACGAATTTTTATATCTGTAGATTTTCTTGGGAATATCCAAGTTGATCTCTTCAGGTATCCTAAAAAAATCTTGAAGAAAAACGTAAAAAAAATCTTGTAAAAATCCCTTTGGAAACAATCACTAAATGATTTAATAAATAAACTTCTGCTGAAACTCCTAGAGAAAATCATGTAAAACACGAGCAACACCTTGTCGGAATGTTACAAAGAATTCTCAAAAACAATGTTCTGCTCTAATGCTATGAAGAATTAAACTTATCTCTTGACACTTATTATGTTTTTTTTTGTTTCGGTTTAGTCTCTTTTCGGCCTCTTATCGGTTCCTTTTGGGGCTCTTTATGTCTCTTTTTTTTAGAAAGAGGTCTTTCAATTTTCAATTCAAAATCTTTTTCAAGGCACTTAGCCGCAACCAGCCCTTTAAAAGGGAAAAGCTTTCTTAATCTTGTGGTAACGACTTGCATGAAAATGTAGGTGTTAGCAACAAAGGCATGTCAGTGATAGAAACCTAGTTTTGAGAAAGTTTCCTTTAATTTTTTTTTCAGTATTTTCTTATTCTATACAGATTGTATGGGAGTCACAAAAGAAACTCCTAAGATTTATGTCATTTTTGTTGTTCAGCGAAACAATCTCCTGAAAATATTGTTAGAGCGCTTGGAAACTGTAGAATTTCCTCAACTCATTGAAAACCCGTCCAAAATGACACATACACTCCTTATAGTAACTTTCAATTTCCAGTCCAGAGTTAACATTGTTCTTAGCTTCATTGTTCATAAAACATTTCACAATGTTTGTCCTACCCATGGTTAGGAACGTGGCCGCGCCTCTGGTATACAACAGGGATGGAGCGAGGTCAGTCACCATCAATTTTCCTACGACAGCTTGAACCACTCGGCATCAGGAAGCAAGCAAGGTCGTTGCTTGTGATGCTGCCATACCGACCGACCATTTATTCTAGATCCCAGGATTGACTACTGCGAGCAGATGGCACAACTTTTTGCCCATTCATAACTCATTGCCACTTGACGGTGTATTTTTGAGGTCGCGTATTGTGTGCTGTTAGCATAACAGAATTATGGAAAGGGATTTAGTCATGGTGTTCATGGAACATGGATTCGTTATGATTCTTCTCTTTGTCTTTACTTCCCCACTGGAACAGAGCCTACTTCTGAGATTGCAACGATTTTTGTCTAAAATTATTAATAATTTTATTCGACATTTGTTCCAATGCTTGAACATTAAACATAATTTATCTCATTAGTACTATACCATGGAGGTAGCTTCAGAATCGTTTTCAAAATTTTATTTTGAATCCTCTGCAGAGCTTTTTTCCTGGTATTACAACAGCCAATTCATATTGGCACAGCATACAACATGGCTGGCCTGAAAATTTGTTTGATGATCATCAGCTTGTTCTTAAGACAAAGTTTTGATTTTCTGTTAATAAGTGGATGGAGACATTTTATATATTTGTTACATTTGGCTTGAATGTCTTTAATGTGATTTTTGAAATTTAAATTCTTATCTAGCATGAGCCCTAGATACTTAACTTCTTCTAACCAATATATTGGAACCCCTTTCATCGTGACAACATGTCTACTTGAAAGCTTCAAAAAAAAAAAAGAGCTTTTGGTTTATGCGGGAATATTATTAGTTGATTTTTGGAAGCATTAGGAGAAATCTTTCATTTCTGCAAGTATGAAGAAAAAATAACCTAACTTGTTTGCAATCTACTACAGATGACACGCAGGCTTCGTCCTTTGGCACAGTGACCTGTGTCACCCGCAAACAAAGATTTTTGACATCCCTAGGGTAACTCAGGTAAGTCAGATGTGAAAATAGTGTACAATATTAGTCCCAAAATGCTGCTTTGAGGAACACCAGCTCTTACAGGAAGTCTTTCAGATCTGGAGTTCTGATAATTAACCTGAAGTGTACGATTTGACAGATAACTTTGGATTATTCTAACAATGTATGTTGGAAAATTACGGTTTTTAAATTTTACGATCAAACCTTCATGCCAAAAACTGTCGAATGCTTCTTCTATGTCTAGAAGGGCAAAAACAGTAGAATAGCCTTCAGATTTGTTGGAACGGATCAAATTTGTTACACGTAAAAGTTGATGAGTGGTCGAATGTCCATGGCAAAATCCAAACTGTTCATTGGCAAAAATTGAATTTTCGTTGATGTGGGCCATCATTCTGTTCAAAATAACCTTTTCAAAAAGTTTACTGATGGAGGAAAGCAAGCTGATTGGACGATAGCTAGAAGCTTCTGTAGGATTTTTGTCTGGTTTTAAAATTGGAACAACCTTAGCATTTTTTCATTTGTCAGGAAAATATGCTAATTGAAAACATTTGTTAAATATATCAACTAAAAATGATAAGCTACTTGCTGGAAGTTTCTTGATATGGATGTAGAAAACTCCATCATCGCCTGAAGCTTTCATATTTTTGAATTATTTAATAATAGTTCTCACTTCTTCCAAATCAGTCTCCCAGGCATTTTCGAAAACGTTCTCTTGATTGAGAATAATTTCGAAATCCTGAGTAACTTGATTTTCAATTGGACTAGTAAGTCCTAGATTAAAATTGTGCACGCTCTTAAAATGCATAGCAAGTTTTTGAGCTTTTTCGCAATTAGTTAGTAATAATCTGTATTCCTCTTTCAATGCCGGTATTGGCTTCTGAGGTTTTTTCAAAATTTTAGATAATTTCATAAAGGGCTTAGAGCCAGGGTCCAATAAAGTAATCTTATTTTCATTTTTTTTTTGTTTTTTTAAATGTGCAAATAGTTTCTTGATTTCTTTTTGCAAATCCTGCCATATAATTTTCATAGCAGGATCACGAGTGTGTTGAAATTGTCTCCTCTCACGTTTTTAAGGCGGATCAAGAGTTTGAGATCATCGTCTATAATCACGGATTCAAATTTTATTTCACATTTTGGAATTGCAATGCTCCTGGCTTCAACAATGGAATTTGTTAAAGTTTCAAGAGCATTGTCAATATCAAGTTTAGTTTGTAAAGAAATGTTAACATCAAAATTAGAGTCAAAACGTTTCATGTATACTCCAGTCGGCTCGAAAATAATTGAAAGTGAAGCTGATAGGATTGAGAATCGCTTCTTGGGATATTTGAAATGTAACAGGGACATGATCAGAATCAAAATCAGCATGAGTAACTAATTGGCTACAAAGATGACTAGAGTCAGTTAAGACCAAATCAATCGTAGATGGATTTCTAGAAGAGGAAAAACATGTAGGGCTATCAGGGTATTGAATTGAGAAATATCCTGACGAGCACTCATCAAATAAAATTCTGCCGTTGGAATTACTTTGAGAATTATTCCATGACCGTTGTTTGGCATTAAAGTCATCAATGACAAAAATTTTGACTTATTGCGAGTCAATTTTCGCAAGTCAGTTTGGAGCAAATGAACTTGCTGTCCAGAGCATTGAAAAGGCAAATAGGCAGCTATGAAAGTATATTTACCAAGCTATGTTTCAACTGAAACACCTAAAGTTTCAAAAACTTTAGTTTCAAATGACGAAAACAGTTGATGTTTTACACGCCAATGAATGATGATTGCAACACCCCCACATGCCCCATCAAGTCGAGCATTACGATAAACAAAAAAGTTAGGATCTCTTTTGAGTTTAGATCCAGGTTTTAAATAAGTTTCGGTAATAACTGCTAGCTATATGCACGTTATTAATTGTAAGAAAATTAAACAGCTCGTCCTCTTTACCATTCAGAAAACGAGCATTTCAATTTAAAATATTTAAATTATTATTTGGATCCATTAGAAAAACGTAATCCAATAACAATTTGATTAGTAAATTTCACACCAACTTGGACTGCTTCAGTTATTGGTTTGCTGCTTGATTCCTAATCAAGCGATCGTTAACTGAAGAATGAGCATTGTTTTTAAATTCTACCAGAGAAATTCCGGAAACGACCGTTATCGTAACGGATATTATCTTCAATCTGCCTGGCACGAGCCTTGACGACTCGCCTACACGAAGGGCATTCCTAGAAATTGGACTTATGATTGCCCCCGCAATTCGAGCATGTAAACTTGATGGTATCTTCCTTCACAGGACAGACGTCCTTAGCGTGAGAAGAACCTCCGCAAATCATGCATTTAGCATCCATGCGGCAATTTTTTGTTCCATGACCCCACTTTTGGCAACGACGGCACTGAGTGGGGTTCTGTTAATTTCCTCCAGGATTCTGGAAATGTTCCCATGTCACACGGACATCGAACATAAGTTTTGCTTTTTCTAAAGCTTCAGTATTAATCAGATCACTTTTGTTAAAGTGAACTAAATAATGTTCTTGAGAGAGCCCCTTCCGAGCAATGCCAGATTGGGTAATCTTTTTCTAAATCATTACTTGAACTGGGGAAAATCCAACTAAATCATTTATTCCATTTTTGATCTCTTCAGGTCATTATAGTCACTTGAGCCACTTGAGAGACCTTTCAAGACGATTCTGAACAAACGTTCAGTAAAAAATGTACTTCTTCTTTTCCAGATGTTTGAGAAGAAGTTCGCGATCTTTAAGAGTTTCCGTCAAAATGCGACAGTCTCCTTTCTTTGTGATTTGGAAGGAGATCTTGATTCTCCTAATGGAGTTCAAGATCTCCAGCCTAAATCCCCCAAATTCGGAACAACGGACCACTATAGGCGGCACTCTTTGCTTCCTCACTTGAATCAAAGAGCCTGGGCTAGAGACTGCTTCGATTTGGTCTTCGGAAAATGAGCAATGCTTTCTTATTTCGACGCAATTACCAATCCATTTTAAGCCAACCAAATCAAGAACCTACACCGACTAGGAATTGAACCCAGACACCTTTAGCAAGTATTCGCTATATAGCTGCGAACGTTGCCACAAGGTCAAGAGAGGCCCTTCCAGATTGAATTCGTTAGCGTGGACAATTACAACAGAAGGACCCCTCGAAGCTCCATCAAAGTTCTGGTTGCTCTGTGATAACAACGATATAAACTTTGACCGTCTCCGGGTGGTCCTTCCGTAGCTTGTCTAGCATGATTCATGAAAGGGTTTTCCCTAGCGTCTGAGTTGCCCCCTGTCTACACCACAAAGTAAATTTCTCACCCCATAAACAAAGACTCCACTCAGAGGATGAGTAGTAGATATAGAGTAAGCGATTACGATCTGCATTTCTGCTACCCCCAAAAAGCAAAATGAATAGCGTAGAACAACGAAATTATAGCCCCGACAACTTCTTGTCCATCCGTGAACGAACAATTGACACCTCTCGTTCTCGGTCAAACAATGCGCTTCGCAGATTTTGCTGACGACGACGATAAAGGTTTTGCCATTTCAACAACAATCCGTACCAAGAGTTTACACTTTTGGCTGTCTGGCGCGTGACTTTTTGTCGTTCGGTTGAAAATTTGTTGAACGATGCCCAAAGAGCGTCAGCAAATTTGGATCCTATCGTGGTGGCGGCGGCGCAAATGCGAGTGAAAGGTAATTAATCTACGTGGATGGTACTGGATCGGTGCTTCAGCTGACGTTTGCTAATGCAAATGCCATCTGAATGGAGAAGAAAGTCCAATTATGGTCTTTGTTTTGTCACATTTGCTCAGCTTCTGCTCCGACACAAAATTGCATTAACATTTCTGATAAAGGTGGTTAATTTGTTAAAATCCAAAAATGAATAAAATATTTTTTCTTTGAAGGATTTGTGCAGAAAGCCGATCAAAAACTACTTGAGAAACTTCTGATTTTTGTAATGTTTCTCATGGAGAAGTTCTTGGCGATTTGTTAAAAATGCTTCAAGAATTTTGTTTTGTTCCTCTACTTCAAAATCTTGATTGATTTAGCCAATAAGACCCTCATGATTTCTGCAAGGTTTAATTTAAATTTCATAACGCCAAATATGGTCAATTTTGATACCCACCCACCCCCTTTCCTTTGAGTTGGAAAAGTACGGAGCACAACCGCTGCTCAAGCCACGTCGTCAAGATCATCATAGGAGATTTGAACGCTCGGGTTGGCCAAGAGAGGAGTCATCACATCCCGCAAAGGCGTCTTGCCGCGAGCTGAAATGTGCCGGGATAAGCATGGGAGCATCTTGACGGATGGACGCGAGGTAATCGAAAGGTGGAAGCAGCACTACGATGAAACCAACCAGCTCCCACGATGGGGGAAGTTAAGGATACCATTCAAAAGCTCAAGAACAACAAGGCCGCTGAAAAGGATGATATCGAGCTCATTAAGATGGGTCCAGAGTGGAAGTACCCTATCTACGAAGAGTATATCGTGCAATCACAATCCTAAACGCCGCCCACAAGGTGCTCTCAAGTTCGTGAGAAGTTATCAAGCAGGATTCATCGACGGCCTCTCCACAACGGATAAGACCTTTTTCGTGCGGCAAATCCTCCAGAAATTCCGTTAGTACCAGGTCCTACGCACCACCTGTTCATCGATTGCAAAGCGGTATACGACAGTATTGACTGTGTAGAGCTATGGAAGATCATGGATGAGAACAGCTTTCCTGGGAAGCTCACAAGATTGATAAGGGCAACGACGGACGGTGTACAAAACTGCGTGAAGATCTCGGGCGAACACTCCAGTTCGCTCGAATTCCGCCGGACACTACGACAAGATGATGGACTTTCGTTCGTGCTGTTCAATATTGCGCTTGAAGGTGTCATGCGGAGAGCATAACTTACCAGTTGAGGGACGATTTTCACGAGATCCACACAAATTGTCTGTTTCGCTAACGACATGAATATTATTGGAGGAAAATTTGAAACGGTGGCAAATTGGTTCACCCGCCTGAGACACGAAGCAACAAGAGTTGGACTGTGCGTCGAAAACAAAGTACATGCTGGTAGACGGAACTGAAGGAAGCAGTGTCACGATAGGCGGGGATTATTTTGAGACGGGTGACGGATCCATGCTGATGGCTGACAACAACGTTTTTCATCTCGAAGAATCATCTCGAGAAAGATTCACCAAATGCACGATGTACAAAACACTCATTAGACTGGTAGTCCTCTACGGGCATGAGACGTGGACTATGCTTGAGGAGGACCTACTAAGGACGATCTTCGGCGGCGTGCAGGAGAATGGTGTGTGACGACGAAGGATGAATCGCGAGCTTGCCTAGCTCTACGACGAGCCCAGTATCCAGAAGGTAGCTAAGGCTTGAAGGATGCGCTGGGCAGGGCATGTTGTAATAATGCTGGACAACAGCCCTGTAAAGATGGTTCCAATCCGAGCTAGGTGGATTGACTATGTACACCAGCACTTAAAGAGCGTGGGTCGAAGTCTAGGATGGCGAGAGGCGGCCCTGAATCGAGTGAATAGGGTCCTAAAACTCTGTCCCAATTTAAGTTACAAAAACACTTTAGTTTAGACCAGAAACAATTGTTAACTATTTTTTTAAATGATTTTCTTTGGTTTAAGTCCAAAAAACATTTTTTATGGTTGTTGAGATTTTTTCACACCCTTTGGTTTAAACTCAAATTTGTTTTCCGTGTCCCTTCCGAAATGTCAGTTAGGTACAACCCCATTGTTGAAGCTAAAAGCCCTGTGGCATTTTTGAGCATGAGCATGAGCATGATTGACCGCCCGCAGTTGCTACTTCGTTATTGCAAGAACAGCTGTACTTACACAGGGAACCAACAGACGCTACTCGGGATCAGTATCATCCTCAATGTGTAAATACTGGTGCTCTTATTATTATAATCAACAATACCGGCGCCGGCTGCGTCCGAATGCAGGTCAATTTGGGAATGGGAGGGAAATGTTGACGTGTTACTTGCTCTACAGAAGCCGAGGAGTCCTCTGCACTTCCACAAGAAAACACTGGGAGTTTGGATATGGGAAAGGATTAGTTTTGGTAAACGATAAATATATAATTCGAAATGAATACGTGAGCATATACACGAATGACCGCACTATCCAAACCAGACACGATACTGATTTCGTTGCTCGCTCGACAGGAGCATACAACAGGTTCAACGTATCAAACTCTACTGACGCGTTTTTTTTTATTTTTTCACTGGCGCATTTCGGTTTTTCTTCCACGCAACGCGAACCGGACACAATGGATCCGGATTCCGTCGCTCGCCCACAAGGAGCATGCGACAGATTCAACGGATCCAACACTACTCACTAAAAGCCCTGTGGCATTTTTGTCGACAAAGTGAACGTCAAACATGATCAAAAGTGTCAAGGTTCATATTTGGAACCATTTCTAAAATTAGTGTTTAAATATGTTGAAGCAGTTATTTGAGCTGGAAAAATTTGAAAGTAGTTGCAAGAACATGCTCTTTCGTATTATTAAATCAAACAAGAATTCATTAAATATTTGGCGAAATATTGTTGGCGATGTTTTATCAAGTTAATTAATGTAGCACCAAATAAATGAATAACATTTGAAAACTAATGCCTCCGACAAAACAATGCGATCTTCTTAATCCAAGATTTGAAAGGAAGCCTTGCTTTCTCTAATGGAGTTCAAGATCTCCTGCTTTTATTGAATTAACTCAATTCGGAAATACTGACCATGATTAGCAGAACCATTTGCTTCTTTATTTGTATCAAAACACCTGGACTAGATGATGCTTCGATTTTTTGCTCACAGACACTTCTATATTCTCGAGACGTTTTTCATACATTGGATCTCATTGGCGTATGTGCATTTGACAACCTCATTGTCGTATGCCTTGTTAATGCATATTCAAGCCCGATTTTCATTTAAACGCATCCAGAGGACTGACTCTATTGGTATCGATCTGTCGTCACCGAAGAGAATTCAATGTCAGATTGGTGCTTCCAGGTGGAAGCTTCCAAAATTAATTCGAGCAAACTTTGCGGCCAATATTCTGAGAGCACCGAAATGCTCTATATAAATAGTTGGTCAGATCACGTCTGCTGCGTCACGTGATTTTGAGATAATATTTTATGAATGGCTCGCTTCCGTGCAAAACCATTTCCGATTTATCACGGATTAACATCGTCATGTATAAATCCCCCTGTAGCCAGATACCAGTACACGTTCTCAATATGTTCAACATGTGCCATTGAACTTAGCAGTAGGTCAGAAGCACAAGCCGGTAATCGATTTATCGAAAGCTAGAATTTCAATTTCCACCAATTAGCATTTACCGGTCAGACGAACCATGTAGACCGTGCATTTATCCACAACAAGTATTGCATCACACACCTGTGTTCAACTGTTTCGCCACCACGTTTCCTCTCTTGGCGGCGTTTGCGTGATTAATAGAACATGAAATAATTGGAAAAACTAAAAAAAAAATTGAGCCGCAACTGCAATCTTCAACACCTGACCTGACATGGGAGATAGGATAGGTGAGGTGCTCGGTTTACATATGGAGCCCCAGTCCAGTTTTAAACGCCTCGACCACTTGGCACTGCTGGCACGTATAACGTTCTGTTCAGGTGTTTTTGCATACCAAGGTTAGCTTTTATTTTTATTAAAATTAAAACAATTTCGGCACGCAATGGGCACTGGAATGCCCAGTGCAGTAATTGTCAGTGTTTTCTTGCCTACTTGCTGCCCTAAGTGGTAGAGTAAAGTGGGGCAAAAGTTCGAGTAGGACAAAATTTTGAGTTTTCACTACAAGAATTATAGAAATTGAATGAAATTTGGAAAAGTTGATGACTTTTTGTTGCATTTTGACGTTAAAACTATAAATTTCAAACAATGTTTTATGGAGCACAGTAAAAGAAAAATTGTTGAAGGTCCACTATGTAGTATTTGTTTCTATATAACCATTTTTTTCTGGAAAAATGAATATTCTACTAAGATCAAACTTTAGCCCTAACTTACACTAATTAAAACTAACGCAACAGCATATATGCAGATCCGAAACCAAAACGATGCAAATCTGACACGCGTCCTCATTTTGCAGTCACGAGAGACTAATCGTCAACCGCATTGAAATTCCGCGATGAAGCCCAACGATTGAGTGGTTTCACATAGAGTTAACAAGCGTTGCTAGCAAATTAGCATAAATTAACGCCTCCCCCTTCAACAGCTGAGACACTCACTCAGCTAATAATTCAACCATCATTAAATATCGCACGTTGAAATGGCAAATTTGCAACTATGATTTTGTTGAATGGATCGATGTAGCAAAAAAAATTGTACGCTTTTACGGTATCGGTACGGTTGACTGTCATTCGGTTTCGAACAATTCAATTCATTGATTACTTTATTGACCGTTTCCAACCGACCATCATCACTCACGTGTGAAATGTATTGATCAGAGGCGTAGAGTGGTTGGGGTTACGAATAAGAGCTGGCTCACCCTTCAAATAGTAGCCAAGGATGTAACAAAACATTTTTGTATGGAAGAACTCTAAGAAAAAACTAGGACCGTTTATCTAAATACTACCTTAATAGCTGGAAACCGTCCACCAATTTACAAATCCAGCTCTCACAACAATTCATCGACAAACACATTAATTCGTATGTTTTATTTTGTGATGTGCTACCATCGATGATCACAAAAACACCTCTTGAGTATAAACCAACGCAAAACAAACATGACAAACTCGTGAACAGGCTTGGTGTGAGTAAGTTCGCACCTGCCCTCTCGGGAGAACACACTAAAAGAGACAGCAAAATTGCTCGCGAGTAATCGATCAAGGCGTGATTTAGTATTGTTTTGACAGACAAATCAGTTGTATATCCTTCAATTTGACAGTAAACTACCAGTTTGGAGTGAACCCCTTGAAAATCAGAAATGTAGGAGGAGAAATAACTGTTTTGTTTTTCTTTTTTTTCCAAGAGCTCCGAACACGTATATGTATCACATCGTTCACTCGCGAGCACTACAGATGCGAGCAAATGAACACTCTGATGCTCGCGAGCATTTTATTTTGTTTTTTTTTTTTTTCGAATCAGCAAACATGTTCGCCATTTTCTATCATTGATGATGGATTTATGCAGCTGTTGAGAATCAGAGAGCCAAATTCTGGATCACTTTTTCCAATCGACATTAGTTACTTTCACAAGGTTTGGAAAAAAATAGTTCGGAATAGTAGAAACCTTACTGCAGAATCTGTTTTTAAATAAATCCACATTTTTCCAGCTTTTATTCCAAAAATAAAACATTACGAAAATCGTATTTTTAGAGTTATTTGAAGTTTAATGCAAAAAATGGTTGATTACACAATAAAAAAGGCCATTACATGGAAATGTGACCTACACTCTAGAAACCCTATTGTTCTTCCAGAAATCCCCTTCTAACACCTCTGCTACTGCATTGGTATTCGATATGCAGCGCAATGAACATCCGATTTGGTGGATAGATATGGGTGAACATGTTCGAATGGTTTTCGCTTTATTTTCAATTTCCATTTTCGTTGGCTTCTTTCGCCACGTCAATTACTGCTTGCCTGCCTGAAAGCTGCAACCGCCCACTTCATATTGAGCCGAGAGAGAAAAAAAAACACTAGCATCGATAATTCACGCTCGCGCTTGCTTGCGGAATGATGGTGCGAAATTTATTCGAGTTTAATTCAATTTAAAGTTTAATCAGTAATTAATCATACTCGCTTACACGCTCCATCGCAGTCGATCCGTCAACGTCTTCGCGCGCCATAGCTTGCAAGCTTTTCAGCTTAGTATGGATAGCGCAGTTGGTTCAGAAGGTGGCGTGAAAGATGGGCTTGACGTGTTTGGATAGCGGGCGATCGGTTCTACTATGCAATTGTTGTGATTGGTCAGCAACAAATTGATGTCGTTCCTACCTACGCTGCAATAGGCAACCGCGTGAATTTGGTCAATTCGAATGGGAAGTCTTTGAAATGCTCGTTTTTCGAATGGTAAAGAGAGGAACTTTGTAATGTTAATAACAATAACTGACATACATGTAGCAGTTATTTTTGAATCCTGTTTAAAACCCGAATACAATCTTTATCATTCACCGCAATGATCGCCTGGTTGGAGCATGTTTTGGAACTACTATCAGCATTCATAGGCGTATTGAACATCAGCTTTATTCGTCATTTGCAACAGTTTTTGAAACTTTGGGTGTTTTTGTTGAACACACAGCTGTATGAATATCTGTTTACGCCTTCTATCGTATGCCGCCTTTTTTTTCCGCCTTGAAATCGATGAAAAGGTGATGCGTTGGGACCTGGTATTCACGACATTTTTGAAGGATTTGTCGTACAATAAAGATGTGGTACGTTGTCGATCGGTCATCAACGAAGATGGCTTGATAACTTCCTACGAACTCGTTTTACGGACAGGCAGACGACGGAAGATGATCTGGAATGGTGATCGGTCGAAAGTTCTCACAATCTAACTTGTCGCCTTTCTTGTAGATGGGGCATATTATCCCTTCCATCCACTCCTCCGGTAGCTGTTCTGTTTCCCAGATTGTGCCTATCAGCCGGTGCAGACAAATGGCCAGCCTCTCCGGGCCCATCTTTATGAGTTCAGCTCCGATACCATCCTTACCAGTAGCTTATTGTTCTTGAGCTGGTGAATGGCATCCTTAACCTCCCTCAAAGTGGGGGCTGGTTGGTTTCCATCTTCCGCAGTACTGACGAAGGCATTTCCTCCGTTGTCCTGCCCTTCATTGCCTGTGCTCTCAGCACCATTCAGGTGCTCGTCGAAGTGCTGCTTCCACCTTTCGATCACCTCACGCTCGTCCGTCAGAATGCTCCCATCCTTATCCCTGCACATCTCGGCTCGCGGCACGGCGGCCGTCGGTACCTTACGTTGTTAACAACAAAGGGTTTTGGGCGAAGTTTAACCATCACCAGATAGTGGTCAGAGTATGAAAGGCTGTGCTGGAAGTAAGTGCTACGAATGGCCATATTCTTGGAGGCGGCGAAATCAATTACCGTGGTGAATAAATACCCGGACGCTTGAGCTAAGACATATGTTCAAACTCCGTTTTGAACCAGTTTTCATCGAATATGATTTGAGTTCATTTTTGCTACACATAGTTTTACACCAGAACTTGCTATTAATTTGTTGACATTTGTGAATCAAATCCGGACACGGCTTTTGCATTATGCAATATTGCATGAAATTCCATAATAAGTGTATGTTCATTTAATTTTATGTCACACTTATACACATTTTATGCAGGAATCTGATCTATAATGTTTATGTAAATTGAATGGTTGTAAATTTTTGGTTCAATTACCTCAACTGCATCCGAACATATGGGGTTGGGCGCTTGTGGTTAGAACCTCTGAAATACTTGAGTCACTCTGCTTTTCTGAGCATAAAACTGCATTCTAATCACTGTTAACACCTGACTGATAGTGTTTTCAAGATTTATTTCAGATTTATCCTTCGAATATCCGCCTCACAGATGTAAAATACAATGCTTTAGAATGGTTTGTTTGAGTTTGTTTTACTGTTATATTCAAAATAGGTTGTGAATAATCCAATTCAAACACAAGACTGTCTGCTAAATGAAAACGCACGTTCCCCGCCACTTCTACCGAAATGATTCACTATGCGAAAAAACACGTCCAACACGAATGACTTATTTTTGTTTTGATTATTATTAATTATTGGGCAATGGTTACTAGATTACGAATGATTGTAAAATGATCAAAAAGAATGGTATTAGATATTATATGGATAAAATTTACCACTATAATACTTATTTAAGTAAATTTTTTCATCATTAATCATTGTATTTAACAAGAGTGTCCGGATATTGGTACCGTCTGGATATTGATTCACCACGGTAGTCGTAGGCCGTTTTCATACGTCAGCCGGTAGGCGCTGAACTTTCCAATTGTCGGCCTGAACCCCTCCTGACCAACCTGAGCGTTCTAATCTCCTATGATGATCTTGACGTCGTGGCTTGGGCAGCGGTTGTACTCGCGTTCAAGCTGCTCGTAAAATGCGTCCTCGTCATCATCAGTGCTTCCGGAGTGAGGGCAATGCTCTGCCCATAAGTGCATAACAGTCACATTCGACATTTTTGAAAAATTGTAGTTAATACCGGGGAGAGTCATCAAATGATAAATACTTCCATGGCCCCCTCGATCACAGTCCCCCCCCCTTTAATGCGGCCCTGCGTATGGCATATCCAAATTTGTAAAGATTTGTGAAGAAGAGTCGAAGCCTGAAATATTCGATTAAGTTTTCATCTCGAACGAATATTCGATTTTCCACATTTGTGCTCTTGAAAATTTGATGCTTGGCTTCGATTCATCTTCACCTTAAGAATAGGGTCCTAAAATTTTTAATGAAATCTTGTTTTCATTTAATAACACGAAAGAGCATGTTACTGCAACTACTTTAGCATTTTTTCCCGTTAAAATAACGGATATATCATATTAAAACTTTAATTTAAAATTTGGATCCATAAATGAACCTTGACACTTGAGATCATGTTTGACGTTCGCAGAGTCGACAAAAATACCACAGTGGTTCAACTTTTTAGCACCGGGGCACACTGGGGCAAAATTGAAAAAACGCGGAAACAATCTGTAGTTCTTCGGAATGAAGAGATAGACGTTTGGTGTCTTCAGCGAAAATGATCCTTTCAATGAGGCCGATGTTTTGAGATAAAGTCAAATATTTTAGTGTTATTCGCATAAATGACTGAAATGCCATTTCGGTCAAATGGCAGTTTACCCAGTAAACATTTTGGTCCGTATATTTTACAATATCCATATAAATATGCAGTATTTCTAAATCGTATATAATACACATAAACCTAATGTACGCACCAAAGTGGAGGCGATATACGCATCAGAAAAATAAGTGACTCCATGTAATAGTCTTTACGACATCACATGTCCATTCTACTGATACGGAATTGACTGAATGCATTCATATTTACGATCTCATTTGTTTATTGATGTATTGGTTGATTTGATTTAATTCACAAAAAAAACAGCACAATATACGATCATTTGTTTTGTTATTTTGAAAATAAATTAATACACTATCAATAGGTGCAACGTTAGTATATTAAGTAACTCAGTAGATTGTTATGAATCTTTATACAATTCGCTCATACAACCCACTTCTATTTATTCGTTCATGTTCCTGGACTTGAACCCTCGTTCACTGCGTGCTGGCATCGCGTAATCCGTCTGTGCTATATCTGTACGTGATGAAAAGTGATTCCAAACTAAAACACCTCATATGTATTACTGTGTGATTACTGCAGTTCTTAATGTAGATTTTTGTAGCTAAAAATAGATATTGTCATCATTATACGATATCCCATGCACTTTTTATTGACTTTAAACGATATCATTTTCAATGGTCGGAAGTGACTTTATTGTTATACCACATGAAATCATATTTCAAGCAATGATTTACTGTGTTCATATAACCGATTTTTATGAGACATTAAAATGATGAAATCTGATTTTGCTCGAACTGTTTTACGATACCTTAAGTATGTTTAGAAAGTGTTGCCGATATAACAAATTTGATTGTGAATCCAATTTTGAACATTAGGAGAATTTAGTATTTTTCAAGAATAAGATACTTAAAATTCATAACAATAATACTCTTAAACATATTTAAGTGTAGTTAAAACATTTGAAACATTTTTACACCTACAATTATCCACAATTGCATCAGCTTAAAAAATAAACCATAATGATGCGCGGTTTTGGAACTGGCACCACTGCTATGTTAAGACAGCTCATAAAAAAGTAAACAAAACGGAACCGTTCGGAAATTCTAGTGCTTGCTTCCATGAAAATCGATCTCTCCGCATTCAAGAAATTTGCGCAAAGGTAAGCAAACAACTATATAATAAGTATATAATACAATAACCATTTTACTACATTTACAGATGTACACCGTCGTTCAGTTTATTGAGAACCAAAAATTCAAGGTGATGGCTGTCCCCACAAAATGGGTTGAAAAGAGCTGCTTGTTGTGGCCAAGAGCTGCAAATGCAAAAATTGAACAATTACGAATTTCTGGACGAACGTTCGAAGGAGCCACTAAGAAAATTCCGGCGATAGTGTGCGGCCGCTTTAAGGAAATCAGCCTTGCAGAGGAAGCGGCAGAAGAACTGTCCAAGCGAGAAGTCTCCGATGTAGACGGTAAGAAGAAGCGGCTCAAGCCTGCCAAAAAACCGAAGGCATCGGCGAAGAAGAACTACAATGATATGATTGAAGGTGAGTTAATACGTCTTAGGGATGATTCAAATATTACGTAACGCAAAATTTGCTTATTTTAGACCCCCTCCCTCCCCCACGTAACAGCTTTTGTATGAAAAATTTAAAACTTTTGTTTGGATCGTAACATTACGGAATACCCCCTCCCTCCCCCTGTTGCGTTACGTAATCTATGAACGATTCATTAACAGCATTTATCGATTAGATAGCTCTTCGAATTATTATTTACATTATCTGATCAGTAAGTTACCTCTGCCCTAGTTGTACCTCCTATTTATTTTCATTTCCAAAAGAGATTGTTTATTTTTTAATTTTATTGTTATTTATTTAATTACAGAATTCAACCGCCAACCTCTTACTGAACTGTCCCAAACAGCACAGCCAAAGGTGAGAGTCATCAATGCCGGCAAACTGCAACCTTCCGTGCCAACAACAATCCTGCGTGCATCAGGCGAATCCAGTGAAGCTCCCAGTAAAACAGTAGATTCAACAGCAAGCCATGATATGCCATTCCCTGCAGCTGAAGCGGCTCAGGTTGTTACGGATATCCGCCATTCAACATCATTTTTGGCGGCACCTACGCAGGACACTATGCCAACTGTTTTACACTTGGCTCAAGAAAATCAAATGGAAGCTCCTATGGATCAGACTGATCAGTGGCCAACATCGAGTAAAATGATTGGAGGTAATATATAACAATATATCAAAAACATAGAACATCTTTTTCAAAAGTATGTTTTTAGGAACGTCTCCTACAACGCTTGTGGATGCCAATCAAATTTATTTTCAGGATGAAAATATTGTTTATCTTCAGCCCTCAGACGAAAACGACATTTCTGGTTTACAAATCGCAGGTAAATAGGCTCAACTACAATCATAAAAGCACAAAACTAATGAACCCGAATGTCTGGTTCACGCTGAAAACATCATCGATTTGTCATTCGCCAATGGTGACAAATCGATCAAATATTGTTTGGTTCTCTAGATGTGTGCTCTTAATATTTCTATGTTAAGCTTCATTGCATCTACACCTTAACGTGAAGATTTCGATGAATCCAAACCTCGAATTTTCAAGACCACAAATCTCGAGAACTAGACAACCGTACGTGTGCTGATGGTTGATAACCCCCTAATAGGATGACTACATTGGCCATATCCGCAATGTTGACGTAAGCGTCATTTCATATTTTAAGTTATGGTATTTGAACGACAAATAACGAATTCTTTAAGATTTTTGCCACGCTGGCATCTAGATTAGGGTTAGAACAAACGTCCTGATCATATCAAATCATATTATTTGAAATCATCTACTGAATAATGTATTTAGAATGCTTAAATTGTCAATGGCGCTTACGTCGGTTTTGCGAACCATAACCCATTTACTATATGGTTCAGTTGAGTATTTCAGTTTGAGTAAATCTGAAGTTTTTTTTAATATTTTCTAGGATCAATGAGCTACGAGCAAATGAAAGCTGACCTGAAAGTGTTCATAGAACAAACTGTCGAGAAATCTATCGAGAATGCGTTCCAAAACAACTTCGCGCGTTATGCAGCTTTGTCTGAGATACAAGCTAAGGATGACTCTGCAAAGACTGTCCCAGATGATTCCGTGGAAAATCATGCGCCAATAAATGACGAAGATGAGCTAGCGAAGTGGAATATAAAACTCAACAACAAAGAATTGCAACGGCGTTATGTGTGTACAATCATAATTTGCATGCTTTTCTCGGTTTCAATAACGGTTTATTAATTCATTTCAGTTGGAGTATTTCTCAAAAATAATCATTCCAAATGCGTATAACCAAAAAGGCAACAATGCTTGCTATACTGTGGTAGACTGCCTGTTTTCACGTGAGTTTTGGACGAAGATGACATGGACAGGAATCAGTCGAAGCGATAAAGCAAAGAGAGGTTTCCGTGAATACGGTAATGTCACTCAGCTTTTGGGTGATATAGTACGAATTGGCGATCCGTCCTACACTGCGCAGCAATTGGAGTTATTTTGCCGAAACCGCCTGTTTCGCTACTGCAAATCTCGATCTACTAGTCGACGGCTTCGGAAATCAGCATGCAGACCAAAACGCTCCAGTAAAGCAACAGCCACAGTTGAACAAAATGCCGCCGATGCTGATGATCTGTGTTCATCTGATGACGCACGGATGTCGGGCGAACTTTCTAACAGCGACGAATATGAAACTGATTCTGCAGGACTGGAGCGCGACGAAAAAATCTCTTCAGATTCCAGCTAATTTCAAATTTAAATAACATTTGAAGATCGAAAATCGAAGTTTTTTTTTTATTTGTTCAACTCTTATTAGAGTTTCGATATGAACTACATTTATCTTTTTTTTTGTAAGTACTGACTACTAAGTCACTGTAAATGTCTAAGTGACACAGTACAAAACATGCTTATACATTACTTGAGTCCACTGTATAACTTTGGCAGGAAAATCATAATAAATGTAACGATAACACAAACTGATAATGTATACAGTCAATCCTCCATGAGTTGATATTGAAGGGAACAACTCATGAAAGTATGGAACAGATATTTTTTGGAAAGCTGTTGGAGGCAACCATCATTGTATGATACCAATGGATAACGAATAATGGAACATCGACTCAACGCTAATCGACTCATGGAGAGTTCACTGTACTTTGTATTGATATTTTTACAAAATATACATCTGTACGTTTCAGACTTTTAGTGGTGTCGTCGATTGCACTGAGAATGATGCTGTGAAAATGATTAGAACTACAAACTACCATGTGTCTCCATAATTTATAGAAAGTACAGTCGGGTCTCCTATAACGCTCATTCCTACTACGCGCACTCCTATAAGACTCATGTATATGTAGGCTGGTACAGCAATCTTCTGTTCAATGCAATTTCGTTTATTGGAATGCTTCTTAATTACACCACTGAATTTAATGGTCACTGTAATAAGATGTTTGCTAATAGTTTCGCTTTGTAAAATGCGAGGTTCAGGCGTGTTTGTTGAGTGAAAGTGGGTGGCAGCCTCTAATAGGAGACCTGACTGTAATCGAAATTTTATATCGTACGGTTCCAATCGTGATGCATAGTGTGATACCCATTAGCATCCCACATGGGGAGATAGTCGTAAAGTATTTCTCTACTGTCGTCATCAATGTATTATTCATGTACTTTAAAATCAATATGGTTACCCGCGTTTTCATTACGCTAATTTTTATTTCATTGACGAATCACTTTAAAATTACTGAATCGTATGCAGTAGTGGTATGAACACAATACCTTCTTTTCTATGTAAAGGAACTAATTTACAAAACACATCATGAATATTGAAATGCATGGTATTTGAATAGTTACTTGATTTTACTTTAGCAATGTAAATATGAATATGAGATGATTTAAATGGCTTCTGAAAAAAATCATACTTATGAATAATTTGCGACCCGAAAATCAATAAATCTGCCTTATCCCTAGAAACGTCATTAAAGCGAATCAATTCACATTGTTTTGTGAGAAACCATCTGTCTTCAAAGTTTGTGCTTAGTTGGAAATTTTTGATTGCCAAGATTATTCTTCCTTGCTTTTCTGCTATTGTTGCATGATTCTGATGAATAGCACCTTCAGAACTTTTTGAATTGGCTGCTTCAATTATCCGAGCTGCTATTTGTGCTAATGGATTCGGACCGGTTCGTACTATTTTTTTTAAAGAATGCATATAATTCTCAAACGGGTACGCGGTGAATGTTGGCAATGGTCCGAACCGTTCAACCTCACTCACTATGTGGCAGAGATTGTGTACGTTACTAGATACAAACTCAGTACCATAAAGTGCTTTAAAGTCTTCGATAAAATCAATGATTAATGATCGTGCAACCGGTAGCAGATTGGCATAGTTTTCTGCAGAACAAATTCTTACAGCACAGAAAAGGTATAGGAAATGATCGTAAAATTTTTCAGGGAGATGGTCCTTAAGTATAACTATACCAACGTAATTTAAAAAATGTCGATATTCCAAACCTTTCCACAGCGAGACAAATTCTAGTGATCTCATTTTTCGATTAATCTCGACAGGAAATTTTACTTGAATAAGATATTCTGATATCTCTTTTTTCTGAAAAGAACCCCATTTCGCTTTCATCGACATTGAACCTGTTCGCCAACTAGTTATCATTTTTTTCATAACTCCTAGTTCAAGTAGATGCAATGAGTCACCAACAATGATGTCGTTCACCATGTCGATTGGTAGTTTCACAAGTGGTGTGTATCCTCGTTGATGATCAGGATACTGGTTTTCTCGAAATTCCTTATCGGTCCTTAGAGGGGCATTTAACTCCGGATACGTCATTGTTCTCGATAACTGGCTAAATCGTCCCTTGGTCGTACATTTGATGCACCCATACTTTCCATTGAAGTTTGTCACATTTTTAATAAAAGATCTAGCGGGGGTGTCACAAACAAAACAGCGGATGTGTATGGAGAGCCGGTGTCCATGGATGATGATTCCCGATTCTAATATTTTTAGTAGCTCATCGATGAACGGGTTGAGAAATGCATTTACGTCTTTCGGTTTTCCGTAGCCATAGAATATTCCCACGACAATTGGTGCAATACTAGGAATCTCGTAAATGTTGCATAAAATAGGCCAAAAGTTTTTCGTTGTACTTTTGTAAATTGGCAGACCATCTATGTTTATATTAATCGAAATTGACGTATCAGTCCTGATATCACGGAAAATCCTCCTTAGACATGGCTCCAGTCCTTGATGCCAATATTGTCCTCCTTCTCCCATAGGGCGGATGTCCACATTCCTGGGTGTTCGCATAATAGATCGTGGGTCTTTGGGTAAATCAAGTTGAAGGTTGCTGTTAAGGACATCTATTAATGATTTTAGAGCTGTCTGTGGAATGTTGTTTTCGGCCGACCATTTCCTAATATCAGTAACTATTTTCCTTTCACTCTCTACGGATAATAGCTAGATATAAGCGCTATATTCACGTCTAATATTATGGACATATTTATACCTGTATGTTCAACAATTTCACGATTATTCATAACTGTTCCAATATTCTCGACATTTCCGGGATCATGTCGGTGAAAGGTTTCAGGTTCCCCTAATGCGCTGTTGACTTCTTGAGTAGCCGGATTATTACGGAAAGCTTGTTTGAAACGTTTGCGATATTTTTGAAGCAGCCTACTATATGTTCCTCGTTTCTTGATTTTTGTTATTTTGTTTTTGTTAATGAATTCAAGCATAATGTTCGATATTTAATAAAAACAAACCATAAAACCAGAAAAAGCTACAGCGATGCGTTGTTCGCTTTATGATGTTTTGATTCAATTATAACAATTTACGATGAAATGTGTAATTGAAATAAGTGCTTACCAAACCAAGTAATGAGCTCAGAATCATGCATAAATTGACAAAATGTGATATGTTGTACGAATTCATTCATTTAAACCTATAACAATTTTCGACAATTTTCAGCATCATAAGTGACTTATTTTTATGATTTCAATTCAAATCGGATTTGATCGCACGCAAGATTCTTGGTCAACAATATGTATATTCAAACTAGATAGTTTTATGATTGTGATCTAGATTAAATTACTATACAACTAACAACATACATCAATATACGATATGTGGTTATCTGGGTAGGTGTATGGTTTCTTCGGCAAAGTTGATCATTTTTTTATGCTGAAAATAATTGCTGAAGACGTAAAATTTCCAAGGCCTACTATTTTTGAAATAAAGACATTTATTTAAAAAAATGTGCTAAAAACCGAAATATTTGGATTTTGCTTGCAATTTTCCAATTGAAATGCCATACATTGCCTATGACTTTATCATTAATTAACATAAAGCAGGTCTGGTGAAAATTTGATGGTAAAAATAAAATTTTGTTGGATTTTTGAAGTAAAATTTTCAAAAAACATGGATATTGCGTATAGGCCATTCTTGCGATCGGGCAAGTTCGGGCAGGTGTTTTCGACGTCATCCACTTACGAAAAGTCAGGGCATTCATGTCTAATTTTTCTAAGGATATGATATTTAATATATTTTTCTATGTGATCTGAAAGTATGCCAAGCTTATAAAAAGGTTCAAAATTGTTTTACATGACAGTGTAATAGTTTTACAATATAAACACAAAAGTTTAACATAATCATAAACATTCTTTTGGTTTACTGGTACCCAAATGCGCATAACCATTTGCTTTTTAAATTGCTTGTAAATTTGCTATTCACAAAAACGCCCTAAGCGCCAGACTCATTATGTCAAACCATTTCGGTCGAATGGAAATGTAGGTATATGATTGCTTCGGCAAAGTCGATCGTTATTTTAAGCTGTAAACTAAAGATGTCAAATTTCCAAAGCCTACTATTTTGAAAAACTGACATTAATTGGATAAATTGTGCTAAAATATATAGATAAGTTTTGTGATTTTTCAGTTTAAATACCATTTATCGCTTCTGATTATATCATTCATTGGCATGAGGCAATGGTAAGAATTTAATAAGCAGATGAAAAACAAAATTTACGTACCTTTTAATCCCCCTTGAGTTTGTATCTTTTTACAGATACGCGTATTTCTAAGGCTAGACTCGACTCGATTTAAAATACAAACATGATTGACCGAAAATATGGAACCAGTTTTACGGAAATGCTCATGCTTCTGAAGGTTTCCAATGAATCTCAATGCGTCCGGCGGCATTCAACTTTCTATTAGTTCTAGTTTCTAGGAAAGTGGTAAACATCTATGCATTTTCAACCCACATAAAAATACAGGTTGGGTGACAAAACGTCGAAAGACAAAATGTCGAATGCCAAAATGTCGAATGCCAAAACGTCGAAAGGACAAAACGTCGAAGGGACAAAACGTCGAATGCCAAAACGTCGAAAGACAAAAGGTCGAATGCCAAAACGTCGAATGCCAAAATGTCGAAAGGACAAAACGTCGAAAGACAAAATGTTGAATTCCAAAACGTCGAAAAAGAAAAACGTTGAAGAGACAACACGTCGAAATAAAAAAATGTCGAATCCAAAACGTTGAAAGGACAAAACGTCAAAGAAAAAAAAAATCGAGGGTGTTTGGCAAAACTTGCGCTGTAGTGACTTTGACCTATTCGATTAATAAGTAATGCGAAGAAAATCGATAATAATGTAACGTCAAATTCAAACACTCAACAATGTTTTAAACAGTTGAGGTATTGAAAAATATTTCGATTTTACTATTATCACCATGATATCGTAATTTATAGCTCGTCTTCGAAGTGATAATAAAAATAAAATGGTAAATAACTAAAATTTATCTGAATTTGAAAACAAATTTTTTGATGTTCAGGTTATAAAATAATTTTTTAAGTATCTCACCAAAGTGCTAAGTCAAACATTGAAAAATAAGTTAATTATTTGATTGATTTGTACCTTTTCAATAAAAGAATGAGTACATTTTAGAAGAATAAAAAATCCACTAATAATCAAGAATCCATTCGTAAATTTGATGAGATTGATGTCACTAGTTTGTTGAAAGAACGGATGTATCTAATAAAAATGAATAATACTCTATCTACCAATAGGAAGCTTAACCAGTAGCAAATTCAATTCACCAAGTTCTGTATTAAATTTTGAGAAGTTGTTTAACTGTAACATAACCACAAAAAAATGAACCTTTTGAGATACAAAGATTTTGTTTTAGGTGAAAACAAATTTATCTAACGTAAAATGCTTACGCTCCAAACATACGAAACAGCTGGAATCATCACATTCTGAGGCACCTTGCTTTAGTGCAAATTAAAATTTTGTTCGCCCACTAGTCGTAGGAAAAAAAATGTAAAGTATAAAGGGGCAAGTTGAAGTGGCTGGAATAAAATAAAATGGTAGCTGACACGCTACAAATGAAACAATCTCCTGTTCACATCTACAGATATCGTATTCAAAACTTTGCCTTCCAACTTGCCCAGTGCACGTTACACTACTTTTTTCTCTTCATTTGCTGTTATAAGCATCCAGAGGTACGGCGAATTTGTTTTCGAAGTGCTTCACTGCTTCTTGTCTGGATAGAAATTGACATTTTAGTGAAAATTTGTTCTATGCTTACTGTGATGAAAAATGCGAATTTTGCTTTTCCCAACACCGTTTGCATCGCAACATTTTTTTCCTTAGCAACACTACTGCTTTCGACGTTTTGTCCCTTCGACGTTTTGTCCCTTTCGACGTTTTGGGATTCGACGTTTTGGCATTCGACGTTTTGGGATTCGACGTTTTGTCTTTCGACATTTTGTCCCTAAACCAAAAATACAAGCGACAGAAAAATATGCCATTTAGAAATGACCTCGGAAAATCCGGAACATCTCCGGTGTCCGGTAGCCAATATGCATGGCCAAGCAGTTTCCTGAAACAAGATCAAATTTGCCGTCGATTGCTTGCAGACGCATCGAATTTCATCCATTTTTCATGAAGTTGTAAGCATTTGAATTTAGGTGAAATTTTGCCTATCCCCTGCATATAACAGTTTTTAGCTCAATTTATCAAAAAAAAATCAGATTTTAAAAATAGGTGGCGTTGTAAATTTGACATCTTTAGCAATTGTTTACAGCTTAAAAAAACGATCGACATTGCCGAAGCAATCATATACCTACATTTCCATTCGACCAAAATTGTTTGACATTATGAGTCTGGCGCTTAGGGCGTTTTTGCGAATAGCAAATTGACAAGCAATGTAAAAAGCAAATAGTTAAGGGAATTTGGGTACCAGTAAACCTCAAGAATGTTTATGATTATATTGAACGTTTGTTTACATTGTAAAACTATTACACTGCCATATAAAATAATTTTGAACCTTTGTATAAGCTTGGCATACTTTCAAATCACATAGAAAAAATATATTAAATATCATATCCTTGAAAAAATTAGACATGAATGCTCTGACCTTTCGTAAGTGGATGGCGACAAAAACACCTGCCCGAACTTGCCCGATCGCAAGAATGGCCTATACGCAATATTCCTGTTTTTTGAAAATTTTACTTAAAAAGTCCAACAAAATTTTATTTTTACCATCAAATTTTCACCAGACCTGTTTTATGTTAATAAATGATATAGTCATAGGCGATGTATGGTATTTCAATTGGAAAATTGCAAGCAAAAGTCAAATATTTCGGTTTTAAGCTTATTTTTTAAATAAATGTCTTTATTTCAAAAATAGTAGGCCTTGGAATATTGACGTCTTCAGCAATTATTTTCAGTATAAAATAATGATCAACTTTGCCGAAGAAACCATACACCTAAACTGCCATTTGACCGAAATGGCATTTCAGTCATTTATGCGAATAACACTAAAAAATATGACTTTATCTGAAAACATCGGCCTCATTGAAAGGATCATTTTCGCTCAAGACACCAAACGTCTATCTCTTCATTCCGAAGAACTACAGGTTGTTTCCGCGTTTTTTCAATTCTGCCCCAGTGTGCGGGGTTGTTCCTTTCTGACATTTCGGAAGGGACACGGAAAACAAAATACACCCAAAATTTGAGTTTAAACCAAGGGGTGTGACAAAATTAAAAAAAAACTTATCAAACTGTTTTTGGACTAAAACCATCGGAAAACATTAGAAAATTGAGTAAACATATGTTTTTGACCTAAACTTAAGCGTTTGGCACTAAAATTGAGACAGGGCTTTAGCACCCTATTATAACACTGCGGAACACGTTTTTGTCTCCAGCATCAAAATATCTCTATTTACTTAATTAAGGGTTGCTGAATCAGTTGCCGTATACAGAAATATCATAGCACGTCTAGTTTTTGAGATATTGGTTGTTGAAAATGCAAAAATTGACCAACTTGCATGCAAGTTTTCCAGCTTGTAAGGCAATTTATTTGCTTAATTTGCCACAGAATTCAAACTTTATGTGTATAACAATACTAATCATCATGTTCATAATGCTTTCGATGCGCAAAATCTTTTTTTTATGGTTTAGAAATGTATTGTCTTATGCCATATAAGAGAAACGAAGATTTTTGTATGGAGACTGCAAGCATGTTGAAAAAATCGTTTTAATCTAAATTTAGTCGTGAAATTTCAACCAAAATATATCTAAAACAAAAGTTTAAGTCCTCTTTTGTATGCTTGGTGGATAAGATCACAAAAAAAGTTTGATAAAATATACTTCAAATTTTAGGTAAACATCAATTAAACCAATGTTTTATACAACTTTGGCAACCTGTAGCTAAAAATTGTGACGTGCTGGGAAATTTCTGAGAACGGCATCAGATTCAGCAACCCCAAATCTACTAGAGACACATAATTTGATCCTTGACACACGCAAAAATGTCAATTTTGTTGCGCTGTGTAATTATTTATCTGTGCCAGACTGTTTCATTACTGACTACTACTTGTGTCGTTATGTCTTTCTTACATGAATTGTTTTTTTTTTTTTTTTTTGAAAAAATGGTTCAAAAAAAATAACAGTTCTATCACCAACTACGAACGTAAAATTCTTTATTTTAGTTTTATTTGCTAATTCTTCAAAAGTAATATTACTTACTCTCTTCTTCCATTCCAGGTAAGCAGCGTTGTTTGGTTTCCATTATCTCAGTATCGATACCATCATGTGAGTTTAGCATAAAATGTATTCAGAAAATATCACCAATCAAAAGTGTCTCCCAAATTCTCATTGAATGCCAGAACGTTTTCGTTCTTTTTTGTGTGAAATAAGAAGAAAATGTTACCAATAAAGCACGTGATAAACTCCAAATAGAACCCCACTATTTTCGATTCTGATATTGTTTGTTTGCATGATACATACATAAAAAGCTATCTAGCTTCTATATATATGAATAAAAATGGAGTGGTTTTTGTATGTCACGAAATGACTTGATAACGAAAAAACGGCGTAAGCTTTTCACAGTTGTAATTTACAAGGGATGCGACGTGATAGTTTGTGTGAGGAAAATTTTTTGGGAAAGTCTGCGGAATACCGTGATGAATCAAAACCCGGACGGGACCAATATCCGGACAGTCTTGTGAAATTTCATTATTTTAATGCTTGATATCATTCAGAACGAAAATATATTGTTGCTAGTAAAAATTTAAACTAGCATTGACCATTGTAACGTGAAATAACATCAAGTTAGCCTTGTAAAAAAATGTTAAAGACAAAAACAAAGTCAGTTTCTCTCGGACGCGTGTATTTCGAAAATTGCCAGAAACGGAAGGAATTCTTTACAATGCGCCACCGCAATTTGGTGATTAATAACGGGTTTGTTACATCTCAATTTTGCGTCATACACATTTTGCTTGCATTTGGCAAAATTAAAGAAAATACATATGTTTGTGTGTTAAAAGAAGATTGTTCGGATACTGGTACAAGTAGTTTTGAACCCGGATACAGTGCTTGAGCAACAATTTTAAAAATTCCATTGTATATATTAAGAAACATGAAAAGAATGTTTAAATGTGATATCATTATGATTCTGATCATTATTATCTACCATGAGTTTAAATAGTGTGTGATAATTATGAGAAGCTAGTGGTCCCGGCAAACTTCGTATTGCCATCAAGTAGGTTTTTCTCGAATTTCCCTGCATTATCCTGTACTTTTCATATACACAAACACGTCGGAACACTCTGGGAACATAAAAAAGACAATTTAAAAAGACAATTTACACCGTCTTCAGCCAAAGGCTGCACAGACTGAACAATCACGAACATTAGGCAACGGACAACACAGAACACCCAGTAGTCCAGTGATGAATTTTTCGTTTGACGAAAAGTTTCCACCGACTGGAGTGGGAATCGAACCCACGCTTCGTGGCACAATACGCTTAAACGGCTGACGCCGCTAACCGCACGGCCACGAAGCCCACAAGTATGGAAGAATTTTCAAAATCTGATATCCCGTTCTCAAGCCATTTCGTGACATACAAACACCATTCCATTTTTATTTATATAGATAAATATATGCTGTTCAAGAACGCTTTAACAGATGAGCAACCCCATTTTACACTAATGAATGAATTTATGTATCGTTAAATCAAGGTATGTTTGCTTTATTATGGTTTTATGTGAGAAACGACTGTGGTGATTTGCATGTCCGGAATTCGATGCATCAATGTCCGGATTTCGATTTAAGCGTCCGGATTTGTGAACACGACATGGTGCTGAATTAACACAATTTTCACTAGATTTTCATGAAATTCATTGTAAATGGTGTGTATAGCAGCAAGTTCTCATTTCATAGTAATACGTTATCAAATACCGACTGCCTAATTGGATACAGGCATTTGAATAACTGTAACCAGTGTTTGGATTTTGATCCGAATAAGCCGATCGAACCATATTCGAAGAGTGTAACAGTTCGCGAACCATAACAGTTCGTAGCACATCGCAATCGGAGAGCCCTATGAATGTAAACATTCAATCTCTCGTTTGGTATGTGGCACAAGAGCGTTCAAGAGCAGCAACTCTCACAGACTGCAACAGTAGACTGGCCCATCTCAGTATGGAACAAAAATAAAGTTGTATAATTCCACGGGGCACCCCCCAGAATTATTCTTTAGGGTTAGAGGAAGACTTCCTGAAAATTTCAGCTCATTCGGTCGTTCTATGAGCTGGCGCATTTGAATTGAAGTTAATGTGGGATTCCCAGCTCAAACATATGGGAAACAGTACATCATCTATTGTTTGGTTCAGGAAAACTGTTGATCGCGTTCAATTGAACCCAGAACGTCAAAAACTCTATTTGATACCATAGCGAACAATATTGTAGAAGGTTGTATCATGATTAAAAGTGATAAAGTTGGTGTTTTAAACATCTGAAGTAGATCTGCAATACAGCTCTGCATTTCTCCAACATCGCATGATGGTTACCACTAGGTGCAACAGTATCAAGCTATTCGGGTGATTTATGTTTTGCATAAAATTGGTAATAACTTCCATATTTTCTGGTAATGAGCGGTTCCATTTGAATTCGAATGCCGGTTTACTTTTGTATTTTTGGATTTGGCTGAAATTTGGCATATGCTTTCTTTATGCCCAAAAATGCCTATTTGTATCATCGGTTCGTCATTTTTACCCTAGTGTTACTTTTGAGAAGGGCCTAAGAAAAAAAGCCTTAACAATTTTCAAAAAATTAAAACTCAGAAATTATTTGTCTGATCGGTTTGGTGTCGTCCGCAAAGTTTAAGGTTATTGTTGGAACTATCTGAAAAAAAATATACACTGTAAAAAAGTTATATATTTTATATTTCGAAAATAAAGCTTAAAAATCCATTTTCTCAAAAATCGTTTTTTTGATTTTTTTTTAGTAGGGTAAGTGTACCAGTTATGGCCATAGTGGTTCCCTATTTAGCCATACGGTATAACTTAAATGTCTGCACGTTTTGAAAGGTTTTGTGTGTTTTAACAGTTAGATATAAGATATATCTTGATGTTAAAACATTCGAAAATATTGAAAATGTAAAGGTTATCGAAATTTCACATATGGCCAAATAGGGGACCACTATGGCCATAACTGGTACACTTTTCCTATTTTAAAGTTGACAAAAATGAAGTATTTTGCACAATGGGTCAAGATGGAGAAATCATGGACAAAAAAGTTATGATTTTTTTAAAAAAGGTTGATTTTTCAATATGGTCTAAATCAGTGATCCCCCCCCCCTGGGGGCGATTGTCAGGCTCAAGGGGGCGAAAATTTGTGAAACAGAATTTGGGGGGCGAAAAATTCAGAAAGGGGCGAAAAGGCTAACACGGAAGCTGTTGGAAATAATTACTCATAATCTTTTAAGGACACACATATGACGGTTAATCAATTCCAAACTTAACTAATTCCAGTAATATTTTACCTTGGATCGATATATCTCAAATCAGGGTAATTTCAAAATAAAGAAAGACTACATAATTGTCAAGCACATGTTATGCATTCAGGTTTTTTAATATCATGTGGGTTTTAAGAATGGCCGGTATTCGAGATTTTCACAAGCTCGGATGATTAGTCACAGATAACATTAAAAACACAACATATTTTGGATGTACAAAACATTAGTCTGAGAATTTTTGTAACTTTTTGCAAAAGCCCTATATTTTTTATAAGGATTTTTTTATGTGGGAACTTTGAGTTTAGGAAGCTAATATTTCTGTCATTGGCATTTTGATGTTTTGGTTGCACGCATTCTTATCATTTCTAATGGTACGAATCATTTTAGATACAAATTTTTCTTGTTGTAAAAAAATATGAGTATATATTTGTTCAGTGTTTTCGGATTAAATAAAAAAAACCAGTATGAAACCATTACTAATAAATCATCCCTCAACTACGCCACAAGTTGGCGCCTATGCATATATTACATACAATTTGTTTAAACTGGGCCGAACTTGTATCGAAAACTGATTCAGTGACCTGTAATGCAAGCAATATATCATTAAAATTGCTATTATAAATTGCATCTAGTAAATCATTTCTAACCATTTTGGGATATCGATATTTAGGAAAATATTTTAAAATGTATATAATAGTTATTGTATCATGATTCTGTGGATATGCGAGTCGAAGACATTTTTTGACGAACAGCAGCTAATAAAATAAAATATTGAAATCAAATATCAGGGGGGCGATTCCAGATAAATGTTGGCCCCAAGGGGGCAAAAGTTGAAGAAGTTTGGGAAGCACTGGTCTAAATAAACTTTGTGAACGCTTTTCGACTTGATTTTATGAAAGTACGCAAAATTTGCAACAAAAAAGGTATAGGAGAAAATTTTGCTAATTGCTACCGTTATTGCTTTCGAATTTTGTTCATTAAGCTGCTCCTTGATATGTTCATACTCTGTTGTAGTTGCATAAGAAAAGAAAATTTGTGTTAGTTGCTCCTCCTTTCGCTTTTGAGCCCAATCAAATAAGTCCTTGGCATTATTGATGGGATGTTCACGTTCTTTAGCTAGACTAGCCCTTGTAGCCATGCGTTTTATTGTTCCCCCTAATGCATCGCAGGGCCCTTTGCCATGCGATGTTGCGAAAAAATGCCATTCAACATCTTCTTCTTCTTCTTTCTGGCGTTACGTCCCCACTGGGACAGAGCCTGCTTCTCAGCTTAGTGTTCTTATGAGCACTTCCACAGTTGTTAACTGAGAGCTTACTATGCCAATGACCATTTTTGCATGTGTATATCGTGTGGCAGGTACGAAGATACTCTATGCCCTGGGAAGTCGAGAAAATTTCCAACCCGAAAAGATCCTCGACCGGTGGGATTTGAACCCACGACCCTCAGCTTGGTCATGCTGAATAGCTGCGCGTTTACCGCTACGGCTATCTGGGCCCCTCTAACAATCTATCTGGGCCATTACATCAATATCATAGTTTTTCTTAAATTGGCAAAGACTAGAAAAGTTCTTTCTATTTTAATATTGTAATGCAGCTCCATCGGACATGAAATAAATTTTGTTAAAATTTAAGTGCTTTTCTTGGCGTATAAAATTAATCATTTTTGAGATAAATAAGTTAGCGGATATAGAATCATGCCGCAAATCTTCGGAAATTACTACAAAGCTTAAATGATTGAGCATGCCATTTTCCTTAAAATAAATCGCAATTGGATGAATAGTTGCTTGCTGCGCATTCCAGTGATGACTTTGAACTTCATCCTGAAGTACAAAAGTGTAATTTTCTGAAAAATCACATATAGCTACAAATTCTCTTTCCTGCAAGTTATTTTTTTTCATTTTTCAAAAATATAGACTGCTCTTTATTAATTAAATCATGTGGTATCAATATTTCTAACTTTTGAATGAAATAGGAAACAAACTCCTCCTTCTGTTTTGTGAACGTCTCTATATCGCATCTACCAGTTGTGACCCATTTTTGAGCACTTTTTTGAAACACATTGTTAATGGTGTTCATTTTATACTTCATTGTTCTAAGCTATCTTTTACTATTCCCTTGATTATCACTTGCTTGTTTATCACAGCAAAGACAGCATCAGCTCTTTTTTATACCAACATGGGTACTTGAATCAACTATGAGGTACGTTTTTGTCCGCCCACAAAAATATACCAACGTGCTGTACTTCAAGAAAACATCAGGTATATTTGTGTGAGACAACTGGGCACGTTACTCCCCTACTCATTAAGCTTTTGTTTTCGAATGGAAATATTTCATTATCTTAAATCAATATAAATGCATTTCACGTATTGATTACTTTATATTCGTTATTTTGTTATTTTTTAACATTTAACATTTTGTTCCATATTTTCTTGATAATTACATATCAAAATATCACAATGTTGAATGTTGAAGTTGTGTTGCGTTAGTAAATAAATAAATCATTTTTACAGGGCACATTTTTTATTTCACCTCATACCATAAAAAATTACCAAATCAATATTTTTCCAAACATTTTAGTCAAAAATTATCTGCTCTTTTAGACAATGAATAAATTTCTAGGCTTATGAGCCTCGAAAAACATTCGAAAATGACAGAAAATTGAAAATTTTATCATAATTTCGAGTTAAAATCGCTGTATCTTTAAAACGGTAAAAGTAATCCTGATTTTCCCGTATCAAAAAAAGTTTATTATGACCATTTTCAAAAACGCACCTTTTTTTTAAAAAAAATCATAACATTTTTGTCCATGGTTTCTCCATCTTGACCCACTGTGCAAAATACTTCATTTTTTGTCTACTTTAACATATAAAATAAAAAAAAAATCACAAATACGATTTTTAAGAAAATTGATGTTTAAGCTTTAAGGATTTTTTTCTTAGGCCCTTCTCAAAAGTAAGGCTATAGTCAAAATGGCGAACCGATGATGCAAAAAGGCATTTTTGGGCATGAAGAAACCATGTGCAAAATTTCATCCAAATCAAATATATATAAAAATGAAATTTGGAAAAAAAAAAGTCGTAATTTTCTGTGGAACCGCTCCTTAGCTAAAAGAGGCTGATAAAATATTTGCATCGTCATCACACGCCGTAGGTAAATGAAACTAAAAAGATTTACAACAAACCTTTCTGTCGTAAACAACAATTTTATGTTTTGACGGATTTTATTAAAGAACCATTTTTGTTGCCATGACTGTTGAGAGATTTTCCATGAATCACAAGCGTGAGACAAACTTTTCTCTTTCGACACAGAGAGCTAATCTTCACTGTTTCCATTCGAACTTTTGGTGAAATCTTGTCGAATCTATCAGCAGGATTTTTTATGAGATTTTCGACTCGCTAAACATTACATATAATTTGCAATTGAATTAGATGGACGAATTGATGTGAAGCACTTTGCGAAAAAGGACTACGTGATTATTGAGCTGAAATCGAATTCAGGTTAACTTCTGCGTTCATGAGTCCTCTCATGGCGTAGTGGTTAACGCGCCCCAACTAGAGATCGGGGAGTCGTGAGTTCGATTCTCACTGAGAAGACGTGTAACTTTTTCGCAAATCTTCACATCAATTTGTCCATCTAATCCAATTGCAAATTATATGTAATGTTTAGCTTTTCGGTAATTGTCGAATGCTTTTTCTATATCTAGAAGAGAAAGGCCAGTAGAACAGCCTTCAGATTTGTTGGAGCAAATCAAATTTGTTACACATTAACTGAATTTCACATTCTATTCAAAATGACCTTTTCAAAAAATTTACTGATGGAGGAAAGCAAACTGATTGAACAATAATTATTAAACAGTATTTTGTAATTCCACTAAAGCTATCCCATTCATAAAAACGAAGACACATCATTCATCAACGCATAACGATAGAAAATGATGGATACTTCTTTTAATAATTTCTCCCAGCGCTTCGTTCAGTCACATCATCGAGTTTGTGGCAGCATAAATGCTGCCATTGTGTTTGACTAACGAGTTGCAAAGGCTTTTGCACATTTGCTCGTTCATTTAGCATTTGAAAGAACGAAACTCTCCACATTGTGAAGAAGCTACAGCGCCAAAAGCATAAGTAGCGGATTCGCAAGTCGAGATCTGCAAGCTGTCGATGATTTGGAACCTGGTGAAATTGCGTAGGCAACCGCCGTAAAAATGTTTAAAGTTGCAGATTTGAACAGAACAAATGATTAATTAGGAGGTAACAAGCAAGACATTAAATCTCCATCTTTCTTCCCTCATCTTTGGGATGGATGTAATCTACATAACTCTTCAAATAACTTCAGTTTGTAAAAAATCCATCAAACGCGAAAAACTCTAGCCATAGAAGAGGTCTAAGTGCGTTCGTTCGCTACAACCGAAAGATAAACCAACATAGTTTATTTTGAGCAAATGATAATTGTTTTAATTAGCCTTTGGAACTCCGAGGGAAGAGCTTCTTGAGAGTTTGCAAGCTTTTGTCTTGATGCCGTGTGGTTTTCGTAACTTGAGTTAATGAGTCTGCCTCTAGGCGTGGGGGAAGTCAGCATACGGCGTTGACGTTTATTGGTTTTACGTCAGGTTTTTGCGCTCTTTGAAGGCTCCTCATTACGTTTGCATTGCGGTTGCATTAGGGTCAAATGAAGTGCCGAGAGCAGGTCGATTGCGGGTGAATTTGCATAAGCTGCTTCCTGCGTTGGGAGGTTGAGAGTGTCGGTTGTTTTCTCATTCCATACGGTTATAGGAAGGTTATGCAATTGTTTGCAGAAAAAGAGATGCTGTTAATGAAGATATGCCGGTATGGGATGTGCAGAACACATCCTATGGTATAAGTTGGATCGTTTTGGATTCGTAATCATCGAGGAAGTATGAACGAGCATTGCAGTTTTAACGTGAGCACAATTTTAATTTAGGACTAGTCCAATTAGTGAACTTTTTTAAAAAGTGTCGAATGTCAACTAAAAATCAATTTTTCAGATTCTGATATGGATATTCGACCACTCACCAACTTTTACGTGTAATAAATTTGATTTGTTCCAACAAATCTGAAGGCTGTACTACTGGTCTTGCTATTCTAGACATAGAAAAAGCATTCGACAGTGTTTGGTATTAAGGCTTGATTAATAAAATAATAAACTTTAATTTTCCATCATTGTTAGAATAATCCAAAGTTATCTGACCAATCGTACACTTCAGACTTCCTGTAAGAGCAGGTGTCACTCAAGGCAACGTAAAAGGAAGTAAAAGTTTGGATATTTTTCTTCATACTTGCAAAAATTGAAGATTTTTCCTGATGCTTCCAAAACTCAACTTATAATATTCCCGCATAAACCAAAAGCTGAATAGAAGTAATAATAATTAGGTCAAGGTAATTGAAAGCATTTTTCCTCTCACAAGCAGGTGAACTCAATTCACCTGTAGAAATTCTGAACTGCTACGGCAAATGAAATGCATTATGTTGATAACAAAATGTAAATGAAATCATACTCTATCAATTAGGATGATAGTGTTGCCTAACACAGAAACTCCTAAACATAAACAATGATTGTAATGTTTAAAATGATACTAATAAAATAAATGAAAAAATTAACAATGCTTGTAAACAGGCCATTGCCTAAAAAAATGTTTTATTCAGCAAAACATTTGACTTCAACCTAGAACTTCACTTTCAACAAAAGTTGAATTTTCAAATGTTTCAATCACATAGACGAAGTGATTCCATAGATGATATTCAACAATAGATCTTATGGATTTTCTTACAAATTTAATTTCTTGGAAATGAGCTGAATTCCTACACAATGTCTACATCTTTTTTGCGTTTAATTTGCGCTAAAGCAGCACGGGTATACTTCAAATATTCATCCAAGAAATTTGTTTCTAATCGTGCAACAATGCAAATAAGAACATCTTCAAGTATTGCTTTCCGGGTTGTGCAAAAGCCTCATCCAGAGATTTCTCCTTCCTTGATAAATTTGTCTAAGAATTTCTGCAGGAATTTGTTTGGGAATTCACGTAAATTTGTTTGTTGGACATCACTCTAATAAATTGTCTAATTATGCTCACACAGTTTTCCTGAGGTTTTAAGGATATAAATAATTTTCGGATTCTAAGGATTTAACTCCTAGATTTCCATCAGAAATTATTGTAGGACAACCTGGGTTTTGGCCGTATGTTTACGTTTTTTCTACGTAAAAGAGAATTTTACGTAGAAACTAACGTAGTATTTCTTAAGAATTCTCTGTGAGCTAAACCTGAACTTTATTCGATCATTTTGGAACATTCTTGTATAGTAATTTCTTTTTACTCTTATGTATGATATTCCAGAAAATGCTCCAAAGGGGTTTCAAGATAGTTCGATAAGAAATTTCCCTAGAACCATCCCAAATAAATTCGTTGGGATGTTGAAAACAATGCAATGAATTACATCAAGCTTTGTTTTTACTTTCAACCTGAAATATGGTAGTCCGAGATTACTCTTCATATTACTCTAGGGGTTTATATTCTTATGGTTATCGCTTCTGTTTGCTAAACAGAAGGTCGTGCATTCAATCCCAGGCCCGTCCCTTTCACATATTTGTAACGTTCTTTCTTATAGCTATCATTGTTTGTCTCGCTACGTTATCCTTTACTATGAATTTATCCAGTTTCCTAGTAACAACCACTATATAATTAATATTCTTTCCTTTCTCCAATGGACATAACGACGTGGCGGTGCCGTTATCAATCTAAAAATATTAGGGGAAGTGTATTTGTACATTGAAGAAGATAAAGAGCGAAATCCTAAGCTCCATCTGAGTAATTCTCTGTACAATATCACTATCCTGATTGATCATTAGTTGGCCGTTTCGATCGTTGAACGTTTCCTTCAGATTATTTAAGGAATTTATTGAGTTCACGGATTTCACGGAATATTTATCCAAGTTTTGATAATATTATTGTAGGGATATCATCAAGAATTTTCCAAAACATTCTTCAAGAAAACCCTGAAAGAATTTTCTAAGAATAATTTAGTAATTTATCCAGAAATTCCTTGAGAATGTACTCCAAAAACATAGGGGATATTCCTGGAGGAATTTCAATTAATCTCTGAAAAAAACTTTTGTAGAAATATATAGGTGCCAATATCTAAGTTTTGAAATTATTCAACTTCGCAATCGTTCGGTCGATTTTGATGATTTTTTCAGGAAAAATCACAAATGATTTATATGCTTCGTCTAAATTAATTTATTTTGGACAAATTTGTTGGGGTATTTTGGATATTTCATAATAGAAAGTATGGAGGAAATGCAAGTAACCTTTTCGAAAACTTGAAACATTGATTTACTTGATATAATATGTCACCTGTTTTAATTTGGACACTATTGTGGTCATTCAGGAAACATGGGCACCGGCTATGGGTAGGAACACTTAAAGGACATTTCTTATATATCATGCACTGATTCCTTTCGACGGCTCAAAATTCATGATTTTCTACCCAGAAACAGTGTTGAAAGCAATCACGGTAGGTGACACGTTTCCGCTGATATTCGGCAGAGCTCCCCTTAAACATTCAAACACGAGCGTTTAAATATATGTCGGAAAGAAAAATGTCAAATGAATGCCTCTGACCATGACAGCTGTGCTAGGAAACGTAACGCTTTTTTCTGTAATTTTTCTTAATAAGCGCAGCTTCCACTGTATGTGTGTCACATTCGACATAACAAGCAAAATCAAACTATTAATTTTGTTCATTATCCGATATGGCTGAATACTATGAGAAACTTATGATTTATGCAAATATCCTCGTGTCAGGCGACATTCAATAGACTTTTTTTTATGTTTCTCGTTGTTCATTCTACCACTCGTGATTTGTGTAAGAGGTGACGGTAGCAGATGAATGCAGAAAAATAAAAAGACTGCTTGGTCAGCAGTCTCGGCAACGAAACGAACGTCGTGCAAAGTGTCGAATGTTTACAGCACTGCCCAGAAGTGACTGAATGCCGTGCCATGATTTATAAAGTGGTTCTGATCATTTTCAGACATTCGGTGGCAGGTTCCGATAGGGCTACAAATGACCACTTTTGGGACCTCTTGTGCAGTTGTGGTGTGACGGTTTGAATAACATGATTTTTCACAAAGAATTGAATATAAATCTTCTCATATGCTTTCTTTACTGTTTGGTCATACGTTTCAACCGGAATAGATCCTTTTTCTCAACTTGGTGTTTTTCGGAGCTAATGTCCTGAGAGATTTCTTTGACAATTCGCCATTGATACATTCTGCCAAGCAGATCAATTTTACACTAATTTGATAAAGTTATTGATAGTATTTCTTGAATTTCCACATCATTTCCATTTTGATACACCCCAAGTACCCAACAAATTTGCACCCAAGTCCCAAACCATCACCGAATACGTAATTTTCAATGCATGAATCAAAAATACTTCAATTTTTCCTGTAATTACATTAAAATCGATCAAACGATTGCGAAATTACAGAATTTTAAAACTTAGATGGTGGCACTCAGTAATGTGAAGGTTAACAGAGACCCTATCATAGAATCATCGAAAAATTGTTAAAGGCAATTCTAAGATTAACTGGGACAAAATTTTTGGAAGAAATCCTGGAAATAACTGGATGAATCACAGAAAATGAACAATTCATTAGTGCAAACCCAAATCAACACCAGGAATAATCATTCGACAATTTACTGGATAAATAACGTGCGAAATCTGTAGATGGTTATCAGGGAGAATACCCTTTCACGCAATTGCAATAATTAATGGAAATATCGGTGGTATATCTCGTGAAAGATTACCCAGGAGAATCCCTGGAAAGACTCCGAAGGAGGATTAAAATTAAGGTACAGTGGGGGAAGTGTAGCAGTGGGGTAAGTGGATCATTTGTCAATATAAAGCATAAATACTTGAATATGTTGAATGTTTTCGTACCATTGCTTCGATTTAGGTTATATTCTTACGCCCAGACTGAAACTATTGCAAAACTGGTACTACACGTACACTAACACAAACAAACTTGTTAGCTGCAAAAAGCAATTAATTTGAAAATTGTTTTCCATCAATCAAAAATTCATTGTATCTCTGTCTAAAATCGAATTCTATTATTTTTTTCGACACATTGTGAGCATTTCAGTTCTAATTGAATGAATCACAATGAACAATATGTCATTTTTATAAATAAATACAAATATATTGGACATGGTACACTTACACCTACTTTTTAATGGGGTGGGGTAAGTGGATCAAGCATAATAATCATTTATTGGCAGACTGCTTACGAGAATTTTAATAAGCTATAATATCTGCTAATGTTGTTTTCCTTTATTTTGTTCCATTCCTAGCTTGAATTTGTCAAATTGACCATAGAAAATTTGAATTAATCCACCTAAAAGTTTTTTTTAACCTTTCTTGTATAAAAAAAAAATATAAAAAAAATAATAATTTCAAAATTCACACGAAACTTTTCGTGGTTTATCTAAGCTGAGTTGTAAAAGAGCAAAATATACTTATTTTCCAATCGAAAGCATAGTATCGTACCTAATTTGACCATATAAATTGTTCTAGACAGATGATACACATATATTCATAAATAAAAAAGAAGGATTTCAGTTTGTTTTTCAAAAGTAAATGTAACTAATATTTTTAAACCAAGAGTGTTTTTCCAAAATATCTTTGAGAATAATCCTACAATACTTATGTATAACTTATGCGTATAAATGGATGAATTTTCTCCAAATGTTTCTTGTTACAATGTTTTTTTTTTGTTCAAATTAGTATGAATTAATATAAACATACTTTTTATAATAATTTGATTTAATAAAGATACTTTTTAATTTTAAAGTATTAAAATGTAACATAAGTAGCACTAATAACAAGAGCGAGGGTAATATTATTCTTATTAAACATAATCACACTACATTTGTTTCGAGAACAGATTTTTTTTAAAGGTGATCCACTTACCCCACCATGGTGGGGCAAGTAGATCATTTGGCGCAAACTTTTAAGTCTCTCATACTCAATGCATAACAATCAGAAAAATCGAAATTAATGACGATTTGAAATATAATAGTCTCACATTTGTTATCCACAGATAAAAGTTTGAATTACATTATTCACGTTAGCTGTACATAACAATGAAGTTAACTATTGATTTTTCTGTATCCACTTACCCCACGGTACCTTATATAAATAATGATACCTGCAAGAAGGGCTCCATGATGTTTTACTAGAGAAATTAGAGGTAAGATAACTTGAGAAATTTCTGTAAAGAAAACTAAAGTAATAATCAGATACATTCCGGAAGTTGACTGGATAAATTCTATTAAAAACTTTTGTGAGTTAATCTACGAAACACGACAAATCGACTTAATGCTTACAATACTTACTAATGTTAAGCAATAAAATGTTGAAAAATAAAATTAAAATAAAGTTTAGAATTTTTGGAACCATGATTGATGATTCCGATCGGTGATTAAATCAAAGTATGATTGAAGATTATGATTAATGATTAAACTTAAATTTTTGATGATTAATCATTATGATAATTAATTAAGTTAAGTATGGTTAGTGAATATGATTTATTTTAAAATTAGGAAATTTTGTAAGATCATGTTGGAGAAATATTTTTTTAAACATTGTTTTATATGAACAATTCCTTCATTGATTTTTTTTCAATCAAGATTTCAGTAAAAAGTGATAATTTTACCAAAGAAATCAGATACAGTTAAATCTCCATGAGTTGATATTCAAGTATGTATATTGGTATACAGTCTTTGGAAAATCGAGTTGGAATTAGCAACTAGCAATACTAAGAAAAACTTACCTTTGAATCATAGATTGCCGAACAGTGTGCGAACCGTGGCATTAAAGATCAATCATAAATTTAATCACGATTTGTGAGTAAAAAATTTATGGATGAACGAAAATTTGGTATAACGAAGTTTAAAAGTTTTTAATATGGTATTTATCGAAAATCATTAGTAATATTCATAATTATCTAGTGTATAACCCGTTTGTTCCAACTTCTAAGCGCTAGTGCATACTTGTGAGCTTTTAATCATTTGATAATTTACATTTAATCAATGATTATTTATAACAACAATTATTGAATCTCGCATAACTTCTCGAAAAGGCTATCTAACATTGAGAGGCTCACTTTGTTTACTCTCTCTTTATTCAATAACTGAGCCACATTAACCTTTTCTGTAGTGTTTGTCATATGAAACGCGAGCCAAGGACATTGTTTTTTGATCCATAGTGAAAAACTTCCCAAAAGATGTTAGATAGGTTCTTTTGAAAAGTTACGAGAGAAATAACTGGAGTTTCCCTAAGCACCTCAAAGTACAGTCGAAGCTCGTTATAACGACAACTTTTATAACGACAAAAGCTCTCTATAGCGACATTTTTTGGTCCCATGAAACACATCTCGATATTATAACTGTTCTCTATAACGACTTTTCCCTATTACGACGGTCCCTTGCGATGTCGTTATAACGCGCTTCGACTGTATGCAAGGAATGTGTCATACACTTACAAAGGGGGCAGGTTCCGTCATTGATTTCGGAATGAAAATTTACATGAAAATGTGTTCACTGTATTCTATTCTCCAACCGAAACACAGTGAACACATTTTCACCGAATAATTTTTAGTTTTGAACAGAAAAACTGCTTTTGAAGTTTCGATGATGAAGATGATTACGATGACGGAGCGTTGAACGTTAAGGTGATTATGAAACGAAGCCACACCTCAAATTTTCAAGAGCACAAGACTTGAGAACAAAACAGCGCTCCGCGTTGAAAAGCTATCCCATTGGTCACGACCAGCAAGCGAGCATTTTGATTGGTTTTTAACGTGAAGTGTTGTCAGATTCTCTCGTCTTGTGCACTTGAAAATTCAAAGTTTGGCTTCGTTTTATTATCACCTTAACCAAGGTATCTAAAAGGGAGGTAGATCAATCTGTCAGAATAATGCATCCGCCATGTTGAAATTCTAAGTGACAGCTGGCAAATTGGTTTTGGTCAGAAGATGCTAGAAAAGGCTATGTCTTACACACTTTGCCTGAATGTTTGGATTGGCTTAAATCACTAATCTTCGAACTTCGCGGAAGAAAATTTTCACTTCACTAGCAGGATTTGTTTTCTGTGGTAAACAATCCCTAACAATCCTATAGAAACGATACATGAGAACATACTCGCTAGCTGTCACTTCCACCTTCCCCGCAGCTGAAAACACTTCGCACCCACTGACAGATTGGATTGATAAACCTCACTTCAAGAAATCTTGGGCTTAACTAAGTTTTGAATAAAAACTCCACATATAAATGCTTTTAGCATGATTTATCACTTAATAATAAATTTTTTAATCATGATTAACTCAACGTTCGGGTGCGAACAGTGTGTATCTGCAAGCAATGTTAGATTGCAAACATTAAACAGAAACAAAAACGATGTGAGAACAGTTTTTAAGCGTTACTTCCTTCTATTGTTTATAATTGTGGATGAGCTCATTGAACAATAAGCTGAGAGGCACAAGCCATTTCTGAAAATTAAAAATATAGATTGTCGAATTTTCCAGAATATTTCTAATAATCATTATTTTTGATTACCTCCAAAAATCGACTGTTTCAAACGTTGTGCCTTATTTGGGTGAAATTTAATTATTTTGGCGGACTTTATATTATCGCAATATTGTACAATAATAGTCGAACGATGTACAGCAAACCGATTGTGATTTCATTATTAAGGTGTAGATGAATCGAAGCCAAACCTCAAATTTTCAACAACACAAATCTGGAGAACCAAACATCCGTTTAAGTTGAAAACTTAATCGATGAGTCACTAGCTGGTGGAGACCAATCGATTAAGTTTTCAGCTCAAACGGGTTCTCGGTTCTCCAGATTTGTGCTCTTGAAAAGTTTGGCTTCGATTCATCTTTACCTTAAATTAAAACGATATTGCATGTACAAATTGTCCACTTTATGGAATGAGCAGTCCTTAATCATGTTAACGAGAAACAGAAATCAAGGTTATTCCAAAACGTGCCGGCAGTAGGTATTGCTTCTATTGTCCTATTTTTCTGTACACATCAGCGCAAAATCGACCCCATGTTGTCACGTGCGCCTCATGTTTGCGTCCATTCAGCATGATTTGGAGTGAACCAAATTAAATTCCTCCCCCTGGGTTCACCATTCAACTCCACCCGGCAAGAATTACGATTTCCAAATCCCAACAATGGACATTCTTTGTTCAGCTCCAATCAGTTCTACGATAGTGAGAGTGAACCTCTGCGTTCCAACCCGCGCGTTACGTGAGCGAACACAAAATGAGATGAATACATCATGCTGGTTGCGTTCCGGAATGACGGAGCACAGAGGTCCAGTTTTTCAAACAGCTGGCAAAACCCCAATTTCCGAACATCACCGTCAAACATAAATCTACAATATCGGGCAGAGACGCCAATTTTATGAAAATAATGAGTTAAGGAAGAGGGATAGTTTTGTCTGCGTCAAATTTTCAATGAATTTTTATTAAGTTTTTGATTTTATTGTCTATTTCTTTTTTTAATTTTAGTAAATTAAATTATGACGTAAATCACGATTTTCTAATTTCAGGTCAACTGGAGCACTGAAAGCCGAGGTCATGCCAAAAAAATCATGCCCCAATACACTTTCATGGCTTAAATGTGTAAAATATTGAAAATGGATTATCTTCTTTGCTCTTAATCACAGTTGATCAGCAGAAATTTTCTCATTTTATTTTGTATGGGGAAAGGAATCTAACTTTAAATATCTTGCGAATGGAAGCTTTAATCGAAAAAAATATTTGGTAGGCGTGATAGCCATCATCATCACGCACAACCGGTACCAAATATTTTTTCGAAAATAGTTTCCAATTTTGAGAAATAATTCGTTAGATGCATTTCGCCATACAAATATTTTTCGCGTTACCTATTAGCGATTTTTCGTGCATAGACACTAGTGCATGTGCGTTACGGTGTGGCGAGTAGCGAATCAGGGCATTCATGTAACCCATTGGCAATTTTTCCCACGATTTTTTTAATATGAGCCACTGTGCACCGCTACCAACTCCTCTCTAGAACTCCGCCGACTGCTGCGCGCGGTTGAGCGAAGGTGAAATTGAGCCGCCAATGGCAATAAATTATTTCCATTTGCTCATTATGCTAATTTTATGCCCGTTTGAGTTACGACCGACCAGGGGGAGGGCGAGAAGAGCATTGTTGGGGCGTTCTACCATGATGATGAACTGCAGAAACTGCGTAGAAAATGTGTAACTAGGCTATCGCGTGGAATGTATGATGATAGCATATATGTAGTCATAGTGGTTTGCACTATCAGACAAAATGCGTGAAATAGAAAGTATGGCGATTAGCATAATAAGACCATCAATTTTAAACCATACCTGCCATTTTCAATTAACTCCGTGAGGGAGAATCGGATACGTTTCAAGATTGATTCATTTGGTGTTATTAAAGCCGGATAACCACTTTTTTGTCGCTATTCGAGGGTTTAATGTGAATATGAATCGAATCCAAACTTGAATTTTTAAGAGCACAAATCTAGAGAACCAGACCATCGTTTGTGCTTATGAAAAATTTATCTAAATAGTAGCCGTTTAACCTAAAATATATTGAAATTTCCAACAAATACAATATCCATCGGCGAACAAAAGCCATCTCAACACAAAGATCCCAAATTAATTCACTGAAATTCAGATCCTTTGTAGGACTATTGTTGCTGAATTCCAAACAATTAATGTCCAACCAAGCCAGATGAAATATCGTACCCAAGCAATTTGTTCTCTCTTAAATGAGTATCGTGCTTGAATTGGTGAATTCTGAATGTGGTTCAACAAAGTTGTTACCTACAACAGATAATGATTTTGAAACACGCAAACGTTCCAGTAGCAGAATCACATTGTGTCCAATTGTAGCATCCAACTGTACCAGATTAATGAATCAAGTTTTTTTTTGCCAAATTAGTTGTTTCTAAATTTTCGCAAAAAAAAAACAACATAGTCCAAACAAATTGAATCAATCCAAAATTAAAAGCTTGTTGACAGAGATTTATTGTTGGAGTTTATTTTCTCGTTCGGTGGGACGCCCGGACGAGTTAGTCTGACACCATCCCTAAGCTTCTTCATTTTTCTCTCTCTTCTTTCGTGAAATGGGTAGATGATACCTACTTGGGTGTGAATTTGTTGCCCGACTAACGATGCATTGTAATGCAAATTGACTTAGCTTTGGCGGATGGTTGGATTCTTCTCAACTTAGGCACTGTTTGGGTTAATGTTTGTTTGCTCACGGGCGGAAGCCAAATCGCTTTGTTTGGATGCACCCACACATCTGTTGCGTGTTGAACCAATTCAAATGTGGAAGGATTAATTTGAGAGGCTCTTTGACGGCTCCAACTGGTGGCTATGACACAACAATGAAAAATTTAAAACGGATTTGTATCATTTGGTAGATTTTAGGGTGTGAAAATAAATCAGGAATAATGAGTGAGGATAAATACAACAGGATTGTACAACGAACTCTGCCTTTAAACATCTAGTTTTCTATTGATGTACAAAGCTTTTTTCTACCTTCATTAACGAGATTTTTAGTCCTGAACTAGGTAGGGTAGGTGTATCAGTTATGGACATAATAGTTCCCTATTTCGCCATACGCCATACGCCATGTCTTTAAATTTTCAAAATTTTGGTTTGTTGTAGTAGTTAGATTTAAGATAGATCTTGATGTTAAAACATTCAAAAAGATTTAAAATGTAAAAGTTATCAAAATTTGACACTTTCCCTAGTTCATCTCGGACCATCGGCTTTAATTCCCTTCCGAAAGAAGTCATCGCCAGTGCTGTAAACATTCGACACTTTGCACGACGTTCGTTTCGTTGCCATAGTCAGCACTCATTTTATTTTTCTGCATTCATCCGCTACCGTCACCTCTCACACACAGCATGAGCAGTAGAATGAACATCGAGTAATAAAAATCTAGATTTTGACCCTGATACATAATATTTTACGATTTGAACGAAAATGTGAACTGGTAATGAAGATATTCGAAATCGTTTCCTGTTGCAATTCACACCACTATTAAAATAATTAATTAGAAAGACCGATTCCTGACGAAATTATAGTAGAATTCTTCCCAAGGTCATTAGTTGACTTATAGGAATTCTAGCAAGTATCCCAGTATATCCAGAACAGCTTGCAAAGAATTTCTTGACGAGAACTCCTTGGGTTCTGAAGAATCTTAAGTGATGCATAAAAAGATCATTTAAATATTATTGAACTCTTTTAGCATGGTTCTCAAGTAAAACATCATTGTACTACTTGGAAAAACTTTTTGGCCAATTGCTAGTTCCTCTGAATGTTTTCCAGTGTTTTTTTCGTTTTGAACGAATTTTGAATGGATTTTTTGATAGGAAATCCCGAGGGGTTCTATCTATCAATTTTATGGCTGTTTTTCGGTGAACAAATAAAACATTTTTTATGATTTCTTGACCGTTCGGCCTACTGCACTATTTCGGCTATCTTCAGACTCCAAAAATGTTCTATTTTTGTTCGTGGCAACTCACATATTAATCACCACAACTGAAACTACTTCCGTCCAATCCAGCTGGGAGAACACGTACTATTGTTCAGTGAGGTACTTTGCTGTTGTGGTGTATGTCCTCTATCATTCTCGCTTCGTCTTCTTTCGTTGTTCGTCACTTGTCGTAGTTTAACCGATAGCGCATTGTAGTTAGTGTTTAACGAATCACACTCACGCTGTAAGTTGACTATATTGGTTTATCCTGCAAGCTTGATATGGAACGTTTCCGTCAGGATCCTGCTTACCTAATCAGGGATGCGTTCAACAATTTTTTCTCGTTAAAATTAAATATATTTCCATCTCCAGTGTCACACGGTACAGAATACACCACATTCTTGGTTGTCTTGGTGGAATGGGATCCTTCAGCTTCATGAAAATCTTGTTTTTAAGCTTGTATTTGGGTTTTACCGCTAATGTAATACCATTTTACTTGAGGATTGTTTGCAGTTGTTCACTAAAGCACTCATTGTTTCAGAACATTTTGGGTTAACTTATTGGGATAGTTATTGCATTGCAACATATTATTTACTGCGTTGATTGCTTTCGGACGGTATTTCACATCCGTCAAATTGATCGCTCTGTCAACCAGAGCAATTACAGTGTTACGTTTATGCGAGTACGGACTTTCTGAATTGAAATCCAGATATCGACGTTTCTCCTGCTTTGGCAACCAAATTTTCTCCAACCTTCCATTTTTTCGTTTAACTATCATGTCCAGAAACCTTTTCAACCGTAAACTGCAATCTTTCATGAAATTAGGGAATACGGTCCACGTGTTCCTTGTGTGCTACGCAAAAACAATCGTCCACGTATCTCCGGTACACCACCATCCCGATCTGTTCTGCTTTCACTTTATTCATGCTCTCTTATACCATGTCAATGTTCGCAATTACCTACAGAAAACAGTGGAAATCCTTTTGACACACCGAAGAATGTTTGCGTGTAGCTGATGCCCCTGTAGCTGAAGAACGTAGAGTCCAACTGAAACATTTGTGTACAACGATTTTACATCCAGCGAAAATAGGACGTACTCCTCAGGTACCTGCATCCCTGTTATTTGCTCTGCAAATTCAAAATTTCACGAGGAAATATGTTTTTTTCTGACGATGTTTTCAAGGATACTAGGTAGGAATTGGGGTATTTGGTAGGTTGCAGACCCTATCGTTGAAACCAATAGCCTCAAAGGTCTTCCTTCCTCGTGTATTGTTGGGAAGGCCATAGATTCTGGGAGGGTTGCAGCTTGACATTTTGATATTCGGATGGACGCTCTTCTCTATGCATTTCTGTTCTAACCATTCATCCAATGTTATACTTATCTTTCTTAATATACTGTTGGATGGATCCGTTGGCAGCTGGCGGTATGTGTCCTCGTCATTCAGCAATACCATCAATTGGAGTGAAATCTTCTGCTTCAGTTAAAACTGTTTTATTCCCCTTGTCTGCTTTGGTACCCAGGGGTTCGTAGACACTCTCAACGAAAATATAGGGCTTCTCAGGCACTTCTAGGTCGTTTCTAATGGTTTCCAGAGATTTCCAAGAGACCCTCCAGATAATCAGTAGGTTTGAATAAAGTCCTAGAAGCTCTTAGTGGATATTATAGTCTTTGTAAGCTATTCTCCCTAGAAGATTTAAAAAGTTTAATGGGGATACATACGGGATTTTCGAGTATCCCATGTATTCCCAAAGCGTTCCTTATATGCTTAAGAAGTTTCCAGGGATTTTCAAGAGGTTTTCTAGATTCCAAAGTAATTTTCTAGGCTTCCCCTATGTATAAAAGCAATTTTCAAAAATTACTCTTCAAAGCTTGGCAATTTCCCTCCTGGCAATTCTCCAGAATACCTTCAAGGGTTTCTTCAGAGATTCCTCCATCCATAAGCTCCTGCAAGAATATCTCCAGGGATTTTTACAGGGATTTGGCCGGATTCCTCTTGATATTACACTAGAAATTTTTCTAGAGCTTTCTCCTGGGATCGCTCCAGGAATACCTCCAGGAATTCATCTAGGAATTTATCCAATGACTTCAGGGGTCGTCCATAAATGACGTAACTTTTTTAGGGGGGGAGGGGGTGTTCACGAATTTGTGACGATGTGTGATGAGGGGGAGGGAGGGGTCCTAGCTAGTGGACGTAGCATTTTGAATCACGGCTGTTCGGGAGTAACGTCACCCTATCGCTACAACCCTGGACCTAATAATTCTCTCGAATCAGATTACTATACACTTACACATATCTGGGAAAATATTCGGCAATAACGAACAAGTAGTAAGAGGCTTAGATAATTAGGCATTCGAGTCAGTACCCACTAGCCAACGGTCGGGAACGGTTAGATGGAGTAAAATCCAATATTTTAATGTGTTCTTTGTATAATTAATTGTCCTGTAAATAAATGTACATTATGTGTAGTTATTTGTGAAATAAATGTAGTATTTGTACGGTATTTGCGAATGTTTTAAGTGCCTGTAAATGGGAGCTTAATAAGACTCTACTGGAACTTGTATGGCGTACGAACCCCCTCCCCCCCTCCTCCTTTCTTCTGGATGGAATCGTGTTGGGGTCCGGAACCAATCCCACTGCTCGGCTATCGAAGGATTCCTGGCGAGGGACCACTCCCCAACAACGGCGGTAAAATGAGAGGCGCTGAAAAAATGACATACAATTATTTTTAAACTAACTTCTTTTTTCTTTGTTTGACTTATAATGTTGGGTTCTAAAATGATGATTCAGCTTTAAAACATCCATATGACAAGATTGAAAAAAAATCTAAGAAATTTAAGATTTTCTGTAGTGCAATCAAACAGATTTTTTTATGATTTAAATAATTATGTGAACATTATATCCATTTAATAACACAGCGCAACAAAAATGACATTTTTGCGTGTCTCAAGGATCAAATTATGTGTCTCTAGTAGATTTGAGGTTACTGAATCTGATGCCGTTCTCAGAAATGTCCCAGCACGTCACAATTTTTAGCTACAGGTCGCCAAAGTTGTATAAAACATTGGTTTTATTGATGTTTACCTCAAATTTGAAGTATATTTTATCAATCTTTTTTGTGATCTTATCCACCAAGCATGCAAAAGAGGACTTAAACTTTCGTTTTAGATATATTTTGGTTGAAATTTCACGATTAAATTAAGATTAAACCGATTTTTTCAACATGCTGGCAGTCTCCATACAAAATTCTTCGTTTCTATTATATGGCAAAATACAATACTTTTCTAAACCATCAAAAAATAACTTTTCCGCATCAAAAGTATTATAAACTTTGATGATAAGTATTGTTATACACATAAAGTATGTATTCTATGGCAAATTAAGCAAATAAATTGCCTTACAAGCCGGCAAACTTGCATGCAAGTTGGCTAAAATAGTCATTTTTTGCATTTTCAACAACTAATATCTCAAAAACTAGACGTGATGTGATATTTCTGTAAACGGCAATGGATTCAGCAACCCTTAATTGAGTAAATAGAGGTGTTTTGATGCTGGAGACAAAAACGTGTTCCGCAGTGTAATAAATCAATTTATAAAAATATAAATTGAAAGATAATAAATAAAAATCAAGGCTTTAACGACTTGGAAAACATTGATTTAGCTTTGTTAATATTTTCTGTTAGAGCTTATTTCTTAAAAAAACATATGTTCGCTTTAGCAAATATTACATTAAAACAAGATATTCATTCCGTGAATTATGCTCTCAATGTTGCAGAAGATCTCCACCCAATCAATTAATCGATTTGTTTTGATATATTAATGCTCTTGATGGAATAGCCTGAATAAAACTTGATAGAAAAGCCTGGACAACAGATTCAACTTGGTAATTTTAAGAAAGATTAAGCTTAGTATTTAATTGTTTCGTTATAGGTTGTGTAAGATTATTTCAGTATGGAGAAAGATAATGAAGTTAAGCTGAAATATTAATAAAGTTGAAAAATCGCTAAGATTTTTTGAACATTCCAAATATTACAAGTGTGATCTTTTCTACATCTGGCACCTGATTGCTAAATGGATTTGAATTTTGAAAATAATGACGAATTTCCATTTCAAATTAAATATATCTTATCTTGATCATTTTCATAGAAATATGTTTCCTAACAACGAATAATTAAAAAACAATCCTCTAATATAACTAAATGTCTTTTGAACATGTTATAAAATCTATTGTACCCTAACTCGTTACTGTTAGCTTCATCAATCCACTCAAAGATTTTTTCCTTTTTTCTATATTTTCAGCTGTAAACTAATTTTTCATGGTAACAACAGCAAAAGTAATACAATTTAGCCAACAACTTAAACAGGAAAAAGTTTATTTAAAACTGTTTTCCAAATTACTTTTGAGCGTTACGACAAATTAAACATTTATTCGTTAGATTATCCTTACGTTTCAGTCAGTAATTAATATCAAAATCTGTATTGAACTTCCGAATTCTAATTTTTTGTTTGAAAAAAAAATAAAAAAAATGTAGGGGGGGTGCTTGATATGGTACGTATTTTCCAAGGGGGGTATCAGCATTTGGACAAAATGCTACGAGGGGGGAGGGGGGTGTAAAAAATCAGTGAAAAAAGCTACGTCATTTATGGACGGCCCCTTACCAAAAAATCCCTCAGGAAAAGATTTCCTGGAAAAACCGTGATGGAGTTTTTAGGGTAACTTCTAATGAAACCCCTGGAGGAATTCACAAGTGAATCTCTGGATCAATTTGTGAAGGAATTCTTGGAGGAATTTTTGGAGGCCAGGAACGAATCTCTGGATATACTTCGAGGTGAATCCCTGGAGGATTAACTAGAAAAAAAATTCTAGGAATAAATCATGTAGTGATTTTCCTGGAGGTATCCTTGGGAAAATTCTTGAAGGAAACTTGCAAAGAATCTCTAAATGAATTCCTGAAGTCATTTGTTACAAAATTTCTGTGGGAATTATTGATGGAATTCCTGAAGGAATGCCTGGTAAAATCCCTGAACCGATCCCTGAAGGAACCCCAGTAAAAATCTCCAGAATAATTCCTAGAGAAATCTTCAGAGGACAACCTGAGAAAATCCTTGCATGTAGTCATGGATAAATTTCTGGAACAATCATTGGAAAACTATCTTGAGTAATTTTTGAAGAGTTTGACGAGGTGATCTTGAGAAATCCCTGTGGAATATTTCCTGAAGAAATCCTTGGAGGAGTCACTGTTTTAGAGAAATATCAGAAGAAATCGCTTGAAGCATCTGTGATGGAATCTCTACAGGAGTCATTGGTGTAATCTCTGAATTCCTGGAAAAATTCTCAGTGGAAACCTTGAAGAAATCCCAGTAATGATTTTAATGGAGGAATCTATGGAGGAATTCAGGCACAACATCTTTACGAAGACTCCTTGCGAAATCGCACTGAAATACATACAAAAATTCATGGAATAATCCGTAGAATAATCGTTGTAAGTATCTCAGGAAGAATTCTTGACAAAATTCCTGAAGGTTTTTCTAAAGCCCTATCGTAACCGTTCTAAATAATCTGACAAAAAACAAAAGTTTTTCCTGAAGAAATTTCCGGCAAAATCACTAGCAGAGTCCCTGTAAAAATCGTTGTTCGGATTACTGTAAAGAATATTTTTGAAGAATGTTAGGTACAGGGAAACCCTGGAGGAATCTTCGAAAGAGTTCTTGGACAAATATCTCGAGGTTTACCTGAAAGAACTCCTGGAGGATTTACTGGAGCACTATTTGAACTGGTCTCAAAATTGCGATAGCTGACAAAAGGAATTATGACTTGTCGAATGATGCCGATTCCTTATATTATCATTTTATTCTTATTTGGCCGTAATGAAAAAGGATATAATAATTTCATATTTGGGAGGCCCATATAGCAGTAGTGGTAAATGCGCAACTTTTCAGCAAGACCAAGCTCAGGGGCATAAGTTCGAATCCCATCGGTCAAGAATAAGTTCGCATAAGATTACTAAGCTGAGAAGAAGGCTCTATCCCGGTGACATAACGCCAGAAACAAGAAGAAGAATTTTATGTGTGATGTTTGACATGGTGTCTACTTATACAGCCATTCCATGAAAACCCGATCTAGTGGGTCACCGAATTCCGTGAAAATTTGCTTTTTTGTTCCTTATCCAAAATAAGGATACACGTGTTTTTGGATTTTTTGATTAGGGTGACCATTTCCGAAAAAGGGTGACCAGAAAATCGCTACTTTGCAAAATTTTTATTTAAAAAAACCATAACTATTGAATCGCTTGACCGATTTTCAATTTTTTTGGACGAAATGAAATTACATAATAATAATATATGAAATATAATTTCACTAAAATTGCCGTTTTTTCGTGTTTTGGGCTATTGCTGTTCTCATTTTTTTCTTGAAAGTTCATAAAATTTTACGTATACTGTCAAATTTTTAGAGATGTATGTTTTTAGTTATTGAAATATATATTTTTGAAAAAAATAAAATTAACATTTTTTATCGGCACACACTGTAGGTCTCGGCGGATTAATTTTTTTTTTATTTTTTAAAATGTTTAAATTATGTTTAATTATGTTTAAAAAAAATAGCATGGTCGCGATTTTTCTGGTCACCTTTTTTCGGAAATGGTCACCGTAATCAAAAAAATCCAAAATACACGTGTATCCTTATTTCGGATAAGGAACAAAGCAGCATATTTTCATGGAATTTGGTGACCCACTAGATCGGGTTTTTCATGAAATGGCTGTATGTCTGGATGAAAAATCATGACTTTTGAGCTGTCGCATGGTGGAACAATGCGACCACATCACACCCTACCGGAACCGACTCCGGATTATGCCAACCAAATCCTTCCAAATCTAATTGTAGGTCTTCTTGATTACTTGAATGAAATTCCATGAAATTCGAACCGTTGTCGTACTCTGAAGGCATATGAACTTCTGAATATGATATGTACCAGTTCCTGCTGAAACAGTTTCCAGGTGCTCTTGTGTCCAGACTGGCCTTACTTACAAGAATGTCCAGAGCTCCATTATAGAGTTAGATGTCTTTCATATGAAGCTAAAAAACAAAAATCTGTTGACCCTTTATGCATAATGTGCAATGAATCAAATTGCCATTGAAACAGATACCAAACAATAAACAAAGCAAACGCGCTCACAATCGGATTGGGATAATATCACAAGAAAAATTGTCATGATAAACACAGGGGGCAACATTGTTGCAATTTTTTCAACTCGTGATTAATAAGTTATTTTGGATACAAAATCAATTTTTTTTTATGGTTGTTATTCGATAATGTAACAGTATTTACAAACACAGAGAATGCTTTCAAAAATTATAATGCAAAACTCAGAAAATTTTCGTTTTCAGAAGTTAGGAAAAGTCAGAAAATTTTAAATTTCTATCTCTTTTATCCACGAAGATTGATGAAATATCGGCAACGCAGTCTTTTTTTGTTAAAAACGAGTTTTATTATTCAACCCGACGTTTCGACGCTGGTATGGCGTCTTCTTCAGGGGAAACTGTAATTATTTTATTGTTTACATAAGGCTTTAGTGTTAAATTAAGACAATTACTTACAATGATACGTTCGTTTTGTGTCTAGGGTTATGGCTAACTTTAACTGTCAAGTGTAATAATTTTTGGTACATGCTGTAAATTTGGCGAAAGATCGTTATTTTTCGTTTGAGAACCACTGATGAACTTTTAAATAAACTTACACTCAATTGAAATGAACTTTAGGATATTTCAAGTTACAGTCCCTTTACATTGCCAATTGACTGAAAATGACCCTTATGCACAAGAAAGGTTAAGGGCAATCTAGGGGATTCCAATGCGTTTTTCAGAATCACTTGATATCAAATGGAAATGCCTTAGAAATTTTTTGGAACTTCTCTCGAAAACTCCTTGGTAACTCCTCACAAGCAACTGTTGACCCCTTAGGTGTACTAAAGTTCTTCCATGAATTCTTATGGAGTGTCTTAATTTTCCGTTTTTCTGACATTACGTCTCAACTGGGTCAGAGCCTGCTTTCTGTCTTGCATGTCTATATCATGTGGCAAGCACAAAGATACTCTAATGTCTTGGTTAGTCACGGAAATTTCGATCCCGACAACATCCTCGACTGGTGGGAATCGAACCCACGACTCTTAACAAACTGTGCGTATACATTTCCAGAGACAGAAAATTAAATTTTGTTCAGATTTTCACATTCCAAGCCTAATTATACACTCCCAAACGATCACACGGCTATAGAAATCGCTTTTATATGCGTTTTCACTTTTTATATTTAGATAGACCTAATGCAGCCAAAACAAAAGAAAGCTCTTTATAGACCTACTATAACTATATTTACTGAGGGTTCCTCAACGGAACGAGTCAACTCGCATGGTGGCAGTTAGGTTTCATTCCACCGACTGGAAACTAGATATGCCAACGGTTTGCCTACCTACCCGATTAGGCAAAAATAGCAAACCTATAACAATCGCATACCGTACTAAGCTAAACTAATTTGACGATTTTTTTTTATCTTTATTAACAAGATTTTTTATATTTGGTTTGTTCATCTCAGGACCAACGGCTTTACTTCTCTTGCATGCTACACGAATATGGACTAGCTGATGTAATATCAGGATGAAACTCTGCAGATTTTGAAAATGATTTTGAAGCTCCCTTAGTAGTACTAACAAATTACACAGAATATCCAATGTAGAAACATTGGAATAAATGTCGAATAAAATTATTATCGACGCCACGTTGCAATATGATGCTGAAAAAACATATGAAGCGATTATCTCGCAATAGTCGTTCCATTCTTCATAAGGCAAAATGTAAGAACTTTAATAGTCCAATTCACTGCGTATACTATAGTATGCTGATATTTTATTATATTAATTTAAAATATTTAGTATTCGTTTACCATATTCTTCTGCTCGAGTCCCAGTCTGACTCGCACCTTTGTGTTGATTGTGCGGGCGTCACTCGGGAAATATAGGTCTCTGGTGCAGTAGTGCTTGCCTAACCCCCGGGCCCACCTCCATGGTCTCCCCATCGCTCGGCACCATGACGAACGACGACGGGTGAGGATAAAAGAAAGAACCGACCGACTGATGGGCTCTGGCGGATGACACAATTAACAGGCAGCAGCGGCAACCCGGGCGCAGTGAGTTCATTTTCCGGTTCGTTCGGCACCAGACCAGCACTACTGATGGGATAGTGTCTAAGTGCTTTTTTTTCATTGGTGAACCTTGGGGGTTGCATATAGGTTGATGAAGTAAATGTTGAGTTAAGTTCTTTGATCTGAACGGAACGCTCTTCTTTTGCGTTGTCGGAGTCACACCAGTTAACATAAACTGGGTACTGAAGGAACTACGATTTTGTATGATGCTGACTTGCAACGATATGAACTAGTTAATTTTTGAATGACATATTAGAGTCATAGAGGGTGTGATGTTTTAAAGAGAACTGATAGTTATAGTTGGGTATATGTGAACACCTACTCTATTCAACTGACACTCCCGAATATAAGTGGGTAATTTACAAACAACATGATTATTTTATTAGGGGCCTTCCATAGCCGTGTGGTTAGAGTCCGTGGCTATAAAGCAAAGTCATGCTGAAGGTGTCTGGGTTCAATTCCCGGTCGGTCCAGGATCTTTTCGTAATGGAAATTTCCTTGACTTCCCTGGGCATAGAGTACAATCGTACCTGCCACACGATATACGAATGCGAAAATGGCAACAATGGCAAAGAAAGCTCTTAGTTAATAACTGTGGAATTGCTCATAAGAACACGAAGCTGAAGAGCAGGCTCTGTCCCAATGAGGACGTAAATGCCAAGAAGAAGAAGATGATGATTATTTTATTCAATCCGGTCATATTAGTCAGACCGATTTGAAGACCATGATTTCAATTTAGGATTTGTTTTTGATCATAAGTAATATTTCATCGAGTGTACAACCCATTTGTTGCACGCGATGACTTCACCAAATTTGAACGGATTTTCGATTTTTCTGCAGTTGCGGAAAAAAAATAATTCAATTTCAGTCAAATTTATAGGAAAATTCAAAATGGGTCATCGCGGGGAGGGGTTATTGTGAAATAAGATCTTAAAACAGTGAATTTTTGAAACTTCGGACGCTTATATCTCAGAAGAAGTTCTTTATAAAATTATGCTTCCTTCGGGCTACTATATAACGCATTTATTAGCTGAGAATATCAACCCTGTTTTGCCTACCATACACACTTAAATTATTTTACGGATTCCTGTAAAATCTCAACAGCTGAACAGTTCGGTGAAATAAATTAACGGAGTACGGTAAATTTTTACAGTATTCGGTGAAAAATCACCGGAATCCGTAAAATTTTGACGGAATTACAGTGTTTTATTTCACCGAACTGTTCAGCTGTTGAGATTACGGTGAAATTCACCGTATGAGCTAAGTGTGTATAGACTGCTAGGGCCGAGAATATCCCCCCTTTATAACTCATGACTTTATACTTTATTTTGTTTTTTAAATGATTTCTTCTTCTTTCTGGCGTTACGTCCCCACTGGGACAGAGCCTGCTTCTCAGCTTAGTGTTTTTATGAGCACTTCCACAGTAATTAACTGAGAGCTTACTATGTCAATGACCATTTTTGCATGCGTATATCGTGTGGCAGGTACGATGATACTTTATGCCCTGGGAAGTCGAGAAAATTTCCAACCCGGAAAGATCCTTGACCGGTGGGATTCGAACCCACGACCCTCAGCTTGGTCTTGCTGAATAGCTGCGCGTTTACCGCTACGGCTATCTGGGCCCCCGATTTAAAAATGTTTAAAAACATGTTTTAAGCGATTTTTTGTTTTAACTGGTATGGAGTAACATTGATCACCTATGTAAACAACGTTCGGTAATATTGAAAATGTCGTTACTTACTTAAATCATTACCCCTGAAGCCAAATATGAAAGCCAAACGCTTACAAGTCATTTACTTTTTGAGTTATTTTACAATTAAATACGCCTTGAACCACGGAATACGCCTAAAGGTAGGCAATTTCCTAAGGGAAATTTACATTCTTTACAGTAATTCGGTAATGTTGCCTAATTGAACATACTTATGAAAGTTTTGATAATGGAATCGTTTTCGGCGATGCCATTTTTAGTAAGAATCGCATTGGGGACGGACCTGGTGTAGTGGTTAGAACACTCGCCTCTCACGCCGAGGACCTGGGATCGAATCCCAACCCCGACATAGTCACTTATGATGTAAAAAGTTATAGTGACGACTTCCTTCGGAAGGGAAGTAAAGCCGTTGGTCCCGAGATGAACTAGCCCATGGCTAAAAATCTCGTTAATAAAGTCAAACCAACCAACCAAGAATCGCATTTTCCTTGCTCATCTCGTTTACAGAATTTATGTAACAAATAAATGATTGGTAGTGTCATCCTTAACTATTAAAATCAATGTTTCGAAAAGTTGCCAAATGTACGCATAAGGTAAACGCAATTTTCGCAAAAATCTTCACTTTTATTAGCTCATGAATATAAGAAAGAAAAACACCATTCATGGTTTGGAAATATTCCTTCATTATATAATAATGCAAACTTTTTACGAGATGAGTCATTCCGATCAATGTTACCCCGCTGATAAATGATACCCCGGATTACGGTACTACAATCAATTTAACTTACCGCATTAATCGTGGTACATTTTTCCAAAGCATATTTCTCTTCGAAAATATACTTCTTGATTTCAATTTTTGAGTTTATTTAACATTATGTCCAAAATTTAGATGAAGTAACCATATCCTGAGAAACAAAATGTGATTTAACCTTTGAAGGTAAGGCTTGTTAAGGATGCATAACATATTATGTTAGGCTCTTAGAGGGGACATGATCTAATGGAGAGCGTGACAGAATATGTACATTAGCCCGGAGAAAGATCGTGCGGAGTGACTGTGAATTCGAGGTTATAGAACTTGGCGTAATGGTACATTCGAGGCTCGGCATTTGAGTTGATAATATGCGTGGTAATTGGGTTTAATAACGGTGAAACCATAATAACTTGTAAGTAGAAATAATGCAATCTAAGCTCTCATTTTCACTATTATTTTCTAAGAAATGCTTTATATTTTCTTGGCATTCTCAAATACAGCGCCAGTTCGATTTTAGCACGGCTTAGTTTCGGCGGTTTGATTTTTGCAACTTTATCGTTCCATTTTGGCAACACTTTCTTAACTTTTCCTAACTTATTATTGTAATCTAATCTACAGATATATTGTGATTTATTTTGGGATTAGTCAACATAATTTTTCGGGAATATAAGTACAAAAATCATGTATGGGTCAGTCACCTATTCCGGTTATCACAATGCTTTTGTGGCCTATACTGATACCATTTTCAATAAAAAAAAAATCGTTGAATTTAGCAACAAGAAAATTTTGGCAATGTTTCCAAAATCAAATGAGCAAATCAATTTGTTGGGTTCGATCAAATGAATGAAAATTTCAGAGATCTCCTGACATTTTCAGGAGATTCCAATAGATTTTTTGAAGTGAACAAGGTATTCGAGGAACTAAAGGGCTTCTAAATGATTAACAAGGGACTCTCAAAGTGTTCATAAATGTTTCCAAGCTGACAAATTCCATCCAGAGTGAGTCGGAAAATTAAAAATCATACTCGATAATTTTAGATTGGGTTAAAATTTCATACATTTTTCCGGTATGGTAGAATCAGAGTTTTCCATAGATAAATCGATCACTTTAATTCAATAATAACATTTGAAAATGGCGTAGGAGTTTTTGTATGATATTTTTTAAAATCATAATTTCAAAACTGTTGATTCAAAAAAAAAAATAATACACCAAATACAACAATTTTCGACATGAAAAAATTTTGGCACAAAAATCCCATTTAAAACACTTTTTATATTTTTAAAACAAGTTTAAAATTATTTTAATACTACCTAGCTCTTCTTCTGTTATAGGTGTATCGTAGAAAAATGTAAAAAGTACTTTTTTTATATTGCACATTATATGAACCCTAGGCAATTGTAGGTTTTATAAGAATACAATTTTTCAAACAAATTTTAAAAAAATATAAAAAAGTTTCAAAAGTCTTTAAAAACTTCTTCAATATGCGTGTTTTGAAATGAGCCAAAAATAAAATCGTTTTGATTTCTGAGCTACGAAGAAATACACCACATTCCAAAGTGTACCCCGTGTAGAGGCGGGTTGAGTATTAGAGAATTAATGCAAAAATTTGTTATATAAATTGTAGCACGCTAAATGCGGCTAGGCTCCGCTCGTTCTCTACACGTGGTCTAGCTCGAAAAACGGACAACTTAAGCGCCACCTCAAAGAGGACTGTCCGTCAAGTTTAGTTTGCCCGGCAGAAACCCAACCTCAGGGCGGGTTTTTTGTTGTTTGCTAGTATCGGAACGATTCTGACCACCTATCGAGTATGGCTGAAAAAGATCATGTTCCAAACGGTCCTGAAGGGAAAACTGGTGCTAACCGTCATTCTACCGAAAACCACAAAAACACCACTCACGTATTTCTCATCACCGGAGGAACTCACTGTTCAAATCTTCTTGTCCGTTTCCGACACGTGAGTGCTGAGGCTGATTTCCCAGGCAGCCCAACCTGGAGTAAAACAATCAACAAAAAACTACAAGAACGACGCGAAAAACATGAGAAATCCTTAGGACCAAAATGATTGTTACATGAACTGAACTAACAGAAACACATTGGTTTAGAATAAAACGAGACCTTAAACATTTATTGCATGGATTTGTACCCTAGGGTTTATTCATGGTAGTTCCTTTCCTCTCCTTCTCTCTCTCTCACTCTCTCTCTTTCTGCTTCCTAGCCTAACTTGTGTGCGGTTTTGTAACGAACAGTTCTAGCGATTGCTAAGGTTTGTCGTCTGTCTTCGAGTTCAGTGTTGGTGTGTGGAAATAAGCATGCTTTGTTCTACTCACGGTACCGTGTTCTGCATTATCGTCGTCGGGCAAGCAGCATCTCACCGGACGAAGTATTGCGCGTTGCACTCCAAATTGGCTTCTCGACTTCTGCTGCGATTTGCACGCGGGCGACGGTTGGTGCAAATAATCGACGTGGGGACCGTCGATCCGTTCAATGGTCACGTGGCGGAAAATAGCGTGTTGGACCTTTCGCTCTGTCGGAGATAAACGTCTCCCTTCCGGAATCTCCCCGACCCGGGACCTTCGACGTTGAAGCGTGGGGTCGAAAATGCGCTTGACGAAAAGGGGCGGTGTGCCGAGCAGGTTTTCTATCCGTTGAGCGATTTCACACAAGAAGCCGTCGATCGGCTATTCGACGCAATTAATTAATTAATTAAATAATGATTTCCACACAAAAATTACGATTCAATTTACCTTCTTTATACACTATACGCACACCAAAAAAAATAGACCGCACGTCACTTTAGACCTATCGTTGACTAACACGGAAAGGAACAAGAATTGAACAATACTTAATCTAAAAGACTTCTCACGTCTGCTAAATAACATACCACATTAAACACACCGCGACACAAGGTACACTTAAGTACTAACTACGCGCACTCTCGCCTCTTCCACGGTTCAAGTCAAAGTGAATGAGAAGAAGTCCCTGAAATCCTCAGATCGGGTTGAATGTTACGGTCTTCGTGGCCGGAAGTGCGTCAAACTCCCGAAGTAGTTCGACGACCTTTCAAACAATCGATTTTCATCAATCTCCCCATCGTTCTTACCCAAAACTACATCCCTTTCATACGCATACCTTCTCGATGGTCTTGTCTCGTTTTGTTTCATCTTCGCTTACCGGTCATATAAAAAGAGAGAATGGTTCGGATTTGAACTTTGAACCTCGAGCTAATTCAGAATCGATAGTTATCCTGCTATAACTTTGAAGGCAACTTGCTTGCAAGTCATGCGGATTTGAGAATAATGCTTGTCATTTAGAAGTGGTGATACTCAATTTGCAAATATTTAGTGAACTTATTGGATTTAGTAAATTATCAAGGAAATATCGTTTGAAATAGGAAAATAAATTAACCACGGAAAAAACAAATTACATCGAAGGAAATAAATAACTGTATACGCAACAATATGTATCTACATTTCTATTATCCCTATAATAAATCTTAAATTAATATTTACATAAAATGACCATGTTACAAAATAATGATATGCCATTCGCGATTCTCCACCATGAAAAATAAGTCAGTACAGAGATATATATGCTATACTCCCGAAAACCTATTGTTCCCGATGGATAATCACGAATATGTAATGAAAAGTGCCTGTTTCAATATTTAATCGATATTTTTGCATTAACCCCTCTACCGGCAGCTTCATTTTTTACCGCAATAAAAATATTCATATCACGAAAACTTTTTTGTTTCTCGATATTTATGCACTATTTTTTCACAAGTTCTCAAAAAAATCTCCTAGTTTTAGAATCTGTGTTCAAATTTATCATTGGTCATCTGGATCCTGAGATATTCCAAAATTCCTTGGGGGACCGACGCGTTAACCATTTCTCACGTTAATATCTCAGGTTACAGAATTTTTATCGTACTCGTTTATTTATCTTTCGGAATGATACATTAATGCGAGTATGCTGTGAAAAAATGAAGGAATTTGGTGCAGCCGTCTTTGAGTAATGAGCATTTTTGTTTCTGGTATCATGCTGGGCAAATATAGATCTTGAAAACTCTAAAAAACCTCGTAGCTCCTTATTACCTGGCAGTATACATTTTATTTTTTTGATAAATTGACCAAAAAGGAAATGGCCGTCAAAGACATTTTATATGAAGAATGTCGGTCCCCCAAGGAATATCGGAATATCTTCAAAACTAGATCACCAATGATTAATATCGTCACGTATTCCTAAACTATAAGAGTTTTTTAAGATCTTGTAAAAAATGGTGCAAAAATATCGAGAAACAAAAAAGTTATCGCGATTTTAATATTTTTTAGCGGTAAAAATGAAGCTGCCGGTAGAGGGGTTAAACTTGAATTAACTCAAAAATGGCTACTTCTGCAGAGGTGACCATGATGATCATTAAGGTTTAGAATTATTTCAAGATAATTATTTTACCATCAAAAATAAACACATTTTCGAAAATATTCCGAAGTGTTTTTATTTTATTACTCCCTTTGTGTAATTTAAAATTTGGGTTTTATTTTTAAGCGCTTTCCGATAAAAAATAAAATATATTTTCAGTGTATATTTTTGTCTACGTGTCGAAACGGTCCATTATAACTTCTCTATAGAACAACGTTCTCTAAAGCCAATAGTTTCGGATCAGTGTTGACCAGACTCATTTCCCCGAAATTCGAATTGTGAAGCCATGAACTGTTATAACTGTGCGTTGTATTTCTGAGATGGAGGGGGAGGTGGTTGGGCTTGAGTGTTTCACATGGGATCCGACAGTTTCGATCTCGGTTCGTGGCTTCGTAGTTCGGAAAATGTTGTTTTCGGGGAAATGAGTCTGAACAACACTGTTTTGGATCAATAATTTTTCAAATAAATTGCACGCAAAAAATCATAGGCCCTTTTCAAATATTATTTAGACTAAATGATCGATTTGTCTACGGTAAAACACCTATACTACCATACTGAAAACATCTTCTTCTTCTTCTTTCTGGCGTTACGTCCCCACTGGGACAGAGCCTGCTTCTCAGCTTAGTGTTCTAATGAGCACTTCCACAGTTATTAACTGAGAGCTTACTATGCCAATGACCATTTTTGCATGTGTATATCGTGTGGCAGGTACGAAGATACTCTATGCCCTGGGAAGTCGAGAAAATTTCCTTTACGAAAAGATCCTCGACCGGTGGGATTCGAACCCACGACCCTCAGCTTGGTCTTGCTGAATAGCTGCGCGTTTATCACTACGGCTTTATGGGCCCCAAAACATGTGCAAAGCTAATTGCAAATCAATGATAGTCGAGTTCTGTGACTGATCGATTTGACATGGAATTCGTAGGCTGTCTTCAGTGGCAACTTAAAAGTACTTACATAGGTGATTCCCTTGAGATGTACAATACTTCACAAAAGCATGAGCATGAGCATGAGCATGATTTACCGCCCGCAGTTGCTACTCCGTTAATGCCAGAACAGCTGTACTAACACAGGGAATGTACAGTACTTCACAAAAGCTACCACGAACTGTCCAGGATTTATGAGATGTTCCCAAGAGATTTCCAGGAATTTCCAATAAATACTCAGGAGTTTTCAATACCTTACGATTCCCAGAGATTTCCAGAAAGCCCAAAAATAACTTGTATATTCAGTCTCGTTGATCCTCAGTTAGTTCTGAAATTTCTTTGAAGACTTTGATATTTTTAGGATTTAGGATACTTTTAGCAATTTCTTAACACTCATGTAGTCACGCCCATTAATCAATTGAGCCGTCTTTTACTCTTCAAAACCTCCTTGAATCCTTGAATCACTTGTAATCACAGAAAACATCATTAATTGTGATCTTACGTCATTCAAGCTGCATGTCAGTCTCGTCAGTACACATTCTTTAAGAAAAAAAAACCTTAAATGTATTGATTTGCTTTAGCAATTACACAAGAAACTATTCGTAGGATATTTCAGCATTTTTTTTACAAATCCCTTACAAAATCCGTGAAATATATTTTCTGTAGCATTCTGAAATATTTCTTCTGACAGGTTGTCGGTATAACAATATTTCATGAATTCCACGTTCAATCGCCGAAACGTCGAAAGGAAAGAATTGGAAGGGAACGAAATGTTTTTGGAAGAATGATTCTCTTCCGACAGAATATATAACACTACGGAACAATTTTCTGTCTCAAGCATCAAAATACCGCCATAACCTTAATTTTGGGTTGCTAAATCTATTGCCACTTTTAAAAATAGCGTGGCACTTCTAGTTTTTGAGATATTTGCTATTGAAAATTGGTTGGTTGGTTTGACTTTATTAACGAGATTTTTAGCCCTGGGCTAGTTCATCTCGGGACCAACGGCTTTACTTCCCTTCCGAAGGAAGTCGTCACTATAACTTTTTACGTCATAAGTGACTATGTCGGGGATGGGATTCGATCCCAGGTCCTTGGCGTGAGAGGCGAGTGTTCTAACAACTACACCAGGTCCGTCCCCTAAGGCTATTGAAAATTGAGAATTTGACGATTTTAGCCAACTTGCATGCAAGTCTGCTAGCTTGTATGCCTATTTATTGGCTATTAATTTTATAGAACAATATTTTCGATGCTCAAAAGTTGTTTTTTGATGGTTTAGAGAAGTATTGTATTTTCCGTATAAGAGAACAACTAAATGGTTTAACCTAAAATTAATCGTGAAATTTGAAACAAATTGTATTCAAAACGATACTTTAAATCCTATTTTGCATGTTTTGTGACTAAGATCATTGAAAATTTAGGTAAATCGTTCCTTAAATTTCATGTAAACTTTAATGAAAACATGGTTTTATGCATCTTTGGCGTCCTGTAGCTCAAAATTGTGATGTTACGCTATGTAATAAATGTCCTTGCGATGTTTAATCCTTTTCGACGTTTTGAGATTCGTGTTCGTTCGTCGTCGAATCCGTTTTGTGATCTGTTCGACGAAACAGATTCAAAGCAACTATTTTGGATTTTTTTTTTGGTTAAAAATCTTGAAGTTTTTGTTTAGAATAATTGCTTTCAGTATCCCAGAATTGAGACTTTGAGGAATGGAAAAAGTTTATAGAAGTATAAATACTGCAACATCTGGGGAATTTCCTAGAGATTCAAATAATTTCCGAGATATTCAAAGATTCAAATTCCTGGAAAAACTTTTGGAAGATTTTCTGAGGAAATAAATCAAAAATTCAATGGAAATGGCAATGAAAAAGTGTAGGAAGAATTATCAAAAGATTCTTGAAGAACTCCAAGTAGAGTTAATGAGGAAAAGAGTAAGCGTTTTACAGCAGTCTCTTATGAAATCCTCCAAGAATTTTCTCACAAATAATTTTTATGATTTCAGGATCTACAGGAAACGTGAAATACTCCCTGTCATAATTTCTTACACATTTCCACGAAAAACCTTAAAATGATTCCTGAAAAATTTACCATTAATCCATCATGAACTAGTGTAGAGGTAGCCTGTTATGAATTTTAAGACGAACACTTATTAAATTGCGGATTGAAAGATAAATTAAGTGGCTCAAACACAAAGGGGTACAAGTCGCCATCCACAAATTTCGTAACACTCTAGGGAGAGGGGGGGAGAAGGCTCTAGCGTTTCTACTCATAGAAAAATTCGAAATTTATCATACAAAAAAAAGCGTTACGGACGAAGAGAGGGGGTCAAATATTGTCAATTTTAGCGTTACGTAATAAATGGATGCCGCCAAAGCGACACTGTGGTAGGTTTTAAGTTGAGTTCCATAAAACGCAGTAAGTCCGTTGGTTTTTTTTTTAAGAAAATGTGAGTATCGCTGCATTCTGGATTAACGGTTTTAATATTAATTTTAAGACAATTACAGTCAACTCTCCCTTACTCGATATAAATGCACGGTCTCTTCGATCTTACATATTTGTATCCCTCTATAAGTCGATACCTCTCTAACTCGATCTTCCCTAACTCGATGCTATCTGATTCAGTTTCCCAAGCAAGTTTGCCTCTCTAACTCGATATAATGCACAAATTTTTGTAATAAACTTGAATTGAAATTAAAAATTAAAATGAAGTAAATTGATAAAAACATGAAGGTTTACAACCGATTTCAAGGTATCGATACCGAATTGATGTGAAGTTTGCAAAAAAGTTACACGTCTTCTCGGTGAGAATTGAACTCACGACTCCCTGTTCTCTAGATAGGACGCGTTACCCCTACGCCATTAGACGCATGTAACACCGTTTTACGGTATAAACAAAAAATTCTACTGTTTTCAAGCTTTCGAACGATATTTTTAGGTGAATTTTTTCGTTAAAAACATAATTCGTAAAAAAAATTGGTTTGTTTATTTGGTTCTTTTCCAATGTGTATGGAATAAAATTTGAAATTAATATTGGAGCAATCGTTCAGATTCTGAGGGACGCCGCACTGCGATTCTTGGAATTTTAGACGAAACTTAGGTGATCTAGTTGAAACTGCTAGGATTCCGATAGGATCTCTGCGATTCCGGTAAAAATTCTTGGATTCCGGTAAAAATTCTTGGATTATGGTAAGATGTCTTGAATTCTTGATATTTGACATTTCAATGATGGATATTCTGAAATTTCTACGATATGTCCACGCTTATTCATTTATTCATAGTTACGAGTTTGGCAATGTCATTGAATCTAATCAAATTGTTGGATTCCGATGAGAACTTTAAGATTTACAGAAAAAAATGATTTCTCGGAGTTATTGAAATCTCATCGGAATTCTAAAACTAAGATTTAGAAACTAAGAGGAATTTCAAAATTTTAGGATACCTAAATTTTGGGTCTGTATTCCTATAGACTTTATAAAACGTTGTAGCAAAATAGAGGATTTTGAGAGAAACTCCTATAGTTACAGTGGATGGAAATGCTGTGATTATCATAAGCATTCTGTAAGCCTATAGATTCCGCTGGGTGGTTAAAAATTGTTATGAAATTTCTAAGGTTGTGATGAGATTTTCAGAGGAGATTCGGGAAATTAAAAAATGTGAATCTTATATCTTGAGGGTCTGGGTTTTTGATAGGAATTTTTTGAGTTTGGTTGAACTGCAGTGGGAGTTGGGTTTTATGAAAAATGTACTGGAATTCCGAGAAAGTGCTGGTAATGGTACAGACATTCTGGGCTTTGTTTATTACGTCCAGGCATTTCACACGGAATTTTGGGATTCCGGGAGAATCGATGGGATGTTTGGTTTCCACATTTCAAAAGGTATCCATTCAATACTTTGGTTTGGACTACTGGGATTTTGGTGAGGATTTTTTTTTTTATTCCGAAAGTAGTTCTGATGTTTTGATGGGAATCCTGATAGAAGTTCACGTTGAGTGTTCTGAAGAATTCTGGAAATCCAAAAGTAGTGCGACGATTTTGATGGGATTTTTCGGTTTGTGATAACTTTGAAATTTTAGGTTTCACAGTAAGTATTCTGAGATTAAGGAAAAAATACTGGAAATCTCGGTATTGTGAACGGCTGTAACATTTGGACATCGTTAAAAAATCTTGGATTCTGGCAGGGGTTATGAGATTTGGAAGGAAGTTCTGGGATTTTTATAAAAGTATTCTGGGATTTTGATTTCTCTTAGAGGTTGGATTCATACTCCCATGATTTTGGTGTCATTTCTTGAATTCCGATATATGCTGTCGGCAGTGCTGTAAAACGGTGAACAGAGTCTGTTCATGCACACCAGAAAAATGCTACCGCATCGGTGGTTCATTTTGAGCGATTGCGTTCTTGCTTTCTTTGCTCACGATCGCCCGAAAACATATACTGTAAAAGGCATCGCATCATTTTATTTTGACATGCAATCACGCGTCCGATACAATAACACCACATATCGGTAAATTTTCTCAATACTGTCGTACTATAGTTTGTAATCTATCTATTATAATCATAATCTTCCAATTATTCACAAAAATAGCTATGAACGGAAAAAAGAACGGCTGTGAGCAGACTCTGCTCATCCAGCAATCACGCTCTTTTTACATTTGTTTTGTTCTGGTTCTCCGATGCAAGAATCTGTGACCAAATCGGTGTCTGTTGGCTCGTGAGCGTGTGAGTGTGAATTCTGCTTAATATTGGTTCATTTTGCGTAAACGGCATGATTCTTTCCACCACTGGCTGTAGGTATTCTATGGAAAACTTGAATTTATAAGGTAGGAATAGAAAAGAATCTTGGACATATAAAAAATGGCAAGAAAAAATATGAAATACCTCAAGAGTTTGGGCAGTCCGATAAGCAAACTTGAAAATCGCTTGAATTTTGGTGGGAATTATGAAGGCAGGTATATTTTAAATGTCAAATGACCTATGAAATTTGGCACATGAGACCATAGTAGGCATTCCTTAGAAAACGGTTGAAATTCTGGAATTCTGATTAGAATTTTAGAAAAGATTTTTAAAAGTCCAACAATTTCAACAAAATGCTCTAGCAGCTGGGGATTTTTTTTTATTATCGTACAAATTGGGCCGAAGGGTCTCAGATTTTCATGAAACTTTTTCCACAGGCAGGGCTCATGGATATATGAATAAAAAAAAATGAGGAAAATTTTTCCGGAAAACTCAGGTGGAAATTTTTTGTTTTCCCTTGACACTACTTACTTTGAAAAATCATAACTCAAGAACGAAGCATCGTAGAAACAAAGTTTTAATATGAAAATTTAAGCAAATTTTCTCAGAAATCCGAAAAAAAATATATGAACTGGAAAAAGTTTTCCACAGAATTTTCCACCGTTAGGGAAATTCATAAAGAAAAGCTGGAAAATCTATGCCCGAACTCGCGGAAAATTTTTATTAAAATATTTTTGAGAAGGAAACTTTATAAACTTCAATTCTAGTAACTTTTAGGATGTACTTTTTTTTGTTCCTGAGTTATGGTCAATTTTGTGAAAAATGACCATATTAGCCTTTTCTTTGGAAACCCATATTTTAATCGAAGCATCAGAAAAACAAGGTTTTTTTTATCAAAGCAATTGCAAATTTTCTAAAAGATCTGAAAGAAACGATATGGGATTGGTTTTAATGAAGTATAAGTCGGATTGGATTATATTTTTCATGAAACATTACACCGTTAAGCAAAGCTGAACAAACTGTTTCTTTTCCATTCCAAGAGATTCTTCCTTTTCTATGGAACAAATAAGATTCTTATTACATTTTTCTTTAATTTTATTTATTCAATTATTCCGTACATAACTTACATTTTATCTTAAACTATCTATTTTTTCAACCGGGAAGATTGCCTTTGGTTGCTACCACCAGAAGATTTTCGTTTCTTTGTAGTATTAAGAACAAAGCATGCTGTATTTTCTTGGTTTTCATGTGCATCTGAGAATTAACTCGCAAAAATGCTTCGTTCGTCTTTTGGAATAAATGAATGATATTTTTTTGTTCCAGGAATTGTAACAAGGTTAGAAAATCTCTCCTGAAGTAATTTTTTCAGCTTCTGAATATTCATTTTAAGTTGCATAGATGAATTCCCAATCTATTTTAAATTGGTCTTTCACCTTTTGCGACACAGCTCAGTCAAAAAATTGTTTGGCGTTATTAATTTCCGCTGACTTTCTAATACTAGCATCTCTAGCCATTCGCTTAATATTGCCACCGATACCATCACATGGACCTTATCCATTTTTTCATCTTTTCCGTAATCCACCGAACTCCATTCGAATGAAGCTTACTGGTGAGGCCTTGGCTGATCGATCGTAGATTTGTCCTTACTGATTTGTGGCCGTCCAGTCCGAAGGGGTTACAGCATAAAGAATTGTATTCGTAATATTGAACTTTGTCCATCTCAACAGCTTCGGGAAAACTTTTTTCACTTTACAAAAAATAATAACGAGGAATATACAGCTGATAGACAACACTTGCACTTCTTCTTGCAGTTTTTGGTAAACTTATGATTCTCAAGCCATTTCAACGCTTTAAACTTGAATTGGTAAAAATACCTATTTGTCATATTGTCTACCCATTTATTTAACTGTCAATTTTGTAGTCACCTAACAGGCAAAAAATTGCCTACATTCTGATTGAAGAAAACATTGTTACTATGTAGTTTCGTTCTTAAGAAATTTTGTTTATGAACTTATAAATTTGTAAATATATGGTTCAAACAGCTCATCCCAGCAATATTTGATCATGTTTTAGGAACGAAAAATGAGCGTATTGAAAAATATTGTAGCATTGGATCTTATTGATCGCTCTTTTCAAATATACTTTGTTTGAAAGCTGGAATAGCTAATCGGGTTTTCATTATTTGTTTTCATAAACAGTGAAAAATGTCCTGAGAAACTGATTTCATTTCAAAAATTTCATATTTTTGAGATAATTTGAATCCGGTTCGACAAGTCATGATGAGTCTTGAGTCATGATTTTTAAACGAAAAGGCATGTATTGCAAATCTTTGCATTTTTTACAAAATTGACCATAGATCAGGAACTAAAGAAAAGTACATCCTAAAAGTGACCAGAATTGAAGTTTATAAAGTTTCTTTTTTAAAAAATATTTTATTGAAAAATTTCCGCGAGTTCGGGCATAGATTTTCCAGCTTTTCTTTATGAATTTCCCCAACGGTGGAAAATTTTGTGGAAAACTTTTTCCAGTTCATATTTTTTTTTTTTGGATTTCTGAGAAAATTTGCTTAAATTTTCATATTAAAACTTTGTTTCTACAATGTTTCGTTCTTGAGTTATGATTTTTCAAAGAAAAGTCTTATATGGCACATCTGGACATTTTTCACAAATTGGCCATAACTCAAAAACGAAACAAAAGTGCATTCCAAAAATTTCAGTGATTAAAGCTTATAAAATTACCTTCTCGAAAATATTTTTTTGAAATTTTTCCACTAGTTCGGGCATAGTTTTTCCGGCTTTTCTTTACGAATTTTCCCAACGGTGGAAAATTTTGTGGAAATTTTTTTCCAGTTTATATTTTTTTTTTTGAGAAAATTTGCTTAAATTTTCATATAAAAACTTTGTTTCTACGATGCTTCGTTCTTGAGTTATGATTTTTCAAAGTAAGTAGTGTCAAGGGAAAACAAAAAATTTCCACCTGAGTTTTCCGGAAAAATAGGCGACCCTGAATTTTTCTCAATTTTTTTATGCATATATCCATGAGCCCTGCCTGTGGAAAAAGTTTCATGAAAATGAGACCCTTCGGCCCAAACCCGTACGGTAATAAAAAAAAATCCCCAGCTGCCATTTGAATTTTCGAATAATCGTTATCGTTGGAATAAAAAAAATCCAAACCACGAGAGTTTTCTCTAATCGATGTATCTTTGAATTTGTGTATCGAAATCCTTAAATAATCTTATTTTTTTTTTCAAATTTCTTCAGAATTTAGCAATTTGTCCTACCGATATCTCAAACCAATGCCTTTTAAAATCCCAGAACTGTCATCGAAATTCGAAAATCAAACAAAATTCATAGGTTTAATTTCCGAAATCCGCAGGTTTCTTAATGAAATCCCAGGATTCTTCTAAAAATGAATATTTTTTTAGAAATTATAGTAGTATCTCCGAATTATTGAACACCCTGAATAAATGCTACTGAAATCGTGGAATTTCCTACCTAAACTTAAAAATTTCCGATATCAAAAATTGAAATCACATTGACAACCCAGAACCTCTCCATAATTTTAGGACTCCAATTGAAATAGCAGGATTCTCTTTGAAATCCTAGTAATCCTTCCTGCTCATGGATGCTGATCAGAATCATAAATCATAAATCACAAAACTAATATTTTCGCTTTTGAAATCAAAGAATTCGTATTGAAATCTCAGGACTCTTTTCAAATTCTAAAACATTCGTTAGAAATTATAGCAGTCCCACCGAAATTATTGAAAAACCTACCCAAAAAGCCGAACTTTTCGTGTAGTTCAACTGAATTCTTAAAATTCTTATTAGAATCCCAGAATTCCCATATATATCTCAAAACTTCCAAAGATTTCCACTGGCAGTAAATAAGGTAATCCAAAAGTTCCACCATAAATGGCAAGAAATTATACCTAAATTCCCGGAGATATCCTACTAAAATCGTGATTTTTGAAATTGAAACCTGAAAATTTCCGTCAAAATACCAACATTTCAGGACTTAAAAGATGTTTTTTCCCAATAATTGCATTATTCCTTCCTAATTTCAAGACCAAATTCTCTCCTGAATCACAAGATTCTCTCCAATGTTTCAGAATAATCTTTGGAATTCCTGAATTCCCACGGAAATTCCAGAATTCTGACCGGAATCTAAGAATTCTGTAAAATTCCAACAATCTCCCCTAATTCTCAGAACTGTTTCCATAAAACCAGAACTCTCATTTCTACTGAAATCCCAGCACTCCCATCTAAATTTCAGAATTCTTAGATGAATCCAAGGGTTCTAACTGACTGCCTAGATCTCGCGCCAGAGATTCTGTTCACCCACTGCAATCCAGTATTCTCAACAAAAATTTCTAACATCTGCCATAAAACTAGCACGCTTTCTTTAGTTTCCAATAAATTTCGGAATTCTCACTAGAAACCCAGAGCTTCCATTGAAAATCAAGAATTCATATAGGAATCCTGAGAGCTTCTAAAGGATTCGCAGAAATCTCTCAAGAATCCTGACAAAATCTCAAAACTCCCACCCATTGAAATTTCAGATCACTGTCAGCATTCATGACTACCACCAGAATTACAGAATTCCAATTGGAATCCCTGGAAATTTCTTCCGGAATCGTACATTGTCGTCAGTATATCTTAGGGTTCATCGAATTACTGAAATTTCCATAGGCATTTCAAAAATTCCTACTGGAATTCAAGGAACTCTATAAATCTTCGGCATCCTGGCCTAAATCTAAGAATACCAACAATTTCAACTGAAATCTCTCAACTCAGAAGTTTTGGAACTTAGAACTCCCATTGCAATCTCAAAATTCGAACCGGAGTCTTAGAGCTCCCTCTTGGAAGCTTCTACCGAATTCTTGGTAATCTCTTCAAAATCAGAGGATTCCCACCCAATTGAAATCACAGATTCCCCAACGGATGTGAACTTCCTATTGATTAGCGCACTTCCAAAAGCAGACTTACGAAGCAGCTGTTGAATGCTTTTTGGATAAATGAACTCAGATAGTTTATGACCAATATAAAGCCATCTATAAAAGCTTCTTTAAAAAAAAATCCGTATCACTGCTGCCCAGATCAGTTTCAAGAGGACCGTAATTTCGGGTGAAATTGGTCATCTTTCACGGTTTTTCTAGTCTGTTTTCTATAATTTTAAACAATGCCAAACAACTAAATGCAGGAAAACAAGTACGAAGGTGAGCCTCATCGATTCAATGTACCGAATTTTCTAACAAATGTAATTTTAGTGGTTAACAAATATCTCTAAATAAATAATCAGGGTATCTAATTTCGGGGTGAAATTGATCACTTGACAATGCCATTATTGATAGCTTTCAAAACAACTCTACATGATAATTTGAGCTCCTGAATACGAATATGCTTGTCAAATTCTTAACAACGCAATGTTTATATAAATAACGTATAGTTCATTTTCAAGAATACGCGGAAAACTCCTAAATGTATGCAATTTCCTAAGGAATTCAATGATATCTAATAGAAATATAATTATTTTAACCATATGAGCTAATTGGTACAAGTTTTGGTGATGAAATCTGGTTTGGGGATATATCTCAAGTATCCTCACAAACTTTCAGGTTTATACCAATGTTAAATCATTGCTTAGAAATAGAAGTTCATAGTTGGTTGCCAATACTGCACCGTGCATGATTTGAAATTTTTACATTATTTCCGTAGTAATAAACATTCTTTAACGCAAAAACTTCACAACACACAGTTCGACAATAGTTTACGACAAACAACGTTCATTCACTGCAGCTTACATTGATATTTGTGCTCCTTACGAATAAAAAAATCGTGTGATACGATGATCAATTTCAACCATTCTGACCATTTACACCCGATTTTTTACGGGACCAGACGGTCATTGTAAGCTTGGAATAATCCTTGTATCGTTGTGATATATGTGGTAAGATATAAACTGTTTTAAAAATCCCCTTTTTGCGGTGATAAGATATTTCTATAGTTTTTTGCATAGAAAATCATACTAATTTCTAGCTAAACACGAGGGGGATGGGTTAGGGGGATGCGTCAACTTCCAGCGTTACCAAAAAAGATTTATAAGGGTTTGCTGTTGAATGCCTGGCTACAGAATTCGATTGGATTCGTATATGACTGAGATACAGCCAATTTCACATGAACACTCCTATATGAATCCGGATTCACCGGTGTCCCTCTTCCGGTAGGACCATAATGGTTCAGAATGCCTACTTTGGGCTAAGTTCATCATTTTGACCAGTGAATCAAATTTTCAATCAAAGGATACGAAAAACAACAAACAAAGCAAGCTCGCTCACAACCCGTTTATCCATCACTTTTGCGGATTGGGATACATCAAAAGCAAAATTGTGATGAAAATCAAGGGCACAACATTGTTGCAACCTTTTTCAAATTGCGATTAATCACTTATTTTTGAACACAAAACCAAATTTCTTGTATTTAGTTGCTGTTCGAAATGTGCTAAAGTTTTACCAACACAGAGAAAGTTCTCGAAAATTGCCAATGCGAAGTCCAGCAAAATCGCTGCGCACGTGGTCATCGATCTTGTTATATCTGTTTCAAGTGCCGATAAACGAATGCTGCTGAATAAAATTGTTTTTGCCAACAAGAAATAGGAGATCACAAATGTCTTGTGTTACGTGTTGGGTGACAATTTATTCACTGATTTTGACCAGTTTGGAGAACGAAAATTTGCATGGCATTTTTTGTGTTCATGATGCTCAGCAAAATTGGCTATAGAAAACAAATAAACAGTCCAAGGTTTTCGAGTCAAACAAAAGCGAGGGAGGGGGTATGGAGGGATGGATTACCCCAACTCCCTCCCAATGTAGGTACCACCAATCCCCTTTTCATAACTTTTTAAAGAATTGGATTCGGAATGAACTGAGATCGAGCATTTTTTGTGGAACTAAGGTTCGTCCTGCCACTTTACGGGCTAAGGAGCTATTGAGTAGGAGAACAAATCCAGTTACACCTACGATGCATGCAGTTATCGAGGTATCCATTGAAACCAACTTTTTACTATAGTTCTCTCGATATCGAGATACGGAAGGAAATCGAATAAGTGGTGTTGATTTTCCGATGACGGCCCAATTTATCAAAGGTATCTGTTCAGCTGAGAGTAAAAATTTAAATCTCGGTCCAGTCGAATGATCTTTTTTGTTCTAAGCATTTTTCTGACCTTCCATAGAACAGAAGATTTCCTTCCTCTCATACCTACAAACTTTTGCACATATCATAAGGGCAAACAGGATTAAAAATCTAGCACCAAATTTCGAACAATTTGTTTGGGATTACAAACAAAATCGATACAACTTTATTCTACGTTGCCCATAACGGAAATAATATTTGAGTCCCATTTTTCTAAATAATTTGAGTCCCCATGCTCCCAAACGAATGAATTTATGTTCACTTAGAGGACACTACAAATACGATTCAGTAGGACTAAATCAGCTAATCAGTTCGCCTATTATGGTGGTAAAACTCCATCGAAGTTACGGACGCCAATCGCGTATTATCCTCGATTTTACTATAGTAAAATCGAGGATAATATCGCGATTGGCGTATTTAACTTCGATGGAGCTTACCACTATTACTAGTTCTGATCCTAACTTCAAAAACCAAACTTAATAATCGTTTTAATAGCACTAATTGACTGCTAGCCCCACAAGTAGCAAAGCTCGACATCAAAGTATACAAAACATCTGATCAACAGGCTGCCGAACTTACCCACGACGCACGCCGACCTACGTAAACAATTCGGAAGTAACACTTCGTGCCCTATCGCACTTTCCCAAGTGCGGAGAGACACCTTCAACTTGATTGTTGGGTAATTCATAATTCAGAAAAGGCACGCCTGTTGATAGCCGCCGGGCAATTAAATCATCGGACGTCGTTGAATTCTACACCCCGAAAACACGATGTCAACGACTCACCACACATGGGACGTTGCGTAACGTAGATGTTTGCCCGTGTAATTGAGAAAGCTAGGGCGTCGTAAACTTTCGAGGGCTTGGGAAATTCAAATCATCATCGTTTTAATGGCTTTCCTCGTCCACATTTGCGATTTTCCCTGCGGTAATGACGCACATGCCGCTGGGAAACTGGATGCAGTGTCTCCTACCTTAGAAGACCCTTGCACAGGATTAACCAGACGTAATCATCATTCCAAATTCGCTATGTTGCACACTTCACAGCCAGAGGCGTGGGCATAGTTTTCTTCGTGTTTGACGTTTCACGTTACCACCATCTACAAGAGTTTTTGCTCAAAACAATATTTCGTGAAACAAGCTCACCAGTGATTATGGTGTGAGCTGGGCGATGAATATCAAAGAAATTTGTTCTAAGTGTTTCGTCCGTTTGTCTGTCCCTTTTGCTGACGTTCCGGAACAGTAGTCCACGTGGTGGCGGCGGCCCTCGAATCGCGTAACATCCGCGTCTATTTGCATTTCACCGTGTGCTTCTCTCTGGATCTGCGTCCAAACAAAAGTCTTCCAAATGGCACCAACCAGTTCGATTTGACGTAGGGCAAATCGGGAATATACCTACGTTGATAGTGGAACCAGTCAAGCATCAAGAAACGAACAAAGAAAGCCACCAGTCAAACAGAGCTCAGTCTAGACCAGTGGTTTCCAACGTTTTTCTGAGCTGATGACATCCTTTGAGATTTTTACTGTCTTACGGCCCCTAGAAAAATCCACTTTCATAATCCCACTAGAAAATATGTAGATGAGGAAGATTTGTCTGAATTTTAACCACAGACAAACGCAGACCAACAAGGCTGGCCTGAAAATGTGTTTGAAGATGAAAAAAGCTTGTTCATAAGAACAAAGTTTTTGATTTTCTATTAATACGGGGATAGAGACATTTTACATATTTGTTACATTTGTGATTTTCGAAAGTTAAATTCTTATCTAGCATGAGCCCAAGATACTTAACTTCATCTGTCCAATTTATTGGAACCCCTCTCTTTCGTGACAACAAGGTCTACTTGAAGATTTCAAATAAAAAGCTTTGTTTTATGTGGGAATATTATTAGTTTGAGTTTTGGAAGCATTAAGGAGAAATCTTCCATTTTTGCAAGTATGAACTTCGATCTCTGATAATTAACCTGAAGTGTACCAGCTGCGCTAAAAATAGATTATCAATACTACTACACTCTTAACCAATTGGGAACCACTGGTCTAGTGAAAGTGAAAAAATTCTCGCGGCCGGTGGGTGGCACAAGGCAGTTTTTCCGTCCGACCGACCGTAACTCTACTGTAGTTAGCATGTGATAATGCTCCGCGATGGACCCGACTCTCTCGGGTATGCAAATTGCTACAATGTTTGACATGGAAAACAATAACGGTGCATTTGGTGCGCTATAGCACAGGGAAATCGTACCCGGCGGAAAATGTGTAAAATGCAGGTACTACTGGTAGCAAATGAATGTATTTGCTGAATCGGTGAGTGATTGGTGATTGAAACGCTAGCATGTGCAACGAATAGGAGTTTGTTCAGTTGCAGTTTTGGTCAATGAAGCAACAATGTCTTTTAACGGTTGAGAAGGCTCGCGGAATGACGGGAAGAAATTGCGGTGTGTATCATCGAGCTGTTGTTTGGAAATTTTTGGTTTCATCATTCTGGGAGCAATAACAGCAGTCCTCACGAGCATGCACAATTAATTGTTAAATAGGGTTTTAGACAAATGATCGATCGTCCAAAATGTCATAGATACTTTGGATGAGATTTAATATTTTCCTCACATGGTCGTTTTCATACAGTGGGAGCTTCTGAAGATACACATTTTATTGATTTTTGCCATGATATTGAACAAAGTAACCACTCTTTCCAAATAAAGTTAAGATATCAATTGGAAAATATTTATTTGATAAGAACATCTGTGACATTGTGATAATTGGGTTAAAAAATGAAGTCCAGAGTTATCTTTTACATGAACTACCTTGATACCTTGATGGCTACAGCGTAGCGTCCACGGCCATTGCCGGGCGTATCGTAGAGCTCCATCTTCGTCGGTCTTGGCGATACTTTTCCAGTTGCCCGAACGTTTAGGGTCGCCAGGGCCTCTTCCACTGCGTACAGCCAGCATATTCGTGGTCTTCCCCCGAAGCCGCCGACTTTCTACCTGGCTCCCTGCTTGAATATTATTTTCGCAATTCTTTCTTCCGACTTTCGCATTAAGTTGACCAGCTCACTGCAAGTGACTTGCCTCGAAAACACCGAAAGCTTTCCGGTCTGCCTCTTTCAACGTCCACGCTTCGTGCCCGTATAGAGCAACCGGAAGAATCAATGTTTTATACAGGGCGAATTTTGCTTCCGTTTGCAAGCTGTGGGACCTAAGCTGGTGACGTAGTCCATAAAAGGCCCTATTCGCAGCCGCAACACGTCTTTTCACTTCGCGGGAAACGTCGTTGTCACATGTCACAAGTGTTCCAAGGGAAAATCAAATTCGTTCAACAACTTCAAACACATCCCATCAAACATACCTCAGCACCTACACCACAGGCTTGGGCCTGACTCTATCTCTACCTGCAACCATGTACTTCGTTTTGGTAGAATTAATGGTCAGGCCTATCCTCGCTGTCTCCCTCTTCAGAGGCACGAAGGCTTCTTCCACTGACCTGCGATCGATTCCAATTAGGTCTATATCGTCCGCAAAGCCGAGGAGCATGTGCGACCTTGTGATAATAATGCCATTTCTCTGCACGCCAGATCTCCTAATAGCACCCTCGGAGTGCAATGTTTGAACAGTGAATTCGAAAGTGCGTCTCCCTGCTTCAACCCGTCTATTGTCACGAACGAGGTTGACACTTCGTTTGCGATCCGAACACTTGATTTCGAACCATCCAAGCGTTAGCACGTATCAGCCTAATTAGTTTCGCCGGAAAACCATGCTCAGACATTATCTGCCACAGCTCATTCCTTTTCACTGAGCCGTACCGTTTTGATTCATATTACGGACACTTAAGGCCTCAGTGAAAGAATAACTCACAAAAAAGCATATAAAATAAATCACTCCGTATGATTCCTCCTCGTTATCGAAACTTCAAGCCTTTTAACTTTCGAATGGTGAGTGAAGATTTTCAAATTCCGAAACATGAATAATTTTAAATAAATAGAAACGTGTGAGCTTTACATGATTCTTATTCCGGACGCTTCCTTACTTTTGCCTCATATTTCGGACACTTCGATTCGAATTCCGGACAGGTCAAACAAATCATAAAGAGAAAAGTCAAATCATCAAATGAAATCGTTTAAACCACTAGAGAGACGCCTAAGGAAGTTGAGTAGTATAAATTTTCATAGATATCTATAGAAAATGCTTGTTAAAACGAGCCTTGAAAATGAGAACTTTTGAACGGCGAAAATTGAAACATTTTGTATGAAATTATGGTGAGTCTGCATGTTGTACTCCTGGAATTTATCTATGATCACTCGCAAGCTAAACATTTGGTCCGTTGTTGAACGGCCCTCACGAAAACCAGCTTGGTATTTGCCGACGAATGACTCCTCAAGCGGTCTCAGTCTGTTTAAACAGGATGCGCGGCAGAGTTTTGTACGCTGAATTCAGCAGGATAATTCCTCTGTAATTGGCACACTCCCGTCTGTGCCCTTTCTTGTATATAGGGCGGATGAGGCCATCCAACCAGCCGGTGGGCAATTCTTCGTTCTCCCATACCTTCAGAAGTACTCGGTGGATCGACTGGTAAAGCTGCTCACTTCCGTGCTTGAGAAGCTCATCCTTCCCAGCAGCCTTACAGTTCTTCAGCTCACTGATAGCCTTTTTAACCTCTCCTATGGTCGGTGGGTCCACAGCTTGATCAACATAATCTATGTTCATCATGTTCCTCGCTACATTTCCATTTTGACCGTTCAACAATTGCTGAAAGTGCTCCTTCCACCTGGCAGCCACCACCGTTTTATCGGTCAGCAAATTCACTTCTCGATCATTGCACATGGCGGGCACTGGTACGGTATTGTGCCGCGCACTATTGACCGTTGCATAGAATCTCCGCATATCATTCCGGTTCATGCTTTCTTGAGCTTCAGATACCACACTTTCTTCGTGCTGCCTTTCTTTCTGCAGTGGATTCGCTTTTTCTTCGGCTCTCGCTGCCCTGTACCGCTCTCTGTTCTGTCGGGTACCGGCCACAAGCATACGGCTTCTGGCGACATTCTTCTTGTCTGTCACTCTCTGGCACTCTTCATAGAACCAGTCGTTTAGAGGTTTCCATTGAAGTTTTTGCTGAGATATCTACAAATGTCTTCATATAAATCTCTACTTAAGTTTCCACTTAAGCCTTCACATAGGCCTTGATAAGTAGTCTCACACGAGGATCACCAGGAGTCTCCAAGGAAATCCAACTGCACACTGAATGAAAAACACTACAGTCTCCATTGGATGCTCTACATAAATCTGCATAGAAGTTTTTACAGAAGTGCTCACAGAAGTTGCTACAAAAGCCTCAACGGGAGTTTCTGCAGAAATCTTAACAGAAGTCTCCAAGTAAATAAAAGTTTCCACAAAATTATTATTCCTCAAAGTTTCTTCCAAACACCATTGCTGATCTTAGGGTACGTAATAAACCATACTGAATGGGTGTTGAGCCCAGAATAGCTGCGCGATTACCATTTATTCAGCAAGACCAAGCTGAGGTCGTAGGTTCGATTCCTTCGACCAAAGATCTTTTCGTAATGGAAATTTTCTCGAAATCTCAGGGCATAGATTATTTTGGTAACTGTCAGACTATATACACAAAAAATAGTCAGTTGGCTAAGAAAGCTCTTAGTTAATAATTGTGGAAGTGCTCATAGGAACACTAAGCAAAGGAGCAGGCTCTGACCCCGTTGGAATGTAATGCCAGAAAGAAGGAAGAGTTTCGTATTTGAGATGTGGCAGCATTGCAATAATTTTTGAAAAAATAAATGAGAGTAGGTATGGTTTTCATTGTTACAGTATGGCCCATAAAAAATGCGAAAATCGTCATATCATGTTTTATGATAGTTTTTACATAGAAAATGTGAATGAAACTAAATATTATTCATAATTTGTATTGTTCAATCTATTTAGACTCAGTTTTTCGCTTTGGATATGATTTTATCTGTTACTTTCACCTAACCAAAAAGGAATTGGAAGCATACCTTCAAATTTTATCATGCGGACGTCGAGTTCAATATCTGTGTGATGAAAGCTTCTAAAACATCAACGATGGCAAGGGATTCTTCACAGACTTTGTCTCTAGCATACGCCCATATCAAATGATAGAATTGACTTATACCTGGGTAATTGGAAACTTAAACATATTTTCGAAATACGGCTCATTTTGGAGAGCTTTGATTGAACCTTCGTATAAGTTTAATAAGTGGCTCCATCTTGCTCAAAACCTTTGAGCTAGTATTGATATAAGTTGTCTCTAACCGAAGGAACAAACTCCATTCTCAAAAATCTGTTATAGGCCTCCGTATTTATTTTTTATTCAACCTTAACAAAAAATAAAGGCATATCAAACTATAAGATGAAAATGCCCTTAAAACTATGAACCTACCAAATTTTCTATTGTGACCAGAGCTGCCAGATGATTTGATAGAAAATCTGTATCCACGAGGTTAAAAATCTGTGTCCCATACAAAAAAATCTGTGTCCATACAAAAATTGTTTAAAGAAAATCTGTGTTCCATACAAATAGAATCTGTGTCAGAATAAAATATCTGTGTAATACAGAGAAATCTGTACATTTGGCAGCCCTGATTGTGACCATAAAAAACACGTTCTCTAAGAACTCCTCCATCCTCTGATACCAAACAACCTAAAATTTTCAACAAAAAAGTGTAATTTTTGAAGGTGGAAAGTTTATCACCAGAGTATACGACAATCAGACGCTGTTTCTAGCTTTGGGCGGACAAAACCTTTGAACTTATTTGCTTTATTACATTATTTAGGACAGTAAGAAAAATATGACAAAAATTGTCTTGGATAGCGAAGTTGTGCCAGAATATACTACAATAATCAGAAATTACATTCACTATCAAAAACAATGAAAAAACGCTTGTGGATGCTATATTCACGTTCAAACAATTTTCGCATTTTTTATGGGCCATACTGTACATCACTCTTTGTTATGCTCAAATATAGTTTATAACGGTGAATGAACAACTATTCAGCAAAATCAAGCTGAGTTAAGGAGCGAGCTCTGTCCCAGTCGGAATGTAACGCCAAAACGAATAGTTGAAGAAAATGTGTTATCATATCTCATGATCAAACGATGGTCACGCTCTGCGCAAAATGCTGTAAGTTGTGAGATTTTTACAACATGGATTCCTTCCTTTCTCCTAAAAGATCCACGTGGTTTATTTTTAGCCTTAGTGTGCTTGTAAGGGGCCTTCTGTAGACGAGTGGTTAGAGTCCGCGGCTACAAAGGAAATTCTGAACGTGTCTGGGTTCGATTTCCGGTCGGTCAAGGATCTTTTCGTAATGGAAATTTCCTTGACTTCCCTGGGCAAACAGTATCATCGTACTTGCCATGCCACACGATATGCGAAAGCGAAAATGACAATTTTGGTAAAAAAAAGCTTTCAGTTAATAACTGTGGAAGTGCTTATTGAACACTAAGCTGAGAAGCAGGCTGAGAACTAATGCCAAGAAGAAGAAGAAGATCCATAGTTAAGTAAAATCCAGGAATCCGGCAGTAAGGACACTATATCTCACATGTCAAACACTGCAAGCCTAAAGAATGCCATTTGATGGATAACTATAAACGATATGAATTAAGCTTGTTGAACATTCATCGCGGTCAAAGGAAACAAAAATCCAAAATCGATAACTGCTTACTCACATGCAAATATGCAAGTGTACTGGACACTTTGAAAGCAAGCACCCTCTATCGAAAACATGTGAATCGTGTTTTCCATAGTCCTAATCCTATTAAAGTTTTCTGCTTCGGAGTTTGTTCTGCACCACAGTTGTCCCTCTTTTATTTTTCAAGTTCTCAAAGCAACTGTACTGTTGGCATATGTGCCAATATTACAAGGTTCAACTGTAACTACTGCTCGATGAGAATTTGGCTAGACTTCCTCAGTATTGACGGACTGAATAGCACCAGTTGACTGTTCGGTTCCACCCGGGCTGGAACCTTCGCGGTCATTCCGTGATAACTTGTGAAAGTCTCTGTGCAAATCAATCCGCTATCGCGAGAATCTAATTCGTATTCTTCGTATTTTTTTCTGACTGTTTCCTACGGCAGGAATATGGCCTATAATGGACTGTCGCAGCATGTGGATTTCCTGAGACTGTCCAATCCGACCGAACGGTTCGAGCTGCTGGATCTGATCGGCGAGGGAACGTACGGCGAGGTCTACAGTGCCAAGGACAAACACACCGGCCGCAAGTATGCCGTTAAGGTAAGTGAGATATTTTCGATAATTTGATACAAATCCTTAAGGTATGAGATCTTTCTAGAAACTGAACCGCTTGTGTTGTTTTCAAGTCACGTGCAGAGTTGTATTCGCCTAAGCAGGAACCTTTGTTTGCACTTATAATGTTTCTATCAGGCTGTTGGCCCATACGTTTTTCGTAGGAGTTGGATTAACATTAGATCAGTGCTACCCAATCTCCCAATTCAAAATCTGCGGCCCTTTTAAAGTTCTACAAGCACTTCACAGATTATGGAAATTAAAAATCTTGAAATAAGAACTTATAAAACCTACCCAGTGAACCACGTATCGTATAAGAATGTGTATCCAAAATCACATATTCGTCCGTCAAAAATCACAATTGCACAACATGCCTGATTAAACGCTATCAATGTAAACACAAGTTGTATATAAATCCCCAATACGATTCATAAACGACAATCTGTGTTGACAACAAAACATGTCGTAAATAGTGCAACATAGAATCACGTTTAGTTGTATAAACTGACAGATCATATATCAATCCAGAAAGCATCGTATGAAATCGCAACTTAGCAAAAATTTCCACCATAACTTGGTTCTGCTTTGTTGTTGTTGTTTGAGAGGGACTTTAACCCGAAGGTCATTCGTCCCTAACTTGGTTCTGCTGACGATGGGCCTCCAAGAACAACACAGTATGTGTCGCTGTACATGAAACATGTATTAATATTGGCAAATAATGACAGGTCTATCATGAAACCCTTGGTGGTATAGTGGTAAGGTATCCGATTCCTAATCCAAAGGTCCTGCGTTCGAGGCTTGCTGGAAACTTTTATTTTTATTTTCATCCAAGTTTGTTGGCATCGTATATCTGATCGCAGAAAGTCTGAAAAAGTCGTGCCAAGTACGTATATAGCCTCCACTTTGGTATGTATATAGCCTTTTCGTGCATTCTATACGATTGAATTGGTTCATATAGAATGATGTATAACAAAAGTTATACCAACCAAAATGTTGACTGGGTAGATATTAGTCCAATTTTATAAAATTACAATTATTGAATTCAGCTCATAATAAGGAACATTATAAAAAAAATTTCAATCTATTTCCAAGCATCTTAAAAAAAGTTTACCATTGGTCTAAGGGATAGTACACAAATTATGTTACGATGAATTCTAACATTTTCGACCCCCTCCCTCTTCTTGTCACGCTTTTTGTATGAGACATCTGAAAATTTTGTAGGGCTTATCACCCCCATTCTGAAGTGTTCATGACTCCTTATAAGGCATTCAAAGAATCTGTCAATAAATCAGTTTTGAAAACCAAGAATAACCTGGTGGTATTACCAAAAAGTGTCAAAATTGGGTACACATCTTATCGGTAGTGAATGCATGAGTGGGACACCTGATATATTACATGTATATGATACATGAGTGGGAAATGATATATTAATAAATGCATATCTATGGATTCGGGAGAATCGGTAGAAAGATTTTGTCGTGGGCAGAACGATAGCTAGGTGAAATTTCACGAGAAATGATTTTGTGATTCTTTGCAAAGGGTGTCATCCTATTTAATTTTTAAATTTTTGTTTCACTATTTCAAATAAAATTGATAGGAGTGATGTTCAAAAGAACGTTTATAATTGAAATGATGATAATATGTTAGTTTCTAAACTGTAAATATAACTTTTTATGTGGCGAAATATGCTCACATGAAATGTATTTGAGATAAGAGTAAAAATTCTGGAAAGATTTTTATAGTATAGAATTTTTTGTCTTTTGAAGAACAATATAAATGAATTTTTAATTTATTAATATTGTGAAAATAAAATATGATCCGTTTATTTCATTATTACTTGTGCGTCACCCATGTGAACAAATCAAAATCAGTTTAACTGTAATCCTTGCGGACAACGGAAGTAATAATACATAAATAATTTACATTATTCAAAATAAGGAAAAATTGCTCTTTTATATTTGTTGCATAGACTGTACGAAAGACTTATAGTATAAGAATGAAAAATGTTTTTTCCTGATCAATTCTATTCCATCGGAGTAATAATATAATATGCGTTTAAATATCTCAACACTGTGAAAATAGGGTAAAACGACTTTTAATCATGCGTATCTGTACAAAAACAAAATGCGTGTCAAGAATTTGCACCGAACTATTGGTTTTCCCGTTAACTAAATATAAACTTATGCGACATAGAAAACTATGTCCTTTTTTCATATTTTTTCGGGAACATCGAATGTACACAACAAAACTATCGATTTCCATCAAGTTTGCCTTGATTGTTGTAGTATCCGTTAATCATATTAATTTGCTTTCGACCGACTCCAACATCGGCCGAATAGTTTATAAACAAAACACCGGATTCTAACCGGCACATCTGTTCGCCGTAATAATCTTCACATAACTGCAGTAGCTGCTAGTATTTAACTGCTTACAAATAATAGCTTTCAAGTGCATTGATTATTTCCCAGCCCCTCCACAAAAAACCCGTCCAGCCACCAGAAGACGCCTCACGGAGGACCGTGCTTTAGGGAGCACGTCCATCCTCCGTCAGTATCAGATGGTGACTGAGACAAACTGACCCTCTTCGCAGGCAGCTAGCCTCACTAACAGCAGAGCTCTCTTCCTACCTGCTCGGTGTGAGAGTAAAAGAGTAGGAGAGAGTGAAACTAGATGTAAATATAGATAAGTTGAAAATAGATCTGTATCGATAAAGAAGCTACAAGATCAACTGAGTCCGGCACAATAGTGGCCACAAGCACGGAGTGCCTTAAAAAAAAAAAAAGTGCATTGATTACCTGTAATTTTGCGAATAATGACTTTTCCGCTTTAAGCCTTAAAATAATTTAGTCCTTCGCTATGTAGCATCGTAAAATGTTCTGAAAAATGGTGAAGTTTTGTGTACCAAGAGAAAATCGATCACTGTAGATACGCCTGTATGATACTCAAGGCAAGAATTTGTTCTGGACTTGGGTTGACGGCTTTCCAATTTTACTCCCATTTGACAGCCGCCCTCCACCCTTGGCATCATTCCGTTTGGCCTGTTAGGCTGTTAGTCATACACTCTGAATTAAATATTCCAAATATGAAGATATCGCTGGCATTACTCCAACACTCTAAAAAATAAGCACGCAAAGTGATTTTTTGACTTTTTTTATATTTACATAATTTGAAAAGTTCAAGGAATAGCTTTACGCTATCATCAACAAAGTTGTAGACTTACACAATATGAACAAGTTTGTTGAAGACAGTTTATGTGCTTTCCTATTTGGTTTAGAATTTTTCGTCAAAAAATTAACTTTAGTCATACCGTTACTACTTTTGAACTTGATTGAAAAAAATTGTCAAAAAATACGTTTAAATTCAAGTTATGGCTGACGTGTTGTGAAAATTTCATTCTAATCGGTCCACAAATAACTAATAAGATCAAAGCCTCCAAAGTATACCAGCATCTCTGCTGAGAATAGGGTAAAATCTTTAAATGGTCTATACCGTACGAAAAAATAACGTGCCGTGAAATAACAACTCATTATGCTTTTGCTGTTAACTGATCGATTCTATATGATTGTAAACCTGAGATATTGATTTATTAATGTTTTTTTCTATTATAAATTGGGTAAAGTGATATTAAATTGATTAAAACTGTACAAAAAATCACGTGGCGTGAATATGCACCTCTCTACCGTTTTGCTTATGAAAAAACCTCTTTTGCTGTAAAAAGATCGATTCTATCCCAGCGAAGTCCAGAAATATTGATTTACATTTGCATTGAAAATAGGGTAAATGACATGTAGTTAGTCAAAAAATTGAAACATCACGTGCCGTAAACACTCAAACAATAGTAAAGTTGTTTGCCCATGAAAAAAATATTTCTTATGCGGTAGAAATATCGATTCTATCTCAGCATCCAGAGGTATTGAATTTCAAGACATTTTCTTGCAAAAAGGTCCATTGTGCATTGGCTGCTGAATAATAGCTTATTAAGTTGAATCATGAAGAATTGAGAACGATTTGTTCAACTCGTATTCAGAATAATATATTTATTAGGTTACTGAAAATTTTGATGCGAACTTTGGAATTACGATGGTAATCTTTGAAATTTTTGTAAACATCTTTCGGGCTTCGTTCATAATATTTGGTATTCGAATGGAATCTTTGAGATTGTGTAATGAACCATTTTAATGAAGGTAAATTTTTTCGGGGCTACGATGACCATTTTTGGGATACAAAGAAGAGTTTTTGGAATTTCGGTGGTAATCCTATGGTTTCAGGACGAATGCACACTGAATTCTAACGATTACAACTGGAGTCACCAAAATTCCCATACAAATCTCAACGCTCCACCTTAGACTTCGAGATTCTCCCCAGGTTGTCAGAATGCTGATTATTTAGAGTTTCGAATCCCGGGAAGGTTTTCCTGGGAAACGAGATTCCCGTTTCCCGGGTAATAATTTCGTAATTCCCAAGATTCTCGTGTTTCCGGGATTCCCATATTTCTCTGGATGTTCTTTTTCATTAAAGAATTGGCCATCTATATTCAATAAAAACTATCACACAATTTACTTTTCATGTCATAATAACCAATGTCCTTCCTAGATCACTGTTCGATAGCAAGGGTGAAAATAATAGGAATAATAGGGTTTGGAAATAATAGGAATAATCACTATGTTTCAATCTTTATTTGTTGTTTTTCGTAATCAAATAGTTATTAAAAAAATGCATATATTTTCGACAATTCCAAAAAATAGTATGCAATAAAAATTTTTCGATAGATCTTTTTCCTAAATTAATTATCCTTATAAAGTACTCCATTAATTCTCAATCAGAATTTCAATGTAAGACTCTATTTGGTTTTCATTATAGTACTTGATGTAATTGGTTCAATCAAAACAAAGTCAAGAGATTTTTTGAAGTAACGTAAATAAGAAGCTTAGAACAAAGAAAAACAACCAGACCAATTTACAGATATAATAAATGCGAATAACTTCTGAAAAAATTTATACTATTTTATTCTTTTCCACGTTTTTGAGAATTACCCAAGCAGAAGAGTATCAATGTAGAAAAACTAAGGATCAGTAAAGTTTATAATTTACAAAGTTTATAATTTACAAATGTGAAGTCAAACCGAGCGAATGATCTTCGTCATTTTGTTCGTGAGTTTCACAGCCCAGTTGAGCATGAGCAGGTTGAAAGGAATCTGACAATGCTTTGGTAAGCGTTTTGACATTACTTGTTGCGTTGCCGAGAAGAGTACTATAAAAACAAACAAAAGCCAATGCATATTCTATCCAGCGGGTGTTAAAATAGGCAGGGTTGGACTGATCATTAGGACGCGGCTTCAATTTCGAAAGTTCTCAAAACCAAAAAGTTGTGTGCTCTTTTGATTCAAAACCCCAGAAAAAGAGAAACCTCAAAGTTTGAACTAAAAATGTCAAGACATAGAGGTGGCGCAAGCATCTTGAATGTGAATTTTCAAGGTACAAAAAATGAACTTTAGTGCACTATTTTTTACTGTTCGGAACATAAACCAATGTGAGTGACGAGCACTTGTTCGGCGTACAATGCGATTATTGAATTATTTCGTGAATCCGGTTAGGCGTGATTATATCATGGATCGCATCACCAAACATTGGTGACTCCCAGATCTCTACCTTATCCCACTAACCCAATACCCTTTCCATGACAACCGTGGAGATGCAGAGGGGATATTGGTCTCTAGTAACAACAGTAATCACACTAACATTCCTTTCCTTCCCCTGATGACCGTAAGGACGTGGCCGGTGCCGTTATTGACTTTTAAATTTTGAGCTCTTGATTTATGCACATTGAGAAAGGTAAGCTAATCCCAAGCCCCATTCATTATATCTCTGTGCAACTTCGATTGTTCTGGTTAATCGTGGAGTAGCAACTACGAATTGTACGGTCATCTATGCTTATGCTTCGAAAAGTGTGGTGGGTACACTATTCGCAGGTGCGCCCCTTTATCAGTCAAAATCGGATCCCTTGATAAAGTCAAGAATTGACTCCGATATTATCCATGCATCAGCATCCTAGTCCTTGCTTTTTCAAACTAGAAAACTAAATAATTAAAAGATTAGAGAACAAATTGTTCATATCTAATCATTTTCCTTGTCTCAAGATCATTCTCGGCAACTGGAAAACCGAGATTTGACACTTTTAACAAGGCTTAAAATGTAACAAGGACTAAAAGTGTTCCTTTGATTACTATAACATCCTGTCCTCTTCGTTTGAAGCAGTCTGGACTAGGGGACGCTGGGAGATGTTTACCCCATAACGCACCACGAAAAGGTGATCTACCCGCGTTATGGGTATTAGTGCACTATAGTGAAGTCACCATAACATCGTTATCTTTTAATCAATCCTGAAGCTTTCACCAACATTATCTTCAAAATTAAATTTACAAAAACTGTGCAGAACATCTAATTTGACTAACATCAGAACTTGTCTTAGTCAAAAAAAAGTTTTCTCCAAATTTTTGCTCATTTTACTGGAAAAATCATCTCTGCTTGATCAAAACTTCATAAATACTCAACCGATTCCTAATCTTCTAACATGCTTTTAAAACTAAAATAGTTATTTTCGAAGATTGTAAACATCACATCTCACTAAAAATGGTTTTGGCCATGTTATTTAACAAAAACTGCACAAAAAAATGCTACTTTTTGTGGAGCAGTCGACTGTATATTTTAATTGTGGAATTTACGGCTAAGCAGTCTTGGAATGATTAAAACGAGTTTTGTTTCAACCCAACGTTTCGACACGGGGATTGTGTCTTCCTCAGGGACAAAAAACGACAAATTAATCTCCCCTGAGGAAGACACAATCCCCGTGTCGAAACGTTGGGTTGAAACAAAACTCGTTTTAATCATTCCAAGACTGCTTAGCCGTAAATTCCACAAAAAATGCTACATTGATTGAAAAAAAGAAAAAGCTTTGGTGACTTCTTTGACGGTTATATTTTATAACTTGAAAATTCATTTCAAAGACGCTTGTACCACCTCTCAATATTACTATTTTTAGCTCAAACTTTAATGGTTTTCTTTTTGAGTGATTTGACTTCAGAAGAGCACAAGAAATTTTTGGTTTTCAGAACTTTCAAAATATATGCCGCACCCTTCTGATCATGTTGTCTGTGTCATGTTGTGTCTAGCTGCGAATATTGAAAAAGAAAACATGCTAATTGGCTTCAAACATTACTACAACAGGCATGTCTCAAAAATCTCACGAAAAAAAACCATCTGATATTCCCTTAACCTTAACGAAATTATGAAAATAACTTTCTCTTGGATCCCTAAAGATCCGTGGACCACCTATTGGGAAACGCTAAAATAGACACTGGCTCGTGTATGTGTTAGATATTGATTTACATGAATGCAACTAAGTTGCGCATTGATTCAGCATTTTGTAACAAATTACAGAAAGCATTTGTGTTGGGCAACCACCTACTCGTCCAACCCTCATTTCGATGTCACTAGAGTGTCCATTTCCCGGCCATTTTGCTCGTCCCGGGATTCGGGACAAAAATCTATGCTTGTCCCGGGAAATCCCGGGATCCCGGGATTTATCAAATTTTCAATAAAGGTAGCATTTCGGTTGAAACGGATGTACAAATTTATTATAACATTTTTTTTTCAATGACATAGACAGATAATGTAATTTTTCAAAATAATATAAAATTATAGCAAATCACTTTTTAGATAAGACATTCTTATTCTGATGAAATAATCTAACAAAAATCATAACTTAGCTTGACTAATTACGGGTTTGCTATGGATTTTTTCAAATTCTCTATAAAACTTATGAATGGAAGTATGATAAAAACTTAAGTCAACATTTTAAAGCAATTTGCTTCAAACACTTGAAAAGTCATAAAAACTTTAGAACAAAAGAAACGATTAAAGATCATCGAAGGTATTGTAGATCATGCTAAAGGTTAATTACTGAAAATTATTGACTGAAATTTACTGCCGTGAATCGCAAGACAGTCTGCATTTTGGTCAAAATTGAGTTGATATCAGTTTTCATTATATCTTCTAATGATCTTTCAGCTGCACTAACGAGAAATCACTTTTTATTCAGTAAAATTAGGAAAAACGCCAAGTCGAATTGTCCCATAATGAAAAGTAAACGCATGTCAGTCCCACTGCAGATTTTCGCATCGTGTAATGCAAAAATGAATTATTACCATCTTTAAATTTTTCTTGGAAAGGTAACGGAGTAAAAACCAAATTATGAAAGTTTCATTGAAATCGAAACATGTTCCAATCTCCTGAATTTTTTTGAATATTTGTATGAAAACGAGGTTGAAAACTTCTCAGTCAATTTTCTCAATGCCTACTTTTTACAGATGGTACTGACTTTTGATTTGCAGCAGTTTAGGTGTACTTTCAATTTTTTTTATCTCAGCATAGGCTTATACAAACGACTTATGTTGAAAAAAAGCATTAAAACTTTCCAACTAGACAAATAAAAGTATGTGTTTCTTACTTGGTAAATTGATCTTTTCATGAAAATAATATCTCATTTATTATTTTTTCATTATGCTTTACTACTTTATAAAATAAGAATAATAGTGATGAAAAATGTCATTTTTTTCATTAAAATTTAGTGGTTTTCATCAAATTCTACGTACATTTCGGGAATCCCGGGATTCCCGGGATGTCAGACATAAAATCCCGGGAAACGGGAAATCCCGAAATTTGTCAAATCCCGGGATTTTTTGTCCCGGGATGTCCCGGGATGGACACTCTAGATGTCACTGTTCACAATCCACATTGGTCCACGGAACGAAATTAAGTGGAAAAAATTAATAACTTGAAAAATATAGGAGATAGGGTTTTGGTGTCTTCTGAACATTTGTTTGTCTGGTCAAGGCGCGTTATATGCAAAAGTGTCCTAAGCGCCAAATTTCATAGCTTTCGAAATTCGCTCTCAAACTTTTTTATTTCAAAAGATAGCGCAACATAATGTTCTATAATATTTAAGATTATAGAAAATATGAAAACTTTGTAGAACATCATTTTTTTCTATATCTGATAGTTTTAGAGATATAGGTCACTTTAGAACTTTATGGTCAAAAATCGGTTTTCCTCAATTCTAACGAAAATGTCAATTTTTCAGGCCTACTATGTTCTGAAGAGTTTTAGATATGAGCAAAATACACATTTTATTTGAAGACATCATACCTCTAAAATTTTCATATGAAAAGATATAAGCGTTTTTGTAGTTTTTTCACCCACTTTTCCAAGCGTAACATTTCAAAATGGCGCAAGTGAAATCAAAAACTTTTCCCGTTACTTGAATAAGCATATCTTAAAGTGCATTTTAAGAAAATTTGGTGATAGTGATTTTTGATTTTCTCTAATAAATGTGTTCTGAATTATCCCTTAATTTTACTTAGAAAACAGATTTCCTTTAGTTCTTGAGGTTCTTATTCAATTACAGTCGAACATTTTGTAATACATTCAAAAATACTGAATCATTCTTAGCATGAACAAGAAGTTTGTAGATGTTTATCATGCCTATTTTTATTCATATCGTTAAGAGATTTTCGTTCTTTGCCAAACAATACCGTCAATGGAAGGAAAACTCGACGAATTTAAATGAAGTCCTGCCAATATAAGCTGAAGTTTTCACTAGATTAGACAATGCCAATGCAGTTGCATTCCCTTTTTTAGGTTTGTATAAGTGTGTTTTGAACTAGACAATACTTAACTATGTCAATTATATGCACTCGGCCTCCGTACGAATAGACTATTGGAAAATAAACATTTGATTAAAATCTCAAAAATATTAAATACTACTTATTTTCATTTATTTATAACCTTTACTAATCCCCCATTTAAGGTGATTATAGAACGAAGCCACACCTCAAATTTTCAAGAGCACAAGAGCTCTCAAGTCTACATTGAAGCGCTCTACATTGAAAATTTATTCCATTGCTTGCCACCACCAGCAAGGAAGTAATTTGATTGATTTTCAACGCGAATTGTTGTCAGATTCTCCTGTCTTGTGTACTTGAAAATTCTAAGTTTGGCTTCGTTTTATAATCACCTTAAGCGGGGTACATATATTTATTTTTAGTAGCTTTGAACTCATTTTTACTAAGTAGATAAAAAAACCGAATTGAGTACAACACCGTTTAATTCCACCAGAGTTTGTATCCTTCGACAGATACGCTTATTTCGACCTCAACTGCCGTCTTCAGTGTTGTGTACTAGTTCAAACTTATACAAACCAAAAAAAGGGAATGCAACTGCATTGGCATTGTCCGATCTAGTGAAAGCTTCAGCTTATATTGGCAGGACTTCATTTAAATTCGTCGAGTTTTCCTTCCATTGACGGTATTTTATGGCAAAGAACGAAAATCTCTGTAATTATTAACGATATGAATAAAAATAGGCATGATAAACATCTACAATCTTCTTGTTCTTGCTAAGAATGATTCAGTATATTTGAATGTATTACAAAATATTCGACTGTAATTGAATAAGAATCTCAAGAACTAAAGGAAATCTGTTTTCTAAGTAAAATTAAGGGATAATTCAGAACACATTTATTAGAGAAAATCAAAAATCACTATCACCAAATTTTCTTAAAATGCACTTTAAGATATGCTTATTCAAGTAACGGAAAAAGTTTTTGATTTCACTTGCGCTATTTTGAAATGTTACGCTTGGAAAAGTGGGTGAAAAAACTACAAAAACGCTTATATCTTTTCATATGAAAATTTTAGAGGTATGACGTCTTCAGAGAAAATGTGTATTTTGCTCATATCTAAAACTCTTCAGAACATAGTAGGCCTGAAAAATTGACATTTTCGTTAGTATTGAGGAAAAACCGATTTTTGACCATAAAGTTCTAAAGTGACCTATATCTCTAAAACTATCAGATATAGAAAAAAATGATGTTCTACAAAGTTTTCATATTTTCTATAATCTTCAATATTGTAGAACATTTTGTTGTGCTATCTTTTTAAATAAAACAGTTTGAGAGCGAATTTCGAAAGCTATGAAATTTGGCGCTTAGGACACTATAGCATATAACGCGCCTTGACCAGACAAACAAATGTTCAGAAGACACCAAAATCCTATCTCTTATATTTTTCAAGTTATTAATTTTTTCCACTTAATTTCGTTCCGTGGACCAATGTGCAATCTCGTTCGTCCCTTTGTATGGTGATGAAGTCGTTTGGGAGGGCATCATAATCATTTAACAGCTCTGGGAGCTGTATGTCCAGAGCTGTAATTTGGTGTCGACTGCTGGTCTTTTTTCTTACATAAACGAGTGATCTCATCATCAGGCAAAAAATGTCAGCTCCTCCAGGTTTGCATTTTCCGGCACAATAAACATTTGTAAGCAATTTCGGCTTCGTGTTGAGTTGCACCACTTTAGGGCGTTGTAAACGCAAATCATTTAAAGCGTCATCAGTGTGTGATTTCTCTTGTTTGCAGTTTTGCTGCCGAAATGAATTTTCTCATGTTTGTTACATGAACGGATAAAACAGTTCTCACTCGGTTGTTTGTATAACTAATGCGTTAGTCGTCAGTCATAACAGTTGTTGAAACTGGGCGATGAAAAGTTTTAAACGGGATTTACGAAAAGTTACATAGTTCAGTATCTGTTCACGTAATAGTGAATTATTGCAAAATTTACACTGTGTTTGTATTTAAGGTGAAGATGAATCGAAGCCAAACCTCAAATTTTAAAAAGCACGAATCTGGAGAACCAAGCATTTGTTGAACCTGAAAACCTAATCGATTGGTCACTAGCTGGTGGTGAGCAATCGATTAAGTTTTCAGCTCAAATAGATGTTCGGTTCTCCAGATTCGTGCTCTTGAAAAGTTGAAGTTTGGCTCCAATTCATCTTCACCTTAAAGTGTCATGAAGAAGAAACGCTGATGAATCAACAAGACTCTTTAACATTTATCTGTACACATACAGAAAAAGAGGAAACTTTATGCATTTTTTAGATCATACTTACTTGTATATGGTGCATTTTGGCAACTAGTTTTCTGGCAAATTAATTACAGACAAATCTCGTTTAATCGCTTTCCTTTACTATTCTACACCACTCTTATAACGACTATTATTTAGAGGTCATAGAAAAAATGAAGATTGAATTGTTTTTGGAGAAACGTAATTACTATATTTCAAAATACAGGATCAAGATATTCGGAGAACATGAAGTATAATGTTAGAGTTTTCCAGAGTGGCTTTCCATGATTTTAAGATACACCTGACCTTTTTAATTGAAGTGAAGAGAACGTGTCTTTCATTATCAAATTACATTCGAATTGGGCAAATAATTTTGTTCTTCGCTAACACGATTTTCTCCTATTTCTACTTATCACAGATCCTGGAGAGCATTGCCGACAACATCGAGGAAATCGAGGAGGAGTACCTCGTGCTGCGGGACCTGTCCAAGCATCCCAACATTCCGGACTTTGCCGGGCTATTCCTGAAACGTGGTGCCACCGTAGAAGATGATCAGCTTTGGTTCGTGCTGGAGGTAAGCTTCGATTGAACTTTTGATAAGATTTCAAACAACCGTCACAGTAATTCTCACGCAGATCAGTTTTGTATGATAACTCATTGACTGTGTATAAAATACGATCGTTCAAATTTTATCTATTTTTTATTCAATCCATTTAGACTTCAGTTTTCTACTCTTCGAAAAATATTTAATTTTTATTGCAATTATTTTATCCGCCACTCACTTTTAGATAAAACTGATGGAAATTGGCAATGGAATTAAGACGACGCGTCGCTAATCAAAGAGGCTTTCCATCCATTTTTCCATTCGGTTGCTGCATAATCAGTATCAATGACCATGAACTCGCGCTACGATGCCTGCGGTCCGGCTTTCTGCATTCATTGGCACGAAATTTTGGGGTTTCGGAGACTGTGCCTAAACTAACAATTATTTAAGCAATCAGTGTGGGCGAGTGGTGGTCGAGTCGTTGGTTTCACCTACAAAAACGTTAAATTTTGGCTTTCTCGATTATCGCAACAAACAAGCACGGCCCGTGTTTTGTTTGAGGAAGTTTTCCATTAAGCAATAATTGAATCCGATGGATTTATTATTTTTCAGCTGGTGCTTTGATCAATGTTTGAACGAATATCTTTCTAGAAATATGTTGATTTCTGACTGATGGATTGAAATGCAAATGGGAGAATTGATTGTTGATCATACCCCAAACCACCTCTTTTTCGGACCGATTTTTTATAGAGTAAATGAAATTTATAGAGTTTATACTCTATCTTATTTATCATCAAAATATTGTTGTATATTGTAGACTACGTTTTGAAAAATGTTTGTATCAGAGTAAAGTTTTTTTACTTACTTATTAATTATGCCAATTAAATGTTGTTTAAAGTCCGTAGAAATTTAAATTAAACAAAAAAGTCTCATAATGCAGTGTAATTGCATATGGGGTCATTGATTGATTTTGCTAAGGTTGCTGTAATTGACCAAAAACCTTTTAATGATAACCGAACATTAGCGACTCGTGTGTAGGTAAATGCATTGCCCCCTACCACTGACTGTCTGTGCCAAAACTTCGCATGATAACATTGCTCCATCGCGAGAGTTCCCGAAAACCGATCAGCCACCGAAAGGTAAAAGTTGTACGATCATCAGATAGCGTACCAAATGCATCAAACAATTCACTTCCGCACTTCAATGTGATCCATATCGGGCGCACAGCTGTCATCCGATAATGAGTGGCGAAACCTTTCGCCGAACCTACACGATCGTCTTTTTTGCGCTACAATTCGAACGAGGATTTCGAATTTAATGAACCCACCTAACTTTGTCAAACATTTTCGTGTGCCGTAAGGCGGGGTGTCTTTAAAAATGCGAGTCGCTTTGATAGTTCGGCTTCCACAACTTATCTAATAAATTTTATGTAAGTCAGTTAAGCAAACCGAATTCTAAGTCTACGCCGATGCCATGCTTTATATAATTTTTACAATTTACTCGAACATCAACAAATAACGTATTTGTTTGTTTACATTCATGCGCTGATCTCTATTGATTCTCACCGACAGACTTATTAAAAGCATTTTGAAAACGTTTTTACAACGCTTCGAAATCTCATGTCAGTATGACTATTGTCGGCAGCCTCATTCTCTTCGGCAGCTTTCCCATAAGAACTGCAGGCAAATATATACGACAGCTCCGAATCAGTTGCATTTTGAGGCATTTTCATTTGAATTGATGACATCTCTGGCGAAATTTTTTTTACAGTCTCGGAAATCTCATCAGCGGGAAGCTGACTGAACAAAGAATCATCTGAATGTTTTCATTGTTGTGTTTTGATAGAAAAATACTGTGTATATGGCGTTTGAAACTTGGCTACCGATAATAGTCGAATGGTTTCGAAGCCTAAATTGTCCTTAATAGTATTAGTATGAAACTTCATATCGGGGCTATTTTTATTAAAATCGAGAACATTTGTAGCTTTATATTCGTGTTCGATGATGTTTTATGGGTTTTCAAGAAGTTTATCACTTATTCTTGCTAACGTGGTTATAGTAAAACTTGAATTTGGATTTTTATAATTTAGCGAAAAGCATTTTCACAAATAAGGATTGTTTTTGTAATTAAATTCAGGTATTTTCATATAACGCACAAAATCCTAGAGGTATGCAGCACTTTATCAGCTCGCGTTCAAAACTAGGTAGCTTCCATTATTTCCCTCAAAAAATTCTGACATAATAATAAGCCGTTTCTCTCAAGTAGTGTTTTGTTTTGACTCGTGATTAAGTCACGACTCCAAACGATGCGGTTAGGTCGCGAAAGTTGAAAATCGACGTTAGATTTAATTTTTTAAACCCAGAAATTGAACGTTCTTAAAGTGAAAATCAAGTTTGTTTAGAGCGGAACGTGTAGAATTTCGTCTGCGAAACACGTAGGATCGATAAAATAAGTTCGTTCACTCTTCTGATTTGAAGCTGTCCGAATAAGTTTTCCAGATTTAGTTATAACTCACTTTACATGATTATCACAAAACAAAACGAGCAGTGTAAATTTCAGATTTATTTTTTGTTTGTTGCATGTATTTTAGGCAGTGCTTTTGTTTCTCACTTTCATGTCATTTTGATAGCTGCTTCAATAAGAGTTTAAACAGCGACACATATTGTGTAGATTTTACTATTGTGGAGAGGTTATTCTTAATTTTAATAGAAAAATATTTGCTTCTGGCAAATTGAATGCTGTTGTTCCGTATATGACAAACAATTGATTAGCAGGCTCATACAATGTGTAACAACATTTGCTCAGTCATTTATTCAATACGGTAATCAGATAAGGTACACCAGGGCAAGTTCAAATGGCTAGGGTATGATGAATAAGCAAAATATCTTTGTGAAATTTAATGATGATGAGAAATTCAACGAATAAGTCAATCTTTTAGGTAAGAAGTTTGCTAACATATATTGAACATATCATGTTAATTTGCATTTCAAATTACCCAGCCATTGAAAATGGCCCGGTGTAATGTTTGTAATGTTTTCTTTGGGATGTTTTGAAAGATTTAAACCGAAAATTTCGTTCAATAATGCAGTCGCACTTTGCATTCTGAGCATTGAGTAGATGAACGAAAGATGTATTGCAAGATGGTAGGCCATTTGGCATAAAGTCGTTTAGCATAAAGCCATTTGGCATAAAGCCGTTTTGCATAATTAATGGTCGTTTGGCATAATGAGTCTGAAACCAAGGATTTGTTAAGGAGAATTTCATTTTTTAGTTTGTATAAAATCCCTCTGATGACATCAGGCTTGTTTTGGAATCAATACCATGCTATGGAATAAACTCATTGATTTCCAATAGTGAAACAAATATTGTTAATAGTATTTCAGAATTACCCTTCTTTCATATATTAGTTATTCTTTTCAGTTGCGCTTTCGGAATAAACTTTGGCACTGAAGCTTCTGATATATTCAACACAATGCACCCTTCTTTCAAACATTGCATGATCTTTCGAAACATATTGGTAAAAACTACAAAAAAAACACTAATTATATATAATATATTGTGTTTGAATCTTCTTATTCTAAATCACTCAACTGGCCCAACGGACATTATGCCAAACGACTTCATGCCAAACGGGGTACAATTGTATTGCAATTACATAAACAATTTTTATTCACCAGCCACTGATGAAATCTAAAAGTTTTTGTTCAAGGTTTATTCAATGTAGTATTGGGCAAATCATTGTTTAACTGCCGAAAAAAAAACTGGTAACAACTCTATAACTGATGTACAATTACTGAAACTGAATTCAATGTTGTTGACACAGACAGCTGTATTTTCAAAAATGCGTAGAGGATATTTAAACAACACATTTTCAGCTATATTTTCTTGTTATCAACCTTTACGTTACCAACCTCCGACAAATCTGTTTACATTTTGTTTATTTTTCCTTTATTGACATGTTCTTTCGAATTCAAGAATATTGAGACGTTTCACATAAAAATTTCAGTGTTGTAACTGCAATAAATAAAAAAATAATCACATTTCCCAAATTTGGCACCCTTGCGACCCCAGTACAACCCGGAATATCTCCGGCAAGATTCCGAATTCAACATTAACCATTTTTGACAAACAACTGAAATCATTTTAAAGTTGGGGCGGGTTCAAAAAATCGAATGGATATTGGCGAAATGGCAGTTATTTGAAAACGCCTTATCAGAGGTCGGTAAAGTAAAGGTTAATCACGATATTTTCAAGGATATGAAAGTTGAGTTAACACAACTGCAAGACTAAGGGCTGTTTATTTTATAAACTGCACACCTTGTGCGTGCTATATATTTTTAATTTTTTTAATACAATCGTAATTTGTTTTCTGTACATCGTTCGACTAGGATTGTACAATGTTGTTATAATAAAAATGCCTCAAAAATATTCAAATTTCACACGAATAAAGCACAACGTGTGGTCGATTTTTGGAGGTTATCAAAATCAATTATTGTTCAAAATTGGCTGTAAAATTTGATAATCTATATTTTTTATTAAAAAAAGGCTTGTTCGTCGAACGCATCATCGATGAGAAGCCTGCTGAAAAATATCATGTTATTTTTGGAGAAACAATTTTCCAGATAACATAAAATAATTTTCCACCGATTTGTTTAGAGAAAAATATTTTAAATTTAAAGAGAACTAATATACGTTCAATTTTTTGGTTTAAAGTACGTCCTGGCAGAAGTACTAATAAAGTATTATTATTAAAAATAACCTACGCCTTCATAGAGTTGCTTATTCAATTCCCACGTCACATTTAGCACATTAGAAATACAAATGGTTTATTTTCAGAAGACCTCTCGTAGCAGCACAATGAAAATCATCAAATTTAGCAACACTGCTGTAGTTATATCGATTTTATTTTCCATGTATTATTTTCATAATAAGTTATTCTGAGATGACCGATTGAAATTTTTGGAGAAGAACGTTCACAATTTGCTGTCGATCAAAAAATATACGTATATGATGAGCATGAGTCTTTTTAGTAATACAACCACTAAGAGTAAAATTTATACTTAAGAATGCACTTGATACTCATGATTTAGTTCTCTTATGCACAGTTATAGTTTCTTTAGTAATCCTAACTAATTTTGAACATGATTTTTTCTTTTCTTTTTGCTGAGAGTAAAAGGATGGTGTATTAGCAAATTTGTCCATAAATGTATGATTCACTAGGGTAACCTAGCTGTCAGAGAATGGTTGCAAATTATTGATTTTTTTAAAGCTCTACCTTTGGTAAAATAGTAAAGGATACCATCATACAATTTGTTCATTGAAATAAGGCTTCCTGTTTTACGAAAAATAATGTTTAATATTGGCGAACAGCTTTCTTAGAAGGTTTTGGAAACACTTTTTAGATCGTGAACAAAACCCATTTTGTAAGATCTTATATTTTCATAACATTGTAGAATAATAGTTGTACAATGCCAGGAAAACCGATTACGATTTTATCAATAAATCAAAAAGATATAGCATAAACAAACTGTCCACTTTATAGAATGAACAGTTCTTGTTTTCAATTCAAAGCGTCACTATTTTGGCACATTTCTGTGTTAAGTTATTCATGGTTAAAATTGTACTGAATTGAAGTTTACAAAACAGGTACAACCAAGTCAATCGGGTAATGTAGATCCTTTTGACACTATTGGGCAAACTTTATTAATAGTTTAATTTCAACTATGTCAGTTTCTATGCAACTTTTAACCTCTTAAAATAGTTCCAAACAGTGATGCATTTGAACGCGTTCAGTTTGCGTTCCAGTTCAATTTATTGAACGCAGCGATCAAGTAGGCTTGAACATTGTTCAGTTCAAAAATATGAACCGGTGCGAGCCAAAAACTGAACCCAATACCGTGCTGCATCAATACCCGGACGCCTAAGGTGATACAGATATTCAAATGCCTGTATGCAATTTGGTAGTCAGTATTTGTTTATGTATTACTATAAAATGATAATTGTTAAGGTTGAACTTGATAATTTACACAAAATTCGCAATGAATTTCATAAGAATATAGTGATAATTGTGTTAAATCTGCACCATGTAGTGTTCACAAATCCGGACACTTGAATCAAAATCCGGACATCGATGCATCGAAATCCGGACATTCAAATCAACACAGCTGTATTTCACATAAAACCATAATTAATGAAACTTACCTTGATGTTACAAGACATAAGTTAATGGATTTGTGATAACAATTGTTGCTCATTTGTTAAAGGGTCCTGGAACAGCATTATACACAGTTTTTTGAAGGCTTCAAAAAATAATATGATGTGCGCATCGTTCCCCCCAATTATAACACATAATTTACACTCATACGTAGTTCATCATTTTCAAAATCACATTAATATCACTTTTAAACATTCCTTCAAGCTTTTCCAGTAATCAAGGTGCTGTTTCTGTTGTTAAAACTAGTTAAATTTGATGCTTGAGTACTGTGTCCGGATTCCAAATCACACGTATCAGTATCCGGACAGTCTTGTTTTAATAGAGAAATGTGGTTTTCTGCATTATTTTCACAAAACTATTCCAATAAACGAGCAGGAAACTTCATCATTTCACATCAAAACATGTTTCACATTAAATTATTACGTAACAAATATCTAATGCATTGCTAAATTGCGATAGTATAGTGCGTAGAATTCTTCCGGTTTCTGATAATTTACGAAACAAACGCGTCTGAGTGAAACTGACTTTTGTTTTCGTATTTAACAATATTTTTCAAGGCTAACTTGATGTTATTTCACGTTACAATCGACAACGGTTGTTAAAATTCATCGTAGAAATAATATTTTTTCGTTCATACAGATATTTAACATTGAATTAAATGAATTTCACTAGAGTTTCCGGATATTGATCCCGTTCGGATTTTGATTCATCACGGTAAATGTTGACTGGTTTACGACAAAAAAATATGCCAAAGCTTTTTTTTTATATGCATAATATCAAGAGCTGTATGTTTGTTCCCTTCATGGAAGTTTACGGTGATTCACTCAATTGTCGAGAAGAACGAGCCGTTCTTGAGCAACGACATGCTCTTGCTCGCAAGTTCATTGACTACTGCGTTCTCGTGCAAATTTGGCTCGGGATCCGTTCACTTTTGGCTCGTGTTCAGTTCAAAATGCACCACTGGTTTCAAACAAGGTTTGTTACCGTTTTGATTCATATTACGGACACTTAAGGCCTCTTGGAAGTATAGCACAGCATAGAGCATTCAAAATAAATCCGCAACTTGAATAATTTTAAATAAATCGAAATGTTTAGCCTTTTGATGATTCTTATTCCGGACGCCTCATATTCCAGACACTTTGATTCGAATTCCTGACATCTCATGAAAATCATTAAAAGAAAAGTCAAATCATCAAATGAAATTGTTAAACCACTTAAGAGACGTCTAAGGCAGTTGTGCATTATAAATTTGCATAGATATTTATCAAAATAGCTTATTAAAACGAGCCTCGAAATTGTGAACTTTCGAACGGCAAAAGTTGAAACATTTCGTGTGAAATGTTTCCCATACAAAGTAGAGTGTCCGGAATTAAAAGCTGTCCGTAATATGAATCAAAACGGTATAGCAAAATTAGCCGTTTACATTTTTTTTCTTAATTCAGTTTTTGATGCATACATTGTAATCCACATTCTCCATATGGTTGTATATTTTAATGTTTTAACAAGTCCATTATCAAAGTTTACCGCAAATCGAAAATCGACTCTTTATTGGGGTTTTGAACGGTGTTGAGATTATGTCGAAACCAATGAGTTTTGATTCCAAAAGTAATAAGTCTTGAGCAACGTAATTTTCTTAGAATTTTTGTTTTCTTTTTTTTAGGTAAGACAACATAGCATTGACAAATTGCAAATTAGGATTAAAAATTCATCCATGTTTTTTTAAGACAACCTACACGGAGAAATATTTTTACCTAATTTTTGAGTTTACTTTACCCAAAATTAAGTATTTTGTTTATAGTTTCAACCCAAAATCTCTCGGTTTTCTCTTTCTCCCACACGAATGTTGTCAAAAATAGAGAGAGCTGCATCTACCCAATGGGGGTACTTTGGCCCAATAAGCCAAATTTGGGTAAATGCAACTTTTCTTATGTTTGGGTCGAAAGAATTCAATTTTGCGTTAAATCAACCCAAAATTTAGTACATTTTTCTAATGGAATTAAAGCCAAACTACCTAGTGAGGACCTTGGAAATTTAGCCAAAATTGAGTTATTGGGCTCAACTACGAAATTGCGTTGAAACAACCCAAAATTGAGTTGAATTCCGTCTCCGTGTAGCGTTAAACCTTGCACCATAGCCTCCTTTACAATTCATAAACATACTGTGCATATCACATCATGGCAGAGATCAATAACGGAATGGGGAAGGAATGTTAGTGTGTAATAATTGTTGCTTCTAGGGACCAAGAATAACTCTGCACTCTCTTGTACGTTATTGTTTGCGAAAGCTTTTAGTGTTGAAATTTTCATTTGTTGAATGTTCTAAAACGTTCACTACTAGATTTTAAGTTCCATCGTTGAGGCTTTACGTAGCTCGTTGATTTATAATAATAAATAAATAAACGCACAAAAATAAAAAAAAAAAAACATGAGAAGAATAGTTGTGGTCTCAAATGTACAAACTAAATTTTACAACTTTTGGAAATATTCAAAAACCCAACGGTTTACTCAAAATTGGTAGCCAACTTATTTTAAAATTATAAAACGAAAATCTTTAAGACTAAATTCAGAATTTTTCAGATTTTCTTCCGAAAATCTATCAAAATTACCCCATTCTACGGTACCACTCTGTGTGGTACCAATGGGTCACTTTTTCCTTCGACACCGAGTAAATTTCCCCACACAACCAGTGAAAGATGTTGCTCTCTGTTCGTGGTTAGGGAGAGGGGAGGTTGCATTAATTTTTGGACCCTATACTCTGCGCGGACGTGAGGATGTTCGGCTCGCCTCGAAAGAAATTTATGAGTTTGCCGAAGCGTCACACTTTTTCCTCCTTAGAGAGTCACGCTGCACTCAGTGGCACTTGACTTGACCACCGGCAGATTGACTTCAGGGTGCAAGGTGCGGGGCATTAGTAGCAGTAGCAGTGTTACCCGGGTAGTGTTTTCGGCTTTGGGGTGGCTGCTGTTAGCAGATAAAACACCGAAAATTAAGCGTGAAATAATTTGAGAGTAAAGACCTGCGCGGCATCTTCAGTTGATTTCTTTCCACCGAAGGATTCGGAAGTGACCTCTTGAGGTGTGTAGTAAATCTCGAGAGAAAATAGTTAAAAGATTAAATGTGTTTGGGAACGAATCCCGGAACAATTAAGACCAATTCAGTGATAAAGTGGTGTGATAAATCGCGACATGCAGTATCGGGTGTCTTGTGTAGTGATAGTGGCATTTGAGACTCCAGAATATCGATATCAGTGGAGGGCTTCGTCAAGATTTGAAGTACACTTGCAATCACATGAAGAACAATCTGCTCTACCATCAACGACGGAATCTGAATCACGTATCGTTCCTTTCACGCTTAACATCAGTGCTAGCAAGGAATTAGCAGGACTGGAACCTTGCCTGTTTTTCCAGCACCACACAAATTCCAGTTCAGTGTACTGCACCTACGCGGAATACACAAGAAACCAAGTTCACGTGCGTTGCATGCAAGTCACGTGTATTTACAGAAGATCCCGAATCGGTCCCATGGACGACAATATGCAGCAGGATTACAAAAGTCGGAACGATACCGTCATTTACACATTTACCTTCGTTCACATTCGAGTGCTGATGGGTGCCAAGGGAACTGCCTTACCGCCCAAGGAGACCAAGGAGGCGGATGGTCAGCGTGAAGAGGAACCGGCACAAGGATTAGAGAAGGTATTTTTAGAGAGGGACGATATGGGTGAGAATGTTTTTTTTTTGTGCAACGGTCATTCCACGTCAAGTTTTACTGCATCACGTGTTTCAACACTACAGATTTTTGACCAAATTTGGACAAAGCCGTCTATCAATGTGTGCTGAATTGTTATATCCAAAAAACACAAGTCATGCCGATCATCACACTGTTTATGAGACCACTCCACCCATGCTTGAGAATTGGGAATCATAAACTTATATCTGGATCATTCCACACGAAGTGTCGGAGAAAATGTACGAGCATATAATTAACCGCACACGTGGCTTTATTTTGCCTTTCCATTCATTTTGGTCTTGCATGGAACACAACCAAGTTACGTGACGGTTAGACTGCCCTTTGGTTTTCCAGAGAATGTCAAAAAAATATGTTTTTCCATCAAACTATGCGTTATAACGTTATTATGTTAGAACACATCTTTTTTCTATCATTTTAATAATGTGGGTGATAATTAACCAAGTAGACTTTTCTTCATATTTGTTCGGAACGTGATTTGTGAATGGCCCTTGATTTGCGTTTGCGAAGAAATGTCATTTCAAATGGTGCTCTCTGTAGGAATTTTCTTGACCCATTCAATCAAGGAATTTCTTTACTATTCTTGAGCGAAACAGCATACTTAGCTTTAAGAAAAAACGAGCGGGTAATCCCATACGCCGAAGTGTCAAAGTCAATGAATGAATCACGGACAAAAGTTGTAGTGAAAAACACTAGCAGGTAGGGTAAAAGCACTATATTTCGACATATGAAACCACAATATGAGTGGAAAACTAATAAAAACCGTACACAAAAGCATAAACTAATACTCAATTTGGAAATGGAATAAAAAAACATATTAATTGCTCATGTACAACTTCTATCAGATGATATTTCATTGCATTTTTTGTATTTTTATAGATAAATGACTTTATCTTTTTGTGCTATTTTTCGACCCACTGTTTTATTTTTCGACCCATGCATGTGCTAAATTTCGACCTGTACCAAATTGAAACAATATAATCGGTATGAGAAAAATATTATATTACAGAATTTATATCAAGTTTGTGCTTATCTGAAGAGTATCATTTTTTTCTTCTTGAGAGCGTAAAAGGAACGTGGGAAGTTTTAAACAATAATATGTGTGCGAAAATTATCAATTTATAATTGTATTTTCTTCGATTATTTTTGCTTTTTAGAATTACATCCCAATGCGAACAGTGTATGCTTCCCATTTCAGTAACGAACTTTATTATAAGCAGTTCCACAGTAATTATCTGATAGATCTAAGGGAAACTCCTGAATACCATAAATACTGGTTTTGTATCCCTGTCACATCCTTTGAAGATTTTAATGAGGTTTACATGATAAATTTTACATTTTGTTTATTGCGAAACATTGAATGTAAAACATTTCGTCATTCTTTTATTTTGTGTGGATCTGAGTGATTAACAACGATATTATTATTTAAGAGGAATATAATAATCATCGTTTTAAAGATGTTCAAAACTTGATTTTTGATCCAAATTTGAGCAATGTTCAAGAAAATCGTTCATTGCACTACACTTGCTATCTGGATTGTGATGATAGATTTTTATAAGGATATATTTAAATTTTAACGAAACAACTGGTTTTTAATTTTTGATGATTGCTGATGATTAAATGATGAATTCTTGAGCCTGTATGACCAAGGGAAAGCAACATTCATGAACACTAGTCGATTTTTCTATCAATGAAACCGTTTTACGTGGAACAAACTACATTACATTCTACTGTTTTAAAATCGAGTGTGTGCATCGACCACAATGGCATTTCTTTCGATACGACTAGTGGCCACAGCTGCAGCGAAAAGTGCCAATGCAAACCTGGCGAAGAATATCAGAAAGTGTACCCTGGATCGGCAGATTGGTTCCGTCGCACGGTTCAGCTCCGCTGTCTATCGGCTGCCACAGAAGCACTATGAAGTGCAGCAACGTCAACAGCATAGCCAGGCGACCCTGCTAAACGCTGCAATCGTTTCAGATCAGCATATCAACATGGCCACTCCGAGCCGCGATCTCACGATACAAGAAACCTCTCGCAGTCTCCAACTGTACTCCAAAGATCTGAATCCCATTGAGAAAGATGCAAAGACACTACGAGTTGGAAACATCTCGGACAAGCCAACTGTGCTGATCTTCGCGTGGCTGAACGCCAAGCAGAAACACCTGGCCAAATACGCCAAGTTGTACATCGAGCAGGGCTATGACGTTGTGGTGACCCAGCTGACCCCCTGGCAGCTACTCTGGCCCATGAAGGGCAGTCAGCTCGTGGCAGCCGACATCGTCAAGTTCTTGAAGAACAACGAGTTCAAGAATGATCTTCTGTTTCATGATTTCTCCGTCGGAGGTTACTTGTAAGGTGAGTGTCTGGTGCACATTGCGCGGGATCTGCAAAACTACCAGGTCGTGCTGGACCGCGTCAAGGGTCATATCTGGGACAGTGCAGCCGATATTACGGAAATTCTGGAAGGAGAACCCCGCGCCCTGTTCCCTCGTAATCCAACCTTGAAGAATGCGCTTCGGAAATACATGATTTACCACATGAAAGCTTTCCACGAACCAGCCACATCGCATTACATACGATCAAGCCAGATGTTCCACACCAACCTGCTGAAATGTCCAGCATTCTTCCTGTGTTTGAAAACGGATCCCGTTGAAACGGAAGTCGCGAACAGACGCGTGTGAGACAGCTGGGAGAACAATGGCGTCAAGTATTGGGACCGTTCACCTCACGTGGGACATTTCCAGATGCATCCCGAAGAGTATGTCGAACTAATTTTTAGTCATATCCGGCAGCTGGTTGTGTCCGGTCAAAAGCAGCCGCTGCGGGCGAAGCTGTAATCGACGCGTTAATTTGTTTTGTGATACTTGAGACAATTTTTTATGTGGAGAAAAGAAAAACTCCAATAATTTGATGTACTACTACTTGATTTAACTACTTTACTTTTGCTTACAATGAAAATAATTTGGTGTGAAATTAGTTTGTACAAAGTAGATCCATGAAAGCAAGACATGTTCGTCGGCAGCAAATATCAAGCATGTAAAGGCAATAGTCTCAATCATGCTCGATATTTGCAATCGCGCGGAGTTATTTGTGGTAAAACCTGTAGGTGTGTATTGTGTACGGAATACATCCTAATATATTTATCCACAATATTTCCGGTTTTCTAGAAGGAGTGGTTCATTATTTTCGAACGTAAATTCCATATTACCATGCAACCCACACTCACCATATGTGTAACCGTTGGATATTAGGGAAATAAAAGTTGATATAATGTTGCGATAGAATGTAGTACAGCAATGGGATATTGTCATTTAAACATGTAACACCAGTCCGCATCGTACCTTCGTGCTGTGCGTACACGAATTCTCTCTGCTCTTTGAAGTTTTCTTAAAAACTACCTAAAGCAATAAATCAGTACTTTTCAGTGCTAAAATTAAAAACGGTACTTTTCAGTGCTACTAAAACAGTACTTTTCAGTACTATTTTTCTACAATTGATCCCTTTACGATCCTTGTTTGGACCCGTGCCTTCGATTTTTCGTTGGACCCGTTGGCGAAAGCTAGCGGTGGTAATCCTTCTTGGACACCGTCTTGGGAAAAAACCTCTCGTGACCTTCGAGACTTCTTTCGTTTATTAACTAAACATGGTATCAACAACTAACAAAAGGAAGGGTGAATCTCTGAATTCACTACTTCCTTCCAAAAAAGTGGGTTTTAAAACTGTCACTACACGTAGCAAGAATGGAAGAAAGGACGTTTCCCCGGAATGCGAACTTTCTTCCAAGGGTGAAATGAATAATTGTATTGAAATGAGCAATCAGTTCGATGCTCTAGACAAATTTTCCGAACACCAAATCGAAGCAGCCTCTAGCCCAGGCTCTTTGATTCAAGTGAGGAAGCAAAGAGTGCCGCCTATCGTGGTCAGTTGTTCCGAATTTGGGGGATTTAGGCAGGAGATCTTGAACTCCATTAGGGGAATCAAGGTTTCCTTCCAAATCGCAAAGAAAGGAGACTGTCGTGTTTTGCCGGAAACTCTTAAAGATCGTGAACTTCTTCTCAGACATCTTGAAGAGAAGAAGCACAAATGTTTTACTTATGACGACAAAACTGAACGTTTGTTCAAAGTTGTCTTGAAAGGTCTCTCAAGTGACTATAAGTCACCTGAAGAGATCAAAAATGGAATAAATGATTTACTTGGATTTTCCCCAGTCCAAGTAATCATTATGAAAAAGAGAACCCAATCTGGCATTGTTCGGAAAGGGCTTTCTCAAGAATATTATTTAGTTCACTTTAACAAAAAAGAACTAAATAATATTAAAGCTTTAGAAAAAGCAAAACTTATGTTCGATGTCCGTGTGACATGGGAACATTTCCAGAAACCTGGAGGAAATTACCAGAACCCCACTCAGTGCCGTCGGTGCCAAAAGTGGGGTCATGGTACAAAAAATTGTCGCATGGATGCTAAATGCATGATTTGCGGAGGTTCTTCTCACGCTAAGGACGTCTGTCCTGTGAAAGAAGATACCAGAAAGTTTGAATGCGCCAATTGCAAGGGCCCTCATAAAGCTAACTTTTGGGAATGCCCTTCACGCAAAAGGGTCATTGAGGCTCGTGCCAGGCAGATGAAAGATAATATCCGTTACGATAACGGTCGTTTCCGCAATTTTCCTGGTAGAGTATCGAACAATGCTCATTTTTCAGTTAACGATCGCTTGATCATGAATCATACCCATCAGGAAGATCATAATCATGCTCATTCACAAACTAATTTTAATCCGTCGGGTAGCCGTTCGAATCTTTCAATTTCGAATGTATCTACCCACGGTAAATCCTTTGCCGATATCGTAGCAGGAAATTTGAACTCCCCCCCTGTTCGATCCATGGGTACCCATTCTACTTGTTTCAAATCAAATGGAAAAAACCCTACCGCCACAGGTAATTCCGCTTCTTCGTCTACCGGAAATTCTAATGGGAAATCACATGACATGTCTGTCTCTGATTTTAATTTTCTAACTGAACAATTGAATCTAATGATTGATGCAATGTTCAAAGCCACCACTATGACTGAAGCAGTCCAAGTAGGTGTAAAATTTACAAATCAAATTGTTATTGGATTACGTTTTTCTAATGGATCCAAATAATAATTTAAATATTTTAAATTGGAATGCTCGTTCTCTGAATGGTAAAGAGGACGAGCTGTTTAATTTTCTTACGGTTAATAACGTGCATATAGCAGTTATTACCGAATCGTATTTAAAACCTGGATCTAAACTCAAAAGAGATCCAGTTTTCATCATTTGAAACTAAAGTTTTCGAAACTTTAGGTGTTTCTGTTGAAACACAGTTTGGTAAGTATACTTTCATAGCTGCCTATTTGCCTTTTCAATGCTCTGGACAGCAAGTTAATTTGCTCCAAACTGACTTGCGAAAATTGACTCGCAATAAGTAAAAAATTTTTGTCATTGGTGACTTTAATGCCAAACATCGGTCATGGAATAATTCTCAAAGTAATTCCAACGGCAGAATTTTATTTGATGAGTGCTCTTCAGGATATTTCTCAATTCAATACCCTGATAGCCCTACATGTTTTTCCTCTTCTAGAAATCCATCTACGATTGACTTGGTCTTAACCGACTCTAGTCATCTTTGTAGCCAATTAGTTACTCATGCTGCACGGTGTGCTGAGAGACAAATATTATCGAACTTTCATGAACCTTAAATCTTTCTTCACCCAAAGTTGCCCTTAATGTTTAAAAAAAAGGTGCTGAAGATTAAAAAATCTTTTATCGGCAAAAATTAAAAAAAAATTGATTTCTGTATTTTACCGTTTTTTATTCATATATACTCTTATTGTTTTAAAACAGCATACAAACATTTGTAATTTTTCATCAATAAAAACCATGTAATGAAAGTAGTATGCTTAAACAATAAAAAATAGTAGGGGGAGGTGGTCCAATTCGGACCCTGTTCTAATTCGGACCATCAAACATTTCTCAATACTGGCGCTATTGTAAAGATCGTGTGTACCGTTTTTCTACCCACCGTCTGCCTAGGACTAACACAAAACATTTGACGCCTTCCAGTTAATTCGTTTGATTTTTATGTTAGTTTGTTGTTTTGAAGTGATCTAGTGTGCTATCGGTTAGCATTATTTCCAAGCCTCTGGAATTGACAATAATTCTCCAATCTTTCTGTGTTATTTCATAATCGAATCCCCCAAGCCTAAGCTTCCATCTGACCATATGGTTTTCAAACGTCTATGCACTGTTTGTGCTCAACTAGTTTGAATATCTCAAAATGTGTATTGGTCCAATCCGGACCTTTTGATGTGGTTCAATACGGACCTCTTGCTTTTTCAATGAACGAAGTCTATTTTAAAAGCTCCAATCTGTGAAAGTCTTCTCAACTTGCCAGAAAATCACAGAAGTTGTAATATTTGTGGATGGTGTCTTTGTTCCTGTTGTGGTAAAGTAAAAGTCTTCGAAAAATCTATGAAATACGGTAGTCAACAAAAAAAGTAATTAATAAATCAGCTACTTGAAAAGAATCTCTATTAAAACCACTGCCTATTTTGGATACAGCGTTCCAAATTTGTATGGCAATACGAAACAAAAAAAAAAACAAACGTTTACGAGTGCTCAGAACAATACAATCAACTATCTCTTACCCGATATAATGTTTTTTTTTTAACATGAAAATAATCTCTTTAATATAGCGTATGTTGACCCTAAAATGTAAGTATGTCGATACTTCTCCAACTCGATGTCCCAAGATTCGATGCTGGCTCCTTCAGTTTCCCGAACAAGTTAACCTTTTCAACCCGATATTTTCATGCCATGATTCTCATTCTTTCTCTATCTTTATTAACGAGATTTTAAGCCCTGAGCTAGTTCATCTCGGTACCAACGGGTTTATTTCTCTTCCGAAGGAAATGGTCACAATAACTTTTTACATCATACGTGACTACCCTTGGGGATGGGATTCAATCCCAGGTCCTCGGCGTGAGAGTCGTGTTTTTCAACCACTACATCATGTCCGTCACTGATATGATTCTTTATTTGTTGCAATTTTATTATATTTTAAGCAAAAATGGCTTTTATATTTTGTCAAAATAACAAAAAGCTCCATAATTTATAATAAATATTTCTTTTATCTCGATATGTCCAATACGTCCAACGTTAAGTTTAAAATCGAGTTAGGGAAAGTTCACTGTACTAAATTTTGAATTAGTTTCAGATTTCACCCATGTTTATTTTTCAATGAATTTTACTTGAGCTGGTTCTGACTCGAACTAAATTGGAATTTTTCGCGCATTGAATTAATTTGTTATGCTTGCGCTTATTGAAAAAGTTCAACAAGCTTTGATACCAAACAAATCGGTGTTTTATTTTATAACTACCATAGCAAAAAACCGATAAAATATAGGGTGGTCCGAATTAGAACATGTGGGGTCCGAATTGGAACAGGGTTGGTCCAATTCGGACCTTTTGCAGAACTTCGTTCAAACATGTCTAGTCATGTCCTGATAGGAGATATCACAAAACTCTCTGAGACAAAAGTCCGCGCGCTAAATCAGGCTTTCAAGAAAACATAAAACTTTTCCTGCCGTACATCATGCTTATGTTACTCATCATACGTCATACGTTATGTTGCTCATCATCATTACTAATACGTTCCTATAGAAACGCCAACAAACAATCAAAAGAATCGTTTCTTGATTTACAGTCATTCTCAGCAAGAAACTTGTTCTGTGAAGACACGAAGATGGATCACGAAAATTGTCGTAATTTGGTTTGCGCTTTATGTTTTTCAAAAACAAAATCGCCTAGAGAAATTCACAAGACATGCAAGCAAACAATAATTCAACACCTACTCCCTAGTTTCAATGAATTGGAAGCAATTTATACGAAAGTGCTCTGCGCCAAATGTTACATGGTTGTGTATAGGCTCTCAAAAGGTAATAATGAAATAGTTTAATTCGAATAGTAAAAATAACAAATTTCTTGTATCAGGATTACCGCACTCCACTATAAAATTACATGATTATAGTAAGGATGAGCCAGCAGTTACGTGAAGACAGGCAAACGCCGGACACATGTGTAGCATTTGTTCGGTTGCCCGATCCAATCCTTTGAGTAAACCGGTAAAAAAACTGCAAACGCCAAGTCCAAACCAACTTCGTTCAACATCAAAAACTCTTCAAGTGTGCTCAAAATGTTTGTCATCAATTCATCGGGGAAAACCACATCATTGTACAAAAGAAATGAAGCTCAGAAATCTAGTTCGTTTCGCCGGAAATAGTTTAGTAGAGCAAATAGTTTTCAAAACGTTCAGCGGTAATGTAACAAGCGAAACCCAGCAGCATTTAATACATTGCCGTAGTGTTCTTGGTCTGATTGAATATGTCAAGGGTCGACGAAATGTTCAGGACGCTCGACTGCTCATAGGAATTGATGGTGGTCAGGGTTCCTTGAAATTCGTTTTGAATATTGAAGATGAGCGACGAACCAACAAGTCAGACTTTAAGGATTCTGGAGTCAAGCGAAGTTTAATTATTGCACTGGTGGAAAATGTACAAGAAAATTATGAAAACGTTTCAAAAATATGGACAAAACTTGAGCTTCAGTGAATAAATGCTGTTGTAACAGGTAGTTAATAACGTTCATTTTTAATTTTCAAATCGATTTATCGAGTCTATTTCAACATAGGTGATCTGAAAATAATAAATATAATAGCTGGAGTGATGAGCAATAGTTCAACCCACCCTTGTGCTTTCTGTAGAATCAATAAGACGGATTTGGGAGTGAAACATGGACTATTACGAACAATCGGTACTATTGCTCAAAACAGTACCTTATGGAAAGCACAAGGTGGAACCAAGAAGACTGCGAAAACATTTTTCAACTGTATTAATGCTCCCCTTTTCCACGGTAATGAGGCTACCCGGATTCTTGATGTATGCGCGCCTCCATCGCTACATATCCTCCTAGGTTTGATGAATACATTATACAATGCAGTTGCTGAATATAACCCTGAAATTGCACAATCTTGGGCAGCAGCATCAGGCGCACCACGTCATGCTCAGTTCGGCTTCACTGGGAGGCATTGTTATAGTTTATTGGCAAAGCAAAATATACTGAACAATGGTGATGCGACACTAAAACAATATACAGATGCTCTCGACCAGTTTCGGAATGTAATTGATTCTTGCTTTGGAATCAATTTACTAGAGGATTTTCAGCGAAATATTACAGAATTTTGCAAAGCTTGGAAAGCGGCTCGCCTGCCAAATACTCCGAAATTCCACATAATGGATCAACATGTTGCAGAATTTTGTGAAAGTAAGCAAGTCGGATTATCGATCTTTTCGGAGCAGACAACTGAGGCTATTCATAAGGATTTTTCGAAGAAGTGGGAAAACTTCAAAGTTCCCAGAACTAATCCAGATTTTTCGAACAAATTGCTTAGTTGTATTGTTTCCTATAATAGTCTTCATGTTACATAAAACGGTATTCTATAAGGTGTTATACATTCGTAACTATATAAAATAAACTAAGAAAAACATTAATTACATGAGCCATGCATTTAATTAACAATCACCAAATCGATGATTTTTATTAAGATATTTCTAATAAATAAAATTTGGCAGACTATAGTGGGCTAGTTACATTACGGCAGTTAAAATAGATTTGACTTTTTCAAACAATGTTTTATTTTTTAATGTCCAATGTGTCATCTATCTTCATTTCTCTAGTTGGTATTCATTTGAACGATCAAAACTTTTTTGAATTGTTCGGTCACAGTATTATATATGAGCAAAAGAGATCAAAAACACTAAAATCACTTTTATTTTAATTTTTGCCGGTGAAAGATTTTTTAATTTTCAGCATCTTTTTCAAAATCATTAAGGGCAACTTTGGGTGAAAAAAAAAATTTAGGTTCATGAAAGTTCGATAATATTTGCCTCTCAGCACACCGTGTGCTGATTTTGATTCTGATCATGTGCCTGTTACATTTCAAATATCCCATGAAGCGATTCTAAATCCTATCAGCTCCACTTTCAATTACTTACGAGCCGACTGGAATATATATAAAACGTATGTTGACTCTAATCTTGATGTTAACATTTCTTTAGAAACTAAACTTGATATTGACAATGCTCTTGAAAATTTAACAAATTCCATTGTTGAAGCCAGAAGCATTGCAATTCCAAAATGTGAAGTAAAATTTGAATCCGTGATTATAGATGATGATCTCAAACTCTTCATCCGTCTTAAAAACGTGAGGAGAAGGCAATTTCAACGCACTCGCGATCCTGCTATGAAAATTATATGGCAGGATTTGCAGAAAGAAATCAAAAAGCGTTTTGTTCAATTAAGAAACAAAAATTTTGAAAATAAAATTTCTCAATTGGACCCTGGTTCTAAGTCCTTTTGGAAATTATCTAAAATCTTGAAAAAACCTCAGAAGCCTATACCGGCATTGAAAGAGGAAAACAAATTATTACTAACTAATTGCGAAAAAGCTCAAAAACTTGCTATGCAGTTTGAAAGTGCGCACAATTTTAATTTAGGACTTACTAGTCCAATCGAAAATCAAGTTACTCAGGAGTTCGAAAATATTCTCAATCAAGAGAACGTTTTTGAAAATGCCTGGGAGACTGATTTGGAAGAAGTGAGAACTATTATTAAAAAATTCAAAAATATGAAAGCTCCTGGCGATGATGGAATTTTCTACATCCTCATCAAGAAACTTCCAGAAAGTAGCTTATCATTTCTAGTTGATATATTTAACAAATTAGCATATTTTCCTGACAAATGGAAAAATGCTAAGGTTGTTCCAATTTTAAAACCAGACAAAAATCCTGCAGAAGCTTCTAGCTATCGTCCAATCAGTTTGCTTTCCTCCATCAGTAAACTTTTTGAAAAGGTTATTTTGAACAGAATGATGGCCCACATCAACGAAAATTCAATTTTTGTCAATGAACAGTTCGGATTCCGCCATGGACATTCGACCACTCATCAACTTTTACGTGTAACAAATTTGATCCGTTCCAACAAATCTGAAGGCTATTCTACTGGTCTTGCTCTTCTAGACATAGAAAAAGCATTCGACAGTGTTTGGCATGAAAGTTTGATTGTAAAATTAAAAATCTTTAATTTTCCAACATACATTGTTAGAATAATTCAAAGTTATCTGTCAAATCGTACACTTCAGGTTAATTATCAGAACTCCAGATCTGAAAGACTTCCTGTAAGAGCTGGTGTTCCTCAAGGCAGCATTTTGGGACCAATATTATACAATATTTTCACATCTGACTTACCTGAGTTACCTCAGGGACACAGGCCTCTCCGCCAAAGGTCGAAGCCTGCGTGTCATCTGTAGTCGATTGCAAAAAAGTTTGGATATTTTTTCTTCATACTTGCAAAAATGGAAGATTTCTCCTAATGCTTCCAAAACTCAACTAATAATATTCCCACATAAACCAAAAGCTCTTTATTTGAAACCTTCAAGTAGACATGTTGTCACGATTAGAGGGATTCCAATAAATTGGTCAGATGAAGTTAAGTATCTAGGGCTCATGCTTGATAAGAATTTAACTTTCAAAAATCACATTGAGGGCATTCAAGCCATATGTAATAAATATGTAAAATGTCTTTATCCCCTTATTAATAGAAAATCAAAACTTTGTCTTAAGAACAAGCTTTTGATATTCAAACAAATTTTCAGGCCAGCCATGTTGTATGCTGTACCAATATGGACTAGCTGTTGTAATACCAGGAAGAAAGCTCTGCAGAGAATTCAAAATAAAATTTTGAAAATGATTCTGAGGCTTCCTCCCTGGTATAGTACCAATGAGTTACATAGAATATCCAATGTTGAAACATTGGAACAAATGTCAAATAAAATAATAAATAATTTCAGGCAAAAATCGTTACAATCTTCTATTGCCACGATTAATGCGTTATATGTTTAGGTTAAGTTAGGTTAAGTATATTTAAAGCGTTTTTTTCTCTTATAAGCAGGTGAAATCAACTCACCTGTAAAAAATCTGAACTGGTACGGCAAATGAAATGTTATATGTTGTTAACAAAATGTTAAAGAAATTAAAAAAAAAACATGTAGGGTCGATGTACCAATAGCCGCATAGCTTAGAACAAATATTCGTATAAAATCGAAAAATAACGCTAGCGTCATTATTTTTACATCATCTGAAAGCTTTTTATCTTGGTGTTGTGGGAAAAATATGAAAACTGCGAAAATTCATATGTTTGCATTTATTATCGCTTGTGCCACTATAGGAATACATGTGCCTATAGTAGCACTATTTCTAATTTCTGTTCCTATAGTAGCACTAGCATCACGGCGTTGGCAAAATACTAATCAAAACCGTATTTTTACAAAGCTTTTATATTTTTCCTTCAAAGTGTGGATCAAAAGCTTTCGTTTGATGTAAAAAAAAAGTACTTTATTAATTAATTATTACGTACTAGTGGTCCCGGCAAACTTCGTCTTGCCATCAAGTAGGCTGTTGAAAAACGCTTTTGATCGTCCCATATAAAATGACAGTTTCGTTCGCGCTCGTTTTTTCAACTTTCCCGGTGAATATCCTGGGATTTTTATACACACGAACACGTCGGAACCCCTGACGAACAAAACTGAGAAAGAATCATTCAAATCCTTTGACCCGTTCGTAAGCCATTTCGTGACATACAAACACCATTCCATTTTTATTTATATAGATAATAAAAAATAGTTTCTCTCAGTAGTGCTACCATAGGAACAATAGGTTAACTATAGGCGCAAGGGAGCTCAAATTTTAAGCAAAACTAATTATTTCGATCATTTTTTGAACAAAATCAAGCTGTGTATCAATGGTACTTAGATAAATAGCTCCTGACTTTCATGTCAAAAAATATTTTGAAAAGATTCATAGCAAAACGGCCGTAAAAAGCCACTAGTGCGACTATAGGGGACTGTCCACTAAGGGAACACTGACCCTAACACCATTTTGTTTGAAACATTTATTTCATTTCATTATTTAGTAGTTCAAATAAAAAAAAAACTCTTATTCTTCTTTTAGCTCTCGATTTTGATTGCTTTTTAGGCTTCGAGTTTTATTTTAAGGGCCGTTTCGGTACATTGTTTTCGTTTTTTTCATTTTGGATTGTTTCTTCCGTTCCTTTCTAAGAATATCGCGATTTTATTTATCTTGCTCTATCAATTCACCAGGATGGTTGTCTTTAAAATAGTTGGACCTTTTCAGCAGAATCTAGAAAAACTTCAACAGGCTCCGACATTAAGTCACGTTGCATTAGCCATCCCCGTCACTGACTGCCGAATATCCACACTTCAAATTCTGTCATCTCCTAAATTGTGGTCGGTCCTCCATAATTGAGTTCTTGTTGACTACCTTTGATGCTATTTGCTGGATGTCGGTTTCTGCGGAGACTTGTATGTACTTTTCTGGGTGCTATAATATGTTAAGATCCATATAATTTTGGTGAAATTGAAGCAAGTTCAGTATATCTCTCACCGTGTTGGTTAAAAACCGTTGAAATAAGAAATTTAACTCAACTAAAGAGGCACCACCATTATGAACGATGTTTACTTTTGATGAAGGGTCGAAAACTAAAGCACATCACCTGCTGCAACTATGGCATGCATTTTCGACCGGTCGAAAATTAAAACCTGGTGTTTCAATTTTCGAACAGTTTCAAACACGTAATTAAATTTATTTTCGCTTATAGATGCACATAATTCAATAGAATGTGCCTAAATTTTCTCTGTTTTCATCAAACTTTATCGATTAGGTATCACTTTGATCAGTTTGTATACTGGTTTGAGCCTTTTTCATATGTGGCGATTTTTCATCAATGGAAGAAAAAAGGACTGATTTGGACAATGGAAAATTGATCAAATCAATTTCGGATTTAAACTCCATTATATAAATGCAATTTTCATTGGATCATGACAGGTATAACACCAATGGCATATTCTAGTGGTTCATAAATGTTTCTGAATTTCCAAAAGTAGTTTAAATAACGTTTGTTCTGGGGGGACGGACCTGGTGTAGTGGTTAGAACACTCGCCTCTCACGCCGAGGACCTGGGATCGAATCCCATCCCCGACATAGTCACTTATGACGTAAAAAGTTATAGTGACGACTTCCTTCGGAAGGGAAGTAAAGCCGTTGGTCCCGAGATGAACTAGCCTAGGGCTAAAAATCTCGTTAATAAAGTCAAACCAACCAACCAACGTTTGTTCTATCAATGGGTCAAAAATTAGCACTGGGTCGAAAATTAGATCTCTTACCCTATAACATGTAAGAGGTGAAATAATGAATCATGTGTGTTGATCTTAAGTTCAGGCAAATGCACCGAAATGCAGGGTGCTTCTGAACTGAAATTCGGACAGATGCGTTTCGATTGAAAGTATACTAGCGAAACTTGTAAAAGGCTCGTTACTATAACTAACCATCTCCAATAAAATAAGGCGCATACATAGGCCAAAACATTGCGTAAAAATAATGTATTTTTTTCTGTACCCATACAGTACTTGAGTTGTATATAATAGTATCTTCTTCATGAGTCCAAAGTTGTTGACTTTCTTGTCGAAAACTTTACTGTGACCAACATTTCCCGTTTTATATTATTTATTTGGACACCATTTTGTTTTAAGTAAATTTATCAAAAAACAAAAATCAAATATGGGCTATATGATGTGAGGTAATAAGGAGCTTCTTTGAAAAAATCATACAAAGCGGTTGAGTTGTCTCCAAGAAATCTTAAAACTAAAATTTGATGCTTTTTTAAGTTTTCAAGATCCTTCTGGGACCAATTTGGGGCCACAAACATACATCCTTAGGAGTCTATTTTGTAAATCGAGCAGATTCATGTGACTCGTCTGTATTCGCTGTCGATCAAAGTAAGCATGCATATTCCAGATGTCATCCGTCGACTCCCATAATAATCCAGTCACATAGAGTGAGAACTGTCGAAAAACTCGAGTGATAGAGCTGAGTCGAGCGAATTTTTCAGTCGACAGTGACTCCAGTCGAGTCATTTTGATCGACTCGACTTATAAAATAGACCCCTTAGGGGCCTATTTTGTAAATCGAGCAGATTCATGTGACTCGTCTGTGTTCATTGTCGATCAAAGCAAGCATGCATATTTCAGATGTCACCCGTCGACTACCATAGTAATCCAGTCACATAGAGTGACAACTGTCGAAAATCTCGAGTGACAGAGCTGAGTCGAGTGATTTTTTCGGTCGACAGTGACTCTAGTCGAGTCATTTTGATCGACTCGACTTATAAAATAGACCCCTTAATCTCAAAAACAGCTACATCAATTTGCTTCATTTTTTCACAACAGACTCTCATCAAAACCTATTCTCTTGAAAAGTGAATGACCGAACACGATAAACAATGTGCAGCCTCAGATATTCAAGTGTGCTATGGCTATGCGTTGGTCGCCCAAGGAATTGATAAAATCAACACAGATTCTAAGAGTAGAAGATTTTTCGAGAGTTTCTCGCGTTCAGTATCATAAAGACGTAACTGCAATGGTCGACATCTCTTCGACGATTTTCTCTTTAGGTAATAACTTAGTCGGGTCACGGCGTGTCTGGTAGAACAATATTATCACAAAAATAGGCATCGCTAAATCTTTCACCCTTCGAAAACATAGGTTTTAGCTTTCATTAGACGTATTCCCCAAAAAAAATCCACCGAGGAATCCCGAACATTTTTTTTTTCCAAATTTTCAAATGTAACCATGGTAATATGCAGTTCTCAAGTTCGATGGTAGCCTAAATTTTAAATTAAAGTTGATAAAACAAAGATATATAAGGTTACATGTTGTAATGGACAAAACTGTCTTATGTGATCTTGTAGGTTTAATAAGCCATAGGATACTTATTCGTATAGTACAGACTCAGTTGATTTCAACTAATTTTCGTTATTTTACCGAGATCCGCGTAGCTGAGAGGTCAGCAAATTAACCCACGACCCTCAGCTTGATCTTGCTAATTAGCTGCGCGTTTACCGCTACGGCTATCTGGGCCCCAACCTCTCCAGGCCCATTTTAATGGCTTCCGCTCCAATACTATCTTTACTAGCTGCCGTGTTGTTATTGAACTGGTTGATGGCATCCTTAACTTCCATCAATGTGGGAACTGATTAGTTTCATTGATGCGCCGTGCTGACATAGTCACTTCCTCCGTTGTCGTGACTCTCTGCGCCTGTGTTCTCCGTGCCATTCCAACTTCGTCGGTCTTGGGCAATACTTCTCCAGTTGCCCGAACGATTGGGGTCGACAGGTCCTCTGTCACTGTATACAGCCAGCGTATTCGTGGTCTTCCACGAATTCACCTACCTCTGCATGTTCCCTTCTGAACAATATTTTCGCAATTCTTTCTTCCTACATTCGCACTAAGTGACCAGCCCACTGACGTCTGTGGTATTATACACGTTTAAAAATATTCGCATCTTCATACACTTGATACAATTCGTAATTCATGCGTCTGCGCCACACGCTATTTTCGACAGGACTTTACGCTCAAAAACACCGAAGGCTTCCCGGTTTGCCTTTTTCAACTTCCACGCTTCGATCCCGCAAAGAACCACCGGAAGAATTAATGTTTAATACAGGACGATTTTTTTTTTCGTTTGCAAGTTACGGGGCCCAAGCTGGTTCTATAGTCCGTGAATGACCTTATTCGTAGCCGCAACACATCTTTTCACTTGTCTGGATCGTCGTTCTCACATGTTACAAGTGCGCCAAGGTAAACTAATTCTTCAATAATTTCAGACACGTCCCCATCAAACACTACCTCAGCAACCACACCACCTAGCCTTCCTCTATCTTTACCTGCAACCACGTACTACGTTTTGATAGAATTAATGGTCATTCCTATTCTTGCCGAAGGCTGACATGGAGCATATGCGACCGAGTGATGGTAGTGCCATTTCACTTTACGCACCCTCAAGTGCAATATTGAGCAGTAAATTTGAATGTGCGTTTCCAAGCTTCAATCGGTCTAACGTCACAAATGAGGTTGACACCTCGTCGGCAAATCGAACACTTTCGAGCCAGCGTAGCACGTATCAGCCTAATTAGTTTCGCCGGAAAGCCATGTTCAGACATTATCTGCCACAGCTCATTTCGTTTCATTGAATCGTACGTCGCTTTGAGAATAACAAAGAGATGGAGGCTAAACATCTGGTCCATTATCGAATGGCCATCATGCAAATCAGTTTGGTATTTCGCCGACTCCTCGTGCGGTCTCAGTCTGTTGAACAAGATGCGCGTCAGTATTTTGTTCGCCGAATTCAGCAGAGCAATTCCTCTGTAATTGACACACTCTAGTATGTGTCCTTTCTTAAAGGATGAGCGTATGAGGCCATCCAACTAGCCGGTGGGCACTTCGTCCACTTATACCTTCAGAAGTACCTAGTCAGTGGATCGACTGGTAGAGCTGCTCACTTCCGTGCTTGAGTAGTTCGACCGGGATCTCGTTCTTCCCAGTAGCCTTACAGTTCAGCACTAGTAGATATTTGGATCAGTAGATTGATGCTCTTGAAAATTTAAGTTGTGACTTCGATTTAAATTCACTTTAGACATCTTTATTGGCTTGCTGCTGTGATGAAAAATTGCAATTAGGCTCGTAGTATTCTGCATTACAGCTTTTGTACCAATGCTCTTATCATAGTTTTCTTGGAATAAAATCTTTACGATGTAATTTTGAAAGCTTTCGAATACCTGTACCGAGAAATTTGAATTTTGTTGACGAAATATGTAACGTAAAATACTTCAATTTCTTTCATTCTACCCAAACCAAAAAATGGCGGTTGTTTTAACCTTCAAGACGTCGCGCTGTTTGCCATCGTCAGAACCACCACGCTGCAGTTGTGAACGAAAAGCGAGTTTTTTTCAACAGTGTTGTACAAAATACAACAACGCGACGACTGAAGTGTTAACTATCTAAGCATGTTCATATGATATTCTTACTCCTGTATTTTTTGTGAAAAAGCTTCCATAAATCAAAATATTTGCTTGTAAGTTGAAACAATACGTCAGCTTAATTTCCTTGAATTCCCGCAACCAAATTTCGAACCCCTCCACTAATTGCAAACGAAATTTCATCGTTAGGTTGCTTGACTTATGACCAATCAACATGCCACTGGGCATTTGCTTCCACTCTAGTCGCCGATTGCCATCCTTGACATCGGCCAGCCTAATCACTTTGCACTCTCCCCCCGACAACGAAAGCTGAGAGTTTATGAATCTTTAATCAGTGAAATGCCTAGCAGCTTCACTGTTAGCCAAATGAACCTCCGACGTCAATATCTACGCTATCGCGTTACACTCCAGATCCGATCGGATGATGGCGAGCTTGGTGTTGTGATGTTTTGGCGATAGCTTCGAAGAGGTTGGCTCACAATGGGCAGATTGCATTTAGTCTTGCGGCCAAAACATAGTTTTGCAATATTATGTCATATTTATGAGTTTTATGATATAAATTTAATGTTCTGTTCTCAAAAAAAAAAAAAAACTAAGAACAATTTTTGACAAGGGCCTATAGTGAAATAATTAGCTTTGTTACAAAAAGCAAAAGAGAATCCAAACTTTTTTTTAACGTAATGATCGACTGGATGAAGCATGAGAACTCCAACATTCATACGTATCTATAACATCAACTGTTTCCGTCATTTAAAACCAAAGCATTCGAAACTTTGCTTTCATAGCTACCTATTTGTCTTTTAATTGCACTAGGCAGCTAGACAATTTGCTTCAAACTGACTTGAGGAAATTGACTGGCAATAAGGCAATTTTTTTGTCTTTGCTGACTTTAATGCCACGCATCGATCATGGAATAATTCACAAAGCAATTCCAAAGGCAGAATTTATACGATGAGTGGGTATTTCTCTATTAAATATCCTGATAGTGTCCTATTTGTTTCTCCTCTTCTAGAGACTTTTCTACAATTGATTTGGTCTAAACCGACTCTAGTCACCTTTGTAGCTAACTGGATACTCACGCTGATTTTGATTCTGATACAGATTTTTGGCCTCCAGATCGCCCATAGTGCAGCTTTGAGCTTGGAATTCCCCAGGCTACCGAAGACCATGATGCTCGCGCGTATTCAGTGATGGTCCAGCGATCTCCGTCATGGAGGAGAAGGAAAAAAAATCGGTTTTCGATTGCCCATTCGCAGCTCTCACCCAACGAGAGGAGCCATTTGGAGGATGCCCTCAACCAAGTCCGATATCGGCGCTTTTACTTGATTAGTGGTGCAAACTTTCTACGGGCCTGACAGTCAACGGAGAAACATCTACGTGCGATACGCACCTCAACTTTTGGTGGAAGGAAGGAAGTCATACAAAGTGTGAAGATTTGATCCGATGCAATGCTCGGTTTGTTTGGGTGTAATTGTTCAAGCCCATCGTTGATGTTGAAGGCAATGATTGGACACAACTCTGTCAATGCAATTTTATGTCCGCAAATCATGACTCGGTTCAACTCTAGCCCTTTGTTCGTTGCTTGTGGTAAACATCCAAGCTTGAATGAAGATAGGATTTCTCGTAATTTGTAGTAATTTATTAAAGTTTTATTACCCCCGCAACGCATGAAAGATGCGACGTAACTTGGGTTTGCTTTTAGTGGTTTACAGCGATTCCTTATTCGGCTTTTAAAATCGATAGCGAAAATACGTCAGCAGTCAGTGGAATGAAATTGAAACGGTGCGAGTTTGACACTCTAAGTTTTTCATTTTTACAAAATTGCTGCTGGGATAGGGTTTTCAGACAGTCTTCTGGAAAACAAATAAATATCGATATTGAAACTTATTTTGGGTATCAAAAGCACAACAGGCAGTATAACGATGAATGTAACATGCATTTTATTTCCCGCATTTAGAGTGATATTCAACTAAGTGATGACGATTCGAGATGTTTATTGGAATACCTAAATGTAAATAATAATTGATTTTGGTACTATACCATTTAATTCCAACTAGAGCTTGTACTCTTTGACAGATACGTGAATTTCGAACTCAAATGTAAGACGGTCTTATAGTTGAGGTCGTAAAACGTGTATCAGTCGAAGGATACAAAATGTAGTTAGAATATTCAATGGTATAGTAGTAAACTTAGGTTTTATTGAATAAAGTGTTGACTTGACGATTTACTGAAGCATTTGTGGGCCACATGGCTACCCAAGTAACATAAGTAGCTGAACAAAAGGTTATATTCAGCTAAAATATACTTAACAGTCGATTGTCCGGTTGGGTGACAAAATGTCGAAAGACAAAACGTCGAATGCCAAAACGTCGAATGCCGAAACGTCGAAAGGACAAAACGTCGAAGGGACGAAACGTCGAATGCCAAAACGTCGAATGCCAAAATGTCGAATGCCAAAACGTCGAAAGACAAAATGTCGAATGCCAAAATGACGAAAGAATAAAACGTCGAGGAGACAAACCGTCGAAAACAAAAAAGTACGTGGATGTTTGACAAAACGTATATCTTTTCGAAAAAAAAGGTGCGAAATAAAATCGATAAAAAGAAGCATCGAATCCCAATACAAAACATTACATTCTTTTCCAATTTGATCACCGTGATACCGCATTTTTGAACTTGGTTTGAAAGGGCCAATGAAAAAAAAAATCCTGTTTAAAATAGCCAAAACATGCCAGAATTGTATGGTAGTATTTCAACAAAATGCTAATGTTTAAATAAAACTATCCATTAACTGTAGCTGGCATTAAATGATGTCGTTGTAAATTTGATCCTTATTAAATTATTCAACGCGGCTTGTATTTTCCTCATTTTTTGGTGTTTGAACGATTAAATATATAAATTATCTACAAAACAATCAATATATAGAAGTCGATTCAAGGATACATATTGAAAAACTAGCTAAATATCCTGATGAATAATATCTGCTTACGAAAAACATACGAAAAAATTGGTTCAATTGTATTCAACAAAAGAATGAGTAAATTTTAAAAGAATAAAAAAACTCACAAATTGTCAAAAATTTATTTATGAATTTGATGAAGTTTTCTTATTATCATTTCTGTATTTAAGTTTTAGTTATATGAAAGTTACCATACCTCTTTCAATATATCTTCACTATCACACTCAACCAGTGGCATTTCCCTGTTTTATCACCAAATTTGTATCTAATGAGTAGCAATTTGTTTGTAAATCGTAAATTATTAGAGTTATAGGGTTTCACGTTCCGAAAGCTCCCCACGCCAAACGCCCTGAGACCCGGAACCAAAAGAGGTCTTGCACACCCACCCAGCAGACGGCAGTGGCTTAGACCAGCTGCCTTGGGTTTGAGCCGGTTCCCTTCTGGAACCGAGAGGTTCCGGGCCGACAAATTTAGAGTCTTATACTGGCGCCCAACGTGGGGCCCGAGCGATTAGACTTATTTTTGAATTCATAGAACAAATAATTAAAAGTGAGCATACAAGTCACATCTGCACTCATTACCTTCATCTGATAATCCTATCATATCCTATATCAAGCTTCAAAATTTGATTTTCGCCAAGCCTCTCTGCTTCCTTTTTCGTCAGAAATGCATTTGAGATTGTCATTTTTCTGAAAATTTTCCCCATGTATACTTCGATGGAAATACAATATTTTTCTGTTTCCAACGGCGTTCGTATCGCAACCTTTTTTTCCTTAGCAACGCAAGTTATCCAAAAATAACTGCTTTCGACGTTTCGTCTCTTCGACGTTTTGTCCCTTTCGACGTTTTGGGATTCGACATTTTGGCATTCGACGTTTTGGGTTTCTACGTTTTGTCTTTCGACATTTTGTCCCTAAACCCGATTGTCCAACTCTTGTTTCACTTATATGTTTGGTGGGTTTGATTGTCATTTAGTGTGAATGCAATTTGAGTTGGAAAGCAGCAATGGAAATAAATACGATTCAAATACCGTTGACTACAAGATTCTGATACTAAAACATGTGGTTTGATATGAGCATTGATGACCCTACAATTAGTAGTTGACCAGAACAATCGAAGTTGCTCAGAGATCTAATGAATGAGCCTTGAGACTGGAGTCATCCATCCTCACTGCAGTGCACTATGTACAAATAAAAAGCTCAAAATTTCCAAAGTCAAAACCGGCAGCAGTAACGTCCTTACTGTAATCGAGGAATGTCATGAATTAAATCAAATCCCTCTTGACAATCCAAAAAACTTCAACTTTACTACCGTTTTGAATCATATTACGGACAGCTTCAAATTCCGGACACTCTAGTTTGTATGGGAAACATTTCAGACGAAATGTTTCAATTTTTGCTGTGCAAAAGTTCTCACTTTCAAGGCTTGTTTTAATAAGCTTTTTCCATAGAAATCTATGCAAACTGATAGTATCTGACTGCCTTAGACGTCTCTTTAGCGGCTTGACGACTTAAACTGATGGTTTGACTTTTCTAATAATGATTTCCATGAGCTGTCCGGAATTCGAATCAAAGTGTCCGGAATATGAGGCAAAAGTGAGAAAGCGTCCGGAATAAGAATCATGAAAAGGCCACACATTTAGATTTATTTAAAATTATTGAAGTTGCAGAAGCGTATTCTTTACCCACCATTCGGAAGTTAAGGGTTTCCGACGCTCGATAGCGCTGAGAAATCATACAGAATGATTTATTTTGTATGCTCTATGCTGAGTTATACTTCACTAAGGCCTTAAGTGTCCGTAATATGAATCAAAACGGTAGATGAAGGTGCGTGGTTTTCATATGAAAGCTACACTACAGTTGACGTGCCGAACTAGATTTTCTTACGCCGGATAAACTTGATACAAAGTGGATTTAGTTTCGCTCGTTATTCTCATTTGTAACCTAAATACATCCAATCATAGACTGACTTCAAATTCCACCACTGAGCATGTATTTAGTGAGAAAAGCCATGTATTTTTAAAGGCACCTAAAAATGAAAATCATTATTAAAATAGAAACAACGAAAATAATTAAGGCTCAAGAATCCATCATTCAATCATCAGCAATCATCGAAAACTAAAACCCAGTTTTTTCGTTCAAATTTAAATATATACTCATGAAAATCTATCATTGCATTACAAATAGTAAGTGCCATGCAATGATAGATTTTCATGAAAATTGCTTCGATTTTGAGCGAAAAAACTGGTTTTTAAAACTTTGAAAAACGATGATGGTTATTTTCCTCTTAAAATGTTTGAAACCGATCGGTGAAAAAATTAGACATTTGAATCAGTAGATAACAGCCTACTAAGCCACAGCTATAAAATCGGTAGGCAAGATAAATCAAATGTAAACAATCCCTCGTTGTTTTATAGCGATTGTAAAAAGCTGGATAAATTTCTTTTCGGACCACTTTTCAGTTTTTTACGATAAATGATCACGATATCGTTAGATAGAAGCATTGCAGAGGTGTTTTTTTTTTGTTGGCGAAATTATTTATGAAAAGGATGACCGATGAAGTGAGATAAGCCTTTTAATAAACAACAGTGTAGAAATGTAATTTGCCTTTACAAAAAGCGAGTTCCTAAGCTGGTTACGTAATCGTAGCCAGTACAAATGTTTTTACTGTACGGGAGACATAATAGGGTCCTAAAGCCCTGTCTCAATTTTAGTTCCAAACGCTTAAGTTTAGGGCAGAAACACATGTTTACTCAATTTTTAATTGATTTTCATTGGTTTAAGTACAAAAAACATTTTTTTATGATTTTGTCACACCTTTTGGTTTAAACTCAAATGTTGGGTATATTTTGTTTTCCGTGTCCCTTCCGAAATGTCAGATAGGAACAACCCCAGTGTTCAAACTATATGCCCTGTGGCATTTTTGTCGAAAAAGTGAATGTCAAACAAGATCACAAGTGTCAAGGTTCATATTCGAAACCATTTTTAAAATTGAAGTTTAAAAATGTTATAGCCGTTATTTGAGCTGGAAAACTTGCTAAAGTAGTTGCAATAACATGCTCTTTCGTATTATTAAATAAAAACAAGAATTCATTAAACATTTTAGGACCCAATTGACAAACGTCACAAGTTTTCCAAGGCTCTTCGACAATTTCAACTACAACCTTATCAAGCACTGCCTAAGACCCAACACAACTGATCCTGCTTCTTTCTCTACATGCAACCATGTACGTTTGGTTGGAGTAAATGACATTACAAGCTTTTCTTTGTTGTCCCTCTTCAAGATAGCGAAAGCCTGCTCAACTGCGCTGCGATCGATTCCAGTAAAATCATCGCCGGCAAAGTCAAAAAGTATATACATTAGAATGCACACTGGGCCAGGAGCAGAATTTAGCCAGACAAAACCTCTAGCGCTTTAGGAGTGCATTTTTTCGGGTTGGTGTCAAAGGAGACTTATCTTGAATTTGTTTGTTCTTCAATTTGATGATAAAAGTTAGTTGGAAATTTCGCCGCATAGATGGCGCTGCGATGCAAACTTTTTTGTTTTGCGTCCTAGAGCTTTTGCGTCTTCGGCAATGTTTCAGAACGTGTAAAAATACGACAAGTTGTCGAAGACACCAAAGTTCTAAGACTTCAAATTACAAAGTTATGGTAAAAAATATGTAAATCACTTAAATTTTACGTTTTTTGTACTTTTTACATCAAAATCGTAAAATGTTTCATTTTAAAAACCATTCGTCGCTTATTTTCGATAACATGCATATATTGTATGAAAAAAAAAATCATTTTTACATAAATATTTGAATTTATGAACAAATTATTGTAAAAATATCATAATTTTTAACATAACTTTACTAAAAGTTGCAATATTTTGCAAAAACAATGATCCGAAATACGCTATATTTCATCTACCAAATGTCAAAGTTTGCCGTATGTATATTTTCATATATTTGGGATATCAAAATTCAAATAAACATCTTTTTCATATAAATAGAATAGACTTATCATTAATTTTATCATTGTACTACAAGATTGTTGATTGACACATTGCGTCAGTAAAGTTTTATTAATCAAATACTTTTTGTTAGTCAGGTGTTTCAGTATATAGATATTTTCATATTGTTTAGTGGCTCTTATGTCATCTCCAGCAACTGTCTAATTAGAACTTCGCTGTGACCTGCTATAATGCATTTTTTACTTCCTGTTATGACCGTGTCGAGACAGTTCTCTCTAACATAAATCACAATTCACAAATCAAAAGTATCAATATAAAAGTATTTGATCAACAAATCTTAACTGACGCAATGTAGTACAATGATAAAATTAATAATAAGTCCATTCTATTTATATGAACAGATGGTTATTTTGAATTTATTTTTAATTTAATATATCAAAATATACATATGGCAACTTTTGACATTTGGTAGATGAAATATAGCGTATTTCGGAATATTGATAAGTTTCCGCAAAAACTTGCAACTTTTTGAGTAAAGTTATGTTAAAAATTATGATAATTTTACAATAATTTATTCCAAAATTCAAATATTCATGTAAAAATAAGATTTTTTTTCATACAGTACCGTAAGGACGCCCTTCACCGCTCATGACGCATTTGTTCAAAAACTGAACGAACTTTCGCAACAAAAATTACCATCATGTATCAGCATATCAAAATGGATTGTGTTGGAGTAGAATTCATTAAATTTTATGTTTCATATATGTTGGGAAAAATAATGTTATGCTGTTTTAGGTAGTAAACGCAAGTTAATCAATGATTTTGCTATGGAAATTTATAGAATGCCTCTTGACCGCCATGACTTAATATATCGTCTCATACTAGTACAAAGGGGCCAACCAGTCAATGAAAATATAATATTTCCTACGTGAGAAATATATAGGACCTCACACTTAGGATGAGCGGTGAATGGCTTCCTACACATGTAACATTGTCATACATGTTATTCGGTAACAACATATATTTTTCACAAATCAATTTATTATCAACAAATAATAATGTTTTGTCATGCGTCTAACGAAAACTGTGATCAAAAGTATCGAAAAACCGATTATTGACAGAATTGAACACTCAGAAATGCTGTTAAATGAGCGGATGGCGCCCTTACGGTACATGCATGTTATCGAAATTAAGCAACGCGTGGTTTTTAAAATGAAACATTTTACGATTTTGACGTAAAAAGTATAAAAAACGTAAGTGATTTACACATTTCTTACCATAACTTTGTTATTTGAAGTCCTAGAACTTTGGTGTCTTCGCCAACTTGTCGTATTTTTATACGTGCCGAAGACGCGAAATCTCTAGCACACAAAACAAAAAAGTTTGCACCGCAGCGCCATCTATGCGGCGAAATTTCCAACTAACTTTTATCGTCAAATTGAAGAACAAACAAATTCAAGATAAGTCTCCTTTGACACCAACCCGAAAAAATGCACTCCAAAAGCGCTAGAGGTTTTTTCTGGCTAAATTCTGCTCCTGGCCCAGTGTGGAATGTAATGGTGAATAGTAAATTATTGCTGTGTGCGTTTGGAATGAAAATATCAAATGCGGGAACACCAAACGCGGTAAGATTTTTCACAAGGAAGGCGAAGTCAAAGATAGCTTTTCTTTGCTAGGTGATTAATTTGTGGTACCGCATTTGGAACGCATTTGAACAAGATTTGCACGTCAAACGCAAACAGCAATACAAACCTCATTTTTTTATCATCAACAACAGCCTACTAGATAGCAAACTTCGTCTTGCCATCTAGTAGGCTGTTGAAAAACGCTGTGATTCACGCCGCACAAAATGACAATTCAGTTCACTCTCATTTTTCCTACTTTCCCGGTGAATATTCTGGTATTTTTATTCGCACAAACACCTCGAAACCCGTGACAAACAAAATGGAGAAAGCAACATTCAAATTCTTTGACCCGTTCGTAAGCCATTTCGTGACATACAAACACCATTCCATTTTTATTTATATAGATAGATAGATGTAATATCACATACGAAGTTTTCACCTCGTATACAATCCCTACACTTGATTGTATATATCAGCTTAATCAGCTTTTCCAGTTGATTTTAAAACATTTCCTACCACAGAGAGATGCTCGTCACTGAACCGAACGCGACCTTGAAATCAATAAACAGATGACAATGAGTTATATTAAAGCAAAGTACATGGTAGCAGCTATAGTGACTGGGAGTCCAAGTGATGTTGAAACGTTGGTAGTGCTTATTGGAGATTTGTTTGAAGTTGTTAGTGTTTCACGTGCAATCAATATTCTGTTGTGGCTGAGAAAAGAATACGTTAATTTTAACGTAAAGTCCATATCCGGTGGAAAACTAGACGTATACATCAAGAGTAGTACCAGATGTATAAAGAATCTTATATTATTAGGCAAAATAAATACGGCAGACATCGATGGGCTGATCACATAGTGTGAAAGTCAAAAAATAAGTTGTAAATTAATAATATTCAGCATTGCATGTTTCACTTTTATCGAACATAATATCATCATATTATTAAAATTTATTTACTGATGTTAGCCATATAAAACATACTCAAACAACTGGTAAGTTATAAGTCAGTTGCAAATATTTATAACTATAATAACTTGAACAATAATGTACTAGTTGAGAACAGTTTGTTCAACTTTTTGAGCGATTTTCGAGGCTTTTTTCAAGGCTATTGTGTTATTTCAATATAAATTACATTGAAATTTTTAGTCAAAAACTTAAAATAAATATTTCTTAACATTCCTCCTAGAGATTTTTTTTTAAATTGGCTCAGAGGTGCATAATGAACCCAGGAATCGAGCTCTGTACTCAGATTTGATGGACATTTTTTTTTTTCATAATAACGGTCTGTCGGGGCACCATGTCTGTACTAGCCGTCAGGGATAACGTCGTATTGCCACATAGTAGACTTTGTGATTAAATGTCAAACTCCAATACAAATTGACAGTGTTTTTTTGTCTTGCTAGTTCGAGTTTCTCGGTGAATATCTACAACTTTTTGTAGCCATAAATACGTCGCAACACTTTACGATCACAATAGTGGAAGAATCTTCCTAAACCACCCATGAGAGCTAAAGTAATTTCGTGACATACAAACACCATTCCATTTTTATTTATATATGAATAATTCTCGCAGAAGTTAACCTGAAGTCGATTTCAGCCCAATAATCAAGTGGTCCTTTTTCGCAAAGTACACCTTTTTCGGAAGAATTAGATGCCCATGCGTCCATGAGTCCTCTCATGGCGTAGGGATAACGCGTCCTAACTAGATATCAGGTCACGACTCCCTTCGAGTCTCACTGAAAAGACGTGTTACTTTTGCGCAAAACTTCTTGTCCATTTAATCCAATTGTAAAGTAAATGTAATGTTTAGCTTTTCGGTAGATGAAAATTTGGTTTAAATTGATTAAAAATATCATTTTAACAGAGTTTTGAAGTTACGACACAACAATTTTCTGAACTCAAAAGGGATAAAATCTGTTTATGATTTCTGTAAACTGATTTCATTTCATCTAAAATTCTTCCAGAGCTCACGAATATAATTAATAGATTGGATCCAATAACAAAAATGAACGTTATTGTTCGAATTATTGGATTTCATAGCATAAATCATTGAAAAACTGGCATTTCTCATAATTTCACCAGGTTTCATGTATGTCCGCCAATAAATTATTCAAATGTACTTTATTACATCTGAACATCATAATAAAGCAATTCAGCAATCAAATAGAGCATTAAAATTTAGTTGTGAATGTTCTACGGTTATTTTTTATAGGTGTACGAATATGGAATATGGTGAATTAGACACAAATTCAATACTTTTCCATTAATCCAAAGGTGAATGTAAATGGAAACATTTTGTGATTGCCAAATAATAGATGACACCTTTTACCTTCAATATGGATAAAGAATTTTTAATTCAATACATCATTTAATAGTTTTTCACTAACTTGATGTGAAAACAGTGGCCTGTACGCATATGAAATTGGGTCACTGTAGGTTTGACAATTATGCTCTTAGGGATGGTACACAAATTATGTCACTCTAAATTTCAACATTTTTGACCTCCCCCCCCCCCCCCCCCCCTTTGTCACGTTTGTTGTATGATTCCTCCAAAAATTTGGTAAGGCTTGTCACGCTTGGCTTGACCCCCTACCCCCTTGGAGCGTGACGTGCTTTGTGCATGACCCCTTATGGGCAGTATAATTATTAATAAACACAAATTAGATCCAGTAAATGATTTTTGGTACATTTTAAAGAACTTCCGAAGAGGATCCTAGAAGTTTTGTATTAAACTGTGAAACACCTACCTGGAAATTGTAATCTCTATAGAAGATTGAATGTCTGAAATTATTTCACATCGTTTATAGAACACCTCTTATTTGCAAATAGTAATAAAAATCAATTGTTAATCCCTAAAATAATCTAAATTCATGATAGATCCGGTACAATCGGTTCTAACTATCTATTCCATAGTGCTCAAATCGACCGAAACAGCTTAATTCACTTCGATCGTATCATCAGCAGCACCATACATTTTAATTCTGTTTAATTGCCCATGTGTGGCATTATTGCAAAGAAAAAAAAAAGAATTGCGTGCCTTAGCCACCCCGTGACTCGATTAGTCCACTGATCTAATAGCCCCAACTTTCCGTTTCTGTTTTTCCACAGCTATGCACCGGTGGTTCGGTTACGGATCTGGTCCAAGGTCTACGCAACCGTGGATCCCGGCTGACCAACAATCAGATTGCGTACATTTTGCGTGAGACTGTGCACGCGTTGGTATTTCTTCACGAGAACCATTGCATGCACCGGGACATCAAAGGCCACAATATCCTACTGACGGAAAATGGACACGTCAAGCTGGTGGATTTCGGCGTTAGCTCGCACCTGGCAGCCACCATGGCCCGGAGGAATACCAGCGTTGGAACGCCCTACTGGATGGCACCGGAGGTAATCGCTTGCGAACAGCAGTTGGATCAGTCGTATGATTCCAGGTGTGACGTGTGGTCTATCGGGATCACGGCAATCGAACTGGCAGAAGGTGATCCTCCGCTCTGCGAATTGCATCCGATGCGAGCTTTATTCCAAATTCCAAGGAATCCTCCTCCGAGACTTACCCACCCAGAAAACTATTCCGCCATGTTGTCGGACTTCATATCCGAATGTTTAGTTAAGGATCTAGAGCAAAGGCCATTCTCGAAGGAATTGATCACGCATCCATTTTTGAAAAACGTGGGACCACATGTCGATCAAGTACGGTATGAGTTGAAAACCGAAATACAGAAACAGCGATCGGATGGTAGAGCTCCCCGTCAAGCGGAAGCCACTACCAAATATGGCAAACTCAAGTCGGACAGGAAATCCAAACCGCAGAAAATGTACATAGATGACTTGGCGGCGCTGGATGTCCTAACGGAAGACACCATTGTCGAACAGCTGCAAAAGCGATTTGAGAACAATCAAATCTATACATATATTGGCGACATCCTCGTGGCAGTGAACCCTTTCTCCAAACTGGGACTCTACACCACCTTCCATCAAAAGAAGTACAGTGGCAAGACCAGATCGGACAATCCTCCGCACATCTTCGCCGTTGCGGACGCAGCTCATCAAGCATTGGTCCACCAAAAGCAAAATCAGGCCATCGTCATCTCCGGCGAAAGTGGTTCCGGTAAAACGGAAAGCGCCAACCTTCTACTGAAACAGTTGGTGTTTCTCGGGAAAGCAGTTACCAGAAATCTCGAAGAACGCATCCTTCAAGTCAATCCAATCATGGAAGCTTTCGGCAATGCCCGAACCGGTATCAATTCAAACAGTTCCAGATTCGGGAAATACCTAGAACTAACCATGGCTCGCAGTGGGAAAGTGAACGGAGCTCGCATTTTCGTTTACCTTCTGGAACAGAGTCGAGTTGTCAAGCAAGCGGAAGCGGAAGGCAACTTTCACATCTTCTACTACATGTACGATGGTCTTCAGGCGGAGAAGCGTCTGGAGGAATACTACCTTCACCCGTCGTACAGAAAAACCCACCGTTACCTACAGGAAACAGCGACGTTACCTAAAACCAACGTTGAACGTTGGAAGCAACTGTTGGCAAGCTTCAAAGTGCTCGGATTCCGGGACGATGAAGTGGACATGGTCAATCGAGTGCTGGCAGCGATCCTTAACCTAGGAGACATGGAATTCGGCGAAATGGACTCCAACGACAACACCGATAGTAAAGCTAGGGTAATCGATGTAGCGCCGATGCATCGAGTTTCGAAGCTTCTGGGCGTGGAGTCGGCTGATTTGCTGGAAGCGCTGACGTCCAATTCGGTGGTAACGAGAGGGGAGACCATTACCAGGCATAACAACGTGGCGGAAGCGTGCACGGCCAGGGACGCTATGGCGAAAGGGTTGTATGGGCGTTTGTTCGATTGGATGGTCAATCAGATCAATTCGCTGCTAGTCCATAATAAACCGAATAACAAGTAAGTGGTTTCGATTCTCTGGTTCGATGGGGTTTGATTCTGAATGTGTCATTTTATTTTCAGTCCCGAACAGTTGGCAGTTGGATTGTTGGACATTTTTGGATTTGAGAATTTCAACAAGAATTCATTTGAGCAACTCTGCATCAACATCGCCAACGAACAAATCCAGTATTACTTTAATCAGCACATCTTTACGTGGGAACAACAGGTGAGAATGAGTTGATATTGACTAGGGTAGAAGTATCAATTATGGCAATGGTTGGAACAAAAAGAGATTTTTATTAGTGTTTCACTAGAATATAACGACCAATATTCACAGGAATGATAAACTTTTTTGATTTTGATGATAACTAAACCTTGATAAGAACATTTGTGCGATAAGCTTCGAAAAATGAACATTTGAAAATTTTGCCTTGCTCATGTCACCTCTTCAGCAGTTTGCTAGAGGACACCCGTGACGAAATTTATGTTTTCATTCGCTAAAACTACTTTAACCGAACAAATGAACCAATTTAGCCGGTGATCATTGAAAATAACCGCTTTAAGTCGGAAACCATGTCATTTCCACTATGGCGATAACTCGTACAAAGAGTATTATGGCGATACTCTAGAGGCGATTTGTTTACATTTTTTGATCAGTGAAATAAAAGAAGTAAAGCTGTTCTAGGGGTGACTTCCACGACGGGACGATTCGGTAAGGCATTATCTTCAAGTTTTGTGCTCAATAACTAGGATTTTTCAATCATACGTTCGAATACGTTCGCAAGCGGCAACAGCTCAATTCTAGGTAGATAGGATTGTTTCAGCAATACTCGATTTTTTTAATTTTCGCTTTTTTTTTTCCAAAATTAGGCACTGAAAAGGTAATGTGAGTTCATTAATGCTGTTTTGTATCATATTTTGAATTTTTACTACATTTCGACTCCTTTTCGAAAATTCATTTGCTCCCATGAAGCTATTGCGATAAAATGATTTAATATCTATTTATTTAACGTTCAACGATCTATCATCGTCACCATCGGTTTTCGAAGTCTATAAGTACTTTCCAGATTAAGGATTAACTTTTAGTTATTATAAACCCGTCTAGGCTTGAGTGAACTACAACTCACACCGCTCAGCAAAGACTTACTGGATTTTGTTTAGTTTTTTTCCAGTATATTCGTACACATATCTAGTTCCTAAAAGTGGCCAAAGGAATTCTGGAATGTTCATGTGACCAGAGTTATTACTAATTTTAGTGAGTCACTGAATCAGGTCTAGTGAAAAAAGTGCTGTGCTTTAGTGCCCCTGTTTGTAGGCAAATTTCAAATCACAGATAGTATCTGGAATCGGCTATTATGTGGTCGCTATATAAAAGAATTTCAATAAAAACGCATCAATGTGAACCTTTTTAAACACGATTGAATTGGATAACCATGTTTCCTGCATTTAATTGATCCTTCATCCTTCAAATGGCTATTTTTGTTTTCACGGAACACTTGAGGTGTTAACTATAAACTGTACAATTTGTATCTAAACATCTGTGCTAAGCTTATGGGAACGTATTTTTGTGAACTACGGTCGAATTTCGTTGCACTATCTTTAGGTGGGCTTCGTTTCAATTAGGCTCCGGTTAGGTGAGCTATACTGCCGTGAATCACAAGTTGGTCCCATTGAGCTTGAGCTTGATTGGTCGCCCGTGGTTGCTACTCCAGTATCGCCAGATCAGCTGCACCTACACAAGGAACCAACCAGATGACTGCTTGGGATTAACAGGCACCCTCAGTGTATAAGTGCTGGTGATCTCCTATTTTTAGGCAACAATGGTGCCTGTTACATCAGAATGCAGACCAATGAGGGGAAGGAATTGATGATGCATTCAACTGGCTCCCACGGTTGACCGTATATACCACTGCGTCAACGCCATTTCATGCGAGAAGGATGAAAGGGTGGGGTAATTTTTATGGCAGAGAGGCTTGCTGGTTTGGTTAGCAAACTGCCTATGTATCAGGCATAAAAGAAGGCATGCTATAATGATAAACGAATGGAAGTGTAAGGAAACGGTTTATTTCTCTCCGTCTCGGGTTCTAGCAAATGCTATGAACTGTGATAAATACATCAACTGTGCTATATTAGTCAACTGTGCAAGTTAGTCCCATCTCTAAAAAGTAGGTTTCGAAAAAATGGGTTGTGAAGTTTCCAAACTCGTTTTCTATACGAATTTTCAAAAAAATCTAGAGGATTTGAACATGTTCATACCGTTTTGATTCATATTACGGACACTTAAGGACTCAGTGAAGTATAACCCAGCATAGAGCATACAAAATAAATCATTATGTATGATACCTTAGCGTTATCGAGCGTAGGAAGCTCTTATCTTTCGAATGGTGGGCAAAGAATACGCTTCGGCAACTTGAATAATTTTAAATAAATCAAAATGTATGGCCTTTGCATGATTCTTATTCCGGACGCTTCCTCACTTTTGCCTCATATTCCGGACACTTCGAATCGAATTCCGGACAGCTCATGATAATCATTAATGGAACAATCAAATCATCAATTGAAATCGTCAAACCACTAAATAGACATCCAAGGTAGTTGGGCATTATAAATTTTCGAAGATATTCATGGAAAAAGCTTACTAAAAAGAGCCTCGAAATTGAGAACTTTTGAACGGCAAAAATTGAAACATTTCGTGTGAAATGTTTCCCATACAAAGTAGAGTGTCCGGAATTTGAAGCTGTCCGTAATATGAATCAAAACGGTATCATAATGAAACTTTCACAATCTGCTTTTCGCTTCGATAGCTTTCCGAGAAAAATATGAAGATGAACAGAACACGGTTTATTTTTGACTTGCTGTTTTTTTTCCTATTTTTTCGGACAAAATCTTACTAGCTCATCAGTGCAGCTGAAAGATTATTGGAAGATATGTTGAAAACTGAACTGAAATCAATATGGACTAAAATGAAGATGGGACTGACTTGCGATTCACTGCAGTATAGCCCACATCAAATGAAGACACACGTCTTTTTTTTGACGTAAAGTTTGATTTATTTCGTGCAACGAACAAAAGTTGACTGTTTTATGTTTGATATCTACTTTTCGATAATTGGAATGATTAAGTATTCAACAAATATATAGCAGGTTCTTTTGCGAATTAAGTCCGAGTGTTCACATCGAGTACACTCTAAACGGCCAAATGCTCTTTATTTATAATGTTCAATATCAGATCTTAATGAATTATGGAAATTATAATGATGATCATTTCACATAAATAGAGATAGCGTAGTATATCTCCAAAAAAATAGCCCTTGTTTACCAGACCTGAAACAGTGACTCACGGAAATAACTCCGGCCACATGAACATTCCCGAGGTTCCTCTGGTCACTTTTGTACTAGATACTTATGTATACGAGTATGCTAACAAAATATTACTGCAATCCCTTAAGTCTTCGCTAAGCGATGAGAATTTTAGTATTTTTGCTTTCATTCAGGCCTATACGGGTTAATTGTCAGTCATGGGTTTTAAGAAGCAAATTTCACTTAATATAACTCTCAATTCAAGCAAATTAACATCAAATTTAGTAAGCCAGTTATTATTCTCTGCTTGGGAAATTAAATCTGGCCTGAGTTCCCGAACAAGTTGCAGCTCAAGCTGCAACGAGTTGAACTCAATTATTACTATATGTGTACCAAATAATTTTCATAGCTCTCAAGGATGCAACCGTAATCATAGAGGTTGCTTACAGCTGTCACTATGAAAGTTTTGTTTAACCCTCTAATACCCAAATTTTTATTTTTGATCTAATTTATCTAATATAGTTCTTAACACGTTTTGGGCAATGATTTATTTTTATTCGCAAATCTATAAATTTTGGTTTTTGATTTTTATCATTTTTATTTTTGAACATCCCTATCCCTTTTCATTTTTTCTTAGAGCCTCTTCTAATTACTGATTTTTACCAATAATAAAACATCAAGTTTTTACGGTACTTATGCAAATATTAAATTTTTAATTTTTTTTCTGGATTTTTTTTTATTTTTCGTGTAATTAACGGAAAAGCAGGTTTGAAATTATTTTAATACCACCAAGCATTTCTTTTGTGATAGGTTGATCGTAGAAAAATATAAAATGTACGATTTTGTATATTACACGTTAAATGAACCATATGCAGGTAGGTTATATAAGAATACAATTTTTCAAACAATTTTCAAAAATACAGAAAAGTTCTAAAAAGTCATAAAAAACTTTTTTTACACTGAAAATATATATTGTTTTATATGACAAAATCGTTCGTTTGAACTACGAAATTATTCGTTGTTTTCTGCAACAAAACAGTTTCGTAAAATGTATGCAACCAGCTTCGAAATATGATTCAAGCTCGTAATCAAAACAAACAATGATTGTTATAATGTACTAAACATTTCGTAATCGAAATTCGTTTGGTTTGTATTCAGAACGAAATTTTATACGTGCTTCTTCATACCTCCCTCGGCTGCGGTCGTGTCATGTTGTATTTTACGAAATGTGTCTAAGAAACCTTTTAGTTTCGTAATACTAATAATTCGTAATACGAACAACGTTATCGTACATCTACGAATTGTATATCGTACATCTTACGATTATTTCGTAAAGTCACTGAATCGCGAAATTCTGTCAAGTACAAATAATTCGTACTATGAATGAAAATAGCGTTATATGTACGAAATCTTGTTTTACGAAATGGATTTTGGAAAAAAATACGAAGAGATGTTTTCAGTGTATATGCGTAATAAGAGTCAAGGTTTAAGCCAAAAATAAAATCATTTTTATTTCCGAGCTACAAAAAATACACAAAATTCCAATGTGTACCCCGTCTAAAGGCGGGGTTGGGTATAAGAGGGTTAAAGGCTCCCCCAAATCTACGCGACTTTTTACGGCGACAGCGACAAAAATCGTCGTGATATCGTTGTTGTGTCGCTGCAAGCACTCTTTTATGAAACCATCTTGACGCGATGCGCTCAATAACCAGTGCATGCAGCGAAACATTAGCGAAATCGCGACGTTTTTTTTTCGCTTCCTCAAATCAACGCGATTTTTTTCAGCGATAGCGACGAAAAATCGCTGCGATTCCGACGTTGTGTCGCTGCGAGCACTCTTATACGATACTATCTAGACCAACACGACGAAAATCGCACCGAAATCGCGCCTCCGTGCCCGGATAAAAAATACAATACAAAAGCAATATAACGTATTGTAACAGTACCATTCAATATATTGGAAATACAATACAATATATTGTAACATACAATACAATTACAGTACAATATATTGTTTTGAACAGTTCACTGTTTGTTATATGAGATTTTTGCAATATAATGTATGGGTTGTTAAGTATCGTAACAATACAAATCTAGATATTTTTTCATACATGTATTTTGAAAATACAATACGATATATTGTTCATGTATTGTCTTGATTAGCAATTCGTGTATTGTTGTACAATACAAAAACAATTCAACGAACTGTATTTCAATTAGTAGTGAAAAGTATAGAATTCGTATTTTGTATGGATTGTCTCCCAACTTACAGGATATTCGTGCTAAAAGTAGCAAAATAATTTTAATTCCTATAGAAGTAAAGATATTTATCATGGTTGATTCGTCGTTACAGCTAATGTCAAGTGACTTCTACAAAACTGCTCATTTTTACTTTCTGAATATTTTCATCCTACTTTTTTTGCTCTCTGAACTTTTTTTGTTTACTTCTTTCAGCCAAGCAGGGAATGTCTGAAAACTCAGTGCAGTGCCAAAAACATGCGTGCCTAGACTGGCCCAGCTCAGTATGGGAGAAAAATAAAGTTAGTAAATTCCTCGCGGCACCCCCCAGGATTATTATTTAGGGTTAGTGGAAGACTTCCTGAAAATCTCAGCTCATTTGGTCGTATTATGAGCTGGCGCAATTGAATTGAAGTTAATATGCGATTTTCAGCTCAAACTTATGGGAAATAGAACATCATCTCCTGATTGGGTCACGATCATTGTTGATCGCGTTCAATTAAACTCAGAATGTCAAAAACATTACTTGATACCATAGCGAACAATATTGTAGAAGGTTGTATGACGATTAAAATTGAGAATGTTGGTGTTTTAACTATCTGAAGTAGATTTGCAATAATGCTTGGTATTTCTTCAACACAACTGGGTGGTAGCCACTAAGCGTATCATAGCCACCTATGACGCTGGGCGAGCTGCGGCACAAGGTGCATGCATATAAGTGATTGTACGGGAGTGCTGATCTTAGCCTAACTTTCAACAACTGAAAGGGTAATGAAAATGAGCTTAAATCCAGATACAACCTTCTGCAACTATGTTCATAAGGGTATCAACTAGTGAATTTGTCATTCTGGGATCAATTGAACGCGATTAACTGGTATTCGGAACGAAACAGTGACATAGGGTCAATTTTCAATATATTTGAAACGTATATTCCATACAAACTTCAAATTGAATGCGTCAGCTGGGTGAGCAACCAAATGAGTTTAAATTTTGAGAGAGCATTTTTCTTACCCTAAGGGACATATCTAGGGGGTGCCCCGTTGATTTTTACAACTTTTTTGTTTATGGGCCAGTCTAATGCGTGCCACTCAGAAATTGATTGTGCGTCTACCATTCTTTGCGAGTAAACTCAAAGCAAGGCGCAGGAGACAATAATTATTTGTTTTTGTGCGAGACAAAGCAAAGCACAAGCTCTACTCTTTCAGTCTCTTTCGTGAAAGCACAAAATCCACTCTAGAATATTTTCAATAAAGTATGCTTTGAAAGCGGACAAGCTTAATAAGGGCCCATTCACAAATTTCATGACGCTAGAGGGGGTGGGTGGGTGTCCTAACAATGTTACAGCCCATACAATTATTTAATAATATTCATACAAAAAGCGTTACAAGGGGGTGGGTGGGTGTTCAAAATGGTCAATTTCAGCGTTATGAAATAAATGAATGAGCCCTAAGTGCTTTGCAAAATCTTATTGTTGTGGATCTTGACATATTTGGTAAAGTCAGAAACATAAGGTGGTGACGAATTATGTTCAACGTGTTTAAGAGTTTTGACAGTAACATATTAATGAAATGAATTCAAGTGAATTTGTTAACGCGTGTACGAAACGCAAAGTGTGAAAATGAGACAACTCGATACCATGCATCCCAAAGCACATTGCGAGTCAGCACAGCCAGGGTGCAGTCCAGAGAAAAATACTCCTGCACGTCTCTTTAGAATTTTGGGTGCTAGCTCGCAGCAGCGCGTGTAGCACCGTAAGAGATTTGAGTCGCACCCCATCCCTGCAGCCAAGCTACACAGAAAAAAGCAACAGTTAGTTTACGCGAAAATAGGAGTTTGACTAAAATTGTAAGGTATACAACCAATAAAAAACAATACAGTGTTCTGTTACAATATATTATGTTGTTTATGAACTGTATATTCAAACAAGAATAATGTTGCTTCGACATTCAATAACAATACGCTGTATTGTATCCAATACGTTATATTGTACATTAATGGTTTACTTCATTCACTGAATGGTACGTTTTTATCCGGGTGGCTTGGTCACGCTCATAAAATTGTGCATGCAGCGAAACATCCGCGGCAATTGTTTGTCGCTGTCGACATAAAAAATCACCTTGATTTGGGGGAGCCTTTACTTCGTATAAAAATCACTTACGTACACGTCTTTGCAGGTTTAGGAACTTAATGAGTAAAAAATGCAACACCACCGCACATTTTTGAGTAATGCGATTTGATAATGCAATTTGATCCGTTTAGCGACCACGACATTGACAATATTTGTATCGTCAATACTTTTCCGCGATATTTTCACTGAGTTTAAATCGGACCAGCCATGTTAGCTTGCTCTGCACAAAAATCGATTAATTTTTATGATTTTGATTCAAACGAATCACCTAAAGTTTCCAATCTCGGGATCATTTCCCTGGAAACGAGATTTCCCGGGAAATGATTTTCTGTTTCCCGGGAATTCCGTATTTTAATAAAAACAATTCTATTATCAAACAAAAACCATCGCCCAATTTACTTTTCATATCATTCCCATTAGTTGGAATCTAGATCTAGTCTTATTAGATCACTAATTTATACAATCAACTCTCCTTTACTCGATATTCGGTATCTCGATATCGACATAGAGAATCATAGTAAAAATTGGTTTCCATGTCCATGTCGGCTTCGTTAAGTTTTTTATTAAACAAATGAGCCATTATATACACACACCACTGGTAAACTAGTCACCTATAAACGTATGTATGATGACAATTGATTGAAAATTGAGTGTGTCTGATTGGGAGCGGAAGATATAAGCAACTACAGCTACAAAGTACGATGAAAGGGATGGTCATTGAACCACCAAAATACCCCAGGGTTTATCTTTCAATTTACTTGACAATTTCTCTGAAGCAATATCATAACTGAGGCTTCACGATGAATCTGAGAAGAGCTCAATCTGTAAAAAACTCTCGTATATAAATACTTTTCGAAAATATTTCAGGAATACATGGCCGAAGGAATTCCTGTCGATTTAGTGGAGTTCGCGGATAACCGTCCTGTACTGGATATGCTCCTTAGCCGACCACTAGGGCTGCTGGCTCTTCTCGATGAGGAATCCCGTTTCCCGCGATCGAACGATCGGTCTCTAATCGGTAAGTTTGGCTTCCGGTTATTCAACGCAGTAATTTTCACCACCACCCAATTGCAGAAAAATTCCACAACAACATCAAGTCCAAGTTCTACCAGCGACCCAAATCGGACGCCGTGTGCTTCGCTATTCACCATTTTGCAGGTCGCGTCGTCTATCAGGCGGACGGCTTCCTGGAGAAGAACCGAAACTTCCTTCCGGCGGAAATCATCCAACTGATCCGCCAGAGCCAGTACGACATGATTCGGTTCCTGTTCCAGTGCCCCATTACCAAAACGGGCAATCTGTACTCGGCCATCCAGGACACCGGATCGCGCCAGAATGTGTCCAACTTTATCAAAGTTGATACGAAGGTTGTGTTGCGTTACGGTGGTTTAATGTGTGAAGTTTCTAACTTTTATGTTCCCACCATTGCAGGAAAAGTTCAACTCCCGCGGACTAGCATCGCAATCGAGAGCTCAGCAAACGGTGGCCACCTACTTCCGGTACTCGCTGATGGATCTGCTGCAGAAGATGGTCACCGGTACACCGCAGTTTATCCGGTGCATCAAGCCGAACGACATGAAGGCTGCGAAGAGCTTCGAACCGGTCAAGGTGCTGAAACAGCTACGCTATACCGGCGTTCTGGAAACCATTCGGATCCGTCAGCATGGATTCAGCCATCGGCTGGCGTTCGCTGAGTTCCTGAAGAGGTTTGTGATGATCCCTTCATGTTCTGTAAAGTGTTACTTATTCCTTATTATTCTGTAGATACCACTTCCTCGGCTACGGATTCGAGGAACGCGTCGTCGCAAGCCGAGAATCGTGTCGTTTACTTTTAGTGCGTCTAAAAATGGATGGATGGGCACTCGGAAAGTCCAAGGTATTCCTTAAGTATTACCACTTTGAGTATTTGTCCAAACTGTACGAAGAGCACGTAAGTACACTAAATGGAATCTGAAAGATTCGATAACAACCAGCTGTCTTCTCACTAGGTCCGAAAAATCATTCTGGTGCAAGCCTGTGTTCGCCGTTGGCTAGCCAAGGCGTTCATCAAGCGGGAGAAACAAATGGCAGCGCAACGAGTGGCGCGCAGTGCTGTTACATTACAGAAGCATGTCCGAGGCTGGCTGACCCGTCGCCGTATGAACAAACTGCTTAGGGAGAAACAGGAGAAGGAACGGATTGAGCGGGAGCGATTGGAAAAAGAGCGGGAGCGACTCGAAAAAGAGCGAGAACGACTGGAGAAAGAGCGGCAGGCTAGAGAGAAGAAGAATAATGGTAAGATGTTAACATTTAAGAATCAAACTTATAACTTAACCAATCTGTTCCTTACAGAACAAAACAAAGCCAAACAGGCATTCGCCAGGGCTAAGCTGATCCACCAAATGTCGAACAGTGAGCTCATTAAACCATCGGAGAAACATTCCGTAGACATGAACAACAAAGAGAACGAGAAAGCAGCTATCGTCATTCAGAGCTACTACAGAGGATACACGATCCGCAAAATGAAGCTTACTCCTGAGCTGGAAGCCAAAACCAAGTACATCTTAGGTATTGCCAAGAATCGCGTTGAGGCTCAGCGCATGATGCAGAAGGAGGGCTTCTCCAAGGAGGATGCTGCGCGTATAATACAGAGATTCTATCGAACCCACAAGAGTAAAAACAGTAACAAGGAAGGCAGTCGAAAGAAGGGACCGGCTCCTCAACCAAGCAAACCTCTCTCGGCCAAAGATCAACAGGTAGACCTCATAGCCTTCTCTCAAAATGTTCACATGTTGAACCAAGAGATTCACAAGAATCTACGCGCCACCAAAACCGGAATCCCACTGGATGCCATAGAAAAGCTCCCCAACGACTACAAACGACCGCCAGGTTTTGTGCTGGTGCCAGGTCTGCTCGGAACGGTCCCCGGTGGTGAGTTCACCAAGTACAGCTCGTTCCGTAGTTCTGGAGACTGTGATCACGAAATGACCAAGGAGCTGATTCAAAGGTAAGCCCAACTTTTCGCGAGTTCCAATCCAGCTACAAAATAAATCACAACATGCCTTGATTCTATTTTCCCGCTGCCAACAAAAAGTCCGGTGGTTTCGCCAAATGAATTCGAGGACGTATCCCCGTGGGACATGCCGTTCTACGAGCTGGAACGGAATCTCCGCTCGCAAAGGTTTTTACATCTGCTTCTGGTTCTGCTGCTAGCATTCATGATGTTTGCCTGGTTTTTCCTCTGGGCCTATAGCGGAGGCTGAAGAGCGAGGACCAGGAAAATGTTGTGAGTAAGGCGAAGAGCGGGAATGAAAGGAAGAAGTGGGCGCATGTAGATGTCGCAGCCTGCTCGTTTCCTGTCGTCCCTACTTTCTTGCCCGATTGTCCCCTGCCAGACGTACCTTTCTCAGAGGTTAACCTTTTTTTCTTTTTTGTTTGCCTTTCACATGGCTAGTTTCACAGTTGCACGTGAAGCTCGTTGTTTGGGGTGGTTTTTTTCTTTGGAAGGAAAATACTAGTTGAAGCGCTTGGTTAAGTGTATATTCTTTTTTCCTAGCTATGGAAAACTTCTGATTTCTTTCGAGAGGTAATTGACTGTGACCTTAACTTGGGTTTAATAGCCCGATAGTGGTGTCCGGCTGGGACCGTTATCTGTCAAGTTTTGTGATAAATGATGGAATTTTTAAACTTAAGTGGATGTGTAATTTCCATGTTTCCATGATAGTACACGCTTTGGTTGTGATCTTTAAATTTAAAGTGATAAGTTCAATTTTCTTGTAGGACGAATCAAACCTCAACATACTGTATTCAAATCGTGTTACTAGATTTTTTAGAAATTAACTTGTATTAAAAAAATGTTATATTGAGTAGTAAAAGCCTGAATGAACAACAAAGCCTTGATGTGCAAAACAGTTTAGGAAGGCTCTTTTTACACTAATTCGCTTTACCCGGCCCGGAACATCAAAAGATATTTTTGACATCACGTTTCAATAAGGACACATGCTCTTTCCGTTAACCCTCTAATATCCAAATTTTTATTTTTGATGTATATATCATTTTTTGCTATCTTAAATCGATCTGAACACGATTTTAGCAATAATCGCGAATAAAAAGGAAATTTTTAAATTTTGGCTTTTTATTTTTCTTACTTTTATTTGTAAACATCTATATTTTTTCTAATTTTTTTTGTAACCTCTAATGGTTATCGATTTTTGATAATAATAAAAATTGGGGGTTTTAACCATCATTTTGCAACATGTTGCAACTATTACTCAAACAATCTATCACAGAAGTAGAGCTTGATGGTATTAGATTTACCCTAAAACTGTTTTTTTTTCGTTAGTGACACGGAAAATAATATTTGTTCAAGAAAAATATTTAAAAATTCATATTCTCAAAAGTAAGGTGAAACCCCCAATTTTTATTATTGTCAAAAATCGATAACCATTAGAGGTTACAAGAAAAATTAGAAAAAAATATAGACAAAATTGTTTGCTATTACGAAAAATTCCGTTTAAGCTGGATTATTTCCAAAAGCACGAACAAACATTTAAACAGAAACCACGTGGGAATACATCCATGTGTAGCACGGTAACAAGAAGCAATGTATTATACTCCGAAAAATGACATTTGGCAGTGACGTCATTCCTATCGCAAACTCGAACAAGTACAAAAGAAAGCAAGGCCTGCCCTCCTTTACCTGAGACGAGACTCGCGAAGAGGAAAAAAAGCAACGTCATATGCAGCCCAGATTTCGCTGTCAGATGCAGCCAGTTGATTTTGTGGGCGAATATGTGGAGAGTATTGGAATCATTCATAAAAAAAAATCAGCGAAATATTCCATTTGATTTGCGCTGACGAAACTAAATCGAAACAAGCAAAACATTTGTTATTGCAATGTTTACTGCGTTTGCGGATATGAAATTTAACTTGAAAAGGTTTTCTGAACTTGGAACGATGCAATCGCAATTCATCTTTGCCATTGAGTTCATGTAAAAGCTTGAACATCTTGCTCACAAATTTGTGTAAACACAGAATCGAAGAAGAAAATCTTAGCAACCGTAGAAAAAGAAGACCGACTTCGCGAGTCTCGTCTCAGTCCTTTACTATCCTCAAGGCCTCATGCTTGACGATGAGAATGACGACACATGTTTTGATGGAAAATCGTGGGAATAGCCTACCTTGTTGTGTATACCGTGCATGTGTTGTATCATTTCAGTATTTTTCCATCGCGTAGACTGCGATATAGAAGTATCTACGAATGTCAAAAATTTAAAAAAATGTACATTACGGTAGATGTACCAATATTGGAGGTACTAAGCACGATTGAACTTCATTTAAACCAAAATTCAAGATGCGCAATTAATGTACATGTTAATGTTGTAACGCGAAGTAAAGACCATTGGCTTAATGAGAAAAATGATTTCATCGCAGTAATCCACGGCATGTCAGTGAAAAATAATACCTCCACTATTGATACACTGTTCCTTTAGTTGATGTAAATTTTTAATTTGTGTTCCTATAGTTGTGGTATCCGTTGTTTTTTATGGAATCCTCCACTATAGGAACACTTTACCGCAACTATTGGTACAAGTGAGAAATGTTTCAGAAGTTTTAGTGGTATTTCATCATTTTTAAAGCAATTTGAATGATGTTTTCAACTATTCCGTGTGTCAACAAGCCAATACGTCGATTGGCAGTGTTGGTTCTGTGGTTAGTGGAATAAAATAAGTGGAAGCGGCACTACCGCAACTATAGGAACACCCACAACTAAGGGAACACTTACCCTAGTGGGTTCTGCTGCCACCTCTACGAATGCTGGACGATCCGTGCTCAAACAAGTATTTATAGAATCGACCAATTGGAAAATGCAGTTCGCCGAAAATGGATTTTTCTCGGTATCCATGCAAGATACCCTGCTTCGGAAGTAGGGCGCATTATGCATTCGGAATCGAATGCATAACTTCTGAAGTTAGGTATTTCGCATAGATTCTTAGAAAAATTTAACTTCGGCGAGTAACCGATTCTAATTTTTTATCGTGCCGAAAATTTCACCAGCCATGCATCTGAATCGCACATCAGATATAGAATCAGAAGCGATGACAGAATAAACTTGGATATTTGGCTGACGCCTCCCAAACAGTACTGAAGAGTGCTATTTTGCAGCACCGAAAACAGTGCTGAAAAGTAGCACTTTTTCACATTGTTTTTTTTTTTGTAGGAAAAACCATGGAAGGCCATGCTTCAAATGTTACAAACAACTTTCCTTATATGCGTGCTATAGTCCAAGGTTTATTTCTTGAATAAAACTATTTTGATTTTTGATTTAAAAAATACACAAAAGTCCAAAGGGTACCGGGTCACCGAGAAGACGTGTATTTTTTTCACAAATTTTACATCAATTTTAATCCAATTGCAATGTTAAGTTTTTCGGTAGTTGTTAAAAATATTAAGCCTAACAGATCCTCCTTCAAAAAATCAGGTTAAACCACTGACATAATGTTTGGAGTGTTTATTTTGCTCATTCCATCCATTTTTAGTAATTTTTTTGATATCATTATCAAGTAGTTGGAGGTATTTCGATTATCTTGATTTGAAAAACTAGTGCGATTTTTTGCCCCACGGCGGCTGCGGATAATTGCTTCAAAGCCTCGATAGCAACAAAAGTGTCTCCTACTAAAAGCATTTAAATTTTTTGCATCAAATCAAATGCACCCTTAATCAATCATAAAACATCTCTAAGAAAATTATTAGAATTTCTATATTTTTTCAAATTTCTGCCATCCGAACATCTATTGTCCAATTTTCAAATGTTTGATTTGAGGGACTCAAAACACATCTTCATTTATAACTTTGTAGTACAGTATGATACTGTTTTTGGCATGCTCCATTTTTGGTGTCCCCCGATTTTGGCAACAAAATGGATCAGTTTTTGACAACATGTTTTAATATCATTGAGATTTGTGTTTTTTTATATTCTTTCATTTGTCATTTGAACAGAAGGTCAGCTTCACTCCGACTGCATTCAAGAACTCCATCTTCGTCGATATTTCCCAAAATCCCACCAACTTATGGCTCCCATACGCACTTATTTACTTCGAGATGATCATGTATTTGCAACGTTTCAAGAAATCAATAATTCATATAATTATCTCAACTAGAACTCAAACATTTTTTCTAAGGCATTCATACTGTATGGGCAGCCCACTTGAGTTTGATCCCTATCTGGACATAGCATTTTCCTATCTCGATTCTGGAGAATGTTTTCGGGTCTTGCTGAGAGCCCACTATCTGAGAATTTTCAGCGGAGTCTTGAGATTACTGGAATCTAAGGACACTTATCGGACATTAGGGGTTTCATGTGAGATCAAGAGAATGTATTATTGGTTATTCGAGATGCTGCGTGAAATCTGGTGATTCCTTGAAAACTCCTAAGATTTCTATGGCGTTCTTTGAATTCATAGCGGAATCCTTCATATTTATAGTGGTGTTATGACTATTTCTGTCCAAAATTTTGATAATTCTGAATAAGATCCCAGTTTAATTCGGGGAGCACAAGTGGTGGCCTAGGAAATCCATAGAGACCTTGAAATCCTTAGCGAGAGCCGGAGTATCCTAGTCGGGCTTTTTGAGTTGCGTAGCAGGATCCTGTAAATGTTCGGTGATTTCGTATGGATAAGGACCTACGTGCCGCAGTTTGAGCCCAAGTGTTCTATTCTAATTTCTCTATGAATTTTCAATCCATATATCTATGAAAAACTTTACTAAAGCTTAGTCAATATTCTGTTTCGAGAAATAACATAATTGTTGTGTACAGCATTTGATTTAAGATGTTTGAAAAAAGGTTGAGCCCAGTACACGACAATGACGACGGCCATACACTTGAGGTCGAAAAACGCGTATCTGTCAAAAGGTACAAGCTCTAGTGGAATGAAATAATTCAATACAAAATCTGGTTCTAATTTATTTATAGGTATTCCACTAAACACCCCGAGTGTTGAACTAAACAGATCAATGGTTTATTATTATTCACATGTTTGTTTGCCTTTTTAACTGCAGTCAATCATTCGATATGAGATGCCTTACTTTGAAAAAAGCAACATTTTTGAAGAGTTATTTGAAATTTATCGAATGTTGTCAAATTTGATCCTATGTCGTAACAGTAAGGTGGTTCAAAAAATCATTTTTGCTCCACCACAGTCATTCGATTCTAGTTCAGATTTTTGGTCTCCCATTGAGCTCATTTGGATGAAAACTGAGACTGCACAAGCCCTTCACAGTTTGTATGGAAATTACTATGGGAAAGTAAGCAATTCATTCAATCGGTCATAGTGTTTGCCCGTGTAATCATGAAGGTTAGAGCTATACTGATTCTGTTAGATACATCCGTCAGCTATTTTGCCGAAGACCGTTTACAAATCATTAAATTTACTAATTATTTCCCACAAAAAAAAATTATGATAAAATGATAAGCCGTTTTATTCAGTTACTTGCGACGTTTTTGTACCAGTGTAAAATCGACTCAAGTAGTGTTTTGTTTTGATTCGTGGTTAAGTCACTTTGTCTCTCCATATAACGGAGCGGCGAAAGTGAGTTCTGTTTGATCTTTCGACCTTGACGCTTGCTTTTGCCGGAGCGAGCGACGAGGGCAGGATCAAACATGTCGCGCGTCGATCTCGTAAGTGAAAAAGTGGCGTGATCGGGGAGTTCGGTTGGAGTAAGTTAAAAAGTGCCGCGATCGGTTCGTTATTTTTGATCTTTCGACGACCTTGACGCTTGCTCCTGGGCAGTGCGTCAAGAAAGCCCGAGCTGTCGTCCGTGTTTTTTTTTCGGGTCGCGCGCCTATTTTTTTTTTCTGAGTGCTAGCCGAGCAAACGAGTGAAGCTGAAAGTGGATTGTGGCTGCTCAGTCAAGGATAATGGATCAATTGGTGAGCTCGTTTCATGCTACTATTTCTAATCTATAAAATATGTATGACTGCACATTTAATCGTTACAATAATGGGATGTAAATATGATGTTTCAACAAACTATGGATGGTTCGTCACTGTGAGTGTCGACACAAACTCTGATTCATGATTTATTTATGTTTAACATTTTTTTTTTCAGAACACCCCTTATATACCTTTATTTTTGTAATTAAAAAAAACTTTGAATGGTTCGACACTACAAGTGTAGACTTGCGAAAGGTTCACTTTATTCAACAAACTTTGGATGGTTCGCCACTGTAAGTGTCGGCATAAGAATTAGAGTGTTCTATGATGTCCCAACCAATTGAGTCTTTTGTTTCTTTTCAAATCAGTAAAATATAATAACACATGCTTTCGTACTGACAGCTGTAGGAATGTTACATTTAGGTATTTGTTCAACAAACTTTGAATGGTTCGTCACCTCAAGTGTCGGCATAATTTTCCTCTACATAGAAATTATATGAACAATTATATTTACGTATAAGCATGTATATATCTCACAAATCATTGTTTATCATGGTCTAATCGCTTATCAAAGTGAATCCTTCGACCCAACGATCCTCCCCATTAACAAACATCCCTCCCAGTAACCTTAGTGGAGATGCAGAGGCAAACACGGTCTCCAAATAGCAAAGGTTACACACTAACATTGCTTCCCTCAATCCCACCTGACTGCAAGGACGTGGCCGGCGCCGTTATTGACCTTGTATAAATAGAGGCACTGAATTATGCACACTGAAGAAGATTATGGCCAATCCCAGCTGAACTTCTAGTTGATTCTTTGTGCATTTTCACTGACTTCGGTCAATCACGGAATAGCAACCATTGATATGTGTAGTCAGTCTAAGCTAAGCTAAGATAAGCTAAGCCATATAACGGAGCGGCGAAAGTAGTGGTTAGGTTGCGAAAGTTGAAAATTTTACTTTCGTCGTTTTGTAAATCCGGAAATTAAACGCCCTAAAAATAAAAAATCGAGTTATTTCAGAGCGAAACGTGTAGAATTTCGTCTGCCGAACACGTAGAATCGATAAAATAAGTTTGTATACTTTTTTACTTGAGTCTGTTTGAATAAGTTTTCAAGAATTGCTTGCTTTTCACATAGTGCATGGATTCATTATCCCGAATTTCAAATCCCCGAACGACCCATAACCCCGAATGACATTGCCCCGAATTCCAATATCATCAATGACATCATGTTAAGATAATCGTTAATTCGGGAAAACAGCATTCGGGGTGATTGAATTTGGGGTAATGGTACATTCGGGTGATGGCATTCGGAGTGATGGCATTCGGAGTGATGGCATTCGAGGAAATGGCATTCGGGGTAATGGGGTAGAATCATACGGGTAGCAGTGATGTTGATGCTGCACGTTAAGAAACATCTATTCAGAGTGCAGGGTGATTCTGCACGTAAAGAAAAATCAATTCAGAGTGACGCTTAAAATTAATACAATCATGCATATGAAGAAAATGTATGGAGTCTAACCGATTACGAGACAATTTGCACAAATTCATGAAGGTTCTGTAATTTGACTAGATTTGTAGTGTAATTTTGCGATTAGTCTGGTATTCTCTTTATTTGTATGATTTTATGATGATGGTACATCAAAGAATTTTCTGGGTGGGTTTGGGTCATTGCCAACGCCAGCGTTTGACAAATTTTTGTATTTAGCTTAAAATCTATGAAGAGATCTTGAGATTACAGCTATCAAACTAGGAACCACATATTTCCTAGCACCAGTACTGAAATTTTGGTGAAATTGCGGGAGAATTTTGAGGCTCCCCGTGTGTTTCCTTAACAGCATGTTGAATTCCTAAGTGTTTCTGTGATATTCTCGTTATTTCGATGGGGTTCTTGATAGAATCCTTGTAATTTATAAAATGTAGAATGTAGAGATTTTTATGGGAATTGTGATGACTCCGATAATAATCGTTAGAATCCAATGAGGATCTCCCCTAAAACACCAGGGTTCCCTTTAAAATTATTAAAATTCTTATCGATTTCACAAACATTCAAACATTCAAAAAGTTTATTCAAATTCCAACGGAACTGGCGATCAACGGAATCTTAAAGGTGTTTACAATAATTCCAAAGATTGATTTTCAGAATTCCAAATATTCACACAATAATTCGCAGGAATCCCACCGAAATCTCAAGGATTCTTACAAAAATACCGTCTCAAAAATACCCACAGAATTAAAAAAAAAATGATCGGAATCCCATTCCCACCTAAATTCTAGAGTTTTTACCAGATTTTCATTTTTTCCGCAATATGCCTAGAATGACTTTTAAAATTTCAGAATTATCATTAAAATCATGCCTATGATTAAGACATATGCCTAGCGGAATTCCAAAGTTCCTACAAAAATTCCAAACGAAATCTGAGAACCTGAGATGTCTCAATTCACACGTAAAATTCAGAATTACTTTATAAATATCTGAATTCCCACCGACATCCGAAAATTTCTAGAAAATAACATAATTATCGTAATGTCAGAATTTACAGGGATATTAAAAATTTCTACGGCCGGTAATCTTACCGGAATCTCAATATGTTTCAACAATGATTAATTCCACACAAAAATTAAAAACCACAGTTTCCAAAGTTAGAGCTCTTAAAATTGTAATAATTTGGGTTTTGAATTGAATGCTCGATCCGTTAAGGGGACAGGATCCGTCATTGATTTTGGAATTTTCAAAAGCAGTATTTTCGTTCAAAATCAAGAAAATTTACGGGAAAATGTGTTCACTGTATTCTTTTCTCCAACCGGAACACAGTGAACACATTTTCATCGAATAATTTTTAGTTTTTAACAGAAAACTGCTTTTGAAGTTTCGATGATGACAATGATTACGATGACGGAGCGTTGATCGTTAAATCAAACGTGCCAACATTTTAACATTTGTTTTATTCTTAAGGGCTGTCGTTTAATAAAGTAACACAATTTTGACGTTTTTTTTCTTCTAAAAATTTTGTATAAAAATTAAAAATAATTTGAATGGCGCGTCGGAAATCTCAAATCCTTCTCACTTCTTACATGATTAATCAACGGTCCTTTACTTTCCATCGTTGCCATCAATATGTCACCGTTGCTTTATTTATCATTAATTCGCTCCAAATCAAATTTTACCCACGATTCAAAATTTTCAGTTCTAAAAGCCGCACTTCTCGCACTCCGCAGCTCCAAATGGTTTATTTCTTATAATTCTTTTTTGCTAACGATTCTCCGCATTTCTATTTTCCTCTCATGAACCGCTGCACTCCATCATTCCCCGCGGATAATCAGACAACGGAACCTCCAGCAACAGCAACAGCACCAGCGGGTCGATGTCAATCGTAACGACATCATCGGTGACCGCAAAGTGGAGCTGAGCGAACGCAAACAGCAGCTGTCGAACAACTGGCACCAGGCATTCCAGGGCAACGAGACCACCGTGCAGGACAATAAATTCAAGGGGATGGTCAGGTAAGCTCGGTACACTAACCTAACTGAATTAGAAATCGGGGAAAAAGATGATAAGGGGTCATCCATAAATGACGTGGTAGTTTGTCACTGATATTTATTCTCCTCCTCCCTCTCATGACATTTGGTCAATACGTAGCCTGATATTTTACATAAAATCTCCCCTCCCAAAAAAAATGAACGAACACGAAATAGTAGTTATCGAGTTCTGCAATGAGTTGCGCGCAACATTTTTTTTTTTTTTTTGCAATTTCTCATCGTAGGGAGCCGGTCCCATTCTTGGCACTTTTGATTCACTTCGGCAGTGGGCTTTTTTGAAAGCTACAAAGCTCATATTTGGCCTCAATATGCGTCGTACTAAAGCGCTCTTTTTTACAAACTTTCAGAGAATTCGGCCGAGAAAAACCCCCTTATGCCAAAGTGAATCATGGAAGTGCCCAAGTGGTTCTGCACCCTAATAGGCTGTTTTTCATCATGTCAATCTGTCATGAAACTTTCTACTTCTACTTTCCTGCACTGAAGTATACAGTGCGGGAATAGTCATTACGCAACTGAAACCAGTGCTGTAATGATTCATTACTCAACGCTTTCTCATTACGAAACTGTTGAGTTGCGTAATGAAACATAACACAACAATTTTTCAGAAATTGTAAAATAATGGTGAATGCGTTCCGATATAATTTCTGATACCCTCAAGTAGTCATAAACGAAATTGCGAAAAATGTTGTACGTAGCTCGTTGCAGAACTCGATTTTTACAGCAATCGTCGTAATAGGACTCGGCAAGCCTCTTAGGATAAATTTCCGTATCGTGGCAATTTCATCTTATATGAAGATTTGAGGGTATCAGAAATCATGTCGGGATGCATTAACCATTATTTTGCATTTTTTTAAATGGTTGTGTAATGATTCATTATGCAACTTAAAACAGTTGCGTAATGGAAAAGCGTTGTGTAATATTTATTAAGCAACTGAATTGTTGTGTAATGATTCATTACGTAACTCAAAACAGTAGATGATTTCAATGGAAGTGACTATTACGACAATGGTTCAGTGCAGGAAAGTAGGCCATTTTATGACAGATTGCCGTGATGAAAAAAAGCCTATGGACTGATGCACGAGTTCACTATTTGATGTTTGAGCGGTGCCGTGTTATTTACGTGACCATGGTAACGAGTGAATTCGGCACTGCTCAAACGTCAAATTAGTGAACTCGTGCATGGACAAATGCACGGGTTCACTATGTTGAAGTTTGAGCGGTGCCGAATTCACTCGTTGCCATGGTCACATAAATAACACGGCTCCGCTCAAACGTCAGATATTGAACTCGTGCATCGATCCATGGGCCAATGCACGAGTTAACTAATTTGACGTTTAAGTGGTGCCGAATTCATTAGTTTCACTAGCTAACGGCTCCACTTAAACGTCAAACAATGAACTCGTGCATTGGTCCATTACGATGAGAAATTACAAAATTTACTTTGAAGTGCAACTGTTCTAACCGAAAAAAAAAGCGAAATCTAATTCAAAAGTCTACATCCACTAGTTACAGACCCTCTCGCCCCCTTGTCGCACATCATCTCAAATTCCCGAAATTCCCCATCCTTCTCCAAAATGCTACGTTATTTATGGACGACCCCTAAAGGGAACTACCGGATTCAATCGATGACCACCGCGTGTCGAAAGGAAAGTGAACTTCTGTGACGCCACTCCACGGGAGGTTTCTGCTTCTGGGAATTCGCTTTCGGTGCAACCCACCAAGCAGTAACTCCTGGGAAGAGAATTCGGACAGCTTCGGTTCAATTTAATTTATACTCTCCAGCTAACAGCGTGATTTATTTTTTGCACGGATTTGTGGTTTAATGTTTGCTTTTTCGGATTTGTACTTTTCACGCTGCATGATTGGATTTATTTGGCTTCGTTTGCAATAACTTACGAGCGTAGTGCCCAGATAGCACGTCGGATCGATCATTTCAACAATCTCAACAATAACAACCACACGAGCGGAGTTAACTATAACAGCAATAACGATTGTTACCAAAAAAAAGCTTGACTTGGATAGATTTAACAGAGTTTTATTATCACTAGCAGCTGGTTTTATCTTCCTGAGCACTAACCTACTAATCTTTTTTAACATAATCTGGGTATGGGGCGGACGTAGACCTTTCCACAATCCAAGAGCTGTGCATAACTATGATAACCAGCACCAACAGCAGCACCAGCAGTTTTACAAACATTTGGAGGAGCCTGTTAGAAATGCTTCGTTTCTTTTTTCGAAGCGGAAGTGGTAAGCATATATCTCTATGTGCGTTTATTGTCTGCACTGTTTTGTTACATAATGTGTGCTTTATGTGTTTATGCTTGTTGAATTAACCTAATTGCTAGGCGTAAATCATTTCTATACTGTGGTATATTATTTGTGTAGAAGAAATATTCAGTACATCTTATGGGAAACTTAACTCAGTGACCAAACCACTGAAGTCTGCCGTATATACACGCTTTTTTCACGCACGTCATTACTCGTGACACCATTTTCTAGTTTCCCACCGAGTATTGTCTGTCACACTTAAAGATTTAAAAAGGCTGTATTTTGTATCCGTTTGTAAGTGTTGAGACGCTACGAGCAATTCATCTACCAAGTATTCCTACAAAGAGTCCGACAGAACATCCCCGAGTAAAATACCAAGGGATTCCTGGATTTTCCAAGATTTCCCATCCGGGTAATTTGCATTCTCCAAAAAATTCTTCCAGAAACTCCTCAATATTCGTATATTTTCTCTTGAATATTTTCTTTAGAAATTCCAGTCGGAATTCTTCTAAGGATTGGTTCAAGGATTCTGCTAATGTATTTTCAGGAATCAACGATTTTTACAAGGAATTCTGCGAATAGTGCGATTTATAGCGTGAATTTAGCGGAAAATTTTATATTTGTGTGTGTGTTTTTTTTTCTAAAATGGCCCTTGTCAAAGTAAAATGAATATGTGAAAAATCTTAGAATTTAGTAAGGTAATAGTAGAAAACAATTAAAAACCTCAACCTACAGTCGACTCTCCACATCTCGATGTAGAATAGACCGTCCAGATAGGAAGAGATCGAGACAAGGAACATTATTTTAATGAATACTACAAACAAAATGCGAAATGGAAAAAATGCGGCACTCGAAACAAACAAAATGAGTCATGATTTCTTGAGGAACGTGTATTTAATGTAATAAAAATACACAATGAATAAAAGTCATGAGATCATGTATCGTTTCACCGTAACTCTGCCTTAACGTTACGTTTTCAATTCACAGTGATAAAAAGTGGTAATTTAAATCTTGGAATCGGGGATGAACCAGCCTAGGGCTGAATTTCCCCATAATAAAGAGCCAATTAATTAATTAAATCATGGAATCATGAAGCATCTGATCTGGAATCATGCGAACGGTTGATGGAAACATAAGTACTGTTCATGAATTTAGATACCTGTCATTTATGATTCCAGTTTTGGTTATGAAAAGTGGCAAATTGCTTTATGATTTCATGAAGCATGTGATCTGAAATCATGGACACAATTCATGAAAGCATAAGCATTATTCATGAATTTAGGTACCTGTATTTTATGATTCAAATTTTGGATATGAAAAGTGGCAGGTTGCGTCATGCGTCTTTGGATTTTCAGACCCTTAAACCATGGTCTTAAATTCTTGCGAAAATATCAAAATTTGTATCGAGCATGGTCCTTGGCAATACCTCCATATATGACTACGAGATTTATTGACTGCCCTTTATTAGTTTATTTCATTTGTATTGATTTTATTTTATTCATCTATACATTTAAAATACAATGTTGCGTTCATTCAATTGATTGGAGTACAGGATGTCCGCATATTATCCGTACAAACTTTGAAGAAATGCCTCTATTCAACCAAGATAAACAAATTAAATTTTATTTTTAAGTAAGAAGTTTGACACATTTTTTTATGTCAAATATTTGTTAAATCGAATTAAATGTGTTAGGCTGCCTCTGCGAACGCCGTTTTCCGAGCTTAATGACGGAAGAGAAATGTCCTTCGAATTTTCTGAATTTTAAGCGAATAGTTTTCTACCTTCATCCTATCTGCAAGCCAAGATCCTGTAGATAATCTCAAACATAAATAGGGCTTTTGAATTCATCACTTTTGGAATTCATGGAGAAAATATCTCAAAAATTGATAGCAGCTTTCAAGAATAACGTCTCCAACAAATTTTAATTTATTTATCTCAGGACGAAGCTATCAGTTTCAAATTATTATGGATTCTACTTTTTGTTAATAAATAGATGTATTAAAAAGGTACTTGAAAATTGAGTTTATATTCAAAGAGAGATAATCTTCCCTATATTTTTTGTTCTGATAATTTACGGGCACCCTGTAAATCCCTCGTGCTCTTGGGGAGCTCAACGAAAAAAGGAATAAGAAAAAATATATTTGGATAAAACGCCATAGTGCCTTACAATCTGGCGTATATTCCAGGTTAAACACGTAAGCAGCATGCATGCAGATACAAAGATACTTATATTCGGCTCCACCATAACCGCTGACTCTGTACGCGATGGGCCAATTGCTACAATCTGCGGTTGCAGTCGTATATTTCCGAACTTGACCAGGCGGAAATCCAATCGATGAGCTGAACTCGACATCACCTGCGGTCTACATACAAAATAAAACAATAACAAATATGAAAAATGTGAAAATAATAATTACAACAATTAATGGGGTAGGGCCTTCCTTAGCCGAGTGGTTAGAGTCCGCGGCTACAAAGCAAAGCCGTGCTGAAGGTGTCTGGGTTCAATTCCCGGTCGGTCCAGGATCTTTTCGTAATGAAAATTTCCTTGACTTTCCTGGGCATAGAGTATCATCGTACCTGTCACACGATATACGAATGCGAAAATGGCAACATTGGCAAAGAAAGCTCTCAGTTAATAACTGTGGAAGTGCTCATCAGAAAACTACGCTGAGAAGCAGGCTCTGTCCCAGTGAGGACGTAAATGCCAAGAAGAAGAAGAACAATTAATTAAAACAAGTTAATTCATGTTGTACAAAATATTTCTTATATAATACAATCATAGTTTAAAACATTTTCATTTCATCACATATGACTCGTGGTCATGATATCATGAATCATAGAATTTTATGATTTTATGACTTTTTGTCCATGAATCGGGAAACGGATTTTTTTTTCCGTGTAGATTGAAAATAAGGAGATATCGAGATATGAAGTGTAAAAATGTATGCCGAATGAAGGGACCGAAAAAATCATCGAAATAGGGAGAGATATTGAGATATAGAACATCGAGATGTGCAGAATCGACTATATTTTGCCTTTTTGTACCAGTAATAGTGGTGCGTTTCTATAGCAGTGAGTTCTAATGGAAAATCAATGTAGTAAACCACTAATATGAACCAAATTTAGTAAATACCACTAAAAAAATAATTGTATGGTGCGTAAGAAGTCTCAAACCCCCAGCACTCCCCCATAAACCATTACGTATTTAGTGGACGGCCCCTTAGTAGATTTTAATTAAATTACTCAAAACGATCATTAACAGCTTAGTTTGGTGTAAATTCTGTAGAAATTTCAGAAAAAAAAACCTCAATTTTCAAACGAATCTCTGAAATAGTTCTTAAGAGGAGTCCTTAGAGATATCCCTGAACGAAGTTTTTGACTAGTCCAATGTTGTTTCGTCAAGGACAATAAGAGGGATGTATGAAGGATCATTGAAAGAGTCTATGGAGTTTTTCAGGAATTCCAAACAAAATCCTATGAGAAATTTCTAAAGTTATATCCTTGGTAATATCTTGAAAAAATCTTCTGAAGGTATTCCTAAAAATATTTAGCGGAATTACGGGTATATCCAAAGACATAACTGTTGACTCGAGAGAGTATGCGTAAAAAATGTTGATAAAATATGCAGAAAAACTCCCAAAGGTGATAATAAAGCTTCGGGCTGTTTAGTAGAATACCTATAAGTAGATGAAAAAACCGAATTTAGTACTATACACGCTAAGAAAATATTATACTAAATTGCTTAAATACCATTCTAAAATCATATTCGGTTTATTCACTCACTGCAATGCATTTTAGCATATTAATCTTGGCTAGTATAAACGTATTTTATTTTGATAAATGATTTTTTGGAAATTATGCGTTTGATGCTTAAAGTTCAAAAATCAAGTGCTTTGAATAAAATTAGCATTTTTTTCTTCTTTTACAGTAAACAAAGGCCAGACAAAATAAAAGAATGTGCATTTTTGCATGTAACTAATTTATTATCATACAAATCATGTAGTTCTCTCCGTTTTTTGCTATCCATAGTTGGTGCTTTCTCCAATCTGTTCATTTTTGTTCCGCACACGACGACTGGAGTGGATTAGGCCCAGTTTTAAATGATCTGGAAAAATTTGGCAAAATGATGATGAGATTCCGAAATGAATACGACAAACGAACTTACCGTTTCCTGTGGCAGCTTTTCTGGGAAGAATATCTTTTGAGGATGCTGTTTTTGATGTGAGCCAAACGCGGCACAATTGCGGAAAGACCGGTGTTGTGTCGGCGATGAATGATCTATTCCCGGCATAAAACATTGCAGCTTTTCTCTCCAGAGTTTCACTTGATAGACAAAGAAAGTCGAATTGTCACGACACTTGGATTAAAAATAGAAACTTGTTTGAACACGATGTGATGTTGATACCGAACTGAACAAAATGGCACTTTATTTTGAATAAGTCCCAAGCATAGCGTGATTCACTGCATAAGCACATAACAAAATAAATTGCGGATGAGCATGATAAGGTATAAAATATAATAATTCGGCGATTAACTTTTAAGCTTCTCAAATATTAAAAGAACAAAATATTGGAAAAGTTATATTTCGTACACTAACTAGTATTTTCGTTTTTCTCCGTGTACCATTTAAATCCACTAGAGTTTGTATCCTTTGACAGATACCGTAATCCGGGGTAACATTGATCAGTTTTTGGGATATTTCGCAATTTTTTCATTTAAAAATGCAAATGTCGCAGGTTTTTTATTTTTAAAACAAGTACTGGCACCTACCGCTCGTGACTATATACTGTACTTTGGTTTTAAACAGATATAAGTATGTTTAAATAAATGTTTTAAGTGATTTTTTTATTAAGCTGATTTGGGGTAACATTGATCACCCTTGTAAAAAAAGGTTCGGTAATATTGAAAATGTCGTTGCTTACTTAAATCATGGCCCCTGAAGCCGAATATAAAGACCAAATTCTTATAAGTCATTTACTTTTTGAGTTATTTCAAAAATAAAATCGCGTTGAACCGTGGAATACGCCTAAAGGTAGGCAATTTTCTAAGGAAATTTTGCATTCCTAATAGTACTTCGTTATTGTTGTTTAATTGAATAAACTTATGAAAAATTTGACAACGGAATCGTTTTCAGCAATGCCATTTTTAGTTATCATCGCATTTTCCTTGCTCATACCATTTGCAGAACTTATGTGAGACATGAATCTTCGGTAGTGTCATCCATAATGATAAAAATCATTGATTCAAAAAGTTGACAAATTCACGCATGAACGAAAACCAATTTTCGCAAAAACCTCAACTTTCGTTAGCTTATGGATGTAAGAAAGAGAGGCACCATTCATGTTTTGAAAATATTTCATCAATAAATGATGATTCGAACTTTTTACGAGAAGGATCATACCGATCAATCTTACCCCGCTGATCAATGTTACCCCGGATTACGGTACGCGTATTTCGACCTCAACTGTAAGGCCGTCTTCAGTGTCGTGTACTAGACTCGTGTACTAGAAGTCGTATGTTTTTCAATTGACAGAAAAATGCATTATAATAACATCTCATAGAAACAATCAAACAGATGTTTACAAAATATGTATTTAAAATCACCCTTACAACTAAATTTACTTCGACTGAAGTTTAGTTAAGGGGAGTGCTTTAGTTTAGTAAGATGTACATTTGTCGGTCCAAAATATAACAAAAATACGGTTTTTGAGTTTGCCAAATAGATATGTTTATCTAAAACATCGCCTGAACAGGTTTAAAACAGAAAATGTATTAAATTTTGTCTTCTTCTAAATAAAGCATTATTTTAGATCGCTGAACATCAAACACTACCTCAGTACCTGTTAAATGCTAATTTATGAAAAATAATTTACGCTCTCTTGAAGCGCCGTGGGCTTGATCCCAACCGAAACACGTGGTTTCTATCCGCAGTTTCAATTTCATTTTGTGCCGGCACTGACTCCTCCCCCCAGTCTGATTGGAAATTCATCCGCTTGGTGGCACTAGTAAAAATAAATCTTCAATCTTCTCTACCTCTACCTTCTCTATGTTATTTATCAGATTGAATGCTATCTGGTGGTAGAGGGACTGAAAGAGAATTTATCCACTAGGTAGCGCACACTGGGGCAGATCACATTAAAACACATAATAAACATCATGCCATTATAAAAATGGTCAAAAGTATCATAGCCCTTCGTAAGTGGATGGTGATAAAAAATACCTGCCCGAACTTGACCGATCGAAAGAATAGCCTATAGGCAATATCCCTGTCTTTTGAATTAAAACTTTCTTACAGCAACTCTGCCTTAAGCCAATAAATGACATAATCATAGGCGATAAATGGTATTTAAACTGACAAATCACACAAAACTATACACACCGACGTTGGGGGTAACAATGGGTCAAAAAGGGATGTGTACGAATTATTTATTGAATAACTATCGCAATTTAACTCCAATAAACTTCAAATTTGGTGTGCATGCACTTTGATGGTACATTAACAACTGTTCAAAACATTGAAGAAAAATATTTATTCACAGCGGCACCACAAGTGAATGAAAAATGACCCAATCTCACCCCATAGAGGGGGTGACATTGGGTCACTGCAATTGAAATAACTTGTTTCTGATAATATGGTTGCAAAACCATTCACAGCTGAAGAATATTGATGAAATACGATGCAAACAAGATGAAAAGATATCTAAGATGTTTCACAAGTATGATAAACCCACTTAAAAGAACGATTATATCAAAAAATTGAAGAGCTATGAGAAAAAATATGTAAACACAACATTCATCTTTAAGTTTACATACATTTTCTATTTTTTTCCCTCGAATTGTCTTCAAAGTCTCATCCCCATTGCCATGAAGCCTATTCAGTTTCCCCAAAGGTTTACTGAAACAGTGATTATTTTAATTCTTCGCAAAGAGTTAAATTTCGGAGCGACATTCCACGATCAAAACATTTCAGGCAGATGTTGACGTCATAATCCCAGTATTTCAGCGATCCAACTCTTTTGTACTTCCAGGAGATGTTTCTATAATAAGAAAACACTGATAAATAACTAATTAAAAAAAAAACAATCCATTTGATAAAATTTTACGATGTTGCTGCGCACGAAACACAGTTGCTGGATTGAGAAGTTGTCAAAATGCGTTGCATTGTTATTCAATGTACGGAATCCTCAAGTAGACTAGTTTGATGTTTCAGAGTTGCTGTATTTAGAAAGAATAAACACATCTTAATGAAAAAGAGAACTACCGGCACCGTAAAATGTCAAAAAAGTGGACTTGCAATTTCATTTACTGTCGTTCTTGCTTGACCCAATCTCACCCCCATTTTTGATGTTTTAGACACCGTACCGGAAAAAAAAAATTTTGTTGAAAAATCAAATAGATTCCGGAAAATACGTGTGAAGTGAAATGAAAAGACTTTAAACCTTCTACTAATATAACGGTAGAGGTTAAAGTACATGCGTGATACTTTGCACAGGAGAAATTTAATGTTGTAAATTTTATCTTATTTCAACATACAAGTTTATTGATATGGTAAACAAAAACTACTATTTCTAAAAATGTATATTGTGATGAATTATGTGTAATTATATGTTCCCTAGCATATGAATTATAAATTTTAGTAATATCACCGTTATTAGCTGAAATATTTCATAAATCATATTTTTCCTTTTTGACCCAATCTCACCCCCCAGACCCATTGTCACCCCCATCGACGGTACAACGGTTTATAGCACAATTTATCAAAAGTTTGTCAGGTTTTCAAAAAAGTAGGCTTTGAAAGTTTTACATCTTCAGCAATTGTTTGCAGCTTAAAATAACGATCGACTTTGCCGAAGAAATCGTTTACCTAAATTTCAATTCGACCGAAACGGTTTGACATAGTGAGTCTGGCGCTTAGGTCGTTTAAAGGACATTTAGTGGCGTAGCTAAAATAATTAATGCACACTCCATTGCTGGTATTGCACAGGTATTTCTTCCGTATGTCCTGGCCCTATGGCCTTGGCTTAAGCGCCTTTACTCGCTTTCTGAAACGAGAAGAAATGTAAATTTGATCCCTCTCCCATTTATGCGGTATAGGATAAATGCATGTGAAATCTTAAATTTACAATGTCGAACGGAAAAGGATAAATTGGAAATTCCTCACCAAAGTTGCAGCTCAGCATGTATCCATAAGCCACAGTAGTAGCATTATTCAGCAGCAAATTGACACCAGATTTTTGACATATTCTGAATGGGTTTTCTAACAAACACGATTTAAAATTTTCACAAAACGAACTCAATCATTTATTATCACTCACTTATCACAGCAACCCATTATATTTAAATAAAGAAGCAATCCTCCAAATGTCAACCAACGTCACCTTGGTAACACATAATGTACCCGATCATTTGCATGATTTTTTCACCTTCCAGTCGGCAGAGTCATTCAGACTCTCTACCGCCAGATAGCCAAAAATCTGCTAAATACCATTGCTGAAGACACCAACCTTTTAGCTGTTAAGAACCTTGAAGTAGAGAAGATTGAACATTTATTTTCATTAGCATCACCTAGCGGATGTAGTCTCAATCAGACTCTTCTCGCCAGGTAGTCCTCCATAGTTCAGCATATGTCTCTTCCGAAGACACCAACCTTCTAGCATTCAAGGTTTTTAAGATACATTAAATTTGAGAAAATTTTCTATTAACGCCACCTAGTGAATAAATTCTCTTTCAGGCCCTCTACCCCCTGATAGCCTTAAATCTGGTGAATAACTTTGCCGAAGACACCAACCTTCTAGCTGAAAGGCTTTTGAGGTAGAGAAGATGGAAATCGCGCCACCAAGCGGATGAATTTCCAGACTCTTCACTGCCAGATAGCCCTTGATCTGCTGAACAACTTTGCCGAAGACACCGACCTTCTAGCTGTTGAGGATCTTCAGATACAGACAATTGAAGAAAATTTGCCACTAGCGCCACCTAGCGGGAAAATCCTCAATCAGATTCTTCACCGCCAGTTAGTCCTTGATCTGTTGAATAACTTTGCCGAAGACACCAACCTTCTAGCTCATTTGGATGTTGAGGTATCCGTTTGGCACCCCTCCTGTCCACGCTTTTTCCATTACCAAGAGTAGGGGGAATGTCTCACCCAAGGATTGTAGGACCAACTAACCGCATTTACTTTAAAATTTATTTCAAACTAATTGATCGACTAATCTCCGGATTGTGATCATTTAAAAATTCAAGGTCCGTCTCGGGCTTTTAAGGGTTAAAAAAAGATATTGCTGAGCTGTGCTAAGCTTATCACTTTCAAAACTCAAGAGAGTTCTAGTCGGGCTGAAATTTCTGCTACGCTACATGGTTTTTGGGCTATCTATCGTACGCGTGAATTTGTTATACTCTTTTCAAAACGATGTCTAGGAGAATCAACAAATATTCAAGGCTAAAATGTTGAATGGCTAGTTATACATTTGCACAGTTTCATTACTTCAGGACTAGTATTGTATACTTCATTTAAGTTTTGTACTAAAATATTCTTGAGCAAAACATCTACATCTTCTATTCCAATTCTATACTATATTGATGAGAGAATGAACTGGTCCCGTATAGTTTTATAATATATCGGAATTTAAGGCAAGTGTGCCATTTATTCACTAAAGTTTATCAAATACACGAATTAGTAATGTCATGATACTAATTTGGTGAGTGATTTAATTTACTGAGAACATTGATAGAGAACGAAAGATCGATTGGTCACCACCAGCTTGTTACCAATTGATTAATTTTTCAGCTCAAATCGCTGCCTGGTTCTCTTCGATGCATGTTCACCTTAAAAATCTAAAAAGTATTAGTTTTGGATTTTCTAAAATATCACCCAAAATTACGTATTTTCCGGCACCATGGGGCAAGAGTGCCACCCATATAAGGCAAACTGCTACCGATCCAATATCAAGTTAAGCAATAAGATTAATAAAAATTTACTTATTTTCTTTTTAAAATATTTATAAAGCAAAGTTTTAGTTGCTGTGGAAGACGTACTTTAAAGTTGACAGTCATAAAGAGCTACTTCTTAACAAGATTTATCACGAGCCGAAATATCTATTGTTGAATTCGGCAATCTCTCAAAAACTTAATGTTTGAAATTATCACCATTTTCTACTAAATAGATCATTCGAATACAAAGTATGTTATATCTGCTCAGATCAGCATAAAATAACGGTAGAGTTTTTATTTCTTTTTGTTTTAGTTTCATAAAATCGAAACGTGCTTCCATATCGATTACGATCTTTTGTTCACAAAGGATTCTACCCCATTACCTCGAATACCATTAACCCGAATGCATCATCCTTAATGGCTCATAACCCCGAATGACACTAACCCGAATTGCAATATCATGGGGAAATGTCATTCAAGATAATTGCTCATTCGGGGTTACAGAATTCAGATTAATGGGGTCAAATCTGGTATTTATTCGAATTGGAATAATATAAAATGATTGTAAGCAGAGAATGAAATGCACAGGTTCTGTAGTTTGCTAGGAAGTTCCTCCCCGACCTCAGAATCCCTTGGAAATCTAAAGGAATCAATAAGGTCTTGTTGAGAATCTCTAGATTTCACTGAAATCTCTTTGTGAGTCTGCTCGGTTTACAATACCGTCTGGGGTCCCTCAAGGCAGTCACCTCGGACCACTGCTATTCGTGTTATTTATTGCAGACCTATGCGATCCGATTCAATCAGAAAAGTTATTTTATGCCATCGATTTGAAAATTTTTAAACGATTCTCTCTCAAATGGACTGTTGCGTCATTCAACGCGATTTGGACACAATAAGGATTTGGTACAGTGCTAATAATGCTATGCTGAGAAATGTAAGGTAATATCATTCACTCGATCCCGAGCGCCAAAGTTACTCAATCAGATTTCATGAGCTGGACCGTGTCACTTCCGTTAAGGATTTGGGAGTTATCGTTGATAACAAGATTACATTCAATGAACACATTGCTACAACTACTGCGAAAGCTTTTTCCCTCCTTGGGTTTCTGCGAAGAATAACGAAATCGTTCCAAGATGTGTACGCACTCAAATCAATCTACTGTGCAGTAGTTCGCAGTGTTTTGGAATACGCCGTTCAAGTGTCACCATACCATCAAATCCAAAGCGATAGAGTTGGAAGAGTCCAAAAATCATTCTTGCGATATGCTTTACGGCGCCTGCCGTGGAACGACTCGATAAAATTGCCGCCATATGAACACCGATGCATGTTGATTGGACTGGACACGCTAGCGTCGGGAAGGATACTGCTACAGAGGGTGTTCTGTTTTGATCTTCTGACGGGGAATATCGATTGCGGAGATTTGCTTTAACAACTGAACATTCATGTCCCGAACCGTCGCCTACGCCATCGAACTTTTTTGTATATTCCGACACATCGCACTTTTTACGGGCATCATAACCCTCTACACTCTTGTTGTCGATACTTTAATGAAGTTTATGATAAATTCGATTTTAATATTACAAAGATGACGTTTAAAAATAGGATAAGACATTAAAATAAGTTTCAGTCTGTACAATTAAGTTGAAATTGAAGACGTAGAATAAATAAATAAATAAAACAATAATCCTGAAGAATACATTGGACATGTTTAGCAGTCCGGTAGGAATCATAAGATTCCATTGTACACTTAGAAAAAATCTTGTGAAATTGCGTCATATAACGTCGACATACTCAAGCGAGCTTTTTAACGTACTATTGATCTAAAAAATCCCCAAAAACTCTCAAACGCATGATATTTAAACTCAGAATCACACTAGGAATCCCCACATTATTGCAGTGAAATATGTTTTTTTTATTATATTGTATTCATTGCATCAGTATTCTGAGATCCAATGTTTTGGCAATTGTAGGGCCTTCCTTAGCCGAATGGTTAGAGTCCGCGGCTACAAAGCAAAACCATGCTGAAGGTGTCTGGCTTCGATTCCCGGTCGGTAAAGGAACTTTTCGTCATGGAAATTTCCTTGACTTCCGTGAGCATAGAGTATCATCGTACCTGCCACACGATATACGAATGCGAAAATGCCAACATTGGCAAAACAAAGCTCTCAGTTTATAACTGTGAAAGTGCTCATAAAAATACTAGGCTGGGAAGCAAGCTATTTCCCGGTGAGGACGTAATGCCAAGAAGAAAAAGAAGAAGAAGAAGAAGAAGAAGGGTATTCATGCGGTCCACAGTTTTGAAAAAAAACCTTATTTGGCCAGTGGAATTCTCCAGCTTGAGCACCACTGATTTATATATGCAAACAAAGATACTTTGTGGAACATCGCGAAAGTAAATAATAAAATATAAACTGTAATACCTATCACCTAATTATAATTTCAGACTGTTCATCCCGACACTTGTATTATAGTATTATTGTCATATCAAGAACACGCATAGACCGCCATTTTTTACCCCAACACTGAGACTATTCCCTCCTTTTTGCAGATCCAACAACCACCACAACAACGAACCGGCTCACATCCGTCACATACCGGCCTTCAGTTACCTGAACCCCAATGGTCACCAAATTCTGCGCTACTCACCGAACAACGTAGAGCAACATTCACCGTCGCCATCGTCCCGTGATCAGTCGTATCGCCAGCCGGAGTCCACGCCAAGCCCTTCCGCTGGTCAGGTCAAAGTCAAGAAGCAGAGTTCCAAGCAAGAGTACAAGCTGAAGGAGAAGGAGAACAAAGAGAAGAAGAAGAAAGAGAAAAAAGCGAAGAAGGACAAGGAGAAGGAAAAATCTACGTCGCCCACTTCGGGAACGTCGTCCGCGTTGAGCAGTTCCGCTGAGAAACCACGAAAGGAGCCCAAGAAGAAAGCCCCCATGCCAATTCCGCAACCAAGTCAGCAAATTGCTCAGAAGAGGATAATCGATCACCACGAGTATCAGAACATTTCCGAGGAAACGAAGATCGACAGCAAGAGTCCGGTTATGCGAATGTTCGGCGATACAAACTTTCTGCTGAACCACCGAAGACGGGCACAGAATCAAAATCAGAAAGAAAGTGGTCTGAGCTGTGGACAAGGAGTATGCGAACTGATGAACGGAGTTTATAGGTTTAGTCCTCACGTGACTTCATTTGCTGAGTTGGAGTCTAACAAGGGTAGCAACCGATCACATCCCTCAACGATGGATGCCAAAGAGTATCACCATTTGAACGTTTCAAAGTATTTGAATATCGACGTCAAAACGCCAAACCTAAGAACAGTCAAGCATCATCACCACAGGCATCACATGAGCTCAAACAGTAGCAGTTTGAGTAGTGGCAGCAGTGGTTCGAATTCGTTGAACTCATTTGATTCGGTCGAACAGGCGATCATTTTCCAGAAGAACAAGAATGCCGACTCATACCTTGGGCCGTTCAACTTCCGACAGTTACTGAGGCCGACCCAAGGCCCTACGGAATCTCTCCGCAAACGAAAAGGTATTAATCCACCGTCACCACCACCGTTGCAGCGAGGTAAAAGCTAAGAAGGAGAACAGGGAATTTGATTTTGAGAGAGATGTCAAGTTTGGTTTAGTGCATTTGGCTATCGTTGTATTTATAGAAGCTTGATAGAACGACTCGTTCCGTTTTCTTTGGAGAATCAATGAAACAACGTTGATGAATTCTTCTCGTTTGAATGTAGACCATAAATAATGATCTCGTAGTTAGTAGAAGGCCAGACGTGGCTTGTTGGCTAAAGCTCCATGGATGTTGATGGACGGCATACCGCTGTTGAGAATCGATTTCTCAAATCTCGTAAAATGCGCATCCTTGCACATCTCGATGGAGCGGCCGAAAATTCGCCACTTGGAAATTGGAACGATTTAGGTCTATCGATAGCACCACGCTACTGCAGTTGCAGAAGACAAACTTTTCCGGCTGGATTTTCCAGCCGCTCGGTTTTTCCCACCATGCATTGTACATCCTGCGGCAGCAGTGGATTTCCCGTTGAACGTTTTCGTTCCTCTCAAATGATATTAATTTTATGTTTTCGAGGTTGCGGTTTGGATTTGCTGTTTGAGAGGTAGTCGGTAGTACACGTAGAGGTATGGTTTGACTTTCCTATTTTCGCCATCGTCGTCATTATCGTCGCCGACGGGCTTTCCGGTAGAAAGTATGCTACTGCAAACGAATGAGCTTTGGGCCTCTACTCGGCATAAGATCAACTTTTGCGTGGATTTATTCACTGCACGTCTTATCTTTTGTTTCCGCCAATTGGTGCAGTTCCACATTCTCTCGTCTAATGAAAAATTCTCTAAATAAAGTACGGCTTTTCTGTACGTTATGCCATTATATAGAGAACAAGGTGGCAGTCATGAACCAAGACCACGTTCCATGCCGTTCGAGATTCTAAAGCTATGCCAGAATCATAATCCTTGAAAAAATGGTTGCCTCAACCATCATCAATCATGTCCATAATTCTAAATAAATTGCCTCACTGACAGTTCTCGAAGGAACGAGGCTCATGCGTAGAGTACAAAAAAAATGCAATCCATTGGAGAGCCATATAGCCGAGACCCAAGGCTGCGCCATTCGAGAAAGAATGCCTCATCGAGATACGACACTGCACTTTCTGCCGGAATAACTTTGCTCCATTTCTTCATCCTCCCACCCTTGTTCATCTTATCGCTTCTTCATTCATTTAACTTGAAGGCAGTTTTTATAATTTATTATCCAAACTAGTTAGTCCCATCACACAACGCCTTTTGTAACCTAGATTTATCCTCATTCAATATCGTTTCTTAGCACAGTAAGTTGCAAGCGCCAAGTAGATGGAAATATTTTGGCCTTTGCCGACTTTGGCCGCTTGTCGTTAGGGAAACATAGTTACTCTAGTTGATACAAACTCACCAAGAAGATTTATGTAAAATAAGAAAATACAAAAATGCTTCCCGAAAAAAAAAAGACTCACCACCTGACACCAAAAACTAGTGGAATAAAGTACCAAGTCTTGTTACATGTTGAGTTACAACCTTCGTGAATCGTAAATGTTTGGAGTGTTTTATGACCATATATCCGAAATCCTTCTCCATGGTCCGATTCGAACGTACCAGAGAGACTTTGTGACCGTGAAATTTATTGTCGCCTGAATTTATGGTCGACTCAATGTCGCATATGGTAATTATGGCAATGCGTCAGTTGAAGTGCAGGATAAGGGTTGCTTTTGAAAAGTATTGCACTACTGATTCGCTGTGTTGTTCAAAGCCATAATTTGAAATACAGTCCACTCTCCATAACTTGATATTGAAGGGACCATCGAGTTAGGGAGGTATCGAGTTACAGTACACAAAACCAGTGCATATGCGATCCAATGGACCATCGAGGTAGGTAGCCATGAAAACCAACTTTTACTATGGTTCTCTAACTCGATATCGAGATACCGAATATCGAGTAAGGGAGAGATGACTGACACACTAAGCTCATACGGTGAATTTCACCGTAATCTCAACAGCTGAACAGTTCGGTGAAATAAAACACCGTAATTCCGTCGGAATTTTACGGATTCCGGTGATTTTTCACCGAATATTGTAAAAATTTACCGTAATCCGTTAATTTATTTCACCGAACTGCTCAGCTGTTGAGATTTTACAGGAATCCGTAAAATAATTTAAGTGTGTAAACACCGCAATTCCAAAATAACCCAAAAAGCAACTAAGTAAGATTTTGGCCTTCAAATTCGACGTGATTTTAATAAGTAACGACATTTTCATCATTATCGAACATGACATGGGTGATCAGTCTTACCATGTATAAGCTAAAAATAAAGTATAAGGTATCGTGGGGCAAGTGGGTGATAGAAATCGTATAGTTGAGATTCTCCAAATTCTAAAAACTTTAAATTGAAATAAATGAGGTCGTTTATATATTTTAGCTTGACATCCATGACACCCAATGTCTCCCTCCTTTGACTTTGACTTTTTGATATTTATCAGTTATATCCACGATTTCTATTAACTTTGACATTTGTTAAGGCGTCCCAATGAACAATAACGTAAGTAACATGTAAACAAAGAAAATGTTATGCTTGTCAATTGTATTTTCTTCTGTTCAGCTATGTTTGTTGAAATGATTCTACAACATTATAATTTTCAATGTTAGTTCTTACATCATGGGACAGCGATTGCATTTCTGCTCTGTAGAATTTCCACCGTTCGTTGTTTGTTTTTAAGAAAGTCGGATATGGCGTCGGATAACTCTTCGGGAGAAATCATTTCTTGGAACGGAATCCTTCAATGAAGTATTTAGATTTTTTTTGTGGGTAGACTCATACCCTCTCATGTGTTGAACTAGCTTTACATAGACATTCCACGAGATTTCTGTGCGTTTTTTTTTTTTTGTTGGAACTTTTCATTCAACGTATTCCTTTCAATCGGTTGTCAGGCGAGCGGACGATTTGGCATAAAGCCATTTGGCATAAAGGACATTTGGCATAACGGTCATTTGGCATAACAGACATTTGGCATTATTTTTAACTAAGTGAAAGATGAGGATCATTTGGCATAACAGACATTTGGCATAACCTCAATATGTTTTCTCTACATTCTTAAATTGAAGATTTTAGCATTTAGTTACCGTTTTATTTTAGTAACAACTGAATCTGTTTTGTAATAGTTTGGGATTTTTCATTTCAAACAAAACAATTTACTCTTTCAGGCAATATCAAAAACAGTTTAAAATGTTGTCTTTCTAATAACAATTGTAAACTACTTATTTTCTATGTTATTCTAAATGGTTAATAATGTTTATATACATAATTAAAGATTTGTGGTAAGGGCGACTGAAAAACAGATCCCGAAAAAACTGAGATCCTTTCCCAAATTACAGAAGATTAGTAGCAACAGCCGTTAAATAATCGTACAATTCGTAGTTGTCAAAATCACTAACTAATTTTTTTATCGTTTTCTTCCGCTCCTGTTTTTTGTATCCGACTGGAATTAGCAGACATTAGAGCCAGAATTTGTTCGCGGGAATGCTTTTCTTCCAGCTGGAATTCTTTCAACATTTTCAAGATTCCTACATGACTCACAACTAAACTGTTCCAGCGCCTATGCCAGGCCTCGATCTGGTTGGTTGTCCTAGGAATTTCATTGTTGATACTGTAATAGACAGACCATCTGCTGAGGTATTCCGAATCACTCTGGCAGGCCACTGGAATCTTCTAAAGCACGCCACTTGAGTGTATTCCTCATTTTGAATTCAAGAATCTTTTTAGGGTCGTTTCCATGGTTGTGATTAGTTTGTGAAATTTTGTGGTGCTATCCGTTTTGGAAGGAGGAGCGTTTGCTACCATCCCGTTTGATTTTCGGCGCATGCTCTCGACATTCCCAGTAGTGGGAATTATCGATCTGTAATTAAAGGATAAAAAATAATTATTCACAATTGTACAAATTACGGTATGGTTTATTTATACACTGTTTTTTATATCGTCGTGAAACAATTCATGGTTGATAGATGTGATGTTAGCAAGCGCGTGCCTTTTTGTGTGTTAGGAAACAACGTGATCATTATACTTTTCCAATACGCATTGCCAAAAGATAACCTCAAAGAAAGGGACGAATGGCCTTCGAGTTAAAGTCCCTCTCAAACAACAACAACAACCTCAAAGTACACGTGCTTCCTCTTCGTAAAACATAATCAAACTTACCGGTTTTTCTGTTGGCTTAGTAGGTAAATCCTTCATACGTAAGTAAAAATCCTTGCCTTTTGAAGTTTTTAGTATTTCTGGGAAGATTTCATCATCTATCGAGTCATCACATTCCAATGATACGCTAGTCTCACTTCCTGTATCCGACATCGTGAACTCTCCGACTTCTCAACACGAAGAGATGAGATGAACAGATCTTGGCGGATAAGACAATGGTATCTAGCCTAAGGTACCAGCCATAAACAACGTGGCCAGTTTAGACAAAGGGGAAAGCTAAGACCGGTCATGTATAAGGTTTAAACACTTTACGACGAAAGAGTGGGAATTATAATTGCTCATATTGTGTTGTCGTTTATAGGCCATTATGTTTCGTGTACGCATGTGTAGTTTACCACCGAAACCTTGTGCATATTCATGACTAGTATTTATCTAATTAGGACTTCTAGATCAGCGGTTTCATAACCCACATGAAAGATTTATATTCGATTACAAAAAAAAAAAAAATCTCATATCAGGAATGCATTGAAAACCATGAATTAGTAAAAATACACATATAACATGATGGCTATCCACGATTTTCTGAACTTGTTCAATTGACATCAACCGTATTAGTCTTGCTACCCAGCAGAGGGATTTCACGGAGGCATGCAAGTCGATTCTGATCGACCATTTCAAAAATATCTGAAACTTTGCACAGTTTTTCAGTTCCATCTAAATCGTCATTTTCCGATATCAAATCTTCAAGTTGAGTCACGACTAACTTTTCAAAAGGGTGTATGTGGAAATGGTTCAAAAATATTCAAAAAGCTGCACAGCAAAAACGGTTCGTTCGATTGTTAGACAACTAAAGAAACAAAGTTAGACAACTAAATAAAGATTCCAAAAAAAAAATACACACAGTAAAAAAAATTTTTTTTTGCATTGAAAAACATCATTTTTGTCACAAAAACTCAAATATCTCAAAACCCTATCGGAATACCAACGTAATTTTTTGAGGGAAAACGGTCCATTATATTAGCTATCTACCATAAAAATTTGGTGATGGTAAGCCAATAAACAAAAAAGTTATGACATTTCAAATATTTCACAAATTTGACACTTAGTGAAATTTTTTTTTATTATTGTTAATTTTTTTTAGGACCGCAGTTTGTTGCTGAATTTTTTGTTAAGGGTACAACATGAGGTTAACAAGTTGTTTTCAAGATATTTTATTTAATTATTCATAACTATTTTAGCATCTATTAGAAAGTTAGACGCGATCCAGTGTTGTGATCTAAAGTCTTGATAGTGTCATATTTTTTATTGTACGTAACTGAAGAAAAATTCTCTCAATAGTGTTGAAACCTTTTGATAAAAGAAACCTATAAGAAATCTAATATTGAAGACAAAAGCTACAAAAAAAGTTTTCTATACAGGTATACGACTAGTTTACCTGCAAAAAGTTTACCTCGTAGAGAACAAGGCGGGTCTATACCCAGGTGATCTAGTATACGTAAAGCAGGTCGGTTTTCTCGGCGCTGGTTTTCTCCACAAAGTTAAAATCTGATTACACCTGGGTATAGACCCGCCTTGGTAGAGAATAGACTTTGTTAATCATATTTGGGAGAAAGCGAGTAACTTCAACAACATCAAAAACATGATAGGTACATACCATGAACATACTCACGAAAAAGCTAAAAATATACTACCACTATGGTTATAAAAGATTTAATTGTAAAATTTGTCTTCAGTCAAGCAAACGACACCAAACTAGTCAGTAAAAACTTAAAAGTGATTTTGTTTATTAAAATCTAACGAGCAATTCATCCATTCGTTATTTATTTCAATGGAAGTACGCAAATTGAACATTTTAGTTTTATTGTAATTTCCGAAGATTTAAGACACGACTCAGTATCTGTAAATTTGTTCATTGCCAAAATGATTAACTTTTTACGCGTTGATAAGGATAAAGAAATCAGAAAGATATATTTCATGTCTGATGGAGCAGCATCGCAGTACAAAAACCGTAAGAATTTTTCGAGCCTATGTCAATTTAAATCAAAGTACGGAATTGATGCAGAATGGAATTTCTTTGCTACGTCACATGGCAAAGGTCCTTGTGATGCTATTGGAGGAACCATAAAGCGCATGGCCACAAGAGCAAGTTTAGCCAAAGAACGTGAGCATCCAATTAAAACTGCAAAAGAACTATTTGATTGGGCGAATCGCAGAAAAGAAGAAGATTTAACAAAATTATCATTTTGTTTTACTACTACTGAAGAGTACGAATTAACGGTATCAGAGCTCAGCGAGCAATATAATAACGCGAAAACGATCCAAGGAACCCAAAAATTTCACTGTTTCATTCCATTGTCAGAAAATAAAATTAAAGCAAAACTATACTCGAATTGTACTGATAATGATGCAAAAGTGTTCGATATTGTAAAAAAATTGAATAACAATAAATAAATAAATAAGTATTAATAAAATGTTTTCATGATCTCATAACGCATACAGTGGGGATTCGCTCGTTGGGGTTCCGCTACATGGAATGACTCGATGGTTGGATGTTCGCTGGTTGGAAAATATTCCAACTAAAAGCACTCAAATGTCAACAGAAAATGTCAAACTGACTTTGACGTCTGAGTATCGTCGCTTCGAAGTCTCCAGATATAGAACAAATGCGTATGTATATGTGCGTTTTGTGGCGATTTGCTGTCCAGATGCGTTCGTGTGAAGCATTTTCACCAGCTGTCAGTCTTTCCTACTAACGGGTCGGATTCGCTAGATGGAAGGCAGTCGTGTTCCAACCAGCGAATCCCCGGTGTACCCAAATCCAAAACTTTTAAAGTTTATATATAACATTTAGAAACTCATCGATCATACTCTAAAAAAAAATATCCTGGTAAAAAAAAAAATATTTTCGTGTAATCTGTTAATTCATTTTAATTTATACATATATACATATAGGGGGGTCCGTAGCCTTGAGGTTACGCTTTCGCTTCATAAGCGGAAGGTCATGGATTCAATTCCCAGCCCCTCCAAAAAATAAACCGTCCAGCCACCAGAAGACGCCGCACGGAGGACCGTGCATAGGGGAGCACATCCATCCTCCGTCAGTATCAGATGGTGACTGAGACAAATTGACCCACTTCGCAGGCAGCTAGCCTCAAACGACTCAGGAAAACGGCAAAACGAACCACCGCAAAAGAGCAACGGACTATGGCTTATGGCAATCGATTGGACCAACAGCAGAGCACTCTCCTACCTGCTCGGTGTGAGAGCAAAAGAGCAGAAGAGAGTGAAAGCAAATGTAAATATAGATTAGTTAAAAATAGAACTGTATCGGTAAGGAAGATACAGATAAAACTGATTCCGGCACAGTAGTGGCCACGAGCACGGAGTGCCTTAATAAACAAAAAAAAAAAAAAAAAAAATATATACATATACATATAATATTTCTACATATACATAATATATATACATATAATATACATAATACTAATGAATACATGAAAACGACTTGTTTAATTCACGCAAGGCCCTTAACAATAAAATCAGCAACAAACTGCGGTTCCCGTAATAATTTACACCAAAAAAAAATTTTTTTTCTACTAAATGTTTATTGGTTTACCATCACCAAATTTTTATGGTAAATAGCTAATATAATGGACCGTTTTCCCTCAAAAAATTACGTTGGTATTCCGATAGGGTTTTGAGATATTTGAGTTTTTGTGTCAAAAATTATGTTTTTTAATGCAAAAAAAAAAATTTTTTTACTGTGTGTATTTTTTTTTGGAATCTTTATTTAGTTGTCAAACTTTGTTTCTTTAGTTGTCTAACAATCGAACGAACCGTTTTTGCTGTGCAGCTTTTTGAATATTTTTGAACCATTTTCACATACACCCTTTTGAAAAGTTAGTCGTGACTCAACTTGAAGATTTGAAATCGGAAAATGACGATTTAGATGGAACTGGAAAACTGTGCAAAGTTTCAGCTCAATAGAAAAAAATGAATTAAAAAATTTACCAAATTTTGGTGCTGTTGCTTGGAATCACTCAGCAGTGAGTTATATCGGACAGTTTGAAAAATGCTATTATATGTGCCTCCCTTGCGCTCGTAGAAAGAATATCATAATAGAACATTGAAAGCATGTAAATAATAATATTAATAATAATAATGAAATTCCATTTTTGGACATTTAAGGCTGTGAACCGGTTCACCGATTCGTTTAACTTTTAGTTTGACAGCTCGATAGTTATTTCCCCTCCGGTTAGAAATAACCCTGCTCTGGAGCATGGTTAAACTTGACAGTGCGAAAGTTATTTTCTGCTCCCGTGAATTTGAGAATAACTAATCATCTGTCAACTTTGTTCTGAAATAACTACTCGACTGTCAAAGCCGAAATGGGTCGACCGCGAAGTTTAATTTAACCATTTGAGGGGAAAATAACCATCGAAATGTCAAATTTTAACTAATAGTTAAACGAACTGGTGAAACGGTTCATAGCCTAAATGTTCACATATTTAAATACAGTCGCCCCACACTTATGGATCAACTAAGGGTCATTTTTCAGAACAAAATATGATTAAAAAACGTGGTGACGCTGTACAAATCAAAATTATCTTCCTGACACTGCAGAATATAGTTGTTTTTTTTTTAATACATCCCAAAATTCGCGGTTATTTAGGGTTCACTCAAATATTACGTAACGCAAAATTTCTCAATTTCATAACCCCTCCCTCCCCCATGTAACAGATTTTATATAGGAAATTTTAAACTTTTGTAAGGATCGTAACACCATGCAAGACCCCCTCCCTCCCCCTGTTGCGTTACGTAATATTTGAACGATCGCTTATCAAAAATGGTCGATTTCAATAGAAATCCAAACGATATCCACCACACAGATGTGGATCAGTTGGAAAGGAAGATCCCTATTATGGATCAAATCGACTCATATAAGGCTCGCGCACCCTTCTCTTGCCAGCAACAAGATCAAATGGGTTTTTTTGTTGTTGTTTTCATACGGAAACGGTTTCCGTATGAAAACAATCCAAATGCGTGCGTGTGCAGGAAAAAGAAAGGTGATTAAACGTCAGATTGCCTTTTTATGAATCAGAACACTATAAAAGCAATTTATCTGCGAGGTAAAGAATGGTGTGTTAGTGAAAGCATAACTTTTGGCGTTTGTTTCGGAATCGTCTTATCTTTGATTCATAACTGTGGTATAGATCGTTGCACGCCTGACCTAACCTCGAAACTCCATATAAAAAAAATGTCAACAATTCCAGCAGTGAATGTCAACTCCATATAAAAAAAATCTAAACAATTCCAGCAGTGAGTGTCAAAGAGCAGGACAGTCAATTGAGCGTGATGAAAGAGGGACAAAGAAGGAGAATTTATCGTGACGTCACCATGCACTCTTCTATGGGTTTCTAGTTTTGCAGTTGAGCTGATAAGACACCCTTCTGTGTATTTACTCTGAGTTTTATGCTTCACAAACTGTCATACAATGTTTCTTCTTTTCATCTTATCGATCGCCAACTGTCAAACCAGTTGAGTCAGCTGAAGGGGTTTGTCCCTTAGTATCGAAATCTACAACACTGAAACTTGATCTTACAATACCTTCCCTCTTTGGTTTGACATTAGACGTTTTAAAGAAATTCGAAATTTGTTGTATTAGAATTCAGCTTAACAAGCAATCTTCATTAACTTGATCTTATCAATCTATTCTTAATTAAACTTTAATACCTAATCAGAACTCATTTATCAACATTGAACATGAGAATAACTATAGATAAGCTTTGAACAATTAACTGATTACTTGAAGTACACGAACATATTATCGTTGATTTTCTTCGGAATACGGACTGATCACCTGAGTTCTATTTCACTGTTAATCGGATTTGGGATAGCTTTTCGTCGTTTCGCATTCGTGGAATCAAACTGAAGCGCTTGAGGGTGTAATTCATTTCGTATCGGAAGCGGTGGAGAAAACCCTAGAAAAGGGGGCTCATCTTCGGACTCAATCCGCCGCCTTTTCGCTCCACGCCTGGATTCTAATTCCACTGCATTCTGAAGCGCCATCTTGCACCGACGTTCGTCTCAGTTGGCCAGTCTAATCTGCCCCCTGTGGGCCGAGATCAGATGACTCCCCAGCGAGATCTGGAAAATATCAACAGAAAGTCTTTTTGCAATAAAACTGGAAAACAGTTTTATAACCTTTTCAGCATCTGTACCGTGCTTCATCCAAATTATTTCCAGCCATTTTGAAAAACTATTGATAATTGAGAGAAACGTTTTACGCTCCAAAAAGAAAAAAACTGCATGAACCCTACTGAATGGCCGAGATGTAGGAATCTAGTTTTGATTTCTTTGCCAAAGTTTTTTTTATCCTTCTTGTATCGTGTGGTAGGCACGATAATGTTAAAGCAAGTCAAGAAAATTTATTTATTAGAATCTTACCCAGCATGGCTGTATTTTGAAGTCGCGGAAGCTACCATAAGGCCAAGGAAGGTTCACAAAGGACTAAGGGTTAATAATTGTAGAAGTGCTCTTAAAATACTAAGTTGAAAGCAAGCTCTGTCTCAATATGCTCGTGAGTTAGAAAGACGATAATAGGAAAACGTTGTATGCGTATTGTTGTAAATGAATCGTTGAAAAATCTACTAAAATATCTGTGCTACGGCAGTTTTTTCGTACAACATCTCGAAACATTACTTGAAAATGTGTTCACTGTATTCTTTTATCCAATCAAAATTTTTTTCGAACAATTTTCTATTTTGAATAGAAAAACTGCTTTCGACGGTGGTGATGATTACAATGTCAAATTGATTGAATCGCCGAACTTGATCAAACAATAAAAATAAATCATTTTCCTCAAAATTTCAATTGCGCTATACCTTCTCCGGCCATGGTATTCCTAATTTAACTACACGGAGAAAAGTCTCAAGCATAAGTTCAAAAACTCACACCTTCCATAATACACCGAGGATTTTGGAGTTTAGGAAGTAGGCAACGCAACATCTTTGACCAGGAGGTTCTTTAAGTTTTGCTTCTATTCTAGACTTCCAATATACGTATGAATGATGCAAGGTCAAAAGAACATGGAATCAGTCATACATATAGTGGTAGTGAAGTGTTTTGCCTAAGGATTTGGGAAAGGAGGGATTTTGTGTAGTGTTTTGTAAATAGCTCTGTGGAACAAGTTCGTTATTAGTTAAAAAGTTAATCTGATTCACCTTTCAATCAGTAATAAGAATATTTACAGAAATAGTAAACAATAAATTTCAGTTTTTTATTGACATTTTTATCTTTTAATTCATTATCATTTTCATTGAATGCAGAGCAGGACTTCTCACCAAAAAAATGTTGAAAACAAACAATAAATTGATTTGTTCCAAACTGTACTTTGTTTTTTCAAACCACTTTTCGTAGTTTAAAATAACCTTATATATTAGTAGTTTTTACCGTTGCAAATCAAACAAAAAATGTATAGGTTGTTTCAAACTAAAGATGGTTAATCAAATCCCGCATAATCACGAACCATTTGTCCACTGTTTCCCGTAATGTACACAACAATTTACGACAATTTCTGAACAATTTCAAATAACATCATACATAACAATAAATCAAACATTCTGTGAACGTTTTTAACAGTTTGATGAACGGTGATTGAGAAAATAACAGTATGGGAAATAGGCGGTTAAGTAATGTCACCATATAAAATCGCCGATTTTTCCGAACAAAATTTTGGATTTACATTTCGTCAAATGGTGGCTATATTATCCATTTTTCATCCAATTTACTGTAATGCAAATAGGTTTAAAATTGTTTTACCATAAAATTCAAACAAAAAGCCTAATGTATGTGTTATTATTGGTTTACTGTTCTTTATTGTATTTTAACCCTTTGCAGTATTGTTGCTTTGCGTGAATACCATACAAATTTATTAATGTAATTATAATGGAAACATGGTAGGAAATAATGAAGCAAGAAAGTACATGTAGCAAAATTTTACTTCAGTTGAAATCTATTAGGCTGGAGTAAATTTTGACCACCCGTAGTTCCTGTTTCATTATTATTAAAAATAAATCAACATGAATATTTTCATAATATCATAATTAGTTTCAAAGTACTCTCTTGTTTTATTCCATAAGTCAGATGAGTGGCATATATAGCTAACACATAGCCTCCCCGGAGAGATTCGTGATGACATCATCCGGTTCATAATTTCAATGTGCTGGATCGTAGCCGCGATTGTCCCCATTTCATATCAGGTCCTGAAAGATAACAACATGTTATAAAAAACGTTTAATGATCCTAAATAATATCACTTAGACGATGCCCACCAGTGTGTTCACAGATGCGTGCATAAAATGAATACGCAAAGCGGTTCTATTTTAGCTATTCTTTCATTTCTGCACCGATCGTTGATATCAAGGTTGGTAGAGTACGACCCTGTTTCCGCACCTGTAGTTGCTATTGCCCATTGCACGGTGACGTCATCAGAAAATCGTTCTCTTTCCCTCCTTCGGGGAATCTGAAAACAACGGTGCCAGTACCTGTCAAACTTGTTGTGTCAAGTTTTTTTTGAAGAGCGACAGAGAGAGAATTCCGTCGTGAAATTCCTAATTCTTGCTTCTTGTTTATCATTGTTGACAGCTACAGTGTTTGCATGACATAACGTGAAGTGTTTGTTCCGCATTGTTTGGACGTTTAGACAAAAAGTATCGCTAATGAATTCCTTTGATTATTTCAACCAGGAATTCCACCGGAATTTTCTTCAGAAATTCATCCGGTGATTTTTGCAAAAAAATCCTCCAGGGATGTCCCATGAACTCCTCTTAAGGTTTCCCCTTCAGGGTCGAGGATTTCCTCCATGTAGTTCCACCAAAAAATCCTCCGGAGATTTGTTTTTCAAGAACTCTCCCGGGATTATTTTTTTGCTGCTCCACCGGGAGTTCCTTCGGATTTTCTCCATATTTCGTCCTAATTTTTGTTTTCGAAATATCTCCAGAATTTTCCAGAGTTCCTCAAGTACAGGCAAACCTCCATGAATCGATTACTGAAGTTCCCATCGACTCATAAAGCATAAATGCTTTGGAAAGTTGATTGAGAGGACCATCATAGTAAACATGAATTGGAATTCTTCTGAAGTTGCTTCGAATAATTCACTACATTGCCTCCGGGAGTTTGTCCAGAGTTCCTCAGAAAATTTCTCAAAAGTTTCTCCGGGAATTTCTCTAGACTTCTTCTGGGAATTCTGGGAATTCCTCTAAAAATTATTCCGGATTTCCATCGGCAATTCTTCTGGATATCATCCAGCAATTCCTCGGAACGTCCTCCGGATTCCACCGGCAATAGACCATTTCTGTGGAATTTTTTATTGTCTTATATGCTTTCTGTCAATTTACTGAACAAACTTTCCTAAGGAAACGGTATGTTTTGAAGCCTCTAACTATTGGAAAACAATGAAAAACTTGCGGCACGTTAGTTCACCCATTGGTCCCCTACAATTTATTTCTCTCCGAATTTTATCCGACCCCTTTTTCCCCTATGATTTTTTCTCCACATAGTGGTGAATATCGATCAGCTGGTTCGGATCAATCATGACAGATAGAAGCACTCATGGGGACGTCGCGGAAAATTCTCCATTTCTGTCTCTCTTCCATTAACCTCAATTGACTGTCCTGCTCTTGACGTTCCTACTGGAATTATATAAAGTTTGTGCGGAGTTGACATTCCCTTCGGGAAATGTTGATATTTTTTATATGGAGTTTCGAGGTTATGTTTTATTTGCTCAAAATATGTTTTTTTTGTCAATCTGATCACAAGCAGCAGCTTCACCGAGAGGAAAGAAGATGAGAAGTTTTCCTGTGCTGTCTTCACTTTGTTAATATTTTTTGGATGCCGTTTTGGTTTGATGATGGATTTGGAATTCACGATGAAACATTTCCCAACCACCATCTCCTTCGCCTGGGGCTGCTGTGATGATCCTTAAGTATAAAAAAAATCCTGCTCCCTTCCGGTTTTATAGTCGACCGGGGACTGGCGATAAGGATTTCACCGTGTAGCAGCATACTGTATTTGAAGCTGTTCTACCCCAACTGGAAATCCGGAAGACTGCAAGAGGTCCTCGATTGGCACATCTATCATTTAGTTTAGATTCCCCCAGCTTCCATATGTAACAAAATTTCGCGTTTAGAAATCTTCGTCCCTTCCACAATTTTGCTGCCGACCACGGGCCGGAGGGAAGCAGAACCCTTTTTGTGAACTCGTGGAGCACCGCAGCAGCAGCGGACAGGGAGATAAAGAAGATAGTTGATGTGGTCGTGAAGAATTTCGTGATGGCGGAGGACCTTCAGATTGGTAGAATGGACTGCAAAAATGACAATTCTATAGGGAGACCTGTGAGAGGAATATAAAATCGGGAAGCACTCATGGGTCCGGTAAATAAACGGGGAAGCGGGCTTCACTGTTCCGGCGACCGTTTGACCACATAAATGCTTCTGGGCTAACGACAGATTTCTCCGCAATGTTCTGGATTTATTTAGGTGTCGAAGATAATGTATGCGTGTCACTATTTCCTTCTTTTATTTATTCGCTGTGCTTATGCATAGCAAATAGTGACGTCACTATTTGCTCAACATAAGCATAGCGGAAGAATAAAAGAGAAAACTGAATCCAATATCTTCGTCACCTGAGTTGATCCAAAACATGGATTTCTCCGTTTCTTCCGTGTGTCGGATTTGAAACTGACATTTCAATATATCTACAAACACTCAACGCAGGGGTGAGATTGAAATTTATGAAAAAATCTCCAATTTGTATACCCACAGGGTTGAAACAACTGTGCCGCACGACAATTTCTACATCAAAAAGTGGCGAATATCCCAGTTTTCAAAAAATTATAATAAAATAAGGAGTTAATTTAAATTAGTTCTAAAAGCGTCAATAATCATTAAAAATAATCGACTTTCGAAGAAAAATATAAAAATAGGGGGTAAGATCTGACGGAAATGGTCTATTCTTCTAGATTTCTTCCAGAAATTCCTCCAGCGATTCATTTGTATTTCTAGAAAGTTCCTCCGGAGTTTCTTTCCAACTGTGGGAATTTGAATTTTCTCCTCAGTTTTTCCAGTAATTTCTTCGGAGTTCGTTAAGCAATTACTCCGGTGTTTCTCTAGAAACGCTTCCGGACTTCTTCCAATAACACATCCAGAGTTTCTCCAGGAACGCGTCCTAAGTTTCTCCATGAATTGCTTCGTAGTTACTCCAGGATTTCCTTTGGCGATTTTCTAGGGTTTTGTCTAAAAATCCTACAGGAATTCCTTTAGAGTTCCTTCGGAGCTTCACCGGTGATTCCTCCTGAGTTGCTCCAGAAATTCCTCTGGAGTTCTTTCAGCAATTCTTTTGGATTTTACCCAGCATATGCTTCGAGGTTTGTTCAAAGCTTCAGGAAGAACTCCGGAGAAATTTCTGAAGGAACGCCAGAAGAATTGTTAGAGGACCTACAGAAGAATTCATGGGAGAAACCCGGAAAATTCCTTGAGGAATACCCGAAAGAACTACGCAACAATTCCAAAGGAGCTAAGAAGGAAATCCAAAGTACTTCCCGGTGGAACTTTGGACGACCTTCGGAGGATATACTGGATTTCATCCAGAAGAATTGCTGAAAGAACTCCTAAAGAATTTCTAAAACAACTCAGTAGGAATAAACGATGAAGCACCGAAGGAATACCCAGAGAACTTTAAAGAAATTCCTGTAGAAAGTCTGGAGAAAATCCTACAGAATCTCCAAAAGAAAATCCTAGACAAACTATGGAGGAACTCCGGATGTGTTTCTGGAGGAACTCTAGAGGCGTTTCTAGATAAACTCCGGGGTAATAGACCATTTCCGTGGAAAAAAATTATTTGATCATGAGCTTTCTTTTAATTTACTGAACAAACTCTAATTTTCAATAACACCAAATAAAGGGCTTAACTAATACAAACAACTTTGTAGAAGACCGTTTTTGTCTAATGTTTCATTCTAAAGCTCAGAATGCATCTTTCCGCGTGAAACTGATTCCTGGACCATAGTGCAGTGGAAAAATGGCTGTTTTATCCCAACTGTAAATCCGGAAGAGTTCCCGTTTCGAGGTTGCAAGAGCTCCTCGATTGGCATATGGTTTGATCCGGATTCCTGCTGAGTATCGATTACCGATTAATAACAACAATATGGTATTTTCCACTGGTCGCAAAAACGGAAGAGCAGGACAGTTCGCGGAATCCATTTCAAGGACTATCGCGGAGCACAACAGCAGCTTTCAGCAACGAGATCAAGGCGATGTTGGATGTCGTACTGGAATACAGGTACGATGATGGCCATTTCTCAGGTAATCCTTAGTCCTTGTCATTCCGGTGACGGTTTGAGGCAATAAATAGCAATTTCCTAAACAACGAAAATAATTGCTACTCATTTTTCATATGGACGAGCGAGTCAGTTTTGTTGCATGCATGTGCGGGAATCGTGGGTTTTGACATTTCATCATGTCTACAAACATTCAATGCAGGGGTGTTATTCAACGTTGTGGGAAAATCTCCACTTTGTAAGCTCATAGGGTTGAAACAACTGTGCCGCACGACGATTTTTATCTCAAAATGTGGTGAATATCCATGTTTTCAAAAATTTATAAGAAAATCAGGAGTGAATATAAACAAAATCTGAAAGTGTAAATATTCATTAAAAATGATTGTCTTTCGAAGAAAAATACAAAAACTGGGGGTTGGATCTGACGGAAATGGTCTAATTGACGAACTCTAGAGATATTCCTGGAGAAACTAAGAAGGAAATTCGAAAGAATTCCTGATGGAGCTCCAAAAGAATTCCCGGAGGAATTCTTGGAGAATATCTCCAAAGGGAATCCCCGGATTATTTCTTGGAGGGAATTCTCGGAAAAGTTCTTGGAAGAAATCCCCTGGGGCATTCCTGAAGGAAATCCTCTAAGAAATTCATGGAAAAAATCTTCGGAAAAAATCCTGTTGCAAATTTTTCAAGAACTACCTGGAACTATTTCCAGAAAAATTCTCTGAAAAAAATCCCCGAAATAATTTCTGAAGAAAATCCCCGGAGAAATTTCCTTATGATTTTTTTTTTTTTTTTGTGAAATACCCAGAGGAAATTCTGGACGAAATCCCCTGAGGGATTGCTATTGGAAATCCCCTTGGTAATTCCTAGAGCAAATCGCCAGGGAAGTTTCTGGAGGAAATGCTCAGGGGAATTCCTGGACCAATCTCCGGAGGTGCTTCTGAAGGAAATTCCCGAAGCAATTCCTGGAGGAAAGCACAAAAGAATTTCTGGACGAAATCCCCGTAAGAATTGTTATTAAAAGTCCCTTGGGGAATTCCTGGAGAAAATTATCAATAGAGGTCTTGACGAATATCCCCGAAGAAATTTCTGTTTGATATTCTCGGAAAAAATCCTGGAGTAAATCCCCAGAGGAATTGTATAAAACAATCTCCGGAGGATTTTTTTAAGAAAATCCTCAGAAAGAATTTTTGAAGAAAATACCCGGAGGAGTTCTTGGGGGAATTCTCCGGAAGGAATGCCAGGAGCATATCGTCAAAGAAGTTTCTAAAGGAATTCCTGGACGAAATCTCTGAAGGAATTTCTAGACGAAATTCCCAGAAGAATTTCTGGAGGATATCCCAGAAGAAGTTTCGAGAAAAAAAAAATTCTCTAAAAAAAATCCCAGAAACAATTTTTGAAGAAAATCCTTAGAGGAATTTCTCAATGAATTTCTGGACGACATCCCCAGAGAAAATCCTGGACGAAATCTCCGGAGGAATTGCTATTGGAAATTCACTGAGGAATTCCTGGAGTAAATTCCGCGAGGAATTACTATTGTAAATCCCCTGAGAAATTCCTGGCAAAAATTCTCAGAGGAGTTCTTGGGGATATTGCCGAAGCAATCCTTGAAATCCCCGGAGGAATTCCTGAAGAAAATCCCCGGGGAATTTCCTGGTTGGAATCCTAAGAGAAATTCCTAATTCTAATCCCAAGAGAAATTCCTAAAGGAAATCTCCGAAAAAATTCTCTGAAAAAAAATCCGCGACAGATTTTTTGAAGAAAATCCTGGACGAAATCCCCGGAGAATTTGCTATAGAAATCCCCTGTTGAATTCCTGGAAAAAAATCACCCAGAAGGTCTATGAATACCCCCAGAGAGAAACCTTGAAATTCTCGGATAAATTCCTGGAGAAAACTCCGAGAGGAGGTTCTGGGGAAATTGCCGAAGGAATCCTCGAAACCCCTGGAGAAATTCTAGAAAAAAAAATCCTGGAGAGAATTCTCGAATGAATTCCTGGTTTAAATCCCAAGAGAAATTCTCGGAGGAAATCTCCGGGAAAATTCTCTGAAAAAAATCCCGAAAGTATTTCTGAAGAAAATCATCCTAGAGAAAATCCTGAACCAAATCACCTTGGAAAAATCTCCGGAGATATATATGGAGAAAATCCCGGCGGAATTCCTGGACGAAACCCCCGGAAAAAATCGTGTATCAAATCATCGAAGAAAATTCTTGAGAAAATCCAAAGAGGAATTTCTGGACGAAATCCACGGATAAATTTCTGAAGAAAATATATACCCGACGGGATACCTGGAGCGAGTCCCCGGAGAAATTCTTGCAGCAAATCCCCGGATGAATGCCTGAAAGACTGCACGTCACTTTGTTTTGCAGAATAGCAACGGTTGGATCGGTTGGATAGCGTTGCCAAATATACAAACGCACTGTTAACCGACAGGGTGGGTTACTGTTTCCCATACGTGTTTAGCAACGACCGGTGCAATGTCGCGTTATGATGGTCGTTAGCAATTTGTGTTTATTCACGCTGCGGTGGGCATCGTCTTACCAAACAAAACAACATCCTTATTTGCAGTCTTCGTATACCATGGCTTCCGGAAATTTCTTCTACTGATCGAAATACTGAATGAACTGCCAGATATTGGAAGCGTATCCTCCGGCTCCGGTGAAATTTCAGCACAGATGAATTGAGGATTAGCAGCACAGTTTTCCAACTTCGTACACACTTTCGGCCAGCCGGAGTATTTTTATTGCTACTTTTTCAAACTGCAATTGATTTTTAAGTTCTTAGCTTTTTTGCTCTTTTTTACTGAACCATGGGAAAACATGACAGCGTTGGCAGCAAAAATATAAGTTACGCACACTATGATGGATTTGACTGTTTGCCAAATTATTACACTATGGATCAGTGCACGAGTTCACTATTTGACGTTTTAGCGGTGCCGTGTTATTTACGTGACCATGGCAACTAATGAATTCGGCACCGCTCAAACGTCAAATTAGTGAACTCGTGCATTGATCCATAGTAATTTACGGTGGAATGTCTATGAGTGAGTGTGTTGGCGTTGTTTCAAACACAACCATTCCGCAAATTGTTGTGGTAATGTTTTACCATTTCCCGGTTCCATGTTGTATCACATTTAAGCGACTGTTTGTGGAACATTAACCGTTACCAATAAGAGATATATACTGTAATGAATGTAAGGAAAATTGTAGATTTCTATGCGGGATGACATTTGCAACATAAAAATTATATTGAATTTTAGTGTGTTACAAACAACGCACAAAGTAATATCAAACTAAGATTATGTTTGTGCAAATTTTAACCTAAGATTTTGGTTAAAATCAAGTAAAATTTGGTTGTATTTGCCATATTTTTTCTCCGTGTACTCTCATAAGTAAACAATGTGATAATAAGAACCGAAAATTGTGGCCCAAATGGGTTTTGGTGGCATACATTGACTAATGCGATTTTCAATACAAAAAAGAGGTTTTTGCTCTGTTTCGTTATTTTTCCATGCATAATATAAATTAAATGCTATTATTTAACGTATTTGCAGAACACATAGGCTTACTAAAACCGGTGATTCTACCTTATTTGGTTTATTGACAGTGTTATCTTCTGCACACACCTACCATAACGCTAGGTACAATCGGTAGCAAACATTTGGGCGCTTTCTCATCCTACAGTGCGAACGCTTCGAATAAAGTTTTCGATATGACGTCATCTGTTTCTCCCGAAAATCGTACTGCCACCCAACACCACGGGGGTCCATATTTCCCCTGAACCAAAATAGATTTTTACTCTCGCAAAATTGGGTGTGTTTAATTTTCCACACATCACTGGCAGCAGGCAGTCATCATCGACTTGTTTCAATAGTCGTCCAACGTCATAACATTTCTACCATCATCGACTGGTTCGACGGCTTGGCCGTAATAATTTTTTGTTGCTTGATCGTGGAATGAAGGTGTGAGCTAATAGGTAAATCGAAGCGCAAATCCGCGATGCTGTGGATTTAGGATAGTTTGAAATTGTGCGACGATGGCAAATTGGAATATAATGCCAACCACCGATAAATGATACACCGTAGAACAGGGTAACTTTTTGATAGTTTTTTGAAGAAAACTTGAATATATATGCATGCTGTTTCGAATAATTTTAATTTATATATTTGGAACAAGCACATTTGTGACACTTTACACCAGAAGGGTGCATTCGTGTCGTCGAAACAAGTACTGGCATCCTAGCTATTGATTGCAGTTGATAGATTGCCAAAAGATTTATTTTGAATGGATAATCGAAGTCGGTTTTCTGTTTTGGGGCTACTTTGATAATGCAGTATAAATCGAACAAAATTGAATGAATTACGTAATATTTAAAGGGCATTGCATACCTCTAGGCGATCAACGATATATGGAAATTTCTGACTTAGATTCCAAAAATGGTCCCAGTTTGTGAAAATGCTTTTCGCATTGAGATTTGAGACCATATTCAAGTTCTATGGCTGTCAAAGATAAGTGACCATCTATTCAAAACTATAGTTTATATAGGTGTATACACCAAATAGTGATCGTAGAACAGATGGTTTGTAAGCATTTCAAAAAAGCTAAAATCGAATCAATTTTTAATATTCGTGTATAACGCCTCAAATGTCCTTGATTGAAATGAAAATAGTTCTTAAGTGAAGTGTCATACTAATATTCTTTAGTTTTGCATTCGTTTTGCTTAACCGATTTACAGAATTAATGATATTTCGTTTAGTAGGTATGTGGTGGGTAACGCACTACCAAAGTTTGAGAAGTGATGATCGATTGTTCGATTTTAGCGAACCGTAAGTGATGTATGCGTAAGTAACCGTACGCTTAATTTAGGTGTGCAAGAATAAGGGCGTAAGTAACATGGTCGATTTCTCTTCATAAATTTTATCCTCGCTTAATGAAGGGGACAAGATGCAAGTTTGTTAGCATTTTTTCATCTCAGGCTATGTTATGCTGCCAAGCGTGAAATATTCCTAACAAACTTGGATCTTGTCATCTTTATTAAACGAAGAGAGGATCGATGAAGAGAAATCGATCATGTTACATTTGCCCAATTTGTAAATGCATCTCTGTACAAAACCAGCTGCTTAACACACTCGGTTGTCAATAATTTCAGGGCGTCATAATAAATTATGTCAGATTTCAAGAAAACATCCCACAGATATTGCTTCGCCCCATATTCCCCTACTAATGTAGGCACTAAACGGCCACCGTCCGCGACGAGTGAGCAGTTAAGTCCAACGCGACAACGCGTCGTCGTCGATCGATCAGAGCAACGAAGACGCCGGCTGCCATCGAGCATTCAGTCAGTCAGTCAGTGTTCGCCCGGTTCTTTCGCTGATCTCTCGTGCGCGCGCGTCTCTGGCTGAGCTCAGGAGTTGCTCCCGACTCGACGAAATTTTCCGCGTCGCCATCCACGGCTGAGGCCGCAGTTGGAAAATCTTTTTTGTTTCTTTTTTTCTCGTGTAGGGTAAGTTAGCCAATGGTTGTGGGTGTTATAATAGTGGAGGTATTGCCGTTACAACTGTTTTTATTGAAGTTGCTGCAGAACCAGCACTGTCTTTCGATATATTAGCTTGTAGAAATCTGAAAACGTATGAAATAATATAGTGTGTCAGAAGTGATTAAGTGTGTCCATGAATAATCGATTTGTTTTCGTGAAAAATAATGTGCACAGATTGTTCGAATGCATCCGTCGTTTCACTGGACTTCGACCATCTTCTGCGAACTATTTAAAAATTTGAAACAGATAATAATAATAAAATTACCACCTTACAATCCTGCAGCCGTTTGTTTACAATTGGATGGACGTAACATTTACAAACAATATGGTACCTATATACATGTCTGAAGTGTATCAATGTGGGATTTAAAAACATGTGTCTTATTCCTGCGCGACTGCGATCAGTTTTTATATCTATTGTGGCACCACCCGTATGCTTAGTGTAGTGCATATCGTACTACTCAGTATAGATAGTCGGGTCTCACATTTTCAGAACCCGAACCGTACCCGACTTATTTTATTTCTTCAAACCCGGACCGGACCCGAACCCGAAAAAAAAATCGCTGTTTTAACCCGAACCCGACAATTTTTTTTAAGAAAAACCCGAATACAACCCGAGTTTAAAAAAAAATGATAAATTCATCGTTTCTGGTGCATAGGGAAACTCGATAATTATGTAGCCTCCAAACCCGACCCAAACCTGAACCCGAAAAAAATTATATTTTCAAACCCGACCCGAACAATCTCTACTACTCAGTAGCCTTACTTACTTACTTATTTGGCTTTACATCAATTATCTTGATAAAGCCTCGCCAATTCACTCGGTTCATGGCCGCTTCTCTCCATCCTCGAATGCGACTCACGCTCTCCAGGTCCTGTTGCTCCTGGTCAATCTACCTAGCTCGCTGCGCCCCACGCCTTCTTCGCTACCTTCACGATACTGGGTTCGCCGTAGAGTTGAGCGAGCTCGTGGTTCATCCTTCGCCGCCACACGCCGTTCCCCTGCACGCTGCCGAAGATCGTTCTTAGCACTCGGCGTTCGAAAACCCTAAGAGCTTGCAAGTCTTCCTCGAGCATAGTCCACGCCTCATGCCCATAGAGGACTACCGGTCTTATGAGCGTTTTGTACATCGTACATTTGGTGCGGGGGTCAATTTTTCTTGACCGTAGTTTCTTCTGGAGCCCTTGATGATGCGCCTTCGTATTTCCCGTCTAACATTATTGTCAGCCGTCAACAAGGATCCGAGGTAGACGAACTCGTCCACCACCTCGAAGGTATCCCCGTCTATCGTAACACTGCTTCCTAGGCGGGTCCTGTCGCGCTCAGTTCCGCCAACCAGCATGTACTTTGTTTTCGACGCATTCACCATTAGCCCGACTCATGTTGCTTCGCGTTTTAGGCGGGTGAACAAATCTGCCACCATTTCAAATTTTCTCCCAATTATATCCATGTCGTCCGCGAAGCAAACAAATTGTCCGGATCTCGTGAAAATCGTGCCTCGACTGTTAAGTCCGGCTCTCCGCATGACACCTTCAAGCGCAATATTGAACAATAGGCACAAAAGTCCGTCGCCCTGTCGGGAACTGGAGTGTTCGCCTGAGATCTTCACGCTGTCAATCTTGTGAGCTTCCCGGGAAAGCTGTTCTCGTCCATAATTTTCCATAGCTCTACGCGGTCGATACTATCGTACACGGAGAAATATTTTTACCTAATTTTTGAGTTTGCTTTACCCAAAATTAAGTATATCGATTATAGTTTCAACCCAAAATCTCTCGGTTTTCTCTTTCTCCCACACGAATGTTGTCAAAAATAGAGAGAGCTGCATCTACCCAATGGGGGTACTTTGGCCCAATAAGCCAAATTTGGGTAAATGCAACTTTTCTTATGTTTGGGTCGAAAGAACTCAATTTTGCGTTAAATCAACCCAAAATTGAGTATATTTTTCTAATGGAATTAAAGCCAAACTACCTAGTGGGGACCTTGGAAATTTAGCCAAAATTGAGTTATTGGGCTCAACTACGGAATTGCGTTGAAACAACCCAAAATTGAGTTGAATTCCGTCTCCGTGTATGCCGCCTTGAAATCGATGAACAAATGTTGCGTAGGGACCTGGTACTCACGGCATTTCTGGAGGATTTGCCGCACGGAAAAGATCTGGTCCGTTGTCCGGCGGCCGTCGATGAAACCTGCTTGATAACTTTCCACGAACTCGTTTGCTATAGGTGATAGACGACGGAAGAGAATCTGGGATAGTACTTTGTAGGCGGCATTTAGGATAGTGATTGCACGATAATTTTCACACTCCAGTTTGTCGCCCTTTTTGTGGATAGGGCATATAACGCCTTGCTTCCACTCCCCCGGTAGCTGTTCCGTTTCCCAGATTCTGACTATCAGCCGATGCAGACAAGCGGCTAACCTGTCCGGGTCTATCTTGATGAGTTCGGCTCCGATACCATCCTTGCCAACGGTCTTGTTGTTCTTGAGCTGTTGAATGGCATCCTTAACTTCTCCCATCGTGGGAGCTGGTTGGTTTCCACTGTCCGCTGTGCTGACTTTCTGCTGTCCTGACTTTCTGTGCCTGTGTTCTCTGCGCCATTCAGGTGTCCATCGTAGTGCTGCTTCCACCTTTCGAACACCTCGCGTCCGTCCGTCAAGATGCTCCCATCCTTATCCCGGCACATTTCAGCTCGCGGCACGAAGCCGTTGCGGGATGTGTTGAGCTTCTGATAGGATTTCCGCGTTTCTTGAGAACGGTACAGCAACTCCGTCTCTTGGCATTCCACCTCTTCCAGCTCTCTGTCCTCAAGAGGGGCCCTATCGAGCTCGCTCTCATCCGGCAACGCTGCCTCAAGATGCTGCGCGTACGCTTTGGCGACATCCGGTTGTTTCAGCCGCTCGAGATTGTACCAGGGCGGGCGTCGGTACCGTACATCATTCATGACGGATAGTTTTGGGTGCAGTTTCACCATCACCAGGTAGTGGTCGGAGTCAATGTCAGCGCCACGATAGGTTCTGAGGTCGATTTGCGATTCAGTCTGCTGAGGTGATCTCCAGGTGTACCGATATGGGAGGCTGTGCTGGAAATAAGTGCTACGAATGGCCATATTCTTGGAGGCGGCAAAATCTATCAGTCGTAGGCCGTTCTCGTTCGTCAGCCGGTGGGCGCTGAACTTTCCAATCGTCGGTCTGAACTCCTCCTCCTGGCCAACCTGAGCGTTCAAATCTCCTATGATGATCTTGACGTCGTGGTTGTCATCATCAGTGCTTCCGGAGTGTGGGCTATGCACGTTGATTATGCTGAAGTTAAAGAATCGGCCTTTGATTCTTAACTTGCACATTCGTTTATTGATCGGCCACCGTCCGATCACGCGCCTTTGCATATCACCCATCACAATAAAAGCTGTTCCCAGCTCGCGTGTGTTGCCGCAGCTCTGGTAGATGGTATGGTTACCTCTAAACGTTCGCACACCTCCTGCAGCGCTACGATGTCGAAACCACGGGTCTTCAGTACATCGGAGAGTATGCGAGTATTTCCAATGAAGTTGAGAGATTTGCAGTTCCACGTACCGAGTTTCCAATCGCTAGTCCATTCTCGTCGCTGTGGTCTTTGCCGATTGTTCCGGTCCGTATTCTCTCGTTGACGTTCCTGTACTGATGTGTTGTTATGGCTGGCTTGCAGGGCCTGACACCAACCCCCTAGATTTCCGGAGGACCATTCCCCCTAAATGTTCGGAGGGCCATAGTGCGCATTTTAGTTAAGAGTCCTTCACTGGCACTCGGACGATGATCAGCCGCCCCTGACATGGGGAACAGACGCTGTTGTGAGCCGCTCCTAACATGGAGTACAAACGCTTCAGGTTTGCAGAAGCAAAGGCAAAAGCAAACCCCCCTTCCCTGTCAGCATACGACCAAAGTTCCAACCGGGGGTTGGTTACCCGATCTTCTACACGGTTACTCGTACCCCGGTCAGTACCACGAGGAGGTAGGGATAGGAGTTGCTGGGCAAAACGCTGAGGACATGTTCACTGCATTTTTACAAGAAAATTTGTACCAAAAAATGTCAAAAATGTCTCCATGAACAACATTGCAGATGGATGTTTTGAACAAGGTTGTTCATAATAGAAAATGAAACTAATCTAAATCCGTTACAAGTAATCTAGAATCCAAAGGGAATAAAATGTAGTGCAACCCGAGGATGAAAGAATAACTCGCAATAACTTAAGCATACCATATTTTGGTATCATACCATAATTAGGTATTGTTCAGTTGTCAATACCTCATTTTGGTATTATTTGAAAAAAAAAAAATGTTGAAAATAATTATAAATACTTCATTTTGGTGTTCGATAGGTATTGAGGACTGCTGGAGGTATTGAACCATTATTGAAAAAAATCAGTTTTATATGAAAATCCATCACGTATTATTAAGGTATTACAATACCTGATTTAATTTTAGCTTGGTATTTGTAGAATACAGAGGCCTTCCTTAGCCGAGTGGTTAGCGTCCGCGGCTACTAAGCAAAGTCATGCTGAAGGTGTCTGGGTTCAATTCCCGGTCGGTCCAGGATCCCCAAGTAGCACACGAAACATCTTCCAAAGAGATGCTTTTCAAAAATGGTTTCAATCGCGTATCAATAAAAGCATCTGTAACTTACAATGTTCTAGTTCGGTTGCATATCAATATTAGGGCTCATAAAGTTTCATTTCCGTTCCAATGAACATGCATTTCACTTCTTGTTAGACGTTCAACATTTTTGAAACGACAAGATTTGCTGCAAATGTCCTTTGCAAATAGCAATGAAGTCAAGTTTGTCAAGATGTTTCCAGCAACTTTTCAAACAAATTCTTGAAACTTCACTCAAAATGCCGGTTTTAATGTTATGTTTCAAATTACTTCCATTTAAAGCATCCGCAACTAGCATTCAATTTTCGTTTCCATACCCACAACTCAAGAAGATTCATCTCAGTTGCGACCAAGTTGCACTTAACTACGTGTATGACAGCTAGAAGTTTGTTTGTTTGAATCGAGTTGCAATATGGTTGAGTTGCACCTTACGTATCATCTAACAACTAAAACATGGTCTAGCAACAGTTTGTTTGTTTGAATGGTGTTTCTCATATGTTGCGCGGAAGTTTTAGATTATTTTAGATTATTTCAGGCGTGGTCTAATTTCGACAGTAATGAACTTGTATTCCGAATGGGGCAGTAAAGTTATAAGCAACAAACTTTGATTAATGGGCCATGTGGTCGCTTTTATAGTGCATTTGCGAAGCAATTGTTCGAAGAGCTGGTGGAGTAGTGAGTAAAGAAGAAATTAGGTGATCTTGAGGTCGGATGTTTGGTTCTCGTTCATCTTTGTTTTCATTTTTTTTCTCTCAAGTATTTTATCACAAATAAGCAATTTAGATATAACTTAAATATGTTGCAAACAGACTCCACCTCTTGCGCTTTTTGCGTTGCTGTTCAGTGCAATTGAAAGTCATATTTTCAACCATTGACAACTTGGATTAGTTTCAAGAGATTATTTTATTCTTGAGTTGAAACAAACTATGCTGCTTGGGTCTTTTCGTAATGTAAATTTCCTTGACTTCCCTGGGCATAGAGTATAATCGTACCTGCCACACGATATACGAATGCGAAAATGGCAAATTTGGCAAAGAAAGCTCTCAGTTAATAACTGTGGAAGTGCTCACAAGAACACTAAGCTGAGAAGCATGCTTTGTCCCAGTAAGGACGTTAATGCTAAGAAGAAGGAGAAGATTTGTAGAATACGCAGAAGGTATTTTTTGAGGTATTTTACCTCTTATGCAGGGCTCATTTATTCTTCATTCAGGTTGTAAGTATTGGAAATTATCTGGTATGGAATACGTCAATTTGGTAGTCAGTAGTTATTTTCTTCTGCTCGGGAACTTATACCAGATTTTTTTGTCTGAGATACCAAACATCTAGCATGCATATCCAGAGCACTAGTGGTTTTTACAGTCAAAATCTGCGACCTACCCAAACCTGATTCTCGAAAATCGGCTGAGCTGTGCATGTGTACTAGACGCTGAGATATAGTCGATAATACATGTAGATGTTATTGATCCCGGGGCTCCTGGTGTTAATGTAAGTGCTGTTTATTCATATTGTTCGGAATTTGAATCAGAGTGTTCGAAATATGAGACAGCATTCAGCATTTGCAGCAAAACGTTATTTTATACCAGGCTTGAAGTAATAGTAAAACGTGTTTTTATCATCACAATCAATAATTTACATTACGATTTTGAAAGTAAATACCGTTTTGTCTCAAATTCTGAACAGTCCTTATATTTCGAACACTCGACTGTAAACAGTGATTTTTTTTATTAAATCTTCTTAATTTCTGCGCACGAAATTCTTGAACATGGTGATTATTATTTACTGTCAGCAAAATAAATGATCATAGAAAAATATGCTTTTATTAACCTTAATTTCCCGTGTACATCCAGTTTTGCAGATCTGTAACATTTATCTTGATTACATATAGATAAAATATTTTTTTTTTGCATTTTTTTTTTACAAAAAAGTATATATTTTTACATTGGATAATAATAATTGAATGCATAATTGAACTCTTGCTATTCTTTAGTTGTAGATTTGTAGAAAGTTATAAACGAAAGTTATAAACGTAGCGTAACCAGGATTTGGTTCTAGGGGGGGTTTTGTAAACTTTAAAATATATTTGAGAAGATTTTTTTCATGAAAAAATCGAGTTGAAGAATTAATGTATGTTTTAGAAATTGCATACTTAAATAAAATTAAAAACCATTACAATAAATTAGCGTGATGCTATACAGCTGCTCTCTTTCTGTGTAGTCCCTTAAATATGTTTTCGAGTTTATCAACAAGGAGAATGGCTTCGACAACAATCTTCAAGCACAGAGATTTGCAATAAAAATCATTAAAAACTAATTGTCGGATCTTACAGGATTGGCAATCCTGATAAAAGAGTGCAATGGTCAAACATTAATTCTGCTTTCATTGTGGCGATTTTATGTCCAAACATGTGATAACACCTTAAAACAAATATTAAACCTTAATTTTTGGATGCCTTTGAAAATCGCGATTCATTTACTATTGTAGTGGGACGGCAATGCATCCATATTTCTAATAGACAAATCAGAGTAATATTTTTCTAACATTTTTTGAATGAACACCCTCATCACCCTTAACACTCAATCCACACATACATAATCTCAAAATTGTCATAAGTTCCTAATGGGTCCGAAATGATTCTACCGGCAGCTAAATACTTCAAGAGCATTCGAAAACTTTCCTCCTCTCTAATAATTTTTAAAGATCAAAGAATTGGTATACTCTAAAGGTCGCCAAATTTGGCAAAATGCTTGAGCAACTATAAGAATTTTGATATTTCGGATGCTGCAGCAATGAAAAGGTTCTGAAGGTTTGGCAAACTGTGGACACAACGCCTTCTGTTTGTTTTTAAAAGAGGCTTGAAAATTTCGTAAAGTGAGCCTTGAAAATTCGCAGATGTTTTTATAAAACTCCCTGAAAAGCTTATGAATTTAAAAAATAAAACTTAGAGCAAAATAAATGTGAAAATCATTGACATTCCTAGTGTTCCTACGAATCAAACTAAGTTACTGCTCTGTGTTGAATTTCTAAAAGATACTTGGCAACCCTTTAATTTTTTTTCGGCTCTGGGGGGGGGGGGGGGTTTAGAACCCCAAAACCCCCCCTTGGTTGCGCCACTGAATAGGATATACACATAGACATGCGTAAAACTAATAGGTAAAGATGAAAAATCATAATATTTATCAATATTCTCAGTTTTTACAGTTAAATTTGCTAAGAAGTTTTAAACTCTTACATGCTTAGTAGATTAATGGATTCGAATTCATTGTGAGTCTCAAATACTCGGACAATTCAAATATTAAATATTCATAACTGTATTCATAGGTCTTATAGGATAACGAGCAGTTAAACCCACTTGAATCGCGCTCAGTACCTCCACTACTGGAACATCCACCCTGGTTTGGCTCGAAGGCCGTCGCTTCTGCTCTGTGGTTCAGTTCGTTCGACCGGTCGGTTTCGGGCGTGCACGGAATTCGACGCTTGTTGAGCGCCGCGTTTTCGCCGTTCGTGATCTTTAGCCGTGCGCGGTTCGAGGATTTCTTCAACCATACAAGGGTCAAACTGGGTGGTGGGCCGCCCTGTCTGGGCGCGGATTTTCGGTGGCAGGTGTTTTGTTCTTGTGATTTCTAGGGCAAGTGACGGGGAGGAGAGGGGGAGAACGTGGGGGAAAAGCGGCTCATGCAGTGGTGTTCTTTTTGTTCCGAAGGTGCTATGGCCTTTTAAGGAGTTTGTGAGCTCAATTGTGAGAGAAAATTGTTTTCCATGCGGGGAGGAAAGCCTGAGAAAAAGCTGTGGAAAAGTGTTTAAGAAAGGGAAAGATAAGTTTAAGTTTATGCGGCAGTACAGCCAAAGTGAATGGTTTTTATCGTGGCCTTTTGTGGCGTTGATTCAATTCTTGTTGGTGGTAATTCGATTAGTGTGCAGAGCAGTGTAAGCAAAATTGATGGAATTGCTGTTTGTCGGAGAAGGTGTTTTCAACAGCGAAAAGTGTAGAAAGAAACAAGACGAGTTTCTGAGTATCGAGATAGATTCGAGATGGCAGAGGGAGGCTATTCTGGAGGAGCAGTTGGAATGGGGTCAGGTGGCAACGGAAATAGCGTTCCGATGGAGTTCAAGTTGGACATCAAAATAAAGTCTATCGAGAAGATGCTGCTGCCGCTGATGAAACAGGCAAGTACCTTCGTTCTGCTTGCTAGTAAGTTTGATGACTGAAATTCGATATGAGTGGGCGAGGGCAGTGAAAAGTGTCAAAGAAACTTTCGTCTATCTCAGATATGTGGACATCGATCAAGACTTGCATAGAATCTATCTACTTAACAGGCACACTTTTTGTTCTGAAACATCGCCTTATAGCTGATTGAGTAGTGTTTGGATCGTTTATTGTTCCTGTCCGGGTGAGCGATGCTATATGTACACTTCTTCAGCGTGCAATGCGGCGATTAAGTAATATCGTGAATTCAGTTAGGCGTGCTTATATCATGCATCATATCCCTAAAAGGTCCTGAAATTTTTGATGAAGTCTTTTTTTTATTCAGTAATACTGATTTTTCAAATTATAAAATATGACATTCTGTGAAGTTTTCATAACTGTGTTATTTTGTTATCAATTTTAAAGCCTTCAGCATCATTCTTTTCTTCATTTAGCTTGCGCCACCTCTCAATATTTTTGGCTCAAACTTTGAGGTTTCCTATTTTATGTTATTTGAATTCAGAAGAGCACACAAACTTTTGGTTTGGAGAACTTTCAAAAAATAAGCCCCATCGGGCATAGAGTGTCATCGCACCTGTCACACGATATATGAATGTGTAAATGGCAAATTTGTCAAAGAAAGCTCTCAGTTAATAACTGTGGATGTGCTCATTGAACACTAAGCTGGGAAGCAGGCTTTGTCCCAGTGAGGACGTAATGTCAACAAGAAGACGGGTTAATGCTACTAACGACTTTATAATATTGAAAAAAATACGGGGAAAGTCAGACAAACTCGATAGTAAAACGTGTATTTTGAGGATAGGATATTTTTTAGTATTGTTCATAGAGTTGAAAATATGTACTCTTTCTGATGATAGTAAATATGGTAGTCCTAAGCATACATTGCTGTGAATTAGATGCTTAACAAAATGAATGTAAATAAATGAACAAACATCCATTTCTAAAATCATCAAAAAGTTACAACACCAATCATCCCACAAAATCATCCAAACCGTAAAACAATATGTTCCCCTCGATCCGGCGAGCAGTTCGAGCCCGGTCGGTGAAGTTCAAAAAACGTGAGTTTTTCTCGCAAAACCCCAAGTTAGAAACCGAGAGAAAAACTGTTTACTCAAGTGACAAATTACTCGTGCTGCTACGTATGGCACGGCTATTACAGTAGGTGAGACGTGCTGTTTTTTTTCGACCAGGAAAAGTACGGGCCTGGGTCTGAGCGTCGCCTGTAAGGAATGACGATTTGCCGCTTCGTCGACCAGACCATTCGTTGGTGGGTTATATGGAAACCGCTGCACTATGGTCCAGGAATCAGTTTTACGCGGAAAGATGCATTTTGAGCTTTAGAATGAAACTTTAGACAAAAACGGTCTTGTACAAAGTTGTTTGTATCAGTAAGGTCCTTTGTTTGGTGTTATTTAAAATTAGGGTGGACCACATCTTCATAGAAATTGTGTAACTAACTTTCTTATTTGTAGAAATTATACTATACATGCTTCAGCAAAGTTGTAGACCATTCAATTTTAAGCAACTTTGCCAAAAAAAGTTTTTTTATATCTCTTAAATTGACCGATTTAGAGCTATTTTACTACGGTGACATAGGGTGGTCCGAACAAAATTGGTTTTCTGGCTCTAGAGTTTTCAATTCAAATTTCTCATCAAAGTAGTCTATGAGACACTTTTAGAGCTTGGAAAAATGCGTAGTTTGGTGAGTGAAGAAACTCGCTATCTCTTTCCGTTTGGGAGTTATTATTGTTTTTCTCTCAAAAACATGCCTACTTCGATTGTGAATATTTCTGATTGGGGCAAACATAAAAAATATCTTTGGACGGCATTCAAAAGACAACAAAAAATTGTAAATTATATCAAAAAATTACAGATGTGTTATTTTTGTAACTCTAATAAAACACCTTGAAAATCAAATATTTTTTATCACAAAAACTTTAATAACTTTTGAACTAAAATAGATATCAGCAATATTTTTGCATGAAAATTTGCGTTTTGTTAAGTTCTAAAAGTCGTTCATAGATGACTTTGACGAGAAACTAATATTAAAAACACTAAAATTGAAAAACTGATTTTTGTTGGACAACCCTTTGATGATTAGGAAAAAATGCTCTAGATTGGTCAAATTTTGAGCTACAGAAAAACTTTTTTTGGCAAAGTTGGTCAAAATTCCAAGTTCTACCGCTTTGCCTAAGAGTATATACCAGTATTTTTGCAAATAAAAAAGTTGATTATATGATTTGTCTGAAATTGTGGACCACCCTAGTTTTGAATGACTCAGTATGAAAGCCTAAATTTTTATAAACAATTTTGTAGAAGATCATTTTTGTCTAAAATTTTATTTTCATGCTCAAAATGCAAAATAGTAAAGACATACATACTATGAAAATCTTCAAAATAGTTTTAAAGCCCTATCTTTCTTATTTCAGATTTCTCGTCAAAGCGGTCTATGAACGACTTTTAGAACTTAACAAAACGCAAATTTTCATGCAAAAAGATTGATGATATCTTTTTTAGTTCAAAAGTTATTAAAGTTTTTCTGCTTAAAATCATTTGTTTTTAAGGGCATTTTTTTAGAGTTACAAAAATAACACATTTGTAATTTTTTGATATAATTTACAATTTTATTTTGTCTTTTGAATGCCGTCAAAAGATATTTTTTATGTTTGCCCCAATCAAAAATATTCACAATCAAAATAGGCATGTTTTTGAGAGAAAAACAACAATAACTCCCATACGGAAAGAGATAACGAGTTTCTTCATTTACCAAACTACGCATTTTTCCAAGCTCTAAAAGTGTTTCATAGACTACTTTGATGAGAAATTTGAATTGAAAACTCTAGAGCCAGAAAACCAATTTTGTTCGGACCACCCTATGTCACCGTAGGAAAATTGCTCTAAATCGGTCAATTTAAGAGATATAAAAAAACTTTTTTTGGCAAAGTTGCTTAAAATTGAATGGTCTACACCTTGCTGAAGCATGTATAGTATAATTTCTACAAATAAGAAAGTTAGTTACACAATTTCTATGAAAATGTGGTCCACCCTAATTTTCAATAACACCAAACAAAGGACCTTACTAATACAAACAACTTTGTAGAAGACCGTTTTTGTCTAATGTTTCATTTTAAAGCTCAAAATTCATCTTTCCGCGTAAAACTGATTCCTGGACCACTGTGCGCTGGTGACGTCAATGAACGGGCAATAATTTGGCAAATGTTAGACAGTGATGGTCACTCTGAGTATGTGACAAGGTTCGACGCCGGGCGTCGGATTCATTTTGATACGGGGAATAATTTATTCATTCGGAAGTGGGACAATGTTTAGTCTGGGAGTGGATTATCTATTCGATTATCGCATAATATTTATATTATTTAAGTTTATTTTTAATCTTTGCATGATTCAGATGTTCAGTACGAAAGATACATGTTTCCTTTTCGTGGCACTTTTGAATCACATGTCGTTATGGATGAGAGTCTTGAAAAAGCTTTTTCACATAAAATTTACAACAAAATGTATTTCCTGGTCGAATTCAACTGATAAAAGCCTCTAAGTTAAAGTCATCATGTCTTTGCAATGCTTCAACCAAGTTAAATATTTATAAAAACATTATAATTAAAGACAACATTGAAAGGATCAACGATGGAAGTCTAGTGATCATGATAAAACAAATGATGCATCGTGGTTGTTCTTTATCATGCGAGCATAGCAACAACGATAAACCCTTAAGGTCAAGATGAATCGAAGCCAAACCTCGAATTTTCAAGAGCACAAATCTGAAGAACCAAACATCCGTTTAAGCTGAAAACCTAATCGATTGGTCACTAGTTGGTGGTGACCAATCGATTAAGTTTTCAGCTCAAACGGGTGTTCGGATCTCCAGATTTGTGCTCTTAAAATTTTGAGGTATGGCTTTGATTAATTTTCACCTTAAGCTTAGTATGCTGTTTCGCTCAAGAAAAGTAAAAAAATTTCTTGACTGAATGGGTCGAGAAATTTCCTACAGAGAGCCCCCTTTGAAATGACAATCCTTCTCAACTGCGTACTGCGATCAGAAAAATGTGAATTTTTGGGAAGAAATTTTCCACGCATCGAGATATGCGATTCCTTTTCTTGTCAGTAGCAAACCAGCCATCAGTCGTCAAGCCATCACAACAAACTCCGCTCCGCGAAAAATGAATCGCTCGGCCTGTGAGCTGACGATCAATTGTTAATCAAGGTCATACTTTTGGAGGATTTTTCTGATTGCACTCCCCAATTTGTCTCCTAGCGTGTCGTTTTTAATCTGAAAGTCAATCGTGCATGGTATGTGAGAAAGTTTATCCGTGAATTTTAAATTGATTCGCATTAATCGCAACATGATGCCATATTCGACAAATCGTTCGTCCTACGACAAACAGTTAATCGGATGCTCCATTCAGCGGACTTTGGGGCGAGTGCGTCATAGGAGTAAGTGTACCACCTCTGCTTTTTATAAAAACTACACAATATATTTTCTATTTGAGCTTAACAATATGTTCCCTTATAGTTCACAATACAATGATCAAAATATGATGCAAATTGCACTATTTTTCACGTATTTACATCAACTTTTGTAAAAACAATCAAATTTTAGTGATCTTTTATAAGATTTCGTTTTTGTAAATAGCATGGTAATAGGTAAACTCTTACCAGATTATTATAACGCACTGTACTTCGTAATACTATTCAAGTGTGGGCCAAAAACTTTATTCCGAGATATTTTACGTTAAAGTTTTATCGTGTACTAGCAGATCGCGGACGATTAATTTTATTGTTTTGTCGCTCACATGCGATTAACGGTATCCAATAAGTAACTCGAGATCTTATATACAAGTAAATCATCTTAAACTATCGATTTAATTGAATTTTATTTAAAAATATGAAGCACTCAGTTCACTCTGGCTGAACAAAAATGAAAAAATATGGTTCTTGGTTCGGTATGGTTGGATGTTTTGTGTAGTTTTCAACAACACAAGTAACATTGGAGACGAATGATGTTTATCATCACCTTGCATGTTTGGAATCTATATCACAAATCTTTATGTACACTGATTGGGAAGGATTCGTTGTTATTCAAATGTCTAGACACGCTGCTGTGTTGAGGATCTATGTGGACAATTGATGCAACAACTCTTCTACGCTTTCCACACATCTTTGATTAAGCGAGTTATCCATTTTAAACTCAAATGAGACAACAGTGATGTGTTTCAAAATTATGATGATCGAAGAAAACCATGAATTCGCTCTGCCAAAGCACACCAAGTTGCTTCCATTTGGTGAACTTTTGCCGAACAAGTTCACAGTTCAATGCGTGAAGTGTACACCAGGAATGATCATCATTCCAACTGTACATTAACCTGCTGTAAGATGTTTTACTACACTATAAACATAATCACAGAATCTCAGTGAATCAATTGTCACCCAACGCGCAGCAACAAAGACATTGTCACCTCCTATTCTTGTTGCAACAATTTTATTCCGCAACATGAGTTTATCATCACTTGAACAAAATATGACAAAGATCGATCACCACGTGCGCAGCGATTTTCTGGGCTTCGCATTTCAATTTTCGAGAACTTTCTCCGCGTTGGTAAACATTAACACATTATCAAACAGCATCCATGAAACAAATTTGGTTTTGTGTTTAAAATAACTGATTGATCGCGAGTTGAAAAGGTTGCAACAATGTTGCGCTCTGTGATTGTCATGACAATTTTGCTTTTGATTGTGTCCTCATCCGCAACAGTTGCGACAAACGGTTGTGAGCGAGCTTGCTTTGTTGTTTGTTTTTTGTCTATTTTGATGATAATTTGATTCACTTCAGATGTGTTGCGATGGATCTTCTTCGTGAACAATGATTCACGCATCTTCGCGATCCAACATTCGCCAAAATTCATTTTTCATTTTTGCGTCACGAAGAGCATCGCAAAAAGCGAACGGATGCAACGCCGAGGATGCAAAATGAACACACCGATAAGTGGTTCATTCTGGTGATTCATTGCAAGGTTGCTTCTTCTCGTAAAGTCAAGCAAACACTCCACGCTAAGCCAGTTCCACGCAGCGCATGAATTAAAACTACACAGAATGAGGCAACCAATGCAGAACTGGTTGACTGAGTGAAAATTCTGTGTAGGTCGCACTCATTCTATGAGTTACCGACGTGTTGGCCTTCGGCTGTGCGGGGATCGATGGAAACGGAACTGTCAATGATCTCCCGCGCGGCAGCAAACAGTTGGCTGTTGGTAAGATGGCGAGTTTTCTGAAATGTTTTCTAGCGAAAAGCCGGAAGATGGTCGCAAATGCGAAAGTTTTTTCCCCATTTGCTTCCACTTTGGCTATTCAAATGAAAAAATCTCTGAAAAACTTTAAAATTGGAAGTGAATTCCTCATTCCAAGCGTTCCTCCTCTGTGCTCATTTCACTCATTCAGTTTTGTTTACCACCGTTTGCCCAAAACTGTGTACAGCCCCTTTGCACAGAATCCGTGCTGCACGAAAAGAGGCCAATTTTGTGCGCTCGCCACCCATTTTTGAGCGGAGCAAGTTTAGCGTGATTGTTGCGAGCCCGTATGAAGATGATCGAAATGAATATTTTCCTGCTCTTCGCGAAGAACAGGCAGCGTGGATCGTACCGTTCACATTACCGAGTGATGGAAAATCACCCTATGATAGCGTCGGGAGAAACAACGATCCGAAAATGAAACACGAACGAATGATGCGCCCGAACGGTTGTTTGTGTTTATTCGCAGATTTTGTTTTGATGCCTACGAAAATTCATCGTGCCTCGCGTTTCCGATCGTTGTTCAGCAACATTGCTTCAGAATCTAAAAGTTGAATGATTTCCTTAACCATCAGATAGAACAACAGAAAAAAGTTTCATCGGGATTTGAACTCGTGCCTTCTGAGTAATAATCTAGTGTGCTAACGCTAAGCTATCTTCACTTCTTGAATGAAGCGTGATAAACTTGTAACAAGTCATGTGCACTCTGACAGACGGGGTTTGATGGCAATAACCAGGGACGAAAAAAAATATGCTCACTATACACGCTTACTTGGAAGTACCCATTAATGGGTACTTTCGTACCCATTTCCGACTAAAGTGGTTTAACTCATTAAAAGAGTAAAGTCGATTTACTCATTAAAGAGCATTGTTTACGAACTTCAAACAATGGGTATTTTTAACTCTTGACCTGCAACATGAAAATTGGTTAAAAAACATTTTTTAATTATCGATACAGTAGATTGAGGGTAGGGATTTAAGAAATTGCTCAAAAAATAAAACGTTATTAATAGACTTCACAAAAACACTTTTATTTCACAGAATAATTATAATTTATTTTACGATTAATTTTCATGCATGGAAGCTCCTGAACGCCAGTCAGTGCTGATCAATACTGGATTCCTTGATTTTATATTCTCCTTTCAAGAACCGGAACAAGTCACGAGGTGATGAATCATTATTCATCGGGAATCGATGCATCGAGCAGTTTTGGTTTTAATGAGCTAGTTATTATAAACAGCTACCTGCAGGACTCGTAAGTATCTGCAATAAGAAAACCAAATTTTGAAAATCATGGTCTTAGCATAAGGTGTCTAGTACTTACGTGTTAATATAGAATGCGGCTTGCATTTTTGGCAAAAGTGAAAGGATACTTTCTTCCATAAGTAGTACAAAAAAACAACAAAAGATTCATATAATGGCGATTTTTTGCTTTCCAAACTATTACGTGCACTATTTACCCATTTTTACCGTTATGAAAGCATCTTCGAAATGAGGTTAAAGTGCCTTTTTTAATGTTATCGGAAAATACCCTTTTTCTGACATTTCCATATTGATCATAAAGATGGGTACATGATACCCATTTAATGGGTACTTTAAAGTTAGCGTGTACTCAATTCACTGACATTTAGACCTCCATCAAAGTAACCGCACCCCCACCAATATGATTGAACCAATGAAGATGGCAGAAAAGTAAATGGGCAAAACAAACAACGATGCCCGTATGTCGTTGGTGTTTTCCATCTTTAAAACAAAGAACCGTTTGGGCAAAAAGTTTTTACATCTATTCAAAACTTTACAAAACAGGTAATTTCTAAAGTTTATGCAACCTCTCATATTATATTAAAGCCCCGAACGCACTGACCACAAAATGGCTGCAGAATGTTAGTACCCTCCATAGTGGTCCGCATTATCAATATTTCGCTATTTTAAGAAATGAAATTTGTCTTCCAACATGATTTAGGGGTTGAAGACTTTTTTTGGGCATATTCATAAATTTTTGGTTCTGTTTTTCATACATTTTGAGGTTCCCAATTTTTACGAAAATTTAAAATTGAAACAAATTTTGGCAAGAAAAATTTTCTTCAATCGATTATTTTGTCTTGAAAACGCGTAAGTATTTTTGACATTGGGTGTTAATATTTGCATAAATTAAAACTTATTATTGTTCAAGATGTTATGTCTGTCTGTCTGTGCTTCCATCGTAATTCTCCCAATTTCTACCTTTTCCCTTCCAGCGTGATTCCGTACATAACCGTTGATGCTCCGTATCTGTAGTTCCCGACTTGTCTAGGAATTCGTGTGGGCCGTTTCCTAAACCTTCCCATCAAAGTTTTACATATAAATACATGATGGGCAAGTAACGCAATATTAAGAACTTTTTAAAATTATATAACAAGAGGCAAACATGAAAAAAAAACTACATATTTCAATGCTTGCTGAGAATGTTTTTCCATAATTTCAGTTCATTGAATTTTTATGGTATGTAAAGTTGTAGCACGTTTGGCACGCTTGGCGTACCTCGGCGCACTGAAGGCACAACTGTGCCGAATGAAGTGCGTAGAGTGACCTTCCCCTTGGGTGTTTTTGATTATCAGAAGCAGAAGAGTGTCAGTTTTAGAAAATTGATTATCAATGAGTTTCATATTAATTAAAAAAATATGCTGCTATACGGGTAATGAACGATCCGATGCACGGAATCGAATATATTGACGCGTCTTTAGTGTGCCTCGTGCAAAAATTACAACTTCCCGAAGCGGAATGTAGAAACAGTCAAGCTGGTTAGAATGAATATCATTATTTGTTTCCGATTATCACAAAGCGGTTGAGTAGCAGCAGGTTAAAAGGAAACTGACTATCTTGCGCAACCGCTTTGCCAGTCTTTGTTATGTTGTCCAGGTGAGGATAAAAACAAATAAAAATCAACGAAGGTTCTACCCAGCAAGTATCAATGTAGGCGAGGGTAGATTGAGTATTTTCGTCCCTGGCAATAACGTTATTTTATGAACAACTAAAGCGCACCAAGTCCACCTCGGAATCGCAGCAAGCCGTGACCTCGGACGGACGTTTCTAAAATTTTGCTGCATTTTTTCTCGCGCTCCTCAAGTTTCGATTCGGCTTGTGAATTTAAGTTTGGCTGATGGGATTATAAAAGCAATGTGTTTATGGTGAAAAATGTAGTTGAAATCATATAACTAGTATACTTCCTATAAAGGCATAACTGTCCCATATTGAAAAAGTAGGCATTGAGAAAATAACGCTCAAAGTCTGAAGTTTGCTATCTCATACAAATCTTTATAATTTTCCAGAAAATTTTTGCATGCCAAATTTATTTAGCACCAATGCTCAGATTACTCATTTTGCTTATATTGATTAGCAAAAAATATAAACTTGAATGAATATCAAGTTTTGCAGCTACTGTTGAGGTTAAAAGTTCATATAGAGACTGTTATGCCTTTATTTTTCAATATGGGACTACACTATCTTCATATTTTTCCACAACATTTTCAAACAAAATGTGTTATATTTTATATGCATAGTAAAGTATATATTGAAACATGAATGTTGCGACGAAAATAGGTGTTGGTTCGAAAATCAATATGGGACAGTTATGCTTTTATGGGCAGTATAAAGAAGGACGATTAGTTCGGTTTCCGAAGGAGCAATGTGTTGTGGTGTGCCGTTGTGACGTTCGGTTTCCTGCCAGTAAAATTATGCTCCCTGCGCCTAAAAGTTTAGTGTACGTGATAATACAAAGCACCGTTGGAAATATATTGGTCATCTTTAGCAGCTATACCGAATTGGGAGATCCGGTGAGTTTGTTTCAAACTATTATCTGAATATTGTTAGCAATAGTTCAATCCTAATAACTGCCGCGAAAACGATTCTGTTTTTTTTGTGACTTCGTCGAATCGGGATTACGGATAATCATGTGGTTCGCGTGTGGAAGGAAATACGTTTTGAATTTGCCACTATTTCCACAATTTCTCCGTTTTTTGAGCTTTTATAGTTAAAACACAAAGATGCGCGTTCGTTGTTTTTTTTTTCAATGAGTTGAATACGATTTTTTGTTTCTAATGTTCAATTTTCGAATACCTAGTTCAAAAAGTACTGCAGGTCTTACGCGCTGCGGTTTTGTTTCTGTTATTTTTTTTTTCTTTTTTTTTCTACCGATAACCCTTGAGGGGTCGGTTCTGCTTTTAATTCATTTATAAGCAGATACACACACTTGATTCGTGGTTTAGGGTAGGTGTACCAGTTATGGACATAGTGGTTCCCTATTTCGTCATACGTGATTACTTTAATGTCATCAAATTTGAAAAATTTTTGTTTGTTGTAGTAGTTAGGTTTAAGATATATTTTGATGTTAAAACATTCAAAAAGTTTTAAAATGTGAAAGTTATCAAAATTTCACGTATGGCCAAATAGGGAACCACTATGGCCATAACTGGTACACTTTCCCTACATAGCCATTTGAAACGGAAAGTAATATGCGGATTCTAATTAACCATACACCTTAAATTAGACAAATATCTTCTCTTTGATTGCCGACATTCAAAAGATTTAATTAAAAACACTTAAACAAAAAATGCCCTGTGTCCATCGCTAGCTTTCAAAGCGAATCCTGACTTTTTTCCTCTCCCAACCCCCACCTCCGTAGCACTTATAAGGGTGTCGCTGAGTCGGTGGCCTCTCATTAAGTAAGTGCTACATCAACACTTCCTTCCTCTATCCCAAGTTACGGTAAAGATGGGCGTGGCCAGGAATATCGATATTCATGGTTTTGGTTTTCTTGTTTAAGATTGGATCAAGGAATATACACCTTCCTTGTTCTTGAAGGCAGTCTGAATGAGATTATCTAAAATAAAAATAAATGTTGCTAGTATCCAATCTACGAAGTATACCGTAACTACGCTAACGCTAAAGCGCACCAAGTCCACCTCATTTGTTCACACTGTGTCTGATTAAATTGATTTGTTATTTCATTACGACTCCTGTGTGGATTAATGAACATGTTATGTAACAAGATAATGTTAGTATTGCTGTTTGCATTTGGGATGCAAATCTAGACTAAACGTCCTCCAAATGCGGTAACACAAAACAATCAAAGGACACCTAGCAACAATTAAATAGGGTAAGTGTACCAGTTATGGACATAGTGGTTCCCTATTTCGCCATATGTGATAACTTCAATGTCTTCAAATTTTGAAAACTTTTGTGTGTTGTAGCAGTTAGATTTAAGATATATATTGATGTTAAAACATTCAAAAATATTTAAAATGTGAAAGTTATCAAAATTTCACGTATGGCCAAATAGGAAACCACTATGGCCATAACTGGTACACTTTCCCTAAATCACCGCCGACCTAGCAAGAAAAATCTATCTTTGACATCGCATTTCTTGTGAAATATCTTACCGCGTTTGGTGTTCCCGCATTTGATGTTTGCATTTCAAACGCACACAGCAATATTTATAGTATTTTTATAAGTTTTTTTTAATGCATGTCTAGGTCTTTACTTCATGTCCAAATGTGATTTTTAGATAAACAGTACCGTAATCCGGGGGCAAATTGATCACTGGGGTGCATTTGATCAGGTCGGTTCCAAATAGCATTTCCTTTCAAGGATGCTTAATACTTCGTTGCCATCACAAACATTCCATGTTTTCTAGTGTGAAGGTGTCTTATGATGGTTTTAAACTATTTTATTTTTATTTAGGTCAGTTTTGCATAGAAATATTCACAGTTTTTGAAGGTGTTAGCAATACTGTTGGATATTTTGGTATTAAACAATCCACTGGTGCTAAGCCTGCATGTAAACTTTGAGTGTTGAAGATGTTGTGTTAGCTTCAGTGTAAACTGCTGAACTCATTTTTGAAATCGTACAGCTTTACAAGAATAGTTTTTTGCTCGTAAAACCGATTATTGTTGAATAATGTACTAAATTCAAGGGAAATTGCATACATTTAGGCGTATCAGGCAGATTTACAAAGTTTAATTTTGTAATAAAAGTATGATATACACGAGTTGTAAGAATTTTGACATCGTTTCCAGATTCAGGAGACCCAAATTTAGTAGATAGGGAAATTTTACATACTAAAATTTGCTTTATTATATAGTGATTAATTTCGCCCCAATGAGTCATTTTTAATTTTTATATTGAAACTAATTTTACGGAATGTTAAATTTTATTCCATAAAAAATCGATTACATAAACTGATAGAGATCAATGAACTACTGATTTTACAGAAAAAAATGACAATTTTTGGATTCCAAAGGAAATTAAGGCAAAAAGTTGTAAAAAAGTGGTCAATTTGCCTCCGGTTTACGGTACTTAGTGAGGTGTGGCTGAATGAAATTTAGAAGGAAATGGATCAACGCCACCGAAACAATTTTTCATTTAAATTAGTCAATTACTGCCCAATTTCACTGGCCTCTGTTTCTGTGAGTTGCTTGGAATGGATCATTTGTAAGGATATAAAAGGAAATTGAAAAATCTTGCTTTTAACAGAAAAATGAAGTCCCTCTGATAACGTGCGTTGGTTTATGGTTCACTCTGGCTGAACAAAATTATAGTTTTACATGTCCTCCCAGAGAAAATGTTTCGTCTAAGATTACAAGGAACTGGTCAAATTACCCGATATTTTATGGTAAAAAGGTTATAACTATTTGAGTGCTCTGGTTTAAAAACTTAATTTGGGAAAAAAATGGCACTTGGTGCGGTTTAGCAGAACCCCGACCACATATGACCTGTTTGGTTTAAATCTACACTAATTGGGGCAAGTGTGCCACCTATCTGGTAAACGAAAATTGTTGGAGTGAAATTTATAAAATTGTTAACATCATAAACAAAACATAATAGTAAACCAAATTGAGGCACCAGAAATGGTTTCTGAAGTATAGTAGGGGAATTACGTGATTTCTTTATTTTCTCCTAATTTTGAAAATTTTTGTGTGTTGTAGTAGTTAGATTTAAGATTTAGCTTGATGTTGAAACATTCAAAACGATTTAAAATGAATTTATTTTTCGAAATTTCACATATGTCCAAATAGGGAACCACTATGGCCATAACTGGTACACTTTCCCTAACGCAATTTATTAGGTTAATTGCCTGCATTGAATTGATGAAGCTTTATGTGAAGTAATTTAAGTGTGTACTTTGAATGTGGTGCGAAAGTTTAGAGGTAATCATACCATCTACCAGAGCTGCGGCAACACACGTGAGCTGGGAACAGATTTTATAGTGATGGGTGATATGCAGGGAATGTCTGAAAACTCAGTGCAGTGCCAAAAACATGCGTGCCACTCAGAAATTGATTGTGCGTCTCCCATTCTTCGCAAGTAAACTCAAAGCAAGGCGCAGGAGACAATTTGTTTCTATGCGAGACAAAGCAAAGCACAATCTCTACTCTTTCAGTCTCTTTCGTGAAAGCACAAAATCCACTCTAGAATATTTTCAACAAAGTATGCTTTGAAAGCGGACAAGCTTAATAAGTGCTTTACAAAATCTTATTGTTGTTGTTCTTGACATATTTGGTAAAGTCAAAAACATAAGGTGGTGACGAATTATGTTCAACGTGTTTAAGAGTTTTGACAGTCACATATTAATGAAATGAATTCAAGTGAATTTGTTTACGCGTGTACGAAACGCAAAGAGTGAAAATGAGACTTCTCGATACTATGCATCCCAAAGCACATTGTGAGTCAGCACAGCTAGGGTGCAGTCCAAAGAAAAATACTCTTGCACGTCTCTTTCGAATTTTGGGTGCTATCTCGCAGCAGCGCGTGTAGCACCGAAAGAGATTTGAGTCGCACCCAATCCCTGGTGATATGCAAAGGCGCGTGATCGGGTGGTTGCCGATCAACGAAAGAATGTGCAAGTTAAGAATCAAAGGCCGATTCTTTAACTTCAGCATAATCAACGTGCATAGTCCATACCTCGGAAGCACTGATGATGACAAGGACGCATTTTACGCGCGGCTCGAACGCGAGTACGACCACTGCCCAAACCACGACGTCAAGATCATCATAGGAGATTTGAACGCTCAGGTTGGCCAGGAGGAGGAGTTCAGACCGACGATTGGAAAGTTCAGCGCCCACCGGCTGACGAACGAGAACGGCCTACGACTGATAGATTTGGCCGCCTCCAAGAACATGGCCATTCGTAGCACCTATTTCCAGCACAGCCTCCCGTATCGGTACACCTGGAGATCACCTCTGCAGACAGAATCGCAAATCGACCACGTTTTGATCAATGGACGGCACTTCTCTTCTCCGACATGTATCCGACATAATCGACGTCAGAACCTATCGTGGCGCTAACATTGACTCCGACCACTACCTGGTGATGGTGAAACTGTGCCCAAAACTATCCGTCATCAATGATGTACGGTACCGACGCCCGCCCCGGTACTATCTCGAGCGGCTGAAATCACCGGATGTCGCCAATGCGTACGCGCAGCATCTTGAGGCAGCGTTGACGGATTAGGGTGAGCTCGATAAGGCCCCTCTTGAGGACTGCTGGAGGACAGTCAAAGCAGCGATTAACGACGCTGCCGAAAGCATTGTCGGATATGTGGAACGGAGCTCAAGAAACGATTGATTCAACGAAGAGTGCTAGGAGGTTTTAGAGAAGAAGAATGCAGCGCGGGCTGCAATGCTGCAGCATGGTACGCGACAAAACGTGGAACGATACACACTGAAGCGGAAACAGCAAACCCGCCTATTCCGGGATAAAAAGCGCCGCCTGGAAGAGGTGGAATGCCAAGAGATGGAGTTGCTATACCGTTCTCAAGAAACGCGGATGTTCTATCAGAAGCTCAACACATCCCGCGAAGGCTTCGTGCCGCGAGCTGAGATGTGCCGGGATAAGGATGGGAGCTTCTTGACGGACGGACGCGAGGTGATCAAAAGGGGGAAGCAGCACTACGATGAACACGGGGGTGGGACATTTCGTATAAAGACGTTTCGCATAAGGACGATTCGCATACGGACGTTTGGCATAATCAGAATTACAGTTGACTCTCCACATCTCGATATTGAAGAGACCATCGAGATAGGGAGAGATCGAGACAAAGAACACATTTTTAACGAATACTAGATTGAAAACCACTCCGTTACCAAGAAAATAATAAACAAACAAACGTCTCTTCGTGTTCCCGAACTGTTTTCTATCAATGAAATCGGGACTAGTGACCTTTGATAACGGGCATATCGACATACGGAGAGAAAATCGGGAACAACAATCAATTAGGAACACATCGAAAAAGGGAAATATCGAGATATAGAGGATATCGAGATACGGAGAGTGAAAATGTATGCAGAATAAAGGGACCGAATAAATCATCGACATAGGGAGAGATATCGAGATATAGAACATCAAGATGTAGAGAGTCGACTGTATATGCCTTCTTTAAAATGCTACCTGTTCTTCTATGAAACTGCTTTATGCGAAACGTCCATTATGCCAAACGTCCATATGCGAAACGTCTTTATGCGAAATGGGTCACCCCCGATGAACACCTGAATGGCGCAGAGAACACAGGCACAGAAGGTCAGGACAGCGAAAGCGATGGCAACGTCAGCACAGTGGACAGTGGAAACCAACACGATGGGGGAAGTTAAGGATGCCAATCAACTGCTCAAGAACAACAAGGCCGCTGGCAAGGATGGTTTCGGAGCCGAACTCATCAAGATGGGCCCCGACAGGTTGGCCGCTTGTCTGCATCGGCAGATAGTGAGAAAAACGGCAGACAATTAATCGTTCCATAAAAAAATATAAAATTTCCATAAAAAATGCAAAATTTGCCAGTAAAGAAACAAGGGTAAAATCAACAGAAAAGTTAAAAATTTTCATAAAAAAATAAAGAAGTGCATAGAAAAAACAAAATTTTCCATAAATAAAAAAATTTTGAGCAATAAATAGATTCAAAAGTGCAGTAGAATCGACAATAATCTCACTAAAAAATATCAAATTTTCCATTTAAAAACCTCAAAATGTCCCTATTTTCTTCACAAAAAGCAATAAATAATTATAAATTTTCCACAAAAAAAGCCAAAATTTGCAATAAATAAATAATAATTCGCCCACAATAAATCAAAAATTTCCATTCAAAAAATCAAAGATAGCAATAGCAGTAAATGCAAAGTTGCAATAAACAAACCCAACTGAGCAATTCAAAATTACAATCAATACATGAAAATGTTGTAGAAAATTCCAATATTTAAGTAAAACTTTCCATAAAAATAACGTAATTTTCCAATAATGAGTAATAATGTGTATAATGGATTTCATAAATTTTCAGTCAAACTGAAGCATTGTTTTCACAATTGGAGCTAGTTAGTCGTCGTACATACAGTATTGGACAAACGTTTGCAACTTTTTCGATTTTCCATACAAAATGACCAACTTTGATAAACTATAACTCAGTTATTTATGGTCCGATTTGAATGAAATTTTCACAGAATATCAGACATAACTTGAACTTTAACATATATTTTTGAGTGATTTTTCCAATCACAAGTTGAAAAGTAGTAACGGTTATACTAAAGTGAATTTTTTGACGATTTTTCATAATTGACATAACTTAACATATTGAAGGAATAGCTTCATCATATGTTCAGCAAAGTTGTAGATTTTGACGAGATGAATAAGTTTGCTGAAGACAGTTTTTGTGTAAGGCTATCAGATTTTGAGATAAAAAGTTTTGATTTTTTCGTCAAAAATTACACTTTAATCAAATCGTTATTACTTATAAACTCGTGATTGGAAAAATTATTCAAAAATATATGTTAAAATTCAAGTCACACCTGATGTTTTGTAAAAGATTCATTCGAATCGGTCCATAAATAACTGAGATCTAACTTACCAAAGTTGGTCATTTTGTATGGAAAATCGAAAAAGTTGCAAATGTTTTGTCCAATACTGTATGTAGATGTAGAAATTGCATTTTAGAGTTCGATAATTAATTACGTAAGAATTTAGGGGAGAGGAGAGCGGGGAGATTGGCCGGGTTTGAAAAAAATATTTCTTGCCATATAGAAAAAATTGATGTTTCATACAAAAAATCATACATGGAGGGGAGGCGAGGTTTCGAAAAATCACAAAAAAATGTTTTTTAATACACCCCATCGTTAGGCGCTACAATTTTACTTATTTCGGCAAAGTTGAAATGAAACATGGAACATGGGATATCTAATCTTCCAATATTAGGAACACTTATGTCACTGCTTGGGTTATGTCCAACTACATTGATGGTAGAAGCTTATGCTCCCATGCCCCACCAGCCAGGGAACTGGTGTTTACAAACTAAGCATCAGTAAAGTAACTACCCACAGCAGTTGCAGAAATGTATATATTTCGATTGATGAGTTTTTTCCTAAATATTTTTTTTTTTTTATTTGCATACGAACATAACGCTTTTTAAAGTATCTTCTAATAGGTTCATTTTTAGATCTAGTGGGTTGTCTCAGTACTACAAATATGGTTAAGCATGCTGTAACGCTACTTTTGTACCTCATCACCCACTTCATGTTTCATTTCAACTTTGCCGAAATAATTAAAATTGTAGCGCCTCACGATGGGGTGTAATAAAAAACATTTTTTTTTGTGATTTTTCGAAACCTCGCCTCCCCTCCATGTATGATTTTTTGTATGAAACATTAATTTTTTCTATATGGCAAGAATTTTTTTTTTCAAACCCGGCCAACATCCCCACTCTCCCCTCCCCTAAATTCTTACGTAATTAATTATCGATCTCTAAAATGCAATTACTACATCTACATACGACGACTAATTAGCTTCAATTGTGAAAACAATGCTTCAGTTTGACTGAACATTTATGAAATCCATTACACACATTATTACTCATTATTGGAAAATTACGTTATTTTGAGGGAAAGTTTTACTTAAATATTGGAATTTTCTACAACATTTTCATGTATTGATTGTCATTTTGAATTGCTCAGTTAGGTTTGTTTATTGCAACTTTGCATTTACTGCTATTGCTATCTTTGATTTTTTGAATGGAAATTTTCTGATTTATAGTGGGCGAATTATTATTTATTTATTGCAAATTTTGGCTTTTTTTGTGGAAAATTTATAATTATTTATTGCTTTTTGTGAAGAAAATAGGGACATTTTGAGGTTTTTAAATGGAAAATTTGATATTTTTTAGTGACATTATTGTCGATTCTACTGCACTTTTGAATCTATTTATTGCTCAATTTTTTTTATTTATGGAAAATTTTGTTTTTTCTATGAACTTCTTTATTTTTTTATGGAAATTTTTAACTTTTCTGTTGATTTTACCCTTGTTTCTTTACTGGCAAATTTTGCATTTTTTATGGAAATTTTATATTTTTTTATGGGACGTTAATATTTTAGCCTGAGAAAAACAGCAGAATTTGGGAAACGGAACAGCTACCGAAGGAGTGGAAGCAAGGCGTTATATGCCCTATCTACAAAAGGGCAACAAACTGGAGTGTGAGAATTATCGTGCAATCACTATCCTAAACGCCGCCTACAAAGTGCTATCCCAGAGATTCTCTTCCGTCGTCTATCACCTATAGCAAACGAGTTCGTGGGAAGTTATCAAGCAGGTTTCATCGACGGCCGCTCGACAACGGACCAGATCTTTTCCGTGCGGCAAATCCTCCAGAAATGCCGTGAGTACTAGATCCCTATGCGCCATCTGTTCATCGATTTCAAGGCATACGACAGTATCGACCGTGCAGAGCTATGGAAGATCATGGACGAGAACAGCTTTTCCGGGAAGCTCACAAGATTGATTAGATCAACGATGGACGGTGTACAAAACTGCGTGAAGATCTCGGGCGAACACTCCAGTTAGTTCAAGTCTCGGAGGGGACTACGACAGTGCGATGGATCCAGTATCCAGAAGGTGGCCAAAGCTGGAAGGATACGATGGACAGGGCATGTTGCAAGAGTGCCGGACAGCAACCCTGCAAAGATGGTATTCGCGTCGGATCCGGTTGGTACAAGAAGGCGTGCAGCGCAGCGTGCTAGGTGGGCGGATCAAGTGGGTATCGATTTGGCGAGCGTGGGGTAGAACCGAGGATGGATAGATGCGGCCACGAGCCGAATATTGTGGCGTGAAATTGTGGATTCAGTGTTAAGTTTCAGCTGGTCTTAACCTTTTTTTTTATTTTCAAATAAATAAATGGCAGTGTTACGAACAACGTCAAACCAAATTTTTGTAAGAATATCTGAACCTGAAATACCAAAACCCTAGAGAACGATTTTTTGTCTAGACCCACCAAAGATCGGCTCTTGACCCCCCTTGGGGTCGCGACCCACAGTTTGAGAAACTGTCGATGATAAGCTAACCGGCACTCACGTAGGAGAACACGTATCAAATCGATGTGTGAGCGTGTTTTTGCTACTATTAACGGCTCTTTTATATTTAAACTTTAATTTAAAAATGGGTGCAAATTTAAGCCTTGACACTTTTGATCATGTTTGACATTCATTTAGTCGATAAAAACGATACAGGGCTTCAATTTTTTAACACTGGGGTTGTCCTGACTGACATTTCTAAAGCTACACGGAAAACAAAACACAGTCAACTCTCCCTAACTCGATATTGAAGGGACCATCGAGTTAGGGAGGTATCGAAATACAGAACTCATATTTTTCAAATTTTGAAATTTTCGTCGATTTTGCAAAATACATTCAAAATAGTTCTTTTTAACGCGAAAAATAGTACAATTTTGACTCATACACCCACTTTACACCTTTTGGACAGTCAATTAAAGTTTAAAGTTATATCACCCTGGGACAAGTTGAAACCCTTAATTTTACCATAAGCATAATCTTAGCATTCAAATTTATGGAATTTATTAACATTTGGAAGATATTTGAAACTTTTTATGGAAGTATCGAGTTAGAGAGGTAAACTTGTATGGGAAACTCTAACAGATCGCATCGAGTTCGAGTTAGAGAGGTATCGACTTACCGAGGGTTCAAAGTATGATAAATTGAAGGGACCGCGCATTCCATCAGGTTAGGGGAAATATCGAGTAAGGGAGAGTTGACTCCACACCCAACATTTGAGTTTGAACTAAAAGGTGCGACAAAATCTCAAAAACCGGAAAAATGTTTTTTTTGGCTTGACCAAACGAAAAACATTTAAAAATTGAGTAAATAAAATATGTATTTTTGGCCCAAACTTAAGCGTTCGGTACTAAAATAGGGGCAAGGTTGTAGGACCCTATTGTTTTTTTAAGTCGATAAGGCAGGAACGAACCTTTACATTTAAATAAATAGAGCAGAACAGGTGAAGATGAATGTAAGCCAAATCTTAAATTTTCAAGAGCACAAATCTGGAGAACCAAACATCCGTTTAAGCTGAAAACTTCATCGATTGCTCACTAGCTGGTGGTGAGAAATCAATTAAGTTTTCAGCTCAAACGGCTGTTCGGTTCTCCAGATTTGTGCTCTTGAAATTTTGAAATTTGGCTTCGATGGGAACCATATATCGATACAACATAGTAATCAATTATAATATAATAAAATATAATAAATGAAATAAAATGCCAACCATACTCGTAGAAGTGTTGATCCATAACTGTGGGGCATTGAAACCCATACCACAGTTATGAATCAAATATAATCAAATATACGCCAAAACGTATGTTTTCACTAACATACCATTTGTTTACCACACAGATAAATTGCTGTTATAGTGTTCTGATCCATAATATGAGTCGCTTTGATCCATAATAAAAATCCTTCTCTCCCACTGATCCACATCTGTAGGATGGACAACGTTTGAAATTTCTATGTAACATGGCCTTTTGTTGTATATAACCGCAAATTTTCAGGTGTATTCAAGAAAACAATTATATTCCTCTCTGGCTTGTAGGTGCTTTTGTTTTTACCCTTAGCTGATCCATAACTGTGCGGTGACTGTACTTCCGATAGTTAAAACGTCAACTTTCTCAATTTTAATCGTGATACAACCTTCTACAATATTGTTCGCTATGATGTAAAATAGTTTTTTTTTGCACTCTGGGTTCGATCAGAGACGATCATAAATTTTCCTGAATCAAACAGTAGATGATATGCCCCCTAAGCAGACAATATAATAGGAGCACGCGTACATGTCGTTTCACGGCGAAATTCCCCGATTTTCTGATAAAATTGTCGTGCATTGGGCTTGATTAACGTCAAAGCTTCTACAACCATAAACATTTCATCACTTTTGGACTAGGGATTTGGTTCTCCATGAGTTTATGCAGATTATGTACCGGTTGATAATTGATTATTAGAATAATGATTATCTCATATACTGACACATCTTCTTCGTTTTGGCAGTACGTTCCAACTGAGATAGATCCTGCATCTAATTTCCCCTTCTTATGAGCACTTACACAGATATTAACTGGAAGCTTGCCTTAACAATTGATCATTTTTGCATGTGTACCTGCATCATGTGGCAAGCAAGAAGACAGTCTATCATCATTCAAGAAAATTTCCATTACAAAAAGATCTTCGACCGGGAGGGCTTGAACCCACGACCATCAGCATGGTGTTGATGAGTAGCTGCATATTTACCACTACAGCTTTTTGAGCCCCTCAATGGCACATTGTTAAACTTTCTATCTCATTGTCATCATCGAATGCAATCATAATTTGTAAGCCTTATTCACGTATTAAATCAAAATCCGTGAATAAATCGTCGATATCATCAAGCACTGTCAATGAGAATCGCTCGCAATAATTCCACTTGTCACAAATGTGACTCGAATCTGTGTCACGCGATGAGTGCGCCTCTCTACCTGTTAAATATCAGTAAAGCATTCAATTTTAATCGTCGCTTCAATATTAATTATTCCCATTGCGCTCGTTCATCAACGACAACAACTCTCTGTGTAACGCGCTTCTCACTTTGCTCGTCATCCAATGCAATACCTAGGCCGATACCTGCCAGCACACGGTGTGTCCTCCGTTTCGTCTGCCTATTTACTTGTACAACAGAATAATCCTTTTTCCGCGTGGCATTAAATTGGATTTTCCCAGTCATGGTGATACGTCGAATTTCCATTGCGCCGCGGCACTCTTTGCATACAGTTATACATGTAGGGGAGAATGCTGCGTTACGCACTTGTGTAGCTTTTCCAGTAAACGGTCTGAACCAAATTTCAAAGTAATAATTTGGTAAAACTAAATTGGGCTTTTAAATATTAACATTTTGGTAACAACATTTTAATTTTCGTTTACCGTAGAAGTACAGTTTTTTTAGCAAGTGAGTTGTTTTTACCTGCTTATAAAAAATAACGCTTCTGGTTAACCTAAACTTACTTAACCTAAATAGATAACGTATTAATCGTAGCAATAGGAGATTGCAGCAATTTTCTTCTTAAATTATTTACAATTTTATTTGACATTTGTACCAATGTTTCAACACTGGATATTCTATGTAAATCGTTAAGTACTACACCATTTTGTTTTGAATTATCTGCAGAGCTTTCTTCCTGGTATTACAACAGCTGGTTCATATTGGTACATCATACAACATGGCTGACTTTGAAGATTAATAGCTTATTCTTAAGACAATGTTTTGATTTTCGGTAAATGAGTGGTTAAACATTTTCTATAGGTATTTGTTTTATTTGGCTTGAATCACAGACTTGAATGCTTAAATGTGATTTTTGAAAGTTTGTCTAGCATGAGCCCTAGAATCTTAACTTCAACTGACAACATGTCTACTTGAAGGCTTTAAATAAAGAGCTTTTGGTTTATGTGGGAATATTATTAGTTGATTTTTGAAAGCATTCGGAGAAATCTCCCATTTTTGCAAAGAATATCCAAGCTTTTTTGCAATCTACAAGAGATGACACGCAGGCTTTGTCCTTTGGCGGAGAGGCCTGTGTTATCCGCAAACGAAGATTACAGTTACAGTTTGGCTCAATACATCCCACCGATCATTTTGGAGCATCCTGCCCTACACATTTAACTTTAGCAAAGAATCGCTCTCAACGCGGAATGTGCAGGTAACGGTGGAAATATGGTGCAAAAAAGAGGAGTTTCGCATAGACTTTTGAGCGCGTAGCTTACCGCGCGTCGTCACAAATAATCCGCCGGCAGCGGAATGCAGCGAAGCACATCAGCCATCGTCACTGACTGGGTGTGTTGTTGAAAGAATAGGGAAAAATAATGATCCTATAAATAGCAACGGGTGCTTCCAACCCACCGAGAACAGCGGGACGTAAATAGAACAGCCACTACATTAATACATATTTAGTAACAACAACCGCACATCAATTCGGGCGGTCAGTTTTGGAGCATGGGCGTTGAAATGTGAACGCTATGGAAGACTGAAAACCGCAAGAATTGCGAAATTTTTATGATATTGTCCCCGTTAATAGGATTTTTTTATATCTTGTATCGGTAGAGTTCCAAACTTTAACATGCCAACTGAAAACATTTGCTAGCTATACCAACCAAAAATAGTATGCTACTTGCAATGGAACAATGGAATGTGTTAAAGCTTCAAGAGCATTGTCAATATCAAGTTTTGTTTGTAAATAAATGTTAACATCAAAATTACTATAGATATATATTTCTTATATATTCCAGTCGGCTCGAAAATATTTGAAAGTGGAGATAAAAGGATTATGAATCGCTTCATGGGATATTTGAAACGTAACAGAGACATGATAAGACTCAAAATCAGCTTGAAGAACTTATTGGCTACAAAGATGACTAGAGTCGGTTGAGACCCAATCAATCGTAGATTGATTTCTAGAAGAGGAAAACACATAGACCTATCAGGGTATCGAATTGAGAAATATTCTGAAGAGCACTCATCAAATAAAATTCTGCAGTTGGAATTACTTTGAGAATTATTCCATGACCGATGTTTGGCATTAGTGTCATTAGTTTGGAGCAAATTAACTTGCTGTCCAAAGCATTGAAAAGGCAAATAGGCAGCTTTGAAAGTATATTTACCAAGCTGTGTTTCAACAAAAACACATAAAGTTTCAAAAACTTTGGATTCAAGTGACGAAAAAAGTTGATGTTTTATTCGCCTCTGAATGATGACGGCAACTCCACCACATGCTTCATCAAATCGATTATTACGATAAACAATTAAGTTTGGATTTGGGTGTGGATTCAAGTTTGAAATAAATTTCAGTAATAACTGCTACATGTATGTTAATAGCTGTTAGAAAATTAAACAGCTCGTCCTCTCAACCATTGAAAGAACGAGCATTTCAATTCAAATTTACAAGAAAATAGATGGTTCCATTTATCCAACAACAATTTTATTAGTAAATTTCACACCAACTTGGACTACTTCAGCCATAGTGGTGGTTGTGAACATTATATCAATCATTTGATTCAATTGTTCAGTTAAAAAATCAAAATCAGAGGGAGACATGTAGAAATAGGTGAGTTTTCTTATGATTTTCTGTTGGAAATTTTCATTGTTAAAGATACGGAATAGAAGTTACCTGCGGCAGCATACGCGCGGGTTTGTCTATTTACCCTTAGGAAGAAAATTTGAAGAGCAATAATTGAAATAACCTGTGACAACATTGGCATAGGTATTTCCTTGGGTATTTCCATTTTTGTTGAAAAAAAAAAATAGATTAGGAAGAAAATTATCTTGTGAATGGTATGGTTTTTAAGCAAGCGTTCGTTAACTGAAAAATAAAAATTGTTGGAGATTCTGCCTGGGGAATTCCGAGTACGATGAACGTTGCCGTTCATCTGCCTGGAACGAGCCTTTACACTGATGTTTGATTATTTATCTTCATCCCGTAATCATTTTTCTATCCACACAACTGCTGAAACCACGACAACAGGCTTCTATCGCCATATGCCGCCTCGAGTGCCATGCGTCTCGTAAACAACACATTCGTCATCCTGTTTATTAGAAAATAGCAACGCTATAAATAAGCTTTCGGTTTAATAATTGTCAGTGGCTGGTCAGTCCGCTATAAAATCACGGAGCTATGTTTTTGGCCACACAACAGGCCGACCCCGAACAGAACCGGCAAAATGACGGCGAGATTCATCGATATTTTAATATTCGGTGTCTTATGCTCTTTTGATTATTATTGTGGACCGACTGCCACGGTGCTGTTGGTTAGTGGGCTATTAAACTTTCATTATTTTCTTAGCCTCCCGAGCAGCTGCCAGCGGCAGATATTGTGACGGAAAACAATAATAGGAAGCCGAATCATGTTTGGCATTTGTATCTAGACCCAAAACCGATATAGACTGCGGGCGGCAGATTGGAAGAGCGCACTATGGACCAGGAATCAAAATTTCGCGACAAAATTCCAATTAATAATTCGATCAATTATTTTCAACCACCGCTGCCGTCAAAAAAAAACTAAACAATTAAATAAATTTAATTGGATTTATAACAACCAAATATCAATTACTTTTTTAACCAAAGTCCATTCATGGGTCGGTTTGAAAATAACATAACACTTAATTCCGCATCTAGGGTTGTCATGTATTTTACGGCCTAAACCAGCCGACGGCGTTTAAAAAAAACCTCAAGTTCGTAGACACAAAACTTAATTTGGACAAATTGAGATGTGAAATTGTGAAAAATAATATAATCGTTCGGGTAGGCCTCGATCCCATTACTCCCAATATACTAGACTGAGCGCGTTAACCAACTACGCCCAAAACGGTTGACGATTCTGCAGCGCAATCAGCGCAACAATGCGACGCTTAAAATAAAATCTCTCTCTGGTGTTCGTAGGCACGCTTAGGAGAGTAATTGCGCATCTAAGAGAGCCTGAAGGAGATGTAGAGTTATGAAGGAGAATGTGGGGTCGTGACGGACTTTGGTTTTAGGTTGACCGATTGCACTGCAGAATTGTTACCCGTTCTGTAGCGTATTGCGAGTCGTGGGATCGAAGCCCACCAGAATGAAACCATTATTTTTCACAATTTTTCATTTCAATTTGTCCAAATTGACTTTTGTGTCTACGAACTTCAGTTTTTTTCATAACGCTTAAAATTTTTAAATTTCATACTGTGCTAAGTTGATAAGGCTATGACACAGAAATCGATATGAGGTCACAAAATAGCGATTTATACGTGGTTCATCGTTTTGCCTGGAGGGATTATAACAATGTGAGTTCTTTATGTATTGTTTGGCATCGCTCTATATCGAGGCTTCGATAGGCGCATTGTGTACAAACGGAACTATCGACTGAAAAGTTGTTGGATCGATTCCAGGTTGCCACAAGAGCTTTTTTCATTTCAAATGTTGGTTTTTTATGACAAATCTATTAAATTCAACCCTATTTCTACCCGAGATTAACTAGCCCAGGGCTATCAATCTCGTTACCTGTCAGGAAAAGGTGCTAAAAATTAGCGTTACACAGATTTTTGAACAGCCGTTACTCTAAAACTTGTTATTCGATTTCAAATTTTCTTTCACAGTCATAAAGCTTGACTCTTCACCTAATAAATAAAAATATTCTACATAGTCTTAACAAGGGATAAAGAGTCTTAAGGGGGGTGTGAAAATATGTCTTCCTAAAAAAAAGAGCGTTACAATGGTTCAGAGCTCATATCTCAGCCATCAGACAGAAATATTATAATTTTATTTCGCCGTTGGAAACATTCAAGACCAGCAATGCAGGGAAAAATATCAAACAGAGTCGTAGCAAGGCAAATTGAGAATGGGAGGGGGCTCACATTTGGAATGTTTACTAATCCTATAAAAAATATTTTGGTTCCACTTTGAAATAACTTTTTGATTTTGTTTCAAAATTTGACACTTCTAGTGTAGATCTTCAATATAAAAATACTAAACATGATCGTAGCTAGGAAAAACAGTAATAAGGGGCTTCCATTAAAAAAATGATTAAAATCTTCAATAAATTATAATTTTATGATAAAGTTATCGATTTTGATTTTCTTTTATCATTTGAATGCCTAAAGTTATATCTATCAGAGAAAAAAAATACTGCACATAGTCGTAATATGTAAGGTTTTTAAGGGGTACGCCCTATTTGTTGGCCCTGTTAGATTTCAAATCAAAATTTAAAGCAATACCATGTAGTTCTTTTTCAATAAAATTCATTGTAGAAGTAAAGTCGATAAATTTGAATAGAGATATACATTTTTGAAAACACTCAACATTTATTTCACCTAAAAACTATGGAAAACCTTTTTTTTCACCTGTTCGTCTATAGCTCAAAATTCTTAGCAACAGCATGTAATTTTTTTTTCGGCATAAATTTATTTGCACAAGTCAAATGAAGATGTGTGAACAAAAGAAGAAACTTCTGATTACAATCAAAATTTATTTTACCTAAGAAAGTGTTAAAACTAGAGTTACTGTCCACGTGCTGTAGCCTTAGGTGCAGGAGCCTCATTGCTTGCAAGCGCGCGGGTGCTCTGTACATTGTGAGACCTTTTTCGGTGCTCCTCATTTTTCTTGAGATGTGTCTCAATGCGGTCTCATGCGCTCCGTCACATGTGCTGTTTAAAATTCTGCGCAATAATTGAAGTGATTACAAAAGTTTTCAACGAGGATCGAAATTGTAACTCTTGGAACGCGAGTCTTCGACCATATCATGTGGGCCATCTAGACACCTGCATAATGATGCGAAAATATTTGTAGAGGTTCTTAGTTACTAAGCGGTTGTTTCACTACTTGGATACCGATGACCTAGGACCCGATGACGAGCCGTAGCGCCGAGCAGCGCATGAGACGAGTCTCCCCGAGAGCACATTACCAAGCGCGCGCTTTTATAATTTTCGTGAGCCTCCGTCTAGCGCAGCACACTAGGATACTGAGCTGAGAGACGGGTTGGTTGGAGACTCGCTAGTACATTTATGTGCTCCTGAGAAATATGCAACTCTAGTTAAAACCCTATATCATAAGTCTATTTGTGTATAAATCAAAATTCAAAGCAATGACAAGTAGTTATTTTTGAATTGAATTTACTTATACAGTTAAACCTCCATGAGTCGATGTTCCATAACTCGATATCGACTCATGGAACCATACTAGAAACAAAATTTCATGGTTACTAAGATGGTCCCTTGAAACAGCTTTCAAAAGGATTGCTGTTCCATGGCTCGATATTTCCACGAGTCGATGGTCCCTTCAATATCAACTCATGGAGGTTTCACTGTAGAAGTTTATTGAACATGTTTGAGCAGAAATATAAATTTTTTATTACACTCAAAATTTATTTTACCTAAGAATTTACGTAAAACCTTGATTCATTAACGTATATGCTTGTGAATAAAAATTCAAAGCGATAGTATGTTAATTTTGTTCAACATTACGTTGTTCGTAGTAATCAAGCAAATATGTTTGAGAAGTTATACACGTTTTTGATTACACTCAACAATTAATTTACTTAAGAAACTACTTACAACCCTGTTAAACAAATTTTTATGTTTGTAAATATATATTCAAAGCGTTGATATCTCGAAAACTTATTCAAATAGACTTAAGTCAGAAAAGTGAACAAATTTACTTTATCTATCTTACGTGTTTCGCAGACAAAATTCCAAACGTTTCGCACTTACTCAACTAGATTATTTTACTTTTAGAACGTTTAAATCCGGAATTATAAAAAGGCGTAAGTAAGAATTTCAATTTTCGCAACCCAACCGCTACTTTCACTGCTCCGTTGTATGGAGAGATAAAGTGACTTAACCACGAATCAAAACACAACACAAACAGCCGATTTTACACTGGTAGAAAAACGTCGAAAGTAACTAAATGAAACGGCTTATCATTTTGTTTCAATTATTTTTGTGAGAAATAATTAAAACTACCTAGTTTTTGAACGCGAGCTGATTGTATGCAAAATTTAAGCGATGTACAGGGCAAAAAAAATGTTAAAAAGGTGATTCATTTTAAAACAGTTTTAGAAGACGGGTTGTGATTCTTCATAATTCATTTTCTCAAAACCGTATGAAAGTTACTTACGATTTGAAAAAGTAATCGAGATTTTCTGTTTTTTCAACATCAAATTGATTGTAGAAGATAATATATAAGATAGGTAATTTAAAGTTTTGATTACACTTGAAATTTATGTAACCTAACAAACTAAGAAAAATCCTGTTTCATGAGCTTGTTTTACCTGTAAAGCAAAATTGATAACGATAATATTAAGTTTTTTCGACATCATTTTCTTTATAGCAGTTAAATAAACATGTCTGAAGAAATAAATATGTTTTTAATTACACTCAGAATTGATTTTACTTAAATACTATGAAAATCCCAAATTTGTGCCTTACCCTGATATTAAAATCTAAATCAATATGTAGATTTTTGACATTGAATTGATTGTAGAAGCCAATTGAACGAATTTATTGTAATAGTCAAGTGAACATTATTATGTGAAATAGCAATTTTTGATTACTTTTAAAATTTATTTCACTTTAAACTGTGATATTCATTATTTTTAAGTTAAATAATTTCTGTTTGTGATAAAAAATTCCTTTTCTTCGCTTAAACATGTTTCCTTAACTGCATCATAGAAATTCATCTCGGAAACAGGGTTTAACGTGGTCTCTTAGCGAAAATAAATTTTGAGTGTAACCAGAAATCTCTATATCTACTTAAAAATGGTCACCCAACTTCTATAAGCAAATTTATTCCAAAAAAGCTTCGTGTTATGTGTGAGATAGGGTTTCTCGTAGTTTCTTAGGTTAAATACATTTAAAGTGTTATAAGAAAATACATTACTTCTCAAACAAGCTCATTTAACTTCTATAAGCAATTTCATGCCGAAAAGGCTACTTGTCATTGCTAAAAAAATTCGATTTACACACGACCAGACTAAGGGTTTTTTTTTGTTGTTTCTTAGGTAATATAAATTTTGAGTGTTATAACAAATTTATATTTCTACTCAGTAATGTTAACTTAACTTCTTCAATCAAATATATGTAAAAAAAAACTAAATATCATTGCCTGAGATTTTGATTTAGAGTTGAATAAATTTAAAATTGTTTTTTTATTAGTATTATAAGTATAATATTTTTAGAGTGTATTCAAAAATTATAATTACAACCCAAACATGTTGATATAAGTTCTATATGTAAACTTATAACAAAAAAAATAATATCATCGCCTTCAAATATGATTTACAGGCTAACAGGCAGATAAAGGGTTTTTCTTAGTTCGTCGTGTGAAATAAATTTCGAGTGTAATCAAAAATTTGCTTTGCTTTACAAACTTATTTACCTTCTATAATCAATTTGAAGTTGAAAACTAAAATATATTTTTGCTTTGATTATTTATTTACAAGCATAAATGCCTATTGCACTATGTTTCCCTTTTTTGGGTAAAATAAATTTTGAGTGTAACCAAAAATTTGTATTACTTCTCAAAAATGCTAACTTCACATCTTCAATCAATTTTATGTTGGAAAAATGACATACAATTGATGGGAATTTTTATTTACAAGCATATATGTTTATTACTCAGGGGTATTCTTAGTTTCATGGGTAAAATAAATTTTGAGTGTAATCAGAAACTTCTATTACTATTCAAACATGTTCATCTAACTTCTATAAGCTATTTTTTCCGAAATATCTACGTGTCATCACTTTTGATGTTCAAACTAACATGCTCATGAGGTAGGATTTCTTGTAGTTTCTTAGGTAAAATAAATTTGAAGTGTTTTATGAATATGTCTATTTCTTCTCAAACCTATTCACTTAATTTCTATAAGCAAATTCATGTCCAAAAATCTACTTGTAATTGCATTGAATACCGATTTACACACAAACAGATTCATGAAATAGGATTTTAAGCAGCTTTTTATGTAAAAAAAAATTGAGTGTAATCAGAAGTTTCTTTTTTTAATCAAACAGCATTATTTGGCTTCTACAATTTATTTTATGTCGAAAAAAGTACATGTAATTGAGTTGCATTTTGAGCTACAGACAAACAGGTGAAAAAAGGGTATTCCGTAGTTTTTAGGTGAAATAAATTTTGAGTGTTTTCAAAAATGTATGCCTCTATTCAAATTTAACAGCTTGATATCTACAAGGAATTTTAATATACAGGCAAATGAGACCAAGAAATAGAGCATAACCCTTAAAAACCTCATATCTTACTTCGTCTACCTGCAATATTTTTTCATGAAAGGCATAACTTTCAGCATTTAAATGGTAAAAGAAAATCCAAAATCGGATTGTTCATCATAGAATTATGATTTTTTTGAAAATTTATGGTATTTTTTCAATGAAAGCCTCTTACTACTGTTTTTCCTAGCTACGACCATGTTTAGTATTTTTCTATTGAATATCTACACTTGAAGTGCCGAATCGTAAAAGAAAATCAAAAATTGATTGCATAGCGTCACCGAAATATGTTTTATAGGTTTGGTAAACATTCCAAATGGGAGCCCTCCAGTCTCCATATGCCTTGCTACGACTCTGTTTGATATTTTCCCTGCAATGCTGGTCTTGAATGTTTCCAACGGTGAAATAAAATTATAATATTTCTGTCTGATGGCAAAGATATGAGCTCTGAACCATTTTAACGCTGTTTTTTTCTGAGGTTGACCATCTTTACTCAGCCCCCTACGGACCGTCTACGTTGCTACGGCCCTGTGTGATATTTTTCTATAAGCGTTTGACCACAATGTTTTCGTTAGTGAAAAACTTTCGAGTTGCACGAATCAGTCTAATCAGCTTCACCGGGAAGCCACAACTCGTTTCTCTTCACTGATTCATACGCTGCTTTAAAATCTACAAACACATGACGGGTCTGCAAGCTGTACTCTAGGAATTTATCTAGGATTTGACGCAGGGTAAACATTTGATCCGTCGTTGTTTGGCCCCCTCGAAAACCAGGTTGGTATTCGTCGACAAAGGACATGCGGCTTGAACAGAATTCCAGACATGATTTTGTACGCCGAATTAAGGAGTGTTATTCCTCGGTAATTGGCGCACTCCAGTCGATGCCCTTTCTTGTACAAAGGGCAAATGAGACCATCCCACCAACTAGTAGACTTTTTTTCTTCTTCCCATATCTTCGAATTGATACGGTGAAGGAATTCGTGCAGCTGTTCATTTCCGTGTTTGAGAAGTTCGGCCGGTAGCTCGACTTTCCCAGCAGCCTTGTTGTTTTTCAGCGCATTTAAACCTTTTTTTTACCTTATCTAACGTTGGAAGTTCCACAGCCTTTCCATCGTCATCGATTTGGATTTTGCTACCAGATCCACTACCGTTATCTCTATTCAACAATGACTCGAAGTACTCTTTCCACCTGACGGATACCATTGTTTTATCCGTCAGCATGTTTTCTTCGCGGTCGTTGCAGAGTCGGGAGATGACGCTGTTCTTCTCCGCACACCGTTGACAGGTTTGTAAAACCGCCGCATGTCGTTCTATTCCATAGCTTCTTGCGCCTGCGCAATTACTGCCTGTTAATGTTCTTTTTTCTTTCTGCGATGGATCCGTTTTTTAGCTGCCGCTCTCTGCTCTGACGGATACCAGACACCAGCATCCGGCTTCTAGCCACGTACTTCTCGTCATTCTCTGACATTCCTCGTCGAACCAATCGTTCCTCGGTCTTCGTTGAGTAGTACTTACCAGTTCTCGCGCTACTGTGTTCACCGCTCCGTGGACTGACTCACACCGATCGCTAAGGTTGATGCTATTGATGATTTCACTAATCGTCGAGTTGGTAGTCGGCTGCTACACCATCTGCTGACAGGCGTTGGATATTGAAACGCAAAGATTGCCGATTTTTAGAACTCGAAACGGTTGATAACCAACCGGGCAATACGCCCCATTTCATTTTTAAAGGATTGAGGCTTCTTTAACACGTAAACGTGGTTACATGTCTTAAATATCCACGGAAAAATGATGTTGTAAATATTAGATCTTCGAGAAGTATGAAAAACCAAGTATGAAAAATATCGAGAATCAGGTATCAGGTATCAGAAGGCCGGCTCCAAAGGCACGTTCCCCACCAGTTGGGAGATTTGTGCCATCGCCATATTTGAGCCTATTTCATCATCTACCCGATGGGAGAGGAAAGGGAAGGGAAAGATGGGAGGAAATAGGAGTGGGGTCCCTTGAAGAGGGAAGATCGCATAAGCGAAATGAGAGCATGTAGCTCCATACCACAATGGGTTCGAACAGCGCCCTAAAAAGGGCACTGCAAAACGCATGAGCGTAAAGAGAGCCTATAGCTCATTACCACAGCGGGTTAAGAATAACAGAATGTCCTGAAGATTCAGGCTTCTGAATTCAGTTTCACTTAATAAGTGTTTACCAAGTAATTGGAATCGCATTTGCGCAAAAACTGGACAGTTACATATCAGGTGATACGAAGTTCCATAATCGGAGTCACAACTATCACACACAAATGAGTCAGCACGCTGAATATTTGCCATGTGATAGTTGAGTCGGCAGTGGCCTGTCAACGCTCTGACCAAGAGACTGCAATTCTGCTTTGACAGATTTGTTAAATACTTCGCCACCTTTGGAGATGGCTCAGTAATATACAATTTTGTTTGACGACACGACTCCAAACTATTCCAATATTGCTTGTGCTGAGTTGCCGCCCAAGAGTTTATCTGAAGCTTCACCCAGCACTTCGAAATTGGAATAGCCGGCTCAGGGCCAATGAAGTCATGCGATGCTCCATCGCGAGCTAGCTCATCAGCCAATTCATTTCCAGCGATGGAAGAATGGCCAGGTACCCATACAAGGTTTACAGAGTTGACTGAATTCAGTTCCTCAATTTGAGTTCGACATGCGATAACAAGCTTCGACCTTGAGTTGGCCGAAGCGAGAGCTTTTATAGCAGCCTGACTATCTGAACAGAAGTATATGACTTTACCCATTACGCGCTGTTGGAGTGCTGATTGCACTCCACACATAAGAGCAAATATTTCCGCCTGAAAAACGGTGCAGTTTCTACCAAGTGAGTAAAACTGATTCAGCCTTAGCTCACGAGAATATACTCCTGCACCAGCTCTACCTTCAAGAAGGGAGCCATCAGTGTAACATACTATATTGCTTGATATACTTCTTTCCAAATAGCCAGACGTCCACTCTTCCCGTGAAGGGAATTGTGTGGTAAATGTCCTGTAAGGAAAGTTACAAGCAATTGTGAGATCACTTGGAGCAAGGACAATTTTGTCCCAATTCACCAAAAATGGAAACAACGAAGTGTGTGTAGATCTACGATTCACTGGATTTTTCTCCAGTAGATCCAGTACCCATAAACGGTAAGAGCAAGAAAGTGCTTCTTGTTTAAGATATATGTGTAGTGGCGCAACGTCGAAAAGGGCCTCGAGCGCTGCTGTGGGAGTTGTAGAGAACGCACCAGACATCGCCATCAAGCACATCCTTTGGAGATGGCCCAATTTTGATTGGATTGTTCTCACTTCGCCCTTTTGCCACCACACAAGACATCCATATGCCAATATTGGCCGAACAACTGTTGTGTAAATCCATTTGATATATTTGGGTTTGAGGCCCCAAGTTTTACCAAAGGTTCGCCGGCATTGACCGAAGGCCATGCAAGCTTTTTTGACTCTGAAATCAATGTGAGGTGTCCATGAAAGTTTGGAATCTAGAATGACTCCAACATACTTTACTTGATCAGTCACATTAATCTCAGTGCCAAAAAGACGTAAAGGTCGAATTCCATCGCGGTTTCGTCTTTCCGTAAAAAGAACAATAGATGTTTTATTCGGGTTAACCGAAAGGCCATATTGGCGACACCAACTCTCGACTACCTGAAGAGCACTTTGCATCAGGTCGAATAGGGTGCTTATGCACATACCAACTATCAGAGCTAGATAGTCGTCGGCAAATCCATAAGTTGGAAAACCGCAATTATTGAGTTGCCTCAATAGCGTATCTGCTACGAGATTCCACAAAAGTGGTGACAAGACTCCCCCTTGGGGGCATCCGCAAACACTCAATTTTCGAATCGCTGCTTGACGCAATGTCGAGAAGAGATGTCGGTTTTTGAGCATTTGATGAATCCAATTGGTAATCATTGTAGGTAGCCCATGGTTTCGTGCGGCTTCCAATATGGCATCGAAAGACACGTTATCAAAGGCACCCTCAATATCCAAGAAAACACCCAAGCAGGATTGCTTCTGAGCGAATGCTTTCTCGATATCGTATACAACTTTGTGTAAGAGAGTCACAGTGGACTTTCCAGATTGGTATGCATGTTGATTCACATGAAGAGGCATGTTTGCCAAATAAACATCACGGATGTGATGATCGATAATGCGTTCCAGACATTTCAGAAGAAAAGAGGTCAGACTGATTGGTCTAAAACTCTTCGCTTCCTCATACGACGCACGTCCTCCTTTTGGGATAAACTTTACAGTAATATCACGCCAGGATTTGGGAATGTACCCGGTAGCAAAACTGCTTACAAGTAGCTTTTTCAAAACATGTTTGATAGACTCAAATCCCTTTTGGAGCAGAACAGGATAAATCCCATCCGCTTGTAACCGTCCGTAAAACTTTACTAGAGATTATTAGCAAACTCGGTGGCTTAAGCGCCACTCTCAATGAGAGACCACCAGTCGTGTTCAGATTTGCCCGACGTTTAGAGACCTTTTCTCTCTGGGAGAGTTTTGAACGGTTCTTGGTAAACAACACTAGAAAATCAAACGCAAGAATAACTTTTACTCCTCCACAGCCTTAAAGTTTTAGGGAATTCAGAAGAGGATGCTTACTCAAAAGAGCTAATAAACGGAACGAAACGTAATGTAAGTTAGCGAGTAATTTTATTTAAGCATAGTTAAACGTAACGGAAAAAGTAACTAATCTTTCTTCAAAAATGGTTTATTTTAGGAATCGAATTCACCATTCATTCGGGTTGGACAAAGGACCGTACGGAATGGAAAAGAGCAAACATGGCCATGTAAAATAAGCTCTTGACGTACCTGCGCAGGATTTTGGCATTGACTCGATGATGGCTCGTTGACGGGAAACGAAATGTCGACTCCGCAGACTCGATGATGGCGACGGTCGACCTCGGCGATGGCGGTAACGAGATGACGACCACCGGCGTGTCCGTGCTGCAAATTGGCGGGCAGCGATGAATCGACCCGCGTGCAAAATGGCCGAAGTATCGTTGCGGAGGGAGTGGCGGCTGGAACGGAAGCTTCCGATTTCGGATCTCGAGAGTGAGACGGCGATTGCGCCGAATTATACCCGGGACGATCCGCTCCTTCCAATAGAAAAGCACGTACCCAGCGACCCGGCTTCGCGTACCTGTCCGCTAATCCGAGCGGGGAGTAATGCCGCCCTATCTTTGGGTTAGGATCGAGGTTCGTGGCGTGTAATTGACGTCACGCTTCGACGAACCGAACTCTCGGTGAAATGGTCCACAAAATGTAACGTGATGGGACCTTTACCTTCGGTAATTGGCGTCCGAAGGAGGAAATTCGCTGCAGAGCACTTTAGCGACTTCACTCACGTCTCCGTTTAACTACCTGATAAAGGCGGGCCTTTTGCACTGCACACGGGTCTCGACGAAGAACGGACTTCCAAATCCTCGATGAACGGACTCACAATTCACGGTTCGGCGGTGACGGGTGCCGAATACCAACGGAAAGAAATCCAGCCGTACGGAAAAAGCGCAGGGCGCTGCATGTCCAACGCGAAATCACATTAGTTTTTAAGTCTTCATGCAATTAATTAATTATAATTACCTTTTTCCGTTGAGATAAACTTAATAAAACCTTTTGCGCAGAAACGCGAATTATTCACGGACCGCAGTCCTCTAAAGAAAGAAATACACAAAACGTTTAACACAACTTGTTACTTTCAAACTCACTCACTAACTTTTACCTAAGACTTCAAATTTAATTTCACCAGATTTAACTTCAACTTTTAAAAATTACTGCAACTGAACTTAATTTTATCACACGACTCGCGCACTTCTGCTCTCCAGCCAACTTCGTAGCGAAATGATTGAGTCGAAGAAACTCTTGCGCCAAGAAACTGCCTATTCTGACCGTCCAACTATTCAAACAAAAAGCAACTATTATAGAAAATCGCGCCAACTGCTTTTGCATGGCGTATGGTAGGTATGGCGACAAATCTGAATTACGCCTGTAGTCCGCCAAAATGTGTACATGGCGCTTTGCGAAGCTTTCATAATTCGTTATGGCAAACGCAATCCACATACGCTTACGCTACATGGATCGCTGCATTTTACGAACGCAAACAAAATATTTTTATTCAACGCTATAAAAACTAAAATCATTTTTTGTTTTATTTATTTTTGTTTATTCTTAAAGTTTTTAAACTACAAAAAACGTAAAACGTTACACGCTCCTGGAGATTTGAAAGGAGCAAAACTATTAAGTGCCCATTGAATCGATTCAGTAGTTACGATACTGCGAGCCGAGGCCAGAGACTCGTAACTACATGAAAAGACATTTGGTTTATCCGTAGATGCTATGTCCACACATCCGGGGAAGTGTGTATTGAATAAACATTCTAAAACTTCTTCATCGGAAGAAGTAAAGTCACCATTAGGTAAGCGAATTTCGTTCACTTGGAAATCCTTAGATTTTGCAAGAATTTTGTTCAACCGACTGACTTCACTCAAACTGGAAACATTTGTACAAAGGTTTTTCCAGCCGGATCGTTCAGCAGAACGAAGAGCCTTCTTGTAAGCCTTGCGAGCTGACTTGAACGACTCTGATCCAGCTGAACGGCGTCTGTTCCAACTCCTTCTACATTGTTTCCTGAGTCTAGTCAGATCGGAATTCCACCATGGGGTCCCTCTTGTAGTCTTTACAGACCGCAGAGGACATGCTTCTTCAAAAGCTTCCATAATGTAGGATGTTGTAGTATCAACGGCATCATCCAGATCACTTGGATTTTCAATGGACGGAGAATATCCATGAAATTTGGTCGCAACCAATTCAATGTAGAGTTCCCAGTTTGTTGACCGGGGATTCCTAAAACGCAAAGTCTGCGCAGTTACATTTGAATGTTCAAAGAAGATGTAGCGATGATCAGATGATTCCTCATCTGATACATGCCAATTCGTCAACTCGTGACTGATTCTATTCGAGCAGAGCGTTATGTCTAACACTTCTTCTCTATTAGAAACCATGAAGGTTGGGCGATTGCCTATGTTAAGTAATCCAAGGTCTGTACTACTTAAGTATTCCATCAGACTGGAGCCTCTCAAATTGATATCCGAGCTGCCCCAGATGATGTGATGAGCATTGGCATCACTGCCCACAATCAGCGGAAGGCCTTTTGTTACGCAGTGTACGACAACTCGTTTGAAGTCATCCGTTGGGGATGGTTCATCATGTGGTAAATATACCGAACAATAGACGTATTTCCTGTTGAGGTCACCAACAGAAACATCGATTGTGACAGCACATACATCTCTGGTAGTTAACTCAGAAATGAGTGTAGCAACGATTGCTTTATTAACGAGCACGCATGCGCGGGGCATGGAGCGCGAGTTTGCCATTTCAAGTTTGCTAAAAGTAGCAAAAACTGGGTCCACAAGGTTACCTAGATAGAAGTTCCCTCTACGAAAGTAGGGTTCTTGAACTAGCGCCACTTGGGCTGCACCATTTTGCATGAGTCTGCAAAGATTGATCGTTGCTGTTCTTTTATGCTGAAGATTGATCTGAGCTAACCTAACCGTAGCCACTACCCAAACTAGGCAGGATTAAGCTTTTTGCAATCTCAGCACGAAAAAGACCAGCAACGAAAAAACCAGATCGGTATCTATTTAAAGTCGCCAAAGGCGAAAGAGCACAGAATACACTGTGTAAAACGCATAATGCGAATCCATATAGGTGATAATTTAAATTAAATGTCAACATATTCATAATCCCACCCTTATTAAGCCTCAGGATAGAGACTGAAGAAGGGCAGCCGATTATCTCGGAGAAACACAAGGTCACCTGCACCATTGCTCCGGGTAGCACAGGAAGGACTCAATACTGTGGAGGGCGCCCTGGTACCCCACAGGCTCCGTTTGCGGTTAGGTTTTATTTAGACCCCCCTAACCATTCATTCTTAGGCACGGTACGCATCACACCATAAATTAGGGGTCACCTGTGAGGTGGACTTTTACCACCGGAACAGGCAGTCCGTAGTGTTAATTCTTAGCCAGTTGAAACAACCGCTACCGACACTACGCGGCTATCTAGGCTGCTCGGGAAAAGGAGGTTAATATTGATGATTAACTCCTGACGTGCCCAAGCCGCCTACCAAATGATGTTGTAAATATTAGATCTTCGAGAAGTATGAAAAACCAAGTATGAAAAATATCGAGAATCAGCTTTTTAGCGTAAAATTTCTAAACCGATAAGCAAGCCTCGTTGTAAATGAAGCCCTTCATTTAGGAGGACACGGGGCAGTATGGACACTTTAAGGAATTTGCCTATTTTGACTGTGAGGACATAAATATTATACTGTTTTTTATGTGCAGTATGCTTTTTTGAGTTCTTAAGCATTTGTTAAACATGGTTGCATAATTGGGAAACAAATATTTTGTTTTTAAAAATAGGTTTAAAAAAAGCTTAAATTTGGTAGTCGCCATCAAGCTAGCGGGGCAAAGTGGACACCCCCATGGGGCAGTATGGATACCCTAATGTTTATAGGAAAATTGTCCCGCGTTCGTTCTCAAAACCTCGAAAAATGAAGTTCATATTCAGGAAATCATAGTGACAGGTCACTGTGCCACTGGAAACATGATTAAAACCAATTTACGACATTTTTCGTGAAGATGCTTTCAATATTGCCTCCAGGTTAGTTTTAATCAAAAATTGACGATTTTCAACTGATTTGTGGTTCCGCTTCATAATCATTGCATTGAATGCTAATTATTTTTGGATAATTTTGTATTTAAAGTTATATTTTTTTCTCTTTGAAGTGTCAGCTCTACTTTGTCACGTGGTGTCCATATTGCCCCAACAGTATAAGAAATTTTTATATAAGTTTTTCAATGTCTCAAAGTACCAGAAAAAAATCTACTATATTTTTGAATTTAGCATAAATAATTGAAGATTCAATCAAGAGCTACATTATCGGTCAACTTGCAGTCATTTGCCTCTGAAACCTTATTTGGTGAGGTGTGAATGTTATAATTTTCGAATCAAATAAAAATATGCTCAACTTTTCTATTTAAAATCAATGTTTTGAACATTTTTTCTGAAATTTCAGTGGATAATTTACTCCTTCGACAGGCAACTGAAATATTGTTTGCATTTAAAGTGAAAAAGTATTCGCTTATGCAAAGATACAGGGGGTGTCCATTCTGCCCCGGGTGTCCATACTGCCCCCGGTACCCCTACTATTGTACTTATTACAAAAACTTTTACCGGAAGATGACTGCTAATGTACCCTTTTAAGCTTAGCAAGTGGTGGAATTTCTCTTCGAGCATTTGTACAACGCTGTGGAACGTTTTTTTTTTTGTGGGAAGAGCATATTGCCCGGTTTGTTTTGAAACGTCAAAATTCAGACCGTTTACAAAAAACGTCTTGTACTATTTTTAGATGCTACCTGGCAAGGGAAAGTTGCATGCAGAGCATGACCAACTTACAACATAACACCTTGACATCAAAAACGATAGAAGTAATGCATTTGCTACTGTGATAGAGCGGTTTTTCCTTAAGGGGGGCGTATTATACCTGTTTACCGTACACGCCCAAGGCTCAAATTACAGTGTTTTGGGCCAACAGATAGCGGTAGTGTGTAAACGTCAAACACGAACAAAAACTATGCAAGCGCTGCTAGTGTGAATCGACCGTTAAAAAGGTGGTCGATGGACAATGATGAGAGTGTGAGGTCTGTTTGTCTGTGCTTATAATTTGACCAAGAAGGATATCTTGTATCAACATTTGGTTCGAAAATATCAAAGAACATTTCCGTTGAATGCAAATGGAACAGAAAACAACCCAAACACATGCTTTCCATGTAGGTATACGTAATTTGAAATTAAGTTGATTTTTGTTAATTTTTCAAGTGTTTGCTATTGTGTCGCAAAAATTCAATTCCTGACCCATAGTGGAGAGTGTCTGGTGCAAATTTTTCGAAATCGCAAGAAACCAGAAAGCGTGGATATCCGAAGCAAGCCAACAGCCCCGACATGACAAGGTGACGAGTGTGAGTTATTATTATCGCGATTGTTGTTTATTTATAAAATTTTCATCGATGTGTCGGACGGTGGTGCGAGTGGACGCCGAACGTGACGGAAAACATGGACTTCAAGGGGGTCTCGGAGCGGAAGTTTTCATCGAGAAGAGGAAGACGTTGTCCGATTGCGGGGGAATTATTACTCCCTCTGTGATGTAATGTATCTCGGGAAAGAAACTTTGGTCTGGTGAGTCGTTGGGATAGTCCTTGAGATGATGTGTGTTTTTACAATGTTTTATTCCGGATGAAAGGTTTATTACCCGGAATTATTAAGTGTTTTGATACATTTTTATGTCCTTGCGCTTGCAGCAAACAAAAGTGTGCCCAACGGCTCCCTTTGATTTTGCTGGGTAACGCTTTGAAACGGAAAACACGTTACGGAACGTTTCCCAGCAAAATCAAAGGGAGCCGTTGGGCACACTAAACAAAGGCTGCAAGTGCCCTATACGCAAATGCGGCGTTTTCGGGTTAGAAAGATTTGAAGACCACTTAAAAAAATAAAAAATTTTCCAGCCAACACATTTTTTGCATTTTGAAAACCACATTGAAATTTGCATATTTTTTGTTTCTTTAAAAATGTAGTTGAAAATATGAGAACTTCCCAGAAATTTTTCTTATTTAAAAATATGGTCCAAGTGGTTTCAGAGTTGACTTGAGATACTGTAATTTCGGGTAAAATTGATCATTTTAAAAATTTTAATACCGTCGTTGGGGGTGAGAATGGGTCAAAAAGGCATATGTACGATGGGTTTATTGAATAACTATCGCAATTTAGCTTCAATAAACTTCAAATTTTGTGTGTATGTACTTTGATGGTACATTAACAACTGTTCAAAAAAAAAAATAATTGAAATATATTTATTCACAGCGGCACTACAAGTGAATGGAAAATGACCCAATCTCACCCCATAGAGGTGGTGACATTGGGTCACTGTAATTGAAATAACATGTTTTTGAGAATATGATTGCAATACAATTCACAGCTGAAAAATATTGATGAAATACGATGCATACAAGACGAAAAGATATCTAAGATGTTTCACAAGTATGATAAACCCACTTAAAAGAACGATTTTACCAAAAATTTGAAGAGCTCTGAGAAAATATATGAGACCCAACATTTATCGTCAAGTTTACATAAATTTTCTTATTTGTTTCCCTCAAATTATCTTCAAAGTCTCATCCCCATTGCAAAAAAGCCTATTCAGTTCTCCCAGAGGTGTACTGAAACAGTGATTATTTAGAAACCTTCGCAAATAGTTATATTACGGTGCGACATTCTTCGATGAATACATTTCAGGCAGATGTTGACGTCATAATCCCGGTATTTCAGCGATCTAACTCATTCGTACTTTCGTGAGATGTTTCTATAATATGAAAACACTAATAAATAATTAAATCCAAAAAAAAAATCCATGTGGTAAAATTTTACGATGGTGCTGCGAAACACAGTTGCTGGTTTGAGAAGTTGTCAAAATGCGTTGCATTGTTATTCAATGCACGGAATCCTCAAGTAGACTTGTTTGATGTTTCAGAGATGCTGTATTTAGAAAGAATAAACACATCTTAATGAGGATTGAGAACACCCAGCACCGTAAAATGTCAAAAAAGTGGTCTTGCAATTTCATTTACTATCGTTCTTGCTTGACCCAATATCACCCCCATTTTCAATGTTTGAGACACCATACCGAAAAAAATACAATTTTTGTGGAGAAATCAATTAGATTCCGGAAAATACGTGTGAAGTGTAATGAAAAGACTTTCAACATTCTACTAATACAACGATAGAGGTTAAAGTACATGCGTTATACTTTGCACAGGAGAAATTTAATTTTGTAAATTTTATCTAGTTTAAACATACAAGTTTATTGATATAGTAAACAAAAACTACTTATTCTAGAAATGTATATTGTGATAAATTATGTGTAATAATGTGTTACCTAACATATGAATGATTATTTCTAGTGATATCAGCGTTATTAGTTGAAATATTTCATAAATCATAAATTTCTCACCTCCTAGACCCATTGCCACCTCCATCGACGGTACCCAGTTTAACAATGTTATCAATATCAACGAACACAAACACGTACGACGTTGAACTTCAAGGGATTGTATAAAATCTCTCGTGAAAAAGTTTGGGTCACCTCCACAAAAACAGACAAAAGTGTTTTCTTATTGAAAATTGGATCAAAACACAAAAAAATCCAAACTTTTTTGTTTATCGTAATGATCGACTGTATTGAGCATGTGGTGGAATTGCAATCATCTTTCATGAGCGTATACAACATGAACTATTTTCGCCATTTGAATCTAAAGCTTTCGAAACTTTGAGCGTTTCTGTTGATACATCTTCGCAAATATACTGTCATAACTGCCTATTTGCATTTTCAATGCACTGGGTAGCAAATTAATTTGATTCAAACTGACTTGCGAAAATTTTCTCTAAATAAGTCAGAATTTTCTGTCTCTGGTGTTGTTAATGCAAAGCATCGCTCATGGAATAATTCGCTAAAGCAATTCCAACGGCAGAATTTTATTTGATGAGTGCTCTTCAGGATATTTTTCAATTCAATACCCTGGTAGCCCTACTTGTTCTTCCTTTTCTAGAAACCCATCTAGATTGATTTGGTATTTTCCTACTCTAGTCACTTTTGTAGCTAACTGGTTACTCACGCTGATTTCCATTCTTACATGTGTATCATGAGAGGGGTTGCAATAAATTTGTCAGATGAAGTTAAGTATCTAGTGCTAATGCTAGATAAAATTTTAACTTTCAAAATCATTTTGAGGGCATTCAAGCCAAATGTAACAAATATAAAATGTCTATATCCACTCATTAACAGAAAATCCAAACTTTTTCTTGAAAACAAGTTTTGATCTTCTAACAAATATGCAGGCCAATCATGATGTCAAATAAAATTATTTATAATTAAAGACAAAAATCGTTGCAATCTTCCATTGCCACGATAAATGTAAATTATCCATTGCACTTTACTCTTCGCTACGTCAGAACAACTGCATCATCAGTGCACCGTTCCTCGTAAGGAGTGACGGTACACCGAGAAAATCCCGAAAACTTTGGCATGCTTCTAGCAGCATACCAGCCATTTAGCAAGCATTCAATATAGCGCCAGTTCTTCTGCCAGCCAAGGCGTGAGAACGTGAGTTCCTGATCCACGTGCTTTCGTTTTCGATTTATGCTCGACACGAAGAGTCATAATAAACAGATGCCGACGAGAAGCGTGCAGCAGCGGCGGAAAACCCACGAATGATCATCACTCGCACTGTGCACATTACGACGGGCGCCGTTAGCAGAAGCAGCGGGTGTTTGTCAGGTGTCCGCCGTATCTGACCGGAAAGGACGCATGCGCCTAATGGACGCAACCGACTGTTGCACTGGAAAACACCGACGAGCGTTTTGCCTAACCGTGTGCTGTGGACACGTATAGGAACTGAGGTGCTGCTGCATTGGAAGACAGGAGAGTTTCTCATTTTCTGGTATAGTATTTTTCAGTTTTGTATAACGGGACGTGGTGATATATTCTTTTAACTTGATGCGCTTGTCTTGGGGAACTTGTTTCCCACGTAGAAATTGCAGAGCATGCATCGTATTTATGGGGACGCATGGTTAAGTTTCTTTTACATTGTTTGAAGCCATATATCGTGCTGATTGATTTCGGGGATAATTATTCGGTCAAACATAGGGGATTTTACGTATACTCGGCAATCTAAGCTGATGCCGCGATTCTTTTATAATTTGCTTGGACATAAACAGACAAATTACGAATTCGTCTGTTTACATTTATGCGCTACTCAATCCTCTATCGATTCACACCGACAGACTTGTCAAAATGTTTTTGGAAACGTTTTTACAACGCTGCGAACATGTTTTGTCAGTATGACTATTGTCGGCAGCCTCGTTCTCTTCGGCAACTTTCACATAAGAACTTTTGAGGTGTGTTCATTTGAATTTATGACATCTCTGGCGATATTGTTTGTTCAGTCTCGGAAATATTACCAGCAGTAAACTGCTAGAACAAAGAATCAACTGATTTTTTCATTAATGTGTGTCTTTGGCGTTTGAAATTCGGTTGCCGATAAGAGTTGAATGGTGCCGAAGCCGTAAATTACCCTATAAGCGGGAAATTTGCCAGATTAGAATCAACAACACGCTCTATCGTGTTACGGACATGCAAGATTTGTTTCAAAATACTTCGGACCCTATTGCCAAATTGATTGTTGGATCTGCTAAATTCTGAGCACAAAATTCATTGAACAGACTGAGATCGCTCAAGAAGTTTTTTTTTGTCGGTGAATACCAGGTTGGTTAGCGTGAGAACCGCACAACAGCTGATCAGATTTTTTCCTCGCAAATATTCTTAGACCGATTTCAGGCAGCAAACGTTTTAGAGAAAAGGAAAGAGCTGTGGAAGGTAATCGATGTGATGTCCAAATCACGACAAATTTTCGAAAATTAAATTTAAAGCTATGTGCTTCTTTATAAGCGAGTACGAAATCCAAATAAAATACCTACGGGGTGAATATTTTCTCGAATAAAAGTCGAATTCGACCAGGGAAAATTTGCTAGCAAAACCATGACTGATTGTGATGAAACCCGTCATCAACATCTCACTTCACAAATCAAAGAATGAGCCGGATGATGACCTGTTCAAAGTAGTAGATCACCACGACGGCATAAAGCGGGTATCGGTAATGATTTCTCAAAATAAAATATTGAAGTACTAAAAGAGAAGAGCAAGCTGCTAACATAACGACCTATCCAAGAGTACCGTAAAATCGGGTGTAATTGTTCAGAAGGGTGAAATTGATCATCGTATCACACGATTTTATTTATGCGTAATGGAGCACAAATATCAATGTAAGCTGCAGTAAATGAACGTTGTTTGTCGTAACTATTGTCGAATTGTGTGTTGTGAAGTTTTTTTGCGTTGAAGAATGTTTATTACTATGAAAATAATGTAAAATTTCAAAATCATGCACGGTACAGTATCGACAAACACCTATAAACTTGTATTTCTAAGCAAGGTATTGAACAGAGTATAAACCTGAAAGTTTGTGAGGATGCTTGAGATATATCCGCAAACCAGATTTCATCACCAAAACTCGTACCAATTAGCTCAAATGGTTGAAATAATTGAATTTCTGTTAGATATCATTGATTTTCTTAGGAAATTGCATACTTTTAGGCATTTTCCGCGTAATTCTTGAAATTTAACTATTAATTTTTATATAAATATTGCATTGTTAAGATTTTGACAAGCATATTCGGATTCAGGGAGCTCAAAATTATCATGTAGAGTTGTTTTGAAAACTAACAATAATGGCATTGACAAATGATAAATTTCACCCCGACGAGGCACACCTTCGAACTTGTTTTCCTGAATTTAGTTGTTTGCCATTATAGAAAACAGACTAGAAAAAACGTGAAAAATTACCAATTTCACCCGAAATTACGGTACTTGAGGAGAATATCTAAAATCGACAACATTTTTCAAAAATTGATCAAGCTATGTACACCGTACAGTCTCTATTGAGTGACAACGAGGAAAAGTCCCCTAAAACACCAAATACGGGTAGACGCATTTTTTTATTGAATAGGACGTGAAGCGATTCGTTCTATGACGAATCCCTTGTAAATATCTCTTTGTAAATATTTGAATAGGTTAGTTAATTCCTACACTTCGTCCTCAATTATAACTAGATTAGTACTTAGATGATTTTTTGAAATTGAACTCACTGCACGATTTTCCATGAATTATTCCTATTTTTGTTCCTTTTTCGAAATAATTCTTAGTATCCTTAGTATTTTTCTTTCAGTTCGTCTTTCGAGTCATTTAGTACCTAAAAGTCTAAAAGTGGCATTAAAAATTTGTAATGTAAAGTGAATTTCGAAAATTATAACAATAATCTACCTTTTTCCTTTAGTTGGTAGCCTCCTCGAACAGTTGAACTTGTTTTTCGAGTTTGAGTATTCGTTTCCTGGCATTGTCGATAATTTCCTTTTATAGCTCACACGATCCAGTCCAATTGCAGTCTTTCTTTACCGATCCTCATTATTAATTGGTTATTTTTAGTCCTCTCCGTCGATTCATTCATCTTCATCTTTGTTTTCCTTTCCGTCCATCAGATCAGCTTTCCTTTCCGTACAATTCGATGAAATTTCTGGAGCCGGGTTGGGGTCACGCTCATTCCGTTTTCGGGCAAGTATTGCAATCCAATTCCTGTCAGATACTTTCCATCACAGCACCGCCGGGCTAGAATCCTCAGCAACACCTCCCAGTTGGCAACTGCACCATCCGGAGAATGCGGCTGCTGCGAACGAAACAAAAACACACAAAAAAAAACTCTTTCCACTTAACCCTTCAGTCGTCGCGCGGTTTACCACCGTCAGAACCACCACGCTGATGCTGTGTACGATAAGCGAGGTTTTTTCACAACTGTTGTACAAAATACAACAGCGCGACGACTGAAGTGTGAACACCTTCAATGGACCAATGCACAAGTTCACTAATTTGACGTTTGAGTGGTGCTGAATTCACTAGTTGCCATGGTCACATAAATAACACGGCACCGCTAAAACGTCAAATAATGAACTCGTGCATTGGACCATACTTCCACTTCTCTCTGGTTCTGGCACAGCACTAAAACACCTTTCCAATTTATTTCAACCGTTTTTCCGACCGTTTCACTACTTTTTTCACGACACCGATTCCACGACGTGTTTTATTTTCCGCGACGAACTGTCAAACTTTGTTTTGGTTCTCGCGTAGGGTTCATCATGTTGACAAGAGTGAGTGACTATGAATGAATGAAATGAATGTGTGGATGAATGTTTCGCATATACGAGGGGTGTGCGAATGGAACATTTTGTGTTGTGTATTTGAAGAACATTTTCGTTATCGGCGTTCACACGTTTTTGAGTTTCGGCTGCATAGATGGAAGTTTCCGGATTAATCCTGAGATGAACCAGTCCCCCACATATAAGATGAAGACTATCAGATCCACTATGGATCAATGCACGAGTTCACTAATTTGACGTTTGAGCGGTGCCGAATTCACTCGTTGCCATGGTCACGTAAATAACACGGCACCGCTAAAACGTCAAATAGTGAACGCGTGCATAGGTCCATGGACCAATGCACGAGTTCATTTATTTGACATTTGAGCGGTGCCGAATTCACTCGTTGCCATGGTCACGTAAATAACACGGCACCGCTCAAACGAGAAATAGTGAACTCGTGCAGCGGTTCATTCTCGGAAAGAGCCTGAGGTGGGATTCCGATATTCTTCGTCAGTTTATTTTTCACTACGGTTATAGTTTACCGAGAATAGGGTACCGACTGTTTATTTCGTTCATAACCGCTAATAGTTGTCGCCAGCGGCAAAAAGTACGGACAACAACCTTTAGAACATTCAGTTTCTTCCACTGGCCGCCGAGCGACGACACTGTTGTTTGTATTCCTTCCACTGATCGCGGTACGCTGGATTCTCAAATTTCTCAAACTTTCAACACAAGCGCATGGAAGAATGGTAGTCGGAGAACTGTCAAAACGAATGGAAAATAAAGAAAAACGTAAATTACTTGAAAGTAGGAAAGTGGATCAAAAAAGTAGTGATTACAAATCAAGTGTAATGTGAATACATAACTTTTTGTGTTTAGTTCATCTTCCGTGGTACTTTCTTTGCTTCAGGATTTCGTTTTTACTACCACTGAAAAAGAGCCATCTATTGCATTTTCAGTTTTGAATATCGCCCTATTCTCATCCGTTGCGTAGTTGATATAAGCCATTTTACGAGACGTTCGAATGACGTTTTCTGGCGGGCCGCTCATTGTTGTTGTTCAAAAAACTAGCATGATATCTGAATGGCGCTGGTCACATTTTTGTTGCCGATGACTTCCCCGTCTCTTTCAGCGCATGTTTCTGCCCGGTTTACATGTATTACAGGTAACGTAGATGAAAAATATCTTCCTTGCTTACTGATTTAAATTTTACATGCGAACATTAAAAACTGTGTTGCATTTCCACCAGCGCCATTATTGAATATGCTCCTTCCAAATGTAGCGCTAGAAGAAACGTAAATAAATCGGCCCGCCAGAAACTTTCAAAGCTGGTAAACAAACGGAAACCATATGATTCGAAACGTCTCATAAAATGGCTTATACTGATGTTGGTGCAGATTTCTTTCTAAGAACATGGTTTTCCGCAGATTGATATACACAATCCTGGATGATTCGGAAAGTGGCGAAAGACAGAACGTCTAATCTTAAAACGTGGAAATGAACAAAATGTCGAAAGGACAAATATGCTAGCGGTATTTAGTGAATTATTTATTGCTCAGGAAGGGAACCATACATCCATTATTGTTTTTCAATTTTCATTTTTTTGCTTTTACCGGTTTGTAACCTTAGGTCAACCATGTGGTTTTATCAGATCATGTTGTTTTTGCATATAATAGTGTATTGCGTTGATAATTCACGAGCAGTGATCATTACCTGCCAATTTCATCCAAATATACTTCAAGAGATCCTAATCATACTTAATTGTTTAATAAAAGGCCTTAAGAATTCCCAAATTCATCAAGGTTTATGGTCAAAATGTCCAAAGACAAAACGTCGAAAGGACGAAAATGATTTACTGGTGGGAAATTTTTCCTTCTTTGAAAACAGATTTTCAACCTATTGTCCATTCTATTTTTGTTCTCCGACCTTTTGTCCTTTCGACCTTTTGTCTTTCGACCTTCTGTCCTTTTTTCTGATCCTTTGTATTCCGACTTTTTATCGTAGATTCCAACTGTCCGATTTCGATTGTCATTTGTAAAAACGAGTGGGCATAGCTATATTTTGCTTACAAATCGCAATTCAGGGTAGTTCTGGGAGAAGTTGAAATTCTGACATTTACAAAAAAACATTAAAAAAAAATCCGGACGTTCCCAGCCAGAGGCGTCAACTTCATGATAGTATTGGGGAGGGCAAGGCTCATGAGTCAAAATCGATTTGGAAAATTTTGTAAATATTGAATATTCTCGCATTCAGTATCGAGTATCGATGTCTCTTCATCGATTTTCTTTTTAATAACTTGGCCAGGCGACAATTTAAAACTGATATTTTGGATTCAGTATAAACTACTTATCGTCCTTTCTCATGCTGCTTCGTAAAATGTTATAATCATCGGTTGGAGTTTGTGTACTGATCCGAAGAGAAAATCGACGAAGAGAAATCAATCACTGCAGATACGCCTGTATGATACTAATCACGAGAATAAGATTCGTTTTATCTTAATGATTGCTAATTCTTCTTAAAATTCACCATAAATTTTTCTCGTCTTGGAAGGCAGTATTTATCACAAATAACGAGAGACCATTAATTTTAAGTAATTTCAAAATCTAATTAACGCTTGAATTTGATGTGTTCGAAGAAAAAACACACGAAAACATTACTTAGTATTATAATTATTATTAATAATTCGGAGAATTTTTCATAGGTACACAAAAATATATTGAAACGGCTGGAGATTTTTTTAGCTTATAGGATAGCAGTCTAGCATGATGAAAAAATTGACTAAATTTTGTTTGATGATAATTGAGACTTACTAATGCAACAAATTTATTTGATTGTATCGCAAACCTGATCAATACAAGGCATGTTTTATAATATGGGAAAATTATGCGTATGACAGCAGTATACATGTCAATGGATGTTACTCCGTAATTAATTGGAACGGAACTGATAAGAATTGCACTTTGATTTAAATGGAAAAGGAATTGGACTTTCCGCTCACTCTCTAAGTGCACATTTTAGGAAAGTAGTTTCCAGCCTTTTTGTTTCGCGAAGTACTATTCAAAAAAGCACGGAGCGCCTGTTCTTCACTACCACTTGATTTGAATGATAGATGATAGCTTAATTCGACCCTATAATTCCTATGAGAATAGTGAAGTAAGATTTTTGTTAATAAATCTTCAACATATTTTGATTTTATTTCAAACTTATATTTCTAATCAAGAAATATTTGATCCGTTTAATTAAGCAGGCTATTTAATTATGGCTTGAACTGTGACAATTAGGCATCTAATAATTCCATTTATTTTTTCACCAACTATTTAAAAATGCTTGGCTGGGAAACGGCAGAACTGCTTTGCCTTGGAAATTTTTCGAATTATGTTTTTATTTCGAGCAACTGAACGAGACGAGCATTTGTTCGGTGTTCAATACTTTTATCGAGTAAAATCGCGAATCCGGTTAGGTGCATTCATTTGACATTATATATTTATCGTTTACCATAACGAATCCTTTACCCAAACCTTTCCCATATCCAAACTCCCAGTGCGTACTTGTGAAAGTGCAGAGAACTCCTCGGCTTCCGTAAAGCAAGTAACACGTCAACATTTCCCTTCCATCCCTAAATTGACCTGCATTCGGACGCAGCCGGCACCGTTATTGTTTGTTATAATAATGAGAGCACCGGTACTTACACATTGAGGATGCTACTGATCCCGAGTAGTGCCTGTTGGTTCCCTGTGTAAGTACAGCTGTTCTTGCTATAACGGAGTAGCATCTGCGGGCGGCAAATCATGCCCATGCTCTAAATATTTCTTTTTAAAGCTCTTATTAACTTCTTCACATGGGGTAACTACATGTTTAACATTTTCGGAACTATTCATAATGTTGATTAAACTCATGAAATATTTCTAATTTTGTATCACGTTGTCAAAGTCTTGATTATCACAATTGCATGCGTCTCAGATTTTTTTTAGCAAGGATTAGTATCTCGCCAAACATGCACACCCTGAAAGTTTCAAAATATTATGTAAGGGAAAGTTGTATTTCTTCTACTTTAACGGTTATTTTTTATTCTAAATTCAAGAAAACTCAATATTGCATCTTGAACTGTCCTATACAAAATGTATGTGAAAACCATCACCAACACAATATTTTTAAATTTCCAATTACAATTACATAAAAGTCCCATTATTATCCCATACGATCTTGCCGTCCCTATCAAGCGATACTAGGAATAGGTTGAACAAAGATAGAATTTTAGAAAAAGATGAACTATTCTGAAGATTGGAAACAAATTCTGGAAAATCTTGAGTAGATAAAATGTATTTGTAATTTAGTGAAGCAGTATTATAACGCCTTTTGATAAATAAAATAACCAATTATGTCAAATAGACTAATGTGAAATAATTGAACCTTGAATTTGTATGAGAATATACTGGACACGGTACTAGCAAACAACTAGGTATATTCTTTAGTCCCCGGAAGGCATTTTGTTTTATACAGATGTACATTCTACATTCGCGTGTTCATTCAGAAACATGGGTAGAACAAACGTTGGCAAAATCTTTTATAGTTGGACCAACTTCATTGGTGATTTATTATTTGACCAAAATTTATATCCTTCTTTGAACCAGTTCACTTAGACAGATTTGATAGAAACTAGAACAATCTGCGAAACTTAAAGCCAGTTATATTATTCTATAACTTCCTTATCAAAATATTCAAATGCTGTTCTAATCCAACAGAAAAAGTCGTGCTGTATCATTAGTGCAACCAGTGGCGCGGGAAGTGGGTAGGATAAGTAGGACATGTACTACGCACAAAAACACCTGGGTAGGACAGTCGAAGGATTGTCCTATCCACGATTCTACAAAAAAAAAAAAAACTTCAGTGCAAAGAAAAAAAACTACACAAATTCGCAGAATGTTTGCTGTTCATCCATTTGTTATCTAACAATATATGAGGAAGTTAGAACAACCTCACTGGTTGTAAAGGCAAGCTTTTTGGCCTATTTTTGTCAAATTTGTTTAATAAAATTGGCATAGAAAGGATATACATAAATACAAGATATATTTTTTTCAATATGAATGATAACAAAACTTGATTCAATGAATGATACAAACGTCAGAATTGGTAGTAGGTTTATATACAGAGACTTGGTCTCTATTTTAATGTAAGTTTCTAAGAAGTTTATATTTTTAATATTTTTAGCCAAAATCTATTTTTTTGCTTAATTTTACTTGCATTGGATTCTGATGCAAAATTGTACAGGCTCCAAATAAACCTTCAGAGAATATAATGCCTCTTCAAGAAATTCTTCTCAGATACCCCGAGGAAAAGCTTCAGGAATTTCCATAGTGATTTTATTTGAAATACTTTCTCCTACAGGGTTCTCTTCAGAAATTCTTGCAAAGATTTCTCTACCAATTCACCCATAAACTCTACCAGCGATTTTTCAAAGGATGCTTAGAAGAATTTCTACAAAATTCGCTCCAAAAATTTTTGAAAATTGCAAAGCTACTACTTTCAGTAATTTTCTCATTTAAAATTTGTTTTTCAAACTATTCAAACTATAGATTTTTAAAAAACTTCAACAACATTTTTTCCGAGGAAATTCACAAAGGTTTATTCCAGAGTGTTTAGAAAAATAGCTTAAGAGTTTTTTACCAAAAACCCTGCAAGAATTTCTACAAATGTTTATGTGGATTCCATTAAGAATCCATTCACGTTTCCTCTCAGAAATCCAAAATTCCTTGAGGGGTTCTTCGGACAAATCTATTTTTTCAAGAGATTTTTTCAGCATTTCATCCAAGTATGATTCCTACAGTTTTACCAAACATTCTTAAAAAGTATCTCAAGATATGTCCATGTTATCTTTAAAAGTTTATTTAAGGTCTTACACCAGTTTATACTACAGATTTTTTTCCAGTAAGTCCTTCGATCATTCCTACACAAATTTCTATAACGATTTTTTCCAATGTTTTTAGAGAAATTTCTTAAGAAATTCTGCGTAATACAATCCAGAAATTCGATTGATTTTTTTGGTTATCTTTGCAAATTATCTAGGATTTTTTTTTATAAACTTCTTCGAAAGAGTGAGTAATTTTTAAACTCTAGTTTTATCAAAGGGTACTCTAGGGTTTTTTTTTGGAAATACCTTACGGATATATATTTAAGAAAAAAAATCTTGGAGACATTCCTGGATGAATTTTAGATTTTCTTTTTACTTAAGAATTATTTGAGAAAATCTCAAAGAACTACTTGTGGAATTTCTGTAGAAATCTTAGAAGGAATCCCTGAATCAATTGCTGAAGGTATCTTTAGAGAAATCCCTAGTTAAAATCTTTAATAAATCCTGATAGACAATTTTAAAGAAAATGCCTAGAATTTTCTGGAGAAATTATTGATTGAGTTTAAAATGACGTTTTGGGCGGGAGCCTTGAATAAATTTCTGATGAAATTCCTAGAGAGCTCCTAAATATAGTAACTTTTAATTTAAATGTGCACAAAATATTTGCCAACCTTTGTCCTACCCATGGTTCCGAACGTGGCCGCGCCTCTGAGTGCAACTGAATGATCATTGGAAGATATGTTGAAAACTGATATCAACTAAACTTCGCTTGCGATTCATAGTAGTGGCGCAAACTGGATATTACCGGAACTAGAAACTTCCGAGCTTATTTTAAAGTTACTCACGAAGCTGGAGATTCTTGTTAAATGGTTCAACGTGCAGAAACACTTTTAAATATTTCGCTGGAATGTCCTAAACAATTTTTCTGACAAGAATTTTTTCCGGAAAGTCTCCAAAATATACTCTTTTTTATGAATCTTGGGATCTATTGATTTTTTAAGAAATAATCAAGGAATATCTTGAAGAAATGTTTACGCCAAGTTCTAAAGGAATTGGTCAACAGATCATCAACATTTTTTTTCTAAGAATGCCTTGAGAAATCAAGAGCATCATCGGCTATCGCCAACAGCACTACACTAAGCGAGGTTTGATTAAGATACGTACATCGTGAATTGTTTCAACGATGCTCATGGCCAATAATCCAAGAAGATCTACATCCGGCTGTAGAATTTCTGTAGTGGGTTCATGGATAGGACAATCCTTTGACTATCCTATTCAGGTATTTTTGTGCGTAAGACATGTCCTACCTGTTCTACCGACTTCCCGCATCAATGATATAGATGATTACAGATATCATTATTTTCAGTCATATTTTGAACTAAAATGTAACACTCAGTTAATTAATAGCTGTAGGGTGATTGTACGCATCACATGGTGCTGCAAAATTTTACCGGGGTGTTCAAGCTTCAAATGAGAGATAAAAATATTATAAACAATATATTGTATAATAGTTACTCTGAGAAATGGCATATTGCGGTAACCTCGACGAGATTCATGAAAAAATTTAAAAGATTTTTGTGACCTATAGCAAAAATGTAGCTATCATTTGAATGTTGAACCATCAAGCTTCCTGATAGAGCGAAATTTTGTGACACATTGCATATATTGTGAAAAACGTTAAAAAAATTTGTTCCAAAATCTGAGCTTGCATGAACAGACTTTACTTATTTATTTTAGAGCCAAGCTTAAGAAATCTTTTATAAAATGTTTACAACTATAGATCTGACTGCTGATTGCTATCCCCACATTTCGCCTAGTTAATATTCATTTCATGTTTACATAAATTTTCACCGCAAATCAGAATCCAACACCCGAACTGACGTGCAGGAAACACTACTAAACAACGACCATCCAAGGTGATGAAAATCTACTGTCATTTCGTCGCTCACTGCTTTGTCGTAAGTAAACGTTCCAACATTTTGACTCTTCCGCTACCCACGTTCCAGCACTACGAAGCTAACACCCACCTCGTTATGCGTGTTCCGTTCGCTCAATCACTCGAACGGATTCAATTTCCAAACAACTTTGATCTTGTTGTGTTCATCCCTCTTTGACGCCTCAGCGTAATACGCATAGGAAGCGGAAAAATGATTCCTCGCTTCACGATACGGATTCAAAAGATCAAAGAGTTGCGTGTTTTGCAGTATCCCGTTGAATCAAGAAAGTTCCGCTTATCAAGCAGTATTGTGTAACATTTTGCTAGCAGGAGAGCATTCAAGTCCATCTTGTGGCGTTTTAGTCGTACTCTCTTGAAGCGCATTTTGGAAAACGAACACTGTAGAGAAGCAATTGCCCGAAATACGATTGTTCTGTTCAATTTGACCGCAAATATTCACGATATAACAAAGAACAAAACGAATTCAATTCCATTGCAAAACCCGAAAGCAGATAACCGCAAACAAAAGCGAAGCAAAACTTTCACTTGGCTGCCATGAACCTCACATGAAAACTCTGTATGGCAGCCAGATGAAAACGTAGACACCAAATTGCACTTGGCTAGTCGTTTCACGTGGTTTTGTCATTCTTTGTGGGCGGTTGTCGCCGCGTCTGAGCACCTTAAGTGGAAATCCTTTTGGGTATTCCACTTTGCTTTCCATTAAGATCATTCATTGAGGTAGGTGCGGCTTGATGGGAGGGGGTAGAAGAAAACATTATTTTCAATTTTCCATGTTGTGGTTTTTGCTTTAATGGAAAATAATCAAAAGGACCATGGCTTATCGTTTTGATTATGGGTGAGTATACGTACGTGGGTTATAACATTTTGTAGCATGGAAACATCTGCAACTGTAAGCCATTTCATTATTCGAAATTTATGAAAAGTTTGTCGACAAAATTATTGAAGATACCCATACCACGTGATCACTCATTCCGCAGTGATTATGATCTAGAGTGCAATGTCGCATCACTGCTGTTGGTTGTCAAATCAAAGTGATATTGATAGCTCGCAAGTGATAGTGATAGTTTTAGACCATCAGCCATCAGCTGATATGATATATATAGCAACTCTGTTTTCTACTCCCCCCTCCCCATAGAGCGTAATTTGTGGACGTACCATGAGTAAAACCATGATTTGAGGAATATTAGCAGTGTTTTTTTGCATCTTCAATTATTTTCTGAAAAGGTTTCAAGTGGATTTTTATTTAGATTTTTAGATACTACTAGTGGTCCCGGCAAACTTCGTCTCGCCATCAAGTAGGCTGTTGAAAAACACTTTTGTTCGGCCCATATAAAATGACAGTTTCGCTCGCGCTCGTTTTTTCAACTTTCCCGGTGAATATCCTGGGATTTTTATACACACAAACACGTCGGAACCCTTGACGAACAAAACTGAGAAAGAATCATTCAAAACCGTTGACCCGTTCGTAAGCCATTTCGTGACACACAAACACCATTCCATTTTTATTTATATGGATTAAATTTACTTGGTTGTTTTCTGACATTCTTAGTTATTCCCTATCAAGATATTAATCAGTTACTGTTCTGATTTCTCTAAAAAAGGTTTTGTCTCAAATTCCGAATATTCTATAATAAGTGCTGTATCTTTATACAATTATTTCTCAAGAAAATCGTTCAAATTTCTCCACAAGTCCTCAAATAAAAACAAAAACTTTGGAATAACTGCTTCCCGAAACATGAGACATAATAAGACAAACTATGAGATAAAAAACAGCAATACTTCTTGATTTTGAATCACCAGGAACGCGAACGGTGTGCAACACTTCAACCCTGGTTTGTACAGTAGTCGTTTTTGTTGATCCAGTCTATGTTATCCCATTCCCAATCATGTAGGGGTTCCTAAGATAATATGCACTGTCGTTTTCACAAGTTTTGGTGAAAAACACTACGTAGATTGATGAAAGATTGTAAATTATGGACAGCCTGATAATTTGATTCAATTCGAAAAACTAAACACAGAGTTAGAAGAATATAATAAAAAAGCATGGTTCTGATGTAACTTTCCTGATGCATCGCAAGGTAGACATCTGGTCCGTTGTCGAGAGGATCTCCGAAAACCAGATTGGTATTAGTCAACGAAGGACTCCTCAAGCATACTCAGTCTGTTAATTCGTCTGTAATTGGGTACACTCCAGTCTTTGCTTTTTCTTGCAGCGCAACCCTGGTTAGGAGGCCTATCGAATATTATTCATCAAACAAGAAAGGCAAAAGCCGAGACATGTAGCTTTTTTTTTTGTTAAAGAATGGGTTGAACCCACGTCCTCCTGCTTGAAAAGTGGAAGCGATAGCCATTAGAATACCAACCTCGTCCGTCAACTGGGAGCTCCATATCGTCCACAAACTTAAGAATCTGGACTCCCCTTAGAAGATTCAGCTTCAACGCTGTGACATACACCATTTTCCAGAAAATAGGTCCCAGGAATAAATCCGTACGGAACGCCCGCTGTAATATATGTAGCTTTCACTCTCCAGATTACTGCACCGTAATCTTGTATTTTTGTCAGAACTGTGAATCGCTGGTGGTATCCAACAAGAACATAAACCTTTAGTTTAGTGATCTTCGGGTGGTTTTCATGGCGTCGTCAGAAATATTTACTTCGGCCGCTTTGAGGTGATGGGGAATTGCTATTATTCACGCAGTTTTGCAGTACAATTCTGAACATATATGGGTTAGCCATAATAGCTGTCTTCAGAGCATGGTTTGGGATTTCACTGGGATGGTTATGCTTTAAATCAATTTACATGACTCTTATTACTGACAAAAAAAAAACTCTTCAGTAGTTTCGTTCTTTTACTTTGTACAACAATAGTGGGAGAACCTCGCTTGTCGTGCACAGCATAAGCGCGGGGAATTTGACGTCGGTGAATCGCGCGACAACCGAAAGATAAACCGTCCCACAGTGGCGGAACTTCATACAATGGTCGGACAAAACCTCAAATACGTCCTAAATTGCTTGATAATGGCAATCTATTATCTATCTTAAATACCTGATATCATACCGTTGGATATAACTGTCAAATAGAAAATTCGATTTTCTAGTAAAATTTGTGCATATTAAGTTTTTTCTTCCAATCGAATAAAAAGGCTTTTATTACAAAAAAATTGGCTGTAACGCAGAAATTTGTGTATAAACCTAAATAAGAGATACAAAATTAAATTTTTAGTGGTAGTTTTGGTAAAGTTTTAATTGAGTTATGATACATTATACAGATTTGACTGATGAAATTATGATGAAAAATAAAAAACAGAATTTTCACCTTTAGGGGCAAAGGCGGGGGGGTTGGTGCAAGAAAACTATTGCACGTCAGAAAGTATGGATGATTTGCTCCTTCATAGTGAGTGACTCATTTTCTCGAAACACTTTACAAACAATGGACGAAGTTTTGAAAATTTATCAAAATTTTGGAGAAATGTTGCGAAAACCACTTTTTGCTACAAATAACAATGTGTAAACATTTATGTTATTAAAGTCAAATCTAAGGCTTAAAACTACGCCTTCGAATGAAACCTATTGAAGTTTGCTAGGTGAACCATAGTTGATGAATTTTAAGCAGTCCAATTTTGCTGACTTTCCCGCACTAACGATGCTGCCAAAAATCGCAAACAAAACAGATCAATTTAAAATTTTGAGAAATCGTCTCTCAATGGTATAGAAGCCTATAGAAAATATTAACAAGCGATTTTGAGAACATGAACTTTTGATGCTTTGTCCGGCCATGCGCCACTGTTTGTCCGGCTATCGTACGATTGGTTACTGCAAGAACCAACTTGTTGTTGTGAGTGATTAGTGCAATTTTTCGACATCTCCAATTCAAGAGAAACACAGTGGTACAAAAAACCGTCAATTCCTGGAAATTATGTTCACAAAATTCGTGTTGTCTGAATAATGATAACAATGCTGTATTAAATGCTTTAGCATAAAGCAGCATATCCACTGCATTATGATTTCCTATGTTTTTGGAGCATGCCCCGCTCGAGATCGGACAGTATTACATATACCGAGATATTTATAAAGAAAAATTTAAAAATTTTCCTTAAAATTTTTCTATAAGAATATTTTAATCAATAATTGGTAAAACCCATACCTGTCTCAAATTCCGAACACTCGGTTTTTGTATGACGACTTGGTCAGGCTTGGGAACTGTGATCACAATTTGCCACAGTTCATCGATTCTGTCAGTCAACCAAAACACAAAGCAGTAGCATCAATACCATCAGGCGTTGCGCTGCCGATGGTTCACACACTGCTTAATTTTTTTTCTTCTCTCCATTATGACCGTTTTCGGGCAGCCATCTCGAGGTGAATGATTGAAAAAAAATGTTAAATAATTCAATCGCTAATATTTCGTTTGTGTTTTCAACTAATTGAAATCTATTAGCGCTAATAGCAAGAGCACAATCATTCCGTTCCGATACATATGAACAAGTTCAATTTCATGCTGTTATCGAGCAAAAATGCAAAACCCCGAAAACCAGAAAAATCGTGTCACCACTGTGCTCGAGTCATTTCGCATTCGGGTTTGAAACAACGTTGCGAAGAAGAAGATTACTGTTTTGATGAGCCGTTACATATTTTGTTTTGAACGGTCATGGTTTGCTTTGGATTTTGATGGTCGTGTAGAAAAATGTGAATGTCGAGGTGGTAAATGTTTGCTACAGTACATTTCTCATCCCTGGACTTGGTTGAAATGTTTCACTGAAATTTGTCATCAAATAACCAGCAAATGGCAGTCAATTGCAATTCAATTTTAATATCTTCCAATCTATTTTATACCTCGGGAATAGTGATGATTCTCTAGTTCGAGGGTAGTAGAACTAGCTCATATGAATTTATTTGCGAAATTTTTCATTTGAATACGATTTAATCGTGCTGTTCACAATTTGAATAAAGGTGTTCGGAATATGAGACCGAATGAACACAGTGTTCGGCATTTGAATCAAAATGTTGTTCCATACTTAACACGTTAAAATAAACAATTTTATCAGCAAAACCAACAACTTACAGTTAGACTTTGCGAAGGAATTCAAGTTTTCACAAATATCATCTTATTTATGCCTATCATTTGCATTTGAAGTTACGGTTGGCCTTAAGTATTCGGAATATGAGTCAAAACGGTACTAGGTTTGAATTCTTGTGCAATCCCAGGGTAGAATTTCTATAGGATTTCTGGAAGAAATCTGGGGAATCCAGAGGTCAAGGAACGAAATCTGCTCGATTTCATGGATACTATTTATAGAAGATTCTGATGAAGAGAAATTGTTTTTTTTTTTCTTAATTCATTACAGAGTTTTCAATTATCCTTTAATCATTCACCTGCAGAGAAAATATTATGAATAATTACTTATTCGTTGTTGTTCCGTTGTTCATCTGATGTTTCTACCTGCTAAAACATTTTGTTGTTCTCCTTCCTTCGCATATGACGCTTTCTTCGGGAACTTCCTACAAAACTCTTTTCATATTTTAAATAGAAACTTTTCAAAGAATCTGAAGAAGAAAAATAAATACTAAGAGTTTTGACAAAATGGTTTCTGAAAGTTCATCAGGAATGTCTCAACAAATTTTCAAAGTAATGTAAATATTTCATTTAAGATTTAAATTCAGAATGATCATTACAAATTTTACCATAAGACATCTTTGGCAATGTTCTTTGATTAACTTCCGAGTGGAACTTTTATAGTTCTATCACAATACATACAAATAATCCCTCCAAAAAACTTTGTTTGGTATTTCTCCAGTAGACAAAAAAAATGGTTTCTCCATATATCTGTTAATCATACCTTCAGCAAAATTTCTATCCTTTTAAAAGCCAATCATTGTTTATTATAAAAAAAACGAAGAAAAAAGAACAAGATTTTTTGTAGAAAATCCCACAAAACCCAGCTTTTCTGTGCGGTATAACGTTAGGTATTTCGTCGTAGTGGTTTTTAACCCGTATAGGCCTGAGTAAAAGAAAAAATACTAAAACTCTTACAGCTCAGCAAATACTTAACGGATTTCAATTATTTTTTGTCAGTATACTAGTACACATATCTTGTTTCTAAAAGTGGTCAAAGAATCTCGGGAATGTTCATGTGGCCGGAGTTATTGCGGTGGATCACTGGGTCAGGTCGGGCGACAAGGGTTCTGTGCTTCTGTGCTTCTTTGCCTGCTGGAGGTAGGCAAATTTCAAGTCACAGATAATTTCCAGTCAGGGTAGACAATCGTCACCGTCAAATGGAAAAAGTCGTCAACGAAACTAAAAAAAAGAATCGTCATCGTCACTCAACCAGCATTGGATGACGATTTGCTGCAGTGGTCCGCCACAAAGGCTCGGCGTCATGACGAACAAATAAGCCTCCTTCGTTATGGTCGAATCTTCGATCGGGAGCTCTGAGCCGACTAAAAATATGAACCGTGGCGTCGATAGATTATGAGCCTTCTTTGATAAAATAAAACAAAACGTGTCCGGAATTGAACAAACGATCTCTGAATCGTCAACGTCACGCACTTACCAACAGAGTTATTGTTGAAGCTTGAGGAGTACGGGTTGAATCGCCAATACAAGCAAATCTGGGATGGCATTCGCCGTTTTGTGCATAGCAAGCGAATATACAATAAACGCCTCCTTCGTTTGAGAAAGGGGAGCGAACGGAAAGAAGACAAAGTTGTTCGTTGACGATTTTGGATTGATGTTCGTCGTGTGTTCTTTCGTCGATGACGAGACGACGACCTGCCAGAGTTATTATACTGGATGACGATGTCTTTTTTATTTCGTCATCGCACTGTGACGAATCTGACGATTGCCTGCCCTGGGCCTGAGTGAAAGAAAAAATACTAAAACTCTCACAGCTCAGCAAATACCTAACGGATTTCAATTATTGTTTGTCAGTATATAGTGGTCAAAGAATCTCGGGAATGTTCATGTGGCCGGAGTTATTGCGGTGGATCACTGGGTTAGGTCGGGTGACAAGGGTTCTGTGCTTCTGTGCCCCTGGAGGTAGGCAAATTTCAAGTCACAGATAGTTTCCAGAATCGGCTATAATGTGGCCACTACATCATGGAGTTTTAAGAAAAACTCATCAGCGTAAACCTTCTGATAATCGATTAAATTGAATAATTATGTCAACTGCATTTGATTGATCCTACAAATAACCATTTTCGGGTTCCCAGGATGCCTCAAATTTATGATAAAGTGGCCAATTTGTATCTTAACATCTGTGTCAAGCTTATGGGAATGCATTTTAGTGAACTATTATGTTCGATCTATACTTATAGAGATTTGAAACGGTTTAATAACTAACAAATCTAGAGCTGGTTCTACAGGACATTGAATCTGAGTGGCCGCATCTGGTACACTCTAAGCGGTTGCAAAACTATTTATTTATAATGTTGAATATCAGATCTTACTGATTTATGCATTAGAATGATTGCCATTAGAAATCCACAAAGATAACTTGGCATGTCCCAAAAAATCGCCTTTTTTACCCGACTTGACCCAGTACCCGAGCAGAAGAAAATAACTACTGAATACCAAATTGAGATATTCCAGATAATTTCCAATACTACACACTTAGAATTAATCACAGATATCTGTGAAATTCCACCGAATTCTCAACAGCAGATTTTTCGATAATCGGTTCGGTGATTTTTTACTTCACCGAACGATCTGTAAATCTTGAAAAATTTCATCTGTCAAAAGCACCGAATAGTTCGGTGATTTTGTACAGATTTTCTGTGGAATTGTTTATTGCTTTTGGAGGTTTTACTGAGCAGTTCGGTGATTTTTTACAGATCTACTGTGATTTTTTTGTTATTCTATTGGCATTTTACCAATTGAATCTGTGTAATTTTACAGAACTTCTGTGAAAAGGGAAAAAGTTTCCTTTCGGATTTTTGATGACATGCTATTATTGCAATAATTTCGAAGGGCTTGCTGCATTCTAAATATACCTACACAATGAATGGCGCGAACGGGTTGAACGAATTGATTGAAACAAAACACTTGACGATGATTGCGAAATAATACATTTACATTCCCTTCACACTTAGAATAAAACACAGAATTCGGTGAAATAATCTACGGAGTCTGAACTGTAAAATACGCTTTTACGGATTTTTCTGTAAAACACTAATGTTTTGAACAGAACTGTCAAATATTTACAGAATATTCTGTAAAGGCAGAAAAAGTACAAAATTCTAAAAAGCGTAAAAATTTTCACATGCTGTTCGGTGAAGATGAAATATTTCATTGTAGGCACCGAAAATCTGTGGAATCAATTTTCAATTGCCAACCGCGGCCTGAACCAAAATTGGTGCTGTTTCAAGTAAAAAAGTTAAACAGAATTAGAACCAAGTGACTATTTTAAAATAGAAATGGGCATCCAAAATAATAGAGGCTGATTAATATTTGTATAATAATTGTGAGGAATGTTTTAGAATCCCAATAAAATTAAGGTACACATGTGTAAAGAAGGGAATGTAAATGTATTATTTCGCAATCATCGTCAAGTGTTTTGTTTCAATCAATTCGTTCAACCCGTTCGCGCCATTCATTGTGTAGGTATATTTAGAATGCAGCAAGCCCTTCGAAATTATTGCAATAATAGCATGTCATCAAAAATCCGAAAGGAAACTTTTTCCCTTTTCACAGAAGTTCTGTAAAATTACACAGATTCAATTGGTAAAATGCCAATAGAATAACAAAAAAATCACAGTAGATCTGTAAAAAATCACCGAACTGCTCAGTAAAACCTCCAAAAGCAATAAACAATTCCACAGAAAATCTGTACAAAATCACCGAACTATTCGGTGCTTTTGACAGATGAAATTTTTCAAGATTTACAGATCGTTCGGTGAAGTAAAAAATCACCGAACGGATTACCGAAAAATCTGCTGTTGAGAATTCGGTGGAATTTCACAGATATCTGTGATTAATTCTAAGTGTGTTCTTTACACATGTGTACCTTAATTTTATTGGGATTCTAAAACATTCCTCACAATTATTATACAAATATTAATCAGCCTCTATTATTTTGGATGCCCATTTCTATTTTAAAATAGTCACTTGGTTCTTATTCTGTTTAACTTTTTTACTTGAAACAGCACCAATTTTGGTTCAGGCCGCGGTTGGCAATTGAAAATTGATTCCACAGATTTTCGGTGCCTACAATGAAATATTTCATCTTCACCGAACAGCATGTGAAAATTTTTACGCTTTTTAGAATTTTGTACTTTTTCTGCCTTTACAGAATATTCTGTAAATATTTGACAGTTCTGTTCAAAACATTAGTGTTTTACAGAAAAATCCGTAAAAGCGTATTTTACAGTTCAGACTCCGTAGATTATTTCACCGAATTCTGTGTTTTATTCTAAGTGTGAACCTATCTCAGAAGATGAGCCTGGTGGTATTGAAATAATATGAAACCTGTTTTTACGTTAGTTACACAGAAAATACAATATATTCCACAAATAATAACTTATTTCAAAAGTAGGGGGAGATCCCCCAGTACCGGACACTTAAGCCACTAAATTCATAATTCGAAAAATAATTAATTTTATGGGCTCGTGTTACCCATTTATGATATTATCATTTTTATAATGTACAAAAATAAATTTGAAAATATAAATATGAATTTTGACATTGTGTTTTGATGATGTATTTTAGTACCAAATTGATCGATCTTGAAAGGTGGCACCCAATACCGGACACGATCTGGAAATGCCTCGAATTCTGTAAATTTGAACATCATTGAATGTGTCCATTATAGAAATAGTTTATAATTACCAATTCAATGCAATTGCAACATTTACAAAAATAATTTGAGTTTTTCTTAGTTTGCAAGATGCCTATCAAAAACCTCTTTCATATATGATGAAAAATAGCACATTTTACGATGTTGTTATGAATGTTCATTCTTCTTAATTTTATTGCATGTTTGATACCATGGTCGACGGAACCCATGAAAAATGAAAGTATTTTGAGACACTGATGCAATATTTACAAAGATATCATATAACAAATCAAGCTGTCCGAAACTGAGGGACAGGAGGTGCTTCACCAAAATTGTAATTTGTCCATATTTACTTCAATTATGGTACAAAATACATTCTTACTATCAAATTAGGATTATGTTCGATCATGCTTGCGGGATCCAAAGTATTTTTTCATATTCAAAATAATTACTAAATAGGCTCAAAATTAAGAAGATACGTCAATTTTTTAAAGATTTTCAAACTTTTCTACTTTTTTAAAAAGGGATGCATATTTCAAGGATGTGTTATTCTACGCAAACATTAGTCTACATAATAGCTTTCTTTTCTACTAATACACCATCTTGATTGGACCATGATTTCTCAATGTTTCAACTTTGTCCGGTATTGGGTGCTGTCCGGCACTGGGGGACCTCCCCCTACTGCAAAATCTTAGGCTTATATTTTTGCTAAATATCAGTAACCAGAAGAGGCTTCATTAAAAAGGATGTTCAAAAATAAAAATTATAAAAATCATAAACTAAAATTCATAGATTTTGGAAAAAAAAATCATTGCCCAAAACGTGTTTAGAACGATTTTAAATAACGAAAAATGATATTAGATCGAAAATAAAACTTGGGTATTAGAGGGTTAAAAGCACATTATTGCATACCTGAAAAATTCGCGGAAGAACCGCAAGTGATATTAGAAAATTGCATCTGGCGGCATGAAACATGACTGGATATTCTTATTTTGACTTCATATGCACATTAAAATTCTTCTTTTATTATTGACAACATTCTTTCGTTTATTTTCAGGTATACTAAATATTTAGACTGCATTAGTGCAACCATACTACAATGGTTATCTGCATTTATTCTAACATGTAAGTCCTGTTATATATCATTTCTTTTGCAATTTTACCTTTACAAAGTATGTATAGTTTATTTTGACAGAAGGTAGAAAGAACAAACATTCCCTAAAGCAAATAATTTCCACAGTTTGTTCTTTCGACCTTTTGTCTTCTTATAAGTTGTTCTTTTGACGATTTTTCATATATCGTATTGTAGCTAATCCAGTTTTATGTAATACTCCTACAGATTGATTAGAACAGTTACATGTGTTTGTTCCCGTCAAAGATAACAAGAATTCTAATCTATCCAAGTAATTTGACATCATTACTCGAGCCAGCGAGTAGGAATGACATAGACTGCATTGGTTCGCCCAAACTCACTGGAAGCCTACCGAGCTGACTGAGACCCACTTGCTGGAAGATGCAAGGGTCTATTCGTATGGGCGTCATTTCCTCTTCTAGCTCCTCCTGCAATGCATCCATTCTTTCCTGAAGAAGCGAAAGCTCCGATTTTTTCGGATGCTTCTTTCGACTGAATTCCTCAATGTCCAGTTCAAGATCTTCAAAAATTGGTTCCGCCCACCGTATGTTTGACGTCGCGCCGAGGCTCTGTATAAGATTCTTCAAGTTTTTCAAGTCCAACTCAAGTTCCCGTTTTTGGTATTCCTGATCGTTGATCTGCACGCTGTTCGACTCTTTGGAGAACACGCAGTTCTTCAAATGACGGAATCCAGCCATCAAGTTCTTGATAGCAGCCGGCGCAATTCTAGCCAGAAGAAGCCATCCATCTACGAGTTCGAAAACGCGTAGATCTTGTTGAGGCGTGTAGATGAAGGTGGTTTCGTGTCCGTCGCATACTACGGATGGATGTTGCTGCCACGAAAGGGGCATGCAGTTTGAGAAAGTGTCACGTCCGAAACTGTTCTCTTCGAATGCTGGTAGTTTTGAGAAAACGTTTACGAATGATTCACGCTGCGGGCAAATCAGTCGGGTGTTATCATCGGCTGGAGAGTAGCAAAGTTTTTCGAAAGATTTTCCGGGGATGTTGGTAATGGTTGGCATTGCGTAGTGCTGGATACTCTTGGTTTGTCGGTTTTCTAAGGTTGGTTCTTCAAAATTGAAATAGTTCGTTACAGTATGGATAAAACCATTTAACCATCCAGCGAAGCTTGCAGATGAACTAGTAGCCGAAGTCGCATTGGTCCAGATGAACCGCTTTCGTCTAGTTGCCGGTTTTTCCGAAGCAGTTTCTGTGGTATTGCTTGGCTCATGGGCGAAGTAAGTTTGGAAGTTATGGACGTGGAAACCTCCAAACATTCCCATAGCAAGAACTGATTTTGCTCGTTGGGCATGCGAAATAAAGAAAGCTTCCGTGGCTCCGTACACTGGTCTGAGGTGTTTCATCAATGATGCCTCACTCTTGACAATCTGGATACCCATTCGATTGCCGTATTTGTACCACGTTAGCACAAACTCGTTACCGATTTGCTTGACGGTGAACGACTTTGCGGGGATGTTGATCCGGTACCAACATAGTTTGACTTTGTTAGGTTGAACGATGAAATGTGTTTTTGCGGCACCGTGCTTAACGGCACTTGCCGTACCCAAGAAGAGGGTTGAGACACCCTCGACCATTCCGAACCAGGTTCGGGGACTCTTCCAGTCCCAGGTATCCAGGCGAAAGTTGAAGTTGTTCGCCATGGCAGCACCCACGTAAGTGAGCAGTAGGAACCCACTGCTCATCGCCACTCCGTAGATGATCTTCGATGTTCGGAAAGCAAATGAGAAAAAGGTGCGCTTAATGCCCACGAATCCGGACGGGAAGCTTAGAGCAATAGAAATGCCGTTCAGCAATCCATTCCAGACAGCCGGTGAGCTCCAATCCCACTTGGCGGGATTCCACTCATTGGCAGCTGCAGCTGCCCCAAGGAAGGCGCCTGCTACGGATATAGCACCAGTTGCCAGAGCGGCTGCCAACGAGCTTCCAAACATTCCGGCGAAGTAGCTGAAGGTCGCCGCGCCTCCGTAGACAGCCATTGCGCCCATTGCAGCTCCAGCAAATATTCCAATCCAGGTCTTCTTGTCATCCCATGCCCATTTGGCAGGATTCCAACTGTTGTTGGCTGAGGAGGCACCTATGTAGGCTCCAACCAATGCCCCAATTGCCATTACAATGAGTGTAATGGCGATCTGACCGTCCGGATCGATTTGCGAGACCGGAGAGTTTCCTGCGTACTTGTAAGGGCTTGCGTACTGCTCCATCGGGTCCATCTGGAAAAAGCGACCGATGTCCGGATCGTAGAGACGTGCATGGTAGTTGTAAAGCCCGGTTTCTTCATCGTACTCCTGTCCGGTGTAACGATAGGCAATGTGAGCCTCCGGGTTGGAACCGTAGATTCGCATCAGTTGACCGTACGGGAAGTAATCGTAAGCGGCGACAACTTCCCCATTGAGAAGGACCAAACGGGTGGAGCCTTCGTGATCTAGGAGGGTGTTGTAGAATTTGTTGTTCCGGAAGAATCCGAGGAGACCCAATGGTCCGTGGACGTAGGCAGTTACGGTGGTTATGGGTTTGGTCTTTTGGTCGGGATTGGGGTATTCAAGCTTGTATTCTACTAGGGTGTTTCCCTTGTTGTCACGGACGTAGTATGTCTCGGAGATTATTTGATTAGCCTGATTCCGAACGCGTTTCAACGTACGTTCACCTCGGTAGTCGAATCCGATTTCTATGATACGATGTTTGTTGGTCATTTCAATACGCGATACTCGCTGAGTAAGGGGATCGTATTCTATTTTTTCGATATTCTTGTGGAGCGCTTTGACTACGTTGCCTTCGCTGTCGTGCTGTATTTGGTGAACGTCTTTTCCGTGTTTTATAGTTGCAATTTGATTCTTCCTCGTTTTGTACGATAATTCGTATCTGTTGAATCCTGTGTAAAACACTCGGTGATTTCCGTTTGGATCGATTGAGTAGGATTCTACATCTCCAGGTGAGTTACCAATGACTGACGCCAGAATTTTCCACAAGCGATTGATGAGCTTTGATTTTATATTAGAGTTTTGGGCAAGAACCGCTCGAAGTTTAGAATGCATTGGTGGATCACGCGCTGTTTTCAATAGATTCTCACATATTTGTTTGTTTCTTCCACTGTCTCCCTTGAGAAGATTTTCACACTGTGGATTGGAGGATCCTACCAAGCCGTTGGTGTACAGTATATGAGATATTTTGTTTATCAACGACATACTTAATGACGATTTATTAGAATCTGTGTAGAAAGCTTTGATACCTTCCACTTTATCAATCAACTTTGAGTCGACTAATTGCTTCCATAAAGCTGACAGCTTCTCCCGACTCAATTCAGAAATGGTTTTGCTAAGGTCATCAACAACGTATTTCTCTTTCAGCGAAGGTTCAAGTTTATCCTTCTCCTGTCCGACAAAAGACTTGGCTGCTATGAGCTCTCCATGGGTTCCGTAGTCATAAGCATGTCCGTAATGCTCAGGGAATCCCTTCTTGAACAACATTGACGAGAGGTGTAATCTATTGAAACCTGTTGAACAGATTGCTGGCATGTTAACCTCTAGATCCGGATAGTACGTCTTCAGAGGACGTCCCAATTCATCAAAATACCCCAGCTTATTCAATGCATCGAAGCATATCTCCGCCAAGTCCAAACTCATGCGATTACTTTCGAAAGTTCGTGCAGTTACCGGAATGAGATTCTGATCGCATCTGTTGTGCCACCCAGCTTGGAACTCCGTCCTCAGAATGCTCCCGTCTCCGGTTGGTTCAGTTCCATACCCTTTGCTGGTGTAATACATGGTTTCGTTGAGAAACTCGTTCTGAATCATCGATAGATATCCAGGAGCTTTGTACACATAATTCTGATCGAACGAGTATCCTCCGTACTTGAAACCGATCCGAGTGACCTTCCCTTGAGCATCATGGTCCAAATCCACAATTGCAGCTTCTTCGCCTGTTTCCCGAACACGAGATACCTTGGTAACCTCTCCCCTTAGGTTGTGATCAAACTTAAGCACCAACTGTTCGCCATCCACCAGGAACGGGTACCGTATTCCTCCGATTTTGTCGTTCTCCTGCAGATACTCCAATGACAAAGACTCGTTCTTCACCGGGCTGATGTAGCTTTTGGAGATTAAATTCCCGTCTTCGTCGTAGAACAATGCCTCATCGAAATGGACCTCATTGTTTCGTTTCACAATACGCTGCATTCTATCGCGTACCGCTGGATTCGGATCGTTTTCACCGTAGTCGAAGTACATTGCGTACTCCCGGTTGGGGATTTGCTGATATGCTTTAGCATTTTTTCTTACCGCGGATTCTACTTCAGAGGTTGCTTTCAATTTACCAGCTTCGCAAACCTTGCCGGCAGCGTTGTACAGGAAGTAGACGATCTTGTCGACCTTATTGCGTTCATCGAAATGCATTTGATAAGTAAGCTGCTTGAAATCGTTATACAAGAAGTCAACGCGTCCACCGTCCGGCGTAGACTTCATGACAACGTATTCTCCGGAAGAATCGTACTTGGTGGTCGAAGCCCACGGAGATTCGATTTCTGTCAAAACTGGGTTGTAACCTTGATTTGTCTTGTTCTCTTCGTAGTAACTGGGAGGTAACATCTGCACCTGGTTACATTTCTCGTTGAAAGCGTACGTAGTCAGAATGTTGTTGTAGTCACTGACTTGGATGTATTCGGCTACCTTTTTGTTGCGGCGATTGTACACGACTACCTGTGTCCTGCCGTTGGACTTCTTTTCTTGCTCTTGACGGTAACCTTTCTCTTTGGGGTAGTAGCGCTTGATGAACGGTAAATCTGATTCAATTTTGTACTCGTGTTTGAATTCACCTTTGATGGAGTACTTCACGCCAGGATGACCCGACTTGGATCGAATCTCAAGGGGATTATCATAGTACTCGGTCTGAGAGTATGGATACTTCTGATACATGTCGTTACCATTGTTGACACTGCCTTCTATTGAACCTGATATCAGGAAATTATTTTGCTGTCTATCGTTTCGGATGAATTCTTCATGGTATTGTAGTACTTTAGAGCTAGAATCGATGCCGATTGCCAATTTGGCCCAAACAGTCTCTGCCACTTTCCGGCCTATGGAGTCGTAAGTCAGTTGACGAACCAGTATTGTACCCGCATCTTGCAGCAGAATCTCCTGCAGAGGTTTGAAGTCGCGGTTCATGTACGATACTTGTATCTCAACATTTTCCATGATAATTAGATTTCGAATTTCAACAGATCCACTTGCTTGCAACGAAAGACTCTCTTTGTTAAACTCACTGACGTTTTGGATGTTCTCATAGACTATATGGCCTTCAACCCAGATTGTGACCAGCTTTGGGGTTGTAAGGACTATCACTTCTCCATTGGTTGGTATTCTCTCAGATTTTCCGTTATATGTTATAGATCCAACTCCTAAAGTGACAGTAGTTTTAGCGACTCGAATCTGCAACTGACCTGACTGAATCGAGTAGAACATTCGAACGCCAACGGAGTCTGCGCTGAATTTGTGCTTGTAAGTTGCCGTCCCCTGCACCTGCAGAACTCCAGGTTGCGCCTTACTGCTCGACCCAAGATCCCAACGTTCTTCTACTGAATACGGCGAAAACGACTCCATCCATCCTCGCTTGGGCCGGATTTGTATTTTTGCGTTGCCACTTCCTTCTTGTGGTGCTCCCGAAGGAGTCTTCATTTGACCTCGTTTGGTGTAGCTGGCCAGGAACTTGATCTGACCTTGCTCGCTGACCTCAGCCACCCGTCTGTTGTTCGCATCGTACGATCGATAGGATATTTGACCGTTGTTATGGATGAGGGCAGTCGTTCGACCTGTTTGGGAGTCATACACGCTCGCCTCGAAGTCATAACTCAGCGGTGAAATACGGACATGGTCTACGTGGATTTCACTGCCTCCGGGAGGCTTGAGCGTAACCTTCAGATTGACTTTCCGAGGATCATTCATTTTTGGTACTGCCACGGTGTTGGTAATAGCTTCAATGTAGAGCCACTCTCCATTGTTTTCTTTTATCTCACCTTGAATCTTTTTGCCCGAGATTTCTATTTCAATAATATTTGTTGGGCTACCTAGAGTAACCTCCTGGAGTACTCTTACCCAAGCACTTGCTACGAAATACTCGTAGTAGGAAACCGATTGTATGTTCTTGATCAATTGATCTCCACCTTGCAACTTAAGGTAGTTCCTTCCAGTAGCCGAAAAGGCATTTCTCCGGATGTTCCGATCACTGAACTGCCATCCGCCCATGTCTTCATAGTCTTCAAACCCGATGTAGTGAATCAACCTATCACTCTTCGCGTACGGTTTCGTTTTCAGAAGCGGCCTTGAGCGCGTGGCGTCGAACAGCGTTCCGTCCTCGTCGATCTGCGGTTGATCTTGCTGCTTCTTCTGCTCGTCTTCCATTTCGTGCATCCGCTTGACGTACTCCGGGTCGAACACCTCATTCTGGGAGGTCATCACCCGTACGGTTTGCTCGTTTGTCGTCAAATCGGTGGTCTCCTCGTAGTATCCGGTTAGCTCTTTGTGCCCTCCGGGAATGACAACCGTTTTACGGAACAGAACTTCTGCAGCGGATAGCACCGGTTCGCCGTATTCGTACTTGATCAGATGTTCTTCGTGCGGGGTTGTAAGCTTCTCCTGTACGACCAACCGGACTTTGACGGAATTGTCGTTGTTCAAGCTTTTCAGAGGACGAATAATGGTTGCATTGTCTGACATGCGTGTAGTTACTAGAACGCTGTGACTCGTAGATCCATGCAGAACTTCTGAAGGGTAGACAACTTGTTTCTCCCAACCTCGGCTATTAATTTTCAGCGGCAATACAACTACGTCGTTTCTACGTTGTGCGACTAGGTAGTACGGGTATTTGACCGAAACGTTCCGAGCGGAGTTCGTGGAGAGGGTACCGCAAGAGCTGGATTGTGTTTGGTAACACACTTTTACTTCGTCAGCTTCCGAATCTTTCCGGAAGGAGGTGTACTCTCCGAATGGGATGTTGAACTTCGTCAGCTTAAGAGATTCTCTATCCATTGGCTTTGTGGTGAATACGCCGTTTTTATGGTAGATCTGTTGGTTTCCGAGTATGATTCCGTCGTGGTTGACCTGCATCATGTACTTTTCAAAGTCCAGTGGAATTCGCATCTTGCGTTCGTACATTGCGATAGAGTCTTGGTTGCGTTTGGATGGCTTTGTTTCCTTTCCATCTTTATCGGTGGCCGATATGAACTTCAGTTTATACTTGTCCGATTCTTCTTTGAACTCGAATCGATACTTGTCTAGATTTGTTGGATCAGTAGTTTTGCCCTCATCAAACACGTCCAAAGTCAAATTGAAAGTTTTGAGATTTTCACCCGGTACCTCGATGATCGACTGACTTGACACGCCGTAGTCTTTGTTTAGTAGATACAGAAATACTTTCATTGAAGTTGTGCCTAGTTTGCTCAATTCAGCAGTTCTTACCGCTACTAGGTTGTTGTACATGACTAATCCGTTGGAATTAAACTGCTCCGTCAGTTCCTTCTTGTAATCATCGATTTCCTTCTGGGATTCTTCTTTGTTGTCGGGATCAGATCCTTGAAGATCTATGCGCGTGAAAAATGTATCTAAGTCCTTCAAATTGGGCTTTTTACCTTTTGCAGACAAATTTATTTGTATGGGTTTATTAGACTGGTCCCAATGTAGCAACATTAGATCATTTTTAAAATAGACTGCCCCTCTGTTCAGTAGTACGATCATATCAGGATCACTAATTTGGTGATATAGCTGACTCCATTCGCTGTTCTCACTCTTCTTGCTGAACAAACTTAGTTTCCCCGATGCGTAGTACACAAAGTAGTCCTCTTGGAAATCGTATTTGAAAAGTTTGTCATTGAAGACGTCCTGACGGAGCACTGATTGCTCCGGCTTCCAAACCCCTGTCTGATCCTTGTTGAAGATATAGATCTTACTGTTACCATCTGCATAGTTCACTACCACTGCAAAGTAATTCTGGTGCATGAACGGTTGATAGTTCTGAATTTTTTTACCTCCATAGCTTTCTACGTACACAGTTACCTTTGGCAGGGAGTAATTCCAGCCGGAAGAATCCTTTTGCTCGACTTTCAATCGTGTTTCCCCGGATTCCTTGGTTATCATCAATGAGTAGCTAGATCCAGAGTACAGATCCGACAGTTTAGCGACTTCTTGTTGGAAACCATTTGTTGGAAAAGGTTGATTTCTGTACTCGAAGTCTAGATAAGACTTGGATGGAAGTTGTATCCGAGACAATCTTGGTTTCAATTGGTCATCCGTATTGTAATCGAATCGAAGAACTGGATCGCTATCACCATCTTGGTTGATGCTTTCTAAATAGTAAAGATTGTCGACTTTTTTGCTCGTTATTTTTAATGATTGTTTGTAAGTTGATGTATCTACTTCTATACTTTCCAGAAATTTGTTGTTGATGAACTTGTGCTCTTTGACGTCGCGAGAATCTTGTTTTTGTCCAACTCCTTGCATATCTTGGTATTTAAACTGAATGGTAGTCTTATCGTCGTCAGTAATACGTTTCAGGTGCATCATATTCGTTTTTGGATCTAACTTGCCATATTCATATTTAATTTTGATTTTATCACTGAATTCGCTCTTGATTTCAATCAAATTCCACTGAACTACATGCTCTTTCGAACGATCAAACTCTCCCGAAGGTCCCTTCCAATCGGACCAAGCTGGAACGGTCACAGCCCCTTTCCCCTTGATTCCATAGATGTACTTCAATTTTCCGTTCCCAACTTCCCACTTCTCTTCACTTCCATTATAGTCAAACGTCACATTCTTATTCCCCTGCATGTTGAACACTGCCTTCCCCGTACCAGCGCTCCAGTCCCTTTCAAGCTTGATCTTCATCTGATCTTTGACCAAATAAAACTCCTGCTTGTCTTCGAACACCGTATTGCCATGATCCAGCACGATACAGTCCTTCCCCAAGGTCCAGTATCTCCCAAGTACGCTCATCTCCTCGTTGTCCGTTTCTTCGTAGTACGCCACCATCTTGATCGGAAGTCCCGTACGGTCCTGCATATCGATCAGCGGAATCGTAAACTGCACTTTCCCCATCAGCTTGTCCACAATGTTCTTGAAGCTCGACTCGTCGATCGTATCTCTTAGCCAACGGGTTGGTTTCGATCCCAATTCGCCTTCCAAGATTTGAACCTTCTGACTTGCTGTAGCCTTAAATCGCTTTGCAGGTTGAGGTGTTACCGAACTATCCTTGACGGACGGCTGCTTCGCTTCTTCCACTTGAAGCTTGATCACGTACATTCCTCCGTTGTAATATCCCAAAACGTCGAATTTATTGTTCGATTCTGCCGAGACAGCTGCAACAAGGGCATGTTTAGCATTCATTTTCTCCTTATCGTTGCCTTTCGACTCATCGACCACGTAACTTTTGCACTCCGAAGACACTGGGAAATATTCGATACCTTTGGGTCCAGTTCCGATCACTGCCTCTTGATCTCCCTTGATCATCATCAACCGCAATGTATCCGTAAACATTTGTGACCAGCCATGAATTGCTGAGAACAGCGGGCAGTAGAACTTGAACTGCGTAGATTGACCAGTTATCGAATAAACGCTTAATCCTTGCGGAGAGATGTGAATCACTTCATTGCTCTTCAATTTCAAGATCATTGCAGCGTTCGAAGACGCAGTCAGTGAAATTTTTTGCCATTTTTTATTTCCTCCGTCCAATCGATACAAAAAGGATTTTTTGCTGTTGACGGTTACAAACTGCGCAGTTTGATCTTGTCCAGCCACCGATCTCAACAAACCTTGCGTTTCTGTCGTAGGTATCTGTTGCAATGTAAACTTGTTTCCTTTTTCTCCCACAACAAATGAAGTTAACATTGACAAATCATCCATCGATACCACGACTTCCTTTCCGAGATTATTTACAAGTAAAATTGTGGAGTTCTCACTCTTGTAATCGTCCAGCATCAAGTCACCCATATCCACATCAGAATTTTGCTGCGAGTTGCCATCCACCGATATCATTTTCTCCTGGTTCACGATGAAAATAACTGGTTTGTCGCCAGTCTTAGACACATCCCACGGTTGACGAGGATGGTTCAGGGCCGTGTCGAACAGCGTCTTGTTCCACTGAAGTCCCATATTCTGACCGACGGGTTTCAGCTTCAACAACTCGCGGCCATACTTCAGGTAGATGTCAGCTCCATTAAAGTCATTCCCGAACAACTTGACCGATGCTTCCTTCCCGATAGGGGACCCGAGGGGCACCGTGGACTTTTTCACTTCAGTTATACGAAGCATTTTCGAAAACTTTTGGTTTTTCTTCCAGTGATGAATCAAGTCATTTGATCCAACTGTCTCCTGGATGCCTAGGGATTGCAATTTATATGATTTACTGGATGGGACCGGCGACGAATGGCAGTGATTTACTGCTTTGGTCAATATTTGCAACATGTGTTGCCTGTTACACTCGAGGAAAAATATGGAATTATTAATTCCTAGGTTTTTGTAGGATTACCGTTTAAAGAAAAATTGAAAAATTATTACACAAAAACATTATTTTACGAACTATTTTTTGGTATAGAAAAGATAAATATTTAGAAAAATAACGTGCATTTGCTTTCTTACCTTTTAAATTAATAAATGCTACACATTCTTGGTCTTATCCGTCCAGAGTTTTTAAATTTGTTCGGTTATCAAATATTGTCATGGTAAAGTTGGATAAATTATGAGTGAAATTATGGTTCTCAGGTGGGATTCGAACACACGATTTTTGTATGCTAGACGAGTATGCGACTTTCTTAGCCGAGTGGTTAGAGTCCGCGGCTACAAAGCAAAGCCATACTGAAGGTGCCTGGGCTCGACTCGCGGTCGGTCCAGGATCTTTTCGTAATGAAAATTTTCTTGACTTCCCTGAGCATAGAGTATAATTGTACCTGTCACATGATATACGAATGCGAAAATGGTAACTTTAGCAAAGAAAGCTCTCAGATAATAACTGTGGAAGTGCTCATAAGAAGAGCCAAGAGGGTTCGAATCCCACCTGAGCACGCGATTTTTTTTTATTTCATAATTTCACTTATAATTTATCCATATGAACCACGCGAAATAAAGAATGAATAGCCTATAATGAGAGAAAGGATCCATTCAGGTTTTACTAAGTTTTAAAATATTCGACCGAGTTACCCATTTCAGCTTCGTCTCAATAACCCATTCGGCCTAACGTACTTCGGGCTAATGACCTGACATTAGCTTTCAAGGATTATCTGAGACATTTAAAAACTTCCTGGAATGGATTTAAGGATTTCATTGAAATAGATTCCACTAACTTTTTTCCAGGAAAAACTCACTTTCGCAGGCATCTAGCAAGTATTCATCCAAAAAATGCGACAGAAAATAGTTAGGGATTTCTGCAGATATTTTTTCAGAATTTAGTTTCTTCCGAGAAATTTGAATTCTTTAAGGATTGATTGATTTGTTTATTATCGACACTTTACACCAGTGTGATGCATTCGTGTCCGATTGAATTAAGACTAACAATACAATTCATTTTGATTAATTACTTATTCTATCGACAAATTCAATTATTAATTATCCTACCTAATTTTACAAAGAATTCAATTTAATTCAACTTCTTACATTTTCTGGATCGGGTAATCCCTCAGCCCAAATCGGGGGATTCGCATGGCTCTTTCAATTCTTTTCCTGTTCTAGTTCCTTGACCCTTATCGTACGCTCGATCTACATCGTTTTCATCGCTTGACGTTCTGGTTGACAGCCGCCGCATCGTGGTGGTTTGCAAATCGTCATCTACCGCATTATTATCGTCGTCGTTGTCGTCGCCGTCGTCGTTGTCGCACGGTGTGCGTGCGTCGTCATCGTCATCTTCATCGCCATCGTCCACGTCTATTTGATGCTGTTGTATCGGTTGGCTATCATCGTTGTTCGCTTGATCGATAGCATTTGTAACAGAGTTGGGTTTCTGTTGTTTTGGCTCATCTCCTTTCTCTGATGATGTTTTGGGTTTCTCGGCTTTTGGGTAGGTAACGAGCGAGGGTTGGTTGTCGATTATGATGTAAGTCGGCACCGGCTTCTCCATTTGCATACGCACCAATCTCACTCCGTTCGGCGTTCCCGAAAAGTAATTTCTCCAAACTTCGTTGCTAATGGAGATGACTTTGCCGTACTGTCGCAGGTAGTCGGATATCGTTGAGTTTGGCATCTGTGGTGATAGATCGTGGATCCGGATGGTAGTTGTTGGGCCATCCACGTATATTGGGATGAAGTATTTCACTCCGTTATACCCGATCGTGTATCGTAGATGATGTAGTTTCGCTAGGCGAAGGGGTACACCTGCGTTGTACATTTCGATGTACACACAGTTTCTTAAAGTGTACAGTTGGATGCTCCTGACGTCGGCCATATCGAGTTTAACGATATCCCTGAGGAACTCCTCCACCTGATCCGTTGGAGAACGCTTCGGCAAAACACTGAAGTCCACTACAAGAGTGTTCTTCCGATAAGAAGACATCTTGTATTTCGACACAGATTTCGCGAGAAGCTCGAGATACGAGATAGAAAACGTCTGTCGCGCACGAAGGGCAGCTGTCAACTGAATTCTTTAAGGAGTTCTTCCAGAAATTCCTCAATATTTTGTATTAAAATTGGTTGCTTTAAAGACGCATTGCAAGAGTTCATGAGTTTTAACTACTCCAAATATACAACTAAGGAGTATAGAGAGGGGGTCTTCCGAACCTCAACCGTGCAATGAGAACACCTCTCCTCCGGTAACTTCCATCGTTTCTAGCCAACAAATGCCAAAGTTATCATCGTTCATGTGTACAGCAAGCAACCAGGACTGTTGCGCTAGCAACTGAAGAAAACTATGTTCCGAAATTTTAAACAGGATTATTGAGGCCAACGTTAAAGTTTCCTGAAAATATCGATTTCAGTGAGGTTAGTTCACAAATTGTTACTTACAAATTGGCTTACGTTTTGTAAATTTCTTGCGTTTTTATCCCGGGCGATAAATATAACTTCGCTCTGTTGGCTGTATCTAAGATTACATAATTCATACATCATTTTAAGAGTTTTATACCAATATGATCTTCAATTACCGTTATAACATGTTCTAATTCATAAATTAACTTGAAACCAGCGGCTGATCTTTAGGAAGATTTATAACTTTTACTGAAAAGTGAATTTAATGTTAATGCATGATCTGTAGCACATAATATCAAATTTTACCGTAGTTCGTAAGTAGGATATCAAATTTTCAATTCTAATTTAAGGGAAAATTATCGCAAATTATCAATAATTCAGCACTTTATATGCACAATGTTGCTTTTTAGCTCGCAATGATAAACGAATCGCACATGTCTTTCCAAAACACGGTCCTGTCCCCGTCACTCTGCTCCTGTCTAGTCGACGTCAATGTACATCGGGTCGGTGAATTGAAGGTGCGCTCATTTACGAGGGGCGTTCGCAACAAGGACTATTCCAACATTTGACAAACATGCCTGCGGGATGCGTGCCTGCAAGTCTGATGGAAGTCCCTGATCTTCTCATCACAGTCGAGAACATTTCTCCAGCGTCCTGCAGTCATTCCGGTCCTGTGTATGAGTACGGAGAGGGCGTCTCCAAGCCGTCCTAGCAGGCAAGTACTTCCATGAATCGACAGTTTCTTTGTCTGATGGTGATGAGAATGCTTATTCCAGCGTATTTATCCGGCACGACGACACATATTGCTTACCCGACCGACCGTCCATCCTGTTCCCGTTGGACTTTCCCCTTCCAGCGTGTATCCGATTGTGAGCATCACCGTACAAGCCCTCGAAGGTGTCGGTCATGAAAATGCAACATAAACCTCCAAAACGATGATGTTCTATCAGAACCTTGGTGGAATGAACAGCTCTCTGACTGAGTATCAGATGATCATTAGCGATCGGTGTTACGACGTTTACGTCCTTTCTGAGATTTGACTTAATAGGAATACGTCATCAAATCAGCTGATTGATCAGGGTTGATCGCCTTCTAACAGCGACAAGAGTTCTAGCGACAGTGTACTGCTAGCTTTGAAATTCAAATCGCGCAGGCTTGTTCATCCCAATAGGTCATATGAATAAAACCGAGTACTTGCTCATGCTCAAGCCGATTTGAGTAAAGTAAAATCTTTGAGCATTTACTCAAAACCATATGAATAAAAGGATACTTTCCTCAAAGTAAGTTCGAATTTCGAACTGAGCATTTACTCTGTCAAAAATGTTGTTTTTGTTTTGGCTATCTTATTTTTGCGAAAAAGAAGAAAGTCAGTGGTGCAAACAATCTTTGCGGATCCATCCGGCTTTTGCCGTAAAAAAAATAGTTTGACCCGTGCCGTTTGTTATCGGCTGGTGATGAAAGCACGCCACATACCATTTTGATTCATATTACGGACAGCTTCAAATTCCGGACACTCTCCTTTGTATGGGAAACATTTCACTCGAAATGTTTCAATTTTCGCCGTTCAAAAGTGCTTACTTTCGAGGCTTGTTTTATTAAGCTTTTTCCATAAATATCTTTGCAAATTTATAATGCCCAACTACCTTAGACGTCTCTTTAGTAGTTTGACGATTTCAATAAATGATTTGACTGTTCCATTAATGATTATCATGAGCTGTCCGAAATTCGAATCAAATTGTCCGGAATATGAGGCAAAAGTGAGGAACCGTCCGGAATAAGTATCATGAGAAGGCCACACATTTTGATTTATTTAAAATTATTCAAGTTGCGAAAGCGTATTCTTTACCCACCATCCGAAAGCTAAGGGCTTCCAACGCTCGATAACGCTAAGGAATCATACAGAATGGTTTATTTTGTATGCTCTATGCTGGTTTACACTTCACTGAGGCCTTAAGTGTCCGTAATATGAATCAGAACGGTACCGCGGTGAAAATCGACTGCCAACATTACGTAACCCGTAACTTGCCCGTCTTCAACGGTAAGTGTATTGCACTTGTGCTATTCTTCAATTTATTTATTTTTTCTGTCCCTTCCCTTGTAAATAGTCCTTATCGGTGTGTAGCCTACCGAGCCAGAAGGTGATCGTGTCCCCCAGCAGAATCGTTGACCTTATTAGAGCGTGGGCGATTACCATATTGTAGTAGACATAGGTCCCATAATAAATATTAGTGACAAAGTTCGTCTTTACTTGGTTTAGCGTGCTTGGTTATGCCATAAAAACGAGAAACGAAGAGGATGCCGAAATTGGAGCGAAAACTAATTGTTATATACTTTGTCGGCAGAGATCGGCTAAAAATGATTACGGATATGGAATGGTGTTCGGGTTGAAACGAATGGCATGATAAGTAGAGAGTGACAACCTAGACAAGAGAATATCAGGGCAGGGCGTTCGGGATGTTACCAACAGCCTTCTCATATTCGCACACTTAAAAAAACGAAGTTAGATACGGGTGTGTTGATCGGTATCTGATCAGTCTATTAGAAAATGTTAGTGCGATGAGACGTACTTCAAAAAAGCTGACGATTTTTGGTCGCGTGCTAGTGCCAGCGGATTATTGAATTCACGAGAAATTCCGGACATAATACGCAAATCGTCACGACAATGGCGTAGTAAACGCTCCCGTAAGTATTTTAGCGGTCGAGGAAGCTGAAACTAAAGAAAATATATAATTTCAAATATTGAAAGTGGAATGCTGAAAAAAAAAAGGCGATCAAATGTATCAAGCAACGTGGATTAATACCTAGTGTACGAATGCTTCTTTAAAGAATTTTGGAGGAAAACATTGGTAGCATCCATATTACAAAAGGTAAAATGAGTGCAATTGATTTTGCACCGATAGTTATTTTTCCGGTTAGCGATTAAATTGGTATTCATCCGAAGTAAAATGATTCTGTTGGAGCGAGAGGTCTCATAGTAAAGAAAAAAAATAAGAGAAAGGAGCAAAAATTAAGTGAATTGAAACCCGAGCGTGAGGACTCCGAGGTGTAATGTTTTGTAAATAACGAAGCGAGAGGACTCCGACGAGAAAAATATAGATTGGATTTGGATTGGATTTGGATTGGATTTGGATTGGAATTGGATTTGATTTGGATTTGATTCGAATTGGAATTGGATTGGATATGATTTGGATTGGATTTGAATTGGTTTTGAATTGGATTTGGATTGGAATTGGATTGAATTTAGATTGGTTTTGATTTGGATTTGATTCGGATTTGATTTGGATTGGAATTGGATTGGATTTAGATTGGATTTGGATTGGATTTGATTGGTTTTGGATTGGATTTAGATTGGATTTGATTTGGATTGGAATTGGATTTGATTTGGATTTGATTTGGATTTGATTTGGATTTGATTTGGATTGGATTTGGATTGGAATTGGATTGGATTAAGATTAGATTTGGATTGGATTTGGATTAGATTTGTATTGGATTTGGATTGGATTTGGATTGGAGACCAGCAACAGTACCAGCGGAATCAGAACCGGCAGCAAGAAACTCATCAGCTGCGCAAGGAACTTTAATTCCGATCAAAGTCGTGCCTGTCTGTTTCCTTGTGCTCGGTGTTGACGATCGAAAGAAAAAATGATCCACCATACATTGCAGCTACCCTTTACACACCGGACCGGTGAAAACTCTTGCAGACTATTGGTTCACGATGTCATCAAGGATTTGCAAATAAGTGGACGGGGAGCCGAACGGAGAGACTGTCCGCATTCCAAGGCAGTCGACATTCTCATCGGGCTGCATTGGCGTAAGGACAGGATCAAAGCTGATGGTGCTGAAGGAATATTTCCATGAAGATTTCTTGACAAAATCCCTGAAAGAATGCTTGGGACAATTTTTTATAAATGTATCGAAAAACTTTTTTAAAAAATCAACAAACATCAAAATTCCACCGAATTTTCCGCTTTTTAAACTTCTATAAAAATAGGTGCAGAGCTAGTTGGGCACTTCCATATTTCACTTTGGCATCAGGGGTTTTTCTTGTACGAATCGTCTGAAACTTTGCAATAAGAAGCACTTCAATACGCCGCATATTGTACCCAAATATGAGCTCAGTAGTTTTCAAAAAACAACCAACTGCCGAAGTGAATCAAATACGATTTGGCTCCCTACCAAAAAAGAATTGAATTTCTGAGGAAATCCTTGGTAAAATTTTCGAGGAAACCATGTAGATATTTTGTGGAATAATCTTTGGAAAAATTCCTGAAAAAGAAAAATTGCTTCAGAAATTTCTGGAAAAATCCTTGTAAAGATTTTCATGAAGGAATCCCTGCAGCAGTCCCTTAAAAAATCTTGTAGAAATCTCTGAAGGATTAGCTGAGCAAATTACTAAAGGAATCAAGGAAAGATTACCCGGGTAGAATCTCTGTAGCCTAGTTAATTTTCTGAAGAAATATCTGAAGGGATCTGGAGTAATCCTTGGAAGAATCCTTGTAAGAATCATTGTAGAGATTTTGCAGGAGGAACTCTTAGATAAACCCTTATAGAGATTTTTCTGCTTAAATCCCTGGAATATTACTTGGAGTATTTCCTGCAGACATTCCTGTAGAAATCCCTGGAGAAATCCATGAAGAGATTTTCCTAGAACAATCCTTGAAGAGTTTTTTATAGGTAATTCCTGGAGATATTCTTAGGGTAATTTGGATAATGGGAGAATCCCTGGAGAAATTCCAAAAGAAATAGAGAGAGAAATTTCTGGAGAAAATTCAGTAGTTATTCCTGGAGAATATCGAGAGGAATACCTGTGGATATCCTTGCATGTAGACTTAGAGGAAATCATTAAGGAATTTCTCGATAAATCTAGAAAAAATATTTAAAGAGATTGTCCTAGTTCCTGCACAAAGCCTTGGAGACATCTCTGTAAAGATTTTTCTGGGATAATCAATGGAGGAATCTCTGGAACAATTCTAGAGAGATTTCTAAAGAAACACAAGGAGAAATAGCTTGAAGAATCTCTGCAGGATTTCCTGAAAAAATTCTTGAAACAGTTCCTGGAGAAATTGCTGGAGGAATCCCAGTAAAGATTTTACTGGGTGAATCCATGAAAAAAAAAACACTGAAGGCATTTCTGCATGAAATTCTGCGAAATATGTAAAGAAATTTCTACACTCCTAATCTCCAGGATTAGGTAATTCTTGCAGAATTCCTGCAAGAATTGCTGAAGGTATGCCTTATCGGAATTGGTCAAAATATATGTTGAGGCCCAGATAGCCGTAGCGGTAAACGCGCAGCTATTCAGCATGACAATGCTGCGGGTCGTGGGTTCGAATCCCGCTGGTTGAGGAACTTTTCGTAGAGGAAGTTTTCTCGATTCCCAGGGCAAAGAGTATCTTCGTAGTTGTCACACGATATACACATGTACACATGCAAAAATGGTGAATCGGCAAAGAAAGCTCTCAGTTAATAACTGTGGAAGTGCTCATAAGAACACTAATCTGAGAAGCAGGCTTTATCCCAGTTGGGACATAACGCCAGAAAGAAGAAGAAAACTAGAAAACATGAAATGTCTGTGGGGCCAACGAAACCTTCAGCATCCTTGGAAGAACATGTTTTTTGGTACCCAACTGATCAAATACGCCCCAGTGATCAATTTGCCCTTGGAATACGGTATGGCTTTTAACGCCCCACAGATATGAATCCACGCTTCAAGGCATGTGGTTGACATTTTATTTTCTATGGACGGAAGAAATGTACTTTAACATATTATAATTATTTATTGCATTGCTGTATAGATCTATAGTTCACGTAGGTAAAATGTGTTCTGCGCATTGCAACTCAATTTGATGTGATATTCTCCGTTTAATCTAACTCAGATCCATATCTGTGTGCTATCCATAACTGTGGGGCGACTGTAAACGATGATCTATTGATCGAAAATCATATTGAGTCACTCAACTGGATTGTTTCACAATTAGGACCAAGAGAAAATATCATAATTTTAGGCGATTTCAACTTGAGCGGAGTTTCGTGGCAGAAGAACTCCTTCCCTTTTCCCGACAACATTTCGGTCGTTCATTGGCTCTGCGAATCGGGCCCTGCTTGATTCATACAGCACTGCTGGACTTAACCTTTCGGTCGTTGCACGAACTTTTGTAACGCGAGTAGTCGCGCGTTGTACTTTGTACAACACCCTTGGTTTTGCGCATATTCCAGGAGTCTGACCACTTAGAAAGATGACGTCTTCGGCAAAGTTTTTCAGTAGCTCAAGGGCTATCATTATTTTAGCCAAAAAAATCGGGATTTTGCCACTAGGCGGCGCTAGTGATCATGAAACTTTTGTATCGCAGATCTCAAGATCCTGACCACTTAGAAAGATGGCGTCTTCGGCAAAGTTGCTCGTAACTTATGGACTATGATTGTTAGACCTTGTTGATTCAAAATGTTGCCACCAGGTGGCGCTAGTGAGTATAAAACATTTGTTTCCCAAATATCTCAGGAGCCTGATCACTTAGAAAAATGGCGTCTTCGGCAGAGTTGTTCAGTAGTTCAAATTATTTCTTTGCTTAGTCCTTAAGCGCGATAGCCCGAAGGTTAATACTTTGTATGAAACGCTCTCAGAATATAAAATTTTGCACATTTTTGCTGAAGGCACCAAAAAGCTATCTCGATTATTTTTCATGTTATGGACAATTTTCGTTTAAAAACATATTATTTTCAAAATGTTGTCAATCTTTTCAAACAGAACACGTCCTCACATTTTTTCACCATAAACAGAGAAAGAGATAATCTTTCTAATAACGATAAAATATTGAAAATCCGTTTGCGCCTTTCGGAGATATTGGCATTTGAAAACATCTGTTTTTTTCGAAGAAAATTTCCGATAACTCTGTAACCATAAGAGATAGAACAATAGTTTCTTCGGTAAAAAGTTGCGCAATCAAAAGTTCTAAAAGTGCTCGACACAAAGTTTTAACGAGAAATTATCGTATAAATAGTTATCAAGAAAAAACTGATTTTTCAGTACCACCCTAACTTTTTTGTTAAAAAAATCATAAGTCGCGAACCATAAGAGATAGAAATTTAGGTTCTTCGGCAAAGTTGCTTCAAATCGGTTGTTCTAAAACATTGTAGAACATTGTGTAGGCCTAAATGCGTCAGCAAAAAAGTTTATGTGCTGATCTCTTAAACCATGTGGGCCACCCTAATTTCGCATCACTGAAAATAATGTCTGAAAAATATGGAGAAACTTTGTCGAAGACACTATAAATCTATAATTGATGGTTTAGGCGCTATCATTTTTGTCTTCATAGATAGGGCTTTGGGACCAATGTGCACTGATAAGTTTAGTACCGATAAAGTTGGATCAGTGAAAATGAACAGATCGATCCTGGCTTATCACCAATTATAGCGGTTCACGAAATCTGTTCCACGCAGATAAATACTGTATCGAACTGTCAAGTTGCTTGAAAAACGCTTATTTTCCTCTTATTTCCGTGATGATTTCATTCACTGCAGACCAGTGAAGTATCGCAATCGGTCCAGCAATTCCGGTTCACTAGCGCCATTAAGACTACCATACACGCTACGCACTACTAAGAATAGTCCACGGCGGTTGAAGATCTGCCAAACTGATGCTTTACGGGCAGATGCCGAAGTTGGATCTGCGATTTAGGTGACGAAAAACTTCCTGTTCTCAAGTATCCGACGAACATTTACCATGCCGGTGCTATTTCGTGATCTACTCAACTTGTTCCTGGTAGTTGATCTAGCCTATTTCGAAGGAAACATCTTCTCAACTTTCTCCAGAGATTTTTACGAGAATTTCTCCAGAGATTTTATTAACAATTCTTGCAGCTACTCTTCCAAGTGTTTCTCTGTGGTTTTTCACAGTGGTGACCCAGGATATTACATTATAACATATTTAAAATATCTTCAAGTATTTCTGTTAGGAACTCCTCTAGAGAATCCACTTTGGGGATTCTTCTTCAAGAATTGCTTTTGGGAATTGCTGAATGTGAGTTAAGGATTATGTTCGAAATCAGATCATCAAAACCTATTGTAATTGAGTTGAATAAAAGAGCGAGCAATTAAATTGAAATGCAATGATTGAAAATTATCTACAACACTTTCCATCAGTGCATAGATCCCGAGCTTTTGTTTGCGATTAAACAATCTCGCTCTGCTGCACGCTTACTAAACAAGAATCCCAGCCCGTATTGATACAGCTGGTTGCGCACCTTCAGCAGCTCGCTTCCAACCCGATATATATACCACCGGTCAGCCATCGAGCCCATCATGAAGTCTTTATTCTTGCAACGATGCTGCGAATCAAAGAAGTCAAAAAGTACAACAACCGTCTGGGCTTTCCCGCCGGGAAGGAGGTCCGCATCCGCCCGCTTCTGGAAGCCGGAGGTTTTGCGCGTGGTCCCATCTACGTCAAGTACGGCCGAGAGCTGTCCAAGCACGATCCTTCGTCGAGGAGCATGGCGTGGAACGCGACGGTGTTCGATACGGCGTTGAATCATCCGACGCGACCGTGGACTGTGACCGTGGTTGGCGGGAAGAAGATGGTGTTGGGAGTTAGGAAGGAGGGACTCGGGTTTTCGGAGGATGATCCTCCGAGGAGCTTGAACGTGAAAGGTGGAGACGATATGGCGGATGAGAACTACGGTGGAGGAAATTCAACGATTGTGTTGGTGAAGAGTGGTGGAAAGGACTTTGCGATAGGGTTGGATGACCTGAAGGAGTTGAATTCGTTTGGGATTGGTGCTGGGAATGGGAAGCTGTCGTTGGCATTGGGAAATCCTGTGAATGTTCTGACAGGAGTAGTACTTCCGGTGGAACAGCGGGACGGATCGGTGGCGTACGTGGCGGTGAATAGTGATACGAAGTCGGTGATCTATAAGGTAGACGCGAAAGGATTGCAAAAGAATCAGAAAATTGATGTGAATGTACGGGCAAGTGCGGAGAAGATCTTGTTAACTAAGAACAATGAGTTGCTGCATATCTCACCGCAAGGATTGAATGTATATTCCGTGCAAGGGTCAGCATCTACCTTCAAGTACTTTTGCCCTTACTTTTCGTCGTTTGGTGGATGGAGTCGGCGATTTGTGGACACTGTAACTTTGATGGACGAAGGAGGGAATCAGGAAGCTCTGATTGGAACCGGTCCGAAGGGAATTGAGTATATGCCGGTTGATGAAAAGTGTAAGAACTATGTCGTAGAAGGGGTGCAAGATGCGAAACATGCAGTAGTGGCTCCCGGTGCGACGAAAGAAGGAAACGACATCAAGGTTTTGGGTGTTTACAATGGGGAGCTGTGTTTGCTGACCCTGGAAGTTGTAGATGCGGTTGAACCGAAGTTGGATCAAGGATCACCTGCTAAGCCATCCGCGGAACGAGTCAAGGCTACGAAGAGCTCGAAGGTCACCGTTCGCAGTGGTGCTCTTAGTAAACCTGTTTCTTGGCTACGCGACAGCCTTGATGAGGCCAGTTTCAAGAACATCGTGGACAAGCTGAGCGGAAAGATCAGGTTTTCGTTTCCACTGGTGGATCTCCAGGGACGAATGGGACTACCGATCAAGCTCGTGGTGTATTACGATGAATCGGACGGAGAGGATATGAGTGTTCTGGGTCGACACTGGACGCTGGGACGGGATTGTATTGTGCTTGATCATGGAAATACAGTGTTTGAGGATAAGCAGGACTATTACTTGGTGAAGGATCAGATGAAGATCAGGCTGGAGAGAGATTGGACAAAGCCTTCGGCCAATGGAAAAGTTCTGTTCAACATGGTCGGTAACAAAGACGCTACGTTTGAATACACGGCTCGAGAAGAAAAGTGGGAAGTAAGTGATGGTAAGATCCGGTACGTATATGGAATGAATAATCAGGGAGTTGTGAGTGTTCCAGGTTGGGCTGATTGGTACGGTCCTTCGGCGAATTATGATAGCAAGAAGATTCATAGCGTTCAGTGGAATTTGGTAGAGATAAGCAGTGTAGCACACAGAGACGTTAAACTTAAGTACACATACACTCCACTTGATCCTAGCACACATACAATGCATCTACTTAGCATCACTGATGATAGCAATAAGACAACTATCAAGTTTAGCTACAAAACTATTGAAGGTTTGGGGAAACAAGTATCGTCGGGATTGGTGAAGGAACATAAGTTTATTAACAATAAATTACTGGAAAAGGTAGAAATCGATAGCCCAAGTACCGCACAAGTATTGAAACTAACCAGCACGAAGATTGATAGTCTATATTATTTGGAAAGTATAAAACAGGATGATGATCCAGACCCAGTCTTAGGTTTTGAGTATAATAAGGATGATAAGTTAAAACCAAGGGTTCAACAAATTCGGTTACCTTCGAAATCTGTGGTAGACTTTAAGTATACGAAACAAGCAATTGCTACCCAACAATTTGAGCAGGAAATCGCAAAAATGGCAGATTTGTACACAGGCAATGAGTATTCGCTTGAAATCGAAAAAACCGTCGGCGAAACGGATCTTTACGTGCGATTGAAAGACTCCGCTGGGAAAAACGATTTCATCAAAAATCAAAGCATTCGAATCGAAAGCTACCGAGGTTTCAAGATCAAATCCTACAGTCCATTCATGATGCATAGCTATATCGCGATCTTAGTCAGGTATGCTGAAGAGAAAGAAAAACTTCACAATAAGATCTACATTTTGAACAAGGGTGAGGATGACTCATGGAAGCTAGATACTACGAATAATAATTCAAGGGTTTCGGAAGATAAAAAGTTCAAGTATGACTTCCAAGAGGATTCATTCGTGTACTATCATTCGAAGAAGGTGCACTTTGAGTACAAGAAATCTGGTACAAAAGTGTGGAGCTACACTTCGAAGGATATTGGCGATGTAGACGCATTTACTCTGATGAACAGAGGTGCTGTCTACTGCAAAAATGACTTGGTTTTGATACGATGGGATGCCTTAGGGAAACTGCAGCAAGAAACTTTGAGTGATGCTAAAAGTAAACCTAGTATTTCTGACGTTGACACATTTTTTGAATACATCGATGTACAAGGTACGTTTCCTGAAGACGAAGCAGAAGCTAAGAAAGAGGTTGATGACTACAAACGTGACCTCAAGGAGTCGTTGTCTGACTACGGTTTGATACTGTATAACAATGTAGTGGCCCTTAGAACAATCAAGCTTAGTTTCACTGGAAGAATCACCGTCAAGGTGCTGCTATACCTTCTGAAACATGACTATACCGTTTCCAGTAGATCATCAATCGAACTTCAAGGAGGGGACCTCGCAAAGTTTAACCTCACACTGGACGTATTTGATGAGCATAAAACAAAGAACACAAACGACTTGGACAAGTATCGATTTGAGTTTAAAAAGCAGGGAAGTAAATTCAAGTTGACGTATATTGAAGCTACTGATAAAGACAACAAACCTACAAAACCATCATCCCAAAATGAGAAACTTATTGGACAATACGAACGTCGTATGAAGATTCCTTTGGATTTCGAGAAGTACATGATGCAAGTCAACCAGGAAGGTATCATTGTCAACGATCACCAGATCATCCACGATAATGGGAATTTCATCGCGAAGCAATTGGATCGTGATACCTTGAAGCTCACAAAGTTCAAGATTCCACTGGGAGCGTTTTCCAACTTCAAGAAAGACTCCGATGGAGACGAGATCAAGCTTTGCACTAAGACTGAGCAAGAACGAACGGAAAGTTGTGTCAGCTTGCAAACCAACTCTGCCCGAAACGTGTCCATCAAGTATCCGTACTATCTGGTAACACAGAAGAAAAACGATATCAAAGTTCTTCCGTTGAAGATCAACAGCCGTGGTTGGGAAGATTCAGTAGACTACCGAGGTGAAATCCTCCATGGCTCTTCCAGTCATGCAGCAATGGTCACGACCCGAATGTCAGATCAGAAAACCATCGTAAGACCTTTGAAAGCTTTGAACAAGATCAACAAGATCTACGCGCAAGTCATCTCGGAGGAGAAGCTGACAACACCCTACGACAGCTATGTGATCAAATACGAGTATGAAGACCCGGTTGTATCCATGAATCAAGTGGCGTTCAAAACCACAATTGTAGTCCCCGGAGGAGGCAAGTCAGCCACAGGATACTATAGGGAGACAAACGATCTCCAAGATAATCAACAAATTGTCCAGGTGATGACTGCGGATAATCAAGTGTTCGACCCTGAGTATGTTAAACGAATGAACGAAATGCAACAAGAGGAAGACAAACAACGGGATGGAGCACAGCTGGACGCAGAACAAACCATCACCGACAAGAGTGGATATCACCCCATCCTGAAGACCACTCCCTACAGTGCCAACCAGGAATTGGTTCAATTTCTAGGATTTGAAGACTACGAAGATATGACGGGTTGGACAGTTAATCGAAGACCTATTCAAGAGTCTAACATTCGCCGGAATGAGTTTTCTGCAACTGGAAGAAATTTCCTTTTGCTGAGAAAAGGCGAAGAGTTAATTGCGGAGTTTCCCAATACGGCGTATTACGACACCTTCATCGCCAGTACCTGGATAAGGACGACACAGGAAACGGCTGTCGGTAGTACAACGGATATGCTTTCGCTCTACGTAGACAACAAACCGATGAAGGGCACAATCAAGCAAACCATTGACGAGTGGATTTACGTCGAAGCAGATAGCAGAGAAATCGCTGTTCCCGAATCAACCGCAGTAAAACGAGTCCATTTCAAGATCATCGTCAAGCCAACGGGAGCGGACGACGTTCACGTAGATCACGTTCGACTATCGCCAGTGAACTTCAACTTTGAAGGAAGCGTATACGACGCTCGCATCGGACAGCGCACAGCCACGATCCAGACGAATGGCTTCGTTTCCAGGCGTTTGTACGATGCGTACAATCGACGAATCGCCGAAGTTGACGAAACCGGAAACATCAAATATCTAGCGAGCTATTCCAAACGCGTTGGGAACAAGAAGGACGAGAAGAAACGGGAGGGAGGCATTAGCTCAAGACTTCAGATGCGTGCTAAGCACAGTTGGGTGGAGTCATTCTCTCCATACACGATGGAGAAACGGTGGCAGATTGGAGGCGCCGCAACCGTTGAACCGAACCAAGCTATTCTGCAAGGTCAAATCATCTCCAAGGAAAAGTTTTCTTCTGAATCGATTTGCATCCGGTTGGTGTACAGCATGAGCGGAAGTTCGCAGCTTTCGTTGACCATCGGTAAGACTACAGTGGTGGTGAAACCGAATGCTGTTCAATACAAAGGACATACTGCGACTACTCCAAGCAATGCTGAACTGGTCATCTTCGCAACACCTAAGCTAACCAGCATTTGGGTCGATGGCCATCTCAGAATTGAAGCACCGGAAACCCATGCCAAGTTTAACAACGAAGCCGTCTCTCTGCAGACCAGTGGACCTGTAGGAATCAAAGATGTAATAGTGATGGAAGATGCGGAGATTCAAGTGTCCTACTTGAATCGAGATTCCAAACCGTTGCAGGAAATTCTGCTGCTAGATTCTAGCAACGTTTTGATCCGCCAAATGATGTACGATGTTATTGGACGTAGGGTTGCCGAAACGGTTTGGGTGCAGAAATCTCTGATAGATGGACGCTCAACCGCATTCAAAGCGTTCCAATACCATGACGATTTCGTTTCGAACGACAATCCTACAGACCGCAATTACTTCCTTAATACTGGTCCAATGCAAGGATACGTCGCCACGGCAACCAATACCATATACGAAGGTTATCCGTACTCGCAAACAGTATATTACAACAATCCCTTGGAGATTCGCCACAAAGTCGGACATCCAGGTGTCAAAAACTCCATTAAAGGGGCTTTCGTTCACCAGTACGCTATTGCTTCCGACCTCGCGTTCATACAAAGAAACTACCCGAAGAACGAAGGCTACCGCCAAGAGGAAGAGAAATCTCCCAATGGAAAGAAGCACGTGGTGGTCTACAATCGTAGGAACAAAAAAGTTGCAGAATACACCCAGGTCAAGGACTACAACAACATTCTGACCACATACATCTATGACCAGCATGGAAATCAGATCCAAATGCTGCCACCTAGTTACTACCATGAGAAATCCAGATCTGGAGACTATCAACCCGAGAAGCAGGTAGTTGCTTCACCTTGGGCGGTGACATCCAAGTACGACTCCACTGGAGAGTTCATCACCTCCAAGGAAACTCCCGATGGTGGTCGGGTAGAGTTCATCTACAATGAGTACAATCAGTTGCGCTATCAGATCCACTACAAGGAAGATAAACAAGCGGACAAGATTGTGTATTTCTTGTACAACATTTTCGGACGGATGTGTGAAGCGGGGCAAGTCCCGGCCAACCCTACCACTCTGCAGCAGGTGCGGGAAACCACAAAATCCCATCAGGCAATTCCAAATCGGGACCAAGCCGTGTACTTCGATTACGGAGAAACTGAATCCGAACCTTCGCTCAGAGGACGAATCCAACGTACGGTGAAGAAGAACAAGGAAGTTTTGTTCAGCGAGGTGATGTTCTTCGATGAAGAGAGCAATATCATTCGTAAGAGCTACATCAGCCCAACGACCAACGAGACCTTGTCACTGGTGTACTTGCAGGAGAATGATAAGGTTAGCGGAATACAGTATCCGTTCGGCGTGGATGGCAAGCAGCTGATTCTGAAGTACAAGCACAACTTGAGAGGTGAAATAGTAGAAGTTGCGAGAGTCGAACAAAAGACCAGCGGACAGACTGAGTTTATCCCGATTGCTGGTATTGATCACGATGCAGAGGGAAAGGTAACGAAGATATCCCACAATTACGGGGACAGTAAGTTTGATCAAACTTACAAGTACGTAGCTCCTGGATACTTGGTGGAGATTGCTAATAATTTCCTCACCGAAAAATTATACTACACGGAAAAAGGTTATGGATGTGAGCCTACCGGTGACGGCAGCATTCTTAGAACTGAGTTCAAGGCCAGTTGGCATGACAAGTGCGATCAGAATTTGATTCCGTTGACTGCAAGAGCATTCGTGTCTGGTGGCATTGATTTCACGACAGCAGAAACCTGTTTCGACGCACTGTTAAATCTTGGCTATATCGACACCACTGGACGTCCCGTTAAGACATTCTACCCCGATTTGGAAACAGGATTACCGATGAAATGCGCAACTCCTTCGAACTGGCGGTATATTTCGGAAAAAATGCTGGAGCAGGGCTATCCTGAGCATTACGGACATGCATACGACTACGGTAGTCATGGAGAGTTGATCGCCGCCAAAAGCTTTGTCGGTAAGGAGAAAGACAGCTTGACGGCTCCACTCTCCAAAGCGTCTTTTGCGAATGCTGGTATGAAGTCACATGAATTGGATAGATTTTGGGATAGCTTGAGTAGAAGCATTAACAAGGTTGAAGGAACAAAAGCGATTTTTGAAGGAACTCAACAGTTGACAACAGGTTTGGTGGGATCAGTTATACACAAACCGAAACTGGAATCCTTGTTGGAAGGAAAGGGTGGAGACTCTTCTATTTGTACGCCTTGGTCAAGTGGAGACAGAACAGAGGAAGCCAAGTGTAAGCGAGAATACCAACAAGCTTTCGATAAGCTCAAATTAAAGCAGGTGATACAATCTCTTCAAGAACCCGTGAGGAAGAACGTATTGCGCATTCTGAAGAACACCCTTGCTTCAATGTTGGGAAACTCACCGGGAGATGTGGAATCGTTTTCAATTGATCCTAATGGAAATCACGGGGTATTCTACACGGGTTTCAAACGTTTCGAGCTGAAATACAAACACCAAAAGAATCAGATAGCCACTATCAAGGAGGGCACCAAACAGCAAGAAAAGATGATCGTGCATGACGACGAAGGTAACGTGATTAAGGCACTTCACAAGAAAATCGACAAGATCGAGTACGATCCGTTGACTCAGCGTGTTTCCCGTATCGAAATGTCGGACAGGTCTCGAACTTTGGAGTTTGGCTACGATTTCCGAGGTGAGCGAACATTTAAGCGCGTGCGAAACAAGGATAACGACATCATTTCTGTAAACTACTACGTTCGAGACAACAAGGGTAACGTTCTGGTAGAGTACAAGCAAGAATATCCCAACCCAAAGGATACCAACAAGCCCATCAATACGGTCACGGCTTATATCCACGGGCCTCTAGGTCTCCTGGGCTTCTTCCGTAACAACAAGTACTACAACGTTCTCCTGGATCACGAAGGATCAACGCGATTGGTAATCCACCAGGGTAAAGTTGTTGCTGCCTACGACTATCTCCCGTACGGGCAGATGATCCGTAAATACGGATCAAACCCAGAAGCCCACATTGCCTTCCGCTACACAGGTCAGGAATTCGACGAAGAAACAGGCCTGTACAATTACCACGCTCGACTGTACGATCCGGATATTGGACGCTTCTTCCAAATGGATCCCATGGAACAGTACGCCAGTCCGTACAAGTACGCAGGGAACTCCCCCGTGTCGCAAATCGATCCGGATGGTCAGATTGCGGTTACTCTGGTTCTGATGATCATCGGAGCTATCGTTGGTGCTTACCTCGGAGCTGCCTCCGCGAATAACAGCTGGAATCCCGCCAAATGGGCTTGGGGTGATAAGAAGACGTGGATCGGGTTGTTTGCCGGCGCCATCATGGGAGCATTTGCCGTTTATGGTGGAGCAGCTACGTTCAGTTACTTCACGGCCATGTTCGGAGGATCCATGATCGCTGGAGCTTTAGCAACGGGTGTTATCTCCGTGGCAGGAGCTTTCCTTGGCGCAGCCGCCGCTTCAAATCAGTGGAACCCTGCCAAATGGGACTGGACATCGCCCGCTGTATGGAATGGTCTTCTCTCTGGAGCATCTATTGCGGTTAGCTTCCCATCAGGTTTCGTTGGAATCACTCGAAGTTTCATGTCGATATCATCCAATTTGGTGAAGATGATCTACGCTTCGCTCATGGTAGGAGGCTTTCTGCTATTTGTGTACCTTGGTGGCGGTATGGCAAACAACTTTAACTTTCAAATTTCTCAGTGGGACTGGAAGAGTCCTCGAACATGGTTCGGCATGATTGAAGGAGCCTCTACCATCTTTATGGGTACAGCCGGCACTGCCAAACATGGCGCCGCAAAGGTTTATAACGTTGTAAAGCCTAACGGATTGAAGATGATTTGGCATAAAGTCAACATTCCTTCAAAGGCTTTCACAATGCGTCGTGTGAAAGATACCATTATTCTAACCTGGTACAAAAATGGTCAGTCCATTAGTAAGCAAATTCTGAAGACAACAGTCAAAGCAGATTTGGCAAAGATTCCTAAAGATTTTATTATGATTCACCGTGGGTTTTTCATGCCATATCAGCGCATCGGTTACGCAGCCATTGCAATGCCATCGATGGCAGGTTTGATGTTCAAGAAAAATCAATACTTCTTCACCAATCACCCTAACGGAACATTAACGAAACATGTGAGAAAGAAGCGTTCCGCCCCAATGAGCAGCTCTGCAGCATCTCCCAGCGTTTCAAACTTTTTGAACGATTTCTTTGAAAATATGTCGGAGCTATTCGATTCATTTTTCTCTCAAACTGAACACTCTCACCAAGATTCACAAAGCTCTCTATCGATTGGTGCTTCGTACGGTCGCCCTTCAAACGAATCATACCACAAATCCTTCCAGAAGCTGTGCTACTCACCCGATAGTGACGGCAATCAGATCATCTGCCCGCAACGTGAATCCACCGTGAACATCTTCTCGAAAGGGGAGACATTCGCTCCGGAAGCGTTCGGACAAGACTTGTTCAGCCGATGTTTGCCTCTGACATGGCACGATCGGCCTTCGATTGCTTGCGACGGAGAGCAAACCACCTTCATCTACACTCCCAATCAAAACATCAGGGTGTTCGACATGGTGGATGGTTGGCTGATGCTGGCAAGAATCGCTCCCGCTGCTTTGCGGAATTTGAAAGCTGGATTCAGTTTCTTGAGGGATGTAGTCTTCAGTGATGAACGAGAACAAACTGTACAAGTGAACGATTTGTCTCGTTGCAAACAAGATCTGGAGGTTGAATTACTTGATTTGAAACGGGTGATGTTGAAGAAACAACCGAATGAAGTGAAATGGGCACAGCCAATTTTGAATGACTTGGAAGACGACATCGGTGAATTTTTGAGTGAGCGAAAACCTTCGGAGAAGGAGTTTGAGTTACTTCAAGAAAGGTTGAGTGCTTTACGGGAAGAGATAATGGAAAATTCGTCTGTAGCAACCGAACTCAATCTGTCCACACTGATTGGTGATATGCTGAAAAAGATGGATGGTGTCAATGTAGGCTTGAATGGAGATGTCCGTGATATGATATCTACGCTTAGTGGTATGGTTCCATTCTCGAGTAGTAACTTATTAGCATGAGGAGATCGTCTAGTAATCAAGTAATGTACAAAAAAATCATTGATTATTTATTTATAGCAAAAGAGATAGGGGACTTAACTCTAAACTATTGTCACTTATAACGTATAACATAGGCCTAACTTCTACGCTAATTTTTAAGTGCTTTATTATAGTACGAGTAGTATAGAAACAAATAATAAAAGTGAAATAAATGAATGCAACAAACAAAACAAGTATGTTTTACCCATTTCACAACTGAACTCTCATTTCTGTAATAATTGGACCCCACTCGTTTGACTTCCATTCCAGGCTTTGTATATCGTGTTCACCAATTCTTGTTCTACATTCTGATGATGGAATTACTCACATCTTGTCTTCGTGCACTTCTCATTATATCAAAATTCGACTGTCTGATCGAGATACTCAATGGTGATTTTCTACTATGGGTAATTGGAGGATCGGTATTGAAACGAATCAGGCTCGATGGACGTGGCATAAAATCATTGTTTCTTAAGTTTCGATAGGCTTTTTAAGGCTTGGTTTAGACGTTGTTGATACCTCGAATCGGTATTGCCACTCCTTTACGATTCTCTAAATCGTTAAAGATTAGATTAAAGCACCGTCTTACAATACACGGCATGACAGTGGTTGACCATTCTGGCCTTGCGGGACACTAGCTCTTTCAGAAAGTCTGCCATACTAGAAGTTCTGATAATTAACCTGCAGTATACGATGTAACAGATAGCTTTGAATTCCAAAAAAATGTGTTGGAAACTACATTTTTTAAGGTCACGTTAAAAACTGCGTTTCGTTCAAGCATTTCAAGCGGTCAAGCAAGCGGTCAGCGTTTGTGCTCGACACTTATTGGGCAATCTTTTTTTTTCAGATTCTTTATTGTGCTTTTGGAGAAGAGCTCGTGCTAGAAGTGTGTCCTTTCCGAGACAGTCGAAAGATGCACCAACTTCACTGCGGAACTTTTTTTTATATCAAGTGCCAAAATACAACTTTTAACTTTTTTTGGGTTGCTAAATTCATTGAAGTTTTCAAAAATATCATAATATGTATAGTTTTTAGTACATTGGCTGTAGAAAGTGCATTATATAACAATTTAAGTAAACTTGCATGCAAGTTTATCAACTTTTATGGCGATTACCTTGCTTAATTCACTGCAGAGTTTACTTTTTCTTGTTAAGAATTATCAAAAGAGTTCATAACACTTTCGATTATCAAAAGTTATTTTTTGATGCTTTTGAAAAGTATTGTATGTACAGGACTGAAACGGCTGTCATCCACGAACAACTGGAGTGCAGCCAAACAACTGGTGATGGAGAAGGTGCTGATTTGACAGCTCGCGCAAAATGTAAAATTAAGCACTAAACATACGCGTTTGACAGTAGATTTGTGCGCCGCCACCGACTCAATTTACGATTGAGGCATCGGTGGCGCGCCATACACCAATCAACATTACGTCGCTGATTTTGTACTTTCACGCCGATAAATATTCAAGCTTAAAAAACTCAAAATTATTTTAGAAATGCTCTAGGAAATAATTTTTACGGAAAATTATACATAAATGCGTCAAGGTATTCCGTTAGAAAATTATCAATTGAATCCTACAAGAATTCTTCAACGTATTCCACCGATAACACTACGGAACACGTTTTTGTCTCCAGCATCAAAATACCGCTATTCACTTAATTAAGGGTTGCTGAATCCATTGCCGTTTTCAGAAATATCATAGCACGTCTTGTTTTTGTGATATTGACTGTTGAAAATGCCAAAAATGACTATTTCAGCCAACTTGGATACAAGTTTTCCAGCTCGTAAGGTAATATATTGGCTTAATTTGCCACAGAATTCAAACTTTATGTGTATAACAATACTTATCATCAAAGTTTGTAGTACTTTCCATGCAGAAAAGTTATTTTTTTGATGGTTTAGAGAATTGTTGTCTTTTGCCATATAGAAGAAACGAAGAATTTTGTATGGAGACTGCAAGCATGTTGAAAAAATCGGTGGTAGGTCATTTGGCATAAAGTCGTTTGGCATAAAGCCGTTTGGCATGAAGTCGTTTGGCATAATGGTCATTTGGAATAAAGCCGTTTGGTTTGATGGTCGTTTGGCTTAATGGTCGTTTGGCATAATATTCGTTTGGCATAATGAGTCTGAGACTAAGAATTTCTCAATTTTCATTTATACGTTTCTATTGAATCTTTCTGTTGACACCAGTCTTTTTAACAATCATTCGCTCTTGAATAAATTTAAGCATATTAGGAAAGTTATTGCCAATAGTATTTTATTATTTATCCAGAAATTACCCTTCTTTCAAATATTAATTCTTCTTTTGAGTTACGCTATTGGAACAAATTTTTGCACTGAAGATTTTTATATATTTAGCACAAATTTACCCTTCTTTTAATTGGTCTATTTTTTTCCTAAATATGATGAAACCATAACTATGGATATGAAAACTGTTGATTTAAACTTTTGATAAATTTCGCCTTCTTTTATGCAAAAGCTGTTCTTTGGAGCTATATTTTTTTAAGTATTTTTGTTTCCAACTGACAAAAAGGCGGTAATCGATAACATTGATCTGCTCAAACTGTCAGCGATAAGAGAAATCGAATACTGCAGTTACTTTGATGAGTTGTGCTACTTTTCCCCGAATGTCGTTTCCCCGAATGCTAGTTAGTCGAATATCCCGTTTCCTCGACTAGCCCACATCCCCGATAAGTGTTTAGCACTCATAATTGTCGTAACTTTATACATTTCAGGGTGGTGAACGAACTGACCATCTAATATACACCCTTATTTATTTTTTTTTATCTTTATTAACGAGATTTTAGCCCTGGGCTAGTTCATCTCGGGACCAACGGCTTTACTTCCCTTCCGAAGGAAGTCGTCAGGTCCTCGGCGTGATAGGCGTGTGTTATAACCACTACACCAGGTCCGTCCCACTCCCTCCTTTATTTAATTGGCGGTTCTTTTGAGTTTTACCGTCCTCAGCATTTTTGCCAACATGTGTATAGCCGAGAATGACAGAATACTTCCTTCTTTTGATTGTTTATCGTTCTTTCTCATCACCACTTTTCGGAGGAACCAGTCATTGCCGCAATAATTTTTGGCGTCCATTCTTCTATTGGTTTGATTGTAAATTTTGCCTTCTTTTATAAATAGGCTGTTCTTTATATTCATACTGTTTTAAATTTTATCATTTAGTAAAGTTAATTGTTAACTATTTCTATATATTGCTATTTTATCAATTCTTGCCAGATGTGTTGTTAGGATTATAATTATTTTAGAACCTGCCAATATTCCACATATACTTTTTTGGGGCAAACACGTGATCTCCTTCTGGGATGTGCTGGAAAAAATATTATTTCAGTCACAAATTTCCCCTTCTCTCGAAAATAGACGGTGTTTTTGATGTACACTTCCAAAATTAGAATTTATATTAAACCGTTGAAAAGTTTTGCCACAAATATTTTATTTTAAGGATGTGTTGATCATTTGAGCTATGCTGTGAAACGATTTTTTTGCGTCTTAAACATTTTAAACGAAAAATAATCTGCTTTCGTATAAAGGCTATTTTTGCATTAAGTCGCATTGAAAGATCTTTGGATTAGAGCTTTTGAGATTTGGCGAAAAAAAAAATCATTCTTTTATCAAGTAATTTTCATCGAGTGTTACGTCCAAACTGGGACTGCAGCGGAATATTCTATGATCGTTCCCTTGATAAATAACTGCAAACTATCCTTGCTAATTTACTGTTTTCAAATATGTATATCGCAACAAGCTCAAGGATACTCTATGCTCTGAGATGTAGAGGCCCGTCACGAGTTTTTTTTTTAGTAATGCTCTATAATGTCACAACAATTTTTGAAATTCTTAGCTTGGATAATCTTTGAACGAACACCACCAATTTTTTTTGCTATGGCCTCGGTGGTGTTGATCTCGGTGAAAGCTTAAAAAATTCCAATTTTTATTTTAAGTCAATCATTATGCCAAACGGTCATTATGCCAAATGACCATTATGCCAAACAGCCATTATGCCAAACGACCATTATGTCAAACGACCTTATGCCAAACGCCTTTATGCCAAACGGGGTACAATAAAAAAAATCGGTTTAATGGAAATTTAATCGCGCAATTTCAATCAAATTATGTCTGAAATGAAAGTTCAAGTTCTATTTTGCATGTTTGGTGGATTAGATTACAAAAAAGTTTGATAAATTGTACTTTTAATTTCATGTAAACGTTAATAAAACCAGTGTTTTATACTACTTTGGCGACCTGTAGCTAAAAATTGTGACGTGCTGGAACATTTCCGAGAAGGGCTTAGATTCAGCAACCCCAAATCTACTAGAGACACATAATTTCATCCTTGAGACACGCAAAAATGTTATTTTTGTTACGCTGTGTAATAATTTTTGAGATTCTTTTAAGGATACCCGTCAGGAATGAATATTTTTTACACGTGGATTTATTTGGAAATGATTCCAGAAATTCCACAAAGACTTCTTGCCAAGGATTTAGTTCATCTAAGATTCCTCGGGAAATTTCTTAAGGTTCTTATTTTCGGCGGTTCTTCCATTTTTTTTTTTTTTGGATTTTCATTCACGGATTATCATTGATATTCTTTCGTGAATCCTTGCGCCGATTTCATACGAAACAGTTCAAAAATTATTCCTGGAATATACTAATGTCCCATAGTCCTAAAAAAGTAAAAAACATGGATAAGTTTTTCCACAAACTCTCCAGGGATTTCTTCATAAATATCTTTAGGATTTTCTGTATGCAATTTACCAAGAACCACTCCGAGGTATTATTCTATACATGCTTTTAGAGGTTCATCTAAAAATCATTCCAAGAGTTCATCTTGAGATTCCTTCAGAGATTTCATCAGTGATTATTTCCAAAAATTGCCCTTTTTCAAATTTCTCGAAATATTCATTGAACGTTTACTTTAATATTTAATAGATTATTTTTTTCAAAAAAAAAAAAAAAAAAAAAAAATATATATATATATATATATATATATATATATATATATATATATATATATATATATATATATATATATATATATATATATATGAAAGGAAATCCTCTTCTAGGAATCTAAAGAAATTTCGCAAAAGATTCTTCCAGAAGTTTCTTTACGGATTCTAACAAACATTTCTTCAAGGATTCTTCAAAAAAAAAAAATGCCTTCTCGATTCCTACCATATACATAGGATAGGTGTACTAATTATGGACATAATCATTCCCTATTTCGCCATACGCGATAATTTGATTATCTTCAAATTTTTAATCATTCTGTGTGTTTGAGTAGTTTAATATCAATTGTATATTGATGTTAACACATTCAAAAATATTGAAAATGTGAAAGTCTTCGAGAAAATACGTATAGGGAACCACTATAGCCATAACTGGTACACTTTCCCTATTTGTCCTTTTGTCCTATGTAAAATAGTGCTTATGAACGGATTTTTTTTATAACAGTAGAAAATTTCTGGAATATTTTGGACTTAACTGGAAAACTATGATCCATACTGTTATATCAGAATCCATATTGCACCCCAGAATCCACAATGACTTCCTAGAATTTATATTTTAATTCTAAAATCCATACTGAAATCCTAGGATCCACACTGAAATACATGAATCCACACGTGAACCCTACGTTCCGCACAGAATTCCCAGCATCTACGCTGGAATCCCAACATCAACACTGCTAGCTTAGGATCAATATTAAAATCCAAGGATCACATTAGAATACCAGGATTACCACTGGATCACGAGGATCTACACTAAAATTACACTGGAATACCGGAATCCACATAGTTATTCAAGGACTCACACCTAGGAAAACAGAATCTCTGCCGAAATCTACTCATATCCTATGATTCACATTACAATCCCAGAATCTACATTGAAATTCTACGATCCACGCTGCAATCCGTGGATCTTAACAGGAATCCTAAGATCCACACTGGGAATTCAGAATCCACACTATAATGCCAACATTTATACTGTTATCAAAGGATCATCACTGAAATACCAGAACCTAGGCTGGAATCTCAGGATCTAAACTGTAATCTCAAGATCCACACTGGAATTCTAGGATCTACACGGTGATCTTAAGATTCACACTGCAATCCTAAAATTCGTACTGAAATACCAAGATCCACACTGTCACCTTACGATCTACATCACAGTCCCAGATCCACTCTGGAATACTAAAATCTACACAACAATCTCTGGATTCTCACTGGAACAATGCTACAATCTACACTGAAATCCAAGGATCTACAGTGAAATCGAAGAATCACCACTGGATTGATTCTGGGATTCCATCTGAAATCTTAGAATCCCACTAATTTCCAGGATCCATTCTAGAATCGTTCAGGATTCTATGATTTGGAAAGCACACTAATTGTAACATTATACGAGCGTGGTGAGTTCTTTCACAATTTTTCGGAAGATACCATCCTTTTGATTTCTCTAAAAAATAACTGTATTCATAAAAGTTACTGATCTTAAAATAGATTACTGGGCATCAATGGGTTAAGTAAATTCTAATGACCCCAAACATTTGCACGCTACACTATACTGAAGGGTGAATCCAAACTTTTGCACGATGACATGAATTTCAATGATTTTGAATAGTTTTCAGATTGTTCCTCAAAAATTTTCCTAGTGCTCTTGAAAGATTATGAGATTACGGTTCTAATATCGTGCCGGTTTAAAAGTTTGGTCGATCCAATGCTGAGAAAATTAGCCAAGGATTTAAGTATGTTTATTGGAAAATGTCACAACTTCAAGTAAAAATTGTGGGTACTCAATAAAAAAGTGTGGTCATATCAGCTTTATTTGATTTGAAAGTCTTCGGTCCTAGTTTCTTGAGTGAGAGCTCTTTACTTGTGACGATGCCTCAGTTTCCCAAAATTTCCAACTTTGAAATATATTAGGAACACGATCAGAGTCAAAGTCATGTTCGAAGTTCGTTGTGTACTTCAATATAATTGCAAACCTATAATCTCAAATTGAAAACTCATTCTTCAAAGGAGGTTGCTGAAAATTATATTTCAATCTTAAACAGATGTTCACCTTATTTTGCTATGTTTTAACTCCATGAGCAGGTTCATTCATTTATTTAGTTAACATCTACACAGATATCACTGAATCAACAATTTCACGCCACAATACTCGGTTCGTGGCCGCATCTCTCCTTCCTCGGTTCTGCCCCACGCTCGCCAAATCGATACGCACTTGATCCGCCCACCTAGCTCGCTGCGCTCCACGCCTTCTTGTACCAACCGGAACTGAAGCGAATACCATCTTTGCAGGGTTGCTGTCCGGCATTCTTGCAACATGCCCTGCCCATCGTATCCTTCCAGCTTTGTCCACCTTCTGGATACTGGGTTCGCCGTAGAGTTGGGCGAGCTCGTGGTTCATCCTTCGCCGCCACACACCGTTCTCCTGCACACCGCCGAAGATCGTCCTAAGTACCCGACGTTCGAAGACTCCAAGTGCTTGCAGGTCCTCCTCGAGCATCGTCCACGTTTCATGCCCGTAGAGGACTACTGGCCTTATGAGCGTTTTGTACATGGTACATTTGGTGTGGGCGTGAATCTTTTTTTACCGCAGTTTCTTCTGGAGGCCATAGTAGGCCCGACTTCCACTAATGATGCGCTTCCGTATTTTACGGCTAACGTTATTGTCAGCCGTCATCAAGGATCCAAGGTAGACGAACTCGTCGACCACCTCGAACGTATCCCCGTCTATCGTAACACTGCTACCTAGGCGAGCCCTGTCGCGCTCGGCCCCACCAGCTAGCATGTACTTTGTCTTGGCCGCATTCACCACCAGTCCAACTTTTGCTGCCTCGCGTTTCAGGCGGGTGTACAGGTCTGTCACCTTTTCAAATGTTCGGCCGACGATGTCCATATCATCCGCGAAGCAAACAAATTGACTGGATCTCGTAAAAATCGAACCCCGGCTGTTAAGCCCGGCTCTCCGCATAATACCTTCTAGCGCAATATTGAACAACAGGCACGAAAGTCCATCACCTTGTCGTAGTCCCCGGTGGGATCCAAACGAACTGGAGTGTTCGCCTGAAACCTTCACACAATTGCACAACTTCCATCGTCGCTCTTATCAGTCTCGTGAGCTTCCCGGGATAGCTGTTCTCGTCCATGATTTTCCATAGCTCTACGCGGTCGATACTGTCGTATGCCGCCTTGAAATCGATGAAAATGTGATGCGTTGGGACCTGGTATTCACGACATTTTTGGAGGATTTGCTGTACAGTAAAAATCTGGTCCGTTGTCGATCGGCCGTCAACGAAGCCGGCTTGATAACTTCCCACGAACTCGTTTAATACGGGTGACAGACGACGGAAGATGATCTGGGATTATACTTTGTAGGCCGCATTTAGAATGGTGATCGCTCGAAAGTTCTCACAATCTAACTTGTCGCCTTTCTTGTAGATGGGGCAGATTACCCCTTCCTTCCACTCCTCCGGTAGCTGTTCTGTTTTCCAGATTGTGCCTATCAGCCGGTGCAGACAAATGGCCAGCCTTTCCGGACCCATCTTTATGAGTTCAGCTCCGATACCATCCTTACCAGCAGCTTTATTGTTCTTGAGCTGGTGAATGGCATCCTTAACCTCCCTCAAAGTGGGGGCTGGTTGGTTTCCATCTTCCGCAGTACTGACGAAGGCATTTCCTCCGTTGTCCCGTCCTTCGTTGCCTGTGCTCTCAGCACCATTCAGGTGCTCGTCGAAGTGCTGCTTCCACCTTTCGATCACCTCACGCTCGTCCGTCAGAATGCTCCCATCCTTATCCCTGCACATCTCGGCTCGCGGCACGAAGCCGTTGCGGGATGCGTTGAGCTTCTGATAGAACCTACGCGTTTCCTGAGACCGGCACAGCTGTTCCATCTCCTCGCACTCCGTCTCCTCCAGGCGGCGTTTTTTTCTCCCGAAAGAGGCGGGTCTGCTGTAGCCGTTTCCGTCTATAGCGTTCCACGTTCTGCCGGGTCCCTTGCTGCAGCATGACCGCCCGCGCTGCATTCTTCTCCTTCAAAACCTCCTGGCACTCCTCGTCGAACCAATCGTTCCGTCGACTCCGTCCCACGTACCCGACGTTGCTCTCAGCTGCATCGTTGATGGCTGTTTTTACTGTTCTCCAGCAGTCCTCAAGAGGGGCATCATCCAGCTCATCCTCTTCCGGTAATGCAGCTTCGAGTTGCTGCGCGTATGCCGCTGCGACATCCGGTTGCTTGATAGTGGTCGGAGTCGATGTTAGCGCCACGATAGGTCCTGACGTCGATAATGTTGGAGAAGTGCCGACCATCAATCAGAACGTGGTCGATTTGAGATTCTGTCTGCTGTGGTGATCTCCAGGTGTATCGGTACGGAAGGCTGTGCTGGAAGTAGGTGCTACGAATGGCCATATTCTTGGAGGCGGCAAAATCAATTAGTCGCAGGCCGTTTTCGTTCGTCAGCCGGTGGGCGCTGAACTTTCCAATCATCGGTCTGAACTCCTCCTCCTGGCCAACCTAAGCGTTTAGATCTCCTATGATGATTTTGACGTCGTGGCTTGGGCAACTGTCGTACTCGCGTTCAAGCTGCGCGTAAAAAGCGTCTTTATCATCATCAGTTCTTCCGGAGTGAGGGCTGTGCACGTTTATTATGCTGAAGTTGAAGAACCGGCCTTTGATCCTCAACTTGCACATTCTCTCATTGATCGGCCACCACCCGATCACGCGCCTCTGCATATCACCCATCACTATAAAAGCTGTTCCCAGCTCATGTGTATTGCCGCAGCTCTGGTAGATGGTATGGTTACCTCTAAACGTTCGCACCATTGATCCCTTCCAACACACTTCCTGCAACGCTACGATGCCGAATCCACGGTCCTTCAGCACGTCGGCGAGTATGCGTGTGCTCCTGATGAAGTTGAGAGATTTACAGTTCCACGTACCGAGCTTCCAATTGCTAGTCCCCTTACGTCGCTGTGGTCTTCGCCGATTGTCCCGGTTCGTAATCTCTCGTTGATTATTCGTTGCTTGATTTTTTTACGGCTGGCTTACAGGGCCTGACACCAACCCCCTAGATTTCCGGAGGACCATTCCCCCTAAATGTTCGGAGGACCATAGTGCGCAGTTTAGCTTAGAGTCCTTCTCTGGCACTCGGACGATGATCAGCCGCCCTTGACATGGGGAACAGACGCTGTTGTGAGCCGCTCCTAACATGAAGTACAGACGCTCAAGGTTTGCAGAAGCAAAAGCAAAAGCAAACCCCCCCTTCCCTGTCAGCATACGACCAAAGTTCCCACCGGGGGTTGGTTACCCGATCTTCTCTAAGGTTACTCGTACCCCGGCCAGTACCGCGAGGAGGTAGGGATAGGAGTTGCTGGGCAAGAGGCTAAGGACCGCACAAAGGGGTCTATTTTATTCCTTCAGGTACGCGAGGTACCAATGGTACGCTATGCCCAGCCATTTACCAACCAGCCATGAGCCATGTCCATGAGCAGGTATTGCAGAATTAATTCTCAATTGGTTTTGGAGCACGATCAAAGCAAGTGAAGGAAAACATTTCATTTGTATCGATCCTTGATCGAAACTGTTTCGTAAGCTAGGTTTAACAAGTTTGATAAATAGTAGCCGCGAAGGAGAGCCCCAAAGAGAGAGAGAGAACGATAAAAAAGATTTTTCTCGCTTATTTACCATTGGGGGTATGTATTTTACTTTACTGGTTGATGAACAACCCCCCAAACATCTGATATAAATAGTGTCCCCAGGTTTTGATGCTATTCCCCCGATATAATCAGAGCTGTAGCAGTAGACGATAAACAGACTCTCATGATTGGTTGCGGATCATGACTGTTTTAGAGAGCGATATGTGTGATAATCTCAATTTTCTCAGAATTCCACCCCTTTCAATGTGGCATTAAAACTACGAGTACCTTTGCTGTAATCCCAAATTAGCTTGAATAAGTATTTTATTCAGCAACTTTTTTGCTAAAGCGTGAGTCATATGTTTCGGTAGAACCAACAAGCTTGAACGTGGTTGTGATAGTTATACCAGTCTTAGAAACATTTTTAAATGTCTAGAAACCTTTTTTTTATATAAACATTCAACGTCTTAGGGCCACTTTTAAACCAAAACGGCTGAAAATTTTACAGAATTCTATTTTTATCATAAAAATTGTCGGATAGATATGAAAGATGATATTTTGTGTTTTTATACTGAAAAATGGTCGTTGAATTGTTATAAATGGGTACTGACCCATTATTTTTTACTGTTATTGCTTTCTCTTTAAAGTATCAGAAATCGGCCTCTCTTTCAAAATGCTGCCTTACTTCATAGACTACTTAGGTGAAAGGAATTAATTGTATAGTAATCTTAATTTATGATCAGCAAAGTTATATTAATCACACATAAATATATCATATTCACGAATCAATATATACCCAGCAACTCATGATCAAAAAGAAATCGAGTAGACCGATAAAAAACAAAGAAAGCTAGACAAAAGCGACAAACCACCCATCGTACATCATTCACAGAAACCACCGCTCACTCCAGAAAGCTTTCACTTTGAAGTCACATGGCCATGGTCGTTGAGGTAACTCAATTCCCCGCATTCACCACTACATTATTCTATATTGCTCCGAGTTCTAGCCCAACGAGGACACTCAACTCTCATTTGCTACTCACATCCCGTCAGCTCTCACAATGGTGGTACAGCTCCCACTTCGGTGCATGTGTATCTGTGTCTGAAAGCGTTCCATGCATGGGCTATATTTAGATCCGGGAACAAGAAGAACCGTATCCGGCAAAGACCGCTTCTCACGCGCGGAAGAAGATCACACATAAAACAGGAAGCATGTCAAGGATAATCGACGATGGCAGCAGACACACACAAAAAATACAAATGGAAAGCTCTCTCCATCTCCCGATTGGTCCTGAACCAACACACCAGTTCTCGACCACACCGACCTAACACCATCAGGATCATTAATATCCTGAAGGTGCGGGCCGCGTCATTCGGTTTGGTCATGAAATGGGATACCTAGTAGGGTGTTCCAGAATTTCATTTTGTCAGAACATTTGAAGGCTCTGCCTCCAAATGGTAGATGATGATGTTACAAACAAACTTTTGTAAGGGAGGAACACTAATAAATGTTGTTTAGATGTTATTATTGTAGTAAGTTATCTCTTTTTATATAATATCATATAAATCTCTATTTGCAATTCAGGGTATGCTGTCATCGGCATTGTTTTTTCTTACAAAATTTTCTATGTTTTAATAGTTAAAGAATTATAGTAGCGGTATGTGTGAGTATCAAACATACCACTACTGATTTATTGTAAGAATATACAAAAAGAAGCCCAATATTTATAATATTCATAAAACCATTTTGTGAATATTCCGATAAAAACATAGAGTAGAGTGGGGAAGGAGTTCGATTTTTGATCAAATTGTCATTGCATGGAACCAAATAAATATAAAATCCTTTTAAATTTTTTATGTAATGACGTTTTAAGACATATCATAAAGATGCTTATTTTTACAGATAAGTTTTCACATAATTGCTTGGAATCAAGCAATCACATAATTGCTTGGCCTAAACCAAAATTTATAAGGTAAAGAAAGCAAAAAATGATATATTTGCTAGAACAACCAAAATAACTGTATGTAAAGTCATTTAAAATTGAATATACTGGTATTGATATTAGATTAATCACAGTAAGCGTAATCTAAAGAGTGCAAGGAAGGCAAATTATATGCCGGAGCAGTTTTAAAGTGATGTGGGTTTTTTACACAGAAAGAAAAATCCATATAAATTTCAGCGTAAAATTATACAAATAAAGGGAATGCCAGATTTGTCGCAAATTTACATGACACATCATGTAATATTACATCAGCATCATTCTGGCATTCCCTTCATGTGAATTTACGCTGAAATTTATACGGATTTTTCTTTCTGTGAAGGATTAGTTTAAAAAATCATAACTCGCGAAACATAAGAGATGGAAATTTGAGTTATTCGGTAAAGTTGCTCCAAATCAATAAATCCAAAACAAAAAGGTTTGTATTTTGATCTTGTAAACCATGGTGGACCACCCTCATTTCACATCAATGATGAAAATTTCTGAAAAATATGGAGAAACTTTGTTAAAGGCACCATATATCTAAAACTGACGGTTCAGGCGTAAACAATTTTATCCACACAGATAAAAATATTTAAATTCCAATGTAGTATAAACTGAGGCATAAAGTAAAAATAAACCAAACTAATATATTTTTACGGCTTTTTGTTTAGTTTTCAACCGAAGATGCATGAACGTTACACGATCGTGTAAATTTAAAGTGCATTTGATTGAAAAATAAGCGATTTATCGTTGACATTTCAGTTTATTTTGATGCTCCAAATATGTGCAGTAAAATAAACCTTAAATTTACAACATATTTTTAGCTGTGCAATGTACATTGTTAGTAGCATCATATTCTTACATTTGGAACTTCAGCGCCCAAGTTTGCAGACAAATCAAATTTTGAGACACCCTAATATCTAGGCTCATGCGTTAGAAGAGTCCATGGATGAGAGAGAAGTACCGTGGTATCTATCTGTTGTTTCCAGTAACATGGACCCATTTTAAAAATTACGCCAGATTCGTCCATGATTGGCGCTCAGCAAGAAGGTCGTCTGTTGATTCCGTTCAGTCGGGAAGGGGAACCAAAAGATGGTTGATGAATGTTGTTGCGTCTCCTGCGTACCGGAGGGTGATTGATGAGCACAGTTGTGAATCGTTTGGCTGTGTGTGGGTACAGCGATCAGTGCGTGGTCTCTGGATGTCAATTTTGGTGAACTTTCAATTAAGAACCTGTCAGAGATGGGGCCCTCCGAAATGTGTGCCACGTGGCTATGACGACTGGGGTTGGGATCGATTATTGTGGGTAAATGTTTCCGCAGAGGGCGTTTGGGGGGTTTGGTACCAATTCGAAGTGATGATTAATTAGCGTAGGGTTTTGTGGAGGAGCCAAGCAGGTATCCTGCAGTGGAGTTTGGATGTAAGATAATTTATATGACTACTGTGCAACATTTATGAAGTATGTTAGAAGTTAGAGTCGGATTCTTAGATGATCGATCTTATGATTACATTCATAGTTATTAACTGGGAGCTTTCCTTGTCAATTGATTTTTTTTGCACTCAATTGAAATTCGCTCGACGAGATTCAAACTCATGCTCCCATTGAACTTCGACGCTGGGTCGGTGCGTCTTTCTGTGTTTTTGACAACATTGCTGTTGCGAGGGAGGCAAAACAACCCAACCGTGGGTAAAAACTAAATGCAGTAACCCAAAAAGAATTTTTTTTGGGTAGTCTGATTTCCCCTTCCGGACTACGGTCTTGTCTTGAATGTAGTGTTACAGTTATTCTAATATGCGTTTTTATACGATATGGCAATTATACATATCCTCACATAATTTATGCATAGTGATTTATAACATAGCGATAATTCTAGTTTTTTCGTAGTATCAAAACTTGTGGTCTAAAAATATATATGATCAAAAATTAATTTTACTTCCGTCTCGCTACGCTTTTGATCAGGGCAGAAGACAATTACAATAGATTCTATAAAAAAAGCGCTAAATAGTTTTCTTTTCTTTTTTCCAGGTACGATTTATTCCAGCTATGCCAAAAATGATTGTAAGTTATATGTGACAATTGTGACTATCGTCTTTAAGAAAAATGTGGTTACTGCTCATTTTAGTATAAGTTCATCATATTATTCATGATCATAATAAATGTTGGATAACTTTACCAACGTACTTTTGGAAGTCTTTCGGATCGCACTTTAAAACACCGCGTATAACTTTTCACTGGTTTATTCACACCGTTAGCTTATTCACTAGCATAAGGACCGTTCCTTTGCCTTCTCCAATATAAGAACTAAATTGCCTATTGGCTTGAGTGGCTTTTTATAGCCGCGAGGTAGAAATTGGAGAAGGCGAATGAGCTGGTTTGTAATTGGTTCTCAAAATATATCTTATAATCCTAACAATCGGCCATCCTGACCGTCATTTGACCCGAATGACGTAATTACTTTTGCACTTCTTCATCATTTTTGCTATCTTCTTCTAGAGGAATAAATCTTTTCATAAATTCAGCACATGTAGATGTTCGATTTGGCCCTTCGTGATTGCCTACTTTTTCCACATCATAACGATCATTTCTCTTCTTGTTAATTACACGGTAAGGTCCTAAGAACTTCTTTGCGATTTTCAAATGTGTTCCAAATTGAGTTCGATTGATTGCTACTAAATCTCCTACATCGTATTCGTTTGCATTTTTTCTGTGTTTATCAAATTGTTTTTTCATTTTCTCCTGTGTTTGTTGTATACTTTGTCTTGCATCTTCTCTAATTTTGTCTCTTGATTCTTCGAAAAGTTTTATCCATTCTTGTTCTATAGTTTCTGCTAATTTAACATCCTCACGTGTTCTCATTTTTGCGCCAAATAATATTTCAAAAGGAGTCCTTCCAATACTTCTTTGCAGTGTATTATTCAAAAATCTTTGTAAATCTGTAACGTATTTGTACCACGATTCCGGATTATCAATGGCCAATTTTGCCAACGCTGGAACTATCACACCATGGATTCTTTCTACTTGGCCGTTGCCACGCGGTACTCCAGTTGTTATAAGTAAATGTTCAATCCCTTCGGATTCACAATACAAGTCAAAAGCTGTCGATGTAAAAGCCGAACCTCTATCTGATATAATTCTTTTTGGACTACCAAACACACTCTTTTGTAAATCAAGTTTCTTTATGACTTCATCTGCTGTAGTTGATTTTACTGGGTAAATCCACACAAATTTGCTAAAAGAATCCATTACCGTAAAAATATAGCGATATTGCTTGCTTGATGCTGTTAAAGGTCCTAAGTGATCAATATGATATGTTGTAAGTGGAATTTCGTCTTTGGGAATGGGATACAATAATCCTTCCTTTTTTCCTGCTTTACGACTAGCTAAGATACAGGACACACAACTTTGAGTAAACCTATCCAGTTTAGCTGATAAATCATCAATCCAGTATTCTCGCATAATGAGCTCGCTCATCTTTTTTGATGCAAAATGCCCTTGCTCATGAATTTGACGGATAACAGAATTATGCATTGATTTCGGTATGACTAAAAGCTTACCCCCTGCGTAATTTTTATACAGAACTCCATGATCCAAAAAATAATCATCGTAATTTCCAACTCCTAAAGCTTGAATTATTGCAGCGAGCTTTTCATCTTTCCTTTGGCAAACTTTTATTTGTTCTATAACATTACTCTGTAGTAGAAGTACAACTGGGTTCCGACTTAGTGCATCAACATGTTTCATACGTTCTCCTGGCCGATGTTCCAATCTGTATTCGTATTCTTCTAACAAAAGAGCCCACCCTGCAATTCTAGGCGAAATATCTCTTTTTTCCATCGTCATTTTGAATGCAGCACAATCCGTGGCAATTGTGAATGGAATTCCTAATAAATAAACGCGAAATTTTTTCAATGCAGACACTATTGCAAGAACTTCCAATTCATAACTGGGGTAATTTGATTCAGCTGAGGAGGTTTTCTTACTGTAGTAATAAATTGGATGAAAACTACTATCGTTAGCAGATTTCTGCAGCAAGATCGCTCCGTATCCGATTTTAGATGCATCTGTGTGCAATTCTGTTAGAGCACTTGGACTATACAGTTTCAATGCAGGCTTACCACATAACGCTTCTTTTAGCTTTACCACGGCTTCTCTTTCACTGGGGCCAAATACAAATACAGTTTCTTTTCGTAATAAGTCTGTGAGAGGCTTAGCAATAATAGAATACCCTTCTACAAATTTTCTAAAATAGCCGGTCAGCCCCAAAAACTGTTGCACCTCCTTGAAACTACTGGGTTCTGGAAAATTAGTAACCGCTACTATTTTATCTGGCGTTGGACGAATGACACCGTTATCAATTTCATGCCCTAAATGCTCAATTTTTCTCTTTAGTAGTTGACATTTCTTCCATTTGATTTTCAAACCGTGCTTCTCTGCTATTTCTAGAACCATTTTCAGTCTCTCTAAAGCCTCTTTTTCATCCTTTGCAGGGATTAGTAAATCATCAATGTAAACGATAACAATTTTTTTCTCTATAAGTTCTCGGAAAATATCATTAATAAAACGTTGAAACACAGTTGGTGAAATACTTAACCCGAACGGAGTTCTGAGGAACTCATATTGCCCCGATGGAGTTACAAAAGCAGTAAATTTTATACTCGTTTCATCTACTGGCACGTGAAAAAATCCATTTTCAAGATCTAATGTTGAAAAAATTCTCGCAGAATGAAGTTCATCAATAATATCCTCTATCAATGGTATCGGAAAATGATCACGCACAATCAATTTATTTAGTTTCCTATAATCAACACACAATCGCCTAGTCCCATCTTTTTTATGCGCTAAAACAATAGGGCTGCTGTATTCCGAAGTGCTCGGTCTAATAATTCCCTCTTCTAGCCATTCAGCTACCTGTTTATCTACTATTTGCTTCTCTAAAGGAGCTAGTCTACGTGGCAATTGCTCTATAGGAGAATCATTTTTCAAAATAATTTTCAACTTAACTCTTGTTTCTGCGTTTTGTCGTGGTGTGTAATTTTCAATCAAATTTCTAACATCTTCTCGTATCTCAATGTTTTTAATGTGATCCAACGGATCATCTTCTACCTCATCTGTTGTGATCCTCATCGCGAAATTCTCTTCCTTAGGCATAAATTTAGCTCCATCAGCAGTTACGCTAACGTCTCCGTAGATCAATAAATTTCTTCCAATTATCACGCTCTGAGGCATATCTTTTGAAGAGAGGACATCAAAAACCATACGGAGAGAAGTATGTTCAATTTGTACATCTACCCGTGTGGAGCCAAGAGTCCAAATAGTGCCATTAAGCGTTATTAACCTTTTTTTCTCGCGTTCATCAATTATCAAATTCAATTTATCAGCCCAATCTTCACGCAACAAAGACACATCGGCACCAGAATCAAAAAATGCTTCGACAGGTAAATTTTCTAATAAAACTGACATATAAGTTCCCTTTGAAACCATTGAAGATTTGCACACATTGACATTTTTATCACCAAATCTTTTGGGACATTCTCTGGCTAAATGACCGACCTTTCCACAGCTATAACATGCTGCACTCTTTGGTATATTATTATACCCATTAGGCGATTTCGATTGATAACCACTGTCGAAACGGGAATAACCGTATCTCTTCTCCGTATTTGCAGTTGGCATTCGATTCTCCCTAGTAAACTTATTATCTTTTATTACCTGATATACACGTAGTTTCTCTCTGAACTCGCTAACAGATTTTGCTCCATAAAGCAACATCTTATCAGGGCCATTATCATTGATGCCATTAATAGTGTGAGTGATAATCGATTCTGAATCTACATTTGCTTTTGCTCCGATTTCACGCATAACCAAAAAGTATTCGAGAACGTTTTCTCCCAAATTCCTCTTGCGTGCCCTTAGCCGCTCATGAACCAGAGCACTATTTTCTCTGTGTTCAAACTCAGCAATTAAAAAATCTCTGAGTGCCCTCCAATTAGTAATGTGGTGAGCGCTATTAAGCGACATTTTCGCCAAGCCAATCAGCTTACGCTTCGCCACTACAAATTTACGCATGTCGGATAAACCAATCGTCTCTGACATCTCTTCAAAGTCAGTAATCCATTTGTGCACAGGGTACAGATCTGTACCAGAAAATTCGGAAAAAGCTGATTCAATTTCACTTACCGTCAGACGCTGATTGAAGCCATCGTAACAATCATCACGCATGGTACCACATCGCACGGCCCAAGTATTGGCGTTGTTTTGCGCACCACCGTCGGACCTATCCGGCACATTAGAATTTCTCGTGGTAGGAATATCATTCATCATTTCACATGACACACTAACCCCAGCGTAGTTGCTGCTGTTATCACATCTCATTGCCCTTGCAACATTTCCTTCATCTCGACCATTGCCGATAGTGTTATTATTAACACAATTCAAATTTCTTCGCTGCTCATCATCTTCTTCAACTCGACCATTGCCGACAGGGACATTGCTAGCACTATTCACATTTCTTTGCAGCTCAATTTCTTCATGATATTCACTTCTATTTATTTCAAATTCTGGGTACAAAATACCGCCATTAGGCGTACTACAACTTCGCAGAGGCGTATTGTTGGTGCGTCTTTCTTCTAACGCACTGGTGAGCCTCGAGTTTTCCATTCTTAAACTGTCGATCACACTTTGCATAGCAGTCATTTGTTCTGTTAAATTCACTACGCTCATATTCGAAAAGTTCAGTTGATTGATCATTTGAGCAAAACGGTTATTGTTCGGATCACGTGGTGGTAGACCATAGTTCACCACAGGTGGAGGGGGAGGTGGAGGCAATGTTTGATTAGGTGGAATAAAGGGAGGAGGTTGAAGAAATTGGCGAGGGGATGGAGGAGCTCCGTACCCGTACGGTGGTAGGTTCGCCATTAGAAAGATTCGCAAATTTGCGAGCACAATAGTTCACAGTCTGTTTTTACCTCGTTCGGTGGCCTTTGACCGGTCACACTTTCAATGTTTTGGCGCCGCCGCTCGAGAGGTAGGCTGTTTAACACTGATTGGCGCGCTTCGAAACTGTTCTTCGAGAAAGAAAAAAAAAACGCACCTTCGCGCGCTTTGGCAATGCTTTCGATGAAGAAAAGCACTAAATAATTCACTTATTTCACTTATGATTTAGTTCGAATTCAATTAATGTTTTGCCTAATCACTAGATTTCAAATTCAATGTCTTAACTCAAACTAATCACTAATGGTTTATATCTAACTATGTACACTATTTCTTCAAAAACTTCAGCACTTTACGTGTCCCTTGACACAATCGCGATTCCGACACTTCCCGGACGAGCCCCCAAATTTGTTGGATAACTTTACCAACGTACTTTTGGAAGTCTTTCGGATCGCACTTTAAAACACCGCGTATAACTTTTCACTGGTTTATTCACACCGTTAGCTTATTCACTAGCATAAGGACCGTTCCTTTGCCTTCTCCAATATAAGAACTAAATTGCCTATTGGCTTGAGTGGCTTTTTATAGCCGCGGGGTAGAAATTGGAGAAGGCGAATGAGCTGGTTTGTAATTGGTTCTCAAAATATATCTTATAATCCTAACATAAATATAATAATTGATTTATCGGTTATGAAAACTTCGGCTGAATATTGCAGCATTATTTCCCTAAGTATTTGGCCGGAATGCCGTTTGGCCGAGTTACGTACAAAAAAATAATAAAATTGCTACAATGCTGATGTGTAGGATTCATAAGTGTGGCCCAATAACTAATCAGGTAATCAATATGTTTATTTTTTAATATGACGAGACTTCATGTTTGTCATGTGCTCTTAGAGAATGATAAAAATCAACTCATTAATTCAGCACGAAGTTGTGAACTCCACACATCGCGGCAAGACTCTAAGCTGATGATTGATTCGTCTCTGGGTTACCAAGAATGTGCTAGGGTTTCATGTGTTTTTAATGATTTCATCAGAATTTTTCCTTCTCCTGAAAATAGGCTATTCTTTCGAGACATATTGGTTTCATAACTGCTTTGAATAATTCGACTTATGTTTAATTGGGAATTTTACCTTCTTTAAATCATCGGCAGTTCTTTTTACTTAAACTGATTTAATGATTATTTGCATTTCACTTGATAACTACCGAAAAACTAAACATTACACATACTTAGCAATTGGACTAAATGGGCAAATTGATGTGAAGTTTTGCGAAAAAGTTACACGTCTTCTCGTTGAGAACCGAACTCACGATTCCCTGATCTCTAGTTAGGGCGCGTTACGCCTACGCCACGAGAGGACTCATGTACGCAGAAGTTAACCTGAATTCGATAACTAGAGATCAATGAGTCGTGAGTTCAATTCTCACCGAGAAGACGTGTGAATTATTCGCAAAACTTCACATCAATTTGTCCATTTAATCCAATTACAAAGTATATGTAATGTTTAGTTTTTCGGTAGTTGTCAAACTTCCACTCGGCTGGTTAGCCATAAACCACGAATCATAATTAAAAACAAGTATGCATTACACTTCCTTAAATTTTCATAAGATATTTTTCCGTCTTTTGATCAAATACTGTTCTTTCAAGAGTTCGTAAACAGTTTTAGTTACTGTCAAAAGCTGACGACAAACGCAATGCGAAAATTACTGCTGGCAGCTATTACCGCTAGCAGAGTATAAATAATTACTCAGATTTAGGATGTTCTCCTTTCAGCACTGACTGTTTCTCGAACTGACACTGAAAAGATAAGTGTTTGTATATCAAAGATGATTTATCTTTCTTTCAGAATAAGCTGAATAAGTTCTTTGAAATTCATTACAAATGCTTGCTAGCATAGTTCACTATTGGTTTTCAATTCCGGTCAAACGGCATACGGCCAAATGGCATTAGGGCATATGGCCCAGAACCGTAATTTCTATTATTTTTGAATCTCAGAAAAGTAAATTTTGAAACCTTCGCAAAACATACCAGCTTTTACGCTAGCTATAAAACTGATTTGATTTTAACATTTCTTGCCAACCTATTTTGAAGTTAGCTCTTAGTAGGCCATGCTCTTCGATTGTTGATTGCAATGTCAAATATTTTCACTGGGTTAATTTTGCAGCTGTGTTTTTTATATTACAATATTCACCTATTTTTTACCAACTTCTTTTTATTATTCTCGACAAGAGAAAAGCGTTTCTGAGCTAATTATTGAAGATAAAGAAATTCGAGAGGACAGCATTTTGTACATCGTTATTGGCTCTTATACTCTGATTAACACGATCAACAAACATAGCCCAACCTGGCTCCACTGTTATATATTTTATAACCTTCCGTAAACTTCACGGAAGATGGGATGAATCAAAACTTACATGGATATTTTCAAAGTAGTCTGATATGTTCGAATATTGATCTTCGTTCGAGAGGTCTATGTCTTTCATAAATGCTGTTACATTTGGGTTTGTTCTGCGAGTGGGATGAGAAATCTCTGTCTCATATAGCGATGTGTTATTTAAACAGGAATAGCCCCGAGCTCTATAAATTCCTACAAATGCCGTCCAAGGTATGTTTTGAAAAAAAATCTAAAGAAAGCATTAGTATTTGATCACTGGAGCAATTTGTTTGGCATTAAATTCGTTGTAAAGCTCGTAACATTCATTCACGTTGTTCTGTTCTCAAAATAACCTATATTTACAGGCACCAGTTCATGGCTGCTCATCATAAGTCTAAAATGGCAAAAAATAGTAATAAACTGTATTAAACGCAGAAAATCCGGAATAAAACCTTTAGATTTTATTTTAAGGGATTTTTTTGACTTTCGTTTGCATAAACCAGAAAAAATGTCAGCAACGCAAAACTTGCTTAGATTGAACCATTAAAATATTCTAGTGTAGGCCAGAAACGTCAAAAAGGGGTGATTCATAGTTTATGGCAAGGCTGGCGTAAGAAGCTGGATAAGCTTCGAATAAAATATTGCTAAATTTCAGCAAAACTCAGTGATACCGTGATGAACCAAAACCCGGACGGTACCAATATCCGGACACTCTAGTAATATTCATTAATTAAAGCTAGATTTGAATGCTAATATGTTTGGGTTTTATTCAAATTATTTCCTTTACCATTGTAGAACATATTACTATCATTTTAAATCTAGTTACCACTGCCAAAAAAATGATAAAAATAACAACAAATTAGTAGTTCCGGTTGAACGTCATTTCGTCGCGGTCCATGTAGATTCAAGTTCGAGAATCTATAGACGCGCAAGCCCAAACACGAACAACGTTTTGTTTGCAGAAAAGGTGTGTGAATCTTTTTTCATGCAGTGTTTTGAACAAAATTGTTTACAGGGTGTCCGCAAATTATCCGTACAAACTTTGAAGGCATGGCTCTATACAATCAAGCATAATAAATTCAATATTCTTGCATGGTTTTAAACCTTAGCTTATTATATTCTTAAAAAGTAAGTTTGACACATTTCCAACTTCAAATAATTGCAAAACCAACCCAAATGTATTGAGGTGTCTTGAAGGGAGCTGTTTTCCGAGCTCTATGACGGAAGAGGAATGTCCATAGAATTCACTGGATTTGAACCGTACAATTTTCTATTTCCAGTCTAACTTGAAGCCACTAACCTGTAGATTACTTCAAATAATAATAGGACATTTGGATTCATCTCTTTTAGGTTTAAGGGATAACTCATCTCCAGTATGACTAACGGCCCTCAGGAAAAACGTCTCCGAAAAATTTAGATTTGTCAATCTCAGTAAAAAGCAATTATTCCGAATTTTTTTAAAGTTGCATTTTGTGTTAACATATAAATGTATTATAAAAGGTACATGGACATTGACTTTTCATTGTTTTTAATGCGAGAACATCTTTCCAATATTTTGCTGTTCGGATAATTTGCGGACACCCTGTATATGAAGCTTTTTTGAAAGTTTGGTAACAAGATTGTTGAAGATTAGGATGCAAATATGTATTTCATGGTGTGTTGTCTGTCTGTCCGGGATTTTGAGTCAGTGGTTTAAAATCCGGACAACAATTGGAAAGCCTAATTTTTACTAGTGAATGTGATTTTTTTTTAGAAAATTAGAGAAGAATTGTAAAAAATAAATGAAAAGCGGTGTGAGTTATCAGCAGTGGCGCGGGAAGTGGGTAGGACAGGTAGGACATGTACTACGCACAAAAACGCCTGGGTAGGACAGTCAAAGGATTGTCCTACCCATGACCTAGCAAAAAAAAAAAAAAATCTGCGGAAAGCTTGGAAGTAATTCTTGAGAAGTTACTGGAACAACCACAGAGAATTATCAGAAGATTATTGAAGAATTTGTAGTTAATGCATTGGATTGATCTAATATTAGTCGTATCGTTTTGATGGTGCTAGGGATTTCTGAACGTGTGATCACTCTTGATATAATCTATCAAAGCATTGCTGAATCTCTTGGATCAGGGGTTTTCAGCCTTATCGGCTCGCGGAGCACTTTTTGAAATAAAATTGTTGCGTGGAGCACCTGGTCTTCATCACCACTCTGTTCGTAAACTGAACTTTTTCCAAGCTTAAATCGTCCCTATAATTCATACGAAAATCGTGAAGTAAGATTTATGTTAACATTCGTTTAAACTGAAAACTTGATCGATTGGTCATTTTCAATTTGTGGCAAATAGATCAAGTTTCCAGCTCAAGCGGATTTTCGATTTTTCAGATTTGTGCTAGAGAGCAGGTTTGGCTCCGATTCATCTTAGTTTTGAACTTCTTTTAAAATTACAATCTTAAATATTTTATTTGATTGTGAAAGCTTTTGTACTTCAGGCTTGTACTATGTGAAAATATAAAATAGGGGTGTTGAGTTTGACGGAAATGGCCTATTAGGCATTAAAATGAAACTTTATTTCAATATTGGGATATGTCAATATTAAAAATGACAGAATGGGTTTGTTTAAGACATTTTCGAACTTCAGTTTTTACTTTGAACAACTGAGCGACATTCTTTAGCGAAATACATCTTTTTAGGTCAACATTAATGTGTTTGAATGGATTAACCACAAGTTCAGCACTCATATACTCATAATGTTGATAAAACTCATGAAATATTCTTAATTTTATTAGCACGGTATCAACATTTCAATTATTATAAAAGTTGCATGTTTCTCAGATATTTTTATCCAACGAGGATAAGTATCCCGACAAAACTATCACATACAGAAAGCTTCCATATTTAATTTGGCGGGAAAAATTGGATAATTTCAACTTTCCGATTTGTTTTACAAACTAAATTCAAGAAAGTACAATTTTGCAGCTAAAACTGTTCCGTACAAAATTTTTCCTGACAATATATTTTATCTAGCCTATAACGAAATATTAGCTCAAATCTTGAACGTTTTTGTAAAGATATCCGAGATACATGAATGTTCGATAATGAACGAGATTTTGACACCGCTGTGTATAAGACTCGTTTATTGTGTCATTTACCATAATGTGAAAATGAATTAAAAACCTCTAAACTTTCTAGAGCACAAAACTAAAGAACAAAACAGTGGTCCTAAAAGAAAATTCTAGGTATGGCTTGGTTTAGTATTAAGACCGTATTTTAAAGCAAGAAGTAGAGCTATTTCAAGGCATTGGTTCAAATCTTCAAAACTGTCGCGGAAAACCTGCCATGGCTTTGCGGAGCACCAAGTGCTCCGCGGAGCACGATATGAAAACCGCTGTCTTGGATGATTTTTAGAGCAATTTTTAGAACTCCTACATCACACTCTCTAGAAGTTATTGACCGATTCAGAATTGACGTAAACATTTCTGGAAATAGTTCTTAGTTAATTCATGAAACATTATTTGACAAAATTCAGACTCATATTTTGTGGCATCATTCATAAAAATATTTAGAGCAAATTGAAAGATTTTTGTTTGCAAAATTTCTGAATAAAATCCAGTAAAATATGTAATGGAGTTTCTGCACGATGGAACATTTTTCAAGCATCTTAAGTTTCTCCTGAAAACTTTTGCGATTAGCCGGGTCTCAAAAACTACGCAAATTCACAGATTTTTTACTGTTCATCCATTTGTTATCTAGAAATAGATGAGGAAATTACAACTCACTGGTTGTAAATGCTTGCCTTTTGGTCTATTGCTGTCAAATGTGATTAACAAAATTTATTTAAAAAAGATATGAATATGCAGTAAACACGCAGCTATTCAGCATGACCATGCTGAGGGTCGTGGGTTCGAATCCCACCGGTCGAGGATCTTTTCGTAAAGGAAATTTTGTCGACTCCCAGGGCATAGAGTATCATCGTACCTGCCATACGATATACAAATGCAAAAATGGTCAATCGGCAAAGAAAGCTCTCAGTTAATAACTGTGGAAGTGCTCATAAGAACACTAATCTGAGAAGCAGGCTTTGTCCCAGTTGGGACGTAACGCCAGAAAGAAGAAGAAGATGAATATGCAGGGTACTCATATTTTTTTTAATATGAATGCTAACAAAAGATGATCCAATGATTGATCCTAAAGATAAGGCTGGTAGTAGTTTTCTCTTTAGATACCTAATCTCTATTTTAATGCAAGTCTCTAAGAAAGCTCATTCTACTTGCTTTGAATCCTGATGAAAAATTGTACAGACTTCAAAAAAAAAACCTTCAGAGACTATAACGAGTCCAACAGGATCTTCAAGAATTTCAAGTCTCGGATTCCCTGAAAAAAAGCTTCAAAAATTATCATAGTGATTTTATTCAGAACTAGTTGCCTTGGCAAACTTCGTCTTGCCATCAAGTAGGCTATTGTAAAATCTTATGTAATCCCCCATACAAAATGGCATTAGTCTTCTCCCGTTTCCCGATTATTTAGGATACTTTAACAAACTTTTTCTTCGCACGAGCACGTCGCATCCCTTGTCGAGTGAAACAATGAAAAACTTACGTCAATCCGAAGAACTCCTCCAGAATTGGCTAAAGGAAATTCGCGAGAACGCCACAGCTGCTACCTCCGGTAATTTCCTCAGATATGACTTTGATATTTTTTTTTCAAAAACTATAAAAGAATTTCCCCTCCTTTTTTCATTAATCCTTCAACCGAATTCTCCAGTTGTTACTCAAGGAAATCTTCCAAGGATTTTTACAGAATTTCTTCCGAGAACATCCACAAAGGTTTATTCCATAGAGTTTGAAAAAATAGCTCAAGGTTTTTTTTTCGAGAAACCCTGCAAAAATTCCTCCGCCTGTGTCATGTTGAAGTTATTGATTCAATTATAGAAGATGTTTTGACCGAGAATCGGGACTTTCTTAAAAAAGAATTTTTGGAGGAATTCAGATGATTCCTAAAAAACAACAACAAAATTCATTTCTATGGTTCTTCTAGGTAAAATCCAGACTGAATTCTTGATTCTTCATTCTTTACAAAATTCTCAGAAAATTTTCCCCTCACTTTCAATTTCCAGTCCAGTTTTTAACTTCATTGTGTTCAAAATATACACCAACGTATGTCCTACCCATGATTACGAACGTGGACGCGCCTCTGGTTATCAGAATACAGTAAAATGTGAGATAAACTGTGTAAATCTTTCGTGATTGACACTCAAGCCGCAAGTACTTCAGTGTGAGCTGCAAGCGCTCCAGTTCAGGTAACCACAACAGTAATATTAATATTACGTGCAACATTGTTAGAGAAGTACTAACATTGGTTCTGTCGAAGAACGATATTATATTGAATTTGACATGATTTTCATTAGTGATATTCAAATAAATCATGTTTTAACATAGATGTCCGGATATCGATCCAACAGTATCCGGATATAAAAACATATTTTGCATCTGGTGTCCGGATTCAAAGACAAGGTAAGCATCAATATTTTGATAATTTTCTTGTTAAAATCATGGTTGATACCGGATATTTCTTCACTTTTATGAAGATTTGATTTGTAAGAATGTGTTGAACAATAACATTTTTTGAATATTCCAACAAAACATACATAAATAAGAGTTTGAACATGTGTGCCGTCTTAAGCGTCCGGGTATTGATTCATCACGGTATACTACGCTAATTACAGCGCCTATTTTTGCAGAATTTTTCCCAACTCTTACGTTATCTATATCACGTCTCCAAACATTAAATACATACTCAGATTTTCGTGTTCATCATTGTGAATACTCATCACAAATCTCCCAACTGGCGGGCAACGTGCCTTTGAAGCCGGCCTTCTGATAATCAAAATTATCAAAAACTGGCAAACTCTCATTGTTATTGGTAGTTATGAATTGTTAAACGATAATCAAAGCTTCAAATGTCACTGACCCGAACTCCAGATAAGCAGTACATATCTTAAGCGGCTTCCAAGTAAGGTAGTTTTATAGTATTTAAAAATGACTGTTTGACTTCTTGCTCCATAATTATTGCGGAAAAATATGAATATAATGCGATTTCAATTTTTTTTTTGTTTATTAGAGAGACTTTCACTATTTGTGATTTTCCCGATATTCTTACTGGGAACTTTCTGGACATCCTTTTGAAAATTAACATTTTCTCTGAGGGAATTCCTCTTGGATTGTAAATTGAATCACTCTGAGTTTCTTCTAAAATCTTCAGGGATTCTTCCGGAAACCTCTAAAGGATTCATCAGGAAACCAGAGTTGCTTAATATCAATCATATCAGCTGATGGATGATGGTCTAAAACTATCACTATCACTTGCGAGCTATCAATATCACTTTGATTTGACAACCAACTGCAGTGATGCGACATCGCACTCTAGATCATAATCACTGCGGAATGAGTGATCACGTGGTAATTATTCATGCTATTACTGTTTTTCAGTGACCAACAAATAGTTTCAACGTATCTGCAACACTGTAAAAAATATCGTACTGATAAATTGAAATTTAAACTGCTTAATTTAAGGCTAAACTTAACCCATCAGCGATATCCATAGTCTATCGCCATCAATGCACTTGTGATGGAGTAGACAGCATGATATTGATATGATGTAGATTGATCCGAATTGTATCGCAGTCGGCCTGTACAAATCAGCAAATTTTAAGCGTTGATAGTGACAGCAAGCAACTCTGCAGGAAACCCTTCCAGGATTTTTCTAGCATTCCATTTGAGATTTTTTCAAACACCCTCCCAAATCTCACTGAGATCTTCCGTATATTCCGTATATTCCTGGGATTCTCCTGAAAATTGTTCGGGAATCCTACTGAGATTCATCTTGAAATTTATGTAGGATTATAAAAAGATGCTTGTCGCTGGTATGTTTCGAAAATCTTTATGGTATACTTCGGAAAATTCACCTGTGTTTATTCCAAAAATCCTTCTGAGATTCCTCCGGAAACATCTTAAACATTCTTCCAGAAATTCCGCTGACATTATTTCGGATTTTTTTGTTTTAGTTATCCCTCTGATATTTTTCAGAAATCCTTCTGATTCTTCAGTAAATCTCCCTGGGACTCTTTCTTTCAGAAATCTCTCGGAAATCTTTGATATTTTTATATAAATCTTTCTGTAATATTTTGGTAAATGTCAGTGGTACTCTACTGGTGATCCCATTTAAATTCTCCCAGAAATCTCTCTGCAACTATAATATTTAAAAAATAACTATGAATTCTTTTAGGTTATTTTGGAAATCCTTCTGAAATTCTTCCGTCAATTCGTTTAGAATACTTAAGGAAATCGTGTCTGAATTCTTCAGATTCACTCTGAAGTTTTTCCAAAAATCCCCTTAGAATTGTTTGGAAATCGTTCTAGTACTCTTTCAAAAAGCATATTTTTTCAGAAATCTTGCTAAAATCATTCCAGACATCTTCAAATATTGGCCTCTGGGATTCTTGAAAAAACTCATCTAAGATTGTTCGGAAAACTATTCCAGAATGTTTACGGAAATCTCTCTGGAATTCTTCCTAAAATTCATCGGAGAGTTTTCCGGATTTCTCTTTTACTTACAGGAATCCCGTAGAAAATCTTTTTGAAAGCATAGGTTCTTAAAGAAATTCCCCATATATTCTCCCATATATCACTCTGAGATTTTTTCGGATTTTTTCTGGAACTCTTCTAAGAATTTGCTGTGGAATATTTACGGAAATTCTTTTTTGAAATTTACCGGAAACCGTTCTGGCATTCTGCTGGATATCTTTTCTGAATTCTTACGAAACTCCTTTTGGGCTCATTCCGACAATCTTACAGCAATTCTTCCGGATACCTTCGAGAATTTATCCAGAATGATTTCTGGAAGATTCCCAGCTAGTTTTACTGGATAAATTCCACAAAGAACCCTAGTGGCATTTACAGAAAAATCTTGGAGAAGCCAGATAACTCCAAAATAATTCTGAAATAGTCCCAGAAGACGAATCCTTAAATGACATCCGGGACATCCCAGAATGGTTTTCGGAAGAATACACGAGGTTTCTCTTCTCTAATATTTCCGAAAGAATATCTGAGGGATTTTCGGAGGAATCTTCGATGTCGAAGCGGCTGTTGAAGACCTGTCGTCGACCAATACGCCGAGGTGCTCTTGAAAACGCTTTAATGAAATTGCGAGTCTTCTGTCGTTGACCTCGAACTGCTGAACTACTTTGCAGTTGCTGACTCTCCAGCCATCAACTATTCGATGACGTCTAAAGATTCCAGCTAGCTCGACGCATTCTATGTAGAACTGCGGCGATAGCCTAATATCTATCATTATCACTGCCCAGTATCGATTGCCTCTTCTTGATCAGTCCGAAAAGCATCCACCTTCGAAGTCCTTTTCCGGAATCCGAACTGCCTCTTGGAAATCCGTGCAAATCATCTGATAGTCACAAAACTTGAAGTATATGCCATTTAACTAAAATCACCCCATCCCAGAACACCGTCACAACATATTCCACAAGTTGGCCAGAATTGTAATCACTCGTCAGAGCCCCGTCCAATACAATCAAAAGCTTCTCTCGTCTGCCGTTCGGACCGCACGCAACATTCCTCCCCCACCGAGCACTGCTCCATGGAGGCCGTTCCCGGCGTTTTCCCCGTGGTGTGGTTTTGACATTCAATACCAGCGCACACCTAACACAACACAATCAAGCGTGAGCCCACGAAGCACCAGCCACCGTCGACATTGAAAGTTGAACACCCACCCACCCACATTTTGGGTGAGTGGTATCCTGCCTGTGTGGGAGCGCATGGTTTCAAACACTCTCTCCTGCACATGGCACGAACCGAAAAGGAGTCCCCTGCAAAACCTGGAGATTCAACTTCAACGAGGCTCTACGAGTGCTTTAGTTGCATATCGTCTTCCGTTCGCGTCGCTCGCAAAAATCTGCCAACTCCCAGGTGATATTCCAGTCAGTCAGAGTGATTGAGGAGACTTCAGATAAAGGTGAAGGAAAAAGAAAAAGTACACCACCCACAACTTTGTGTGACTGGTGCTGTGCAAAGGTGATTCCTCCGGAGGTCTCTGGGAAGTCTCGGGATTTCGTAGTTTCGGTTCGGATTACGGAGTGAGTGCGTGAAGTCGTGGCCGGGGAGGAAAGTTCTGCGAAACAGTATTCTGAGGGTTTGAAGAATTTTCCTCGACGACGACGTCTACGGGGTTTTCCCAAGCTACACAGCTACAGCTGCTGGTCACAGGATGTAGAAGTGAATGAACGAGGGTGGAAAAATCAGAATAAAGAATCAGCAGTGGAGCATCAAACCGCGAGAGCTGCAGTGAGTGAGAAGTGAAGCTTTTTTCCCGTTTCGGAAAGTCTTGTCAGTGCATGAGTTTGACATCGCTAGAAAAAGTGAGTCTAATTACCCCGGGATTTCCAGAGTATCGTGAAGAATAACCAACCGTCCCGTGCCGTGAGCCGTGCCATCCGTGGGTCCCTTCGTTTCAGCAGCTCAAGGCACAAGCACTCGGCCGGCGAGATTGTGTGCGTAGTTGGTGGGAAAATGTGTTCGTGTTTGTGGGGGTGGCATTTGGATCCTCCGAGCTCCAAGGGATTAGTGTGGTTGTTCTAGAAGTGAGAGACGGGATTTCCGAGGGAAGCTTCCCACCGCCTTGGTCTGGACGCGTGCTTCTGACCGAAAGTGCAAAGTTTGTTCGGAGGAAAGGTGCAAACAAGGTGATTTTCCATCATTAATAATCAATGAGTTTGTGTATTTTGGTTTTGATACGTTCCCTGCTGAATTGAAGCCTGATTTTGGCTGGCTTCCTGAAAAAAGTCGACTGAATTTATCGATATTGAAGCGAGCCCCCTGAGAGTATCGAGCCAAATTGGTATTCGAGTGTGTGTTTGAACTCGTACTTCCGCTATTAGAAACCGTCGGTGGAGAAAGTAAAAGCCTATTCCGAAATCTGCTCCATCACGTTACATTGAATCTGGGAACCGAACGTAGGATGAGGGATGTTGCCTCATTTTTGCTCGATAGTGTTAGTGGTTTGTTTTCGGACCGAGATTGACGCGGTTGCTTCGTCAAAGGGAGAACTGGTCGGAAAATGGATGAGATTTTGTGGAGCCCTTCGGAGGCAATCTGTTTACTTCATTAGATGAGGGCCACCGAGAATTCGCTTCTGTTTCATGCCTACCGTTTTGTGATATCGTCGTCTTTGTCGTCGTCGTCGTCGTCATGAGTTTGTGTTAGTGTCAACCGTGGGAAATCTGAACCAGGCTTTCAGGAGATGAAACAGCTGGATTTTGTGGGCAGGCTTCATCGATATGTGTAATGTGTGGGAAAATTTTGTGAGATGGTAGACCAAAACTGAAGGAAAGCAATCGAAAAATGGTTGTACTGAAAAAGGGCATCGCACATGATGTTGAATTGTTGAGCCAACAATTAAAAATCCTTTTTTGGAAGTTGAGAAGTTGGTGAATGTCGAAATCCTCAAATTTGTTTCACTAAACTCTCGTACAAGTTTATGGTTGCTCATGAAAGTGGTTTTTGTTTATTGTGAGTAGAGTAACTTGAAGCTAAACAATTAATGAGTAACTTTCCACATGTTGACCTAGTTGGTAGAAGATATGTATAATTGAGAAATCCAGCTAATGAATTCATCTCGTTTGATCTTGAAGCTGAAATGTGTTCGGAGAAGAAGAATTAAAGAGTTTAGGCATATGGTGCTACAAGCCCAAATTGAAACTCATTTTTTATGTTGAGTGGCAAATACAATGTGTGTTGTCGCATAACAAACAGTTGAACACAACAGGCATTTTAGATCATCCTAGGAATCCCAAAAATTCATACCCCCATTTTGTAGGACTAATCGGTGATTTGTTGTTGAATTTGGCACAAACTTTCAGCCCTTAATACGAGTAAACGTAATATATTACAGAATTGTATGAAGGGCTCTCTGAATTGTACGATTATGGATCCACTTACATAGCCTGAGCGCTATCAATTGATACCTAAATCTATTGACGAAAAAAAAAATCAATTATATTTTACAAGCAAGCACAATGTTGCACAGAGTAATAGGATATTGTGAGTTTAACAAAGACACCATAAGTTGTAGTTCATTTGTAAGGATTTACAAATGCAATAGGTTGTCCTATGGTGGTTTTAGACCATGATACAGCACCTATTTTGAATTACACGTAATATTATCTTTTCTTTTTTTTATTTTTTTATTAGTTTCATTCTAAACATTACATTCATTTCTTATATCTAGGTGTTCTGTGTTATTAGACAACACTCTCATCCTAATTTGGTAAAACAAATTTAAGATTTAATTAACATTTTGTTAACAACATATAATATTTCATTTGCCGTAGCAGTTCAGATTGTTTACAGGTGAGTTGATTTCACCTGCTTATAAGAGAAAAAAAACGCTTTAAATATACTTAACCTAACTTAACCTAAACATATAACGCATTAATCGTGGCAATAGAAGATTGTAACGATTTTTGCCTGAAATTATTAATGATTTTATTTGACATTTGATCCAATGTTTCAACATTGGATATTCTATTTAACTCATTGGTACTATACCAGGGAGGAAGCCTCAGAATCATTTTCAAAATTATTTGAATTCTCTGCAGAGCTTTCTTCCTGGTATTACGACAGCTAGTCCATATTGGTACAGCATACAACATGGCTGGCCTGAACATTTGTTTGAATATCAAAAGCTTGTTCTTAAGACAAAGTTTTGATTTTCTATTAATAAGGAGATAAAGACATTTTACATATTTATTACATTTGGCTTGAATGCCCTCAATGTGATTTTTGAAAGTTAAATTCTTATCAGGCATGAGCCCTAGATACTTAACTTCATCTGACCAATTTATTGGAATCCCTCTCATCGTGACAACATGTCTACTTGAAGGTTTCAAATAAAGAGCTTTTGGTTTATGTGGGAATATTATTAGTTGAGTTTTGGAAGCATTAGGAGAAATCTTCCGTTTTTGCAAGTATGAAGAAAAAATATCCAAACTTTTTTGCAATCGACTACAGATGACACGCAGGCTTCGTCCTTTGGCGGAGAGGCCTGTGTCATCCGCAAACAAAGATTTTTTACATCCCTGAGGTAACTCAGGTAAGTCAGATGTGAAAATATTGTATAATATTGGTCCCAAAATGCTGCCTTGAGGAACACCAGCTCTTACAGGAAGTCTTTCAGATCTGGAGTTCTGATAATTAACCTGAAGTGTACGATTTGACAGATAACTTTGAATTATTCTAACAATGTATGTTGGAAAATTAAAGTTTTTTAATTTTACAATCAAACCTTCATGCCAAACACTGTCGAATGCTTTTTCTATGTCTAGAAGAGCAAGACCAGTAGAATAGCCTTCAGATTTGTTGGAACGGATCAAATTTGTTACACGTAAAAGTTGATGAGTGGTCGAATGTCCATGGCGGAATCCGAACTGTTCATTGGCAAAAATTGAATTTTCGTTGATGTGGGCCATCATTCTGCTCAAAATAACCTTTTCAAAAAGTTTACTGATGGAGGAAAGCAAACTGATTGGACGATAGCTAGAAGCTTCTGTAGGATTTTTGTCTGGTTTTAAAATTGGAACAACCTTAGCATTTTTCCATTTGTCAGGAAAATATGCTAATTGAAAACATTTGTTAAATATATCAACTAAAAATGATAAGCTACTTTCTGGAAGTTTCTTGATGAATTTGTAGAAAATTCCATCATCGCCAGGAGCTTTCATGTTTTTGAATTTTTTAATTATAGTTCTCATTTCTTCCAAATCAGTCTCCCAGGCATTTTCGAAAACGTTCTCTTGATTGAGAATATTTTCGAACTCCTCAGTAACTTGATTTTCAATAGGACTAGTAAGTCCTAAATTAAAATTGTGCGCACTTTTAAACTGCATAGCAAGTTTTTGAGCTTTTTCGCAATTAGTTAGTAATAATTTGTTTTCCTCTTTCAAAGCCGGTATTGGCTTCTGAGGTTTTTTCAAGATTTTAGATAATTTCCAAAAGGGCTTAGAGCCAACGTCCAATTGAGAAATTTTATTTTCAAAATTTTTGTTTCTTAAATCTGCAAAACGTTTCTTGATTTCTTTCTGAAAATCCTGCCATATAATTTTCATAGCAGGATCACGAGTGCGTTGAAATTGCCTTCCCCTCACGTTTTTAAGACAGATCAAGAGTTTAAGATCATCGTCTATAATCACGGATTCGAATTTTACTTCACATTTTGGAATTGAAATGCTCCGGGCTTCAACAATGGAATTTGTTGAAGTTTCAAGAGCATTGTCAATATCAAGTTTAGTTTCTAAAGAAATGTTAACATCAAGATTAAAGTCATCATACGTTTCATATATATTCTAGTCGGCTCGTAAATAATTGAAAGTGGAGCTGATAGGATTGAGAATCGCTACATGGGATATTTGAAATGTAACAGGGACATGATCAGAATCAAAATCAGCATGAGTAATCAGTTGGCTACAAAAATAACTAGAGTCGGTTAAGACCAAATCAATCGTAGATGGATTTCTAGAAGAGGAAAAACATGTAGGGCTATCAGAGTATTGAATTGAGAAATATCCTGAAGAGCACTCATCAAATAAAATTCTGCCGTTGGAATTACTTTGAGAATTACTCCATGACCGATGTTTGGCATTGAAGTCACCAATGACAAAAAATTTTGACTTATTGCGAGTCAATTTTCGCAAGTCAGTTTGGAGCAAATTAACTTGCTGTCCAGAGCATTGAAAAGGCAAATAGGCAGCTATGAAAGTATATTTACCAAACTGTGTTTCAACAGAAACACCTAAAGTTTCAAAAACTTTAGTTTCAAATGATGAAAATAGTTTATGTTTTATACGCCTATGAATGATGATTGCAACTCCCCCACATGCCCCATCAAGTCGATCATTACGATAAACAAAAAAGTTAGGATCTTTTTTTAGTTTGGATCCAGGTTTCAAATATGTTTCAGTAATTACTGCTATATGCACGTTATTACCTGTAACAAAATTAAACAGATCGTCCTCTTTGCCATTCAAGGAACGAGCATTTCAATTTAAAATAATAAAATTATTTTTTATTGGATTGATTAGAAAAACGTAATCCAATAACAATTTGATTAGTAAATTTCACACCAACTTGGACTTCTTCTGTCATAGTGGTGGCTTTGAACATTGCATCAATCATTAGATTCAGTTTTTCAGTTAGAAAATTAAAATCAGAGGCAGACATATCACTTGATGTTGGTACATTTGATGATTTTCCGTTAGACTTTTCGGTAGACGAAGAGGCGGAATAGATGTTACCTGTGGCGGCAGAGTTTTTTCCATTTGATTTGAAACAAGTGGAATGGGTACTCATAGTATGAACAGGGGAGGAGTTCAAATTACCTGATACGATATCGGCAAAGTATTTTCCTTGGGTACATTCGAATTTGAAAGATTCAAACGGCTACCCGACGGGTTAAAATTAGTTTGTGAATGAGCATGATTATGATACACCTGATGGGTATGATTCCTATTCAAGCGATCGTTAACTGAAAAATGAGCCTTATTCGATACTCTACCAGGGAAATTCCGGAAACGACCGTTATCGCAACGGATATTTCCATTCATCTGCCTGGAACGAGTCTTGACGACTCGCCTACGCGAAGGGCAAGCCCAAAAAATGACTTATGATTGCCCCCGCAATTGGCGCATATGAAGTTTTCAGTATCTTCCTTCACTGGACAGACGTCCTTAGCGTGAGAAGAACCTCCGCAAATCATGCATTTAGCATCCCACTTTTGGCACCGACGGCACTGAGTGGAGTTCTGGAAATTTCCTCCAGGTTTCTCTCCCATGTCACATGGACATTGAACATAAGTCTAGCTTTTTCTAAAGTTTTAATATTATTTAGATCTTTTTTTGTTAAAGTGAACATTTTTTTTTAAGACACTACACGTTAATGCTTCCAGTGGGCTATTTTGCCCTTTGAAGGAAGCACCACACTAGACAACGGACTAGCATGCAACGCCCAGTGGCAGTCGGAAAACATTCCTGTCGAAAAGTTTTTTAGCCTGAGGCGGGAATCGAACCCACGCTCCTAAGCACGATGCGGCTAAATGCCTTGGTGACACTAACCGCACGGCTACGAAGTGTTCTTGAGAAATCCCTCTCCGAACAATTTGGTTCTCGTTTTCATAATGATTACTTGGACTGGGGAAAATCCAAATAAATCAATTATTCCTTTTTTGATCTCTTCAGGTGACTTATAGTCACTTGAGAGACCTTTCAAGTCGACTTTGAACAAACGTTCAGTTTTGTCGTCATAAGTTAAAATTGGTGCTTCTTCTCTTCAAGATGTTTGAGAAGAAGTTCGCGATCTTCAAGAGTTTCCGGCAAAACGCGGCAGTCGCCTTTCTTTGCGATTTGGAAGGAGACCTTGATTCCCCTAATGGAGTTCAAGATCTCCTGCCTAAATCCCCCAAATTCGGAACAACTGACCACGATAGGCGGCACTCTTTTCTTCCTCACTTGAATCAAAGAGCCTGGGCTAGAGTCTGCTACGATTTGGTGTTCGGAAAATTTGTCTAGAGCATCGAACTGATTGCTCATTTCGATGCAATTATCAACATTATCCATTTCACTCTTAAAAAAGCGCGCATTCCGGAGCAACGTCCTCTCTTCCATTTCTGCTACGTTTAGTGACAATTTTGAATCGCGTTTTTTAGGGAGGAAGTCGTCAATTCAGAGATTCACCTTTCCTTTTGACTGTGGTTGCAACCATTTTTAGTGAATAAACGAAAGAAGAAGTGACCTTCTAAGAGGATTTTTTCTTCAAGATTGTGCTCAAGAAAGATAACCATCGTTAGCTTTCGCTAGATAACAAACCAAACTTAAAAGTTTCGTGGAATGCAATCACCAACAAACAAATAGATTGACATTTGTAGCAAATATTGAATCAATGTTCTTCTTTACTCCGACCTTTTCACCGACTAGGTACACCACATAAGGACTTTCTCCGATGGTACTTCAACGATAAACTTTCCGAGTAAGCAGCAACTTTACAACGAAAAGTCCATAAACGGACAAGCTCTGCAAAATTTCATCCCCACCTACAACATATGTTGGGAAGCATTTTCTCCAAGGAACTGTCTACACTCTGAAATGATTTAACCCATTCGGTCAGAAAGTTTCACAAAGGTTTTGAAGATTTTTTTTTTTTTTTCAAATATTTTGAATAGAAAAGTGGGACAACTTGCACAAAATAATTATCGATATGTTTGAATCTTATCTTATCTTACGAATCTGCTGATTCATTTCAGAGTGTATTCCCGAATTCATATTCTATATATTTATTTAACGATCCCTGTTTTATCCTGTGAGTGGATCTGCGATGGATGGGAGAGACTATTTTTTCTGACAGGTGCCCTCGTTTGACGACCGACTAGGTACAATGACGATGATGGGGCTTACAGAGCTCGCTTTCCGCCTTCTGTCGCTTCTGCTGTATTCGTTCAATTGAAGTGCTTTGTCGTTGACCTCGAAGGTGCCGAAGGAACGTAACATGGCAAAAATAGTAATTTTATGTGGGAAATGTTTCCGCCCCTGTTCGGTTTTTTTTTTGTTGCAAGAATGTTTCCCATAGGGAGATGGTAGCAGTAGGAACAGCAATTCTCGAAACCGGTAAAAAGCCAGATCGTAAACTTTAGGTGATTTACTGTTGACTTTAGAGCGAGTAGTGTCCAGGAGATTTGCCATTGTATTCAACAGGATTTGTAGCATCGGTTTCGATAGTTTGTTTTTAGAGTGCCTAAAAAGTCAAGAATTATAAAAAAAGGCACTTTGTTCTACTCATAAACCCCCATTCACGTTACTTCTTTTTACGTAATTCCTATTTAATGTGATTCCATTTACGTAATATTACTTCTGAATGTTTGTTCATTTGAGCATACGTGTGACATTCGCTTAGTACATTACGAATGTTTTGTAAATTTGGAAAATTGAAGCTTGTGTTAAGCCAAAGAAACATCTAGAGGGTGATGATCTAAAGTCACCAGTAATCATCGGGATTCTATTTATTATTTCAATTCATACTCGTACATGTCAACACCTCAGTGAGCGTAATACTTCCAGATACCAAGAAGCGAACAAACGGGAATGTGATCCCAAAAGCATCGGTGCTCGAAGTTTCATCGATATTTGATAGTGTTACACGATGTGATGGATCCTTTGAAGCTATATAGATGAAACTTATGACGACGACGACGACGACGACGAGGAAACGGCGACATTGAGACTCGAGGGGGCGAAACAGAAGTGAAGAATCAAATCTCAAAAGCAAGAAAGTCCTCTCCGTGTATGTGTGAGTGAAAGTGGGAGGAAAAGCAGGAGGGAAAATGGACGACACCAGTTACTTTAAGAGTGGGGGTGCAAGTGGTGCTGTGAGTGCCGATGAAATTGGAGCAAGTGGTGGTGGGGGTGGTAATGCCGGTTCGGGTGGAGCTTCGGGAGTAGGCTCTTCTGCCGGTACCGGCGGCCATAGCAGTGAACGAGATAGATGCGCCTCCCATGGATCAGCCTCCGGCAACATTCGTCGGCGGAGCACCAGCAACAGCTCTGTCAACCGAAGGACCCTTTCAAAAGTGTGTATTGACGGATATTGTATCTTTGCTAAATCTTCACCACCCTCTGCTAAAGTCGTACGCCACGCACAAGATTCAGTACCCGGCAGCAACCTACTTTGTATCGCAGTCAGTCGGTGTGCTGTATGTCAATGCAAATAAATTGCTGAGTATGCAAGCCTAATTGAGAGTGTGCTTAGTGGGCGCTTCTCTACATCAGCTGCTGGAGAATCGTCGGCTTTTGTGTATCGCACTGTGCTTCCTCTTGGTATCTACTTGCTTTCATCTAACGTCATTCTACGCACTCGTCGAACGGCAAGTAATCTTCGCCGATCGGAAGCTGCTGTCTATTAAATGCTTGAAGCACTCTCCACGCCCAACGTAGCAGATTGTACCTGTCAGGATCTGACATTTATAAATTGATACTAAATAATAAACTGCTTCCATACATGTTTGTCACACATTGAGGGTAACTTTCACACCCCTCCACATATGTACAAATGGCTCATTATCATAAGTTTATTGCAAGAATTCATATTATGCAACCGTCTACGTCTCACACTTCTTTTGATGTGAATATTTTGTCAGGGAGTGGGGAGTTTCGCATACAGTCGTTTCGTTTAGTAAAGTTTCACGTAAACTCAATTCACATAAAACTATTGAACATGAGCGATTCATCCATGTGCAAAACAAGTCAATCATATTTTGTAATAATCTTGCATAAACTCACCTAATCATTTAGATAACAATATGAAAATCTATTGCATTTAGTAATTTACCTATATGTAACATAATATAATAACAACCGGTATTATCATTAAAATAATTCTTGATCTGCACTAGATTCCACAAATCGACAAAAGCAGTCGATCTGAATGCACAGAAAAATACGATTTACCAGGCTTGAATGTATAAAACAAACGAAAAATAATGTTGTTTTCAGAGTATTTTTGTCTGCCTCAGGATTTTTTTTAAGACATCAACACTTTAATGCTTCCAGTGGACGCTTATGTCCTTTTAAGGAAGTACCACACTAGACAACAGACTAGCATGCAACACTCAGTGGCACAGTAGGAAAACCTTCTTCACGAAAAGTTTTCTGACCTGAAGCGGGAATCGAACCCATACTCCTTGACACGATGCGGCCAAATGCCTGACGACACTAACCGCACGACCACGAAGCCCACAGTGATACTTGGGATATATTTGGCATTTTAATAGAAATGTCTATTTTATTCAATATCCCTACACAGTATTAGGGACCGTTCAAATATTACGTAACGCAACAGGGGGAGGGAGGGGGTCTAACACAGTGTTACGGTCCATACAAACATTCAAAATTGTTCATACAAAAGCTGTTACGTGGGGGTGGGAGGGGGTCTAAAATTGACAAATTTTGCGTTACGTAATATTTGAATGAACTCTTACATGGTGTCTTTTTCATGTAGCATAAAAACAGAAAAAATGTCATATCTCAAATTTGGACCGATGAAAGCCAAGACCTTCCTCTTTCATTTGCTGCTAAATTTAAAAAAATCCATCGGGGGATCTAGTGAAACTAATTCTGATTTTATTTTGTTTGTCATATCCGATAAGATGAATTTTTGAAACTGATTTAAGTGAAAATTCTGCAGAAAGTTTGTGTCAAAAGTTTTTAGATTATGATCTAGACCGAAATCTTCACGGGTATGAGTTCAAATTGCCCTCCGCTCCACTGCTTTCAACCAGTGGTTAAATTTTTATTACTTTGACAACTACATATGTCAATGAACGCTTCTTCTTCTATCGTTTTGGTTTGTACCTCATAAAAAATCTTCATATTTCTGTCTTTTCACATCTGCTGGGACAGAAGCTGCTTCTCCGTTATGTGTTCTATGAGGATTTCCACAATTAGTATGAGCATAGTGACCAGTCCGCATTTATGCCAATGACAACTTCAAAATATAATTTCATAAATCCCATACATGAACGCGGATTTTATGTAAAATTTGTGCTGATTGAAAACAAGATGAACATACTACAGGTATACCTCGATATTGTGGACCCTCGATTACATGGATCCTCGATTTTATGTACTTCGATTTTATGGACATTTAATTTCATGTTTTAATTTTTAATATTTAACCAATTCAAAACACGCAGTTCGTAAACTGATAAACTGTAAAGGCTTGGCCGTTTTGTTATGCTTATTCAATGACAGGCAGGCTTGATAGAAACTCTTCTGATTTGGATTTTGCCGTTTTCCTGAGGAGAAAAAAATAAACTCAAAATTTTCATCACAGATCCTCAAGCGATTCGATTGAGAGTGCAAAAAAAATGCGAGAATTTTTTCAGGTACTCTCTCTCTCTCTCTCGTTGCGATGCTCACCATCACTCACACTTCAAACGAACTCTTGAGTCTGCCGTCCGAACAGACAGTCCTCGGGGAGTTGTGAGAGCACCCTTTTTTGATGGAATTTTACTCTGTTGTGTTTTGTGCTGCATCTTCCTCGCTCATTTTTCGTTGCCTTTCTGCTTAGCATTTTTCCGCTCACTCGCAAAGAGGCAAAGGCAGCACGCTGCTCTAGAGTATGTCACCGAACTTTGATGATGTTGAGGAGAATTATCAATCCTGATGACAGGGTCCAGTTTTGTTACAAAATTTTAAATAAATATTATTACACATACAACAAAGTTCTTACAAGATGAAAGGGGTTTGAAAAAAGGGACTTCTTTGAGGCAGCCTACTTTTCAGCATTGGACTGCTTTTTATATGGATTTTGTCCTCACCAGCGAATACTCTCTGTATAGCATGACACGAATAATCAATAACTTTTAAAAGTTTCTACAATTAAGTCCATTGTGATTTGCGCGAAATGTTATTGTTAAAGTTTACTGTTTATCGGACTGGGGATGAACAAGCCTAAAGCAGATAATCCTTAAGATAATAAAAATATATTCAACTTAATATTCAATACTGAATTGTTCCAAAATTTCCACAGGTAGTGCTTCGTGAGGCCCAAGCAGGACAGTTCGGTTTTGCGTCGTCCGATCGATTTAAAAAAAAAAAAAGACACGGACACCGTCTTCAGCCATTTAGCTGCAGACTGTAACTTAACACTAGACAACGGACAAGCATGCTCCAATGGCACAGCCGAGAAACATTTTTTGCGAAAAGTTTCAATGGCTGACGCGGGAATCGAACCCACACCCCATGACACGAAGTGATCACTGCCTGACGACACTAACCGCACGGCCACGAAGCTCACAATTTCGCGCGTTTTCGTCACCGGAGAATTTTTTTCCCTGTTTTGGAGCGTCTTGCTGGGTAGTGCTTCGTGAGGCCCAAGCAGGACAGTTCGGTTTTGCGTCGTCCGATATATTTTGCTCACGATTTCGCGCGTTTTCGTCGCCGGAGATTATTTTTTTTCCCTGTTTGGAGCGTCTTGCTGGGTAGTGCTTCGTGAAGCCCAAGCAGGACAGTTCGATTTTGCATCGTCCGATCGATTTCTTTCCCTGTTTTGGAGCATCTTGCTGGGTAGGTATTTGGGAAGGCCCAAGCAAGACGGATTGTTTTCGGAACGTCAAGAAGTTTTGCTGTCAGTGTCAGTTTTGTGTTCAGTCGAGAATGGATTACCAACTGGTGAGTTCGTTTCATGCTTATGATAACACATTTTTTCTTGAAAGCGTAACTTTTATGTAATAATAAAACAAACTTTGTATGGTTCGTCACTATAAGTGTCGGCATTATGCTATTTTCTTGTACAATTTCAATATACATATATTTTTCTCTTTTTGACATTATTGAAAATTATCTTTTGAATTATATATTTGAAGATTGTTGATATTTTTCGGTGATTACTACACACTGAAACACGATTATAACGTTTCGGCTTACTGATTTTCAGCCATCATCAGATTTGTTCAAATCGATCGTTCACCACCAGTGTGGTTTTATTAATCGTGTTTCAGTGTGTAGTAATCACCGAAATATATCAACAATCTTCAAATATAACAATCGACGGTGACTTAAACCCTATAGAATATCTTTTGAATTGTTCGACATTGTGAATGTTGACGTATTTTTTAAAACTTCTACCATATCGAGACAAAATGCACAGTAATTCTCATATGTCATTTTCAAGCAAACTACGTATGGTTCGTCACTACAAGTGTCGGCATTATTCCTGTTTCATATAATTTAAATCTATACATGTAATTTTCAGTTTTCGTCATTAATAAAAACGTCTTTTGAATTGTTCGACAATCTATAATGTCGATGTCGATCTATAATGTTGACGTATGTTTTAAAGTTTCCAAAAACCAAAAACTTCTCGAGACAAAAATACAAAACTAGCTTTAAATATAAGTCGTATATTTCCCCCTTTTCCATGGATCGCATCACCGACCAGAGGTGACTCCCAGATCTTTTCCTCCCTCACTAATAAACACCCTTCCCGTGGTGATTGTGGAGATGCAGAGGTATTCTCGGTCTCTAAAAGCAACAATCATTACACCCTAACACTCCTTCCCCATCCCAACTGACTGTAAGGACTTGGCCGGCGCCGTTATTGATCAATAATATTAGATCTGCTAAAATTGCACTTCGAGAGTAAGCGGAAACTCCCATCCCTTATTCATTTGGATCGTAGTGCAATTCTTACCAGTTCCGATCAATCACGGAGTAGCAACCATTGACATGTACAGTCAGTCTATGCTATGCTATGCTATGCTAATACTGAATTGTTCCAAAATTTCCACAATTACAAATTTTTCATTCGTGGAATTTATAGTGTTTAGTGATTGATCCAAGAGCTCTTCCAAGAAGGAGAAGTTGTTTAATACGGATTTCAAAACAGATTACACTCACGATTATGCATCATTCCTTAGGATTTTTTTTAAACTAGCCTTTAGTTTCTCTACTTGTATACGTTTCTCTTGAAGCCTAACCATGACGAATTCTTCAAGCAGAACAGAAATATTTCAAATGATTCGTGTACGAATTACTTCAGATGGATGTTTGCGTAAAGTTTTTCAGATTTGCTTTCAAAGTTTTTCCACAGTTTTAGTATTTTTTCAAAAACGATAAGAAATGTTTTCACTGAATTTGTTTAAATATTTCTGAAGATTTAAAGTGATTAATCGTGAAGTCCTTTGGAAATTTCCAAAAGAAATTCTTCAAAACATTTAATGTCTTGCGTGCGTTACAGGAGATATCTGGTAATACTAAAGCACAATGAGATTGAACTATAAAATTTTGTTACAAGAAAAAGTTTTGTTTCTCTATCATCGTATAAAAAAACTCTACAGACGAAGAGCTGCGACTCAATGCTCTCTTTGGGAGCGATTAATTCAAAGTTTCACGAATCTGGGAGAAATCGTAGAAAGTAGACGCCCCAATGGTTTTCGCTACTACTCCCTATGCGTTGCTTCTTTGGTTTTTGCAGTTATTAATAAGCACTGATTCTCTCCGTCAAATGTCACTCTCAAATAAGCTACGCATGTAGTGTACCGCAGCAACTGCCGTTTTGTAGGAATCGACTCTAGTACTTCCTCTACTTTGTGCTGTCTGAATGCAAATGTATCCTCGGTAGGAATCACAGGACCCCAGGACTTGTTCATAAGCTGCATTTTTGTCGACAGGAAACTGCTTACAGTAAGGTTTTGGCACCGGGAGTATCGGTACCGAAAGTAACAGTAATACCTATCAATTTTTGGTACCGAAATACCGGTACTGGAAAGTTTTGAGTACCGGTATTTTCGGTACTGACAAAAAAAACTGAGGGTGAAGTAGTTTAACGGAAATGATCAAGCAGTTGGATATAATAAATACCAACAGGATTATCGTAAACAAATGAAGCTGCATATTTTTAGACAACTGGGTACAAATAAAGCACTTTTTATTAACTTCGGCATGGGATTTTTTTGAAAGCAACCAAGCTTCTAGATTAGAAGTGCTTCTAATCGCAATGTTTAAAACAGTTCGGCCAAAAAAAAAAACAATGCCGAAGAGAATAATGAAGGGCTCAGCACCCAATGACTAGTCGGTTGTGCTACTTTTCCCCGAATGTCGTTTCCCCAAACGCCAGTTCCCCAAATGCCAGTTCCTTGAATGCCAGTTCCCTGAATATCCCGTTTCCCCGAATCGCCCGCTTCCCCGAAAAGTTTTTTGCACTCATATTTGACATAACTGTATACATTTTAGGGAGGTGAATGTACTGGTCATCTCATATGTATCCTTCTTTATTTGATTGGCGATTCCTACGAGTTTTTCCGTCCTCAGCATTTTTGGCAACATGTGTATAGTAGAGAATGACTAAATACCTCCTTCTTTTGATTGCTTACCATTCTTTCTAATTTACCATCCTGCCACTGAAAACTGTTATAGCACCTATTTGAACTGCTACACTTTTCGGGGAAACGGGTCATTCGGGAAAATGGCGTTCGGGGAACCGACATTCGGTGAAACGACATTCGGGGAAAAGTAGCACAATCGACTAGTCTGCCAAGTTCAAAGCAATATATTTGTTGACACTTCAAGATGCAAAGACAGCAATTTGTGCAGCATCCGTATGGACACAAGAAAAGTTTTCTCTGAATCTGAAAGTTTTGTTACAAAATTACGAATATGGTAGATAAACATTGAACTTTGGACATGCTTTACGTTTTTAAACCCTACTTTATGAATGAAAAGCAAAATGATAACATGAAAATAGTGAATAAATGATTCATTTAGCACGATTTTCCACACTACTGTCCTGTTGTACTGATCACTGTAATCGGATGCGTTCTAATTCTTTACAAACTGCGCTTTGCATGGAGAGCTCTTGGCATTGAACAGTACAATATTGATCACATAGATTTGCTCATCGTCAACAGGACTGCTTCTTCAAAAAAAGAACACTGTGACTATTTGTCTTCATCTCGAACGAGAATACGCTAAAATATTTCCCGGTTATCTGAGCATAGGGGAATTTTCCCTTGTCAGAATTGCTACGGAACTCCCATAAGAGACATATCGTTGAAGCAAACTCCACGCACTTTCACGGCCGCATCCCAAACCACTCTTTTACTTGTCTTCCTGGGATTGACACTACCCCTATTATAGGGGTACATGATTCCGGGGTTGGGAAAAGTTCTGAAATTCACACTACAGTACTGCCGTTATACGCATAATTGTCCCATGTTTCAAAATATGAAATCGAGAAAAACGCGTTTCAACATTTTAACACATTTAGGCCTCGTGTTGACCAGGTATGTGGTAAATTACATTAAAATCTTTACAATAGTATAAAGAATAGCGTGTTTATTAGAGTCAAGAGTTTGTATTACGGGGATAAAGTAAATATAGCTGCGAAATTCTAGGTGGGACTGTTATGCCTAGAAATACGGGGTTTTTAATGAATTTCTACGCATAACAGTCCCACTGATAGTGGTGACCAATTATGTGCTAAGCGTACTGCTGTAGATGACCGTTCTTAAGTATAGATTGTACCGAATGTAGAGGACGCATATCCTCAAGACTATGTTAAGGCACTTAATGAAGGCTCAAGTGACATGTGCCAAACGGAGCCACGTGTGGGGAAGTGAAGAAATACGATTTTATAGTTTGGGATGGAAAGCAAAGTTTTCTGTATGTGTGATAATGAGAAAATGTATGGGTTAGTGCAAGAAAGAGTGGATGAGTAAGTTAGAGAGTTTAAAAGATGTAATAAATTCTTATATCGACTCTTCCAGCTGAAGGTTTGACAGAAACACGTCTGCGAATTCAAGGTTATTCTGCGGAGTAAATATTTAACTCAAAATTCACGACACAAATCTTCACACGATTTGACATTTCTTTGGACTTTGTTTGCAAAATCATGATATTTGATACATTGCAAAGTAAATTTTAGAACCACCAACATATTTGCCACTTGCACCGAAGAGCCAATTATGCGGAATAACCCAGTATGTGGACAGGTCATCCAAAACCTTTTGAACTATTCTTCTTTTGACTTGACTTTCACTTCTTCTTGACCTCATCAAGTTTGATATGTCGTAACCTATCTCAGGACCGCCAATATAATGGCCACTTCCCCTGGGGAACAGGGTATCTTAAACAAGCTGGCATGTTATCAAGTCATCCAAGAACCTTTGAAGTACCCTTCTTTAGCCTTGATTTGGGAATTTATGAAGTATGATGTGTCCAGCAAGGTTTCAGAACCGACAGTTTAGAGACCATTTCCCCCAGGGAACCGGGAATTCAGAACAATCTGACATGTGGTCAAGTCATTCAAATACATTTCAACCACCTTTAGACTTGATTTGCAAATTCATGAAAATTGATATGTCGCACGCCAGGTTTCAGATTCGCCAATATAATGGCCACTTCCACCAGTGAACCGGTGTTCGGAATAACCCAGCATGTGGCCAAGTCATCCAAAAACGGTCGAACTATTTTTATTTGGATTTGGTTTGTTAAATCATGAAGCCATGGACTCGAAATTAAAGTGGTTACTGATTCTTCAAGTGGGATTACTTCAGTACTCCCCATGATGAATCCAAAATTACGGTGAATTTCTAATCGTTGACCGCGGTTCCAAAACTAGAAGAATTTTGTGATTGACTCTGAAAATTCAACTGAAAAACGGGTGTAAAATAATATTTTGATATTGATAAATTTAAATCAAATTTGACGCCAGGCTCACATGAACGATGAATGCATCCCGATAAAAAACACATAACACAGGTTGTGTTCCACATGGGATGTAAAGTCAACGTAAGAAAATGTTCAAAACGATTTTCCCAAACACAAGCTTATTCATAACTGACAACTGAATATTTTGTTCGAGATCAGCGCAGCGAATTGTATAGTGTGACAGTTATGCGTAGAAATAGATGAGTGGGACAGTTATGCGTGGAAGTTCAACAATGCGACAAATTGACTTGGCTTGCTTTTCATTGAGTTTCCGTACAAAGTTAATTTTTGGTAAGTGTTTTCTAAAACTATACGTAAAAATAAACTGTTTGATGACAAAAAGTCAATACGCACAAAAAGTAACATGGGACAATTATGCGTATAACGGCAGAGTAGGCAAGCGCAGCAAATCACAGTCAGCGGAGCCAGTGAAACTCACGCCTGTTGCTGCAGTAGGCAAAATGCCTTGAAAATAGCAAAACACCCGTCACTAAGGGCAACCCAAAACTACGGTAGAAAAATGTTCTATTTCCCGCATTTAACACTACTGATTTAGAAAATTCATGTACCCAACTAGACTACTTGATTCTTCTTCTTTCTGGCGTTACGTCTCCACTGGGACAAAGCCTGCTTCTCAGATTAGTATTCTTATGAGCACTTCCACAGTTATTAACTGAGAGCTTTCTTTGCCGATTGATAATTTTTGCATTTGTATATCGTGTGGCAGGTACGAAAATACTCTATGCCCTGGAAATCGAGAAAATTGTCTTTACGAAAAGATCCTCGACCAGTGGGATTCGAATCCACGACCCCCAGCATGGTCATGCTGAATAGCTGCGCGTTTACCGCTACGGCTATCTGGGCCCCTAGACTACTTGATGAGATTCACAATTTTGAGCTACTGTATTAGAAGAACCACGTGATTTTCGCAAAAACTCAAGCCTACTACTATTACCATTCCCAACTCTGTATGATTCAGACTGGCGACCTTTTCAGCTGATGCTTTAGCGATGTTACCACTTTAGTTCATAACTGTTGATCCGTTCGTTCACTCACCTTGGATAAACGCTTCTCTAGTTTGCTTCTCTAGCCCCACTGCGGGTTCGTAGATTTTCTTCAGATTCAATGGACTTCACTGTGCGTTAACGCTTGCGGCTATGTGGTGTTTTACTTATAAGCAGGTGAATTCAACTCACCTGTAAACAGTTTGAACTGCTGCGGAATCCGAATCCCGGACACTCTGCTTTGCATGAGTAAGATTTCACTCGAAATGTTTCAAAATTTGCCGTTTAAAAAATCCCAATTTGAAAGATGATGTTAATAAACAATGCATATAGAAATCCATAGAAATTTACAATGCTCAACTTTGTTCCAACTATTCTAATTGTGTTTTTAAAGAGCTGTCCGGAGTTTGAATCGCAGTGTCCGGAATTGGAAGCAAAAGTGTGGTTGTGTCCGGAATAAAAATCATGAAGAAGCCGAACAGTTCTATTTGTTAAAGTGAGTTCAAAATGTGGAGTCCGAATTTTCACCCACCTTTCGAAGTTTAAGTTTTGGCAAGGGCTAATTCCGCTAAAGTTTCATCCAGAACAATTAAATGTATATGTGTATTGATTAGTTGTATTTCACTGAAGCCTTAAGTGTCCGTAATATGAATCGAAATGGTATTCAAGTTAGTAAGGTTGAATTTCCTTTCGAAGAATAATGCCTATTTAAGACATATATTGCCACTTACGCAAAGCTCTTGCTTTACTCACTTCATTCTTCAAAATCACAACTCATGCCAGTATTGTTCCGTTTTACATCCATCATATCAGTAGCAGTGTGCTGAAAATAGTGTTTATTTACGTTTCGCCAACGCGTTTCGCAAAACTTAGTTTCGCAGTAAATGCTTCCACCGAAAACTGTTTACTTCCGGAAAAACACCTCACCCCCTAACCACCCAATTATCCCACCACCCGTTGGAACGGAAATTTATTTTCGGATCCATTTTTAGAGCCGACTAAGTATCCGTTGACGATATAGTAGAACTTGATAAAATGTTGATTCTTCTATCATAAATTTAGTTCCCTGCTCTGGTGGGCCAGGGGATAGAAAGGAGCCTTTGGAGTGGCGTCTATTTTCGGAACCAGTACGACGAAGACGTCGATGGACAAGACGAGGACGAGGATGGTGCTAAAATGGGTTTTTCATGTTGTGTGGCTGAATGGAATGGTTCCATTGGGGGGCTACAAATCGCTTGGAATTATCTAAGGTGGAATGGAAGACGCCATGCCGAGAGCGACGTATGACATTTGGAGCGCGTGCGAGTTTTTGCAGATGATATGCTGCTTCTGATGGGTCCCCGAATAGTTGTTTGTCATATTGATGGAGAAGGACAGAAGAGTAGAGTGTTTTTTTTTTTTTAATTCCAAATTACATTTGTGTAGAGGGGCCTTCCTTAGCCAAGTAGTTAGAGTCCGCGACTTCAAAGCCATACTGAAGGTGTCAGGGTTCGATTCCCGGGCGGTCCAGGATCTTTTCGTAATGGAAATTTCCTTGACTTCCCTGGGCACAAAATATCATCGTACCTGCCACACGAAATACGAATGCGAACATGGCATCTTTGGCAAAGAAAGCTCTAAGTTCAAAAGTGCTCATTGAGCTGAGAAGCAAGCTCTGTCCCAGTGAGGACGTAATGCCAACAAGTAAATCTGAACACGTATACTCCAAGCTATGTCTGAGCAAGACGATTATAAAAATCGAATGTATATGCTTTTATTTTCTCGCCTCGCTAAAGTCCAGTATTTAGGTTCTATTCTTACAATGGGAAGTTTTAAGTTTTTCCATCAGTGAAATTTTGATATTTTCCATTTTCTACCTATTTTTTATAGTGAAACTTATGAAAGTTCCGTTTTTCGGTATTTTAAAACCTTTCGATTACGAAAATAAAGACTGGTTTAGACCTGGTGTGTACATTGGTATTTCGTTAAATTTTGTATTCTTGAATTTCATTTAAAATTGTATTTCATTGAGGCATTGAAAATTGATAAAAACATGATGTTAAAGCCTTGATGAGAGCATCTCTCACAACCACATCCCAAACATGCGTCAAAAGTATAAATCCCTCGTTTCTCCAATACCACATCCGCAAACAAACTCACACGCATCCCTCTCCACCCGAAATGTCACATCTCAGCACATGATCTCTGACAACGACGATGCTAACAATGGAGCAGATATCAAATTTCCTTGGCACAATCATAAATTTAAAACTTCGCAGCATGTTTGCTCTAACACATACTTGAAGGAAATTCGTGCTGCCCGGTTTTGTTACTTGTCCCCGGGTACTTTAGCGAAGTTTCATGTTTCATTTATTGTAGGCCAGCCTTCGTACTTTTTGTTATATTTTAAGTATCCACTCATCATTTGAGTGTGGCTGTAGCAATGCAGGAACAACGAAGTTGTTGAAATTCTCCAAAGAAAAATAAACGAAGATTTCTCCCAATCTCCTTCCTTTACCTTTCTTCATTGCCAGATCTCGAATTGGTTTCACTTCACAAAGAACCAACCTGTTCTTATTAAAAAGCATTTTTTCATCTGTATCCCGAGCCGGTATCGTTCTACGGTGATGCTGTTTCTCAAATTTTCCCACCGTTTTCTTTCGATGGAACAAGTTTTCCAGCACTCTTTCTGTGTCTCTTTCTGAATCCAGAGCCCGGCCAGACATCCTCCGGGCTGGGCATTCATTTCTCGTGGCAACTGTTTCCCATCAGCAACTCCATTTCATCTATCTGATTGAGATCTTTATGTTCCATTCGGTGGTTTGGTTTGGTTCGGTTTGCATCTTGCGAGAAAATGTACTGAGAGCTATGTCGGTATCGTACTGCAGGGTTGAGTATCTTATCTGCAAATGTGCTTCTCGACAGATCCAACAGTTCTCAATTGTCGATTGCGCTCTGCTGAATGTTGGATGGTTGTAATAGACGCCCATTTATGAATTTTTTGATTGGATACCACCTATCTGTTAAGATCCTCACTATTCCCACGGAAGCAAGTTTCAGATTTTGGTGGATTGAATGTTTTTCCAATCAATAGAGGTAGTTTTTTTCAAAACAAAAAAAATATTGTGCTTTATCATCTTTTGAACACATGTTCTAAAAAAAAGGTATAAGAAATACAAAAACATATAATGCCCTTTTAGGTCTATATTTTTGAATGTCTATAAAATGCGCCTATTTTCATATTTGAAGTCGAGATGTTTTCTCTACAATACATTTTTTTTTTAATTTATAAGACATCGTTTCTCATTTGCACTGAAACCATGAGATGCAAAAAATTTATCGGTTTAAAAACAAGAAGAATTCTATTCTACTGTTGTATATGAGCAATTCTCGCTGAAACCAGGCCGCCATCGGCACATATCGTTAAAATTTCAACTTTATGTCACTGATCGCTAGTATATGCTAAAACTAGATGGTGGTCTTTCGGTTTACTCAAATTCCTCTTGTACGCCCCAGCATGCTTTATAGTTTTTTTTGAATTTTTCGATGAATCTTATTTTCTTTGGAACACATAGCAAACTCAGTGACATCATATGGAAGAACGATGTAGTTTTCATTTGAAGCTAAAAAAATTGGCGGCCATTCTTTATTATGGCTGCCATCTTAAATTTCTTCAGAAAACCCGTTTTTTTCATAACCCAATTTATTGACAAGTCACAGCTATCACAGTTATTGGGACACTCTTCAGAATCCTACACATCAGTGTTGATGCAATTGGATTATTTTTTGTTAGTAATTCGGCTAAATGACCCGTTCGGCCAGATGGCATTAGGAGATATTCCATTCTTTTTTGGCGGGCTGCAGAATTGTTCTCATGTTTGATCATACGCTTCTCGAAACAATACTGCAATGAGAGTCTGCTGTGAAAAAATGAAGCAACAGTTTTGGAGTTATCAACATTTTTGTTTCTGGTACCAATCTGGCCGTATAAAAATCTTAAAATCTTCAAAAAATATCTTAATGTAATTTTCGGATTTTTTGAAGACAACTCAACTGATTTCCATGTTTTTTTCAGAGAAGTTTCTTATATCCTGACATTGGATAGCCAACATAGTACACCCCAACCTCTTTTTACGACCGTTATCGGGGGGTAGTAAAAAAAATCAGGGTTATAATTACGTTTTTGAAAAAATGCAACGTCTAGATGCGGAAATACTGATTCGACATATTCGGCAAAGTTGAAGCATGGGTTGAGAACTTTCCAAAATAGCCGTTCAAAATTTCATATATTGGTAATAGATGGCAACACTGCTCAATTGTTATCAAAAGAGCCAATTTAATGGGGGTGTGATATGCAAATGCCAAAAAATTTCAAAGATATCGATACCGAATGTTCACCAAAGTTGAAAGAAATGTTGCTTGCCATACAGTCGGCCGAATCACAAATGTTCATGTGGCTGGCAACACTGTTTAAGAAGAATGAAGTAAAGACCAAAACCATCAAACTTGAGTGGAACACAAAAATATAATGCTTAGCAACATAGCAATACTCTTCAACTGTAATCCAGTTTTTCATGAAGGGTTCAAATTTTTTTTCGTAGCTGGCAACACTGCTTAAGTGAAATTGCGCCACCAGGCAGTACAAGTGTGCATGCAAATATTGTTTTGCGAATATCTCATGATCCTGACCACTTAGAAAGATGGCGTCTTCGGCAAAGTTGTTCAGTAGCTCAAGGACTATCATTATTCTAGCCAAGAGTTTCGAAATTTCGCCACTAGGTGGCGCTAATGAGCATAGAATGTTTATATTGCGAATAGCTCGGGATCGTGGCCACTTAGATAGATGGCGTCTTCGGCAAAGTTGTTCAGTAGCTCAAAGACTATCATTACAAACGCCATGAGGTTCAAAATTTTGCCACCAGGTGGCGCTAGTGAGCATGAAACTTTTGTTTTGCGGATATCTCAGGATCATGGTCACTTATGAGTTATGAGATTCGAAATTTTGCCACTAGGCGGCGCTAGTGAGCATAGAATGTTTGTTTTGCGGTTATCTTAGGATCCTGACCACTTAGAAAGATGGCGCCTTCGGCAAAGTTGTTCAGTAGCTCAAGCGCTATCATTATAAAAGTTATGAGTTTTGAGATTGTGCCACCAGGTGGCGCTAGTGAGATTAGAATGTTTGTTTTGCGGATAGCTCAGGATTCTGGCCACTTAGAAAGAATGCGTCTTCGGCAAAGTTGTTCAGTAGCTCAAGGACTATCATTCTAAACGCTATGAGGTTCAAAATTTTGCCACCAGGCGGCGCTAGTGAGCATGAAACTTTTAATTTGCGGATATCTTAGGATCCTGGCCACTTAGAAAGATGGCGTCTTTGGCAAAGTTGTTCAATATGCATAGAATTTTTGTTTTGCGGATAGCTCAGGATCCTGGCCACTTAGAAAAATGGCGTCTTCGACAAAGTTGTTCAGTGGCTCAAGGACTATCATTATTCTAGCCAAGAGATTCGAGATTTGGCCACCATGCGGCGCAAGTGAGCATAGATTATTTGTTTGCCAGAAAGCTCAGGATCCCAACCACTTAGAAAGATGGTGTCTTGGGCAAAGTTGTTCAGTAGCTCAAGGACTATTATTATCGAAGCTATGAGATTCAAAATTTTGCCACCAGGCGGCGCTAGTGAGCAAAGATTATTTGTTTGCCAGATAGCTCAGGATCCTGACTACTTAGAGAGATGGCGTCTTCAGCAAAGTTGTTCAGTAGCTCAAGCGCTATCATAATAAAAGTTATGAGATTCGAGATTTGGCCACCAGGCGGCGCTAGTGAGCATAGATTATTTGCTTGCCAGATAGCTCAGGATCCTGACCACTTAGAAAGATGGCGACTTCAGCAAAGTTGTTCAGTAGCTCAAGGACTATCATTATTCTAGCCAAGAGATTCGAGATTTTGCCTCCAGACGGCGTTAAGGGGGCATAGAATGTTTGTTTTGCGGATAGCTCAGGATCCTGACCACTTAGAGAGATGACGTCTTCGGCATAGATGTTCAGTAGATCAAGGACTATCATTATAAGAGCTATGAGATTCAAAATTTTGCCACCAGGCGACGCTAGTGAGCATAGATTATTTGTTTGCCAGATAGCTCAGGATCCTTACCACTTAGAAAGATGGCGTCTTCGGCAAAGATGTTCAGTAGCTCAAGGACTGTCATTATTTTAGCCAAGAGATTCGAGATTTTGCCATCAGATGGCGCTAGTGAGCATTGAATTTTTGTTTTGCGGATAGCTCAGGATCTTGACCACTTAGAAGGATGGCGTCTTCGGCAAAGATGTTCAGTAGCTCAAGGACTACCATTATAAGTGCTTTGAGATTAAAAATTTTGCCACCAGGTGGCGCTAGTGAGAATGAAACTTTTGTTTTGCGGATATCTCAGAATCCTGACCACTTAGAAAGATGGAGTCTTCGATAAACTTGTTGAGTAGCACAACTTTGCCCAAGACGCCATGTCTATGTAGTCAAGATCCTGATATATCCGCGAAACAAAAGTTTCATGCTCACTAGCGCCACCTGGTGGCAAAATTGTGAATCTCATAGCTTTTATAATGATAGCGATTAAGCTACTGAACAACTTTGCCGAAGGCTCCATCTTTCTAAGTGGCCAGGATCCTGAGATATCCGCAAAACAAAAGTTTCATGTTCACTTGCACCGCCTGGTGGCAAAATTTTGAATCTTATAGCTTTTATAATGACAGTCCTTGAGCAACTGAATAACTCTGCCGAAGGCGACATCTTTCTAAGTGGTCAGGATCCTGAGCTATCCGGAAAACAAAAAATCTATGCTCACTAGCGTCGCCTGGTGGCAAAATCTCGAATCTCTTGGCTAGAATAATGATAGTCCTTGAGCTACTGAACAAATTTGCCGAAGACATCATCTCTCTAAGTGACCAGAATCCTGAGCTATCCGGAAAACAAAAATTCTATGCTCACTAGCGCCAGCTGGTGGCAAAATTTCGAATCTCATAACTTTTATAATAATAGCGATTGAGCTACTGAACAACTTTGCCGAAGACGCCATCTTTCTAAGTGGGCAGGATCCTGAGCTATCCGCGAAACAAAAGTTTTATGCTCACTAGCGCCGCCTGGTGGCAAAACTTTGAATCTCATAACTTTTATAATGATAGCGCTTGAGTTACTGAACAACTTTGTCGAAGACGCCATCTCTCTAAGTGGTCAGGATTCTGAGCTATCGGGAAAACAAACATTGTATGCTCACTAGCGCCACCTGGTGGCAAAATTTAGATTATATTGGTTAAAATAATGATAGTCCTTGAGCTACTGAACAACTTTGTCGAAGACGCCATCTTTCTAAGTGGTCAGGATCCTGAGCTATCCGCAAAACAAAAATTCTATGCTCACTAGCGCCGCCTGATGGCAAAATTTCGAATCTCATAACTTTTATAAATATAGCGCTTGAGCTACTCAACAACTTTGCCGAAGGCGCCATCTTTCTAAGTGGCCAGGATTTTGAGATATGGGGACATCCATTAATTACGTAAGGGGTTATGGGGGGAGGGGGGGGTTTGAGAATTCTTACGCGCCATACAAATTATTTTCAATTTTCATACAAAAAATCTTACCATGGGGGGAGGGGGGATTGAAAAACCACCAAAAATGTCTTACCTAATTAATGGACCGCCCCTATCCGCAAAACAAAAGTTTCATGCTCACTAGCGGTACCTGGTGGGAAAATTTTGAACCTCATAGCGTTTATAAATATAGCGCTTGAGCTACTGAACAACTTTGTCGAAGACGCCATCTCTCAAAGTGGTCAGGATCCTGAGCTACCGGGAAAACAAAAATTCTATGCTCACTAGCGCCGCCTGGTGGCAAAATCTCGAATATCTTGGTTAGAATAATGATAGTCCTTGAGCTACTGAACAACATTGCCGAAGGCGCCATCTTTCTAAGTGGTCAGGATCCTGAGATATCTGCAAAACAAAAGTTTCATGCTCACTAGCGCCGCCTAGTGGCAGAATTCCGCAATTGAATGACCACCATATGTTAGCCCTTGAACTACTGAGCAATTTTGCTGAACATAATGATCCTCTATTTTGAATACCGTAAAACGGGGTAACTTTGATAATGCGGGTAACTTTGATAATGCGAGACTCTCAACATACTAAACGAAATAACAAAGTTCCTGTTAATCTGTTAAGCAAAACGAATGCAAAAGTAAAGAGTATTAGTATGACACTTCATGTTAAAGCTATTTCCGTTGGAATCAAGTACATTAGAGGATTTATATGCAAATATGGAAAATTTATAAGATTTTAGCAATTTTGAAATGCTCTCAAACAATCTGTTCTACGATCACTATTTGATAAAGTCATAATGAATTCGTCACTTATACTTGATAGCCAAGTTATAGTAGAACTCGAATTGGGTCTCAAAACTCTTAGCGAATACTATTTTTACAAACTGGGACCATTTTTGTAATCTAAGTCAGAAATTTCCATATAGCGTTAAATACCTAAAGATATGCAACGCCCTACAAATGTTCTGTAATTCATTCAATTTTGTTCGAGTGATGCTTCATTATCAAAGTTACCCCAAAACAGAAAACCGATTTTCAATTATATGAAAAATTATAAATCCATTAAGAATAAATCTTTTGGAAATCTATGAACTGGAATCGATAGTTAGGATACCAGTACTTGTTTTAAAAATATGATATAAAATTCTTTGAAACAGCATGCATAAATATTCAAATTTTCTTCGAAAAAACTATCAAAGTTACCCCGTTTTACAGTACTTTTTAAGATAATGATCATATATGAAAACGGTCGTTAATCTGAATTTCGGTCGTAAAAAAGAACCGTCGGTAAAAAAACGGTCGTAAAAAGAGGTTGGAGTGTAGTTCTTTATTTTTTTTTAAAATTGACTAAGAAGTAAAAATATTTTAATTTACTGTGAATTTACATGAATCAAATTCAATAGATAAAGCTGTTGTAGTTATCAAATGTTCTTCAAATACTTAATGTGAAATCAAATTTAATTTTCAGTTATAATCCTATTCACGAAAGAACGGAAGCGGCGCCTTTTCAATCCATTTTCAGAGCTTAACATAGCTTACAGTTTCCGGGAATCGCGACAAACACAGTTTCATAAGAGTAACGAAAAAAAAACGAAACATATTTACTTCCAATCCCCTGTCAGTATAATGTACAACTCGACACACCCAGCGCTATCAGCCTTTCGTTCTAGCTAGAGCCGGAGGAACAAGCGGAGGATTGTATTTTAAGCAACTTCCTGGAAAAGTCTCATTCGGTTTATGCTTTTTAGATACACACAAACAACCGTGTGCTTGGAATATGAAATGGAATTGTACTGAAATATGAGTGTAGCTGCGTACTCATGGATAAAAATCTTGGATTACTGGTGTGTTGCAAATATTTTCGAACTCCCCAATGTTAGATTTTCTCTTATTTTGTAAATGCGGGAAATTTGATTGAAAATCTTAATCGTTTATATAGTTAAAATTTAGAAGAACAGGCTTCCTATTCCACAAGTAATGAAACTTGTATCATATCAAAATGTGCAAGTTAATATCAGATATTCCACATCAAAAAGGACTCCTTTGTCAAGTTAGTAATTCAAAACCATACACTCTTTTCTTATAATTACGGTCTGCAGAGCACTGTGAATTATTATTTTCAAATCAATTATTTACACCTTTCACAATTCATATGCAAAGCATGATCAGATTGCGTAACGATTCCTCGTACCCCGAGCCGTAGAAAATGCATGGCATGTATTTTCATTAGTGCCGGTAATTTCCCCGGTAGGTAACATCTGTTCCGATCGTTCTACTTACCTTTTCCCGCTCAGTATCGTCTGTACAAACATCTTTTACGGAAGATCCCGGCGGCGGTGCTGCTCCGGTATGCAGTAGAAACCTGCACCGAAATACTTACTTGCTGTATGTTCCAACCCATCGGAAGCTTTGGTCGTGTTTGTGTGTGCGCGCCTTCGGCATCTTTTGCACCGAATGCCAACCTGCGGAAAATGACGTGGTGAAAATTTGTTACCTTTCTCCACGGCCGGTTTCTCGCTGGCGGCTATTGTGCCGGGTAGATGCCATCGCGCCGCGACATACGACGAAAACGTGCTCAAGCCAACCCTGTGCTGCCGCCACACAGTGGTCCAAAGCTCTCCAAATGTAAAATAATAGGTTGGTAAATTTTTTCACCAATATTTGTACAACGCATTCCTATTACACGCACTCCTATAAGCAACCCCCCCCCGCTAAGTGACAGATAACGCAATTTTCACGTACCTACTTGCAACGTAAACAATGGGGCCATCCACCGCTGCCGGTACGATTATTCACTATGGCAGATCGGAATTTTGTTTCGTTGTTGACGGGTGCAAAACAACGAATGGAATGAAATGTAATAAGGGCGAGTGTGATATTTTCGTCTTAAAGTCAACAAGTTTAAACACCACTTAAGAGCGCACCAATTTGTTCGGTGAAAAGATTAAATGATCAGTTAGTGCCTGTTTTGCGGGAAAGTAATCCATGAGAAATTACTTACAATACAGCCTAGCTCATTTTGTGTATCGCTTTTATGCAGGCTATCGACATCGATGGAGACACCATCTTCCATGGTGACAGAGGGCTCGATTGGCTTGTCAATATGAACTAATATACGATGACGTCACGCTGCAACTTCCAGCGAGAACAAACCCTTTACTGCGGGCGATGTATTCAGAAAAATAAATGATTACGCTGTACATTCATCCACGCATTGTTCATCAGGTGAACATTCGTGTTGGTGCGGATGTAATTTTATGTAAACATATTTAGATCGAAAAAAATCGACAAGAAGAGAAGACCGTGGATAAGTCCATTGGATGAACTATCCAGCTTTTTAAAAGCGGTAATGGCCGCCAAAAGTTAACTTTTTTTTGGTAGGGATCCAACATATTGATGTTTGGCTTGGATCCGGTCAATTTAATAGTCCACCGGTGTAATAGATTTACTTTCTCCAAGAATGTTGACGTTAGCGGGTCACGCCTCTCAATGGGTTTCGGTCAAGTGTCAAAATTCTTGGACTGAGTAAATTTAGTGCACCGGTGGATAAGTCGATATCAACCAACCCAAGTCAAACGATCCCTCTTTGTAGAAGTGGGCTAATTTTGATGATATTAGCGCTCGTAAAAAGCTGGATAGTTTATCCAATAAGCTTATCTTATTGAAACTTAGACATCTGGTGATGAGTATGAAAAAAAAGTGTTCAATTCTGCAAAAGAAAATATATTGCGAGTTTAAAGCTGGATATGATCTCAGATTGATTTCAAGCCTATAACTACAGTCAATTTCCCATAAATTAATGATCATCGTAAGTATCTAAGGGATGATCAAAATATTACGTAACGAAGAAATTTTACAATTTAAACCCCCTTCCTCCCTGAAGTAGCAGATTATGTATGGAAAATTTCAATTTATTGTATGGACCTTAACACTACAAAAGACCCCTTCCCTCTCCTTGTTGTGTTACGTGATATTTGAACGATCCCTAACAAAATTGTCTTGCTTTGAATTGCCAAGTGGTCAAAAAATAATTTCGTAAACAAAGCTTTCCTAGGATCGGTTACTATACGCAACTTACAGCATGCAGACCACATCACACCACTATTCAAAACTCGCTTGTGAGCCATACAAAATCTTCCCGATGACCGTAAAAATCCTTTTAGAGAATCGCAAATTGATGATCACTCGTTCATAATGAAATCACAAATGCCAAACAAAAATTGTAAAACTTTTTTTTTATCTTCATCAAGCATAATTCTAGTTTACGCCCTATTTTGAGCACACTCCATGATTTCATTGAGTTTGACAGTACCACGGACCAAAATTGTTTAGTACACTGACGTTGTACGGCAGCTGTCACCATGCTCCCGGGTTGCCTATAAGACACACTGGAGCAAACCCAGGGCTTATGGGATATCATTAATTTGGGGCTGGTGTTGAACATTTCGTATATGTTGAGAGATAGTACAGTACTGCCTTCGACGGAGTTGTCAGGCTACTGAGCTATCCGCAAAACAAAAGTTCCATGATCACTAGCACCGCCTAATGGCGAAATCTTGAGACTTTTGGCCTTTTGCTACTGAACAACTTTGCCAAAAACATCTCTTTCTAAAGGGCCATTCTCATTGCACCGTGCCGGGTCCGGACAGGAACCCGTCCGGGGCCCGACCGGGTTATGTATTCAATTACTCTCTTGTTTTTATCTGAGAGAGACTCGCGAAGAGGAAAAATATCAACGTCATATGCAGCCCAGATTCGGCTGTTACGAAACGTCAAATGCAGCCCGTTGTTTTTATGGATGCAAAAGTGAAAAGTATTGTATTCAAAATAAACTATTTTGTGAAAACTCAATCAGGAATTCTTCCAAGAGTTGCTCCGGGAGTTCCTCCACGAATTCTTCCAGTAGTTTCTTCAGGAATTCTTCCAAAAGCTGTTTCAAAAATTCCTTTGGTAATTCCTTCAGGAATTCCTCCAGAAGTATCTCTAGGAATTTGTTAAGGATTTTCTCCAGGAATACCTCCAGGAGTTCCTCCAGGAATTATTCCGGGAAGATTCTTATCAGTCTTATCAGTATACCCCGAAGAAATCAACTAGGATTTTTTTATTTCAATAAATCATTCCAAGTATTCCATAACAAGTTCATCCACTTCAAGATTCAACCCAAGAGCAGACATCTAAAAAAAACTTTAATTGAAGAATTGCATAACCTGGTAAAATATTAGAAGAACAGTTTTAATTCCACCAGCAGTTATTGTAAGGATTTGATTATTAGGGTATTTTGCAAGTTTTCTTTCGGGAATCATTCTAGGATTGTACGAAAATTTATTCAGATTTTTTTCTAGGAGTTTGCTGCAAGTCTCAAGCATCAATCATTCTAAGAGCATATTCAGGAATGCCTCATGAACTTTCTTCGGAAATACTCCAGATATTTTCCTGACATTAAAGTAAATTTCTCTTAAAATATCACCAGAACTGCCTTAGATTGCTCGATTCCAACGAGGATTTCTAAAAAAAACTGACATCTGAGATTTGTGACGTTCTTTGAAAACATATCCTCACTCAGACTATTACCACATGGAATAGAATTGAATTTCAAAAATTTGTCTTAAGCAACTAAAATTTGAAAACATAAAAGTTTTATGGCAACCTGGACTCGAATCAAGAATCTTACGATCGATAGGCCCGTGCTTACACCACGCTTCAAAAAATTCAAATGTTTAATTTAGCAAATTCTAGAAGAAAATCTACGGAAGGAAGTTCAAAAATTCAAATAACAGGCAAACTTTTCGAAGTAATCCCCAAAAAAATTTCTTTGTAATTTAACGATTTTTTTTTAAAGAATTCATTGGCGAATCCTTAAAAATGTCCTTTAAGTTTTTAAGAAGTAGTCCCTAAATTTTCTCAAAAAGAAATTCTGAAGTAATTCAAGTAAACTCCCAATTTATTTTATCTTTGACAAAACAAATATTTTGAATAAAATACCGGAAGAATATTGTGGAAAGAAAAACAAATTAAACTAATGGTAAACGTTTATTAAATAGTCATCCTTAATATGAACTGTAGCAGTTTCCCTAGAATATGTCGGTGTTATTGCTTAGATAAATATCCAAAAAAAAAAATGGAAATTGATTTTGATAAAACTTTTGGTTTGTTTATGATATAATTTATGCAAAAGTTTTTTGATCGATTCATATAGTTGAGTTGTATATGCAATACCCTTGAAAAAAAAAAAGTCTCGGGGAATTCCTAGAAGAGGAAAGGTACCTAGAGGAATGTATTAACAAATATACTGGAAGGTTATTTAATGGTATATAATAAAATCTTAGTACTTGGTGGAAAAATTCCCTAAAAATCCCCTTAAGGAAGACTGGCAAAAAGCCAGAACTTCAAAATCAACATCAATTAAAGATTTGAACATACACAAAATCATCTGACAGCTGCGTCATAGTGTGCGTGCTATCTCGCATCATCAAAAGCCGTTGCACGCCCGGTAAGTACGACCGCAGTGTGAACTGAGCGAAAATGTCCCGTCGCGAAATGCAAACTTCCCGGCCCCGGCCCAGACCCAGCACGGCGCAAATAAAATAGCTCTTAGGTGGTCAAAATCCTGAAATATCCACAAAACCAAAGTTCCATACTCACTAGCGCCGCCTGCAGGGGTAATTTCGTATCAGAATGACCACTGGCAGGTCAGCCTTTGAGCTACTGAACAACTCTTCCGAAGACAACAACCTTCCAAAACATCAGGATCTGGAGATATTGAATGTTACAAAGTTTGCATTCTTATCCTTATCCCTCAAAGATCAAAAAGTGCAAGTCAGAAAAAGTACCTCTACCGGCCAAGTTCTCAGCTAAAAGGATTATGCTCAAAAATCGAAAACAAAGCTAAATGTTGAAACATATTTTTTTTTTATTCAGCGACTATTTCCATCAAATTTTTATTCAATGAAACAATCCATCAATTTACTTTGAAAATCTTGTTTTGTCATTTAGGATGTTCGAAAGATTTTTACGAGATTGATACTTTTGGCCAACATTTGTATGGAGAACAGCCACTATGTGCCGCCGGGAAGCTTATGTGCGGCACACGTTGCGTACACATGAGCGAAGGCGAATCGACTGACGAGTAGTCGAGTAGTGGGCAACAACGGTTTCGGCTTCGGTCCAGAGTATTTCATTGGTCCCCCGGCTTACGGCGAGTTGGCTGGGAAAACTCATAAACGCGAAACAAGGTCGTTGCTGCTCGTCATTGCCAGCGGGGCTTCGCTACAGCACACAGTCAGTGGCAGTCGTGGCAGTATACAGATCTTGGTGACGACAATGCAGCGACAGCCGTGTGTGACGTAAAATATGTACGCGATTTTGCCAACTGCGTTGAGGACGACTACGGCTCGAGTACAACTGAACTCAGAACTGCCAAGGCTTGGGCGAGAACAGACGGAATGGAAGGGAAATATATTAAGATATATATATTTATATTTTTTGCATTGTGATATTATTCACGTAATCATCGCCTAATGGGTATTATGAAATTGAAGTTTATACATATTTGTGTTGATCAGTTGGCATGTGTTCTGACGATGATTTATTACTCTGTGGTCAGATTTGTTTTGTACTAAAATCTCAAAATTCCACTCTTTGATTTTAAAACTACTCTAATTTCTACAAAAGGATCCATTTTATTATAAAAAGTGGGACTTTCCTTAACCGAGTGGTAACGTCCACAGCTACAAAGCAAAGTCATGCTGATGGTCCAGGATCGATCCAGGATCTTTCCGGAATGTAAATTTCCTTGACTTTCGTGGGCATAAAGTTTCATCGTCCCTGCGAAACGATATAGGAATGCGAAAATGGCAACTTTGGCAAAAAAAACCTCTCAATTAGTAACTGTGGAAGTGCTTATAAGAACACTAAACTGATTGCTTTGGTAACATTTTTTTTATTTTTCCAAAGTTTTTCTTCCAATATGGACTAGTTGTAGTATTATAAGCTGCCTTTCTGGAATAAAGTCTACTAATGAATTCCACTGAACATAAAATGTAGAAACTACGGAGCAAGTGACTGACATTGCTTTCTTTTGTTGATACCAATTTGTTCGTAAATTATGTCTCAAAGCTTTGAGTTATAGCAAGAAAGCTCCATTCATTTTTCAAAATAGACTCTATATATTCCTTCGGATTAGATTAATCTGAACGAATTTATGCTGAACAGAATCGAGAATAATGAAGTTTATTTTACGTGTTCACTATTCGATAAATTGGCAGTGATTTCAACGGATAATTTGACATCTAATAATGATTATATGTTACATTCAATATTGATTTTAAATCAATCATAGAAGTTTATCGGTTTGCAATCCCGGCAATATAGTTTCCAAGTTGAATTCCACTCGATTTGAACTCAATCTACATGTAAAGAATCATCCAAGGGTGCCACATTAGAATCATTCCCAATGGGTGGGTGAAGGAAGGGCCGTAGATTTGTTTGGGTATAATCACAAGACAAACAAGTGAAAAGCACAAAGCGACTGGGTGGGCTGAGAGTGACGGCAGTACTTGAGGAGGGCTGGGGGGGGGTTAACTCAGCATAATTCGTTTGCTTATGGTCGGTTAAGCATACTTGGCAGTAGAATGTTTGTAAAGACGGGAAAACAAGAAGAGATGAGAAATGCGTGGGGTTCTCCATGGGAAAAACTCAAATGGGCTGTGTAACACAAAACCCACACCAATTTGCGTTTGAAATGACGAACAGGCGAGCCTCAATCTACGGTCCAAAGGCAAACCGGAATGTTTGGTTCGAATGGGAGATTCGGTACCAGTAACGTCTTCATTATGTACTTGTGGAGCCGGTTTCCAAGATATTCTCCAATTATGTCTTACTTCTTTTTGATTAGATTTTCCTCTACCCGGAATCCGCTTTATTCGGTGTTTTCAAAAAGAGTTTCGGGTTTAAGCATGCTATTAGACTAAATGAATATGTTGCTGGTGGGCGTTGTCGAGGACAACGGTGTGATGATTACTTCCTTTGCCACCAGGGGGCGTATTCTGCACCTCATTTTCCCGAGAAACGGAAAACCGGAATACGAAGCACAATAAGGCGAATTTCCGCTGAGATGTAGGCAAAGTCCAATTTGCAGAGTAGCCTTGAGTGTAGCTGTGTGATTAATAGCTGAATTAATTGTTTGTGACAGACGCAGACAGGATGACCAATCTGGTAGCAATTGGAGGCTGGTTGTTTGTTGTATTTATTGACAGGAATCTAAATCAAAATATAATTGTTTCTGCATAGATGATTCTTTTTATAGTCATGACCCCTTAAAGCTGCCCCCTCCATTCCCAACTATTATTGTATAATTTTGCAGGTATCGTTAAACGAGGTTCCATTGATCAAAGAGATAGCACTGATTGAAAACAACTTTCTTAAGCTCGAATCAACATTTTGTGTTGAAACATTGTTTATGCATAAATGGTGAATGTTATTCTTATGCATGATTTGCATGCTTGAAGTTGACACTACCTTATTTTGACCTAAGCTTGACATTACTTCTGACTGTGCAGCAAAATCATCGAGTAACAGTTAACTTCTTGGGCTGTTTCGTACTCAGATTGCTTGGCCCACATCAAAGCACTCCTATCAAGGACAAAAGCAAATTCATCGAAGGGTAATCATAGAAAAAATTGTTTGGAAACGGTAATTTCGATATTTGAATATAAAGCCATAACAGAAGCAGTTTGTTTGACTTAACTTGAATAAAATTCAACAGATATTTTTTGAACGGGATTCATAATCTTTATAAATTTGCGTCAAATCGGATCAAATTTTCAGAACTTTATTTGTAAGATATAGGTTGGGGACGTTTGATCCCTAAACTTATAGTCAGACATTATATTTGTGGTACATTATTTTTTTAAGTTTTAATTTTCTTAGAATTGTAATATCTTCGACGATAAAATGTGTTATCGAATGTTAATTTCGCTTGGCTTCAGTGCATACATTTAAACAGAGGGATGTGAGTGACAAAAACTTATTTTTGGGAAGCCTAAAATCAGAAGATTTTCTTTAGTATACCCAACTCAAAACCGACCAAAATGTCACTTAATCCCCTTTTCGTTTGGGCTTTTCAAGTCTCCCTAAATTAATGAAATTGTATTTGTTATAAAATTCTGGGCAATGTTCATATTAATGCATAGTTTTTTTTTTTAATTTGAGGCCTCAATGGTGTAGAAACAAAATCTAATTACAGTTTTCCGATATCAGTTACAGTGAATCCACAATTAAGAATCACCCACAATTTATGAATCAGCTGCCTTTAAAGGACAAAATAACAGTAAAAAATAGCACAAAACATCACGGAAACATTTTCGCTTATAATTTATTTTGAGTAAAATTGTTTACGTGATGTTTTGTGTTGGTTTTTGTTGTTCTTTTATCATTTAAAGTCAGCTGATTCATAAATTGTGGACGATTCTTAATTGTGGATCTACTGTACCTTTACATAAGTTACAGCCATTCCATGAAAAACCGATCTAGTGGGTCTCCGAATTCCATGCAAATTTGCTATTTTGTTCCTTATCCAAAAAAAGGATACACGTATTTTTGGATTTTTTGATTAGGGTGACCATTTCCGAAATAGGGTGACCAGAAAAATCGCGATTTTGCAAAATTTTTATTTTTAAAAAAATTGTAACTTTTGAGCCGTTTGACTGATTTTCAATCTTTTTGGACGAAATGAAGGCTAAAGATTTTGACTTTTCGGGAAAAATATAAAATTTCACAAAATTGTGTTTTTACATGAAAAAACTCAAAAGTTTCCGTTTTTTCGTGTTTTGAAGGCCTCGGGACCAAAGGGGCTATTGCTGCTCTCATTTTTTCTTAAAAGTTCGGAAAATTTTACGTCTACTGTCAAATTTTCAGCGATGTATGTTTTTAAGTTTTTGAGATATATTTTTTTTAAATAAAAAAATCAGTCATTTTTCATTGGCACACACTGTAGATCTCAGCGCATTAGATTTGTAATGTTTAAAAAAAATCATAACTTTTGAACAGCTCAACCGATTTCCAATCATTTTTTATGGAATGATTAAGGTCTCAACTTTTCAGAAAAAAATAGAAAACTTTGAAGAAAAAAAAAATTACATTAAAATATAGGAAAATTTCTAAAAAAAACTAGAAATTTTTATATTTTTTCACGTTTAAACATATTTTTATCAGATTTTTCAATTTTGTCTGAATAGTTGAAATTTTAAGCTTTCATTCCATACAAAAAGATTGGAAATCGGTTAAGCTGTTCAAAAGTTATAATTTTTTTAAACATTACAAATCTAATGCGCTGAGACCTACAGTGTGTGCCGATAAAAAATGACTGATTTTTTATTTTCAAAAAAATATATCTCAAAAACTAAAAAACATACATCGCTGAAAATTTGACAGTAGACGTAAAATTTTCTGAATTTTCAAGAAAAAATTAGAACAGCGATAGCCCCTTTGGTCCTGAGGCCTTCAAAACACGAAAAAACGGAAACTATTGAGTTTTTTCATGCCAAAACACAATTTTTGTGAAATTTTATATTTTTCCTGAAAAGTCAAAATCTTTAGCCTTCATTTCGTCCAAAAAGATTGAAAATCGGTCAAACGGTTCAAAAGTTATAATTTTTTTAAAAATAAAAATTTTGCGAAATCGCGATTTTTCTGGTCACCCTATTTCGGAAACGGTCACCCTAATCAAAAAATCCAAAAATACGTGTATCTTTATTTCGGATAAGAAACAAAATAGCAAATTTGCACGGAATTCGGAGACCCACTAGATCGGTTTTTCATGGAATGGCTGTATATGTGTTCAAAAGGGGATCAAGTAACACCAAACTTTTTCGAACGCTACATGAGAAATGTCATTGGAAAAAAAAAACGATTTTTTAACTATTCTAAGTCGTTTTAAGCTGTTTTAAGCCGTTTTCAGTTGTTTAAAGACATTTTAGGACATTTAAAGCCATTTAAAGTAGTTTTAGGCCATTTAAAGTCGCTATAAGCCACAAATCTGAGATGCAGAAGGAAAAAGCAATGAAGGTAGCAATGTTTAAGGAAAATTTGAATTTTGAAATTGAGTCACGGTAGGCTGTTTTTTTTTTTTTGAATTTATGCTGCAACATTTATTTCCCTTTATTCTGTTTTACGCGTTCTTTGAATAAAGTCGGTTTTGTATAACACTCTGGCGTATAGTATTTTACTTTGTTTCCACCGTGAATTTCGTCGGTTCCGACAAAAACGGGGTAACTTTGATAGTTTGTTCGAAAAAAAACTTGAATATTTATACGTGCTGTTTCAAAAATATATCATTTATAATTTTTAAAACAAGTACTGGGACCAAATTACGCTTTTTCAAAACGCTAAAAGTGTTTCATAGACTACTTTGATGAGATATTTGAATTGGAAACGCTAGAGCCAGAAAACCAGTATTGTTCGGACCACCCTATGTCTTTAAATCGGTCAATTTAAGCGATACAAAAAAAAACTTTTTTCTTGGCGAAGTTGCTTGAAATTGAATGGTCTACAACTTTCCTGAAGCATTCATAAAATAATTTCTACGAATAAGAAAGTTAGTTTCACCATTTCTATGAAAACGTGGACCACCCTAATTTTCAATAACACCAAACAAAGGACCAAATTAATACAAACAACTTTGTAGAAGACCGCTTTCGTCTAATGTTTGATTCTAAAGCTCGGAATGCATCTTTTCGCTGTGCCACTAGAGCATGCTAGTCCATTGTCTAGCGTTTAAGTTACAGTCTGTGCAGTTAAATGGCTGAAGATGGTGTCCGTGTCTTTATTTAAAGTCTTTTTTAGTCGTTTTGAACTGTTTTAAGCAGTTTCAAACCGTTTTAAGCTGTTTTGAAAAATTTCAAGCCGTTTTAAGCTGTTTTGCGTTATTCAAACCCATTTAAAGCTGTTTTAAATGTTTTGAGCCTTTAAGCTGTTTCAAGCTTTTTTAAGCTGTTTCAAGCCGTTATAAACTATTTTGAACCATTTTATGCTGTTTCAGGCTGTCTCACACCACATGTGTATTTATTTATTTATTGATCTCTATAAACTTAAGACTGCTATCTTTTATGTTAAAGTGCTGAGGATAAGAATAACATGATTACAAGAAAACGCTGAGATACACATTAACCCGTAGGCTACGGGGCTGACATGCAAAATTCAAATTGCTTGTATTTGAGCATAACTCAATATTTTTTCATGAAATTTTGGGGATTGATACACTATTAGTTGTAGTTCCATGAGTAATGGGAAAGTACACATTTGGAGTATTGCTGACAAAGTTATTCCAGAACTTCTCTGGGTCAGGTAGGGTAAAAATCACATAAACTTCCTTTTAGAACTCATTTATCATTTGGTAACGAAATGTTTTCATACAAAAAGTGTACAGACCACTTGTTCGCAATAAGTTACGATGCACCAAGAGATTTAGAAATATATAACTTACCTAGAACAATGCTAAGGCCTCTAGAACATTCTGAGATTTTGTCCATAATCTACACAGGTTCATAAATTATTTTAAGCGAGTGGTGTCTCCGTTTAGTGCTTTACAGCACTCATTTAGCCATAACAGACGTGTTCACGAATTTTGACAAGATATTGGATATTGAAAGTCATCCAAATTGTCCTGGAGTTCAGGTCCTCTTGATCTACCAAATCTACTACAGTCTATACTCACCCAATTCTCGTTAAACATTCTTATTCCTATCCATAAAGTTTCATATGACCCGGAAAGTGTACTGCCGTTATACGCATAACTGTCCCATGTTCCAAAATATGCAACCAAGTAAAACGCGTTTTAAGATTTTAGCACATTCATATGTCGTGCCAGGTTTGTGATGAATCTAAATGAAATTGTTGCAAAAGTATGAAGTATAGCGTTTACACTAAAATCAAGAGTTTGTATAATGGGAAAAAGTAAATTTTGCTACGAAATTCAAAGTGAGACTGTTATGCCAACAAGTACGGGGTTTTGGGTTATTTTTTCGCCTAACAGTCCCTCTGATAGTACTGATCAGTTATTTTCAGGATTTTTTGATTAGGGTGACCATTTCCGAAATAGGGTGACCAGAAAAATCGCGATTTTGCAAAATTTTTATTTTTAAAAAAATTGTAACTTTTGAGCCGTTTGACTGATTTTCAATCTTTTTGGACGAAATGAAGGCTAAAGATTTTGACTTTTCGGGAAAAATATAAAATTTCACAAAATTGTGTTTTTACATGAAAAAACTCAAAAGTTTCCGTTTTTTCGTGTTTTGAAGGCCTCGGGACCAAAGGGGCTATTGCTGCTCTCATTTTTTCTTAAAAGTTCGGAAAATTTTACGTCTACTGTCAAATTTTCAGCGATGTATGTTTTTAAGTTTTTGAGATATATTTTTTTTTAAATAAAAAAATCAGTCATTTTTCATTGGCACACACTGTAGATCTCAGCGCATTAGATTTGTAATGTTTAAAAAAAATCATAACTTTTGAACAGCTCAACCGATTTCCAATCATTTTTTATGGAATGATTAAGGTCTCAACTTTTCAGAAAAAAATAGAAAACTTTGAAGAAAAAAAAAATTACATTAAAATATAGGAAAATTTCTAAAAAAAACTAGAAATTTTTATATTTTTTCACGTTTAAACATATTTTTATCAGATTTTTCAATTTTGTCTGAATAGTTGAAATTTTAAGCTTTCATTCCATACAAAAAGATTGGAAATCGGTTAAGCTGTTCAAAAGTTATAATTTTTTTAAACATTACAAATCTAATGCGCTGAGACCTACAGTGTGTGCCGATAAAAAATGACTGATTTTTTATTTTCAAAAAAATATATCTCAAAAACTAAAAAACATACATCGCTGAAAATTTGACAGTAGACGTAAAATTTTCTGAATTTTCAAGAAAAAATTAGAACAGCGATAGCCCCTTTGGTCCTGAGGCCTTCAAAACACGAAAAACGGAAACTATTGAGTTTTTTCATGCCAAAACACAATTTTTGTGAAATTTTATATTTTTCCTGAAAAGTCAAAATCTTTAGCCTTCATTTCGTCCAAAAAGATTGAAAATCGGTCAAACGGTTCAAAAGTTATAATTTTTTTAAAAATAAAAATTTTGCGAAATCGCGATTTTTCTGGTCACCCTATTTCGGAAACGGTCACCCTAATCAAAAAATCCAAAAATACGTGTATCTTTATTTCGGATAAGAAACAAAATAGCAAATTTGCACGGAATTCGGAGACCCACTAGATCGGTTTTTCATGGAATGGCTGTATATGTGTTCAAAAGGGGATCAAGTAACACCAAACTTTTTCGAACGCTACATGAGAAATGTCATTGGAAAAAAAAAAACGATTTTTTAACTATTCTAAGTCGTTTTAAGCTGTTTTAAGCCGTTTTCAGTTGTTTAAAGACATTTTAGGACATTTAAAGCCATTTAAAGTAGTTTTAGGCCATTTAAAGTCGCTATAAGCCACAAATCTGAGATGCAGAAGGAAAAAGCAATGAAGGTAGCAATGTTTAAGGAAAATTTGAATTTTGAAATTGAGTCACGGTAGGCTGTTTTTTTTTTTTTGAATTTATGCTGCAACATTTATTTCCCTTTATTCTGTTTTACGCGTTCTTTGAATAAAGTCGGTTTTGTATAACACTCTGGCGTATAGTATTTTACTTTGTTTCCACCGTGAATTTCGTCGGTTCCGACAAAAACGGGGTAACTTTGATAGTTTGTTCGAAAAAAAACTTGAATATTTATACGTGCTGTTTCAAAAATATATCATTTATAATTTTTAAAACAAGTACTGGGACCAAATTACGCTTTTTCAAAACGCTAAAAGTGTTTCATAGACTACTTTGATGAGATATTTGAATTGGAAACGCTAGAGCCAGAAAACCAGTATTGTTCGGACCACCCTATGTCTTTAAATCGGTCAATTTAAGCGATACAAAAAAAAACTTTTTTCTTGGCGAAGTTGCTTGAAATTGAATGGTCTACAACTTTCCTGAAGCATTCATAAAATAATTTCTACGAATAAGAAAGTTAGTTTCACCATTTCTATGAAAACGTGGACCACCCTAATTTTCAATAACACCAAACAAAGGACCAAATTAATACAAACAACTTTGTAGAAGACCGCTTTCGTCTAATGTTTGATTCTAAAGCTCGGAATGCATCTTTTCGCTGTGCCACTAGAGCATGCTAGTCCATTGTCTAGCGTTTAAGTTACAGTCTGTGCAGTTAAATGGCTGAAGATGGTGTCCGTGTCTTTATTTAAAGTCTTTTTTAGTCGTTTTGAACTGTTTTAAGCAGTTTCAAACCGTTTTAAGCTGTTTTGAAAAATTTCAAGCCGTTTTAAGCTGTTTTGCGTTATTCAAACCCATTTAAAGCTGTTTTAAATGTTTTGAGCCTTTAAGCTGTTTCAAGCTTTTTTAAGCTGTTTCAAGCCGTTATAAACTATTTTGAACCATTTTATGCTGTTTCAGGCTGTCTCACACCACATGTGTATTTATTTATTTATTGATCTCTATAAACTTAAGACTGCTATCTTTTATGTTAAAGTGCTGAGGATAAGAATAACATGATTACAAGAAAACGCTGAGATACACATTAACCCGTAGGCTACGGGGCTGACATGCAAAATTCAAATTGCTTGTATTTGAGCACAACTCAATATTTTTTCATGAAATTTTGGGGATTGATACACTATTAGTTGTAGTTCCATGAGTAATGGGAAAGTACACATTTGGAGTATTGCTGACAAAGTTATTCCAGAACTTCTCTGGGTCAGGTAGGGTAAAAATCACATAAACTTCCTTTTAGAACTCATTTATCATTTGGTAACGAAATGTTTTCATACAAAAAGTGTACAGACCACTTGTTCGCAATAAGTTACGATGCACCAAGAGATTTAGAAATATATAACTTACCTAGAACAATGCTAAGGCCTCTAGAACATTCTGAGATTTTGTCCATTATCTACACAGGTTCATGCATTATTTTAAGGGTGTGATGTCTACGTTCAATGCTTTACAGCACTCATTAAGCCTTAACAGACACGTCCAAAAATTTTGACAAGATATTGGATATTGGAAGTCATACAAATTGTCCTGGAATACAGGTCCTTATGATCTAAAAAATCTACTATAGTATATACTCACTCAATTCTCGTTAAATGTTCTAATTCCTATCCATAAAGCTCCATATGGCTCGTAAAATATACTACTATGAACATTGTTAATCTTAAGGCCTTCAGAATACACTTAAAAACTGGGCATCAATTGTGGTATAAAGCTTGACTTATTATTCAAACAATATGTTTTTAATATATCCATACTTGATCATAAAATTCCATTGTGTGCAAATACAAATGTTCTCGAGCTTATTTGTTGTACTATGAATTTTAAATTACTATGATGACAAGATTTACAAAATCTAATGAATCTACTGACACTGTTTCTCTACTAACAAATTTACTATACCTTTTTTAAATCTTATTAACTTTCTCACTTACTCATCTACCCTTTCTTTCCCTATCTCATATATTTTCTTAATATCTCACATACAAAAAAATTTGCTTTTCATCTTAAAGTATAAAATCATATCTCCTCACTTCTCCACATGTGGATTCGTTTTGCTTATGTCACTTGAGCCTTCATTAATTGCCTCAACATAGTCTCAAGGATATAAATCCTCTATATTTGGTACCATATATACGTAAAAGCAGACATCAGTACGCTTAGCACATAACTGATCAGTACTATCAGAGGGACTGTTAGGCGAAAAAATAACCCAAAACCCCGTACTTGTTGGCATAACAGTCTCACTTTGAATTTCGTAGCAAAATTTACTTTTTCCCATTATACAAACTCTTGATTTTAGTGTAAACGCTATACTTCATACTTTTGCAACAATTTCATTTAGATTCATCACAAACCTGGCACGACATATGAATGTGCTAAAATCTTAAAACGCGTTTTACTTGGTTGCATATTTTGGAACATGGGACAGTTATGCGTATAACGGCAGTACACTTTCCGGGTCATATGAAACTTTATGGATAGGAATAAGAATGTTTAACGAGAATTGGGTGAGTATAGACTGTAGTAGATTTGGTAGATCAAGAGGACCTGAACTCCAGGACAATTTGGATGACTTTCAATATCCAATATCTTGTCAAAATTCGTGAACACGTCTGTTATGGCTAAATGAGTGCTGTAAAGCACTAAACGGAGACACCACTCGCTTAAAATAATTTATGAACCTGTGTAGATTATGGACAAAATCTCAGAATGTTCTGGAGGCCTTAGCTTTGTTCTAGGTAAGTTATACATTTCTAAATCCCTTGGTGCATCGTAACTTATTACAAATAACTAGCCTATACACTTTTTTTTTATGAAAACATTTCGTTTGCAAATGATAAATGAGTTCTAAAAGGAAGTTTATGTGATTTTTACCCTACCTGACCCAGAGAAGTTCTGGAATAACTTTGTCAACAATACTCCAAATGTGTACTTTCCCATTACTCATGGAACTACAATTAATAGTGTATCAATCCCCAAAATTTCATGAAAAAATATTGAGTTATGCTCAAATACAAGCAATTTGATTTTTAAATGTCAGCCCCGTAGCCTACGGGTTAAACATTAACGCAACTTCAAATTTATTAATTAAGATACTCAAGACCCTTTTAAAGCCGTGGTAAGTAATTTTAAACATTTTTAAGCTGTTTTAAGCCGTTTTAAGCTTTTTTAAACCACCTAAAAACCGTTTTAAACCGTTATAAGCCGTTTTAGGCTGTTTTGAGTAGTTTTAAGTCGTTTTAAGCACATATACCTCATACATATACTTTGTGTTGGGGTCAACCCTACCGCACTTTATAGCGCACAAGCCTTAATATCGAAACGAACACCTTCCAATATGACAGCTGTCAATCCTTGAAGTGTTGATGTAATAACCGTACTCCGTTTACTATATTTCCTCAAACCATTCTTTGTTCAGTACAAATAGTACAGAATCCGAATGTTTAATTCTTTGGAGGGAAAGCAAAAGTAGCACCGCTGAAAACGCTCTCCGTTCCGCGGTTGGAGCTCCAGGCGGCGATAATAGGCTGTAGGCTGATGAAAACCATCTGCCATAGTCACAGTCTACCGATATCGAAATGAGTATTTTGGACCGATTCTTAAACAGTCCTCTTTTGGATTCACTCCGATCATTGGCGCTATCGGTAATTCTTTGCCTGTAGGATAGGCAAAATTCTCTCCAAATCTTTGAGTTGTGTTGGAACGTTTTCAGATGTACTTTCTGAGCTCTATGAAGCACGCTGTGTTTAGGGTTAAGCGAGCTCAAAGCTTTTTTTTTATTAAGGGGACAATTATTAGTTTAATCTCGGTGTTAATACAAAAGGATGACGGTGTTTAAAAATTCTAATATTTAGCTAATATTCAATAATTCTAATATTCACCTATCAAACCCGGTGCTTCTTCAAGAGCTCTTAGGGTTGATATCCGTGTGTTCAGTCGGTACATGGCGAGTCTGGTGTCGGCAGCAGCTGAAGTCACTCTCACGTTGGACCCGACGGGGACATAGCCGAAGAAGAATGAGAAGCAAAAGGGGTTCGTCAACGCCTACACTACTTCAGCCGGTGAAGCGTCGCCTGAGAAGTCAAAGGGCAGTATGCAAAGACATCTTCGTCGATTGCATGTTTGATCTGTGGGAATCAGGAGCGAGTGAGTGCGAAGTCTTTAAAAAGATGGATCGTGACGATCGTTGGAAAGCCATTCACAATCATTTTCTTTGCCGAATCTGCCTCGGAAAGCATGGAAGGAAGCCGTGTCGATCGTCAGCGCGTTATAATGTGCAAGGTTGCCAACTTCGTCATCATCCGCTCCTACAAAGCTATTCGAAAAGCCCGCCAACCGCAGTCAAGCCGGCACGACAAGGAAATAAGACAGTGCCACGAAGAAATCCCACCGAAGGCGTGAACCTCATCACACCCAGAGCTCTACGCTTTTCCGCATGATACCAGTACGACTCTTCAGTAAGGGACGAAGCGTAGAAACTCTAACCTTCATCGACGAAGACTCATCCGTAACGCTTCTTGAAAAGTGCATAGCCGATGATCTTCAGGCTGAAGGAACGGAAATGCGTCTTTGCCTGACCTGGACGAGTAATATCAGTCGCGAAGAGGAAGATTCACATCAGGTGGAGGTGGAAAATTCGGGGATCAGAGGCGGTAAAAGATATCCGCTCAAAGATGTCAGAACCGTAGAATCTCTGGCACCGGTTCAAACACTGCGCTACAAAGAGCTCGCTGATCGTTTTGAGTCACAGTTTTCCTTGTATACTAATTGGAGCAAAGAATACACATCTCACCGCCACTCAACAACTACGAGAAGGACGAGAAGAAGAGCCTATGGCTGCGAAGACTTGTTTCGGATGGGCAATTCAAGGATCAATGCCTAATGGGTCGAACATCGCGAGTTGTAACTTGCACATCTGTGGCTGCGACTCTGACAATACGAGCACGAACACGAGCTAGTGAAGCAAAACTTCACGGTGGAAAATGTAGGAGTTTCGGTGCATCGAAGTCCTGATTCGGACGAAGACAAGTGGACCAGAGCATTATTCGAGAAGACAACTAGATGAATCGAAGGCGGATTTGAGACCGGGTTGCTGTTTCCCGATAACTACGCTGTGGCAGTGAGACGGCTACAGTGTCTGGAGTGGCGCTTCAACACGGATCCAGCTCTATTCGAGAACATACAACGTCAGATAGAGCGGTACCAAAAGAAGGGGAACATCCACGAGGCCACGGACGATGATTTGGCCGCCACTGACCCAAGAAGAGTGCGGTACCTCCTCGTCGGAATAGTGCAGAACCTGAAGAAGCCAAACAAGATCCGAATGGTATGGGATGCGGCAGCAACAGTGGACGGCATTTCCTTGAACAGCATGCTTCTGAAAGGACCGGATTGAGTGCAACTACTCCCGGAAGTGTTCAACAGATTTCGGGAACGGAAGATCGCCGTCGTGGGGGACATCATGGAAATGTTCCATCAGCTTAAGATCCGACGGGATCACCGATACAGTCAGCTATTTCTTTGGCCCAGTGAAAGCGGGAAACCTCCAAGATCCTTCGTCATCGACGTAGCGATGTTGGACTCAACAAGCTCGCCATGTTCGGCGCAGTTTGTAAAGAACATGAATGCGACAGAACATACTGTGGAGTATCCAAGGACAGTGTGAGCGATTGTGCGTCGACACTATGTCGACGATTACCTGGATAGCTTTGACAGTGAGAATGAAGCATGTCAGGTGGGAGAGAAGGTGTTATTGGTGCATCAGCGAGGCGAGGAGTGCTGTGGCGTCTGGCGACGAAGGTTACCATCCTGGATATTAAGGCAGCAAACAACGATGAAGCTCAGGGTAACGCAGTACCATCGGAAGCGCTGGACATGCATTACGGGTCAGGGGATGTTGGGATCAACCCTGCGCCACTGATTTAATAGCGCACAAGCCTAAATATAGAAACGAACACCTTTTAATATGACAGCTGTCAATCCCTGAAGTGTTGACGTAATATCCGTTTACTACCTTTTCTCAAACCATTCTTTATTCAGTACATTATACGCTGTTATGCGCAATTTAAAGCCATTTTAAGTATTTTTTAGCTATCTTATAAGCGGTTTCTTCACCACCGCTTAGGCCTTAAACCTGGTTTAATCGTATGGGTAATCGTGGTTTACGGCTTAAGCGAAGGTGAAGAAATCGGCCCTTAAGCCATTTACAGCCATTCAAGCTTTTTAAATCCGTTATAAGCCGTTTTCAGCCTTTTTAACCACTTTATGTCGATATAAACAGCTTTAAGCTGTTTTGAGCCATTTTAAATAGTTTTAAGCTGTTTTAAACCATTTCAGGTCATTTAGGACATTTAAACCATTTTAAGCCGTTTTAAGCCGTTATAAACCATTTTAAGCTGTTTTAAGCCATTTCAGGGCGTTTTAAGCCGTTATGAGCTGTTTCAAGTCATTTGAAGCTCTTGAGTACATTTTAGGCTAGTGGTGCTCATTCCGCGGCCCGCGAGCCGCATGTGGTACGCGAAGCCCGAAAATGCGGCCCTAAAACACTTTTGAATTCTTTATTATTATTTATTTTTTATAATCAAAAATCTTTAATCCAATCAAAAAGTTGAAATTAGTATGAAAGTGCATTGCTTTATTAATATATGTATTCCTAACAGCATTGATTTTGTTTTTTGATTGGATGTGACTTTTGTTATCATACAATAAAATAGGTATTCTACAAAATTTAGCACGGGATAAAATGAAACATGATCACTAACTCTTATAAAAATACCAGAAATTCCAGATAGCTATGCTTTTTAAACTGAATGCGAGCCAAAAGTGAACTGAATGCGCTGCAATTTTGTACGAGAACGTGGCAAGCTTGAACTGTCGTGCAATATTCTAACACTGCTTATGAACGGCCCATTCAATTCATAATGCACAAAATGAAAGACAAAACTAACGAAAAAACACATCTCTGAAAATGTATGGAACATAAACCGTTCCATAATAACTTTCGTGAATGGAATCAATGATCATTGAACGTTCAATTTCCAGTTCCTACGGGTTCAAATTTTTGAACTGATCAATGTTCAAGCCTCCTTGATCCCTCGTTCAAAAATTTGAACTGAAACGCAAACTGAACGCGTTCAAATGCAACACTGATTACTGAAATACTTGTTTTTTTTTATTGGTTTCTGTTTTTTTTGAGGATTTTGGGATTATTTTCACATTTGAAGTTGTAAGTTATGATTGTCATGTGTTCTGAACGACTAACTGAATGCGGTAAATTCTTAATATTTCCATAAATATTAAAAAATGATCTGTAAAACCATTATGTATCTAAAGCTGTCTCTTAAACATAATATTTAGAGTTTTGAATTATTTTTTTCATTCTTTATATGTGTCTATTTACAGAAAGAAGGCATAAAATTTAAAACCTAAATAAAAGGAAAATCTGAAAATTATTCTGATTTTTTCGCAGCTATTTTAAGAAACCAGTACTTCAAATGGGTTAAGCAAGAGAAATTAAAAGAAAAGTGAACAGGCAAGATAAAGAAAATTCGTTAGAAGTTGTTTTGGAGAGTTAGATTTTTTTTAGTATATTTTCTATATACACTCTTCGAATAAATCGCCGAATACTGTGAATTTTCGTATTCAGATTGTTAACAAAAATAAAATGATTTATCTGTAAATTCTATCATTTTCCGATAAAATCCGCGGAAACAAAGAAATTTACTGTAAAATACTAACAAACAGATCGGTGGCAATATTTTTTTCATCGAACTTCTGGCAAGCTTGAGCTACTTTTGTTTCAGTTTTTTCTACTCCACTTAAGTAAACGTAGGGAAAGATGGTAAAGTGGTGGCAAGGTTGCTTCCTGATCGGTAGGTCGAGAGCTCAATTTCCGATTAGATCATTTTCGAGTTTTTCTTTTTGATTTTGTTCAACGATACCACAAATTGTTCAGTGATTTTTCACCGAACGTTCAGCTGTTGAGATTACCAGGACAATTTCACATGAATCGTAGTGTGTGAGAATCACAATTTTTCGAAAAACATTACAATTTCATTTTGGATGTTGAAAAAATAATTTATAATCAAGAATTTCAAAATTTAGTAACTAGTTAAGAATAAAAGTTTCTATTCAGTATTTAAATAATAGTATACCTTAAAAAAATTCATTTCATCAAATAATTATAAAATCAATGCTGTGAACAACCACTTAAATTTCCCTTTGCGACCCGCCGTTCTGAGGAAAAATTGCGATTTGGCCCGCAATATTCTGCAGCTTGAGCACCACTGTTTTAGGCAATCAGAAATCATTTTTTAGGGTCGATGTTCCCTTAGTTGACAGTCCTCTATAGTCGCACTAGTGGCTTTTTACGGGCATTTCGCTATAAATCTTTGCAAAATATTTTTTGACGTATAGGTCAGGAGCTATGAATCTAAGTACCATTGATACACATCTCGATTTTGTTCAAAAAATGATCCAAATAAATAGTTTTGCTTAAAATTTGAGCTGCTTTGCACCTATAGTATACCTATAGTTCGTATAGTAGCACTACTAAGAGAAACTATTTTTTATTAAACAAACTAATTGATGAATTAAGAGCTTTTTTTCTATCAATTGATAGGTTTTGATCCATACTCTAAAGAAAAAATATAAAAGTTTTGTAAAAACACGGATTTTATTTGTATTTTGCCTATGCCGTGAAGCTAGGTCTTCTATAGGAATAGAAATTATAAATAGTGCTACTATAGGCACAATTGTTTCTATAGTGGCACAAGCGATAATAAATAGAAAAATGTGAGTTTTCTTAGTTTTCATATTTTTGCTACAAAACCAAGATAAAAAGCTTTCAGTTTAGGTAAAAATAATGCCGCTGCCTTTATTTTTAGATTTTATACGAATATTTATTTTTAGCTATGCGGTACCAATAGCCGACCCTAATGTTTAATTTAGCTGCACATGTTTACATGAGAGCCCATGCAGAAATTTCGTCAAATAATGGTTTCCCTTTGCAATTACTAATTAAGTAAAGGGGATCAGCATCTCCCCAGTCTCCCGTAATATTTGGCATAATATGGAAATTTTGCTCCCCATGCGGAAACTTCCTAGATTCTCCAGATACTTTGTTTGTCCCGCGCGCTCATCAGACTACGAACCGGAAACGAGTCGAGTTCGCGAGCGGAAGTACCCTCCATATTGGGTCCTGAATAAATATCTCATGTTCGTGAATAAACATTGTCATGTGACTGTGACTGTGCAGCACAGACCATGCCTAGACCATGCAAACTTGGAAGCAAAGTAGACAACTTTCCACCGCACTCTAGCGATGAATTGAGTGGGTGGTGCAATATAGTTGCTTACAATCTGTTTGCTGCTTCAAAGTCACCCCACTGACATGGATTGGAGTGCATTGCTTAGAAGTGTGCCTTCTGCTTTTGCCGGCTCTGCCTGGATGACATGGAACCCAACAAGGAGAAATCGGCATCCAACCAGGTTGTGCATCAGCTGTTTGCCGGGAACGTGGTCCCGAAGTTAGTTGGGAGCTTTACGATGACATGTGCTCATTTTTCAAACTGGAAAGTGATTTGACTTCCTGAATGGGTTCACTGGATTAGAACAGCTTCCGCTGGAGAGTGACGATAATCTAAATTTATATTTCCTTTTGAAAACCTCCATAGCTCTTGATTTTTTATGTAAAATATATACCACAAAGCATATGTCTCGAATAGCAAGACGAGTTTTAGCCTTTAGAATCAAAACGTATAATTTTCATAGCAGAATTGCGAGTGTGTTAGTGGTGCAGTATAGAAGTGTATTGACATATTGTTTCAAAAGTTATCATTGATAGAATTTTAAAAATAATGTTCGTCTCAGTGCTTATTTCTCGAATAATTCTGACCAGGGTTCCTTGAATTATGTGCAAGGTAATTACATTACTCCAATCAATCGGAATCCTTGGAAAACTGTCTGAAAGAATTTTGGTGGGAATTCTTGAAGTAATTATTAGATGGAGAAAATTTCTTCACATGTTATTTATGGATATTATAATATGTCGAGTGTACATCAAATCTTAATTCCTCATTAATCCCATAGAATTGCACTCACTAACTTTGATCAAATAAAACGGATGTCATTACAACTCCCACAGTAACAACTGCTACTCAAAATGACGTCAGTTAATACCCCATAGAACTTAACGATCTCACTTGAAAAAGTCATTCCAGCTCTAAGTTGCATTCGTATTCAATTGGTGCGTTCTTGTCGCCCCGACAGTAACTGAAAGCACTTTCGACAGTCAATAAAATGGGTAACGCTTTTAACAGTCAGCACCACCACCACCCACCACTTCGCCAATCAAAGCCAGTATCGCAGCGAGTGCAACCATTTCTCGCTATCTCAGTTGCATCGTAAAAATTCTCCCGCATCCAATAGACGGAAGAAGTTCGAAAGTTGGCAAAACGGAAACTCCCTCAGAAACGGAGCGGTACTTTGGTGTGGAAAACTTTTTTGCGACGGATAGTTGGGTTTCTTTATTTTTTATGTTTGTGCTACTTTGTATTCTGAAATGAAGCTGGAAGCTGATTCGTTGATTCATGGAAGATAGCAACATTTTTTGTCTGAAGCAACTATTTGCGAAAATAAGGAGAAGAAGGAGTGATGGAATTTTTGAAGATAAAGTTATTGGGAGGATGTTTGCTTTTTATCCTTAGAAATGCACACCAAAGGAGATACATATAACGATACTAGAAAAAAGACCTGCAGATGAAAAAAAAAATGGGTGATACGCCTAGACTAATCAAATAAACAATTGGGAATGGGGGACATTTTAAAAGACTAGCTTTGGAGATGAAACATAGTTCAACTTTTTTCTTAATTGGAGGCTATCCATGTCCACTTTGGTGCGGTTTCTTTCTGAAAGTTTTCAAAACCACAAAAAAAAAAACGTGAGAGAAGGTCACGATGGTGTTACACGGGGTTTTCAACCGGGCTATTTTTGTGAGATTCTGCATGTCGAAATATGAAAAACCCCAAAGCCTTTCGGAAGATGAACCAGTGATGCATTCAGGAGGGGCTCTAAAAGAAGCAATTTTGTGCGTACATTATAATATTAAGCTAATTGTAAATTTGACAAACATATTTTTTTAATATTTATTGTGATGGTAGAGAGCAGAATTGACATTAATGTATGTTTAAAATGTATTTTTTCCATGCTTAATGCGCAATCAGGATGGGTTTCTTCTTGGTTTACTATTCTTATATAACCAAATTTGTTCTGGTGTTCATATTCCATGTTAGTTACGCCAATGGCATAAAAATTCATTTTAAACATATATAAATGTCAATTCTGCTAATTACTATCGTAATAAATACTGAGAAAAATCTTTTTGACAAATTATCAATTGACTGAGTAAATAGTCCGGTAGAAAGCCCCGTGTAACACCATCGTGACCTTCCTTTGTCAGCACCAACAACACCAAGCCTGACTCTATCTCTACCTGTAACCATGTACTTCATTTTAATAGCATTAATGGCCAGGCCTGTCTTCGCTGTCTCCATCTTCAGAGGCACGAAAGGCCTTTTCCACTGACCTGCGATCAATTCCAATTAGATCTATATCGTCCGCAAAGCCAAGGAGCATGTGCGACCTTGTGATAATAGTGCCATTTCTCTATACGCCAGATCTCTTAATAGCACCCTCGAGTGCAATGTTGAACAGTAAATTCAAAAGTGCGTCTCCCTGCTTCAACCCGTCTAACGTCACGAACGAGGTTGACACCTCGTCTGCGATCCGAACCCTTGATTTCGAACCATCCAGCGTAGCACGTATCAGCCTAATTAGTTACGCCGAAAAATCATGTTCAGACATTATCTGCCACTGCTCATTTATTTTCACTGAGTCGTACGCGGCCTTGAAGTCAATAAACAGATGGTGAGTCTGCAAGTTATACTTCCGGAATTTGTCTAGGATGATTCGCAAGCTAAGCATCTGGTCCATAGTCGAACGGCCCTCACGAAAACCAGCTTGGTATACGCCCAGGAAGGACTCCTCGAGCGGTCTCAGTCTGTTAAACAAGATGCGCGACAGAATTTTGTACGCCGAATTCAGCAGGGTATTACCTCTGTAATTGGCACACTCCAGTATGTGCCCTTTCTTGTAGATAGGGCATATAAGGCCATCCTACCAGCCGGTGGGCAAGTCTTCGTCCTTCCATACCTTCTGAAGTACTTGGTGGATCGACTGATAAAGCTGCTCACTTCCGAGCTTGAGAAGCTTGACCGGGATCTCGTCCTTACCTGCAGCCTTACAGCTCTTAAGCTCGCTGGTAGCCTTTTTATACTCTCCTATGGTCGGTGGGTCCATACCTTGATCGTCATCATCAATGTTCATTCTGTTTCTCGCTACATTTCCATCTTCGATGTTCAACAATTGCTGAAAGTGCTCCTTCCACCTGGCAGCCATCGTCGTTTTATCGGTCAGCAAATTCCCTTCTCGATCATTGCACATGGCCGATACTGGTACGGTATTGTGCCGCGCACCATTGTCCGTTGCATAGAATCTCCGCATATCATTCCAGTTCATGCTTTCTTGAGCGTCAGCTGCCACACTTTCTTCGTGCTGCCTTTTCTTTCTGCGATGGATTCAATTTTCTTCGGTTCTCGTTGCCCTATACCGCTCTCTGTTCTGTAGGGTACCGGACACAAGAATACAGCATCTGGCGACATTCTTCATGTCTGTCACTCTTCATCGAACCAGTCGTTTTGTCTTCATTGTTGACCAGTGCCAATCACTTCCCGCGCCTTTGTTGTCACAGCTTCGTGAATAGGGTCCCACAGGCTGTCGACATCTCTAGCAACGTTGATTCTTCCCAACTGCTCGTCTTTAGCTGCTGACGGTACTGTGCAGCTATACCATCAGTCGACAAGCGTTGTATATTGAAGCGCAGCGTTCTGTTCGTTCGGGAACTTGTGAGACTGGATAACCACGCCCGAATTTTAGCTACAACGAGATAATGATCCGAGTTGATATTAGGGCCTCGGAAGGTCCTGACATCTATGACATCTGAGAATTGTCGCCCATCAACCAGCACGTGGTCTATTTGGGAGCAGGCATCGCCACTCGGGTGTCGCCAGGTGTGTTTGCGGATATTCTTTCGTGCGAAGTGGATACTGCTGATTACCATCCCTCTTCCAGCAGCGAAGGTTACTAGCCGCAGGCCATTATCACTGGTAACGGAATGAAGGCTTTCCGTTCCAATGACGGGTCGAAAGAAATCTTCTTTCCCGATCTGCGCATTTGCGTCGCCAATGACTATCTTGACGTCTTGTTCTGGGCACTCTCCGTAGGCCTTATCCAGGCTCTCATAGAACTCATCCTTCATGTGATCGGGCTTATCGTTCGTTGGCGCATATATGATGATCAGGCTGTAGTTGAAGAACTTACCCGTTATTCTCAGCACACAGATTCGGTCGCATACCGGTTTCCACCGAATAATTCGCTTAATCTACTTTCCAATCACTATGAAGCCAACTCCACGTTCTTCTCTGTCGCCACCGCTGTAGTAGATGTGGTACTTGAATGAAGTGTTGGCGATGGGGTCCACCGCTCGGAATCCACGTTCTCCGGTTCTCGGCCAGCGTATTTTCTGGATAGCTACCACGTTCACGCGTACATTCCGCAGTTCACGAGCCAGGAGTCGAACACGCACGGACTCATTCAAAGTTCCAACTTTCCAATCATTGTCCTCTATTCGTTGCCAGGTCTCTTGCCGTAAAATCAATCCGTTTGCTCTTCTTTTGCCTTTTTTGGTTGGTCAGTCTTTGATAGGCCACCTAACCTAGTGTTGCGCTAGCTACATCGTGCTAGAGGAGCTGCCTCCTCGGTGCTGGAACGATACAGCATTGTCCGTTTGTTCTTTACATGATGACCACGGTCATAGTCATCACAACCATCCACCTTTATCAGGACTTTGGACCTGTAGCTCTGGTTCTCAATAGTTTCAAGTTCTTTCGGACATGCTGCTATGGTGAGCCGTCATACGCTAGCGGTGTTCTTGGTACACAATATTTTATACATTCTTGAAAAGTACCAAAGCATATTTCGATAAGGCTAAAAAAGTTACACAAAGGTCTCTAAAATCTTTTTTTTATGCAAATCAGTATCTAAAGTCCCTTTTACCTGAGATGTGACAACTCCTTAGAATTATAAATTTTTTTCTTCAGAAATTCTGCTTAAGAGCTTTCTTCAAACAAATTTTCCAGGGACGCCAGAAATAGTTGTAGATATTCGTTTAGTAATTCTACCAGGAATTTGTCTTCAAAATACCTAATTGATTTCTAAGAGATGGTACATTTCTTCAAAATTTGCTCCTGAAAATCTTTCAGCAGTCCAATAACGGAATTACAACGAGAATTCTCTCAAAATATTTTCAAAACTATTTCTCCAGATATAACACTGGGATAACTTGAAAATATTCTTACAAAAAATGTTCCCGGAAAATAACAAAAGGTTTGTTCTAGGTTTGCTGAAATTATTTCGACGAATCATATAATAATTACTCGAAAGCTTTTGTTATAGTTTCCAATTTTCCCGGAATTTGACTTTCTGGGAAACGGGAAATAAATTTGCAATTTCCCGAAAAATCCTGAGAACTTGAGTAACTTGATAAGCGTACTCAATTCATGGAAGATCCCTCGAAAAATCCCTTATTTTGTATAGTATATAATCTTTTTTGGAAAAACATATCGTCAAAGATATATCAGTTTTGTCAAAACTATTTGATTAAAAAAAACAACAAATCAACATCGAAATATAACTAGTGATCTAGTGAGGTCATTAGTTGGAATCAGGGTTAGGAAAAAATCTAAAAATCACTCTACAGTAGCCAGTCAGCGAAGCCAGTGAAACTCACGCCCATCACTGCTGTAGGCAAAATGCCTTGAAAATAGCAAAACACCCGTTGCTATGGGCAACCCAAAACTACTGTAGAAAAATGTACTATTTCCCGCATTTAGAGCCTTCAATGACACTCATGATTTAGATAATTCGTGCACCCAACATAGGCTACTTGATGAGATTTACGTTTTTGAACTACTGTACTTGGAGAGCCACGTGATTTTCGCGAAAATTCAAGCCTACTACTATTACCATTCCCAGCAGTGGTTGGAATTATATGAAAAGTAAATTGTGCGATGGTTTTTGTTTGAAAATAGATGGTTAACTCTTTTTTTAATAGAACTACCCGAGATATACGAAATCCCGGGAAATACGGAAATCCTGGAAAATACGGGAATCCCGGGAAACAAAATATCATTTCCCGGGAACGAGAATCCCGGTAAATCTCATTTCCCGGGAATTTTCCTGGGATTGCAAACTCTAGTTGTTAGGGTGATATTTTCGAAATACTTACAGTCGTTTTTAAAAATCTTTAAGATTATCCCATAGATTATTCAAAGAATTATTCCCTTAACCCGTCTTAGGATTATTTCACAAAATCTGTAAGAAATTCTTCCAAGAATTCCACAACAAATACAACCAGGGATTTTCATATATAAGAAGTTCTTTCAATGATCTCTAGAATTATGTTTTAAGAAAATCCTACTTCGCTTCTACAATTTAAAAATTTGTTCAGTGTTTAAAACCACTAAATGCTACAGCAATTACTCCTGTAATTCCTCCAAGAGTTCCACTCGAGATTTTTCCTGAGTTTTTGCTATGAAGTTTTGGTTTGGATAGTTTTTCAATAATTATTTTATTAGTTTTCTAAAGACTCACCCAAAACATTCTCAAGAGTCCAGAATTGATCTGAAGATCTTTGAAAGACTTCTATTTTGTAGGAAATTATGTACATAATTAATGATATATTTAGAGATATTTTTTCCATGGGAAGTTTGTGAAGGAATCGTTTAATGTTGTCCTGAAAGAGTCTACGAATTAATAGCTGAAAGAAACTTGAAACAAATACCTGATTAACTTTTTCCAATAGAAATCATTAAATCCTGCAAAAACTTTTGGAAAGATTTCGAGAGTTGTCTGGTCGGATTACTTTAGGCATCATTATTGAAACCTGATTTCTGTTCAGTCTCTTCTTGGTTCCATTGTGCAGGTATGAGGTCTCTAATGTTCCACGCTTAACCGCTATCAGTCTTCAAATGGTTGTATAGGAATATTACTCTTTAATATTATTAATACAATTAAATTGACATTTTGATTACTACCAAAAAGTTGAAAACGTTGAATATTCATGTTGGTTGAAGGTATATTACTATTTCGATTTATTGACTGGTCCATTTGCACAAACCCCTATTTTGAAGGGCCCCCGAATTTGACTCCGCACCGGGCCCCAAAAACCCTAGCTACGCCACTAGTCTTACCTGTTCCAAATATAGTTCAAATATGATATCGATGGAAGAGTGAAAATTTATGACAGTCTGTTCGCACAGGCCTATCATAGACTACGTAATTAAAAGCTCTGAGTCGATACAACAATTCAAATAATCCAATAGTACGGCGTTTTTCGTAATTGCAAAAAATGGCAGCACTCGTGGTATTTAATAACGGCCTACTTTTCCTAACGAAATAAACAGTGTATAAAGGTGCTTCTTTTCAGCACTGATAACGGTATCGAAAAGTAGCACTTTTCAGCACTGTTTTTGGAGTAGTCAAAAAATCATCTGTTTGCCTCCATACGTCATTTATCGAATTGCTCTGGAATTATCAATGACTTAGTCAACAAGTTTCTGATTCTACGGATAGTGCAATGGATATTGAACCAGAAGCTAGCTGACTGTGAGCACGATCGACATATAGAAAGCAGTAAAGTTTGTTGGTTCACTCTAAAAAAAAGTCGGGAGCTTTATGCGGCGGTTCGTGTCGGCAATGAAGAAAAGCACCTTATTGCATAATAGTAGTTTACGGAACAAGTTGCCGAATGATGATTTTTTACAGTACGAGTCGTAAATTTATCCTACGAGGCTTGCCGAGTGCTGTTAAAATCGAGTTCTGCAACGAGAAACGTATAACATTTTTTGCAATTTCGTAGAAGACCACTTGAGGGTATCAGAAATTATATCACAATGCATTCACCAGTACTTTACAATTTTTGAAACATTGTTGTGTAATGATTCATTACGCAACTCAAAACAGTTGCGTAATGAAAAAGCGTTGTGTAATGAATCATTACAGCACTGGTTTTAGTTGCGTAATGAATATTGCCGCACTCCATTCTTCAGTGCAGAAAAGTATACCGTTTCATGACAGATTCACGTGATGAAAAACAGCCTATTACGATAAGAAATTGCAAAAATAACTAGTTTATTCTCCATGTTTTAAACAAAACACATTTGAGAAACTTGTTACATGAATTCATTACAACAATCAAACAGTCCAGACATAATATTATTTAGAATCTATTATCATCCTTTTCTTATAATTGCTCCGGATGAGTTCAGCTTAAATATTCCCTGCGATAAGACACGTCGGTATTTTCTTTAATTTATTTCAAGAAGCCACTATCAGATGCCGAGTGTCAAGCGAATTCTATTTCTGTACACCTTTCTATATCCGCCGGAAGAAGAGAACAAATGGCAAATGGTATCCAAAACTGTGTAGCGCGGTATTTTTATTTTTTCGACTACCCGTTCCTCTACGACGACCCTGAATAGGAAAAAAAAGCATTGAATAAGCGAGAAACACCCAGAAATTACGATTATTATAATGCTTCCCGTGCCTTTCCTGTTTCGTGGAGCGTGTCTTGCTCTTATCCGCGGGCAATACAGAGATTATTCTTCTGAACGGGATACGGGTAGGAAATTTTGTTCCTTCTACAAAGCCCAGAAATCTCTCGTTGGTTGTGAAACCTCCCCCAAAGCTGAACAAACAGGCGCTCAGCTCCGTCGAAAAGATTTATCAAATATTAATTCCCGAGTGGAAAACTGATCACGGGATCCACTTTGCGTCCACCGGAATCATCTCTATTTGCCATTGTAATTTCTTATTCATGGGTTCTTACCTCCCAATCACCATACTGACTTGGAATTTGTACCTAGATATAATCTTCGTGTTTGAAATGGGGATATGCCGCAGGTTCTGATCACCATCCGCGCACAGTGGCGGAAAGTTGGACAAAACATTAGAAATTGATATCAAAATTTCATATCTATCTTCTATATAAATAAAAATGGAATGGTGTTTGTATGTCACGAAATGGCTTACGAACGGGTCAACGGATTTGGATGATTCTTTCTCAGTTTTGTTCGTCAAGGGTTCCGACGTGTTTGTGTGTATAAAAAACCCAGGATGTTTACCGGGAAAGTTGAAAAAACGAGCGCGAACGAAACTGTCATTTTATATGGGACGATCAAAATCGTTTTTCAACAGCCTACTTGATGGCAAGACAAGGTTTGCCCGGACCACTAGTTTAAAATATATTTCTTGCGTTTTAAACTACGAGGCCAAATCATAAATTATAAAGGATATGACTTTGACTGATAATACGCACGGAGTGTAAGAGTTCGCACAATTTCGTAAAATTCTTGAGGTTTTGTCCGACTTTTTTATAGATTCCTGCCATTGTGCCCGCGTGAACCTGAATCCTAATGAGGCTGTCAAAGACAAACAACGCGACACGAACAGGAACAGGATTTCCTCCTGAAACTAAGGTAAATTGCAGCAACGTTTGATTGACAAAGGTTCATCAAACTGTTGGTCCCTACTCCGGAAAAGTGGAACCGAGAAAGAGCGTGGCAAGCACAAAGAATGTGTTATTTGCCAAATGGCGTGATTGGCTAAATTTTGCCCGACGGTAAGTTTTGGGTCCTCTGCCTTCCGCTTGGATTGCGTCTTTTGCGCTCTGGAAAGACAACCCTCCTAAGTGCACCCGAACCCAGCGAGCATGTACTGAAGTACCTTTTGTGCTGGCATTGATGAATACGAAAAAATGTCTGCTATGCGAGTGGAGATGGAAAAGAGCCAACGATGGGGGAATGTTCTCGACCTTACGTTCTTCTTCTTGGCAATACGTTCTCACTGGGCAGAGCCTGCTTCTCAGCTTGGTATTCTTATGAGCAGTTCCACAGTTATTAACTGAGAGCTTTCTTTGCCAAAGTTGCCATTTTTCGCATTTGTATGTCGTGTGGCAGGTACGATGATACTCTATGCCCACTGAAGTCAAGAAAATTTCCTTCAAGAAAAGATCCTGGACTTACCGCGAAATGAACCCAGAGACCTTCAGCATGACTTTGCTTTGTAGCCGCGTACTCTAACCACTCGATTAAGGAAGGCCCCTACATTCTGTTTTCTATATGGGGAGCAATTCTGCTGCATGTGGAGGACCGAAATTATTGTCCCGAAAAGTGCTGACAGACTGCGGAAATGTGCGCTTGTTATATTTTGCGATTCTGCTGCGTTTCCAGAAACGTTTATAGTTGGAAAGGGGAACCTTTAGTCGGTAGTAAGACCAATAGAAAAGCTTTAAAAATATTTTTTTTCCTGGGAAAGTCTGACTCAAAGTCACAGGTTTCAAGAGATGAATATAATATTGGTGTAGACGTTTTTGAATAATAAACTTTTTTGTTTTTGGTATGCCTCCGTTCGTAAAATGATAACTACATCTAATTGAGATGATAAAACCTATGTTTCTCGCTTAAATACCATTGTGGGTAAGTGTTAACTTTACTGGCATGATAAACAATGCTCAAACATCCTATAGCAATAGTGCCCCCCAAAGTTTGGAGCTTGTTTTGATGGATTTTGATGGGATATCCCTCCAATATAATCTGTCCTGTTGCAGTGACAATAAACAGTCTCTCATGATGTGTTGCGGATCATGATTGTTGCAGAGAGCGATAAGTGAGAGATATTCTGAATTTTCTCAGTATTCAACCCCTGTTCTAAATTCATCACTTCGTCTTTTTACATAAAGTAGTTTCTTACATGAACAGGTTGCATTTATTTAAAAAAAAATAGTTTTCTCATAATGCGTTATGTCCATTATGTAAAACATACACGCTTAAAGTCGAGTCTAGTACAGGACAATGAAGACGGCCTTACAGTTGAGGTCGAAATACGCGTATCTGTCAAAGGATACAAACTATAGTGGAATTAAATGGTATAGTACTTAATTCGACTTTTTCATCTACTTATAGGTATTCTACTAAACAGCTCGAAGATTTTTTAACACGCTTAAATTATGCCAAACGTGCTCATGGGAAATGCTTGCTTGCATTGTATATAATCCAAAGTAGTAAATACCGAAATAATTTTGTGATTTGCTCCCAAAACATATTGTGTACATATATCGCAGATTCACATCAAAATTCACAATCATTTCAATGCAAATCTCTTTACTCATATAACTACTTTTCTCTATGTTCCAGGTATGTCACAGTTTCATTCCATAGAATAGTTGGTAGTTGGTAAGTGTTAAGACAGAAATGAAAAACATATTAGGCTTCAAAAGCTGCTGAAACCATATTGAACAACCATGCACCTCCATTTGAACTAAATCCGTTACCGTCAATCGCTCACTCAAGATCCCAACAACACACCACCGCGAAGCCAATAAGTGACATCCAATATAGAACTGTCACGTTTACAAGCTTTCAGCAGTTCAGTCTAAAAAAACAACGGATAATTACTAGCAGCAAACGGGGTAAAAAAAGAGCGAAAATTAGCTCCAACAAGTGAACCCTCCCTCCGGCGGTGGTGGTGGTGCAATTAGTTCTGTTCGCTGTCGTGACATGAAGAAGTGATTCAAATTTCCAGTGAAGTAACTCAAACGGTCAAATGGCACACGCTCGGTGAACGAATCAATTTCCCTTTCCACCACCCATCATGGGCGATGGTGATTGGAGGTGTATGCTCCAACAAACTAACGATCCAACGAATGGAAAATTCCCGGATTTCATTTTGATTGGACCTGGCTGTTGAAAATAGAGGTCTTAATTTGTTGGGTGGGTTATGTGCGATCATATTTATTTTAAGTTAGTATTCACGTACCAGGTTTTTAAGTAAGGGGAAGCTTGGTCCTACTAAGGAGTGTGGCGAAATGAAGTCGCATACATTTATAACAATCTCTGAGTTGAACCCACAGGCAATTTTATGAGTAGAAATTACCTCTTTAAAATTGACATGTTGAAAAACATGTAAAATTTCAACAAATTTTGTTATAAGTTTGTGTATGAGAAATTTTCATGGTTTGTGGAGAAAATCATAACTTAATTGAAAATAAAATTTCTAAATCAGATTTTGGCTGAAAATTATTTGAAAGTTAGAAAAAAACTCAGTAGCCAATTCCGACATTGACAGAGGAACAAATTATAACTAACTAATTACAAAAAAGCTCAAAAATTTTATATGCTGTTTGAAAGCGTGCATAATTTTAATTTAGGATTCATAAGTCCAATTGAAAGTCAACTCAAAATTTCGAAGGCAGTCTCAATCAAGAGATTGATTTAAACAATTCCTGGGATATGCTTGAAAGAAAAGTTCGGAGTACATCCACTCTATTCTCAGACAAATCGTTTGGAATGTTTTCGAATACTTTTCAATACACTCCTTATACGTGTAACTCTTAAAAGAAAAATAAAACACGACTGATTTGAACTTGATTTCCCAACCCCTCTCCCAAGAGCCTTCTTCTTCCTTCACACAATCGGTTTCAAATGCCCAGTGGCAATTGAAGTCAGCGACTCGTCACGGAACAATCTCGTCCTAATTGTGGTTTCTACCGTAGGCTGTTGTTTCTTCTAGGACTGAACTGAACGCAAACGTAAACCGACGAATTCGACCACATCGTTGATGGCCACCGGCAGCCAATGATTGTCGAGCCCCACCCCACCGGGTGTTTGCCGAGCGTAATTAAATTCTTTCGTTTGTTGAACGGCGACAGTGGCGTAGTTGGGATGTTTTTTTTCTGGAGGGAGCCTAGAAAAAGCCCAGCATATCACGAATGTTGAATAAGGTGCGTGTTATTTTTCGAAAGTTCTCGAAACCAAAATTCTTGTGGTCTTCTGAATTGAAATCACATAAAAATAGAACGCTCCAACCAACAATATTAAGATTTAGAGGTGGCGCAAGCGGCTTGAGGGTGAATTTTAAAGTTATAAAATATGACCTGCATTGAAGTCTTTATAAATATCTTATATCTCAATCAATTTTGAAATTTTTAGCATCATTGTGCTCGAAATTATATTACAATCAGTTTACTAGACATCAAATTTGTCTAAAATTAAAACTTGACATGATAGAAAGTAGTTTTCTACATTTTCTTTCCGAATTTTACTAAAAAAATCTTGACTAAGACTTCATGAATACTCAATCGATTTGAAATCTTTTTACAGGTCCTTAGATTTTAGAAAACTATCTGATCTGACTATCTGATTAAATCCGCGTTTATGAAACGTAAACATAGATTGTTGAACTGAACTAACTGAACAATTGAATCAAATGATTGATGCAATGTCCAAAACCATTACTATGACTGAAGCCAAGTGTAAAAGTTGGTGTAAAATTTTACTTATAAAATTGTTTTTCTAATGGATCCAAATGAATTTGTGAAAAATTTGGATTGGAGTGCTCGGTTTTAAAATGGTAAAATGGACGAGGTGTTTAATTTTCTAACAGCTAATATATAGCATATACATATTGCAGTAATTACTGAAACTTGTTTGAAATCTAAATCCAAACTCAAAGGAGATCCAAACTTTTTTGTTTTTTGTTTATCGTAAAGATCGACTGGATGGAGTTGCTATCATCATTCATAGGCGTATAAAACATCAACTGTTTCCGTCTTTTGAAACTAAAGTTTTTGAAACTTAGGATGCTTCTTTTGAAACAAATCTTAGAAAATATACTTTCCTGGCTGCCTATTTCCCTTCATTTGCTTTGAACAAGCTTGCGGAAATTTACTCACAATTAGTTAAACTTTATTGTCATTGGTGAGTAATACCAAAAGGCGCAAATAGCAGTTATTACTGTCGATAGCCGGTTGCTGTCTTGCCACGTTGACCAGGCGATTGTGAATTTAGTGAATTTAGCACCCACAAGCGTTATTTTCATTGTTTATGAGAGTGAATGTAATAATGCAGTGAAGCTAAGAAGTTTAAAGGTTTTGTCCGCTCAAAGTAACGAACAGCGTCTGATTGTCGTATACTCTGTTGATAAACTTTCCACCTTCGAAAATCACACATTATTGTGAAAAACATTAGTTTATTTGGTACCGTAATTTCGGGTGAAATTGATCATTTTTCACGTTTTTTCTAGTCTGTTTTCTATAATGTTAACAAAGCCAAACAACTAAATGTAGGAAAACAAGTACAAAGGTGAGCCTCATCGACTCATGCACCGAATTTTTCTAACAAATGTTATTTTAGTGTTAACAAATATCTCTAAAATAAAAAATCGGGGGATCTCATTTCGGGGTGAAATTGATCACTTGTCAATGCCATTATTGTTAGATTTCAAAACAACTCTACATGATAAATTTGAGCTCCCTGAGTTCGAATATGCTTGTCAAATTCTTAACAATGCAATGTTTATATAAATAACGAATAGTTAAATTTCAAGAATTACGTGGAAAACGCCTAAATGTATGCAATTTCCTAAGGAATTCAATGATATCTAAAAGAAATTCAATTATTTCAACCATAAGAGCTAATTGGTACGAGTTTTGGTGATGAAATCTGGTTTGGTGATATATCTCAAGCATCCTCATAAACTTTCAGGTTTATACCATGTTTAAATCCTTGCTTAGAAATAGAAGTTCATAGGTGTTTGTCAATACTTCATCGTGAATGATTTTGAAATTTTACGTTATTTTCATAGTAATAAACATGCCGGAAAAAACTTCACAACACACAATTCGACAATAGTTACGACAAACAACGTTCATTTACTGCAGCTTACATTGATATTTGTGCTCTGTTACCAATAAATAAAATCGTGTGATACGATGATCAATTTCACCCGTCTGATCAATTACACCCGATTTTACGGTATCATTGGATGGATAAGTTTTTAGAGAATGTGTTTTTCATAGTCACAATAAAATATTTTGCCAGGGACATAGTTTTGAGGGCATTTGCGTCTTATAGGTTTTATATGGCTTTTTTTTTGTTAGAGTTTAATGAAAAGTAGAGGTTTATAACAGTTTTTGGATAAAAAAATCCTTAGGTTAGAGATAACCTATATCAACGCTAGCTCATATGTTTTGAGCAAAACAGAGCCGCTTATCTCATTTATATGAAGGTTCAACTACGACTCTCCAAAATGAGCCGTTATTTCGAAAATATATTTAAGTCTTCAATGATCCAGGTATGAATCCATTCTATCATACAATATGGGCGAATGCTAGAGGCAAGGCCTGTGAAGAATTTCACCCCATCATTTATGTTTTAGAAACATTCATCACAAAGATATTGAATTCGATGACTGCATGATAAAATTTGAAGGTATGCTTCCAATTTATTTCTAATAAGGTGAAAATAACAGATAGAAATCATGTTCAAAGCATAAAACTGAGTCTGAACAGATTAAACAATACACATAATTGAAATAAATAGACACGGCAAGTTGGGACTTGCTCTCTCTTACCGTGTAAGCTGTTGACTGTACTACATCACTATTGTTTTCTTACTCTGAAAGAAATATCTCTTTAAAAACAACCAGTCACCGTGTGCAAAAAGTTTTAGTTTAAATAATATCTTGAATACATAAAAGTGGCGGCGCGGTAAATGGCTGGGCATGGCGTACCATTGGTACCTCGCGTACCTGCAGGAATAAAATAGACCCCTTTGTGCGGTCCTTAGTCTCTTGCCCAGCAACTCCTATCCCTACCTCCTCGTGGTACTGGCCGGGTTACGAGTAACCTTGGAGAAGATCAGGTAACCAACCCCCGGTGGGAACTTTGGTCGTATGCTGACAGGGAAGGGGGGATTTGCTTTTGCTCTTGCTTCTGCAAACCTGGAGCGTCTGTACTCCATGTTAGGAGCGGCTCACAACAGCGTCTGTTCCCCATGTCAGGGGCGGCTGATCATCGTCCAAGTGCAAAAGAAGGACTTTAAGCTAAACTGCGCACTATGGCCCTCCGAACATTTAGCGGGAATGGTCCTCCGGAAATCTAGGGGGTTGGTGTCAGGCCCTGCAAGCCAACCGTAAAAACACATCAGCACAGGAACGTCAACGAGAGAATGCGGACCGGAACAATCGTCAAAGACCACAGCGACGAAAATGGACTAGCGATTGGAAACTCGGTACGTGGAACTGCAAATTTCTCAACTTCATTGGAAGTACTCGCATACTCTCCGATGTACTGAAGACCCGCGGTTTCGACATCGTAGCGCTGCAGGAGGTGTGCTGAACAGGAGCATTAGTGCGAACGTTTAGAGGTAATCATACCATCTACCAGAGCTGCGGCAACACACGCGAGCTGGGAACAGCTTTCAAAGTGATGGATGATATGCAAAGGCGCGTCATCGGGTGGTGGCCGATCAATGAACGAATGTGCAAGTTAAGAATTAAAGGCCGATTCTTTAACTTCAGCATAATCAACGTGCATAGCCCACACTCCGGAAGCACTGATGATGACAAGAACGCATTTTACGCGCAGCTCGAACGCGAGTACGACCGCTGCCCAAGCCACGACGTCAAGATCATCATAGGAGATTTGAACGTTCAGGTTGGCCAGGAGGAGGAGTTCAGACCGACGATTGGAAAGTTCAGCGCTCACCGGCTGACGAACGAGAACGGCTTACGACTGATAGATTTTGCCGACTCCAAGAACATGGCCATTCGTAGCACCTATTTCCAGCACAGCCTTCCGTATCGGTACACTTGGAGATCACCTCAGCAGACAGAATCGCAAATCGACCACGTTTTGATCGATGGACGGCACTTCTCCGACATAACCGACGTCTGAATCTATCGTGGCGCTAATATTGACTCCGACCACTACCTGGTGATGGTGAAACTGCGCCCAAAACTATCCGTCATCAACAATGTACGATACCGACGCCCGCCCCGGTGGATTCTCGAGCGGCTGAAACAACCAGATGTCGCCAATGCGTACGCGCAGCATCTTGAGGCAGCGTTGCCTGATGAGGGCGAGCTCGATAGGGCCGCTCTTGAGGACTGCTGGAGGACAGTCAAAGCAGCTATTAACGACGCTGCCGAAAGCATTTACGGATATGTGGAACGGAGCTCAAGAAACGAGGATTTAGAGGAGAAAAATGCAGCGCGGGCTGCAATGCTGCAGCATGGTACGCGGCAAAACGTGGAACGATACAGACTGAAGCGGAAACAGCAAACCCGCCTATTCCGGGACAAAAAGCGCCGCCTGGAAGAGGTGGAATGCCAAGAGATGAAGTTGCTGTACCGTTCTCAAGAAACGCGGAAGTTCTATCAGAAGCTCAACATATCCCGCAAAGGCTTCGTGCCGCGAGCTGAGATGTGCCGGGATAAGGATGGGAGCATCTTGACGGACGGACGCGAGGTGATCGAAAGGTGGAAGCAGCACTACGATGAACACCTGAATGGCGCAGAGAACACAGGCACAGAAGGTCAGGACAGCGAAGGCGATGGCTACGTCAGCACAGCGGACATCGGAAACCAACCAGCTCCCACGATGGGGGAAGTTAAGGATGCCATTCAACAGCTCAAGAACAACAAGGCCGCTGGCAAGGATGGTATCGGAGCTGAACTCATCAAGATGGGCCCGGACAGGTTGGCCGCTTGTCTGCATCGGCTGATAGTCAGAATCTGGGAAACGGAACAGCTACCGGAGGAGTGGAAGCTAGACGTTATATGCCCTATCTACAAAAAGGGCGACAAACTGAAGTGTGAAAATTATCGTGCAATCACCATCCTAAACGCCGCCTACAAAGTGCTATCCCAGATTCTCTTCCGTCGTCTATCACCTATAGCAAACGAGTTTGTGGGAAGTTATCAAGCAGATTTCATCGACGGCCGCTCGACAACGGACCAGATCTTTTCCGTGCGGCAAATCCTCGAGAAAAGCCGTGAGTACCAGGTCCCTACGCATCATTTGTTCATCGATTTCAAGGCGGCATACGATAGTATCGACCGCGTAGAGCTATGGAAAATGATGGACGAGAACAGCTTTCCCGGGAAGCTCACAAGATTGATCAGAGCAACGATGGACGATGTGCAAAACTGCGTGAAGATCTCGGGCGAACACTCCAGTTCGTTCGAGTCTCCGCGGGGACTACGACAGGGAGACGGACTATTGTGCCTATTGTTCAATATTACACTTGAAAGTGTCATGCGGAAAGCCGGACTTAACAGTCGAGGCACGATTTCCACGATATCCGGACAATTTGTTTGCTTCGCGAACGACATGGATAATATTGGGAGAAAATTTGAAACGGTGGCAGATTTGTTCACCCGCCTGAAACGCGAAGCAACAATGCGTCGAAAACAAAGTACATGCTGGTTGGCGGAACTGAGCGCGACAGGGCCCGCCTAGGAAGCAGTGTTACGATAGACGGGGATACCTTCAAGGTGGTGGACGAGTTCGTCTATCTCGCATTGGCGTAGCTAGGATTTTTTTCTGGAGGGGGCCTAGGGGGGGCCTAAAAAATTCTTGATTTACCGATTATCGCAATTTTCGTAGTTTGCAAAAATTTGCGTTGATTTTATCTGTTTGTGTTTTTGTCTCATATCAGCTATTATCTTTGAATATCAGTAATGCTTGTTAATTACAATTTTCATTACGGAAAATTCGACACGAATGTCACACGTATGGTAAAGTGTGCTAAATAAATATTTATAATAATAATAATTACGGAAAATATAAATTCTTTGTCTAATCCAGTAAAAAAATCCTTCAAGAATTTTTTCAAAGAACTCACGTAGAATATCTTGAAGTTCTTGCACAAACTTTTCAACTATCGGGGATTTCTTCATGAACTATTTCCGTACTTTTCCAGTGCAAGAACGCCTTTACCAGTTTTCACTCAGTTTTTGCTGGGACTCCCACGGAATAAGTAGTCATTATTAAACAGATTTTTCCCGGAGTTTCTTTAGGCTTTATAATCTGAAATTTTTCAAAGAAACTGTATCAAATTGCTCAAAAGAAGACATCAGAATTTTAAACATTTCTCCATGAAGCTAAACTACGTACTTATCACACATAAATTTTAATTTTTGAAAATATCATCAAGTTATTCATTAATAATGTATTAAGGATTTTCTGGAAATACTTAGGATTTCTCCAAGAAATATTACAATAAATACTACCAAAATTGTGTTCAAAAATCTCTCTGAGATTCTTAAAGTCAGGGTATCGACTACCTGGAAAAACCTGGAAAGTCAGGGAATGTCAGGGAATCCAATTTTTGACCTGGAAAGTCAGGGAATTTCACTACAGATCAGGAAAAATTATCGGTCAATACTATATTACAACATCAAACAAGTGAATTATCTGCAAATTATTGAATACGATAAATTTGTTGGACGAAATGGGTAATCAATCTTAGCTTTTAACCATTGATAAAGCGCTGTTATGTATGGTAAAGTAAACTATATTTTACTATCTATAAAAAAAATCCTCGGAATTTCGAATTTTGAAAATGTCATGAATAAGGTTCCAAGCGCTACTTTAGGATTTTCATTAAGAGCTTTCTTATACTGAAGTTTAGAATCGCAGAATGAACACAAAAAATTCCCCAGATATTCTGGAGATTCTTCTGAAATTCTCCTTAAGTAATCGATCTGCGATTCTTTGCAATTTGTTATGTCTGTTATGATAGCGGGGATGCTATCATAAATTTAATTTTATTGACAATTTCATCGGCCTTTTCCGGTGAAATTAAAATTGTAACATTAACCGAAGGTTTACCGAATTCTTATGAGTCGAAATTTTAGTGCTTTTCCCCTGCTCCAAGATTTTTAAGAATCCAGAAATTCTCTAAATAGAATTTCTGCTATGATAGATTGGAATTTTGTGAGATTTCTTGAAGATACTCTTAGAAGAATCGATTATCGAATTCTTGGAGCAATTCCTCACAGCATTGCTGGAGGCACGACAAATTTTTAATAGAACATTAATAAATCCCTGAATGATTTTTTTTGAGCATCTCTAGATGAATTCTTCGGGGAAGAAAACCAAGGCATAATTCATATGGAATAACAATTTCGTTATTAAAATAAATAAATAAATAAATTTTTGCATAACTTTGAAAATTCGTTGAGGAATTCCTGATGGATTTTCAGAAATCAGGAGCCATACGTATAAGAACTCTGAAAAATTTTAAAACTCCTGGAATTCATTTTTCTCCTTTAGATTCTTTAAAATGTTGCTTTTTGGAGTACGAATTTTTGTACAAAGGTGCCTAAGAATACGTCATGTGAAGGAAGCAGAAACAACAAAATGTTAAATCAGATCGAAACAACCAAAGATAAGTGATTATTTATATATTTTCTCCAGAGGTGAATCAGTGGGCTGGATAAATAAACAATAAACTGCAGGATAATTGAAATCGCTCAAATCATTTAAAAAAAAAAATTTCTCAAGGAGCTCCATCAGAATCTTCATATTTAAGCCAAAAGCCTCTAGGAATTCCGCCGTGAAAATGTACAAGAATTCAATTCCAGAATATATATTTTTTGCAGAATTTATGAAACAATTTCTGAAACATTGTTTTAAGGAAGATCTTCACAAATTTTTTCATGAATTTCTTAATTAATCCCTGTCTAGTTATTTTGCTAAATTTCTAATTTCGAAAGTTTAAATATGCCTGGGATTTTTCAATAAATTTCTTCTGGAGATTCAAAGCCAAAAGACATTCCAAAAATACTTTTCGTATATAATTCCTGTAGAATTGGGGATTTGAAGTAGAATTTACAAAAAAAAACAAAGGAGAATTTGTAACGCAATTTACAATGCATTTTAAAAATATTTCTGAAGGACTTATAATGAACTTTGCGAAAAAGTTTTTAATAACTTTTTAGGAAAACTAGGGTCATTTACTGCTTCGGCACCATTGGACTATTATCGGCAACCAAATTTCAAATGCCAGATACACAGAATTTTTTCTTCAAAACACATCAATGAAAACATTCAGATGTTTCATTGTTTTGTCAGCTTCCCGTTGACGAGATTGCCGAGACTGGACGAACAATTTCACCATAGATGCCATCAATTCAAATGAACACGCCTCAAAGTGCGACTGATTGGGAGATTTGCCTACAGTTCTTATGGAAAATCTGCCGAAGAGAATATTTAAGGCTACCGGCATTAGTCACACGGATATTGGTTGTTCGAAGCGTTATAAATAAGTTTTCAAGAAGGTTTTAACAAGTCTATCGGAGTGAATTGATAGAGGATTGAGCAGCGTATACATGTAAATAGGCAAAAACGTAATTTGTCTGCTGATGTTCGAGAAAATTGCATAAGAAGCGCGACATCGGTTTGGACTGCCAAGAATACGTAAATTCCCCTATTTCCTTCATTTCCTGATTCCTTTGACAGAATCAACGATTTTTTTGAAAAAAATGTTAGGGCAAAGTTTAAACTTTTTCAAGGTTTAGCAATTTTTGGAAAATCTCAATATTATTTGACTACTTTCTAAAAGATTTGAAGCAAAAGGTATAAACCGCTCTTCGATATCTGACACGAATGCCACGCTGGTGGTAAAGTGTCACAAATAAACTAACAAATAAACTCTTCGATATACATTAACGAATTTGATCACTGAAATTCTTGAGACTGTTAAAAACTTACTTGGTAAAACGTAGTTTAGAGATAAATTAAAAAGTTCATTCATACGAAATTATTTAAAAAATGAAGCGAAAACAGAGAAAGAACATATTGCTGGAATCAAAAATTATGGCCGTTATTTTTACTTTTTTTTTTTGAAGCCTTAGGTAAGTTCGAAATTCTTTGAAGAGATTTGTTTTGAATTAGGCCTTGTTCTTCGACAATAATTGCAGCTACTTTACGTATTAGAAGTTCCTTAAGTAATTTTGCTTATTTATTTCTTTGCCGAGACCTTTTTTATCAATGAATTTCTTTAAAGAAATCTTATGGGGACAATCATCATCACCGGACACCTCGATCAGGGCACCCTCCAAGGACACAGAGAATCGTAATTCAGGTAAAAGGCTACACTATGCTAGAACATTTGAAATAGTATGGTTTGCCCTACTCAGAAAATACGAATTTAAGGAACCGATTTTCTAGGATACTGACGCTTTTTAGTATCACAGTATTTTGAAACGGAGATGTCGAGCGACAGCAGGACGATTAATTTTTCGATGGTCGCACAATTCATCGAATTCAGAACCGCCACACTAATGCTGTGAACGACAATCTGGGTTTTCCCACTATTATTGAACAAAATAAAAGAACGTAACTACTGAAGAATGTTTATCAATAGATTCAGAGTATTTTACTTCACTTTAGAATTATGTAAACATTTTTTTTTTCATATATATTTTCGTTCAAAATTCTGGAGGGGGCCTGGAAGACTCTGGGGGGGGCCTGGCCCCCCTGGCCCCCCCTGTTCCTACGCCAATGCTATCTCGGATCCTTGTTGACGGCTGACAACAATGTTAGTCGGGAAATACGAAGGCGCATCATCAGCGGAAGTCGTGCCTACTATGGGCTCCAGAAGAAACTGCGGTCAAGAAAGATTCACCCCCGCACCAAATGCACGATGTACAAAACGCTCATAAGACCGGTAGTCCTCTATGGGCATGAGGCGTGGACTATGCTCGAGGAGGACTTGCAAGCTCTTGGGGTTTTCGAACGCCGAGTGCTAAGGACGATCTTCGACGGCGTGCAGGAGAACGGCGTGTGGCGGCGAAGGATGAACCACGAGCTCGCTCAACTCTACGGCGAACCCAGTATCGTGAAGGTAGCTAAAGCTGGTAGGATACGCTGGGCAGGGCATATTGCAAGAATGCCGGACAACAACCCTGTTAAAAGGTGTTCGCTACAAATCCGGTCGGAACAAGAAGGCGTGGGGCGCAGCGAGCTAGGTGGATGGAGAGCGTGGGTCACAGTCGAGGATGGAGAGAAGCGGCCATGAACTGAGTGATTTGGCGAAATGTTGTCGGCGAGGCTTTATCAAGATAATTGATGTAAAGCCAAATAAGTAAGTACATAAAAGTGGCGACGTATAGTACAATTATCGCATTGGGTATTGTAAGTCGGTGATCCAGCGCATATATATTTGACATGGTGGGAAATCCACCGGATTAATTCTGCCTAATTGGCTGTGGTAAGAATTAAAATTTACGGGCAAAGCCCTGGTTGTTTTGATATGTTTCGCGAAAATTGTGAAGAGAGTGTAAGTTGTGGTATTAATGTGCAGAGTAATTATATTATTTATTTTACGGAATATGTCCTAAAATTGAATATTTTTCGGACTTGATATTGCCGCTGTGGAGAAGCCCAATGGCTTTCAAACGAAGAATTTGCTGTTTCATGATAAGAATTGTGTACAGATCGAAATGTGCATGTTTTTGATTGGACATGTGATGTTCTTGAGATTTCAATATTGCGTTGATCAATTGATCTTATTTTGGTTAAGTGAATGTTATCATCAACTTTCGAGTAGGATAGAGATTAGATTCTAGAATAGATGAAGTTCTCAAGGAGGAAGAACTGTGGTGCATACCACATCAATATCAATAAATTCTGGTGCTATAAATGTATTGTAGATTGCCTTTGATGGGTGTGAATAATAAACCCTTCCATGAGATGAAATAAATAGCCACCGGCAAGTTGGGACTCGCTTTGTCTTACCGTGTAAGCTGTTGACTGTCTGCATCACTATTGTTCTCTTACCCTGAAAGAAATATCTTTATAAAAACAACCAGTCACCGTGTGCAAAATGTTTTAGTTTAAATAATATTTTGAATATATAAATATAACAAAATTAACGTTCCGTTCATATTTTTCTTATAAGAACTACCATAAATTATGATATGACGATTTTCGCATTTATTTATTAGCCATACTGTATGCCCTCGATCACTTAAATCCACGGGTGCTTGGATGCTCCTGCCTCCAGAGCCTGCAGGCAACTGACCGAATTTGTGAGTATCGCCATTTCGCTCCGGATGTTGGGCATAAAATCGCCATCTTACTAGCATGCGCCTCTGCAAAGATTTCGCTACAATCTCTAAGTAGAATGAATATCCTTGAAAGACTATTGTTGTAAAATGCGGCTCCTACCGTGTCTCCGCACTTTGGTCCATCAGTGTAGACGACGATGGAGTTGCAAGCATTGGCGTAGGAATAGGGGGGGCCAGGGGGGCCAGCCCCCCCCCCCAGAGTCTTCCAGGCCCCCTCCAGAATTTTGAATGAAAATATATATGAAAAAAAAATGTTTACATAATTCTAAAGTGAAGTAAAATATTCTGAATCTATTGATAAACATTCTTCAGTAGTTACGTTCTTTTATTTTGTTCAATAATAGTGGGAAAACCCAGATTGTCGTTCACAGCATTAGTGTGGCGGTTCTGAATTCGTTGAATTGTGCGACCATCGAAAAATTAATCGTCCTGCTGTCGCTCGACATCTCCGTTTCAAAATACTGTGAAACTAAAAAGCGTCAGTATCCTAGAAAATCGGATCCTTAAATTCGTATTTTCTGAGTAGGGCAAACCATACTATTTCAAATGTTCTAGCATAGTGTAGCCTTTTACCTGAATTACGATTTTCTGTGTCCTTGGAGGGTGCCCTGATCAAGGTGTCCGGTGATGATGATTGTCTCCATAAGATTTCTTTGAAGAAATTTATTGATAAAAAAGGTCTCGGCAAAGAAATAAATAGGCAAAATTACTAAAGGAACTTCTAAGACGTAAAGTAGCTGCAATTATTGGCGAAAAACAAGGCCTAATTCAAAACATATCTCTTCAAAGAATTTCGAACTTACCTAAGGCTTCAAAAAAAAAGTAAAAAAAACGGCCATAATTTTTGATTCCAGCAATATGTTCTTTCTCTGTTTTCGCTTCATTTTTTTTAATAATTTCGTATGAATGAACTTTTTAATTTATCTCTAAACTACGTTTTACCAAGTAAGTTTTTTACAGTCTCAAGAATTTCAGTGATCAAATTCGTTAATGTATATCGAAGAGTGGTTTATACCTTTTGCTTCAAATCTTTTAGAAAGTAGTCAAATTATATTGAGATTTGCTAAAAATTGCTAAACCTTGAAAAAGTTCAAACTTTGCCCTAACATTTTTTTCAAAATAATCGTTGATTCTGTCAAATTCTTCATATAGGGGAATTTACGTATTCTTGGCAGTCCAAACCGATGTCGCGCTTCTTTTGCAATTTTCTCGAACATCAGCAGACAAATTACGTTTTTGCTTGTTTACATGCAGGGCAGGTAATCGTCATCGTCAAATGGAAAAAGTCGTCGACGAAACTAAAAAAAGAATCGTCATCGTCACTCAACCAGCGTTGGATGACGATTTGCTGCAGTCGTCCGCCACAAAGGCTCGGCGTCATGACGAACAAATAAACCTCCTTCGTTATGGTCGAATCTTCTTTCGGGAGCTCTGAGCCGACTAAAACTATGAACCGTGGCGTCGATAGATTATGAGCCTTTATTGAAAAAAAAAAAATAAAACAAAAACAAAACAACAAAACGTGTCCGGAATTGAACAAACGATCTCTGAATTATCAACATCACGCGCTTACCAACAGAGCTATTGTAGAAGCTTGAGGAGTAAGGGTTAAATTGCCAATACAAGCAATTCTGGGATGGCATTCGCCGTTTTGTGCATAGCAAGCGAATATACAATAAACGCCTCCTTCGTTTGAGAAAGGGGAGCGAACGGAATGAAGACAATGTGGTTCGTAGACGATTTTGGGTTGACGTTCGTCGTGCATTCTTTCGTCGATGACGAGACGACGACCTGCCAGAGTTATTATACTGGATGACGATGTCTTTTTTTATTTCGTCATCGCACTGTGACGAATCTGACGATTGCCTGCCCTGTTTACATGTATGCGCTGCTCAATCCTCTATCAATTCACACCGATAGACTTGTTAAAACCTTCTTGGAAACTTATTTATAACGCTTCGAACAACCAATATCCGTGTGACTAATGTCGGCAGCCTTAAATCTCTTCGGCAGATTTTCCATAAGAACTGTAGCCAAATCTCCAAATCAGTCGCACTTTGAGGCGTGCTCATTTGAATTGATGGCATCTATGGTGAATTTGTTCGTCTAGTCTCGGCAATCTCGTCAACGGGAAGCTGACAAAACAAAGAAACATCTGAATGTTTTCATTGATGTGTTTTAAAGATCTGTGTATCTGGCATTTGAAATCTGGTTGCCGATAATAGCCAAAGCCGTAAATGACCCTAGTTTTCCCAAAAAAGTCATTAAAAACTTTTTTGCAAAGTTCATTATTAGTCCTTCAGAAATATTTTTAAAATGCATTGTAAATTGCGTTACAAATTCTCCTTTGTTTTTTTTTTTTGTAAATTCTACTTCAAATCCCCAGATTTTACAGGAATTATATACGAAAAGTATTTTTGGAATGTATTTTGGCTTCGAATCTCCAGAAGAAATTTATTGAAAAATCCCAGGCATATTTTTACTTCCAAAATCAGCAATTTAGCAAAATAACTGGGTAGGGATTAATTAAGAAATTCATGAAGAAATTTGTGAAGATCTTCCTTAAAACAATGTTTTATAAATTCTGCAAAAAATATATATTCTGGAATTGAATTCTTGTACATTTTCAAGGCGGAATTCCTAGAGGCTTTTTGGCTTAATTATGAAGATTCTGAAGGAGCTCCTTAAGAAATTTGTTTTTTTTTTTTTTTTAATATGATTTGAACGATTTCAATTATCCTGCAGTTTATTGTTTATTTATCCAGCCCATTCATTCACCTCTAGAGAAAAAAATAGATAATCACTTAACTTTGGTTGTTTCGATCTGATTTAACATTTTGTTGTTTCTCCTTCCTTCACATGTCGTATTCTTAGGCACCTTCGTACAAAAATTCGTACTCCAAAAAGCAACATTTTAAAGAATCTAAAGGAGAAAAATGGATTCCAGGAGTTCTTATACGTATGGCTCCTGATTTCTGAAAAACCATCAGAAATTCCTCAACGAATTTTCAAAGTTATGCAAAAACTTACTCCAAGTTTTAAATTATGAATTTTGTTATAAAACATTTTTAGCTGTGTGCTTGATATAAACAACTTTTACAGTTCTACCACAATAGTTAAAAGTTTTTAGATTAATCTGCCATATTTAAGCTTCGGAGTTCATGCGAAACATTTTCAAAAAATGTAATATACAAACACCGTCATAAAAATTCCATCTGTTTTAACATAAACCATTCTCTATTATAAAGACGATAAAAATTAACAAGATTTTTTGTAGTTAATCCTTAAAAAAACGCCAAAGCTTATTCTGTGAGTCACATCGTCAGGACGTCAGAAAGTTCTGAAAATTCTACGATTAATTCTTGAGTTTCCCGATAAGAGTTCAATATTTTTCCAAATTCAATTTGAACTTTAATAATAAAAAAAAAAAAGAAATCTCTGTTTTGAATATTTGCACGGAAGAGTTTTTGAAAGAATAGCTGAACCCATTCCACTAAAAACATTGAAATGATTGAATTGAAAAAATATGGGTAAGGAATTCAAATTGATTTTTAGATAAATCTAAAGAAACACTTAGAAAATTTTCTTTGAAAAAATGCAAATAGATTTGTTGAAAAGTTCTCTGAGAAATCACTAAGCACATTTTCCCAGTTAGATCTTATTTCATTATTTATGAAAACCTTGTGGAATATTAGGAGAAATCAAGAGAGAATCAATAATTTTTGCTGTGAATTTTTCAAGCAATCTTCTACAGGGTGTCGACTCAATTTGGAAAATAAAAGTCCCTGACTTTCCCCGACCTCCCAGTAATTTTTCAGAAACATTTCAGAGTACTGAATTTGGTTTAAAGACAAAATAAAAATAAAGTTTGTTTGTTTACCAAGTTTGGCATATCGCAGTACACTTTCTACGACATTCTAGATTTTGATGTATTACTTCAAGTGCCGTCAAATTTGGAACAACTACAAGGAAAATTTAGGTCTTTATTTGCCGTAATAGGTCGTATAAAGAAAAAGCTTTCGCTCAGTTTAGCAAAGGATTTCACTTTACTCGAATACAACTGTTATATAATTTTCTAGAGCGTGTTTTAAAGCTAGCATGATTAAACTGATCACTTGAGTGTTTTCTTTCAAAGCTCAAAGATTCGTATGAAACAAAAAATAGTGAAAGCTGAGTAGATACCCAGAAAATCCTGAGTCATCTACTTACTAATCATACTCGGTTAAAATCTTCAAGATTTCAAATTCTCAATGTTTTTCTCTACATGTATTTGTTTAATATAAGGAGATGCTAGTTCATAAACTATTACAGAAAATCTTACATAATTCCTCCATAAACTAATGCGAATATTTCTTCAAGAATACTTAGGAAGATTTTTTCAAAAGTCTCAATTTTTTTTTACTCAAAATGAATTCATTTTTTTCGAATAGGTACTTCAAATAATTCTTCACGAAGATTTGTTACAATTTATTTATTTTAATAAAAATTTTGGACTTTCCATATGAATTATGCCTTGGTTTTCTTCCCCGAAGAATTCATGTTTTAAAAAATCATTCAGAGATTTATTATTGTTCTAATAAAAACTTGTCGTGCCTCCAGCAATGCTGTGAGGAACTGCTCTAAGAATTCAATAATCGATTCTTCTAAGAGTATCTTCAAGAAATCTCACAAAATTTCAATAACTATCATAGCAGAAATTCTATTTAGAGAATTTCTGGATTCTTAAAAATCTTGGAGCAGAGGAAAAGCACTTAAATTTCAGATTCACAAGAATTCGGTAAACGTTCGGTACATAAATGTTAAAATTTTAACTTCACCGGAAAAGACCGATGAAATTGTCAATAAAATTCAATTTATGATAGCGGGGATGATCTAGACATAACAAATTGCAAAGTATCGCAGATTGTTAAGGAGAATTTCAGAAGAATCTCCAGAATATCTGGGGATTTTTTTGTGTTCATTCTGCGATTCAAAACATCAGTATAGGAAAGCTCCTAATGAAAATCCTAAAGTAGCGCTTGGAACCTTATTCATCACATTTTCAAAATTCGAAATTCCGAGGATTTTTTTTATAGATAGTAAAATATAGTTTGCTTTACCATACATAACAGCGCTTTATCAATGGTTAATAGCTAAGATTGATTACCCATTTCGTCCAACAAATTTATGGTATTCAATAATTTGCAGATAACCAACTCGTTTGATGTTGTAATATAGTATTGGTAGATAATATTTCATGACCTGTAGTGAAATTCCCTGACTTTCCAGGTCAAAAATTGGATTCCCTGGCATTCCCTGACTTTCCAGGTTTTTCCAGGTAGTCGACACCCTGACTTTAAGAATTTCAGAGAGATTTTTGAACACAATTTTGGTAATATTTATTGTAATATTTGTTGGAGAAATCCCAAGTATTTCCAGAAAATCCTTAATACATTATTAATGAACAACTTAATGATATTTTCAACAATTAAAATTTATGTGTGATAAGTACGTAGTATAGCTTCATGGAGAAATATTTAAAATTCTGATGTCTTCTTTTGAGCAATTTGATACAGTTTTTTCGAAAAATTCCAGATTATAAAGCCTAAAGAAACTCCGGGAAAAATCTGTTTAATAATAACTACTTATTCCGTGGGAGTCCCAGCAAAAACTGAGTGAAAACTGGTAAAGGCGTTCTTGCACTGGAAAAGTACGGAAATAGTTAATGAAAAGATCCCCGATACTTGAAAAGTTTGTGCAAGAACTTCAAAGGGATATTCTTCGTGAGTTCTTTTGAAAAATTCTTGAAGGATTTTTTTAATGGATTAGACAAAGAATTGATATTTTCCGTAATTATTATTATTATTAATATTAATATTTATTTAGGACACTTTACCATACGTGTGGCATTCGTGTCGAATTTTCCGTAATGAAAATTGTGATTTACAAGCATTACTGATATTCAGAGATAATAGCTGATATGAGACAAAAACACAAACAGATAAAATCAACGCAAATTTTCGCAAACTACGAAATTTGCGAAAATCATGATTATTATTCGGTAAATCAAGAATTTTCTAGGCCCCCCCTAGGCCCCCTCCAGGAAAAAATCCTAGCTACGCCAATGGTTGCAAGTCGATAGAAGTTTCTCCGGTGGGTCACAGGCTCGAATACTCTTGACGTCCCATATACATAATCGAGGGTTTCCGTCCGTACCAAGTACGATCGCCTTGTCTCACAAGATGACAGGAGGGAGGGCCGTATCTGTAATTTCCTCTAGACGATCCGAAGCGCGTCGAATTAAAGAATTATTTTTTTGGCAACACTGTCTGAGTTTGAAAACCAGCCAAAAAACCAACGGATAATCGTCAGAGTGACAGCGGAGTAGCGCCAACTTGGAAAGCTACGACACAGCGATGGGAACCGGGACGCACACTTGCCCTCAGTAGTTTGGAAGCCTCTCACCCACCCACCGCAGTCGAGCCTCTTCTGCCAGCGACCCACAGCCGTCTCCGTCCTGTGTGTGCTTACCAATCCGATACCGTACGTTAGTTTTGCAGTAACTAACGCCGATTCGACTTGTTCGATTGCCTCGCGGCAGTTTGGCTCCGATCATCTTCAGTATTCCTAGACGCGACTCGCATGCTGTTTTCACCTTCTTACAATGCGGCTTGAACGTCAAGGTACGATCCAGGGTGATTCCTAGAACCCTCACCGGTTTGTTTTCGGAATGGAGACTTGATCAACGACTACTTTCTGAGCCGGTTCTCGACGCGCATTCGGGCTGCAGTAGAAAATATGCGACTTTGCTGCAGACATTCAGAAGCCGACGCTTTTCACCCATTTACAAACAGCCTTCACGGCGGTCTGCAATTTCTGATGCACTCCTTCGTTTTTAGTTCCATCCGGCAGTACCAGGAAGATGGGCTGCATCGCCACCAGATACAGCGTTACGGATAACACTGATCCCTGCGGCACACCATTTTGCATCTTGTGTTCACTGGATGTGTAACCACCCAACGACACCTGAAACGTTCGCTCCGAAAGGAAGTTTTGCAGAGGATTCATCATCCGACCACGTTTCCACCATGATTTCAAGGTGCGAATTATACCGGTGTCACCAGGCGGTGTCGTAAGCTTTTGTCAGATCCAGAGACCTTATCAAACAGTACTTCTTTCAATATTGATTGGGCTGCAAAATAATGAGCCGACAACCTGGAAAACGCTCTTTCTCAGTATAGCTCTGGTCCTGGGTAAGTCCCTACCTCATACTTTTACGAGTCAACTGATAACAAAGACCGCCAGCTAAGGGTTGTGCACTAAGCTGGTAGTGCAGCCTGAGCACTATTGTCCTTCTCACTTCATGTTGTAGGTTATGGCCTTCAGTCTATTATGCTCAAAAACGGATTTTAATTTTTCATCCGACGTTTCGGACACATTTATTGTGCCTTTTTCAAGGAGTCTGTGGACAATGAACATTTTATGTTGTGTTTATGTTTGATTATGTTGAGTTAACTTACTAACTGTGTTCCGTTTTCTCAATAACTTGCCCACAGCATAGGCAGCATAAGTCAACATAGAATCTGCAAGCAAGAGTCAGATAAAAATTAATGAACAGGCGAGCAGGGAGTGCTGGAGCACTTTTATCGTCTCGGTTACTTACTTTGCCCGTTCTGGTCTTAACACGGGCGTAGAATCCGAAAAAAACGATCCGGGTCGCAGAACTTCGATAAAGTTGCCTGTTTATCGCCACTTTTATTCTTATTGTGTGGACTCTTGCTGTGTTGATTCTGTTTGTGTCGTATGTCATGTCTGTCTATTGGCATTACTACACTTGAGTGTGTGTAATACGCCGGCATATGTGTGGCACTCACTTCAGCTAGAGCGAGGAGGGGCGTCTTGAGCGTCTGTACACCAAGAAGATGCAGCTCAAACAGCGTCTGTGGCTGAATATGAAATGTCGTTCCTCGGAAGCTACACTTAAGAAGGCGGCCCCATCACGAGGATAGGGTACCTTAGGCTAACAACCTCCTGTTCCCGAAACTTTTCAAACCGTTCGAGAAACCGACAGAGAAAGATTACGAACTGATGTATCGGCACAGACCTTTAGCATGAAACAACGGACATGATTTGGAACATGGAACCCTAGCCCAACACGGTAAACTGGCACAACTTGCCAATGAGGCATACCGCATGTAGCATGAGATCCTAGGACTAAGCGAAGTCGCACCCAAAGAAAGCAGTGAATCACGGAAGACACCTGGAGGAAGATAGAGGGGCGGAGAAATGCTAAGGCCGTGATAGAGCAAGTAAAAACCCGTGGAGCCAAAGCTTAAGCCCGTGAGCAATACTCGGCTCTAGAAAAGGAAATGAAACGCTCATGCAGACGGGACTAACGAGCGTAAGCGGGTTGTCTAGCCGATGAAGGCAAGAAAGCCGCAGCAATCGGCTGCATTCTCTTCCTCTACGATATTTTCCGTCACCTTAGGGAGCAAAGATGTCGCATTGCCTGTAAAAGATACGTTTAAACAGCTGCTTATCGACTCAGCTGACCAACTGAAACGATGGTTAGAGCATTTCAAAAACCTTTTGGAAGTTTCGACTGTGCCACAAACTTCTCGGTACGATTTGCCAAGGGCTGGATGCATTACATGTGTGACACGAGTCATGCCAACACTGAAGCTCCATCAGTACTTGAGATAGAGACGGCCATTCGAAGTATGAAGTTAAATAGAGTTCCAGGGGTCGATCGCATATCAGCCGAGATATTCGAGGCTGACCCTCTGATAGCTGCACAACAGTTATTCTACAATATCTAGGACCTTTCCGGCCGACTAGATGTAAGGCATCTTAGTGAAGTTACGTAAAAGGTGACGAGGCATCATGTTATTGTGTATAGTTCTCAAAGTTATGTGCAAATAATGAACCGGATACAGGAGAAGATTGACGCGACTCTCCGACGGCAGCAGGCAGGATTCCGTGCCGGACGTCACTCAGCAGGACATCGCAGCAGATTCAGCAGATTCATGGCGACGCAGCCTCAACAAAGAAATCGGCCAAAACTTGACCTGGAAACAGGTCATGGCGATAGCGGGCAATCGTCCAGGGTGGAAATCTTTCACATCGGCCCTCTGCACCACCAGGGGTGCCCAGGACCAAAAGTAAAGCAAGCAATACTGATGGAAAATACTCACTTGAAGTGCATTTTTCTCAATGTTTTTTTGTATAATGTTACAAATATGCAGTTAAATGTAGTATATACTTCCCAATCTACAGGTAAAACCGAAGATCTCCCAGAAATTTAGCTGTGAGCTTCATACTGGTGCGAATTGTTTAATGGTTGTAATATGAGTCGTTTTGATTATGGATCCTTCTTGCCCACTGATCCACATCTGGACATCGTTTGCAATTTCTATCGAAATCGACACTTTTTCGTAAATAACCGAGTATTTTGAGGTGTATTCCAAAAAACAACTATATTCTGCAGTGCCAGGGAGGTAATTTTGTTTTGTACCGCATCACCATGTTTTTTAATCATATTTTGATCTGAAAAATGACCCTTAGTTGATCCATAACTGTGGGGTGACTGTACAATGACGATGAGTTCACGTGGTTATAAACCTTGATTATATTCCTTTGAGAGATTATTGGTAACGTTTGTAGATATGAAGGCCTTACTCAAAAGAGTTCTTTTTAAACCATAAAAGTTTATCGAACTGAAAACTTGACAGAATATAATTTCATTAGCCTTAGTGGGTAAACATATTGTTCATAAACATTTGGGACGGGAGTTCACTCTTATTTTTTTCATGGGGGAAATCTACAATCAGACCCCAGACAAGGTAATTCAGGGAGTGCGGGGATGCCGCATCACCAACGACCAGCTAAATCCAGTCCATGCACTGTACGTGAGCACTTTTCGCTAAATTGCTCAAGTGGTGCACAAAGTGCACATACATTACCTTGGACTCAGACCCTTATCTCCCCGGAACCACCTTACGGTATTTCTTCGAGGAGGGGCCAGCACATAACACATGTAGCAGAAGTAGCCTAGGCAAACTGCTTCTCCTGGCCGACTTAAACTATGTTACAGGGGACCAGCCTCGGAAGGACTAATCCTCTTCAGCCGACTCTTGGTCGGTGCGCAATTGCCGCTGCATAATGTGAGTGATAGCCGTAGCTACTGCATTCCATCACGCGACATCCGCACACATTCTTTGGATTATATTGTTTGGGGACTTGTCCACTGCGCATGTAGCGAGCAGTGATGGGAAATGTACTGTCGCAAACATTTACCACCTCGACATTCACATTTTTCTACACGAACATCAAAATCCAAAGCAAACCATGACCGTTCAAAACAAAAAAATGTCACGGCTCTTCAAAACTGTAATCTTCTTCTTCCTAACGTTTTTTCAAACCCGAATGCGAAATGACTCGAGCACAGTGGTAACACGATTTTTCCGGTTTTCGGGGTTTTGCATTTTTGCTCGATAAAGGCAGCATGAAATTGAACTTGTTTATATGTATCGCAACGGAATGATTGTGCTCTTGCTGTTAACGCTAATAGATATCAACTAGATGAAAACACAAGCGAAATATTAGCGATTGAATTATTTTACAACTTTTCCAATCATTCACCTCGAGATGGCTGTCCGAAAACGGTCATAGCGGAGAGACAAAAACATTCAAGTAGTGTGTGAACCGTTGGCAGCGCAACGCCTGATGGTATTGATGCTGCTTCTGCTTTGTGTTTTGGTTGACTGGCAGAATCGATGAACTGTGGCAAATTGTGATCACAGTTCCCGAGTCTGGTAGCGAGCATGCGATCTCTCACAATAATAAAACGGGGGCAATCGAACACGACGTGCTCCGCTGTTTCCTTCACTCCAGCACAATTGAGGAACGCAGGTAGAATAAGCCCGAATCTATGCATATTCAGACAAAAACTGCGTCCAATGGAAGTTCACTTCCCCATGGGTTCTTTTATACCAATCTGACACATTTGGTATAAGCTGATCGGTCCATCTACCTCTAGTGGAGTTAGCCCATTCCTGCTGCCAACTTCTAAGCGATGCACAGTGCGTTGCTCCATAGACAAACATCAAATTTCAAGTTATTTTTTTCGGCGATAATAAGTATCCAAAAGTGTTTATAGATAACATCGGCTATTGAAACGTGTATTTATAAGATTCATAAAGCACTAAAACGACTACAACAAGCGTCGAAAGTGACAGTTGTCGGAGTAGCAGAAAAACTTAATTTTGTCGCATGTTTTCAACATTACTTTCAACCAGTACGGAGGGCGTTGAAACCAATATATTCAATCAAAATTTAAAAGAGAACATGTTTGAAGATTTCTTAAGTATATTTGATGGGATAAGCACACCAATTTTAACTTTGAATATGAGAAATCTGCACGAGTTGGCTATGAAATCAAACTTATAAAATACTAACATGTAACTTTGGTTATCGATTCAAAAAAAGTTCCACCGAGTTCCACCCTAAATCACTCACAAACATCTTTTTCAGAGTGTCCTCTAAGAGGTCTGAAAGATACAGCTGCAACTCCCTGCAACTCTTCGAGATTTTCAACTATTTTTCGGTATACTCCTTAATCAACACAAGTATGAAAATGAGTTGTTTGTGATAAAAAATCCGAAAATCTCGCAACGCTTTGTGGTCAAAGCTGAACCAGACATTACACCAGAGCAAGTTTATGTTTATAATAATATATTTTAAATGAAGTTTCCAAGATTTTATTCAAATTTTATGTTGAATACTAGAAAATTTTTAAAATGTGCGCATTTTTTTTTTTGCATAAAAACGTATAACGTTTTTCTTGGAAAAGACAGTTTTGCGATTATGCGTATACTATATGTCATTTATGCAAATTGCAGCTCTTTTCACCAGAAAAAACTTATCCTTTCATACCAAGGTGCTTAAATGGCTTGATCTTCCAGTTTTGATTTTTGTCCCGCATCTCCATACATTCAACGCACTGTGCGATGTCTCTTTACAAGCGTTGCAAACTTCTCTTGTACCTCTTTGGTTGAAGCACGGGGAGCCGAGATGACTATGATGCGCTTGCTACTTTTAAATACATGATCCTATACGTTGCTTTCCAATCGCTTCAGGTTTCTGCTCGTTCTAAGCACTTTTGACCAGATTGGTCCTCCGTACCTCAGTATGGATAGCGCCACACTTGCCAGGAACTTGCGTTTGCTGGCAATTACAGTAGAGCTGTTAGACATCATCCTTGAAAGCGCCACTATAGCGGTAGATGCCCTTTTACAGGCATTTTGGACGTGGCTAGTGCACTATAGTGAAGCTGAGCTTGTCATCGATCATTACCCCCAAGGTGCCTAAGGGATCGTTTGGACTCTATGGTGCAATAACCAACCGAGATACGCACCCGTTGATCGGACTTACGGTTGTTGACCACCACCTCTTCAGTATTGTGATGGGCCAGTCCTAGTTTCTAAGATCTCAACCATTCCTCAACTATGGAGATAGAGTGCGCTGCTGTCAACTCTACTTCCTCCATCGATTTGCCATAGACCACTAGGGTGATATCATCGGCGAAGCCAACCATCTAAACACCTGTCGGAAAGAGCAGCCTCAGTACGTCATCGTACATAGCATTCCATGAAATCGGGCCCAGGATTGAACCTTGAGGTACCCCCACGGAGATTCTACCGCTTTTCTGTCTCTGTGTTACAGAGTAGAATTCTACCGTCAAAATAGATTTCTAGAAGCTTACACAACTGATCTGATATCTTGAGGTGGTGAAGTGCGAGTGCTATCACTTCCCAGTTTGAGTTGTTGGACGCATTCTTCACATCCAGAGTGACAACCGCCAATAACGGATGCCATTCCTGTTATGCTCGATTGCCACCTCAGCTGTCTAAACGACCGACAGGATTCCGAAAAGAGTAGATTTACTTACCTTACTTTACATGTCAGGCTAAGAACTGGGTGCCCTCTGCTGTACGTAGGGGACGTCCCCATTCAACTCGGTTCATGGCCGCCCGTCGCCAACCACTTATTCTGCGAAGGGTCCGCAGACCTTCCTCAATTTATGCCAGTCGGATTGTTTTCGAGAACCATCTTCACCGGGTTGATATGATTCTTGTATCAACTTTGTTCTTAATCCTTCTGAAGATCATTGATTCTGCTTGTAGATTTTAAGACTTGTAGAAAGAAACTGACAGTTTTGTCTCACAAGTCACATTTTTTGCATATTTGGCATGCACCCCCCCCCCCCCCTTGTCTCTACGCCAATGTTCAACAAGCACATGGAATGCCCACATGCAACGGTCGGTGATTTCCAAAAGCCGGAAAGCGTGATGGCAAATGGTACAAAAATAAACGATTATGGCTACGCCTTGCCTCAGATGAGCACGTGCCCAAACAACATGGCCGCATAAGACTCGAACGTACCCCGATGGGGTAACTGGAAAACTTATGTTCCAACAATTTCCAATAACTGGAACATTCGTTATTCTTGGCTAAGTGTCCCATGACACAGCTTGACCACGATAAACAAGGCCGAGCGCCAGATAATCGAATCCATTTTTCAGACCTTTTTATGAATCCTAAATCTCACGTCACACCTTCTGTCCGAAACTCGAACCCACAAATCTGTTTCCTCCACATTCACCAAGAGGGGGACCAGAAGCTTCCGGAAAAGAACAACCTCAAGCGTCAACATGTGGCTGACGGCTTCCTCCCTCCATTGACTGACTACTGCTGGTCCGTTCAATGGAGCGAGAAGCTTAGGAGGGCACCCTCCTTGGTGTGTCCTGGATCGCGTGTCAAGATAATTAATGGATCCATTCCATTCCGGAGTTGTTGTGTTTTATCGTTCTTTTTACGAGAATTAACGGCCTTCGCCTCCCCCTCCCTCTCCAGATCGAACGAAGACATCACGTGCTGCATCTTTGAGCGAGTAGCCGAGAGCCACTTATGCCTTACCTGGAAGGTTCCTCCCGCCGGACTAAGGGTATGCGATATGCTTTTTATTTCTTCCTGATATTACAACAGCTAGTCCATATTGATGCATCATACAGCATGACTCTCCTGATAATTTGTCTGAAGATCAGAAGCTTGTTCTTGAGACAAAGTTTTGATTATATGCAGCCCTGTCGTCGTAAAATTTGAGCTTCTTAGTCGTCCCTTTTTGAGGGGGGCGTTGCTATAGCCCAGAGGGCGCTTCTATTCCCAGGCGTTAATGATGTCGTCTCATAAGAAATATCACAAATATTTTAATATATATAGATCAACTGTGATGGAGGTTATGTAGCTATGGGTTTCCCAAGTAGCACGCGAAACATCTTCCGATGAGATACTTTTCTAAAATGGTTTCAATCGCGTATCAATAAAAGCATCTGTAACTTACCTGGTTCTAGTTCGGTTGCATATCAATATCAAGGCTCATAAAGCTCCATTGTCGTTCCAATGAATATGCATTTCACTCCTTGTTTGACGTTCAACATTTTTGAAACGACAAGTTTTGCTGTAAATGTCCTTTTCAAATAGCAATTAAGTCAAATTTATCAAGATGTTTTCAGCAACTTTTCAAACAAACTCTTGTAACTTCTCCCAAAATGCCGGTTTTAATGTTATGTGTCAAATTACTTTCATGAACAGCATCTGCAACTTGCATTTAATTTTCGTTTCCATACCCACAACTCAAGAAGATTCATTCCAGTTGCGAGAAAGTTGCACTAAACTACGTGTATGACAGCTAGAAGTTTGTTTGTTTCTATCCAGTTGCAATATGGTTGAGCTGCACCTTACGTAGCGGGATTTGGGGCAAGTGTGCCACCAAACAAATTGTTCTTTAACTTTGTCTAAAGCTTAAAAAACCCGCCATTTCAGCCTCACGATGTTAGTTTCACATCTTTTCATAAGCACTGTGCCATTTAAAAAGAAATTAATTTCAAAAAGTATTAGTTTTGGAGCTCCTCAAATATCATTCAAAATACCCTGATTTTCAACACTATGGGGCAAGTGTGCCACCCTTATGGGGCAAGAAGGCCATCGAATGAACATTCATGTAATTCTACTTGTAATGAAATTTTCATTATTTCCTGTTAATATTCCTAACAAAGCAGAGCCTAATTGACAATTTTAAAAATATTTTTAGGTTTACCGTCATGAGGGGATGCTTTATAAGGTTCCTCACATGTGGAACTTTCTACTAGTCAATTCGAATAACTAAAATCGTTATTTTTGTCTCCATTCAATGCGATATATGAATTACTCTTTCATTATAGAGGATCTGTATAATATTACACTAGATCAGCACTAAATAAAGGTAAAATATTGATGAAAATAAGTAAAATAGTTCTTAAAACGCCTAAAACCATGTTATTATCGAATTTTTGGAGAAAAAATCATTGTCGGTGCAAAAATGTTCGCTATTCCTCTTATACACTTAAAAAACCACTACTGGTGCCTCATTTTGGTTCGTTATCATGAATTTGTTGATGATGTTTACATTTTTATGAATTTCACTCCAACCATTTTTGTTTACCAAATAGGTGGCACACTTGCCCCAAAAAGTATAGATTTCAACCAAAATGGATTTTGTATGTAAAACTAAATACTTTTTTCGTTCAAATGCCACAATTACTTACACATTTGTATAGCTTCACAATGTACAGTACGTTTGAAAAATTCGTTATTAATTTACCTCTCACCATGCTATTTAGAAACAACGAAATCTTATAAAAAATCACTGAAATTTTATAGTTTTCACAAAAGTCGATGTAAATACGTGAAAAAAAGAGCAATTTGCGTCATATTTTGACCATTGTATTATGGACTATAAGGGAACATATTGTTAAGCTCAAATAAAAAATATAGTTTGTAGTTTTTACAAAAATCAGGGGTGGCACACTTGCCCCAAATTCCGCTATCATCTAACAACGAAAACATAGTCTAGCAACAGTTTGTTTGTTTAAAAGGTGTGTCTCATGTGTTGCGTGGAAATTTTTGCGAAAAGTTTAGATTATTTCAGGCGTGGCCTAATTTCACCGGTAATGAACTTGTATTCCGAAGGGTGCAGTCAAGTTGTAAGCAGCAAGCTTTCATTAATGGGTTATGTGGTCGCTTTTATAGTGCATTGGCGAAGCAATTGTTCGAAGAGCTGGTGGAGTAGTGAGTAGAAGAGAAGAGTGATGATCTTGAGGTCGGAAGTTCGTTTCTCGTTCATATTTTTGTTTTCATTTTTTTTTCTTTTAAGTATTTTGCAACAAATAAGCAATTTCGATATTACTTAAATGTGTTGCAAACAGACTGCGCCTCTTGCGCTTTTTGCGTTGCTATTCAATGTAAAATATGACTTACAAATATTTTCAACAATTGACAACTCTGATTAGTTTCAAGAGATAATTTTGTTCTTGAGTTTAAACAAACTGTACGAAATCCGAAAACCCTTAGCAACATTTTGATATATCAAAATTACAAATATCACAAATACTTTAATATACATTCCTAACGAACGAAAACTTATATGCATTTGCACGTATTTAGTCTGTGTTCCATTTCTATTGAAATATGAAACGAAGAGATCAAGTACATGGGCTTCAACATTGTTTAGTTGAAAAATTTGCTGATGTATAAAGTGAATGTAATTTTGTCCTAGTATCAATTGAATCTACCTTAACAATACCTACTGTATATGCTATGTAACGGTTCGTAGTACTCCCTCAGCAGGTTATAGAGGTTTTGTCGCGGTTAGTGTAGTTTTCGTGTCATTTGAATGTTGATAATTCAGGAAAGTGTTTGTGTTGTGTGTTTCTACTTCTTGTTTGGTCACCCGATAACCACGCAGCCAGCCAAATATCTTCCATAATTGACAACCAGATGGCGTGTGCGCAATACAATATTGGTAGCAAACATTGGTAGCATCGAGGTGAACCAGCCACGGGCTGAAAGCCTCGTTAATAAAGACAATAATAATAATAGCATTGGTAGCAAATGGAGGCCATGGATTATGAGTGGATCCTCAACAGTCCAAAGACTGAAATCGGGCAAATGCCCAAGTATTCCCACCAGTGATAGAGGTGGGACAGTGTATGTGGTGTATGGGGGACACAGAACCCCGTGGTTGTACCACCAACCGTGGGCAGATTCCATCGCTACATTAGGCCGACGAGCAGGATGCTACCAGATGATGCAAGCTTTTTGTCCAATACGCTCAACCCGTGGTTCAGGTATGGCAGCAAAGGTCGCAGGAAAGCCATGGATCGAGCAGGTACAGCGAGGAGGGGCAGAGGGGCCCCAGACGAGAAGGAGATAAGGTCAGACTAGCCTTAAGAAAGTGGGCGAAGAAGAGAGAAAGGTAGATAGCGAAGCTGGAAAACTAGAGAAGAGAACAGTGTGAGAGAGAGAAGAAGTAGAAGAAGAAGAAGAATAAACAGGAGTGTGAAATGGCAACCCAAGTGTTTTCCTGAATACGCGAAACAGCAAAGGATAAGCGTGCCGACCCTAGAGATGAGGGAGGAATACAGAGTCTCGTTAGCCGCAGAGAAGGGTCACCTTCTGTGATTCCTACCTAAGCTGACTGTAGCTGACGGTGATGAGCCGTGAGTGACAGCTATGTGACTATTTCCTAGAGTCATGCAGCTACAATTACGATGTGCCCTTTAAATAGAAATCTTAATCCATGAAATAAATTCAGTCTTGTAGAACCTATCACTCACCCAGTGTTAAAGGAATCATCTAGTGCCAATCTAAAACCGTTTTGTGTCTTGACGTTTTGTGTCAGACAAGAAAAAATGTAGACTTGACTAGAATGCGAAGAAAAGTTTCTAAGTTAAACATATATAAATTAATACCTAATATTCGATGTTTCAAATGTTTGATTATGTTTGTACGTAAAGTAATATATGAAGCTTACTTGGAGAAATATATGATATATTTTCTGTTAAAAAAATGAATCAAAATCATCAGTTTTCCAAAAGCAGAATCTAGGATATCAACTTATTAATGTGGACTAAGGTTAAATTAGTGCTGGATATTGATAGAGCTTGGAATTTTCAATTAATGTCATACAGGGCGCTGAGATGTACCTGATCTTCATAGGATAAGTTAGTTACTCCAGTCAAATTACTCCAGGGCGTTGATACTGCTAAGCAATTTCAATTGATTTTCAATAGGACGTAAATATGCTCCAGATCTCGCAAAGAATAATATGGAATTAAGTCAGATTACTTCAGACCGTTGATATAGCTTGATCGATTGATGTTATACAAAGCATTAAGATGTTTCTGAACCAGTGGTGCTCAGACTCATTTCCCCGAAAATAACATTTTCCGAACTACGAAGCCACGAACTACTAAAACCATGCTCTATCCTCCTAAGATAGAAAAGCAGATGGTTAAGCTTGAGTACTGCACACAAAATCGATCAATTTTGATCCCCGAGAGTCACAATTCAAGTTTCGGTGAAATGCAATGAGTGGGGAAGTGAGTGCGAATCATTTCACCGAAACTTGAATTGCGGCCCACCGAGATCGAAACTGTCGGATCCCATGTGCAACACTCAAGCCCAACCACCTCCCCATCCATCTCAGGAATACAACGTACAGTTATAACAGTTCGTGGCTTCACAATTCGAATTTCGGGGAAATGAGTCTGGTCAACACTGTTCTGAACTACGTGAAAGAAGGCCAAATTACTCCAGGGCGTTGCTAGAGCTAGGAATTTTTAATGTATGTCCCACAGAGTGTTGAGATGTACCTGATCTACATAGATGAGGTCGAATTACTCCAGGGCATTGATACAGCTCGGAATTTTCAATGGAAACAGATCATTAAGTTGCACCTGATCTACGTAAGACAACCAGGTAAAAACAAGGTCAAAAGACAAGGAAAATGGATATCTAAAGTTGATTTACATGACACAAGTCCAAAATACTCCAGGACGATGATACAGCATGGAATTTTCAATTGATGTCCTACAGGCAGTTAACATGCACCTTATCTAAGATCTACGCGAGACATGGTCAAATTACTCCAAGACATCAATACAGATTGTAATTTTCAATCGATACAGGGCATTGAGGTGTACCTGATCTACGTAAGACAATGTCAAATTAGTGGAGGGCGTTTATACATCTTGACGTTTGTCCCACAGGGCGTTAAAATGCAACTTATTTACATGGAACAAGGTCAAATCACTCCAGGGCGTTATTAAATCTTGGAATATTCGATTGATGTCCTATAGGGCGTAGAGATGCACTTGGTCTACGAAAAATGAGGTCACATTACTCCAGGGCGCTGGTTAAGTTTGAATTTTCAATTGTTGTCCTACAGGGCATTGAGATGTATTTGGTCGATATGGGATTAGATCAAAATACTCTCCGGCGTTGGTAGAGTTTGGAGTTTCTATTGATGTCATACAGGGCGTCAAGATGCACTTGATTTACATGGGATGAAGTCAAATTAATCCAAGGCGTTTATGCAGCTTTAAAATTTTAAATAATGTCCTACAGGGTCGTAAGATGCAGCTGATCTATATGAGACAAGTTCAAATTACTCTAGGGTGTCAATGCAGATTGGAGTTTTCAATCGATGCAGGGCATTGAGGTGCACCAGATCTACGTAAGACAAGGTCAAATTAGTCAAGGGCATTTATACATCTTGTTTGTCCCTCAGGGCGTTAAGATGCAACTGATTTACATGGCATGAGTTCAAATTACTCCAGGGCGTTGATAATGCTTGGAACATTCGAGTGATGTGGGGCGTAAAGATGCACTTGGTCTACATAAGGTGAGGTCAAGTTACTCCAAGGCGTTGATAAAGCTTGAATTTTTAATTGATGTCATATAGGGCGTTAGGATGCTATGGATTTATATGGGACAAATTACTTGGAGTTTTCAATTTTGATCTATGTGGAATAAGGTCAAATTACTCTAGGGCGTTGATAAAGCCTGGAGTATTCATTCGATGTGGTGAAATTACTCTAGGGCGTTGAAACAGCTCGTAACTTTCGATTGATTTTCTACAGGGCGGTAATATGCCCTTGTTATATATGAAATTCTATGCAAATAGGTTTAAATTACTACAGGGCGTTATTAGGTACAGGTTGGAAATTTCGATTGATATTTTATGGGGCGTTAGATTGTTGTTGATTTCGCACATTTTTTTTATGTCTTCGGGTGAAAAATTCTAAAAAAAAATCTGAGAAAAGCTTCTTAGTCGTCGACTAAGCGCGACTAAGCAGGACGACAGGGCTGATTATATGATAATGAGAAGATAAAAACATGTTGTATATTTGTTACATTTACCCTTACTCTGGACATCGGAGAGCTGCCAGCCACCTCGTTGTGTGCTCTGAATAGTCTTTAGCGTCTGACGTTTTTTTGCCACTGTTTTTCGGCAACGGAAGAAAGACGGAAACGTTTGGTCACCCACAGAACGCACCTGCCCAACCGAAGCTCAATTTGCCGTGTTTTTTTTTTCTTTTCGTTCTTCCAGTAAGGCGATTGTTTGCAAACGAGGAAGGAATAAAAAATACTTTCTGGCAGCTGCACTAGGCAGATCAGAAGCCATTAGGAGTGCCAGCCCTTGTATGGTGACTAATGATGCTTCGGGGGAAAGCTGACGGCGGGTTTGGATTGGATTTGAGGAGCAGTTTGGTAAATGGGAGTGCAAAAAATAGGTGGCTTTCTTTCTGGATGTAAGAGACAGGTAACGATGCAAGTGAGAGCACAAAATCGCTAATGTAGTGTCGTTTGCACGGCTAGTTTGTGAAAGAGGAAAGGAAACGTGAAATCGTAAGTTCCAGACTATCCAAAGTGGGAAATCTTCATACTATCCAAAGTGGGAAATCGTCATACGAGACTCGACACTGAAGAAGTCTGTAAGTCGCAGACGAAATAGGCCTATCTGTCAAGATAAGCAACACATATTAGAGTTTAAAGGTATTTGCTCGCCTTACAAGTGATTTTAGTATTTTATTTTTTGTTTGCAAAAGTGAAGTGTTAAAGTTCAATTTGTAGTTTTAAACATACTCTAATAATCCCTCCCCTAAATTTAATATAAAAAGTGTAATGTTAGTATTTCTTAAATTTTATTTCATAGCCTCTACGTGCCGATTTCTCAATGAGAAATTCTCATATTCAAAGTAAAAATTGGTGTTCTTACCACATCAAATATACTCTACCAATCTTCAGCCATGTTCTCTTTTAGATTTTGATTGAATAGATTGCTTTCAACACTCACCGTGCTAGTTGAAAGGATTGCTGAAAACATGCGACAAAATTGAGTTTTTCTGCTACTCAGACATCTGTCACTTTCGACGCTTGTTGTAGTAGTTTTAATGCTTTGTATAGCTTATAAATACTTGTTTCAATAACGGATGCTATCTATAAACACCTGTGGATATTTATTATCGCTGGATAAAATAACATGGAATTTGATTTTTGTCTATGGAGCGACGCACTGTGCGCTGGGTCGAAAATTGGTGCTCTGCGCTTACCTGGTCAGATTAATTGAAAAAACGCTGCAACAAAGCTTTGTTTGTCGTTTTTATATTTTTATATATAAAAAAAACTATTCTTTCTTAGTATTTACCACCTGGATTGCAAACTTTTAAATATAGCACACAAAAAGTAAAGATACATTGAAGAGCATGTTGAAATTCTAAACCCGACGCAAACATCGATGTTCCACTTTTTAAGGTCCCACTGTGGAAACTTTGAACCAGGGAACGGCCCTTACTCACCCAAAATTGATTATTTCGACATCTGTCGTGAATGGTTAATGTTAAAGTCATTAAAATAATGAAATCTAATCGAAAATAATGCCCAAAATACATCGTGCAAAAAGCAAATGTCCGACAATTCGATGTAGGTTCGGATTAGATATTCCGAAATGAGATCTCTGTCAGGCATTGCAGAATTCGCTCCCATTTGATTTTGAAGCAAGATCAAATCAAACGAAGAAAAGCATCACATCTGTATTGTTCCATAATCATAAGAGAGCGACAATAATACCCGTTTTTCCACTTATTTGCCATTAGGTGTTTTATTTCACTAATATGATAAAAAATCCCCGAACGTCCTATAGCAATAATGCCCCACAGATTTGGAGCTTGTTGAGATGGAATTTTTCATGCGTTGTTATTCTACCGATCAAACCAGAGCTGTAGCAGAAGATGATAAACAGACTGTCATGATGTGTTCCGGATCATGATTGCTACAGAGAGCGATAAATGAGAGATATTCTTAATTTTCTCAAAATTCAATCCCTGAATTTGAAGGTTGAGTATTTAATCTCACTGTGACAAAGCCTGCTTTTCAGCTTAGTGCTCGTTAAGCGTTTCCACAATTATTCATTCAGACAACGTTGCGAGAATTTCACATTCTCATTTGTCACGTTTGAGTTGTAGCCCACGCAACTCAACAGCCAAAATATCATGACTTATTGGCTTGTATTTTGACAGATATCTGAAGGGTTTTGTGATTAAATCATTTTTGGCGGCATGAGCGTGAGCAAATGATTTTGCATCAAAATCTCATGCGTGAGATTTTTGAAGCAAATCTTAAATGAGTTTGCTCTTGCGAGAGAACTCAACAATTGAGATTTGAGTGTGAGTCTACCAACACTGCGATTCAGAACGGCTGGACCGTCCAGGAATCGAACCCAGTCACGCTAAACATGGCTTTGCTTTACAGCCGCTCATGTCATCAAAATGCTAAGGGAATTACGTCTGAGATATTCAATCTGATCGTCCTTTGTAAATGTCGTTTTGCTAGTTCAATATCAATAAAAACCAAATTGCAGCAAAATCAATTACTACATTCCTGTGTAATTCTAGTATCCGAATCTGAATCGCAAGCCAAGATCTCCTCAAACTCCTCCCCCACTTACTGTGTGCACAGCGAACAACTAGAGCTTTTGCACATTTTACCTGCCAAATTCCGTCCCGATCGAACGCCAACGTACCTACTTCTTGTGCCAAAGTTCTGGCCGAGACGCTCCGAAGCTTATGTGCATGTCAGCTGCCTTAATCGAATACCAAAAGTCAAGCGTTCGCCACCACTGAAGCACCTCCGTGAGGTGTGGTTCGATTTTAGAGCTGTTGGCTTTTTCGCCGATACTGAGGAAGGAACCGTCAAACGGGGTAACTTCAATAGTTTTTCGGAAGATAATCTGTTTATTTCTGCTTTTTGCCTTAAAGATTTTCATTATGTTTTTTTTAACAAGTACTTTTTTAACAAGTAGGCATATTTAAGACCGGATTCCAGTTCGTATTTAAATTCGATAACTAGACTGTCAGAGATAAGAAACGGATTCCTAAAAACTTCATCAAATAGTGATCGTACAACAGATTGTTTGTAAACATTTCCAAAGATACCCCATTTTACGGTACCTTGTTACGTATGCCGCAGTCTAGCTGGACTGGCTGTGGAGGAAAACCAAAGGCACGTATCAATATCCTTCTAGCAATCGATGAAGAAAGGGGGAAAGGCAGAGAAGCGGCCAGAGTTGAATGAAAATTTTATTGAACTGGATTGTGGCGGTGCAGTTACGAAAATAAAAAACGGTTGGCTTTCAAGTGAACTGCAAAGTGTTTGGGCGTAACTTGTTCACCTTTCGAAAGGATTTGTTTGGAGGGGGTGTTCCGAGTGGGAGGATTCGGGACGTCAAGATTGGACACGTTCAATTGAATTTGCTGAATTTGACGAGTGAATGATTTATTGCATTATTAAGGAAACTGTTACGAAATTTTGCGGTTACTTACGTCATTTGAACGCAAACCAGTTAAACCTAATATGGAAAAGGGGCCAGAATAGCCTTAGCGGCTAATGCGCAGCTTTTTAGCAAGAACAAGCTGAGAGTCGTGGGTTCAAATCCCACCGATCTAGGACCTTTCAGGATTGTTAATTTCCTCGATTTCCTTGGGCGATACTGGCAAAGAAAACACTCAGGTAATAACTGTGGAAGTACTTATAAGAACACCAAGCTGAAAAACAGGTTCTAATGGGACGTAACGAAAAGAAAAAGAAAAATTTGATAATATCTGAGTTATTTTTCTTCAAGGTAATAATTCACAGGATTAAAATAACAAAAATCCAATTAAAGGTCCCATTTGGGGTCCCATTTATATGGTGAACAAAAACACCGGGTATCAATTTATTACGCCCCCTGTATTTTTTCTGTACTGGGCTATACACCATCGTCCTGAGCTAATCCTTCGGAAGCAGAGGCACGTTGCAGGGAGTGCTGCTCGAACAACAAATAAATATCAACACACCCTCATCAGTTGCCTAAGATATCGAGATGGAGAAAACGTCGCAAACGGCGGAGAAGCCAACAAAATCTCCCGTAATTAATTTCTTGAGTAAACTTGGATAGGAAATGTATGTGTTTGTTATTTTTGCTCGTACCTCGGTTGCCGCCGCATGGCCTTGGCGGAAGTGGGAGGCAAAAGTTCGAATGGTGTTACAACGAAAGATGATTTTTCCTCTTACTAACGTTGTGTCCTAACTGGAACAGACCTTGTTTTTCAGCTTACCGTTTTTGAAGCATAAGGAGAAATCTTCCATTTTTGCAAGTATGAAGAAAAAATATCCAAACTTTTTTGCAATGTGCAATGTAGTAGACACAGGCTTTGTCCATTGGTGGAGAGGCCTGTTCATCCGCAAACAGTGATTTTCGACATCCCTGACGTAACTCAGGTAAGTCAGATGTGAAAATATTGTATAATATTGGTCCCAAAACGCTGCCTTGGAGAACACCAGCTCTTACAGGAAGTCTGTCAGATCTGGAGTTCTGATAATTAACCTGAAGTGTACGATTTGACAAATAACTTCGAATTATTCTAACAATGCATGTTGGAAAATTTAAGTTTTTTAATTTTACAATCAAGCCTTTATGCCAAACACTGTCGAATGCTTTTGTTATGTCTAGAAGAGCAAGACCAGTAGAGTAGCCTTCAGATTTGTTGGAACGGGTCAAATTTGTAACACGTAAAAGTTGACGAGTGGTCGAATGTCCATGGCGGAATCCGAACTGTTTATTGGCAAAAAATGAATTTTCGTTGATGTGGGCAATCATTCTGTTCAAAATGACTTTTCCAAAAAGTTTACTGATGGAGGAAAGCAAACTGATTGGACGATAGCTATATACTTCTGCAGAATTTTTTTCCGGTTTTAAAATTGGTACAACCTTGGAATTTTTCATTCGTCGGGAATATATGCCCACTGCAATCATTTGTTAAATATATAAACCAATAATTATAAGCTGCTCTCTGGAAGTTTCTTGCTATGGATGTAGGAAACTCCATCATCACCAGGGGCTTTCGTATTTTTGTTTTTTTTTTCAGTACTTCTCACTTCTTCCAAATCAGTCTCCCAGGAATTTTAAACTGCATAGCAAGTTTTTGAGCTTTTTCACAATTAGTTAGTAATAATTTGTTTTCCTCTTTTAATGCCGGTATTGGCTCCTGAGGTTTTTTTTTCAAAATTTTAGATAATTTCCAAAAGGGCTTATAGCCAGGGTCCAATTGAGAAATTTTATTTTCAAAATTTTTTGTTCTTTAATTGTGAAAAACGTTTTTTGAATTCTTTCAGCAAATCCTGCCATATAATTTTCATACCAGGATCACGAGTGCGTTGAAATTGCCTTCTCCTCACGTTTATAAGACGGATCAAGAGTTTAAGATCATCGTCTATAATCACGGATTCAAATTGCAATGATCCAATGGCTTCAACAATGGAGTTTGTTAAAGTTTCAAGAGCATTGTCAATATCAAGTTTTGTTTGTAAAGAAATGTTAACATCTAGATTAGAATCAATATATGTTTCATATTTTCTTGGAGGTACGACTGTTATGTTGATGTTTGAGGTTATGGCTTTCACTCTTAAATAAAACTCAAAAACGGATTTTTACTTACATCCGACGTTTCGGACACATGTATTGTGCCTTTTCAAGGATTAGCTGTGTTCCGTTTTATCGTTTGCCCACAGCATAGGCAACATTTGTCCAACAGCATAAAACGGGTACTATCCGGGAGTAGAAATCCGAAAACGATCCGGGTCGCAGAACTGAACTCAGGCAACTGCGTTTTAAGTTCACAGAACGCCACAGAACGGGCGTCGTTGGTTACCGCGCCCAGTCTAGCGTATTGGGAGTCGTTGGATCGAAGCCCACCAGAACGATTCTATTATTTTTCACAATTTTATATCTCAATTTGTCCAAATTGACTTTTTTCTCTAGAGACTCTTCCAGAGATTTTCCCAAAAGTTCTTTCGAAGATTGATCTAGGGAATCCACTAGACAATCCTTTAAGATAATCTCTACTGTAATCCATACAGCGATTTCTCCCAGGATTCCACTAAGCCTTCTACCAGTGATTCCTCCAGAGAGACTTTTGTGCGACGTGAGACATTTTTGACTGATTGCGATAGGACTCCATGAATAACTTAAGCAATTTCTCCATGGATTTGACAAGGGATTCCTGCAAGAACTTATCTACAGGGATTCCTTCAGAGATTTCTTCAGGAGTTCGTGTAGGAATGTCTCCAGTATTTCCTCCAGTAAAATCTTCGCTCCAAGGATTCCTCCAGGATTCGTTTCAGGAATTCTTCCAGGATTGCTCCGGAATTTCTCCGTAGATTTCTCCAAGGATTTTTCAAGCTATTCCTCCTGATAGGATCATTCGCCAAATGTTGAATGGCTTAAAACCTCGCCTATTGTTGAACAGTCCGTGTATTACTTAAGGCGCGTTCAGCAATTAGCGAGCACTTTGACCGTTCAACAATTGGCGAATTACCCTATTTCTTTAGAAATTCCTCTAGAAAATCATCCAGTGATTACTCCAATATATTTCTCCAGTGATTCTTTCAGAATATCATCCGAGGATTCCTCCAGGTCTTTCACTACTTACAATTGCCTAAAGGGATTCCTCAAGAATTTCCTTCAGGGAAATCGCTACATGACTTACTCCAAGGATTTGTCAGGGATTCTCCAGCAATTTATCCAAGGATTCGTATTGGGCCTTCCTCTTGAAATTCTTCCAGAGATTCTCCCATTAACTCCCGCAGGAATTTCATCAGACATTATGCTAAGAATTTCTCCAGGGAATACATTTGGAAAATTTTCACAGAAATTCCTGCAGTAAAAACTACATAATCTGCTTTTGAAAACACTCTTCATAGATTACTCCAGAGATTTCTACTGGCATTTCTCCGGGAATTTCTCCAAAGATTACTCCAAGAATTATCCAAGGGATTTCTCCAGAAAAACAAAAACAGGAAATTCTTCTTCTTTCTGGTATTACGTCTCAACTGGGACAAAGCCTGCTTCTCAGATTAGTATTCTTGTGAGCACTTCTACAGTTATTAACTGAGAGCTTTCTTTGCCGATTGACCATTTTTGCATGTGTATATCGTGTAGCAGGTACGAAGATACCCTATGCCCTGGGAATCGAGAAAATTTCCTTTACGAAAAGATCCTCGACCAGTGGGATTCGAACCCACGACCCTCAGCATGGTCATGCTGAATAGCTGCGCGTTTATCACTACGGCTGTCTGGGCCCTTAAAACAGGAAATATCCACAGTGAATCTTTCTGGAATTCCTCGAAGGAATCTCCAGTGATTCTTCCAGATATATTTTTTTCGAGTTCTATATTTTTTTGAAAAGTTGAAATCATAAGCTTTCATTTCATATAAAAAGATTGGAAATCGGTTGAGCTGTTTAACAGTTATGATTTTTTTTAAGGGATATATCTAATGCGCTGAGACCTACAGTGTGTGCTGATGAAAAATGACTGATTTTTTATTTTCAAAAAAATGATATCTCAAAAACTAAAAAACATACATCGCTGAAAATTTGACAGTAAACGTAGAATTTTCTGAACTTTCAAGAAAAAATCAGAACAGCAATAGCTCCTTCTGTCCCGAGGCCTTCGAAACACGAAAAAACGGATTTATTTTCTATATATTTTTTCATGTGAACAATTTTTGTGAAATTTTATATTTTTCTTGAAAAGTTAGCTTTTATTTCGTTCAAGAAAATTAAAAATCTGTCAAGCGGTTCATAAGTTATTTTTTTTATAAAAATTTAGCAAAATCACGATTTTTTTGGTCATTCTATTTCGGTAATGGTCACCCTTATAAAAAATCCAAAATAGCAAATTTTCACGGAATTCGGTGACCCACTAGGTCGGTTTTTCATGGAATGGCTATATTAAAAGGTCGCAGAGACTTCTCCAGGGATTTTTCTAAGAAAATTTCTACAGGCATTCCTACAGATATCTCTCCAATTTTTTCTTCAGTAATTCTTCCAATGATTGGCCCAGAAAAATCTCTACATAATTTCCTCTTGAAATTGTTCCAGGGATAAGCTAGTAGCTTATCGACTAACGCGATTTTACGCGTTCTGGATTTGAAGTACGCTTTTTGTCTACGCGTTCTTTATTTGGCAAACAAACCAATTTTGGCAAAGAAAACTCTTTGTTAAAAACTTAAAAAAATATCGTGCATGAACCCCGGGAGGAATTCTCATTCATTTTTATGAAATTTCTGGATGAATCCTTATATGAATTTCTGAAGGAATTCTTGAAGGAATACTTTATCGGATTTTATGAAGGTCCAGAACTAAACTTTGAAGAAACTATGAAGGAAATTCTTCGAATAATTCATGAAGCAATTTTCTTGAGATTTTCTTGAAAGAATTCCTGAAGAACACTTTTGAAGCATTTCAATATAAATTCATGAAAGTACTTCTTGTGGTATCTCTGGAAGATTTTTCGGAAGAATATTAGAATAAATTGTTTGAAGAATCTTTGGAGGAAACTCTTAAGGAGTCCTTGAAATTATCTCTGCAATAAATCGTGGACAGGTTTCCTAAGAAATTCCTGGAGAAATCCCAGTGAAGATTTTACTGGAAGAATCTATGGAGGAATCACTGGAGGCATTCCGATAGGAACTCCTGGTGAAATCGCTTGAGAAAACTCTGCAAAAATCCTGAAATAATCCTTGTAAGAATTCTTGGAGGAAATCTTGGAAAAATTTCTGAACGAACTGCTGAAGGCATTTCTGGAGCCCTATCGAAACCGGTATAGAAAATCTAGTAGCAAACAAAAAATCTTCCTGGAGAAATCTCTGGCAAAACCGCTAGTAGAGTTTGTCTTGAGGGAATTTCTAGTAAAATTCATGGAGGAATCTTCAAAGAATTCCTGGATAAACCCCTTGAAGACTCTGTAGAGAGATAACGAAAAGAACTATTGAGGGAATCTCTGAATGTTTTCTTGTAATTATTATTGTTTTCTAATTTGGCCGTAACGGGAAAAGTGTTTCTAGTATGATAATTTTATGTATGGGAGGCCCATATAGCGGTCGTGGTTCGGGTTCGAACCCCACAGGCCCAGGATTTTTTTTTGATTTGGGGATGTTCTCAACTTACCAGAGCATAGCGTAGCATAGCAAAGCATAGCATAGCATAGCATCTTCGTACCTACCACACGATATACACAGACAAAAATGGTCATTCAGCAAAGAAGGCTCTCAGTAAATAACTGTATTATTTTCTTAATGCATCAGTAAGGTTAAATTGGAAAGATTCGAGCGGACCCGACGGAAGAAAATAAGTTTGTGAATGAACATGATTATAATTTACCTGATAGGTATGATTCTTAAGCCAGCGTCCGTTAACTGAAAAAAAATAGAACTGTTGGAGATTCTGCCGGGGAATTCCGGCTACAAAAACCGTTGCCTTTCATCTGCCTGGTATGAGTCTCAACCAGTGAATCAATTGTCACCCAACACGCAGCAACAAAGACATTGTCACCTCCTGCTCTTGTTGCAACAATTTTATTCCGCAACATGAGTTCATCATCACTTGAACAGAATATGACAAAGATCGATCACCACGTGCGCAGAGATTTTGTGGGCTTCGCATTGCAATTTATTTATTTATTTATTTCGTCAATCAATAGTAGACTACACATTTGCTTAATTCTATGTTGTATTATATCGTAAGGAATTAAAATATTGTCTTAGCTTTGTTCGCGACATGGTCAGATCAATTTCTGTGCAATGCTGATTATAAAGAGACATCATTCGATTCATTGGGCCGAATTTTGCATAGTTAGTTCGATGATTATTTGATGCAAACAAATTCCGATTTCTTAACTGTCTAGCGGGTGTGTAGAAATTCAAACATGATAAAAGATTGGTGGAATCAATACGCTGCGATACAATATCATTGATAAATGAAATCATGGCTATTTCGCGACGCTCATTTAAGGTTTGAATATCGATAAGCATGCATCGAGCCTCGTATGATGGCAGTGGAAACGTTGTCCAGCCTAATTTGCGTAAGGCATATAAAAGAAATTGCTTCTGTACTGATTCGATTCTATCACCATGTATTTTATATGCGGAGACCACACAATACTACAATATTCTAGAACTGATCTTACATAAGCAATGTACAAGGTTTTAATCGTATATGGATCCCGAAAATTGTAGCTAAAACGCTTAATAAAGCTCAACATATTGGTTGCTTTATGGATAATCGTATTATAATGATCAGTAAAGGTAAGTTTAGAATCTAATATGACACCTAAATCTCTAATCTTATCGCACTTTTGAACAATTTGATTTCCTAAAGAGACAGTAATCTGTGGTGTATTCCGTTTTCTGCTATATGTGATTAAATTACATTTTTTGACGTTTAATTGAAGTAAGCTTTTGCTACACCATTTATCAAATAAACTTATTTCATTCAGATAAATGTCGCTATCTTTGTTACTATTGATTTCCATATAAAGTTTCATATCGTCGGCATAAATCAGAATTTTAAGATGTTTAAGCACATATGAAATATCGTTAACAAATAATATAAATAACAATGGACCTAAATGCGAACCTTGGGGAACTCCTGATGTAACGTGAACAGGTTTAGACATTTTTCCCTCAAATCTAACTATTTGTTGGCGATCTGTTAAATAAGATTCAATCCAGTTGAGGAGTCTCATCGCAATTCCCATTTTATTGAGCTTGAAAATCAACATAGGAATGTCTAGTCTGTCAAATGCCTTACTAAAATCGGTGTAAAGTGCTTCGACGTGGTTACCTCTATCCATTGCATTGAAAGTGTAATTTACAAATTCCAAAAGGTTTGTTGTAGTAGAACGACCTTTATAGAAACCGTGTTGTGTATTCGTTATTCTATGTTTTATTTGGCTGAACACATTTTTATTTATAATTGATTCAAATAGTTTTGGAATGGATGAAATAATAGCAATTCCACGATAATTTCGAACATAAGATTTTCTCCCAGACTTGTAAATGGGTATGAGATACGATCTTTTCCATTCTTTTGGAAATCTGCTCATTTCAAGTGACTTGTTGAATAGCCAAAATAATGGTGCTGTAAATTCATTAGCTAAGTTTTTCAGTAAAATAGGTGGGATTCCATCTGGTCCTGATCCTTTGGTGGAATCTAAATTCTTCAGTCCTGTTAAAATGTCCTGTAAAAGTATTTGACTTACACCGATATCGCTTGTAAAATCAGGAAAACTAGAAAAATATTCAAAGTGACGATCTTTATCCGAAAAGTTAGTAAAAGTCTCTTGGAAAAAAGTAGCAAAAAGATTGCACACCATCTGGATTATCAGCTGCTCTATCATCCAATGTCATTTTAGATGGAAAATTGTTAGACTTCATCTTCGATTTAGCATAATTGAAGAAATTTCTAGGGCAAGATTTTAAATCATTTTCTATTTTTGTGTTGTACTCTTCAAGCGCAGCGGATATTGCTTGATTAAGTTGGTTGACAATATACAAATAGTTTTCTAAACTTTCTCGAGATTTTTGTTGCCTGTAAATTTTATGAGCCTTTTGCTTACGATTTTTTAAATTAGTTATTTGCTTATTAATCCAAACAGGGTTTTTCGACCCATTTCTACGACGTCTTCGCAATAAAGGAACTTCCATTTGAATAATTTCCGACAAAATTGAATAAAAATCCGTCACGGCGATTTCTAAATCTCCCTGGTTTTTCAAAACGGATTGCCAATCTATTCTATTTAATTTTTGTTTAATTCCGACATAATTAGCGTTTTTATAATCAAAGAAATTCTCAAAGTCACAGTTGTCAGAATTGTGATTATTGTGAACAAAAATTGAGTACTCAATAGCTGTGTGAAATGCTTCATTTTTCCATAGTGGAGAAACAGATTCCTTCACACAGAAATCATCCATAATGTTTGAGAATAAGAAGTCCAAATAACAGTTTTGCCGGTTTTTCACATGATTTATTTGATTTAAACCTAAAAATGCAGCTTTTTCAAAAATAAATTGTAATGATTCATTTTCACCGACAACCGGAAGCAGAATGCTTTCGTTTTCGGAATCACGAATAAAATCAGCATTACGCTGATTAAAGTCGCCATAGATATGCACTTTGAATTCTGGAGATAACTGGGATACAATTTCATCAGCAGTTTGAAAGAAAATTTCATATGATGATTTGCAAGCTTGGTCTGGCGGAAAATACACAGAAGCAAATATATGTGTTTCTCCGGCGATGTGTGCTTTCACCCACACATGTTCAAATTCTTTATGTTTTGATGAAATAATTAATTCTGAATTGAATTTAGTAGATATTGCGATGAGAACTCCACCACCAGACATTCTTTGGGTAAGGACCAAATCTCGGTCATCTCTGAATACATTAAAACTATTACCAAAAACTTCTTCACTTTTAATTTTTTCATTCCAACTAGTTTCAGTGCCCATAACAACTGAGAAGGATGAAGTTAGAATTCGTTTATAAATTTCGTTCATTTTAGATGCACTCTTCATGCGATTAAAATTTTGGCAATATACTAAAATTTCGGTAGCATTTGCTTCTGAAGAAGTTGATGGTAACACATACCTTTGCATAACATTATTTGAAAGTTCAGATCTATTATTAGATACATTGTCATTATTTAAAATATTACCAACTAGTTGTTCATCAGCCACGACTGGATCGTCAGGGTCTACGTCTGAAGACTGCGTCAAGTTGATCGAAAACACGTTTTTTCACAGGAGCACGAGGAACAATGCTGCGAAAAGGAGTTTCTTAAGGCAGGACCAAACAACCAGTTCGAACTAGATGTTGAGCACGAAGGGAATGCATCATCGACAGGATACGGATTCAAAATTTCGCCTCTCTGAAATTTGATCCCACGTTGCTTCACTGGAGGCTTGGAAAAAGTCTGCTTTGCTGCTGCGAGTAAATCCTTATCCGAGGGAAGACCATTGGAAACCGCTCCGTTGCTTCTGCGCTTCATGTTGCTATCGTTGTAGTTGAACCATTTTTGTGATGTATTGTTTTTCATATTTTCGCGTTCATTTTTACTTCTGGTGTGCTTGGAGGGAGTTTTTGAAAAAATGGAGTTTGTTTTTCGATTGGTACTGTTGTTATGGCCTCTGTGTTTATTCGCTTTCTTCCGTTTTTGGGCCTTTTCCTTAGTTTTTTGCTGCGATGCACGACGCTGCTGACGATTGTCATATTCTGTCCAATCAGAGTGCCAAACCTTTTTTGTTCCTAGCAAACGCCAACCTGCAGTGCCATTCGAATTTCGGCCCGGGTTCAAATTAACAGTTTCGATTCCTTGATCAGCCAACTCATCTAAAAGGCTAGGGGGTGACTCAACTTCCACGAATCGAACAGCGTCAATGTTGGTTTGTGGTGAGTTAACAGTATCGATTAAAACTTTAACTTCACTCAAAATTTCATTGCCGATCGATTGCATTTCAACTATCGCATCCGTTGTCATGTGTGGTTGACTGGCATTATGATCGTTGCAATGAGCAGCCATCTCAATGGTTAGACTGCTCAGTGACTGGACTTCAGAACAGATCTTTTTTAGTTCGCCGGTTAGATCTGTAGTCAACGTTTCAACAAAATCTTCAATGTTCTGTTTTGAAGATTTCATTGATATGTCCAAAAGCCCGGTCAAATGATTTTTTATTGCAAGTAAATCACTGTTGGGCGTATCATTTTTTATTGTTGAGTTTTTTTCAGCCACACGCGATAATGCCGACACAGCATTCGAAACGATCGACGATGTGCTGTTGTTAATACTCAGCACCGATTCCTTTAGTTGAAGCTCAATTTGGTCAAATAAATCCCCCATTGCACTGAGCTTTTTTAGATCGGCGGCTACTCGAAGATTGGCGTCAGTTTGTGCCCTAATTGAATCGATTAGCTGCTGCTGTTGATGGAGCACTTTGCGGGTGTCAATTCCAGTTTTCAAATTATGCTGGCAATCGCCGCAGAGAGGTACCATAAATGATAAAATAAAACTCTCCTGATGGCGTTGCACACCAATGCATGCCGCGTGGTAATTTTTAAAGCAGAACTCGCACTTCCATAGGAAGCGATCGCCACTGATATTGCATGATTCAACACTACACTGCATTTTTACCGGTCGCGCGCGATGTTTGTAAACAGCAAAAAAAAAATTAATTTAAAATAACTACGGAGCGCTTAAAAATGCGTCTGCACCCGACGACTGACTCAACTTGACTCAATTTTCGAGAACTTTCTCCGTGTTGGTAAACATCCACCCATTATCAAGCAGCATCCATAAAACAAATTTGGTTTTGTGTTTAAAATAACTGATTAATCGCGAGTTGAAAAGGTTGCAACAATGTTGCGCTCTGTGATTGTCATGACAATTTTACTTTTTATTGTGTCCTTATCCGCAACAGTTGCGACAAACGGTTGTGAGCGAGCTTGCTTTGTTGTTTGTTTTTTGTCTATTTTGATGATAATTTGATTCACTGGTCTCAACGATTCGTTTACGCGAAGGGCAATCCCAAAAGTTATACTTATGGTTGCCCCCGCAATTTGCTCATACAAACTTTTTGGTATCTTCCTTCACAGGACAGAAGTCCTTAGCGTGGGAAGAACCTCCAAAAATCATGCATTCAGCATTCATGCGGCAATGTTTGATACCGAAATCCCAATTTTGGCACTGACGGCACTGTGTTCCTCCAGGTTTCTGGTATTGTCTCCATGTTACAGGGAAATCGAACATAAGTCTTGCTTTTTCTAAAGCATTTATATTATTTAGATCTCCTTTCTTTGCGATTTGGAAGAAAAATCTAAATTCCCCTAATGGAGTTCAAGATCTCTTGGCTATATCCTCCAAATTCGGAACAACTGATCACGATTGGCGGCCGTCTTTGTTTCCTCACTTCAATCAAAGAATATGGTTAATGTTGATTCCTGATCTACATTTCTGAAAATAAAAACACTCTGAAGTTCCCTTCTTCTTCTTGGCATTACGTCTTCAACTGGGAAAGAGCCTGCTTCTCAGCTTGGTGTTCTTATGAGCACTTCCACAGTTATTAACTAAAAGCTTTTTTTGCCAAAGATGCCATTTTCCCATTCGTATATCGTGTGGCAGGTACGATTATACGCTATGCCCAATACGAAAAGATCCTAAACCGATCGGGAATCGAACCCAGACACCTTCAGCATGGCTTTGCTTTGTAGCCGCGGAGACTAACCACTCGGCTAAGGAAGTTCCCAAGACGGTGTCCAAGAAGGATTACTACCACCATCTTTCGCTAACGAGTCCAACAAAAAAAAAATCGATTTTACATGTTGAAGGACAGGGAAGTACTATTCAAGTCTATTGACTCGTTTTCAATCCAACTCGTTACATACAAACACCATTCCATTTTCATTTAATATGCAATATTTACGGTTCCGCTTTGCAGTCTTGAATGTTACCATAATGCTAAGGAATGAAATTTAAGGATTTGCCAATTAGACAAGAATGGATCTGCTCTCATATTTTTGCGTAGGAAACTCACCCAGTAACGCAGCACCCACGACGTCATTTCCCAGTCCCACAGTGAAATAAAGACTCACTGTTATGGAAAAGATCACCAGCACGTGATAAATCCACCCTGTAAGCGATACATTTATTCTTCGGATATCGCCAGTAGGTACGTGATGTGGACATGGAATTGTCCCACACCACGCAGGTAAAAACGCTGACAAGCGACAACACGGCAAGTGGCTGTAGCGTGGGAGCCCCCAAAATAGCTGATAAATTGCTGATAGTGTCGAGCGTTTTTCGTTTATTTATGACGGGGACCCCCTTCCGGGTGTCCATTTTTATTTGGGCTGCTGACGAACGATACGTATACGCATCGTTCTAGCAAAGGAACTGTCGGTAAATTACGTCACGCTTTCAGGATGAAGGAAACGCGAAGATCAGTGCAAAATTTTGAAAGTCTTCTAACAAATAAGGAAAAGGGGTATATTGTGTGGACGTAATCTGTCGTAGACCCCGAAGGGTTATTTTCGGGGGGGGGGGGGGGGGGTGGAGACAAACAACCAATGAAGCGTAAATTGGTGGTATTATGCATGTGACTGACAGAGATAATGGTGTCATAAATCGATTAATTAGAAATTACTGACGTCCGGGACAAATGCTGCTGGACAATCAATGCGGTGAAACAACATTTTGACCAACAACAGGCAAAAATGTTGCAGCGGTTGGCGAAACTGTCCAGCAGGCGTGCTATTGCGAGATTGGGTTATTTATTTTTGGACAACGTCGGTTTGGTTTTATTGATTCGCAAACGTGTTTATTTTTGGCCTATATCTCTGCATCCGATGTTTCAGCCCCAGCAGCCAGCGGTAGCAATAGTTGGTTGAACAACCACAATCGACGAACTCGAACCAAAAGGGTCGCAACTACTGGAAAGAATTGGGGTTGAGGAATTTTATTATCGTCACTGGAGCAGAGGCCTACTGAATGAAACTGGGCTGAAATCGATTGGTAGAACTGGTCAATTCTAAGTTACACAACATACAAAGGCATTGACGTAGCATGGATTTTCTTCATAGGATTTGAGCTTCAGAGTGAACTCCTGAGAGTTTTCAGAAATATAGATAAGGAATTATTTATATGATAAAAATTTAGTCTCCTAGTGGGATTCTTTTAAGGCGTCCTAAAGGGGTCAAATCAGTCCGATGCTTTAGACAAATTTTCCGACCATCAAATCAAACCAGCCTCTAGCCCAGGCTTTTCGATTCAGGTGAGATAACAAAGAGTGCCGCCAATCGTGGTCAGTTGCTCCGAATTTGGAGGATTTGGGCAGGAGATCTTGAACATCTTGAAGAGCAGAAGCACAATGTTTTAATTATGGACGACAAAACTGAACGTTTGTTCAAAGTCCTCTTGAAAGGTATCTCAAGTGACTATAAGTCACCTAAAGAGATCAAAAATGTAATAAATGATTAACTTGGATTTTCCACAGCCTAAGTTATCATTTTGGAAAAGAGAATCAAATGTGGCATTCGTCGGAAAGTGTTTTCTCAAGAATATTATTTAGTTCACTTTAAAAATCTAAATAACACTTTTAGCTTTAGAAAAAGCAAGACTTATGTTCGATGTCCGTGTGACATGGGAACATTTCCAGAAACCTGGAGGAAATTACCAGAACCCCACTCAGTGCCGTCGGTGCCAAAAGTGGGGTCATGGTACAAAAAATTGCCGCATGGATGCTAAATGCATGATTTGCGGAGGTTCTTCTCACGCTAGGGACGTCTGTCCAGTGAAGGAAGATACCACCAAGTTTATATGCTCGAATTGCGGGGGAAATCATAAGTCAAATTATTGAACTTGCCCTTCGCGTAGGCGAGTCGTCGAGGCTCGTGCCAGGCAAATGAACGGTAGTTTCCGTTACGATAACGGTCGTTTCCGGATCATAATCATGCTAATTTACAAACTAATTTCAATCCGTCAGGTAGCCGTTCGAATGTTTCTACCCAAGGAAAATCTTTTGCCGATATCATAGCAGGTAATTTGAACTCCTCTCCTATTCGTACTACGAGTACCCATTAGCCTGGGACACGGTTATATGAAAGATTCAGATTCACGCTCCAGTCCACTTTTTGGATTGCATTTGGGTCCCATAACAACTGTGCAAAAGTCAGCTCGATTGGTGAAACTATATTTTAGCGCCAGTCGTTCAAAGTTTGTATGGGATTTACTATGCGAAGAAAAATTGCCAGAGTTCGCCCATTGACCTCTATAAAAATTTTGAACGCAGAACGCGATAGGTATTTTTAAGATGAACTACATTGTCGAAGACCGCAAAGCAATCCGATGCTTGTAAAAAAGTTATTAAGCATCGACTATTCGGAAATTTTGCCCGATTTTGTTATTATTGATATTCCTTTACGTGTTAATCATCGTCGTCTTAGCAATAGGTTTTCATAGAATATTTTTTTTCACAAGTGTCGGATTGTTTCGCAGTCTTCGGCAATATTCTTCATGGTAAAATTACTTATCGAAGTTTGCGTTCGGAATTTTTATAAAGGTCAATGGGCGACCTCTGGCGATTTTTCTTTGCAAAAGTAAGTTTTCCCATAGTAAATCCCATACAAACTTTGAACGGCTGGCGCTAAAATATAGTTTCACCAATCGAGCTGAACTTTTGCACAGTTGTTATGGGACCCAAATGCAATGCAAAAAGTGGACTGGAGCGTGAATCTTAATTTTATCCCACGCGGAAGGTCATGGGTTAGATTCCCAGCCCCTCCACAAAAAACCCGTCCAGCCACCAGAAGACGCCTCACGGAGGACCGTGCTTTGGGGAGCACATCCATCCTCCGTCAGTATCAGATGGTGACTGAGACAAACTGACCCTCTTCGCAGGCAGCTAGCCTCACTAATAGCAGAGCTCTCTCCTACCTGCTCGGTGTGAGAGTAAAAGAGCAGGAGAGAGTGAAACTAGATGTAAATATAGATAAGTTGAAAATAGATCTGTATCGATAAAGAAGCTACAGATCAACTGAGTCCGGCACAGTAGTGGCCACAAGCACGAAGTGCCTATAAAAAAAAAACTTCTACTCCGCCTCTTTGTCTACCGAAAATTCTAACGGGAAATCATCAGATAATGTACCCACTTCAAGTGATTTTATTTCAGATTTTAAAAGAGATCCTAACTTTTTTGTTTACGGTAATGATCGACTTGATGGGGCATGTGGCGGAGTTGCAATCATCATTCATAGGTGTATAAAACATCAACTGTTTTCGTCATTTGAAACTACAGTTTTTTCAACTTTAGGTGTTTAGTTGAAACACAGCTTGGTAAATATACTTTCATAGCTGCCTATTTGCTTTTTCAATGCTCTGGACAGCAAGTTAATTTGCTCCAAACTGACTTGCGAAAATTCACTCGCAATAAGTCAAATATTTTGTCATTGGTGACTTTAATGCCAAACATCGGTCATGGAATAATTCTCAAAGTAATTCCAACGGCAGAATTTTATTTGATGAGTGCTCTTCAGAATATTTCTCAATTCAATACCCTGATAGCCCTACATGTTTTTTCTCTGCTAAAAATCCATCTACGATTGACTTGGTCTTAACCGACTCTAGTCATCTTTGTAGCCAATTAGTTACTCATGCTGATTTTGAATCTGATCATGTCCCTGTTACATTTCAAATATCCCATGAAGCGATTCTCAATCCTATCAGCTCCACTTTCAATTATTTTCGAGTTGACTGAAATATATATGAAAGATATATTGACTCTTATCTTTTAGCATTTCTTCACAAACAAAACTTGATATTGACAATGCTCTTGAAACTTTAGCGAATTCCATTGTTGAAGCCAGGAGCATACAATTCCAAAATAAGAAATAAAATTTGAATCCGTGATTATAGACGATGATCTTAAACTCTTGATCCGTCTTAAAAACGTGAGAAGAAGGCAACTTCAACGCACTCGCGATCCTGCTACGAAAATTATATGGCAGAACTTGCAGAAAGAAATCAAAAAACGTTTTGCACAATTAAGAAACCAAAATTTTGAAAATAAGATTTCTCATCGTGCAAAAGTTTGGGTTCACTTGAGCTGCACGCAATTTTTGACAATATCTCTGCCATTTTTCAACCGATTTTAAAAATTCATAGCTTTTTCAAACGCAAATAATGGCGCGTTTGAGATTTCACATATTTTTCGTGTTTTACGTATGTTCGAGTGCACCCAAACTTTTGCACGATACAGCATACTGAGGGGTGAACCCAAACTTTTGCACGATGACTTGAATGACTGTTTAATTGTATTTGAATAGTTTCCAGATTTTTCCGCAAAAATTTCGTGAGCGCCCTTCAAAGAATATAATATTACGATTCTAAATACACCTTGTTTTAAAATTTTAGTCGATCCAATGCTGAGAAAATCGGCTATGTTTTTCCAGTGTTTTTTGAAAAATGTCACAATTTTAAGTAAAAATTTAGAATAAAAAATTCAAGAAATGTTTTTGAAAAAACACATACGAAGTAAAAATAACTCTAAATAACCTTTCGAATGCGGCTTAGACAGTTTCAATTTGACGTGTTATCCCAGAGATATGGACTGATTACTTTTGTATGTTTTTAGGGGGTGAACCCAAACTTATACACGGGAGTGTATATAACAAATGTTTTCAGTTGGCATATTTTCCTGACAAATCGAAAAATGCTAAGGTTGCACTAATTCAACAAAAACCCGAAGAAGCATCTTGCTATCGTCCAATCGGTTTGATTTCCTCCATCAGTAAACTTTTTGAAAAGGTCATTTTGAACAGAATGATGGCCCACATCAACGAAAATTCAATTTTTGCCAATGAACAGTTCGGATTCCGCCATGGACATTCGACCACTCATCAACTTTTACGTGTAACAAATTTGATCCGTTCCAACAAATCTGAAGGCTATTCTACTGGTCTTGCTCTTCAAGACATAGAAAAAGCATTCGACACCCGACTAGAGGCTTATAACAAAAATATAATAAAATTTTATCAGAATATGATATGCATATCATATTATGATATAATTTTGTTAGGCTCCGTTCTCCATAGAACATAATAAAACAGAAATATAACATAATGTGTTTTATTTCCCTTTAAGATATTTTTTTATTCATTTTTAACAACTTCATAACAAAATAAATAGATAGTTATGCATTTCGATAATATACAATATTATCGTATATCGAACAGTATTATAATTTTGATACTTTGTATCAAACATTATAACTTGGTTTGATATGTTTTTGATAGAATTAAAACATATTTTGTTATGTTTATGTTACTATTCATACACTTTTTGTTATAATTTTAGTTATTTTAACAACATCCTGCATCAAGTTTGTAACAACCTATGTTCGAAAAAAAAACTTATAACATAATAACATATGCTGATATAATTTTGTTATGTACCCTTAGTCGGGCAGTTTTTGGCATGAAGGTTTTATTGTAAAATTGAAAAAACTTTAATTTTCCAACATACATTATTTGAATAATTCAAAGTTATCTGTCAAATCGTACACTTTAGGTTAATTATCAGAACTCCAGGTCTGGAAGACTTCCTGTAAGAGCTGGTGTTCCCCAAGGCAGCATTTTGGGATCAATATTATACAATATTTTCACATCTGACTTACCTGAGTTACATCAAGGATGTCAAAAATCTTTGTTTGCGGATGACACAGGCCTTTCCGCCAAAGGACGAAGCCTGCGTGTCATCTGTAGTCGATTGCAAAAAAGTTTGGATATTTTTTCTTCATACTTGTAAAATTGTAAGATTTCTCCTAATGCTTCCAAAACTCAATTAATAATATTCCCACGTTAACCAAAAGCTCTTTATTTGAAACCTTCAAGTAAACATGTTGTCACGATGAGAGGGGTTCCAACAAATTGGTCAGATGAAGTTAAGTATTTAGGGCTCATGCTAGATAAGAATTTAACTTTTAAAAATCACATTGAGGGCATTCAAGCGAAATGTAATAAACATGTAAAATGTCTCTATCCCCTTATTAATAGAAAATCAAAACTTTGTCTTAAAAACAAGCTTTTGATATTCAAACAAATTTTCAGGCCAGCCATGTTGTATGCTGTACCAATATGGACTAACTGTTTTAATACCAGGAAGAAAGCTCTGCAGAGAATTCAAAATAAAATTTAGAAAATGATTCTGAAGCTTCCTCCCTGGTGTAGAACCAATGAGTTACATAGAATATCCAATGTTGAAACATTGGAACAAATGTCAAATAAAATAATTAATAATTTCAGGCAAAAATCGTTATAATCTTCTATTGCCACGATTAATGCGTTATATATTTAGGTTAAGTTAGGTTAAGTAAATTCAAAGCGTTTTTTTTTTCTTACAAGCAGGTGAAATTAACTCACCTGTAAAAAATCTGAACTGCTACGGCAAATGAAATGTAATATGTTGTTAACAAAATGTTAATAAAATCTTAAATTTCTTTTACCAAATAAGGATGATAGTGTTGTCTCATAACACAGAACATAAGAAATGAATGGCAATAGAAGTCTGGAAAACAACTCTAAATCACTGTTGAAAATTGACTACAATCAATGTTTGTTTCCTTTACGACGTTTTGGGATTCAATGTTTTGTATTTCGACATTATGTCTCTACACCATTTAGAAGCATCTCTGGTAGGATAAACGTTAAAAAGAATGTTGAGAGAATTTAAGAAGTTATAATTGTTTTTTTTCTTCGAAAGCTTGTTGATAAAATTTTCGGATCGAACCTTTCTGGATATCTCCAACTTGATTGTAATTTGAATTTAATGATTATCATTGACATTTTTCATCAACTTTCAGTTTCCAATAACGAATCCATTGAACACCATCCATCTGCATCCTGACACAAGTACACACGAAGCTACTCTTTTCCAGCTGCGATTGAAAGAGCATCCGGTCATAAAAGTGGAAAGCAAAGAGCTCAGACATGGTGCACACACACCCACTTTCCTGTTCTGTTTGCCGCTTGCTCATATTTCTGCCACTGAAATGCATTAGCTTGTGCCAAGAAAAAAAAAAAACGCCCCAAGGAGTGCGGTGTGACATCCGCTGGCTGCTTTGAACACCCTGTGCGACCAAACCAACAGATGACACTCCTTCGTGGTCCTCCTCTGAGTGGGACTATGGGCAGTTTCTGTACAATATAGTGGACAAAAATATGTAGACGGTTTTATGTCTCACTTTTTTCACTTGGGAGCCTTCCTTAGCCGAGTGGTTAGGCTACAAAGCAAAGCCATGCTGAAGGTGTCTGGGTTCGATTCCCGGTTGTTCCAGGATCTTTTCGTAATGGAAATTTCCTTGACTTCTCTGGCCATAGAGTATAATCGTACCTGCCACACGTAATACGAATGCAAAAATAGCAACTTTGGCAAGGAAAACTCTCAGTTAATATCTGTGGAAGTGCTCATAAGAACATTAAGCTTAGAAGCTATCTCTGTCACAGGGAGGACGTTATGCCAAAAATAAAAGAAGAAATATCGACTATAGAATGACTAACAAGGAAACGAATCCGGACAAGTCTTTATTCAGCTTTTTTGGCCACCTGGTTGCCCATAGTGCATAGTCACTATTGGATTTCTTATCCCTTCCCATGTTTGATGGTCGGCCAACAGAATCAGCATTCAATAACCCGATAGAAGACCGGTATCCGAAGCAAGCAACAACCTAAAACCGCATGATTTATATCGGCGATGGTGCTTTCTGGAAAGTCTTCTACTTGGGTGTTGCCAGTAGCAGCCCCTTGAATAATCTTTAAGGCCAAGCTCAGCATGCTTATGATGACCATTAACTGGCCATATAAACCAGAATGGAGGTTTACTTCACCTCTGCGGTATTGTATGATGCTGCATTACAAAACCAACGCAAAAGATTGCGAAACATGCTTAACATGGAATTATCGGCAAAAAATCTTCTCTATGACAGTGGAAATGCTCTAGACCATCTCATATAAAAACAGTCTTTGCTCCAGTTGGGTTGTAATGCGAAGAAGTAAACCCAGGATAGTCCATACTCCGACAAGTCACGGCCAGCAGAGTTTTTCTGTCATTCGCACAGAAGAAAGTCGTAGGAAAACCATAAAACTAGCCCCCAGAGGTGGCTGTGGCTACTGCCATTCGGATGCATCTTAAAAGCTGCCATAGACGCATAAAACTTTGCCAACAACTCTGGCATGGTATGTCGTTAAATCCAGTGGAGACTTCAACCGCAGCTCCGAGATGAAGAAAGATTTTGCACTGTTCCTATGCGTTCACTAGAAAACAACATAGAGTAGGGTGGCTCAGATTAGCCTCTCAAATTCATTGGTCAAAGTTCTAATCAAAATGAAAATTCTTAAAAAATATTATTATATGCGTGCACTCTAAGTGAGTATCCATGTTACCATACGCTTGAATAATATGCTTCTAATCAGAATTAAGAGAGGGATTCCAATAAACTAATCACATGAAGTTAGGTATCTAGGGCTCATGCTTGATAAAAATTTAACTTTCAAATATCACATTGAGGGCATTCAAATTAAATGGAACCACAATATAAAATGTCGGTTCCCATTTATTAACAGAAAATCAAAACTTTTTCTTAAGAACAAGCATTTGATATTCAAATTGACTTGCTGTTGTAATACCAGGAAGAATGCTCTGCAGAGGATTCAAAATAAAATTTTGAAAGTGATTCTGTAGTTCTTTTTCTGGCATGGTTCTTATAAGTTACATAGAATATCCAAAGTTGAAACATAGGGGCAAATGTCGAATCAAATTAATGATAATTTTTGATTATTACGTTATATATTTAGGTTAAGTTAGAAAAAAGCATAAGCGTAACAAAGTAACGCTTGATGATAACTGTCGATGTGCTCATTTGAACACTAAGCTGAGAAACTGGCTCTGTTTTAGTGAAACTAATGCCTATAAGAATAAGATGCCACTGTAAACCGAAGGGAATCGATTTGGCCCACCCTGTTCCAACCGATCAGCTCTGACTGCGGCTACTAGTACTGATTATGATGCGGAACGGAACAGCCCTCCGTTGTTGACCAATGTCGTTATTCCGTTGCGATGGAATGTTGATAGAATGTGTACGACAATGGCATTACGATTGGGCTTTCGCGTAATGCGATAGAAAGCTTGTTGATTCCTATCGGAGGAAACCCACAGAGAAGGAAAGCGTTGCAGAAACAGTGAACTGGTCTGAGCAGCCTTATGTGAATACATTGAAATATTTATTTCTCATTGGTTTTTGTTATCACGGAAAGCTAAGTTTAAAGGAAAATTCATTCATTTATTTAGTTAACATCTAAACAGATAACACTGAATCAACAACTTCCATCCTCTCCATCCTCGGTTCTACCCCACGCTCACCAAATCGATGCGCACTTGATCCGCCCACCTAGCTCGCTGCGCTCCACGCCTTCTTGTACCAACCGGATCCGGCACGAACATCATCTTTGCAGGGTTGCTGTCCAGCATTCTTGGAACATGCCCTGCCCATCGTATCCTTCCAGCTTTGGCCACCTTCTGTATACTGGGTTCGCCATAGAGTTGGGCGAGCTCGTAATGCATCCTTTGCCGCCAAAGATCGTCCTAAGCACCTGCCGTTCGAAGACTCCAAGTGCATGCAGGTCCTCCTCGACCATCGTCCACGTTTCATCAACGGCCGGTAGTCATGCCTTATGAGCGTTTTGTACATGGTACACCCGATTCTGTTTTTGCACGTATTTTTTCACACGGCCGTGCAAAAAAAGTTTCCAAACATTTTTTTCGCCAAAACCTTATTTTTGCATGAAACGTCGAGAAATTGTGTTACTTTTTTTGCACGGTTTTTGAAATTTTGAACTGAAAACTTTTTTATGCACGGTACGCATCCCCCGTGCAAAAACAGAATCGGGTGTACTTACATTAGGTGTGGGCGTGAATCTTTCTTGACCACAGCTTTTTCTGGAGGCCATAGAAGGCCCGACTTCCACTGATTATGCGCCTCCGTATTACACGGCTAACGTTATTGTCAGCCGTCAGCAAGGATCCAAGGTAGACGAACTCGTCGACCACCCCGAACGTATCACCGTCTATCGTAACACTGCTACCTAGGTGAGTCCTGTCGCGCTCGGCTCCACTTACTAGAATATATTTTGTCTTGGACGCATTCACCACCAGTCTAACTTTTGCTGCCTAGCGTTTCAGGCGGATGTACAGGTCTGCCACTTTTTCAAATGTTCGGCTGACAATATCCATATCATCCGCGAAGCATTGAAATTGACTGGAACTCGTAAAAATCGTATCCTGGCTGTTAAGCCAAGCTCTCCGCATAACACCTTATAGTGAAATATTGAACAAGAAGCACGAAATTCCATCATCTTGTCGTAGTCCACGACAGTTTTCAAACGAACTGGAATGTTTACCTAAAACACACTTTTTTGCACACCTTCCATCGATGCTTTTATCAGTCTCGTGAGCTTCCCGGGAAAATTGTTCTCGTTCATGATCTTCTGTAGCTCTACGTGGTCGATACTTTCGTATGCCGCCTTGGAATCGATGAAAAGGTGAGGCAAAGGCACCTGGTATTCAAGACATTTTTGGAGGATTTGCCGTACAGTAAAGATCTGGTCCAATATCGATCGGCCGTCAACGAAGCCGGCTTGATAACTTCCCACCAACTCGTTTACTACAGGTGACAGACGACGGAAGATGATCTGGGATAATACTTTGTAAGCCGCATTTGGAATGGTGATCGCTCGAAAGTTCTCACAATCTAACTTGTCACCTTTCTTGTAGATGGGGCATATTACCTCTTCCTTCCACTCCTCCGGTAGCTGTTTTGTTTCCCAGAGTGTGCCTATCAGCCGGTGCAGACAAATGGCCAACCTCTCCGAACCCATCTTTATGAGTTCAGCTCCGATATCATCCTTACCAGCAGCTTCATTGTTCTTGAGCTGGTAAATGGCATCCTTAACCTCCCTCAAAGTGGAGGCTGGTTGGTTTCCATCTTTCGCAGTACTGACGAAGGCATTTCCTCCGTTGTCCCGTCCTTCATTGCCTGTGCTCTCAGCGCCATTCAGGTGATCGTTGAAGTGCTGCTTTCACCTTTCGATCACCTCACGCTCGTCCGTCAGAATGCTCCCATCCTTATCTTTGCACATCTCGGCTTGCGGCACGAAGCCGTTGCGGGATGCGTTGAGCTTCTGATAGAACTTACGTGTTTCTTGAGACCGGCACAGCTGTTCCTTCTCCTCGCACTCTGACTCCTCCATGCAGCGTTTTGACGTTGGATAACGTCTTACGGCAACTTACTGGGGTACAATTTCGAAAAACGAAAAATCGCTCGCGTCACGAAAAGTGGTTAGATTTTGACTGTTAATAACTTACTAACGCCCGGATAGATTTTCAAGATTCTTGCACCAATCGATTGGAAATCTTTTTACGAATCTACTACAATAAAGAAAACTATTGATTTTCATGACTAAACTATTGAAAAATTGGGATATATCAAGGTATGTCTTATTTTTCATAGAAAAGCGCATTTTTCTTGCTTTTATAAGGTTTTGACGTTTTGAAGTTTACATGTACCGTAAAATCGGGTGTAATTGATCAGACGGGTGAAATTGATCATCGTATTACACGATTTTATTTATTCGTAATGGGACACAAATATCAATGTAAGCTGCAGTAAATGAACGTTGCTTGTCGTAACTATTGTAGAATTGTGTGTTGTGAAGTTTTTTGCGTTAAAGAATGTTTATTACCGTAAATTCGGGTGTAATTGATCAGTAGGGTGAAATTGATCACCGTGTCACGCGATTTTATTTCTTACTAATAGTGCACCAAGCTCATTGCAACTTATAGTAAATGAACGTTGTTTGTCATAAATAATGTCTAATTGTGTATAGTGAAGTTTTTTTGTGCCACAGAATGTTTATTTCTATGAAAATAATGTAAAATTCTAGAATCAAGTTTAGTGTGAAATTGATCATCATCTATAAACTTCTAGTTTTAAACAAGGATTTGGACATAGTGTAAACCTGAAAGTTTGTAAGGATGCTAACAATATATCTTCAAAACAGATTTTACTATCAAAACTCTTACCAATTTGCTCGTTTTGTTGAAAAATTCAATTTTCTGCAACAAAGTAGGCAAATCCTTTGGAAATTGCCTACATTTAGGCGTTTTTCGCGGTATTCTTGAAATTTAATTATTGATTATTTTAATAAATATTGTCTTGTTAAGAATTTGGCAAGCAGATTTGGATTCAGGAGGCCCAAATTAAGTATGTAAAGTTGATTTAGAAACTAACAATAATAACATTGACAAGTGATCAATTTCACCCCGAAATGGGATTCCCCGATTTTTAATTTTAGACCAAATTTTTGGCACTAACGTTACATTTGTTGAAAAATTTCGGTACATGAGCCAATGAGGTTCACCGTCGTACTTGTTTTCCTGCATTTAGTTGTATGGTATTGATAACAGTTTAGAAAGCATACCAAGGAAACAGTGAAAAATGATCAATTTCACCCGAAATTACGGTACTATGAAAATAACGTAAAATTTCAAAATCATGCACGGTGCAGAATTGACAAACACCTATGAACTTCTATTTATAAGCAAGGATTTGAACATGGTATAAACCTGAAAGTTTGTGAGGATGCATGAGATATATCCCCAAACCAGATTTCATCACCAAAACTCGTACCAATTAGCTCATATGGTTGAAATAATTGAATTTCTGTTAGATATCATTGAATTCCTTAGGAAATTGCATACATTTAGGCGTTTACCGCGTAATTCTTGAAATTTAACTATTCGTTATTTATATAAATATTGAATTGTTAAGAATTTTACAAACATATTCGGATTCAGGGAGCTCAAATTTATCATATAAAGATGTTTTGGAAACTAACAATAATGGCATTGACAAGTGATCAATTTCACCCCGAAATGAGATCCACTGATTTTTTATTTTAGAGGTATTTGTTAACACTAAAATGACATTTGTTAGAAAATTTCGGTACATAGTTCGATGAGGCTCACCTTCGTACTTGTTTTCCTGCATTTAGTTGTTTGGCATTGTTAAAATTATAGAAAATAGACTAGATAAATCGTGAAAAATGATCAATTTCACCCGAAATTACGGTACCGTTAATTCGCGTGAAATTGATCATTTTTCATGGTTTTTCTTGTCTGTTTTCAATGATGTTGAAAATGCCAAACGACTGAATGCAGGAAAACAAGTACGACGGTCAGCCTCTTTGGCTCATGTGCCAAAATATTCTAACAAATGTGTTATTAGTGCTAAAAATCATCCTTTAAATAAAAAATCGAGGAATCCCATTTCGGGGTGAAATTGATCACTTGTCAATGCGATTTTTGTTGTTTTTTTTTGTAACGACTCTACATAATGAATATCAACTCCCTGAATCCGAATATGCTAGCAAAGTTCTTAATACAGCCATCCCTCCATGAGTCGATGTTCCATCACTCGATATCGACTCATGGAACCATACTAAAACATCCAAACATGGTTACTATGATGGTCCCTTCAAACAGCTTTCCAAAAAATAGCTGTTCCATGACTCGATATTTCCATGAGTCGATGGTCCCTTCAATATCGACTCATGGAGGCTTGTCTGTAATGCAATATTTAAGGAAATAATGAATAAGGTGCCGGTGCCATTAGTGGACTAACTAAGCTGTAAAAATCATAACGAAAAGCCTTAGCAGAGATCTTTTGGCGTCAACAGAAAGATTTCAACCTCTACTATATGGGAAAAATATAAAAAGAGTGATAAAACTATTTTTTCTACATAAAATTGCTTGAGCCACTATTGGTACACGTGTTCCAGTAGTTGCGCTAGTGCTCCAGTAGTAGACGTTCGGGAATGATGCAAGGCATTTTAAACAAAATGGTAAATTTTTATATAGGTTTAACATTTTTCCCTTGGAAAAGCAACTAATATCTTTTGAATGAAGCATAAAGATCATCTTTGGAACTTTTCTACATTTTTATACATCTATTTTAAAAACTGCTTCCATCCGTTGATCCACTATTGGAACACGACGGCAAATACTGGTGCAAGGGAGCAAATTCTTTGCACTAAACTTAATTATTTATATGACTTTTTGATAAAATAAAAAGCTGAAAATTGGCAAATCGACTAAACTAGAGGCGATCTAACCACCAAAAATAGCACATGTCATTTTTATCGTAAAATGTACGTTTTATTCCATAGTCCAATCTACTGGTACATTACAACCATTGGTACCGGCACCCTAGTTAATTTCAAGAATTGCTATGAAAACGCCTAAATGTAGGCAATTTCCTAAGAAAATCCCTGATATCTAAGAGAAATTAAATTATTTCAACCGTATGCGCTAATTGGTACGAGTTTAGAAGATGAAATCGGGCTCGGGGATATATTTTAAGCATCCTTACAAATTTTCAGGTTTGATACCATGATCAAATCCTTGTTTAGAACTAGAAATGTATGGATGTTTGTCAATACTACACCGTACATGATTAAATTTTACATTATTTTCATAGAAAGAAACATTCTTTAACACAATTCAAGAATAGTTACCACAAACACCGTTGATTCCCTGCAGGTTGCATCAATATTTTCACCTGTTATGATGTATAGCTGGGCTTGTCAGATGATTATGGTGATATATACGCTGCCGAGATCACTATAATGAATTGTCGGGCACTACCACGACGAAGCAGAAGAAGTTCTTTATGGCGTGGAACTTCGAGTATCAATAAGAGACCATGCCAATCATCGTGACAGGCAACTTCAACATCGATATGAGCAAACAAAATAACATGGAGTTCGCGGACTTCATGGAGAAGTACCTCAACCTAAAACTGGAACCCACTAAAGCAATCAATCTTAGTGAATCATTTGTGGACCTAACGTTCAACTGGAATATTTGTTTGGAGAGCAAGAGTTTCCGCTCATGCTTCTTCTTCCATCGACCAATTGTATCGGTGTTGAAGTGTTAACTGAACCAAGCAAATAATAACACACAATGTCCATAAATAATAAGTCATAATTAACATACAACAAATAGTGTGAAAATTGATTAGGTTTTTGACAGTACAAATCTTTCATAAGTTCGTGACGGTCTCAAACCAGGAAATAAAAGAAGCTAACGTTATCCAACGTCAACTTGGCGGTCGTATCTCGGAAACAATCTCTTACTTTATTTTTCTCCCGAAAGAGACGGGTCTGCTGTTGCCGTTTCCGTTCATAGCGTTCCACGTTCTGCCGGGTCCCTTGCTGCAGCATGACCGCCCGCGCTGCATTCTTCTCCTCCAAAACCTCCTCGCACTCTTCGTCGAACCAATCGTTCCGTCGACTCCGTCCCACGTACCCGACGTTGCTATCAGCTGCATTGTTGATGGCTGATTTTACTGTTCTCCAGCAGTCCTCAAGAGGGGCATCGTCCAGCTCACCCTCTTCCGGTAATGCAGCCTCGTGGTGCTGCGCGTATGCCGCTACGACATCCGGTTGCTTGAGCCGCTCTAGGTCATACCGGGGCGGCCGTCGGTATCGTACGTTGTTAACGACGGAGAGTTTTGGGCGCAGTTTGACCATCACCAGATAGTGATCTGAGTCGATGTTAGCGCCACGATAGGTCCTGACGTCGATAATGTCGGAGAAGTGCCGTCCATCAATCAGAACGTGATCGATTTGCGATTCTGTCTACTGTGGTGATCTCCAGGTGTATCGGTGTGTAGTAGGTGCTACGAATGGTCATATTCTTGGAGGCGGCGAAATCAATTAGTCGTAAGCCGTTTTCGTTCGTCAGCCGGTGGACGCTGAACTTTCCAATAGTCGGTCTGAATTGATAATAATCCGGAAAAGGTCACCGACAAAAACATTTTGCGTTGACTTTTCCCACGAGAAAGGATGATATTACACAGCGCAACAAAAACAAATTTTTGCGTGTCTCAAAGATCAAATTATGTGTCTCCAGTAGATTTGGGGTTGCTGAATCTGATGCCGTTCTCAGAAATATCCCAGCATGTCACAATTTTTAGGTACAGGTCGCCAAAGTTGTATAAAACATTGGTTTTATTTATGTTTACCTAAAATCTGAAGTATATTTTATCATACTTTTTTGTGATCTTATCCACCAGGCATACACAAAAGGACTTAAACTTTTGTATTAGATATATTTTGGTTGAAATTTCACGATTAAGTTTAGATTAAATCGATTTTTCAACATGCTTGCAGTCTCGATGCAAAATTCTTCGTTTATATGGCAAAATACAATACTTTTCTAAACCATCAAAAAATAACATTTCTGCATCAAAAATATTATAAACTTTGATGATAAGTATTGTTATACACATAAAGTTTGAATTCTGTGGCAAATTAAGCTGATAAATTGCCTTACAAGCTGGCAAACTTGCATGCAAGTTGGCTGAAATAGTATTTTTTTGCATTTTCAACAACCAATATGTCAAAAACTAGACGTGCTATGATATTTCTGTAAACGACAATGGATGCAGCAACCCTTAAATAAGTAAATACAGGTATTTTGATGCTGGAGACAAAAACGTGTTCCGCAGTGTTATCATTATCCAATTGTCAAAGTCACGTGATATTCACGACATTACCAGCTCTGGCCAGAACTCACAATCAGGGAAAATACTAAAATTGGAAGTTTTTTGATCGCTAGTCGAAAATGGTGTTAAACTTGCTTAACACAAAAAGTTGACACAGTTAAAATTATTTTTTGGAGTAATAGAACATTATGTTCGAAAGAAGCTATATATCCCTTCATAAAATAATAGGTTATTGTTTGAATTATACTGTTAACATAATTATTGTCGCTAAACGGACCATTTTTAATTATAATTATCCCTTCTTTTAATGAGAGGCTACTCTTATTCTGCATTATTTCGCAAAAATACACTTTCGGCCAAATATTCATTCGACTAAATGCATGGGCGTAGCAAAGATTTCCATCAAAGGGGGGCGAGCGACCTTGGAAACATATTTACAAATTTCATGCAAAATGATCATTATATACAACCTGTTTAACCTTTTTGCGTGAAATGCTTTGCTTTGAAGGCAATCCAAATCTTTCTACTTTTACAATTAGCAAAATGGAGTTTAAAATGATTCAATTTGTTGCCTGAGTAAACGCCTTTAAGAAATGGAATGGAAAATTCCTGAAGATTGGATTGGTAAAAGTCCCATTGAACGGCAGTCAAGTCACGGGATATAAGTTTGTTTATTATTTATTAGTTTATTTATGACACTTTACCACCAGCGTGGCATTTGTGTCAGACGGGGTATAAGGATTTCATAAAGTTCATCTAAGATTTTCCAAAAATCGATTTCACATGTATTTTTTATAGGAATGACTCCCAAATTTCTCTAGGCAATAGGACCAAAAAAAAAAAAAAGACAGAAATTCCCTTGGAAATTGTCTGCGGACTCATGTAGAGATTTTTCCAGGATTTGGTTATGGTTTTTCCTTTAGGTCATTTCAGAAGAAGTTTTTTCAAGAAACACCTCAAGGTATTTGATTTCAAATTGATTTCTTTAAAACAGAATGAATGAGTTCATAAGGTTAAATCTAACATTTATTAAGAGATTTCTTCTGCTTAAGCAATCTTCTTCTGCTCGGGTATTGCTCCTCCTGTTGCATTATTCAGTTATGTTGCTAAAGATTGAATTGTAATAACTGGCAACCCTGCAGAGCAGACACACATCTCTCCACATGATTCCAATAATGTAGAACAAAGATCAGTCATAAAACCATGTTTGTAGAATAAACACGTCTTTGCGTTTCTCTCTTATCCGAACACGCAACACCTCCTATATTTTTTTAGGAACTCTTCCAAGGATCTATTCAAATTTTCCTAAGAATATTCCTCGCAAATTCTTGTTGAAACAATATTCTGAAAAAAGTATACGAATAGGTAGGTTTGGTGTTGTAAGGGGCATTCATCGATAAATGATAGTAAATCCTGAAACATAAGACGAAAATCTGAAAAATCCCTGTAATAATTTCTAATGCATCTGTGGAGTGATTCCTGCTTGAATATTTGGAGAAATTCTTAGAAAACTATTAGTTTTTTCTTCTAGGGAAACAACAGGAATAAATCTTGGGCAATTCAATTCTTAAGTAATTTTGCCAAAGGGACTCTTGAAAGATTTCATAATCTCATTAAAAATTATCGAAAATTTTTCAAGCATCCTGCAGAAAGGATTGTAGAAATATCTGACGAAATTCCGAAAAACTGCCTTGAGAACTTTCTGTAGGAATCGTAAGTGAATCTTTTTTTTAATTTGCTTGAAATTATAAACAGCAGAATTTCCTACATAAAAACCAATTGTATTCAAACAATTTAAATGAATTACTCTGAATTGGATATTTTAGGAAGAATTTTTGCGAAAGTTCTTGAAGAAGTTCTAAGAGAAATTTCTGGACAAATTTTTGTGTCTAATTTCACCGAGAATATTTTTATTTTCAAGAATTCCACATAAAAGCATTTGAACTTTATGTGGAATTCTTGAAAAAAAATAATGAACTAATTCTTAAATCTCAATAAATTTCTAATGGAATATCTAGAATCTTTCAAGGAATAAAATATAAAAGATGCTAAAGGGGATTTTTTTTATTTCCGTACGGGTTTGGGCCTAAAGGTCTCAGATTTCCATGAAACTTTTTCCACAGGCAGGGCTCATCAATATATGAATAAAAAAAAATTGAGAATAATTCAGGGTCGCCTATTTTCCCGGAAAACTCAGTTGGAACTTTTTTGTTTTCCCCTGACACTACTTACTTTGTAAAATCATTACTCGAGAACGAAGCATCGTAGAAACAAAGTTTTTTTGTATGAAAATGAAAGCAAATTTTCTCAGGAATAAAAAAAATATTAACTGGAAAAAGTTTTCCACAAAATTTTTCACCGTTGAGAAAATTCGTAAAGGAAAGCCGGAAAAATTATGCTCCAACTCGTGGAAAATTTTCAAAAAAATATTTTTGAGAGAATAATTTTATAAGCTTTAATCGCTGAAATTTTTGAAATGTATTTTTTTTTCGTTGTTGAGTTATGGCAAATTTTGTAAAAAATGTAAAAATGTGCCATTTCTAGCCTTTTCTGTGAAAAATCATAGCTCAAGAAAGAAGCATCGTAGAAACAAAGTTTTTTTTTATGAAAATGAAAGCAAATTTTCTAAGGAATAGAAAAAAATGTTAAATGGAAAAAGTTTTCCACAAAATTTTCCACCGTTGAGAAAATTCGTAAAGAAAAGCCGGAAAAATATGTTCCAACTCGTGTAAGATTTTCAAAGAAACGTTTTTGAGAACAGAAATTTTATAAATTTCAATCACTGAAATTTTTAAGATGTACTACTTTTTAATTCCTGCGTTTGGTCATAGTTTTGTGAAAAATGCCCAGATTTCTCGTACAAGTCTTTTCGTTCGAAAATCATAACTGAAGATCACAGAAACATTTTTTTGTCAAATCGGAATCAAATTTTCTCAAAACTTTGGGATTTTTTAAAATGGAATAAGTTTCCCAGGACATTTTTCACCGTTAAGGAAAATAAATAATGATAACCCGATTAGCTATTCCAGCTTACAAACAAAGTATATTTGAAAAGAGCGATCAATAAGATCCAATCCTTAATATTTTTAACTACGCTCATTTTTCGTTCCTAAAACATGATCAAATATTGTCAAGATGAGCTGTTTACAAATTTATACATATATAAGTTCATAAAGCTTATTTTCAAATTCAAATTCAAAACTGCTTAAGAACGAAACAGCATAGAAACAAAGATTTCTTCAATCATAATGTAGGCATTTTTTCCAGCTAGCTGTTAGGTAACTACAAAATTGACAGTTAAATCAATGGGTAGACAATATGGCAATTAGGTATTTACCAATTTTGGTTTAAAGCGTTGAAATAGCTTGAGAATCATAAGTTTACCAAAGAGATTTTCTAACCTTGTTCCAATTCCTGAAACAAAAAAATATCATTCATTTATACCAAAATACGAACGAAGCATTTTTGCTAGTGAATTCTCAGATGCACATGAAAACCAAGAAAATACAGCATGCTTTGTTCTTAATAATACAAAGAAACGAAAATCTTCTGGTATTAGCAGCCAAAGACAATTTTTTCGGTTGATAAAAATAAATAGTATTAAGATGAAAATGTAAGTTATATACTGAATAATTGAATAAATAAAATTAAAAAAAAAATAATAATAATCTTATTTGTTCCACAGAAAAGAAAGAATCCCTTTTCAGTGTAATGAAAAATTGAGGCAGTTTTTTTTCAGTTTTTCTTAGCGGTGCAATTTTTCATGAAAAATATCATTATTCCGATTTATAACTTCATTAAAACCAATCCCATATCTTTTTTTCAGATGTTTAAGAAAATTTGCAATTGTTTTGATAAAAAATCTTTGTTTTACCGATGCTTCGATTGAAATATGTGTTTCCAAAAAAAAAGGCTTATATGATCATTTTCCACAAAATTGGCCATAACTCAAAAACGAAAAAAAGTACAATTCCAAAATTTCAGCGATTAAAGTTTATGACATTACCTTCTCAAAAATATATTTTTGAAAGTTTTCCACTAATTGGAACATAGTTTTTCCGGCTCTTCTTTACGAATTTTCTCAACGGTGGAAAATTTTGTGGAAAACTGTTTCCAGTTAATATATTTTTTTTATTCCTGAGAAAATTTGCTTTCATTTTCATAAAAAAAAACTTTGTTTCTACGATGCTTCTTTCATGAGTAATTATTTTTCAAAAAAAGGTTCAAAATGGCACATTTGCACATTTTTTACAAAATTTGCCATAACTCAAAAACTCAATTGAAAACGTCAAAATATACGATCAATATTGTGGCATTTTTTTTCGATTGGCCAGGAAGGGACAATGCAATGCTAAATACTCTAAATGATTTCTGGAAAGACAATCCAGTCAGACAGTCTGATTTTGATAAGTACTCCTAGATTTATTACTTGTTATTGAATAGGTACACAATTTTCATCATTATGAGTGCTAAAAATAATCTTGGGAAAATTATAACAATATATTATCCTTCGTTGCAAACAAGTTGATTTGTATTTTTTTTCAGCTGGCCAGGAAGGGGGGAGGAACGGCTCTCTGCTCTCCTCTGGCTACGCCCATGACTAAATGTCTTTGTGTCAAACGTAGCCTTTTTTATCACATCATCTATATAGCAAAATATGATAGCCTGTATTCATAAGATTATTATATAATAAGACTGAACAACAGCTGCGTTGTTATATTCATCAAAATGGTTTTGGTGAGTGAATTTGACGGATAGTGCCGACAATTTTTGTTGCATAGGATTCATCGAATGCAGCGCGGTTGTTGCACTAGGGCCAGATTCATTTCTCGAGCGCATACACGGTTCTTTACACTAAAAAATAGTCACAAAGTACCGTAAAACGGGGTAACTTTGATAGTTTTTTCGAAGAAAACTTGAATATTTTGGATGCTGTTTCAAAGAATTATAGATTATATTTTTAAAACAAGTACTGGCATCCTTGCTATCGATTGCTGTTGATAGATTGCCAAAAGATTTATTTTGATTTGATATATAATTTTTCATATCATCGAAAGTCGGTTTTCTGTTTTGGGGTAACTTTGATAATGGAGTATGCATCGAACAAAATTCAATGGATTACGAACATTTGTAGGGCATTGCATACCTCTAGGCGTTTAACGTTATATGGAAATTTCTGACTTAGATTACAAAAATGGTCCCAGTTTGTGAAAATGCTTTTTGCTAAGAGATTTGAGACCATATTCAAGTTATGATATGATAACTAGGCTGTCAAAGATAAGTGGCCAACTATTCAAAACTATATCAAATAGTGCTCGTAGAACAGATTGTTTGTAAGCGTTTCGAAAATTCTAAAATTATGGCAATTTTTAATATATGTATAAAAAGCCTCAAATGTTTTCGATTCAAATGAAAACAGCTCTTACATGAAGTGTCATACTAATATTCTTCATTCTTGCATTCGTTTTGCTTAACCGATTAACAGAAATTATGATATTTCGTTTGGTATGTGGTGGGTAACGCACTATCAATGTTACCCACATTATCAAAGATACCCCGTTTTACGGTATTTAAATTTATGCATTAGTGACTATTTTTTGATCTTCTTTCATTTATTCTGGGATTCTTCGGGCAGATCATCTAAGATTATAAATTGAATCACTTTAGGATTCTTTAAGAAGATCTGAAAATCTCTCTGGATTCTTCCTGGAATCCCTCATCAATTCTTCCGTAAATTTTTCTGGGATTATCCAAAAAAATTGTCTGAAGTTCTTCCGGTAATCATCATAGAATCCTTTATACGAAATTCTGCCTAAATTTATCAGAAAAAAAAACCCTCTGTTGGTCCAACAGAGCTGATCCGCCCAAAAATCCATTTTGGGTTATTCTGAAAATGCTTCTGGGATTCCTCCTGCAATTTATTTATGAAACTACAGAAAATTTTTCGTAGAATCTTCCAAGAATCCCTGTGAGATTCTTTAAAAGCACCCTTCTGGAATTCTTACAAAAATCTCTCGGAAAGTCCTCTTAGTTTACTTCGAAATTCTTCTGAAATTATTATAGTTATCTATCTGATCGCTCTGTGATTCATCAGAGAAAAAAAAGGCCAGGAAGACTTTCTCTTTGATTATCCCGCAAATTCGTCTTGGAAGTTGTTCCGGACTTCATCGGCATAATTTCTCTGGAATTCTGCAGAAAATGTTTCTTTAATTGCTTTCCAGAGGGATGGTAATCTTTTAAAGATCTGTTATTCTTCTCAATATCTTTTTAAGATTTTTTCCATAAATCTTTCGGGTTCCTTACAAAAATCCCTCAAGATTTCTTTCGGAAATCCATCCAAAACTATTTCATTTTGAAAAATGTGCAAAAATTCTCCTGGCCCTATTCTAGAAATTCTTCTTTAATTCGGTAATTTAAGAAGTATCAAAGTGCCTCGTTGCAGCCCAAGCAAAAAGTTCGTTGATTTTTCGTAGTTTTTTTTTGTTTTATTCTGCACGCATTCTGAATGCTTCTCGATGGCCCAAGTAGTCGAGCTCGGGATTTCGCATCACCGGAGTGATTTTCTTTTGTGCAATGAGTATGCTGATTAAAGTGGATAACTGTTACTTAGTCAAGGATGGACGAACAATTTGGTGAGCCCGTTTTATGTTTCTATTTTGAGTGTAAAATATATTATGGAACGTATTTTTATCATGAAAACGGTGCAATGTCACTTATATGAATTATTTACCAAAATATGAACAGTTCGTCACTGTGTCAAAGTGTCGACATAAACTTTTGTACTTGCTTTACATGACAGTAAAAACCCACACCTTTGAATTTACCTTATTTTTATTATTCAAAAAACCTTTGAATGGTTTGACACTTAAAGTGTCGACTTATCTTATGTTGTCTTTGAAGTACTGATAGATAATTTTTTGAACTGAGGTTGCATGACTTACCAAGGTCAATCCTGATAATGCAGCTATGATCCCTTCCAATGTCACACTAATATTCCTTCCCTTCCCCGATGACCGTAAGGACGTGACCGGCGCCGTTCTTGACTTTTAATGTTTGGAGTTCTCGAAAGTGTACATTGAAGATGGAAAGCTAGTCCCAAGCTACATCTCTTGATTCATTGTGCAACTTCGATTATTCTGGTAATTTAAGAAGTATCAAGGATATGATCAGAATCAAGGTCAGCGTTGTCAGGATATGGTTGGCTACAATTTTGACTAGAACATTGAACTTTTTTAGTTCAATATTTAATATATCTCAGCTTAACATCTTTCAAGCTAGTCCATTAAAAACATATTCAGCTAAACGACAACCGCGAACAAAGACTGGGAAACTTTCAACCGAAGACATTTGAGTATCTAATTACAACTAATGCATTGAAATCGACCGACCAGTATATCTACAACGTTCTTTCATTTTCTCTTAGACACATATCCCGAAGACCGATGCCAACTTGAGCAGACTATTTTCCGCTTCCCGGAACATGCTGTCAAAAACTAACTTTTTTACTCTTTAAATTAGTTTTTTTAAGACTCTTCTACTTGTCGAGTACATAGTGCCTCTCTCTGTTCAACATTTATGTTTTGCTGCACTTTCTTTACTCTATTTGATTTGGCATTTCTCACGTTTGTCAGAACCCAAAAAAAAATACAAAAGCTAGATTTAATTCATCACTTCATCCGACTCACATCACCACTACTGTACCAGCTTTCGAAGTGACTATTTAAACGAATTGTGTCAATAGCAGTTCCGGTTTGTTTGAGCTCGAAAAAACGGCTGCAGCAAAGATTTCTGAACGAGCGGGAAAGCAGCTACTGTGAGTTAATTGCTTCGCTTTCCTTCCAACGTATGTGAAAACTTTCCTCATTCAACAACACTGGCTTCCAATTGCATTTAGCAAGTGTATTCGCTCATGAGCATGAGCATGAGCATAAATGACCGTACAATTCGTAGTTGCTACTCCATGATTGACCAGAGCAATCGAAGTTGCACAGGGATTTAGTGAATGGGGCTTGGGATTAGCTCACCATTCTTCAATGTGCACAAATCGAGAGCTCAAACTTTAGAAGTCAATAACGGCGCCGGCCACGTCCTTACGGTCATCGGGGAAGGGAAGGAATGTTAGTTAGACAACCATTGGTTTTAGAGACCGAAGAATCTTCTGCATCTCCATAGTTGTCATGGAAAGGATATTGGGTTAGTGGGATAAGGTAAGGATCTGGGAGTCATGTTACCCACATTATCAAAGATACCCCGTTTTACGGTATTTAAATTTATGCATTAGTGACTATTTTTTGATCTTCTTTCATTTATTCTGGGATTCTTCGGGCAGATCATCTAAGATTATAAATTGAATCACTTTAGGATTCTTTAAGAAGATCTGAAAATCTCTCTGGATTCTTCCTGGAATCCCTCATCAATTCTTCCGTAAATTTTTCTGGGATTATCCAAAAAAATTGTCTGAAGTTCTTCCGGTAATCATCATAGAATCCTTTATACGAAATTCTGCCTAAATTTATCAGAAAAAAAAACCCTCTGTTGGTCCAACAGAGCTGATCCGCCCAAAAATCCATTTTGGGTTATTCTGAAAATGCTTCTGGGATTCCTCCTGCAATTTATTTATGAAACTACAGAAAATTTTTCGTAGAATCTTCCAAGAATCCCTGTGAGATTCTTTAAAAGCACCCTTCTGGAATTCTTACAAAAATCTCTCGGAAAGTCCTCTTAGTTTACTTCGAAATTCTTCTGAAATTATTATAGTTATCTATCTGATCGCTCTGTGATTCATCAGAGAAAAAAAAGGCCAGGAAGACTTTCTCTTTGATTATCCCGCAAATTCGTCTTGGAAGTTGTTCCGGACTTCATCGGCATAATTTCTCTGGAATTCTGCAGAAAATGTTTCTTTAATTGCTTTCCAGAGGGATGGTAATCTTTTAAAGATCTGTTATTCTTCTCAATATCTTTTTAAGATTTTTTCCATAAATCTTTCGGGTTCCTTACAAAAATCCCTCAAGATTTCTTTCGGAAATCCATCCAAAACTATTTCATTTTGAAAAATGTGCAAAAATTCTCCTGGCCCTATTCTAGAAATTCTTCTTTAATTCGGTAATTTAAGAAGTATCAAAGTGCCTCGTTGCAGCCCAAGCAAAAAGTTCGTTGATTTTTCGTAGTTTTTTTTTGTTTTAATCTGCACGCATTCTGAATGCTTCTCGATGGCCCAAGTAGTCGAGCTCGGGATTTCGCATCACCGGAGTGATTTTCTTTTGTGCAATGAGTATGCTGATTAAAGTGGATAACTGTTACTTAGTCAAGGATGGACGAACAATTTGGTGAGCCCGTTTTATGTTTCTATTTTGAGTGTAAAATATATTATGGAACGTATTTTTATCATGAAAACGGTGCAATGTCACTTATATGAATTATTTACCAAAATATGAACAGTTCGTCACTGTGTCAAAGTGTCGACATAAACTTTTGTACTTGCTTTACATGACAGTAAAAACCCACACCTTTGAATTTACCTTATTTTTATTATTCAAAAAACCTTTGAATGGTTTGACACTTAAAGTGTCGACTTATCTTATGTTGTCTTTGAAGTACTGATAGATAATTTTTTGAACTGAGGTTGCATGACTTACCAAGGTCAATCCTGATAATGCAGCTATGATCCCTTCCAATGTCACACTAATATTCCTTCCCTTCCCCGATGACCGTAAGGACGTGACCGGCGCCGTTCTTGACTTTTAATGTTTGGAGTTCTCGAAAGTGTACATTGAAGATGGAAAGCTAGTCCCAAGCTACATCTCTTGATTCATTGTGCAACTTCGATTATTCTGGTAATTTAAGAAGTATCAAGGATATGATCAGAATCAAGGTCAGCGTTGTCAGGATATGGTTGGCTACAATTTTGACTAGAACATTGAACTTTTTTAGTTCAATATTTAATATATCTCAGCTTAACATCTTTCAAGCTAGTCCATTAAAAACATATTCAGCTAAACGACAACCGCGAACAAAGACTGGGAAACTTTCAACCGAAGACATTTGAGTATCTAATTACAACTAATGCATTGAAATCGACCGACCAGTATATCTACAACGTTCTTTCATTTTCTCTTAGACACATATCCCGAAGACCGATGCCAACTTGAGCAGACTATTTTCCGCTTCCCGGAACATGCTGTCAAAAACTAACTTTTTTACTCTTTAAATTAGTTTTTTTAAGACTCTTCTACTTGTCGAGTACATAGTGCCTCTCTCTGTTCAACATTTATGTTTTGCTGCACTTTCTTTACTCTATTTGATTTGGCATTTCTCACGTTTGTCAGAACCCAAAAAAAAATACAAAAGCTAGATTTAATTCATCACTTCATCCGACTCACATCACCACTACTGTACCAGCTTTCGAAGTGACTATTTAAACGAATTGTGTCAATAGCAGTTCCGGTTTGTTTGAGCTCGAAAAAACGGCTGCAGCAAAGATTTCTGAACGAGCGGGAAAGCAGCTACTGTGAGTTAATTGCTTCGCTTTCCTTCCAACGTATGTGAAAACTTTCCTCATTCAACAACACTGGCTTCCAATTGCATTTAGCAAGTGTATTCGCTCATGAGCATGAGCATGAGCATAAATGACCGTACAATTCGTAGTTGCTACTCCATGATTGACCAGAGCAATCGAAGTTGCACAGGGATTTAGTGAATGGGGCTTGGGATTAGCTCACCATTCTTCAATGTGCACAAATCGAGAGCTCAAACTTTAGAAGTCAATAACGGCGCCGGCCACGTCCTTACGGTCATCGGGGAAGGGAAGGAATGTTAGTTAGACAACCATTGGTTTTAGAGACCGAAGAATCTTCTGCATCTCCATAGTTGTCATGGAAAGGATATTGGGTTAGTGGGATAAGGTAAGGATCTGGGAGTCATCTTTAGTTGATGATGCGATCCTTGATATATTCACGCCTGACCGGATTCGCGATATTATGCATTTAGCAAGTGTATTCGCTCAAGTGAAAAACTAGTTTCAAACTGCCACTGCAGGCGATCCTTTTGGCCGCTGCTCTGTATCACTGACTGGGTGGATCAGCTTAACGACACACTGACTGCACGCTTGGTCACGGTACATGGGCAGTGCTAGAGAGAGGCTTTTGAGGATTACGAAATTCTAATCCGTCTATTTGATATATTCAGTTAAGAAACGTTCACAAATACTAGCCGATGTTCTGTGTTATCTGTAAAACAACTTTGTTCGAAAACCCCTTGTTGATGGAAAACTCAGCTACGCTTTTGTCTTCAGACACCCTTGTATCCCATATGGAGTCAGGAAAAACTTTTAATCGCTTAACACATCACACATGCCGGACAAGCAAAGGAAGGAACGAAGCAAGTTTTTCCATCTCGTCATGAACTGCATCAAAGCTTAATGGCAGTTTTGCGTTAATGCGAGTTATTTCCAGCGCACAAGATTGATCGACCGAAACTTGTCTCCGCCATCACTTCAGGATTCTGGACACGACCTTGACCCTAATTGAATCGAAATCCGCATCAATTACATCAGTCTGGAGGTTTTTTTTTTTCTCTTTTGGGGGATGACGAAACCGACAAAACCAATAAAATACACGGCTTAACCTCCGTCACGTACGCTTATTTACTACCGGGCATAAATCTCACCAGAAGGAAGCGAAACCACCAAGATGGAATTATTATTGCCGCCGAAGCACTCCAAGTCACGTTCCGGTGAGTGATGTTTTATGGCACCCAATGCGTAGAAAGATGGCGTCGGTACTGTTCGTATCAAGAACTTTTCTTTGCTTCGACCCACAGTTAACCATTTCACCGCCAAATTATTACCATATTTCGGTACTTACATTACGAGCCGAGGTCACACCCCTTCCATTGTAGACTTTTGATTTTCCTTCAAAAGTCCGTATTAATGCCAACGGATCAAAGCGAAACCATTTGGTGGTGGTAAACCCTAAATTTCATTTCACTCGTAAAGCAACAGATGCCTCGCTTGAAGCAATCGAATTTCACCGCCCAAAATCTTCAAAAACGTTCTTCCGTGGAATGGTTTTGGACGAGTTCTGTGCCAAAAAGAAGTACGACGTCGGTCGCCACCACCTTCTTCAGCACGCAGACACATTTCTTTATGCGAATGAAGAAAGTCCTTTGTTTGTCGAGTCAGCAGCAGCAGTACGTATAGAACACTTTTCGGTGGCAAATCAACAAGTTCACGGAGAGTCGTTTCGAAGGACGACGACAACGTAAACGATGACAGTTGCGACCAGAAGGAAGAGGTCACCACCATAAGGAAGCTATTCATCCGGCCGTGATAAATGTGGAAAAAATGGATTTCGATGGATTTAGAAGGCTTTGATATTGCATTGGTGGTTTGCTTTGGAGTAAGATCTTTCGTTGATCGGAGAGGAACGATAGGTATCGACCGATGAATTAATCAAGGCATCCGTTTCGGTTGGATTAACAATTGAGGAAATGGAATGAATAGATGACATTAGAAAAAGAGAAAGTCAGAATCACATTGATGGAAAATCACGTATAAATCACTTTGGGTGCTGTTTCAGCAAATATATATACAAGGCTTTCGCAAGTTGACCTCAATTTATATCTGTCAAAGAGCTATCTAAAACAGAACAAAACACAAATTATACAACTGAAGGATTGGCATGTTCCATCATTAATTGAATCAATTGTATTTATTTTTGCAACCTGTTTTACTCTTTCTTTTTTCTAGTAACTGCTCTTCTTTTGTTTTTTTAAGCAAGAGATTGTGAATTCGATCTCAGGTTTCTCACTATACTTAATGCGATGAGCAGCTTTGCATATTCTATGAAATCAACCGCCATTGGAAGCAAGCAAATGTTTTAAATAATGAGTTCACTATGAAGTTACCGTTCATCAGGAACAGTCAATTTAACATAACAAGACCTCATTTAACATTTAATTTTGAATCCAAAACTTAATAAATCCGAAACAAAATAAATGTTCAAATTTGGTTGTAGTGTGTAATAATACAATTTTACTATTTTCTACTGATAGTAAGTAACTCTACATAAAACCTTATTTTTCTAATTTCAGGTAAAACATAGATAATAGTGGATGATTTTCTAAGCACTAGATTACATATTTTGTACTATTGTTAGCGAAGCCATTCATCCTACTCTGCCAAACGAAATAGTAAGTATATGTGAAATAAAGAATAGTAGACAGTGTTATTACACTGATTAAACAATGGCCCGTGCATCGTGTTTGTAATTATTCGTCGCTTCACATGAGCGTTTATACTGATATTGGTTCAAAAAACGCGTTTTGTGAAACTTGCTCATAAGATATATTGTAAATCAGGTGATGCTTGAGATGTTAAATAAGCGAGCCAAAATGTGTAGGTTTATGCATGCAAGCATCTCGATCGAAAGGTGGAAACAGCACTGCAGTAAACACTTGAATATCAATGGACAGATGAACAATGAAGGGGTGGGAACTGCTGCATCAGTTGTGGATGTCGCTCATCAGCTCAGTGTTAATAGACTCATCTTCAAATTTTCTTCTACGAGCTTCCTCGTTAGTTAATTGAAATTTGAATGTTTTCTCACTAGTGTCACACAAGAGAAATTCAGGCAATATCTTTCAATGTTCACGTCGTCTAAAATTATTCAGTCGTAAACTCGTCGATGCAATGAACTGTTGTAGAGATAGGCGTGTATTGTGTTGCTTCCATTGCTGCATCTATTAGCGTTGTAATTATTTGCCTAAATCTGCCGGTTACCTACTTTGATACCTTAGCTTGATGGCTACAGCATAGCGTCACGCCATTGCCGGGCGTCTTGTAAAGCTCCATCTTTGTCGGTCTTGGGGGAAACTTCTCCAGTTACCCCGAACGTTTAGGGTCGCCAGGTCCTCTTCCACTGCGTACAGCCAGCATATTCGTGGTCTTCCCCGAAGCCGCCGACCTCTACCTGGTTCCCTGCTGAATATTATTTTCGCAATTCTTTCTTCCGACATTCACACTAAGTGACCAGCCCACTGAAGTCTGCCGTATTTTACACGATTGATAATATTCGCATCTTTGTACACTTGATACAACTCGTGTATCATTCGTCTGCGCCACACACCATTTTCGAGTTTCCCACCGAGTATTTTCCGCAGCACTTTACGATCGAAAACACCGAGAGCTTTCCGGTCTGACTCTTTCAACGTCCACGCTTCGTGCCCGTAGAGAGCTACCGGAAGAATCAATGTTTTATACAGGGCGAATTTTGTTTCCGTTTGCAAGCTGCGAGACCTAAGCTGATTGCGTAGTCCGTAATAGGCCCTATTCGCAGCCGCAACACGTCTTTTCACTTCGCGGGAAACGTCGTTGTCACATGTCACAAGTGTTTCAAGGTAAACAAATTCTTCAACAACTTCAAACACATCCCCATCAAACACTACCTCAGTTTCTACACTACCATGCCTGACTCTATCTCTACCTGCAACCATGTACTTTGTTTTGGTAGAATTAATGGTCAGGCCTATCCTCACTGTCTCCCTCTTCAGAGGCACGAAAGGCCTCTTCCACTGACCTGCGATCGATTCCAATTAGATCTATATCGTCCGCAAAGCTAAGGAGCATGTGCGACCTTGTGATAATAGTGCCATTTCTCTGCACGCCAGATCTCCTCATAACACCCTCGAGTGCAATGTTGAACAGTAAATTCGAAAGTGCGTCTCCCTGCTTCAATCCGTCTAACGTCACGAACGAGGTTGACACCTCGTCTGCGATCCGAACACTTGATTTCGAACCATCCAGCGTAGCACGTATCAGCCTAATTAGTTAAGCCTGAAAACCATTTTCAGACATTATCTGCCAAAGCTTATTTCTTTTCACTGAGTCGTACGCCGCCTTGAATTCAATAAACAGATGGTGAGTCTACAAGTTGTACTCCCAGAATTTGTCTAGGATCATTCGCAAGCTAAACATTTCCGTTGTCGAACGGCCCTCACGAAAACCAGCTTGGTATTCACCGACGAAGGACTCCTCGAGCGGTCACAGTCTGTTAAACAGGATGCGCGACAGAATTTTGTACGCCGAATTCAGCAGGGTAATTCTGTAATTGGCACACTCCAGTCTGTGCCCTTTCTTGTAGATAGGGCGGATGAGGCCATCCAACCAGCCGGTGGGCAATTCTTCGTCCTCTCATACCTTCAGCAGTACTCGGTGGATCGACTTGTAAAGCTGCTCGCTTCCGTGCTTGAGAAGCTGGACCGGGATCTCGTCCTTCCCAGCAGCCTTACAGTTCTTCAGCTCGCTGATATCCTTTTTCACCTCTCTTATGGTCGGTGAGTCCACAGCTTGATCGTCATCATCTATGTGCATCCTGTTCCTCGATACATTTCCATTCTCACCGTTCAACAATTGCTGAAAGTGCTTCTTCCACCTGGCAGCCACCGCCGTTTTATCGGTCAGCAAATTCCCTTCTCGATCATTGCACATGGCGGTATTGTGCCGCGCACCATTGACCGTTGCATAGAATCTCCGCATATCATTCCGGTTCATGCTTTCTTGAGCGTTAGCTACCACACTTTCTTCGTGCTGCCTTTTCTGTATGCGGTGGATTCGCTTTTCTTCGGCTCTCGCTACCCTGTACCGCTGTCTGTTCTGTCGGGAACCGGCCACAAGCATACGGCTTCTGGCGACATTCTTCATGTCTGTCACTCTCTGGCACTCTTCATCGCACCAGTCGTTTCGTCTTCGTCGTTGACCAGTGCCGATCACTTCCCGCGCCGTTGTTGTCACAGCTTCCTGGATAGGATCCCACAGGCTGTCGACGTCTCCAGCAACGTTGATTCTTCCCAACTGCTCGTCTAGTTGCTGACGGTATTGCGCAGCTACCCCATCAGTCGATAAGTGTTGTATATTGAAGCGCAGCGTTCTGTTTGTTGTGGAACTCGTGACGCTAGATAACCGCGCCCGAATTTTAGCTACAACGAGATAATGATCTGAGTCGATATTAGGGCCTCGGAAGATCCTGACATCCATGACAACTGAGTAATGACGCCCATCAACCAGCACGTGGTCTATTTGGGAGCAGGCATCGCCACTCAGGTGTCACCAGGTGTGTTTGCGGATATTCTTTCGTGCGAGGTGGGTACTGCTGATTGCCATCCCTCTAGCAGCAGCGAAGGTTACTAGCCGCGGGCCATTATCATTGGTAACGGAATGAAGGCTTTCCATTCCAATGACGGGTCGGAAGAAATCTTCTTTCCCGATCTGCGCATTTGCGTCGCCGATGACTATCTTGACGTCTTGTTTTGGGCACTCTCCGTAGGCCTTATCCAGGCTCTCATATAACTCATCCTTCATGTCATCGGGCTTATCGTTCGTTGGCGCATATATGCTGATCAGGCTGTAGTTGAAGAACTTGCCCTTTATTCTCAACACACAGATTCGGTCGCTTACCAGTTTCCACCGAATAATTCGCTTCATCTGCTTCCCAATCACTATGAAGCCAACTCCATGTTCTGCTCTGTCACCACCGCTGTAGTAGATGTGATACCGGTTCTCGGCCAGCGTATTTCCTGGATAGCTGCCACGTTCACGCCGACATTCCGCAGTTCACGAGCCAGGAGCCCAACACGCGCGGGTTCATTCAAAGTTCTCACGTTCCAAGATCCAACTTTCCAATCGTTGTCCTTTATTCGTTGCCGGGTCTGTTGCCGTAAAATCAATCCGTTTGCTCTACATTTGCCTTCCTTGATTGGTGAAGAGTCTTCGATAGGCCACCTAACCAGGGTTGCGCTACCTACATCGTGCTAGAGGGGCTGTCTCCTCGGTGCTGACACGAAACAGCATTGTCCGCTTGTTCTTTACATGATGACCACGGTCATAGCCATCACAACCATCTACCTTTATCAGGGCTTTGGACCTGTAGCATTGGTTTTCAATAGTTTCAAGTTCTATCGGACATGCTACTATGGTGAACCGTCATGCGTCAGCGGTCCGGTGTCGGTTATCAGGAATTATTTGGTTCATCATAAGTTGCAGGGTAATAAAGATCGTGCTTGGTGCCTGTAAAGTAAGAACTAAAAAATACTGAACAAAAGTAAAATATGCAATTCATATAAAAATATTTACAGTTTAATTCACACATTGAATATTGGTGTCAGTTGGTTGGAGTTTTAAGGAGTAGGATCTGACCAGTGTGAGTAACTTTATTGTTATGTGATAGCAAAAACTTATTATTAAATGATTAAATATAGCTTTTAGCATTTCTGGATTCAATATTTGGTGTAGTTTCAACATGAGCCAATTCATGTTCGTCATTCTGCCTCAAAGTTTGAGCCAAAAATATTGAGAGTTGTAGGGGGACAAGCGACTTGAATGTGAATTTTCAAGTTATAAAATATGGCCTTCAGTAAAGTGTACATACTTTATTATTTTATTGACTAGTTTTGAAACTTTTAGCATCATTCTCTTCAAAATTGAATTTGTGAAACGTTTGTGGAACATTATATTTGTCCAAAATCAAAACTTATCTTAATTAAAAGTAGTTATCTCAAAACGATCCTCATTTCACTATAAAAATCATTTTTGTTTGACCATTACTTCTCGAATATTCAACCGTTATCAAATCGTGTTACATGCTTTTGAGCAAGCTCAGTTGTTTACAAACTGTGTTCACAGCACATTTAAAAAAAAATGGGATTGACTTAGTTTATTTACAAAAACTGTACAAATACATGATCTTCCTACGAAAAAAATCCATTTTTTTGCCTGTTTAACAATATGACTAAAGCTGAAACTGGTTCTTCTTGTTTGTTAACCCTTTGGAAAGGCCAAAAATATGCACACCGTAGATTTTTGGTTGTACTTGGTAGTAATTAGTACCAAAAACAAAACTATTATCAACTGACACGCAGATCAGCTAAATCAATTAGGACAAAAATGATTAACCATTTTTCTCTTGAAAAAGGCCAGAACAAATGGCCGAAACGTCAGGCAAAAACATTGAACCGTTCACAAATTCAGACTGAGATTCAAAAATCAATCAATTTTTATTACATATCCAAAAAATAACGGTTTTTTTTTTAATATGTTTTTGGGTTGTTTTTGTTGAATCAAGTAAAAACTTTTTTTTTTTAAGTTCTATACCCAGTTTGAAAAGTTATGAAGATATGGTCACAGGAAGATGATTTTATTAGCAAAATGGTGAAATAAATTGGAGAAACCTAATCTTCACTAACACTAGTTTTGATTTTAGACAAACTTGTTGTTCCACAAACATTTCATTAACCTTCATCCAGCCAACATACTTTTCACATGCAAAAAACACACTAAAATGTGCACAACTTTTTTGTTTCTCGATGGATTTTGTTGAATTTTTCAGAACTTCCCGAAAAACTCTTCTAGTTTATTGTCCAGAAAACTTGGAAATATGGTCCACATGGTTCAGGAGTTATTCCGGATTGTCTTGGGGTACCAAAATTGGCCACATCGTCCATGCAACGGATATCTCAAAACACAGTTGAGCTAGAAGGTTGGTGTCTTCGGCAAATTTGTTAAGCAGACCCAGAGCTTTCTGGCAGTAACAATCTTAATTGGGAATTTATCCGCTAGGTGGCGCCAGTTATATTTTTTCTTCAATCTTCTATATCTCAAGATCCTGATGAGCTAGAAGGTAGGTGTCTTCGGTAAAGTTGTTCAGCAGACCAAGAGCTATCCGGCAGTAACGATCTTAATTGGGAATATATCCGCTAGGTGCCGCTAGTAACAATTGTTCTTCAATTAATTATATCTCAAGATTCTGATAAGCTAGAAGGTTGTTGTCTTCGGCAAAGTTGTTCAACAGATCAAGGGCTAGCTGGCAGCAATAAATCTAATTGGGAATTTATCCGCTAGATGGCGTTAGTAACAAATTATCTTCAATTTATGTATCAAAAGTTAACAAGCAGATCAATGTTGGGTGGCTCCAGTTTGTCTTCAACAAAGTTGTGCATATCGTGGCGAAAATTCTCATATTTATTTTTAAGATTTTTCACGTTTGATTTGTTGCTTACGCAGCTCAACAGCCACAATACATGAGTTGGATCATCAATTTGTTTTATATGCTTTTTTCACTCAAAGCCTTATATTTTATTTATGAGATTTTTGGTGGAGCCTTCCTTCGCCGAGTGGTTAGAGTCCACGGCTGTGAAGCAAAGCCATGCTGAAGATATCTGGGTTCGATTCCCGGTAGGCTCAGGATCTTTCGGTAATGGATTTTTTTTTTGTATTCTCTGGGCATACACTATCATCGCATCTGCCACACGATATACAAATACGAAAATGGCAACTTTGGCAAAGAAAGCTCTCAGTTAATAACTGTGGAAGTTATCATTGAACACTAATCTGAGAAGGTGGTTCTGTCCTAGTGAGTTTTTCGACTGACGTAATGCCAAGAAGAAGAAGAAGAAGAAGAAGAAGAAGAAGAAGAAGAAGAAGAAGAAGAAGAACAAGAATAAGCTATGGGCTAGTTCATCTCGGGACCAACGGCTTTACCTTTTTTCAGAAGGAAGTCGTCACTAACATTTTTAATGACTATCTCTTAGATGGGTCGCATCCCAGGTCCTCAGCGTATGTTCTAACCATATTCGAAGCATATATCAAAAGATTTTGCTTTTGTGGGAGAACCTCATGGTTGAGATTTGAGTGTCAATGTACCAACACTGGATGTTGAATAGATTAAGGGCCATCTGAAATGGAAAACTGAATCACTTTTCATTCGCTATATGGTGCTAGTAACCTCTCCAATATTCTGAATTTGGTGGTCCTAAATACCTAAAAAATGAGAGCCCCAATATCTGATAGTGATAAAATTGATTCAAATTTTGTTCCCTAGATGTCACTAGTGATGTTTTCATAGAACTTATCTAATTCAACAATATGATAAGCAGGAAGGTTAGTTTTTCAGCAAATCATATTTAATGGCTGAAATCTCCCTATTAGGGATCAAGTAAGTTTGAGTTTTAGTGGCGCTGGCGTATTTTTTTTAGAATAATTTTATTCCAAGATCCTCGTACGCTAAAGTATCGGTCTTAAATGAATTCCCATTAATATTTTTTTTACCGCTAGCCTTCTAGCTCTTCACGATCTCAATATATAGCAGATTAAAACATTATTGCTACCAACATCTAGTGGATGAATTCTCAACCGGATGTTGCACTGCCAAATAGCCCTTGATCTATTGAATAAATTTACGGAAGTCACCTTTGATTTTTGAAATTTTATATGAGCCCCACCTAGGGGATGAATTTTTAATAAGACTTGCAACTGCCCAAAAATCCTTGATCTGCTGAACAACTTTTTCGAAGACACCAACCCTCTAGCTTGTCAATATCTCTTGATATAGGAGATTGAAAAAAAAATGTTACTAGAGCAAGCTAGCGAATAATTTCCCAATCACTACCAGATAGCTCTTGGTCTGCTGAACAACTTTGCCGAAGACACCAACCTTCTATCTCATCAGGATCTTGAGATATAGAAGATTGAAGAAAAATTATATCTGGCGCCACCTAGCGGAGAAATTCTCAACTAATTTTGTTATTGCCAGATAGCCCTTAGTCTGCTGAACAACTTTGCCGTAGATACCAACCTTCTAGCTCATCTGGGTTTTGAGATACCCGTTGCATGGACGATGTGGCCAATCTTGGTACCCCAAGACAATCCGGAATAACTCCGGAACCACGTGGACCATATTCCCAAGTTTCCTGTACCATAAACTAGAAGATTTTTTTCGGGAAGTTCTGAAAATTTCAACAAAATCCATCGAGAAACAAAAAAGTTATGTACATTTTAGTGTGTTTTTTGCATGTGAAAAGTATGTTGGCTGGATGAAGGTTAATTTGAGGAGAATGCTGCCAGAAGTTTCGATATTGGTAAAAGAATAACAAAGTTATGTAAACTTTACTGAAGACCATTTACAATACATAAAAAATCACCTCCAAGTCGCTGCACCACCTCTCAATCTCAATATTTTTGGCTCAAACTATGAGGTTTCTTTTTTTATGTCATTCGAATGCAGAAGAGCACAAGCGTTTTCGGCTTTTTTATAAGTTTCGAAAAATAGGCCGCACCCTTATTATGCACAAATGATAAAATTGTGAGTAAACTAGTTAAGAGTGTAATATTTGCACTCTAAACATGTTTTGTCACAATCTGAGTTATTGAAAAGGGCTTTCAAGCAAGATTTGCTTCGATAAAAAATGTTGGTGCAGAAAATTCAGGTCAGTCACACAAGTAGATCACCAGACATTTGGAAATCAACCATTCGAGATTTTCCCATGTTATAGATTTGGTAGAATTTCTTGAGACTACCAGAAGCTCTAGCTTTTTTCCATTTATTTCACCAGAAATTATCAATAGGCTTTGTTAGAAATTCATGACGTGTCTTGTAAGAAATCTGCCAAAAATCTTTAATGAACCTTCTTTTCCAAGGCCCTTGCCAGCAATACTGCATTCTGATCATCTTTAATTAATTCGAACAAAAACCCCTGCAGAGATGCATCAAAGAGCTCTTTAAATATCTTCTGAAATTCATCAATGAATTAATTCAGGAGTAATCCTTACATTTTTTTAGGTATGGCGTCTAAGTTTGTATCAGAACTTAGAACAGCTGGAAATCATTCATCGATTCTTTTTAGAGTAAATCTATAGTTTTCGAGAATTCTTCAAAACAATTGTCCTCGTATTTGTAACGGAATAGACGAATTTCATCCAGATGAAACGAAAAAAAATGAAAATCATGCTCGATAATCTTCGCTTTGGATTAAATTTTGCACATATTTTTGACATGGTACAATGAGTGTTTTCCATAGAAAACATTATAGTCACTTATGACGTAAAATGTTATAGTGACGACTTCCTTCGGAAGGGAAGTAAAGCCGTTGGTCCCGAGATGAACTAGCCCAGGGCTAAAAATCTCGTTAATAAAGTCAAACTAACTAAACTAACTAATTATAATTTTGACTCAACAATCACTTTGAAAATGGCCTATATATTTTTTTCTAACTCCGCAACTGTTGATTTTAGAGAAAAATATTCTGTGAAGAAGTTGAAGTGAACCGTTTAGACTACTCGAAAAATATGTACACTGAAAAAATTTTTATGTTTTTTCGTGAAAAAATCAAAAACAAAATTTAAATTTTAAATTTTACAAAAACCCCAATTTATTTTTTTTTTAAATTTTCAACGTACAATCTTGATAGGGAAGAGTGGTTTGGAACAAAGTTTAATTATGAAGAAATGTTTAATATTTTTTTTTTCTAGGTACAACTTTTGGTCGATTTTCAATAATTTGTATTTATATCACAATAAATACGTTTATATCACAATAAATACGTTCTACAGTAAAAATCTTGAAATTATTCTTAACCATAACAATTATCATGATAATTTCTTTAGAATTATATCAAGTTAATTGAAAAAAATAGGAATTAAATAATTAAACAGGGCATTTTCATTAGTTATTTGCGATTTTGTATCAAGAAAAATAAGTAAGTGGAGATAAACATGGCCTGTACTTTTAAAAATGTATTTTTTCTGATATAGAATCGCGAATAACTAATGGAAAGGGCCTATTCTATTGAACTTGTTATATTTCAAAAATGCTTACTTTTAGAGAAGTGATCACGACGTAGCTAGAGTTATCGGGGCCCGGTGCGGAGACAAATTTGGGGGCCCCTGGAATAAAAGTGTTTGTCATACAATCAACAATCGATGTTCAAGTAATCGTAATCAAAAAATCCTTTCTTTGAGTTTTTTTGCCATTAAAATACCTATTACACAAATACTTATTGCACAAATCGTTTCATAGTCAAATATCAAATACGCCATCTCAATGCATCAATTTGTTTTGGTAAGCTAACGAGCATTACAATTACAAAGTGACTGTGATTAAAGTTTTCTGCAAGTCTTCTTTATGTAATTCTAGACTAACAATCTTAAGTATTTCTGAATTAATAGATTGAAGAATAAGAAAAAATCTGGAGTTAAATTAGTCTTTTGAATTAAGTCAGTGATTCCTGTATGACTGAGGCATTTTGAATATTTTGGGGTGATTTCTTTTATTTTTGAATAAATGTTATAGACAATATTTTTGACATTTCTGAGAATAAAATTCCTCACATCAAATTCGAGTTACCATACCGAAGCATTTTATTAGAGATAAGTTACAAAAAATATGAACAAGTGACAAACCTTAATCTCCGAAAAAATTTCCTTTGATGTGAGCTTAAATAATAAGCTGAATGTTTCTATAATGAAGCAAACCAAATCTAACATTTTATAAGATTCTTTTAGAGTTTGTCTTCAATAAATTTCATTGATTTAGCTTTAAAAACCGTGTTCGGTTTTTTGTCCAAAATAATTCTTCACGCCAGCTTAGTTTCGATGAGTATATGAGTTTCAATAAAAAAAATTCAAATTTAAACTTTTTTTTAGGCACTTTTTTAATTATCAAATTTGTTAAGAAATTATAGGGAAAGTGTATCAGTTATATATATATATATATATATATATATATATATATATATATATATATATATATATATATATATATATATATATATATATATATATATATATATATATATATATATATATATATATATATATATATATATATATATATATATATTGGTTCTTTATTTCGCCATGAGTGATAGCTTGAATGTATCCACATTTTAAAAAATGTTGTGTGTTCTGGCAGTATGATAGGATATCTCTTGATGTTAACACACTCAAAAAAAGATTTAATATATGAAAAATTATCGAAATATCGTGTACGGCAAATTAAGAAACCACTAGCCATAAATGATTCACTTTCTCTACATTCATAATTTTCCTCTTACCATTTGTGCAGTTTTTTTTCAGGTGTCATCAAAAAATTAAAACCAAACTGAACTCCAAACTATACTCTTAGCCATCATCATTTTTTATAATGACAATTTGTTTAAATCGCGATGTTCGATAATTACACAGCGTAACAAAAATGACATTTTTGCGTGTCTCAAGAATCAAATTATGTGTCTCTAGTAGATTTGGAGTTGCTGAATCTGATGCCATTCTCAGAAATGTTCCAGCACGTCACAATTTTTAGCTACAGGTCGCCAAAGTTGCATAAAACACTGGTTTAATTGATGTTTACATGAAATTTTAAGTACAATTTATCTAAGTTTTTTAATCTAATCCACCGAACATGCAATCTAGAACTTGAACTTTCATTTCAGATATAATTTAATTGGAATTGCACGATTAAATTTCAATTAAACCGATTTTTTCAACATGCTTGCATTCTCCATAGAAAATTCTTCGTTTCTCTTATATGGAAAAAATACAATACTTTTCAAAACCATCAAAAAATTACTTTTCCGCATCAAAAGTATAATAAACATTGATGAAAAGTATTGTTATACTCATAAATTTTGAATTCTATGGCAAATTAAGCAAATAAATTTCCGTACAAGCTGGCAAACTTGCATGCAAGTTGGCTGAAATAGTCATTTTTTGCATTTTCAACAGTCAATACCTCAAAAACTAGACGTGCTATGATATTTCTGAAAACGGCAATGGATTCAGCAACCCTTAATTAAGTGAATAGCGGTATTTTGGTGCTGGAGACAAAAACGTGTTCCGCAGTGTTATTCGCCATTTTCCCTTAACTTCTAAAAATAATCTCTTGTATTTTGAGAATCTGTGACAATCTGATAAAGGAGATATTCCGTGATTCTTTGATGCACCGATGATACGATGTCATTTCGCTTTTTTGAAACAATACATTGATGTGTGTGTTGTTAAGAAATAAAGTAATTTATTGCAATTGTTTTTGAGTAATGAGTATTTCTAAATAGGTTTACTTTTGTTTCCGGTAACATTCTGGCTGCATAAACATCTTGAATATAAAAAAATGTAATGCTGAGATTTCTTGAGAGCAGCTCAACCTATTTGTACGATATTTTGTAAAAGCTCCACCTTTCCCAATGTTGTGAAGCACATATTTTATTTTTGACTATAAACAAAATGGTGGTCAAAGAACTGTTATGTGGAGAATGTTGGTTCCTCAAGGAATTTCGAAATATTTTTAAGATCATTTGATAATTTGTGAAAACGTAGTGCAAAACAAAGTAGTATTCGTTTTTTGTCTCTTCAAATTCTATTTATCTCATTGAAACTCTAATTTTATTTGTCGTATATTTGTTTCAGTATTTTGAAGGATTTTGATGAACTTGGTTTTACACTTGGTCCCCTTCAAACTTTCCTGTTCTCATGTTAGTTAATAAAAAAAATACATACAATTGCTACTACTATGAGAATTGTTTACCATGATTTCGGGGCACTTGTTAACTCGGGGCCTGGTGCGGACCGCATCCACTGCTCCCTTTCAACTACGCTACTGCATGGTTTAGAATAATTTCAAGATTCTTATTAAATCATCATAACGCATACATATATTTTGACAAACAACAAAAATTCTAAAAATCGTCACAATTTTTCTTATAAAACTTTTTTATTTAACATTTCTCCATCATGAACCTTGTTCCAAACATCTGTCTTGTAGTCCAAACAGTTCACTGTAACTTTTTCATTGATTTTTTTTTCTAAAATCAACAGTTTCCAAGTTGGAATTTCTTAAAAAAAATTGCTTGCAAAAACATATAAGCCATTTTCGAAAATTATTCTTGAGTCAAAATGATCAATATTTCTATGGAAAACCATACAGAAAACATGTGCGTCAATAGATATCTAGGATTAAGAAAAACACTATATTGAAGCTAGACATAATGTTTAAATGATTTCAAAAAGTTTAATTTCAAGAATTCTCTCCGAATTTTTTGAGCAATCATCACGAGAGTTCCTATAGGAATACCTCCTAGTTATGTTCCTGAAATCCCTCAAAAAAACTTTTCAATTACACAGCGCAACAAAAATGACATTTTTACATGTCTCAAGAATCAAATTATGTGTCTCTAGCAGATTTGGGGTAGCTTAATCTGATGCCGTTTTCAGAAATTTTCCAGCACGTCACAATTTTTAGCTACAGGTCGCCAAAGTTGTATAAAACATTCGTTTTATTGATGTTTACCTAAAATTTTAAGTATATTTTATCAAACTTTTTTGTAATCTTATCCACCAAGCATGCAAAAAAGGACTTAAACTTTCGTTTTAGATGTATTTTCGTTGAAATTTCACGATTAAATTAGGATTAAACCGATTTTTTCAACATGCTTGCAGTCTCCATACAAAATTCTTCGTTTCTCTTATATGGCAAAAAAAAAACTTTTCTAAACCATCAAAAAATAACTTTTCCGCATGGAAAGTATTATAAACTTTGGTGATAAGTATTGTTATACACATAAAGTTTGAATTCTGTGGCAAATTAAGCAAATAAATTGCCTTACAAGCTGGCAAACTTGCATGCAAGTTGGCTGAAATAGTCAATTTTTGCATTTTCAACAACCAATATCTCAAAAACTAGACGTGCTATGATAATTCTGTAAACGGCAATGGATTCAGCAACCCTTAATTAAATAAATAGAGGTATTTTGATGCTGGAGACAAAAACGTGTTCCGCAGTGTTATTTTTCTACCTGTTTTTTACTTCCTGATCTAATTTTCCAAGGCGATTTCTCCATGTTTAATTGATTTCGAATATATTTCCTGGCATTACATTTAAGAATTCCTTCAGTGTTTTCTGCAGGGTTTCACTCAGATACTAATTAACTTACACAGAGATTATAAGAATGTCATCGTTTTTTTTTTTCGAAGGATTCCACTGGAGGTTCTCTGAAAGTATATTTAAGATTTTTAAGAGGTTCCTCATGAAGCTGCTCTAAGTATTTAACAAAATATTGTATACAAGTGGTCCCAGAAAACTTTGTTTTGCTATCAAGTAGGCTGTTGAAAATTGCTATAAAACATACTGCATATAATAACAGTTTCGTAACTCTCTTTTTCCCGACTTTCACGTTCAATTTCATGAGCATTTTGTATACACAAAAACGTCAGAACACTCCAGGAATATACACATGGAGGAATTTTTGATTTCCGATAGCCCGTTCTCAAGCCATTTTGTGACATACACACACCTTTATTTATATAGATAGATAGACTGATTTTCCCCGGAATTTTAACTAGAATTCACTCCAGGAATTCTTGAAGAAAATTGCACAAATTTTGCTGAAATAAACTTAGTAAAATTATCTCTCAGAGTTCAACCAGAAATTTCCTCTAGAATAAACAATCAAATTTCACAAATAATTCATGCAGTGACGCTTTAAGAATTATTCATAAAGAACGACACTTCCATGTACCTTTCAGGGTAATCTAAAAAAATCCTAAAAATATTTCTTTTCGGACTCTGCAGAGAGTTGTTGCAAGTATTACTTATAAATTAATGACAGAAATGTTTTTAGGCATCGTTCAAAGGATATTACCGATTTTTTCAGACAGAAATGTTTTTAGGCATCGTTCAAAGGATATTACCGATTTTTTCAGTTATTTTCTAATGTTTTTGCAAATCTCTGCAGCTATTGGTCTAGTTACTTTGTTGTACTATGATAGACGAATTCCTCTGAGAGAATCACCAGATTTTAGTTTAATATCTGCCAGAAATCCTTTTACTAGTTTCTGTAGACACATCTCTATGATACTAAAGTATAACCTCAAGAGCTCCAAACGAAATTTTTTCATGCATGTCATGATGGATAAATACAGAAATTTATCCAGACTAAAGTATAGACTGGTAAGTGATGCAGCCCAAGAACACAGGTTAACACAGCTTATTTCTCTATTGATATTGACTTCTCTGAAATAGGCAAAAAATTTCTGCACTTTTTGTCCAAGAAGGGTAAGGGTGCATAGCTACGTGGGCACTTCCATGATTCACTTTGACATGGGCGATTTTCTCGGCCGCATTGTCTGAAATTTTGCAATAAGACGCACTTCAATACGACGCATATTTTGGCTAAACATGAGCTCGGTAGCTTTCAAAAAACCCCATTGCCGAAGTGAATCAAAAGTGCCAAGAATAGGAACCCGCTCCCTATTATAGGCTAAAGCGCTAATATACACGCCATTGTTTCTGATCCTGGTCTTATGCCACAGGTCAGTAGTTTCGTTATGGGTTTCTTGAAATGAAACATATGTATCTTACTTTAGTTTTGATAAAAACTTTAGCTTTCTCAAATAAACGAAAAAAAGATACCAAAACCTTATCTATTTCCACGGAATATTTTGTTCTTCTTATTTCTGTTGTTACGTCCCAACTGGAACATAGCCTGTTCGTCGGATACGAAAGTAATCTATGCCCTCTAAGTCGAGAAAATTTTCAACCCGAAAAGATCCTCGAACAGTGGGATTGGAACCCACGACCCTCAGCTTAGTCTTGCTGAAAAGCTGCACGTTTACCGTTACGGCTTCAAAATGTAGTAGAATGCATCCACATATGTAATAATCCTTTACTTTGGTATAAAATTCCGTACATATCGCCATGATACGCACGATCTTAAATTTGGATTGTTGCCAAAAATTTAATTGCCAGCATCGCACCTTAGCGACTCTTCCAACCAGTATTGCTCTCGGTTCTCGTTCTGCAGGTTGCGAGACATAATAAATCTTACTATGAGGTACCCATTCAGATTTGAATAAACCTAATAAATTTTCATCCCCCTTCATGAAATAAACGGAAAATAACTGCTTGAAAACAAAATAACGAGTACCCCATATCGTTTGTTAAAACCAAATTTACGGCAGCATTAGCTACTCGTTTAATAGCTCGAATCCAATCTGCACTGCATTTTCGTCCGATTTACCTAACTAGAATTTGTTTGCCGCAACAGAATAACTGAAACAAACAACCTACCAAGGTTTCAACGCCGCCATCATCGTGTCCTCACTAGAAAATGATATGCCAAGCACGTTCACTCTATCGGAAATGACTTTGGAGATGATAGGATCATCTAGTCTCTAGTGATGTGCTGTCGTCGGTCGGTTGGTCGTTCGTATCTGCAGATGGTGTTGCAGTATCTAGCGTAAAATCAGGATCTACACATGCCTTGGAAGATAGGGGAACTGGGGGTAATATGCCCATAGGGGGCAAAACGCGCCACCCTCGATTTGGACGAACGATGTGTTTTAGAATGTTTTTTTCTATCTTATATCATAGAAAATGGATAAAAATGCTTCTATTAATATATTTTTATATATTTCTATCAAAAATGTCGTTAAAAACGAATAAAAACGTTTTTCGCTGTTTTCGTTGCAATTTGGTGCGATTTTCAAGCTCATTTTTTAGGTCGATAAATAACCAATTTTTTGAAACTATCGCCAAGAGCCCACTTGTGCACTGTCATAGTTTGTATTACATGCAAAAAATATATTAAATTTGTCCTAAAAAAGCTTTACGAAGGACCTAAACTTTAATCAACTCTGGGGGCAAAACGCCCACCCCTATTTCATAACACCAAAACAGCCGTTTGAATTCAAATTCTTCCAAACGTAATGCCACGTTCAAGTTATGAACAAATTGGAACCTTACAAATGTACATTTTTCGCATCAGCATGTATACTATTTATGAACAATAACATCTGAACAAACGCCCGGATGTATGCAACCTATAAACAAGCATGATTGTGTGCGTACGTTTACAGAACGGCTAACGCCGGACTGAAGCGGGGCATTTTACCCCGCAAAACAATACATGTGCAGTTAAGCAAGCATTTTTTAAAAATTAATTTATAAACCCCAGAAAAGCTAAAACGGATAGCTGTTTCTACTATTTGAAAGAAAACATGTTTGTTTATCCGACCATAAATAAAAAAGAGCATAAAATAATGTTTTTCACATCTAAAATCGCTGTTTTCCTTAACGTGGGCAAACTACCCCCAGTCCCCCTATCCTTGCGCGCGGTTCTGGATATAGTCACAGGCAGGCTTGAAAAACGAGATACAACCTGGTGACGATGTCACTTCATTAACCATTCCCGGTCGTCGTTGTCACATTCGAATTCGATACGACATACGTACGGCAATATCCCCATAACTGAAGGAAGAACACGAGAGCTGAGCTGTATTTCACACATATAATATAGAGTAAGATGGGGCAAAATTAAAAGATACAGTTGATTAATCTAGTTGACATTTCGTTTTCGCATCGTGTAGACGTGTTTTGTGCTTACCGATAAGTGAAAACAATTGCTATTGTTCTTAATATACCGTCGCGTGTCGGCGCGTTGCCGAATTCTGTCCTCCCGGTGGAGTGGGCCAAACCATCGTCAAGATGAATGACCACCGCAAGGATTCCCTCTACCTAGACTTCAGTGCCATGCCAACCCGCCCCAAGCTGGAAAAAGTTCACGAGCTCATCAGCAAAAAAATCAACCTAGACATGTCTAGGGTAAACTGTATCCAACCAAGCATGAGTAAAGCGCGAGTCATTATCGAGCTCAAATCGCAGGCTTATGTGGAGGAATTAGTAGCAGAACATAGCCTGAAGCATACCGTTGAGCTCAACGATAAACAGTATGCTATCCCGCTAGTACCATACGACAATGCTATTGAGGTTAAGGTAGCTGATATGCCGTCATATATCTCTACCGAGAGCATAGTTAAGCACCTAGCACCCTACGGTGAAGTTCTTTCCACACAAGATGAACTGTGGAAAGACTTTTGGCCTGGCCTACCCACTGGCGTAAGACTAGTACGAATGAGGATACAAAAACCGATTCCATCGTACATATCGATCGGAACATACACTGCCTTCATCGCTTACCGCAACCAGGTTCGCACCTGTCGTTATTGCGTCCGGCCTCTGCATATTGGTCGTACATGCAATGAGGTCCGCAAAGAGATGGGCCTCGACATCAATAGCCGGCTAACGGCTGCACAAGTGGTACAGGGAATGTTACCACCATCGTCAGCATCTACAACAAATCCGCCATCTTCAACGTCACCAAACACATCTATTGCTATGGAAACATCAAACGAAACCGAAGAGAATACCAGAGCTCACAACAATCTGGTAGCTGCAATTACTGATCGCATTATGGCGACGGCTGGGAAACCAACTAGCAGACCCTCTTCAGTGACGCGTCTGCCATCGGGAAACTCCCAGGTCGCTGGACCAAGCAAGAACAATGCGTGTGCTGATTCCCCGCCCCAGACCACGGATTTCGTCATCTCAGATGATGGCGAAGAAGCATCGGCAAGTATCATCGCCCCCAAAAGACATCGTTCTCCAAAATCTGTCACATCAACCGACGCCCCCTTCTTAGAAGTTAAACGCAAGAGCAGAAGTAGGACCAATAACACTTCCTCTTCACGGTAAGCTTTAGAATTGGTGTATGTCACGCCGAAGCTAGTCAAGATGCTACCACTCGTCTCAAGCAAATTCCACTTTCATTCTCTTCAACATCATTCATCTTCAAACCGTGCCGGACGTTATTATCAGCAAAATACAATAAAATACGTAGCTATGATATGGAGTACAATAATGCACGGCACTCACCCAACGTAAACATTCTTCACTCTAGCGAGGGCTACTCCTTTTCACAGGTAAGCCCTAGTATATGTACTGCCGAAGCCACAGATGCTGCCGTCGTTTTAAAGCAATTTGTATCTCTTTTCACAAAACTACACTGGCATTCGTTATCAACCCTGCACATCCTGCAAACTATTCAACAAACTCATCACAACGTTCCAATTGACGAGAAAACGCACAACCTTAGGAAGCAACCAGTATGTACCAGCACTTCTATCCATGCCATCGTGAATAACACCACCTACCGCATCGTGGGCTTTTCCCTTTATGAGGTAAGCCAAAGTATATGTCCTACCGAAGCAATTCCAGTTACTGCCGCACTAGAAAACCGAACACTTCTTGCAGACCCGAAAACTTTCCACACACTACGCACCTGGTGGGTTCACTTCACTCCGGCAGCTAAGATGCATACACTGACGAACTACACATTGATCTCGGACCACGGACCATCGCAAAAAACTGCTTCATTCACCGAGTTATTGAATCGCCACAGGATGATCGATGTCGACTCAGTTCATTCACGATTCACAGGTGAGCGAATAGGGAAACTAATTCTGCTTTCAAAACATCAACCAATATCCATCGTAACTGACGTCACACGAACAGCTGATCGTTTGACAAGCACTTCGCTTCATTGTGTCTGCTTTGTCCACGTAACATTGATGATCAGAGACATGGAACGCACACAAGGTTTATGTAAGGCTCCGCCAGGTACGACTCTGTAAATTTATTTCGATGGATTTGTTGAGCTATAAGATAGCTACAATTAATATCTCCAACATCTCAAACCAAACAAAAGTTGATGCACTGAAATCATTCATTCGTTCTTTAGAACTGGATATTATTTTTCTGCAAGAAGTGCAAAGCGAAGAGATACAAATGCCAGGGTACACAATGATATTCAATGTTGATGCTGCACAACGTGGTACTGCTGTGGCGGTTAGAGATCTGTACAACGTACATAATATAGAAAAGAGTTTAGACAATCGCATAATCTCATTAAGGATAGGATCAGTCACTTTCATCAACATCTATGCTCCCTCTGGTGCTTTGTTAAGGAACGCGAGAGAGGAATTTTTCAATTCATCAGTTGCACATTACCTTCATCATTCCACGAAATTTGTAGTGCTAGGTGGGGACTTTAATGCGGTAGTTAATCCTAAAGATGCGACAGGTAGCAGTAGTATTAGTCCGATGTGTAAACGGTTGATGAACGCAGCACAATTAGCAGATTCTTGGGAAGTACTGAATGGAAACAGGGTGGAATTTTCCTTCATTCGATCAAATACGGCATCACGACTTGATCGCATACTTATTTCAAACGTTATGAAGCCTCAACTGCGTACTGCCCACTTCTCAGTTACTGCGTTTTCGGATCATAAGGCTTTTGTAGTACGGATGGTTCTTCCTAACTTGGGTACTCCGGCTGGACGTGGAATTTGGCGCCTACAACCACACATTTTGGACGATATTGAAGTTTTGAACGAGCTATCTAGGAAATGGGCATACTGGGTGCGTTCTAGAAGAAACTTTCGTTCTTGGTTAGAATGGTGGGTTTTATTCACCAAACCGAAGTTAGTCTCATTTCTAAAATGGAAAACGTCGATCGTACACCGTGACTTCAGAGACGCAATGGAATTATATCGGAGTTTACTGAAAGAAGCCTACGATAACTATTTCGGTAATCCAGATCAACTAGCTACGATAAACCATATTAAAGCTCAAATGCTTAGTCATCAACGAAACTTTTCTACGCAATTCAGAAAAATCAACGAAACGTTTCTATCTGGCGAATCGACAACACTTTTTCACGTAGCTCAAATCCAAGGAAAGAGAACTAAAAGTACAATTACCATGCTCGAAACAGAAAACGGAAGCGAAATCCGTGATCAAGCTCAAATAAAGAACACGATCAAAACGTACTTTGAATCATTGTACTCTTTAGCAGAAAATGAAGAGTCTGAAGTTTTCTTGCCGACAAAAATTATTCCTGAAAACAATTACTCCAATGAACATCTTATGCATGCAGCAACACAAGATGAAGTTCTTGCTGCAATCAAAGGTAGCTCATCAAGAAAGTCTCCAGGCGTAGATGGGCTTCCAAAAGAATTCTTCTTGAAAGCTTGGCGCATCATAGCGCTTGAATTCACAAATGTGATCAACGACGCTTTGCATGGAAATGTGATGAAGCAATTCTTCGATGGAATCATAGTTCTAGTTAAGAAGAAAGGAAGAGACAAAAGCATAAAAGGTTATCGTCCAATATCCCTTCTGAACTACGATTATAAAGTCTTAGCAAGAGTGCTCAAACAAAGGATGAATAATTTGCTTTCATTCGTACTGACAGATCATCAGAAATGTTCAAATGGAAGGAGAACTATTTTCGAAGCAACATGCCGTATCTCTGATAAAATTGCTCAACTGAAACATTCTCGCCGAAATGCACTTCTGGTTTCTTTTGATCTCGATCATGCCTTTGATAGAGTGAATCATCAGTTCTTGAAAGAAACTATGCTTCGAATGAACTTCAATCCGCAGTTTGTAAATCTTCTCGCTACAATTTGGAGTCAATCGTTCTCTAAAATCCTGATCAATGGACATCTAACCCAGGAATTTAAAATTGATCGATCAGTGAGGCAAGGGGATCCGCTCTCAATGCACTTATTTGTACTATATTTGCAACCGTTACTAGATCGTATCGTACATCGTTTCCCGACTGCAGTAATCAATGCCTATGCAGATGATATTTCCATGTTTTTTGATAATGAAGAAATGCTTGTCGAAGTAGCTAACATCTTTCACGAATTCGGCCTAATCTCAGGTGCGGTCTTAAACAAGCAAAAAACTGTTGCGGTGATGATAGGCAACATCAACTTGACTATGGACACGGAATGGCTAACCATAGAAAACTTTGTCAACATTCTTGGAGTGCGCTATGGTGACAACATCAGACAAGCCCAAAAACTGAATTGGCAAGCAGTATTGAATGGGTTGCGAACACGGCTATGGTTGCATCACCCAAGAAAGCTAAACTTGATTCAGAAAATTATTTTGCTTAACACCTACATTAACTCCAAAGTATGGTACATGGCGTCTAATATTGCACTCACTAAAGGATTCATCAATAAAATTAGAGCAGAAATCGGGAAATTTGTCTGGCACGGTCAAACGCTTCAACGGATAGCTTTCTCCAATCTGATTCTTCCCAAAAATCGAGGAGGATTAAATCTCCACTGCCCGGAAACTAAATCAAAAGCCTTACTTCTTAATCGCATGATTATTTTGATGCACCAGCTTCCATTTTTGAGCAGTTTTCTGGATAACCCAAATGACCCGATTCCTCCCATGTTCAATCATATCATTCGATTAAGAGAAGAGTTGCCCAGACTACCGGATCAACTTAAGGACAACCCGTCCTCTCAAGGCATTTACCATCATTTGCTTGCACAGAAACCGGATCCAGGATTTGTCTCAGCAATTCAACGAAATTGGAAAGCAATTTTCAAAATTCTTCATTGCAACACGTTAAATTCCTCTCAGCGTGCAAACTGGTACACAATAATGAACAAAAAGATCAAACATAGAGAATTGCTCTTTCAACGAGGTGCTGTAGACGATGAAGTTTGTGAAATTTGTCCAGGAGAACCAGAATCTGTTGTGCATAAGCTTTTCCGGTGTCAACGAGTTAGGGATATTTGGCGATACCAGCGAAGTCTTATTTTGAGATGTGAACCTAGCTTGCGTAGGCTAGAACCTGAAGACTTCATATATCCTGTCCTGCATAACATTAGCCGCAACAGTAGAGAATATATCATCAAATCCCTAGGAAATTACTTTAGCTATGTAATAGAAACACCTGAAAATAATTTAGGCTTGGATAGTTTTATGTTTCACAACACTGTAAATAACATCTAAACGACAATATAAAATTTTACAAAAAAAAAATTAATATACCGTTGTTCTTGTAAAACAAATGATTTCAAGTTTATCACGTTCAGTTAAGCTTTCAGCTGTACGCACAAAACATAAATAAAATTGACATGCAATTGACCAATTAACGAAACATTTGGTCGATTACAAGTCAGACATGAACATGTGTTTTTCCATGATTTTGGAAAAACGTACCCCAAGCATTTGCAATGTCAAACTTATAGTATAGTGTATTGTAATAGAGTAAATAATAAAAAAATGAAAATGATTCTGAAGCTTCCTCCCTGGTATAGTACAAATGAGTTACATAGAATATCCAATCTTGAATCATTGGAACAAATGTCAAATAAATTAATTTATAATTTCAGGCGAAAATCGTTACAATCTTCTATTGCCACGAGAAATACGTTATATATTTAGGTTAAGTTAGGTTAAGTAAATTGAAAGCGTTTTTTTTTCTCTTAAAAGTAGGTGAAATCTACTCACCTGTAAAAAGGCTTAACTGCTACGGCAAATGAAATGTAATATGTTATTAACAAAATGTTAGTAAAATCTTAAATTTGTTTATCAAATTAGGATGATAGTGTTGTCTAATAACACAGAACACCTAGATATAAGAAATGAATGTAAAGTTTGGAATGATAGTAATAAATAATTAAAAAAAATAATGATAAACAATAAAATTTTACCCCTCCTTACTCTATTCAACTTCGCTGGGTAACGAACCAGAAGTAAGCTCGTGGATTTTGATGATTTATGCAAACAAAGCATCAAAAAAATAAACTTTTCAACGATGAAGATGACGACGGTAGCAAGCAGCTAGAGCTTTCGGAGTGCTGCTCTGATGCACACGAAATCCTTGTGTGAATGCAAAATCAATCACGCAAACTTGTGAGTCTGTTTCAAGTTCGAGGACGTTTCAAGGACTCAGGCGGATCCGTTTGCTTCACGTTTGGATTGGATATCACATAAGTGAGGTGCATGCAATCGTAAAGAAGGCATCAATCATGCGTGAAGCATTTTATAACGAATGTAGCACATGCTGTTCGTCATGGAAAAGCATGTTTTTGTCTTTGTTGTCGTGAGCGTAACTAGGATTTCCATTAAAGATACCCCTGCCTTGACTTCAAATGATTCGCACATTCTTATACACATTCTCTGTACCCTTTTTTGAAAGAAACGTTAAACTAAGAACGATTTCTTTCCCACTTTTTCCACAGTAGCAATTTGAGTACGACATTGCCGAGCGCACTGTAGAGCTCCATCTTCGTCGGTCTTGGGTGATGTTTCTTCATTTGTCCCGAACGTTTGGAATCACCAGGTGTTCATCCACTGGTCTTCCATGAATTCGCCTTCCTTCATCTGGTTCCCTGCTGAATATTATTTTCGCAATTCTTTCTTCCGGCATTCGCATTAAGTGACTTGTCCACTGAAGTCTGCCATATTTCACACGCCTAATAATCTTTATACACTTGATGCAACTCGTGATTCATGCGTCTACGCCACACACCATTTTCGAGTTACCCATCGAGTATTGTCCGCAGCACTTTTCGCTCGAAAACACCGAGAGCTTTCCGGTCTGACTCTTTCAACGTCCACGCTTCGTGCCCGTAGAGAGCCACCGGAAGAATCAATGTTTTATACAGGGCGAATTTTGTTTCCGTTTGCAAGCTGCGGGATCTAAGCTGGTTACGTTGTCCGTAATAGGCCCTATTCGCAGCCGCAACACGACTTTTCACTTCGCGGGAAACGTCGTTGTTGCATGTCACAAGTGTTCCAAGGTAAACAAGTTCTTCAACAACTTCAAACACATCCTCATCAAACACAACCCAGCATCTACACAACCAAGCCTACCTCTACATATACCTGCAACCATGTACTTTGTTTTGGTAGAATTAACGATCAGGCCAATCATTGCTCTCTCCCTTTTCAGAGGCACGAAGTACTCCTCCACTGACTTGCGATAGATTTCAATAAGGTCAATATCGTCCGCCAAGTCAAGGAGCATGTGTGAACGTGTGATGATAGTGCGGTTTCTCTGCACGCTCGATCTTCTAACAGCACCATCGAGTGCGAATGCATTGATGAACAATAAATAACAATAAATTCGAAAGTGCATCTCCCTGCTTCAATCCGTCTAACGTCACGAACGAGAATGACACCTCGTCTGGGATCCTAACACTTGATTTCGAACCATCCAGCGTAGCACGTATCAGCCTTATAAGTTCCGCCGGAAAACCATGTTCAGACATTATCTGCCACAGCTCATTTCTTTTCACTGAGTCGTACGCCACCTTGAAATCAATAAACAGATGGTGAGTCTGCAAGTCTCTTGTAACTTATCTAGGATCATCCGCAAGATAAATATCTGGTCCATTGCCGAGCGGCCCTCACAAAAACCAGCTTGGTATTCGCCGACGAAGGACTTCTCGAGCGATCTCAGTCTCTTAAACAGGATGCACGACAATATGTTTTACACCGAGTTCATCAGGGTGATTTCACTGTAATTGACACACTCCAGTATGTGCCCTTTCTTATAGATGAAGCCATCCAACCAGCCGGTGGGCATTTCTTCGTCCTCTCATACCTTTAGAAGTACTTGGTGGTTCGACAGGTACAGTTGCTCACATTAAACTATGAATGATTAAATTCTTAAAAAAGGTTAAATTCAACAAGTTCTCTTGTTGTACATGATCAGTAGGTTTTATAAATAGTTCATACAGTTCCAACCATGAAATCGCTAGGAACGATTACGTCGGAGCTTTGTCCTGAAATTATTATCAATTGCTTTAAAGTGTACTTCAAAGAAGTTCTTTAAGAATTTCTTAAATGAAACTGACAGAAAAAATATTTTATTAGACTCAGACTATGGTAAAATAGAAACCCTTTGGTCTAGAAAATAATTTTAATTTAGCATGCATATAACGTGTTTCAGCTGTCATAGAATAAAGACATCCCAGACAACCAGAAATCGCATGAAAGTTCACGTTACAACTCGCTTATTCATACTAATTACATCAAACCCGCAAAACACCGTGGATAAACTCGTCAGATTAATGAGTTGCCTCGCATACAACACTTCTTTTCTTAAAACATTTGTACATTTTGCTTCGTCCCAAACACCCGTACAAATTAAGTCGAATCAATCCGTAGCATCTGTCAAATCAACATTTGTTATCATTAGTTAAGTCGCATAAGACCACAGGTTATTTCGGTTGAAAATTTATACACTCGTATTGCATGCTATTGTTCATTACATAACATATGCACGTATATTGCCTCCACTTTTGTACGTAGAATGCCTTTTCGCGACTTCTTATAAGTGAAATTTTGCACTTACAAATCCTTCAGGTGATTTCACTATACATTTATTTTGGTTGTCTGGGATGTTTGTCATTACTGTCACAATGCTGTACAGTTTCTTAAAATGTTTTAATAGCAACCAAAGGACTTTCTTAAAAAATGTCGTAATTACTACAATTACTTATTACTATAATAATTACTACAGGATGCCCAGGTCATTTTTAAAATATATTTGAATATTTTGCATTTTTTATTTGAAAATCTAATCTTTTCAATAAATTGACAAAGTGTTTTATATTCAGGATAGCGGAATTCATGTGCCATATTATGTTTTAAACTTTAAATACAATATGAAGAGTTGTACTAAGATTGGCAGGGAGCCCCCCGCTTTTTTTTGTGCCTTCCCCATTTTTAGAATATTGCAAATGATGGAATATTTGACATATATGGTTGAAATATTCGGTTTTTGTGAAACTACAATCCACCAGCTATCTCTCCAGAAAAACCGTGGTTTATGAACAACCCCTTTAACATACTGTGGAACCGTCCATAAATTGCGTGTTCATTTAAGGGGGGGGGGTTTGCTCAAAGGTGACGTTTCATGTAAATAAAAATAAAAATTTGAAGAGTTGACTGCAAGGGGAAGGGGGATGAAAAATACCAAAAATATAACCACGTGGTTTATGGAGGATTCCTTGCAGGTTATTTTATTTCTTGTTCACTATAATGAATTTAAAATCTAATAGGCTAACGAACTCACACTTATTTCAGTCAAAATCTTTGCTAGTGTGATGGCTACATCATCTTTGCTTCATTTCTCATATACATATGAACAGCGCAATGACAATACTTCATTTGGCCACAAAAAGTGCCTTTTATTTGCTCTTGGACATTTGAGCATTTTCACAAATATCAAAAATATACATTTTCAAAACAAATGTATTTATTGTTCACGGAGATCCACAATTTCTTGAGATAACAGTAGAGTTTATTTGCAGCTACATTATCTTCTGCTTTATTTTTTGTACATCACCTTTTTATGATGTTGCTACAATGTAAATTAGAATTTCGGATTGAGGAAAATAATCGAATACATATATGTTTCATGATATTTTTTGTTACCCTTTTCCTACATGTATTGAACACCGAAATATTTTGTTTTGGTTGGTAATTGTCTTATCTTTTCTTCTGGATATTTTTGTCGAACTTATCTCCAACAATATGCTCCATTTGCATTGACTTTATTTTTTCCTTTAAACCGTTGTTCGATGTCCTTAAAATCTTGATGTGCTCGCTCACCCTGCTCGTCTGAAAAACTTCCAAGATTTGAAGGAAATCTTGCAAGATGACGAATCAAAGAATGCATGCTAAATGTAACATTAATATCTAGTTTTTTATAGCTAGCCTCTTTTATAGCAATGTTTTTTAAAAGCATTTGTTTATTGTCTGGGTACTTATCAAAAGAAGGACGTGATGACCATGCTGATTCATTATCCCCATCATTGCTCCTGTCCCACAGGCAAACAAAACATGGAAACTTTGGAATATTGATCAGCTTGAAATTTGCAATTATTTCATTTTGAATCATCAAAGCTAGCTTGCCAACCAGGTCCGGATTATCAGCATGACCCGCCGACGTAGACGGTTGTGGATGAAATGATGAACTTGTTACTATCGTAGGTGTCGAGTCTATTAGCGGTTAGTCATCCTCGTGATTATCAGGACAAGAAGATTCCTCCTCCTCAGCATCAATCTTGTCAGATACCGTCGTTGGGGGTGAGAATGGGTCAAAAACGGATATGTGCAATTTATTTATTTAATAACTATCGCAATTTAACTCCAATAAACTTCAAATTTGGTGTGTACGTACTTTGATGGTACATTAACATTCGTCCAAAAAATTACAGACAAATATTTATTCACTGTGGCACTACAAGTGAATGAAAAATGACCCAATCTCACCCCATAGAAGGGGTGACATTGGGTCACTGTAATTGAAATCACTTGTTCTTGAGAATATGATTGCAACACCATTCACAGCTGAAAAATATTGATGAAATACGATGCAAACAAGACGAAAAGACATCTAAGATGTCTGACACGTATGATAAACCCACACAAAAGAATGATTGTAGCTTAAAATTGATGAGCTATGAGAAAAAATATGTAAACCCAGCATTTATCGTCAAGTTTACAGAATTTTCCTTGTTTTTTTCCCTCAAATTGTTTTCAAAGTCTCACCCCCATTGTTATAAAGCCTATTCAGTTTTCCCAAAGGTGCACTGAAACAGCGACTATTTTATACCTTCCCAAATAGTTAAATTTCGATGCGACATTCCACGATCAATACATTTCAGGTAGATGTTGACATCATAATCCCGGTATTATCCAACTACTACGATCCAACTCGTTTGTACTTCCGTGAGATGTTTCTGTAATATGAAAACACTCATAAATAAATAAAAGAAACCCTCTGGTAAATTTTACGATGTTGTTGCGCACGAAAAACAGTTGCTGATTTGAGAAGTTTTCAAAGCGTTGTATTGTTACTCAATGCACGGGATCCTCAACTAGAGTTGTTTGATTTTTCAGCGATGCTGTATTTAGAAGTTTATTCTTTCTTAATGAGGAAAAAGTACACATGGTACCGTATAAAGACAAAAAGTAAGCTTGTGAATTCATTCACTATCGTTCTTCCTTGACCCAATCTCACCCCCATTTTTGATGTTATAGACAATGTACAGAAAAAAATTAAATTTTTGTGGAAAATTCAAATAGATTCTGGAAAATACGTATGAAATGTAATGAAAAGACTTTCAACCTTCTACTAATATAACAATAGAGGTTAAAGTACATGCGTGATACTTTGAACAGGAGAAATTTCATGTTGTAAATTTTGTCTAGTTTCAACATACAAGTTTATTGATATATTTCACAAAAACTATTATTTCTAAAAATGTTTATTGTGATTAATTACGTGTTATAATATGTCCCCTAACATATGATTTATAAATTTTAGTAATATCAGCGTTATAAGCTGAAATATTTCATAAATCATATTTTTCCGTTTTGACACAATCTCACCCCCTGGACCCATTGTCACCCCCATCGACGGTAGTAAGACTTTTACTGGAAGAGTGCACGGCGACCTTTTTGGATATTGATTTTCATTTCTTTGGCACCATTTTTACCCACTAATGAGGGCATTGAACACGAATAACAAAGCATATGAGCCACATCTAGAGCAGATAATATCATTAGCACTGCAAGTATTGACCGATGTTCCCTCTTGAGCAGCATTGAATGGCAGAAAACACAATGATCAATTTTAGATAAATCGTTGATTTGTGGATCCCTTCTAAAGTACTACTTGTACTCGTCAATTACCAGTGAAGTGAAGCTTATTTGCTTGTGCCTTGGCAAGTAAAACCACAAATGTGACACAAGAAACTTGTAACCAAATCACACTTAGAGTTATCCATTTTCACCTTGCAATTAACACTTTGTTTTTTACTTGAATGAAGAAACATATCACGTCGTAAAATTATTTTTATAAGTAAAATCAACTCAACGGCCGTGAATGAAGAAGACTTCTCCATTGGACCCGATCCTGGGCCAATCGCTTCCAGTCACCCTGAACGTTAAGCGACCTTAAATCCTCCTCAACTGCAAAAAGCCATCTGGTGCGTGGCCTTCCACGAAGGCGACGGCCTCTCCCTGGTTCTCTGCTGAATATTGGTTTAGCTTGACGTTTCTCCGATATGCGAGCTACATGCCCAGCCCACCGCAGCCTGCCGTGTTTTATACGCTTAACAATATCCATTTCATTATAGACTTGGTATGACTCGTGATTCATGCGACGCCGCCAGATGCCATTGTCCAATTTACCGCCGAGTATTGTTCGCAGCACTTTACGTTCAAAGACCCCAAAAGCTCTCCGGTCGACCTCTTTCAACGTTCAAGATACGTGGCCGTACAGAGCTACCGGAAGAATAAAAGTCTTGTACAACGTGAGTTTGGTCTTCGTCTGTAAGCTGCGGGACTTTAGCTGGTTACGAAGTCCGTAAAAAGCCCAACTCGCAGCTGCAATACGCCTTTTTACCTCGCGGGTAACATCATTATTGCAAGTCACTAGAGTTCCAAGGTACACAAATTCTTCAACTACTTCAAAAATATCACCACCTATCACCACCTCACTACCAACGTCACCTATGGGCCTACGATGTCAACCAGCGACCATGTACTTTGTCTTTGTGGTATCAATAATGAGCCCAATTCGCATTGTCTCCCTTTTAAAAGGCACGTATGCCTCTTCCACGGCTCGGCGATCAATCTCGATTATGTCGCTATCGTCCGCAAAACCAGCATATACGAACGTGTGATAATAGTGCCATTCCTATGCACGCAAGCTCTCCTTTTAGCGCTATGTTGAACAATAGGTTTGAAAGTGCATCGCCCTGCTTCAATCCGTCTAAGGTTACGAAGGATGTTGAAATCTCATTCGCAACCCGTATACTTGATTTCGATCCTTCCAATGTTGCACAAATCAGTCTAATCAGCTTCGTCGGAAAACCATGTACCATCGACGAAGGTACTCGTCCAGCATACAAGAGTCTTGAGTTTGAATCACACCTGGACACGCGGATTTTTTTTATTCACTCACAATTGATCCGTCTTTACCACGCGCAGTGAGTTAATGAATTCAATATATTATATTTTTCAAATTTTTGCTGACGTAACGTTTAAACAAAATCTGAAGCTTGTTTTTTTCACTTAGAATACTTTTATAAAGGTCTTAGCAACAATGTGTTCAAATTGGTCACAACATGCTTTATGAACTTCAATTAAGCAGTAAATATGTAAACATTGCATTATAGGGGCCTTCCTTAGCCGAGCGGTTAGAGTCCGCGGCTACAAAGCAAAGTCATGCTGAAGGTGTCTGGGTTCGATTCCAGGTCGGTCCAGGTTCTTTTCGTAATCGAAATTTCCTTGACTTCCCTGGGCATAGAGTATCATCGTACCTGCCACACGAGATACGAATGTGGAAATGGCAACTTTGGCAAAGAAAGCTCTCAGTTAATAACTGTGGAAGTGCTCATAAGAACACTAAGCTGAGAAGCATTCTCTGTCCCAGTGAGGACGTCAATACCCAGAAGAAGAATGTAAACATTACATATACTATGCAAATGGATTAAATGGACAAATTGATGTGAAGTATTGCGAAAAAGTTACATGTCTTCTCAGTGAGAATCGAACTCACCACTCCTAGTTAGGGCGCGTTATCCCTATGCCATGAGAGGACTCATGGACGCAAAAGCTAACCTGAATTCAATTTCAGCTCAATAATCACGTGGTCCTTTCTCGCAAAATGCATCTCTTTCAGAAGAATAAGATGCCCATCCAAACACAACGCTTTCTATTTTTATCCAATGCCTAGCCCGAGAGCGCATTATATTTTAGGTATTGAAATAGCAAACCACACTAGCCAGCAACTGTGCTGGCTGAAGGTTCTATTGTGTGAGCTTCCTAGAGATCAGGGAGTCGTGAGTTCGATTCTCACTGAGAAGACGTGTAATTTTTTCGCAAAATTTCGCATCAATTTATCCATTTAATCCAATTGCAAAGTATATGTAATGTTTAGCTTTTCGGTAGTTGTTAATCTTCCACTCGGCTGGTTAGCCGTAAACTACGATTCATAATTAAAAACAAGTAAAAATGTAATTTCTGGCAGAAAATCTTTAAATTGAATGAACAAAAGAATATAAAAGATTTAGAATCTGTTAAGTATTCATTATGTTATGTTCAAACAAAGATGATTTTTTGGTAAAGTGTGGAAACAATTGGTGAAAACCTCTTTTTACCTAAACTAGTTTTAATTTTAGACAATTTCGATGATTTACAAATGTTGCATAGACTTAATGTTGAGGTGAATGATGCTAAAAGTTTCAAAATTGACTGAAACTTTACAAAGTTATGAAGATGACTGACTGAAGATCATATTTAATCACAAAATTTCACCTTCAAATAGCTTGCTCAAGAAAAAAAAGTACAATGAAAATCCTGAAAATGTCATATTAGATATTAGACACTGTTCTGATATTTCCTGCTTTCGGTAAAGATTTGCTTGCACAGGTGCACATAGACCTGTAGTTTTAACAAATTTAGGATAGGTTTTAACTAATTCGTTGCATGTTTTGGTTTTAATTCTTACCCTTCAACTTAGGATAATCAATTAGAGTATTACAAACTTTCAAAGATACACTCATTCATAACAATAGATATAGGTATAATAGTCTAAATTGGATGAAAACTATTAGTTTTACCGTATCTACTTCCTATAACTACTATAATTATTTCACTACTGGTTGATTACTAGTGCAATCAATTATTATTGTTCATGTTGAAAATAGATATTAAATATTTCACTTGTTACACGATAATGCTAGAATACTTCTTTTGCACATAGGCTAGCTTTTGATGAATCAGCTATTTTAAGCTTTTCAATCCATTGTGCCAATAAAACACAACGTCTGTCGCTTCAATTTCAAACCATTCGTCGACTATGAATTGGTCGATCGAAGCATGGTGTTGGTACGGTAGATGGGCATCGTCCGAGGGGCTTCACAAATGTGTTTTCTGAACAAAGTTCATTAGCATTCCATAGATTAATTTTGAAAGAATTCTAAGAAGCATTCCTAAAGAACACCTTAAACCATTTTTTGCTTTTAGCTGGCTACGTCCATGTTTCAATTGATTGTTGATAAATATTCTATCTAGACACGTTATATCTCGACTGTTTGTCAGTCAAGCGAACCATCCTAAATTCCAGCGTAACAAATTCTTTTCAATTTCATTACCTTTTCTGCACCATGAAAATTATAAACCAGTGCCGTGAACACATGTAGATGTAATTCATTCCGCTAGAATCGTTGCCTACATGCACGGTTGGCAATGAATAACAAGAATTGCATCCAACGGTTTAATTAAAAAAGTTACTAGATAACAAAAAAAACTTGTTCGATGTTCACATGTTGTACTGAATCCATTGCTATCAATATAGTGGATGTGCAGCAGATAAGATAAATTATTTTGCAACAATTTTTAATCAAATTTAATCGTGCTTGTTTGGAAAACAAAGGTAGGTTGCTGAAAAGAAGAAAGACTTGAGCCTCTCACAAAGTTTTAAGAACATTTGAAGTTCTCAAATTGAAAGTTTTCATTTGGCCACGAATAAATTAATTTTATTCTCGAAACGTCATTCAGCTATTGGATTCCGTCAATTTCATTCACTAGTGTCAGTTCATTCGGAAAGCCACATCTCCATAAAATATTTACGATTATGTTCCATCTAACGGACTGCGTTATAAAACCCCCGAAAGGGTTGTAATTATAACCATTGCTTTGAAGTATTTTTAATAGCTTTCGATATCGAATTGGAACGAAACGGATGAAGCTGGTGGCGACTACCATCTCATGCTACATTTGTTCGTTCGAGTTTTATGAATCATAATCGTTAAGGCAAATGAAACGACTTTAATCAGCGGAAAAGACACCCACCGAGGGAAGAGGTTGAAAGCCTATTTTTGCGGTAGTGAGAAGAAACTTTTCTTGGCAACTTTATTGACAATGACAATGATTATAGTTAGTACTCCTGGAGCTTGTTCTACTATCGGATATAGATTTTCTTATTTCTCTTGAGTTGTAAACGAAACTTCAACATATTCCACTTTTACAGATATTAACTGAAAGCTTTCTTAGCCTGCTTCAGTCTTCTTCCTCCTCATGCCATTATGTTCTCACTGGGACAGAGCCTGCTTCTCAGTTGGTTGTTCAATGAGACATTCCACAGTTATTAACTGAGAGCTTTCTTTGCCAAAGTTGCCATTTTCGCATTCGTATATCGTGTGGCAGGTACGATGAAACTCTATACCCAGGAAAGTCAAGGAAATTTCCATTTCTAAAAGATGCTAGACCGACCTGGAATCGAACCCACACACCTTCACTATGACTGATTTGAAGCCGCGGACTCTAACCACTCGGCTAAGGCTCCTGGAATGAGATATGTCCTTTTTAATTTTGAAAAGGCGTGTCAAGTGAGACGTGTATCAGTGTAAACGTCCCTACTAGATTGTTGTTCCCATTTGGCAACACTGTCCATACTAAGCTTAACTTAGATCCAGTGATTGATTTGAGCCTACATGAATAACGTTGCGCAACATCTACTGATGACAAACTCTCCTACCATAACCGAAAGGTTAACATAATTTATGTATCTCGACATCGAGCAACCCTTTCTCGCCTCCTTCATTCAGAGTTCAGTCAGAGTCGAAATTTGAATTTCTATCAACTCCCAATGTACTGCGAGTAAACCCAACTCGGACATCACCCAACAAACTCGATCCGGCACAACCCCAGCAAACAGGGCAGGGAATTTATTGACAGTTTCCCCTACAATGCACTTCCTTTCGACGCAACAAGATATTCAGCCCGAGCAAGAATGAATAACTCGTACCTATCTATGTCTACCTTTTTTTTGTATTTTTCCTCAATTAGATATTGAGGTATTGTTCAGTAGTCTAGGTATTGCCCAATTCTCATTTTGATATTATTAAAGTATTGTAAATATTATTTGAAACATTTAAAAATACCTCATTGAGGTATTGGAAAGCAATTTATGACTGCTTGAGGTGTTGACTACCATTATTTTAAGACATTTTACCTTCTAAGCTGGCTTATTTATACCTTATTCTGAAGGAAGTATTGGAGTCTGGTATGCAATACCATAGTTTGGTATTTTGCAGAGACTTTCTTATGCTCGGGAGGACATGCCACCCACCCAGCAAACTATACGAGAAGGAGCAAATATTTGCTCTCGTATCTTAATTCAATCTGAATTCCACTCCCCGCTCATGATAGTTGTTCTGATTGAGTAAAATGTGTTGAGCAGAGAGCTTCGGTTCTGTTGCAATTTGGCTGGGCTGTCGCTTTCGTCAGGGCGGAAGTCCGATACACCGATTTGCGCTTTTCTTCTTCCTCCGAGCCAACTTCGAATGGTTCCACATACTTAGGTTGGGGCAACATATCCATAATGCTCTTCTTACGGATGGTTCTGACGGGGACACTACTAAGTCTAGTGCTGGGACTCATGGACCGAACGAATTAGGTGTGAGATGCTGGGATGGACGGCGATGCACAGAGGAGCAACTAGAACGAATGCGTGTCTTTGAATGCTTGTATGAACTTGTATGAACATAATTCCCATGTTTGTTCAAAATCACCCCTGTGTGCAATGGTGTGAAAGTAGTGATGGCTTCGGAACATTACTGAAAATAGACGGGATAAGCTCCGCATGAAATGGGGCTAGATATCGTTCACTATTGCTCACATATCGGCTGTTGCTTGTGGGAAGTGTGGTTGCGGTTTTCTAGATGGCAATGGTTGAAGACACGGTCGAGTAAAGTTGACTCTGAGCGATCAATATTGTTATTGCCCGAAACATATTTGTGGCATTACACGTGTGGGGACGGCTAGTTTCCGATCTCGATGGTACAGGATGACACCAACTAATTGCTGTAAGCTGCCTTCATTACGGTGCTTCCATCTTATTAGTTCTATTAATTTGAAGTGTTATGGTACCGTATTCGGTGAATTACAACAACAAATGTTTCGAGAGTATCATTAAGCAAGCATAGATGTATTGAGCTTCATGCGGTTAGTTATAATATAACATCTAGATGGTGCTTTTTATAAAAAAAAGTGTCAAAATCTCAAGGTACACACATTTTAGATGACTCCTACTTCTTCTTTTTAATGACAATTATTGTATTCGTATATCTTGTGGCATGTACGAAGATACTCCATACCCAGGGTAGTCGAAAATATTTGCATTACGAAAAGTTCCTGGACCGATGGGAATCGAACTCATGACTCTTAGCTTAGTTTTGGTGAAAAGCTGCGCAGTTTCTACAACGGCTTTTATGAATAATGTTCAGCAACACAAAATATCAAGTTAAGTCTAACTTTACTCACTCGATAATTAGGATCGAAATGAGGGTATTCTTTGAAAAGTAAATTCTATTATGGTAAACAAGCTTGGTTTGAGGAAATGGATTGAATTTTTAAAAGGAACGTTAAATATCATAAACTACGACATAAAAGGGAATTCCACTCGTTCATAGAACACAAAGAGATAGTAATGACAGAAACAATATGACTCTTTTAAGTTTTCGAAGTGGGCAGAACCTCAATAAAGAGAATAAAAAAAATGTATTTTGACTACCACTTGTAGCCTTCTTCATTGTCAGTTACTCATATCCACTTAAGTGGCTACGAGTAACTGAGTTACTATTGAAAATGTTCTAAATGTTTTTTTTTATTAAAATGATTTTTTTATTATATTTTCGTCTTATATAAAGAATTTTTGATAACTTTTGAATTTTAATAAATCTTCAGTATTATGTACTGGACTCGCCCAGAGGCCAGTACATGAAGCTGATGATGAACTTATTATTTGTTTCGGCCAGGACGTCTTTCCCTACGTTGTGTCTTGATATGGGCGGACGAAGAATCAAACGATCGACTTTCACACGCTACTGATTTATTGCCACCGAGAGGCAGCGTGCCTACTCGGTGGGGGAAATGAAGCAAACTACAATCTTACAGGCTAAATTGGTGCGCCTTATATAGGCACACAGTACGGGCATACAATAATTGAACTATTGAGTCTTTACCGCGCACGCTTCTCAATCCAGCTTTTTAAAAATGCTAATGGCTGCCGCAAACGGCCTCGCTTTCTGGTAAGGAGGAGTCGATATGACGTTTGGCTTGGGTCATTTTATATGGAACGGACCCAAGCCAAACGTCATATCGACTGATCCCTACCAGAAAGCGAGCCTTTTTGCGGCAGCCATTGACGCTCGTAAAAAGCTGGATACAGTTTGGCGCGCTGTTCACGCTAAGCCTGCTCAACGCAGTGCATGTGTTAAAACTACACAGAATGAGGCAACCAATGCAGGACTCTCTGGCTGAGTGAAAATTCTGTGTAAGTCGCACTCATGCTGTGTGTAGCCGATGTTTTGGCCATTGGCTGTGCGCGGATCGATGGAAATGGAACTGTCAGTCATCTCCCGCACGGCAGCAAACAGTTGGCCGTTGGTAAAATGGGGAGTTTTCTGGGATTTTTTCCAGCGAAAAGGCTGAAGATGGTCGCAAATGCGGAAGTTTTTTCCCCATTTGCTTCCGCTTCGGCTATTCGAATGAAAAAATCTCTGAAAACTTCAAAATTTGAATGTATTTTCAATGTTTTCAGAAGAAAAAACAAAAATGGAAGCGTATTCCGCATTCCAAACGTTCCTCCTCTGTGCGCATTTCACTCATTCGGTTTGTTTACCACCGTTTCCACAAAACTGTGTACAGCCCCATTTACACAGAATCTGTGCTGCATGAAGTGAGGCTGATTTTGTGTACTCGGCACTCATTTTTGAGCGTGACAAGTTTAGCGTGTACTCCCGCCCGAAAACGAACACGCTAAACTTCATCCGCTCAAAAATGAGTGCCGAGTACACAAAATCGGCCTCTCTTCATGCAGCACAGATTCTGTGCAAAGAGGGCTGTACACAGTTTTGTGCAAACGGTGGTAAACAAACCGAATGAGTAAAATGCGCACAGAGGAGGAACGCTTGGAATGCGGAATACGCTTCCATGTTTGTTTTGCTTCTAAAAACATAAAAAAAACATGCCGATTTTAAAGTTTTTCAGAGATTTTTTCATTCGAATAGCCGAAGCGGAAGCAAATGGGAAAAAAACTTTCTCATTTGCGACCATCTTCCGGCTTTTCGCTGGAAAAAATAACTGAAAACTCCCCATCTTACCAACGGCCAACTGTTTGCTGCTGCGCGGGAGATGACTGACAGTTCCATTTCCATCGATCCGCGCACAGCCAATGGCCAACACATCGGTTACACATAGCATGAGTGCGACTTACACAGAATTTTCACTCAGCCAGAGAGTCCTGCATTGGTTGCCTCATTCTGTGTAGTTTTAACCTTTGCGGTACTAACATAGTTTTTGGCACCCAATTTTTAACTTTAATGAGCTGTAAATTAATCAAATTTTAACCGATTTAAATTCTTTTAGCTTCATTCGATCGGGAATCTCTTCTAGTTTCTATGGCCAGAGTATGGTTTGCATTGGTTCAACGGTTCCGGAGTTATTCCGGATTCCGTTGGGGTAATAGATTATTTTGGAATGGTGTTTTTAATTTTCGTTGCCAAATTCATGATGTTTACCCTTCTCATATATGTGTATTGTTCGGAAAAATGTTTCAAAATATTGTATTCATTTGTTAGAACACCATAGGTTCCTCTGGCATCACCTGGTTACCTGACGGATTTGGTGCCCCCGGGGAAGTGGCCACTTGTCGATCTGGATCAAACCCTGTCATGTGACCCAGCAAAATTCATGAATTTTCAGCGATAATTCATTGGCGATCAAAGTAACCACATCATTTCATACTGAGAACCACCGGGCCATGTCACGGATTTGGTGCCCCCGGGGAAGTGGCCACTTGTCGATCTGGATCAAACCCTATCATGCGACCCATCAAAATTCATGAATTTTCAGCGACAATTCATTGGCGATCAGAGTAATTTCATACTGGGAACCACCGGGCCATGTCACGGATTTGATGCCCCCGGGGAAGTGGCCACTTGTCGATCTGGATCAAACCCTATCATGCGACCCATCAAAATTCATGAATTTTCAGCGACAATTCATTGGCGATCAGAGTAATTTCATACTGGGAACCACCGGGCCATGTCACGGATTTGATGCCCCCCGGGGAAGTGGCCACTTGTCGATCTGGATCAAACCCTATCATGCGACCCATCAAAATTCATGAATTTTCAGCGACAATTCATTGGCGATCAGAGTAATTTCATACTGGGAACCACCGGGCCATGTCACGGATTTGATGCCCCCGGGGAAGTGGCCACTTGTCGATCTGGATCAAACCCTATCATGCGACCCATCAAAATTCATGAATTTTCAGCGACAATTCATTGGCGATCAGAGTAATTTCATACTGGGAACCACCGGGCCATGTCACGGATTTGATGCCCCCCGGGGAAGTGGCCACTTGTCGATCTGGATCAAACCCTATCATGCGACCCATCAAAATTCATGAATTTTCAGCGACAATTCATTGGCGATCAGAGTAATTTCATACTGGGAACCACCGGGCCATGTCACGGATTTGATGCCCCCCGGGGAAGTGGCCACTTGTCGATCTGGATCAAACCCTATCATGCGACCCATCAAAATTCATGAATTTTCAGCGACAATTCATTGGCGATCAGAGTAATTTCATACTGGGAACCACCGGGCCATGTCACGGATTTGATGCCCCCGGGGAAGTGGCCACTTGTCGATCTGGATCAAACCCTGTCATGCGACCCATCAAAATTCATGAATTTTCAGCGATAATTCATTGGCGATCAAAGTAACCACATCATTGCATACTGAGAACCACCAGGCCATGTCACGGATTTGATGCCCCCCGGGGAAGTGGCCACTTGTCGATCTGGATCAAACCCTATCATGCGACCCAGCAAAATTCATGAATTTTCAGCGACAATTCATTGGCGATCAAAGTAATTTCATACTGGAAACCACCGGGCCATGTCACGGATTTGATGCCCCCGGGGAAGTGGCCACTTGTCGATCTGGATCAAACCCTGTCATGCGACCCATCAAAATTCATGAATTTTCAGCGATAATTCATTGGCGATCAAAGTAACCACATCATTGCATACTGAGAACCACCAGGCCATGTCACGGATTTGATGCCCCCGGGGAAGTGGCCACTTGTCGATCTGGATCAAACCCTATCATGCGACCCATCAAAATTCATGAATTTTCAGCGACAATTCATTGGCGATCGAAGTAATTTCATACTGGGAACCACCGGGCCATGTCACGGATTTGATGCCCCGGGGAAGTGGCCACTTGTCGATCTGGATCAAACCCTATCATGCGACCCATCAAAATTCATGAATTTTCAGCGACAATTCATTGGCGATCAGAGTAATTTCATACTGGGAACCACCGGGCCATGTCACGGATTTGATGCCCCCCGGGGAAGTGGCCACTTGTCGATCTGGATCAAACCCTATCATGCGACCCATAAAAATTCATGAATTTTCAGCGACAATTCATTGGCGATCAAAGTAATTTCATACTGGGAACCACCGGGCCATGTCACGGATTTGATGCCCCCGGGGAAGTGGCCACTTGTCGATCTGGATCAAACCCTGTCATGTGACCCATCAAAATTCATGAATTTTCAGCGACAATTCATTGGTGATCAAAGTAATTACATCATTTCATACTGGGAACCACTCAGCCATGTCACGGATTCGATCTGTCAAAGGAAATAAACAAGTTACATGAGTTCTCAGCGCCAATTTACTGGTGGCCTCAAAGCCGAGTATCAGTGAAACTTGTTTCGTAACTGAGGGATCATTAAAAAATTATGTCTACCATTTGGGGGGATCTATGGAGGTGTGACAGTGCGTGTATTAGGTATTGAAAAGAGGGTCTAGAAATCCAAAAAAACAATGGACGTCAGATTTGATGCACCTGATATTTGATAAATCATTATGGGTTAAAATTAATCCGAAATTCACACAGCTGAGCTCATGAAAACAGTATGCGTTTCTCTTAGATGTAACCTGTTCTTTTACAGAAAAATCTTAAGGAGTTTTACTTCATGAGTTCCAGAAAAAAAAACACGTATCTGAAAATCCTTACAATAATGATTGTCATTCAAAACTGCTAGGCTTTCGTTACGGAAAGTTGAAAAAAAAATCTACTGCATAGTAGATCTCTTGATACATTTACATGAAGCTGGCGAAAATGTTCGAATGAAGAAATGAACAGTTTCCTCGTTCCACTAAAACTTCTCCATGATATATGCAACAAATAATACTAACAAAATTCTATCAAGTACATCGTAGTTCTTTCAAAAAATAAATCAGATTTCTTTTGGGCATTACTTTGATTCAAACTTCAGCCAACAATGCTGACTATCCTGAATTATTTGTAAAATTTCCCTCTAGTTTAGATATATGGGAAACATCGATAACTTTCGGTTATTTATTATCACACAAAGTTTCAAATCTCTGTCTTTGATATATTAATTCTTGTAATAAAAAGCTTTGTTCTCTGTCCATATTTGTTTTTATTTCTTCAAACAGTTCATACAAATTTCGTGCTTTTCTTCCGTTCGTTTCTCGTGTCGACCACACACAGCAATTCCACAGCTATGGCAGATCACAGTTGTTTTTACATCCTTGGATCGAGGACAAACTGAACATCGCTTGATATTAGGACTTTTCAGAAAATTCGTTTTGACCAGATCTACTTCTACACAAGAAGGACATGTATACAAAGTATAAGTACGCCGATCTGCTTGACAACACAATGCATCACAAACTTTGCACGTCTTGATATTTTCATGCTCATTGCATTCATAGCAAACTCCATACATTCGATTGTAATTTTCAAGAAAAATGTCAATGTTGTTAGCCACATCTTTCCGAATTTTTGATTTCGACTTACGCTTCCGCACATGACTTAGTGCGAGTTCTTTAGAAAGCCAATCTAAGAAAAACTTTTTTTTACTCTTTTCCCCGGGTCGAAATTCAGGATGGGCAGCTATATACGTGTGGAACGCATTGTGGGTACAAATATCAATGATATTATAAATTATAGCTACGGGATACCTGTTTGTTCGTCTTTTACATGTATAGTAACCTGTTGATTTGTCTAGAGTGTCAACACCCCCTTTCAATGAGTTATACATATTGACAACTTTGGGCTTTTCCTTGCTCTCCAGACTATCCTTCATCTCTGCCTCAGTAGGCATTGTTGAAGGATCTGTGGACAAGACTAACACGGTTTTGTTTTTTTTCGGTCCATGAAACAAGCATTAGCTTATTTTCATGGAAACCGTACATTGCCGTACCGGGCTGTTTGGATTTTCCAGGCAGAAACTCACTCGGAATTTCTTTCTTGTTGGCACGCAATGTACCAATTGCCACAAATCCCAAATCCAAAAGCTGAATTAGAAGAATGAAGCTCGTAAAAAAGTTGTCAAATGTAACTCGGCGATTCGTATTGTAGAAAGGTTGTAATAGCTGAGTAACCACACGTTTTCCTTGCTGTTGTTCAGGCTTGTTGTCAACTTTTCCTGAAATACAAATATAGTATTATATTAGTTTTAGTAATATTATTTGAAAAAAAAATGTTTTTCAATGAATGACCTACCCACATAAATGTCAAAATTACACAACATGGAGTTCACAGGATCTACTGCACTACACATTTTGATACTATATCTACAAGGCTTGCTTTTCATGTATATTCGAAAGCAGCGCCTTCCTCGATATGGTATCATACGCTCATCAATAGTAAGATCCTGTGATGGCGAGTAGACTTTCAATATATTCTGTCTTACACGTTCTGTGACCTGCCGCACAGTTTGAAGACGATCCGTTGGTGTCACAGAAGAAGAAGAAGAAGCTACCGTTTTCTGACGAGATTTTGATCGTGATTGTTGGTGAGAACTGTCCTTTTTCGTAATGTTCGACTTGGTTGATCGAGCAGATCGTTGGGTTTTAGAACGAGGCGGCCGCCGTGAAATTGAATCATCAAAACGCAAGTTCCGATAGATCAATTCGAATCTAAAGGAAACAAGCATGAAACAATATTTAATTTTATGGCTTACAATTCTATAATGTTAATTCTTACCTAGTTCTACCCATAACCGCTGAATAGAACAGCCGACTAGAAACCTCGTCAGTACTCCACATATCCTTGTAATTTTGCTTGGAATCATGGTTCTTACCAGCTGCTATAAGAATTGCGAACCAAGCCCACATTTCATCTTCTTCCACATGTTCAAACTCGCGATCTGAATCCCCTTCAGCGTTTGTGAATTCGCAAATGCTTTTGATGATAGAATCATCAAAAAACACTCGGAATGCATCAACGGGTGTTTTGATGCCCTTCAATTCAATATTGAAATGCGGATCAAACGTTTTCGGAGCTGCTTCGGAATCCAGCTTAGGTGGATGTTGAGTCCACTTTACAGCTCAGCATTTGGAAATAAATACATCCGAATGGTCGTCTTCAAAATCACTTCCAAACAGAGACTCCATAGATCCACAGGATATTTCGTCCTCCAAATTGACGGTGTCCAGATCTAAGATGCTAGACAGATCCGAATTCTCATCATCACTTTCGTAATCCATACTGAAATAACATGTTATTCAATATAAAAACTAACAAATTTTCTTTCGAAAAGTACCTGATTCCGTGAGTCACGACACGAGATATAAAGCACTCCAAATAAAATACTGTTTTGCACATACGTTCACTTCACGATTATTTTTTACACGGATATTCAATTTGACTTCCGAATGAAATAAACACGCTTCAGACAATTCCGGTATTTTTGCTTTTTTTTTGCGAAAACATCTGACAGCGCACTCTGATGCTGCAGCGTACGAACTGAGAAAAATGGCAACAGAGCATGAGGCGAAACATGTGAAAGCAAACAGAAAAATAAGGCGTTTCGTATTGGCGATCAAATGAGAGGTTATGTTACGAAAAGTTTGAAAATTGAAATGAATATTTACGCTTCCCTGTATTTAAATTATCACCTCCTTATCAGTGAAATAAGCGCGGTGAATTTTCTTACAAAGTTATCACAAGTGACTTCAACTAGGATTCACCATTCTGGCTTTCTATTCCGCAGAATCATAAGGTGTTCTGTAGCTTAGTTGGTTAAAGCGCCGGTCTAGCGTACACGGAGTCGTGAGTTCGAGTCTCACTAGAACGCGTATTTTTTCGCAAATTCATGTCTCAATTTGTCAAACAAACACACTGTGTCTTCTGATTGCAAGTTTCCAAATACTATACTTTGCATTTTAGCTTTGCGTTAGATCACGATTATCATGTGGCAGGCATTATAATATTTTACTTCCTTGAAAGTTCAGAAAATTTTCGTTGCGATCCTGGACTAACCAGGAATTTAACCCAGAAACTTGTAGCATAGCTTTGCTTTGTAGCCGGGGACGTTACCACTGGGCTAAGGAATACTACATGCATTTGCTATGATCATCATGAATTGGCGCTGAAAATTCATGAAATTTGATCGAGTTCGGCTAGGGTTTGAAATTTGAAATTTGATTGGCTAGGGTTTGTTCAAGGTCCACAAGTGACCACTTCCTCGGGGCATCAAATTATTAACCAGGGAGTGAAATTATCGGTCACAACGGTATTACTCAAGGCGATTTTTCGGAAGAAAGGGACATGCGATAATATCAAACCCGTCCGGCACTACGAGAGTGTGTTTCTCGAGATCTACAGCAACGAATGATATATTATTACCAGCAACGACAAGTTGGCTTCCTCCTTTTCTACTTTTTGTTTCGTCGTTTTAAGAGTCCTTCAATTTCGCATGTTGCTTTTATATACCAAATTTCTCTTTCTTTTCGTTCTACTGACGCGGTCGTGTGGATATGGTGCGCAGGCCCTGAAAACTTTTTTTTTTCATGGACATGGGTTCAAACCCTGTCGAAGGTAACAATTTTTGTTATTTACCTTGTGATAACTATCGCGATAAGTTTAGAGCCGATTAAGTTGGATCAGTGAAAATGATCTTGACTTATCGTCAGCACTATGATCAACAATTGTAGCTGATCCCGAAATCTGTTTCTCGCAGATAAATGTGGCAACAATTATCGGGTTGTTGGGAAAAAGCACATTTTCATCTCATTTTCGCGATAATTTAATTCACTGTACGTAACATGGCTGGGTGGTTCCCAGCATGAAACGATGTAATTGCCTCGATTACCAATGAATTGGCCCTACATATCCATGAAATTTGATGGGTCGCATGACAGGGTTTGATCCAGATCGACAAGTGGCCACTTCCCCGGGGACATCAAATCCGTGACATGGCCGGATGGTTCCCAGTATGAAATGATGTAGTTACTTTGATAGCCAATGAATTGTCGCTGAAAATTCATGAATTTTAATGGGTCACATGATAGGGTTTGATCCAGATCGACAAGTGGCCACATCCCCGGGGGAATCAAATCCGTGACATGGCCTGGTGGTTCCCAGTATGAAATGATGAAATTACTTTGATCGCCAATGAATTGTCTCTGAAAATTCATGAATTTTGATGGGTCACATGATAGGGTTTAGTCCAGATCGACAAGTGGCCACTTCCCCGGGGGGCATCAAATCCGTGACATGGCCCGGTGGTTCTCAGTATGAAATGATGTGGTTACTTTGATCGCCAATGAATTATCGCTGAAAATTCATGAATTTTGCTGGGTCACATGACAGGGTTTGATCCAGATCGACAAGTGGCCACTTCCCCGGGGCACCAAATCCGTCAGGTAACCAGGTGATGCCAGAGGAACCTATGGTGTTCTAACAAATGAATACAATATTTTGAAACATTTTTCCGAACAATACACATATATGAGAAGGGTAAACATCATGAATTTGGCAACGAAAATTAAAAACACCATTCCAAAATAATCTATTACCCCAACGGAATCCGGAATAACTCCGGAACCGTTGAATCAATGCAAACCATACTCTGGCCATAGAAACTAGAAGAGATTCCCGATCGAATGAAGCTAAAAGAATTTAAATCGGTTAAAATTTGATTAATTTACAGCTCATTAAAGTTAAAAATTGGGTGCCAAAAACTATGTTAGTACCGCAAAGGTTAACACATGGGCTGCGTTGAGCAGGCTTAGCGTGTATCATGTGCTGTGGGAAAGCTTTGCCGACAATAGGCTGTTGTTCTGCTTTAAGGCTCCCCAAAATCTACGCGACTTTTTACGGCGACAGCGACAAAAATCGTTACGATTTCGTTGTTGTGTCGCAGCAAGCACTCTTCTATGAAACCATCTTGACTGACACGTCGCGAATCGCGTCGCTGAGGCTTAGATGCGCTTAACAAACAGTGCATGCAGCGACACAACAACGAAATCGATTTCTTGTCGCTGTCGCCGTAAAAAGTCGCGTAGATTTGGGGGAGCCTTTATGGTGTGGTATTGCCGTTGTGTCACCTCTACCATCATCGCTCAACGACACGAACAAGGAAGTGTTTGTTGCGAAATTGAGCATACGGTATTAAGTTTGTGTATGTGTTGATGCTTTGATAACATGGTTCAAGAGAAGCTTCAGCATTGGTGCTCGATCAATGGCATGCAGAACAGTGTTTTTCAATTATGAATGTAGTTTGTTTATTAATTATGAGGCAACTTTCAATTTTATTTTCAAACTTAGGAACTGTGATGAAATAAATTTGGTCATTTCAAACAATGATAATTTTAAAACCAATGCATCTATACACTTCAGGTTTTTTCAGGTTTGTAGTCTCAAAAATATGTGAAGCGTTAAAATGAAGCACTCCTTAGCTTTGTTTACATGTTAATAGATCATAAAGATGGTTTTAAAAAATATTTTATCAAATTGGCTGAAAAATTTAAGCATTTACATAGTTTTAGAGATGAAAAATTGTAAAATATTGTTGTTAACTTTCATTTAAATTTGATTAACAGGAAGGATATCAGTTTTGATCTTTTTATATTTCGAAGTCTTGGCAGGCATGTGAAAAAAAATTTTCAATCTTTGTCTAATCCAGTGAAAAAAGTCCTTCAAAAATTGTTCTAAAAACTATATTCAACTATATTGCTTTAAGGGGGCAGGATCCGTCATTGATTTCGGAATTTTCAAAAGCAGTTTTATCGTTTAAAATCAAGAAAACGTACACGAAAATGTGTTCACTGTATTCTCTTCTTCAATCGAAACACAGTGAACATATTTTCACCCAATAATTCTTGGTTTTGAACGGAAAAACTGGTTTTGAAGTTTCGATGATGACGATGATTACGATGACGGAGCGTTGAGCGTTAATAGTTTCCTCTGAAAATTCTGAATTTCTTCATGAATTATATCCGTTTTTTGTAGTGCTTTCTCCAACAACTCCTTTACCAGTTTTCACTCAGTTCCTCCTGGGATTCCTACGTTCCCTGGATGTTATTATTCAAAGTATTGTTCATGTGGGTTTTTAGGTTTTTGATCTCACAAGAAAAATTCTTGAACAATTTGTACCAAATTCATAAAAATATCTTGAGTAAATCCGCCAGAGAATACTTAAAGATTCTTTTGAACATTTCTCCTGGAAAGTCTTCAACGTGTGTATTACATATTTATTCCAATGGTTAGTTAACATTATTAATTTGTTTATTAATAATTTGTTTGGGATTTACTGATATTACTGAGGATTTTGCCAAGAAATTTTAAAAGAAATTCTAGGAGTCTCATCAAAATTGTTTTCAGGATAACCAAGCAAGGATTCTTTCCACAATAAGTTTTCAAGTTTGATTTTAGGTTCTTCCTAAAGTTGCTCTTAAGATTACTTCAAAAAATCTTTCAAAAAATCTGTCGGAAATTCTTCAAAAATTGCTTCAAAAATTCGTAGCAAAAAATATTCAGGACATTTTGCTAAAAACATAAAATGCTTTTTACCTGTGTTACTTTAAGCATTCTTCCTAATATATCACAAGATTTCAATACGTAATTGAACAGGGCTCAATTGTTCTTAGCGACTTCTCAGAGAAGTTCTCCACAGATTTATCTGCATTTGTTTGCACGGAAATTCTTTTATGTTTTTCTTTAGATTTTATTAAAAATTCAATGTACCTCTAAATATTTTTTTTTTCAATTTCTCCCTAAGGAAATTTTAAAAACCTTCAATGTAATTTTAAAGTTTCTAACGGAATATGGTCAACTGTTCTTCCACAAACCCTTCTGCGAAAAAACTCAAAATTCCCATGCAATTTGTTTAGGGTTTTTTTTTTGAAGAACTATTTATCTATTCCCCTGGGATGACGTCTTAGAATTCTTCCGAAAAACTTATCAGAATTTCATCCAAGTATTTTTCAGGGATTCCGAGAGCTCAATTTATAAAAGTCAATAACGGCACCGGCCACGTCCTTACGGTCATCGGGGAAGGGAAGGAATAACCGTTGTTACTAGAGACCGAGTATACCTCTGCATCTCCACAGTTGTCATGGATAGGATATTGGGTTATTGGGATCAGGTAAAGATCTGGGAGTCACTAATTGTAAGTGATGCGATCCATGATTTAATCACGCCTAATCGGATTCGCGATACAATTTGATAATCGCATTGTACGCCGAACAAGTGTTCATCACTCGCCCACGCAGGAGCAAGCGACACGATCAATAGATCAAACACTACTAACGATCCGCGGCGCTTTTTTATTTCACTACGCGAACAACGCGTGACAAGTTTGATTCTGCCCTCATAACCCGCCTCCGCAGGAGCAAGCGTCAAGGCCGAAGGATCAAACACAACTAACTATCGTTTCACTTTTTTCACTACCGATCGACCGACGCGCGACATGTTTGATCCTGCTCTCATCGCCCGCCCCCGGAGGAGCAAGCGTCAAGGTCGAAGGATCAAACACAACTCAAGCAGAATTCCTTCCTTGATTTCTGGATTAACCAGAATTCTACCAGAAAGTTCCCATAAATTCTGCAAGTACAAACTTCAGTCCCAGAATATATATTCTGCCAATAATTGATGAAACAATTTCTAAAGAAATATGTGAAGGAAGTGTTCTTTATTAATATCTTAATAAATCTCTTTTCCCTTCCTGAGAGTATTCTTGGGGGTTTTCAATAAATTCTGAAGATTCTAAGGTAAGAGATATTTCAAAACACTTTTCGCAAATATTTCTTGTATAATCCAGGGATTTCAAGCAGAATTTCCAAAATAAAGACCATAGAAGAATTTCTTATGCAATTTTTGATGAACTTGGGAAAATTTCTTGAAAGGCTTTTGATAAACTTCTCAAAAGAATTTGTAATAAATTTTTAGGGAAAACTATTTGAAGGAATTCACAGACGAAATAATGGTAGTACTTTCAGCTAAATATCTCAGTATAAGATTCAACAGAATCAATTAATTTTTGGAGCAATTGTGAGGGTAAACCGTGAACTTTTGAAAAATAAGGCATATTTTATTAAGTTGAATCCTGGAATAAATTCTGGAATCAATTTGTAGATAAAAACTCGACATAGAAGAAATGATAGTCCTCTAGGACGTTGAAGTTATGAACAAATCTCACAATATTATTTGATTAATGTTTAAGAGATTTGTAGCAAAAGTTTGAAGCATATACTCAAACTTTGATGACATATGAAAAGTGGAAGTAAAGCTAATCAAATCGATACATCACTCTGAATTTTTTAAAATTAGTTCGTCACAGTTTATAAATGTAGCACTATTTTTCGTGAGGTTCAAGTACTTTCACCTATTGTTTAAAAAAGAACACATAAATTGACAATGCAAACCCAAAATCATTCAAATACAGTGCTTATTAGATACTTTATGATGTTTCTTCAAAAAGTTAAAATGAAAATAAAGCAGTTCATGTACATTTATGTCTAAATGATTGAAGAAATATTGGTGTAATATTTTCTCCATTCTTAGGCATCGTCCACAAATTACGAAACGCTCTAGGCTCAAGCGTTACGGCTCATACAAACATTTAAAAATTTTCATACAAGAAAGTTTCAATTATAGTGTTATGTAATAAATTGACACTGCCTTACAAAAACATGTGAAGAAATAATGCAAGAATATCTGGAGAAATTTTCGGAAATATAGTTGCATCCATGAATTCATGAAATAGTTCTTCGATGAGTGCTTGAAGTTATTTTTGGAAGAATTCCAGAGAGAATGATTTGCAGAAGCCCTGCGAAAATTAAAAAAAAAACAAATTCACTGAAGGAATTACTTAAGCTGGTTCCAAATCTTTTCTTATAAATTCCACATAAAATCCCTTGGCAGAACCCCTGTAAAAACTTTTGCAGGAATCCCAGGAGAAATTCCTAACGTTTATTCATGCAAAATCGTTGAAGAAACAATATGCACAATATCTGAAGAAATACCTTGAATCATATCTTAAAAATACTTTGATGATATCAATGATTAATCTTTGGAGCTATTTTTCTTATTTCTCGGATGATTCCTCCGGAAAACTCCTAATGGTTTGAATGCAATTGTTGATTTCCTAGAAAAAATCTTGAACCAATTGCAAGAGGAATCCCTGAAGGTATCCCAGGAGAAAATCAAGCACAAGTTTATAAAAGTATTCTGATGGAGTCCTTAGAGGGATTTCTTAAAAAAAAAACGCTTAATATCTGAAAATTTCTTGAAGGACGCTTAGAAAAAGAAAACAAAAAACCTTGTTGGAATACCTGTAAACATTCATTAAAGAATCATTGAAAATTTGAAATTAAAAGAAAATTCAATAATAAGAGGAAAATGTCAGCATCTGGCGAAATATGATGTTATCAATTTTAAAACAAAACTACTTGCTTCCACATTATATCGTCATCTTTAAATTATTAGAGGCAGCTTTGCCTGCCTTTATCAGTGCTCTTCAACATATTGAATATTTTCCAATTGAGGGGTCCTTATGCAGGAGAACATGTTACATTTTTGTCAGTTTTCATTGAGAATACTGTTTTTTTTTCTCGTTTGCTAGCTATTGACATCATTTTTGTTGTTTTCCCGGTAATCAGGAAAAATTACATAATATGCAAAATATTGAAATCCTCTGTAGTGGAATAGAATAACAATAATACCCAGATCAAGTCAGCTCGTTGTATGTGTAAACAACACCCTATTTTAGATTATTGCTCAGCTAAAGAAATTGTTACGAAGCAAGTTTAAAAGTACTCATTTGTTGTTCAATGATTCCATTGTCAGATACCTTCAATCATCATACAAAAAAAAGCCATCAATCTCAATTTTCTCGATCTACCATGACTTACTTCCCTAGCATGAAGAGTACCCACCTCAACCAACATGTTACTCATTGGTACAATGATTCGTTCAATTCAGAAACCATTTGTAGCACTTCAAACTCGAAAATGAACACGTAAAAAAAGGAAAATTTCACCGTTCCCTGTTCACATTGAAGAAAAAAAATTCAAATCATCCATCTCGTCATGTTGTAGCCAGCCCATTTGGGAAATTGCACCATCACTTTACCGTCATCTTTTCCAACATGGTATTTTGAATCACTTGAAGATGTAATTTACATTCACATGTTCCACTGACTGCAACAGAGAGCAAGCGTTTGCGAGCGAAGGCTCACGAGATGGAGCACCCGGTTTCTTCTGTAGCTATTAGGGGAACTGCGTGCTAAAAGCACCGTTGGGGTGAAACGCGCCACCGAAGAAGAAGATATTCTATTTGGCATTACCTCCTCACTGGGACAGAACCTGCATCTCAGCTTAGTGTTCAATGACACATCCACAGTTATTAAGTGGGAATTTTCCTTGCCAAAGATGCCATTCTCGCATTCGTATATCGTATGGCAGGTACAATATACTCTACGCCCAGGGAAGTCAAGCAAATGTCCAATACAAAATTATCCTGGACCGATCGGAAGACACCTTCATCATGGCTTTGCTTTGTATCTGAGGATTCTTACTACTAGGCTAAGGAAGGCCACTGCATGAAAAATAGGTATTTCAGTCAAGTTCGATCTTTTCATACGATTTTTATATCAATTAAGAACCATTAATCTCAGGGAAAAATATTTTCAAATTTCAACGTCAGAAAAATTCAAATAACTTTGGACAACCTTAGAAGTAAATGCCTAGGATCAAAATGTGCCATGCTTAATGGTTGGTCAGAAATTATCGGTAAAATTCAAATTATGCATTTAAAACCTAAACTCAAACGAGTTTATATTTTTTGTATACATAATAAATTGGGATATAGCTGGATTTTACCACAAAAAAAAAACACTTGGAATTGGGTGGTGCGTCATATCCCGTTGTTTTGGAAAAATCGTTTACAATGGTGTATTTTTTTTTTATTTAATTTTATAGATATGATTGCCTTATTCCAATGATTGGTTTAACCAATTGCGTTCATATTCATGCGACTTCCCTGTAAACCCAATAAGAATAACGTTTTCGACGAAATACACAGTTAAAGTTGAGTTTTTCTTTAAAGGGCGTACATTATCTCGTTTTCCCTTTACCATGGCTTACCACAGAATGGGTCACCTTCTGGTAGGGAACCATCTTAAAGTTGCTTGTCACATAGCATAAAAAAGCTCCGGCAAGAAGCAGCTGCCTGCCAAATGACGGTGACGGCAGTCAGTGTAGTATTGTGCTCATACGCTTCGAAGAACGCGAACAAGTGGCACAGATTAGCGAAATTCTGGTTTTGTCGTCTTTTTTTTTCTATGCGCTCCACTTGGCAGCACTAATGAAACTTTTGTGTACGTTGAACGCAGTGCTTCTCAGACCGATACTATCAGAAAAAAAAAACTATCAAATCTGATTGTTATCACCAGTTGATTTTCATGGCTAAAGTGTATTTCAATTTTAAAATGCTCAATACAATGTAACAATTGTTTATTTTTAACTTAAAGTTTGAATTTGATTACGTTGTTGGTTAAATACTTACTATGAAAATGTTTTGTTGCGCAGAAATCAACGAATGATATCGTTAAATCGTATGATTTCATTTGCTAAAACTAAATTTATTTTCAGCGCGTGAGATTTTTATGAAAAGCAAAGAATACCTGTTTTAATAGTAGGTTACGCAACAAGTTTCAGAACGATGATTTTTACAGAATGAATCATACATTTATCCAACGAGGCTTACCGAGTTGAATAATTACGATGAGTGCTGTAAAATACGAGTTCTTTAACGAGGTGCGTACAACATTTTTTTGCAATTTCGTAGAAGACCATTTGAGGGTTTCATAAATAACATCGGGATGCATTCACCATTATTTCACTTTTGATGATGATTTTTTGTGTTATGATTCATTACCCAACTCAAAACAATTGCGTAGTGAAAAAGCGTTGCGAAATGATTATTATGCAACTGATTTGAATTGCGTTATGACTATTACCGCACTGCACAATTCTATGGAGGAAAGTAGGCCGTTTCATGACAGATTGACGTGATTAAAAACAGCCTATTATGATGAGAAATTTCGAAAATCCATTTATAGGCGTTTTCATCATGCCAATCTGCCATGAAACGGCCTACTTTCCTCCATAGAATTGTTCTTCTTCTTCTCCATAGAATTGTGTAGAGCGGTAATATTCGTAATGAATATTACGTAACGCAACTGTTTTGAGTTGGTTGACGAATCATTATATAACAATTCTCATTATTTGCAAAACAATGATGAATGTACCCTGATATGCTTCCTAATACCCTCAATGGTCTTCTAACAAATTGCAACAAATATTGTACGCAACTCGTTGCAGAACTCGATTTTTACAGCCATCGTCGTAACTATCCAACTAGGCAAACTTCGTTGGATAAATTAATGGCCCTTGCTGTAAAAATCATCATACTGCAATTTGTTTCATAAACTACTATTATTAAATTTAAATCAACATTTGCAAAAATTGATTTTACATGTTTGTAGGATTCTCCAATGCCAGAGTTACGCTTCTGAATTTCTAGCGCTCAGAGTTGCTCGATGTCACTATCAATGCTTTAAATTTGCTGATTTGTACAGGCCGACTACGATACAAATCGGATCATTCCATATCACATCAACATCATGCTGTCTACTCCATCACCAGTGCATTGATGGCGATAGACTATGGATATCACTGATGGGTTAAGTTAAACTTTAAATTAAGCACATAAAATGGCAATTTATCAGTAAGATATTTTCGACAGTGTTGCAGATAGTTTGAAACTATGTGTTGGTCACTGAAAAACATTAATAGCATGGATAATGACCACGTGGTCACTCATCCTGCAGTGATTTTGATCTAAAGGGCGATGTCGCATCACTGCTGTTGGTTGTCAAATCAAAGTGAAATTGATAGCTCGCAAGTGATATTGATAGTTTTAGACCATCAGCCATCAGCTGATATAATTGATATTCAGCAACTCTGCTAGCGCTGTCAGCAATACTACCGGACGTCGAAACTCTCCTTTCGTCATCTTCACCAACGCTTTTCGTAGTCGGCCATCAGCCGCAGGTTAACCTCTCTATTAGAGAGAGTCTCCAACAACCCCACGTGTACATACTTCATCGCTCCTTCTAACGGTATGTACACCAGATCCCCAGTGGAGTGACCAGTTTACTGGTGGAATGACAATCCGTGATGACACGCTCGGCACGCTTCGCACTGCTTGTCTCAGAGCCAGTAGGCGGGCTCAGAGAGAAGGGGCGGAAATGGAGAGAAGGCAGCGAAGGACAGCTTTTCGAGCAGCTAGTGCACTCAAACGGGAGGTCAAGTATAGTAAATCTAATTGCTATAAAGAGCTGTGCCGAGATGCAGGCACCAATCCGTGGGATAATGCGTATCGAGTCGTTATGGCAAACATCGAGGGCCCTTCGACACCAATTGAGATGTGTCCAGATAAGCTGAAGTTGATCATGGAGGGTCTTTTCCCCAAGCAAGATCCAACATCCTGGACACCAACGCCGTACGGTGAAGACGCAGGAGGAATCGCTGAGGAATGACAAATGTCTAACGACAAGCTTGTAGAAGCGACTAAAATCAAAGAAATCCCCTGGTCCAAATAAAATACCGAAAGTAGCGCTGAAAGCCTGTACATCCTGGCATATTCAGTTGCAGAAGTGCCTTGACGAAGGTTACTTTCCAGGAATATGAAAGACCCAGAAACTGGTACTGCTGCCAAAGCCAGGGAAGCCACTGGGAGATCCAGTCTCGTTTAGGCCCATTTGCCTACTGAATACGCTCGGAAAACTCCTGGAAAGAATCATCTTTGACAGGCTGACGGAGTGTACGGAGAGTGAGCGTGGCTTGTCACTAAGGCTGTTTGGATTCCGCCAAGGTTTGTCGACGATAGACGCAATTCGAGCAGTACTCGAGTGCGTTTAAAAGGCGTCGAAGAGGAGATCGATACTGCGCCGAAACGAAGAGGAGGTCGATAATGCGCCGTGGTCTCGATTGATGGCACAAATGCATTCAACAGCGCCAGCTGGGAGGCCATCCCTGCAGCACTGCACAGAATGCAAGATCCTAAAGAGCTACTTCCAGAGCAGAATCCTGGTGTACGAAACATACGAAGGGAAGTTGTCTCTGCAAGTGACAGCGGGCGTCCAAGCAGCAGTACGAGGCGTCTGCTAGCTAACGTCTCGTCATCGATACTGAGGTATGGAGTTCCTGCTTGGGGTAAGGCACTAGAAACAAAACCGCGAAAAGTTGAGCAGAGCGTTTCGACTGACGACAGTACGAGTCGCGAGTGCATATAGACGATATTGTCAGATGCAGTATGCGTTATAGTCGGTATTATCCCCATTTGCATCACTTTGGCGAAGCATATCGAGTGCTATCAACGAAAAGAGGTCAGGAACAAACGGAAGACGGCCAGAGTCAGATCTATGGTGAGATGGCAGCACGAGTCGGACTGCGCGATGAAAGGAAGATGGACCCACCGGCTAATCCCTTACCTGTCAACGTGGATGAATAGGAAGCATGGAGAGGTGAACTTCTACCTGACACAGTTCCTATCAGGCCATGGAAGTTTCAGAAAATATCTCCATAGATTCGGTCATGCAGAGCCGCCATACTGCCTAGATTGCCCAAACATCGAGGAGACTCCGCAACATGTGATTCTTGACTGTCCAAGATACGCGGAAGTGCGGAACGAAATGCTCGGAAGCAGCGACGGAGATTTAAACCCCGACAACGTCGTGCAGAAAATGTGTCAACACGTAAATGCACGCTGTGAACAGAGCAATAACGCACATCGTGTTGTCGCTGCAACATAATTGGCAAGAACACCGGCGTCGGGCCACGATTGGAGTAGGCTAGATTCTCCGTCGGGACTGGGCCGAGTAGTTCGAGCGTCACGTAGTATCGGTGATGGTTTGTTGGGGCACCTGCGAATCGGAAGCCTTCCTCCACCGGAATCGCAGGACTGACCTCGGCACCATACCAACCACCATCGAGTCAGAGTAGGCTAGATTCCCCGCCGGGGACTAGCTGAGTAGATCGCGAAACAAAGAAACAGGTAAGAGAATTAGATTGTACATAGGTTGATAACCAAACATTGAATAAAAGAGAGATGCCTGACGTGGTAGCAATATCAGTCAGTAGCCTGCAGTTGGAGCGGAAGTTTTGTTGTTGCGTAGGTTTATTTTCAACAAGTTATGGGCCCTGGAACGCCTGGAGGACGCTAAAGGCGACTTTAATGAGGGATCACGTAGAAGCATCTGGACGAGGAGACATGGCGACGAGGCAGAAGTTCTCTGAGGATGTAGAGCCTGGACGGGAGGTAGCTTGGACGAGGTGCTCAAAAGTTGGAGGCCGGTATGTGGTCAAGGCTGGTGACGAGTGCTGATTGATCGGAGAGGACGAGCTTGGAAAAGCTGGAGGAACTCGAAAGTCAGGAGGAGCTCGGAGGATGGCACGGTTTGCCAGAAGGAGTTTGAGACTAGGAGGAGTTCGTTAGCTAGGAGAAGCTCGGTGCCAGAAGGAGCTTAGATGAAGAAAAAAGCTCGTTGGCAGATGTGCGGTTCGGAGGTTGAGTGATGAGAAGGAGTGTTGGAGAGCAAGTATTTTACACAACCTGCAGTGGTGTGGCGTGGTACAGAGTAGTTTTCCCCTTTTTTCCCTGTACCACACTCGAGACGTGATTCCGTAATAGACCGTTGAGTGAGAACAGAGCCTAAACCCCATTAGCATCCCAGATAGTCGGAGTAAGTGAACAACGCCAAACTATGTACAACTTCCAGGTAAATCTCTCTCTTTGTAAGGCACGTGAACCACGCCCAACCGTGATCACGATCGTATCGCAATAGTCCACGCCAGTGAAGCTGAATGGCCTCCTTCGAGGTGGATGACTCCTAAGCGAAAATGCCATCGGCAGAACCTTTGGAGCACGTTTGCTTTTTCTACACCACAAGCATGCCTTCACCACCGCCTTTAATTCCGCTCGAAGATTTGGAATCCGAAAAAGCTTTTGGACCCCATTGACCACAGTCTCTGTATTTGCGTGTGCCACTTGCTGGTGGAAATATTACATATAGCGAATACCGGAATTCGAACGGGAGGAACGAATCCTGTGCCGCTTTGTCTTCCATCAAAAATGGGTTTTCGTAGCAATCAACAGCAAAATTTGCTTATGCTCTTGCTTCTGCATGTCAGGGGCGGCTGATCATTGTCCGAGTGCCAGAGAAGGGCTCTAAGCTAAACTGCGCACTATGGCCCTCCGAACATTTAGGGGGAATGGTCCTCCGGAAATCTAGAAGGTTGGTGTCAGGCCCTGCAAGCCAGCCGTTAAAATACACCAGCACAGGAACGTAAACGAAAGAATACGGACCGGAACAATCGGCAAAGACCACAGCGACGAAAATGCACTAGCGATTGGAAACTCGGTACGTGGAACTGCAAATCTCTCAACTTCATTGGAAGTACTCGCATACTCTCCGATGTACTGAAGACCCGCGGGTTCGACATCGTAGCGCTGCAGGAGGTGTGCTGGACTGGTTCGATGATGCGAACGTTTAGAGGTAATCATACCATCTACCAGAGCTGCGGCAACACACGTGAGCTGGGAACAGCTTTCAAAGTGATGGATGGTATGCAAAGGCACGTGATCGGGTGGTGGGCGAACAAAGAAAGAATGTGCAAGTTGAGGCTCAAAGGCTGGTTCTTCAACTTATGTACCATAAACGTATATAGCCCTCACTCCGGAAGCACTGATGATGACAAGGACGCATTTCACGCGCAGCTCGAACGCGAGTACGACCGCTTCCCAAGCCACGACGTCAAGATCATCATAGGAGATTTGAACGCTCAGGTTGGCCAGGAGAGGAGTTCAGACCGACGATTGGAAAGTTCAGCGCCCAACGGCTGACGAACGAGAACGGCCTACGACTGATAGATATTGTCGCCTCCAAGAACATGGCCATTTGCAGCACCTACTTCCAGCACAGCCTCCCGTATCGGTACACCTGGAGATCACCACTGCAAACGGAATCACAAATCGACCACGTTTTGATCGATGGACGGCACTTCTCCGATAATACCGACGTCAGAACCTATCGTGGCGCTAACATTGAATCTGATCACTATCTAGTGATGGTGAAACTGCGCCAAAAACTATCCGTCATCAGCAATGTACGGTATCGACGCCCGCCTCGGTATAACCTAGCGCGTCTGGCCCAACCAAACGTCGCTGCCGCATACGCGCAGCATTTCGAGGTAGCGTTGCCGAAAGAGGGCGAGCTTGACGAAGCCCCTCTTGAGGACTGCTGGAGCAACATAAATGCAGTCATCAATAACGCAGCCGAAAGCATCGTCGGGTACGTGGAAAGGAGGACATGTAACGATTGGTTCGACAAAGAATGCAGGCAGGTTTTGGAGGAGAAGGATGCAGCCCGCGCTGCAATGCTGCAGCAAAGAAACGCGACAAAACGTGGAGCACTATAAAAGAAAACGAAAGCAGCAAACCCGCCTATTCCGGGACAAAAAGCGTCGCCTGGTAGAAGCGGAATGTGAAGAAATGGAGCCGCTGCATCGTTCACAAGAAACGCGAAAGTTCTACGAGAAGCTTAACGCATCCCGAAAAGGCTTCGTTCCGCGAGCCGAAATGGATAAAGACGGAAGCATCTTGGCGGACGGACGTGAGGTGATTGAAAGGTGGAAGCAGCACTACGATGCACACATGAATGGCACGGAAAACACAGGCGCCGAGGGTTACGACAGCGGAGGAAGTGACTACGTCAGCACGGCGGATGAAGGAAACCAACCTGCCCCCACATTGAGGGAAGTTAAGGATGTCATCAACCAGCTCAAGAATTACAAGGCCGCTGGTAAGGATGGTATTGGAGCTGAACTCATCAAAATGTGCCCGGAGAGGTTGGCCGCCTATCTGCACCGGCTGATTGTCAGAATCTGGGAAACGGAACAACTGCCGGAGGAGTGGAGGCAAGGGGTCATATGCCCTATCTACAAGAAGGGCGACAAACTGGAAAACTATCGTGAATGCCGCCTACAAAGTGCTATCCCAGATTATCTTCCGTCGTCTATCACCAATAACAAATGAGTTTGTGGGAAGTTATCAAGCTGGTTTCATCAACGGCCGCTCGACAACAAACCAAATCTTCACTGTACGGCAAATCCTCCAGAAATGCCGTGAATATCAAGTCCCAACGCATCACCTGTTCATCGATATCAAAGCGGCTTAAGATAGCACCGACCGCGAAGTGCTATGGAAAATCATGAACGAGTACAGCTTTCCCGGGAAGCTCACAAGACTAATTTCGGGCGAACATTCAAGTTCGTGCGCTTCAAGGGTGCGCTGGGCATGTTGCAAGACTACCGGACAACAATCCTGCAAAGATGGTGTTCGCGTCAAATCCGGTTGGCACAAGAAGACGGAGAGCACAGCGAGCGAGGTGGCTTGATCAGGTGCAACAAGATCCGGAGAACGTGGGCCAAAATCTAAGTTGGAGAGACACAGCCATGGATCGAGTAAATTGGCGTAACATCGTTAACGAGGTTTTATCAAATTAATTGATGTAACACCAACTAAACAAATAATAATCGTAACAATCGGGTTGTGCCGACCGCCACAGATAGACTTCCTCTCGCTTTCCGGTAGCATCGCCACGGAAACCACCGAGTCCTACAGGGTGTAATGGTTTCGTAGCATGTCGTGCAACTCCTGGTTTGAAACCGGTTGGTTGGTTGAGCCACAGATAGCAAAGCTTCCATTTTCGTACCGCTTCCCATCTTTCCGACAAACGCAACCTCTTGAACGTGGCGCAGTTCCGAATCTGATGATCTCAACGGCCGCCAATCCTGCATGTCTTCTTTCGCCGTTGCGAAACTTGGTGGACTGCTTCGCTATCTTCGACGTTGTGCATATGCAGAAATCCGTCTTGTTCATTCCTTCCCTTTTTCTGGTGGAACGCTAGGTCCGATGCAACGAGTGCAGACTCACTGTCCTGACAATGTCCAGAGCGTAACGACTTGGGCTTTCCTCCGGTACCGTACCCACTCGAGATGCGTGCTGGCAGGCAGTTTTTTTCCGTTAACTCCTGGAGGAGCATCGGGTTACTGAGATGCGCTGTCAGTTCCGTTGCCTCCAAATGATCAGTAAGCTCCTGAACGACGACACCAAACTGAATAAACGTTCGAAAACAGCATATTCAGTAGCTGTTCAGACCTTTCGTACAGCATCCGCAAGGTTTTGATGACTTGCGGCACTGCACTGGGTGGTAAGCTGCTTCTCACTGCATCCTGCACTTGACCCTTCAAACGCTCTTGAAGTGGTGCGAGATTTCTAAAAAAAGGCCATTCTTCGGAAAGCTTCTTCGACAGGAAATGCCGAGCGTATAATTAGGCCGTGGTTGGTCCACGCATGAAGACTTCGGGACTCATTCCAATGTTTTCCTCCTGCGACGAGCCTTTATCCTCTGAATCCGATTCTTCAGGCTCCTCTTCCTCGGATGATTCGTTTGCTGGATACAAGCCTCTACTTCTTCAGGATGACCTAGAGGAGTTCGCCTGTCGCTCACAACAGGTAACGAGGTTAAATCCTGCAGTACAGACAGTGCAACGTTGAACGCTTTCGGTTTGGAGAACTTGCTGAAGGTGCCTGCGCCTGTTGACGGACAAAGAGGGGCCACCCAGCCTTGAAGTTAATACCAATTTGATTCATATTATGGCATATTATGGCGCCTCAGTGAAGTATAACTCATTAAAAAGCACATACAATCATTATGTATTATTCCTTCGTGTTATCGAGCATTCAAAATATGTAATTAATGCAAAATATGTTTTGAATGGTGAGTGAAGACTTTGATTCCGAAACATGTACAATTAAAATAAATAGAATTGTGTGGTCTTTTCTTATTCTGGACACTTCCCCACTTTTGCCTCATATTCCGGACAATTTGAAAAAAAAAAACATTATGAAAATCATAAATAGAGAAGCCAAAACCATCATTGGAAATCGTCAAATCATTAAAGAGATATATAAGGCATTTGCACATTTGAAATTTGAGTAGATATCTATGAACAATGCTTACTTAAACGAGCCTCGAAAGTGAGAATTTTTGAATTGCAAAAATTGAAACATTTCGTGTAAAATATTCCCCATACAAAGAAGAGCGTCCAGAATTTGAGGCTGTTTGTAATATGAATCTACAAATCTGGGCAAATTCATCTGTTTTCGTTTGAGGTTATGGCTTTCAGTCTTAAATAAAACTCAAAAACAGATTTTTGCTTACATCCGACGTTATTCCTTGAAAAAGGCACAATACATGTGTCCGAAACGTCGGATGTAAGCAAAAATACGTTTTTGAGTTTTATTTAAGACTGAAAGCCATAACCTCAAACATCAACATAACAGTCGTACCTCCAAGAAAGTATCTGTTTTCGTTAGAATTTGTGGACTTAAGTCATCAGAAGGACGTAACCTTAGTACGGTTCGCACGATTATTCGTCCAGACGTGCAGCTCAACGAAAAAAATCGACTGGCAGATTTGATGGACTCTTTATTACAATGACGGTCTGGGTTGCACCGTGTCGGGTGTTTGCTGCTAGTGACATGGCTGATTTTTTTCCCTACAGGAAGTCTAGATGCTCGTACTACAATCTTGATATCATGGAAACAGGAGCGCAGCTGCACTCGGAGAACTTCTAGAAACACCTGAACCTGAAAATCATTGCAACTCAGTGCCAGGAATGATTTGCCAGTTTCTTCCAGCTTGTGGTGGATCGGTGGACGTCGTAAGACTTTTTGACATTTTCTTCTCGAGGAGTTGGAAGCCGGAAAACTGCTGCTGCATTTGGCCGGAAAGTTTAAAATATTCCGTCGAGAGCTCTTGGCTAGTTGCAAATTCATTGCGGTGTAAACTTCAACATTGTTCATCACTTGGTTGTAAACTAGTTTGGCCAACTTGTAGTAGTCCCGGCAGCTTCGCCCACAATTTTGTTGTACGACCAGCTCAAATACATAAACTTGGTGAATTTCTGATTGGCAAAGATGCAAATTTCGAACGTTGTGTCTTCAGTCGGGAAATGAAACTTGGATGGTGGTGAGGATTTGACACTGCATTTGCAAACAGAAGGAGTGGGGATATAAATTTGCCAGGCACACCAAAAGCACCCAATTTAGGGCGAATTTTAATCTGCTTGTGTCAGGGCAAAATATTCTTGCACAGTCTCGGACCATGTCTTAAATTATGCTGAGCAAATATTTACACCAGTAAGCGGTTTCAACAGTACTGGACGATTTCGGAGGTTTGGATGCCAGACGATGATGTGGATCTGTGAAGCTTAAAGCTAGCAAGAAGTCTTCAGTGATTCTCAAGTTGTTTGTGGATTATCTTGGGAATCGTAACAAAAGTCTAAGGGACACCTAAGGCGAAAAATTTTGAAATCATGAATCATATGTATTTCTCTATACCTGATTTCTGTATTTCTCTATAAACGAATTCCAGGAAAAATCATGGGGAATACTAGAAATTTATCTGAAGAAAAAATGTGTTAAAAGTACCACATTTTGCATCGTCTCGTTCAATAAGGACACTGCAGCCTTGATACGCATTTTAGGAATCCCTACTGTCGTAAACTACGATGCGCTTGTAGAATAGGACAATATTTTACTACTTGCGCAAAAATTCCAACCCATCTCGTGTCATGCGGACAGAAAGCTTTCCCCTTTTAAGAACCTATAACCTAGTGCGAAACAATGACGACGCTTGATGATGTTGATGCTGAGAATGGTGATGCGATCTTGGTCCGGCCTTCTGGTTGTTACTCTACCATGTTTCAGAGCAAATTTCTCGTCAGTTTGCATAGATGTATCATAGGGTTTCGGGGGTTATATGCACCACAGGGACAAAACATTTCGGGATTTATATGAATATTCTAGATAAATTGAGACTTACTTCTTGGAGTTTTGTAAAGTTGTATGTTGATGATACCAAAAACCAGCCCCCAATTAAAAATCTTCCCAAATTACTTTTCAAATACTCTTGAAAGACACCATGAGTCGTTTTGCTTCAAGGGTACCTATTACCCTAGATTCACTTTCTCTTCTCAGTGTGGCAGCTAATACCGGCGGTAAACCAGACGTAACTTTTTCTAACCTCCATCCCATCCATCCCTTACTTCCAAACACGGTTCGCCCCTATTGGAACAAGTTAGACTTGACAGACAGACAAAGCAAGAGGTATAAAATATCTCGTGCAATATCAAGCAATGCTCTTTTGTAAGTTTCACGAACAGATTTAACGAACGGCCTTCGTGAAGTTCGGTTTGCGACATAAAACGAAACTATAAATTCCGAGACTGATCCGACAGATTTAAGCACCCTTTGAATTGTGGGATTTTCCTGTGGGGGAGCAAGATTTGTGCGAAGAATACGGCTTGGGTTTACCTCCGGAAAGAATTGATTTGTAAGCGAATCGACCGTAGAGCGTCGGAATGGAACATAAATTGGGTTTACGATTCAATCAACGTTCGCTGAAAGCCATGTTGGGAAGGCGTCGATTGTTGAGTTTAATTTATGGAGCAATTTTTAGGAAGCGTTACATTTTTACGTGTCTACCAGGGAAAAATCTGTGCTTTTGACCACAAAGGAAAATTAAATTTCAATGTTAGTAAATAAATCCTGTTTAGTTTACAACACTAGAGACTACCTAACATTTCAGGTCAAAATAAGCGTATCTTAAATACAATACAAATTCTCGTTAAAACTTAGTGATAAAGTACTAACATATTTTTTTATCTTTTACTTTCAGGTAAACATATTGAAGATTTACTATATTCAATGCGTTTAATACGATAAACATTGATGTTAGGATTCGCACCGATTGCAGATCTTGTTGGACATTTTCTTAATTTCCCAGGGTATAAAATATTTTCTTTCCTGCCACATGATATGCACATGAAAAAATGGTAATTTTGCATGGAAAGCTCTCTTTAACACCTTTACCTTTAGCAGGATGTTCTTACCACAAATACCACGAATACTCTTAGACAATCACTCCCTTCTCTTTGCTTCTCAAGGACAAATAAAACCCCCATTCGCACTTGATTCATTCTATTTCCCACTTTCTACGGCCTTGACTCACACAAAACACAGACACGCCACTCACTTTGACCCAGACTTGTCGTTTGATCATCGCAAATTCGATTGACTCATTTGATTAATGCCGGCCATCCATCTCAATCTGATCCCACGCAAAACCGGCGCAGCCTCCATCTATTTCCAGACCAATCGACAGGCTTCCAAGGCGAGCCAGGTTTTTTCTACGCTATTAGCCAAAGAAGCAATTAGGTTTTTTCCTGCTTCATTCAACATTCAGAACTTTTTTTGCAGCCTGCTTGACTTCCTGGCTCGTTCTTCGCAACCAACGGCTCTCGTGTTCAGTGTCAATATCTGCAGAGAAGAGACGCTGTGTGCCTTGCCTATAACTCTCAGCAACTCCTTGATGAACGGAAAGTCGTTCCCAGTGCCAGACACCCATCCCAACGTTCTCATAAACAATGAACGAGCAAAAATCATTATGATTATAATTAATAATCTACACGAGCTGCCTTATCGTGCGAAACTAATTTCTCATCGCTTTCGAGAGAACAAACAGGGGGATGCTCAGGCTGTACAGTGGTCGTAGTCCTTATAAAAATTGCCCAAAAATGCACCTTTCATTCATATCGTTAGAAACTTCTTATACATAAAAAACACATTTTTTAAAGATATTTGATTTGAAATAATGCTGAAATAGAAATCCCACATTTACCTACTTTGATATCTTGATAGCTACAGCGTAGTGTCACGCCATTGCCGGGCGTATTGTAGAGCTCCATCTTCGTCGGTCTTGGGCGAAACTTCTCCAGTTTCCCCGAACGTTCAGGGTCGCCAGGTCCTCTTCCACTGCGGACAGCCAGCGTATTCGTGGTCTTCCCCGAAGCCGCCGACCTCTACCTGGTTCCCTGCTGAATATTATTTTCGCAATTCTTTCTTCCGACATTCGCACTAAGTGACCAGCCCACTGAAGTCTGCCGTATTTTACACGCTTGATAATATTCGCATCTTTGTACACTTGATACAACTCGTGACTCATGCGTCTGCGCCACACACCATTTTCGAGTTTCCCACCGAGTATTGTCCGCAGCACTTTACGCTCGAAAACACCGAGAGCTTTCCGGTCTGACTCTTTCAACGTCCACGCTTCGTGCCCGTAGAGAGCCACCGGAAGAATCAATGTTTTATACAGGGCGAATTTTGTTTCCGTTTGCAAGCTGCGGGACCTAAGCTGGTTACGTTGTCCGTAAAAGGCCCTATTCGCAGCCGCAATACATCTTTTCACTTCGCGGGAAACGTCGTTGTCACATGTCACAAGTGTTCCAAGGAAAACAAATTCTTCAACAACTTCAAACACATCCCCATCAAACACTACCTCAGTACCTACACCACCATGCCTGACTCTATCTCTACCTGCAACCATGTAATTAATGGTCAGGTCTACCCTCACTGTCTCCCTCTTCAGAGGCACGAAGGCCTCTTCCACTGACCTGCGATCGATTCCAATTAGGTCTATATCATCCGCAAAGCCAAGAAGCATGTGCGACCTCGTGATAATAGTGCCATTTCTCTGCACGCCAGATCTCCTAATAGCACCCTCGATGATGAACAGTAAATTCGAAAGTGCGTCTCCCTGCTTCAATCCGTCTAACGTCACGAACGAGGTTGACACCTCGTCTGCGATCCGAACACTTGATTTCGAACCATCCAGCGTAGCACGTATCAGCCTTATTAGTTTCGCCGGAAAACCATGTTCAGACATTATCTGCCAAAGCTCATTTCTTTTCACTGAGTCGTACGCCGCATTGAATCCCACATTTATCAAATTGAAATAAAAAGAATTTGGGTGACTTGTTGTATCTTCGCCAGTTTTGTTGTTATCGTATGTGTTTTTTCGAAAGCTAATGGGCTTAAATTTGTTACTTTTATGCATACATATTTTTACTCAATATTTTTAACATCATACTGCTAAATTTCAAAAAATTTAGTCGACGAAAATCCCCAATGGCAACCTATAGGGCAAGTGTACCATTAGTGGTGCACCTAAAAGAAAACTGCTTAAACATGGTGTTAAAATCATGAAATATATGATTCATTTGAAATTTCCCTATTAAAAGCCTTGCACCAAAATAAGGAACACTGTTCCTTTAGTGGAGGTATGTTTTAAGAATGGTTCCTTTAGTGGCGCAATCCATTGATTTCTTATGGGATCCTCCACTATGGGTACTGATGCATCACTATAGATGCAAGGGAGCAAAAAAATTAAGCAAAATCATTGTTTTAAATAGTTTAACGGTTAAATTTCATGAATATTATTCGATTACTTGTATCATTTTCGCATCGTACTTAATAGAAAAATATCACATAATCATTTATTAGCGCGAAACATGCCAAAACACACTACCTCCACTAAGGGAGCGTTTGCCCTATTTCGTCTATTTAGTGCACTGATCAACTTCAAATTTCAACAATAATTTGTAGATACAGGGACAAAACGTCGAAATACCTGTGGCGCAACCAAGGGGGAGGAGGTTATTGGAGTCATTTTTCATTTTACTTTTTAGGCTAATGCAAATCTTTATTTTCTTCTATGTCCGAGACCACTTGAGAGGCTCAAGGCGAGGAAACATATTTTGGTTTGTACCCTGGTTGCAAACAAATAAAATACAGAGAAAATTTTATTGTAACAATATTTTAATCCTATTTTTTTCTTTTGAACAGTGACAAAATGGTAATTTTTAGTTCTTCATATTTTAGCTTGTCCTTGGGGTCGTTGTTCCACGGGATTCTTTGACTTTCAAACACCCTGGTGGGATTAAACGGTGTCTAGCCATTTGATCGAATGCCGTTTAGCCAAACGCCATTTGACTGAATGTCATCTGGCCGAACGGATTGTTTGGCCGATTGCCGTTTGGCCGAATCACGAAAAAAAAATCAAATTGCTATATCGCCAATGTGTAGGATTCATAAGTGTGGCCCAATAACTGAAAAGCTAATTAATTTGTTGTTTTTTATAATATGACGGGACGTCATGTTTGTCACTATATAAGAGCTCCAAGAGCATGATAAAATCGACCCGTTTATTCAGGACGAAGTTGTGAACTCCACACATCGCGTAAAGACTCTAAGCTGATGGTTTGTTACCTCTGGTTTACCAATGGTGTCATAGGATTTCAAGTGTTTCTAATAATTTCATCAGAAATTTTTTGGTACAAGAAAAAATATTTGTATAATCCTTATCTCAATTCTTTAGAGAAACTACAGGTATTTTTATAGCTTTTCTGTTAAAAAGTATACCAATGACTTGTTGAAATTGTTTTAGGAAGTGTTTTGGTGATTCCTTGACAGGTTATTTTGAACAATCCCCAAAGACTGCTCCATGAATCTAATTTCCTTCAGGTATACATTAAATTTAGTTTTGTAGGTATTTTTGGATGATAAAAAAATGATTCTCTGGTGACCTTACAAAACTCATCAGGATATTTCTTTAAAAATATCTCCTGGTAATTTATATGGAATTATGCCATGAATATTGTCAAAACTTTTTTATGAAACGTATCCAGAAATTTAGGAATTCTTTAAGGATTTTTTGTAGAAATTCTAACTGGATATCTTCAGAATCATCGTTATCAACAAAGCCAGGGAATTTCTTCCAATGCTTTTATGTAAAAACTCTTTTATAAATTTTGAGCGATCAGGTTTTTTTCTATATTTTTTTTTTTTTTGAATAATTGCTTCGGGTGTGAAAAAAGACAATTTACACCGTCTTCAGCCAAAATCTCCACAGACGGAACAATCACGAACATTATGCAACCGTCAACACGAAACACTCCAGTGATGAATTTTTCGTTTGACGAGAACGAGACCGACTGGAGCGGGAATCGAACCATGACATTCGCCTAAGCAGGAATCGACCCATGGCATTATAATTACTCCTAAACGACTGACGCCGCTAATCGCACGACCACGAAACCCACTATAATATAGCTATTTATATAGGAATCTAGCTGGCGTTCCTGTAAGGTCGTCAATTCATTTCGGTATTAAAAAAAATGCCACATAGATCCCGGACATTTAAACCCGCATATTTTCGAGGATTCTTCAAAATTCCTGCAGAATTCATTCTGGGAATCAGGGTTTTGACCAAACCTTACAATGAGGAGACCTCTGAGCATTTTTCCCTGAAAACTACTGAAAATGTACCTTTGGCCAAGCCTGTGGATTTCTCAAGTATTCCTTCACCAATAACCATGAATTGTTTAAATATACCCATAGAGATTTATCTGAGGATCAAGAAAGTTTGCGAGAACTTCTTAGATATGTAAAAATCTTTTTGGTTTCGTCCTTTTTTTTCAGGGAGCCCTTCTTGGATTCTTTCATTACTACAAGAAGTTCTTCAAGTGATAAAAGCAGAGATTTCTCTAAACACGCCCGGTTCTACTAGTTTTTTTAAAAATTCTTCTGAATATTCTTGCCAAATTTCTTCTAAAACTTTTTTAGAAGGAGTTTTGGAAAAATCTAAGAATTTAAGGAATTACGACAGAGTTTGAGAAGTTCCAGAGTTTTACTTCAGAAGTATCTGCGCAGGTTTTTTTTTAATTATATTCGATAATTCCAATAATAAAATCAAACACTTTATCTTGATTGCATCAAAAACCAGAACAAAGAACTTTTCAGTGATTTGCGCAATACCATAATTTCTGAAATATGCAAGCGATTTAATTAGATTTTTACCAATGAATTGTTCCAAAATTTCTTCACGAGTTTTTACAGAGTTCAACTAAGAATAACCCTAGGCATAGTACTAAATACCGCACAATATAAATACAATATACGCCCTCCGATGGGCGACATTTTTCCAGCAGAATATTTTGTGAGCTTTCAATCACGTTTTTTTTTTTTAAATATTAAACCTTTTTGAAAAAATGTTGAAGGTACGTATAAGTTCGATAATGAAAGACATATTTTTCCAAAAGTTCTTCCATATGAAGAATGATATCATGAACCAACACTTTTTGTCATCTTATTGTGAAATAAAATAATGAACTTCTAATAATACCTAGAAACTCCATTAAGCATACATTTTTACTAAAATATCACGGATTTCATCAATCGGACACAAAAATAATATGAAATAAACATGGGAGTTGCCAGAATTTCGGTCAGGGAGGGGCGAACGACTTTGAAAGTTCATTCACGAATTTTACGCGAGAACGGTCAATATACACAATCTCGGAACCTTTTTTGCATGAAACGTTAAACGATGAAAGACTGTTTTTCATTCGCAGTTAGAAAAGCGGAGCTAAAACACATCATGGTTCAATTTGGTTTCTTAGTAACATGTGCGTTAATGGTTTTAAAAACTCAATATGAAAAAAAAACCATTTGTTGTAGCATCAACATTTGTTCAAAAACTAACTCACAAATCTCTGCAAACATCCAAAGTTAGTTTTTTAACGTATTTCTGAAAACGATACGTCAGAAATTTGCCAAGAAAACGTCTCGAAATTCGAAAAGAAAATTTCTTCATGATTTAATTCCAGTTTTTCCTCTGGTTATATTATTTATTAAATGCAAAACTTAAAAACACAACTTCATGATATTTACACTTTATTTTTGCTAAGACTCCTTCTTAAACTACTTCAGAATCAAAAGAATAATTGCTGGTGCGAGATATTTTAAATGAACTAAGTTATATTATCTGGATGATATGAAAACATAAGTTATGGAAATAGTTGGAATTTTCTATACATGTTTATGATGAAATACTTACTTACTTGAAAAACCTCCAGGGAAAATTGTTTAATACAATACAAAGAAAAGCTGTGATGGACCTCGAGCAAATGTCAGGAGCAATTGTTGCAGGAATCGTTATACAATTATGTTACGTGATATCTGGAGTAACTCTCAGAATAATTCGAGAAGGATTACTTGGAAAAACACAGAGAAAATCCCTGAACAGTTTCCAATTGTCTGAAAAATTCTACAAGCTTTGTTGAAGAAGCCCAATTAACATTCCTATAGAAATTATGCGGTAAATATCTGTAGCATAATTTCTTGGTATAGAATTTTTTCTTGAAAGAACAGCATATGATCAAAAGCAGGAATAATTCTCAAAAAATTTAAGCAAGAGCAAGTGAAATAATCGTTATATTAGTATAACTACAAAGAACTGCCGATGATTTAAAGAAGGTGAAATTCCCAATTGAAATATATCAGCCAAATTATTGCCAATAGTAACAAAACCAGTATAACTCGAAAGAACAAAAAAAACAGGAACCCTAGCGCACCGTTGGTAACCCAAAGATGAAATTATTATCAGCTTAGAGTCTTGACGCGATGCGTGGAATTCAAAGCTCCGCTTTAAATTAACGGGTCGGTTTTACCATTCTCTTGGATCACTTTTATAGCGATAAACATGAAGTCCCGTCACATTATAAAAGTGAATAAATTAATTAGCTGATTTTAGGGCCACACCTAAGAATCCTACGTTGTAGCAATTTGATTTTTTTGTTCGTTATTCGACCAAATGGCGTTCGGCCAAACGGCATTCGGCCAAACGGCATTTGCCAAATGGCCGGACACCGTTTATTTTTTTTTTTTGCTACAAGCATTGCATACAACAGATTTGTGACACAATGAAATTAAATCATTTGATATTTTCTCCTAAGTAACTTTCAACAGCTCTGAAAAATTACTAAATTATAGAAGAAGTCCCATATAATACACTATTGTTGACATATATAAAAGGTAAATATGTCAAATCGAATTATAAACCTTTTCGAAACATAGAACAAGATATTTTTTTTCGAATGAGACCAATTGAGCTAGATATGATTGTGATTCAGTACAGAATTAGCGGCTTTGGAGGAATTACACATGCTAAAGATTGATGCAGAAAGGCTAATTCAAGTTGACATCTGTAAAATTGCATTATACAAATCGGTCTTCAAATTTGGGAAACTACTATTCAATACGTAACAAATCTGGAAAAATATAATTGAACGATATCACAAATATTGTATTTTCAATTTTTACCTGCTTTGGACCACTGTTCGCTTTCGACGACCAAAAGCGACGAAACAACTGAGCACAACTGGGATGGGGGAGGGAAAGCATCCTCAATTTTCTCCGGCTAATGAATAACGAAAATTAGTGAGTGATGGAGTGCCTAGATTTGAAACTAGATTCGGCTCGTTTGTTTGCCGGGAGCTATGTACACCAAAAATTAGCAGGAGCCAATTTTGCGCAACCCCTTTCTCGATTGTCTTGACTTCAGTGTAGTCTTCTGATTGTGGCAGTTTTCCCAATGAACTGATTACTGGACCGAAAAGGACTGGTGGACAGAATGCGCCACAGGAGAAAGGACCAAGTGTGAAAAATTAAAAGCTTCATGAACTCATTAGAAGCGGTGGTGTCCTATCGCAGGGATCTCTCATGTTGTCCTTGCTGTTGCTATCGTCGTTGCTGGCTATATTTCTTCTCTGTTGTGGACGGAGAGCAGTGACAAAATGTTTACTGGTACTAAGAAGAGAATAATCAATTACTGCGAAGCTTGGGAGGATTATGCCGCTTGTGACCTTTTTCAACAGGGCACCGGTGTTTTGGTTTTTTTTTTTCGGATGATGAGCGGAACTTTGGCCGCTTCGGGATGCGTGCTTTGTTGGGTTATGCCCAGGAAAGCTACGCTTTGCAGATGAATGTTAATTAAATTTTTGATCCCTTTTGGGTGTGGATTATTTTGGCGATGGTATTAATTTTAACACGAGTAAATTGCGACATGGAGGTAGAATGACGTGGTTTAGATTAAGAGAAAATTACCAGAAGTCGTATAGGATTTTATGTAAAAAGTCGTTTATTTGTGCCAATTACATCACACCCGTACAACACAGAGAACGAAATCGTTTGATTAACGCTTTTTTTCTGAGTTTGTCAATGCATTTTGTTTCGTTACGTATAAACTTACAATGTAAGTCAAATCAATCCATAGCAGTTGTCAAATCGCTTATAGTTGACATTTAGTTCTCATAGCGATCAGACGTGTTTGAGCATCCTGCTAAGTGAAAACAATTGCTATTGTTTATATTATTTCGTCGCGAGTCGGCGCATTTACCGATACCACGTTCCCCGTGGAAGTGGTCAATCCATCGTCAAGATGAACGACCATCGCAAGGATTCCCACTTCTTGGACTTTAGTGCCATGCCAGCCCGCCCCAAGCTAGAAAAAATCCACGAGCTCATCAGCAACAAAATTAAGTTAGACATGTCCAAGGTCAACTGTATTCAACCGAGCATCTCCAAAGCACGAGTCATCATCGAGCTCAAGTCGCAGACTTATGTGGAAGAGCTTGTCGCTGAGCATAGCCTGAAGCATACTATTGACCTCAACAACAAACAGTATGCCATTCCGCTAGTACCCTACGACAATGCAATCGATGTTAAGGTAGCTGATATGCCGTCATACATATCGACCGAGATCATTGCAAAACACCTAGCGCCCTACGGCGAAGTGCTTTCCACTCAGGACGAACTGTGGAAAGACTTTTGGCCTGGCTTACCCACTGGGGTAAGACTAGTACGGATGAGAATACAGAAACCCATTCCATCTTACATCTCTATCGGAACATACACTGCCTATATCGCATATCGCAACCAGGTTCGCACCTGTCGTTATTGCGTCCGACCTCTCCATATTGGTCGTACCTGCAATGAGGTGCGGAAAGAGATGGGCCTCGACATAAACAGCCGACTAACTGCTGCCCAAGTGGTACAAGGAATGCTGCCACCACTGGCATCATCCAGTACTAATGAGCAGTCGCCATCTTCCAAGGACACAATCAGCGAAATCATCCGAAAGCGAAAGAAACACCAACGTTCTCAAAAATGCAATTTCTACGGATCAAATCATGGCGACGGCTGAACAACAATCAATCAGGACCAGATCTTCTTCCCGTCGTCCACTAGGAAACTCGCAAGTCGCTGGGCCGAGTAGGACCAGCTCACCATTCGTTAATAAAGAAATTGAAGAAGACCCATCATCCCGATCTGTCGATTCGGATTTCGTTATCTCGGATGATGGCGAGGAAGCAACAACTAACACAGCTGCCCCGAAACGTCAACGGTCACCAAAATCAACTACTGCACTCGAAACACCCTTCCTAGATGTAAAGCGCAAAAGCAGGAGCCGGACGAACAACACTTCCTCTTCTCGGTAAGCTATACAATGGGTGTATGTCACGCCGAAGCTATACAAGATACTACCACTCGTCTCAAAAAAATTCCACCTCTATATTCTGCAACATCAATTCATCACTTACCTCAACAACCGAATCCATCAATGGAACCTTGTCGGAAGCACAACACATCGCAAACAATCAACATCCCATTCATGTACTCCATCGAGCGCCTTATTCATGATCAGCGGAAAAATGAATTAGCTACCACGTTTTTCGAATATGAAACACATCTCATCACTACAACAAAGTCACACAATTCATTCACCTTCAGCAATCGCATCACTATCATCGCGGGCTATACTCTCTGTGAGGTAAGCCAAAGTATATGTTCTACCGAAGCAACATCGGATACTGCCACACTAGAAAAACGATCACTTTTTGCAGAATGCACACTGCACATCTTGCGGAAGGACTTCACGTCGAACCTATATCGGTCACTGGGATCATCGCCTTTCCTAACGACGATTCCAACACCGCAACTGGTTCAACTCACTACTCTTCACTGGTACAGCACTAAAGGCAACACTATGAAATCCGAGATGTTCGAGGCGACTGTAGTTCATTCACAAACACCAGGTGAGCGAAAACGAAACCTGCTTGCAAAAACAAAAACAATGTTATGGTGTAAGAGGCGGCATGACAAATATCTCTCATCAGCTTGTCATTCGCACTCGCATGTCATTACGACTGCCAGAGACAGGGAACGCAGCCAAGGTTTGCATAGTTTGCAAGGTAGCTTTCTTCTAACATTAGGGTGATGGATTTGTTAAGTTATAAAGTAGCTACGATCAATATTTGCAACATATCCAATCAGACTAAACTGGACGCATTGAGGTCATTTATTCGTGCTTCGGAACTAGACGTTATTCTTTTACAAGAAGTATTTGGTGAAGAATTAGAAATACCAGGATATTTGATCATTTTCAACGTTGATGCTCACGAGCGTGGTACAGCGGTGGCAGTTAGAAATCAGTACAACGTTCATAATGTAGAGAAAAGCCTAGACAATCGGGTGATATCACTGAGGATAGGATCTACTACTTTTATTAACCTCTATGCTCCTTCTGGCGCTTTGATGAGAAACGCAAGAGAGGAGTTTTTCAATTCAACTGTGGCACATTATCTACATCACTCAACTGATCATGTAGTGCTAGGTGGTGACTTTAATGCAGTAGTAAATCCAAAAGATGCAACAGGTAGTAGCAGCATCAGCCCAATGTGCAAGCGACTAATGACTGCAGCGAAATTAGTAGACTCGTGGGATACATTAAATGGTAGCAGAATCGAATTCTCCTATGTTAGATCAAACACTGCATCACGTCTTGATCGCATACTGATCTCAAACGCAATGAAAGCACACTTTGCAGCTACGGCCTTTTCGGACCACAAAGCGTATATAGTGCGGATTGTTCTTCCCAATCTGGGCACTCCTGTTGGACGGGGTATTTGGCGGTTTCAACCTCATATCCTCGATGATGTGGAAGTCATGAATGAGTTTACTCGTAAGTGGATGTACTGGGCACGTGTAAGACGCAACTACCGTACGTGGATGGAATGGTGGCTCTCCCATACCAAACCAAAGCTTATCTCCTTTTTGAAATGGAAAATGTCAATCGTTCATCGCGACTTCAGGGACACGATGGAATTATATCGTCGGTTGCTAAAAGAAGCCTACGACAACTATTTTGGGAATCCAGAACAGCTTGGAACAATAAACCAAATCAAAGCACAGATGTTACGTCACCAGAAAAATTTTTCGGAGAACTTCAGAAGAATCAACGAAACTTTTTCTAGCAGGGGAATCAACTACACTTTTTCATGTAGCCCAAATTCATGGAAGAAAAGTCAAAAGTACGATCGCTACGCTTCAAACAGAAGAGGGTAGTGAAATACATGACCACAATCAAATTAGTAATACAATTAGACAGTATTTCGAAACGCTGTACTCTTCGACTGAAGCTGGCAACTTAACAGACTTCGTACCAGCCAGAGTAATTCCACAAAACAACCAGCAAAATGAAAACCTCATGGAAGCAGTGACTCAAGATGAGGTCCTCGCCGCTATCAAAGGTAGCTGCTCTAGGAAGTCACCAGGGGATTGCCAAAAGAGTTCTTTCTGAAAACATGGCGGATCATTTGCTATGAATTTACGAATGTAATCAACGACGCTCTTCAAGGAAATCTTTCGAAACAGTTTTTCGATGGAATCATTGTCCTCGTGAAAAAGAAAGGATCCGACAAAAGTGCTAAAGGGTATCATCCAATTTCTCTTCTGAATTACGACTATAAAGTCTTGGCTAGGATTCTTAGGCAAAGAATGAATGGCTTGCTCCCTCTTGTGCTCTCAGATCATCAGAAGTGTTCGAATGGCAAAAGAAGTATCTTCGAAGCAACATGTCACATCACCGATAAAATTTGTCAGCTGAAACACTACCGCAGAAGTTCTCTTTTAGTGTCCTTCGATCTGGATCACGCCTTTGACAGAGTGAATCATCAGTTTCTGTCAAGAACAATGTTGAGAGTGAACTTCAACCCCCGATTCGTGGAATTTCTTGAATCAATCTGGAATCAATCATTTTCAAGGATTCTGGTGAATGGTCGTTTAACCCCGGAATTGAAAATTGGTCGATCTGTGAGGCAAGGTGACCCACTCTCTATGCACTTATTCGTCTTATACTTGCAACCTTTGCTAGACGCTATGTCGCGGCGATTCCCACTGATAACAGCATACGCTGACGATATATCGATGTTTCTTGATAATGAAGAATCAGTTAATCAAGTTATTGCCATATTCAATGATTTTGGTTCAATATCTGGTGCAGTTCTGAACAAACACAAAACAGTTGCAGTCATGATTGGCAACATTAATCTTACAATCGACACGGAGTGGTTGAACATCGAAAATGTTATAAATATTCTCGGTGTACGTTATGGAGACAATATTAGACAAGCCCAAAAACTCAATTGGCAAGCGGTGTTAAATGGTTTGCGTACTCGATTATGGCTTCATCACCCAAGGAAACTGAATCTAATCTAGAAAGTCATCCTGCTGAATACCTACATCAATTCCAAGCTGTGGTATACGGCCTCAAATATTCCACTCACCAAGGGGTTCTGCAATAAAATAAAGACGGAGATTGGTAAATTCGTATGGCATGGGCAAACTCTCCAACGAGTAGCGTTTACTAATTTAACACTTCCAAAAAATCGTGGGGGCCTAAACTTACATTGTCCTGAAAATAAATCAAAAGCTCTTTTGATGAATCGTTTAATAAGCATGGCACATCAACTTCCGTTTTTGAGCAGCCTTTTGGAAAATCCAAATCAACCGATCCCGCCAATGTTCAATCACATAGGCTACTGAATGCAAAACTACATGATTTGCCGGATCCACTTCAGAACACTCCATCATCACAAGGAATTTATCAACACTTCCTATCGCTGAAACCAGATCCAGGATTTGTGTCAGCAGCTCAACGAGACTGGAAAGCTGTTTTCAAACAGATTCATAGCAAAGTATAACCTTCTTCGCAACGATCTAACTGGTACTGGTAATCTTCACAAGAAGATTAAACATCGAGAATTATTGTTTCAACGGAGCGTTGTTGATAATGTTTATTGCGAATTGTGTCCAGGCGAACCAGAAACTCATGCACAAGCTGTTCCATTGTCAACGAGTAACTGAAATCTGGAGGTATTTACGAAGGCAGATTTTGCAACACGAATCTAGCTTGCGTAGACTAGAACCTGAGGCATTCATGTATCCAAATTTTTACAGTTTGAATCGCATTGTTAGGTTTAGCATATTTAAACTCTTAGGCAAATACTTTAGCTATATAACAGAAACCCAAGAAAATGATTTAAGCGTAGAGAGTTTTATATTTTATCTCAATGTAAATACTAATTAATGGACAAACTATAATTTTACAAAAAAAATCGCTTCCAATTCTGTACGTAAAAGGTGATATCATCATACTTATAATCTGGTTGTCTCGGTAGATGATTTTAATATCGTTGGAGTATCAACTAATAATTAAGGGAAAGTATTTGTGTAAAATCTAATAATAAACTCAGTGGTTGCATTTTTGCTTTATCTGGAAGCTTTTGGTTTCGGGTTTGTAGAATATATATGAAAATGATAAAAATCATTTTCTTGTTGAGCCATTGTAGAAACACACATATCATTAGAACCGTTCAGTTACCCCTTGTATCCTTTTACTCGTATTGACTTTAATTTAAATTTAATTGATTTTACTTAAAAAAGGCTTTGGTAATCGGCGATTCAGTGTTTCATGTTTTTTTATATATCTTTTTCACATCGTTGGCACTCGCTGCTCATTTTTCATTCTTCGATTTATGTTTCGTACTTCCCTCTTATTTATAAAACCCTAATCAGCATTAAACACTCCGCTTGATTATGACCTTCCTTCCACCTCCCACAGCGAAGTTTCAATTCAAGAAGCCCTCTGCCTAATTATCAGTAAACCGGCATCCTGCTCTGACCCAGTAGAAAAGAGCGGCTCTTCTGTAAAGGTCGCCTAAACGGTGGCTCAAGCAGCAAGGATGCACGACACATGATAAATTAGCCTGAGTGGGTGGCCCCTCAGTCAATCCGCAGCCCCAGACACTTCCGCGGGACATGATCCTATCGGACGCTAAATTTAATGCCCCGCTATAAAGCCATCAAGTAATCGATATTTTATTAACGTTGATGTTGAGGCACACGATAGCCCTAATAGGGCATAGAAGGGCGATGGGGGCGTATGGAAGGGACACTAGCAACGTTCGTGCGATGCTATTTTGGTGTCAGTTTCATTGACTTGGTAATTGGATGGAGTGATAATGAGGGATTGCCTGAGCGGGCAAGGTCAGTCACTGTGGAAAACAATAACATCATGATGGACTGATGGGACTAATGATACCGGTCCCATGGCATGTTGGGGGTTAAGCTAGTTGATGGGAATACAAGTTTTCAAAGACTATAAAAGTCCTTATGAGGAACTGTTTTGAACAACCACAAGTTCTCCGAGTAAAACATCGGGTTCTGCGCTTCTTAGCAGGGAAGCAAAAAGTTCCGCGAGAATTTGTGTGGCTTGCTCCGCTTTATGATGCTTCCTTTGAAATTTCGGGAAATTCTGGGATTTGCTATAAATATCCCAAGCAACATTTTTAGTTTTTAAGTGGTAGCTGTTGCTATCACCATATCTTTAGAACTTATTTTCGAACTTATTAGACAAGACAATACACCAATACACACAACAAAACGCAGCCTCTAATCCCTTGAAGAAGGCGAAATAAACGCCGAAACGTCGGAGAAGTAGAAGCAAAAGTCGTACATGGAGTCTTAAGGCAGATAGAGCCAATTAAACTTAGAAAGAACTTATTAGTCAATCTTGACAATGTGAATAGACTTTCAATGAAACTTCGTTAAACCTGAACAGGCCCACACTACAGGAGGTTGTTAAGACAAAAGCAGTCTCAAAAAAATTCATTCAATACCGCATCTTAGCTCACAAGTGTGAAGTTATGAAACTTGGCACGAAACAAAAGGAGGCAGACCCCCCGGGAGCGTATTAAACCAAAATCCTTAAATATCGCTCAAAAACTATGCACCCGTTCGCGATATTAAAAGCCATTATTCTTTTCCCCCTTTTTTCCCGGCTCTAGCTCCATCATCATTCGCTTACCGGTGGTGTAAAACCAGCAAAAAAAATAAAACGCTGCTGATAAGATTTCCCTGAGCCGATAATTTACGACCATATCGCAATCCCTTCCCCCGCTTTCGGGCTCACGTTGCGCTGAAAATTCTCAACCATCCAGTCCATCGAAAACGGTTCCGTTTAATTTGGGAGTGTCATTGCGAGGAGTGCACACTGGGCCAGGATCAGAATTTAGCCAGTCCTCTAGCGCTTTGCATTTATTTCCGGAAATTGATCGTGAATTTATTTGCTCTTCAATTTAAAAGTTCAATAAAATTTCGCCATATGGGTAGCGCTGCGATGCAACCAAAGACAAATTAAAGACCCCCATGTCCCTTGCAGTTGCTTAAAATTTTATGGCTCATAAGGTAATCTAGAATGCCGTTCAAAGTGTACTGCGATCTGTCAAACTTGGGTACCTTTTGCACTACCGAGGGACCAAATGCAGTACTAGAAGTAGTACCCAATCTGAGCCCGAGTGGGACGGACCTGATGCAACCTTTTTTTAAATCAAATTTCTAGGATTTTAAATAACAAAGTAATGGTAAAAAACGAAAAAGAAATACAGGAATTTTTCGTTTTTTGTACTGGGGGTGTTCAATAAAAATAAGAATGTTTAATGTATGACTAAAAACATTCTTATTTTTATTGAACACGTACAGTAGATCAGGATCAGTGCTGGGAATGGTTATAGTAGTAGGCTTGAATTTCGCGAAAATTACGTGGCTCCTCCCAGTACAGTAGTTCAAAACAGTGAATCTCATCAAGTAGCCCATGTTGAGCGCATGAATTTTCTAAATCATTAGTGTCATTGAAGGCTCTGCATCGGGAAATGGACCAATGCACGAGTTCACTAATTTGACGTTTGAGCGGTGCCGAATTCACTAGTTTCTATGGAAACATAAATAACACGGCACCGCTCAAACGTCAAAAAGTGAACCCGTGCATAGGTCCATAGAACATTTTTCTACAGTAATTTTGGGTTGCTCTTAGCAACGAGTATTTTGCTATTTTCAAGGCTATTTGCCTACAGCAGCGATGGGCGTGAATTTCACTGGCTTTGCTGTTTGTGATTTGTTCTACTTGACTACCGTAATTTCGGGTGAAATTGATCACTTTTCACTGTTTTCCATGTCTGTTTTCTATGATTTGCCAATTCCAAACAACTTAATGCAGGAAAACAAGTACGACGGTGAGCCTCATTGGTTTATGTACTCAAATTTTCATACAGTTGTAACTTTAGTGCTGAAAATCGTCTCTAAAATAAAAAATCAAGGAATTCTGTTTCGGGGTGAAATTGATCACCTGCCAAAATAATTATTGTTTGTTTTGAAAACAACTTTACTTATTTAATTTTAGCCTCCTGAATCCAAATATTCTTGCCAAATTCTTAACAATGCAAAATTTAAGGAAATAATAAACAATTAATTTTCAACAATACTGCAGAAAACGCCTAAATGTAGGCAATTTCCGAAGGAATTTCCTGATATATATGAAAAATTCAATTATTTCAACAAAATGAACAAATTGGTACCGTAAAACGGGGTATCTTTGATTATGCGGGTAACTTTGATAGTGCGTAACCCACCACATACTAAGCAAAATATCACAATTTCTGTTGATTGGTTAAGCAAAACGAATGCAAAACTGAAGAATATTAGTATGACACTTCATGTAAGAGCTATTTTCATTTGAGTCGAGAACATTTGAAGCTTTTTATACGGATATTAAAAATTGACACAATTTTACCATTTTCGAAACTCTTACAAACAATCTGTTCTACGATCACTATTTGATGTAGTTTTGAATAGTTGCCCACTTATCTTTGACAGCCTTGTTATCGTAGAACTTGAATACGGTCTCAAATCTCTTAGCGAAAAGCATTTTCACAAACTGGGACTATTTTTGTAATCGAAGTCAGCAAATTTCATATAACATTAAACGCCTAGAGGTATGCAATGCCCTACAAATGTTCGTAATTCATTCAATTTTGTTCGATTCATACTCCATTATCAAAGTTACCCCAAAACAGAAAACCGACTTTCGATTATATGAAAAATTATATATCCATTCAAAATAAATCTTTTGGCAATCTATCAACTGCAATCGATAGCTAGGATGCCAGTTGCTTATTTACTTATTTGGCTTTACATCAATTATCTTGATATAGCTTCGCCAACAATATTTCGCCAATTCCCTCGGTTCATGGCCGCTTCTCTCCATCCTCGACTGTGACCCACGCTCTCCAGGTCCTGGTGTACCTGGTCAATCCTCCTAGCTCGCTGCGCCCCACGCCTTCTTGTTCCGACCGGATTCGTGGTGAACACCACCTTTACAGGGTTGTTGTCCGGCATTCTTGCAACATGCCCTGCCCAACGTATCCTTCCGGCTTTAGCTACCTTCACGATACTGGGTTCGCCGTAGAGTTGAGCGAGCTCGTGGTTCATCCTTCGCCACCACACGCCGTTCTCCTGCACGCCGCCGAAGATCGTCCTTAGCACTCGGCGTTCGAAAACCCCAAGAGCTTACAAGTCCTCCTCGAGCATAGTCCACGCCTCATGCCCATAGAGGACTACCGGTCTTATGAGCGTTTTGTACATCGTGCATTTGGTGCGGGGGTTAATCTTTCTTGACCGCAGTTTCTTCTGGAACCCATAGTAGGCACGACTTCCGCTGATGATGCGCCTTCGTATTTCCCGACTAACATTGTTGTCAGCCGTCAACAAGGATTCGAGGTAGACGAACTCGTCCACCACCTCGAAGGTATCCCCGTCTATCGTAACACTGCTTCCTAGGCGGGCCCTGTCGCGCTCAGTTCCGCCAACCAGCATGTACTTTGTTTTCGACGCATTCACCATTAGCCCGACTCTTGTTGCTTCGCGTTTCAGGCGGGTGAACAAATCTGCCACCGTTTCAAATTTTCTCCCAATAATATCCATGTCGTCCGCGAAGCAAACAAATTGTCCGGATCTCGTGAAAATCGTGCCTCGACTGTTAAGTCCGGCTCTCCGCATGACACCTTCAAGCGCAATATTGAACAACAGGCACGAAAGTCCGTCGCCCTGTCGTAGTCCCCGCCGAGACTCGAGCAAACTGCCGCCTTGAAATAGATGAACAAATGGTGCGTAGGGACCTGGTACTCACGGCATTTCTGGAGGATTTGCCGCACGGAAAAGATCTGGTCCGTTGTCGAGCGGCCGTCGATGAAACCTGCTTGATAACTTCCCACGAACTCGTTTGCTATAGGTGATAGACGACGGAAGAGAATCTGGGATAGCACTTTGTAGGCGGCGTTTAGGATGGTGATTGCACGATAGTTTTCACACTCCAGTTTGTCGCCCTTTTTGTAGATAGGGCATATAACACCTTGCTTCCACTCCTCCGGTAGTTGTTCCGTTTCCCAGATTCTGACTATCAGCCGATGCAGACAAGCGGCCAACCTGTCCGGGCCCATCTTGATGAGTTCGGCTCTGATACCATCCTTGCCAGCGGCTTTGTTGTTCTTGAGCTGTTGAATGGCATCCTTAACTTCCCCCATCGTGGGAGCTGGTTGATTTCCGCTGTCCGCTGTGCTGACGTAGCCATCGCCTTCGCTGTCCTGACCTTCTGTGCCTGTGTTCTCTGCGCCATTCAGGTGTTCATCGTAGTGCTGCTACCACCTTTCGATCACCTCGCGTCCGTCCGTCAAGATGCTCTCATCCTTATCCCGGCACATCTCAGCTCGCGGCACGAAGCCTTTGCGGGATGTGTTGAGCTTCTGATAGAACTTCCGCGTTTCTTGAGAACGGTACAGCAACTCCATCTCTTGGTATTCCACCTCTTCCAGGCGGCGCTTTTTGTCCCGGAATAGGCGGGTTTGCTGTTTCCGCTTCAGTCTGTATCGTTCCACGTTTTGCCGCGTACCATGCTGCAGCATTGCAGCCCGCGCTGCATTCTTCTCCTCTAAAACCTCCTGGCACTCCTCGTCGAACCAATCGTTTCTTGAGCTCCGTTCCACTTATCCGACAACGCTTTCGGCAGCGTCGTTAATGGCTGCTTTGACTGTCCTCCAGCAGTCCTCAAGAGGGGCCCTATCGAGCTCGCCCTCATCCGGCAACGCTGCCTCAAGATGCTGCGCGTACGCATTGGCGACATCCGGTTGTTTCAGCCGCTCGAGATTGTACCGGGGCGGGCGTCGGTACCGTACATTGTTGATGACGGATAGTTTTGGGCGCAGTTTCACCATCACCAGGTAGTGGTCGGAGTCAATGTTGGCGCCACGATAGGTTCTGACGTCGGTTATGTCGGAGAAGTGCCGTCCATCGATCAAAATGTGGTCGATTTGCGATTCTGTCTGCTGAGGTGATCTCCAGGTGTACCGATACGGGAGGCTGTGCTACGAATGGCCATGTTCTTGGAGGCGGCAAAATCTATCAGTCGTAGGCCGTTCTCGTTCGTCAGCCGGTGGGCGCTGAACTTTCCAATCGTCGGTCTGAACTCCTCCTCCTGGCCAACCTGAGCGTTCAAATCTCCTATGATGATCTTGACGTCGTGGCTTGGGCAGCGGTCGTACTCGCGTTCGAGCTGCGCGTAAAATGCGTCCTTGTCATCATCAGTGCTTCCGGAGTGTGGGCTATGCACGTTGATTATGCTGAAGTTAAAGAATCGGCCTTTGATTCTTAACTTGCGCATTCGTTCATTGATTGGCCACCACCCGATCACGCGCCTTTGCATATCACCCATCACTATGAAAGCTGTCCCCAGCTCACGTGTGTTGCCGCAGCTATGGTAGATGGTATGATTACCTCTAAACGTTCGCACCACTTCCAATGAAGTTCAGAGATTTGCAGTTCCATGTACCGAGTTTCCAATCGCTAGTCCATTTTCGTCGCTGTGGTCTTTGCCGATTGTTCCGGTCCGTATTCTCTCGTTGACGTTCCTGTGCTGATGTGTTTTTACGGTTGGCTTGCAGGGCCTGACACCAACCCCCTAGATTTCCGGAGGACCATTCTCCCTAAATGTTCGGAGGGCCATAGTGCGCAGTTTAGCTTAGAGTCCTTCTCTGGCACTCGGACGATGATCAGCCGCCCCTGACATGGGGAACAGACGCTGTTGTGAGCCGCTCCTAACGTGGAGTACAGACGCTCAAGGTTTGCAAAAGCAAACCCCCCCTTCCCTGACAGCATACGACCAATGTTCCCACCGGGGGTTGGTTACCCGATCTTCCCCAAGGTTACTCGTACCCCGGACAGTACCACGAGGAGGTAGGGATAGGAGTTGCTGGGCAAGAGGCTAAGTTCCTGCAGGAACGCGAGGTACCAATGGTACGCCATGCCCAGCCATTTACTGCGCCAGCTAGGATGCCAGTACTTGTTTTAAAAATAAAAATTAAAAATCTATGAAACAGCATGCATCAATATTCAAGTTTTCTTCGAAAAAACTATCAAAGTTACCCCGTTTTACGGTACGAATATTGATGATAAAATTCGTTATGGGGTTATATTTCAAGCATCCTTACAAATTTTTAGGTTGACACCATGTCCAAATCCTTGTTAAAAACTATAAGTTTCTTGATGTCTGCCAATACCACACAGAACACGATTAAGCAATTTTCTATTAATTTCATAGAAATAAACATTCCTTAACACAAAAAGCTTCACAACATGTAATTCGACAATAGTTAAGACAAACAACGTTAATTTACATAGGTTGCATTTATTTCTGTTCTCTATTAGAGGGAAATAAAATCGTGTGACACAGTGATCAATTTCACCCGAATTTACGGTACTGTAGAATGAATTTCAAGATTTTTCCCAACGCTGGTCAGGATAAATTGTTTTTCGTCGTCATAAAGAGGGTTTGCGTGTAGCATGCTTCACCAACTGTTCGACAGGCAACAGTGGTGCTCCTGACCGGAAGAATAGATCAAAGTAATCCAGGCTACTATGTTCTACAGCAAAAAAGCAGTGTTTTTTTTTTTTTTTTAAGGCACTCTGTGCTCGTGGCCACTATTGTGCCGGAATCAGTTGATCTGTTGCTTCTTCTTTACCGATACAGATCTATTTTCAACTTATCTATATTTACATCTAAATTTCACTCTCTCCTACTCTTTTACTCTCACACCGAGCAGGTAGGAGAGAGCTCTGTTGTTAGTGAGGCTAGTTGCCTGCGAAGAGGGTCAGTTTGTCTCAGTCACCATCTTATACTGACGGAGGATGGATGTTCTCCCCAAAGCACGGTCCTCCGTGAGGCGTCTTCTGGTGGCTGGACGGGTTTTTGTGTGGAGGAGCTGGGAATCGAACCCATGACCTTCCGCTTATGAAGCGAAAGCGTAACCTCAAGGCTACAGACCCCCCTAAAAAAGCAGTGTTGCTCTGAAAGTAATTGAATGATTATCTCAGGAAGGTTTTGACTTTGGAATCAAGCACCATCAAGCACCATGGAACTCGAGCTAAACTTATGTATTCACATTACGCTAGATTTTTAATCACTAATTTTTCGATTCAGTTTCCTAATTGCTTGTAATTCACGTTTTTGATTATTTTCCAAACGTTTGAAAAATTTGAGGCCAGTGCACAATGGTCGGAAAAAAATGAAGTTTGGCCAAAACTGGTTTTATCGCCCTAATCGATGAAATATGTAATCTGAATATGTTATTTTGCGTTTCATTGTTTCAGAAGGGGTTAATCACATATTACGTTACTTTAAAAAAAAAAGTTTTTTTTTATTAAAAATGTTATCATACTAGGCTGAGAGCACAAATTTTGTTTGTTTATTACCGAGTTTGATTAAAATGTGTATGAACAGTGGTGAAATATATTTTAAATAAACTTTGTATGAACAGTATAGTCAAAATATATGTAAAATAATGAATTATTTAAATGTCTCTAACTTGCAAATCAGCAAATTTCTGCAAAAAAATTTTTTTTTTTTTTGTAAGATCTAAAGATGCTTTTTGATGTGCAATGTTCGAAATTGCGGCGACATGACGCGACAAAAGTTTTTTTTCATGTTCAAAATTATCAAAATTAGTAAAGTATAATATTGAAAAGTATAAAATTTACAACCAAATATTTTTCTCCATCCTTATGCTCAGTAAAAGTGTTGAACCATAAGCTTTCAGATAGTATGTAGCTTTGTGGAAATATTGCATTCCTAAATTATACATTTTGTGCTTTGTTTTATTTTTTGACAAATTATTGACAGCGGAACAAGTTTTTGTCCTATGCTCCACAATATCGTCGTTTAAAAGACGACTGGTTAGTGGTGTCCAACGGACGCTGGTAAGTGCACTTACTGATAAGACGGCGTGATTCAGACCACCTCGTGCCGAAGTAGCCATGTTTTTGTAGTGAACATCAAACTCAAGAGTAATTACTCACGTGGGCCAAATAGTGTCAATAATAATTTTCCATTTCATCAAACTGTTTTCGAGGCTCACCATAAAAACGTTTTCGTCCACAAACAAATATTTCAAGCATTTGCAACTGTGTATCTGTTTGAATCAGCATAAAGTAGTAAAACAGAAATAAAATAAAACATTACAAGGTCCCATACCTACATACTTTGGCTAATGACTGGAAATCGTAGAAAAAAAATCGAACAAAGACACAAAAAAGGCATTCCTGAAATGATTTTGTCTCACTAAATTCTGTTCCTGGCCCAGTGTGCAGTGTGGTGGAAAAGTGATTATTGAAGAGAGGCGGGGGCGAACAAATTCCATCGCAGCAAAGTGATACTGTTCCAACGGTGAAGCAGGGGATAAAATTAAGAATGAGATTTGGTTCCGGTGATTTTTTCCGCCGGTGGCGGAAGCAATCCACGTCAGGACAGCAAGAGGATGCGGTTGCTGGAGCAGCACCAGCGGAAGCGGTTGCCATGTTGGAGGAAATTGGGGTGGTGGTTGGCGCTCTCTTGGTGAAGTGCTAGAGCGATGATTTATTCCGAGTGAACGAGCATCCAGAGCGAGTATGGAATGTGTGGGTTTTTGCTACCGAATCGGGATACCGAACAGTAGAAGGCCATCATCGTTGCGTTGGTCGTGTGGATGTGTGAACGGAAGCTAGAGACACACGTGTGCAAGTGCAACGGAACGAAAGTTTGGATATTTTAGATAAAGTAGACACATTTGAAAAACAGGTGTAACCGAAAGCCGAAAAATTGAAAAGTTGGTAGAGATCGAATCAATAGCAGAGTGTCGTATTTCTCATGTATACCTAAATGAGCTAGTGTGCCATGCGATATCCCATATCGCAGCTCACAGATTATGTGAGACACGAGATGCAGATACGTACAATATATATCTTAGTGAGCGATTCTCATGAGACGTCTCGTGAGGCTCGTCGCATGCGCTTACTTGGAGTACTTTTTTGCAGTTATGTTTGCCTAGTACAACAGCTCCACGGAAGCATACGGCTTCGGTCTATGCCTATGCTTCTTTGGTGGCCAGCACAAGTTTTTCAATTCAAATGCTAGAATCTTAACCGCGTTGAACCGCGTCAGTGCATACAGGCAGTTTAATCCATGATTTGATCCCTTTCCCTTGCATTTGGAACCAATAGTTAGGATTCAATAGTTGAGTTGGATGAGTGAGAGAAATAGTGAAAATTGTTCTCAAGAAATATGTCCATGACATATGGCCTATTAAAGAAGGATTGAATTGGATTGGATTATTTTTTATTGAACAGATTTTCTGCCGTGGGCAGGTTTATCTCCACTATCAAAGAAGATATACTATTCTAAGCTGTGGACGTAGAAATTTTGATATTTTACATAGAAAGCTTTGAAGATTTCATGGAAGGTGGACTATTCGGATTAAAGTAGAATGTCAAGCTATAACGAAGGCATTTTATCATAACTCAAACGTATACTGCAAGGACATTCTCTTCTGCTTCGTTCCTACTCGGACAAAGCCTGCTTCTCAGCTTAGAGTTATTATGAGCACTTCCACAGTTCATAACTGAGAGCTTTCATTAAAAGTTGTCATTTTCGCATTCGTATATCGTGTGGCAAGTACAATGATACTCTATGCCCAGAAAAGTCCAGGAACATTCCATTACCTAAAGATCTTTGTAGCCGTGGGCTCTTACCAATCGACTAAGAAAGGCCTCTCAAAATGTTGATGTTATTGATATTATAGAAATAATGTAGCAGCTTTGTAACAACCAGAACAAGTTACCAACTATTGTAGTACTGCCCAACATACCTGAGTGTACCAACACTAAAACGTGCTTTCGTCTCTCAAATAAAGGATATCTTCGCCTTCCAAACGACAATGAATACCCTCCGAAAGTACAAAAATGAAGATCCCCCAGATTCTTTTCAACCCCTGGTCGAAATGTTTATAGTACTGCAAAACGGAAGAGCGCAAAAAATAACAATTCTGGAACGGGAAAATTCGCAAATGAGAAACATAAAACTGTTCACGCGCGCGTTGCCATGCTGGCCGCCTCTAAAAAAGACTTTTCCCTTCCGGCTGCTACCGGAAACGGATCGTGGCAAAACATTTAAACGGAGGATTAGACGACGAACAACGGAGTAGAAAATGGAAATGAGTCAGTCTCGGATGCTGAGCTGATATTACCCCGAGCAGAATCTGTTTCGAAGTCTTATCAAACTTAATTTTGTTTTTCACAACTTATTGATATCAGTTTTTAATAACCATTTTAAGACCTTAATCTCATTTCAAAATTTGATTTCATTTTCATATTTATAAATCCAAATTAAAGTTTGTAAAATAAGCAAATTAAAGCCAAATTAAGTACTTGTTATACCATTTCATTCAAATAGAGTTGGTATCTTTTGACAGATACGCGTATTTGGACCTCAACTGTAAGGCCGTCTTCAGTGTCGTGTACTAGACTCGACTTCAATCGATTTTTGTTATGATTACTGTTAACTTCATTAAGATGGTATAACAACATAAAAATTAGTTTCCAATAAGTTCTCAACCTCTGCTCGGTATCCCATCTCGATTCTCCCGACTGTTCGGTAGTGCTTTTTGATGTTCTTTTGATGTCGAACTGTCTGTTCCCCATTTTCTGCAATAAGGAAGAACCGACAGACCATAGTCAGAGCCAGTCTCATCATCGAATCATTAAGCGTTGTTCAATGCAAACTTCTCGGATGGTTATTACAAACGGTATTCGATAATAACCCATCGTCATCGCTAGTAATTGTTGAAGAAAACGTCATTAGGAGGAAAAAGTTTTTCAATTTTCCCAAGAGGGGAGATTAACTCGCACCCGTAGCCCATTAAAGCTCACCTGGTATGCTCGTCCGGACGAGATGGGTACGACGCCAATCCAGGAAATTAAAAGTTGAATTAACACAAAGCTCCAGCACCCTGCCTCGATTCATTATGGGAAAAGTTCTTTCGGGCAATAGTCGACGATGACGCCGTCCTCTTGTTGATTGGAACGCTTTCTAGCAGAACCGGTGAACAAGCTTCGTTTCATATCGTACTAAATGCAACACAGAACCGTTCATTCTCCTTGTTTCCTATAGAGTCGACGGGTGTGACAAGATTCACTTCAAGAAGGCGCTACTTGACCCTTTTCTGATTAAGGCATGGTGGGTGATTGTCATGATGGAGATGGTGATTACAATGATTACTAGGACTGTGATAAGTAAAGAAGCATAGTTCCAGCCAGATTGCTATTACTTTTCAATCTACTATTGGGTTTTTGAGGGATGTTAAGGTTCTTTTATTTCCATATTCGTCGTTCAAAATTGTTTATATTTGGCGCAATATATAGAAAAATGTATGTTTTTATATAAAACAAGCAATTTAAAATTGGCCTTATGTCGTAACAAGTCAATTTTCAATCACTTGTAATTAGTCAATAATATTTCGTTACCGTTACCGTTTTTTCGTTTGAAAAAAATAAATAATATTTTACTTGCGCTTACATGCAGAAAGTATACTGATACTTTTCAGCTATGTCAGTGCAAAATAAAGTGATTTTCTTTAATTTGCAATTGTGAGAAGAATAAATCACAATCATCGATGCCAGTGATCGAATTTCAGGCGAAACTGAATGACAGCGGCATTCGCATTCAGTTCCACGGTGTGAGAACTAACAAAGACTGAGTGGCGTATTCGTGAGAGACCACACCAAGCGATATTCCAAATCATCAACACACTGCCCGCGCTAACAAGCCACTTGTGGCTTTTGAAAGTCCTAGGGTTTTGTTCTACTTCGTCGTAAGCGCTACAATTCGTCGTATCAAACTTTAAATGTTCCACCACGGCGGATATTGAAACTTACCTGCAACATAGATCCATTATCCAAGTGTAATTTTGTGAAAGCTGTTATGGTTTGTACACTTGTACACCAAAAATGCAATAAAACTACTGTATTTCGGTAAATAACTTCAGTTCAATTATCCACTTTGCACTTTTTCACCGAAATCGCATGGAAGAACACGATTTGAGAGAAATGCTTAGCGATCGACTGAGCTACACCACTTTCCAACACAAGTTTCTTTCCGCCCCCCGTGGGTTACTTACTTCGCCGGGCACTTATTTTCACTATGGAAAACCTTCGTACTTCATCACTGAAGGATTTCATTCCAATCACACGCCGTAAAAGTTCTATAAATCACCAAATTTTACGAAATTTCCTCAACCGCCGCGTATAACTGAGAATGTAAACAAAGTTCAATCCGTCGTACTGAGAAAAAAAAGCTTGTGCGCATCAATGTGTGCGCGACGCTCGACGTAAAAATACGGTTCCTTTGATTGTGTTGTTTTCGCTGTACTGTGAGCAAATGCCATAATTGTACGGTCAAAAGGAATTGTGTTCATATGTTTGGGCTGAATTTTGATGACGAACTATTAATTTTAAAGGAAATTAGTAAACTCCATCATGCTGAAGAAATGGAGGGAGATGCCCGTAGATCTATATATTCTAGAAAACATTTTATTAAAGCGTTGATATGTTGTGTTTTAACCACTCAATACACACAGTGAGCCGTAAGTTGTGAGACGAATCTGGAAACTGATTGCGAAGGAGTTGAAAACGATACGACGGATTGAGAATACGGTAAGATGCATTTTATTTGCATTATTTACAAAAATACATCAAGATTTATCAAAATGTTATTGTACAATGCTAAAGCCGTTTTGAGAAAGAATTGTTTGGCATCGGTTTGTATCAGCATTATTCACTGCAATACTGGGAAAATTGCAGTTCTCACTGATCAATGCTTAATACGATGGACACTAGCACATCACCCTATATCAGGCTTGGACACTGTGACCACTATTCACCACAGTTCATCGATTCTGTCAGTCAACCAAAACACAAAGCAGCAGCAGCATCAATACCATCAGGCGTTGCGCTGCCAACAGTTCACACACTGCTTGACTGTTTTTCTTCTCTCCACTATGATCGTTTTCGGGCAGCCATCTCGAGGTGAATGATTGAAAAAAATGTTAAATAATTCAATCGCTAATATTTCGCTTGTGTTTTTAACTAATTGAAATCTATTAGCGCTAACAGCAAGAGCACAATCATTTCGTTGCGATACATATAAGCAAGCTCAATTTCATGCTGCCTTCATCGAGCAAAAATGCAAAACCCCGAAAACCGGAAAAATCGTGTCACCACTGTGCTCGAGTCATTTCGCATTCGGGTTTGAAAAAACGCTGGAAAGAAGAAGATTACAGTTTTGAGGAGCCGTGACATTTTTCCGTTTTGAACGGTCATGGTTTGATTTGGATTTTAATGGTCGTGTAGAAAAATATGAATGTCGAGGTGGTAAATGTTTACTACAGTACATTTCCCATCCCTTTCCTATATAACACCGTGGTAATTACTCTCATTTACAGAAAACTGAGAGGAAATTTAGAACTTTCAAACATCAGCATCGGCCTGTCGCAAATCAGTGAGTGCTCTTGTTTACCATATTCCTGCTCTTGCAGGCACTATAAGGCACACGGCACTAACAGAGAGAACATGGAAAATGAAAAAAACAAATTAAAACCACCGTCACTGCGTCGAAGTTTTGCAGTTATAGGTTATTCTGGCGGAATTTTGGTAAAACGGGGAACTGGCGTTCGGGAAATGATATTCAAGGAAAAGGTTTCACAATCAATCTGTACAAATAATATTCAAAACAAATTCATGGCAATTCACTACTTAAACATGTTTGGGACAAAAAGGAATTCTTTATTCTTCAATCTCATGAACCTGTATATTAAACAAGTAATAAATCTTCAAAGAACAGCCTATGATAAAAATAATGGAGAATCAAAGGTGCAATTAGCAAAACCATTATTCCATGTAAAATTTATAATAAAAATAATGTTTTCTTTATTATCCATCATGCTGAATAATAAATCTATACATCAGTATGCAGTATTTTTCACACATTCACGACTGTTTGTGAATAGCATTATTGTTCTATTGCGAGTTTTTTCTTGGTTATTCTACTTTCTACGGACATTCGAAACTGTTTTCAAAGTAACCTGTACATTTTTACAAATGTAATCTAACAATAAAACACTTTTGCTCAGCTGTTACTACAGTTGCAAATTTGATTAGTCTAGAAAAAAGAATTAAAAACATTCTAGGGAATGGTCCATTCTGGAGAACGGTGCATTCTGGCAAAAGGTTTCTAAGAATTTCTAAAAATTTATGTCAGTAGTAATCTTCAAAGAAATTTTCACAAAACACAAAACAAAATGCTTAAATTATGTATAATAATGGGTTTAAAAAACTAATATTAAGATGGGATTTTCAAAAACTTCGTGAATCTTGGAATGATACTTAGAATAATTCTAGAATTATGCCTGAAAAAGGTTTTGGAAAATTCTCTGGCATAATTGTTGGTGATAGCTTTTTTAGACTTCCTGGTTAATTTGAATAGTTAGAGATTACATAAATAGAATTGTGATACATTTGGACGAATCATTAAGAAATCCTTCAAGAAATCATTAGACTAGTTCACAAGACTATCAAAACACAATAGCAATGAGTGTTCGTCCATCCATCCGTTGTTTTGGCATAGCAAAGTGTTTTGGGTTGTTTATTCATGAGGTGTAGTTATGCAAATATTCTACAAGAAATACTAATCATGCATTATTAACTAATAAATGATCTTGCAATTATTCATATTTACCAGCGATCTCGATTTTGTCAGAAGCCATAGCTATCACAGATCACTTGCAATCATTTTAAAATTTACTGTCTGATTTCAATCATCATATTATTCCGAAGGTCCTAAGAAAAATATCTTATTTTTAGGAATAAATCAATGTGGTAGTGGAAAAAAGAAAGAATTCGTAGAGGTTTGTCTCCAGTATCATTTACATTAGGGCGATTTAAATTTTAAAAATGTTTGAAAATCCAATCTCCCATATGAGTTTTCACTATGGGATAATAAGTTTGTACTTACATTACAGTGCTAGCGTGTTTGGAACATATATCAAAATTTATGCATAGTTATTTCCATACAAACCTACATTGTCTTTGGGCTATCTTTAAAACACCATCTAGAAAGGTGAAAATTTCACAAAACACTATTTTTATGGTATGGATGGTAAGGAACATATGGGAGATTGGATTCTCAAACATTTTTAAAATTTTGAACCGCCCTAATGTTCATCAATAATTTATCATATGACTTTTGAAAAGATGTCTTCATAATTCCTTCCAATAGTTGTATTTTTGGTAGGTAATTGTAAAATAGAAAAGGTATAGCTATATTTTGCTTATATTAAATCCTCTGTATTAATCGCAATTCAGCGTAATTCTCAGGGAAGCTTCTGATAAAAGTAAGTAAACCCAGATAATTCTCCTCAAGAATCGTGATGGATATTCGTGGATGAATCACTGAAAATTTATGTATAGATTGTAAAGTGAGGGTGTTTTCTAATAGTACCTTTTTCCGGTACTGACTTTTGCGCCAACCTTGCGTTTAACAAGGATGCCAGTACTGTAGTTGCGTGCCCGACTAATTCAAGAGAAGCACTCAGGGCAGGTTCTCTAGCCTATTAGATTCTCAAATTCAAACCCCTGATACCATTTGTATTCAATCGGAACTTGCACCAACGAAAATACTCAACCGTAGAAATATCAAATCTCTCTCAATCCGATTCCGACCGATCAAGACTAAACGGGCAAATTCTCCTTACTACAGTCAAACCTCCATGAGTCGATATCTGAAGGGACCATCGACTCATGGAAATATCGAGTAGTGGAAACAAATGCTTTGGAAAGCAGTTTGAGGGGACCATCGTAGTAACCATGAAATTTTGGTTTTAGTATGGTTCCATGAGTCGATATCGAGTTATGGAACATCGACTCATGGAGGTATCACTGTATTAAAACTCAATACACCGCTAAACGTACAATGTGTGTTTTAGGCCTACATGTATTATCAACTTCTCGCATTTGCACAATTTGGCTTACTATTACTTTTTCCCTAGGGGTGTGGTTGTGGCTTAATACTATCGGTACCTAATGACGTTGCGGTCGTTCGTTGAACTGCTCTCGTTGCTGGGATCCTAGGCGTTTCTGTTGACCGCCAAATCATGGGGTTCGCTCTTCGTGCAGGTGAATGTCAGGTGCTGGCTACACCAACCTCATTTCGTAGAATCGGCTCGTACCCGTCAATGGCATCGTCTTCTCTTCACGTCGGATCGCCTGCGACGCCGTATGCACGCCAGGCTCACGATTACCAAGGATGAGTACGATCGACCACGTGCTTGAGGGTCGTCCACAATTCCCGTCGTGGTAAGCGTCTCGATCGTAAAAAGCGATATTCCACCCCGTCGGTGGATAGGGTCCCAATTCCTGTGAATAAAATCCAGACCAAAGGAAAAGCCACATGGTGTGGCTAAGCCACACAACAGTTAACACACACCCAACATTTAAAGCCACAAAATACTACCTTTTCTGTTCGCTACAGCTCTCGCTTTCAGCGTAGTCTGCGGTTCTAAACCTGACTTTTAAAACCTCAAATCTATAGTTAAAACATTATACACTTATTTTCACATCTTCCATGTACTTTACAAGTTTTACCTGATCGGTGATTATATCACTACACAAATTCACCTTTTATTTTGATAATTCACTTTGAAATACTGTTTTTTTTTTTATTTGCTTTAAACTTTCCCTTACTTTTTAACTTATTAGTATAAGTATAAACTTCAGAGGTTTCAACTAACTTTCTTATGAACGCACTAACTTTTTGGTGAAAATAATTTGGAACAACTTGTCGCTTCTAGATGAAGTTTAGAAAATGACGAGTTTTAAGAATTTTGAGATAGATGTCTGACCATGAAATTTTACTAATTCGAACGCGGTCGTTGTCCTTCTTCCTCCAACATGCTATTAAACCTGTTCCCGATTGCCTGTCTCGTTTTAAATTTTAGTTTTTTGTCCAGATCTCGTCGCGAACCTCAATACATTAGTGCCCCATATAAGTTATTTGATCATAGGTAGATTTTTTTAGTATTTTAAAGTGCTCACGCCTACATGTAGGTTATTCGAATGAATCTGTTATACATTCGAGCTGCCCGATTATACATGGTTGTTTTTGCTATAAAATTCATGGATTTTTAATTTCAGCGTTTTCTGGCAAACAGTAAACGCCTGATTTTTCAACTGTTACAAGATCTGTGTAGAAAATTCCGATTATTTTTTTCACAGGTATTTCTGAAAAAATCCCATTTGGAGAATTGTATTGAGAAATTATGAAACAATCAATCAATCATAAATCACCTTAATTTGTTTATAAACCCCCAAAAGCTTCAGTTTTCTTTCAAAAATGATTGACATTCACAAAAAAAAAAAAAAACAAAATAAAAAAATCTGTGCAATTCAAGTTATTATCACTCTGTCTTAAATTCTTTATGTATTTCCTGCAAAAGTCCCAAAAATACTTCGAGTGACCACTAGCGAAAACTTCTAAAGAATATATGGAAGAATTTGAGAAAATTTTTGTGTGGGGGCTTCTTAACGAATCTATCGAAGAGCTCCTGAACAAATAAATGATAAACCAGTGGTATTGTAACGAATCGACATCTGGTTAAAAGGACTAAATAAATAAATGTTATAGGATAGCCCGCAATCTAAACCAATTCAATCATTGGCATACATTTATGATTATTATTCAGATTGATGAACGATAATTTTTACTTATTATGTAGTAGAGTAAGGTGGGGCAAAAGTTCGAACTTAATGGATTCAACAATTCTTCCTGAAAATAAATGAATAGCACTAAATAAACCTTCAACATATTGGCTAAACAAACTTGTGACAAAATATTCACCCAATTTTAACTTTCCTTAGTCCCAAACAAAAAGTTGCAAATTGTGACTTCAAACAGCACACACAAATCAGTGTGCGGATCGATCTTAGTTCTGTTGGGCATAAATGAAAGGCACACATGTCCAGTTTCAGGAACCCTCTAGAAGATCCTGATTGGTCATTGTGGCCCCCGGGAACCTACTACGTCTGAAAAAAGTCCTTTTGGAGATCCTTATTCGAAACTTTTTTTATGGAAGCTCTCCTAGAAGTCATTCAAAACTTTGGTTTCCGCAAAAATAAAATTTCCCTCAAAAAATAACTGTCAGAAAATTTGCTAGGTAATTTCAATCAAAATTACATTGATTTGAATTCTGAAATCGGTCGAAAAAGACCTAAGGTCCTTACTAAGGTAACGTGAAAACGTTAATTTTTGGTGAAAATCAGACAAATTTCGCCAAATGTTTAGATAATATGTTGATTTTAGGTAAGATGCAAAATTTTTCACGAGATGATATATGGCTCGAATTATTGCCCTGCTGATTCGAGCTTTTGCCTCACTATAGGGCAAAATTGGTTTCAGCATTTATGCAACAACTCATAGCACTTTTATGATAAGTCTAGAAACGCCCTTACATAAAAAACACATTAAAAATATAAGATGGAATTTTCATTCTCTCAAATTGTTCCATGCAATGAAAGTTTGACCAAAAATTACAATTTTTACGACCAAAAACAACATATAGTCATAACTTTTTTAAATCTCTATTGATTTCTATAATATTTGAAGAGAATATCTCTTAATTCAATAGCATTTCAACCATTACGATATTGATAATATTTGTTTTGAAATGAGCTATAAAGCATAAAAAGAAACTCTTGGCCCACTTTACTCTATTGCTTTTCACCTTGTACCCCATTCTACCATAATCTAGCTATCAAATTATTACTAACTAATTGCAAAAAAGCTCAAAAACTTGCTATGCAGTTTGAAAGTGCGCACAATTTTAATTTAGGACTTACTAGTCCAATTGAAAATGAAGTTAATCAGGAGTTCGAAAATATTCTCAATCAAGAGAACGTTTTCGAAAATGCCTGGGAGACTGATTTGGAAGAAGTGAGAACTATTATGAAAAAATTCAAAAACATGAAAGCTCCTGGCGATGATGGAATTTTCTACATCCTCATCAAGAAACTTCCAGAAAGTAGCTTATCGTTTTTAGTTGATATATTTAACAAATGTTTTAAATTAGCATATTTTCCTGACAAATGGAAAAATGCTACGGTTGTTCCAATTTTAAAACCAGACAAAAATCCTGCAGAAGCTTCTAGCTATCGTCCAATCAGTTTGCTTTCCTCCATCAGTAAACTTTTTGAAAAGGTTATTTTGAACAGAATGATGGCCCACATCAACGAAAATTCAATTTTTGCCAATGAACAGTTCGGATTCCGCCATGGCCATTCGACCACTCATCAACTTTTACGTGTAACAAATTTGATCCGTTCCAACAAATCTGAAGGCTATTCTACTGGTCTTGCTCTTCTAGACATAGAAAAAGCATTCGACAGTGTTTGGCATGAAGGTTTGATTGTAGAATTAAAAAACTTTAATTTTCCAACATACATTGTTAGAATAATTCAAAGTTATCTGTCAAATCGTACACTTCAGGTTAATTATCAGAACTCCAGATCTGAAAGACTTCCTGTAAGAGCTGGTGTTCCTCAAGGCAGCATTTTGGGACCAATATTATACAATATTTTCACATCTGACTTACCTGAGCTACCTCAGGGATGTCAAAAATCTTTATTTGCGGATGACACAGGCCTCTCCGCCAAAGGACGAAGCCTGCGTGTCATCTGTAGTCGATTGCAAAAAAGTTTGGATATTTTTTCTTCATACTTGCATAAATGGAAGATTTCTCCTAATGCTTCCAAAACTCAACTAATAATATTCCCACATAAACCAAAAGCTCTTTATTTGAAACCTTCAAGTAGACATGTTGTCACGATGAGAGGGGTTCCAATAAATTGGTCAGATGAAGTTAAGTATCTAGGGCTCATGCTAGATAAGAATTTAACTTTCAAAAATCACATTGAGGGGATTCAAGCCAAATGTAATAAATATGTAAAATGTCTCTATTCCCTTATTAATAGAAAATCAAAACTTTGTCTTAAGAACAAGCTTTTGATATTCAAACAAATTTACAGGCCAACCATGTTGTATGCTGTACCAATATGGACTAGCTGTTGTAATACCAGGAAGAAAGCTCTGCAGAGAATTCAAAATAAAATTTTGAAAATGATTCTGGTATAGTACCAATGAGTTACATAGAATACCCAATGTTGAAACATTGGAACAAATGTCAAATACAATCATTAATAATTTCAGGCAAAAATCGTTACAATCTTCTATTGCCACGATTAATGAGTTATATGTTTAGGTTAAGTTAGGTTTTCTCTTATAAGCAGGTGAAATCAACTCACCTGTAAAAAAAACTGAACTGCTACGGCAAATGAAATGTAATATGTTGTTAACAAAATGTTAATTAAATCTTAAATTTATTTTACCAAATTAGGATGATAGTGTTGTCTAATAACACAGAACACCTAGATATAAGAAATGAATGTAATGTTTGGAATGATACTAATAAAGAAATTAAAAAAAAAAAATAATCTAGCTATTCCCTTGAGATGCATACTTGCACAAGTAGCAATATTTGGCTATCCGAAAGTTGTAACTGTAGATTGCACATTACCTGTTTTCGGCAGTTTCACAAGTTAGTGTATCCGGATCAATGTCACTGACCACGGTTACTAAGTCAAACCAATCTGGTCTGCTGGAATTGGAAGCGTAGAATACATTTAACTCATACCTTGTTCGACCTTTGCTCCTCAGCTAAGCTTCCACTTTCGCCACTAACTCCATGTTTTTGCGTAAATATTCCATTCCAGCCTTTTTGCAAACCACTTATGTCAAACAGTTTAAAACAAACGAGTACAATGTAAATGTATCAATATCAGGTTTTACTCCTACTAGATTAACATTAACGATTACACGACCAAAAGAATAAATCCAAATGACACGACAACTGCCACAGAAACAACCCACTGTTTTAGCAATCCTATTAGCAAAGGATAGTTGAAGAAATATGAGATCCCTAAGCGAGCGAACCAGAATGGAACAAGAGAAGAGATTAAACTAATTAGTATTCGTAAGAGGATAATCTAGGAGCGATGATGACTACGACAATGACGAGTTAACGAACGAACGATGGAAAAATCAATATTTGGATTGCGTCGCTGTGAAGGTGGCATAATTCCATCCACAGAAAAGGTACAGTTGCAAGTGCCGGTCTCTCGAATTCAGTTATCCACTTTGAACATCCGAAAACAATTGCTATCGAAGCTGAAACAAGCACCGATTTGACTTTGGAAGCACTTGCAATTTTATTGAGATTTATGCGCCATAACCTGCTTCAAGGAAACTGGAAAAACGTTTTCCCATTTTCCCACGCTCAACCACAAACGACAATCGCGTCTCAAATGAGCAACTAGCAACACAGAACCGACTTGTTGGCAGCAGTTGTCTGCGCGTGTTGGGATATAAGTGGCTCAAAAAATGTCGTTCGTTTAGCCGTAAGTTTGAATTTAATGTTCGGTACGTGATTCGATTAGCTTGGAGCTAGCTGCTTTAGCGAATGTGGCTGAATTGTTTCTGGGGTGGTTTTCATTTTTAAGTTTGAGGTGGATGAACGGGCAAAGCAACTCGATACGCAATAAAGTGCATTCGAATTTATATTGATAATTTTTCAGCTGAACAACAAAAACTTAAACTTTACCGATTCCAATTTCAATTGGTAAAGTTCAAATTCTTGCTGTTAGCCTTCATTGGAGTTTTAGGATTTGTAGTATAGAACCGCTTGAGCAAAAGTTCGAGAAGCGTCTTTATGTGTTGGCTATCAGGAAGGATTTAGGCAGGAGATATTGAACTCCATTAGGGGAATAAAGGTTTCCTTTCAAATCGCAAAAAAAGAGATTCTAGTGTTTTGCCAGAAACTCTTAAAAATCGCAAAATTTTTCTCAAAAATGTTGAAGAAAATAAGCACATTTTTTTACTTATGACAACAAAATTGAACATTTGTCCAAAGTCATCTTAAAAGGTTTCTAAAGTGACTATCAAAAATGGAATACATTGGTAACTTGGATATTTCCCAAATTAACAAGGAAAGGAAATTTTCAAAACCCCACTCAGTGCCGTCGTTGTCAACAGTGGAGCAGTGGTGGAAAGAATCATGCCGTTTACGCAAAATAAGCCATTATTAAGCAGAATCCACGCTCACACGCTCACGAACCAACATCGACCGATTTGGTCACAGATTCTTGCATCGGAGAACCAGAACAAAACAAATGTAAAAAAGAGCGTGATTGCTGGATGAGCAAAGTCTGCTCACAGCCGTTCTTTTTTCCGTTAATAGCTATTTTTGTGAATAATTGGATGGATTACGATTATAATGGATAGTTTACAAACTAATGTACCGTCAAACGGGGTAACTTGCAACAGGGGTGAAACTTGCAACACTTCGACATTGAACCGAATTATTGTTTTGTTCAGCACTGAGATGAATTATTATGATTTATTCCGCCATTTATTGACCTTAGGTATACAACAGAAGATTTTGGCAAGGGTTTGGGCATTTTTTCTTTTTTGGTTGGTTTGCTGGACGTGAAATTCATATTACACGTTGGGTTGTTTGAAATTCATGCTGAAAAACGTTCCTCGTACCATACAAACGGTAGAAATATGTCATTCGAGGCATTTGCTATCAGTTACAGTACTTGGTAGTGTACAAATTGACAATATAAAAGTTTTGATAATTTTATGCTTAAACACTATAAAAAATCAAAAACGTTTTTGACTACCCTTGTTTGGTAACTTGCAACAGCAATTTTGACCTCAATTGTTTGATATTTCTTGCCATTTGTCATCGAAAACACATGAAAAGGCTAAATTGAACATACTATTTGTTCAGTAACATTGAAATTTATGTACCGCAACCAATTCAATACACGTTTGGTATTAAATATTAGATAAATTACACGAATCGCATTACTATTAAATTTGGTTTTATTTCTTCATAAAAATAATGAATAATTTTTAAAATCTGTACTAAAATTAACTTTCTGATCTGCAATTGGGAACTTTCTCCATGAAATATAATGAAAATTATGACAAAACACCAACAGAGACCATTTTAAGACATATACAGTTGTGTTCAGAATAATAGTAGTGAAAGCCGATTTTCATACAAAATGCTCAACTTTGGCATGCTGTAACTTTGTCTCCATAAGAGCAATCGGCAGGAAATTTTGGCAGTGAACTACAAATATAATCAATTTTATTATCACAAGATTTGAAAATTTTCACACTACCGGCTAAAAAGTTAAGCACCAGGTGAAATCGCTCAAAATAATAGTAGTTTTAATAATTTAAATATCTGCTGTATTTTGAGTTTTTGAACTTTTCTTTATTCATCGTTTCAACCATTTTCACCCAAGTCATAAATGTATAAACAAGCCAATTTTTTATAAAATTGTTGCAGAACAAAAATTTACAAAAGAAAAACTACTATTATTTTGAGCGATTTCACCTGGTGCTTAACTTTTTAGCCGGTAGTGTGAAATTTTTAAAATTTTGTGATAATAAAATTGAGTATATTTGTAGTTCACTGCCAAAATTTCATGCCGATTGCTCATATGGAAACGAAGTTACAGCATGCCAAAGTTGAGCATTTTGTATGAAAATCGGCTTTCACTACTATTATTCTGAACACAACTGTATATCAATATGTGATACGTCGAATTAATTTAAATATTTATAAGAAAAATAAGTTAAGTGAAGTATAACTGCTAGTACCATTGTATTTGTACAAATGTTGCATTAAAACGTTTTAATGGCATTCCAACAACTGTCAAGACTTATGATATGCTAGAATTTCCCCGAGTGGACACCCTATACAATGCCAATGGAGTATTCAATCGATGTGGTTTAATACTCATAATGCAATCAATAATAATCAGTTTTCTAAAAGTAGAGCAGCCTGTCCCTGGTTATTGCCATGCTTTTACTGCAGATAATTTATAAATGATCACTATAACACGATACAGGTTAAGTTTTTAATAATTTACTTTAGGTAGCACTGTGTGTTGCATGTTACCCCACATCAGGGGTAGCATTAAAAATGTATACTTTTCGTCTCTCCTGATTCCAGAAAACCAAATATTGATATAATTAATACCGCGTAGTATTCTTTACTTGGCGATTAGGGTACCAGATGGTTTTTGTTTCATCTGTATCTTTAAATTTTCCATCCATATAGCATTGGAGTTGAAAATTGTTGCAAGTAACCCCGTTTGACGGTACGACAGTATTGAGAAAATTGACCGATATGTGGTGTTATTGTAGAAATATCACACGGAATCGGAAGCGTGATTGCATGTCAAAATAAAATGATGCGATGCCCTTTACAGTATATGTGTTCGGGCGATCGTGAGCAAAGAAAGCAAAAACGCAATCGCACAAAATGAACCACCGATGCGGTGGCATTTTTCTGGTGTGCATGAACAGACTCTGTTCACCGTTTTACAGCACTGCAGTGGAGTCAAGGTACCAAACATTGTCGCATGGATGCTAAATGCATTATTTGCGGAGGTTCTTTCTATGCTAAGGACTTCTTTCCTGTGAAGGAAGATACCAAAAAGTTTGTATGCGCAAATTGCGGGGGCAACCAAAAATCTAACTTTTGGAATTGACTTTCGCGTAAACGAATCGTCGAGGCTCGTAACAGGCAGATAAACGGTAACGTTTTTCGACCCTGGCATTCCCCAGGTAGAATCCCCAGCAATGCTCATTTTTCAGTTAACGGTCGCTTGCTTAAGACTTATACTCATCAAGTAAACTATAATCATGCTCATTGACATGCTAATTTTCTTTCGCCGTTCGAATATTTTAATTTCGAATGGATTTACCCAATGAAATTCTTATGCTAAATTTTCTTACAGCTAATAACATACATTTAGCAGTTATTTTTGAAACTTATGTGAAACCTGTATCGAAACTCAAAAGAGATCCAAAGTCCTTTTGGAAATTATCCAAAATTTCAAAACATTCTCAATCCAGAGAATGTTTTTAAAATATTCTGAGGAACTGAAATATACCTCCAGAACATATAATGACAACGAATAATGCTGAACTCTTATCAAAACCACTTTCCAAAAATTGTGATTACAAAATGCAGTTCCTTTAATAGGCTTCGCTGCTTAAAATTTGCCTTTCGATTCCAATCTTCAACGTCAGATCTAAGTTTCATATTTGCCAAAAACATCCCAGACATAATCAACCCATCACGGGGCGGATTCGCTTCCTCTGGTACCATTTTGTGGTCTGCTGCTGGTTACTAAAAATAGTCTTCCACCGAAACAGAAATCAATTTGCTGCTGCTGTGCTGTGACGACGATGAAAGCCTTTCTCGCCCTCGCCCCTGAAGGGATTGGTTTTGATTCCGCATTCCTCCGGCAGCGTAGCCCAGGGGTGATCGAAATCATTTTGCGACCTCTTCTCCGGGCGTATACTTACGGGCTTTCCGGTAAACCCATCATGAAACATCATTGAGGAATAATGTTGCCCATGGAACTGTACTCAATTTTCTTTCTTCATCCAATATAAAAATTGTGTTTGGGTTCTTCTCAGCCTGACTAGATGAAACTGTCAGAGTTATAACTTGATGTTTTATTCGATTATGGTTATTTTATGTAACAAAGATTGTTCTAAATTGTAGGATGATGTTGAACTGAAATTTTCCAGTATAGCATATCAAATTTGTTTTAAACACCTTAGCTGAAATATCGTTCCAGTTATAAGAAGATTGTAACAAGATTTCATATAACCTTTTTTATATGAAAAGTCATTAAACTAATTTTAACACATTCTTATAAAATCTTGTTATGAATCATTTAAATAAATTGTTATATTTAAATTTCAAGAGAGCCTTCCTTAGTCCAGTGGTTAGAGTCCGCGGCTGCCAAGCAAAGCCATGCTGAAGGTGTCTGGGTTCAATTCCCGGTTGGTCCAGGATCTTTTCGTAATGCAAATTTCCTTGACTTCCCTGGGCATAGAGTATCACCGTACCTGCTACGCGATATACGAATGCGAAAATGGCAACTTTGCCAAAGAAAGCTCTCAGTTAATAACTGTGGAAGTGCTTATTGAACACTAAGCTGAGAAACATGCTCTGTTCCAGTGAGGACGGTTATGCCAAGAAGAACAAAAATGAAAAGAAGAAGAAGACGATGATGCATCATTGAACTTTATTAAATTTTATCATAAATATGTCATATTTAGATAAAATTATCTCCCATTGATATTGTATAAAAATATCAATTTATTCTTGTTATTTTTAACTATTATTTTAAAATACTATCAACGGGAGATAATTTTATCTCAGTATGATATATTTATGATATAATTTTAATATGTTCTGCTAGTCGGGACGACCGTCACCTCCGGTACGAGTGAGAGGGTTTTCAATCGATGCGAAATGCGATTAGGGTAATGGAAGCCCTATATGGCCCCAGTGTCATATATGGAAGAAAGGAAAGTGGGACAGGTGAGTTGATCTTTTCCAAGCAATATGAGGGTGTCAAAGTGGGATAAAAATAAACTGGTGACGTAGAGCTGGGTCGACCCCTCAGCAATTGAGCGTTCGTGCGGCATGACATGTGAGTGGAATCTTCAATTGTCGATTGCTTATGCTTGCGAGCCGGTGGTTTGCTTGCGGAAAGCACTTCGAATTGATTATAGTTCTCTGTCGATTTTCAATGAAGCCGATTTTGGGATTTAACAACGGAACGCATGGCGTGGGACCAACCTGAAAAATGTACTTAAGGGTGCAAAATTGAATTCAATAGTAGGGTTGGTTTTCTTGGTCGATTATTTACTGGAAAAGTTAGGGCCATCTGTTGTTAAATGGAAAGTAGCAGTCTTCTGGAAGTTCCCGATGAATTTTCATCCTTCAATCATCAATCGTCAATCGTCAATTTTCAATTTTTTATCTTCAATCGTCAATCCTCACTAAAAACCAGTATTTTTTTTTTTGCAATTATTTTTTTTGTCATATATAGCTACAAGTTTGTTCACGCGTTGGTTCAAGAATTCAAGATTGTTCTTTTGGTTTTTCAAAACAGCTCTTGAAATATGCTTAGTAACTTAAATGAGAAAAACTCCCTTCAATTCTGCTAGTCAAATCTCTAGCGACTCGTGCAATACTTGTAATTTTTCAGAAGATTAAGTTTCAAAAATTTTATAAAGACTACATAAAAAAAGTTCTCCAAGGATTTTAGAAATCGTGTAGAAGATTCTCAAATAAACTTTTATCTCTCTGTCCAATTGTTGTATTTATGTGTCTTTCTATTCTTCTAATATTTTATCCTTATATCCTTCTATCCGTTTATGTTTCTAATAGTTTATTATTTTATTCTTCTTTTCATCTATCATCCGTTTTATACTTCTACCTCCTATCCAACCATTCTTAAAAACATCTATCCTTCTGTGATCAGTTTCGATGACAGCTCAGTGAATTACAAGAGTTTCACAATGAATTCATTTAAGTATGTTATTGAGAAACTCTATGAACAAACATTCAATATTTCATCATCAGCTACTTAAAGCAATTTGAAAGGATAAAATGCTTGAAAGTTTCCTCCAAAAATATTAATCGAATTTTTAAAGAACTTTTATAGGATTCTTAGGTTAACTATGAAAGATTATTAAAGTACTGGTACTGGATTTTTTTTATACAGATATTGAATTGCTACAGAAGATTACCCAAAACTGCTTACCAGGGCTTTCAAAATTTGTTTTGAATAACTTAAAAGTTTTCCTACGATTATTTTTCTAATTGTTTTCAAGCATTTTAGAATAATTGTTTTGGATTCTTTAGTTTATTTTTTTTCAGACAGTGCTTGAAGAATCATTGTACTTTGAATAGTTTCCAAAGATTTTTCTCTTAATTTTATTGCAGAATTCTCCAAATTTATTGCAGAAACTTATTTGTAATTTACACTTTATTTTGTTTACCCCTAGGAAATTTGTTTAGGCATTCCTTTAAAAATTCTATCATAAAGATTGTTTATGATTTTTTTTTCAGGAGATATACTTCCGTGGAGACTTAGATGTAAATTTCTGTAAAGACTTTCATTTAGTCTTGAATAGAGGCTACTGTGAACACTTGTATTCGGACTATTGTTAAGATTTCTATGAAGACATTTGTGAAGAATTCTATCGTGACTTATCAGAAGAGGAGGACTTTTGTAAAGACTTCTGCAAAGACTTCTTAAATCTTTTGATTTAAATCTCTGTGAAGAATACTGTGAATATTTTCATCGATATCACTATGATGACCTCTACGAATAATTTAATGGAGACCTTTGTCTTGTGAAGTCTTGTTACTTTTGCTTGATTGTTCTGTGAAGTTTTTTGTGAAGACATCTGCTTCTAATTTTGTGATTTCGACTAGATTACTTATTGTGGTAATTTTTCTGGCTAATAGTCTGAATAAATGGTTCACGGAACAATTATTCTTGCTCCTACGTTTCGATCCCAATTTGGATCTTCATCAGGGGATAAAGAAGTGACGAATAATCCTCTGATTAAGATCCAAATCGAGGTCAAAACGTTGGAGCAAGAATAATTGTTTCGTGCACCATTTATCCAGACTGTTAGCCATCTGCTTCTAAGATTTTTCGAAAGACTTATGTGATGACTTTCGTGAAAATATTTGTTAGGACATCTTTGAAACTTTTATAAAGTGGAGACTTTTGTGAAGACTTCGGTGAAGACTTCTGTGTCGATTTTTGTGTGGAGTTACTAGACTGGACAGAATAAAGTAGAAAATAGTCTTTTCCATAAACAAAACAATTAAGCTTGAAGGCTTCAATTGCCCTGAAATTTTCACCGAAAATAGTAAATAGCTTCAAATTTGCACAACTGGACAGCTTTTTACAAAAAAAAAAAAAAAAAACTATGGAGCTAACACAAACCTCCAATTCCAACAAAAATGGACTAATTTCAAATCATCAATATTGTTTGTATTAACTTATTTAGAGGAATATATCTCGCAACGTTTTTCGGTTGGACTACCAACTTTGTAGAGATCACAATTTAGTTTAACATTTATTGATGTTCAAAATGAAAGTAATGCCGTTTTTTCTTAAATTGGAAGATTTGCGATAATTGTGCAGCTTGTGTGAGTGAAATTGAGATGAGTGAAATTCAAACTATTTTTCAGATGCAGTTTAAGGCGATCGAACACTAGAAGCTCAGATCTAGGTTTTCAAACTTGACCATTTTGTATAAATAATGCATACTCTATCATGTTGAGTACTACACACTTAGAATAAATCACCGACGTCGGTAATTTATTTACCGAAATCTCAACAGCTGAACAGTCGGTAATGCGTTCGGTAAACGAAAAAAGTACCGAATGGTCGGTAAACTGTGATTTGCCATGAAACGTCAAAAATTGCTGACCGCTTCGGTAAATTTTAGGTCCACTTACCGATCTATACGGTAATTTATTTTTTTCCCGCTTCGTTCCCTAGCTATTGGATCCATGAAAAACAAAAAACATTATCCATTTGATGCGATTTGTATTACAATATTCGTTTATTCCTGTATGTATTTTACACGATTAAGTATAATATTTCCACCAGCGCCGCACGTTTTGCCAGTCCTCTCATTCCGATTCCGACCTCCATGGTGCTCGATGAAAGAGGAGTGAACGTTTGCTTCTGGAAAGGAAACACCGACGAAATTGTAGAAACATCTGTCTCCATTTGCTAATCACGGAACTAAAGAATACTTACCAACAGTTTCTGATGGATTATGATGAATTATTACGCTAATTTCGTAACCCATCGCCTTCGTTGCACCTTTCAGGAGAATCGCGTTGCACTACGTATTTGACTTTTTCTGTCGGAGGCCGGAGTTGGCAGTTCAAATTTACTGATGGTTCAGTAATAATTTACCGAACTCGGTATTGGATCCGTTTTACAGATATTTTCGGTGAATGAAATTACCGTACTCGTTAAAATGGGACGAAATCACCGATCTACTGTAGATTGATTTACAAATTTCGGTTATCTAGCTGATAATTACCGACACAACTGTAATATTTGAAATTGCCGGTCTGTTTCGGTAAATTGCTTTACCGAACTCTGAAAGTCTGTTTGAGTGTGTAACAGCCAAAACCTCATGTTATTTGTAGTTCTTCATTAAAATTTCAGCAAGATTGGACTACCAGAAGCTGAGGTACAGAGCCCCAAACTTGAGCATTTTGTATGGAAAAACAGCAATTGGAGACAACTGCCTAATAGCCTAGACCTCTGTTGAAACTTCTGTAAAATGTAATTTTGAAGAATTCTAGGGAATTTTCAGCAAAGACTGCAAAACATATAGTGATTTTGGCAAGGGATTGCAAAAACGTTTGTAAAGTTTTTACGAAGATATCTTCTTATTTTTCTTTCTGGCGTTACGCCCCCACTGGAGCAGAGCCTGCTTTTCAGCTTAGTGTTCTTATGAGCACTTCCACAGTTATTAACTGAGAGCTTACTATGCCAATGACCATTTTTGCATGCGTATATCGTGTAGCAGGTACGAAGATACTCTATGCCCTGGGAAGTCGAGAAAATTTCCAACCCGAAAGGATCCTCGACCGGTGGGATTTGAACCCACGACCCTCAGCTTGGTCTTGCTGAACAGCTGCGCGTTTACCGCTACGGCTGTCTGACCCCTATCTGTGAAGAATTTTATGTAGATTTTTGTGAAGATTTTTACGAAGGCTTTACAAAGGCATCTGAGGAAATTTTTATGGGAGACCTCTGTTGAGCATTACGTGAGGACTACATTGTATAGTTCTGTGCAAACAAATTAAATGAAAATTCCGCCAAGACTGGAAAGATTTTTGGTTGGTTGGTTGGTTTGACTTTATTAACGAGATTTTTAGCCCTAGGCTAGTTCATCTCGGGACCAACGGCTTTACTTCCCTTCCGAAGGAAGTCGTCACTATAACTTTTTACGTCATAAGTGACTATGTCGGGGATGGGATTCGATCCCAGGTCCTCGGCGTGGGAAAGATTTTTGTGGAAAGTTCTGGCAATACTTCGGTATAGACCAGGAATTGCAGAATTTGTTTTCAATTGATTTTGAAGCACGGACAAATCAAGCGAAGGAAAACTTCCCATCTGTGTCGGTCCATGATCGGCAATGTAACAAGTTTGACAAATGCGAGCACAAACAAGAGCCGCAAAGAGAAAACGATATAAAAATCATTTTCTTGGCTTGTTTACCATTGGAGGGACCACTTAAGCAATGAAGAATTCTACTGAGAATAATCAAGAGACCTTTATGGAGACTAATGCGAAGATTTTTTAAGAGATCTATATGAAATGCTTCGTTCAGATCTCTGTGAAGTATTCTGTTCAAATTTCCATAGTGGATTTGTTTGTGAAGACATCTCTTTGAAATATTCTACAGTGACTTTTATGAATACATCTCGGAAAGGAACATTGTAAAGATATCTATGGCGATTTCCATGAAGATTTTTGTGAAGACTTCTCAGAAAACTTTTACAAAGCTTTTTACGAAGGCATTACGAGGACTTTTTTGAATACTTATGTCAAATTTTTCTGTGAAAACTTTTAAAAAGGTTCTGCTAATATTGTGTTAATACTTTTGTGAAAACCTTTATTGAGAATTATGTGGAGATTTCTGTGAAGATCATAGAGTTACTGTACTCGACATAATATAGTATAAAATCATCTAGATCATAGGTCACCAAACATTTTGAGTACACGTCCCACCAAACGATAAAGCATATTTTTGCAAACCACCGGAAAAAAATTGAGAAGGAATGGCATACTGAAAACATTCGAGGCCCTTCGTTACTTTGTGGAGGATAACTTTCGATCAAAAGTCGTTATAGACAAACTTCGCTTAAAATTATTCATAATGATTTTTTGTGCAATTTAATGTACTTAAAGGTTATTTTTTCTGTTTAGGATTAATATTTTTGAAAGGGTTAATGCATTTCGAAGAAAAATCATAAGCAAAAAAAATTGATTATCATGGCGTATTTAAAAAGTTGAATCCAATCAACTAATCATGAACGTAACTGCACAGCTTTTGTAAGTCCTCTACAATGTTAACTTCATAGGTTATTCTCTTGAAAAAAATTAAAATATATTACATGTTCACTAGTACATCCTAGGAATGAATCGGTTCAAAAAGATACAAATTATAGCAGCAAACTTCAGTGATTATCTTCTAAAATAAAAATATTGAATTTACCGATTCGAAAGTGAATAAAGTGTATCGATAAGTATAATGAACCGGCTCATCAAATAACAAGATATAACATTACACGTTGATTCTCATTATTATAAAAATACGTCCAACTGAAGAAAAATCACTAACTGCATGAGTTTCCTTATAAGCACTGTTCATTTTATAAAGGTGACACCTTGTTTATGCTAGATCTTTTTATTTATTGATAAAATCGTAAACGATTTTCTGCGCATCGTTCAACAATTATTCTACAATGGTATGAAAATATAAAATCTCTAAAATGTTTTTGGTTGAAGAACTATATAGTTTTTCCAAAAACTCCTAAGAAAAACTCTTCATCAGAGTTAAGCAATATTTTTCGCATAACAAAAATCCTTATTTTTATGAACAAATTATGTGTTGGTATCCTTTATTATTCTAATATAAGTAGAGCTTTAAAAACATCAACAATATTTTACCATTCATCGACACTAGATCATTCTAAGTATTTATCCCTTATGGCCAAACTTGCTGATATACTATTATTTTATTCCTAGAAAATATGTAGAGCAGAAAGCGTGTAAAAAATTGGTTTAGATTACTATATTTGTATAAATAAGAGCTAAATCGCAAGTTTTATTTGCATTCTTGTTTTATTGAAAAATCTTATACTTTTTAAATCATTTACGCATATTTATCGATCTACAGCAAATAGAAGGCGATTTTTTCCAAATATTTTGATTGGATATCTCAAAATAACATATTCTGATGAGTGTATCGAAAAGTAGTCGCAAACATTTAAAACGGTATATCTCAGAGCATAGTTCATCTTTTTGAAAAATTTTTTTACGCAAATCTTCATCATGTCATCAAAAATTGAAGCAGCTAAAAATATATTGAATTATATGCAGTCTTAATATAAGTACAACAAGGTTTAAAAAGCATGGAAAATAAAATCTTGCACAAAATTACATTTTTGAAGTGTCTTCTGAAGATTCGATGATTTGTATTGAACAAAATGTATATCAAACAAAATAGGATGAAAAGCTTATTCTATCGGAAAATATGTTTACTTCACGCAGCACGTAAAAAGAAATGCAAAAAAATAAATTATTGCTCTAAAAGAGCTCAATAATTGGAACAAGGTCGGTTTTAGAAAGTCACTTTTGTTTAACCCTCTAATACCCAAATTTTTGTTTTCGATCTAAATATTATTTTTCGTTATCTAAAATCATTCTAAACACGGTTTGGGCAATGATTTATTTTTCTTCGCAAATTTATGAATTTTGGTTTTAGATTTTTATTATTTTTATTTTTGAACATCCCTATCCTTTTAAATTTTTTCTTGAAGCCTCTTCTGAATACTGATTTTTGACAATAATAAAAATTTGAGTTTTTACTATACTTTTGAAAATATGATTTTTTTAATTTTTTTCTGGAACATTTTTTATTTTCCGTGTAACTAACGGAAAAACAGATTTGAAATCATTTCAATACCATCAGGCTCTTCTTCTGTGATAGGTTGATCGTAGAAAAATATAAAAGGTACGATTTTTTATAATACTCGTTAAATGAATCCCAGGCATTTGTAGGTTATATAAAAATACAATTTTTCAAACAATTTTTAATAATACAAGCAAGTTTCAAAAATCATAAAAACTTTTCTTATATGCGTGTTATGAGTTAAGGTTTAAGCCAAAAATAAAATCATTTTAATTTCCGAGCTATGAAAAAATACACAAAATTCCAAAGTGTACCCCGTCTAAAGGCGGGGTTGGGTATTAGAGGGTTAATCAACTTTTGAAGCTCTGTCATACACAGCGGTAATTATGTAGAGTAACATTTTTTGCTTACGTTACTTCATAAATATGCAAAGAATCTTTTCCAATCAAAAAACAATTTTTTATTCATTACAATCATTCGATATTAGCATTACGTGTAGAAAGAAAAAATCAAAAACGAGGTCCTTAAAAATCGACTTTTTTCGATTTTTGTATTTGCTTAAATTAAATGCTTGTTAATGAATTTTTCAAAATATTGTTTACACTATGTCATGAGAGTTGTGGCACAGAATATATTAGCATAAAAAAAAAATTTTTTTTTTTAATTCAACACATTTATTAACATATCAATTTTTTCAGAAGTGTGCAAGATTTTCATAGGCATCTGTTAGTAATTTGCAAAATTATCATGCAAAATACCACTTTCTTGAAATAATTTCACCGCATCATCATTTTAAATACATTGTAAAGCATTACTGATCAAAACATTGTTTGTAGGTTCAACCCATTATTTTTGAGACTGTTTGAAAGTTTGCGACTACTTTTCGGTACACTCCTTAATGAAACGGTTCAAACAGTTACACATTTTAGTTTACGATTAAACTGCTACCAAATTATAGCAGCAAACTTGAACGATTACTTCTAAAAAAAAATGATTTTACCAGTTCGAAAGTGAACCGGTAAACTGAACCGTTTCATCAAATAACAAGATTTTGCATAACATTTCACTTCCCATTGAAATTAATGTTTTATCTATAACAGTTTATTTTCGGGGTTGTGCTATTTTCCCGAATGTCGTTTCCCCGAACACCAGTTCCCCGAATCCCAGTTCCCCGAATATCCCGTTTTCCCGATTACCCCCTTCCCCGAAAAGTTTTTTGGCAATCATAATTGTCATAACTTTTTATAGTTCAGGGAACTGAACGTACTGGTCATCTGATATGCATCCTTCTTCATTTGATTGGCGGTTCTTACGAGTTTTACTGTCCTCAGCATTTTTGGAAACATGTGTATAGTCGAGGAAAACCAAAAACCTCCTTCTTTCTATTGCTTATCGTTCTTTCTAGTTCACCATCTTGCCACCAAAAACTGTTAGAGCACCTATTCGGACAGTACCACTTTTCGGGGAACTGGGTCATTCGGGGAAATGGCATTCGGGGAAAAAGGTCATTCGGGGAACTGGCGTTCGTGGAACCAGCATTTTGGGAAACAACATTCGGGGAAAAGTAGCACAATCCGCATTTGGGCACTGCAGGTTTAAATGAAGATGCAGTAGCGTAGCTAGAGGGGGGTGCGGTGGGTGTGTGATATATAGCGTTTATTTCAACCAGGCACAGCCATTTTGAACAGGACGTCGGTTTTTTGGAATTCAAAAATACACTATTCTTTAAACCATCAAATATCCGAGGGCCCTCTATAACTTAAGCCAGAAAGTGCTTTGGAAACATTTCTATTTTAAACCATATTCTAAACCAAGCCGGTCACCAAGCCTTTCACAATGAATGTTTGTACTCCAAATATTACTAAGCGATTTTCCATAGGTTTACAAATTTATCAGGGAAAAGCTTAAGGAATTCTCCTAGTCTAGAGTTTTTTTTTTAGAAATACAAACAAAGACTCTACCAGGGTCCCTTCAGAAATTATTATAAAGATTTCTCTAGTATTTCTATCAGAAATTTGATTCGGAAATCCTTCAATGATTGCTCAACCTATGCTTAACCCGTATAGGCCTGAGTGAAAGCAAAAATACTGAAACCCTCACCGCTCAGAGAAATCTAAACTGATTCCAATGATTTTTTGTCAGTTCATTGGCCCACATATCTAGTTTCTAGAAATGGCCAGAGGAACTCGGAAATATTTCTGTGGCCGGAGTTATTCCGGTGGGTCACTGGGTCAAGTCGGGTAAAAAAGGGCTATTTTTTGGGACATGCCAAATAACCTTTATTTATTTGCAATGACAATAATTTTATTTTGCATAAATTATTAAGATCTGATATTCAACATTAAAAATGAAGAGTTTTGCATCGTTTAAAATATACCGGATGTGGCCATTCGGACGTAATACCCGGAAGAACCGGCTATAGATTTGTTGGATACTAAACCGTTGCAATTCTCGAAAAGTTGATATAAAACATAATTATGCACTTAAATGCGTTTCCATAAGCTTGGCAAAGATGTTCAGATACAATTTGGAAACTTTATCGTAAGTTTGAAGCGTCGCGGAACCCGAAAATGGTCATTTGTAGGATTAATCAAACGCAAAGCTCATAGTTATCCAATTCAATCCTTTCTCAAAAGGTTTACACAGATACAATTTTCTTTAAATTCCGTCATGTAGTGGCCACATTATAAACGATTCCGGAAATTACCTGTGACTTGAAATTTGCCTACCTCCAGGGGCACAAACGCACAGTATTCTTCTCACCCGACCTGACCCAGTGATCCACCGGAATCACTCCGACCACAGGAATATTTCCGAGTTCCACTGTCCACTTCTAGAAACTAGATATGTGTGCCAGTATACTGACAAAAAATCATTTGAATCCATTAAGAATTCGCTGAGCGGTGAGAGTTCTAGAATTTTTGCTTTCACTCAGGCCTATACGGGTTAAAGAATTATTTTCAGAATTTACTACAGAAAATCATTTACCAGTCCAACAATGTGGTTACATTACGGAATTTTCTAGAAAGTTTTTTTTATTCTACCGATTTATTTTTAAGTATTAACCATCTCAAATTAATGATTAGATAAATATTCTTGAAAGAACACTTCCGAGAAAATATACATACTACTAAAAAAAATCGTGTATAAAATTTAACGAAAAAAACAAACAAGAAAAACTCTCATATTCATTTCTTCAGTATTACTTTGCGTCATTTCAGAATCAGAATGTTCCATGAATTCTACCATCAACAAAATTTAATTGGAATTCTTCAAGAAATTTTGCAAAACATTTAACCGGGGATACTTCATATATTTCTCCAGAAATGTTAAGTTCTTTCAAACATTTCATAAATAATTTTAAGAGAGAGTTCTCAAAAGATTCTCTAATTTATTAGTTCATTTAAAGTTTTAGATCACAAAATGCTACAAAATTTTTTCCTGTAATTCCTTCAGAGTTTCACCCGAGTTTTTCCAGGGTTTCCTCAAGAAAATCCTGCAGGAAATAATGTAGGATTTCTTTTGGCAAATTTCCCAATAATTACTTAATCAGTTCTTCGGGATACTTATCCAAGACTTTCCCAAGAATCCAGAAGAAAACCAGAGATCTTTAAAAACTTCTCTCTTGTAGGAATAAATTATCTATTTTACCAAAACCTGTGCTATTTTTTGGATTAAGTTTGAAAACATACACTGGTTTTTTTTTAGAAATTGCCTCTAATTATTTCTGGAAAATTTCCTGAGGATCTCCTAGGAGACGTTCTTAGAGAAATCTTGGATGAGTTTGAGACTATTTAAAATAATCTGTTGAAGAAGTCCTACAGGAAATATCTAAAGGTATTTTATTAGAATTTTATCATTTGCTATATTAAAAACCACTTAAAACGGAAATAAAAATAATACAAAAAATCCCGAAGGGAAATAAGAAATTATTTGTGAATTATATGGAAGAATCGATGGATGACCTGAAAAAATCCTTAAAGTTATTTCAGAGGGTTTTTTTTAGAAAAAAACATTCAGGATGTATTCTTCTACCCGAATGAAAATCTGAAGGGAATTCCTTGTGAAATTTGTTAAAGAATCGGTTAATGTACTCTTGAAGAATTCTTTGAGTTATTAACTAAAGAAAACTTTTAGCAAATACCTGAATTTTATTCTTAGGAAATCGTAAAATACAAATAGTAATATTTGGGGTAACTTCAAGCCTAGGATCACTAGAAGCTGATATCTAGGCCTCCAAACATGGACATGTTTGGTGGATGACGGCAATTGCATATTTTATGTCCAGTACTGTATAGGCGATAATCTTGAGTATTAAGACCTATGCAAAGGTTTCTTTTTTAACAATTCTCTAAAGTTTTCAATACTACTTCAAAGATTTGATTTCACCGAATACTACTTCGAACTTTGAAGATATCTCCAGAGACATCGGTTAAATATGATATAACAATTCGGCAAAGGCTTGCCTGAAGACTTCAGTAGAGTTTTCTACGAAGACTTATTTGAAAACTTATATGATGTTTAATGTCGTAGAGGCTTAGGTAAAGAACTTTTTAAATATTTTTTGTTTTTGTTATTTTGGAGGAGACATATGTGTACACCTTTGTGAGAATTTGTCTGGATTTTGAACGAAAAATATGTATAGATCCTTTTGAAAATAACTATTTAGATTTGTATGAAGTTCTCTGTACATAATTATGTGAAGATTTACGTGCCAGCTCCTACGAGGAATTATTTCATCTTTAAAAAGTTATAGGGAAAGTGTACCAGTTATGGCCATAGTGGTTCTCTATTTGGCCATAGGGGACAATTTGATAACTTTCACATTTTAAGTCTTTTTGAATGCTTTAACATCAAGATATATCTTAAATCTAACTACTACAACACACGAAAGTTTTCAAAATTTTAAGACATTAAAGTAATCACGTATGGCGAAATAGGGAACCACTATGTCCATAACTGGTACACTTACCCTATGTAGATTTCTGTGAAGATTTTTGTGTACATTTCTACGAAGACTTTGTGATGACATCTGTGGAGACTTTATAGGATATATTAGTGGGAAGTTATGTGAAGACAGCTGTATAGATTTCTATACAAACCGTTTCGAAGCCTACTTTGGAGAATTCTGTCAAAAAACTGCAGCGAAGTTTTCTGTGAAAATACTTTTTTATGGACATTTGTGAAGACTTTTGTGAATACTTGGACTTTTTTCAAACACTTCTGCGAAGACTTTTGTTGAGATTTATTTGAATACTTCTCCAAAGATTTCTGTGCAGACTTTTGGATACTGCTGTGAAAAAAAAAATCTGTGGAGACATCTATGCATTATCCTATGAAGAATCCTGTTACAGTCGACTCTCCACATATCGATGTTCTACATCTCGATATCTCTCGCTATGTCGATATTTTTTTCAGTCCCTTCATTCTGAATACAATTTCCATCTCTATATCTCTATTTCCTCCTTATCTCGATATCACTGTATCTCGATGTGCTTCTGTTGATTTTTTGTTCCCAACTTTCTCTCCGTATGTCGATATGACCAATATCAATGGTTACTAGACCAGATTTTCTTGATTCAGAACAACTTAGGAACGCGAAATGACGTCTGCTTGTTTATTATTTCCCCTATTTTCCTAACAACGGAGCGGTTTTCGATCATGTACTCATTAAAAACACGTTTTTTGTCTCGATCTCTCCCTATCTCGATGATCGCTTCGGTGTCGAGATGTGGAGAATCGACTGTATATGGGGACTTTTGGCGATCTTTTATGAGCAATATATGAAGAACTCTATAAAATTGCTTTTTACAATTTCTCATCAGGATGTTTTTCATGATGCCAATCTGTCATGAAACGGCCTACTTTCCTCCACTGAAATATATAGTCTATAGTATTTACGCAACTGAAACCAGTGCTGTAATGATTTATTACGCAACGCTTTCTGTCGGCAAGTCTCGTAGGATAAATTTACGACTCGTGCTGTAAAAATCATCATTCTGCAACTTGTTCCGTAAACAACTATTATAGATTTCTATAGAAATTTCATTACAAACTTACGTGGAGAAGCAAAACGGAAACTTGGCAGTGTTCTTGAGCGTAAACCAGGTAGAGGTCGGTGACTACGTGGAATGCCACGAATATGCTGGCTTGGAACTGGAAACCATAAAAGGTCGGGGCAATTGTAGAAATAGAGCTCTTTACTGACGATGATGAAATTTTAAAATACGCCTGACAGTAGTGGTTTGTAGTCAAGGAGGAACGACAAAGGTATATGGAGCTTAAAGTTATGGTGAACACTGTTAAGATTTCAATGGAGACCTCTAAAGAATCTTCTCAAGAGACTTATGTGAACACTTATGTAAACACTTGGTGCAATTAGTGATTATTGAAAAGTTATCATTATTTATCCTTATATCTAGGATTTTCATTCGTAGTTTGATTCAGCTCGTAAATATATTATTAGGACCTTAAATGATAAATGCTTTCCTTAGAACAATCACCTTTAATATAATTCATCCCACAGAAGCCACACTTGTCATCTAATGACCCCTTTAACCACTCTCTCTGTCTTCTTCCCATTCCGCACAGATCTCCAACCTGGTCCAGCACCGGTCCGAGCAGCAGCACCACACCTCGGAGCGCACGATGCGGGCCATAGGGCGGGTTGGCCAGGCCGTCAACCTGGCCGTGGAACGGTTCGTGACGGTGGGCGAGACAATCGCAGACGACAATCCAGAAATCAAGCAGGACATGTACGATGCCTGCAAGGAGGCACGAGCAGCTGGTGAGTGAATGACAGACAGACAGCCTCGACATACAGAGGCCATAGAATCGCAGAATAGAATCAGTCCTTTGCTCCCATGGGTTCCTATCCGAGCTCAATCTGCATATGATATGAAATCACCTTCCTGAAATGTCCGCATATTAATTACAGCGAGCTGTCAGCACCACCACCGGCAGCTGACTAGCATAAATTCGTACTCGGGTGGTGAAGGTCTGGGTGGAGGAGAGTGTAATATGTATGTACATGTGGCAGACAATCGTGGTCAAAGCTAACCAAACCGTGTCACGAGTACTGACCACACGGTGCATCTAAAACCGTTGTTGACAGAAAAATGACCATCAATTCTGTTTCCTTGACTTCTCTGGGCATAGAGTATCATCGTACTCGCCAAACGATAAACGAATGCGGAAATGCCAACTTTGGTAAAGAAAGCTCTCAGTGTGGAAGTGGTCATAAGAACACTAAGAAGAGAAGCAGGCAGTGTCCCAGTGAAGAAGTAATGACATCTTCCAATCAACAGAGAGGATGCTTGGATACCTTTTCTTTTGAATGATTGTTACAGAATTGATGGTCATTTTCTCTATTTTAACGATTTCAGACACACCGTTCCCGCTTATGCAGATACAAGCCGTATTCCAAATTCCCAATGACGCCCTGGCGTTGACACTGCACAGTGGTCCAGGAATCAGTTTTACGCGGAAAGATGAATTTTGAGCTTTAAAATGAAACATTAGACAAAAACGGTCTTCTACAAAGTTGTTTGTATTAGTAAGGTCCTTTGTTTGGTGTTATTGAAAATTAGGGTGGACCACATTTTCATAGAAATTGTGTAACTAACTTTCTTATTTGTAGAAATTATACTATACATGCTTCAGCAAGGTGTAGACCATTCAATTTTAAGCAACTTTGCCAAAAAAAGTTTTTTTATATCTCTTAAATTGACCGATTTAGAGCTATTTTCCTACGGTGACATAGGGTGGTCCGAACAAAATTGGTTTTCTGGCTCTAGAGTTTTCAATTCAAATTTCTCATCAAAGTAGTCTATGAAACACTTTTAGAGCTTGGAAAAATGCGTAGTTTGGTAAATGAAGAAACTCGTTATCTCTAAGGATATGCGATATGGATTTTTTCCATGTCGATACGAAACGAAACGATACGCGGAATATCTTGCGCTGATAATGACGAAACGAAATGAAATTTAAAAATGTTTCGTGTAACTCGATACGAAATCAAATATCTCACGGAATTTTTCGAAACGAAACGAAATTTTTGAGTTTGTTTCGCGGAATACACTTTTAAGTTTTTTTTTCTTGTCAAAAGCTGGAAATTTGACAAAAGGCTTAAAAAACTTTTTTTTAAATCCTCTACCATATGGAAGCCTTAGTGTTGCTCAGCGGAATCCTTAGATGTTTTGGTAAGACTCTTGTTTGTTTAATTTTATAAGGTTTCATTTCAACATATCTGACATTCACACAAGGGAATGAGTGGGTTAAATGTTACAACTAAGAAGTGGATCGAAAAGCAGTTAGGGTTTCGTTCTACTTCGTCGTAAAAGCCACTATTCGTCGTATCAAACTTAAAATGTTCCACTACGGCGGATATTCCAACTTACCTGCAACATAGATTCATTTTCCAAATGTAATTTTGTGAAAGCTTTTATGATTCGTCCACCTGTACATCAAAAATGCAATGAAACTACTGTATTTCGATAGTTATTTACAGTACAATTATCCACTTTACACTTTTTCACCGAAACCGCATGGACGAACACGATTTGAGAGAAATGCTTAGCGATCGACATCAGTCACATTACTTTCCAACACAAGTTTCTTCCCGCCCCCCTGTGTGACTTACATCGCCGGGCACTTATTTTCACTATGGAAAACCTTCGTACTTCTTTACTAAAGGATTTCATTCCAATCACACGCCGTAAAACTTCAATAAATCCCCAAATTTTACGAAATTTTCTCAACTGCCGCGTATAATTGAGAATGTAAACAAAGTTCAATCCGTCGTACTGAGAAAAGAAAGTTTGTGCGCATCAATGTGTGCGCGACGCTCGACGTAAAAATACGGTTCCTTTGATTGTGTTGTTTTCGCTGTACTGTGATCAAATGCCAGAATTGTACGGTCAAAAGGAATTGTGTTCATAGTTTGGGCTGAATTTTGATGAGGAACAATTAATTTTAAAGGAAATTCATGCAAATCATGCTGAAGGAATGGAGGGAGATGCCCGTAGATCTATATTTTCTAGTAAAACATGTTATTATAGCGTTAATGTATTGTGATTAACCACTCAATACATCAAAATGAGTCGTAAGTTATGAGATGAATCTGGAAACTGATTGCGACGGAGTTGAAAACGATACGACGGATTGAGAATACGGTAAGATGCATTTTCTTTGTATTATTTTCAAAAAGAGATCAAGATTTATCAAAATGTTGCTGTACAATGCTAAAGCCGTTTTGAGAAAGAATTGTTTGGCATCGGTTTGTATCAGCATCATTCACTGCAATACTGCGAAAATTGCTGTTCTCACTGATCAATGCATAATACGATGGATACTAGCACATCACCCTACAAACATTTTAAACAATCTCAAAAATATTGAGTTGAGCCCAAAATTAATTTAATTTTTAAAAGTGCCTTACAATTTTTTTAATCATGTGGATGTGATGTTATGCCAATATATACCATAAAACATGGAATAATGATTTTCATTTTTTTTTTTGCTGTACTGTATGCTTTGTGGCTTGAATGAATATGATTGGAGACACAAGTCGATAAGTGATCATGAAAATACTAAACTGAAAGGTAGACTCTGTTCCAGTTGGAACATAACGCCAGAAAGAAGAAGAAAAATAAGTAGAATAGATGAATCACTGGTATATTTGCTTTAGTCTTCACTGGAGTATTGAATTAAATTACATTTTAAAGAATCCATCAACACATACCTAAGAAATCAATCAAGATGAATTTAAAATAATTGCAACGATTTTTCGTCGTCGTCGCGAACGCATCGTCCTTAAAGGCTCCCCCAAATCTACGCGACTTTTTACGGCGACAGCGACAAGAAATTGTCGCGATTTCGTTGTTGTGTCGCTGCAAGCACTCTTCTATGGAACTATCTTGACTGACACGACGCGAATCGCTGCGAAATCGCGTCGCTGTGGCTTGAACGTGCTCATCAAACATTGCTTGCAGCGAAATATCAGCGAAATCGCGTTGTTTGTCGCTGTAGCCGTAAAAAGTCGCTTAGATCTGGGGGAGCCTTTACTCATGTGGCGCGAATAATTGATGCGTGCTATTAGTTTTCTCTTCTATTCTCCCGCTGTTCTTATGCAGAGTTAAAAGTCACGTCACAGCGGGAAAGCAAGAGAGAACTAATGCGCGCTTCAATAATCTGCACCACCTGAGCAAATCCAAAAAATCAGGGACTCACGCTTCGCAGCTTTTTTTTACATTTGTTTATAAACAATTTTTGAGATATATTAACGGATTTGCTCAAAAGGACACGCGATGTTCCCCGGAGGAAACGAACAACCGTGGTTTTGCTTTCTTCATTCTTATGGAAGATAACATTGCGGTAGTTCATCAAACGCAGTTGTTCCTTTCCTGGGCTATTCGCCGCAAGGAAATTAGGGCAAATGGGCGTTTTTGGAAACTTTACAACAGCAGTGCAGTTTATCATATCCTGCGGACCAGTCAATACTACAGTCACCCCACAGATATGGATCAAAGTTGGATTGAACGGAGAATATCTCATCAAATAGAGTTGCAATTACGCAGAACCCATTTTACCTACGCGAACCATAATTATATACAGCATCGTAATCAACAATAACATGCTTAAGGTGAAGATAAATCGAAGCCAAACCTCAAATTTTCAAGAGCACGGATCTGGAGAACCAAACATCCGTTTGAGCTGAAAACTTAATCGATTGGTCACTCGCTGGTGGTGACCAATCGATTAAGTTTTCAGCTCAAACGAGTGTTCGGTTCTCCAGATCCGTGCTCTTGAAAATTTGAGGTTTGGCTTCGATTCATCGTCACCTTAAACACATTTGTTCCGTTCGTAGGAAATAAAATGTTTTTCATATGCCTAGAAGCGTTGATTCATATCTGTGGGGCATTGAAACCCATACCACAGTTATGCATCTAAGATAAGACGATTCCTAAAGAAACGCCAAAACGTATACTTTCACTAGCACACCATTCGTTTGCCTCGCAGATAAATTGCTGTTATAGTGTTCTGATCCATGATATGAGTCGATTTGATCCATAATACGGACCCATTTTTGACTGTAGCTAGAACTAGAAACCTTTTTGCCTTTTTTTGTTCGAAATTAAACTCGAATTTCGCGAAATTCCGTTTTATTCCGTTTGTTTTCAATTTTCCGTGGAAATATTTTAACAATTTGGCGAAACGAAACGAAATAGCAAAATACAAATTTCGCCCGTATGAGTTCCGTGGAATTCCGCGGAATTTCGTTTCGAAGCGTTTTTGACGGAATCATTCGGTATTTCGCATACCCTTAGTTATCTCTTTCCGTATGGGAGTTATTGTTGTTTTTCTCTCAAAAACATGCCTATTTTGATTGTGAATATTTTTGATTGGGGCAAACATAAAAAATATCTTTTGACGGCATTCAAAAGACAAAATAAAATTGTAAATTATATCAAAAAATTACAAATGTGTTATTTTTGTAACTCTAAAAAATGCCCTTAAAAACAAATGATTTTAAGCAGAAAAACTTTAATAACTTTTGAACTAAAAAAGATATCATCAATCTTTTTGCATGAAAATTTGCGTTTTGTTAAGTTCTAAAAGTCGTTCATAGACCGCTTTGACGAGAAATCTGAAATAAGAAAGATAGGGCTTTAAAACTATTTTGAAGATTTTCATAGTATGTATGTCTTTATTATTTTGCATTTTGAGCATGAAAATAAAATTTTAGACAAAAATGATCTTCTACAAAATTGTTTATAAAAATTTAGGCTTTCATACTGAGTCATTCAAAACTAGGGTGGTCCACAATTTCAGACAAATCATATAATCAACTTTTTTATTTGCAAAAATACTGGTATATACTCTTAGGCAAAGCGGTAGAACTTGGAATTTTGACCAACTTTGCCAAAAAAAGTTTTTCTGTAGCTCAAAATTTGACCAATCTAGAGCATTTTTTCCTAATCATCAAAGGGTTGTCCAACAAAAATCAGTTTTTCAATTTTAATGTTTTTAATATTAGTTTCTCGTCAAAGTCATCTATGAACGACTTTTAGAACTTAACAAAACGCAAATTTTCATGCAAAAATATTGCTGATATCTATTTTAGTTCAAAAGTTATTAAAGTTTTTGTGATAAAAAATATTTGATTTTCAAGGTGTTTTATTAGAGTTACAAAAATAACACATCTGTAATTTTTTGATATAATTTACAATTTTTTGTTGTCTTTTGAATGCCGTCAAAAGATATTTTTTATGTTTGCCCCAATCAGAAATATTCACAATCGAGGTAGGCATGTTTTTGAGAGAAAAACAATAATAACTCCCAAACGGAAAGAGATAGCGAGTTTCTTCACTCACCAAACTACGCATTTTTCCAAGCTCTAAAAGTGTCTCATAGACTACTTTGATGAGAAATTTGAATTGAAAACTCTAGAGCCAGAAAACCAATTTTGTTCGGACCACCCTATGTCACCGTAGTAAAATAGCTCTAAATCGGTCAATTTAAGAGATATAAAAAAACTTTTTTTGGCAAAGTTGCTTAAAATTGAATGGTCTACAACTTTGCTGAAGCATGTATAGTATAATTTCTACAAATAAGAAAGTTAGTTACACAATTTCTATGAAGATGTGGTCCACCCTAATTTTAAATAACACCAAACAAAGGACCTTACTGATACAAACAACTTTGTACAAGACCGTTTTTGTCTAAAGTTTCATTCTAAAGCTCAAAATGCATCTTTCCGCGTAAAACTGATTCCTGGACCATAGTGCACTGCTATACTTTGGTTTGGTGCTTACGTTGTGCCGCCGCTGCTGCTGCACCAAATGGAACTAAATTCTAATCTTGATTAATGAGCATGCAGAAAGGCCGTTCCACACGTACCCATATTCGGCTGGTTTGGCATACCTACTGGCCACCTGTGTGCGCGCAACCATTATTGAGTGTTATTGCAGGGTCCGAAGAATTCCGGAAGTGGGTCCTTGGGAGGGAGTTTCAAACGGGGGTTGATGGCTGAGTTTTATTGTCTCGGGTTGCATGTCTAAAATTTATACGTGCACAAGTGGTTGGTTGACGTGACACGGTGATAGTGCGGTAAAATGCGATTACATCCCCCGGTAACTAAGTATAGCGTAGTAGTTCAGCTTTTGGGGCTCAACTGGTTGGTCTCTGTGATTCATTAGTTTACGTTCGTGATTACGCTTAAGTGCTTTGTATGATAAACGTGTAATGGAATGCAAGATTGTAAGCCACGGGGCTTATGCGATCATTTATCGGTATAATTTAATGAGGAAACTAAAACAATTTTAGCATGTCTTTTATCTGCATTAGGCATGTGTGTCCTAAATTGGAATTGTGCGTTAAATTGCATTGCAAGCTTTTGAGCTTTTTGCAGTTATTTAGTAACAATTTATTTTCCTCTTTCAATGCCGGAATTGACTACTGAGGTTTTTTCATCGACTCTGACCACTATCTGGTGATGGTCAAACTGCACCCAAAACTTTCCGTCGTTAATAACGAACGGTACCGACGGCCGCCCTGGTACGACCTAGAGCGGCTCAAACAATAGGATGTCGCAGCGGCATACGCGTAGCACCTCGAGGCTGCATTACCGAAAGAGAGTGAGCTGGATGAAGCCCCTTTAGAGGACTGCTGGAGAACAGTGAAAGCAGCCATCAACATTGCAGCTGAGAGCAACGTCGGGTACGTGGGACGGAGTCGACGGAACGATTGGTTCGATGAGAAATGTCGGCAGATTTTGCTGCAGCAAGGGACCCGATAGAACGTGGAACGTTATAGACTGAAGCGATAATAGCAGACCCGCCTCCTTCGGGAGAAAAAACGTCGGCTGGAAGAGACGGAGTGCGTGGAGATGGAACAACTGTGCCGGTCTCAAGAAACACGCAAGTCCTGTCAGAAGCTCAACGCATCCCGCAACGGCTTCGTGCCGCGAGCCGAGATGTGCAGGGATAAGGATGGGAGCATTTTGACGGACGAGCGTGAGGTAATCGAAAGGTGGAAGCAGCACTTCGACGAACACCTGGATGGTGCTGAGAGCATTGACAATGAAGGACGGGACAACGGAGGAAATGCTTTCGTCGGTACTGCGGGCGATGGAAACCAACCAGCCCCCACTTTGAGGGAGGTTAAGGATTTCATTCACCAGCTCAAGAATAATAAAGCAGGTGGTATGGATGGTATCCGAGCTGAACTCATAAAGATGGACCCGGAGAGGCTGGCCATTTGTCTGCACCGGCTGATAGGCACAATCTGGGAAATAGAACAGCTACCGAAGGAGTGGAAGGAAGGGGTAATTTGCCTCATCTTCAAGAAAGGCGACAAGTTAGATTGTGAGAACTTCCGAGCGATCACCATTCTAAATGTGGCCTACAAAGTATTATCTCAGATTATCTTCCATCGTCTGTCACCTGTAGTAAACAAGTTCGTGAGAAGTTATCAAGCCGGCTTCGTTGATGGCCGATCGACAACGGCCCAGATCTTTGCTGTACGGCAAAAATATCCCAACGCATCACCTTTTCATCGATTTCAAGGCAGCATATGATAGTATCGACCGCGTAGAGCTATGGAAAATTATGGCGAACACTCCAGTACGTTTGGATCCCGCCGGGGACTACGACAAGGTTATGGACTTTCGTGCCTGTTGTTCAATATTGCGCTAGAAGGTGTTATGCGGAGAGCTTGGCTTAACATCCGGGGTACGATTTTTACGAGATCCAGTCAATTTGTTAGCTTCGCGGATGATATTGACATTTTCGGCCGAACATTTGAAAGGTGGCAGACCTGTACTCCCGCCTGAAACGCGAGGCATAAAAAGTTGGACTGATGGTGAATGCGACCAAGACAAAGTACATGCTAGCTGGTGGGGCCGAGCGTGACAGGGCTCGCCTAGGTAGCAGTGTTACGATAGACGGGGATACGTTCGAGGTGGTCGACGAGTTCGTCTACCTTGGATCCTTGCTGACGGCTGACAATAACGTTAGCCGTGTAATACGGAGGCGCATAATCAGTGGAAGTCGGGCCTAGTACACAAGAAGCTGCGGTCAAAAAAAGATTCACACCGCACCAAATGTATCATGTACAAAATGCTCATAAGGCCGGTAGTCCTCTACGGGCATGTAAAGTGGACGATGCTCGAGCAGGACCTGCAAGCACTTGGAGTCATCGAACGTCGGGTGCTTGGGACGAGCTTTGGCGGTGTGCAGGAAAACGGTGTGTGGCGGCGAAGGATGAACCACGAGCTCACCAAACTCTACGGCGAACCCAGTATCATGAAGGTGGCCAAAGGATACGATGGGTAGGGCATGTTGCAATAATGCCGGACAGCAACTCTGCAAAGATGGCGTATGCTTCGGGTCCGGTTGGTACAAGAAGGCGTGGAGCGCAGCGAGCTAGGTGAGCGGATCAAGTGCGTATCGATTGGGCGAGCGTATTATGGCATGAATTGTTGATTCAGTGTTATCTGTTTAGATGTTAACTAAATAAATGAATAAATGAGGGCTTGCATGAAGGGCCCGATCAAGAAGTGGGGTTGGGTGGGTCTCCATACCTGCCGGTGAAAGAGCTCAGCTGCGATTTGTACGAACAAAGTGCAGAAATTCTCTTGAGTAAGTTGGTTGGCACGGATGTCCTATTTCAGGGAAGCTTTTGTGAAGCGGACTGTTTCCTCCCATAATCCTCCAAAGTTGAGAGCACAGGGTGGTATGAAGTGCTACGATATTCCTTGGTGTGCGAGCTTGGATCCAATCGTCTATTGACCAGTTTTGCTGTTGAGACTCTTGTTAAATTCGTGTAACTCATGCTTTGCCCCTTGAAAATTTGTCGCATTTTCGGAATGTACCGATGAATCTGCGTAACGCAGAGATGAATCCAGCCGAAGAGAGGTCCATGACGAGCTCAAGATAGATCGCCTTGGTGGTGAAACAGATGAACACTGCGATGGCGGAGCTGCTCGTCGATGAAGAGGTTTAAGGTAAAAAGGCCCGCCGTAGTCGACGCCAGTTTTTATGTCGAGCAGGGCATACTCGGGCGGAGCGTAGTTGACCCATCGGCTTTGGGGGTTTGGAGTTGAAGCGAAAGCAGCGATGGCATTTTTGAAGGACGGATTTGACAGCTCTTTTGCCATGAATTGTCCAAAACTCCTGTCGCATTACAGCGATGGTCGCTTGAGTCTTCCGTGGTGGGTTTGAAGATGGTAATACCCAACCCAAGTAACACCAAATACATCTTTTTGTGCAGTATTAACGATATATTGTTATATTGAAGCTCTATTTGAGTATTATATAACATCTTGTGTTATATATGAGCTATAGTACAGTATTCGAAAAACATGTCATGCAAGATCATGAATTGGAAATAAAACAAACGGTCTAGGTATTATTATAGTTTCATGAGCGTTAACCCTCTAATACCCAAATTTTTATTTTCGATCAAAATATCATTTTTAGTTATCTAAAATCGTTCTAAACACGTTTTGAGCAATGATTTATTTTTATTCGCAAATCTATGATATTTGGTTTTTGATTTTTATAATTTTTATTTTTGAGCATCCCTATACTTTTCCATTTTTTCTAGAAGCATCTTCTACTTACTGATTTTTAGCAATAATAAAAATGCAAGTTTATACGATACTTTTAAAAATATTACATTTTTAATTGTTTTTCTGGATTTTTTTTATTTTTCGTGTAATTAACGGAAAAACAGGTTTGAAATTATTTTAATACCATCAAGCTCTTCTTCTGCGATAGGTTGTTCGTAGAAAAATGTAATAGGTTCGAATTTTTATATTAGGGGGAGATCCCCCAGTACCGGACACTTAAGCCACTAAATTCATAATTCGAAAAATATTGATTTTATGGGCTCGTGTTACCCATTTATAATAAATATTATCATTTTTATAGTGTACAAAAATAAATTTGAAAATATAAATATGAATTTTGACAATGCATTTTGATGATGTATTTTAGTACCAAATTGATCGATCTTGAAAGATGGCACCCACTACCGGACACGATCTGGAAATGCCTCGAATTCTGCAAATTTGAACATCATTGAATGTGTATACGATAGGAATAGTTTATAATTACTAATTCAATGCATTTGCAACATTTACAAGAATAATTTGAGTTTTTCTTAGTTTGCCTTAGATGTCAATCAAAAACCTGTTCCATATATGATGAAAAATAGCACATTTTACGATATTGTTCTGAATGTTCATTCTTCTTAATTTTATTGCATGTTTGATACCATGATCAACGAAACCCATGAAAAATTAAAGTATTTTGAGAAACTGACGCAATAATTACAAAGGTATCATATAACAAATCAAGCTGTCCGAAACTGAGGGACAGGAGGTGCTTAACGAAAATTGTAATTTGTCCATATTTTATTCAATTATGGTACAAAATACATTCATACCATCAAATTAGGATTATGTTCGATCATGCTTGCGGGATCCAAAGTATTTTTTCATAATCAAAATAATTACTACATAGACTCAAAATTAAGAAAATACGTCAATTTTTCAAAGATTTTCAAACTTTTCTACTTTTTTCAAAAAGGCATGCATATTTCAAGGATGTGTTATTCTACGCAAACATTAGTCTACATAATAGCTTACTTTTCTACTAATACACCATCTTGATTGGACCATGATTTCTCAATGTTTCGACTTTGTCCGGTATTGGGTGCTGTCCGGCACTGGGGGATCTCCCCCTACACGTTAAATGAACCCCAGTCATTTGTAGGTTATATAAGAATACAATTTTTCAAACAATTTTCAAAAATTCAAAAAAGTTTCAAAAGTCATAAAAAACCTGCATTATATGTGTGTTATGAGTCAAGGTTTAAGCCAAAAATAAAATCATTTTGATTTCCGAGGTACGAAAAAATACACAAAATTCCAAAGTGTGGCGGGGTTGGGTATTAGAGGGTTAATATAACTTTTTCAAGATTTAAACCGCACATGTTTACTTTATCAAAACGTATGCGCTAAAAAAGTATTTTGAACTTGGTTTCAATAACATTCAAACACCATGAAGATGCATTTACATCAGGCAAGTTGTTCATATTGGCCCGGGCCTTTCTAACCCACTCCCGTATGACGATCAAAGTTTTGAACCTTAATTTTTAAGGTGACAAAAAGACATTTTTCAGCTGGTATAAACTTTCGAACCATTTTACATCTATCATAGTGGAGGCTATCTTAGCACTTCGCACGACTTTTCCACACTTTTACAATCAGACATACGATGCCACAAAAATTTGATGAAAATTAAAAAAAAAAATTTCACCCGGTCTTGAACACGTGACCTTTGGATTCAGAAGTCAACACCTTATCACTACACCACCAAGTAATGCATAGTTGAGCCGAGATTGTTCACCAATATAAATGCAAGCATTCTATACAGTAGCACATGCTCTGTTATTCTTTGAAGTCCATCGTCATCACAGCTGAGCTACAGCGATTGCATTCGATGCTATTCGAGATTGACATATGATGTGTTACAACTGTATTATAATCCTATTGAAAAACATCTTGTGGTGAAATACAGTCATTGTAAGGTTTGATGATTACAAATTGCCTCACAACGTTCAATCAAAAAACATATGTTTCTGATGCGTATTGAATACGTTGATTATACAAGTATATGACTTCATTACCTTTCTTGAAAATGAGATGTCAGTAGTGCATTATTAACTCCTGTTTGAGCCAACTTGATGGTTTGAGATGCATGTTATTTTTACGTCTTAAATACGTTGTTCAAACTAACTATACAAGCGCTTCAGTTGCCACGTGGCACGTACGAATGCAAAGTAAAAATTTGCCGGGGGCAGCATTGACGGCACAGTATATAAAGTCGTTTGATTTATGCTGTCCGAATGTTAATTTGAGAAGTGCAATAAACACATTGTGATTATACACAAGTAGTGTGTTATTCAGGGTAGTTCGATTGATATTAATGTGGATGCTACTTAGTAACGTGATTTTCATAAAATAGTTTAAAATATTTAATCGATAAACATCCGAACATTTTTTGACGGCACTGCAGGCTTCGTGAGGAAGACACCATATTGTGTTTCTGAAATTGGGAATTAATCCGCTGAAAAATTCTATGATGGCACACATATTTTTAGGACAGTTTGTTTCGTTTTTCCATTTCATTGAGGCGCATGAATTTACAATTAATAAAATTGTGCATTTCACAATAAATCTGGAGCCGCACACAGTTTGAGTACACTATTGGGAATAGGGCGATATTCAAAACTGAAAAGGCAATAGATGTCTCTTTTTCAGTGGTAGTAAAAACGAAATCCTGAAGCAAAGGAAGCACAATGGAAGATGAACTAAACACAAAAAGTAATTTATTCATATTACGCTTGATTTCTAATCACTACTTTTTCGATCCCGTTTCCTAATTGCAAGTAATTTACGTTTTTCATTATTTTCCATACGTTTTGACAGTTCACCGACTACCATTCTTCCATGCGCTTGTGTTTGAAATTTGAGAAATTTGAGAATCCAGCGTAGCGCGATCAGTGAAAGGAATACACACATCAGTGTCGCCGCTAGGCGGCCAGCACAGATAAACTGAATGTTCGAAGGGTTGTTGTCTGTACTTTTTGCCACTGGCGCCAACTGTTAGCGATTAAGATCAAAATAAACAGTCGTTACCCTATTAACAGAAGAAAATTTAATAATCACCATAAGCAATTCGTGAAGAGAAAAAAAATCGCTTTCATTTTTTTGATTTTAGTTTGAACTGATGCTATCAAAACAAAAATAGATGTAATTTGTAAAACAATACATCTTCTTAGCTTCAATATAAGAAGTAAGTATTAGTGATGCTATGTAATACATCTTTAACACATAATTGTATGTTCTAATGATGTTTTGGGAAACATCTTCTATTACATGAAAGATGTTTTATAAGCCGCCATTTTTTGCGCTGTTTCGGTGATATAAGTGTACAAAATAAAGTTATCCATATTCACCACGAAACATACCAATTTGTATGAATCAAGTATTTTATTCATTTATAAAACAAGTTGTGTTACTTGGGAATAAGCATACGGATGAAAACATGTGACTGTGGAAGGACTGCTGAATGTCTGGGGGCGTAGTCCTCGAGGGGATTGCGCAGGTAGCCACTCACTTTTATGATTCCTTCCTTGTCGATGAATGGGCATAGAAGCTTCAAAAAAAGATTTAGGCGACACTTGGTAGGTCTTCTTTAAGGATTTGATTTCATCAGAGAAGATTTCTTGCTGTACTAACCGTACGAGAGCCATCTTAGCAGTGATAAATATTGCACTTTTCCGTTGGGATTTTCGCCGGCAGTTGTTCAAAAACAGTAAACAGAAAACGACTATTCTGATGAGAGGATGTTGCGTAGATCGGAGAGAAAAAATGGAGTTCGGCTACACAGCTATGATGTTTGCTTGAACGATGATTCGGTGTTCTAAATCCTCATCATCAGGAATTGGTTCCACATTGTCTGACAACCAGCTATAGGGCGCTTCCTGCAGCCAATAAGGTCCCATTTTCCCGAGATTATTTGTCTACGGGAATTCCACGTCTACGGGAATTCAACGAGAAACCAAATCGGCAGGATTCTCCTTAACCCATGTTGCCATAGGAGTCCGTAAGTTTCGGTTTCAATTGTACAAACACGATTCGCAATGGAGGTCTTCCACGTATTTGGTGGAGATCTCAACCAGTGAAGAACTAGAGTTGAGTTCGACCAGAAATAAGATTCGATGCCATCCAGCGTAAGGACTTTGGTCTGACAAAGGTGTGCAGCTTCTCGAGCGGCACATAGTCGCAATCTTGGGGCAGTCATTCTTCGCAGTGGCGTCACTCGAGATTTTGCAGAAAGAAGTTAGATTCAGACGGTGCCATGACGATCCACATAGCGCACGTATATGCAATTTCCGTATGCCACTTCTGTAGCTGTACGTCAATGTAATCCACAACGAATTTGAACTGAGTAACGTTTAGCTTTTTGGTAGTTGTTAATCTTCCACTTGGCTGGTTAGCCGTAAACCACAATTCATAATTGAAAACAAATATTTATCGAGCAACGGACTTATGTTCCGTAACCGGTCGTTTGAGTACGTCGCGACCCATTGGAAGCCCACACAATAGAAATCTCAGCCAGCGCAGTTGCTGGCTAGTGCAGTGTGCTATTTCCATACATAAAACAATAATGCGCTCTCGGGCTAGGCATTGGATATATATATATATATAGCAGGTGGTACACCAGTTTTCGGTATCTATCCAGAACTTCCACCCTTGAGTCACTCAACATCCGACCGAAATTTGGATGCTTCGGCAACTGCACTATGTATCGTCCATCGTCTGCCCTCGAATGCGTCCGCTTGAAATTCTGCTCGCAGTCTTGCTCTTCTTTGGACCATGCCGGTTGACCGTCGCAACTTCCCACTTTCCAGAACCTTTCCAACAACTCCCCGAGGGGTACCGTAGCAGTCACTGTGTAGCATCAAATCGATCTCGTTTGTTGTAGACTTGTATCTCACCCGAACACCGAATCAATGAGCATTGGTAGTTCAGGACAATCAATTGGTAGTTCAGAGAAATCAGTGACTCGGGAACCAGCTGTTACGCTGACAGCATGTTTTGCCGGAGTTTCTGCCTTTTCAATTCCCGTCATAGGAACGTATGATGTCCACCGTTTCAGCTTCAACATTTGACTCAGCCGTTTACTCATCACGGTCACCTCTGATCCCCTATCTAGCAGGGCACACAACCACTTTAGAAATACACTTGACCTGCAGCTTTCCATCCTTCGCTGTATGATCCTGCTGTCGAGGTTCTGTTGCTTGTTGATCTTCCGCTGCTTCCGAAACATCATGTGATCTTGCTGCGTCGCCCTTCCTTCCAATGCCGCTTGCAGAACCGCAGCCATCCGATCCGCTGTCGTTGCTTCCACCGCTTCTGGGTTCGAACCCAGGATGAACGAGAACATTGTGTTTCTTCCCAAATGTCTTGCAACTGAATTTTGAGCTCCATTCATTTGAAAGTGGAGCTGATAGGATTGACAATCACTTCATATGACTAAAATCTGCGTGAGTAAAACCAGATAAATCGTAGAAAGGTTTCTAGAAGAGGAAAAACAAATAGGGCTCTCAGGATATTGAATTGAAAAATATTGTGAAGAGCACTCATCAACTGAAATCCTGCCGTTGAAATTGCTTTGCTAATTATAACACGAGCAATGTTTGGCATTTAAGTCGCCAATGACAGAAAAAATGATGTTTTGCGAATCAAATTTCCCAAGTCAGTTTGAAACCAATAAACTTATTGCACTGGCAAATAGTTAGCTATGAGAGTGTATTTACTAAGCTGTTTTTCAACAGAAACACCCAAAGTTTAAAAAAAGTTAGTTTCAAATGACGAAAAAAGTTGATGTTTTGTGCGTCTATTACTGATGATAGCAACTCCACCATAATTTCCATCCAGGCGATCATTTCGAAAACCAAAAACAAAATGTATGCCGGTTTCACATAATTATGAGTAATATTGCTGTATGAATTTCACTCGTAATTGTTCTTGTTAAAGGTGTCCACTTGAGGACATTGGGCGACCACTGGAAATTTCGAATTATGGAACAGATTATTTTTGGAAAGCTAGTCAAGGTCCCCTTAATCATAGCAACTAATAAAATACTAATATTTTTACTATGGTTCTATGAGTCGATATGAGTCTTTAGTGTACTTACTGTGACTTGCGATGAACAAGTAAATTTTCAAATTGGATTATGGGATATAAATATGATATCAAATCATGGTTCTAAATCCAAATCAAGAATATGGTTTTCAAAAGCTTATCAATGATATGTCTTAAAAACAAACAAAATTTGTCATATTATTATCATATTATCAGTCATATAAAATTTTGAAGTCAAATTCGGTTAGATTACGTATTTATGGACCATTTGATTGGTTATTATCGATTTGAAAATTTTCAGTAAGTGAGGTGAGGATCAGATTTGGGTTGATAAAATGTGAAGCCCGACCGTCTCTATCACCTACACATAGAGTTTTGTTCACGCCAACTTTTAAAAGTATGTATGGAACGTAGACTTTGTTCAGACCTCCAACCGCCTTATATACTTATTTTGGCAGTTTCAGCTGCTTGTTCATATTTGTGTTCCATTGATAGACTCCCCGGTGTACCTGTCGACAGTATGCGCTCCATTCTAATGGAAAAACGGATACCTCCCATGTGTCTGCTTAACCTTTCCCATTCCCCCCTCTGCTACATTATTTCATACTGGTGACGACGGTGTGGTAGCAGGAATGCCCGAAACGACAAACTTTGAAATGCAAATCCAAACTATTGCCATGCAGTTCGCTTGGTTGGAGGAATCTCCACACTTCTCCAGACGAAAAAGGTCACGCAAGGGTTTCACAAACGACGACAGATCCTTCTATGTTCGAGTTTCAACAATGGTGTGACCCTGATTATAAATACGAAATTTAATTAAATGAAACTTGGCTCTCGTTTGAGGCTTCTAAATCACGGGACTGCAACGGGATTGGATTGTACTGTAGGGCGTTGAGCTGTTTGTGTTAAGCATTTCGAGTATACTGGAGACCATTTATAAACCACGTGGTCCTGTCGGCGAAAAGGGATGTGATAAAATACCACAAAAATTGAAGAAATTGATAATGAATCTAGTAAGGAGATTTTGCAATACGAAAATATGTATACATGGGGCCTTCCTTAGCCAAGTGGTTAGAGACCACGGCTACAAAGCAAAGCCATTCTGAAGGTGTCTGGGTTCCATTCCCGGTCGGTCCAGGATCTTTTCGTAATACAAATTTCCTTGACAACCCTGGGCATAGAGTATCTTCGTACCTGCCACACGATATACGATTGCAAAAATGGCATCTTTGGAAAAGAAAGCTCTCAGCTAATAACTGTGGAAGTGATCATTGAACATTAAGCTGAGAAGTAGGCTCTGTCCCAGCGAGGACATAATACCAAGAAGAAGAAGAACATATTACATTACATTAACTATAAAAATAGACCATATACGAAAAGATATACCTAACATCAGACCAAGAAGTGCTTGATTTCTTATGGACAATACTTTGTTGATTTTTTAGAATTTATCTTATTTTTAGGATACAATGTTAAACGACGATGAAACGCTTTGTTACCAACAAATCTAACAATGCTTCTTAAAGGAACAGATATCTGTGATATTTGCGGTCCTTTACGTTTTTAATTTGTCTTGTATGCACATTTCTCGTAAAATCAGTCAGCACGAAAATGTTTCCGGAAAAAGTTTAAAAAGAGTGTTCTCTGAATCTAAAGTGGTGTACTCTAAATCTAAACAGTTCCAGTGTTAGTATAGTCTATTCTTATGTTTCATTCAATCTAAGCACATAGACTATGAATGGACCCACAATACTATTTGATTGAATATCTTTCCATTTGTTCAAACTCAGCAGACTTGAAATAATCTATCCCACAAAATGCCCACTCTGTCAGAAATGCACCATTTATGTGGGAACGGAAAAGCATTCAAACGTCTACACTGGAGGAGCATTTCCACAAACCAGTTCTGAAGTGACCACGCGGAACCATTTGGTCTCTCATGCAATATTGCAGCAGCTGGTTCGAATTCTAGAAACACAATACGGATCGCGCTGTCGTGTGCCTGCTGTGCAAAAGTAAAGAAACCGTGGATCAGCAAAAATACGGTGTAGAGTAAGGTGGGGTAAAAGTTTAAGTAGGATATTTTTTAAGAATTAAAATTTGATTCAAACCAAATGTTATAAACGTCATGGTGTTTCCTTATGTTATCCAAGTAACTAAAATTTATGGTCGAACTGTTATTACATGGATCAAAATAAGAACAAAATCTTGTTCGTTTTTTTTATGTAAGGGTGTAATTAGGCCTTTTCTGATGAAAATTCAATGTGTACTGTAAACATCACTTGATGACTGGTGAAAGGTATTCTTATCATAAAAATATCAATATTTTTTAATTTCAGTTAGCGAATTTTTTACCCAAATGAGTTTCAAACTTCTACCCCACTTATGGCGTAGAAGTTTATTTTTTAATATCAGTTTTGAAACTTTTATTACTTAAAATGGGTAAATATTTTGACAGTAGCTTGCTCAATGGAATTGTTACCAATAAATGTGAGATGGACTATGCAGTATTTATTTATTTTCCTGGTAATATTGATTATATAAGTCAAACTTTGTCCCCACCTTACTCTATGCTCGTTGGGAAGCAGGCACCATTCAAACTTCAAGCCAGACGGTTCCGTACGACACGGAAACGGAAACTGCTAGCGTGGCCAGCCAGAGAGGAATTTGCCATGTTTCGCCTCCAATTAGCTTGGAGGAGCCAAACATTTTTCGCTGGACAAGGAAAATAAAGCTTTTCGGTGAATCAGCTATGAGTCGTTTTGGTGGCGGAGAAATTCGGAAGGGAGGTAAAACGAATTAAACGAAACCTGCTCAATTTTGCATGAGCTTTGTTTTTGTAGAGTTGCACAAAGAAGCAAATGTGAATGAAAAATAGCTATCGGTAAAAACAACGGAAATGTGCATGTTGAATATCCGCTCGATGAGTTTTTTTCTCAAACTTCCTTAGGTCCTTGAAGCAATTGTACAAGACAAATAATAGAGTGAGTGATGAAAATTGGGAACCAGTTGTATCTGTGACTGCTGAGCGTGATTGTTTTATGATTATCGTTCGTAGGTCTTTTTAAGATTTGATAACTGTCTAGAGAATGAGCATGAGCAAAGATGGCCGTACAATTCGTAGTTGCTACTCCGTGATTGACCAGAACAATCGAAGTTGGACAGGGAATCAATGAATGGGGCTTAAGATTAGCTTACCATTCTTAAATGTGCACAAATCGAGAGCTCAAATATTAAAAGTCAATAACGGCGCCGGCCACGTCCTTACGGTCATCGGGGAAGGGACGGAATGTTGTGACTACCGTTGTTACTAGAGACCGAGATCATCTCTGCATCTCCACGGTTGTCATGGAAAGGATATTGGGTTAGTGGGTAAGGTAAAGATCTGGGAGTCATTAATGGTGGTGCGATCCATGATATAATCACGCCTAACCAGATTCGCGATATTATTCGATACTAGCATGTACGCCAAACAAGTGTTCATCACTCGTCTCCGCAAGAGCAAGCGACGCGATCAATTTATCAAAAAACTAAACTGTGGGCTAAACAATCCCAGGAAATAAGGAGCTACTCTGAAAAAAAAACATGCAAATCGGTTCAGTATTCTTGAAAATTACGATTGAGGTTTTTTGATGAATTCAAGATATTTATATGTCCAGCATGGTACCAGAAACATAAATGCTCATAACTCAAAGACTGCTGCACCAAATTGCTTCATTTTCACAACATATTCCCATTAATGTATTGTTCGGAGGAGTAAATATCCGAACACGATATAAATTCTGTAGGCTTAAATATTCACGTGGGTTATGGCTGCGCATCGGTAGAGGGGTTGAAAATCTGACACAAAGAGTGATTCGTAGAAAAAATTTTAAGGCAATCAATAAAAATATTGAGATTTTTGTGGAGTAGTTTTTGAACCTAAAAATGATGAGTGGTAAAAATTTTAAATGTTATTTATGAAAGAATCTTGAGATCACGATTTGGAAAAAAAGGAATTATTTCTAGAGCCTAAAAAAATACTTGATGGAACTTCTGGATATTATTTTTAAGAAGTTCAAGAATAAACTGAAAAATCTTAGTGAATCTGATACATAATTTCTTCAAAAACTTCCAAAAGAATCGTTAGTGTGGTTTAAAAAAAATCTCTGGAAAAGACTAAGATGAATCTAAGGTAAAATTTTTGGGAGAATCTTAGGGAAACAATACTCTGAAAAGTAGTTTCGCGGAATAGTTTTTGCAAGAAAAACAAGAATTCCTTAAGCATTTCTTAATTAGGCGTTCAGAAAAAAAAGAAAACGAGAGGGTTTTGAAGAAATGCGTAGTGTTGCTCCTGGATTGTAGAGAAATTTTAAAAAAAATATTTATCTGGAGAAATCCTCAGTAATTCTGAAAATACTGAACAAATCAATAATGAACACCTGGAAGATACTTTATACTAACAATTTAATTTTATATCTAATACGAACCTAGGAGACCTTCTAGGAGAAACGGATTAACGGATTGAAGGAGAAAAGAATTGCATTCTAATGCATTTTCTGACGGAATTCTTCAAAAGATTTTTTAGCAACTCTATAGAAATTTCTCGAGAAATTTTCTGGTGAGATCAGAGAGTCTGGAAATGATTTTTTGTCAAAACAAATCTGTTAAAACTATCAAATTTGTAAAAATCGTGTTTATTGCGTCCGACATTACTGCCTATAACTGCATATTAGTCACACTCGACAATTAGTTAACCTAAGAGTAAACCTTCCTAAGGTGTTAAAGAAAGTTACGTTTAAGATGCTCGGGTCCAGGAATGGGAAATGTACTGTAGCAAACATTTACCACCTCGACATTCACATTTTTCTACACGACCATAAAAATCCAAAGCAAACCATGACCGTTCAAAACAAAAAAATGTCACGGCTCTTCAAAACTGTAATCTTCTTCTTCCCAACGTTTTTTTTCAAACCCGAATGCGAAATGACTCGAGCACAGTGGTAACACGATTTTTCCGGTTTTCGGGGTTTTGCATTTTTGCTCGATAAAGGCAGCATGAAAATGAACTTGTTTATATATATCGCAAAGGAATGATTGTGCTCTTGCTGTTAGAGCTAATAGATTTCAATTAGTTGAAAACACAAGCGAAATATTAGCGATTGAATTATTTAACATTTTTTTCAATCATTCACCATGGAATGGCTGCCCGAAAACGGTCATAGTGGAGAGACAAAAACAGTCAAGCAGTGTGTGAACCGTTGACAGCACAACATCTGATGGTATTCGAATGTACGAAGGTGCTGCCATCTGGGAAAAGTTTGCTCGATGCGTGAAGCGTCAAAATTTTTACCCGGCAAGGTATAGGAAGCGAAATTTTAAATGCTCATATAAAATTAACTACAATAGTTATTTAAAATCTTTTCAGTATATGTTGATATATTTTTGATGGGCTACATTATAGGCATATAATTTTGAGTTTTATATTTTTTTCTCAATATACTGCTTATTCAATAGTCTAACCTCGTACACTCAACAGAATTTAATTAAAAAGTGTTTTGAATTTTTTAAGAAGTTTTGAAAATTGACTTCCTATGCTTTGTCATATAAAATAATCGGAGCTTCACGCATAAGGTCAACTGTGGTAATTACCTTCGTAGACACGAATTGATGCTGCTGCTGCTTTGTGTTTTGCTTGACTGGCAGAATCGATGAACTGTGGTAAATTGTGGTGTTCGGGTCATATTGACCCGGACTTGACCTACGAATTTCGCAGTCGTTTTTTCACCAAATATAAATGATTTTGTACTCAAAATTATCGTCAAGGCTTATATTTTGTGAATCTAACTTAAAATCTTAGTATGGTTAAACTTAGCCGCTCAGAACCGGTGTCAAAGGGATCAAGGTTTGGTCATTTTTGCAAGAGCATTTGTAAGAGCAAAATGCGTTTGTTGTGAATTGTGAAAAAGACACGGACACCGTCTTCAGCCATTTAGCTGCACAGAATGTTACTTAACACTAGAAAACGGACAAGCATGCTCCAGTGGCACAACCGTGAAACATTCCTGACGAAAAGTTTCAATGGCTGAAGCGGGAATCGAACCCGCACCCCATGACACGATGCGATTAAATGCCTGGCGACACTAACCACACGGCCACGAGACACACAAATATAGTATTTTGTCTAAAATGCATTGAAAACGGTATCCAATCAACTGGTTAGTTGTTCAGGGCACTACTGGTTACCAAGTGGCCAAGTGGCCAGTTCCGGGTGCCATTAAATGGTTCCCAGGGTATCCGGAGTAGTGGCCAATTTATATTTTCAATGGGACCAAGCGCATCAAAATTTGCAGAATTTTATAATAAATTCATCCAAGACGTTGCTATCTGAGTATGGCAACATTTCCTATATGACTTCCCATGGCAGATTCTTGGGTTCCCTCAAGGGTTCTGGAAAAGTGACCAATTCATTCATTTGATAGAACCATATCATGCGACCTATCAAAGTTTTTCAAAAATTCACACAGAATTCATTAAAGATGCCCTCAGTTATCAAAGGCAACGTTGGCCATCTATCGGTTCCGTAACAGGCTCCGAGACTCCCGGAGAAGTTGTCAGTTTTTTTCGGAATTTTTCGGAATTTCATATAAAGTTCATGAGATATTCACTTAGTCATCTAGTCAATATTGGTCAACACATTGGCTCCGCAACTGGTTCTGAGATTCCCGGAGAAGTAGTAAATGCAAGCATTTGATAGAACTGAGCCGTGTGACACCTAAAAATTTTCAGAATTTCATAGAGGATTTATCAAAGATATTTTCAGTTATTTAAAGTAACATTGGTTTCCTAGTAGAGATAGTCGGGTGTCGGTTTTCGAACCCGAACCCAAACCTGACGGGTTCGGGTTGGGTTTGGGTTTGAAAATTTAAAATTTTTTGGGTTCAGGTTCGGGTTGGGTTTGAAGGCTATTAAATTATCGGGTACGGATCGTGTTCGGGCTTGAAAATGGTGGGGTAGTCGGGTTTGGGTTGGGTTTGGGTCGAGTTTGGTGAGAATTGTGAAAAGTCTAACAACCTGAAAGCTTCTCTATGCATCAGAAATCAGAAATTTATTCTGTTATTTTTTTTGCAAAAAAAAAATCAATTTCGGTTTGGGTTCAGGTTTGAACAGCAACAATTTTTCGGGTTCGGGTCTGGTCCGGGTTTGATGAATTGAAATAAGTAGGTTCGGCTTTGAAAAAAGTGAAACCCTACCAGCTCTACTACTTAGTGGTTTCGCAACAAGTTCCGGGATTCCCGGAGAAGAAGTCAATTCATTCATTTGATGCAACCACAAAAGATTTAAATTCACCAAATTTCATACCAATAGGAAGTAACAAACAAAAGTTGTGGCGCTTTGAAGGTGCGTTTCGGGTCATATTGACCCGAACACCTTAGGAAGGTTAATACCTTGGAGAGTCATCAAATGACATACACTGCCCACACTATTATGGATCACCTAGTTACGGTTATTAGTCACTCTATTCTGCATGTAATTCAAAGGCATTTGCCATACTAGTGGGTGACCCATGATAGTGTAACCACTGTATACTTTCGATCAACTTACTAAAATCTGTGATTTTGTTCTAGAAATTTCAAAAAAAAATGCCAAGTTTTTTTGTCACATTAGTAATTGCAACCGCATAACAGTCACATTGAGAATATGCATGAGTATCGTTATGTAGTAGCAATGAAATTTCTATCAGAACTATTTTCTGACAACTTACCCAATATACGATATAAGCTGTTCAAACTTTCAGCCTCAAATAAGAATTTTTGATCTCCTGATAATTTTTAGAAATTTTAGTTTCTTTCCATACCATAAAATGCACACTTGATGTTCCATTTACTCAATGCCTATTTTTGTCAAATGTTACAAATATGCAGTTATGGGCAGATTACTTCTGTAAAACAAGTATTTGCTAGACCCCCTGCAGAAAAAAATCCTAGCTACGCCAATGCTATCCAGAATGATCTTTTACATCTTACATTAATGCTTCCAAACTGCGTAGCAAGTATTTGGGCATTATTATTGTTATTGGTCAATCATATTATGCTTTCCGCTCTCTTATTGATGCTTTTTGAAAATTAATTTATTTATTCATATTAAGAAGGCTAAAAGCCAACGTAAAATTTGAGATTTGGAAGGAATGCTTGATTTCCCTAATGGGGTTCAAGATCCCATGAAAAAATCCAGCAAATTCGGAAATACTAATAGCGATTGGTGACACCTTTGCTTCCTCACTTGAAGCGAAAAACCTGGGCAGGCTGCTTCAATTTACCCCTTTAAAAATGTCTTAAAAGCATCGAAGTGGTTGCTCACTTTGATGCAGTTTTCGTTGTTATTCATGCAACCCTTGGAAGAGAGAGCGCATTCCGAAAAAGCATCCTCTTCTTATTTTTGCTACGTTTAGCGACACTGATAAATTCCACCTCGTTCGGTCTAAAAATCAATAAAAATCTTCAGGTTTCTGGGTTCGATGCTCGGACTATCAAGGATCTCAAGGAAACATTTGATGTGATAATAATTCTTATACATCACCTTGATCTAGTCAAACATGTGAATAATCTAATGATAAACTAAGCCAAGTAAGATTGAAGCCAAGAGGTTAAAAGTATACACCTAACACCAGAGAAACATTCTTCGGTAAACAAACGCCTTGTGTGAAGTCTATGGAAAAACATGATCAGCACCCAAGGACTAAGACAAACTTCACAATCAGCAACTTGACATGACTCATATTCATTCTGATAACGACACACATTCATAGAAGCATCTCAGTCAGTGCAAGGCACAAACAGCAACAATTTCATTTAAAAGTTTCCAGGAAAACGGCCCCGGTTCAAACTTCATCCACTTCAGGTAAACGAGTACCCATTTCCACCAACACCGCCATCGATCCACTCCACCTTGCCAAAGAACTCAAGCAATCTTCCAACTCAAATCAAGAAAGTCGGCCCTATTTGTCGTTGCTTGCATTGGGAAACCTCATCCCCATCACAATCCATCCAAACAAGCAACCAATGTGCGGGAAGTAATCACAAAAATGAGCCTCCCAACGCCCAACGCATCCATAAATGACGAAGACCGACGCCACCTCCACCGTCAGCCAGTCGCTTCCTATGCAAATAACATGTCTCCCCTCTCTCCGTAACATTCTCATCATTACACCGAAACAGCACCCTAGTATTCTTGTATCAACACGGAGTGCGCACCAAGAAAAGGTGGGAAATTCGTGTCTCAATCGAAGGATCCAAATCAACCCCATCCCCATCAACGGTGGCAATGATACAGCTGCGTGGACTGGTATGACGAATACCCGAAAACCATTTAGCTGAATACCATTTACTCGAATTTTCAACTTAACCCGTTTTTTTTTTTCATTACAATTTTAGAAGCTAGTAGTAGTGACAGTAGGGCTGTTAAATTGCAAAAAGTTTGAAAATTATTTCTGATATTCTTACAATCATTTTGCTAAAAATATAATTCCGTGATGGTCATTTGAGAGTGACACCAAGAAGCGAAATGTTTATATGGACATTTTTGTGGAGGAATTTTGAAGAATATGACGATAGTACTTTTAAGCAAGTACAGTTCTCGATCGTTGTAATAAAGTTGCCGTTTGCCACACTCCAAATTGATGATATTTTAAAACATTTTTGAGTGTTATAGGGTGATGAACTAATTTCAACTAATTTTGCAATTTTCCCAGTTTTTCAGTGAAAGATGCTGATACAGACTGCTGCCAAACAATCCTATGTCAAGACGGTTTTCGCATTGTGAAATATGACTTGGATAAATCTTTACCGTTTATTGAAAAATAATGTAAAGATGCTGTAACTTTCCGTTGGCTATATGTACCCGTCGTTTCCATTTTCATTTCGGTCGCAATCAGTTTTGATTCGTCTCACAACTAATCGCTTACTGTGATATAGTAAGTGGTCAAAATATCACACTAATAATGAAACGTTTACCTAGATTATTTGGATTTTGGGCATTCCTCTGCATTCCTACAGCATGCTGGATTACGCTAAAATATGCACATTTACCGAACAAATACGGCTCACATTGCATCGATTGTTTTCACACCACAAACAAAGGAAACGCTCACTCACACAATGATAGGGGGAGATCCCCCAGTACCGGACACTTAAGCCACTAAATTCATAATTCGAAAAATATTGATTTGATGGGCTCGTGTTACCCAATTATGATAAATATTATCATTTTTATAGTGTACAAAAATAAATTTGAAAATATAAATATGAATTTTGACATTGAGTTTTGATGATGTATTTTAGTACCAAATTGATGGATCTTGAAAGGTGGTACCCAATACCGGACACGATCCGGAAATGCCTCGAATTCCGTAAATTTGAACATCATTGAATATTTACACTATAGAAATAGTTTCAATTCAATGCATTTGCAACATTTACAAACATAATTTGAGTTTTTCTTAGTTTGCAAGATGCCTATCAAAAACCTCTTTCATATATGATGAAAAATAGCACATTTTACGATGTTGTTATGAATGTTCATTCTCCTTAATTTTATTGCATGTTTGATACCATGGTCGACGGAACCCATGAAAAATGAAAGTATTTTGAGACACTGATGCAATAATTACAAAGATATCATATAACAAATCAAGCTGTCCGAAACTGAGGGACAGGAGGTGCTTAGCCAAAATTGTAATTTGTCCATATTTACTTCAATTGTGGTACAAAATACATTCATACTATCAAATTAGGATTGTGTTCGATCATGCTTGCGGGATCCAAAGTGTTTTTTCGTATTCAAAATAATTACTAAATAGGCTCAAAATTAAGAAGATACGTCAATTTTTTAAAGATTTTCAAACTTTTCTACTTTTTTAAAAAAGGATGCATATTTCAAGGATGTGTTATTCTACGCAAACATTAGTCTACATAATAGCTTTCTTTTCTACTAATACACCATCTTGATTGGACCATGATTTCTCAATGTTTCGACTTTGTCCGGTATTGGGTGCTGTCCGGCACTGGGGGATCTCCCCCTACGCATCAGTCGAACCTCACTCACACAATGATACGCATAAGTTTTTTTCTTAATCCGGATTTTGTTTACGTTCTCAATTGAATGCGGTCGTTGAGGGAATTTCTTAAAATTTCGTAAATTAAGGATTTTTACGGCTTGTGATAGGAATGAGATGTACGAACGTTTTTCATAGGGTAAATAAGTTCCCTGTAAAGTGAATCACACTGAGAGACGGTAAGAAATATGCATCGTAAAGTGGCATGCCTCACTCGATTGCTAATCATATTTCGCTCGGTACGCCTTCGTCTATACGATTCCGTTGAAAAAGTGCAAAGTGTATAATTGAACTGAAGTTATTTACCGAAATACAATAGGTTTATTCCATTTTTGATGTACAAGAGGACGAACCTTTCACAAAAATACACATGAAACATGAATCTATATTGTAAGTAAGTTGGATTATCCGCCATAGTGGAACATTTTTGAAGATTGATGCGACGAATATTAACGCTTGCGACGTAGATCGAAACCCTACGTCCATATATCTTAACTAATTCGTAGTACTATACAATTTGGATAGATGGTTTCGGTTAATGCTTTTCCGGCAAATGTTACAGAATCTTGAACAGTGGGAGGTACTCCGTTGGCACCACGTAAACCACTTACTGACTTTGCTTTGATGAATAGTTACGATTGAGTTAAACTACTGCCACCTGCTGCTGCTGCTACTAGGTACTAGTAACTGCCACATCCAGCTGCGTAAATGTTAGATTAGATAGAGGCAGCTTGTTGCTGTCGATGGCACCCATGCTGATGAAATCAAAACAAGTGGGCTAAGTGGGTGGTAAGTTTTACTATCTGTTTCGCTGAATAAGGAAACGCACGGAAGCGTGGGAACCAACTCCCACTCGTTTGGTTCAGCCTAGGAAGTTACCCGACCTCAAGACACACACACAGAGAAGTGGGATCCTTTGCTCATTTCCATAGTCACACGCGTTCAGTACACCTTCCAGCTAGATGTTATGTACACGTATGCAACTAACTGCGTGGGTAGCTGCTACCTAGTGCGGATACCTGGTATGAACGTGGTACGTTAGTGAAAAAGGTGGCGAAAGTATTTCAAAGTAAACGAAACATTGAAGTGGAAGCGTTTCTGATGGGAACCATGATGAACGGCACTGTCGCTGGTAATGGCAGTAGCTTTTTTTTTGCGCAATTTAAAACTTTGCCCGTGGTGAGAAAAACTGATGAAATGTGTTTGCGTAAAGTGTAGGACTATACTCCGAGAATAGTTTCGAGTTTAAGTGCACTTTTAGTAATTTATGCAGGTTTTTTTTAAAACAAGTGCATATTTGAATAAACGATCATAGCCGCTGGATGGTCATGGATTAGTTTTTAGGCTCCCGTACTAGCCATGAGATGCATCGAAAAGGGCGGTTAAAGTCACCCCCTAGGCCCAATGTCACCCTGCACGGCGGTATTTGAAAAGAAACAAAAAACTTGATAGGTTGGAACATCATAGAACACTCTTATTCTTATGCCGACACTTACAGTGGCGATTCGTCCAAAGTATGTAGAATAATGTGAACCTTTCGCAAGTCTACACTTGTAGTGTCGAACCATTCAAAGTTTTTTTTAGTTACAAAAATAAAGGTAAAAATGGGTGTTCTAAAAATAAAAAAATGTTAAAAATAAATAATTCATGAATCAGAGTTTGTGTCGGCACTCACAGTGACGAACCATTCATAGTTTGTTGAAAATTCTTATTTACGTCCCGCCATTATAACGATTAAATGTGCAGTCATACATATTTTATAGCTTTGAAATAGTAGCATGGAACGAACTCACCAATTGATCCGTTATCCTTGACTGAGCAGCCACAATCCACTCTCAGCTTCACTCGTTTGCTTGGCTATATAAAAGCACTCAGAAAAAAATTGGCAAGCGACCCGAAAAGGAAAAAAAAACTAACGGCTGCTCGGGCTTTCTTGACGCACTGCTCAGGAGCAAGCGTCAAGGTCGAAGGAATTAACCGATCGCGGCCTCATTTTGTTATCATTTTAGTCGTTTAACGGTCGAAATACTAGGAGCAGAAAAATGTTCCCATGAAATCGAACTGAAAACATTTTTCTTCTGTCAGTGAAACTTTTTCTGATATTATTGAGAGCAATGAGGCTCACTGAGATATTCATATTTTTCCTGGACAACCAAAATTTATGCATAACGGAATCATCTTTTGCAGTAAACGTTGCTTATATGGGCAAATTGTGCATGTGTGATGTACGTGCATATTGTATATAATGAAAAATGACATACAATAAGGCAATCCATGAAACAGCTGCGATCAGCTGGTTTTTTTTTTGTTTACCATGAGCTTTTGACGTTTCGTGAAAGGAGTGACTGTTCGATTACAAAGGAAAATGTTAAGCCCTGATAACACTTGACTCATTTTTCACTTCAACCTTCTCATCATCTAGGACAAATAGGTGGGTCTTGGTGGCTTGTTACTCTCTTATACTCTTCCGACCATACACAGAAAGAAAAATCCATTTAAATTCCAGCGTAAAATCATGCACATGAAAGGGATGCCAAAGTCGTCGAAAATTTACACGTCACATCAAAAATTACAATAACATCATGTAAGTTTCTGCTATATATTGTGTAATGTAGCATGGACTCTAACCAATTACACGACAATTCGCATAAATTTAACATTCCCTTCATGTGCATGATTTTACGCTGAAATTTACATGGATTTTTCTTTCTGTGTAACTTATAAGTATTAACAAGAACAGATACAACAAGAGTACAATATGGTAGATCTTACCACGTAACGCACCTCGAAAAGGTAATCTACCCGCGTAACGGGGAAAAAATGATCTAGCGTTACTGGAAGAGCAACCACGTGCGGCCAATCAAGCTCAAGCTCAACTATCTGTGATTCTACCCCATTACTCCGAATGCCACTACCCCTGTTTCCCTTGAATGATATTACCCCGCGTTTTTGGAATTCGAGGTAATAGATCGTTCGGGGATATGGAATTCAGGATGATGATGTTCGGGGTAATGGGGTAGAATCCTTGCAACTGTATGGTCTGCAAGAGCTTTAACAGAAGTTGATAAATTTCCAGAAGTAATTTCTGAAAGACCTCAGAAAATAATTTATAGAGGTGTTATCAGTGTTATTTCTGGACGGATTTATGAACAAATGCAAAGAAGATACCCGAGTAACACACATGTTATAATTGATGCATATTAACTCTTATATGACAAAATCTAGTCATATAAGAGCTAATATGCATCAATTATAACATATGTGTTCCTTGGGTATACTGTTTTATTCTAAAATATCCTTGGAAATAATCTTGAAACATTTCCAAGAGTAATTGCGGAAGTTATCCTAGAATGGAATGCCGTGAGAGAATTGTTAGAGAAATTATTAAAGTTATGGTTAGTGAAGTTCCATAATATTTTTTTAAGCTGTTAGGGAAGCCGTTGAAATAATTTCAAAGAATTTTTGAAAGTATCTGTTGAGATTTCCTTGATAATTTTAGGTAATGTTTTTTTCTAGAAACATCTTTGGAATATTTAAGAAGATTTCTCCAACATAATTATTTCAACGAAATGTGTTGAAGAAAAAGTGTTTGTGCGTTGCGCATGATGCTTACTGGAATCCCTAGTTTGGAGTCATGCCGTCAAAAAAAAATGTGCATTAACGAGCCATCTACAACAATGGCAAAGTATTGTACAAATCTATTCCAGCAAAATTGTAGTCTCTTGGACAGAGCGTTAACTACCCACTGCCGTCTCAGCCAGTGTTGTAAACATTAGACGTTTCTAGCGATGTTCATTTTGCTTCCATGGTCAGCAGTCAAATGATTTTTGTGCACTCATCCACTACCGTTACCTCTCACATATAACATCGAGAAATACAAAAACTGTGAAATGAATATCGTCTGACGCGATAACATTTTAATAAATCACGAGTTTTACATACACTCCAGAAATATCAAATCATGAACAACAATAGGGCAAGTGTACCATTAGTGGTGCACCTAAGGGAAAACTGCTAAAACACGATGTTAGGATCATGAAATATATGATTTTAACGTATCATTCGATAGATCTCAAATCATTCTATCATTCAAATGTATAAAAATCACGATTCATTTGAAATTTCCCTGCAAAAAGCCTTGCACCAATAATAGGAACACTGTTCCTTTAGTGGAGGTATATTTTAAGGATGGTTCCTTTAGTGGCGCAAATCATTGATTTCTTATGGGACCCTCCACTATGGGTACTGATGCACCACTATAGGTGCAAAGGAGCAAAAAAATTAAGCAAAATAGGGCAAGCGCTCCCTTAGTGGAGGTAGCTCCAATAGTGGAGGTAGTGTGTTTTGGCATGTTTCGCGCTAATAAATGATTATGTGATATTTTTGTATTATGTACGATGCGAAAATGATAGAAGTAATCGAATAATATTCATGAAATTTAACCATAAAACTATTTAAAACAATTATTTTGCTTAACATTTTTGCTTCTTTGCACCTATAGTGGTGCATCAGTACCCATAGTGGAGGGTCCCATAAGAAATCAATGGTTTGCGCCACTAAAGGAACCATCCTTAAAATATACCTCCACTAAAGGAACAGTGTTCCTATTATTGGTGCAAGGCTTTTTGCAGGGAAATTTCAAATGAATCGTGATTTTTATACATTTGAATGATAGAAGGATTTGAGATCTATCGAATGATACGTTAAAATCATATATTTCATGATCTTAACACCGTGTTTTAGCAGTTTTCCCTTAGGTGCACCACTAATGGTACACTTGCCCTAATTGTTTTAAATAGTTTTACGGTAAAATTTCGTGAATATTATTCGATTACTTGTATCATTTTCGCATCGTTCTTCTTCTTCTTTCTGGCGTTACGTCCCTACTGGGACAGAGCCTGCTTCTCAGCTTAGTGTTCTTATGAGCACTTCCACAGTTATTAACTGAGAGCTTACTATGCCAATGACCATTTTTGCATGCGTAATATCGTGTGGCAGGTACGATGATACTCTATGCCCTGGGAAGTCGAGAAAATTTCCAACCCGAAAAGATCCTCGACCGGTGGGATTCGAACCCACGACCCTCAGCATGGTCTTGCTGAATAGCTGCGCGTTTACCGCTACGGCTATCTGGGCCCCATATCGCATCGTACAGAATACAAAAATATCACATAATCATTTATTAGCGCGAAACATGCCAAAACACACTACCTCCACTATTGGAGCTACCTCCACTAAGGGAGCGTTTGCCCTAATCGTTTAATCTGTGACGCTCACACAAGGAAAGCAGCATTTATTACGAAAACAGATAGAAATAAACAAAACCGTGTTGTTTTCCGTCGACGCCATCGTGGTCAGCTGCATCCAATTGACATTTTCCTTTTGCACGTTTTTTTGATCGGTCATGTTGTGAATGCTGAAGGCAAAGGCTGTCGAATATGAACAGAAACGTGTCAACTACCGTGATTGCTAACAAAACTGATCTCAGCTATCACATGCCAAACATTCCGTGTGCTGACTCATTTGAATGCAATAGTTGTGAATTCGATTATGGAACTTCTTATCTTCTGATACGTGACTGTTCAGTAGAGTGATGCAAATTTTGAAATGTTTGCTCCCCTATGCTTAAACGACTTTAATTATGGTAAATAGCATCCTCCTAAAGTTTGAAGTGATTCGGAAGAAATTTGACTGTGCACACGCCATTTGAAGTTTATATGGAGATTACTATGATAAAGGCCAATCTTTTGTGTTCAGCTCTCTATCTCTTCGTCATAATATTTTATGGAAAAGTGAACAAATTCTTCTAATGTGAAATCCTCCCAGCTACAACTTTGCCGAAGACCACTTTTCGATAAGACCTCAGGATAAATTGTTATTCATCATTGGCGTAGGAACAGGGGGGCCTGAGGGGCCTGGCCTCCTCCAGAATCATCCAGGCACCCCCCAGAATTTTCGATGGTAATAAAACAAATTTGAAAAAATAAAACAATTTAGCATGAAGCAAAATCTTCGGAATTTTTACGTTAATTTATGTTGTACAACTATAGTGAGAAAACCTCGCTTGTCTTACACAACATCAGCGTGGTAGTTATGACTTCGGTGAATCGTACGACAACCGAAAGCTTAACCGTCCGGCTGTCGATCGAATAACTACTGTTAGAACTAGCTTCTTGTGATATTCGGTAAGTGCAATTTTTCGACATCTTTGTTGCAAAAAAATACCGTGGTACAAAAAGGGTTGATATCCTGGAAATTTGATTCCCAAAATTCGTCTTTTTCTGAATAATGCTGTTTCAGCATAGAGCAGAACATTCACTGCATTCTCATGTGTTTGGAGCAATCCCTTCTCGAGGTGTCCGGTGATGAAGATTTCCCTTAAAAGAATTCACTAAAGAAATCCATAAATTAACTATAACTCGTACAGTGTCCGAAAACAAATAATTAAAAAAATAAGACGAAATTACTAAAGGAATTTCTCAGACAATACAAAGCAGGGAATTTTGTCAAAAATTTAGGCTTAACTTTCAAGACTTTCCGGCATGGCCAAGTTTCCTTTAGATGAATAACAGAAACTTAACCTGGTATGAAAAAAATGTAACAAAACCGACTATAGTGTTTTATTTCAGCAATGAATTTTCTCTTTGATTTTGATTAAAATTATTTATTATTTTTGCATTAATAAATTAATTGCTTAAACTATATTTTTCCAGGACAACTTATTATTCCATAATTTTTTTGATTGATTTCCAACAAAAATTTTTCAAAAAAATTCGATGGTCTTTATAGAATTTTAGTATAAATAATCAAATTCTTCAAGGAATATTTAGGGGGGGCTCAGACCTTTTGCAAATCTCTTGGAAATTAGTCAAATACAATTGTGAGGCTTGTTTATACTTTCATCGCAACTTCCTCCTGGTTGACATCCATTCCTTCTATGTATACTTTTTATTAGAAATTAATTCCGGAAAATTTCCCCGGGTTTTACCTAAAAAATGTTAATTATTTTTCAAAAGTCCAGTTTTTCCTCGCAATTTTTCCAAAAAAAAACATTGATTCTGTTTAACCTAACACTGAAATAATTTGCTGAAAGTTGTATTAGAAATTCTTCTGTAAATTTCTTTATATCATTTTCCAAAAAATGTATTACAAATTCTTTCGCGAAGTTCATCAAAAGTCCTTAGGAAATATTTCCACAAAACTGCACGAATTGCGTCAAAAATTCTTCTATGTTTTTTTTTCTAGAAATTTTGCTTTCAATCTCCGGATTATCTAAGAATTAGAAAGAAAATTGTTGTTGTCTCTTGCCTCCGAATTTTCAGAAGAAATTTGTTAACCAAACAACCCCCCCCCCCCACCCCCACCTGGAATACTTTTGCTTCCGAAATTAGCATTGCGGTAAAGGAATCTTTAGAGAAACATGTAGCAAAATAACTGGGAAGAAGGAAGAAAAATATTAAGATATTATTGAAGATTTTTGTCTTGATCTTCCTTAAAATACTTCTTTAGAAATAATTTTACCAATTATTGACAGAATCTATATTCTTTGTTTGAATTTTTGTGCGATACGAGAGTGGATTCTAGAGAACCAAAAGTCAAGGAAGGATAGATTTCAATGATTATTATTATTATTATTATTATTATTATTATCATTATTTTTATTAACGAGATTTGCAGCCCTAGGCACCAATGATTATTTCTAAAGAAGATTTTGATGGACCTTATTGAGAAATTTGTTTTATTCGTAAATTAATTGTAGAGGTTGTAAGAGTATAAATTATCTTTCATTGTGCCATTGCCCATCTATTGTTCTACCTGCTTCAACATTTTGTCGTTAACCCTTCCTTCGCATGACACTTTGATGAACTTCGTACAAAAATATTTCTATACGGCAAAAAGCAACATTTTAAAGAATCTAAATATAAGATGAATCATGAGTTTTGAAAGATTGAAGTATTTTTATACGTATAGTTCCTGATTCCTAAAAGTTCATCAGGAGATCCTCATCAAATTTTCAAAGTAATGCAAAAGTTTCCCTTTATATTTCAATTCATTAAAATCTTAAATTAAGAATTTTACCACAATACATCTTCGGTAATGTTCTTAAAAACACCTGTAATATTTTTGCGTTAATTTGTTAATCGCTAATAGACCCTTCAAAAAAGTTTTTTTTTTATTTTCTAAAGGTAGGAATCAGTATGTTCACCATAGTATCATGAAACTTTCAGTAAAAATTCCATCCGTTTTAACAATAATCATTTTCTATTATAAAAGACGAAGAAAAAAAAAACAATAATTTTTGTAGTGCAGCTTTTCTGTGAGGTAGATTGTCAACAAGTTTCAGAAATTCAACGATTTTGAATTCTTAAATTTTACGACAAGAATGTGGTAAATTTTCCAACTAACATTTAAGCTGCAATTTAAAAAAAAAAATACCAAGAAAGTTCTTTTGAACCTTTTTTGTATTTGTTTCTTTAGAAATCTGATAAGAAGTGATTCATAGAGGATTTTGTAAAACAATCCCTAGAACATATTGAGATATCCCGGGAGTAGTTTTTGAACCAAAAAACTGGAGAGCGGATACACTTTTAAATGTTATTTATGGAAGAATCCAGAGATTACCATTTCGAAAAAATGGAGTTATTTCTAGAACCAAAAATAATACTTGATGGAATTTTTGGAGAAATTTTTTGACAAGTTGAGAAATAAAATGGTAAATCCTAATAAATCTTATGAAAAATTTCTTCAAGAATTTCCAAAAAGAATCGTTTAATTGCTCATGAAATTCTTGTGGAATTTTAAACTATTATATCCTTACAGTAACACTAGGAAGAGTCAATCAATTTTTTAGCAGGAAGTCTGGATAATTTTTGCTGCGATTTCGTGTAAAGATACTTTAGGAAGAACTTCAAAAGCAAAGTTGGAAAAACTGTTGGGAAACTCTCTCAAGAATTCGTAGAATGAATACTGGCTTAGTGATCTTGAAGACATTTTTGGTGAGAAAACTAGAATTTTGGGTACTATATTTTGAAAAAATCCTCAGTTATTCCTAAAATTCTAAACAAATTATTTATGAACAGTATATTGGGGTACCTTTTTCCTTTTAATTCCGCCCTAAATGTTAATTTTTGTCAGATACGCGTATTTCGACTACCACTTGCAGTCTTCTTCTGTGTCAGTTACTCGTATCCCTTATTAATACGAGTAACTGATCGTATTAATAAGGGATACAAGTAACTGACACAGAAGAAGACTGCAAGTTGTAGCCGAAATACGCGTATCTGTCAAAGATAAGCATTTAGGGTGGAATTAAAAGGTACAAGATAATCCAATCTACTTTTAAGTTTCTCTTTTGAGATTCTGCTCAGAGGATTCGAATACATTAAAAATAGTTATTAATGAACACTTTATACTAACAATTGCAATTTATATGTAATAAGTACGTAGGAGACCTTTCAGGAGAAATGATTAAAAGAATCTATAATGCATTCTCTGGCAGAATTCTTCAAGAGATTTTTTAAGCAATTCGATAGAGATTGTTAGAGAAATTTTCTGCTGAGATCAAAAAATCTGGGAAAGATTTTCCTTGGGATTCCCAGGACGAACTAGGTGAAAACTGGTAAGGGATTTCTTGGAGAAAGAACTGAATAGTACGAAAATAATTCATGGAGAAATTTCCGTAGGAATTATCAGAGGAATCTCATCAAAGCACATGGTTGAATACTTGAAAAGTTCGTGGAAGAATCACAAAGTACATATCTGGTGAGTTTTTTTTTGCTAGAATTCATGAAGGATTTTTGACTGGATTACAAAAATAATGAAGCTTTTTCGTAGCGAAAATTGCTGATACAAATATAACAATAAGAAATAAAAAAATCAATACAAATCTGTCAAAACTATGAAATTTTTGAAAATCGTGATTATTGTGACTGACATTACATCTGTAAAACAAAAAATCCTAGCTACGCCAATGTTATTCATCATCATAAAGTTGGTTTTCATGTAGCATGCTTAACCAACTGCTCGGCAGGCAACAGTGGTGCTCCTGGCGGGAAGAATAGATCAAAGTAATCCAGGCTACTATGTTCTACAGCAAATAAGCAGTGTTGCTCTGAAAGTAATTGAATGATCATTTCAGCATGATTAAGACTTTGTTATCAATAATAACAAATTATCCTTACGTCCCATCGAAATGTGGTCTTCGGCAAAGTTGTAGCTGGGAAGTTTTTACATGAGATGAGTGTGTTCACTTTTCCATAGATTATTATGACGAGCAGTTACAAGATTGAACACAAAAGGTTTGCGTTTCCCATAGTAATCTCCATATAAACTTCAAATGGCGTGTGCACAGTCAAATTTCTTCCAAATCACTTCAAATTTTGGGAGAATGATTTTCATCATAATTGACATCGATTAAGCATAGGGGAGCAATAACTTCAAAATTTGCATCAGTCTACTGTTCAGTTTATGCGCAACTGTGATTCCAATTACTTTCACTAGTTCGCATTGAAAAATCCTTCAAAGTCAATCTAGTATACTGTTTTCAATTCCTATTAGTAGTCAATGGAGAGATTGTGAATAAGTACACGACTAAAACAGTAAGCTGCACAGCAATACGCCATCTACCGTACTACAATTTGTCTTCCCGTCCAAGCCCGTAAGTGAGAGTGTGAAATTGGGTCAATGTCTGCTTCAGGATCATGGTGACTTCACCGTCGATCCAGTGCAAGTATAATTCAATACATACCTAGTTTTTTCAGCTTTCGTCTTCATACTACGGTTTGCCGGTCCATCGGTCTACTATTCTCTAGTTATGCACACGTGAATCTTATTTCTACTGTGCCAACAGAAGAGGAAATGAACATGCCTCGGGTTGTGGAATGAAAATGTGGAGCCTATCCAGAGGAAGATGGTTACCAACTAACCCATCAACGTGTAAAAATAATTTGATTCGTTCTGATTCAATTTTTTTTAGTGATGGAGTGTACTGTGCAATTATTTCTAACTATCACAGACAGGGGTTGAAACAGAGACGTATTTGATTGAAATCTGAGAAAATTAAGAGTATATTTCCCCAATCACTCTCTGTGACAATCATGATCCGCAGCACATCATGAGAGTATGTTTATTATCTTCTGCTACAACTCTGATTATATCGGGGAATAACAGTGAATGCTAAAAATTGTTGGATGTCCATGTCAGAATTCGAACTGATTGTTGGCAAAAATTTAAGTTTCATTGATGTGGACCATTAATCTGTTTTAAATGACCTTTTTTAAAAGTTTACTGATGAAGGAAAGCAAGCTAATTGGACGATAGCTAGAAGCTTCGGCAGAATTTTTGTTTGGTTTTAAAATTGATACAACCTTGGCATTTTTCCATTTGCCAGGAAAATATTCCATCTGAAAACGTTTGTTAAATATATCGAACAACAATGATAAGCTACTCTATAGAAGTTTCTTGATGAGGATGTAAAAAATTCCATCATCGCCAATTGCTTTCATATCTTTTATTTTATTTTATTTTTTTTTTTTTTGATGATAGTTTTCATTTCTTCCAAATCAGTCCCCCAGGAATTTTCGAAAACGTTCTCTTGATTGAGAATACTTTGAGTAACTTGAATTACAATTGGTTCCTGAAGGACGCATTTTGACCAACCTCCCCCTATACCACTGCAGACAGGAATTAAAATAGTTGCATTGTTTGTGACTTTCTCTTTGGACCTTGCCATGCCGTATCTTCTCTCCAATGGCACTGTGAGAAATTGGCAGTTAAGATATTCACGAGAGAATAAACTCCAACTCCAACTATGGATCACAGAAGGCCAAAGTCAAATTTTCCTCGGTGTTTCGACACACCGAAGGAAAACAAGCCCGAAGCGAATGACACTTTCCAATTACTCTCCAAGGATGGTGGTGCCGTGATGGTATTCCGGTTGGTGTTCGGCACAAGTTTTTAGCAGTCGGCTCTACAAAGCGGCTGAAACAACAAAGGCAACAATAGATCCACACTGTTGGGCTTGGTCCTTGTCGACGTCGGGGGTTCTCCTTCCGACTTCGTAGTTCGGTAGATGCTGGCTCGATGGTTGCTTTGGAATGAAATAGTTGGTTGAATGACGTCATTAGGATCATGAACGGCCGATAAATTTGCGTTGGGGAGCGATTGTGTTAATTTATTCACTGCAATGAAAACTGGCCGTAGTGTGAATTATGGTTTGAATTTTATCGGAATGCTGTTCGGAAGGCGGTTGAGTTTGACTTCTAGTGGGGTCGAGGACGCTTTCGGGTTGGAAATTTCTCCAACTTATCTACTCATAAAGTACATTTGGACAAATACATAAATGATTGCAGACGAAGACAGGCCTACCCGAGGAGGAAAGAATAACTCGCAATAACTTATGCATACCATATGTTGGTATCATACCATAATTAGGTATTGTTCAGTTATCAATACCTCATTTTGGTATGATAATGGTATTTAAAAAAATGTTTAAAACAATTAAAAATACTTCATTTTGGTATTCGATTGGTATTGAGGACTGCTGGAGGTATTGAACTATTATTGAAAAAAAAAAAACACTTTTATATGAAAACCCATCACGTATTATTTAGATATTACAATACCTGATCTAATTATCAGCTTGGTATTTGTAGAATATGCAGAAGGTATTATTTGAGGTATTTTACCTCTTATGCAGGGCTCATTCATACCTCATTCAGGTTGTAAGTATTGGAAATTATCTGGTATGGAATACCTCAATTTGGTATTCAGTAGTTATTTTCTTCTGCTCGGGTAGGTATGCAACTATCTTCCTCTTCATCGTCTTATCCTTTTTCTTCCTCTTCTTATCAATGGAACTACATTTCCACTGTATCGGATTCTGCTTCTAAACTTACCACATGTGAAAAGCTTGAATCCATCTCAGCATGTTTGAAACCGATTTAGCTTTGTTTCGATGAAAAACATATTTGATCTTAACTATATAGCAAATTTAGACAAACAGTTATTTTTTAAAATTTAGTGGGATTAAATGGTATAGAGCAAACGCTCCATTAGTGGAGGTAGTGTGTTTTTCATGTTTCGTACTAATAAATGATTATGTAATATTTTTCTATGCTGCACGATGTGAAAATGATACAAGTAATCGAATAATATTCATGAATTTCAACCGTAAAACTATTTAAAACAATTATTTTGCTAATTTTTTTGGTCCTTTGCACCTATAGTGGTGCATCAGTACCAATAGTGGAGGGTCCCATAAGAAATCAATGGTTTGCGCCACTAAAGGAACCATTCTTAAAACATACCTCCACTACAGGAACAGTGTTCCTATTATTGGTGCAATGCTTTTTTGTAGGGAAATTTCATATGAATTGTGATTTTTATACATTTGAGTGAATGATTTGAGATCTATCGAATGATACATTAAAATCATATTTCATGGTTTTATCACCATGTTTAAGCAGTTTTCCCTTAGGTGCACCAATAATGGTACAGTCTAGGGCGATTCAAATTTTAAAAAATATTTGAGAATTCAATCTCCCATATGCTCCTTACCATCCTTACCATAAAAATAGTGTTCTGTGAAATTTTAAGCTTTCTAGGTGCTGATTTAAAGATGGCCCAAAGACAACGTAAGTTTATATGGAAATTACTATGGAGAAATATTGAGAAATGTTCCAAACACGCTAGTACTGTAATGTAAGTACAAACTTATCATCCCATATTGAAAACTCATTCTTCAAAACATAATGAAGGATGTTGCTGAAGAAACAAATCCCTTTTGAGCTAATTTTATTTGGGATTTTTGTACATGTTTGCAGAGCTATAATCCCATATTGAGCTAAATAATAGCAAACAAACTCACGAATATCTCTTCTGCTATCCGTCGGATTGAGTTTCCCTCTTCAGCCAATCTCTTCATTATGGTTTGAAGAATGAGTTTTCACTATGGGATAATAAGTTTGTATTTACATTACAGTACTAGCGTGTTTGGAACATTTCTCAAAATTTCTCCATAGTAATTTCCATATAAACCTACATTGTCTTTGGCCCACCTTTAAATCATCACCTAGAGAGCTGAAAATTTCACAAAACACTATTTTTATGATAAGGATGGTAAGGAGCATATGGGAGATTGAATTTTTAAACATTTTTAAATTTTGAACCGCCCTATGGTACACTTGCCCTAGTACTTAATTCATCAGATCAACCTACAGGTATCTGAAAATCGATCTGAAAACCACTGATGTTGATAAAGCTTAAGAGTAATCATAAGGTAAACATCACAAAGCATACTTTTTTTAGCAAAACTTATTTTTAATCGACTAAAATAAAGTTGAATTTCAACGTTAGACGTTTGTAACTATATTTTCTTCATGACACCTCAAAACAAAAATATGGTTGCTTATTATTGTTTCCCGTGAAGTTACTTCGAAATGTTGAATCTTCACGTAGAGTCTACCATCTCAATGCAAAAGCTTATGTCTCAGACGAAATTGCATTAACATCTAACAATATCCGCCTGGATGAACGCATTCAAATTCAGTTCGACAAATAAAGATTTCAATCGCCTCCAAACATTTTCCGACTGAGAAATGCTCAATGGTGCCGAAGAAGTCTTACTTTTCATACGTTATCTGTGCTCACAAGCACTAGCACAAGCACAAGATTCCCGCCTTTTTCTATTCATTGAATTCAAAACCTACATTGCAGAGTTGTGTTTGATCCTTTGCTCGCGTCGCTTGCTCCTGCGGGGGCGGGTGATGTGAGCAGGATCAATCGTGTCGCGCGTCGCTCGCGTGGCATGATCTATTAGTGGCGCGGATCGCGAAGCAGGTTAGTTGTGTTTGATCCTTTGCTCGCGTCGCAGGATCAATCGTGTCGCGCGTCGCTCGCGTGGCATGATCTATTAGTGGCGCGGATCGCGAAGCAGGTTAGTTGTGTTTGATCCTTTGCTCGCGTCGCTTGCTCCTGCGGGGGCGGGTGATGTGAGCAGGATCAATCGTGTCGCGCGTCGCTCGCGTGGCATGATTTATTAGTGTCGCGGATCGCGAAGCAGGTTAGTTGTGTTTGATCCTTTGCTCGCGTCGCTTGCTCCTGCGGGGGCGGGTGATGTGAGCAGGATCAATCGTGTCGCGCGTCGCTCGCGTGGCATGATTTATTAGTGTCGCGGATCGCGAAGCAGGTTAGTAGTGTTTGATCCTTTGCTCGCGTCACTTGCTCCTGCGGGGGCGGGTGATGTGAGCAGGATCAATCGTGTCGCGCGTCGCTCGCGTGGCATGATCTATTAGTGGCGCGGTTCGCGAAGCAGGTTAGTTGTGTTTGATCCTTTGCTCGCGTCGCTTGCTCCTGCGGGGGCGGGTGATGTGAGCAGGATCAATCGTGTCGCGCGTCGCTCGCGTGGCATGATTTATTAGTGGCGCGGTTCGCGAAGCAGGTTGGTATTGTTCGATCCTTAGCTCGCGTCAAATAATTTATCATGGTCTAATCGCTTATCAAAGTGAACCCTGTGACCCAACGATCCTCCCCATTAACAAACATCCCTCCCAGTAACCTTTGTGGAGATGCAGAGGTAAACACGGTCTCCATATAGCAAAGGTTACACACTAACATTCCTTCCTCCAATCCCACCTGACTGCAAGGACGTGGCCGGCGCCGTTATTGACCCTGTATAAATAGAGTCACTGAATTATGCACACTGAAGAAGATTATGGCCAATCCCAGCCGAACTTCTAGTTGATTCTTTGTGCATTTTCACTGACTTCGGTCAATCACGGAATAGCAACCATTGATATGTGTAGTCAGTCTAAGCTAAGCTAGCTAGCTCATTGAATTCAAAACCTACATTGCAACCGATTGTCTGGGTGTGGAAAACTTTCTTACTTCCACCCACCTTGGGCACCACCACCACATCCAGACGTTGTTGTGAAGCGCCACCGTCATCAGCACTCTGTTGCTCCTGTCCTGTTGCTGCCGCCAAGCTTTCTTCACCGAGTTCTTTGTATTCGTCCTTTACGTCGGTACGTACAGCTTCATTGAGTTCGGAAAAATTCTTTCCACTGATAAAGAGTCCGTTTCCATCCTCCCTCCTCCCGGTTTAGTTTTCTTGGCGGGTGGGAAGAAAGTGGAAAATCATGCACAGCCAATATCGTTTTAGAATTTATTATTTCTGGTGCTTGTTTATGGCAGACAACTCCCTTTGTTGGCGTGTTGGTGTGTTGCTGCCTGCTGCAGATAAGAGGTGCTGAAATCATAAACTTGTATACTGTGCTGTACTTGCTAGGGTATTGCCGGTTTGTGCTGAAAATTATAGTGAATCTTTTTTTCTCAACTGGAGTGAATGTAAATTTGTTACTTATTGAGCATAACTTTGTTAATACAAATTCCTATGAAGGACTCCTCAAGGAATTCCTGGAGGGATTTCTGGAGGGGTTTCTGGAAAGATTCATGAAAGAGTTCAAGGATTATTTTTTTTTGAGAAATCCCTGGAAGGATTTCTGGAGGAATTCCTGGAAGGATTTCTGGAGAAATTCCTCCAAGGATTCCTGGAGTAATTTCTGAAAAAATTCTTAGAGGAATCCCTAGAGAATTTCTGGAGGAATTCCTGAAAGAATTTATGAAGAAATCCCTCGAATGGTTCTTGGAGGAATCCCTGGAAGAATTTCTTGAGGAATCAGAGGATTTTTTCCTAGAGGAATTCTTGAAAAATCCTGGAGCTATTTTTGGAAGGATTCCTGGTGGAGTTCTTGGAGGAATCTCAGGAAGTTTTCCTGGAGAAATCATTGGAAAGAGTACTGGAGGAAAGAATTTCTGAAGGAATCACTGAAAGGATTTCTTTCGGAATCCTTGGAAGGATTTCGTAAATCAGTTTCATTGACTGACTGTTTCTAAATTTAATGCCTTCGTAAATATTACTAGCGACATAAGTGGATCAATGTGTCGCCGGAACCAGCTCTTTGCATGGTTGACTGATGGAGTTCTTGACATCGGCATTGCAAAGTAAAATAAATCATGGAAGAGATTGATATATGCATAATAATCCAAAAATCAGATATTTCTTGAATTATTAGTCACTGTAAGCAGCATAACAACCGTTCGATAAGTACTGAAAGCAATGCGTTGTTTTATTCCTTCCAATCTCCAAAATACCATCCATTCGTTTCCACGATGCTTATCGATTTGCCGAAAGTTTTTGATTTTTCTCCTGCCCTGTGAATCACCTTTCGAAGTGGCTCTCGGAATGGCAACGACCAAGTTTATCATCTATTTTGGCTTACTTTATTCGATCGACCGACAGAACTTTGTCTTGCGAGTTGGTTGGTTGGTACACTTCCGGACAACTGCTTAGCGATAAAAATTTGTCATGGATCAAGTCAGTCATCGACGACGGTCTAATTCCGGATATTTTATTTACCGATTTTATTATGATGGGCATGTTTCGGCTGGAGCAACTTCTTGCTCTCTATAGGACGGAAGTTTGTCGCAAATATCCTGTCAAGCACTAAATCTTGTGCGCCCATGTAAGGATGTCCTCGGTGGCTTTTTTTCATAGGCGGAGCCAAGGAGAGGGAGCAGGAAATTAAAACAGGCTAATTAAAACAAATTATATCAACCGTGACCTTAAGAAGACGAACCTTAAGTTTGAATATTTCTCCTGCGTTATTATTTAAAACTTTCCCCTAGATTGTTTTTTTTGTTTACCTCTCAAGAATCTTAAGCTAGCTTAGCTTGGCTTAGACTGACTACACATATTCCGTGATTGACCGAAGTCAGTGAAAATGCACAAAGAATCAACTAGAAGTTCGGCTGGGATTGGCCATAATCTTCTTCAGTGTGCATAATTCAATGCCTCTATTTATACATGGTCAATAACGGCGCTGGCCACGTCCTTGCAGTCAGGTGGGATTGGGGGAAGGAATGTTAGTGTGCTATTTGGAGACCATGTTTGCTTCTGCATCTCCACAAAGGTTACTGTAAGGGATGTTTGTTAATGGGGAGGATCGTTGGGTCACAGGATTCACTTTGATAAGCGATTAGACCAATTATTTTTTGTGAGATATAAACATGCTTATATGTAAATATAATATTTTCATTTGATATGAACAATATGTATGTAGAGAAAAAATATGCCGACCCTTGAGGTAACGAACCTTTCAAAGTTTATTGAATAAAGTGAACCTATCGTAAGTCTACACTTGTAGCGTCGAACCATTTAAAAAAAAAATATTTACAAAAATAAAGGTAAAAAGAAAAAGGTGTTTTGAAAAAAAATACACATAAATAATTTATGAATCAGACACTCACAGTGACGAACCTTTCATAGTTTGTTGAAAAATCATATTAACGTCTCACCGTTGTAACGATTAAAGGTGCAGTCATACATATTTTATAGATTATAAATAGTACCATGAAACGAGCTCACCAATTGATCCGTCATCCTTGACTGAGCAGCAACAATCCATTACAAGCTTCACTCGTTTTCTCTGCTATATAAAAGCACTCAGAGAAAATAGGCGCGCGACCCAAGAGGAAAAACAACTGACGACTGCTCGGCTTTCTTGGCGTACTGCCCAGGAGCAAGCGTCAACGTCGAAAGATCAAAAATAACAAATCGAATGCGGCACTTTTTCACTTTACTCGACCGATAAAAATTCATTCAATTTCCGTCTACTTATTATAAATAATTTAAAGATATGATGTGCCACGCAGTTCAATAGATTTTTGATGATTTTAGTCATAAAAACCTCATATTCCACGAGTGAAAATTTTCATCATATGAGAAAACGGAGAGGCGTACTTTGTTTTTGTTTACTTTTCCGGCTTTTGACAGTTCAAGATTACGCAAGAGTTCTCGAAATAGCTCTTTTTTCGAGGGTTAAGGGTGGTGCCTTGTTTTGCATAGATTAATATCATAATTATCGTAAAATACAAACCTGTTCATTTTACCCCCTATGTTCATTTTACCCACAGTACCCCTACTGGAAAGAAAACCACGTGACTTTCTCGAAATTCAGGCCTACTACTATTACCATTTCCAGCACTGATACCAACCGCGTAATACCCATGCAGGTTTTATTTTAGAACTACTGTCGAGGGTTAGCAAGGAATCACTTTAAAAAATAATTCATGAACCTTTTTCCTTTTCTACGGAAGTTTTTTTTTTATTCGAACATTCTTCAAGCAATTATTCAAGGATTTTTTTTTTCAAATTTTTGACCAATTATTCCTCTAAAAACAGGTTCTATCCCGTTAAGCCGAATGGCCATAAGGCCGAATGCCGTTAGGCCGAATACCGTTAGGCCGAAAATGGCCGATAGTTCTAATAGATCGTCAGGCGCATGAATTTTAAGATCGGATGAGTTGATAGTGTTTAGGTCAATAATTTAAATAACCTAGGAACCACCGAATGAATTTTCAGGTCGTATAGGTTGTGAGTTGTTAGGTCGGGATAATTTGCATTATCTAGCCCACAATATCCGCTGTGGACTATAACTAGAAAGAACAGCCTTTGTTTAAAAGGAGGAAAAATCACTAGTAAATGTGTTAGCCATTTGGAATAGTAGTAAGTCTGTTTTGCCTTAACTGATCAAATGCTATTTCGGCCTAACGACCTTCAAGCAATTATTCAAGAATATTTTTTTGACGTTGGATAACGTCTTTCGGCAACATATGGGGGTACAATTCAGAAAAACGAAAAATTGAGCATGTAACGAAAAATGGTCAGGTTTTGACCGCTAATAACTCAGTCATTTATCGATAGATTTTCAATATTTATCCATCAATCGATTGGAAATTTATCTACGCGTCGATTCAAATGGAGAACACTATTGATTATTCGCAACAAACTATTGAAAAATCGTAAAACGTTGACCCCTTTCTTATCTAACCAATCACGTCCAAGCACATTTTTGGATTCCGCTTCCCTCTATAAAAGCGCACCGCACCCTGCTTCTTCCTTCAGTCTTCTTTTTGCGGTCGAACTGTGAACACGGTCGGGTGAGTCATTTTCGCTTTGCGTTCAGAGTTGCCACATATACAGATTTATCTGTATTTTACAGATTTTCGCGAATATTTTGTGACCAAGAATCTGTTTATACAGATTACAGATATTTTGGGAAAATACAGATAAACAGATTCTGTATACAGAGTTTTGTCAAAAGTATACAGATTTATACAGATTTTTTGAACAAATATGAAAATAAATATTTTGGAAACCTTAAAATTCAAGCTGAGTTGTGGCTGTTTTGCATTTTAGTTAAGAATGATGAGCATTCTCTTAACATTCTTGTTAAATTCTCATGATTAAATAAATTTTCATGAATACAGATTTAAAATACAGATATTTTGCTCAAGGATACAGAAATACAGATATTTCAAGGAAAAAATACAGATTTCAATGTGGCAACCCTGTTTGCGTTTGCACCCGCTTCACAGTTCAATTGGTGTCGTCGGAAGAGGAAGACGCAAGATTGATTTGCGGCGGCGATGCCGATGGCTTGGGCGCTTCTCTGAGCGGCGAACTACTGCCGCTTAGAGAAGCGCCCAAGTCTCCGTCTTCGTCGCCGAAAATTTATCCGCGCTTGCAGATTTCGACTCGTAATAAATTCAGTTTCGGTGGTCAAGAAGCAAGCCCGCTAGGAACGAAATACCGCAGTTGCTGATCCGAGGAGCTGCTGCTAATCGAGCGTCGGATTGGTGAAATCGCACAAGATGTCAAGAATGAGCTTCGTTTCCAGATTCCGACTTATGCCCGGTGATCCACAACCCGCTGGTCTTGTGCGCCATCCACGTCACGGAACATTTAGCTGGTTCGTCGTATAAGCAAATCGGCGCTTTTCAGGGCCATCAAAAGTGATGAAAAGAGTTAAAAGAATAATATTTCCGACCTTATTACATCTTATATTTTTCAATCAATCTCACAGCTTCATACAAAATTTAATTTGTCATGAATAATTGATAGCACGACAATTTGATACTGTATTCGCAAACGTAGCTGCAGTGCCGCCGGGGTGAGTGTTCTGCAGCCCACAGACGCTCAGACGGTTTGACCAACATTAACTCCGCCCCCAAGTTAGTCAAACCGATTCATGTTTCTGCAACCGTTTGACCGACTGTCAACGTTTGTTGCAGCAACACCATATTTCTTCGCATGTTTTGAATACTCTCGGCAAGCCTAGTGAATATGTGATTGTTATTTTTTTCGATTTCTGTGGCTGTGGGGGTGAATATTTCTATGGCAATAATCGTTGTGAGAAAGAGCAGAACTTTCAGAATTTAAATACCGGAAGTAATGGATATTGAGAAGGAATTACAATTACAATTCGCACGAAGTATTCCGGCAGAACTCTAAAATTATGAGGGATCTCTATCGGGGATTATTCTCAGCAGTCATCGAAATGAGAATGGCTATGGTAATTTCTTCAAAGTTTGTATCCGGAGTCTTTAGCGGTTTCCTCTAGTTAATCTACTTTGAAGTCTTTCCAGAACCATTTATTATACTAGGGATTCCACCAGAAAGTCTTCCTGGAATTCTACCAGGAATTTCATCAACAATTCCTCTAGAAATTTATCCACAGATTTACCCAGAAATTCCTCCGAGGAAAATTCTTCAGGCTGGTTTTCTTCCAGAGGTTCCTTCAAAGATTTTTCTGCGAATTATTCAAAGATTCCTTTATTTCCTCTAAAAGGTCTATCATTATTCAGGAATCACATAAGAAATTATTTCAGATACTTCTCAATAAATATATCACCAGAAATTCCCATAAGCATTTCACCAGAACTTTTTTCAGGGCTTCTCCTAGGACTCCTCCATAAATTCAACCAAAAGGAATTTCTTCAGCGATTCTTTCTTGTAATTTTCTCTACATAGTCCTCCAGAGATTTACCCAAAAACTTCCAAGGGATTTATTCATCCAATGCTTCCTTCAAGAATTCCTCCAAAATATCCTCCACAGATGTATTTAGGAATTCCTCCATCGAAACTTCAAGAAATTCTATACAGATTATATAAGGATTTTTTCCTGCGCTTTTAATAGGATTTCATCTAGAAATTTTTATAGAGAGTGCTCAAGAAATTATTACAGGAATTCCGTCAATAATTCCACCAGGAATTTCTCCTATGTATCAAAAACCTTTCCCTAGGAACACCTCCAAAAAATTCTTCAGTGATTAACCCTAACATTCTTCCAGAGATTCCAACGCGATTTTTGCTAGAATTTCCTTCAAAAACTTCTACAGAAATACATGTAGGGATTCACTTCAGGAACTCTTACAATGATTCCACGCAAAATTTCTCCAAAGATTCATTAAGGAATTCCTTTTGAGATTTCACCAGGAAGCTTTCGGGAATTCAGCAAGAAATACTGCAAAAGAATTTGCCCAGGTTACTTTCAGGGGATTCTTCAATAAATAATTTTATGCATTCTTCCAGTGTTTCCTTAAAAGATTTCTCTTTGTATCCCTTAAGGGAACCTACGAGGCATTCGACCTTGAATTTTTTAAGGAATTACTTTAAGAATCTACCAAAATATTCGAAGATTCCTAAAGGAATTTATCCAGCAATTCCTTCCAGTATATCTTGGAGGATTTTTTCCAAGGAATCCACCAGGAATTGCCTTAGAGAATCCTGTAGAAACTCCTTCAGGGATTCCTTTAAAAGTTCTTACGGAGATGTGTTAAGGAATTTCCCCAGTGAATTTCTCCTGTGTTTTCTTTGGTGATTCCTCCAATGATTTCAGTATAAATTATTCCATGATTTTGTCCAGAAATTTTCCAAAAAATCCTTCAAGGGATTCAACATGAAGTTCAACCCTTCGTGGAATTGCTGGTCGATTCTCTCGCGGTTTTCCAGAAAAAAAAGTCATTTGAACTTGTGTTTTTTTTATTAATACCCTGGAGGAATTTCTGATAATCCTGAAAAATTCGAAGAAGGAAAATCCTAGTCGAATCATTGAAGTATTTTCTGGTAGAACTTCTGGCGAAGCTGTATTAGATTTTTCTGGTAAAGAATTTTTAGCGAAACTCTATTGATATTCTTAATTCTGGAAGAACTCATGGCGAAATTTCTTTAAAAAAACACCATTCCGGAAGAAATAGTTAGAGAAAATACTGGTGAAATCTCTGAAGGAACCGAAAGATTTTTTTCCAGAATGTTCTGAAGAACTTTTAGAAGATTTTCTTGAATTTCCGGTGAAATCACCGGAAAAATATTGGTGAAGCTTCTGAAAGAATTTTTAGTGGAACCCCTATAAGAATTTCAGCTCATTCCTTAAAGATTTTCATGATGGAAATCATAGAGAATTACCTGGGCGAATTTCAGATCCAATCCATGGATGGACCTCTGGTGGAATCCTTAGAGAAATTCTTGGAGGGTTTTTAGTTGGAATGCCTAGAGGAAATCCTTGCGAAATTTTCGAATCAATTCCTGGTGGATTCAATGAACGAATTCTCAGAAGAATCGCTGAAGGAATTCCTTTTTTAAATCCTAGGAGGAACTCCTCATAGAGTCACTTGAGGATATACTGATGGATTCCCTAATTACTTGTGAAATCTTTATAAGACATTTGTGGTAAAATTGCTGAAACAATTTCTGAAAACTCCCAAGAATCTTTGAAGATATTTTGTGAGAAATTCCTTGAGAAATTCCCGAAGGAATTTGTAGAGTTATTCCGGTGATAAAATCCTGAGACATTTCCGGAAAAATTTTAGGAGTGATTCCTGATAACCCTCAAGTATCCTTGGAGATATTTATTCCTTGATGAAATTTGGGAGGCATCTCATCTGAGTGGTTAGAGTCCGCGGCTTCAAAGCAACGCCATGCTGAAGGTGTCTAGGTTCGATTCCCGGTCAGTCAAGGATCTTTTCGTAAAGCAAATTTCCTTGACTTCCCTGGGCATAGAGTATCATCGTATTTGCCACACGATATACGAATGTGAAAACGGCAACTTTGGCAAAGAAAGCTCTCAGTTAATAACTGTGGAAGTTCTCATAAGAACACTAAGCTGAGAAGCCGGCTCTGTCCCAGTGGGGACGTTAATGCCCAGAAGAAGAAGAATTTTTGCAGGAACTCCAGATGAAATCATAGGAGGAACTCCTGATGAAATCCCTTGAAGAATTCCCTATGGGATCACTACAGGAACTCCTGATGAAATCCCTGGAGGAATTCCTGATATAATTCCTGCTGGAACTCCTGATAGAATTCGTAGGTGACCTCTTGATATAAACTCTGGGGAAACTCCTAATAGAATCTCGGAAGAAATGCTAGCTGGAATCTCAGAAGGAACTCTTGATGGAATTCCTGGAGGAACTCGTGATGAAATCCTCAGAAGAACTCTAATGGTAGCCCTAAAGGTACTCCTAAGGACTGTTCATTTTATAAAGTGGACACTTTGTTTATGCTATATATTTTTTTTATTTATTGATAAAATCATAATCGGTTTTCTGTGCATCGTTTAACTATTATTCTACAATGCTATGAAAATATAAGATCTTAGAAAATGCTTTTGGTTGAAGAGCTAAATAGTTTTTCCAAAAACTCCTAATAAAAGCTGTTCGTCAAAGTTCAACATTATTTTTCGTAAAACAAAACTTACAAATTTAATGAACAAATTGTATGTTTGTATCCTTTACCATTCTACTAAAGGTATAGCTTTAAAAAAATTCACTATATTCCACCATTCTCTGACATTAGGTAACTTTAGTGATTTACTCATTTATGGTCAAATTTGTTGATACTCCATCCTATCACTCCCAGTAAAAGAGAAAAGCAAAAAGTGTGTTCAAAACTAGTTTGTTTCACTAAAGAAACTATATTTGTACAAACGAAAGCTAAATCGTGCGTTTAAACCACAGTCTTAAGTACAAATTTTACTGTTTATGGTAGTTTTACTAGAAAGTCTCATACTTTTAAAATCGTGTACTTATATTCATCGATGTACAGCAAATTGTAAATGTTTTTTTCCGAATATTTCAATTGGTAATCTTAGAATAACATTTTATGAAAATAATATGTGGAAAATAAAATATATTTTATTACAGCAGTGTTGCCAATTTTGATGATTGTCAATGTACTTTGAAAGGTCTTCTAAGAATAAAGCAATTGTGTTTCTATTGTGCTTTAAATGTGACGTGGGGACTACATAAGTAACTCTTTGCAGGCGTAAGTTATTTTTCATATTAAAACTATATTAGGACTTCCGTCAGGACGTACTTTTAATCAAAAGATTCTACTCATATCAGTTCCCTTCAAATTTAAAATAGTTTCTCTAGAAAATATGGGATAAAAATGATTTTATTATATCTGTAAAATTGTTGTTCCAAAAATAACTTGATTTTTCCATCAGGCTTCTGATTGATGATGCTTTCGAAAAACAAGCCTTTTTTGAAAATAAAAAATGTAAGTTGTTGAATTTTCCAGCCAATTTCTAACAATCATTGATTTTGATAACCTCCAAAAACCGTTCTAATCGTTGTTCCATATTCGCGTGAAAATGAATTATTTTGGAGAATTTTTATTATCACAACATTGTACAATACTAGTCGAACGATGTGCAGAAAACAGATTGAAATTTCATTGATAAATTAAAAAGATACAGTATGCACAAGGTGTCCACTTTATAAAATGAACAGTCCTTAATAGAATCCGTATTGGAATTCCTGATAGATTCCCTAGAGGAACTCTTGATGGAATCCTTGGAGGAATCAGTGGCGAATCATAACCTCATTTTCAACCTGTTCTATGATTCTAAAAATGACTATTTCGACAAATTTAGAATATAAATCAAAATGTAATCAAAGAGTAAATTATTGAAATCGTGCTTTCTAACAAATCTCTGCTTATTGCATGCAAATTTGTTGCTGAAGTTCAAGAATTTATATTCGTGGGACAGGTAGATTTGAGGTTAGGGAATCGCCACTGGGAGGAATATAAAGATATTGTAAGAGGAACTCCTGATAGAATCAGGAGTCCCGATGAAATCTCTAGATGAACTCCACATGAAATTTCTGGAGGAATTCCTGATAAGTTTCCTGAAGGAACTCCTGATAGAATCTCTTGAGGAATTCCAGGTGAAATCTCAGAAGAAACCCTGGAGGAATCTGATGGAAGCTCTAAAGGTATTCCTGATAGTATCTCTATAGGAACTCCTGATGGAATCCTTGGATTAACTCCTGATGGAGTCCTTGGAAGAACTTCTATCTATAGATATTCTTGAAAGAACTCCTAAGCATTGGAGGGACTTCTGATGGAATCCCTTTAGGAACTCCTGATAAAATCCCTGGTAGAATTCCTGATAAGTTTCCAGATAGAACTCCTGATAGAATCCCTAGAGGAACTCCTCATAATATTTCTAGAAGAAACATTGATGGAATTCCTCGAGGAACATTTGATTTAATCTCTTGAAAAAATCCGGGTGAAATCTCAGAAGGAACTCTTGATAGAATCCCTGGAGGAACTCCTGATGAAATCTCCAGAAGAACTCTGATGAAAGCCCTAAAGGTACTCCCAATAGAATCCAGATGCAGATACATAAATACAGATAATATAGATACAGGAGCCCCTGATGAAATCCCTGGGGGAACTCCTGAAGGAATCCTTGGAAGAATTTGTAAAGATATTCTTGAAGGAACTCTGTATGGAATCATTGAAGGAAGTCCTGTTGAAATCCCGAGAAGAACTCCTAGAACTAGAGCAACGACGGACAGAGTCCATGGAGGAATTCCAGGTGGAATCTCTGAAATATCTCCTGATAGAATCCCTAGAGAAACTTCTGATGAAATCCCTAGTTGAGTTCTAGGTGCAATCCCTGAAAGAATTCCTGATCGAATCTCTGGAGGAATTTTAGATGGAATCCCTGAAATAATTCCTGATGGAATCCCTAGCCGAACACCTGATGATACCCCCAGAAGAATTCTTGATGGTATTCCTAGAGGAACTAGAATCCCTAGAGCTAGTCCTGATAAAAACCCTGAAGGAACTGCTAAATGAAACCTTCGTGAAATGTATGATTGAATCTTTAGAAGTTCTCCTGATGGAATGCCTGGATGAAATTGTGTTTAATTCCCTAGAATAACTCCTGACTCTAGAGCAGAGGCCTTCCTTAGCCGAGTGGTCAGAGTCCGCGGCTACAAAGCAAAACCATGCTGAAGGTTTCTGGGTTAAATTTCCGGTCGGTCCAGGATCTTTTCGTAATGGAAATTTCCTTGACTTCCCTGGGCATAGAGTATCATCGTACCTGCTACACGATATACGAAGTTGAGAAGCAGGCTCTGTCCCAGTGAAGACGTAACGCCAAGAAGAAGAAGAACTCCTCATTCTCAGAGGAATCACTGATGGAATATTTGTAGGAACTCCTGATAGAATCGCATGAGGAATTTCAGTTGAACTTTCGGTAGGAATTTATAAAGGAATTCTTACCGAAATTTCTGGAGTTCCTCCAGAAATCCAATCAAGATTTTGTCTAGTGATAACAAGAAATTTCTGTAAGAATTCCTTTATAAATTCCTACCGAAAGTTCAACTGGTGGAATCATGAAGGAGTTTTGGAAGAATTCCAAAAAATATTACAAGGGAATTACCTGGCGAAATTCCTTGTAAAATTCTTGATGGAATCCCTGTAGTACAAATCCAAATACAAGCCATGGATGGATTTTTTTGAATCACAGGTAAAACTGCTGATGGATTCTTTGAAGATATTTCTGGAGAAATTGGTTCAGGAATAATTAAAGAATGCTTGATGAATTTGCTAAAGAAAACGGTTAGAGATAGTTGGAAACGATATTTCACTATCTATATAGAAACAACTCAAGAGCGCGCATTTGATGAATCACTTTGGCACCGACGCTGCGTAAATTCACGCATTTTTACTTTCCACCCATCTGCATCGGTAGTTCATGGGACGTAGAAGCTTCAATTTGACATGATGACGTCGATGTTCGTGCAACATCCCTACAGACGGTATGATCGGTTCGTCAAACATTTGGCTCCGCCCACCGGTGGTTTGAGCAAAATCAAACTCGTTTGATTTTGGCCGACCGATTCGTCAACCGTCAAATCGGTTTCACAAACTGTCAAATTGGTTCGTCAAGCAGCATCACACACGGTCAAACATAGCACCAACATGAGCATCAACCCGGGGGGCGGAGTCAATGTTGGTCAAACCGTCTGAGCGTCTGTGGGGTGCATTCAACATTTCACAACGGTTGTAAAATAGAGTGGCATTTCCAACAGCTTCTTAGACTTGCCATATTTTATGAGAATATATGCAATAAAATTGCGACATATTTAGAATGCTTTTGAAAAGAAATTCTCATTGAACAATTTTCATCATTTTGGCATCCATGGATCAGAAATTTTCCTTCATACTAAAGATAACTATTGATTATCAATAGCTAACCATTGAATATTAGAAATCTTTCTACGAATCGACTCCAATAATTGAAACTATTAATTTTCATGAATAAACTTTTGAGAAATTGATATATATCAAGGCATGTCTCATTTTCCATAGAAAAGCACGTTTTTCTTGTGTATTCCTAGCACAGACATCATTGCTCGATATCTTAGCCACTTTCGTCATGCAAAGGGACACGCCCCTTTCGGTCTTCTTCTTACTCATCTTTATTTTATCGTCTTCAGTCGAAGCCAACCAACCTTCAATGAGCCCCGCGCACATCAGTCAATCGTCGACCAGCAATTGGAGAAGAACTCCTATCGGAATAAATTTTACACATTCGTCGCTGCCGCTGCTTCTGCCTTTGTTTATTCCCAACCCAAGCTAAATGCTGTGGGTTCCGTGGAATCGCTCATCATGGCCATGGGCATCCAGCTAGACCATCAAATTCGTGGAGCATGCGTCTAGAAACCTTGAAAATTGCCGTCGAAGGAGTGAGAAAATCAACGAAAACAAGGAAGCACAAAATTACCGACCGCATTTCGATTTAATCGTCTTCGGTAATCTTTTGGTGTGTTTTGGTCTATTGTGTCTAACAATAGATTGACAACCCAGTTCGATCGACGGTGAAGCCCCAACCGTCCTTTTCAGGACGACCATTTCATTTTGAAAGAGTTGTGAGAATTTTCCACCGTGAAGAGCGACATTACTGGTGATTGGATGTGATTGATTCAGATATTTTGGGAACCTAGATTAAACTTTGTTTGCCATTTATCTCCTTTGAAAACTTATCATTAGAAATTACAATTGATAACTAAATAAATTAATTAATCAATTGTGGCCCTGCAAAGGGTTGTTGTATCATCAAAACTTTGCAGAAGCAAATCTCTAGTTTTAGTGAACCGATTAAACTGAAAATTTAATGGGTTGTGCACTACATATATATAATGCTAGGGATACATTTTTCGCATCGATACATTGAGTGTTACTTGAGATTAACTTTTCAAATGGAGAGGGTGATTAAAACACCGTCCCGTGCGGCCTTAATCAAGAAGTCCTGATCGATTTCACCGCCAACAACAACTATTGCTGTGGCGCACAAGATTCGCAAACTCTGCACCTGTTATGATGTAGAGCTGGGCTTGTCAGATGATTATGGTGATATTTGCGCTGCCGATATCACTATAATGAATTGTCGGGCACTACTGGTTTGCCTCTACATTTCTCCGGATACCACAATGAAGCAGAAGAAGTTCTTCATGGCGCGGAACTTCTTCGAGAATCAAAAGGAGACCATACCAATCATCGTGACAGGTAACTTCAACATCGATTTGAGCAAAGAGGAGTACACAGAGTTAGCGGACTTCATGGACAAAAACCTCAATCTCAAACTGGCTTCGGAATCCACTAAAGCAACCAATCTTAGTGGATCATGAATGGACCTAATGTTCAACCGGTATATTTTTTTTGGAGAGTTACCGCTCATGCTTCTTCTTCCATCGACCGGCTCTATCGGTGTTGAAGTGTTAACCGAACCAACCAAATAATAACACTCAATATCCATAATAGATCAGAATTGACATGCAACAAATAGTTTGAAAATTGATAAGATTTTTAGATTTCTAGGTAAATCTTTCATAAGTTCGTGACGGTCCTAAATCAGAAAATAGAAGAAGCTAACATTATCCAACGTCAACTTTGCGGTCGTATCTCGGAAACAACCTCTTACTTTTTTCAAATACTTGGCCAATTATTCCACTAAAAACATCTTCAATCATTATTTCCCAAGGATTGGGGGTTCTTCCGAGTATTCCTTTAGGTTTTACTACTAGGTATTATTCCAAAACTACTTATTCCAACATTTATTTCGGTTAGGATAGCAAAAATATCTTGTTTTGTTTTATCATGGACGTTTACTTAGCTTAGCTTAGCTTAGACTGACTACACATATCAATGGTTGCTATTCCGTGATTGACCGAGGTCAGTGAAAATGCACAAAGAATCAACTAGAAGATCGGCTGGGATTGGCCAAAATCTTCTTCAGTGTGCATAATTCAGTGCCTCTATTTATACATGGTCAATAACGGCGCCGGCCACGTCCTTGCAGTCAGGTGGGATTGGGGGAAGGAATGTTAGTGTGTAACCTTTGCTATTTGGAGACCGTGTTTGCCTCTGCATCTCCACAAAGGTTACTGGGAGGGATGTTTGTTAATGGGGAGGATCGTTGGGTCACAGGATTCACTTTGATAAGTGATTAGACCATGATAAATAATTATTTGTGAGCTATAAATATGCTTATATGTAAATATAAAATTTTCTATTTGGTGTGAACAATATCTATGTAGAGAAAAATTATGCCGACACTTGAGGTGACGAACTTATCAAAGTTTGTTGAATAAAGTGAACCTTTCGCAAGTCTACACTCGTAGTGTCGAACCATTCAAAGTTTTTTTTTTAATTACAAAAATAAAAGTAAAAGGAAAAAGGTGTTTTGAGTAAAAAAAATTTGACGTAAATAATTTATGAATCAGAGTTTATGTCGACACTCACAGTGACGAACATTTCATAGTTTGTTTAAAAATTATTAAAGGTGCAATCATACATATTTTATAGATTAGATATAGTAGCATGAAACGAGCTCACCAATTGATCCGTCATCCTTGAGCAGCAACAATCCACTTTCAGCTTCACTCGTTTGCTCGGCTATATGAAAACACACAGAGAAAATAGGCGCGCGTCCCGAGAGGGAAAACAACTGACGACTGCTCGGGCTTTCTTGACGCACTGCCAAGGAGCAAGCGTCAACGTCGAAAGATCAAAAAGAACTTATCGAACGCGGCACTTTTTCACTTTACTCGACCGATGCGCGACATGTTTGATCCTGCCCTCATCGCCGGCCCCCGCAGGAGCAAGCATCAAGGTCGAAGGATCAAACACAACTAAGCGATCACGCCACTTTTTCACTTTCACTCGACCGACGCGCGACATGTTTGATCCTGTCCTCATCGCCGGCCCCCGCAGGAGCAAGCATCAAGGTCGAAGGATCAAACACAACTAAGCGATCACGCCACTTTTTCACTTTCACTCGACCGACGCGCGACATGTTTGATCCTGCCCTCATCGCCGGCCCCCGCAGGAGCAAACGTCAAGGTCGAAGGATCAAACACAACTAAGCGATCACGCCACTTTTTCACTTTCACTCGACCGACGCGCGACATGTTTGATCCTGCCCTCATCGCCGGCCCCCGCAGGAGCAAGCATCAAGGTCGAAGGATCAAACACAACTAAGCGATCACGCCACTTTTTCACTTTCACTCGACCGACGCGCGACATGTTTGATCCTGTCCTCATCGCCGGCCCCCGCAGGAGCAAGCGTTAAGGTCGAAGGATCAAACACAACTAAGCGATCACGCCACTTTTTCACTTTCACTCGACCGACGCGCGACATGTTTGATCCTGCCCTCATCGCCGGCCCCCGCAGGAGCAAGCATCAAGGTCGAAGGATCAAACACAACTAAGCGATCACGCCACTTTTTCACTTTCACTCGACCGACGCGCGACATGTTTGATCCTGTCCTCATCGCCGGCCCCCGCAGGAGCAAGCATCAAGGTCGAAGGATCAAACACAACTAAGCGATCACGCCACTTTTTCACTTTCACTCGACCGACGCGCGACATGTTTGATCCTGTCCTCATCGCCGGCCCCCGCAGGAGCAAGCGTTAAGGTCGAAGGATCAAACACAACTAAGCGATCACGCCACTTTTTCACTTTCACTCGACCGACGCGCGACATGTTTGATCCTGCCCTCATCGCCGGCCCCCGCAGGAGCAAGCGTCAAGGTCGAAGGATCAAACACAACTCAGTTTTGTTTTATCATGGACGCTTACGTACAAAAACGTATTATTTTCAAAAATAATCAATCTTATTTAATTCAAAATAAATAAAAAAAAATCAAAGGAAAGTCTTTCCAATTGCGTCAAAATTTTTTGAAACAGTTGCGCCTTTCAGTGATAACAATATTTGAAAACAACCGTTTGTTTTTCGAATAATATCTCTAACTCTGCAAATATAAAGGATAGAACCTTTTTTTTTCGGAGAAAGTTGTTTTTAAAAGTTCTAAAAATATTCGGAATTTTTTTTTCTAAGATATTCAACTTTATACATTTTGATCAATTTCTCAGCTATTTTTAATCCGATTTAAGCTCTTTTTTCATCGATTGAAAGCTCTGACATCATTCACAATCATACTGCAATCAAATTATAAATTACAGAGATAAAAATCTTTTTTTTTTTCCAAAAAATCTTTAGAATTCCCCTTTTATAATTTAAACCTGCACATAGATCTTAAAAAAATCTCTGGCAAATCATTTTAAGGCAATCTATTTTTCATTTTTCGATATTATTTTGCAGGATGGCAACATGGGTTTATAGACCCTCTTAAACTATGATAAAAAGCATATGAAAAGTAATAAAGTTTGATATCCACCAGGACTTTCTCGCAAACAATTAAACTATTAGAGCAGATAGAACATAATCACAAAATTCTAATGTTTAGTTATACTGGTACAAGGCTCCAAATGAATGATGAATAATAATTATCTCAAACCTGTATGGAAATGTAAGAAGGATTCAGTCTCACCATCGGTGGATTAAGTCAGTTTATTATTTAAGCATTGAATAGTACTGTTTCTTAACACTGAGAAGTACTGTTTTATTGTTATAGGTAGTTAAAAAAAAACTTCCAAGAGCAAAGAGAATTCGTGTACGCACAGTACGAAGGTTCGATGCGTACTGACAGTTTGTCCCTAAAACATAATAACTGGCTACGCCCATGGCTTCTCCATTCGCTCCTCTCGCTGACCTAGGAAACAACGGATATGAAGACGACTGGTTACAAGCAGACAGCATATCCTCCGACCAAACCACCATGATTTATGACGGCGTAAAACATCAACTGGCAACCGAGACAGAATGACCATTTTGTTCATATTTTACCGCCGTGAACGTTATTGGCTACGATTCGCTCAAATTACTCCTTACTGGATTGTCTTCGGATTTGGATCACTTGAACAGTGCAAATAATGCTTGAAATATGGTCAGCAGTAACGATGAATAGCTGCAATCGAAAATAATCAACTCCGAACTGATAACGAATGTCGGATTGATTCGAAGCTTCTCTTCTGTCGGAATCGTTCAACGGAAAGCCAATCGGATGTTACTTCTGAGTAATTCCAAGCAACAGCACCAAACTTTGGTAAATTTTTTAATTCATTTTTTTCTATTGAGCTGAAACTTTGCACAGTTTTCCAGTTCCATCTAAATCGTCATCATTATCAAATCTTCAAGTTGAGTCACGACTAACTTTTCAAAAGGGTGTATGTGAAAATGGTTCAAAAATATTCAAAAAGCTGCACAGCAAAAACGGTTCGTTCGATTGTTAGACAACTAAAGAAACAAAGTTAGACAACTAAATAAAGATTCCAAAAAAATTCACACAGTAAAAAAAAAAATTTTTTTTGCATTAGAAAACATAATTTTTGACACAAAAACTCAAATATCTCAAAACCCTATCGGAATACCAACGTAATTTTTTGAGGGAAAACGGTCCATTATATTAGCTATCTACCATAAAAATTTGGTGATGGTAAACCAATAAACAAAAAAGTTATGACATTTCAAACATGTCACAATTTTCACATTTAGTAGAAAAAAAATTTTTTTTTCGGTGTAAATTATTACGGAAACCGCAGTTTGTTGCTGATTTTATTGTTAAGGGCCTTGCGTGAATTAAACAAGTCGTTTTCATGTATTCATTAGTATTATGTATATTATATGTATAAATATTATATGTATATGTATATATGTATAAATTAAAATGAATTAACAGATTACACGAAAATATTTTTTTTTTTTATCAGGATATTTTTTTAGAGTATGATCGATGAGTTCCTAAATGTTATATATAAACTTTAAAAGTTTTGGATTTGGGTATGCGTTATGAGATCATGAAAACATTTTATTAATACTTATTTATTTATTTATTGTTATTCATTTTTTTTACAATATCGAACACTTTTGCATCATTATCAGTACAGTTCGAGTATAGTTTTGCTTTAATTTTATTTTCTGACAATGGAATGAAACAGTGAAATTTTTGGGTTCCTTGGATCGTTTTCGCGTTATTATATTGCTCGCTGAGCTCTGATGCCGTTAATTCGTACTCTTCAGTAGTAGTAAAACAAAATGATAATTTTGTTAAATCTTCTTCTTTTCTGCGATTCGCCCAACCAAATAGTTCTTTTGCAGTTTTAATAGCATCACGAGGACCTTTGCCATGTGACGTAGCAAAGAAATGCCATTCTGCATCAATTCCGTACTTTGATTTAAATTGACATAGGCTCGAAAAATTCTTACGGTTTTTGTACTGCGATGCTGCTCCATCAGACATGAAATATATCTTTCTGATTTCTTTATCCTTATCAACGCGTAAAAAGTTAATCATTTTGGCAATGAACAAATTTACAGATACTGAGTCGTGTCTTAAATCTTCGGAAATTACAATAAAACTAAAATGTTCAATTTGCGTACTTCCATTGAAATAAATAACGAATGGATGAATTGTAGCTTGTTGTACGTTCCAGTGATGGGACTGCACTTCATCTTGCAATACAAAGCTATAGTTTTCAGAAAAATCACAAATGACTAAAAATTCATCATCTTGTAATGTATTTTTCGTATTTTTTAAAAAGCGGGATTGCTCTGTTTTAATAAAGTCGTGAGGAATTAATTTATAATTTCTAATTTCAAGCAAAAAAATGACACAAACTCATCTACAGGTTTTACAATAGTTTCTAGGTCACACCTATCCGTGGTCACCCATGGCTCAAATGATAACTGATCAATATAATTTTCTTCAAACTCAGCGAATAAAGTATTTTCCAATGATGAAGAATCTGGACAATCCGAACAAGATCGTAGATAGCAATTTGAAGTTGTATTTTCACACAAAAGACTACCAGTTAACATTTTAATATCCTTTGATAAATTGATTCTTTTCAAACTATGTAAGATTAGGTTAATATTTTCGTGTGTTGTGCACACACAAACATTATGTGTTCCTGAATTGGATAGAAGCTTGCATTGCCTTGGACGAAGGCTTGCAAATGAGGAAAAACCTACCTTAATATTTTCGTTAATTTCCTTGTAGCGTGTATACGCTTCTTTCAAAGTAGTCATCATTAATCGTTTTTGGATAACTTGACGCTTTCCATCTTTTTTTACAGATACATAATCTTTTTGGTCAGGCATAGCTCTACTTACTTCATCGTCTTCAAAATATTGAATTATTTTTTCTTTTGTCTCATCTGTTAATGAAGTACTCGACCTAGCATTTTTGGTTGCAAGACAGTTATTTTTGAATTGTTTTGCCTCTTTTGCCGTATTTCTATTGGTTTTGAACTCATCAATGGCGTCTTGAATAGACCACGAGCTTGGCAGCATCGACAAAATCAATAATTTTTCTTTCCTTGTCGTGGCTAGATTCGAGAACCTTTCCTTCATATTCATAATTACCTCATCGTAGTCTGTATTTTCCACATCCTCAGATCCTAATTTGAAGAGGTTTCTTCGTACAGCTTCGTTGATTTCACGGTATTTTTTCTCGGGATAATTGACGTAACCCATCTTCGTCCATTTAATCGGAGTCACTTTTATTCCAGCTATCCCTTCGTTGAAGCGTTCGATGTTGACCTTCTGGATGCACTCATCTTCTGATTGATTTGTTGAAACAGATGTCGCTGATGGTACCGTGGCAAGACTATCTGCACTTGTTACTTCTGGTAACTCCTCAGTTGTTGTCGGTGCATCTAGTAATTCCTCAGTTGTTGTTGTTTTCGAACTTCCTGCAACCTGATCCACCGATGATGTACAGATTGCCCGTTTGTCAACGTTTAAACGGCAGGACGTACAAATGCGTAAATTTGTATTCAATGTAGACATTGGAGCATAACCAGCCGCTTTCAGTTTATCTATGGTGCTTTCGGTGAGATTTCGTAGCTCTTTCGAACACTTTTTTTCTGCAAACGGCCTGCAGCAGTTGAGAAAGCGACTACTCATGTTACTCGTTAGATTTTAATAAACAAAATCACTTTTAAGTTTTTACTGACTAGTTTGGTGTCGTTTGCTTGACTGAAGAAAAATTTTACAATTAAATCTTTTATAACCATAGTGGTAGTATATTTTTAGCTTTTTCGTGAGTATGTTCATGGTATGTACCTATCATGTTTTTGATGTTGTTGAAGTTACTCGCTTTCTCCCAAATATGATTAACAAAGTCTATTCTCTACCAAGGCGGGTCTATACCCAGGTGTAATCAGATTTTAACTTTGGGGAGAAAACCGACCTGCTTTACGTATACTAGATCACCTGGGCATAGACCCGCCTTGTTCTCTACGAGGTAAACTTTTTGCAGGTAAACTAGTCGTATACCTGTATAGAAAACTTTTTTTGTAGCTTTTGTCTTCAATATTAGATTTCTTATAGGTTTCATTATCAAAAGGTTTCAACACTATTGAGAGAATTTTTCTTCAATTACGTACAATAAAAAATATGACACTATCAAGACTTTAGATCACAACACTGGATCGCGTCTAACTTTCTAATAGATGCTATAATAGATGATGTGGCGCGGTAAATGGCTGGGCATGGCGTACCATTGGTACCTCGTGTACCTGCAGGAATAAAATAGACCCCTTTGTGCGGTCCTTAGCCTCTTGCCCAGCAACTCCTATCCCTACCTCCTCGTGGTACTGGCCGGGGTACGAGTAACCTTGGGGAAGATCGGGTAACCAACCCCCGGTGAGAACTTTGGTCGTATGCTGACAGGGAAGGGGGGGTTTGCTTTTGCTTTTGCTTCTGCGAACCTTGAGTGTCTGTACTCCACGTTAGGAGCGGCTCACAACAGCGTCTGTTCCCCATGTCAGGGGCGGCTGATCATCGTCCGAGTGCCAGAGAAGGACTCTAAGCTAAACTGCGCACTATGGCCCTCCGAACATTTAGGGGGAATGGTCCTCCGGAAATCTAGGGGGTTGGTGTCAGGCCCTGCAAGCCAACCGTAAAAACACATCAGCACAGGAACGTCAACGAGAGAATACGGACCGGAACAATCGGCAAAGACCACAGCGACGAAAATGGACTAGCGATTGGAAACTCGGTACGTGGAACTGCAAATCTCTCAACTTCATTAGAAGTACTCGCATACTCTCCGATGTACTGAAGACCCGCGGTTTCGACATCGTAGCGCTGCAGGAGGTGTGCTGGACAGGAGCATTGGTGCGAACGTTTAGAGGTAATCATACCATCTACCAGAGCTGCGGCAACACACGCGAGCTGGGAACAGCTTTCATAGTGATGGGTGATATGCAAAGGCGCGTGATCGGGTGGTGGCCGATCAATGAACGAATGTGCAAGTTAAGAATCAAAGGCCGATTCTTTAACTTCAGCATAATCAACGTGCATAGCCCACACTCCGGAAGCACTGATGATGACAAGGACGCATTTTACGCGCAGCTCGAACGCGAGTACGACCGCTGCCCAAGCCACGACGTCAAGATCATCATAGGAGATTTGAACGCTCAGGTTGGCCAGGAGGAGGAGTTCAGACCGACGATTGGAAAGTTCAGCGCCCACCGGCTGACGAACGAGAACGGCCTACGACTGATAGATTTTGCCGCCTCCAAGAACATGGCCATTCGTAGCACTTATTTCCAGCACAGCCTCCCGTATCGGTACACCTGGAGATCACCTCAGCAGACAGAATCGCAAATCGACCACGTTTTGATCGATGGACGGCACTTCTCCGACATAACCGACGTCAGAACCTATCGTGGCGCCAACATTGACTCCGACCACTACCTGGTGATGGTGAAACTGCGCCCAAAACTATCCGTCATCAACAATGTACGGTACCGACGCCCGCCCCGGTACAATCTCGAGCGGCTGAAACAACCGGATGTCGCCAATGCGTACGCGCAGCATCTTGAGGCAGCGTTGCCGGATGAGGGCGAGCTCGATAGGGCCCCTCTTGAGGACTGCTGGAGGACAGTCAAAGCAGCCATTAACGACGCTGCCGAAAGCGTTGTCGGATATGTGGAACGGAGCTCAAGAAACGATTGGTTCGACGAGGAGTGCCAGGAGGTTTTAGAGGAGAAGAATGCAGCGCGGGCTGCAATGCTGCAGCATGGTACGCGGCAAAACGTGGAACGATACAGACTGAAGCGGAAACAGCAAACCCGCCTATTCCGGGACAAAAAGCGCCGCCTGGAAGAGGTGGAATGCCAAGAGATGGAGTTGCTGTACCGTTCTCAAGAAACGCGGAAGTTCTATCAGAAGCTCAACACATCCCGCAAAGGCTTCGTGCCGCGAGCTGAGATGTGCCGGGATAAGGATGGGAGCATCTTGACGGACGGACGCGAGGTGATCGAAAGGTGGAAGCAGCACTACGATGAACACCTGAATGGCGCAGAGAACACAGGCACAGAAGGTCAGGACAGCGAAGGCGATGGCTACGTCAGCACAGCGGACAGCGGAAATCAACCAGCTCCCACGATGGGGGAAGTTAAGGATGCCATTCAACAGCTCAAGAACAACAAAGCCGCTGGCAAGGATGGTATCGGAGCCGAACTCATCAAGATGGGCCCGGACAGGTTGGCCGCTTGTCTGCATCGGCTGATAGTCAGAATCTGGGAAACGGAACAGCTACCGGAGGAGTGGAAGCAAGGCGTTATATGCCCTATCTACAAAAAGGGCGACAAACTGGAGTGTGAAAATTATCGTGCAATCACCATCCTAAACGCCGCCTATAAAGTGCTATCCCAGATTCTCTTCCGTCGTCTATCACCTATAGCAAACGAGTTCGTGGGAAGTTATCAAGCAGGTTTCATCGACGGCCGCTCGACAACGGACCAGATCTTTTCCGTGCGGCAAATCCTCCAGAAATGCCGTGAGTACCAGGTCCCTACGCACCATTTGTTCATCGATTTCAAGGCGGCATACGATAGTATCGACCGCATAGATCTATGGAAAATCATGGACGAGAACAGCTTTCCCGGGAAGCTCACAAGATTGATCAGAGCAACGATGGACGGTGTGCAAAACTGCGTGAAGATCTCGGGCGAACACTCCAGTTCGTTCGAGTCTCGACGGGGACTACGACAGGGCGACGGACTTTCTTGCCTGTTGTTCAATATTGCGCTTGAAGGTGTCATGCGGAGAGCCGGACTTAACAGTCGAGGCACGATTTTTACGAGATCCGGACAATTTGTTTGCTTCGCGGACGACATGGATATTATTGGAAGAAAATTTGAAACGGTGGCAGATTTGTTCACCCGCCTGAAACGCGAAGCAACAAGAGTCGGGCTAATGGTGAATGCGTCGAAAACAAAGTACATGCTGGTTGGCGGAACTGAGCGCGACAGGGCCCGCCTAGAAAGCAGTGTTACGATAGACGGGGATACCTTCGAGGTGGTGGACGAGTTCGTCTACCTTGGATCCTTGCTGACGGCTGACAACAATGTTAGTCGGGAAATACGAAGGCGCATCATCAGCGGAAGTCGTGCCTACTATGGGCTCCAGAAGAAACTGCGGTCAAGAAAGATTCACCCCCGCACCAAATGCACGATGTACAAAACGCTCATAAGACCGGTAGTCCTCTATGGGCATGAGGCGTGGACTATGCTCGAGGAGGACTTGCAAGCTCTTGGGGTTTTCGAACGCCGAGTGCTAAGGACGATCTTCGGCGGCGTGCAGGAGAACGGCGTGTGGCGGCGAAGGATGAACCACGAGCTCGCTCAACTCTACGGCGAACCCAGTATCGTGAAGGTAGCTAAAGATGGAAGGATACGCTGGGCAGGGCATGTTGCAAGAATGCCGGACAACAACCCTGTAAAGATGGTGTTCGCCACGAATCCAGTCGGAACAAGAAGGCGTGGGGCGCAGCGAGCTAGGTGGATGGACCAGGTACACCAGGACCTGGAGAGCGTGGGTCACAGTCGAGGATGGAGAGAAGCGGCCATGAACCGAGGGAATTGGCGAAATATTGTTGGCGAGGCTTTATCAAGATAATTGATGTAAAGCCAAATAAGTAAGTAAATAGTTATGAATAATTAAATAAAATATCATGAAAACAACTTGTTAACCTCATGCGGTACCCTTAACAAAAAATTCAGCAACAAACTGCGGTCCTAAAAAAAATTAACATTGAAAAAAAAAACAATTTTCACTGAGTGTCAAATTTGTGAAATATTTGAAATGTCATAACTGTTTTGTTTACTGGCTTACCATCACCAAATTTTTATGGTAGATAGCTAATATAATGGACCGTTTTCCCTCAAAAAATTACGTTGGTATTCCGTTAGGGTTTTGAGATATTTGAGTTTTTGTGACAAAAATGATGTTTTTTAATGCAAAAAAAAAAAAAAAATTTTACTGTGTGTATTTTCTTGGAATCTTTATTTAGTTGTCTAACTTTGTTTCTTTAGTTGTCTAATAATCGAACGAACCGTTTTTGCTGTGCAGCTTTTTGAATATTTTTGAACCATTTTCACATACACCCTTTTGAAAAGTTAGTCGTGACTCAACTTGAAGATTTCATATCGGAAAATGACGATTTAGATGGAACTGAAAAACTGTGCAAAGTTTCAGATATTTTTGAAATGGTCGATCAGAATCGACTTGCATGCCTCCGTGGAATCCCTCTTCTTCTGCTTCATGATTGATTGATGGTAGCAAAATCTCCCGGGTCCCGAGAGCAGAAAGTAACGAATATTTATGATTTTGATCATCGAGAGCAGGAACGATTTCTCCACTTCATTTGTCTTCTATGCAGACCTGTAGGGTATGCCTAAGTACACATATATGCAACAGAAGCTGCGGATTTAGCTCAACGGACTGTCGTCATTCAGCAGGAAACAGGGAGTACCGTTAAACGGGGTATGTTTGATAATACGGGTAGCTTTGATAGTGCCAGCCTAACAATATATCTAACGAAGTAACGTAATTTATGTTATTCAGTTAAGTAAAATAAATGCACAAGAAATACGTTTTAATATGACACTCCTTGTTAGAGCTATTTTCGTTAAGGTGAAGATGAATCGAAGCCAAACCTCAAATTTTCAAGAGCACGAATCTGGAGAACCGAACACCCGTATGAGCTGAAAATTTAATTGATTGGTCACTCGCAGCTAGTGACCAATCGATTAAGTTTTCAGCTTAAACGGATGTTTGGTTTTCTAGACTGAAAATTTGAGCTTTGGCTTCGATTCATCTTCACCTTAAATCGAGAATATTTGACGCTTTATATTCGAATATTAAACATTGATGAGATTTCAGCAATCTAGTTCCGCCTACAATGATGTTACCAGTTGCCAGTATTTATTTTCTTCAATATAAACAAAATGTTTAAACCAGAATGCAAAAATAGTCAAATTTGCTTTAAAAACTATCTAAGTCATCATCTTTACGGTACCGTTTTTCCGGGAAATGACTTGACGCTTGAGCGGATCGTAATGGTGTTGACATTTCTGTTCCCTTTTCCTCTCGGGATGATGGGAACGCGTACCCATTTCTTCTTTGCCATCAGTCAATACCGGGCTTGGAATGGCGTTACAAGAGCTCATAACTCATGTCGCTAGACAGTTTCAAAGTTTTCCCATTAAAACTGACTCGAGTGGAATGTGTGATACGGTTTTATTCATTCACGCGAAAAGTTCGATGTCAAAACAAAGAAGAGTTATGCGTTGAGGTTGATTGATGGATTTTTTTAAATGTTCATAGAACGGAAACGAACTTTTTCTATCCTGGGTGATAATGAACATTATCTCTATTTAAACACCGAAAACGACGAACTTTTTAAATATTTGTTTTCTGTGATTAAAACTATATGCTTTCAGTAATGGGAATAATTAACGGAAGCATTTTTTATCACAAAAAAAAACAAACTCTTCGTTTTTTGATATTTTTCAGAAGTTTGAAAAAAAGAAGCAAGGATTTTCATCAGGGGTGTGTGGCAAGTGACCTCAAAAATTAGTTAACGTATTTTGCTGGGACTAATCAAAAAGCGAAACAAAGAGATACCACTTTGATGTAATCCCCAAAAACAGTCTGGAGAACTTTCTGCAGGAAACGCCATAGGATCTAATTTTTCACACTTCGAGTGAAGGAATGTTCAAAAAATATACAGATGAGGAATCCCTGAACAAATTTCATTTATCGGAGGTGTTTTGCAAATTTCTAAAATATTTCTTGGGAGAGTCCTCATAGGTATTCAGGATCAAAATTTTTGATTAGTCTTCTCATGTCATTTTAAAATCACAGCAATTTGTGCGAAGAAAATTCACAGAAAAAGGCAACAAAATATTTTACAAATTTGTAACGAAAGAAACGCAGGAGGTGGAGCCAATGTGTATCAACTGAAGTAAATTATTACTAGTCGCATTTTAACTAAAGTCGTTCTTATTTCTACAACTGTGTAACATACGAACAACCGAGTTAAGTTACAGAGTTCCGAATAAAATGTTACCAAAATACATGTCGTTAAATTGTATTTTAGCTTGCATGCTTACGTTACCGTGAGTTTCAATGCGATTGAAATTTTAACGTGATCTCTTATGTAATAATATTGAAAATTACAGTCGACTCTCCACATCTCAATGTTTTACATCTCGATACCTCTCCCTATGCGGAGATTGCTTCGGTCCCTTCATACTGCATACGATTCCTCTCTCCATATCTCTATGTGTCCCTGTTGATTATTTGTTCCCAATTTTCTCTCCATATGTCGATGTGAACATAATCAATCTAGTGTTCATTAAATAAATGTTCTTTGCCTCGATCTCTCCCTATCTCGATGCAATGTGATATAGAAGAGGTGAGGAGAAAGTCGGTGTGTGATTGTATTAGTGCTGTGTAAAATCAAAATAAACATGGATGGGAAGAAGAGTGACGTCATACGGTTTCAATGGAATGCTAAGAGTGGGTACGAAACGTTTCATATCGTGGAACAAGCTAAGATTAGACCGAAAAAATACCTGCAGCTAGATTCCAGGAATAATGTTTGTTGGCAATTAACTCGCGGATAAAAATACTTTTTTCCACTTTTCCCAATCAAATTGGAATAAGAACTACAGCACTACATTCACGAGTGCATCATCTAGCGTAAAGTGTTAGGGGATTTCATGCACATCCTTTAGCAACAAGTATTTTACAGCTCAGTATTGGTCTCAGTACTTTACGGTGCCTTCCATGGTCAATCGTATGCATTGTAGAATTCCTTCCTAGAATAGGTAAAACCTGGGAGGGAGAAACCAATAAAAAATTTCTTTACGTCATAGTGAGCCGGGATTCCGCTGTCACGAACTGTCACTGTGAGCCCAGATCTCAAACATTGGACTAACATGGAAAAAGCGCGTAACTGATTAGAACACATTTTCGCATTTCATCAAAAGTGACAAAAATTGAATGAAAATCAATTCATGCACATAATGCAAGTAATGTCACGTGAGCACCTTTCAACTGATTGAATATAAAGTATTGAAAAACGCATGGTTTTACTTTTTCCAATGAAAATTAATATTTGGTGCGTAGAAAACTGTGACCCTTTTTCCATGTTTGTCAGGAAAGATCGAAAGTACACAACAAAAGAAAACTAGCGATTTTCCCCAAGCCTGCCTTGATTGTTGTTGGCAAGCTGGAGTTATCTTGCAGTTCAAATAAACTTTGTTCTATATTTCGTGTGTAGTATCGGTGCCTCCCTCCCAGGGTAAAACAAAAGTTAAAACTTAATTACATAAACTACCTCCAGTACCATCTTCCCGTGCTGATTTTTTTTCGTGTTATTGTTTGAGTAACAACGTACAAAACAACCTTGGTAACGAAAGGGTGACTAGCAACGCAGCCCCAGAAACCTTCGATAACAAACTGTATGACGTCACACATAGTCATAATGCAATGGGTTGCTGTGTGAAGACACAATCGGTGCACTAATACATACAAACAGTCGTGTATTACAAGGAATCATCTCCTCACCTCTTTTACAGCACATTGATCTCGATGGTTCCTTCGATATCGAGATGTGGAGAGGTGACTTTATAAACTATTTCTCACAACATTTTTAAAATGTTAAGGTATCATCGGTGAATGCAACATGTTCACGGAACTGATTGTTTTTTTTTGTAAGCTATCCATCTATCCACTATCTCGAATGAAGATGCATCTACAATGTACATCTACCCCGATTACATTTCTAAGAAGCGAAATAAGTAATAGTGTAATATGTAAAAATATCCAAATGAAAAAAAAAAACAAAAATATTTAACGTTCTGATCTTGAACTAAGCATTAAGATTGATAGAAATAAATCATACTTAAATTACAAACATACAGTATTGAACAAAACATTTGCAACTTTTTGTTTTATTTTCCATAAAATATTGTCAATTTTGGTAGGCCAGATCTCAGTTATTTTTTGACAGATTTGAATTGAATTTTCACAGCAAGCCAGATATAGCTTGAATTTCAACATATATTTTTACACAGTTTTTCCAATCATGAGTCTAGAAGTCATAACGGATAGACCAAAGTGAAATTTTTGACTAAATATTGAAAATGATTTATCTGAAAATAAAATATAAGCGCTACATAAAACTGTCTTCAGCAAACTCGTTTTTCTTGTGCAAATTTACAACTTTGTTGAATATACCATAGAGCTATTCCTTCAGCTTTTAATGTCACATCAATTTGTAAAATTTGTCAAAAAATTCACTTCGGTCAAACCGTTATTGCTTTTGATTTTGTGATTGGAAAAATCTCTCAAAAATATATGATGAAATTTAAGTGGGCTTCGTGGCCGTGCGGTTAGTGTTACCAAGCATTTAGCCGCATCGTGTCAAGGAGTTTGGGTTCGATTCCCACTTCAGTCCGGAAAACTTTTCATCAGGAAAGTATTTCGACTGTGCCACTGGGCGTTGCATGCTATTCCGTTGTCTAGTGTGGTGCTTCCTTCAAAGGGCAAATCGTCCACTGAAAGCATTAACGTGTCGGTGAGAAGTAGCCTGACGTACTGTGAAATTTTCATTTAAATCGGCATATAAATAATTGAGATATTAGCTTCCAAAAATTATTACTTTGTATGGAAAATCGAAAAAGTTGCCAATGTATTGTCCAATACTGTATGTAGATATACAGACATTTATAACCAATAATGTGTAGAAATAAAGCAAGTCACTATCCAGCTTCATATTAGTCGGTCGTGATTGAAGGTTGACTTTTGGCCTATATCAAATTTCTTCACAATCATACATGGAGCTGTGCTGTCACAAAAGGAGCTTATAAAGTAACTCATGAATTCCAAAAAAGGAATTTCTAGAATATGACTTAAGGAATTTCTAGATATTTAAAAAAAAAAAAAGCTCGCCAAATTTTACGAGGAATCAAAGAAAAAAGTTGTTTACGTGATTTCCAAAGCGAAATTCCCGGTTTAACTTCTAACCAATTTGTTGTGTTTTGAAAAATGTTTTGACAGGATTGTGAAGATGCATTACCGACAAAAAGAAAGATTCAGGCATTGCTGAAATAACCTTAGAGATCTCGGCGATCATTTTTAATTTGAATTCATAGTCACTCTACAAACAACTGAAAATCGTACTTCTGGTTACCCCTTTATCTCTTTGTTCAGGGTCGAACAATTAAATTTATTTGAAAACATTTTCAGTCCCCAGCTGACTGACTCATGCCTGCCATTCAACTGAAACTATACTGCTTCGTTTCAAACCGACGAACCTTTCCTTTTATCGCAGCAAGCGTAGTCTCTTCTTTCATTCGTGCTGCTTGTGTATCGCGCATCAAAAATTGGTGCCTCGCCGTAGCGAGCTGGTCTTTAAATTGGTAGTCATTCATTTGAGTTAATCAGCTAAAGATAAAGAACATTGAAAGCTGATTAATTCAAATTAAGGACGTGGTGGCCCGTATAGATTATTTATTACCTGACACACAACATTATTATTGCAAAAACTTAGAAAAAAAATTAAGTTCAAACATTTTGATGAATTTTAAATTAAATAAAACCAAACGGCACTATAACTCATTGATTTCACCTTTCTAGCTTTCGATCGGGGCATCGAAACGAATGAGTGTGGAGTGAAGAACGAAGCGCCGCAGTTGTTCGTCACCATCGAGACGACACAACCAAGTCTTCGTGTTTTTTTGTTTTTTTTTTTTTTTTTTTTCGAAGTGTTCAGATTAAATGTGGCCAAACCAACGAGGGCACCCCGGTACTCCGAAAAACAGTCTTTGGAATCAACCTTGGAGTGTTAATTGAATCAATTCCTTCTTAAAAAACCGAAAGAAAACTTCGAAAATAATTTCAGGAGGATTCCTGGGAATTCTAATATATACTATGGGAATTATGTGGAGTAATCCCTTATATTTTTTAACCGTATTATGTACGGTACAACACCCTTGATTTTTCATGTTCACCATGGAATACCTCGAAATCTAGATAAAATATAGAAAACCCATCTCCGACAAAGTTGTTAAGGAGGTCAAGGGCTGACATGCGGTAATTATCCAGTTTCGGAATTCCGCCAACAGGTGGTGCTAGTGTACATGCAAGTTTTGTTTTTCTAATATCCCTGGAGCCTGGCCACTTAGAAAGATGGCGTCTTCGGCAAAGTAGTTCAGAAGCACAAGAGCTATCATTATGTGAGCCAAGAAATCTGAGATTTTGTCACCAGGCGGCGCTAGTGAGTATGAAAAATATGTTTTGCGAATATCTTAGGATCCTGACAACTTAGTCTTAGCTGACGTCTTCGGCAAAGTTGTTCAGCTACCATTGTTAGAGGCAGTTGATTCAAAGTTTTGCCACCGGGCAGCACTAGTGAGCATGAAACTTTTGTTTTCAAAATATCTCAGGAGCCTGGCCATTTAGAAATATGGCGTCTTTGGCAAGGTTTGTTTAATAAGCCAAGGGCTATTCATTGTTCAAGCCAAAAGTTTCTAGGTTTTTCCACCAGATGGCACTAGTGTGTATGAACATTTGTCTCAGAATCCTGACCACTTGGCGTCTTCAACAAAGTTGTTCAATAGCTCAAGAGCAATCATTATTTAAAAATCTCAATTCTTTCAGCTTGAATAATGATTGCCCTTGAGCTACTGAACAAATTTTCCAAAGACGCCATCTTTTTTGGTGGTCATGCTCCAGAGATGTCTGCAAAATAATACTTTCATGCTCACTAGGGCCGCCTGGTGGCAAAATTTTGAATCAATTTTCTCGAGCAATGATAGTCCTTGAGTTATTGAACAACTTAGTCGAAAACGCCATTTTTATAAATGCACAGGATCCGGAAATATTTGCAAAACAAAAGTTAAAGTAGACTTGAAGAAATTTGACCTTCATATTCGGCTTCTGGAGCCATTATTGAAGTAAGTGTAGGATCGAGAAGCTGGAAAGCCAGAGAGATCACCTTCGACTCCTCGATAAACCTTCGGGCTGTCACGCTGTTGTACTTTGTACAAACAGATGTGATTTATATGCTATGATTTTGTAACAAAGATACTATCGACACCCAAACCAAAATGTGTTCCTCAAGAATCTTCTTAAGAACAATACTCAATAGTTTTGTTTACAGTATGACTCTCTATAATGCGGTAAAATCAACAAATGTACATAGAAGTCGCATAATAATGAGTAGACCGCAATTTTAAATCGGTATACCTCAAAATCCAAATAATTTCGAAACATGGGTTTTCAGTGAAGTTGTTTCTGGAGGTGGAGCGCAATCTGATGGTACCTCATTTATTTCGGGAATTCGACCACTAAGTGGCACTAGTGGGTATGGAACTTTTATTTTTGTTCTGGCAGATATTTTTGGATCCTGGTCATTTAGAAGGATGGTATCTTCGGCAAAGTTGTTCAGTAAGTTAAGGACTATCAATATTCGAGCAAGTTGATTCAAAATTTTGCCACCAGCCGGCGCTAGTGAGCATGAAACTTTTTGTTTTACAGATACTTCAGGAATCTGACCTTTTAGAAATATGGTATCTTCGACAAAGCTGATGTGTAGCTCATAGACAATCGTTATTTTAGCTAATCTTGAACTTCAAGATTAAACAAAGAAAGCAGAACTTTTCCGGAGATGCTATCTTTCTAAGTGATCAAGATCCTGAGATCTGCAAAACAAATGTTTCATGCTCACTAGCTTCAACCTGTTGGCAAAATTAAGAATCAACTAACTCGATCAATGATAGTTTTTGAGTCACTGAACAACTTTGCCTAAGACGCCATCTTTCTAAGAAGTCAGGTTCCTGAGATATTTGTAAAACCAAGCGTGTTTACAAAGTACAACGCGCGACTACTCGCGTTATAAAAATTTGCGCGACAACGAAAGGTTAAGGTCCCAATTCCGAAGCGGCGCAACCCCTGCAGCGGTTAAAACATGCTCGGCAAATATTGGGAGGAACGATACAATGACACCGAAGTACGCTACACGGATGTTTCCAAGCTAGCGGGCCGAGTGGGCATAGGTATCCATGATACCAGCTTGAATCTAGCATACCGCCTGCCAGAGCAGTGTTCAGCGTTTTCCGTCGAGCAGCAGAGCAATCTTCTTTGCGGTCGGCTGAGATAGCCAGGCTCCAGTCCTTATTGTGAGTGACTCTGCTAGGCGCCCTGCTAGCGATTTGATCATGTACTAACAGGCATCCCTACATTCAAGCCACGCAGACTAAACTAGATAACAGAAGCGGACCAATAACATTCATGTGGGGGTTAGCGTTGGGCAAATTTGCCATAACATCGATGTTACTGATTCACCGATTTAATCGAATCTTTTGAATCGATGTTTTGAATCGATTCAATATCAAGCTCATATGAAAATTTACAAAAAAAAAGTTTTCAAAATAAGACTAAACGAAATTGCATATGATGTTAAATTTCTCGGATTGAATAACGTTTGAAATTAAAAATTATATATTAACACTTCAAGGTTGATTCAAAACTATGTCAACTCATAAAAAATTCTAATCAATTTACATCGTTCTGAATCGAAACAAAAATCGAATGGAGAAAATCGATTCAATCGAGTTGCTCCTAACATCGATTTAAAAAATCGATTAATCGGAACAAAAAAAATCGATTTCGGAACATCGATTCAAAATCGCCCATCGCTATGTGGGGTACCGGTCACTGCGCCATAATGGCAACGAACGTGCCGACGCACTGGTTAGCCTCGGCAAAGTCGTTTTCCAACAAATGAAGTCCCGGGTGAGACATCAATGGTCTGGGCAAAAAAGACAATATGGAAAGCATGGGCGACTGAGTGGACGCGAGACAGATCCTCCTTCCTCTGGCGAATCAAGATAGACGTCTACCGTGGACGGACGTGCGTGACTGGAAGAGTAAAGGGTCCTAACGCGCCTCAGAACAGGCCACACCCGAGCAACCCACAACATGGGGGACGGAAGGAACTTCCGGAAGTTTGCGAGACTTGTAACACCAAGAATACCATCGAGCACATTATTAGGAACTGCCCTTGTCTACGAATACCTCAGAAGGCAGTAAAATTATTACTTCATCCAGTCGAAGTGCAACAAAATGACCCCGCCTGCGAGAGGATCCTACTCAACTTCTTTAAGGAAGCAGGTATTTTTAACGAGCTTGACGAACTTTGAAGAGTTTGAAGAATACATTCAAACATGAATACTTAAACCCGAATTAGTATTATACCATATGATTCCACTAGAGTTTGCATCCTTTTGACAGATACGCGTGTTTCGACTTAACTATAAGGGCGTCTTCAGTGTCGTGTACTAGACTCAACCTTAACTCGAGATTGATTTCTCGTCTGAAATTACAATACTTGACTTCGAACCATTCCAGCGTTACTCGCACGCTGGCCTATTATAGTTTCACCGAAAAAACATGTCAGATATTATATTCCATTCTTTTTGTTTCAATTGCATGCTGGTTACTAAAATCGTGTGATTGATATTCTCTTCTCCTGGGAACAACCTTCACTGAAGCTCACTTGCAATCAAAATCTTCGTACCATTGGTCTAAAACTCAAAACAACATTTTTTAAATTTAAATCGGTTCTAAAAACCATGATAAATTTGGAATAAATGATGTTGGAATTGAAAGTATTTGCTGTAATTTAAGTGTTGTAAGTAATTATGTAGTTCAAAAATGTCAGTCATGTAGTGTTGTAGGCACATATTTTATACTGAGACATTTTTTATAAGAAAATATATTGGCGAACTAATTCTACCATATAGAACTCGATTTGTAATTATTTCGTGAAAAAGAATCACGAAAAACAACTATCAACAAATACCTGCTCTTATTCAATTTGCAATCAATATCATAACGATAGTGTTCATCACGCATTCTCAGATAATTCAAATACCATGCTAGTAGCCTCATCTTCATCATATCGTTCACCATGTGCAGGGAACGATGAAGCCTTTGGAAGACCATAGCGTCCCTGTGCCTCGCTCTCTCTCTGAATGCGGACAGTTCTACACAACAACGATGCTCCAATAACCTCCATATCTTTTTGCCCATTTATATCCCACCCCGAAAAGCCGTAATCCTTCCCATCAATGAACACAACAAATACCAGCCTTGAGTCGCCTCAGGTGCATCCTCTAATCACTCGCGGCAAACCCTTCAGTGCAGTGGTGGTAACTGTCACATTTTCTTACCATAGGCTTTCTTCTTTCTCTTTTTTCCAGGCTCATCGATAGAGCGTTTATGTGATATTGCGGCAACGGATCCGGTGGGATACTCGCCCCGGCCTAATCCGATTGACGACAGAGGACCGATGATACGGGCGGCCCGGACCTTGCTGAGCTCGGTGACGCGGGTTCTGCTGCTGGCCGATATCGTGGTCGTTAAACAGTTATTATTAGCCAAAGACAGGGTAAGTCTTACTAGATGATGCGGTCAAGCGATTTAACAAACAATGTAACGATTGTGAACAACTACCGAAGTGTAGACATTACATATATCTTGCAATTGGATCAAACGGACTAATTGAAGTGGAAATCTCGAAAAAGCACATTTCCTCGGTGAGAATCGAACTCACGATTTTCTATTCGCTAGACCAATCGTGTTGCCGTCAATGTTACCAACACGCATGTCTAGCGATTTTTTGCGGATTATTATATTACATTGCAAAGTACATGTAATGTCTAGATATTCGGTAGTTGTTAAAAATTTCACTGGGTTGATTAGTCACAAACACAATGAGTCATAATTAAAAAGAATTAACGATTCTCATCCTTTCTTATCTCTCAACAAACAGGTAGCTAGAACTTTAAGTAGATTAGAATCAGTGGCCAATTTTACAGAATTCGTGAAAGCCTTCTCAGTATTCGGCGCTGAGATGGTGGAGCTGGCGCATGTGACAGGTGAGTAGAGGCGGTCCTTTCCGTTCGTCAAACAAACATCAATGTAATCAGCCCACCACTTGAGCTTCATCCACACCGGTGGGCTTCATGAATTATTTAAACAGGATTCGTAAATAAAATTCGGTGTAACTAACGTGTTTTCCACTCGGGTGAGCATAAACCACAACTTATCGCGTCGCTTTTGTGCGTGTCGTGTCTTCTTCACACCATTGACTGTGACGGGATCGCTGGCTGTATTCACTTTCCAAACTATAACTATACAATGGCGGAAATTTATCCATCCAGCTGGATGGAATCAAGCGTGACGAAAGCTCACATGTTAAGGGTGTAGGAATGGAGCCGTTGCTCGCACACCACGGATGATCAACATGGGTGAGTAAATATATTTTTGCCTCGTTGAGCACGAATCGGCTGCGGCGATGTGGGTTCAATATTTTGAGCACATTTTTTCTACATTCAATAATCTGTTGTTCTTCCATTTACTTACACTTTTATCAGTCCGTTTCCATGCTGTTAAGTTATGGTGGAAAGTTTATGAACATCTCTGACATCCGTTGAAGCTTGAAGGTTTGCGATCGAGCGTAAGGATGTTTCATGGAATAAAAAGCATGAATAAATTGAAGAAAATTCCTGGGTTTTGATCATTATTTTGAATCCACACTTCGAAACTCATCTTGTCGTATCCTTAGTGTTGTACGCGTTCTAGTTTGAAGCGGATAGACCTCGAAGATTATTTTTGCTGATTTGTTAGCTGGCATTCTCACAACATGTTGTACCCCAACGTATCCTTCCTGTTTTTTTCATCTACTGGAGATAGTTTAACCATTGAGGTCAGCCTACACGCCACCAAATATAGTCTAAAGTACTTATTTACTTCATACCTGGTGAGTTACAATTCACTACGTTGAGTCTACACCAAATTGATAATCCTTCTAACCTTGTCTTGATTTTGGGACATTTTTTTCAGTCTCCCTGTTTAATAAGGGTAAATCTTGAACGCGAAGTTTGCGGCTTTAGCCTAACATGATTATCGCACGTGCCTCGTGTTCCAACCCGAGCAGAAGTGAAGTTCTGACCATCAAATCGAGATATTGTTTTGATCGACATAAGAGATAAGATATCTGGAGATAATATCAAAATATTATTCCTGGAACTTCTGAACCATAGCAAAATTTGATGTTTACGGATCTAATGAATAGCTCGCTGATATTGGTTAGATCTATCAATAGCTAAATATGATATGCTTATGGTATTCCAGGAGTAAATTTTAAAAATCATTTTTAGATCTTTTATCTCTTATATCTATCCAGGGCATATCACCTTAAGGTACTTCATTTCTTCCACCACTTCAAACACTTCACCACCTAGCATCGTTTCACTCACACTAATATGGTTCCTGATCATACCCACGCTGACCTGTTGTTATCATGGTGATCTTCCTTATGGCATATTTGAATGCTCTGTTTAACTGCAAGTCTGGTTACGATCTTCTTCGTGTTTTGCTTGCATAGATAACCAATGGTAATTTTACTAAATACGCGTTTACCAGGTCATTGAAATCGCAGTTCAGCCAATTTATTTCAAGCGAGAACAGAGTTGATTGAAATCAGTTCCTCAATTTAAGTTCGACATGCGATAACAAGCCTCGTCCTTGATTGGACCGAAGCAAAAGCTTCTATGGCTGCCTGACAATCTGTACAAATGTATTTCACTTTTCCTATTCCTTACTGTTGGAGTGCTGGAGTTGACAAGCGATCATTAAGCTTTTGATAGCTGCCTTCTATTTAAAAAATAGAAATGGTCGTCATTAAGAAGGGTTCGATATAAGCGCATATTGAGTAATAATTCAGCTTCCCAAAAAGCTTCAAATAAGCTTAAGGCTGGATAAAATCGACAGAATTAGATGCTTAGGAGCTGAACAATCGAGTGTGTTGACATGCACAGCTTTTATTCAAACAAAGGCTGTTTGAAATTAGCTGCAGAAGCGTTTGAACAGCATCAAATTGTTACCTGCGCGGATGTTTGGTTCTCCAGATCCATGCTCTTGAAAATTTGATGCTGGCTTCGACTCATCTTCACCTTAAAAGCCCGAGACGAACTTGAATTTTTCAAATGGCGACTAGTAGGTCAATTTAATTTGAAATATGCTTCGTGGTCGTGCGGTTAGGTGTTACCCAGTGCATCTAACCGTAATCGAGTCAAGGGGTGTGGGTTCGATTTCCGCTTCAGTCCGGAAAACTTTTCGTAATGAAGGTTTTTCGACTGTGCCACACTGCATGCTAGTCTGTTGTCTAGTGTGGTGCTTCCTTCAAAGAGAGGTGTCTTCGACAAAGTAGAACAAGGGCTATTTGGCGAAAAGAAATCTGATTCAGAATTCATCCGCTAGGCGGCGCTAGTGACAAATTTTATTCAACCAGATCTTGAGATACATCTCTACAAGCTAGAAGCTTTTTGTCTTCGGCAAAATTGTTCAGGCAGATCAAGAGCTATTTAACAGTGAAGGTTCTGATGAATTTATCCACTAGGTGGTATCTGAAGATCCTTACCAGCTAGAAGGTTGGTGTTTTGGCAAAGTTGTTCAGCAGATCAAGAGCTATTTAACAGTGAAGGTTCTGATGAATTTATCCACTAGGTGGTGCAAATTAAAATAAATCTTCAATATTCTCTACTTTCAAGATCCTTACCAGGTAGAAGGTTTGGTGCCTTCGGCCATGTTATTCAGCAGAATCTATCTAATTCAGAATTTATCCGCTAGGTGGTGCTAGTAATAAATTTTCTTCAATAGTATGTGTCTCACAATCCTTATTAGTTTGGAAGGTTGGTGTATTCGGCAAAGCTGTTCAGCCGAACAAGAACGGTAGACTATCTGATCCATTCGCTAAGTAACATTTTCCCAAAAAAAAAGTACAAGATTTACGCTATCCTATTGCATTTTTATTATTTGAAAAGAGAAAAATGTATCGGTATACAACATTTCAGTAAACAAATGTTTATTCTCGGTATATAAGTAAAAAACAGTAATCGTGCAGGTTTTGTAACTCTGAATTCAAACATTTGTCTACAAGTGTTGTCATCAGTCACAAATTTGCAATTATTTATAGATTTATTTCTACTTTAAAATGTAGAACACTAGTCCGCTAGGCTCACGTTAATCCTAGCGATGGCTATTGTACCTAAGGGGGCGATACTGCATCTATTCAACAAAATATAAAAAAAATCACTAGCTACATCTGGAAATAAATTTTATTTAAGTAAATAAAAAACCGAATTTACCCAGTCAACATTTCGGTCGGTATAGCTTTTGTTATACATCATTATATATGAATCAATTTATCGTATATAATGCATACCAAAGTGTAGGCTATTTGTGCACTTGACACGACTTTTTCAGACTTCCTGCGACCAGAAATACGATGCCATAACATTTGGATGAAAATAAAAAAATATGTTTCCAGCAAACCTCGAAGGCAGGATATCTGGATTATTAACCCTGACACCCTACCACTGTACCGATTCTTTGTTGCACTGTTTACATGTTTTGTTGTCAACACAGATTGTCTGTAGTGGGGATTCATATACATGTTGTGTTGACATTGATAACGCCATATTTTAGCATCTTGCGCGATTTTTTTGACGTACGAACATGTGATTTTCGATGCACACTCTTATACGATACGTGGTTCAGTGGGTAGTACTATAATATTTAATTTCACTAGAGTTTGTATCCTTTGGACAGATTACGCATATGTGTAAGACCTCAACTGTAAGACCGTTTCCAGTGTCGTGTACTAGATTCGATTTTCATGATCAGAAAGATATGGTTCACCTAAACTAAAAGTTGGTATTCCATCTAGACTATCTTAAGATACAGAAGTTTGAATGAACATCAAATTACAGTCAACTATCTATTACTCAATTTTCAAGAAACTAAATAACCGAAATGTCGACATATAAATCACAAAATCAATGCAACTGCGCTTTAAGAGACTATTGGGGAAACCATGCAAACCAACTTTTAATATAGTTGTATAACACATTTATGAAGATTTTGAATGTAAAGCTACCCGACTAGAGGCTTGTAACAAAAATATAATAAATTTATCAGAATATGATATGCATATCCTATTATGATATTATTTTGTCAAGCTCAGTTTAGCCACAGAACAAATTAAAACAAAAATGTAACATTTGTGTTTTATTTCTCGTGAATATATTTTGTTGTTCACTTTTGACAACTTTATAAAAAAACTTAAATGCATTTCAATAATATACAATATTTGGATTTGTTTTCTATTATTTTAGACTAACGATTATTTGATATTATAATGTTTAATCCAATTCATTCAACTTGAGTTTTGATTTACAAAGCGAAATATACTTTATTGTATGTCTCTGATCACCATTCTACATTATTTAAACATTTACACAAAATCTAAAGCTATATTGTTGTTGATCAGATCATGTAACCATTTGAAGAATATTAACCTAAATGAAGATAAAAATTAGTTACTTTGTTTCATCTGGGAAGAATGAAAAAAAAACCTGTATGGTTCGCAAACTATCCAAGCTATCGCAAAATGTTGTGATCATCAATTTAATTTTGACTAATTGAAAGCGATTGAAGATTGACTCGTTGCGGCATAAGTCCTCAATTGCTTGTTGTACATCAAATCATACATTTTTCTGTCAATTGCACCAAGCATCATGTTTTGTTTGAATTGTCATATGATTTATCAAAAGCTTGTAACTGAATGAGTTATGCCGTATATTAGACAGTATTATAATTTTAAATACTTTGTATTCAAAATTATAACTTGGTATGATGTATTTTTGATAGAATTAAAACACAGTTTGTAATGTTTATGTTACTATTCATATATTTTTTGCTATAATTTTAGTTAATTTAACAACATCCTGCATCAAGTTTGTAACAACTTATGTTCGAAAAAAACTTTATGACATAATGACATGTGCTGATATAATTTCGTTACGTACCCTTAGTCGGGTATGGAGAGATAGACCTGTGCGCCGAAATATTTTTAATCGCGGCGGCGTGAGTGCATTTTTATACCGGCGGCGGCGGCGTCATCGGCGTCACGCCGTTAACAACTTTCGGCGGCGGCGGCGGCGGCGAGCATCGGCGTGAAGAAAATTGGACACCAAAATGTTTGAGTTTGTCTTCTTTTTTCCAGCGTTACGTTCCTACTGGGACAGAGTCTACTTCTTAGCTTAGTTTTCTACAAGCACTTCCACAATTGTTAAGTGAGATTCGAAATATACGAAATAATCCTGAACTAGCCGGGACATTGCCATTAGGCTTAAAAAAGCCTCCAAGATACTCTATGTCGCGAAGTGTCAAGAAAATTACGTCAAAAAACCCTCTAGCTGTGGGGCTTGAGCTCACAACCCAAACCCCAAGATCATGCTAAATATTTTCGCGTTTAATGCTACATAAATTTAGGTGCATAAATATAAATGACAATTAAAACGATGAAGCAGTTAATGCACCATTGCAATAATTCAAATTACAGCGATTGAAATTGTTGTCCCATATGCGCTTATCTGGAATAATCTTGAAAAATCTCTGAAAAAAAATGCAACAGACCCTGAAAAAGAAAACTTGGGGAAATTTATGGTGAAATTCTTTCAAGACAACTTATTCATTATTATTATTCTTCGGATAAAATTTAAAAATAGTTCCTGGACGAATCCTTGGGAAAATAATTAGGAACCAGGAAAAATACTCGACGAACAAGGAAGGAACTCACAAGAATATTTGGTGAAATTACCACAGACAAATGTGTGTGATTTATAGGAACACTGTGTAAGAGGGATCTTTGGAAATTTTTTGCTGGATTTTTGGGAAAACTATTCGAATAATTCTAGCACGAATGTTTGAAGAATTCTCAAGTAACCCTGAAAAAAAATAAAGGACGTTATTGAAATTCTAGCAGAAATCTATGTGCTAGTAAAGACTTGCTTGGAAGATCTACTTTTGCGCTCTAGAACAGTCGCAAATGGTCACTGAAAGTAATGCCACGCTTGTACTGTGTGCAACAAGTGTACTTTTCAGATGGTGCATATAATCAGTTCACGATGTTTCTGCTTTTGAATCAAAAGCTCAACTGAAGAAGGCTCCCAGACAATTTTCACATGATTCGTAGTAATTGCCATGTATTTTCTGATTCTTTTAGAGATAAGAATAATAAAAACATGAGCATTTCAGAATTCCCCAATTTGGCAACATCCCCATTTTGGCAACATAAAAATCTAGCCTGGTTGCCAAAATCGGTAAGACACTGTAATACTATATTAATTACAGTATACATACGATGGGAAATAACCGAAACTCTAGCGAGAATGAAAAACTGAACCAGTTATTGACTTGGTTATCTTGTTTTCATAAGAAAATTGTTATTATTTTCTATATTTACAGTTCAATAAAAGTAGTAAAGTCAATAACAAGTTTAAAAATCTATAATTCAGCCGCTCGGAAAGAACGATAAAAATGTGCATAAAGTGTTTTTTTCTTTGGGGTTTTAAAAGAGGTATATTTGCTTGTGAAACCACTTTTGTTACATTTTTCTGCTGTGTTTGGTGAATTATTTTCTTTAGCAATGGTTGCTTATTTAGTTTATCAATTCATTAAACATTTACATCGAAAATACAGGTGCGCTTATAGAAATTTACATTGCCACCATACTAAAATCTTTTTTTTTTTCAAAACTCGTTACGTTATTTACTGAAAGCATTCTTGTTAAAATTAGCAAAGGAATTTTTTAAAGTACAGGTTGGAAAATCGAGTAGAATTTACTAGACAGTCCAAGAGTCCTTAAACAAGCTTTGAAGTATTTTCTTTGGAAAAATTTTAAAATGAACATTTGACGGATAAACTCAAAGAAGTATCTTCTATAAGTTCTGAATAAATTTCAGGAGTAATCAACGGATTACCTACTCACAAATGCGATTGAGAAATGTAGGTATCCTATATCCGTGTAATCCTTGGAGAAATTCCAAAGTGCTGGCAGAAATCTTGAAGGCATCTTTGCAATAATTTCTCGATAAATCCCTATAACAACGTTCGAAGAAATTTTTTAAGTGTTCATCTCGGGACCAACGGCTTTACTTCCCTTCCGAAGGAAGTTGTCACTGAAATTTTTAGTGACTATCTCGGGGATGGGTTTCGATCCCAGGTCCTCGGCGTGAGAGGCGTGTGTTCTAACCACTACACCAGGTCCGTCCCCGTTCGAAGAAATTACTAACGGACTTTCTGAAGTGTTTCTTAAACAAATAATTGGAGGAATTAGTGCAGAAACATATGAAGAAATCCCGCAAAGGTTTTTTTTTGTAGGTTTATAGAAGAATTCCTACAGTTTTTTTTTTTTCAAATAATTTGTTGCACTATTTGTTATAACACGAGAAAACTTTAAAAAAACTTCTTTGGCAATAATTCCTAGGCATATATTTGTTTCAATTATTTGAGAAATATTTGATAATCCTTCTATAAAGATTCCTGAGTAGTGTCTTGGAGGAACTCCTGTAAAAAATCAATTGATTTTTATCGAGGATTTTTTAAAATTAGTTGAAAGCTTACTGATAGAATCTGTGTAAGCATTCTTAGAGTAATTGCTGGTCTTGTAAGAATTCTAAAGAACCGTCGTTGGGGCTGAGAATGGGTCAAAAAAGGATATGTACGAATTATTTATTGACTAACTATCGCAATTTAACTCCAATAAACTTCAAATTTGGTGTGTATGTACTTTGATGGTACATTTCCAACCGCCAAAGAAAAAAAATCAAAGACAAATTTTAATTCACTACGGCACTACAAGTGAATGAAAAATGACCCAATCTCACCCCATAGTGGAGGTGACATTGGGTCACTGTAATTGAAATAACTTGTTTTTGAGAATATGGTTGCAGAACCATTCATAGCTGAAAAATATTGATGAAATACGGTGCAAAAAAACGAAAAGACATCTAATTTGTTTCACAAGTATGATAAAACCACTTAAAAGTACGATTTTACCGAAGAATTGAAGAGCTATGAAAAAAATTATGTAAACCCAGCATTTATTGTCAATTTTACATACATTTTCTTGTTTTGTTCCTTCAAATTGTCTTCGAAATCTCATTCCAACTGCCAAAGGTGTACTGAAACTATGATTATTTTAAACCTTCGTAAATAGTTAAATTTCGATGCGACATACCACGATCAAAATATTTCCGGAAGTTGTTGACGTCAGAATCTCGGTATTTCAGCGATCCAACTCATTTATACTTCCGTGTTTCAATGATATGAAAATACTAACAAATAATTAAATATAAAAAAAAATCAATTGATAAAATTTTACGATGTTTTTGCATACGAAAAACAGTTGCTGGTTTGAGAAGTTGGCAAAATGTTTTGCATTGTTATTCAATGCACGAAATCCTCAAGTAGACTTGTTTGATGTTTATGCGATGATAAAAGAGTACACAGCACCGTAAAACGATAAAAACGTAGACTTGTGAATTCATTCACAATCGTTCTTATATGACCCAATCTCAACCCCATTTTTAATGTTTTAGACAACGTACTGAAAAAATTAAATTTCTTATGGAAAAATCAAAAAGATTCTGAAAAATGAGTGAAGTGTATTGAATAGACTTTCAACTTTCTACTAACATAATATTAGAGGTAAAAGTACATGCGTGATACTTTGTACAGAAAAATTTAAGTGTTGTAATTTTTTTCTAGTTACAACATACAAGTTTGTTGATTTTTTAACAAAAACTACTATTTCTAAAAATGTATATTGTGATTAATTATGTGTTATAACATGCTCTCTAACATATGAATTATAAATTTTACAAATATCAGCGTTATTAGCAGAAATATTTCATAAATCATATTCTTCCGTTTTGACCCAATCTCACCCCCTAGACCCATTATCCCCCATCGACGGTATTATCTGAAAGAATTCATACAGAAAACTCTGAAGGAGTTCAAGCAGAAATCCGTGTATGTATTCCAGGATAAATCACTGAAGAATCTCTGGAAGGTTTTAAGATGGAGTTGATAGATAAATTCCTTAAGTTCCCAAAGAAATACATAGAGGAATTCTTGGACTAATTCCTTGATGAATTCCTGTAAGAATCCTTATAGAAATTTCTTAAGCAACAATGAATTATTTTGTAGAGCATTTTTTCAAAGTAAAGTTATCAAATTTTACGAGCCGAATTATTTTTCGGCGTGAAAACACAAAATCGACGGCGAAGTGCTGATCGGCGTATGGCACGCCGCCGATGCCTCACTCGGCGTCGGCGTGACGTAAAATTGATCGGCGGCGGCGACGTGGCGCGGCGGCGCACAGGTCTATGGAGAGATAACTGTATCAGTCGGATTGTTTCGCAAACGATTCCACCGTAATTCATGAACCCTTAGTTTTGCCACACATAACAGATGTTTTTGCTAGAACAAAAATCTTCTGAAAACTTGTGTAAATATTCAAATTAAAACACGTTGAAAACACTAGCGCCGCCACACAACCTATTGCTGCAATCAGTGGTGAATATAAGTATCTTGAAATGTTTCATATTCACCACAGACATCACCATGGGAACTTAGCGATAACAGCGCCACCACGATGTTGCTACTTGTGTTGCCACATAAAATCACCATTAATTGTCTTACACAGTTTTACAATAGAACTTAAACATCTGTTATCTGTGGTTTTGCGATAAATCGAGATACAGAAGCCCTTTGGGAATGAATAAAAAATGTTACTAGCGTCACCTAACGGTTGGATACACCAACCTTCCACCTGAAAAGGATCTTGAGCAACAATATTTTTGCCGATTCATTATGGCCATGCGACCAATCAGGTTTTGAATATCTATTCCAAATCTGATCAGTGTTTTTAGGTAGTCAGCTTTAGGGTAGGGCATACTTAATAATTGTTTGAGTAATGCATTGACCTGCTGAACAATTTTGCCCAAAACACAAACCTTCTAGCTGGCAAGGATCTTGGGATACAGATATTTGAATAAAATTTGTCACTAGCGCCGCCTAGTGGATAAATTTCCAACCAAACTCTTCATCGACGCATAGCCCTTGATCTGCTGCACAACTTTGCCGAAGATACCAACCTTCTAGCTCATTTAACACTTCAGTCGTCGCGCTGTTGTATTTTGCACAACAGTGGTGAAAAAACCTCGCTTATCGTATACAGCTTCAGCGTGGTGGTTCGAACGGTGGCAAACCGCGCGACGACTAAAGGGTTAAATGTTGAGATATCCGTTAGTGGCCAATTTTGAACCCCTCGTGTCCACGCTTTTTCCGTTACCTAGGAAACCAGTGTTTTGCTTCAGTTGTACCTATTTCCAAACCAAACCACACCCTAGGCAGGAAAGGGGAGGGGTCAGGGTGGATCACTCAAAGATAATAAGACCAACTAACCGCATGCACTTCAAAACTTGTTTCAAATTAATTGATCTACTAGTCTCCGAATAGTCGTCATTTTAAAAATTCAAGGTTCATCTCGGATTTTGAAGGGTTAAGGAAAGTTTCTCAGAGCTGTTTTATTAAGCTGTTAGTTGCGGGTGCACCATGCACGACGACAGGCATAAATACGATAGGCATAATGGACGTTTGTCATAATGGACGACAGGCATAAGTTCCGAAATAAATATTGAAATCGTGCATGCAAAAAGTGAGCTGACTTTTTTTATTTTAATGTGTGTCCTTTCAAATGCGGTTGCCTTCCAGTCGTCCCATAAATGTGAATCCTTTAAGGTAAATTTCTAGGGCAAATTTTGATTAAATGATCAGTATAACAGTGCTGTAAAGTGCCTTCAGCCATGCTGAAAGTATCTTATTTCGTTTCCTTCCAGGGTCTTTTTGTTTTCTTCACTTCCTTGGCCATGAAGCTCGAGTATTGTGTACAAATAAGAATGCAAAATGGCTACTTTGACAAAGCAAACTTTTGATTAATAACTGTGTAATTGCTCCTAGAACACTAAGCTTAGAATTAGTATTAGGGTGTAAGGACTGTTCATTTTATAAAGTGGACACTTTGGTTTTGCTATATCCATTTATTAATAAAACCGTAATCGGTTTTCTGTGCTTTGTTCAACTATTATTCTACAATGTAATGAAAATAAAATCTTACAAAATGCTTCTGATTGAAGACCTAGAAAGTTTTTCCCAAAACACCTGAGAAAAACTGTTCGTCAAAGTTAGGCACTTCGATAATCGTACAGGGTGTCCGCAAATTATCCGAACAGCAAAATATTGGAAAGATGTTCTCGCATTAAAAACAATGAAAAGTCAATGTCCATGTACCTTTTATAATACATTTATATGTTAACACAAAATGCAACTTTAAAAAAATTCGGAATAATTGCTTTTTACTGAGATTGACAAATCTAAATTTTTCGGAGACGTTTTTCCTGAGGGCCGTTAGTCATACTGGAGATGAGTTATCCCTTAAACCTAAAAGAGATGAATCCAAATGTCCTATTATTATTTGAAGTAATCTACAGGTTAGTGGCTTCAAGTTAGACTGGAAATAGAAAATTGTACGGTTCAAATCCAGTGAATTCTATGGACATTCCTCTTCCGTCATAGAGCTCGGAAAACAGCTCCCTTCAAGACACCTCAATACATTTGGGTTGGTTTTGCAATTATTTGAAGTTGGAAATGTGTCAAACTTACTTTTTAAGAATATAATAAGCTAAGGTTTAAAACCATGCAAGAATATTGAATTTATTATGCTTGATTGTATAGAGCCATGCCTTCAAAGTTTGTACGGATAATTTGCGGACACCCTGTACGCATATTTATCGATCTACAGCAAATTGTAAGCGTTTTTCTTTACGTAATTTGATGGGTAATCTCAGAATTACACACAATGAAAACAATACATGGAAAATAAACTTGATTTCATTACAGCAGTGTTCCCTACATTGATTATTGTCATTGTGCTTTGGAAGGTCTTCTGGAAATAAAGCATTCGTTTTTCAATTGTTCTTTTGATGTAACGTGTTGACCAGATTAGCAACTCTAGGAAGTAGGTTATTTTCCCCTTTAAAACTATATTTGTTCTTCCATCAGGACGTAGTTTGAACCTTAAAATTCTACCCACATCAGTCCCATTGAATTTTATATTTTTCTCTAAAAAAAATAAGGGGATTTTTTTTTTAATTTCGGACAATTTGGGCCGCTTTGCATAGGAAAATGTGTTATATTGTGGGCCCCATAACCGTGCGCTAACGGCGGTAGTAATTAATATTATAAAATAATAATAATGAAAGATTGCCGAGAAAATTTTCTTTCGATTTCATTAAAGACTTTTGTTCTACGATGCATAGTTCAGGAGATATGAATTTTTCAAGTTTGAGGTATATAGGGAAATCGTGAAAATTCATCGAGAGTTTTCCGGGAAAATAGGCCACCATAATTTTTTTGAATTTCACTTTTGGTCATATGTCCACGAGCTCTACCTCTGGTGAAAATTTCATACAAATCAGAGAACCTCCGGGCCAAACCTGTCCGATAATAAAAAAAAATGCCCATAAGTGAAAAATGATTTCATGATGTCCGGAAAATTGTTGCTCCAAAAATAACTTGATATTGTTCGGCAAGCTTCTGATTGATGATGCTTTCGAAGAACAAGCCTTTTTTGAAAATAAAAAAATATAGAATGTCTAATTTTCCAGATTATTTCTAATAATCATTGATTTCGCTAACTTTCAAAAATCGACTGTTCTAAACGTTTTGCCTTATTATAAGTCGAACGATGCACAGAAAACCGATTGCGATTTCATTAAGAAATTAAAAAGATATTGCTTGTACAAGGTGTCCTTACATCTCTCACGTCGTGATTATTATGTAAAATTACACTAGAATCATTTCAATATGCATATGAATAAATCGCCGAATATTGTGAAAATAACATAACTCGCAAAAAAAAAATAAAGAATTTCTGTGAAATTCGTGAAAACAAGCAAATTTACTGTAAACCTGAAAAATACTAACGAAAAGTTCGACGACAAAATTAATTTCACCGAGCTTCTGTTAAACCATTTGACAGCCGCTTTTACCGGCATGAGCTCCTTTTGTTTCAATTTTTGCACACCACTAATACACAGTAAGAGCTGGCTTGAAGGTAACAGACCTGTTTCCTATTACGTAATTCAAGACCTGTACTAGTGGGCTTCGTGGCCGTACGATTGAGCGCATCGTGTTCGTGGGGTATGGGTTCGATTCCCGCTTCAGCTTTCGACACTTTTAGTAAGGAATGTTTCTAGGCTGTGTCATTGGAGTATGTTTGTCTGGGTACTTGTGATAAGTTACAAACTGCGCAGCTAAAATGGCTGAAGACAATATGCTCGTCCTTTAAGAATCCCATTAAACTGGAGCTGTTTAAGTAGTGTGATGAGCATTCGCATTACTGCTTCAACGTTGCGATGGACATAACACCCATCTTATCATAGTCCTCTTCTCTCCCAACTCTGTTGGCACTACAAACGGTGCACTTTTCATCTATTTGATAAGGAAGAATGTGGGACCAAGAAATAAGCTATAAAACAGTTATCTAACTTCGCAAAATCTTTTGCCTTCATCACTTTTAAAATTAACCTCGTTCATAGTAAACATTGCTACGTACACCGACCTGACCCAATAGCCTCATACCTCAAAATTTAGATCGTCCATTTTAGGACTGCTGCAAAATTTTATGACTTGGTAGCAATCAAACCCAAAATTTTGCGAACGACCCAAACCCGTTGACCGTAGATGTAGAATACATCTTTAGCGTATTCCCAGCTAACGACACAACGGTTATGGGCCAGCTTTTGCGACGGGTCGTGCGCTTTTGCGAGGCCTCATCAATGAGGTGTTGCCGGTCGTGTTCGTCAATCTCTTCCGGGCAATCATTGCAACCGATATGGAAAGGTGAGCATTTGGGTGGCCCTTAAAAGACAAACTTAGGAAAACAAAATCTACTGTTACATCCCCCAAATTCGTACATTTGGACTCCTGAAAGGAACAGTGACATTTTAAGCGGAATCCGACAACTCTAAGATGGGTTTGACGAGCTCGAAGTTTGTCTGGAAAAAATCGACCAAAAGATTAATTTTTTTTTTTGCTATCTTCCATGTTTGAACATAGGCTTCTATTAGCTTCTGATGCTACAAATAAGAATATTAGGGGGGTGACTTCAAAGCTAGTATTTTTTACATAAAAATGGGCCACCTTCGTGAGCACCCCTATCCGGACCCATGTAGAATAATTCGAGGGGGACATAAATGTTTGCTCCGCGGGTCGTATTTGCTGACGCACTCGAAGAAAGCCAGAGGACGTATCACGTACAAAATTAAAAGTCGCTCGGATTAGATAGAAACCGACATGCGGAAAACGTTGTTAAACACACGAGCACGGAAGTAATGCACGTGAGCAGGGCGGCTATTTTCATGCAACCATAAAACTTTCCTAACGATGATGTACCGAGCCAGTGAACCAACAGCGTTTGATTGGCAACTTTTTGATGGGAAAATTTCTGCTTCAGAAGGTCATAGAGCAAGACCAGCAAACGACATCATGTGAAATAGATCAAGTGTTGACTTTTCAACTCTTCAACTCGGTAGGATAGGGACTGAGTGATACGGTGGAATCACTTCTTCCAATGAAGAAGCATCAATTACAATCATTGTCCTAATATTGACTCGTGCAAACGAGAGGGCACAAGGCAATATCAGCGTTGCTTTGGAAAGTGAAACTGATAGTGTTGCGCAAGGATCATAAGTTATTAAAGATGTGTTACTGACTCTCGACACACACAGTAAGTTGCTTCTTTGAGGGTTGAATTGTTAAACAAACATGTCTTTGCTACACAAAATTGATTGTGGTGATGACTCCTCTGAATTGTAATTGAATCAGCTGAAATCTTCTAAAATGTAGATCAAAGACTCCTCTTAGGGTTGAGTAACCTGATTACTTACATATCAAATCCCTTAAAAAATGGATAGGCTTAATGCTCTTGAAATCGACGAATGTGCCAATTCAATACGTTATTTTGACCAGATCGGAAATCATACCACTTTAAAAATAATGTCATTATCAGAACCTATCTTCGTGAAATTTGCACGCCTTACTGCAACGGAAATATCCATTTTTTAATAAATCAATTTCGCTTCGGTTATTAATCCGATCAAATTCAGGTCGCCAAGCAATTCAATTCAATTGAACAATAATATTTATGGCCCTGCTCAAGGCACGTTACCTTGTCGGAAACAAACCATTCCGGAGAGCGAAGCATATCCAATAAAGTGTTTCCAAGTTGTCCGACATTCAGAACAAGAACAACATCCCGGTAAGAAGCTGTCCAAATGAATTGGCCCATGCAGCAATGATGATGACGATGGCGACGCCCCGGTACACTGAAACTTCGTTTTACGAAGCCATTTTTTGTGAAAAGATCGTTGCCTGGTGGGATACGAACCGACGACCATCAGCGTGGTCTTGCTGAATCGATGCGCGTTTACCGCTTACCGCTTAATCAAATTATTGGTCATACTTGCACTGCACTCCAGAATGATCTGTTGTATAATCTCCAGATCTACAAGGGTTTACTATGGGCCATTTATTTTTTAACATGGGCAAAAAAGTTCAGCGCAATATGTCGCTTCGATTGTGTTGTTGTATCATTCAAGAGCCTCCTGAAATACAAGTCTTCAGATCTATCTAAATAATGTTCATTGAAAAAAAAAAATGCTTATGAACAATCTGGGCCTTCTAAAAACTTCCTGTTATCGAGGTCATCCTGACTTGTTACTTATTGAAGAAGTTTTAATATAGTACATATCCAGAAATGCACTGTAAATATAATTGCGAATCTCGTTGAATGCAGCAGCAGTTCTAAGCGAATCAAGAACGTCCGAATAGAAAGTCCATAGGATCTATAAGATGGGGCCCAGATAGCCGTAGCAGTAAACGCACAGCTATTCAGCAAGACTAAGCAGGGTCGTGGGTTCGAATCCCACCAGTCAAGGATCTTTTTGGGTTGGAAATTTTCTCGACTTCCCAGGGCATAGAGTATCTTCGTACCTGCCACACGATATATGCATGTAAAAATGGTCATTGGCATAGTAAGCTCTCAGTTGATAACTGTGGGAGTGCTCATAAGGACACCAAGCTGAGAAGCAGGCTCTGTCCCAGTGGGGACGTATCGCCAGAAAGAAGAAGAAGCAGCTACAAGATCTACCAGCATATTAACTGATTATTCGATAAGCAGAACACATTCAGTAGACATGATGAATCGTGCATTCTTCTTCATCTAATGCAGCCCACAGACGCTCAGACGGTTTGACCAGCATTGACTCCATCCCCAAGTATGTCAACCAATTCATGTTGCAGCAACCGTTCGATCGACTGGCAAAGTTCATTGCGTTGTTGTGTCGCTGTAAGCACTGTTCTTTGGATCCATATTGACTGACACGACGCGAATCGCAGCGAAATCGCTTCGCTGTGGCTTAGACGGGCTCATCAAACAGTGCATGCAGCGAAACATGAGCGAAATCGCGGAGATTGTTTGTCGCTGTCGCCGTAGAAAGTCGGTTAGATCTGTGGGAGCCTTTATGTGGAGAGTCGGGCTTAACAGCTGGGGTACGATTTTAAGAGATCCAGTCAATTTGTTTGCTTTGCAGATAATATGGACATTGTCGGCCGAACATTAGAAAAGGTGGTAGACCTGAACATCCGCCTGAAACGGGAGGCAGCAAAAGTTGGACTGGTGGTGAGTGCAATCAAGACAAAGTACATGCTAGCTAGTGGGGGCGAGCGTGGCATGGCTTGCCTAGGTAGCAGTGTTACGATAGACGGGGATACGTTTGAGTTCGTCGACGATTTCGTCTACCTTGGATCCTTGCTAACGGCTGACAATAACGTTAGCCGTGAAATACGGAGGCGCATCATCAGTGGAAGTTGGGCCTCCATTAGAAGCTGCGGTCAAAAAAGATTCACACCCGTACCAAATGTACCATGTACAAAACGCTCATAAGACCGGTAGTTCTCTACGGGCATGCAACGTGGACGATGCTCTAGGAGGACTTGCAAGCACTAGGAGTCTTCGAAAGTCGGGTTCTTAGGACGATCTTTGGCGGTATGCAGGTTTGTGGCGGCGAAAGATGAACCACGAGCTCGCCCAACTCTACGGCGAACCCAGAATCTTTAAGGTGGGCCAAGCAGCAAGGATACGATGGGCAGGGCATGTTGCAAGAATGCCGTACAGCAACCCTGCAAAGATTGATTGTTCGCTTTGGATCCGGTTGGTACTAGAAGACGTGGAGCGCAGAGAGCTAGGTGGGTGGATCAAGTGCGTATCGATTTGGCGAGCGTAGTGCAGAACCGAGGATGGAGCACGGTGTGCTGGAACACACTTATTATCGAACTTGCATGAACCTCCGATCTTTTTTCACTAAAAGTTCGCCTTGGTAGAGCTTAGCTTAGATTGAACTGACTACACATATCAATGATTGCTATTCCGTGATTGACCGAAGTCAGTGAAAATGCACAAAGAATCAACTAGAAGATCGACTGGGATTGGCCATAATCTTCTTCAGTGTGCATAATTCAGTGCCTCTATTTATACATGGTCAATAATGGCGCCGGCCAAGTCCTTGCAGTCAGGTGGGATTGGGGGAAGGAATGTTAGTGTGTAACCTTTGCTATTTGAAGACCGTGTTTGCCTCTGCATATCCACAAAGGTTACTTGGAGGGATGTTTGTTAATGAAGAGGATCGTTGGGTCACAGGATTCACTTTGATAAGCGATTAGACCATGATAAATAATTATTGGTGAGATATAAACATACTCATATGTAAATATAATATTTTCATTTGATATGAACAATATCTATGTAGAGAAAAATTATGCCAACACTTGATGTGACGAACCTTTCAAAGTTTGTTGAATAAAGTGAACCTTTCGCAAGTCCACACTCGTAGTGTCGAACCATTCAAAGTTTTTCTTAATTACAAAAATAGAGGTAAAAGGAAAAAGGTGCTTTAAAAAAAAATTGACATAAATAATTTATGAACCAAGGTTTATGTCGACACTCACAGTGACGGACCTTCCATAGTTTGTTGAAAAATCATATTTACGACTCACCGTTGAAACGATTAATGGTGCAGTCATACATATTTTATAGATTAGAAATAGTAGCATGAAACAAGCTCACCAATTGATCCGTCATCCTTGAACAGCAACAATCCACTTTCAGCTTCACTCGTTTGCTTGGATATATAGAAGCACTCAGAGAAAATAGGCGCGCGACCTGAGAAGGGAAAACAACTGACGACTGCTCGGGCTTTCTTGACGAACTGCCTAGGAGCAAGCGTCAACGTCGAAAGATCGAAAAGAACTAATCGAACGCGGCACTTTTTCACTTTACTCGACCGATGCGCGACATGTTTGATCCTGTCCTCATCGCCGGCCCCCGCAGGAGCAAGCGTTTAGGTTGAAGGATCAAACACAACTCTTCACTAAAATTTCGCCTTGGTAGACAAGATAAACTTGCGGCATATTAAAAAATCTTTTATCGGCAAAAATTTTAAAAAAGTTGATTTTTGTATTTTGTTCTCTCCCATTTATGGGGTTCATAGGAGAATAGTGAGTTACACTAAATTCGATGAATTTAAACCGCTCAAAGATTAATTTGGCACATTATAAACCCAAATAAATTATTAAACGATGAAAATTTAGGACAATTTCTTATACATCTACACAATATGACCAGCCCATGACAGTATGTCGTATATAACTTTCTTCACATTTACTGACCACACATAAGTATTATCAATGTCCTTGAGTTCTGTAAATAATTGAAATCATTGGGATTCATTAGTTCTGAAGGTTAGGAGTTTTCTTGAGAAAATAGATAATATTTTACAAATATACAATTGCATATAGCCATTAGAACATAATAGATCAGAATATTTGCGCCAGAAATATTAAAACATTTATTTCTTTCCTAAATTTTCAGAGAAAGGTATAGACAGGTTTTTGCTGGATAAATTTAATCAAATGGCATTTACTTCTAGCGTTGACTGTAGCTATAAATTGTTTTGCTTCTGGGATTTTTGAATATTAAAAAAAAACTCGAATCCTTAAAAATACCCCAATCGGGTTTTAACGTCGGGGAAGATTTTAAAACCTTTTTTTCAATTCCTACCAAAACTGCTAAGCCAATTTTCTCCAAAGATTGAATTTGCGGTGAATGTTCTTCATCGTGAAAATATGAATTGAGGTATACGTTGAAATTTTTATAGCTGTCAATGGAAGACCTCTGGTGATTTTCATTGCATAAGCAAGTCCTTCCATACAATATTCCATTGGTATAAACATTGAACGGCAGGCGCAAAATTTAATTTATACCAATTGAGCTGAGAACTTGAACAGTTCTTCTGGAATCCAATGAGTGGACTGGAAAGAGTATTTGAATCCGATGTTCCATAGTGGTAGTTGATTCACTGATGGAAGCCAACTTTCATATAGATGTATTATTGTAACATGGTAACGCATCTAGAAAACGAGTCAGGGGTTTGAATTGAAAACTTGATTGATTGATAACTCGCTGGTGGTGACCAATCGTTCAAATTTTCAGATAGAATGGCTTTCTGATTTTCTAGATTTGAGCTCTTGAAAGTTTGAGATGTGGCTTCGTTTCATCTTCGTCTCCAAATAAATTAAAGTTCTAAAGATTATTCGTACGCAACATTCAAAAGATTAAATGGCTGCTACTACAAAAATGTTTTACTTACATGCAAATTTCTTATTTTATTTGAAATCTTTTGCACCAATTCAGAAAGTCTTTTACTGGAGTACAATCCAAACTATTGTAACACGTGCACTAGTAGCAATTGATGTTAGTACCAGTATCCTATTGATTACATAAAATGTGGCATACTGCCATGGGCTGGTTATATTGTGTGGGTGTTTGAAAAAAAATACGCTAAATTTAAAACCTCTTATAAATAATTTGGGTTCATGATGTGTCAAATTGGTCTTTTACCGTTGAAATTTATCGAAATCAGTGTCTCTATTATTGTTCATGAAACATATGGGGAGAGGACAAAAACACAAAAATCGACTTTTTTTCAAATTATTGCCGATGAAAGATTTTTTAATATGCCACATGCTTTTCTTGTCTACTAAGGCAAACTTTTAGTGAAAAAATATCAGATGTTCATGCAAGTTCGATAATATGTGTGTTCCAGCACACCGTGTGGAGAGATGCGGCCACGAACCGAGTATTGTGGCGTGAAATTTTCAGTGTTACCTGTTGAGATGTTAACTAAATAAATTAAATTAAATCTGGAGAACCAAACATTAGTTCAATGTTTAATCGATTGGTCACTAGCTGGTGATGACCAATCGATTAGGTTTTCAGCTCAAACTGGTGTTCGGTTCTTCAGATGGAAAGAATGCTCTTGGAAATTTAAAGTATGGCTTCGATTTATCTTCACCTTAAAAAGCCCCATTTCTTGAAACCATAAAAATGAATTTCATACAAGTAGCCTCCAAAAGGCAAAACCATGATTTACGAACCCTCCATTTAGTTCGCAAATTGAGCTAACAGTGTAGTTGCCGCTGTGCATTGAGACTTGGTTCGTTAACGGTCACCAGGAGAGCAAGTTCGAGTTTCGATTGTTGCATAACAAACAGCGCCACCACTTAGAGAAGCGGAAGGTCAAAAACGACGTCGTCCTGCTTCAGCGGAAATGGGCGAATCGCGGTGAAATAAATGCGACGCATCGGAACCATTTTCTCTCCCTCTGCCGCGGCAACCCAAATGAATAATGTTCCATGAAAATGCGGTTCAGCTGGTTTTCGTCGTTGTGGCGCTGCTGGTCCTCTGGACCTGGTAGTGGTTCTGCAGAGTCGTCGGCATCACTAGAAGCACGTTCTCAGGGTCTCACATTTGCATTTCAATGGCAGCTAAGCGTTATCAACTGGTCCGGGTAACAGTCGCTGCCGTTGTTGCCATTGTTTGCTGCTAGAAAAATGCCAAATTGTTTATTGTGATAAATATTGCCGAATGCCCAATTTCCTTCGCGGTAAGTGGAGTCTTTTTCGACATGCTTTTAGCGGTTGTTGATGAATCTATGACAAAAGGTCGAAGGACAAAAGGTCGAATGACAAAAGGTCGAATGACAGAAGGTCGAATGGACAAATGGTCGAAGGGACAAAAGGTCGAATGGACAAAAGGTCGAATGGACAAAAAGTCGAATGGACAAAAGGTCGAATGGACAAAAGGTCGAATGGACAAAAGGTCGAATGACAAACAAGGTCGAATGGACAAAAGGTCGAATGGACAAAAAGTCGAATGACAAAAAAGGTCGAATGGACAACAATTTAGGAAGAACAAAAGGCTATACTCTTTAGATAAAAAAGCAAGTTATCACAAGCGCTACAGCTCAAATAGACGTGACGAATACGCGCATATTTTCAGAGAGACCATACTGAGGGAGGTTCAATTTTAGCTGGGCAACGATCATTTCGGGGTGAAATTTTGTTAGACTTTTCAGGTCGTTGTGCATCCAGAGTTACTGTGTATGTGCTGTAGCTTTATGAGCAAGAGCCACATTCCTTCCATGCTCACCCGTGCACTGTAGATTTTGAGATTCTTTTTGGTGTTCCTCGCTTTTTTTAGGGTAATTTCTCAATGCGTCTCATGCGCTTCGTCACATGCGTTGTTCAAAAACAGCACAATAATTGATGTGAATACAAAATTTTAAAACGAGAATCGAAATTGTAGCTTCCGGATCGCGCGTCTTCGACCGTATCATGTAGACCATCTAGACACCTGCATAATGAGGTAAAAATGGCTGTAGAGACTCTTCGTTACTGAGCAGTTGTTTTACTACTTGGATACCGATGGCGAGCGTAGCACTGAGCAGCGCATGTGTTAAATCTCCCCTAGCGCGCGCTTTCAGAATTTTCGTTAACCTCCGGCTAGCGCAGCACACTACGATTCCGATGCGTTGAAAGGCGGTTTGGTTGGAGACTCGTTAGTTCATTTATGTTCTCCTGGTAATTATGTAACTCTAAGTGCATCGAGGTGCATGCCACTCGATGTGCAATGTGTTGGGATGCCGAGTGCTGGAATGCAGTAACTGCGGCTGTCATTCATATTATACTGGAATTATAGCACCATGAGTGCCGCCATGAGTCGACTGCAGAGCAGAGAGTTCGCCGAGGCTGGTTCCCTGTAACAATGTTCAAGGCGGCTAAGAGAAGCAGTTTGCCTAGGCTTTTTCTGCTGCATATGTTAAAATGCTACATGAAATAGCCTCTCCTCGTAGTAAACCCATCAGGTGGTTCGGAAGAGAAATGAGTCTGAGTCCAAGAGTAATGTATGTGTTTTCTGTAAAACTCTATTCAGAGCATGGGTAGATTTCAGATCGTCGGTGGTGCGACATCACACCTGCATTCCTTGAACTATCTTCTAACGGTTCGGGTTGCAGATCGTCTTCTTATAAAAAGCACGATGCACAAATGCAAAAATGATCGAATTATCAGAAAAGCTCTCAGTAAACGCTAGAGAAGCTGAGAAGCAGACTCTACCCTAGTTGGGACCTAATTCCAGAAAAATGATGATTATTTTTCCCTGATGCTAATTTAAATCAGTCGAAACCAACAGTCAGATTAAACTGTAATGCATAGCCCTAAAACAGCAAAACTTCAAAAGAAGGAAAATCCTGTGTTAGAAATGCAATTGAAATGCTCATAAACACTGTAAAGCAGAAAGAACAGCCGATATTTATAAGAAGGCAACATTTCAATTCAAAAATAAATACAGGCAAGATGTGAAAGTGAAATCCATGAAGAACAGCCGATGTATAAAAGAAGGAATAATCGTCGATACAAGTGTCTACAACAGTATAATATCACTATAATGTATAACTCCAAAAGAACAGCCAATGTTTAAAAGAAGGACAAATCTCTATTGAAAATGTATGAAATAAAAAGCTAATAATAATTAATTTATGCTTTGAAGTATCAAAATAATAACAACCAATATTCAGAAAATGAATGTTTTGTTTGGAAAACAATAGCATTAATCGGATGAGAAGGGAGGAACTTGTGATTAAAATGTTAGCAACTGAGTGTACGATAATCCTTTCAACGGTACAATTTAGACCTTACGTCCATTCGACCTTTTGTCCATTCGACCTTTTGTCAATTTGACCTTTTTTTTCCATTCGACCTTTTGTCCATTCGACCTTTTGTCCATTCGACCTTTTTTTTTCATTCGACCTTTTGTCCATTCGACCTTTTGTCCATTCGACCTTTTGTCCATTCGACCTTTTGTCCCTTCGACCTTTTGTCCATTCGACCTTTTGTCCTTCGACCTTTTGTCATTCGACCTTCTGTCCTTCGACCTTTTGTCCTACAACCGTTGTTGATTTGTGGAATCTGAAAATGTACTTGGACTTGGGTTTCGGTTTTTTGTTAATAAGTGTATCATTAACAAAACACCGAAACTTTGTCTTAAGAACAAGCTATTGATCTTCGAACAAATTTTCAGGCCGGCTATATTGTATGCTGTACCAATATGGACCAGCTGTTGTAATATCAGGAAGACGGCAAAGGATTCAAAATAAAATTTTGAAAATGATTTTGATGCTCCCAAAGAAGCCCCATCTCGAGAAGAACATATTCAGGAACCAAAAATTACCAAAAGACACATTTTGCGACAGCTGGGACAAGAATGTGCCAAGCAATCTAATGAACAAAGTTCAACGCTACAGCCGAACACATCTTTCAAGTATGGGAAATTCGAAGCCATATTATGATCCCCCTAAGGACCGTCAATTAACTTAATCGTGTCATGAACTGGGATCCTTCCGTCGCCGCTCGACAAACACAGTCTGCAACGCCCATCCCATCCCGCTCCCAATAATCTAATATTTTCTTTGCCGTAATCAAATTATGATTATTACATGTCCCCAACCACCTCGTCCCTGGTTCATCCTTTTTCCCACCATAAAATACCCCTTTCCAGAAAACGGAACAGACTGCTTGTCGCATCGAAAGAAACTGCAATCACCATTAGAAGGCTCAAATGACAAGCGCTCCGGGACGTAACTAGGGTCAAACCATCCAGCTGAGGGCATTAGATGGCCACTTTATGGTGGGAAGTCAGTCTAATACTTTCTCGATCTCATCTGCCGCCCTTGCTTGTCTTCATCCGCAAGACTCCGCCATCGGGAAGCTCCTCGTTAGTCCTCGTTGGAACCCGTGTCCGTGTGTGTGTGTTTGACTGGGAAAAGGATTTATGATGGCTGTTCCGATGTAATAACATACAGCACTGCGAGGACAGGACAGAATGTGGCGTTGCTGTGATGATGATGGTAATGATGATGGTGACGATGTGGTCACGGTTGGATGCACAGCCCGCTAAGGGTATGCGATATGTCAGGTCGATACGGATGGAAGCGATACACGGTATCTCTAATGTTGACGAAACGAAATTAGCATGAGGTCAATTTGGGAATGGGAGGGAAATGTTGACGTGTTACTTGCTTTATAAAAGCCGAGGAGTCCTCTGCACTTCCACAAGAAAACACTGGGAGTTTGGATATGGGAACGGATTCGTGAAAAACTCAATTCCTCATAATTCACGCTTGAGATTTATCATGCGTAAGTTGTAAATCACGCAACTCAGCAGTCAAAAAAAAAAACAAGGATGAGTTGGCTCACCTTCTTGACTTATTGTCTCGTAATTTCGCAGTTAACTCAGACAAGGCAATAATTTCTTGTTAGTGTGTGTGTGTGTGTGTGTGTGTGTGTGTATACAATCCACCTCCCACTGACCGGCAGTGCTTTTATGGAAGAAAATTGTATGCATGTATTTATTGATACCCTTCGATATCTTCATATCTGCAGACAATTTTAGCCCAGGAGATGAAAGGTGATAGCTCTACTGAAATTCCAACGACCCATTTCAAGAATGGCAGTAAATACACACACATTCTGAGGTCATTTTCATATACAGTAAGCCCCGCATAAAAACACCCAGATATCAAATGGATATCTGAAATATTTTTACACTTCCCGAATCGAAAATTAAATTTTCGACCCTGGCACGTATTTAGTTTCATATGGAAATAGGTAGATAAATAATAATAAAGAATGATTTTACCAGGATGTAATGCTATTTCTTCCGTCGCAGCACTGAGCTTACCGCAAAATACAATACACTTTTTCACTACACTACGCACGTAACATGATCGATTCTGACCGCATCACCCGCCCCCGCAGGAGCAAGCGTCGGATCACACACTACTAAATAAACCCGCGAATCACGCCACTCTTCTCCCCCCCACTGCACTGCGCGCGAAACACGATTAATCCTGCTTGACCGCTTCACCCGCCCCCGCAGGAGCAAGCGTCACGGTCAAAGGATCACACACTACTCAATAATAATAATTTCAATTAATTTCTTGTTAGTCTGGTAAAATTATAGTAATCCTTTCTAACGTAAACAGCAGCTTTCGAGTTTTTGACAGGTTTTGCGACTGAATCAATTTTTACGGTTTGAGTTGATTGAGTGATTTTGCATCAAAATCTCAAGCGTGAGATTTGCGAAGCAGATCTCAAATGAGTTTGCTCTCACGGGACAGCGTATTGATTGAGCTTTGAGTGTGAGTATATCAACACTGCTTTAAAATAGATAAATGAGGTATTCCAATACCGTTAAGTATGACAAACTGCAAATAAATGATGCACAAATTTGTGATAAATCACTTTATAAACTCAGGTACTACAAGGCATTACGAAACACATTTCATAGAAAAAAGATATCACAATAATCTGGACTAGGTGAACTTGAGCATTCACGTTCAACATTTCCTTAACCTTTCTTTGATTTGAAGAATAATTTTATCTCTTTGCCCGACGAGTGTATGCTGCCTTTCTTCCTTGCTAAATCTGTTTTTTTTTTCAATTTCGATCCTTTTGATTGATTCTTACTCAGTACAATGTACATCAATGTAGATTGTTGGAAGATGTATGAGTAAGAAAGAAGGAATGTCCGTTATTAAGCTCAACTTTCAATGTAACACAGTGAAAAAAAAATCAAATTACACAAAGAATTACAAGTTCTGCAGAGAAATATTTGAAAAAAGCTATGAAAAATATGGTTAACACAGAAATTGGTCAGACATCCAGGTTAGCCATAAACAACGACTGGAGAGCACAAATTTGATGAAGATTTTTTCTGATTATATCGATCTGGGTAGCACCGTACGTACAATACTCAGGTGAAAACCGTAGTATATTTGGTAAACTTAGCAGCGATGGTTTTGTTTTTATTTTATTTTTGGATTTGTCCATTTTACCACAAAAAGCGGCTTTTAAAATTTCCCTTTTTTTAATGGCTCAAATAAGAATTGGCCTGTCCTTTGGGATTGAATTGCATGATTTTTTGGAGGACGGAATTCCGGCCAATGTGTGTAACTCATAAAATTTGGCAAAACATCAGGAATGTTGATAAATGAAGCTAATCTAGATCATGAAACAAAGTTTTGGACTAGGTTTAGGATTATAAACCAAATAGTTTTGAAGAAATCAAGCCCTTAAGACTCCTAGGCGTTTTCATGGGATTGCAAAACATTTCTATAGGATTCTAATAGGCTCGGGAGGGGATTTCAGGGGGCAGCTAAATGAACGCATTCGCATTATGGTATTGGGAAACCAGCAAAAAAGTCGAACAATTTCAGGCGTCCTTTGCCGGAGATAAGATATTATAGTTTCGGATTCCCAAAAAGTTATCAGGGGCTTACACGGGTAGAAATCAGAATCCAAAAACAAGATTATGACTCATGATATCATGATTCCAGCGGGTTTTCGTCTTATGAAAATACACCATGATTTGGACTCATGATATCATGAGTCAGATTGCCGTAACGCAACACACGCGTTAGGTTTTTGTAGCTGATTGCTCGGAATCATGATTCATTTGCCAAAAATGCTGAGTCGCGCATCCGTTTATGATCGACAAAATAAAAAAAAAGTTAAAAAAGCACATATCGAGACTCGAGCCAAGAACCTTCCGATTGTGAGCCACGTACTCTACCACTCAACCGCTTCGTCATTTTGAATTAAGAGTGATCGATACGAATGAGATGATGCAAAGTGCGCCGCTTACTGTTTTCACACTGGATGTTACGCTTTTGAGGAATCATGATTATGACTCCAGGAACCATGATTTGTGATCCTGATATTATGACCTAATCAATTTATGAATTTCATGATTTGTAAATCATGGTATGGGGATCAGATTTTTATCCGTGTAGATTACAAAGGGTTCCGTAACCGTAACTGTTGCTGAGAATTCCAGAGGAGTTTACAGAAGTTCCCAAGATTACACATTAGGTTCTGAGGTGTTCTCAGGGATTACTAGAGACTTCTCAGACCACTCCCTATAAATAATTTAAAGCAACCTTGAACCTAGGATAACTATTTTCAATATACACAAATAAAACTATTGAAATTCACTTTAAAATGCCTCTAGAATTTCCTCTAGAACGTCTAAAAAAAATTATTCCTTGGGGATTCCTAAAAAAAAAAAATTTGACTCACTGTGATTTCGGTACTTTTGGGAAATATAAAAATTATTTGGTCATCGCTAGGAAACTCTCCTTAAACCCACGGAAATCACTAGAAACCATTTCAAACTCACACTAGAAGCCCCTGGAACCTGTTGAAAGTTTTGTTTACGCAATTCATGGGAACTGATTCTCCCATCATGGCTTCCATCCCAAAGCATCGATATTCACTAATCATGGCTGTAGTTTTACTCAACACCATCATAGAATCATAATAAATTAAGCTGAACTCGGGCAAGTGTAACAAATATCACTTGAGAGTTCTTACGCTCAAGGCAGTCTCGATGAATACAAACTGATCTTCTTGAAGGTCGTGATAAGATTTGTTCGGTTTATTCAATAGGAGCTCAATTTGACGTTTGTTTATTTACATTTTCTGCTTTTGGAGAAAAGTATTCGCACATTAGTTTATTAACGCATGGATTTTAATGCTGCCAAATTATCAAAGGTAGGTGTTGAAACCCAAAACAGTCCAAGATCATTTGTACTGGATGAAAATTACTATTAAACCTAGAAAAATATGCAAATCTACTATAAAACTTTCATAAACTTAGATTAACCCAGTTGGAATAACAATTGTTACTTGGGCATAGCAATACCAAAAACAGTCATATTTTTCTGGGAACCCCTAAGGGATGTTTCTGAAACTTTTTGTAAATCTTGCGGAAACGAGCAGAGATTATTATGTTTTATGGTGCACCGAGACAGGTTTGAATGGCAAGATTTCATTGTGAGGTTTAATAATGATGAGAAATGTCATTAGAAAAACATTATGTCAACAAATGGAACAAACTTTTTAAGAAGAAAAATCTGCTAAGGTTTTTTGACATCTTATTCTAAACTTTGCAATTGATTTTGCCACATCTGTTTTAATTTGCCTCGGTATACCTTGATGAAATATCTCAAGTGGACACTATAAAATGAAAATGATTAAGAATCTCTTGAAAGTAAAACACCGGCTTTCTGATTTTTATATATCTGAAATTCCAAACTAGATATACTCCACATATACCTATGTGTCAATAACAAAACGTTGTTCATAAATTGAAGGCATTATTAGCAAGTGAAAAGCAGTTTTTTCTAAAACAGAAAAGAGTGACAGCTAAGGAAAACAGAGTATAGCGTAGTAACGATATATTTTGTGTAAGAATGGGGGCTGTAATACACTCAAAAGATCACGTTTAACAACATGAGAGAAAAGGATGTCAAAAATTTCAGCTTGAAATTTTTGAACGAACACTTTAAAGGTTAAAAAATGACAATATTAACAACGTAGTTCCGTACTGCTAAGCCTGCTTCTGTGCCTTCCAATGTCTTCAACCTAAAAATATATATAGAAATTTTTTCTTAATGATTCAAACAGAATCAAAATTTTCGGCCAAGATGAAATTTTATATTGCATTTATTGTTGAGTTGAGAATTTATGAAAGATAAGGAAGTAGAGGATTCCGGTGAAAATTATGATTCGGATTCATTAAAAATTTAAAAGGATTGAGGATTTTTTAAAAAGGGAAATTCGAGAAGAAATTCCAGAAAATGTCAAAGGCGCTGTAACACATCGACTGTTCCAGGGCAAGGATTTTTGTTTTCAAGAATTGCTGCAAAATTACTGAGCAACTTTTAAGAAGTTCCTCCCAGAATTCCTGAAAAACTAATCACAAGTATTCATCCAAGAATTCTTTCCGAAATACCTCAAATAACTTTTCCAAAAAAAATCTGTAAGGATTCGTCCAGAAACTCTTAGAATTATATAAGGAACTTCGTCACACCCTTCCTAGAAAATTCTCCCCAAATGATTTCACAAAAACAGTTTTTTAGTCAACACAATCTATGAATTCTTTCGAGGTTCCCATTAATATTCCTCTAATCATGTCATCCACGGTATTCTCTTGTTATTTCTTCCAAGATATTATAATGGGTTTGATTTTGATATACCGAAAAAAATCATTCTGAAAAAACCCAGAATTTCTCTAATTTGTTCAGAAATTCTTTTCGAAATTACTCCAGGCAATTCATCGGAAAAATTTCTAGGTATTATAACTCAAAAACTTTCCTTAGAAGTTTCTTTAGGGATTTCTCCAAGAATTACTCCAGGAACACTTCAAGAAATCTATCCAGAGATTCTCTCACACGTTTTTCTCATTACCTCAAGAATTTCAAAAGGAATGTCTTTGTAAATTCTAGCAAAAGTTAATCATAAGACCTTAAGCTTTCTTGATATTTCAATGATATCCTGCTTTTGCACGATTTGATCCGAAGAGGCATCGGAAACACTTCCAAAAAATTTCAAGCAGAGAAACGTTTTATGAAGTTGTTTATGAAGTTCTCTAGGGTTCTTCTTTCTGGCGTTACGTCCCAACTGGGACAAAGCCTGCTTCTCAGATTAGTGTTCTTATGAGCACTTCCACAGTTATTAACTGAGAGCTTTCTATGCCAATTGACCATTTTTGCATGTGTATATCGTGTGGCAGGTACGAAGATACTCTATGCCCTGGGAAGTCGAGAAAATTTCCAACCCGAAAAGATCCTCGACCGGTGGGATTCGAACCCACGACCCTCAGCTTGGTCTTGCTGAATAGCTGCGCGTTTACCGCTACGGCTATCTGGGCCCCGTAGTTCTCTAGGGTATCTTCTAGTAATTTCGTTAAGAAACAAATACTACTTTGTCAAAATTATCTTTAGAAAAAATCGCAAGGTTTCTTTACCAAATAACCCTGGTTTAATTTTTTTTGCCTAATAATAAAATACTCCAGAAGTACATCCATTAGTTAAACAACGGATTCATCAATTGCTCTACAAAACTTTACAGGGATTCTTTTCAATAATAAACTTTTCTGCATAATAATGCTCCATGAATTCCACCAACCGTTACACCATTTTTTTAATTCATTAATTCTTCCCAAAATCATCTCTTAGCATTCGTCTAGTGATTGATTTAAAACATACAGCATAGAATGTCTACGATGTTTGCACAAGGATTGCTGGAATCAGAATCTTCCTGAAGTATCTTAAATCTTCAACGGATTCCTACAGATATTCTTCGAAGTATTGTCAAAAGATTTTGAAGGAATCCTGGATGTTTTAAAGATTTCTGGAGAGGTTCCAGGAGGAATCCTTGAAAAGGAATTTGGAGGATCTTTTTGGATAAGTCATGGACAATTTTTAACGACAACTCTAAAAAACATGAAAAAAATAAATTCATGTAGTGATCCTTTGATGGATTTGCAAAAAAAAACAAGGAAAATCAAAGAGATCTTGGAGGAATCTACGAAATAAAATCCTTGCAAACATTATTTAAAGAACTTCTCCTGGAATCCCTGGGAGAGTTGATATAAGAAAGTATTAACAATTCTTGAAAGAGTTCTTAAATAAATACCAGAAGGAATCAATAGATTTTTTTTAGAATTAGGGGAGGGATTATAAGAAACTTCTACAATAGTTCCTGTTATATTTAAGATGATTATAGAACGAAGCCACACCTCACATTTTTCAGAGCACAAGTGTTGAGAACCAAACAGCGATCAGCGTTAAAAAATTATCACATTGGTCACCACCAGAAAGCGAGCAATTTGATTGATTTTCAACGGAAACTGTTGTCAGATTCTCAAGTCTTTTGCATTTGAAAATTAAAAGTTTGGCTTCATTTTGTAAACACCTTAACTTAGTTATTTTATTTTTTATCTTGGAAATATGAAATTGTCATTCAAATGTCTCCATAAATTCTGAAATGTATTCCAAATATCTTCCGTGTTCCAAATGTCTTCAACGCTCCTCGAATGTCTTCCAATGTAAGACATGTCTACCTACCTGGCATCCCTGCTTGTGAAAGATGCGTACTTGAAACAATCGAGTGAATATTACAGAAGTGGATTTACAGGTCAATTATGCAATATATTGATTTTTTTATTATTTTCCAGACACAAATCACATATTATTCTATACCCGATCTATTTTCTTTCTTTTTCCCTCTCGGTCGTTCTTACTGTCAAATACCAATATTGCTCGCGTCAGCAGGGGCACAGTGTATTTTATAAAAGAAAAGACACGGACACCGTCTTCAGCCATTTAGCTGCCCAGACTGTGAATTTAACACTAGAAAACGGACAAGCATGCTCTTAAAATTTGAGATCAAACATAATAGCTCACACAAATGCGTTTCCAGTTTGACACAGATGTTTAGATATGAATTGGCCACCTTATAGTAATTTCGAGGCGTCCTGGGGACCCGCAAAAGATTATTTGTAGGAAACATGGTTATTCAATTCAAACGTTTCTCGAAAGATTCACACTGATCTTTCGAGAAACGTTTGAATTGAATAATAATAAGTCGTTCTTTAAATTATTTGATATATTGTACACATTACAACCGATTCTGGAAACCATCTGTGACTTGAAGTTTGCCTACCTTCAGGAGCACAAAACACATAAACCTTTTCACCTGACCTGACCCAGTAACCCACCGGAATAACTCCGGCCACAGGGCAAGTATACTGACAAAAATAATTGAAATTCGTTAAGTATATTCACTGAGCTGTGAGAGTTTCAGTTTTTTTTTTATTTTCACTCAGGCCTATACGGGTTAACCCAAATTTTAAGCTCAATCTCTGCTGGATCACTAGAAAGGATAACCAACTCAGTTTTCTACAGGAAAAATCAATGCCCAGCTTCGCAGCCCAAATGGACATTTTGACTACCACGTACCGGCTACCCATATCCACAGTGGATAAGAGTAACTGACACTGAAGAAGGCTACAAATGGTAGTCGAAATACGCGTATCTGTCAAAGAAAAAAATTAGGGTGGAATTAAAAGGTACAGTTGTAGCTTTTCAGAGTTGCTCAATATCAGTCATATCAGCTGATGGCTAATTTAGTAAAACTATCAATATCACTTTGATTTGATAACCAACAACAGTGATGTGACATAGCACTCTAGTTCATAATCACTGCAGAATGAGTGATCGCGTGGTAATTATCCAAGCTATTAATGTGTTTCTGTGACCAACACAAAGTTTTAATCCATCTACAGCACTGACAAAAATAAAACATCCCTTAAAAGTCCGGTACTAGGGTTCCGGTGCCATTAGTGGACTACCTAAGCTATAAAAAATCATAAAAAATAACGAAAAGCCTTAACAGAGATCTTTTGGCGTCAACAGAAAGATTTCAACCTCTACTATATGGGAAAAATATAAAAAAGAGTGATAAAACTATTGCTTTAATATAAAATCCCTTGAGACACTATTGGTACACGTGTTCCAGTAGTTGCGCTAGTGCTCCAGTAGTAGACGTTCGGTAATGATGCAAGGAATTTAAAACAAAATGGTAAATTTTTACACAGGTTTAACATTTTTCCCTCGGAACAGCAACTAATATCTTTCGAATGAAGCATAAAGATCATCTCTAGGGCTTTTCTTCATTTTTATACATCTATTTTAAGAACTGCTTCCATCCGTTGATCCACTACTGGAACACGACGGCAACTACTGGTGCAAGAGAGCAATTTTTTTGCCTAAACTTAATTATTTATATGACCTTTTGATCAAATAAATAGCTGAAATTTGGCAAATCGACTAACTTAGAGACGATCTATCCACCAAAAATAGCACATGTCGTTTTTATCGAAAAATGTCCGTTTTATTCCATAGTCCAATCTACTGGTATATTACAACCATTGGTACCGGCACCCTAGGAGATCTCTCCCTACCCATTACCGAAGTTAACCGATTCTGTCGGGTTACAATTATATGAAAAATTATAGATCTTCTAATCGAAATCGATAACTTGTTTTTAAAAATATAAAGCAAAAATATTAAAGAAATAATGTGTAAATGTTCTTTCAAAAAAAAAAAACTATTAGAGTCACTCCGGTTTTGACGGAATCCTTACAAATATCACATACTCTTACAACCGACAGTAAAGCATCCACCGCTGCTGCTACGTGGTTTCCCAGATAGAGCTACTTATCCCCAACTGACGACTGACTGCGTGTGTGCAGTGCATGCGGAGCGTGTGAGGTTCCTCCACGTCGGTCGCCATTGATTTATACTGCGATGTAGCTTGGAAAAGCCGCACACATTAGCTACTGACGACGAGATTATAATTGCTTGCCATAAATTCTCCCGGATGTGAAAGATTTAATGGGATTAATTTAATTGATCGACCTGTGCTGGCAGGAGGGAGCCCATCCATGGTGGGCCTCGCAGAACCATCGTTTTCTCGGGAAATTGCCTGCACGTGTGGAAAAGCTCAAGTGTTTCGTGTTTTTATTACGAACGTGTGTTGACTGAATCGAGAATTAATATTGGTTCATTTCGTTTCTCGCTTTTACGACGATATTTGTAGGTAATCGACAGAACGATCTGAAGGACGAACGGCGGAGAGCGCAAATGTCGTCGGCACGACAGGTACTGGAGCGATCGACGATGATGTTGCTGACGTCTTCTAGGGTAAGTTGTCATGTTGGTTGGGGATTATGATTCTATAGTTCTATATTATGCCAATTACATCCATTGAGATACGTCCCAAATTTCTCATTATCACAGTCGAGTCTGACACGCAATTTCTCAGCGTAAATATGAACAAATAATATCAGTAACGAAATATATTATGTCAGCTTTTTTATTGATAGCTGAGCTCCTTTTACAAGGTGGAAATCACGTAGGTAATTCTGCATGCTCTAACCTATGCAGATAAATGCGAATAAAAACCATATCCTGACAGAAACTGTGTCAGATGGAAGTTCACCATCGTTTCTTGTATACCAATCTGACACATTTGGTATTAACCGATGGGTCCACCTACCTTTTGTGGAGTTATTCCATTTCGGCTGCTAACCTCTTAGTGCTGTATTTGTACACGTGTTACGGACTCCTCTGGTACCTTTTTGGTTGATACATAGAACTTCTTCTTTGATGATGAACCCGATGGTCATTATACCAGCTATGATTCACATGGGCTCTTAAGAATCGTGCTTTCTAACCACTTTAGGTTTCTGCTCGTTCTAAACGCTTTTGACCAGATTTGTCCTCCATACCTCGGTACAGGATACAAATACAGTGGAGCTGTTAGACATCATCCTCAAAAACGTCGCTATAGCTGTAGATGCACTTCTACAGGCATACTGAACGTGGCTAGTGAGGCTGAGCTTGTCATCGATTCTTACCCCAAGGTGCCTAATCGCTTGGACTCTATGGTGCAATCACCTATCGAGATAAGCGTACGCTGCTCGAACCATCTCAGTTTTGTGATAGATCAGTCGCAGTTTCCTATACTTCATTTATTCCTCGACTATGGAGATAGAGTGTGCTGTTGTCAACTCTACTTCCTCCATCGATTCATCAGAGACCACTAGGGTGATATTATCGGCGAAGCCAACAATCTTAACAGCCATCGGAAGGGGCACCGTTAGTACGTCACCGTACATCACATTCCATAACATCGGGCCCAGGATTTAACCTTGAGGTACTCCCACGGTATCCACCGCTTTTCTGCCCCTCCTCTGTGTCATACTTAAAATCGTACCATCAACATACTTTTCTAGAAGCTTACACAACTGCACCGGTACCTTGAGGCGGTGAAGTGCATGAGCTATTGCTTCCCAGCTTGCGCTATTGAACGCATTCTTCACATCCAGAGTACAGGCTGCATTTCCCTATACGGTAATAGCCTGTTGAGGATCAACCTCTCTTATAACTTGCCCAATTTCTGTCGCTTCCATACATCCGGGAAGATTCCTTGATCTATGCAGCGTTGCATTTCGGATCCGCATTGAATGCGCCTTTAAGTGCAACATTCGGGATACCTTTGGGTCCCTGTGCTTTATTTGACGAGAATGATTTCACGACTTTGTCAAGATCTTCGTTCGTCACCCTCGGCAATTCTTCTCCTTCATCTGCAGCATTTATACGGCGAAAGGGGCCGTGGGCTCGTGTCGTTATGCGGGATCGATCATCGTTCGTAGCAACTCGGGCGACTTCTCTTATGGCGCCATGTCACCTCTAGTCGTAACCACTACCACCCTGTTTTTTTATTTATAGTAGGATACAAAAAAAGCTTCAAAAGCCTGGCCTCCTGGCCTGTTGTATGTTGGCACGGTGTGGGACTCACGTTAACCTCTACAAAACTTTCCCTACCACTTCGACAGTCTCAGCCTTTAGCCGTTCTGGTATTTCGCTGTTGGAGCTTAATATAGTCAAAAACGCTGCTCACTACGACATTTTTACGGTATCTTTGCGATTACATGTTTTGCGCCTTAACGTTTGCAGGGACTTTGCACAGCTTTCTGTGCGACGACACATTCTTTTCTTGGGCTGGCCCCTCGTCAGAGCCCTGTTGAACTTCTACTGGACACTCATGTACATTTCGCTACTCTATGACTACTCTCCGCTGCTGCTTTTTGAGCTCCGACCGAGGTCGGTCCTGCGATTCCGGTAGGAGGACTTCTGGTTCACTGGCGCTCCTACGACCCTAAACTGGTGGTTTATAACGATTGATGCTACTCGGCCTAGTCCCCGACGGTGGAACTAACCTGTCCTCTGACGTTGATCGCGAACTGCATAATCGTCTTGCAGTTGCTGACCAGTACCACCTCCGTTTTATGAAACTGCAGGAGTCAAGCTGCACGATTCAATGATGTCTAGCGATTCCGCCATCAGCATCTCCACCTCATTCACAGTCTCGCCAGATATTGCAAGAAGGACGTCATCTGCCATCCCGTCGATCTTGACTCCATTCGGCAGTTTCAATGTTAGCACTCCATCGTACATCATACTCACAGCACAGACAAACAGACGTCACACTCTCTTCGATGTCCATCGACCACCTTTTTAACGGTTGATTCAAATATATGGTAGGTGGCCAATCCACCACCCGTAGCGCTCGCATCGTTTTTGTTCATGTTTGACGTTTACACACTACCGCCACCTGTTGGTCCATCGGCCAAACACAGTGATTTTAGCATTGGGCGTACATGTTCTCGCGACTATGATTTAAATCGCGATTTGTTCTAAGTGTTACGTCTGTTTGTCTGTGCTCACAGTGTTGGACCAGGTATGGATCCCTGTAGAACTCCCTCCATTACTTTGGTTGACATCCTTCCCTGGTCTTGTCGTAAACCAGTACCCGGTTCTGAAAGTAGCTTTGCAGAACTTTACACAGATATTCGGGGACCCGCGTTTGGCTTCGGCAATAGCCTCCCAATTGGCTCTGTTGATTTTGTTGTTCACATCTATCTTTACCACTGCGCAGTATCGATTGCTTCTTCTCTCCTGCTTGGACGCATTCTCCGCGCACGCGATGACCATTGGAATAGCATCCATCGTCGAAATCTTTTTCCTGGAATCTGAACTGCACTTCCGTGTAGCACGTCAGCCTTCCGAGGATGACCTTCTTCAGTAGTTTACCAAGAGTATCCAGCAAGCATATTGGTCTATGTGAAGCAGGATCACCTGGCGGTTTTCCCGGTTTTGGCAAGAACAGCAGCTTCTGAACCTTCCATCGGTCTGGGAAGCAACCTTCCGCCAGACACTTTTGCAACGCTGTCCTAAATGTATCTTGGAGATACCATCTGGACCCAAAAGCTTTGTTCAGCTTCCTTTCGCAATCGTTATCAGCTCTGCGTTAGAAATTTGGATATCGGCAATTTCTTCATCTACGTCAGCGTACGGTGTGAGCGGCCACGCAGTGAGAGCATACGTAGGAAAAAGACCGTCCACTATCGACTTAAAGGATTCGCCATCATTACTCGATAGGCGTTGTCCCAGTGAGTTGCGTCAGCTTTTTGGCCCAAATTCCTTGTAGCACGTAGGTTTACTCGTCGCTATCTCCCGTTTGAACGCGGCTCTTAAGCATGCTGCACGGAGGGTTCTGAGCTTGTCTTTCCTCCAGTATGCAGGACGTCACTGATTCCTTGGCTCCAATTTTCTCGGCATAGTTGCTTCACACGCTCTCGCCAACGCTTCTGTCAGCTCTCCTGCATCCATGTTTGGAGCATCGCTTACTGCTCGGAGTGCTTCGACGAAACGATCCTTGTCAAAGATCGCTTGATGGTTATTATGAGTGTATTCTTCGCTAACTCTCCGATGCTAACTCGCGACGAGCTCCCGGCAGGCCGAACTATCGACGGATCTTTTTTGAGTTCATAAATCTCCTGTCTTGGTGCGCCTGGTTCTCACATGTTTTTACCCAGCACCAGCTCTGGATACTCCCTTACTCTCCTGAGAATCGCCGCGTAGGTTGTGTTGTCGCTTGCCTCAATTACACGAGCGTCGCCTTTGAACCTCTAACAAGGTGGCCGTCTCTTTTCTTTCTTTTTCTCTTTTCTTTTTCTCTCCTTACGTGCTGCATACTTCTCTTACTGGCTTTTCATGGTGCGCCATTCAATGCCGTTATTCTGCTCGCTGACGCACTCATTGTCGTTTCTCTGCTATTTATGATTTTCATGTTCCTCTGGTGTATCCCTCTTCTTTTCTCTGAGTGTGTGGTCGGAGTGCTCATAGAATTATTTAGAAATTTCACAAGAGATTCCTCCATGAATTTTGCAGGAACTCCCCCGGAAATTTCCAACGGATTCCGCCAGGAATTCCTACAGAAAGTTTTCAATGGTTTCCACTGGAATTTTTCAGTAATTTCTTCAGGAACTATTCAGGTATTCCTACAAAAATAGGCAAGTGCATCCTTCGAGTCTTATTTAGGAATTACTCCGGGAAATTTTCAGAGTTCCTCAGAGATCACTCCAGGATTTCCTTTGAAGTTACTCCAGGATGTCCTCAGAGATTCCTAAAGAAATTCTTCAAGGATTTCTCCAGGAATTCCCCAGGGATCTTTACAAGACTTTCCCAGAGATTCCTGCAGAAATTCCATAGGGATCTCTCCAAAAAAATACTCAAAAATTCCCCAGGAACTGCAGAGAAATGCTTCAGAAATTATTTCTGGAATGTCCTAGAGATTTCTTCATGAATTCCCCAGGCAATTGGGGCCAGATATTCCCCAGGAATCTTTCTTCAGGAATTCTCCAGGAACTTCTTCAAAAATTCTTGAGGGATTCCATCAGAAATTCTCAAGATATTCTTCCAAAAATATCCCGGGAATTCCTAAAAAAAACACCTCCATGAATGCCTCCAAGAATTATAGAAGGATTCATTCAGAAATTCCTCCAGGAAGTTCCCCAGGAATTTCAGACAAATTCTTCAAATATAATTTCGGAAATTTCTCAGGGATCCCTTCAAGGACTTACCAGGGATGTCTCCAGGAATTTTTCAGAAATTTCTGTAAGAATTCTCCAGGTATTGCTCCAGGAATTTGCCAGGGATGTTTTAAAAAATCCCTGGCAATTTCTCCACGATTTTTTCTCACAGGAATTCCTTCGGGGTTCCTATAAGAATTCTCCAAGGATTCCTCCAAGAAATCCTCCGAGATTCCTCCAGAGAATCCTGTGGGTTTCTCTAAGGAATTCCTCCAGGATTTCTCCGGGATTCCTACTGGGGTTCCTCTGGGGCTCTTCCAGGGATTCCTCCGAGATTCCTCCAGGCATTTTTGTGGGATTTATCCAAGGATTCCTCCGGGAATTCACCAGGGATTCCTCAAGAAATTCCTTCCAGGAATTCATCCGGAATTTCCCTAGTAACTCCTGCTGGATTCCTCCAGAAATTTCTTCAAGAAGTCCCAAGGAACTGCAGAGAAATGCTGCAGAAATTATTCCAGGAATGTCCCAGCTAATTTTTCAGGAATGAATCAACATACATTCCTCCTGATATTCACCAGGGATCTTCCTTCACGAATGATTCAGGAACTTCTTAAAGAAATCTCAGGGGATTCCATCCGAAAAACTCAAGATATTCTTCCAGAAAATTCCAGAAATTCCTAAAAAAACACCTTAATGAGTTCCTCCAGGAATTTTCCAATGATTCTTTCAGAAATTCTTCCAGGAACTCCCTAAGGATTCATCCAGAAATTACTCCGGATATTCCTCAGGAATTTCAGTTACATGCTTAAAAGATTCATTCAGGAAAATCCCAAGGATCCTTTCAAGGATTCACCAGGAATTTCCCAAAAAATTTCCAGGAATTTCTCGAAGAATTTTCCAGGGATTGCTCCAGGAATTTCCCAGGAATTTCTCAAAAACATCCCTAGCAATTTCTCCAGGACTTGTTTCCAAAGGGAATTCTTTCAGGACTCCTACAGGAATTTTCCCAGAATTCCTCCAAGAATCCCTAAGTAATTCCTCCGGGATTCCTTCAGGGATTTCTCTAGGATGCCTCCAGGGATTTATCTGGAAACCCTCCCGGGATTTCACCGGGATTCCTCCAGGAATTCTTCCGTGATTGATCCAGGGATTCCTCCGGGATTCCTCCAGGAATTCATCCGGGATTCCTCTAGAAACTCCTGCTGGATTCCTTCAGAAATTTCTTCTAGAATTTCCCAAAAACTGCCGAGAAATGCTTCAAAAATTATTCCAGGAGCATCAAGAATTTTCCAGTGAATAAGGGAAGAAATGAACATTAATTTTTCCAGAAATTCCTCAGGGTTCTCTATTCAGGAATTTTCCCGGACTTTTTCAAGCAATTCTCAAGGGATTCTTTCAAAAATATCCAATGAATTCCTGAAAACATCTCCAGCAGTATCTCAAGGAATTTTCCAAGGATTCTTCCAGAAATTTCTCCAGGAAGGTCAAAAGGGACGTCTCCAGGTATTCCCCAGGGATTTCTCCAAGAAATCCCTTGATTTTTTCCAGGAATTAACCCCAGGTTCCTCAGACAATCTTCAGGGATTCCTCTAAAAAATCCCCAGCGATTTATCTAAAAATTCTCCAGAGATTCCTCCAGGAACTCCCCAAATATGCCTCTAGGAAATTTTTTGAGATTCCTACCACAGTTAAGGGGATTTCTGAAGGAATTCCTCTAGAAGCTTCTTCGGAATTCATTCAGGGATTTCTCCAAAATTCCTTTGTGGAAGAGAAATTTCTATGAGAATTTTCGAAAAATTTCCAGAAAAAAATCCCTGACCAATTAATGGAGCCATCCATCCATTTCCAGAGCTTGGAAAAAAAATCAGTAAAAATTCTTTGAGAATTCCTGGATAAACTCCAAAAAAAATCATTGTAAAATTTCTTAGAGGAATGCTTAAAGTAATATCTGGAAAATAACTGGTAAATCGCTGAAATATTTGTGCAGGAATTCCTCAAGAAATCTTTGTAGGAAATTCGGGAGAATTTCTTAAGGAATTCCTGGAGGAATCTTTGGATTAATTCATAAAGGAATTCCTGGATAAATCTCTGGCAGCATTCCTGGGACAATCGCTGACTCATTCATGCAGGAATCTCCCTAGAATTCAGTAAGATATTCAAGGTGATCTCTAGAGTAAATCCTTCTACAAAGTTTGCCTACAAAATGCTAACAAAATCAAATATTATTTTCTTTACTAGAGATTTCTTCAACGATGCCTCAAAGCAAGTAACAAATAATTCTTCGAAGTTTTTTAGATATTCCTGAAGTATTTACATAGGGAATATTGTTAATATTCTATTCAGGAATTTGTATGATAATAAAAAATTTCTAGTTAAACATATTCTCGAATTTTTTTTAATATTCTTTAAATTATGACTCAAAATTTTGTCGGGGATTATTCTTACATTCTCTAATGTGTTTTCAACAAGGAGTTTTTCCAGCGATACCTTCAAGAATTCTTGTAAAGATTCCTCCAGGGATTTCTCCAGGGATTAAACTAGAAATTTTTGACAGATTTTTTTCAAAGATTCCTCTAGTAGTTCATCTGAGCGTTTTCATCAGAAACTTATTTAGTGACTCATCTATATATTTTTCTATAAATTCCTTTAGGATTTTTTCCATGAAATTTTTTCAGAAATTCTCCCAGAAGTTTCTTTTAAAATTTCTACAGGAATCTTTCCAGATACCCCATTGCTCATTACCTCACCATTTTTTATGAAGCTTTACCAGAAATTTCTATAGAGATTCCTTCAACAGTCTCTTAAGTGATTCTTCTAGGGATGCTTCCAGAAATGCCTCCTGAGATTCGTCAGGGATTCTACCAGAGGGATTTCACCTGAAATTACTATCAGGATTTATTTCAGGAATTCCGTTTATACATGGGATTTGACTAGCGATTGCATCACAATGTTCTCGAAAAAGCCCTCAGGGATTCCCCCAGTATTTTCTCTGTGGATTCTATCAAGAATTACGTCATAGTTTTAACATGCAATACTTTTAGGGATCCCAAAAAAATCTTTAAGGACACAACCAGGAACCCATACAGGGATTCAATTGAAAATTCCTCCAGGGTGTCGAATAGGAATTAACCCAGGGATTCGACCAGCGATTTTTCCCATGATTCTACTTATATTTCCTCCAAAGTATTTACCAGAAGTTTCACGAATATCTATTTCAAGGATACCCCTAGTATTTTATTTGGGATTCCTCCAGGAATTAGTTAATGGGTTCCAAAAGGTTCCATACCTCTTCCAAAGTATTTTCTCAAGGGATTTCTTCCGGAATTCTTAAGGAGATTGAATCAAGATTTCCGACCGGGATTAGACCTTGATTTTTTTCCAGGAATTCTACAAGGAATACCTTCAGAGAGTCCACCAAGCATTTTAATAACAGATTTGAGATTTTTTGTGTAAATTCCGGTGGAATCTTTGGGAAACTTCTTGGTGAAATCACCGGAGGAAATTCTTAATCCCTGATGTAATTCATGCTGGAATTTTTAAAATGCTACGTCTACATGCAAAAAGTTCTAATACGTCACTCAGATTCAGATTCAAAAGATTCCATGATCGATTCTGTGTAAACACTATTACAGTATGGCCCATAAAAAAATGCGAAAATCGTCACATCATGTTTTACGGTAGTTTTTATATAGAAAATGTGAACGAAACATAAATGTTATTCATTATTTGTATTGTTCAACTTATATAGACTCAGTATTTTGCTTTGGACATGATTTTTATCTGATACTTTCACCATACTAGAGAGGAATTGGAAGCATACCTTTAAATTTTATCATGCGGTCGTCGAGTTCGATATCTTTGTGATGAAAGCTTCTAAAACATCAACAACGATGGCATGAGATTCTTCACATGCCTTGTCTCCAGCATTCGCCCATATCAAATGATAGAATTGGTTCATATCTGGGTCACTTAAACATATTTTCAAAAAACGGCTCATTTTGGAGAGCCGTGGTTGAACCTTCATATAAGTGTGATAAGTGGCTCTGTTTTGTCCAAAACCTATGAGCTAGTATTGGTATAAGCTTTCTCTAACCGAAGGAACAAATTTCATTCTCAAAAAACTGTTATAGACCTCAACTTTCATTTTTAATTGAACTTTTACAAAAAATAAAGGCATATAAAACTTATAAGACGCAAATGCCCTCAAAACTATGATCCTGGCAAAATATATTATTGTGACCATGAAAAACACGTTCTCTAAGAACTACTCCATCCTCTGATACCAAACAAACTAAAACATTTAATAATAGAATGTGATTTTCGAAGGTGGAAAATTTATCACCAGAGTATACGACAATCAGATGCTATTTCTAACTTTGAGCGGACAAAACCTTTTAACTTCTTTGCTTTATTACATTTTTTAGGACAGTAAGGAGAATCTGACAAAAATTGTCTTTTAAAGCAGAGTTATGTCAGAATAGATATTACATTCACTCACAACAACAATGAAAATAACGCTTGTGGATGCTTTATTCACGTTTAAACAATTTTCGCATCGTTTTTACGGGCCATACTGTATTTATTTGCATCATTTTGTTTTCCAATCGTATTTCTGAATTAGTTCATCGTTATAATATATCCACATTTCTCTTTAACCTAACAGACGTGTTTGAGGCATCCCGAGTGTCCCCACTCCAAGGAAAACCGTGACACCGTTTTCTGCCAAATGCGAAGAGCAATGGACTTGATACACTATGTGGTGAAAGACGGCATTCTGGAGACGGCTAGCGAACGAAATGCGTTACGACAGGTAAGTTATTTTGCAATTTGGTCACGCAACTAATGACTACCAATCCACTCTTCGACCAGGTTCCCGAATGGGATTCGGAACGGGCGACGGCCTTCACCTGCCTGCGGCACTTTTCCCGCCTCATCGAGATGTCCCGTCCGGATTACGAGCGGCGCAGTGCCGGCAGTAAAACCAGTTCTTCCATGACGGCAGCCGTCGGGCCACCTCCCCTTGGTGCCAAAGATTGTGTTTCGCCGACCGCCGTGCGCGACAAGGAAACCGGAATCGAGTACCGGCGAGAGCTGACGAGGCGGAACAGCGAGCGCGATCGCGACAGAAATTCCATCGGTCATTCCAGAGAGTATAGTACTAGGGAACGCGAGTTTCCCAAATATGACAATAAATCTGAAGTAAGGCTTCGGGGAGGGCGTACGCAAGGATGAGTCATATCATGGGTATCTTCTTGATTTTACAGCTAGGGATCTCAATATTTTCCTCCGATACCCGGGAGCAGCTGCTGGCCGCACTCGACAAGGTTTGTGAAAAGACTCAGGACTTTACCGATTCGGCGTACACGAGTCACGACTACCGGGAGAACATTCTGCTGCTGTGCGACCGTGCCAAGCTGGAGCTGAACCAACTGATGCGAATCGCCGTCAGCATGGAGCAGTATCCGAACGCATCCTACGACATCGAAAGCGCCATCGAGAGCGTCCTCACGGCGGCGCATGACCTCACGACGCAGCTCACCCTGACAGCGCAGGACCAATCGGCCGAGCTGTCACATATCATCAAGGCTGGCATCGACATTGCCAACTCGCTCAGGAACATTGCCTTAAATCAGGAGATCGACCGGTTACAGGAGTGCGCCGATCGGTTTCACGAGCATATCGATCATATACTGGAGGTAAGTTGGTTGGGTAGAATACGGTATCTAGATGTCAAGATAAATTATTCCCGTTTACTGCAGGTATGTAAACTGCTGCGACAGATAGCTCTGACGGAAACGCTGCAGGTGCAAGCCAAGTTCACCGAAATCAACGTGAGGATCTACGGGCCGCAGGTGATCACAGCGGCACGGGCTCTGACGTCGCATCCGGAGAGTAAACACGCCAAAGATAACCTCGAAGTGTTTGTCGATATGTGGCAGTGGCTGTCGACGGACGTGACCACCATCACCAAGGAGGTGATCGACCTGGCACAGACAACGAACAAAACCGACAAAACCACCGAGTATCTTAGTCTTCCGAGACCTGGGGTAAGAATGATTATTGATTATTGATTGACATACATTTAATAAATCGATTTTCTTGTTGTAACTTTTCCTCCACCAGAAACATGGAACCACATCGAAACCGCTGAAGCCAACGCGCCTCGACTCGGAGGAGCAGGAAAAGATTGCCAAAACCGGACTGGAGATGAAGATGGTCACCAACGAGATGGACGCCGAGACGGACAAGTGGAACGGGGCGTCCGAGGAGAACAACGACATCGTCAAGAGGTAAGGTTAAAAAGCCATCGCCGATGAGAGGAACTTTTAATTTGTTATTGCCACTTTATGCTCTCGCGTTGAGAATGCAGCAGTGAAAAAATGCTTTTAATGGGCGCGATACGCCAGCACTGGGGTGTGAATTGCACCTCGTTAAACGCTTAATAATCCGTTAGTAGAATAATAGCTGACGTGGTGCTTTGGTTCAACATAATCTAGAAAGACGTTAAAAAAGTAAAGCATTATTCCTCCGTTCGGAAGCACTCCATAAAATGAAGTCTAGTCGAAAAGTTAAGGGACTGTGTTAAACACTCTCTTATTCGCTGGACTCCACTTAAGATTTAATGCTTTTTTTGCGACAAACGCGAGGCAAACCAACTCAGATGAATATAGAATGAAAGTTATAAGGGAATGGTTTTTGTGCATGCAGTTTATAATTAAATTTTGCATGTTTCTAATATTGGAGCTCTTAATAAACAATCAAATCTTCATCGATTCAATAGTAGCAAACATATATTTTGATAATGTGAGTCCCAGTACCATAGTATTTGACCAAGCTCTTTCTAGCGTGACGCTTTTATAGTTTCAATAAAATTCATGGAATAAATTCTTGATGAACTTTTTGAGGAGAGTTTATAAGAACTTGCAAGAATAGTTTGACGAAGTTTTGCTTAAATCGCTGAGTTGTGTCTAGAGATATTCCTCCATGAATTTCTGGCAATGATTTCCGAAAACGAGCTTTGTGATATGATTGAGATTTCCGTTTGAGCTGATAGCTAGTGACCAATCGATTAAGTTTTCAGCTTTAACGGATGCTTGGTTCCCCAGATCCGTGCTCTTGAAAATTTAAAGTTTGGTTTCGATTCATCTTCACCTTTAAACAAATTATCAAATAGGATATTTTAACGCTTATTTTCTACCTGAATGATTCTTCCATATATCTTCGAGTTGGAAAATAGTATTGTTTCTTTCATTTATTTGGTCTAAAACCATTACACATAGAAATGAACAATCAGTTGAACAGCTGCGATAAAATAAGAAAGCAAGAATCTGATTGTTTTTTTTTAACGGGGGCCTCATAATTTAACATGATGAGCGCTGAGATAGTAAGAAATCATGCAACTGCTAAAAACCAAGATGGTGTCGAAATCCAAGATGGCCGCCGGATTTTCCAACCTCGAAATTATACACCAGCCTTTCGGCATTATATCCACATAAGAACATGGCCTGCTTCTTATCTTTCAATTTCGCTAATTATCACATGTATATTGGGCGGTAGTTAAAAAGTATACTTTATGGCTCAGAAAATCAAGGATTTTTTAATCAAAAACCTGAGATTTCCATTCTAAATAAATGCACTTTGGGCAATGTTTTACGTTAAAACTACAGATATTACCTCAAGACTTACTAATGTCCCAACGCGCAATCTATAAACTTCATTCAATGAACAACAATGTATGTGGTAAAAAAATGTTCGTTTATTTCAATCGATGTTTCTGGACGGTTTTCATTTATTGAATTTATTTAATCATTATTCCTGAATTCAAAGATATGTTGAAGAATTATTCTGTTATCAAAAATTGCATTATAAAAGAAAATTTCTAGTTAATAACCGGTGTTTATAACTAATAAAGCTGAGTATCAGGCTCGGTTCAGGTAGGGACATAACGTCAGGAAAATGAAGAATAATAAGAAAAAGAGTATACGTAACCTTAGTTGGCGTCAAAATCCTTCATGGCCGCCATATTTTATCATTAAAAATAATACTTTTATTCTTCACTCGACTTGAATAAAACACCAACGATTGAAAACTTGTTTCTAAAATGTACAAAAAATAATGTTTGCATTGATTGCACTCGCCATATACGTCAAAATCGTAGAATATGATTTAGAAAATCATTCTTCTCGTAGGGTAAAACCATTGCACACCTAGTTTTTGTAGCCTTATGCAATTTTTTCTCAGCTTTCTGATGGTAACCTCAGAATTCAAAACGAGCGGTGCACTAATGGTGAAAACCCGATTTTTCTAACAAAATTCAAGATGGCAGCCAAATTTAAAATGGCCGCCATTTTTTTCAACTTCAAATGAAAGCTATATCCTTTTCTTTTCACGATGCCACTAAGTTTGCTATGTGTTCCAAAGGAAATATGAGACATATCACGTGAAGAAATACCCAAGATATATGAAAAAATGTTTTTTTTTTTTTGCAAACTGTTTAGCCAGCTGGCGTACAAGGGATCAACCAATTTGAGAAAACCGAAAGGACCACCTTTAAGTTTAATCGAAAAATAGCGATCAGTGACATAAAATTGGAATTCTAACGATGGGTACCGATGGCGGCCTGGTTTCAGAGAGAATTGCTCTGAAATGAATTCATGTAGAATTTTCGAAGCGTGTACACGAAACGCAAAGAGCGAGAATGAAGCAATTCGTAGGTCTTGGATATTCCAAGTCGACGTTCTGCTTGTGGTTTCCTATGAATTGCTTCATAGCTGAATTGCACCTGAATCCGAATCGCCTGGCTGGTCAAATTGTTGACTAAGGTCAAGCTTGAGTTTGTGGAAACGGTTTCGTCGTCGAAGGAATTTTTGTTCATTCCGGAGCTGTTGCTCAAGGAGTTGTTGTTCCTGCGCAAGCTGTACAGTGAGAGGCAAAATAAAGTGCCCACCTTACCAGTTTTCGAATTTCTCTCATTGATTTGGTTCAAATTAAAGTTAACACACCTAAATCTTTTGTGATATTTTATTTTTGATGTTCTTTTAAAGTTGCACTTACGAAATTTTGATTAAAAAAAGAATTTTACTTAAAGAAAAAGAAAATCAATTTGTATTGAAAAAAAAGTAGTGACAAAAATAAGTGCCCACTTCCTTCTTGGCCCCAGAAAAGATGATTTAAGAAAAATAAAAAGCAATTTAATAGTTAATGTGTCCTCCTTTGGCCTTAAGGACTTGCTGGAGGCTCTTCGGCATGCTTTTCACCAGGTTTTGTAGGTGTTGTGGATCTAGTTCTTCCCAGGCGCGCTCCAAGGCTTCAAAATAATTATTTTTGTTGGTAACACCAGTTTTTTCAACCCTAGCATCGAGAATCGCCCACAAATTCTCGATGGGGTTGAGGTCTGGGCTTTGTGGAGGCCATTCCAGCGGTTTAATCCGACAAGACCGGAAGAAAGACTTGGTCTTCTTTCCAGTATGCTTCGGGTCGTTGTTCTAGAGAAATATGAATTTCTCTTCAAGGCCCGTCTGGATCAGCGAAACCTCCAGATTTTCCAGCAAGATGTTAATGTAGGAATCTGCCGTCATTATTCCGTCGATTTTCACGACGCTTCCTACTCCACTCCATGAAAAACACCCCCAGACCATCACATTTCATCACATCACACTTCCATGCGTCACCGTTCCTTGGATGTGGCGCTCCTGAAGCTCGAGCTGTCTAACCGAGAGCGGCGGGCTCGTGTGTGATGCAGAGCACCACATCCAAGGAACGGTGAAGCATGGAGGAGGAAATGTGATGGTCTGGGGGTGTTTTTCATGGAGTGGAGTAGAAAACCTCGTGAAAATCGACGGAATAATGATGGCAGATTCCTACATTAACATCTTGCTGGAAAATCTGGAGGTTTCGCTGATCCAGACGGGCCTTGAAGAGAAATTCATATTTCTCTAGAACAACGACCCGAAGCATACTGGAAAGAAGACCAAGTCTTTTTTCCGGTCTTGTCGGATTAAACCGCTGGAATGGCCTCCACAAAGCCCAGACCTCAACCCCATCGAGAATTTGTGGGCGATTCTCGATGCCAGGGTTGAAAAAACTGGTGTTACCAACAAAAATAATTATTTTGAAGCCTTGGAGCGCGCCTGGGAAGAACTAGATCCACAACACCTACAAAACCTGGTGAAAAGCATGCCGAAGAGCCTCCAGCAAGTCCTTAAGGCCAAAGGAGGACACATTAACTATTAAATTGCTTTTTATTTTTCTTAAATCATCTTTTCTGGGGCCAAGAAGGAAGTGGGCACTTATTTTTGTCACTACTTTTTTTTCAATACAAATTGATTTTCTTTTTCTTTAAGTAAAATTCTTTTTTTTATCAAAATTTCGTAAGTGCAACTTTAAAAGAACATCAAAAATAAAATATCACAAAAGATTTAGGTGTGTTAACTTTAATTTGAACCAAATCAATGAGAGAAATTCGAAAACTGGTAAGGTGGGCACTTTATTTTGCCTCTCACTGTATGTTCAATATTTGCCTTTTCTGCAACCGTTTTTTCTGCCTTCATCTCACACTCCATTTCAAGTCGCTTTTCATGAAGGATTCTCTTTTAGTACAGCTGTTTCACTCTGTCTACTTTTTCCTGTTTTCTTCAATGACTGACGGTGACGCACAGTGGGACGAAACTGAAAATTGATGGTCAAAACCTCTTAGAGGCGTTTTAGCCCATAGGTGTCTTTGGAACATAGTTTTGAATTAGCATCCCGAGTAATAATAAAACATTATTTTTAAATTAGACTAAATAGGACACCCGAGCAAAAATATTTTTTTGAAATTTTTTTTTTTGGGCGATCATTACTTCAGCAAAGTTTTAGTTCTTTTCATTTTCAACAGCTTTGCTGTACATACTTGATATTTTTGACTTCGTTTTCACGGTGAAATTTTTACAAAACACTTGATTCAGTCTGTTTGAACACCGACTATATTATTATTTGTTTCTCAAATTTTTCACGCATTGTGACCGAAGCCAAATTATCGTCGACAACTACGAGTTGATGCTAAAATTGAGCAATTTTAGTGTGATAAATGTGTTTTCTAATATGTTATTTTATGATATAACTAATACAGAGTATTGCACTGTGAGCATACAAAAGGTCAAAAACTATTTGATGTCAAAATAAAATTCCAGGCCTGTCAAAAAATGGTTGAAATCAATAAGCCCTGTGAGATCCGATCATTCTGTGGCCATGGGGCTTTAACTGATATAATAAGGCATCAAAGTATACTAAATATGGCTGCCGAAAAGTGCCGATTCAGGAGAAACTTGCTTTGAAAAATGGTCGAAAATTATATAAATTTTAACATAATTTCATTACATCTTGGAATGTGATGATTTCACAGCTTTGGTATATTCGGAAAATTTGTTTATTTTTGTAATATATAAAATGTTGTAGAACATGTCATGCTCGTAAATTGCACATTGAGCATAGAAATGGTAAAATAGGTTAAATTTAAAAATTTCACCGTGAAAACGAAGTCAAAAATATCAAGTATGTACAGCAAAGCTGTTGAAAACTTTGCTGAAGTAATGATCGACCAAAAACAAAAACTTCAAAAAAATATTTTTACTCGGGTGCCCTATTTAGTTTAATTTAAAAATTATTTTTTATTATTACTCGGGATGCTAATTCAAAACAATGTCCCGAAGACACCTATGGGCTAAAACACCTCTAAGAGGTTTTGACCGTCAATTTTCAGTTTCGTCCCACTGTGTGACGGTTGCCATAAGATGAACAGTGCACTGTGATCAAACAATGCATACTGTTTGAACTTGAACACGGCTCTCGTGAGCACAAGCTTTGAACAGAACATGAACAGAACACGTTCAAATGCATCTCTGTTTTCTTGTTGACTCCTAAAAGCTAGCAACGATTCCATCCTCGTTCCCTATGTCTGACCTGGTATCACTTTTACTATCTTTTTCACCGGAAGTATTCCTCGTGGTGGGCTTCCTGGGGTTTTTGGTACCTACAAGGAATTGTTATATTTCTGGCGCACACACACGGGTTTTCCTTGACAGCTTCGGTTACTTAGCGTAACGATAGTGGGCCCGCAGGTCACAGTTATCGCATTAGACCATGTCGTCTGCGCTATCATGGTCCTCGCACAACATAAGTTGCGACCTTCATTTCCCTTCGGCTCTGATTCCTCTGGCATTTTAAGATTCTCCGAATGTTGATGTTTAAGCTAACCAGTTGGTACAAAGACACGTCACGAAAAATCGAGCTTCAAATCTCGACAAGGGGGTAGTCGAATCGGTATGAGCTGAAGGAGGCGCGTACGGTGAACGAACTTATTTTGCCCAAGTATGACGTCGCAATCAAGGAGATCATCAAGCGATACCGTCATTTGAAAAGACTATCGATCATTGCAACCAATGCATTGGTTGTGGACGTTCCTTGCATTTTGATAGGTCTGTATAACCTCCATTTGTTTGCTCCTCTGGAATCGAAAGTGGGCAATTTCGGAGAACCTATAGCGGTCCTTTCACTTCTTGGATGATCAATATATGTTTCAAATCAACAACGAACTTCACCCTAGCATGCGAAGTACAGCATGAGTAGCATTGCGTACATTACCATGCGATTCAGCCGATCAGCAATTACTATCTCTTCGATCTGTTAAGAACACTATATACTATTGAGAGCATGCATGATCAAGCAGAAGTATCACAGAAAATAAAGGACGTCTTAAGGGCCAGGGAACTGCAAGAAAACTCCAGCTTACCAACGAAAATCAAGGCAGACTCGGCAAAGACCACAGCGACGGAAAGGGACTAGCGATTGAAAACTCGGTACGTGGAACTGCAAATCTCTCAACTTTATCGGAAGCACACGCATACTCTCCGATACACTGAAGATCCGCGGTATCGGCATCGTAGCGCTGCAGGAGGTGTGCTGGACAGGTTCGATGGTGTGAATGTTTAGAGGCCATCTACCAGAGCTGCGGCAATACACATGAGCTGGGAACAGCTTTTATAGTGATGAGTTTACATATCACTCAGGCGCGTGAACTTTTGCATAATAAACGTGAACAGCCCTCACTCCGGAACCACTGATGATGATAAAGACGCTTTTTACGCGCAGCTCGAACGCGAGTACCACGACGTCAAAATCATCACAGGAGATCTAAACGCTCAGGTTGCCCAGGAGGAGGAGTTCAGACCGACGATTGGAAAGTTCAGCGCCCACCGGCTGACGAACGAAAACGGCTAACGACAAATTGATATCGCCGCCTCCAAGAACATGGCCATCCGTAGCACCTACTTCCACCACAACCTTCCATACCGATACACCTGGAGATCACCACAGCAGACAGAATCGCAAATCGATCACGTTCTGATTGATGGACGGCACTTCTCCGACATTATCGATGTCAGGACCTATCGTGGCGCTAACGTCGACTCTGACCACTATCTGGTGATGGTCAAACTGTGCCCAAATCTCTCCGTAGTTAACAACGTACTGTACCGATGGCCGCCCCGGTATGACCTAGAGCGGCTTAAGCAACCGGATGTCGCCGCTGCATACGCGCAGCACCTCGAGGCTGCATTACCGGAAGAGGGTGAGCTGAATGAAGCCCCTCTAGAGGACTGCTGGAGAACAGTGAATGCAGCCATCAACGATGCAGCTGAGATAAACGTCCGGTACGTGGGCCGGAGTCTACGGAACGATTGGTTCGACAAGAACGGAACTGAGAAACGGAACAGCTACTGGATGAGTGGAAGCAAGGCTATACTGAACGCCGCCTACAAAGTGCTATCCCAGATTCTCTTCCATCGTCTATCACCTATAGCAAACGAGTTCGTGGGAAGTTATCAAGCAGGTTTCATCGACGGCCGCTCGACAACGAACCAGATCTTTTCCGTGTGGCAAATCCTCCAGAAATGCCGTAAGTACCAGGTTCCAACGAACCATTTGTTCATCGATTTCAAGGCAGCATACGATAGTGTTGACCGTGTAGAGCTATGGAAGATCATGGACAAGAACAGCTTTCCCGGGAAGCTCACAAGATTGATTTGAGCAACGATAGACGGTGTGCACAACTGATTAGTTCGTTCGAGTCTCGGCGGGGACTACGACAGGGCGACGGGCTTTCGTGCCTGTTGTTCAATATTGCGCTTGAAGGTGTTATGCGGAGAGCAGGACTTAATAATCGAGGCACGATTTTTACGAGATCCAGTCAATTTGTTTGCTTCGCGAATGATATGGACATTGTCGGCCGAACATTTGAAACGATGGCAGATTTGTTCACCCGCCTTTAACGCGAAGCAACAAAAGTCGGGCTAATGGTGAATGCGTCGAAAACAAAGTACATGCGGCTTGGCGGAGCTAAGCGCGACAGGGCCCTTATAGGAAGCAGTGTTACGCTAGACGGGGATACCATCGAGGTGGTGGACGAGTTCGTCTATCTCGAATCCTTGTTGACGGCTGACAACAATGTTAGTCGAGAAATACGAAGGCGCATCATCAGCGGAAGTCGTGCCTACTATGGGCTCCAGAAGAAACTGCGGTCAAGAAAGATTCACCCCCGCAGCAAATGCGCGATGTACAAAACGCTCATAAGACCGGTAGTCCTCTACGGCCATGAGACGTGGATTATGCTCGAGGAGGACTTGCAAGCTCTTGGGATTTTCGAACGCCGAATGCTAAGGACGATCTTCGGCGACATGCAGGAGAACGGCGTGTGGCGGCGAAGGATGAACCACGAGCTCGCTCAACTCTATGGCAAACCCAGTATCGTGAAGGTAGCTAAAGCTGGAAGGATACGCTGGGCAGGGCATGTTGCAAGAATGCCGGACAACAGCCCTGTAAAGATGGTGTTCGCTACGAATCCGGTCGGAACAAGAAGGCGTGGGGCACAGCGAGCTAGGTGGATTGAGCAGGTGCACCAGGACCTGGAGAGCGCGGGTCGCAGTCGAGGAAGGAGAGAAGCGGCCATGAATCGAGTGAATTGGGGAGGTTTTATCAAGATGATTGATGTAAAACCAAATAAATAAATATATGATTAAAATCGGTAGTTTTCTTTTGTTGTGTTCCTTTGATTGTTCTGGACAAACATGGAAAAAGGGTCAGAGTTTTGTATGCATTTCATTTTCGTTTTTATTGGAAAAAGTAAAATAATGCGTATTTGAATACTTTATGTTCAATCAAAATAAAAGGTGCTATTGTGACATTACTTTTGAATAAGCATGAATGGCTGTTCAATCAATTTTTCACATATGTTAATATGTTTTAATCAATTACGCGCTTTTATCATGTTTGTCCATTGTTTTAGATCTGGGCTCACAGTGACAGTTCGTGACAGCCGAATCTCGGCTCACCTTGACGTACATAAATTTCGTATCGGTTTCTCCCTCCCAGTTAAGGACCAATGGCTCCAATCCGAGGTTCACCAGCAGATTGAGGTGTACGTTCAGATCTTTTATTTCGCTTTGATTACACTCAATGTCCAACGGTCTACATTATGGATGTAGCTGTGCGGTATTGAATCTGCAGTATTACAACCCTATGCTTACAGTGGCGTTCTGATTACTCTAAGTGGCATCCTAGTAGCCAAAGAATGTGAAGTTGACACCCGATTATTAATCAGGCAATCAAGTAGGCATAGCGAACAAACCAACACCTCACTCTTCCAGTAAAGTCAAAGCAAAGCGCTCCCGTTTGCCCACATCTATTCTGAAAGTAGAAGCATAAACCTAAGAATGCTAATGTCGCTGCTGTTCGTGTTACCAACATCTAGTTTGCCACGAACTGACAGCGTGAGTACCGGGCTTCAAAGTGTCAGATTAATTTTAAGAACCAAAACAACATCATGGTATAGAACAAACAATAAAAAACCATAATTTAAGGTAATAAAAATTGAAATCAGTTTTGTGACAACTACGCTATTAGCGTTCTACTACTAATAATTCTATTATTCTGAACCACACAGTAGCCACCTTTGTGGCAACATGTTCCCCTCGTTCGGCTCAGTTCATAAAGAAACTAAATGCTATGGAGTACCGTAGAATGATATTCGTCGCAATTTTCTGATGCCGCTTCTGCAATCGTGGACCGAATTTATATGGATGACTACTCTGACAGTCTAGACTCCGAAGAGGAGGCACAAATGGAAAAAGATTAAGCATTGTACTCCAACAATCTGGAATCCGCATCTAAGTAGATACTCTGTCGTATGCAGTTCCATCAGGAATTGAAATTTCTCCTGATTCTCCTGAAAAGCAAAGCGACAAAGAGAATAATCTTCAGCTCGTTAATGGTTCTCTTCGATCTATTGGTTCTGCTAGCTCCATTCACCCCGTTGTTGGGAAAGATGCGTATCCAAGATTTCTGGAGAACTGCAAGCGAAAACGCTTTCCGATGTGCCTAATTCCTGCGGATTAAGATCAACGCAAGAGTAAAATGTTTCTTAGTGATGGCGTGGTTGAAAGTCAATTTTTTTCTGGGCTGACTCCCAAACTGTCTTGTCATGGCTGACGTCGGATCAGAAGCGCTACAAACAATTTTGTTGCTACAGTATCGGAGAGATTTTAAGCCTAACGCAGCTGTCCAAATGGAGATGGGTACCCTCGAGGATGAACATTGCTGATAGCCTAACAAAATGGAAGAGTGAATTTGGTTTGTCACCCGAGTGGTTTAGCTGACCGTACTTCCTCTATCAACTTCAAGAACTATGGCCATCTAAGCAACTTTCTCCGGCAAATATAAAAATCGAATTGCGAGCAGTACATCTGTTCCACGACATCATACTCCCGAAGAAGCTGATCGATGCAATCTGATTTTTAAAACAGAATGTTCTCATCACATCGAAGGCCAGCGCAATACGGCTTATTTTTAACTGTCATCACTAAAAACTGCTTTGAGGATGGTTTGCATTTCTATCCGAACACCTATATTTCCTGCCCACAATCATCGGAAGGCTTTTTGTTACGCAGTGTACGACACATATTTCCTATCGAGCTCATCAACAAAATCATCGATTGTGTAGCACATACATCTCTGATAGTTGACTAAAAATGAGTGTACAAACGATTGCCCTATTTACTAGCATGCATGCACGAGGCATGGCACGCTAGATTGCCATTTCATGGTTGCTGAAAGTAGCAAACGCTAGGTCCACAAGGCTATCAAGATAGAAAATCCCATTACAAAAATAAGGTTTTCGATTTAACGCCACTTGGGTTATAGTATTTTGCATTAATAAGCAAAACTGATCGTTGCTGTTGTTTTAAGCTAAATAATGATCTGAGCTATCCCGTCCCAGCAACTAACCAAACAAGGCAGGATTAAACTTTTTGCAATTTAAGCACGAAAAAGTCCAGTTGCGAAAAAAACAGATCGGTATCTATTAGAAGTCGCCAAAGGCGAAAAGCACAAAATACACTGTGTAAAACGCATGGGGCAAAACCTTGGAAATGAAAATTTAAGCTAAATTACACAATCTTTATAGTTTCACCCTTATCAAGCCTCAGGTTTGAGACTGAAGAATGGCAGCCGATATCTCGGAAAAACACAAAGTCACCTGCAACATTTCTCCGGGTAGTACAGGAAGGCCCCAATACTATGGATGGCGCCCTGGTACTCCACAGGCTCCGTTCACGGTTAGGTTTTATTTAGCCCCCTAACCATTCATTCCTAGGCACGGTAAGCATGAAGCTGCATCAAACAATGAATTAGACGTCACCTAAGAGGTAGAATTTCACCATCGGAACAGGCAGTCCGTAGTGTTAATTTTTAGCCATATGAAAAAATCGCTACCGTCATAACGCGGCTATCTAGCATGTTTGGGAAAGATGATTAGTTCCTTTGGTTCCGAAAACTGCAGGCTGCGCTTGAAAACCCGAAGAACTACACTTATAAGAGTCTTTGGGAAATCTTTGTTGATCCGAAGAACTTTGAGAGTCTCGTATAACTTCAAGGATTCGATGAACTCGAAATTCTCCATCTTAGTCCAGTTTTCAGTTAGTCTAAAGTGAGCTAAGTTTATGATTCCATATTCAGACACTACTGGTCAAATGTTTTCTCAATTCCCTAGACATACTGTATATTAATGTGATGTACACACTTGTAATCCGGATCAATCAGAAATTAATGGTTACTATCCTCTAATGACGAACTTTATTCCCACCAGGGCGAAAAACATGTCGGCGATGGCTTTCTCGATGTATCAGTTTACCAAGGGCGAGGGAACCCTCCGGACGACGCAGGACCTGTTCACCCAGGCGGAGTACTTTGCCGAGGAGGCGAACCGACTCTACAAGGTGGTTCGCCAATTTTCCTACCAAGTCCCGGCTGGTGCCCCCAAGAAGGAACTGCTAGACCACCTGGACAAAGTGCCAACCTACGTGCAGACGTTGCAGTTCACCGTCAAGGATCCGACCGTGGGCAAGGCCGCTACCTTCGTCAAGGTCGATCACGTCATCCAGGAGACGAAGAATCTGATGAATGTGATATCGAAGGTGGTTTCGACCTGTTTCGACTGCGCCAACAAGGTAAGAAAGGGGTGGGGCGGATGGCTTCGGATGACCGTCGCCATGGCGATATGGCGTCGGAGCGAATTATGGGGCGCTATGTACGAAGGGGGTTATTATGCAAGTTTCATGTACCTCAGATACGCTTTCACATAAAGTTGCTCTTGGTCATTAGAATCAAACTAGTGAAAACCGCAAAATATTCTACGTTGGATTTTTGAGAAAGCATCTTTTGATTTGGATTTGATGAGATGATGATTAAGATGATTTCTCAAAAAAATCCAAGGTAGATAGGCATTGCAGAATTTGCTCTCATTTGATTTTGAAGCACGATCAAAGCAAGCGAAGAAAAACTTCACATCTGTGTCGGTCTATGATCAACAATGTTTCGCAAGTTGTACAAACTTGATAAATAACGGCAGCGAACGAGAGCCCCAAAGAGAAAGCGAAGATAGAACCCATTTTTCTCGCTTATTTACCATTGGCGTTGGCGGTACTTCAATTTCATGATAAAAAATCCTCAAAAAAAATTATATCAATACTGTTCTCCATATTTGAAGCTTGGTTAGATAGGTTTTATCATGCACTGTCATCCCCGATCAATTCAAAGCTGTGACAGAAGATGATAAGCAGGCTCTCATGATGTACTGCGGATCATGATTGTTAAAGAAAGCGAAAAGTGAGAGATGCTCGTAATTTCCTCGGTATTCAATCCCTGAAGGTGGAATATTTTGCGGTTTTCACTAGTTTTGTTTTGGTTCAAATTTTGTTTGTTTGTTTCAAATGATCTAGAACAACTTCTAGTGAAAGAAAATCGCAGGTACAACAAGGTTGCATAAAAAGCCCCTTTCAACATAGCGTGGGGGTTGATAGTCGGTAACGAAAAACCCGGGGTCCCTCGGGGGATGAATCTCGGGTGTGCATTTACATAATTCAATTTTCGTTCATGATTTGCATCGAGGTCGTGAAGCGGAGGAGACGATGCGCATTATCGTTCGATTTTATTTCATGCTGTGATTTCCATTTTCATTTCGATTCTGATATCAGTTTCATGGTTTGCATGCGAGTTCCGAATTTTACGTTTCAGATTATGGGTATTTTCCCCGCAAGTTTTCCCTTTTCGTTGTTGGTCGCGCTGCGATAAGGAAACAAGTCCCGGGACGAAAAGGTGCACGAGTAGGTATGTGTGCATGTCATCCTTCCTAATTGAATGGAATCGAGACGAGGTGGATGATAATCGAATTGTGGGGATTCAATTTGCTTGGGGATGACTCAATTTGATACCGGAGAAATTTGGTCACTCCATCTCATCTACTTTATTGCGACCGAACACGTGGTAAAATCGTGTCATGTTGAACGGAATCAGTGATAAATCATTATTTAAAATTTAAATTATTTTTTTAAAACAGCAGTTTCCAGGAAGGCCAATTGTATTTTCGATGACTTATTGCCTTCGATTTTCGCTTTTTGTAATTACAAAAGGCGGTGTCCTGAAACGTTATTGCCAATGCACATTGGGCCAGCTCGCAGTCTATTATACCCATCATTTCTATCAAAATTCTTAATATTTAGAATGAAACATCTTCTCTCAAACTATGTTGCAAACAAAACGGCTCGTCTACACGATTAATGCTAAAATTTCAAACATATATATGATGAATATGAATATGAATATGATTGCACATGAAATGATCGAGCTATCGATCCATTCATGTGCATTATTTTAGACAGCATTTAATAGTGTAAACCGAGCATTCTTGTTTGCAATTTCACTTTCAAGATGCAAGAAAGCATGCAATATTGGCAAATGCTCGATGCAAGATCATGAAATGTTTCACTCAAGATTTCAAGCATTCTTGAATGCAGTGAGGCAGTTTACATTAATTATCGATGAATATTTAGTTATAACTCGTTTTACATGACAATCATAGAAGTTTATGTGTCATGTAAATTTAGGACTTTTTCGCTGTGTATATAGAACAATTATGTCAAAGACAATTTTGACATTCTTATAGTCAAAATAATATTTCCTCCTAATTTTACGATCTGGCCCATCGTGCAATATTCAGAAAGATGTTAAATCATCCTGGCGAAAGTGTTGACGACAGTTGAAGTTGAACAGCAACCACTTGAACAAATAAATCATCCCCTCGATGATAACGAGCATCCATTTACAACCGATGTAAATCGAACCTCCCTGTTCTCTCCAGATCTACGAATTGACCGGCATGCCCTTCGACAACCGCTTAATCAACGTTCCGTCCGTCGTGACTCCCATCGAATCGTCATCGTTGGGCAGAAAGTCCACCAAAGACAAGGTAACGACGGCTGCAGTATCTGGCTCGGAAGTAGACAAACCGTCCTCCGCTTTGCCCCGGAATCGACGGAAGTTTGCACTGTCAAAGTATCGCTAGCGAAAGGGAGAGAGAGCGAAAGACGATCTCCAACACGAAAGTGAACACAAAAAGACAATCCTAGGCACCCACCTGTTGTTGCCCCAGGGTCCTTTCACACTCAATAACTCAGTCCCACCTGTCGTGTAGACCAAATTAATCGTTCACTTCCATCATCACCACTCGATCCCGTCCATCACGGATCTAACAGTCACGGAATTCTCTAACTGTTCTCAACTTCGGTACAAATAGGGTGACTTGTTGCATTTTCGGCAGCTTTTAGGTCATGGGATATTTATGAAGCATATTTGGGCTCAAAACTTGCATCAATATCTTAAGTAAAGATGTGCAGTGTCAAATTTCACACCATTTGGCAACAACGATTACATAAATACAAAATTTCTCCTCCTTAAACTAAATCAAAAATGTTGGTAGCCATTAGAATATTGAGTGGTTTTTACGGTTATCACTAGACAGTTAACAGAAAAGAATCTGCACCAATTTTGTGCTCACTAATCGCTTTCTAAGGTTAAGCTGCATGTCTGGGCAGAATAGGGTTTTTGAGGAATATTAAAATTATTTTATTCTACAATTTGTCGTTTAAAATTGTCTTCGAAACGAAACTTTTAAGAACTTTTAGCATATGGATATTTTGAAGAGTGTCATACGATTTTGTTCTTATGAGAAACCAATCTTGTCCCAAATATGGCTTCCGATTCTGCTTCCGTCAACCAACGCGTCCTTGATTTCACGGAAACTCATTGCGGTATCTGCGGTCCGTCAACTCAGCACGAAGAAATGATCGGTTGTGATGGTTATTCCGCGTGGTTCCATTCCCTTTGTGTCGATGTGGTGTCAGGCAAGTTGCCGAAAAAGTGGTTCTGCCAAAATGCAGACTGCCCGGTCGATTTTCGAAGCTGAGGAGTACCAGAAGCAACGAGAAGCCAGGAAGCAGCAGCGCAGCTGCAAGGAAATCGACGAGTCAAACAAATCCAGCGTCAACTCCCACTTAGACGCATCTAGCGTTGAAGCAATTTCGAACGCTAGAGGAACGTAAAGAGCCGCAGTATGAGGAGATGGAAGTGGAGCTGAAGCTGCGGAAAAGAGAAAGGGAGATGCAGCGTGCATTTGAGCGAAAAAAGATGGAGTTGAAGCTGCAGATGCGTGGAGAAGAAGAAGAGGCCAAAAAGTTTTGGCAAGCGGAAATGCTCCGAAAAAAGTCGGAACAAACCGAACGGATGAAAGCGAATCAGGAATCGTTCGAGAATCAGGCCATGGATAAGCAGTTGGTGGAGCTGTCGATACAAAAAGGGCCAAAATCGGCGATGGTCGTGCCAGAAAAATCATTGAAAAGTTGTATAAGCTGAGCAAGGAGAACGTTAAGAAGCTAGCAGCAGACGACGAAGAGAGCGAGGACGACGAAGAATCCGAAGTGTCGAGCCAATCTTCCGGATCGTCGGACGAGGTATGTACCATCTCGCCATACAGGCACCTCAATCAGAAAAACATACAGAAGGTGGATGAAGTGAACCAGAACGGACTTCAGCAACAGCAGTCTTGATCGACAAACTTCCACAATTTACGGGCAAACCAACGCAGTGGCTTCTGTTTTACGCCGCCTACAAAGCTTCTAACGAGGCCTGTAGTTACATGAACCACGAAAACCTTATGCGACTGCATAAGCGGTAAAAAAAAAGTTTCCGGGCAGTTGCTGCTCCCTCAATCCATCCCGAGGGTCATCGAGAAGCTGCGTCGGTATTTGGGCCGCCCAAAACCAACTACTCGAGAGCCTGCTGGATAAGGTGAATTGGCTGCAACCTCCGAAAGCGGATAATATCCGTAGCTTTGTTCCATTCGGAAATATGGTGGCGCAACTCTGCAGCCATCTGGAGGCTGTGGAACTTCATCAACACATTGTCAAACCACTGCTGATCAAGTCGCTGGTCGATAAGCTGCCGGATCGTGAGAAGCGTGAATGCCGTGGCGAAACGAAGTTGCAAACGTTCACAGACCTCTTAATGGACATCGTAGCAGATGCTTGTGAGGCCAACGTTGATGTTGAATTCAAGCCGTTGCAGCAGCCGAAGGCAGCTTCCCAATCCGGGAAGAAGCTACATAAGAAGAAGAGTGGATTACACCTCCACAACAAAGCCAGCAACCCTGCCACTACGCTCAGCGAGAGAAGAACCTCAAACCGTGCAAAATATGTCAAGGAACCAACCAACCACCAACTGCGACACTGTGCGTACTTCAAGAAGCTCCGATACGTTAACCGATTGAGGCTGGTGACTCGAGAGAAGCTGTGCCATGTTTGCTTTAACGAGCACGACGGGCAGTGCAAATTTAGAATTCGCTCTAATGTCGGCAAATGCAGAGAATCGCAAATACCCACTGATGCACCCGGTCGAGAACGCGCTCGGACTATGTGCACACATAAGGACCACTACGGTGCTCGCTCCGTCACGCTGGTGGAGAAAAAGCTCGTCGATCACCTGGGTGCTTTCGGAGTACAAGAGCAACGCACCATCAGGTGGATCGAGAGTAGAGGAAACCCACAGAACGAGCCTGTGGATATCGAGCACAAACGCCAGTCAGATTCCGCAAAAGACAGTAAGGAAACACGTGCCCGCGGAAATATTGGAGCGCACCACAAAACGCGTCGGCGATCGCTTCGAGACCGAATTGCTGTGGAAAACGTCATCCCACGATTCCCGGACAGTTAACTGATGGCCCTGCGGAGGATGAAGCAGCTGAAGAAGCGACTCGAGAAAAACGAGAAGTTGCGGAAAAACGTCTGCAGGCAGATCGACGAGTACCAGCAAAAACGCGTATGCACACCTCGCCTCCGTGCAAGAGCTGAACGGCACTGTCTCCGATCAGGTCTGGTACCTCTCGCTCAACGTCGTTCAAAACCCAGAAACCTGGGACGCCGTGGCTACGGAATTTCTCTGAATTGGCAGCTATTAACATGGGCCCAGATAGCCGTAGCGGTAAACGCGCACCTATTCAGCAAGACCAAGCTGAGGGTCGTGGGTTCGAATCGCACCGGTCGAGGATCTTTTAGGGTTGGAAATTTTCTCGACTTCGTATCTGCCACACGATATACGCATGCAAAAATGGTCATTGGCATAGTAAGCTCTCAGTTAGCTGAGAAGCAGGCTCTGTTCCAGTGGGGACGTAACGCCAGAAAGAAGAAGAACAGGACCAAGCATGCTGGTTCCGCTGGTAAAAGTTCTTGCTGGTTTCCGCGAACGAAGCATAGCATTCGGCGGTGATTTGAAGGAAATGTTCCACCAGCTGAAGATTCGCGCTGAAGGCAATCAAAAGCAGTGGTTCAACATTCGAAGGATCAACCGAGTATCTACGTCATGGACGTAGCGACGTTCGGGTCGACGAGCGAAAATCGGAACGCTGAAGTGTTCGTCTCGCAATACCCAGAAGCATCGGCGGCGATCATTCACCGATACTACGTCGACGACTTTTTCGATACGGATTTGATACGGAGGAAAACGCTGTCAAGCGAGCGCATGAGGTACGACTGTTCCACCAAAAAGGATGATTCGAGATCCGGAACTGGGTTTCAAATTCACAAGAAGTCCTGCGGAGTCGAATAAAAGCGGCGCCGGTGCATTTCAGCCGTGACACGCCAACGTCGAATGAGAGAGTCTTGGAAGTCATTTGGGATCCGGACATGGACCAGTTGTCATCAGCTGCGTGATAGGATTTTTCGGTCCGCTTGGACTGCTGTCGCCGTTTACCATCCACGGCAAAATCGTCAAATAGTATCTGTGGCGATCCGGCTGCGATTGGGACCAAGAAGTCGATCCCGTGGACACCCCAGTTGCTGGTGGTTGAAGCTATCCGGATTCCCCGCTGTTACATAGGGGGCGCTAAATTTGCCGAAGTTGATTCGCTAGAAGTCCATATCTTTGCCGATGCCAGCGAACATGGAAACGACTGTGTGGCATACTTGCGAGCGGTTACCAACGGAGCGGTCCGCTGCAGTTTGATGATGTTTTGGGCTAAGGTGGCGCCAATAAAGCGACAGTAGATTTTCCGGCTGGAACTGATGGGCACGGTCCTAGGAGCATGAATAAGCCAAACTGTGCTCGACATGCATTCGTACCAGATTTACCGTACTGTCTTCTGGACGGATGCCCTCCGATCAACACCGCTACAAACGATTTGTTGCCTTCCGCGTCGGCCAGATCCAAGAGCTGACAAAGGTAACGGATTGGTGGTGGATACCAACACGTTGCGGACGAAGTGGGGACAAATCCCTCTGTACCGGGCAGAAGAGCAGTGGCCGACACCAGAGTGGATTTAAATAAGAGTGGCGTCAATGTCAAAATTGGAACAGCGGCGAACTGTCATTTTCATACAAATCCGCGTTCCAATCGAGCAGGAGACCTGTCCAAACTAGAGCAAGACGTCACTCTTGTTTACAGGCACTCTAGCCGACACAAGAAGCGACGATCGAAGAGACCCACGAAGAAGCAAGAGGCGTTGTATTGTTCCACGGAATGATCGACGTCGAACCACGCTGGACGAAGTTTTTGCGGATGACAGCCAACGCAGTGCGCTTAATTGCCAACTGCCGGCGAAACAAAAGAGGATAGCCGATCATTTCTACACGGGCTACCGCAAAGCAGCGGCAGATGATCGAGGCAACAGCGACGAATTAGGCGACGCTGCATGCACCACTGCAGCGAGAAAAGCTTCAGCAAGCGGAAACCTTGCTCTGGCGACAGGGACAGTGGAACTGCGCGCTCACCATCAACCTCAAGCGCCAGTCGGGCAGACCGGTGGAGAACATTAGGAAGAGTATCCCGATCTACAAAAGTTCTCCGGTATTGGACGACGAAGTGCTGCGCATGGATGGCAGACTTGCTAATTTGGAGGAGATCTCATTCGATGAGAAGCATCCAATTGTTTTATCGTGGCCCACGAAATCACGCAAAGGTTGATACAGCACTACCACGAAGAGTTCGGGCACGCCAATTTGGAAATCGTATTCAACGAGATGAGGCAGCGGTTTCAAATTCCGCAAATGTGATACATCAGATAATGAAAAATTGCGTCTGGTGCAAAGTCAGCAAGTGTCGACCGAGATCACCGAAAATGGAGAGTCACCACTCAACATTGGCCCTTCAGTTTCATCGGCCTAGTTTACCTTGACCCGGTGGAAGTCACGGTAGGGCGTCAAAACGAGAAGCGTAGCATGTATGTAAAACCACACCAAATATTCTCCGACAATGCCACTTGCTTCAGAGGAGCGAGTAACGAGATGGTAAATATGGAGAAGATAAACCAGGAATGCGCTGAAGCTGGAATCCCACACATGGGTTTCTGGGAGCGGATGGTGCGGTCGGAAAAGTGAAAGAACATGATCAACACGCGTCCGTTGATCTACTTGCCACAGGATTCAAGCGAATGCGAAGCACTGACGCCGAACCACTTCCTACGAGGAACGGTGTCTGGTGCAGACTGAAGGACGATGGAGGATCAACGGCTCCCGCAGAGGCACTGCGGAACGTATACAAGCGATAGATGTTCCTAACATACCGAATGTGGGAGAGATGGACGAAGGAGTACCTTCCGACGAAATAGTTCGACGATCAGAAACCGCCCGAAGTGGGCGATTTGGTCTTCGTAGTCGACGGAAAGAATCGGAAGCCCTGGAGACGGGGTGTCGTCGGAGCGGTGATCAAGGGCTCGGATGACCGGATGACCGGACGTGAGGGCGGCTGACGGTAAGGTGCAGAGACGGGGATTGATTTATCTTGAGGTTTATGTTAATACTGAAATAAGTATAAACTTTGGTGAAGGTAGTTGCATAAAGCCCGAGAACTATTGATTTAGTGCATAACAATCTCACGGTGTTCCCCTGACCGTTATTATAAGAAAAACAACTCCATCAAATCTGTGCTCACCAATCGTTTTCTATAGTTAAGCTGCATGCCTGGGAAAAATTAAAAAAAAAACGTAGGGCCCGTTTTGAAGGTTCGCTTATTTGGGTGTGTAAGTCCACAGGATTCAAAGGAAATCTGAAAAATTTAAACTGATTTTATTGGCTTTGATGGCTTTATTTTAATGTTTTATTTCTTCTGATATAAATCATTAAAATAAGGTTCAAAGTAGGTATTTTTAGTTATTTGTAACCGTTGGGTAGAGTTTTGAATGAGATGATTGTCGAAATTTTGAGTTGCGCCCTATTTGAAGTGTAACTGTCAAAATTACTAATTTCAAATAGATTTATTAGGCATTCAAATACCGGTAAGCTTGTTCAAATGTTTTCAATTACACATTGAACTTACATGCCATCAAAATCATTCACAATCAATTGACTTTTCATAGGCTCAAGCGATATTTGGCATTACGGAGCCAATTTGTAATGTTATTATTTGTCATAAAATATTGTTCCAACCCTACTAGCTGCCCCTCGGCTGTTCTGGCCAAGTTTGTACTACTTGAGAACTCAAACCTTAACTGCTGAGTACAAGCTTACTCGTGAAAAGCCTAAATACTTGAAATACGTTTAAAAAATGTAAGAAATGTTTGGTATTGTTTGGATTCATTGATTTTAAAACCGTTATACTTGCAAATATTAATTTTACATGTCTTCCTTAAAAATTAATACTCAAATGCAACCGCTCTTGAAGAGATTCTACCCCATAACCTCGAATTTCATTTCCCCGAATGTCATTAACCCGAGAGTCGTCATTCTGAATGTATCATTGTGCTGATTGCAATAGTCCCGAATTTATAATTACTTTGAATGACATTGCCACGTGATAACGGAATACGAAGTAATGCCATTCATCCTCCTTTCTGGCGTTACGTCCCAACTGGGACAAAGCCTGCTTCTCAGATTAGTGTTCTTATGAGCACTTCCACAGTTATTAACTGAGAGCTTTCTTTGCCGATTGACCATTTTTGCATGTGTATATCGTGTGGCAGGTACGAAGATACTCTATGCCCTGGGAATCGAGAAAATTTCCTTTACGAAAAGATCCTCGACCAGTGGGATTCGAACCCACGACCCTCAGCATGGTCATGCTGAATAGCTGCGCGTTTACCGCTACGGCTATCTGGGCCCCCTAATGTAATGCCATTCTAGGACCTGAAACTCGAGGTTATGGTCTTAAGATTTCAATGTGTTCGGGGTAATGGAATTCAGAGCGATATGATTTAAAAAGACTTAACTTCCAGTTTTTGTTGCCGAAAATTGTTCTGTGGCCGTGTTGGTTACCTTCTTATCTATATACCATAACCATATACCATGATTTATCTGTAAGCTTTTGTTTTTTTTTCGATCGCAAACTGTGCCTGTGAAGTTCAGATTCACCCGCTGATATAATCATTGAAGACAAACGAAAATAAATCATACTTTGCTGAACAAACTATTCATAGGTGACAAAGATAAAAAGCTCTAAATTTTAAATTCGATTAAACTAAATAATAATGGATGTTCTATACTTTGCATAATTTTAACCATTTGGTATCGCTGCTTTCTACATCGTTAATTTCATTTTATTTCATACCCTGCTATATACAACATGAATTGCATGTTCAATGATCTGAATCATGAGTTCATTACTTCACCAAACTATCATATTCTGGATAAAAACTTATTTGATTACTTGAAGAAATTGGTTCCGTAATTCCTTATAGCACTTGAGCCTATGATAAATTAGTTGATTGTGAAAGACTTTTGTTGCATGTAAAATCAATGTGTCATTGGAAACATTTGAGCATGCTGAATGGTATCATAATGCATAATTATTATTGTCGGGTCCGGAACCCACCTTCGAATTCTGGCAAAAAAGGTCCACACTCTCGCCTAGGCTCCAGTTGCCGACAATAAATTTCGTGGTAACGAATTGGCGCAATTATCTCCAATCAACCGTACACTATGTCACCTTCTAGCCGCTAGCCACAACCAGGGCAAATTGAACGGTATCTTCCACACTGCAGTACCAGTTTCCTCACTATGAACACCTTTTGTAGCTCCAGAACTACTTCTAATTAAGCCACAGCAGAACCAGATTCTACCTCCGTCACTTCGTCACACACCTGAGTCACTCCGAGCAGACGCGGGAATTTCGTTCTACCGATCAAAAAAGAACACCTCTTTTCTCAACTAAGAACTATATTCTACGTAACTTAAATCTAATCGAATTCACGGGTAAATAATATCAAATGCGACCGATCGCGCCGTGAGACCAAAGTGGAACTGAGAAGTGGATGCGTTTGATATCATCATCAGAGCGAGCCATCCATCCACCGTGCTCTGATGATCGATATCAGTGACGTCATCCACTGAGAGAAACAACGATCGGCTTGGTCAGTGTGAGAGCACCCCAGCCATCGTTGGTTGTCTATCATCGCCGCATCCAAGCCTCGGATAAATGTTCTCCGCACCGCAATACGCTGGACAAGGACAGCAGCAACAATCGCATGGGCATGATGGAGATAAGAGTCGTCTGTCCATATATCCATCCGTAGCCGTCTAGGCATAGCATGGACTGCGACGACCTATTGTTCTTCCGTCGACTACTCCATCGGTTGAACAATACCGTCTGGTTTTTGGGCGAGCTGTCTGGATGAGCAAAACAGCAGAAACTTCCACTGGCGTGTTTAGGGGGCGATGCGCCCAAACATTCTCACCCACCCTGAAATTCCATGAATTTCTGAAAAGAAAGAAAAAAAAAAACTCCTCTTCGGCTAGGACGGGAGATGGATTTGGATTGGGAAATGGATTTTAGTTTTGGGATTTGGAGTAAAATTCGTGCTCAACGATTGGTTCCGGTAAGAGGCAGATTTTCTCCACCGGTCGTTTTAGATTTCCGGAAGCGGTCCTCAACGTAACAACGCGTACTACGCCATCAGCTCCGGGGTGCGTTTCCTCGATTCTGCCCAACTTCCAACGCATGGGCGGCAGGTTGTCGTCGCAGATTACTACCAGTTTTCCAACTTCAATACTAACTGGCGGTCGCCAGCGTTTGTTTCGTCCTTGAAGTTGGCTCAGGTATTCCTGTCTCCAACGCTTCCAAAAATCCTGGACCTTCCGTTGCACCAGCTCTATTTGGTTTAGTCGGTTCAACTGAATATCGGTTACGTCGGTCTCTGGGAGAGCCTGTATTGACGAACCGATTAGAAAATGGCCTGGCGTGAGAGGCTCTAGATCACTAGGATCGGTTGAGAGTGGAGTGATTGGTCTAGAGTTGAGGCATCCTTCCACCTGGACCAACAGCGTAACCATGTCCTCTATGGACATTGGGGTATCTCCAATTACTCTCTGCAGGTGGTACTTAGTGGAACGAACCGCCGCCTCCCAAAGTCCACCGAAATGGGGGCCACTTGGAGGGCTAAAGTGCCAACGCATTCCTTCGTCCAAACAGAAGTTGTTGACCTTCTCCTTGTGACCCTTGTCCTTCAACAAACGCAGCAGCTCTTGCAACCGATTCCGGGCACCCACAAAGTTGGTGCCGTTGTCCGAAAATATATCGGCACACTTTCCTCGCCTTGCTACGAACCGTCGTAACGCCTGGATGAACCGATCCGTCGATAAGTCGGAGACCAGCTCTATGTGGACAGCCTTTGTCGCAAGACATATAAAAATGGCTCCGTACGCTTTCACCGCGGTACGTCTAGGACCTGGCCTAACGTAAACTGGTCCGAAAAAATCTACGCCTGTCCGGGAAAATGGGCGCGATATCGTGACTCGCTCAGCCGGCAGCTCACCCATGAACTGCTTCACTGGAGACGGTTTGGCTCTGAAGCACTTGTGGCAACGATGAACAACCTGGCGGACGATGCTTCTTCCATCTAATGGCCAGTATTTCAGCCGAATGGTGCTCAATAGCAGCTGAGGTCCAGCATGAAGTAGTCTTCCGTGGTATTGCTCAACGAGAAGCCGAGTCAGCCGATGCCCCTTTGAAAGAACAATTGGGTGTTTGAAGTCCTCAGATTCTGCCGAATGTCTCAATCGGCCACCGAGACGAATTAAACCATCTGCGGAAATGTAAGGATGGAACCAGCGTAGTGACGATTTTAGTGACACTGGTACTCCTTCTGACAAGGCCCGCCATTCATCGGCGAGGGCTACCTTCTGAACTTGCCGAAGGATGGTATATTCCGCATCTTTAAGTTCATCCGATGAGAGAAATCCACCTCTTCTCTCCGCCTTGGGTTTCCTGAGGAGCTTCATCAATCGTTGCCAGATTGCAGCAGTCCGAATCATCTCCGAATACGATGAAAACTTCGCAACATACTCCTCTACAAATTCCGGAGCGGTTGTCGCTGTGACTACTGTTACAGTTCGGCGCTTTTCCTTTTCCACCTCCTCGGCGTTCGATAAAACTGTTGAGTGTGGCCATCCTTCTGGACTTCCTAACAGCCAGTCCGGCCCGTGCCACCAGAAACGATTCCCTGAGATATTCTGCGGTGTAATTCCTCGTGAGATCAGATCAGCGGGATTCTGAACTCCTGGAACATGCCGCCATTGCCAACCCTCCGTCAACCGTTGAATTTTCGCGCATCTATTTCCGACGTACGGACTCCAGGTAGATGGAGTGGCTACTAACCAGTCTAAGACGCACGTGGAATCCGTCCAGAAATGTACATCTGCTGGTAGTCTGATTGCTTGGTTGACCTTTTCGAACAGCTCCGCAGTTAAAAGTGCTCCACATAGCTCCAATCTGGGAATTGTCTGGCAACTCAAGGGTGCAACTCTTGATTTAGACGCGACCAGACGAACCAGAACGTTTCCGCTTGAATCCTCACTCCGTACGTAAACGCATCCACCGTACGCCTTCTCCGAGGCGTCCGAAAAGCAGTGAAGGTCAATTCGTTCAGTCTGTGGAACCATAACGCACCTGTTGATCCTGATCTCGTTGAGAATCGGTAGTTGTCGGTGATAACTTCGCCATGTCTCACCCACCGTGTGAGGTAATGGTTGATCCCAATCCAATCGCCTTCCACCCTCGCTTTCTAGGGTCCACAATTGCTGCATAAACACCTTGAATGATGTGATTGCAGCTCCTATGAGGCCTAGTGGATCGAAAAGAGTGGCGATGGTCGATAGAACCTTACGCTTGGTCAAGGATTCTACGTCTTCTAATGCTGGAATCGTGAATTGGAATCGCAGAGTGTCGGTTCTCGGCATCCAAGTCAATCCGAGAGTTTTTACCGCCGGGTCTGGGTCTAGACTAATCTCCGTGATAGGAATGGCTAAATCCTCCGTTCCAACTCCATCCAACGCCTCTGGATAATTGGAAGCCCATTTACGAAGCCTGAATCCTCCGGCATTCATAAGTTCCTGCAGCTGTACCCTCAACTGCACAGCTTCATCCACGTCGTTCGAACCAGTAATCACATCGTCCATGTATGTATCTTCCCGGACTGCCTTAGCCGCCAGCGGAAATCTTCCTTCCTCATCATCCGAGAGCTGCTTCAGGACCCTAGTCGCCAAAAAGGGTGCCGGTTTAGTTCCGTAGGTGACGGTGTTCAGCTCGTACGTGCTGATTTCCTCCTCCGGTGATGACCTCCACAGAATCGATTGCAGCGGTCTATCTTCTTCACGAACCAGGATTTGGCGGAACATTTTTTCAACGTCCGCGACAAGCATCACCTGTTTCGTTCGGCTCCGCATGATGATTGATCGCAGATCATCTTGAATGATCGGTCCGACCAGTAGCGCATCGTTCAACGTCACCCTTGTGGACGTTTCACTCGAAGCGTTGAATACAACGCGAACCTTGGTGGTAGTACTGGCTTCCTTCACTACTGGATGGTGTGGCAGATAGCAGCGTTTCACCGAACCTGGGACATTCTCGACCTTGCTCATATGCCCAAGCTGAAAGTACTCCGCCATGAAGGCGCAGTATTGCGTACGAAGATCTGCGTTTTTCGCCAATCTACGCTCCGTAGCCTGAAGACGTCGAACCGCGATCTCTCTTGATTCACCAATCCGCTCCAAAACGTCTTCGTCAGTCGGTAGAGCGATAGTGTAACGGCCATCCTCCCCCCTTTGTACGGTATGAACAAAGTGCTCCTCGCAACGCGCTTCTTGTGGCGAATAGTTTTCAGCCGACCCGACCTCCTCGCAGGACCAAAATCGGGCCATCAACTCCTCTAGACCTTCTGAAGCCGACACGTTGCAGCTAATGTTCAGCGACTGATTGGGAACCGATACTCCACCGCAAACCACCCAACCGAATACAGATTCGTTGAGTGCTGGCAGTCGCTCTCCTAACGAAATCTGCCGTCCATTCCTGAAGAAATCGAAGAATGATTCGATTCCCAGAACCATATCTACCGTCATGGACACATTGAACGATGGATCAGCCAATTCGATGCCATCTGGTAGCCTCCAACTTGAAACGTTGATCGTAGATGTAGGTAGATTGACTGTCACCTTCGGTAGAACGAGAAAGTTCATCCGTCGGGAGTAATCCGATATACGTGATCGAATGGTGGTTTCGATCTGCTGCCTAACGTTGGTCCTTGCTTGGCCGATTCCATGGACCTTGACATCTATCTTCCCGCGGGTTACCCTTAACCGCTGACTGAGCCTCTCCGTAACAAAATTGCTTTCTGAACCTGAGTCCAGCAGAGCGCGTGCTGGATAGCGATGTCCACTGTTGTCTTCGACAATCACGATAGCCGTCGCCAGCAGTACCTTGGAATACTGGGCTGATCCGTGAGCCACAACGGCATCGGTGGCCGCCATGTTGGATACTTGCGATGTAGAATTACCCGTAGTGCTGGGACCTGGGGTAGCCGTCTCCGTAGAATCCTGTTCTTCCCTCGAACTGTTGGACCTCGTCGGCTTCGGTGCCACTACCGACTTCGAAGAATTGTCCTTGTCAGGCCTGAAGCACACCAGCGAATGATGACGCTTCTTGCAATACCGGCAAGAGAACTTCGACTGGCAATCCTTAGCGTGATGACCGGACTTGAAACAGTTTCTACAGAGAGAATGATTTCTGAGAACTGCCTCCCTTTCCGATTGCGGCATCCTTTGGAATACACTGCACTGAAACAGCTGGTGATTGGCACTGCAGGCAACACAACTTACTCCGGATGTTTGGACGGTGTTGAAGCTCGTCTTGACCGAAGATGTCTTGAACTTCCCGGGTTGGTGGAACTGAGCTGAGTTCTTGGACTCCGATTGCTTCCCTGGCAGCGATTCCAGCATACGGATGCGTCGCTGGAGATATTCGGTGAGTTCAACAACCGTATCCTGTTGTTTTGTAGAAGAGAACTCCTCCCATCCTCTACGTGTCACAGGATCCAATCGCGCAGAGAGAATGTTGACCAACAATAGGTCCTTATAATCACCAGGCTGGACGACGTTATCTAAGGTCTGCACGATCCTCTCGAAACCTTCCACGAGAGTATGCAGATCCGATGAGGATTCTTTGGTCAAGCTGGGAAGCTTGAAAAGGGCTTGCACCTGGAGCTTCTTCAGGTGTTTACTGTTATCGTATCTCTTCTGTAGAAGATCCCAAGCGACCTTGTAATTGGCGCTAGTGATTTGAAGAGAGTCGACCAAATTCTTCGGTTCTCCTTGGAGGCATCCCTTGAGGTAGTAGAGTTTTTCTACATCAGGGAGATCCGCTTTGCAGTGGATGACCGAGGAGAAAAGATCGCGGAAACTGAGCCACTCCTCAATGTTTCCACTAAATGTTTGAAGCTTGATCTGTGGCAACCTGACATGATCAAGATTCCCACCACCGGACGTATTTAGAAACCTAGCCGACGTGTTCAACTCCATTGGTTCCTGCTTCAGCTTGATCGCATCCAGTAGAAGCGCTTTCGCATGGTAGTAGCGATCACTGAAGTCCTTCCTCTCCTTTATGTACGGATTCTTCTCGCTGTCGTGGACGGCATGGGTTTTGATTTCGATGAGATACTCGGAAAACTTCTCCCACAGGTCGTCCAGTCTTTCCAAACGAACAGTCATTTGGCTGATGGTCGCATTCTCCGGCAGATCGTCAACGTAGCTCCAAATATCGTTGAAGGTTTGTTGAACATCGCTCAGCTTCGCCACCAGGACCTTGTACGATGCCAGCGACATGATGACTCGTCGAAATCAATCGGTTGTTGAACGGATGAAAATGATGGTGTAGTATACTGCGTAATTGCCTAGCTTCGCTAGGACATATATCGTGCTCTAACTAACCTATGAGAGTGATACAGGACACCCTACGCAGTCGGCGGTATTCGGCCACACAATGTTGTGACAACAACGTCGATTGTTCGGAATCTCGAGGGTAATTTGATGGATTGGTGTGAATAGAGGAGAGAATCGTGGCGGTAGCATCCAAAAGTTTAACTTCGGCTGCACATATACTGTTCGACTCACCTAACCAAGTGAACAGCGTCACGGGTGCAGCAATAGGGTAAAATCGTCCAACTTTGGTAGCAAAGCGTAGCCAGATGTGGATCAAATCTTGTTCAATTTCATCAAGTCGCGTGAAATGGAGGGAAATTAACTGTAGTATCCAAAAAATTGCTTCGACGGGACATATACCGTGCAACTCACCCGGAGAAAACAACGGTGTACCAATGCCCGTGCCAAATGATGCCGAACGTATCCAAAAAAACGTTCAATTATAGTTTATATAGCCTCAATAATCCGTAGTATATAGCAGGGATGAGTGGGTGTAGATGTCGCAAGCCAAGGAGGATAAATTTTATTTAAAATTGTGGAGTATCCAAACGCCCACGCTTCGGCGGACATACACTAAATGTTCACTAACCTGGATAACGCTCCACGTTGCTGCCTCCTTGCTTGAGTCCACCCGTCGGTCGTGCAGGCGATGAGTAGTAATCCGATGAATCGATCAGCACCAGCGCCGATTCCAATCCGGGCTGATAATCGTATACCAAGTATTCACAACTCCAGAGCTTCCTATCTGGTTAAGCGGAACGACGATCCTCGTAGAGTGATGATGGCTCCGTAATAGCGATGACAGTGTGAATGAATAAAACCGGTGTTAGCAAAGGGAAATGCCTAGCTCCGACAAGACATACACTAAGTGTCTAATTAGTTACCTGGAAAACCCACAGGCGGAGCAAACTTAGTGTTGCCTTCCAAGTCCGATGCTAGCAGTCGCCGTCCCGAATCCTTAGTACAGGAAACCAACAGGGCGGCGTCCAGGTTTGGCTTGGCTTGGGTACGCGCCAAGAGCCTATTCTTCTTTTGTCACGAAACTCCTTTTCATCCACGGAAAGGATGGCGATTCGCTATTACAGCGCGGTAACAAAGCGTCATAACGTGGAACCGCGATGGCGGAAATCCTACACGCTCAAATCCGTGACCACTCCAGTTCAGCACTATCCGGCTCGAAGGACCATATGTCGGGTCCGGAACCCACCTTCGAATTCTGGCAAAAAAGGTCCACACTCTCGCCTAGGCTCCAGTTGCCGACAATAAATTTCGTGGTAACGAATTGGCGCAATTATCTCCAATCAACCGTACACTATGTCACCTTCTAGCCGCTAGCCACAACCAGGGCAAATTGAACGGTATCTTCCACACTGCAGTACCAGTTTCCTCACTATGAACACCTTTTGTAGCTCCAGAACTACTTCTAATTAAGCCACAGCAGAACCAGATTCTACCTCCGTCACTTTGTCACACACCTGAGTCACTCCGAGCAGACGCGGGAATTTCGTTCTACCGATCAAAAAAGAACACCTCTTTTCTCAACTAAGAACTATATTCTACGTAACTTAAATCTAATCGAATTCACGGGTAAATAATATCAAATGCGACCGATCGCGCCGTGAGACCAAAGTGGAACTGAGAAGTGGATGCGTTTGATATCATCATCAGAGCGAGCCATCCATCCACCGTGCTCTGATGATCGATATCAGTGACGTCATCCACTGAGAGAAACAACGATCGGCTTGGTCAGTGTGAGAGCACCCCAGCCATCGTTGGTTGTCTATCATCGCCGCATCCAAGCCTCGGATAAATGTTCTCCGCACCGCAATACGCTGGACAAGGACAGCAGCAACAATCGCATGGGCATGATGGAGATAAGAGTCGTCTGTCCATATATCCATCCGTAGCCGTCTAGGCATAGCATGGACTGCGACGACCTATTGTTCTTCCGTCGACTACTCCATCGGTTGAACAATACCGTCTGGTTTTTGGGCGAGCTGTCTGGATGAGCAAAACAGCAGAAACTTCCACTGGCGTGTTTAGGGGGCGATGCGCCCAAACAATTATATTAAAAATTATTGTCTCCAGAAGGGCGTAACTCCATATTTTGTTGACCTTCTCATTCAAAACTCCAACTAGAAGTTACAAATAACTTAAAAACATCAAATTTGAACCTATTTTTGGTGGTTTGTTGCTTCTGACAATCACGATCAATTAAAATATGTTTAAATATCACAGGTTTCCTTTGAATTTGTAGACTTATACAATAAAAAGGATGTAACTTCAAAACGGGCCCTACGATTTTTTTTATTTTGTCCAGATATGCAGCTTAGCTATAGAAAACGAATGGTGAGCACAGATATTATGGAGTTGTTTTTCTGATAATAACGGACAGAGGAGTACCGTAAATCTGCAAGTAGTCCAAGAAGTAGCTGCAGTTCATACGGCTACCTGGGGACCTGAAAACCAATTAGGATTCAATTTACTGCACCAATACTCGTCCAACCCAAAAGCTGAATCTACTTGGAAGATGTAAGAAGGAAACCACTTTTTTGTAAGTAGATGAGTTAGTTAGAAAAAAGTTGTGGAAAATTATTAATTGAATAAATTGCAGTTGAGCGTTGCTGAAGACAGTTCCTTTGAATTTGGACATATGCCATCAAAAAGACGCAACTTGAAAACGGGCTATACGTTTTTTTTTTTTGAATTTTACTCAGACAGACAGCTTAACCATAAAAATGACTGGTGAGCACAGATGGGATGGATTTATTCTTCTGATATTAAGAGGTGGGTTTAAATTTTCAAACTTCCTAGTGCATACTGTATTATGCCAGCTGTATTTATTTACTGTGAAGCCACACAATACAATGTTTTCCAATTACAACAATTACAATTTTATATTGATGAAAATATGTACCGGTGCCGTACCTCAAATTTCCAAGAACGTAAACTAGGTGCAATAGATATTGGCTTGCTCTGAAAATTATTAGTTGATCAATCGCTGGTGATCACCAATCGAAAATATTTTCAGCTTAAATCACTGTTTGGTTTACTGAAATTGGCATACGTTCTAAAAATAGAAGAGTTTTTTCAGAACTTGTAAAAAAATTTTGTAAAAATATTGAAAATCTATACGAAAACCAATAAAGTCATCGCGATAGGAATATTTTTTGGGAAAAAATATAATGCTGACGTTAAAGGGGTTGTATGCACATTGTTCTTTGTTAGATTATTGTAGCCAGCACTAAATTGAAGTCATTGATCAAATGATTCCTATTTTGCACAATTAAACATATTGTTGGAAAAAGTACGCTGAATTAATCATCAGGCAAACTATACAGCGCACTACTTCCAATGTTATGCTTATCGTAAAGGAACATCAACTGAAATCAACGATCGGAAATCATAATGCAATTTCGTGCTAGATCTACAATATATTATCGCGATTCAGTCCTTTTGTAAATGTGACACATGTCGGTCATGGCTATCCATGGATTTTGAGCTGTTTCAAATGCACATGTTTAACTCTGCAACGTTGTAACAAAGACATGTAACATTCAATTTATTATGATTCATTATTTTTAATCACAACAAATGTCCTTATAATTCAAATCTCTGTGACGTATGATGCAGGATTAAGAGTTATTACCGCGGTTATTTGACGTGGCTCCGTGACCACACAAAACCCACCAATTTATCATATTTACCTTCCAAAATTATGTTTTATTTCCTTTCATGAACCCAACCATTGAAATTAATGGCCCTGCCACAAACGTCTAACCTCCTCCAAACGGTGTGCTAAACGTTAACGGTCACCTCCCGCATGTGTGATCCGCCCTAAATAACCGTTCACCTGTGTGTGACCCTCGAAAAAAAAACCTCGCATCTGGCTCAATCCGTAACCGTGTAATCCCACCCGAATGTCCGACACGAACAAACAAAAATCCACCACCAGAATGGCCTATCGATGCCTCAACAAGTGGCATACAAATTAAAATAGTCACGCCATAAATCAATACACGTCCGAGCGAGTGTGTGTGCAAAGTGTGCCAATCCGCCTGCCCACCGTTTCGTAATGTGACCCAGAGTGCATTGCCACGGAACTGTTACACCAATCTTACGTCACACTGAACACAAATGTCCCGAGTCCCACTCCCCCCGAAGTTCCCCCAGAAACAAAGAAGAACGAACCGCAAAAAAACAAAGGAAAAAGGGCTCGACCGCAAGCGAGCGAAGGAAACCATATGTAGAGCGAGAAAAATGCGAATCAGCTGCAGAAGAAGCCACGAACCAGGAAGTTGGGGATGGATGGCGGCCAGGCCATGTTTACAAGGAAACGGAACGCCATGCCCAGAACCCGACTACCTGCTTGTGGTGCGCGGTGGGAAAACGGAAACATGAAACCAAATTCATATGTGAGCATACCGAGTTGAAACAGGGTTGCTAAAGTTTTTGCGTGTATTTTTGCGAAAATTACTAACTTTTGCACTAACAAGATGATGTTTGCAACAGTTGACTAACTCTCGAGTGGTGGGAAATTTGGCAACACTTCCCTGCCGGTGGGAGGAATGCGAAATGTTTTATTCTGGGTGTACGCCATAAATATCCCCATGAATGGCCTGGAAAAAAGTTTCACAATGGGAAAGTTTAGCAAGAGTGGGTTAGGAAATGTCTGTGTGTGTGATGCTAACAATATGCTTGTATCGAATTTCTTTTCGTAACACTAATCTCTAAACAGCTGTTGTCTCATTAAAAGGAAAGTGCTTGTTGAACATGATTATCGGCATGGATAGGTTGGCAATTTACGTTGGAAAGAAGCAGTGTCAAGCATACGTGGTAGCTTTCAGGTCTAATCTTTCCGGACAATATATATGTTTACATTTTAATTGTTGTTGTTCCTAACAAGATAGAAATCTCGCGCAAGTTATGATTACGCCCTAAAATCCATTGAAAGCTCATCGTCTTTTGCCCGTCGGCAATGGTATAGATATACATATTTAAGGGCATTATGTTTAAACGTCCTACCGAAAATGTTAATATGATCAGTGAAGTAAACCAATTGACTGGATCTTGTGAAAATCGTGCCTTGGTTGTTGAGCCAGTGAAGGCACTTGGCACTTTCCAAGTATTTTTGAACAGTAGGTATCATCACGTCGAAGTCCTTAGCGGAATTTAAACCAACTGAAATGTGCGCCTGGAATCTTCACGCAATTTTGAACACCATGCTTCTTTGCCCAAACTAGTCTTTTGAGCTTCCCGGGATAGTCGTTGTCGTCCATGATTATTTTACTAACTTGGTGTGGTCAATGCAATACGTCTTTTTGAAATCAAAGAAGAAAAAATGTGTAGTTATCTAGTATTCACGAAAATTTGACGTACAGTAATGATCTAGTCAGTTATTGAGCGGCCAATGAAACCATCATACAAACTCATTTGTTAAATGCGATAGACTACGAAAGACAAGCTTAAATAGCATTTTCTATTCGTCATTAGGAATAGCTATCGCGGGGTAGTTTTCAGATTACAGTTTTTCCCTATATTTGAGGATATGTCTTATAAACAACCGGTGCAGACCAGTTCTCAGTTCAGCTCCTATGATGTCCTTAACATTGTATCCTTAACCCACCGTCGGTCGCCCTAGTGTACTGAGTACACGCACTTTGCGAAAAGCCGAAAAACACGTTGAAAATCTCTTCAAATTGATCCGGGTGTTGGTCCTATTCCAAGATCTACTCTTCTTTTTGCTTGTACAGAAGAAATTTTTCGAAAAAATCGACGAAAAGTGTTCGAAAACATCGTGTTTTTAACCTAAGTTTTTACGCGTGTACTCAGTACACCAGTGCGACCGCTCGTGTAACTTTTTTTTCCTGGCCCGTCACACGAGTGGTCGCATCGTATACTGAGTACACGCGGAGCATTTTGATTATAAATCTAAAACTAGGCAAGATAGAATATTGATGCCTTCGGCAAATTTCTTCAGTTCAACGGTACCAATTGGTCAGTGGACAAATGAAACTTTGAAAACATCCTCAACTTCCAGTGGCCACCGGATTGTTCACCGGGGGAACCGATGAAGTGGATATTTTGCAATGCAACTTCTCGAACACAAATATCTCAGGATCTAGATATTTTAGCAAGATGGTGTCTTCGGCAAAGTTGTTCAGTAGGTCAAGGACCAACATGTGATAGGTCGCTTGTTTCGGAATTCTGCCACCATTTGGCGATAGTTAGCATGTAATTTTTCAAACATCGCGGCTATCTTAGGATAGCGATATTATAGCAAGATGGTGTTTTCGGCAAAGTTGTTTAGTAGATCAAAGACTAAACATATGATGTGACGTTTGATTAGGAATTCTTCCACAAAACGGTGCTAGTGATCATGGAATTTTTCAAACGCAGATATCTTTGGATCATGATTCTTAAATAAATGTCCTGAGATATCCTCATTACTAAGTAATATAACATCTTCGGCAAAGTTGCTCATTAGATGAAAGCCTAATGCCAAGGACTTCAAGTTTCAAAATTCATCCAACAGGTGGCGCTGGTTATGTCAGGTGTGCAACGATCTATAGTCACTAAAGTGGTTCAAAAAATCGTTTTTGCTCCACACCGTTCATTCGATTCTAGATCAAATTCTGAGCGTCCTCCCAAAATTTGAGCTCATTCAGATGAAAACTGAGACTGCACAAGCCCTTTAAAGTTTATATGGGAATTACTATAGGAAAAGCAAGCAACTCGTTTAATCGGTCATAGTGTTTGCCCATGTGATCTTGGGGATTAGAACTACGTTGATACTGTGAGATACAATAGTCAGCTACAACTTTGCCGAAGACCGTTTTTAAATCGGACGCCCCAGTAATTAGTTATTGATTTTTGAATGAGTTGTGAAACTTTGGCTATAATTATTAGGCTGTTCTGCAGGCATCACTGGATATATGCAGTAAAACATAGTAGCCATGATTTGTGCGTGCTATCTTTCGCTCCAGGTGCAGCAATGTTGCCTGTTCAGAAGTTAAATGAGCACTGCTGAAGAATTTGTGACTGGATATAAATCAATAACTAATTACTGAGGCGTCCGATTGAAAACGGTCTTCAGCAAAGTTGTAGCTGATGAATGTATCTCACATTATCAAAGTAGCACTAATCCCCAAGAGCACATGGGCAAACACTATGACCGATTGAATGAATTCGTTGCTTTTCTCATAGTAATTCCCATATAAACTTTAAAGGGCTTGTGCAGTCTCAATTTTCATCCAAATGAACTCAAATTTTGGGAGGACACCCAGAATTTGATCTAGAATCGAATGAGTGGTGTGGAGCAAAAACGATTTTTTGAACCACTCTAATAGTCACTGCCTGTGTTGTTTATAAATAAATTTAAAATGCTCTCAGTGCATCTCCAGTATAATCATATTTTCTATGTTTATCATTATAGTCAACGCTCCATGATTGCTATGATAATTGAAGGGATCATCGAATCATTGTAATATCGCATTATGTACAGTATCTTGGAAAGCTGTTGTTGGGGATAATTAAAGTAAACATGAAATTTGAATTTTAGTATGGTTCCATGAGTCGATATCGAGTAGCGAAAAATTGACCCATGGAGGTTTCACAATATACGAAAACTCAATATTATTTATGTTGCTATAAACGAAGCATGCCGAAATGAAACGATTTTTCGTGGCTCATTTTTGTAGTCAAATTTTTTAGATATTGAAATAAAAAGTCATCCTACAACATTGATTTTGTTAGAAACATTGTTCATAATTAATGCTATATCATAACATATTCAGGAAACGCTTTGCATTGGGGTCGAAAACGAATGTTACCAAAATCGAACAGTACTTATGTTGTGAAAAATTCGGTTTGCCGATATCTCAGTAGAATATGTTCCGAGATTCGATTTTGAAAATTACCAAATTCTCAGCTCTTGGGTTCTTGTCGACATGTTTCGCTGAGGTCGGAGACATAATGTAAGTGTGTACGGATCTCCATTTACCCGGTTCACCGTATCATGAGAATTTCCGAGATGATTCTACCTGTAAACCGCGTAGATATAGTGCGTTTTATGTGATAACTTCTGTGCGTTTTACGAAGTCTTTTCACGCAAACATAATCAATGTATTCATCAGAAGTTCGTTTAATGGGCTGAATATAAAAATGTTCCATATCAATCTTGATTTTGAACGAGAATGAACCTTATATCTCTCATTTTATGTTGTGCTTGCCTTTTAATTCCCTCGTAGTGAATTTTTTTAACATTTGACAAAACGTGCACTGATAGCCTAAATGTCAGCATCACAAGATGTTCAGAAAATAAAATGCTCACTGTCATCGAATTACATAATTGCAAATAAAATTGCTCATAACATGTCAGCACTTTGCTGACTGAAAAACTTTGCCGAAGACGCCAAGTTTTAAAATAATCGAGAACTCGAGATTCTGTATTAAAAACATTTGAATCAGGACCTCTAGTGTAGCCTGATGTAAGTATTTGAAATCTAGCAGCCCACTGCATTTTAAATTGGATGTGGAAGAATTTTAAGTATATTTTACCCCTCACACGTTGACCAGAACAACTTCATCAAAGACAACATCTTTCTAATGTAATTTTATTTTCCTAATCAGGATCCTGAAATATATGCTTTCGAAAAAATGCATAGACCGTGTTGTGGAAGAATCTCTAATCAAACGGCACATCACATGTTTAGTCCTTGATCTATTAAACAGCTTTGCTGAAGACACCATCATGCTATAATATCGCTATCCTGAGATTGCCGCAACCTAAATACAGCATGCTCACTAAGGCCTGTTCATTTAAGAAAGTGGACACGTGTTTTTTACAGTAAACTGTTTATTTTCGAACAAATTCATGAGTTTACCTAAAATACATGGAAATCAACGTAATTTCGACCAAATTCACATATATTTGAACATTTATTGAGCATTGCTGGAGAATGCTCTTACTTTTCTAATTATACCTCCCATAAGGTTCTGCACAACTTTTTTCGGAACTTTTCGTTGTGCTGCTGTTCGTTGTGACCACATTTTCTTGAAAAAATCGATGAAGCTTGCTTCTCTTCCATCCTTCTTAAGATGTCGTTTGATTATTGCCCAATATGTTTCAATGGGGCGTAGTTCTGAGCAATTTGATGGATTCGATCATTTTTCTACAAATTCGACTTTTTCCTTCTTGAGCATCTCCAAAGTAGCTGAAGCATAGTGAGCCGATGCTAAGTCTGGCAAAAACAATGGAGGCATGGTATGCTTGCAGTAGATGGGCAGAAGCAATTTTTTAATGCATTCAGTTTTGTAATTTTCGCTGGTGATTGAACCCGTCGTGAAATATGTAGTATTTTCATACTTACTTACTTGATACTTGATGGGCAACAATTCCTTGCTATTGCGTTGAATCTACGCCGAATGAAGAAGCCTTCTCCATTGGACCCGGTCCTGGGCCAATCGCTTCCAGTCGCCCTGAACGTTAAGCGACCTTAAATCCTCCTCAACTGCAAAAAGCCATCTGGTGCGCGGCCTTCCACGGAGGCGACGGCCTCTCCCTGGTTCTCTGCTGAATATTAGTTTAGCCTGACGTTCCTCCGACATGCGAGCTACATGCCCAGCCCACCGCAGCCTGCCGTGTTTTATACGCTTAACAATATCCATTTCGTTATAGACTTGGTATAACTCGTGATTCATGCGACGCCGCCAGATGCCATTGTCCAATTTACCGCCGAGTATTGTTCGCAGCACTTTACGTTCGAAGACCCCAAAAGCTCTCCGGTCAACCTCTTTCAACGTCCAAGATTCGTGGCCGTACAGAGCTACCGGAAGAATTAGAGTCTTGTACAACGCGAGTTTGGTCTTCGTCTGTAAGCTGCGGGACTTTAGCTGGTTACGAAGTCCGTAAAAAGCCCGACTCGCAGCTGTAATACGCCTTTTAACCTCGCGGGTAACATCATTATCGCAAGTCACTAGAGTTCCAAGGTACACAAATTCTTCAACTACTACTAACTACTAACTAGTATTTTCATACTGCAGGAGCAAATTGCTTGCCATAACAAATCATTTTTCCAAAAATTTTCTGTTGGGATGTATCGTACGTCGTCAGGAATATCTGTTTTGGCCAAAGCGTTGAAAAAATTCAATTAGGACACTTCGCGATTTTAGTCAAATCTCGGAACGACAGTTTTTCTGTACACCATTTGTGCAGAAAAAAATTGCGAGTCGCCATGTCAATTCGACCCATCGCTTGGAATTTATATTTTTTTTTTATGTCAACTTTTGTCTGCTGTCAAAATAAACACTTGGGTACACACTGAAACAAAATTTTATTTGTTTTTATGGAATTTTCACACCAAAATGTTAATATTTAGGTGTCCACTTACTTAAATGAACAGTCCTTAGCGCCATCTGGTAGTAGAATTTCAAGTTAGGTGGCCTATCACATGACCTATCACCCACTCAACACTTTTGTTGAAGACGTCAACTTTCTAGGTAATCGAGATCCTGAGATATACGTGTTCGAAAAATGTCATGCTCACTAGCGTCATCTGGTGAAAGAATTCCGAACTAAATAGATCATCACATATTAGTCCTTAAACTACTGAACAACATTGCCGAAAACACCATCTTTCTCAAAAATCGGGATCCTGAGATATTCGTGATTGAAATATTGTATACTCACTAGCACCTGCTGATAGCAGAATTTCAAGTTAGATGGCCTATAATATGTTAGTGCATGACCTACTTACCAACTTTGTCGAAGACCGCATCTTTCTAGGTAGTCAGGATCCTGAGACATCTGTGTTTGAAAAATTACATGCTCACTAGCGCCAAATGGTGGCAGAATTCCGAAACAAGCGGCCTATCACATGTTGGTCCTTGACTTACTGAACAACTTTGCCGAAGACACCATCTTGCTAAAATATCTAGATCCTGAGATATTTGTGTTCGAGAAGTTGCATTGCAAAATATCCACTTCATCGGTTCCCCCGGGGAACAATCCGATGGCCACTGGAAGTTGAGGATGTTTTCAAAGTTTCATTTGTCCACTGACCAATTGGTACCGTTGAACTGAAGAAATTTGCCGAAGACATCAATACTCTATCTTGCCTAGCATTAGCTTGGTAATCAAAATTGCTCCGCGTGTACTCAGTACACGATGCGACCGCTGGTGTAACTTTTTTTTGAGCGACTGACGGAAGGTTAACTTCCTTCAAAATGGGAGAAGGTTTGTTTCCATTATTCACATTCTTGATTTAGCCGTTGATTTCGTTATCTTGGTCCTATTGTGTTCTCTCTACCATACCAGTGTTCATCGTATGGCTGCTTTCACCTTTCGATCACTTCACGTCCATTTATCAAATGATTCCAATTTTATTTCAATACATTTTATTGGTTTGGTGTAGTTTTTTAGGGATGTATTGTGCTTCTTCTAAAACTGTGGGGCTTCTTATGAACGATTCAGTATTTCGTTCCACATACCCGAAGATGCTCTCGACATCGTTGTGCTCGTCTTTTAGTTGTGTAACCCGATGATAAGAAACCCTCTCAGTGGCAAGTGAAAGACAATAACACTTACACTCCAAATTCAAGGTTCTGATGTATCTGATCCTCCAACAGTAGCCATGGCGCTAGTCGAAAATTTCGCTAAGCTAACAGACGTCGAAAGCTACAGCGATCTCTTTATGCACCGTATTCAACAAACTCTCAGTTCTGTGGCGGAGTTTTCCGTTCCTGATGATCATGATAACGTACCAATCAGCAAGCCAGTCAGTTTCAGTGAGCTAATTTTTGCAATGGAATGCAGTACCGATAAATCTACTGGCCCAGGTGGCATCGGTTACCATACCATAAAAAAATCTTGCTTCTTTCGGAAAACACCTGGATCTCATTTAAAAAACTTTTAAAAACTTTTACGTGCTGTATGTCAAAGTTGATGGAGCGGTCGGTGAACCGTCAACCGAAACAGTTCTTGGATCATAGACAACACGCTATTAGAGCAGGACACGGGACTTCAACCTATTTTTTCCAACCCAGTAATGTCCTACATAGCGACTTACATACCGAGATCGTTTCCCTGGATCTATCAAAGGTGTTTAACCGGACAAAGAGTCTATAAGTGCTTCGTCAGCTAGCGCAGTGGAACTTATCTTGGCACATCAAGCGTTTCGCTCAGAATTTTCTACAAAAGCGTTTCTTCCGAGCCCATCTTGTAGACTTCATATCTGACTCATATCGGGAAGAGTCCGTCGTTCCACAGAATTCCGTGAAAGCCATTCATTTCATTTATTTAGGTAACATCCAAACAGATAACACTGAAACAACAATTCCACGCCACAATACTCGCTTCTTGGTCGCACCTCTCCATCATCTGTTCTGCCCCCCGGTCGCCAAATCGATACGCACTTGATCCGCCCATCAAGCTCGTTGCGCTCCACGCCTTCTTGTGTCCACCGGATTCGAAGCGAAGCTTTGCTGGGTTGCTGTCCGGAATTATTGCAACATGCCCTGCCCATTGTATCCTGCCAGCTTTGGCCCCATTCTGGATACGAGGTTCGCCGTAGACTTGGGTGAGCTCCTGGTTCACTGTTCTTCTGCACACCGCCGAAGGTCGTCCTTAGCACTCGGCGTTCGAAAACCCTAAGAGCTTGCAAGACCTCTTCGAACATAGTCCACGTCTCATGCCCGTAGAGGACTACCGGTCTTATGAGCGCTTTGTGCATTCGGTGCGGGGGTGAATGTTTTTTGACTGCAATTTCTTCTAGAGCCCATAGTAGGCACGACTTCCGCTGATGATTCGCCTTCGTATTTCCCGACTAACATTGTTGTCAGCCGTCAACAAGGATCCGAGGTAGACGAACTCTTCCACCAGCTCGAAGGTATCCCCGTCTATCGTGACACTTCTTCTTAGGCGGGCCCTATCGCTCTCGGTTCCGCCTACCAGCATGTACTTTGTTTTCGATGCATTCACCATTAGCCCGACTATCGTTGCTTCACGTTTTCAGGCGGGTTAACAGATCAGCCATCGTTTCAAATTTTCTCCCAATAATATCCACGTCGTCCGCAAAGCAAACAAATTGTTAGGATCTCGTGAAAATCGTGCCTTGACTGTTCAGCTCTTCGCACGACACCTTCAAGCGGAATATTGAACAACAGGCATGAAATCGCTCTGTCGAAGTCCCCGGCGAGACTCGAACAAAGTGGAGTGTTTTACACACCGTTAATCGCTGCTCTAATCAATCTTTGTGAGCATCTCGGGAAAGCTGTTTTCGTTCACGATCTTCCCCAGCTCTACGCGGTCAATACTGTCGTATGTCGCTTTAAAATTGATGAACATGTGGTGGTTCTCACGGCATTTCTGAAGAATTTTCCGCACGGAAAAGATCTGAACCGTTGTCGAGCGACCGTTGATGGAAACTGCTTGATAACTTTGCATGAACTTGTTTGCTATAGGTGTTAGACGATGGAACATAAACTTAGACAGCATTTTGTAGGCGGCGTTTAGGATAGTGATTGCACGATAGTTTTCACACTCCAGTTCCGTCTGCCAGATTCTGACTATCAGCTGATGCAGACAAGCGGCCAACCTGTCCGGGCCCATCTACCATCATTGCCAGCGGCCTTGTTGTTTTTGAGCTGTTGAATGGCATCCTTAACTTCCCCCATCGTGGGAGCTGGTTGGATTCCACTGTCCGCTGAGCTGACATAGCCATCGCCTTCGGTGTCCCGGCCTTCTATGCCTGTGTTCTCTGCGCCATTCAGGTGTTCATCGTAGTGCTGCTTCCACCTTTTGATCACCTCGCGTCCGTCCGTCAAGATACTCCCATCCTTATCCCGGCTCATTACAGCTTGCGGCACGAAGCCTTTGCGAGATGTGTTGGGCTTCTGATAGAACTTCCGAGTTTCTTGAGAACTGTACAGCAACTCCATCTCTTGGCATTCCACCTCTTCCAGGCGGCGTTTTTTTCTCCCGGAATAGGTGGGTTTGCTGTTTCCGCTTCAGTCTGTATCGTTCCATGTTTTGTCGCGTTCCATGCTTCAGCATTGCAGCCCGCAGTGCATTCTTCTCCTCTAAAACCTCATGGCACTCTTCGTCGAACCAATCGTTTCTTGAGCTCCGTTCAACATATCCGACAATGCTTTCGGCAGCGTCGTTAATGGCTGCTTTGACTATCCTCCAGCAGTCCTCAAGAGGGGCCCTGTTGAGCTCGCCCTCATCCGGAAACGCTGCCTCAAGATGCTGCACCTCCTGCAGAACTACCCAAGTAATCAGTAAGCACGATAATGCGGCACGGTAACAGCATTATATGCGCATATAGGGTAATCATTTGATGCTTGTCAGTTTTATATACGCATATAATGCTATTATAATGCCAGAAAAGGCGAAATAGCGTGCCATTATAATGCGAAGATATAACCGTGCTTCTCGGCATCACTAGTGCTGATATAAGACCACGTGAGAAACGTCAGTTGTTTTTTGCCAGGTTTTTCGGGCGAATATTTTGTGCTTTCGCGTACGCAGCCAGAGAGCTTTCGCGTATGCGGCCAAGCAGCTGGTACACGAGGTAAATAAATAAATGAATGAAAATGGAAACCTCGAATAGTATGCAAAATGTAATAAAATGATTGAGATAGTAGGGTAGGTGTACCAGTTATGGCCATAGTGGTTCCCTATTTCGCCATACGTGATATCTTGAATGCCTTCACATTTTGAAAGATCTTTTGTGTTTTAGCAGTAAGATAAAGGATAAATCTTGATGTTAAAACATTCAGAAAGATTAAAAATGTAAAAGTTATCCATATTTTGCATATGGCCAAATAGGGAACCACTATGGCCATAACTGGTACACTTTCCCTACTTCTCCGTATCAGACTTATTCATTTTGGTGGTTTTCATCCTTTTGAGGACTTGAAATTGCCACATATTGATCCTTGTTTTATGATGATGAAATTCCTAATTTTGCGTCTCGAACCTGCGACACCTGTATTGTTGAGTTGTTGAAGTTCTGCTCCTTTGCTCCTTCGCCCACATAAGATGAATAGTATTGGAAAGAAAAGTGACCAATTTAAACCACCACTTTTCCCCGTCATCAAACCTGCAATTGTAGTAGTGAGAAGACTTATGTTTGACTCCCTCTCACCACTATATGTAAACACAAAGCACGTGGTATTTCTGTCAAAACACTGGATGGCATTTAAACAGGCCCTGTATGCGAATATAGAGCCAATATAGTGCTTATTTAATGCCTGTATGCATCAGGCTTAGAAGCATTAATGATGCTGTAATAGGGTTTCTATGCAGCGAAATTGCTGTTATAAGGTGTGTAAGCATTTGTGGTGCTATTATAATGCATGTACGCATTTATGATGCTGATTAAGTGCTTATTATTAGTGCTAATGGTTACTTGGGTACGATGCCGAAACCGCGGATCTTTAGTACATCGGAGAGTATCCGTGTGCTTCCGATGAAGTGGAGAGATTTGTAGTTTCACGTACTGAGTTTTCAATCGCTTGTCCATTTCCGTCGCTGTGGTCTTTGCCGATTGTTCCAGTCCGTATTCTCTCGTTGACGTTTCTGTGCTGATGTGTTTCGGTTGGCTTGCAGGACCTGACAGCAACCCCCTAGACCATTCCCCATAAATGTTCGGAGGACCATAGTGCGAAGCTTAGCTTAGGGTCCTTCTCTGGCACTCGGACGATGATCAGCCGCCCCTGGGGAACAGACGCTGTTGTGAGCCGCTCCTAACATAAAGTACAGCCGCTCCAGGTTTGCTTAAGCAAAAGGCAAACATTTTTCGCCTCGACCTGTTAACTATATTGTTCGGCGGATGTTTCAGTTATATCGATCGATGGCATATTTTCGGGGATTCATATGAAAGTCACGGTACTTATTGGATTTTTCGCGCCTCGTCTCATATGCCCCTAATTCGCCCAAGTGATTTTTATGCGAACCGAAGTTTTTGTAATTTCTTCGCCAATTTGATTTTAAAGAGCCAATAAAAGCTCATTACGATAGTACTAAGACAGTCTGTGTCATTTTGCCTCATATCAATTAAGTGAGGGAAAAATCAAACTTACTTCAGTGAGGGATAGTTTGCGATTGGACATACAGTTTCCCCTAATCGAATCATGCAGGACGCCAAATAGCGCTTTCAAGGAAATATGGATTACTGGGCTAGCTTCCACCACATATTAAGTCAATTATTATTGCCGATAATCCAAAATCGATTGCTTATGTCCAGGTAAAAGCGGTCATATATAAATCTTCTAAGCATCAAACTTCGTTCTTTTCGATAAAAAAAATGATGCGCTACACTACCATTGATACCAACACTTATTTATTATTTATTTATTTATTTTAACAAAAATTTTGGAAGAGGGAAAAACCCCTTTGAGTGATTTCCTTTCTAAATCTTTCTCAAAGAGGCACAAAACCTCTTCATCTTTTCGTATAACGTTACAAAACAAAAAGAAATCTTATAACTAAAGGCTCATACGGCAAAGATATACCATAACAAAGCCACAAACTGCAACATGAATCCAAGCTATCTGAAGTATGAAGTGATTCCTTTCCCAGTGATTATCAAAACTCCACATTGGCGATCCTGCCAGTTTTCTACTAACTTGTGGAAAGATACCTGGATTATTCTACATTTTTTCAATGGACGGAATCACCCTGCCGCGTTGCTTATGTGAAAAAGTGAAAATCAGAAATGCAGCCCGCAGCGTGGTGTTTGTTAAGTGAAAATTTCTTTCTCCGTATCAGATTTGCTTCCCGCTCGTGAAAAAAAAAGTTTACACTGAAGAAACAACCCGAGAAAGAGCATTGATTTGTGGACGCTTACAGCGTGTTGTTTGCCGTGGGGCAATGTCCGCTGCCGAAAAGCGAAATTTCGTCGATCTTGTTGTTTTGCTTGGTGCAAATGTCAGATCGGACGCTAACAGCGAGTTGTTTGTCGTGGGCGAAGAAGAACCCCGGCAATGTCCGCTGCCGAAAAGCGAAATTTATTCGATCTTGTTGTTTTGCTATTTGCAAATGTCAGATCAGAAGCTTACAGCGTTTTGTTTGCTGTGGGGGAAGAGGAGCCCAGGCAATGTCCGCTGCTGAAAAGCTAGAATTCGCAGACCTTGTTGTTTTGCTAAGTGCAAATGTCAGGTCAGAAAGATAGAGCGTGTTGTTTGCTGTTGGGGAAGAGGAGTCCCGGCAATGCCCTGCCCGCTGACTAATAGCAAGAATTCGTGGATTTTGTTGTATTGATGTGTGCACATGTCAGTTTGGAAGATCACAGCGTGTTGTTTGCCGTGATGAAAGAGGAGCCTCGGCAATGTCCGCAAACGAATTACGAGAATTATTAATGTTTTTTGTTCGATTTATTCAAGTACCAGATTGGATACTTTTAGCGCTTGCCTGCGTGCTATAATGTTACAAATAAGCAAGGTTTTATTCTTATATTTTTATAGGTAAATGTAATTCCAGAACAATGAAGCGTTTTGTTGGAAAGAAAACTGGAAATATTTGCTGTCTAGAACGATTATATTGTTTTGCTTTATGCAAACGTCAGAGCATGTGTTTACAACGTCTAGTTTGTTGTATGGTAAATGACCGAACAATATTCTTTGTAGGGAAAAAGAAAATACGATAAGTGTGTTTTTGTGCGAAATGCCAAATAACAAAAATTGGGAGTGTTGGTTGCCCCAAGAGGAGACTAGCTGGCAGAAAAAATTTAGCTCTTGACAAGCATTAAAAAAAACACATTTGTTGGACTAAAAAAGGCTTGAAAAGTGTACTAACGGGACAACATGTTTTATTCGAGAATTTTGTTTTAAATTTGAATAATGTGTTCAGACTGTTGGATGGCGCTGCTACTGGTGCATTGACAGTCATTCTGAAATTTGTCTCGTGTAAATATTGTTTACTAAATTACAACATCACAGTATTACACTCAAAATACAAAAACATGAATTTCGGCTCCGTAAAGCGTTAAACGCGATTGAGCTTCACATAAACGAACTAGTTAAAAATACATCACACTATGCATAAAAAAGTATGCAGTATGAATAGATAGTCCCAATAAAGAATGATTAAAGGTTTTTTGTTGCTATACAGGTTAAATGGTCAGTCATACCTGAATCGGATGGTACTTGTTATCAGAACACTATGTAACCTTTTCACGTAACATTGCACGATTAATCAAACTATGAATGTCAGGTTGTAATACAAAAATATAGAGCAAAAACAAATTTGGTTTTGGAGTGAAGAATTGTTTGGAATTTAGTTCGAAGTGAAGATTTTTTTTAATGTACAGCAAATATGACCATCCCAAATTTGATGTTTAAAGTACGCTGAGACAAGTGTTGCGATAGAATATGGAATATGGACAATTTTAAATGGTATTAGAAAATAAGCAAGATAGCTAGATGATTCGACAATAATTCGTGTAAGGAAATGAGCTTTCAGTAGATGAATTTATGGTAGTTTGAATTGAACGATATATAAGAAAATTATTTATTTTTTATTGATTTTTTTTATATATTTGATTTCTATTAATTTCAAGAAATTGGAATTTCTTTGGAGCAGAGGAAGAATGTGGGATATAGAATCAACTGCGTTGGGAAGTGATAATAGGATTGATCACAGTAAGCGGTTTAATACGATCTAATGTGATGCACACTGTCATGTTGACAATATTGGTTTCCCTTAGTAACACGCTCCTGCCACTTGCATACTATATGCATGCATGCTCTGCCTCACTTGAGAATCAACACTTGTCTTGGTAAGTTGTGTGAGCATCGCGTGGAGGGTGATTCCTTTCCCAGTGATTATCAAAACTCCACAAGGATGAGGGAGGGGGTCTTCCAAAACAGAATCCATCTTCACATCTGCAAATAAAAATAGAAAAAAAAAACACACACAAGGCACGAGTATCAAACAATATATGAGATTTCATTCAAAAAACTAAATAAGAGTTTAAGTATATGATAACATCTTGTACCCAGTATATCCCGAATAGATACAGGAATTGGATGGCCATATTTGATTATACTATTAAATAATTTATTCCTTGGTAAAATGAACCTGGAACATTGAAGAACTATATGATCAATATCTTCATAAGATTCACCACATTCACATAGATTTGAATCCACAATATTAATACGATATAAATGATTGTTACAAATATAATGATTTGAAATCAATCGCGAAAATGAACAAATAAAGTTTCTGGTTCCTGGTATATTTCTAAACCAAGGAAAATGACTTACTTTTGGACAAATTGAATGACACCATCTTCCTTTATCATTGGAGTTCCAACAAGTTTGCCAACTATCAAGGGAATGTATTTTCAGTTTAGGATAATGCTCAGAAGGAAAAATATCACGATCATAAGTTATACCCCGAACAACACCAAGTTTAGCCAATGAATCAGCCTGCTCATTACCGTATATTCTACAATGAGCAGGGATCCACACAAATTTAATAATAAATCCTTGACTATGCAAATTAATAGTTATTTATGCAACAAGTTGCAAAATGATGATTTTTTCAGCACGAGTCGTACATTTATCCAACGAGGCTCGCCGAGTTGGATAAATACGACGAGTAACGCTCCCGTTCTTTTATATAGTGAACTCATAAATCCTCTACTTCCGAATTCCCACGGTCAACCAGATTCTGATTCTAGGATCCGATTTAATTCGGTTCGTCAACAAACGGATGAAAAATCAACTTAAGTTCTGATTCTACATCCATTTGACGAACCGAATTGAATCGGATTCGGATCCTAGAATCAGAAAATGGTTTGAGAAAATCACAGCATTTCAATAAATGACGTATGGAGGTGATCCGACGCCAATTCCAAAACAGTACTGAAAAGTGCTACTTTTCGATACAGTTATTAGTGCTGAAAAGTAACACTTTTCAGCACTGTTTGTATCGATAGGAAAAGTAGGCTGTTATGTAGGTCATTCCCTTGATAAAAAGTTAGTCGATATGCAATCGAATTGCAAAAATAATATTTTTTTCATCATAAATAAAACATGATGAGTTTTGAAATTGAAAGAGATGGTACTCAAAGCACGAAGACAACTCAAGCTGTCAGAACATACAATGTAAACATTTGGTGGACAATCCTTTATCAAGTTACAAGTAAAGTATAAGGCAATCAATTCTGCAATGAATATGGAGCAAGGAGATTTTAATTTGAAAAAATGAGCCAAAAATTCATTGTATACTCCAAAACCCGCGATACTTTGAGCTAAGGATCCATCAGTGAAATAAAATTGTGAGGAAGTAATTCCATCAAATTTACGCATAAATAAAATATTGGCAAAAGAAGAATACAGATGATTTGGAATTTGTTTCAGTTCATGGAATAGAGAAAAGTCAATCAAAGGTTGAAAAGTGTGAATATTAATTTCAAAATTATAAAAACTGTTATATGAAATTGATACTATATTTTCAGATGAGCAATGAATGTAAGATTCCAATATTTTGCTCGTTGGGTTAATTTCGAATAAAGACTTCAAAATATTGATAATTGGATGATTATTTGATAAACAATTCATCAAAAATTTACAATTGAGTTCTTGAAAACGAATTTTAAGTGGTACGACACCAGCCAGTACTTCTGTTGATTGAGTATGAGTTGAATTCATAAGTTTCAAACAAATTCTCAAACAACGAAATTGTATTTTTTTCAAGTTTGATAAAGTGTGTTTGTGCAGCACTTCCAAAAGTGAAACAACCATATTCCATGACTGAACGAATAGTAGTTTTGTAAAGTGTAATTAAATCAGATGGATTAGCACCCCACCAAGTACCTGTAATAGTACGGAGAAAATTTATTCGTTTTGAACATGTTTTTTGAATTTGTTTAATATGAATGTTCCAATTTAATTTAGGGTCAAACCATATGCCAAGGTATTTAAATTCATCAACTTGTTCAATTTCGATTCCATTAAGATATAAATTAATGGAAATGTTCGAATGTTTTCTCGAAAAGATCATATATTTTGTTTTTTGAACAGAAAATGAAAATCCATTCTCATGTGCCCATGAATCAATGTTATTTAAGGCGCATTGCATAAAATGACTAATGACTTCTCTATTTTTGCCACTGATAGAAATAACATTATCATCTGCAAATTGAAGCAAATAACAACCATTAGGAATTATTGATGTCATGTCGCTGGTAAATAAATTGTATAAATATGGACTTAAACATGATCCTTGTGGAAGTCCGAAATAACTATGTCTTAATAATTTTGATTCTCCATTATGAAAAAAGTTCATAATTTTGAAAGAAAATAAATTAATTATGAAATTAGAAAACATACTGGGAATTTTGAAATTATTCATCTTTTCAAATAATAAATCAATTAGAACAGAATCATAGGCTCCAGAAACATCAAGAAAAGTAGAAACTAAGTCTTGTTTTCTATTGAATGAAAGCTGAATTTGTGAAGCTAAAAGTGAAACACAATCGCGAGTACCTCGACCTCTCCTAAATCCAAATTGAGAAGATGAAAAAATGTTATTGTTTTCAGCCCACAATTCAAGACGATTTAAAATCATTCTTTCCAAAAGTTTACGCAAACAAGATAATAAACTAATTGGTCTTCTACTATCAGCCGATGACGGATCTCTACCAGGTTTAAGGATACTTATAACTTTAATAAATCGCCATTCAGTAGGAATTATATTTTGATATAAGAAAGCATTATATATTGAAAGTAAATAGGTTTTTCCATCATCAGGTAAATTTTTCAATACAATAAATTTTATGTTATCAATACCTGGAGCAGTATTTTTCGGAATTGATAATGCTAAATTGAATTCGGCTAATGAAAACGGACAACAAAGATCAGGAAAATAATTTAATGGACTATTTTTAAATTTAATGGAACGTGGGACAAAATCAGGACAAATTTTTGAAGCAAACTCATGTATCCATTTTTCCGAATATTCTAAAACAGTAGAAATGATGGGATCATAATTTCTTAAATTTCTGGCAACATCCCACAATGTAGATAAAGAAGTTTCTCTATCTAAATTTTGAATAAAATATTTCCAATAATTTCTCTTTTTGGATTAAGTTAGTCTTATGAATTGTGCTTCAGTTTTACGATATGCAAAATAATGATTTCTGGAGCCTGATTTACGAAATAATTTGAAAGCATCAGATTTAGTTTTTAAAGCAATGGAACATTCATTATCCCACCAGAAAGAAGGGCGATTTTTTTTAATAAATCGTGAAACATTTTTTTTATTTTGAGATTTGAATAAACAATCAATTAATAATTTTGAAAAATTATTGTAATTGTCAATTGGAGATACCGAATCAATAAAATTAATCAATGAAAGGGATACAAGATCGGAAAATTTTGTCCAATTTACATTTTCACATAGATTAGAAACATTAGAATCATGGACTGATTTATCACGAATAGGATTTTGAATTTCTATTAAAATTGGCAAATGATCACTACCATTAGGATCGTCAATAGTTTTCCATGAAGATTTCATAGACAAGCTATTAGAGCATAGCGATAAGTCAATACACGAATGATGGTTTGGTGGTACAACAATCCTAGTAAAAGATCCATCATTTAGGATATGTAAGTTTAAATCATCAATCAAATCCATAATCAACGAACCTCTACCATCAGTTTTCTCACTACCCCATGCAAAATTGTGTGCATTGAAATCGCCTAATATATAAAATGGAGGAGGTACTTCATTTAATATACTCTTAATTTGGGATAAAGAAAAAGATACATTTGGAGGAATATAAAAGCAAATAATTGAAAACTCACTCTTTTCTTTTTTAATAGAAATAGCAATAATTCAACTTGTGAATGTATTGATAAATCCAAATATTTAAACTCTATATCATCACGAATTCCAATAAGAACTCCTCCATATGAAGAATCTCTATCTTTTCGAATTATATTAAATTTTGAAATACGAAAGAATTTGGATGGCTCTAACCAAGTTTCGTTTAAACAAAACAAATCTATATTATAACCGCTTATCAAAGCTTTCAATCTATCAATTTTTGGAATAATGCTTCGACAAGTCCATTGTAGAACGTTCAAATTATTAATATTTATTGAAGCCATTAGAAAGAGAAAAATGAAGATAAAAGAGGGCCAAAAGAATTCAATTTATTTAAAAAAGTAGCCAATATAGGTAAAAATAATTTAATAATTTTTTTCCAAAAATCACTCAATCCCAAAAACTCTACTATTTCTTCTAAAATGTTCAAAACTGAACTACCAGTATCTTCTTTTACTTTTTCCTCTGGAAAATTATTTGAATTTTGATTTTTACTGTTAGAAGTAAGATCAGTATCTACTTCACGAAATCCAGGAATATTTTTAGAAGAAACAGTATAATTTAAGGGTGGAAAGCTCATATCAAAAGAAGTAGATGGTTGAGGTTCGAAGCATTGATTATGATTGTTAGAAGTTTTAATGTTAATTATTTTTCTTTTACTAGGAGGTTTATATACATAGTTACCAAAATTTTCTTGGTCTACTTTACCATCATCATCTGACAAAATTTCAAAAGTATTTGTAGAAGCAATGTTATCAGTGGATCTCATTACTTCAGCATAAGACAAAGAATTTTTATTTTTAATTTTTTGATTAAATTTTGATTGATTTTCAATGTAAACAGCACATTCTTTCAAAGAATTGTGTTTCTGTTTACAATAAATACAAACATTCGATACATTTTTACAAGTGGATGAAGAATGAAATTCACCACACTTGAAACATTTTTGTTTATTTGAACAAAAATTTGAAGTGTGACCAAAGAGAAGGCATCGGTCACAATGCATGAGCTTTGGGTAATAAAGTCTCACGCGAAAAATTACATTATCAACATTTACGTAGTCTGGAAGTACAGATCCAGAAAATGTAATCTTAATACAGTTCGAGTGAACATATTTGGAATCATTTCCATCGAACGAACACAATCCAAAATCTCGACAGGAGAAATGGATTTGTTCCTAAAAAACCCTGAACCATGAAGCTAATGTCATCACAGTCTAATGATTCATCATATATAATTCCATTTATTTCGCATGACTCACAAGGAGCATACACACGATAGGAATTAAAAAATAATTTGGATTCCAAGAGAGCGTTAGCTTCATCTCGTGATCCAAAAACTATTCTCAATTTGTCCAAAGAAATTTTTTTGATTTCCTTTACAGATTTATATATTTTATAAATCTCAGAGGAAATCAGTAAAACATTAATGGGTTTCTCCGTTTTTCGAAAAAATACGACAAAAGGCCCAGAAAAACTAGAAGGGTAAACTTTTACACGGAAAGGTTTGGTCGAAGAAGAGGATTCAGAACAATTATTATTTTCTTTGGGTTCTCCCTCATCCCCGTCAGTTTCCATAATGGAAACTTATAACGTAAAAAAATAAAAAATACTAGGACTACCAAGTAATCAAGAACAATTAAAGAAATAAATAATTAAGATAAAACTATACTCAAGGTTTAGCGGAACGTCCAAAAACAACAAAAGCGACGAAAACTTGAATCCAAATGCTTGAATTGAAACTCTTGAACGGCAACCAAGGATAGAGCTTCAATCAACTTCGGCGACACCAACAACAGCAACGTTAACGGCTGGAATCACCAACACCTACGAGGAGCCTTGCTATTTGAAGCTTTCCAACGATACAACCGATATTGGCACCTTCTATCCAAGTGATCTGCACACAAAATCCAAACGCCTCAAATTGCAAAGCTTCGGAGTTGAAAATCAGCTGAAAGTAGAAAAAAAATGACAAGCGCAGAAAAAAGACCTGTAGCCCGGTCAAGGCCTACTTACCGAAGATGATACCAACACTTATTACGCAAAATTCAACCTACTTAGATAAACCCTCAAAAATGACCAATTTCGAGCTGAAATAATACGAATAAAAAGTTCTGAGAATTTCTAACACGAATTTTGGACGCCAACATTGCCTGCTACTACTGGATTATAAGTAACTCATATGACATTCCGCCAAATCAAATGAAATATTCCTTTCATTTGAAACTTTCTTTTGCTTAATTTTACGCAGAATTGTACTTTCCGTGATTTTAAGTGAATACCCCTGATGTTTAATCTTCAAAAAATCGTCAATGAATTTTGGATAAGGGGCACTGATCAAGCCGTACGACGCAGCTCAGTCGCGATGCTCTCACAAGAGCGCTGAACGGCACTGACATCCATCTTCCGGATACAATTCCGGATCCTCGTAGTCAACTGTTCCGTATCCTTGGCCCGTCAATTATTTTTGTACACTTGGGTACTGAGGGAGCCGAAAAAAATCGCAAAGGGACGGCACTGGGGCAAGTTGGTCGGGTAAAACCGTAAAACCGTACAATACGCTCATGGAGTGCTTACTGTTTCGACACCATCTTCGATTGAACTGGCAGCACCCATGCCATGCCACCCATTTCAGGGAGTCCAGAGAGAAATTCTCTTGGGGAGACAAAAAATAACGCTCTCTATTTTAATTCTCGATAAACATTCGAAAAGGGCACATCGATATTGGTAAACAATGGCTTTGCAAGACGCTGTTGAGTTCAATTCAACTCGTTCACGCTCACCAATACCACTATCAGGAAGAGCTAACACTAATATTTCTGATAGTGATGTTAATTTGCGAGGGCGGACTAAAAAGTGCTTAACAGCAACGTTTCTGAAAAATGGCTCTAAACTTCTTGGGCGCTTTCCAAATGTTAGAATTACAGAAAGGTATTGAAATCATTATCATTTTGATTGAACAGCTGTTATTCTGTTCACACAGAGTGTACAGGCGAACACTTCTTCTAGATACCATAAATTTGGGATATTGTCTATATCAAATAGTCCAAGATTTATATTACTTCCATCAGACTGTCCAATAAAGATCTAGATTATGTGGTGAGCATAAACATCACTTCCTACAATTAGCGGAAAGCCTTTTAAAACAGTGTCTAGATCAGTATCGATTGAAACACGTTCAAGGTAAAAAAAGCATGATAAATCCCACAGTTTTTATAAGAAAATCTCTCATTCTTGTAAATATTCCATGATTAACATATCCATATCCATTCATACCGAATTGGAATGCGCTAGACCTATATACCTAGAGAGCACTACACCAATTACAACCATTTTGATTGGGACTCATTTCCCCACTTCCTTAGTTAGCCCTGAAAACCACAAGCTCCTAGCGTTCAGTCATACAATCCTGGAATTAATCATTTGTGTCTCCGAATGTGCGGTCATCAGCAAGCGTTAGGAGCAATCAAGAAACAGATGACCGGTGAGTGTAGACGGGTAAGACGAACCGCGCTAATCACGTTCCGATCCAAAACTCCTCCGAATCCTTTCTGATAAGAAAAAGCCAGCGATGGTTTGTTGTTGCCATTGCATTCACTGTTGTGGTACGAGCGTAACTTTGACTAAGTGGATTTGTGAATAGAGTACACGAGTTAACGTTATTTACTGGATTTCGTGGATTGACTGAGAACGTGTGAACTTTGAGTGAAAGTGACACTATAGCTGGGAAAAAGGCTCATCGCATCACACACTACTCTAAGCTACTGCAAGTTGGACAAGGCACTCGACCACTGCACGAATAGAGAATAGGCTGGAAGTGCACGAATCAAAGAAACAACAATCAGTCATCGCAAAAACACATGCACTTCTTCGCAACACCCTGAACACCAATGTTTGAGCACATCCCAGAGACATCGTGTGCCATAGAAACCACATCGACACCAAGCTAGAGAGCTGACCACCAACTGATATAGGTTAGATCCAAATCTAGGTCCTATCTTATAAAGATATATAAGCTCACACAAGTAGAAGCTTGACCACGACCTGTTCGAATCCATTCCAGTGAGAAACATACCTTGACCACCCCAAACGAAGTGCAACAGATTCCAATAAGCAGATGGCATGTTTCCGATGTCGATTGGGGAATACAATGCACCATACTCGACAATACACCTATCCATCAGTACCTCAAACATAAAAAAATACAAAATCGATCGATACAAACCAATCACTATTTACCCCTATCTGGGATCCTCTGAGTTGATATTATTATTGCCAGACTATTGTCCATCCTTTGGGCTTCTCTTCGTGTAGTACCGGTTTTAGCCTCATTCATTATTTTTTCGGTTGTCCCAATCTAACACACGTTTGTCTGTGACTTATGTAGGAGACTAGGTAAACGTACCATTTTGTCCTTTTCCAGTCCTTCTCCCAACGCCACTTCGTCATCATCAATTTAAAGTCCTTTTGGCGTTGCAGCCGTATAGTCTACCTACCACCCAATAATGGAGCAAATAGATGCTGTGATTTAATTTCCCAATTGTCGGTACACATTGAATCCAATCAAGAAGGAGGGACGATACAGATTGGGCCGTGACCTTTCCAATTCCAATCGATGACGTCTCTCCGGGTTGGGGACGAATTTTAGGTTGGGAGAAAACAGCTTTAGTGGGTGCACATAAATGGCTTGGATTCATTTGTAAGGATATTCTCCCATTTGGTCTGTAGTCGAAAAAACTTGTTTTTTTACAAAAGACCTCTACAAATTATTCAGGGTTTCCTCCACTGATTCCTTCAAAGACCAATGCAAAAAATCTCAAGTAATTTCTTCAGAGATTGCTATAACAATTTCTCAAAAATTCATTCAAGAATTCCTCTAGATGTTTTTCCATCACGCATTACCAAGGAATCATCATGATTTTTTTCAGTTACTTCTCAATGGATTCCTCAAAAAATTCATCACCAGAAATTACCAAGAGTTCAACAGAACTTTTTGCCTCCTAGGGTTGCTCCTCAAATTTTACAAGGCGTTACTTCAGAACCTCCACCAAGAATTTCTTCAGCGATTCTTGCTAGTAATTTTTCTAGAGATTTCTCCATGGATTTAAACAAAAACTTCCCGAAGGATTTTTACAGTGATTTATCCAATGCTTCCTTCAAGAATTTCACCAAAAAAATTCCAAAGATTAATTTAGGAATTCCCCAGCGAAACTTTAGGAATTTCTAAACAGATTCTATCAGAATCTTTTCCTGCAATTCCACCAGAAATTCTCAAAGAGATTGCTCAAGAAATCCCTCCAAAGAAACTAGTACAAGAATGTTATCAAAGAATTGCTTCTATCAAAAATCTTCCAGTGATTTTTCTTTTTCTCTAGTTATTCCACCACAGATTCCTCTTGAAAATCCTTCACCGATTTTTTCTACATATTCCTTCAAAAATTCCTACGGAAATACATGCACAGGTTTATTCCAGAAACTCTTACAATGATTCTGCCCACAATTTCTCCAAGGATTCATGAAGGAGTTCCTCCGGGGGTTCCACCAAGAATTCCTCCAAGAAAGCCTTCAGAGTTTCCACGATCAATACTGCAAAAGAAATCATCGAAACTTCCTGAACGGGATATCACTCAAATTTCCTTTAGAGATTCTGCTTGCATTTTTCTGTGAGGTTCCTCCTTTAATGAATTCGTTTTTCCACCAGTGTTTCCTTTCAAGGTTCTTCCTTGTATCTCCGAAAGGACCCTACGATGCATTCGTCCTGGGATTTCTGCAGGAATTCCTTTAAGGATCTACCAAAAATTTCTCCGAGGATTCTTAAAGGAATTTATCCATAAACTGCTTCCAGTATTTCTTAAAGGATTAAGGAATCCACCTGGAATTACCTTAGAGCATCCTTTGGTAACTACTTAAGGGAGTCTTTAAAATCTCTTCCAGAGATATATTAAGGATTTTTTCAGGTAATTCTATGGGAGTTTCTCCAGTGATTTCTTTGGTGAAGTGTTTTTCCAGAAATAAAAAAAAATCGTCAAAGTGTTTTGTTTTTTTTTTTTGGGATTTAAACTGAAGGCATTCAGGGAAATGCTTTGTTTAATCCTCTGAGTAAATATCAGTGAATTTCCTGGAGGAGTTTCTAATAATCCTGAAGGAAAATCCTACTTAGTGAGACCTCTGAAATATTTTATGGTAGAACTTCTGGCAAATCTTTGGTGATTTTTTCTGGTGTAAATTCCAGCAAAACTCTTGTAATATTCCCAGTGTTAACCTTAGAAGGACTCCTGGCAGGGTTGCCGGTTACAGATTTATCTGTATTTTACGGATTTTCTTGAATATTTTAAGACCAAGAATCTGTGTATAAAGATTACAGGTTATATGGAAAAATACATAATTACACATTCTATTCATCCAAAATTATACAGATTTAAAGCAAAAATGAAAATAGATACTTTTGAAAACATTAAAACTCAAGCTTAGATGTAACAGTTCTGCATTTTAGTTTAATTGATATTTCCTTACATATCTTATATAATTCTCATGACTGTTCCAGTTTTCAGTGATACAGATTTAAAAAACAGATGTTTTGCTCCAGGATACAGATATAAAGAAAACTCAAGGGATAAATACAGATTTTAGTATGACAACCCTAACTCCTGGTGAAATTCATTTAAAAAAACTTATCTCTCGATAAATTACTGGTGAAAAAAAGAGAGAAAATACTGGTGAAGTCTCTGAAGGAATGACTGGTGGAATCTTTATAGAAAGTTGTGGAGAAATTCCATAAGAAATTCGTAATGGGATCCTTGGAGTTCATCTTGGCGGAGTCCTTGGAGGATTTTTTCCAGAATATTTTGGAATTTGAATTTGAAATTTCCGGTTAAATCATCGCAAAAATATTGGTGGAGTTTCTGAAAGAATTTATAGGGAATCCTTTTAAGAATTTCAGCTGGAATCCTTAAAGGCTTTCCTGATGGAAATCCTGGAGAATTCCCTGGGTGAATTCCAGACGATATTCACGGAGAAATTTTTGAAGGTTTTATGTGGGGGATTTTCCTTTGGAACCCTTAGAGGAAATCCTAGTGGAATTTTTGAAAGAATTCCTGTTGAAATTACTGAAGAAATTCACTGAGAAATCCCTGGAAGAATTTCTGTTTTGAATCCCAGGAGGAACTCCTGATAAAGTCACTGGATAGTATACTGGATGATTCCAAAATTTCTGAAATATTTATAACACATTTCTGATAAAACCCTATCAGGAAATTTATGGTAAAATTGCTGGAGGAATTACTGAAAACCCTAAAAAATCCCTGAAGATATTCCGCAATAAATTCCTTGAAAAAATCAGGGGAAATCCCTTGAGAATTTCCGGGATTGACTCCTTAAGGGGTTCCGGAAGGAATCCCTTGATGAATTCTGGAAAAAATCGATTGAAAAATTCCGCGAGGAATCCATTGATAAATTCTGGAAGATATTATATGATTAATTTCGGTGACGAAATCTTTATAAGAAATTTTTGGTAAAATCCCTGAAGGAGTTCCTTATAACCCTTGAGGTATTTCGGGAGGGATCTCTTTATAAATTCCGGGAGAAATCTATTAAGGAATTCTGACACGACTCCCTTGAAGAGTTTCTGAAGGAACCTCTTGAAGAATTCCTTAGAGAAACCCATGGAAGAAAATTTTGGTAGAACAAATTCCGGAAGGAATCCCTAATAAACACAACAGAAACAGAACAACCCTAGAGGAATTCCTGAAGGAACCCTTGGCAGAATTTCTGACAGTACTTCTAATGGAATTCCAGGAAGATTTTATGATGAAACCTTAGAAGTATTTTTAATGCATTCCATGGAAGAACTTTCGATGGAATCCCTGCAGAAACTCCCAAATAAATCTATTGAAGACCTCCTGATTAAACCCCCCTAGAAACTTCTGATGGAATCCTTTGAAGAACTTCTGATGTAACCCCTGAATGAATTCCTGATGGAATCATTAGAGAAACTCTCGATAAAATTCCTGTAGGAAATCCAGGTAGAATCTCTGAAGAAACCCTACAGAAACCCCTCGGAAAAAAATTGTAGTATAATCTCTTAATAAATTCCGGGATGAATCCGTAGTAAATAGCCTGATGGGACCCACAATAATGCTAGAGGATTTCCTGAGGAACCTAGAAGAATTCCTGATAGAATCCCTGCAAGAACTTCTAATGGAATCCTTGGAAAAACTTCTTATATAATCCCTGGAAAAATTCCTGATACAATCATTGGAGAAACTCTTGATAGATTTTTTGTAAAAATTCCAGGTATGATCTCTGAAGGAACTCCTACTGGAAACCCTAGAAGAATTTCTGATAAAACCCCTAGAAGTACTCCTGATGGAATCTCTATAGAAACTCTTAATGGAACCTCTTAAGGTGATTATAGAACAAAGCCAGACCTCACATTTTTAAGAGCACAAGACTTGAGAACCAAAATGCGCTCCGCGTTGAAAATTAATCCCATTGGTCACCATCAGGAACCAAGCAATTTGATTGATTTTCAGCGCAAACTGTTGCTAGATTCTCCAGTCTTGTGCACTTGAAAATTCAAAGTTTGGCTTCGTTTTATAATCACCTTAAAGAACTCCTGGTGGTATCCCTTTAGGAACTATTGATGGAATCCCTGGAGAGATTCCTGATTTTATGCCTGGCGGAACTCCCAAGAAGAAATCTTGATGGAATTCCACGAGAAACCCCTGATATTAATTCTAGTGGAATTCCAGGTGCAATCTTCGAAGGAACTCCTGATGGAATCTTCTGAAAGAACTCTTGTAAGAAAACCAGGTGGATTCTTTGGAGGAACTTCCGATGGAAACCCCAGAAGAACTTCCATTGTTATCTCTGTAGGAATTCGTAATAGGATCCCTATAGGAACTTCTGATGAAATACTCAGCGGAACTCCTGATGGAATCCCTACAGAAACTTTTGTTAGAATCCCTGGAGGAATTCCATGTTGAATATCTTAAAAAAATGCTAATGAAATCCCTTAAGGAACTCCAGATGAAATCCCCAAAAGAACTCCCCAAGGAACAATTGGTAGCTTTTAAGATACTTACGTGTTTAATACAAGCTGCATAGCAGCAACCATTGCTGAACAAATTTTTAGTTGAATCATTAATTGAATAAAATTAATTTCCGCTTATGAAAAAGCTGTTATTCCACTTGCAGTTTGTGTTTTGAATAAGAGCTGAATAAACCTCCGAAAATGCAAATATAGTAGCTTTTGTTCTACAACACATAAGAAGTTTAACAATTGACTGATTAAAAGCTTCTATAGGTTGTAGCCATCATTTTAGTAGCATATTGAACATTTGATTAACAACAAATCGTACAAAAGTTTCAGTGTCTTATACTTAAAATGTTGACCAGCATGATTAGTAAAACTTATGAACAATGTGAATAACAGTATATGAGTATGCTCTTATTCAAGCAAAGCATATTATGTCTTTTTATGTTATTTTCAAATGTTTCAAATGTTTTTCAAATCAAATCCAAGACGTGTATGCGATGGATGGATTAACGTAATGGACGTAATGGCGACGTAATGGATCAACGAGGGTAAAGTTCGAATCACATTGGATTAAAAATATCAAAATTTAAATTTTCCAAATGTTCCAAATGCGACGTTATTGATATCGGAAAAAGTTACTAATCATAACATTTTTAATGATAATCGAAGTACAAATAATAATTTAACAATAGTTACATGAAAGTGGTTACCCAACTTACAGTCAAGTGTCACAAATAAACATACACAGTTAATTATTGTTGAATAATGGTGACAGCTGAAAAAATGCCCTACAAAGAGCTGAGAAGATGGTATTTAGATCCAAATTTAAGTCAATGTTCAACATTTTTCATTGGAATGAATAATAGTAGAATCAACACTTATTAAACTTCTCCAAAGAATCTCTGCCGACTTGTTAAGATTGTTTTACTAATGAGTCGAATAAGTCATTTTTCCTTCTATTAAAGAGCCAATATTCCACCAAACAAATATAATTGTGTAAACAGACGTACAGGAGACGAACTAACGTTTTGGTTGCTTCGCACTTCAGCTGTTTCCATGTTTAACATGAACATGATTAAAAGCTGAATAGGTATTTTATAAAATCCTAATACAACATAAATATATCATCCGAGCAGGTCATCCAAAGAAGTCCAAAATAACGATTACTAAACACATTGTTCAGCAACAAAGAAGCCTTACAAAAGAGGTCACACCATAGCCAAATTTTTGAAAAATGGACAAAATATCTAAAAATTGCGTTGTATTCCTAATGTATTGCAATGTTCAACTTACTAATATTATTATTATTTATCTTTATTTGAGTGGCTTTTCGCCCTTGGCGAATTCGCCACTAACTTGCTAATATATAAAAACATGTTGGATACAATAATAACTGATGCTTTCCCAATACAATATTTAATTATGTTTAGAAAATATTTTGAATCAGTCTTCTGACATAGGATTATTGATTGAAATATATTTTATATTTGTATAATGTTTAATAGATGGAAAAAGTACGACAAATAATAAAAATATTAACCTAGTAGAAATATTATACATTTAATAAATGAATTTTAGTATAGTTAGATGAACAATTCAATTAAAGTTTTAACAAGTTAAAACTTATTATGAAATTCGATTAATCATTTCAGACTGTTTTTACTTTGTGAATAAACTTTATTTTTGACCAGCATTGAAATAGATTTTCTCACTGTGCGATATAAATAGCCGACTGAGTTCAGCTCGCATCAGTACTGAACAGCAGCAGAAGTAATGCGCTTATTCAGTTGTTGATCAGCATAGCATGTGTTGATTAGTTATTGTTGAATAGGAGCTCAAGCATGATCAATAATCAGCTACAAGAGGTTTATATTGGGGACTGGAAGGCTGATATATGAATTCAAGGATGACGCAGATGGCAAGGTATACCGCTGACGATGGGAAGGTGGAAGGTCTCGAGTTTGAATCCAGTATTCAGGTAATTATTAAAAGTGTGGTTATTAATTCATGGTAAAGGTATACACTGCATTTGATGTATACAGTGTTAGCTATTTTTAGTAATTTATTTGTTTTCAATCAATTTTGTGGCAGTTGAATAAAAGCTGAGATGAATGATTATAAAGCGATTTTGAAGTTGTAGAATAAAGTCAATATACAACGACACGCTTTATAACTTCTCCAAATTTGTGTGAACAACGCCTGAACAAAGGCTTCACTTGGAAATAATTAAAATGTTGTTCAACATGATGCTGAATTAAACTGCAATAATGTAGTTTGTTGAACTAGCGTTGTTAAATCATCAATCCTTATTAAGCTAAGTGAAACCTGAATAAACATCATTACAATATATGATTACAGTCATTAAATAATAAGAAGCTTAATAATTTCGCCAGATTTGCTTGAACAGTGTGTGCGTAGCAGCTGCAAAGTAATATAATAAAGCAACTATTCAGTATGTAGTTGTGAAAAATTGCTTAATAAATGATTATAAAATAGGCAAATGTTTCTTTAGTCCTGATTCTCATCCCTAGAATAACTTTTGAAGCAATCCCTGGAGGATTTCCAAGCGGAATCTCTTAAGAAATTTCTTATGTAATCTCTAGAGATACTCCTGATGAAATCCCTATAAGAACTCCTGTTGGAATTCCTGATCAAATAACTGATAAGATTTCTTAAAGACTTCCTGATGGAATCCCTGGAGGAACTCCAAATGCCATCCCTTCAAGGAATCTTTATGCATTTTCTTAAGGAGCTTTTTATATAATCTCTGAAGGAACTCCAGGTGGAATCTTTTAAGGAACTTCTGATGGACTCTATAGAGAAACTCTTGATGAAATCCCTGGAAGAACTCCTGATAATATTCCTGATGGCACTACTGATGGAATCCCTAGAGTAACTCCTGATGATTAACCTTGAAGGAATCCTGATGGAATTCCTCGAGGAACTCCTGATATAATCTCTAGAAGAACTCCTGGTAAGGTCTCTTGAGGAATGCCAGATGAAATCGCAGGAGGAACTCTTGTTGGAATCCTTGGAGGAACTCCTGATAAAATCCTCAGAAAAAAACTCTTATGGAAGCCCTAAAGGTACTCCTGATAAAATCCCTATAGGAACTCCTGATGGAATCATTGGAGGAACTCCTGAGAAGAACTTCTTATAGAATATGATAGAGGAATGACAAGTGGAATCTCTGAAATAACTCCTGATGGAATCCCTGGAGGAACTTCTAATAGAATTGCTTGAGGAACTCCTAATGGAATCTCTAGATGAGTTTCAAGTGCAATCCCTAAAGGAACTCTTAATGGGATCTCTGGAGGAATTCCAGATGGAAATCCTGAAGGAATTCCTGATGGAATCCCTAGACGAACATCTGATCCCCAGAAGAACTTTTGATGGAATCCCTAGAGGAACTTCCGATGGAATTTCTAGATGCACTCCTGATGGGAACCCTGAAGGAACTCGTGATGGAATCTTTCGAGATTGAATCTTAAATGATTTATTCTTTAGAAGTACTCCTGATGGAATTCCTGGACAAATTCGTGCTTATTTCCCTGCAATAACTCCTGATCTCTAGAGAAATTACTGATGGAATCCCTGTAACAACTCCTGATGAAATCCTTGTAGGAAATTTTGATGGAGCTCCTTACAAAAACTTTTGATGGAAAATTTTGAAGTTATCCTGATGGAATCCCTGGAATCCCTGGAATCCCGTTTGAAGGAATTCCTAGAAGAACTCCTGATGGAATCCTTTGACGAACTTCAGGTGAACTTTCAGAAGGTCATTTCTAACGGAATTCTTACAGGAAATCCTTGTTAAATCACCGGACAAAATCTTGATTAAATTTCTGGAGGACACTTGTGGAATCATGAAGGAATTACCATTGAAATCCATGAAGGGATTTTGGTAGAATTCGTGAAGAAATTCCTGCAGCTTTACATGGACGAATTCCTGGTGGAACTTAAAGTTAAAGAAATAGGTTAAAAATTGAGGAAAATCGCTAGTGTTGTTTATTTGACCATGGAACCAGTGAATTCGGCACCACTCAAACGTCAAATTAGTGAACACGTGCATTGGTCCATTCACGCATTTTGATTTGCCATCCATCTGCATCGGCAGTTCATGAGACGTGAAAGCTTCAATTTGACATGCTGACGACCAGTTCGTCAAACATTCGGCTCCGCCCATCGGTGTTTTGAACAAAATCAAACTCTTCTGATTTTGTCCGACCGATTCGTCAACCATCCAATCAGTTTCACAAACTGTCATATTGGTTCGGCAAGCAGCATGACACATGGTCAAAGATGAGCATCAACCTGGAGGCGGAGTCAATGTTGGTCTAACCGTCTGAGCGTCTGTGGGCTGCATAACATGAAATCACACGAATCAGCCAGAAGCATAGTTTTTTTTAAAGTACATTTGAAATGATTAAAGCGACGTTTACTCGACACGACACGTTACGAACCCGACTTAATTCGATGTCAAGCCAATATTAGTTCAACATCGGATGTGATTTAAGGCGACTTTGATCCGACATCCGGTAGACGTATCAAGTCGTACTTCTCAGTTGCTATTAGATTAAGGTAAACAATTGACATGATTTGTTACTCTCTTGTTAAACTAATGCAATTCATTTTCCCGGCTCTGTTAGAGACGATTGAAGATAATTGTGCTGGTGACTCTGGATAATATAGAAAACCTCTTGTGAACGCCTGAGAAAATTTTAAAATGCTTCAAAAACCCATTATAAAACCTTGAGAACCTTATGAAGCTCTTGGCGGAACAATTCCATGAACCCCTGTGAGCGCTTGGGAACTGAACTATTTTTTAGACTTGTTGAAACCATTGCTGACTCTACTTCTCCTGGGCATATACTACTTCAATAAATGTTAAGCTGTCAAAGATTACGCTGACCTGGAGAACTGAAAACAGTTTTAGAGTATTAGCATCGACGTTTTCCATCGAAAGCAACCACCACTCACTTCACGTCAAACTCCATTCCATGATCTGAATCGAAACAACGCCGTTATCCTGATGGAGTCCACCAATCAACCCACATCCACCGCTGCCCATCGATGTTTGCTGGATGTGATTGCCAAAACTAATTGAGCCATTTCGTAGAAACCCCCCACACCTTCGTGAAATTTTCTTCCTCAATTCTCAATTTCCATTCTTTTTTCGATTGACCATCCCCTCCGTCCTGATGTCCACCTTTCTAGCGGCTGGCTGCCATTGCTGAAACTCCTGGGTCTGCCAACTCTGCCATTTGCAACGACAACAATGACACCGGCGAAAGCAACAACGATAGCAACAACAACAACGGCAGCAACACCGACCTGGCCACCTCCAACGCCAATGGTGGAGACGCCCCCGTTCACCGGCGGTCCTACGACTTTGAAGGAATTCGCCATCCACTGTGGGACTGGGATCCTTCGGTTCCCACCAGGCTCCAGCAGTGTGAGAATTTATGCTTTGATGGGAATTCAATTAGGGGGAGATTTTTCCTGGGGCCGCTCCGGGACGATTTTTACTCATGATGAGGAACGATTGGGAACAAGGGGGACTGGGGTATTGTGCCTGCAGGGCACTACGCATCTTGTAAAGAGAAATTTTTAATTAGTGCTGGAGTTTTGGAAGCTTATTACGCGAAACGAATTCTAAGAGAAAATAATCTTTTGAGCGTCGAGACAGGAGAAACGATGACGATTTTGCGAAGTTTGATTAGAGAGTACAGATACAGAAGAGGACGTTTTTGTACTTCGAAAATTGTAATCGGGTAACGTTTTTTGCATAACATTTCTGAAAAGAAATAATTAGATTCGTTGAAAAAACTTTCAATTAAAAACGACACATTCTTAACGGTCACAGTACATGGTATTGTCAGTGAATATTATAAAAAAGGTACTACACTGAAATTAGACGAAAGTTTTTCGTCACCGTAGTCTACAGTACAAACATTGATTGTTGAATGATAGCTTGCACATTGTAGAGACAATGAATGAATGATGGCACAGTTTACACGTAGAGCTTATAATTAAATGAACTTGCACTGCATAACTGCATATGATGACTAGTCGTTCAATGCTATGAATTGTTTCATTGCATGAATATTTTAGATGGCATCAATCATATTCATTAAAAAGATCATTACCAGTAGGGTAAAAACAGTTTTCAAAGCTGGAACGCTTCGGTCTTTGGATCGGACCGTCTTAAGGACTCGATAATAATCATATAAGCCAAATCATAAGTGGTTTTCTAGTAAACAATCACATAGTTAGGGAAGTGGTGGTAAAATAAACACCGTGTCTTTTACAGAGGAAAAACAAATTTTATTGAATTCTCTACAAGCACGGACGACTAAGAATCTAAATTGGAATGTTTGGATTGATACGGGCGTCAATTAAAGTGAAAACATCAACGAAAACTAAGATTTTAGAAAACCACGTTTAAAAATTGAAACTAACTTTAAGCTTGGAGGTCGTGATGTGAAGTGAATATCGTAATGATATGATGCTAAATCTGGTACCTTTATATTTCTTTTTGAATGGGTTACAATTACTTATGGATATTTTTTCGGACATGCTGTAAAAATTTCCAAAAATATTTGTATTGCTTTTTGGTCTAATTTCGTATCGCTGCTTTAAATAACATCCCTATTTTAGTTTTTGATCAGAATCAAGATGATATCCTCAAGGTTCATTCTCTAGAGGTAGTAGTTTTCGATTTATTTCAAGTTTATGCAATTTTTTTTAACAAAATAGGGCATTTCCATTAGTTATTCACGGTTCTCTATCAAGAAAAATAAGTTAGTACAGATAAATACCCTCAAAAACCTTTTGTTTTTGATGGAGAATCGCGTATAATCAAACATTTACAGTATATCACATACAAAATCATCAAGTTATAAATAATGATTTCACAAACATATTTTGTATAATCTACACTGTAAATACTTGTATTGCATACAGATAACGAATAAAAAACCAATGTATTGCATTATTCTGAATTTTATTTTTATAGCATGAAATGCAGCTCCAATGGAAACAATTTCGAAGTTACTGTAGTTATCCTTACATTATCTTTCTGTTCTAATTTGCACTAGAACCCAAATCAACGGGCCCCCAACATGGACTTTGTTATAGTTACACTATTATAGTTAGTTTTATTATAAAGCTATAGTATACAAGAGGTTGATGGATATGGTTTAGCAGGAGGATCCACATGATTTGTTGAGATTTGAATTCGAAACTTGTAGCCTTCTGATTTATTGTATCACCAAATGGTAAAGTACTCGTCAAGCATACAAGAGCCGTGGGTTCGAATCTCACCTGAGCACGAGGATTTTTTTTTTCATTATTTCACTCATATCTATCAATTTTTACCACGCGTTTTAACTAATTTAAGAATAACACGCAAGTACATTGCTGTTCTGAATAATAGCAGCGCATGTCGATTTTCATACAAAATGCTCAACTTTAACATGCTGTAGTTTTGTTCCCTTTCAAGCAATCGAGCTGAAATTTTCTCCACAGAACTACAAATATGATCAATTTTGTAACTACAAAATTTCAGTTTTTTCTGAGTCCCTGCCGAAAAGTGAGACACTAGGTGAAATTTTTTGAAAAAATAGCAGTTTTTCATTTTAAAATTTTTCTTCTACAAATATTTTAAACATTTTCGGTTTAGGTGTAGGTTTGATAAGTAGGAGGAGATTGTTCCAATGGTAAGTGATATACAATTTAAAACTATAATGTCAAGCCGAAATTCAAATTTTTAAAACTGCTATTTTTTCGAACAATTTCACCTAGTATCTCACTTTCCGGCAGGGGCTTGGAAAATTTTGAAATTTTGTGTTTACAAAATTGGGCATATTTGTAGTTCTGTGGAGAAAATTTCAACTCGATTGCTTGAAAGGGAACAAAACTACAGCATGTCAAAGTTGAGCATTTTGTATGAAAATCGACATGCGCTGCTATTATTCAGAACAGCAATGTATAAGTTTTTTGAATATATTATATTCAAATTATTTAAATGTAAATACTTTGTATAAAATGAGATTCAAAACACGATTGAACTTCAGAGACAAGAAGTTTATTTTAAATAAATTGCCATTGTTCATCATACTAATGGTTAATGGTAATCAATAATAAGCTTTGTCGGATGACTTTACCTATTATTTAGAGCTATTTAAAAATTAGGATGGTTCACAATATTACTTAAAATGTATGCAATTATTTATTATTTAACTAGTGGTCCCGGCAAACTTCGTCTTGCCATCAAATAGGCTGTTGAAAAATGTCATGAAATCTTCCATACAAAATAACAGATTAGTTTTTCCCGTTTTCTGACTATTTCGAAAACTTTCCTAGACTTTTTCCAAACACGAACACGTCGCATCCCGTGTCGAATGCAACAGTGATAGAATTGTGCAAATCCGTTAACCTGTTCTCAAGCCTTTTCGTAAGATACAGACACCATTCCATTATATATAATTGCATATAGTCTTCAATTTAAATTAATTTTTGAACTTTTTCAAAAAAAAAATTGTTTTGTGACTAAACAAACAACTTATAGCATTTTTCCCCATTCAGCATAAGGCGGTCCAGAAAAAAAATTTTGTAACTCTGTTTTTTTTTCAATATTGATTTCTTATCAAAGTAATCCATGAACAACATGTAGAACTTGGTAATACGCAAATTAAAGATTGAAGATTGTTGATATCTATTCTAATTAGTAGATTATTATAGTTTTTCTAATAAAAATGCACTGTTTTTCAATGCATTTTATTAGGGATACAGCAAAAACACATCCTTAATTCCTGGATTTACAAAATAATTTTATTTTATCTTTCGTCAAAATATATTTTTGCGTTTGCTCTAACCGGAGATAACAATCAAAATAAGCGTGTTTTGCAAGAAAAACAACAATAACTGCCAAAAGGAAAGAGATAGAGAACTCTTTTACTCGTCAAATAGCCTGTAATTCAAAGCTCTAAAAGTGGTCCATTATTTAATTATATATTAATATTGAAACTTCTGGAGCCAGAAAACAAATTTTCTACGGACCACTTTCGTGAAGCATCTATAGTATAATTTCTACGAATAAGAAAGTTAGTTATAACGTTTTTACGAAAATGTAGACCACCCTTATTTTTAATAACACCCAATAAAGGGCCTAGCTAATACAAACAACTTTGTAGAAGACCTTTTTCGAATAATGTTTCATTCTAAAGCTCAAAATGCATCTAACCGCGTAAAACTGCTTTCTGTACACTTAAAAATATATTTAAAATTAATCCATATGTCCCGAAAATTTACAGCAAGTAATATGACGTAAATTTAGGTTACAAATGACGTTATTTTCCGTCACATTGAACTGAATATTGTTCAATAGTAACAGAGTTTCCACAGCAGACTGATATATCAACAGAGTTAATAATGGCCCGAGTCGACAATTTAGAAAAAAAAAACGTTTGCATTGGGAAAAAGTGTTTCTTGTTCATTTTAGACGTATGTTGTCGCGTAAGTTGATTGTAATGAAAATTTGATTCCTCTAATAAAAAAAAGTTGAACAGGCTGCTCCTTATACAGGCTTCAATTTTGAACCAAACTCTTTTGTTTGAGAAAATTCGTGATTATGTTGCTATGAAAAACTTTGCTGAAGACACTTTTAATCTAACTCTTCATATGATCTCAGTAAATTGATTCTGAAAGTTTTACTAAGAGTGGATCCAAAAAATCATATGGCATATAACTTTTTTGTTTTCCGTTTTACGTGAATGTGAAGAGTTGTAAAGGAAGTTGTGATACAAATTTTTGCTGAACATTGCAAGTTTGGCATTTTTAAGTTATGAGCAATATTAAGTGAAAAATTATGAAATATTTAGATCCCGTTTACTCAAGGAATTGGTTTAATAATATTTTTCTTTAAGGGGCATTCAAAAGGCCGTACAGTAACTTCTGCTGCAAAAATTGTAGGAACCTTTTTTTAATTGAGTAAATTCTCTTCAGAAATACTTAAAAAAAAACTCGACGTTCGAATGTACTCCCAAGATTCTAAAGTAATCGGCGTTTTGGTTTCAGCCAAGTTGTAGATTTCAATAAGACCTACAACTTTTCTGTATACAACTTTTAAAAGAAATCTTGAGCAGAAAGTTCAGAAATGTTTACACTTATCAAAGATATACCACCTTGCATTTAATTCAAAATGCAATGCTCTATAGTAATTCACTAATCGCTTCCATATAGCGGCATTAAGCAACTTTTTTTGTAAAAACTGTAGAAACGTATTATTTTTGAATTGAAATTAAAAAATCTTTTCAAAAATACTCTACAAGTTCAATTTTCTTCCGTAACTCCCAAGATTTTAAAACTATCGGCATGCTGACTTCAGCAAAGTTTTAGATTTCAAATAGTTCTACAACTTTCCCATGTACAACTTTTTGGAACAATGTGAAGCAGGAAGTATACAGTATGACCCATAAAAAATGCGAAAATCATCATATCATGTTCTGTGGTACTTTTTATATGGAATATGAAAACAAAACAATAATGTTATTAATTATTTGTATTGTTTTATCTACAGATGAAATGTTTTTTTTTTATTTTTCAATATTTTTTTCTAAAACTTCAGGAAATTTCACGACAGTCCCCCATCCAACACTATTTTGTAGGTCTTACCTTTTTCGAGTTATACGGGTTTATAAAAAATAAGTAAAAAAAAAACATTGACCCTTTCCAAATGTTAGTCTAGATCGATTTTGAAAAAACAAAGTATGTAAAGTATCTTAGTTTCACATAGTCTTTACACCCAGAAAGTTTCATTGAATTGAATTCTGAAAGGATGCTGCCAATCCACTGTGTTTTATTTTCTCGATTTCATGCGCTTTTTGAATAGCATCCAAACCGTTGATTTAAGCGATATAGTTTGTTCGGAGAAGTATCTTGCTATATTAAAGCGCAACTTTTGACGAAAACAGTTTTTTGATCAATCCACCTAGCAGTGAGATAAAAAAAACTATTTTATTAAACATATAGATAGACATATGGTGTCTTCGGCAAAGTTGTAGAATTGGCAATTTGAAACAACTTTGTTGAAGACACGATTTTTCTATCTCTTATACTTTTTGAGATATATGCCGTTGTATGTGAATGACCCTTAAATATCATATTTTTTATCATAACTTTTTCCCAAGATTTTTAACATTTTTTGTGTTTTCTACAAAGTTGTTTGTCATAGAAAAACCCGTGTTTTTGCTGAACATATCATCACCCTATCTTTTGAAGTAACAAAGTTATTCATGAATTACTCTTTTTTCAAGGGGTAGTTTAGGCCTCTATAACTGGCTTCGGCGCAAAATGGCGCAGACAACTCTTACAAATCATGAAAGTACCATATCTTCCCTTTCAGCAGTTGATAAAAACTTTTGTCTATAAGCGTCTTTGCATGGGTTATTACTATCAAACAAACAAGCCTTATCAAAACGAATTCGACTGATAATTATTTTACTTTAAGAGATAGAGAGAAACAATGTTCAGCAAAAACACGCGTTTTAAGGCAAAAAAGGCCGTCATTGGAATTTGTACGCGTCGTTGATGATTGTTGCTGATTCATCTCACGATTCCGAATCAAAGAAAATCAGGTGGTTTTGAACTGACACAGCTGAAAAAGTATCAGCATACTGTATGCATGTTAGCGTGTGAAGTGATACTTTTTTCAAGTCAATATAAACTATCAAGATTGAGTGTTATCACTTTGAAATGCAAGCTGAAAAGTCATCATTGTTGCCAAAACGAATGACGGGCTACTTAGCCTTAAGATGTTTAACAACTTTGTAGAAGACATTAAAAATGTTTAAAATATAAGTAAAAAGTTATAAACAAAAATGATTTTAAACGATTTTTTTCATACAAATTTGTGCACTTTATCTTAAAAAATTCGTAACTCTTTTACAAGATTTTTAACATTTTTCATGCCCTCTAAAAAGTTGTTAAACATCTTAAAACGCGTGTTTTTGCTGAAAATTGCTACTCTCTACCTCTTAAAGTAAATAATTATCAGTCGAATTCGTTTTAATAGGGCTTATATATTTGATAGTAAAAACCCATGCAAAGACGCTTATAGACAAAAGTTTTTATCAACTGCTGAAAGGGAAGATATGGTACTTTCATGATTTGTAAGAGTTGTTTGCGCCATTTTGCGCCGAAGCCAGTTATAGAGGCCTAAACTTCCCCTCGAAAAAAGAGTAACCCAGGTAACCAATAAGCATTTGAATAAGCCGTAAATCAGTCTTCTAATTGCATTTCATGTGCACACTGCCCTAATATAGCATACTGATTGCTTAGGTGCCTCAAATTAGCAAAAGAACTGCTATTCAAATGTTTTCAACTGTTAATCAGCATTTCAAATGCGCAATTTGTTTTGGTTTCAGAGCATCTCAACTGCCTTTATACTGCCACGAAACTGCTAAGAGAAACAAATATTTTCATGATATTTCTCACTGGCCTGCATGAAACCCTTTCCTGCCTTCCAAGAGGTATCACGAAGACATGATTTTAGTAGTATAATTAATCAGTACTGTTTTAGTAACAAAGAAAACTGAAACACAGTATGCGATAGATGTGATTACATGAACGCAGATAAATTTCCGATACTATTTTCATTGCTTTGCATTGAAATAAGAGGGACCCTGGGAGTAGAAAATAAAAACACTGGGACAACAAACACGAGACCAAGACAGTAAAATCATATTGACTGTTTAACGATAAACTTGCGACGATCGACGCGCCACCATATTTCATATAACAGAGGCTATTAGAACTAACTTGGAGGTGATGATTTGGAGGTTATTTGGCAATTTGGAGGTTAAAATCCCCTCCAAACACTAGCGATTTGGCGGTGGGATGTTGACGTTTGATGACGAATTGAAATCCTATCGAGCAATTAATTGAATATTGTGCCTACATCGTACAAAATAATATAATTATGTTAAGTGTTTACGATTAGGTTGAATGACATGAAAGGGTGTGTCGGTGACCTACACGAGGGTCACGTTCATACCAACGCCAACGACGACAAATCCCTTCTCACTTTTCTAACCATGTACTTTGGATGCATTACACCAACACGAGAGAGATGCTGCCAGAATCAATGCCTTTTCTAAGTTCTATTTCGTTTACTCATCCAAAACACAAATCCTGTGGTAGCAAAGTTTAAATAGAGCAAACAATCAATTCACATTAACATTTCATCTTTAGACTATCCTGCAGCGCGATGCGCTCAACAAGCTAAGGGTCGCAGTATTAAATTCCCGGTGGGTTGGCGAATAACTAACATATGTAGTTCAAGAGAGATGCGATACGAACAGGGACCAGCAGTGATAATGTAATGTGATGAAAAATGAAGTTAGAAGGGGGAGAGGAGAGTAGGAGGTTGTGGTGTGGGGAGAGAAATTTTGTTTTGATTGGTTTCATTTGAGAGTGAGACGTTATGTTCAAGACGTTTTCATTTTTTGACAGTTCGATACGAAATTCCTGAAGGGTTAGCATTTAAGCAGCCGTATATCGGGCCAAAACCTGCATTTTGGTAGCATTTAAGGCGCATATACGGCTCGCTGGCATTTAATGACCTGCAGTAAAGGCGCATATACTGCTACATAAATGCTTTTTTAAATGCTTACTGGTTACCTGGGAATTCATGAAAAACTTTGTAACTTCAAAAGATAGGGTGATGATATGTTCAGCAAAAATACGGGTTTTTCTATGACAAACAACTTTGTAGAAAACACAAAAAATGTTAAAAATCTTGGAAAAAAGTTATGATAAAAACTATGATTTTTAGGGGTCATTCACATACAACGGCATATATCTCAAAAAGTATAAGAGATAGAAAAATCGTGTCTTCTACAAAGTTGTTTCAAATTGCCAATTCTACAACTTTGCCGAAGACACCATATGTCTATCTAAATGTTTAAAAAAATTAGTGTTTCTATCTCACTGCTAGGTGGGTTGATCAAAAAACTTTTTTCGTCAAAAGTTGCGCTTTAATATAGCAAGAATCTTCGCCGAACAAACTTTATCGCTAAAATCAACGGTTTGGGTGCTATTCAAAAAGCACATGAAATCAAGAAAATAAAACACAGTGCAATCCCTTTGTCGAGTTGGCGTGAAATCCGTCCTGAATAGACTCAGTTTTTTTTTATCTTTGAACATGATTGTTATCTGTTACTTTCTCCTTACTAGAGAGTAATTGGAAACATACCTTCAAATTTGATCATGCATCGCTTTTCCAAATAAAAACAATCAATTTGTGTATGGGGAGGGCAAAACCTCTGAAAAAGGCAACTAATGGCTCTTGCATCCTTGCATCATTCCTCACTATTGTTCTAGTATGTAGTTTAGTAACATATTTTATTGGGCATATTGCGCATTTCTTTCACCACTAAACAATCGCAGAAGTTTTAACATGTGCGAAAACGTTAATAAAAGTGCGCGATTGCATCAAATCGAGTCGGTGTCTTCAGCCGGCTTATTCTTCACAATCCAAAGAATAAGTGCTATGAAGACACCAACATGATTCAATACAATTCAATGCAGTAGTGAAAGAAATACACAATATAAGAATACGTGAACAATATGCAGCTTTGGAGTAAACCAAATTTGATCGAAATTTATGTTGTAATCCATGTATCAATTTTAAAAATTTGTCAACTTTGTAGATATATGAGACAATTGCGTCAATATCAACTATATTTGACAATCTAGAAAAATACATTGTAGATCCGATTTACAGCTTATGAAATACAAGTTGGACTCGATTATCTGGAGTATCATTTTTTTTTTCACTCCGGATAATCGAATCACTAAGAAAAAAATTGAAATCTTCGACAATAGAACCTAAATATTATCTTTTTTTTTTTTGTTATTTTATTTATATGATACGGTGGCGTAGCCAGAAATTTTTTCTAGGAACAGTAGGGGTCTTCCCAAAAAAAAAAAAAAATTTGGCCGGCATACCCAATAAACACTTTTTCAAAGCCCCCCTTTTCTTAAATACGTTCTAAGCTGCAAAATCATTCATATTGTATATTGCAGTATCAAATTATCTCAGATTTATGGATAAAAATTGAAAAACAAGAATATAGAAAAAAAATTCCGGATAATCAAGTCTAAAATTCCTGATAATCGAATCCCGGAAAATCAAGTCTCCGGATAATCGAATCCGACCTGTATGTAACGTTTACGTATCTACAAATCAACGTATAAATCCTATCATCATTAAAATGTATGTAAATTTCGATTAGTTAAACATTTCTCTGCGTTTACCCTTAAAAGTTTTAGACTTGCACTCATGGAATTCACACTCATCTTCATTCACGACGTTTCTATCAAATTTCGAAGATCATTCACAGAAGACAAACAATGGTTATAATTTTAACGCTTTTCCAAATATTTACACATTTGACTCGAACATCACCAAGTTTGAATTCAAGTATTGTAATATCTATTGAACAACAATAATTTATGGTCATTTGGTATCTGATCTCCTCGAGCAATAATAGAATTCAAATCGAGTTTGGTTCAAAATGTGGACTACACGATATTTTTGAGGTTTATTAGTTTACACAAATTTGTAAGAAGTTCTAGATATAAACAGCATGACCAAATTGAAAATATAAACAATAATTGATGTTCCAATGTTTCTAACCTCTCTTCCATACTACTGATAAACATTTTGAGAAAAAAAAAAAACAAATTATATCTATGACTTGTTAAATTACTTAAAATTGGGCTACATTTTGAATAACATATATTGAAGTATGGTTTTTTTCAAATTTGTCGAAAGGCATTAAACGGAACAAACTGAAATATTTTTCCCTACTTCAGCATACCATAAAAAACCTTAAACTATTTTGAAGGATTAGATATTCCATTTTGTCAACGATTGCATGGGTCCGTGCGCAACCCGATGGATACTCGCCATTGAAGCAAGAAACTAATTCTCCGTCTCGGTGTATTTTCCTTCACGGCTGATTACTTTTGTAACCTTTTTGTTCCCGTCCTTTCCGTTCTCACAAAATGGTTTCAGCAACAGTTTTTTTTTTGTTTTGCTGTAAGCTTTCCGTTTTTGCGTTCGTCGTTAGTTGGTTTAGTTGTTGGTTTTTTGTTTTGTTTCTAATTTTGCCAGTAGCGCGTCGCATTCTACCAGCTGAATGGTAGCTTTTACTAAACTAACGACTTACTAATAGCTCTTCTCATTTTTCAGCAGATTTGAACGAAATTTAATTAATATACTTTTTCTTCTCTCTTTTTTCCGTCCTTGGCACGTCCCGAAATGGGCGTGCTTGGGACAATTTTCTCCCCATTTTCTTCCTGACGTAATTGTCTCATTCTCATGAAAAACACAGTATAAGCTAGACTTTAGTGGCCTGGCAGGACGAGCGGCCAGTGGCGGTGCCCGGGACGAAGACGGTTCCTCCGGACTGCAGGGAGATAGCAAGGGATCCACGACAAGCACCGAGGCGAGCATGTGACAGTACGGGATGGCCCGCCGGGGCGCTAAAGGTGACGCTCGGCGGACCAGAGTATCTTTCCTGCTGTTTTAGAATAAGCATTAAACATTGCATATGACCGTATTTATCGAATTTATATTCCGCGTTTGTGTATGTTTGATGATTCTCGTTTAGGAGCAAAACTAAAACCCCGGCTTCCGGTGAGCAAGAACCAATCGAAATGAAATCGAAACCTTACCACCATCACCAAGTACCAAAAGAAAACGAAAACAGTAATCAAGAAGAAACCCAAAAGAACCAACTCAAGGTGAACAAAGAGATTCAACCAAAGTTTGATCCCAATCCAGTGAGAGCGAAAAATATCTCAATTTCTAGAGCGACCATCAAACCAACCGCATACACAAAAAGAAACCACATAGGAAAACACACACACGTCAGTCATAATTACGAGAAGAAAACAAGTGTTTGTTAAAATATGTGTAATATGAAATCATAAATATTGAAATATGAATGTTTAGTGACTCGAAACCAAACAAAAAAAAAACAACCTCTCTAACCAAACCCAACTCTTGAGGAGAATCCCCCGCTATCGAAAATCTAGAAATCGCTTGCAAGAACAGAAAATCTCTCCCCCCATTCGCTATCCGTTTCTAGGCACCGCTTAAAACGTACACGTTCGATAAACGCGCACCGCACCGCTTTTAGTTCCCAGCAGCAGCTCGCTTTTTGTCCATGGACACAACTTCGGCTCTTAGAATAATGTAACCTTTGTGAAGTAGGTAGCTGTATCCAACAACAACAACACACTTATGTACGCTCTCTCTCTCTAGTGTTCTTTCAAAAGTAGCATTCTTTTCACCGACACAAACCGCATCGCATCGCATTAGCCTTAATCGGTCTCACACACATATAAGACAGCGCTTAGATTGTGAACCACAAGAATGCTCTACAAATGGTTGCTGTAGAAGAACTACGAAGCTGCTGCGCAGATTAGAAGTTGAGTTGATTGAATGGTGAGCTTGAAATTTCTACAATCATGAGTTGAGTTTAAATTACTTATTTCATATTGAGATGAGAGAAATAAATCGACGAGTTAAATATATATGGTCAGCGTTAAGTCAGAGTGGACCAAGTGACATTTTTCATATTTTAATGAAAATGGGTTTAAAGTCTAAAGCTCTGTAATGTTTAAACTCGTTTAAATTTTGGTTCAATATTTCTACACATCTTTGAGTTACTTTTAAACAATATAATGTGAAGTGATAACCATGTAAAATCATAATCCAAACCTCTGATAGAACGATTTTTTGATGGAATTGGTCCACTCTGAATGAACTAAACATCTCCGTTCAGTGAGTTGGTTCACTCTTTCTAGGAAATAATAATCATTTAATGCTTCAATGTTCAAACTGGGTGCATATCTCTAAGATAAGCAGATTATTAAGGTTTTGCAGGGTCAGGGCATAGAAGACCAGAAATTTTCAAATATGCGTTTAGTCAGAATGGACCAAGTGAAAATCTTGAGTACTGACCAAAATATACTGGTCAAATAAGCGTGTTCTAGGACATTCGATGCATACACCATATAACTACCATAAACTTCTATCGGACTCTGAAATTGACTCAAAAAATGCAATAATAAATCAGTTTATTGCATATCAATACTTGGTTCGCTCTGTTAGCGTTAGCGTTAGCGTTAGCGTAGAATCAATACTTGGTTCGCTCTGTCTGCACAGAAATTGTTGAAATTTCTGACCACCCATCCAAATATGGTAAATGATCAAAAACCAAAATCAAATGTATCGAATTAAGTAAAATTTATGAATTCCTATTGATGGATGAATAGAAGAATCATTCGATATTGAAAAATCTGACAAACATCTTGAAATGTTTTTAATTTTCTCGCATTCCTCAGCGCGCTGATCATTTTTGCTGTTGTTGTAATAAGCACTTGGTCCACTCTGACTGCATACTTTTATCGATTTTTATTGATCATCCAAAGTAAATTTATTACATATTTCTCGCAGTGTACGGCATTGATCAAACCTGATCAAAGTGAAATGGAGGTAATGTAATCGACTCACATCCAAACCCTTAAACCAAAGTTTTCTCGAAACCTGCGGGAGAATGGAATGCTACCACCTGCCCATGTCTCCTGCATCACATTCATGTTGCCAACTAATCAAGCCGTGCTGACGAGCAGTTGTAAAAATACTCGTTGAAGGTGATTTCGTGGTCATAAATATTACCTTCCATAGCGCAAGCGAGTCCGTTTTCTCATTGCCCGGAATCGTACAAAGGGCAGAGACCCAGATCAAGGAAATACGGAGAGTGTTTCGCCGGTCGCATTGAACGAATAGCCTCTATAAAATTGAGACTATCTGTAAAATGAAGTGTTGATCAAAAGGAAGAGAGGCAATTCGCTCAAATGCGTAATGAAGGCGGAAGGGGCTTTGAAGTTTCTGAGCGGCGATATGAACCTCATTTAATACACCAGAACAAGTAGAATCATTTGTTTTTGGCTCGGCGATGTAAAACTTTTTGTCTCAACTGAAATGGCCTAAATGCTTGCAAAAATTTTTGGTATGAGCTTCGAGCGAATCAGATCTGTAATTCCGCGGGTGTCTTTTCTCATGGACAGATCAAAAAGCTACAGTGTTATTGGATAAGACTGGGAAAACAACTACGATTGGAAACAATCGAAGAAGGGTTAACCTCCAGAATCATGTACAAGTAATACAGGCTCATACATCTTGTTTTAGAATTACGTTCGATTAGCCGCAAATTCTCAATCACCAACGAATGTGATACTTCACAGCGGATGAAAAGCCGTAACGTCAATTCCACGAAATGATCTGATAAAGGCGGTACTCCTGCTAATACCTTCAAACTCATAGTATGAGTCATGCAGCCTAGCGCAATGCGGATACAGCTATATTGGAAACGCTGGAGTTTAAAGATGTGTATTCTCGCAGCGGATTGAACAAGAGCTACCATATTCGAGGACTGAGAGAATTATTGTATGATATAGCCCCACTACGTATCTGTGAGTGTACGCATAAGTACATATTTGAAAGACCTTGAAAGATTTCCTTACTCAATCTCTGCTGTAATACGCTTCCTAGAAATGACAACCAACCTAATTTTATCTTTCCGGGGAGAATTCGATACTCAGCTTTGCAGCCCAAATTGACAAATTGTCCAGAGTATCTTACAATCCGCCTTTGGTCCTGGCGCCATCCGCAAGCTGACTTAGCAAGCAATGTCCCATGAGACAATCATCAATATCTCTTTCGCAAAAGTTGTAAATAAGAGGGCTTAAGCACGAGCCCTGTCGGAGACGTGAGATGCTAATTCTTGAAGTTGTTAAAAATCCATTTGTTTCTCAGACAACATTAAAAGTATTTTAGAATTTACATATAAACTTGAGCTTGATTCGCAGCCCGTGGTTGCTACTCCACTATCGCCAGATCAGCTGCACATACATAAGGAACCAACCAGATGACTGCCTGGGAATAACAGACAGCCTCAGTGTATAACTGCTGATAAACTTCTATTCTTAAGCAATAATGGCGCCTGCCAGAATGCAAACCAATGTAGGGAAAGAGGAGGAGAGGAATTGATGTTGCATTTAAAACTGACTCACAGTAAACCGGAAATACCCCTGCATCTACGCCAGTTCAAGCGGAACGGTATAAGGGCAAAGAAATTTTCATGGTAGAGGCTTGCTTTTTGGTTAGCGAATTGCCTGTGTACCAGGAGTAAGGAAAAGCGTGCTATAATGCTGCAAGAATGGAAGCGTAGGGAAACGGTTTTTTTTTTTCGTCTTTGGCTCTAGCGATTGCTATGAACGTATAGTTTAAGTGTGATACTGAAACAGTTTGGAATCAACTTATAAGATTGAACTAGAATTTCAAAGGCACAAATCTCGCGAAGGAAGCATCCAGCAACAAAGCACTTTTTATTTTGGATTTGTGCACCAGCAGAAAGCTTAAAATAAGAAGAGCAAAATATCACATCAGCGCATAATGCCAGCCGATAGTAGTTTGCAAAAGGTCACCAGAAAGATCTTTTTCCGATGACTTTCTACACAGAGATCGATGATATTAGCAATGTTTCACCTTAAGAGAGGAAGATAGAAGCAAGTGAAAGATACAACTACAAATTACAAAGAAAGAGATGGGTTTGGGATTGAACCCAAGACTTTTTGCTTATGAAGCAGGAGCGGTAGTCATGAGACCACCAAACCCGTTATAAAAAGTATTTTAGTATAAATGTTGGGTTTTCAATTTAAGCAGTAAAAATTGACAGAAATCCCTTTTAAATGTATTGTATCGAACACAATGGAAATGAATGAAACAGTTGCAGTTTAGCGTTGTGACAGAGCACAAGTAGAAGTCTGCTTCGCAATATATAGAAGCTAAAATGTGTTTTTGCGTTTTATAACCCGAGAAAATGCTTGGCTGGTGCAATTTAAATGGAATCCCCACATAAATACAAGAGAAAGCTTTGAATGTTTCCTGAGGTTCTCCCTGAGGATTTTAAGATGTATAGAGGATTTCATGAGAGAAATATTGAAGTACAACATGAGTAATCTGTACAGGAGTTTATTAATGTGTCATAAGAGGAACCTTCGAGTGAACGGTTGAACGAACACTTGAAAGAATGCTCTAAAACATCTTAAAGAGGTCTCGATAACATCCTCTTTGAAAAAAAAACTTTTTAAGTACCAATTTCTGAAGATGCGTAAGGAAAAGGTTTCAAGCAAGGATGTTTAAGAGAAATGACTCTTAGGAATTTTAATGACAATTCTACAAGAGATATCCTAAAACCCCTATGGAACAACCAGGAACCTTACGAAACCACTTCAGCAAAATATATTTTTCAACAATCTTACAGAATTCCATGAGAATAATTACATCTCTAGTGTCATCCATTGAAGAGATTCAAGGACAAAGTTTGAAGAATTTTATGATAGGTTATTTTAGAAATAATAAGAAGTTTTTCCAGCAAGATTTTAGGCAAAAACCAACAAAAATCATTGAGAGTTTTAGACGAATGCTTCATAATGTCTTTGGTTGATTCCTGGTGAAACCATTCAATAATTATTGGTCAGATCATTGGTTTAAATACAGATTTTTGACAGATTTCAAAATGATTCTCCAGAAAGTTTGTGAGTGTCCGGAAAAAAATATTTTAAAAAGAGGTGCTGGACATGTCGTACTAATCCATGATGAGTATGATAAAAATAGTTTCATCACAACCCTTACAAGATTATTTATTTACTCTTCGCCATCCACGGGAAAAATATTCCGAGGTCATTGCAGTACAACTCGCAGGAAAACACTTGAAGCTGGGATCCCCCACTGTTGTTGTGCAAGTTGTTCACTCCCAATTATAGCGTAAGACTACAGAGGGGAACGAAATATGACAGTTTATCGACAATGCGCAGAGCTGCCATCTTCATGGAATTGCTGCTGAAACTATAAAGGATAACTTACACCTGACAGAAACAATCTTCAAAATATTAGAAAATGAAATACTTAACTTTTAGTATTAGGTTGCCACTTACCAGAATTTCCATTGAATTGCTTCATCAACCATAAGGAAGCATACAATTTTACTTGATATTTGTTTAAAGTTACATCAGAAATGAATGCCGGAAAATTTCTAGAAAACCATATATGCATAATTAAAGCGGGATCACTCATATTCTTATAAAAATTTGCCTATTACACACGTAAGACTATTTTGATGCTTCTCCCCCTCTCTCACAACAGTGTGATTTGTATGAAAACTAAGAATAAGTTATATAGGGCGTTAGATATACGGAAACCCTCCTTTTTTCCCCTAACCCCTTACAACAGTGATCCTCAGGCTCATTTTTCAACCGTCTGTATTTTTGATCGAAAATAGTTACCCGAAAAGATCAGTGTGATAACTTCGTGATAACTTTAGGGATAGTACAGCCAATTGTAACAATTGTATAATGTACGAAGTTTGTATCATCTAGGAGATCCAGAAGACACGTGTAGCTCGCAGGCCGCACTTTGGTGACTACGGCCTTACAGGATTAATGGACAGACCCAAATGCTTCCATTAAATTTATGCCGCGATTCATCTTCTGAAATATTTTGAAGTAAATAAAGCTTTCTAAATAGTTGAAAAACCTTTTTTAATAAAATATCTAGGTGCTCTTTTAAGAAACTCTAAACATAATTATGAATCATTAGAAGATGTTTGTGATGAACACTTGCAACAAAATAAACACTTGACGTACTGCATGTAACAACGAAATAAGAAAGAAAAACATTAGTACAACGTAGTTTTTCTAATCTAAGAAAATTGAAGTGACTGGCACAATCATCAACTTATCATCGATATAACATCTGCGCAGCAGCAGCAGTAAAGCAAACACCAAAATCACTCTTTCGGGGAGTCACCACCACACCTCTAAACTCACTCAGCCCGCGCAGCAATTTCCGCTGTGGATTATCTGCTCTTTTGAAACCTATCCTTCTAACCCTTCCAGCATGTGAAAATCGTCCCAATTCACACAAACAACAGCACGCGCACATTGCACCACTCCTTCCAAAGTCGCCCCTCGTCCGCTGGCCCCCCTTCAATCTTCATTCCACGAACAAAATCTCCTCAAACCGCCTCGATCCACAGCGGAACGCTTTGATGAGGAGTTCCAGAGGACGGATGAGCACTTCACGATCGAAGAAGAACTCATCCCTCCTCCGGAACGCATCAAAGACGAATCGAACACACACGAACACAAATACACACTCACTCTCTAGGTTGTGTAGAACACTCTGGAAACACGTGTACGATCTTATGAAAAGGTGACTCCCCGCTCCTTCACTCACAAGTACGTGTCGAACTTCACCGACAACACTACCACTAGTCCTGTAATGTACGATCTCTTATTCCCTTGTGCGTATGTCGTTGCGCGATCAGCCCCCAGTGGCATCCGGAGATGAATCGGATAAATAATAAAGTGTGAGTTACAACGCAATACGAATGGAAGAATAAAACGTGTATGAATGTATTGTTCAAGGAAATGACAAGAAAAAATGAGACGGGATGAATGTGTTTCAATGTAATGTTACTAGTTTGTTGAAATGTCCTTCCGTGTGTTAAAAATTGTGTACCTGTTGTATAAATGTGTCTAGTTTGGTTTCGTTCTTTATTCTTTAAGCTGTACGATGAGTAGAGTTAGAGAATTAATTTATGTTGTAATTATCATGAGTTTCAATGAAATGTGCTCTTATGTGTTGCGAGGAATGAAAACTTCTAGTCATTAGTCTAGTTTTATACTTATTTGAAGAACGAGAGGTCTACCGACCAGGTGAACATTCATCAAACAATTTACGTTTATTTATAAGGTAAGAAAAATATAGATGAGAAATTCAAATTCAACCCGTTATTAGTTTTAAGCATGCAAATTGAAATACACGAATACTGGTTAATTTACTTTACTATTTTGTTTCATTTGATTTGCACCAAATTTCGTTTTCTATTCATGAACTAATGGTAGTTTCTGAGAACAATATTTATCAATTTCTAGAAATATTACAGAAGTAAAAACCAATTAATTCTTAAGTTTCACTGTAAATAATATCTTTTACTTTGTAATTATATGGCTGCAAGATTACAATACAGTTTTGCATAGAACCTTTCAAATATCCAATAGCACCGTTACATGTACAGTGGCCCAATTTCATATTCGTACGGGATACTGTTTTCACATCAAGTTAGTAAAAAACTATTAAATAATGTATTGAGTTTAAAATACTTTATCTACATTGAAGGTAATAGGTGTAATCTATTATTTGGCAATCACAAAATGTTTCCATTTACAGTGCCCCGTACGAAAATGAAATTGAGTCACTGTATAGTTCTCATATAGTTTACGTAGGTTGTATGGTACTCATACAGTTTACGAAAACTTTTACGTTTTCCGTACTTGTAAGGATCTTATACAGATTTTGCATTAGGTTCTGTTTTGTGTGTATAAGTCAGCATCACGCCGGGGTCCAGTACAATTACTGCAGTGCTGCGTAGCCCTGCAGTAAGTTGCTATCAATTCGCTGCTTTTCGATCTCTTCAGGTAGAGTAGTTGGATGCCGAGATCGGTCCAGCGATTCTGGTTAGAGTAAAACTACCGGTTTGCTGCCGCCCCAACGACTCTAGCCGGTAATATGCTGCGCACTACTCAGAACAGTCCAAGAAAGTAGATCTGTATCCTTCTTCGACGAAGGTTTTCCCGGTGATGCACCGCGAAAGATCTCCCGAACTGTTGCTATCCGAACCGATGTCAAGGTCAGTTCTGTGATATTGATCGAGGGTAATTTTCTGTTCACAGGCTTGCCGACGCTACCCCGCGATCTACTCAACTGGTCTCTAGCAGTAGAAATGGTCTACGCCGACATAAATCTTCCCCGACGATGGAAGGTCTCTCGTAACCTGTAACTCGTTTTTGCTCGGGCAAACTCCTAAGTAAGGATCGATCTACACTTAGAAAAACAAGTAGTCACTGTATGCCAAATGTCAGCATGTCAAATTTGAGCTTCGGCGTTCCACGAACTGCCGATGCAGATGAAAGGCAAGTCAAAATGCGCGAATTTACGCTGCGTAGACTCCATGCTGATCCTGCAAATTTCCTACAGGGATCCCATCAGGAGTTCCAACAGGGATTCCAAGAAAAAGTTCATTCAGGATTCCATAGAAAATTCCTCTAAGGATTCCATAAAGAGTTTTTCTGGAAAGATCATCTAGTTCTTCTAGTGATCATCAAGAATTCCTCCAGGAAGAGATTCGAGAGATTTCATCAGGAGTTCCTAAAGGGATTCCATAAGATTCCATCCTCGAGGGATTAAGTACATCAGAAGTTCTCCTAGCGATTACAACAGGAGTTCTTCTGAGGATAACAACGGGAGTGCTCTTATGGATTTCATCATGAAATTCCCTTAGGGATTCTGTTAAAAGTTTCTCTGGCTCTCTGGTTTCTCCATAAGGAGATCCTATAAGTCTTCCAACGGTGGTTCTTCTAGGAATTTCATCAGGAGTTCCTACAGGGATTCAATTAGGAATTCCTTCAGAGATACCAAAGGGAGTTCCTCTAGGGATTCTTTCAGGAGAACTTCGAGGGATTCCATTGGGAGTTCTTCCAGAGATTACGACAGAAGTTTTTCTAGGTTCTTCCAAAAATTCTATCATGAGGTTCTTCAGAGATTCCATCTGTAATCTCTACAACGATTCTTTCAGAAGTTTCTCTAGGTATTCTCTTAGGAGCTCCTTCCAAGATTAAACTATTCAGAGATATAATAAGATCATATTATCAGGAATCACTCCAGGGATTTCATCAGGAGTTCCTATTAGGATCCCGTCAGGAATTCCTCCAGAGATTTCATTAGAAGTTCATCCTGGGATTACATTATGAGTTCTTTTAAGTATTTTTAGCAGGAGTTCATCTGGGTTTTCCATCAGGAGTCTTCTAGGCATTTTCTACCTGGAATTTCTACATGAATTCTATCAAGAGTTCCTCCAGGGTTACATCATTTCATAAGAAGTTCTTTCATTGATTTTGGTAGCAGTTTAAAGAGATATTTTGGCAAAAGTACTACCTTGGAATCCATTAGGAATATTGCTGAGATAGTATAATGAAATCCTCATGGGATTCCATCATGAGTACCTTCTGAGATTCCATCATAAGATCTGTCATTGATTCTGTGAGGGATTCCTCTGAAGGTTCCTCCAGAAATTTCTATAGGGTTATTCTGGGTTCCATCAGGTTATTTACTAGAAATTCGTTCCGGAATTCATCAATTCCGCTACGATTTCTTCTATGGATTTCAACTAGAAATTTCTACATAAATCCTTCAGGGATTCCACCTTCCAAATAATTATCCAATGATTCAACCAAGAATTCAAAAATTTCACCTGAGGTTTTTCCGCCAAGATGTTCTCCAAGGATCCCACAACGAATATATCAAGGAGCTCGACCACAATTTCCCATAAAGATTCCACCAGTAAATTCTTCAGAGACTTCACCAATATTTTCTCGATAAATGTTAGTGGTGAAAATGCTTCGAGAGCGGAGCTTTTTAAGGATTTTCACCAGGTCAACAGGGTTAACACTGATAATTTCACCAGAAGTCTCATCAGAAAAACTTTCAAATTTTTCACCAGGATTTCCCTTTTTAGAATTCATTCAGGGTTATCAGAAATTCTTCAATGGAATTAACCAAAAAAAATCCAAGGAGTCCACAATAAACCACCATGAGAATATCTACCTGGAATTTCGCGAACAATTCTTACTTCTGTAAAAAATTCTGAAGAAATTTCTAGAGAAAATTGCGTAGAATAATTAGATTAATCGCTGAAGGATTTGCTGGAAGAATCTGTGGAAGAATTCCTAGGGAAATTACTAGAAGAATCACTGGAAGATTTTTGATAAGAGGAACTCCTGGTGGAAATTCTTGGAAATCTTCAGAAATTTATGGCTAAAGGCATCTTTGAAGAAATCTTTCGAACAACCTTGGAGTAAGCCAAGAAGAATTTCTGTAGAAATCACTTGAGGATTTTTTTTATTGATCTCTGAAGAAATCACCGGAAAAAATCCTGAATAATTTATGGAGGAACCATTGAAGGCATCTTTGTAGGAATTCCTAAAGGAATGTCCGAACGATTTTCCCCGGACGAATTTCTGGATAAATTTGTGGATAAACTTCAAGAGGAATCATTGATAAAATGTCTCGTAGAATCCTAAGAAGAATTTATGGGCGAATCTCTAGTATAATCCATGGATTCATAGAAAAACTCCAAAGTAAAATAACTAGAGGAACACCTGAAAGATACTGTGAAAAATGTTTGGAGAAATTTCCATAGCCATTCCCAGCTGCAACGAATTTAGACAATTGGTCAAACCGTTGCATCAACATAAATCGGAGAGTTTTATGAACAGAAACAGTGTTATTACAAGTGTTATTGTCAACAAATGAACGTCAAAAGTTTCTTAAACCGTCCACTAGGAGCGCTGTAATAAGCAAACAAGTTTGTTCCATTGCTAAGTGGGCCATGCTTTAACTTGAGGGCAGAGTCAATGCTGGCCAAACCGTCTGAGCATTATTGTAAGTGACACGTCGTCCGAAAAACCAACCATCTTCACTTTTATGGGCAATGGATCAATGCACGAGTTCACTAGATGACGTTTGAGCGGTGCCGTGTTATTTAAGTGACCATGGCAACTAGTGAATACGGCACCGCTCAAACGTCAAATTAGTGAACTCGTGCATCGGTCCATAGCAGTGTCATGACTCCATCAGAATGAACCTTTGAGGGGATGCACGCTGTCATTCTCCGTATATCTTATACCGAGACTCTTATCTGAAAGAATCTGGCAGATTTTGCACGAATTCCTGGACAAAATGATTAGTTGATCCAAGCGACGATGGAGCGAGTGATGAGCGTACTCTGAGTATCAGGGCACTCTCGAGTCCCTTAGAATCTCGTAGAGGGTTACGATATAGTGATGGTCTTTCGTGTTTACTGTTCAACATTGCCTTAGAGGTTGTGATTAAAAGAACGGATATAGACATCGGGATAGCTACTTGGTTTCACCGATGGTGGAACAAAGTTCGCCATTAAACGAAGTTAGCTGTCTACAAGACGCTTATTTGACCCATACTTCTCTATGGACACTAAACATGAACCCTACGTGCAGAGCATCGTTTCCCAAACTTGATTTTCACGACTCCCCAACGCCGCGTCAGCTCGCTTTTTGTAGTACATGCAAAGCGAGGCGCTAACAGGTCGGGGGGGTCGCGGAAGCCAGGTTTGGGAAACGATGGTGCAGAGGATCAACGCGGCGCCATTGGTGTTTTCGAACGGAAGGTGTTGCGGACCATCTACGGCGGAGTGCACACTGAAGACGGAACGTGAAGAAGGCGGTTGAACCATGAATTGCAGCAGCTGTCACCAGAATGCCGGATAACAACCCAGTGAAAATGGTTCTCGGAAACAATCCAACCGGCACAAGATAACATGGAGCTCAGCGATCAGGATGATCTGTGAAACATACGCAGTATGTATGGTAGCCATGGACCGAGTCGAATGGAGACGTCTTATACGTACAGCAGAGGCCACCCCAACTATAGCTTGACTAGTAAGGTAAGGATGAAGAAGTTTTCAAAGCGTATCCAGCGGGCTTTTCTTGCTTAGGGAGCAGCACCAGCTTTTGAATCTTTCACACTTCTGGCAAGTTAGACACTTCTGCAGCACTTTCCTGTATGTGTTCGGATTTGCCAGGATGGTAGCCTGCTAGAGTCTTCTAGTGGACACTTAAAGATACTCGGTGGTTGCTGTCTCATTTTCATCGGACTGTTCCAGTGGCCATGTGGTTGGTTTGTACTTCGGAAATAAACCCTCCACGATATCCTACTGCTGTCTGGGCACATCTTTGCTGGCAACGAAGAGCCTTTAAAACTTTGGAGCCCATGAACAAATGTCCATTATCACCTGGTTACAGATCTATTTCCGTTAGCTCCGTCTAGATCAGTAATGCCTGCTGAGAACTGTACTGTCTGGAATATGGGATCGAATCGTTTAGATGCCCTCGAAAAAGATCAACGGAGGTGTAAACGACATCCTTCAACTCATTCTTCAACAGAACTGAAGCCGAAGAATACGTACTCCGTTCCATTTTCGTCGATCTTCAACCATATCCAGTCGATGAGGTCCGCAATGAGTAACAGTTTGAAACCAGGAACCAGGCAGGTTTGGAGTGTGCTTGCAAAAGAAGAGTTAGTTGAGTGAAGATTGTTGTGGAGTGTAGATGCTCTATTTGTAGCAGCGAAAAAATAATTCGGCTGATGGTGGAATCAGCCGGATGTGATGTTGAGTTGCGGATACTACACTACCCTCAGCTGTTCCACTCGGAACAGATACATAATCGGAAAGGAAATTGACGATGTTGTCCTGGATTGCACTGATTGACCGATCAGCTAAAAGGTCTGCAAGGTTTTCTCATCTTCCACTACTTCGGTGGAGGTTTCGGTTCCGGTTTCACCCCTCTGCTGATGAGGCGTCCATCACTTGACCATGGTAATAGGACTAAGCTCGAATTTGGCACCTATCCAGTTCCTCAGACTTCGACCACCGTTGTTGAACAATACAACTCGATGCAGATAACTCATACTACTCTGGATCATTTAGACTGCGCCTCTATGGTTGACAAAGAGGTTTTTCATTACGTCCGATCTAAAGCGTTAACGTTATTCAATTCAGAAAAGCTTTAAGGTCTTTCAGTCTGGCAGCTACCATTGTTTTGTTTGTCAGCAAGCGTCCTTCGCGGTGACATCATGGCGCTGCTTTGCTCTGAATGCCATTTACAGTTTCATAGTGTTTGTCGCGAATATCAAGTTTTTACGCACCACCTATTCATCGATCGAAAGTGGCCTATGGTCGATGGTATGACCGCGGAGACCTACGGAACGAGAACGGTTTTCCCGCGAAGCTGATTAGACTGATTAAGGAAACGATGGATAGTACACAATGCTGTGCGAGGATATCCGTTGCGTTATCGGACCCTTTCAAACACACACACAAAGAACTTCAACAAGGCCACGGTCTTTCCTGCTTCCTGTTCAATATTACGCTAGCAGGTGTTATGCAACGGACCGTCTTTAACATGCGGGACACGGTCTTCTTAATAAACCCAGCTAGTTCATCTGTTTCGCTGACAACGTGGACAATGTCGGAAAAATGTTTCAGGTGGTTGTAGAGCAGTATACCTGGCTGAAACGTGAAGCAGAAAGGGTTGGATTGAAGGTAAATACCTCGAAGACGAAATATCTGCCCAGTTAGCCGTAGCGATAAACGCGCAGCTAATCAGCATGACCAAGCTGAGGGTCGTGGGTTCGAATCCCACCGGTCGAGGATCTTTTCGGGTTGGAAATTTTCTCGACTTCCCAGGGCTTAAAGTATCTTCGTACCTGCCACACGATATACGCATGCAAAAATGGTCATTGGCACAGTAAGCTCTCAGTTAATAACTGTGGAAGTGCTCTTAAGAACACTAAGCTGAGAAGCAGGCTTTATTCCAGTGGGGACGTAATGCCAGATAGAAGAAGAACGAAATATCTGCTGGCTGGAGGAACCGAGAGCGATAGAGTTAGCATTGGCAGACGTGTGACGATTGACGGAAATGAGTACGAGGTGGTGGATGAATTTGTCTACCTCTGGGTATTGGTAATGTCGGATAACATCTCCACCAGAGAAATTCGAAGACGCATCATTGCCAGAAGACGTGCTTCCTACGGACTCATTGCGGTCTGGTAAACTTCACCTCCGTACTAAGTGTACCATGTACAAGTCGCTGATAAGAGTGGTAGTCTTTCGCGGGCACGAAGAGGACCTGCAAGCACTAGGAGTTTTTGAACGACGTGTGCTTAGGTCGATCTTTGGCGCAGTATATGAGAACGGCGTATGGAGGAGAAGAATGAACCACGAGCTTGCGCAACTCTACGGTGAATTCAGTATCCAGAAAGTTGCCAAAGCTGGAAGGGTACGATGGGCGGAACACGTTGTGAGAATGCCGAACAACAATCTCGCAAAAATGGTGTTCACCTTAAATCCGGCCAGTTCAAGACGAAGAGGAGCACAACAAGCTAGATGTTTTGACCAAGTGGAGCAGGATCTTGGAAGTGTGGAACGACCAAGAAACTGAAGGCTAGCAGCTATGGACCGACTTTGTTAGCGTAATATTGTGGCGCAGGTCATGTCTTGTGGGACGTAGCGCCTTCGAAACGAAACAAAGGCACTACATCACAGTAACCATATCTTCATTCTTTACTCTCTACTCTTGTTTCTTTATACCATTCTTTGTTATGAAGGGTGTCAAAGACACTAACATTCGCCTTCTGTCAGCGTCACCTTTTGGCACTCTAAATCAAACCGTTCTTGGATCGTCTTTGAGCAATACCTGTAATCTCATGTGCTGCTGTGGATTGACTCCACATTTTGTATGTAGCAAGAAATATTTGTTGAGTTTAGGCTAATAATAGTACAAACTCAGAAACTGCCAACGTTCTACTCCTTACTTTTAGAAATAGTGTCTGCTCGTATTCATCATTTGTAAACTAACTTTCAACACTCTCAATGTATTTTGATTCCACCTTTCTTGAATGTTAGTCATTTGAATATTTCGAAATGTTCCAAAATCTACAAGAAACATAACAAATCAAGTGTTGTGAACATCGGAAATTAAACGATGTCGGAGCGTGATGAATAAACGTTTTATATACACAATATACCAACTGCACGTTACACACGGAACAGAGCTTTGGGCGAACCGTTGGAAGCTGAAGGTGAGTAAAATCTAGTCGGAAGCGACGCAACAACCCAGTAGGTTAACTTTCCTTAGGAAGGTGTGAACCGGGAGCAAAAATGATAGCATCAGAACCAGAACTTTTCTAGTGTAGATTCGATTATTAAAAGTAATTACAGACAAAAATAAGTATTTCAGTAGAATAGAACAATTTCAACTCAAATTCATATTATAGGTCGGAAAAATTAATTAAATTCAGCGGCAAAAAACTGAAAGAACATTGTGAGATCTTAGTTTATAGAGAGCCTAATGTGACAAAAAGAGGACAAACCTCAAGATTATCATACTCACCCAAACCATTGTTAACTAGGATGCTGCATAGGAAGAGAAAAGCTGTTACACACTGCATAAAACACTAGAACAGTGCTCGTAGCTTGTGGTAGATGTACGCGTATGTGCGTTGGTGTGTTCGAAGGCAATAACGACGGAGAAATTGGTACTAAATCTGATACTAAACCGAGTTCAGTGCAAGCAGTTTCACTGTTGAACACAACGAGAATCAGTTTCGAAAAAACACGTATTCCTAGCTGTTGACCATCGCGAAAACTATATCAATACCGAAACAGCCCACATGTGAGTACTTATCTAGCTAATGTAAGCAAAGCAATCAAAGTGTGAACGATGGAGCAGAAGCAAAACACATACTCATCTAATAAAATGATACAAAGAAGGAAACAATAATTACTCGGTAAATGTGTCTCATATTGATATATTTTACGGCAGAAAATAGTTAAGTTGACTTTCACTTCCGGAGTGGATTTACTTATGTTGACGACAAGCAGGAGCGAGTGATACAGGAAGGTGAAACTTGAACTAGTAGAACCTATACCCACCAAGTAGAGAAAGCATCGGAATACAATTGATGAAACTTAGGATATGCGTCTGAAATGCAAACAATGATTATGAAAGACCATTACAAACATTACAAGGTAGCTGTCTTACTGATAGAAATGATGAACAAATAGAAACCACGAGATAAGGTAGAAAGCAACCGTTAAGACTTTAGATGTGTATGTGATGTGTTGTCGGTAGCCAGTCAAAGGTACAGTGAAAACAAATGATAAAATCATAAATACGAGAAGTTCGGGATAGTTCAGCAGGACAAATGTAGGAAAGAAACACAAATGGTAAATGTTCGGCATGATATGAGTATGACTTTCATAAAGTTTAAATGTATAATGATGATATATTTTTTATCACCTGAATAACAATGGAACTACATGTAGGATACGGGATGCAGGGCATTGATAGACAAAGATAGGAGCAGATGAATAAATGTATGCGACAAATGGGAATTGGCAGATGGCTTTAAATCTAATAGAATCGGAGGGATAATGGGGTGTGAAATGCAATGTGGTGGTGTGACTTGAATTAACTCATTGCTGAACTTACTACTGAATAGATCTTAATTCTAAATCAGTACTTGTCGAATCATAGAAAAAACTGTGACATGTGTACTATTGTTAAATTTATCGAACAGAAATAGTTTGATAATGCATGAAAATTAATTTTGAATTTCCCCCAAGAATTTCTAAAGGAATTACTCGAGAAAAGCATTTATTTCACAATATCATCCAAATTTTAATCCAGGCACTTTTGAGTCTGAGAAATTGTTAAAATTTGCAAAAAAAAAAATATAATCAATTACCAAAAATGTCTGCGAAAATAGTTCACCGTTTTCTACATGATTTTCTGTATGAATTGTTGTATGAATACCAACAGAAATTTATTACTTTTCCAGTGGGCTTGTATTTGAATACTATACCATTGATCAACTTTCCAAGTAACACTTCTTCTTTTACTAGAGTTTTGTAGACCAACTTTTGGTTTTAAAATCGCGAAACCCGTATATGTTCCAAGCGTACCGTTTTTAAGCGGTATTGAACAGAATTATTCCTGATGTTTCATAATGGTTTCCTACGATATTCAAAAATATTCTTCAAGGTATGCTTTTCAAAATTTACCTCTCAGATATATCTTGCAGGTATTATAGAGAAATTCAAAGAATATTTATATTATTGATAAAATCAACAGTTTTTTTAATAACCCTTACACAGGAAATGTTTCAATAATTGCTCAAAATTTCTGATGAAATTTTTCGAAGAATCCTCAAATTGTTTAGGAATGGTTTTAAAAGGATTTTGTTTAAAATTTTTTGGAAGAAAAAACAAACCCTTGCAAAACTGTTGGTTAAATTTCTAGCAGAGTTACTGGAACAGTCCACTGAGGCATGTCTAAACAGAAAGTCTTGAGATTTTAGTAAAATCCATAGAGAAACATAGAGGTTTTATTTTTTGTAGTTAATTTAAACTGGAACTAGTTATGTATTATTATTTGTTTTGTTAAGAATTATGTTTTGTTTTTAAATAGAAGACAAATTTATATCTGAATATCTGATACAAGAATATGATTAGTTCTTGCTGGAATATTCATAAAAAAAGGGTTCATCAAGATGTTTAGATGAAATTTTAAAGATTTTCGCCCAGAGTATTGATAACTACTAAAAGCGAAATAGTTTGCAATAAATTGTAGCGCCATTGAAATAAAAAAATATGAGGTATCAAGCTAAAACAAGTTTAAGTAGAGTTGGGGAGCAATATGTCAACAACAATTTTGTAAGAAAATTTCACCTTCTAAAAAATTTCGTGAGTTTTTTTAGCTCTTCAATACCCAACCCCTTCCCTAGACTGTCAATCTTTGGAATATTTTTTTTTGTGCGTAGCATACGGTGTCAAAATTTGGATTATTATCTAACTTTAATGTAATTTCCAATGATTGCAGCATCCTTATATAAAATAAGGTGATGATATAACTCTTCGAGAAATCTGAGATTCATTGAAGTCGAAATAAAAAACAAGTTCGTTAAGAATCTCGGAAAAAATATCATTCTTCAATGAATTCATTCAAGAAAAAGTATGAAATATCTCTGAAAGTTTCACAAGGGATGATTCCAGTAAAAAATCTCCCTTCGGGAATTCCTTCAGGAGTACCTTCTACAATTCCTTCAGGATTTCTTTCAGGAATTCCTACATAAATTCTTCCAAAAGTTCCTACAGGAATTCCTTCAGGAACTCCTCTAGGAGTTCCTTAACGATTTCTTCTAGGAGTATCTTCAGGAATTACTCCAGGAGTTCGTTCGGGAGTATGTACACAAATTCCTCCACTTCAAAAATTACTTCAGGAGATCCTACATGAATTCCTCCAGGAGTTCGTCCACCAGTTCCTTCAGGAATATCTCCAGCAGTGTTTCCAGGAATTAATCCAGGAGTTGCTTCAGGAATTCCTTCAGGAGTTCCTACAGAAATTTCGCCAGTGGTACTTTTAGGAATTTTTCAGTTTATTCAGATATTCCTTCCGGAATAACTTCCAGAATCACACCAAGAGTTCCTTCAGGAGCTCCTCCAGAAGTTCCTTCAGGAATTCATTTAGTGAATTTGTTCAAAATTTTTCCAGGAGTTGCTTTAGAAATTCCTCCAGAAGTTGTTTCGTGAATTCCTCTAGAAGTTCTTCAGGAATTTTTCCATGAGTATCTTCAGGAATTAATCCAGGAGTTCCTTCAGGAGTATGTTCAAAACTTCCTCCAGGAGTTCCCTCAGAAATTCCTTCAGGAGTTCCTTCAGTAATTCTCCCAGGAGATCCTTCAGGAGTTCGTCGAGAAGTTCCTTCAGGAATTACATCAATAGTTTTTCAGAGATTCCTCCAGGAATATCTTTAGTATCTTAAGGAGTTACTTCAGGATTTCCTTCAGAAATATCTTCAGGAATATGTAAAAAATTCCCCAGGAGTTCCTTTAGAAATTACTTCAGGAGCTCTCACAGGAATTCCTCCAGGAATTCGTCCTCCAGTTTCTTCAGGAATTCATCCAGAAGTTCCTTCAAGAATTCCTTAAGGAGTTCCTTCAGGACTTCCTTAAGTAGTTTCTTTAAGAATTCCTCCAGGGATTCTATAAGGATTTTTACCACGAGTTCCTTCAGGAATTCCTTCCAGAGTATCTTACGGATTTAAAACAAGGAGTTCCTCCTGGAGCTTGTTCAAAAATTCCTCAAGGAGTTCCTTCAGCAATGCATCAAGAAATTCCTTCATCATTTCCTCTAGGAGTCCCTTCAGAAATTACTCCACGAATTCTTCAAATATTCCTCCAGGAGTATCTTTAGTAATTACTACTTGAGTTCCTTCTGGAGTTGCTTCTGGAGTTACTTCTAATTATGTACAAAAAATCCCCCAAGAGGTCCTACAGATATTACGCCAGTAGTTCCTTTAAGAACTCGTCCAGGAATTCCTTCAGGAGTTCCTTCAGGAATTCCTCCAGCAGATCCTTCAGGATTTCTTCCAGGAGTATCTTCAGGAGTTACTCCAGGAGTTCCTTCATGAGTAGGTACAACAATTCCTCCAGGAGTTCGTTCAGAAATTTCTTCAGGAGCTCTTACATGAATTCCTCCAGGAGTACGTCCACCAATTCCTTCAAGAATTTCTCCAGCAGTATCTCCAGGAATTCATGCAGCAGTTCCTTCAGGAGTTCCTACAGGAATTTCTCCAGGGATTCTTTTGAGAATTTTTGCTACGAGTTTCTTCAGGAATATCTTCCAGAATTATACCAGGAGTTCCTTCATTAGCTCCTCCATAAGTTCCTTTAGTGAGTTTGTACAAAAATCAGGATTTCTTCCAGAAGTACCTTCAGGAATCAATCCAGGAGTTTCTTCTGGAATTCTTCCAGGAGTATGTTCAAAAATTCCTCCAGGGATTCCTTCAGGGATTCGTCAAGGAGTTTCTTCATGAGTTCCTTCAGGAATCCCTTCAGGAATTCCTCCAGGAGTATCTTTAGTATCTTCAGGAGTTACTCTAGGATTTCTTTCCGAAATTCCTTCAGGATAATGTACAAAAATTCCCCCAGGATGTTTGAGGTGAACCGGCCGCCAGGTTGAAAGCCTCTTTAATAAAGACAAATAATAATAATAATAATTCCCCCAGGAGTTCCTTTGAAAATTACTTCTGGAGCTCCCACAAGAATTCCTCCAGTCTCTTCAGGAATTCATCCAGAAGATCCTTCAGAAATTTCTTAAGGAGTTTTTTTTTTCTCTGTGGGGACATGATACCACTGCGACCATTAAGTTGATCTATTGTGGTGTTATCCTCTTTGTTTTTGCCGTACTGTAGAAATATGTTTCTATATGAAGTAACTATCTCCACAGCTATTGGCGTGCATCCCAATCAGGTACTACGTTTCGGATAAAATGTAGTACCTGTTTTGGATGATAGTACTGAATTCCATTAGGCTCTAGCAAGCCTTTATCTAAATATCTACAACGCTTGTGGTATAGTGCAACACACTTGCACAACAAATGTTCAGTGCTTTCGCTTTCTAATTTACAGAAACGACACATATCTTCTGGCAATTTACCTATAATTTTAAGGTAACGTTTGCTGGGGCAGTGGCCTGTTAATAAGCCAGTATAAGTACTTAGATCGTGTTTATTGAGGTTTAACAACCTCAGCGTTTGATAGGCGTCTGGTTCGATGAATCGTTTGGACTGACGAGAGTCCATTGCGTTCTTCCAGTTTAGTTTAATTTTTGCCTTCATCCAGCTCTTTAATTGCATTTTCAGAGCACAAGAGGCCATTCCGAAGAACGGTTGAGGCCCTATAAATTGCATGGAAGAACCTTGTTTTGCTAACTGATCAGCTTTTTCATTTCCTTCTATTCCGCAATGGCCAGGAACCCAATATAGATTAACCTTATTACGATAGGACAACTGCTGCAGTAGCTTGGAACACTCCCAAACAAGTCTTGATGTGTAAGTTCTAGACTTCAAAGCGTTCAAGGCTGCTTTGCTATCCGAAAAAATACATATATTAGCATTCCGGTAGCGCCTTTTAAGACAAATGTCAGCGCATTCAAGAATGGCATAAATTTCGGCCTGAAAAACTGTTGGCCAACTTCCCAGTGCATAAGATACATTTACTCCTGGGCCAAACACTCCTGACCCTACCATGTTATCTTGTTTTGAACCATCAGTGAAAAAAATTAATGATCCAGATCGGAAAGTTGGTCCTCCTGTGTCCCAATCCTGGCGAGTTACATCAGCAACCCAAAAACGATGATCAAAAAAGTTACGCTTCAACATATAATCTTCGTTCACTAAGTACACTGGACTTATTTTGAAGTGCTTCAATATAGTCATATGTCCTTTTAGTTCACTATCAGCGCTATCTAAGGACCTTCTGACTCTGATAGCACGATGATTCTTAAGAAGTTCCTTCAGGAGCTTGTTGAAAAATTCCTCAAGTAGTTCCTTCAGGAAATCACCAAGAAGTACCTTCATGAATTCTTCAAGGAGTATCTTTAGTAATTACTACAGGAGTTCATTCAGGAGATCCTTCAGGAATTCCTTCAAGAGTATGTGCAAAAATTCCTCCAGGAGATCCTTCAAATATTATTCCAGCAGTTCCTTCAGGAATTCGTCCAGGAATTCTTTCAGGAGTTTTTCCAGGATTTTTTTCAGGAATTCCTTGAGGAGTATCTTCAAAATTCCTCCAGTAGTCCGTTCAACAGTTTCATATGAAATTTCTCCAGTAATTCCTTCAGAAATTCTTCCAACAGTTCCCTCAGAAATTCCCCCAGGAGTTTCTTCAGTAATTCCTTCAGGAGTATATTTAGTATCTTCAGGAGTTACTCTAGTTTTTCCTTCAGAAATTCCTGCAGGAGAATGTGCAAAAATTCCCCCAGGAGTTCCTTTAAAAATTACTTCAGGAGCTCCCACAGGATTTCCTCCAGGAGTTCGTTTTCCAGTCTCTTCAGGAATTCATCCAGAAAATCCTTCAGAAATTGCTCAAGGAGTTCCTTCAGGAGCCTGTTCAAAAATTCCTCAAAGAGTTTCTTCAGGACTTCGTCAAGAAGTACCTTCAGGAATTACTCCAGGAGTTCCTTGTGTAATTCCTCCATGAGTATCTTTAGCATCTTCAGGAGGTTCTCTAGGATTTCCTTCAGAAATTCCTTCGGGAGAATGTACAAAATTTCCACCACGAGTTCATTTTAAAATTACTCCAAAAGCTCCCACAGGAATTCATCCAGGAGTTCATCCTCTAGTCTCTTCAGGAATTAATCCAGAAGATCCTTCATCAATTTCTAAGGAGTTCCTTCAGGAGCTTGTTCAAAAATTTCTCAAGGACTTTCTTCAGGAGTTGATTCAGAAATTCCTCCAGGAGTTTTTTCAGGAATTCCTCTAGGAATTCCTTCAGGATTTCATCCAGGAGTATCTTCAGGAATTAAACCAGGAGTTTCTTCAGGAATTCCTTCCAGAGTATGTTTAAAAATTCTTCCAAGAGCTACCCCAGAAATTCCTCCAGGAGTTCCTTCATGAATTCCTCCAGGAGTATCTTTAGCATCTTCAAGAGTTACTCTAGGATTTCCTTCAGAAATTCCTTCAGGAGAATGTACAAAAATTCCCCCAGGAGTTTCTTTAAAAATTACTTCAGGAGCTCCCACAAGAATTCCTCCAGGAGTCCTCCAGTCATCCGCCAGCCTCTTCAGGAATTCATCCAGAAGATCCTTCAGGAATTCCTTAAGAAGTTCCTTCAGGAGCTTGTTCAAAAATTCCTCAAGGAGTTCCTTCAAGACTTCGTCAAGAAGTAACTTCACGAATTCTTCAGGAATTACTCCAGGAGTTCTTCAGAGATTCCTCCAGGAGAATCTTTAGTAATTACTAAAGAAGTTCATTCAGAAGTCCCTTCAGGAATTACTCCAGGAGTTCTTCAGAGATTCCTCCAGGAGTATCTTTAGTAATTACTACAGGAGTTCCTTCAGGAATTGCACAGTATGTACAAAAATTCTTCCAGGAGGTCCTTCAGATATTACTCCAGTAGTTCCTTCAGGAATTTGTCCAGGAATTCCTCAAGGAGTTTTTCTAGAAATTCATCCTATAGGAGTTTCTTCAATAATTCTTCCAAGAGTTCCTTTAGTGATATCTCCAAAAGTGTTTTTTTCAGAAACTCATCGTAGCATGTTTCCAGAAGTTTTTCCAGAGATTCTTCCAGGGGCTCCTCCAGGGTTTTCTTCAGGAAGCAAAAAGCATTCTGGAAAAATCTCTGGATTTACCAATAAAAACTTTTCTGAATTTCTGAAGGAATAAGTGGAAAAATCTACAGACACATTACTGAAAACCTCGTAAATGAATGCGTGGAGAATATCATGAAGAAAATTTGGAAGGTCCTGATAATAATTCTGGTTAAACTCCTGGAACTATCACTGGAACATTTTCTCTAGGAGCCCAAGGATCAATGCTAAGAGGAATCCTGGAATATATTTTTGAAGAAATCCCTGGAGGAGCAAATCTCCAGAAAATATGCCGCAAAACTTCCACTAGGTGTTATTTCGGAAACCTCTTAACAAATCCCTTCAAGAATTCTTCTGGAAAATCCTGGAAAAATCCCTGAAAAAACTCCCGTAGTAAGCCGTAGAAGAACTGAAGTCTTGAAGGAATCCTTCCCGCGACTCGGAATCCTTGGAATAAAATCTGAAGGAATCCCTAATTAAAACTCTGGCATTCCTGGATTAAAATTTTGGGGATTTTTTGGACAAATTTTAGGATGAAGAATAATAAGAGGAATCACTGAAAGAATATGTGGAAAATCCCTGAACCAATTACTGAAAAACCCCGAGAGGAATTTCTGTAGGAACTTCTGAAGGAATCCTTGGAAGAATGAATAATGAAATCCCTGGAATGGATTCGGATAAATACTCCTGGACATATTTCTAGAAAACTCACTGGAAGATTTCTCATATGAATTCTTGGAAGAGTTCCTGGACGAATCCCAGGTGGAAGAAATCCCTGAAGAATGTACTGTAGGAGTTTCTGGAGGAATTCCTGGAGGAGGAAATCTCTGGAGAATATCCCGGAGTAATCTTTGATGGAATTCCAACAAGATTACCCGTAGGAATTACTGAATTAATGCAAAAATCACTCGAGTTATTCCTGGAGTGAAAGTTCCTAGCGAAGAAATCCAGTGAAAATAATGAAAAAATCTCTTTAGGTATTTCTGGAGGAAATGCCTGCAGGCATCATAGAGGTGAAATTCTTTGAAAGATATTCAGGATGAATTCTTGGAGTAATTTCGAAAAGAATACCTTTAGGAAATCCAGAAATTTCAAGAGGAATTCTGGAACAAATCTATGAAGGAATAAATAAGCGAATTTCTAAACAAAGCACTGGAGACATACTGACAGTATCGCTGACGCATTTCTTTTAGGAATCCCTGGAGGGTTTCCTTAAGGGTATTCTGGAGATTTTTTGCCAGAAGATATAATTAGGAAATCCCTGAAGGAAGTTCTGAAGAAATTCTTGTTGGAAGTTCTGAAGAAATTCCTGGAAAAGTCCTGAAGGAATCTCTGAAGTGATTCACTTCTGGAGGATTCCCTGAAGAGACTCCTTGCAGAAGTCCTGAAGAAACTGTTGAAAAAATCCATAAAAGAATACCTGAAGGGTTTTCTAGAAGAGATCCTTCAGGGATTCCTTGGATGTATTTCAGAAATACCCGGAGGATTTCTCGGAGTAATCCCTGGAGGAATACCCGGAAAAATCTCAGGAGAAATTTTCGGAGGAATCCTCAGAGGAGTTCTAAGAGGAATTTCCAGAGGAATTTCCAGAGGAATTTCAGAATGAATCCCTGCAGGAACTGCTCAAACTTCCGGAGAAATCTCCGTATACAAATTCTCGTTGGAGTTTGTTAGAATTCTTAAGGGAATTCTCACACGCCTCTCACGTCGAGGACCTGGGATCGAATCCCATCCCCGAGATAGACACAAAAAACTTATGTGACGACTTCCTTCGGAAGGAAGTAAAGCCTTTGGTCCCGAGATGAACTAGCCCAGGGCTAAAATTCTCGTTAATAAATATAGAAAAAAAAGAGAATTCTCATAGGAACCTTGTAAAAAAATCCGTAGTAATCTTTGAAGGAATCTTTGGAGAAATTCACGTAGGAATCCACCTAAAAATTTTATGAAGAAATTTATGGAGAAATTTATGAAGAAATTCTGCGATGTAGTCCTGATGTGATCTTATTTTGATATGTACTTGATTATTTGATAACTTTGAAGATGTTTTTGAAAGATATGAGAAAAATCATGATTTTTTTTGAAGTTATCCATTGCTGAATCACATCCAAAACTTTGTACATGAAACTCTCATAGAAAATGTGTGAAACGATGTGAACGATAAACGTCCGTTCATATTGAAATTTACAAATGAATTAAAAATTGAAGAAGGGACATTGATTCAATTTTTTCAGAGTTTATTTCTTCAAGTATCTCAACAGAACAAACTGAATCTAAGAATTATTTCAATGAATATTCTACCACATTGCTAATCATATCCTTTCTTACACGATGAACTGTTACTCAGATTAACTTGCTACTGTGTAAGTTCATTCAACGTCTACCCATTCTGATATAGCCAAATTAGGGCTGCGAATGATAAATCCATAGCTCCACCGTGGTTCTACTCATTCCAATCGTTAATAACAAACCGTGTAACCATGTGCAATAATCACCTTGATAAAACTCCATAAATGCTATTTATCCGAGAGAAAGAAAGAACGAAAGTTTATTTTCAACCATATATTTTAGAATTCGTGTTGCAACAGAACAAATTACAATCATCGTTCAAACCAATAAAATCTTCGAAATATAAAGACAGTTGCAGTATTATTTTTCCTCTATTAGAAAGATCGCTGAATGAATACACTGAATAATAACCAGAAATCTGAACAAATCACAGAGTCGCAGAATCAAATATTTACTCTATAGATTTTCCTAGTGTCACTTAAAAACTACGTACTATACTGATAAACCTAACTTGGTTCGTTTTCCTCTGTAACGGACCATTTTCTAAGAATCGAAAATGATCCGCGGATAGGAAGAAGTTCCCGTAAGACAAAAACAAAAATTTTACTCTATCTCTTTCTAACGACCGTGTAGTAGCGTAGGTAACTTGCGTTCTCCTTCATAGACCAGTTCAGTAGCTTCTGAAACAACAAGTAACAATAAATAGATCCTAGAGCCGAACTCTTTCCGAAAGTAGCAGTACCCCAAGGCAAAACTACAGGTATTACCCAAAAATATTCGGACGGAAGCTATTGAAAATAGTTTTTAGGTGCAGAGAATGCGTCAAAAATGGATATGATATATGAAATCAAGAAAAACTTTACTGTATTTTAGAGTAGAAGTGGTTGTTCGCCGCCAAACAGCACTAAAGGCAAAATTGTTCGACTAAACGAGTAAGCGTTAGGCATATTTTTGTACCAACTCGATTCGCCAATTTTTATACATTTAAACAGAGAACGGATTCAATGGCAACAACAACCGAACCGAAGAAAAAAAATCCGGGGATTGATGGTGGAGAATGTGACCGTACGCGTATGATGTAAGAGAAACCCTGTACTCAACAAATGATATCGGTAATATTACCCGTATAACGTGTTTTTTTCCTCCTTTTTCTAACATTTTTTCGGCCTGGGTCGAATAGTCTAAAACTGAAAATTAAATCGTTCATGTAAAATATGAGATTGCATTCGTCGATGTGAAGTTTGTTACAGTGTAGCGAAATCGTTCGTTCACTCCATCGCTGAGATGTGTTTGGAGTAATGAGAAAAGAATATAATCGTGTAAAATAACAGTGCAGTATGGGTTATAAAAAATAACAGAAAAATAAATTAAAAAAGTTAGATAGACATATCATGATATATTAAAACTACTTACTACTACTACAGATCAAGCATGACTTACAAATTTCAACCATGTGTAATGAATGAAGCGTCAGCTAAATTTAGATATCGATTATATAAACTTCTAATGTAAAGTAAACAAGAAAGCCGAACAAATCAATACCATGTAAAAAACAGCAACTATTACTCTTCATACTCTCTAATAAATTCTTAAAGAATTCTACAAATATTGAAAACAAAATTCGTGTTTGTTGTCTGATTGAGAAACCCTATCATAGCATTTAAAGCACTAAGCTACTGTTGGCGGAGAAATACCTAGGATTTGATTACCGGGTTGTGAGCAACACGAAGAACAGTTTTTTTTCTGTTTGGTGCAGCTTTAAACTGCAATGAGATTTTTATTAGCACATATATAGTTCATAGTATAGTGTTTCTTACACTTTCGGTGAATCCTCGTTATGATTCCTACCATATCTCCTCTCGCAACAATGATCTGTGAATACTTTAGTTTTTAAGTGTACTATTTAAGATGCATGATATTTAACTCACTTTCGCCGATTAGATTTAAAAAGAACTATGAATTGAATTGTGTTATTAAATTCACTTTAGATAAAATTATTCTATTGTAGGAAGAACAATGTTTTCTCCTATCTTAACTGTCTGCATATCTTCGATCCAGCTGACTATTGTCAGCTACTGTCATTGTCCGATTGTAGCTATAATGTGAGCGTAAGCAGTGCACACAGCGGCAACAGCTACAATATTGTAAGTGTTCTACAAATACTACAAAATTGGCTCCGAGATTGCAAACCCTACTCGGAGAAAAACAACGTAAATAAATTTTTTTTCAGAAGTCTCTCTCTTCCACATAAATGTTGTAAAAAAACAAAGAGACCTACTTCTATATAATGGGGGTAGTTTAGTGCAATAGGCCAAATTTGGCTAATGCAGTTTTTCACGCATAAGGGGGGTTTCTGTTTAAAACTGAGATTTATTCGCTGAAAATATGTTCAGTGTGCTTCGGTTGTGAAAATGTGTTACAATACAGTGAACACATTTTCATATACGCTTTGTTGGTTTTGAACAAAAAAACTGATCTCAAAATTGAAAAAAAAATCTGAATTAATAAAAATATAATTGGCCAAATCTGTGTTACTGGTCTGAGCTACACGGAGCCACAAATCAACCCAATTTTTTTTTTTCCTTTGACGCAATTCGGCTCTTCCGGCTTTCCTTCCTATCATTAGGTACTTTCCGTTTGACAACAGCGAAAAAAACAACTCAGTGAAAAATAAATCCACCCAGCGTTAGCTTTCGAAGTCTCCGTAGTGGTTTAAAACAACTCAACGTTAAAGCCCTTAAAGTAAGGTTAAAGTACTTGTCAAGTCTATGTTGAAAAGGATATGGTCAACATGCACTCAGACAAATAAATTAACGAATTTCATAAATTTTCCCTTATGAAGCATTGAAAAATCTATAAAAACCTATTTCAGAAGGCTAATATGGATTTCATACCGTTGAAATGATAGCCATAATTGAGAAAATTATTATATATATTGAACTTTTACAAATTTCATTGCACGCCTTATGATTCCCATTGCCGTCATGAGTCATTTTCTTAATGATACCATATTTCATAAGGCTATTATGGATTTCATATTAATTCGATGAAAATCATAAGTGCGAAGTATGTTTCACATCATTACCATATAACAATTTCTTTAGGCTGCCTTACGATTCACATAGCTGTCACTAATGTGAAAAACTCATTAGGTTGTGATTATGAAAATTTGTAGAACGAAATCACCGCCATCGTTGAGATCCAACATATTGCGTCAAATTTTTCAGAAGTCCAGAAAGGAAGTTCGGCAATGTACAATCGCGTGGATCCAGATAATTGGAAAAAGGAAATGGAAATGTAGATTTTAATAAACGGAGAATAATGGTCGAGTTGACGTCATCAAAATATTGTAGTACGAGTAATGCCATTGCCAATTTGTTCAATATCTTTTTGCATTAGGCTTGACCAACGTAAAATATGAGCATGTGCAATACTACTTTGCTGCGTTTTATTGAGCATCACAACACGGCAAAATAGTTGGAAATTCGATTTCCACGCGTTTGCTCAACATTAAAATAAATTTCACCTAATAATGAGTAGGTGAAAGCATTGACATTTCTGTTAATACTCTGTATGAAATGTATTGTCAACTGAATATAAAAACTAATAATGAAATAATAATTTGTGTCATAAAAAGCAATGTAGTTTATATTGCTTATATAAGAAATTCATCATTTTTATTTCAATGTTCATAATGCTGTTTTATGAAATCAGCAACACACCACACTGGCGTGATTCAGATCAATTCATAAGGTGAATCAATGAAATACTTACCGATTTCTTGTGGCTAATAAACATAAGGAGAAATGATGAATACTCATAGTATTTTTGCCTGAGTGTGGGATTGATAAGCAAAGTGTAAATCAAGATGGGCTTGCCGTTTTGCCGTTGTACCGTGCTGCCGCTCACATTGTGCTTGGGGCTTAAGTAAACATGGAAGAACCCAAATTTGACTTATTCCATTGAACTTCAACGCTGGGTCGGTGCGTCTCTCTCTGTTTTTGACAACATTGCTGTTGCGGGAGTGGTAAAACTACCCAACCTTGGGTAAAAACTAAATGCAGTTTACCCAAATTTGAGTTTAAAGAACTTATTTTTTGGGTAGTCTGATTTCTCCGTGTACGTTTTTGTGTACTCAAATTCTGGGTTGAAATTTTTAAGAGTGCACTCACTTCCAATGCACTGTAAAATATTTTTTCAGGAACTAAGATGGAATTACTCATTAATCGATTAGATATTCGTTCTCTCACTCATTTTTTATTATAAATGTAACAATTATATATTCACAATGAGTTATTTATTGTTGTAATTTGTAATTTGTAATTGAAAAAAGACATGGCATCGATATCTGGGTAAATAAAATTCAAAGTAGATCTATTCAACTTGTGCGTGTCAGACGGTTCATGTCCAGATAATTCAACCATAAAACATCGGTAACGCAGAGTCACTCGCGTGACGCAGCGTTAGATAGAAGAAATTCAGTAACGCAAGTTCTCGCATACTAAATACGCGTGTTGCCGTAACGGCACATAACGTCATGAGAGTGAGTGACCAGCAACCTGTTGATCCGCATCGTCGGGTGGCGGTAATAATAACAACAAACTGAGTATGAGCAACAATGAGCCTCTGTACGTGCCATAAATTCTTTTGTTCTCATGACTTTTACTGTGCGCCGTGTGTTGGTGCTGTCTCGCTCTCTCTCACGGACAACTTGAAAACAGGGCGCACAGTAAAAGTCAAACATTTTATAGCATGCAGAGGCTCATAACATTAGTTCCAGTTGTTTTAGAGCAAAAGTATTTAGGGTAACGGTCGTATTTTGGACCCCCTAAGGAAGTGATTTTAGTTTTTTTTTTGTTCCAATTAATTAATTGCACAACGTAACCAAGTGAAAGAACATGTCAAAATGTACAGAAAAACTTACTCTACGAGATAAAAATGCCCAAACGGTCATGTGGGATCCAAAACCGTCAAAAATTATTGAATTGTGAAGCACTGTGTTTCATTATTTTGGACACACCAATACATTTTTGACGCTCAAGGGTCATATTCTGACCCCCGGCATTTTTTATCATTTGGCGACAAAGCCCATGACACTGGCTGTATAATATGCTTGCCCATAGTCTAATCAATAATTGATTAGATTATTATCAATTATTGAGTGATAATGGAAAATTATTATACGCTTTAAGTCCAGAAATTTGAAAAAAGGTTTTTGTTTACATTTGAAAAATTTCTGACGGCTTCAATTTCTGTGTGTAAAGACTGTTCATTTTATAAAGTGGACACCTTGTGCATGCTGTATCTTTATTATTAAATTTCAATCGATTTTTTGCACATCGTTCGACTAGTAAGTATTGTACAATGTTGTTATAATAAAAATTCTCCAAAATAATTAAATTTCACACGAATATGGAACAACGATTAGATCGGTCGATTTTTTGAGGTTATCAAAATCAATGATTGTAAGAAATTGGCTGGAAAATTCGATAAATTATATTTTCTATTTTCAAAAAAGGCTTGTTCTTCGAAAGCATCATCAATCAGAAGCCTGATGGAAAAAACAAGTTATTTTTGGAGCAACAATTTTACAGATATAATAAAATCAATTTTCCCGTATATTTTTAAAGAATTTTTTTTTTAATTTGATGGGAATTGATATGAGTAGAATTTTTTGTGTAAAAGTACGTCCTGACGGAAGTCCTAGTATAGTATTAATATGAAAAATAACTTACGCCTTCATAGAGTTACTTAGTAGGTCCCCACGTCACATTCAAAGCACAACAGAAACACAATTGCTTTATTCTTAGAAGACCTATCAAAGTACATTGACAATCATCAAAATTGGCAACACTGCTGTAATGAAATAGATTTTATTTTCCACATATTATTTTCATAATATGTTATTCTGAGATTACCAATTGAAAAATTCGGAGAAAACTGTTTACAATTTGCTGTAGATCGATAAATATGCGTACATGATTTTAAAAGTATGAGACTTTTTAGTAAAACTACCATAAACAGTAAAATTTATACTTAGGACTGTGGTTTAATCTCACGATTTAGCTTTCGTTTATACTAATATAGTTTCTTTAGTAATCCAAACTAGTTTTGAACACGCTTTTTACTGTTCTCTTTAGCTGGGAGTGAAAGGATGGTGTATCAGCAAATTTGGCCATAAATGGGTAAATCACTAAAGTTACCTAATGTCATAGAATGGTGGAATATAATTGATATTTTTAAAAGCTTTACCTTTAGTAGAATAGTAAAGGATACAAACATACAATTTGTTCATAAAAATAAGGATTTTTGTTTTGCGAAAAATAATGTTACACTTTGACGGACAGCTTTTTTTAAGAGTTTTTGGAAAAACTATTTAACTCTTCAACCAAAAGCATTTTAAAGATTTTATATTTTTATAGCATTTTAGAATAATAGGTCAACGATACACAGAAAACCGATTACGATTCTATCAATAAATAAAAAAGATATAGCATAAACAAAGTGTCCACTTTATAAAATGAACAGTCCTTAACGTGTTGTAACGTGTTGTTGCATGGATGAACCGATTAAATTAAATTAATTTCAGATAAAATAAACACATTTCCTTTGTACAAACGGTTGATGCAAGTGCGGAATAGTACTATCTTTCCAAATGGCAGGCGAATTGCGTTGGTCTTTCCATTTAAACTGGGAAATTTGCAGGAAAATGCCCCAGGAGGTCTAAAATATATTGGTTACCCTATATCCACGATAATTAATACTTTGTATTGATAAGAACGTATTATATTTAATATTTTTTTCATATATTTTTCGTTTCTGCAAAGTTCAGAAGTGGGATACCAACAGTCGTGATTTTTTTATGGGGAGGCTAGAAGTCCACATGATTCAACAAGTTGTCTTGGAAAGTGATTTATATGGATGTCCGTCCATGTTCAGAAGGCACCTACACGGAGAAGAATCAAGCTAGTTTGAAACAACCAAATTTTTTGTAGATTTTCAATCTAAAAAATTGGTTGTTTCTAATCATGAATGAAAAATGAATCATGAATTTTTTGCTGCCAAGTTCTCATTTTGTTTAAATTAACTTAAAAATTATAAGTTGTAAACTGAACATTTAATTTTGATTCGAAATTGATTATGGTTGAATCAAATTAAAATATTAATTCGTTTAAAGCAAAACCTAATTTAGTTTTGCTATAAACTGGGTTGTTTATGTTTGGTGAGATTCCGAAAAAACAATCCCAAATTTAAGTTTCAATCAAGGGATGGTACACAAATTATGTCACCCTAAATTTCAACTTTTTCGACAGCCTCCACCCCCCCCCCCTTTTGTCAACCTCCGAAAGTTTTGTAAGACTTGTCACGCTTGGCTTGACCCCCTCCCTCCCCTTGGAGCACGACCCCCAAACTAAGACAACAATTTAATGACTTAAAATGAACTCAATATTTAGTTTGTTTAGTTTAATTTCACAGCGATTTGCTTCAGGCCTTCGAATAAAAATCAAACCGTAAAAACTATTTTATGAATAATTAATGGAATAATTAATTTATTTGCTAAGCATGTCATATTTATCCAAGCATACTGACATTTAAATAGCAAATAAACATTGAATAGCAAATTATATTTCAGTTTCCTTTACTTCAAGCAGCTGTCATATATCTAGAATTGGCATCTTGTTATCCATTGGAAAATTTAGAAGTAAATTTTGAATTCATACTTTGCAACAAAACTACAAAGATGTACGTTCTTTTTTAAGATGATGTTTTCCGGAAAATCTATCATTCCCCCGACCCAGAAAAATGCAAATTCCTAGAGTAGAGCGCCACTGATCAATGGGTTACTCAACCAGACCACATGAAGAGCTGCTCGTAAAACACTTGCTATTACAGTCGACTCTCCACATCTCGATGTTCTACATCTCGATATCTCTCCCTATGTCGATGATTTTTTCGGTCCCTTCACTCTGCATACATTTTCACTCTCCATATCTCGATATCCTCCTTATCTCGATATCTCCCTATCTCGATGTGATTTTCGTTCCCAATTTTCTCTCCGTATGTCGATATGCCCGTTATCAAAGGTTACTAGACTAGATTTCAGAGATTCAAAACAATTTGCGAAGACGAAATGACATCTATTTGTTTTTGATTTTCCTGGTAACGGAGTGATTTTCAATCTAGTATTCGTTAAAAATTTGTTCTATGTCTCGATCTGTCCCTATCTCGATGGTCCCTTCGATATCGAGATGTGGAGAGGCGACTGTATTTTTGTTTATTTTATTTGTTCTTATTATAGTTTTGAAAATTTACAACAATAAATTCATGCTGAATGAAAAAAATATCTTTTTGTTTTAATCATTTGAAAGAAAAATAGTTTTCAACCAAAATTCTTGTTATGAACAAACAATACATTTTGTTCCTTCAAACCCCTTTTCTGGGGTTAAAACAACCTAATATATTTGTTGTTTTTACAACTGATAACCAAACAACAAATACTTAGGTTGTCTCAAACTAAAAATGGTAAAATCAAATTATATTTCCATGATTAAAACAACATTGAATTTTAGTATGGTGCAACAACTTACATAGTAAAATCAACCTAAAATTTAGTTTGTGCAAATTTTAATCTGAGATATTGGTTGAAATTAAATAAAATTTGATTGTAAAATCTTTTTTTCTCCGTGTATCTTTGTCAATAGCACAATAAATGCTGAAACGTATTTGAGATCTCTGAAAGGCACTGATTCGGTTCAACCAACTTACCGCATACTTATAATATTGGAATATAAGTGGTTTCCATTCCGAGCGCTCAGGTAACCTGTGGAAAATTGTACAGTATTCTCAAGATTATTTTCAATTAATGAGCATTAATTGAAAATAATCTTGAGAATACTGTACAATTTTCAAACATTGAGTCAAACATTTGGCTCAACGAAATTTCAACGTTTCTACCGACATTCGGTAAAAAAAGGAATAACGATTTTGTACATTTTGTCAAGACTGTGTATTTCACGTAATTAGTTATGGATATAAACGATGAGCAACAAGATTTTTTTCGGGTTTTGTGTGTCAAAACTATTGTGCTTCAAATTAAAATTTACGAAATCTATTACAATATTTGTAAATTGATCTCCAACTTACAAATACAACAGTTGTAAACACAGTAATTCTCTACATACAATTATTATTTAGTTAAATTGTAGAAGTAGAAAGTTATAAACGAATTATAGACTTGCTTCCATATTTCATATTCTAATTGTATTTTCAAAGGACTTTTGACATAGGCATTGCATTTGTAGTGTTTTTGTAGTTTATTTTTCAACAGGTTATGGTCTAGAGGACACTGAGGCGACTTCAATGTGGGACTACAGTCAGGTCTCCTATTAGACACATGGTTGGGGGGCGTAATAGGAATCTGCGTTATAGGAGACCCACGGCTTATGGGATTTCATCACTTTGGGAGTGTTGTTGAATATCTCGTATGCCAAAAAAGATAGCACAGTACTGTCTTCGGCCAAGTTTCAGTGCTACGATCTACCTTTAGGAGTTGAGGATCATCCTTTTAGTTGAGAACTTGGCCGGTAGGGGCGCTTTTTCTGATTTGGATAAGAATGCTCAATTTTGTAACAAATGATATCTCTATATCCTGATGTTTTGGGAGGTTGCTGTCTTCAGAAGAGTTGTTCAGTAGCTCAAGGGCTAACGCCAATTACGTCGCCAGGCGCAACTAGTGGGCATGGAATTTTTCTTTTGCGCATAGCTCAGTTGCCTGACCACTTAGAAATATGGCGTCTTTGGCAAAGTTACTCAGTATCACAAGGGTTAACATTATTTGAGCCGAAAGTTTCGAAATTTCGCCACATGGCGGCGCTAGTGAGCAAGAAAATTTTGGTTTTGCGGATAGTTTAGTAGCTTGACCAAAGTTGTTCATTATGATAAGGGTTATTGATTTTCCTGGCTTTGTCACGTTTAAATAAAAGTGCCTGGAGAAAAATACATACATTATATTTTACAATTGGATAATTGTGTGGCTCGTATTTTAATATTTTCGACGGATTGGGAGAATTTTTGATCAATTATTTGATATATGAAAGAGTGAGGATACGTTTACTACTCAAATGTGTGATACTTACCTATTTATAAGAACCAAAGAAAAAATTATGTATGTTTATTTTTATTTCGTCATTGCATGAACTCCACATTTTCCAAGATATGGATTGGATAGAAATGAAGTTAATTTGGAATGTCAGTCATTACTAATAAATTGGGAAATCCATTCGCTAACAATCTTAATGAGATAACTAGGGCTGGCCATATCTCTTTAGTTACACGACACTCTTGTTTGAATTTTTTTTTAAATATAAACCTTCTCTTTCATAAAAATAATTCAATCCTATAAAAAAAAATTTTTCTCTCGATTTTTACGTATATATAAAATCTAGATTATAGTTTCTTCTTCTTCTCCTTCTTGGCATTAACTTCCCCACTGGGACAGAGCCTGGACCGACCGGGAATCGAACCCAGACACCTTCAGCATGGCTTTGTTTTGTAGCCGCGGACTCTAACCACTCGGCTAAGGGAGGCCCCAAAAAATGTGTTACATAATTAAAATTTGTAAATCCTACAGTATTGCTCACACCTTCAGGAACTGTGCATATTTTTATGCAAAACTGATCTTAAAATTAAATTATTAATTAAATAGTCCAAAACCATCATTAGACATCTATAAACAAGAAAACATGGAATGTCTTTGATACCAACGAAACATTAATCGTCCTTGGAAGGAAATTCCATTTGGTACCGACCTGACCATATTCACCCCAGTGAACAATTTGCCCCCGGATAACGGAACTGAATTTGTCGAAATAATTTTGACAATATCTGAATTTCTACGGGAAAAATACCTAACAAAAAGTTGTTTAATGGTGATCAGTTTGCCCTCGGGTTACGGTACCATAAAATAGGATGGTAAGAACACAGGAGTATTAAGCTATTGAACTTCTTCAACTTTTGAGCTTTTATATCTTCCCTCAAGCTAGGAATTCACAGTACCGCTCTGCTTTGATAATTATGGTCGGGAAATCATCCGAAATTTATATTTTGTCTTATATATAGAAGAGACACATTTGTTATGAAGCAAAAAACATTTCAATTCTCCATTCATCATTACCAAGAAGCGACCACTAATTTTGAAAACCTAATCGTCGCGTGAAAAGTGATTTATTTTATTAAACTATTCAGCTATTCCACCCACCCGAGAAAACCCCCTACCTTGGATCAACTAAGAACGGAGACAAGCGCCAGACTCACATGAAACATTCGGTTCTGTTGTAGAAAAATAAACCCTCATTCATTTCGCCTAAATATAGCGATCTTAATTCAATTTCTTGCCAAGCATGGCTTCTAATTTTGAGGAAATTGTTTCGTCATTTCTTGGCGCTTTGGCGTGTCGCAAAGGCAAGAAAAAGTTCATTCATTTGTCGCTGACAACCGAACCGGTGTCAGAGGTAACGAGAGTGAGATTTAAATTTTGGCAATGATTTTCACCGCATCTCTCGAATCGTTGACCACTGACGACGGTTCGCGGAAAGGAATGCCGCTCGAGATTTCGGTTCATTTATGAGGTATAATTTTTATGACTCACACCCACAACATAATACTGCTTGGTGGTGGCAAACGAAACGGAGATAAATTTGAATTTACTCTAATTTTATACATCAGAGTGGATGGTTTACGGTGGTGACAATGGCTACAACGGGTGAATCATGGTGCGAAACAATGTTTGCTTCATGACAATTTTGTACTTGTACTTTTACTAAGGTGGTTCAATATATCTTGAAATAGCTACTTCTCCAGCTTAAGAGAACATGAGATCTACTGATATTGTATAGCCAATAAATCACTATAAAAGATATATTTAATCAATAGTTCATTAAAATCGGCACAGATTCTTAATATAAGAGTGTTATTAAGAATTTGTGAGACATGCAGCAAACATAAGTTTATGTGATAAAATATTATGCGACCGGTAGGGAGGTTAATTTACTGAAACCATGAACTAAGCTGTGTACATTTAAAAATTTATCACGATCCGTAAAATCATCAACCATTTCTCTCTGGGAAAATAAAACCGAGCCGCAATGTCTAACCACGCGCTTGAACGCGGAACCTCGCAGATACTAAGATCGCCATTTCTGCAAAACGATGAAATTTTCTCGGAAAACCGTACAACACTCCATCGCCATCATCATCATCACGGAATGAAAAACCCAATAAAATGCGAATTGAATTTTTAATGTGACAGACAGCATCACGCACACGGTATGGATTGGCAGCGTGCTCATGTGCAAGGGAAGGCTACTGCGGGGGAAAGACAAGCAAAAATCTCATCACACATCTTGTCCGGGTCCGATCGATGACACTGGAGAAATGCACCTTTTCTCCCCACATGCTGACTGCTAAACATTACACCCAATGTACGATGGTCGGGTTTCTACAGAGATGCGGTCAAAATTACCTAAAACTGTTTTGACATTTTTATTGTTATGAATCATATCTTATTTATTATATTCTTTCATATTAACAGCACTAAAATTGAAAGTTTTTGACTTCTATGTCGTCAAATTGAGTAAAAATGAATATATTACATAGATTTTGACGATATTGCTTATGGTTCATAATTTTATATACATTTATTCACTCTTTACACACGTTTCGATTAGAGTCGATCAAATACAAACGAAATTCATGTTTTAAATCAAACTTGATTACATCAATTATGCAATTATGTACACAAATGTGAAATTTAAAAAAGTTGCGTTATTCATTGATAGTTTCTACTGAAATGATAAATGTACCTAATGGAATGTATAGGTTATATATTTCTTCGATTAACTGGTTTTGGCCAAGCTTTATCTTTTTTGCGACCATTGTATATCGGTGAGACTCTTCATACAGCGTTTTCTAACCTCGCTGCAGGAGCTGACGGGCTATTGACTGATGGAAGCTCTGGAAGACAACTCGGCGACACATTTCGTGATGTGTCCATCTACGGATCGACGGTGGAGTCCGCGTGGAGAATGCCAAGTACATTGCGCTCCATGCGGCCACTCTGGTAGTGTTCCTTTTTTGGGCGGCGAAGGAGTCCCTATGGGCTTGCAATGCGAAGGGAGCGGAAGGGATTCGGCGGGAGAATCAACCGTATCACTAAAAAGTGTCATCAGTGTTCTGGTTTTTGAAACACAATGTTGCCTAATTGTTCGAAAGCATCGTTTCCAACAAGAGTAGATCACATTCCCAGGCCCGGATTTGAGAGGGGCGAAGCGGTTATTGCTCCGCTTCAAAGAAAATCTTTGATAATAGTTTGCAACAAACAAAGAAAAACCACTTGAAAGATTTTCCTATATTTTTATTGTTTTTTAATTCCTTATTTAGTATCATTACATTATTACATTACATGAATATCTAATGTCTAGGTGTTATTGTCTAGGTAAAACCTAATTAGGCTTTACACAGTTAATTAATTTTCAAGTTCTAGCCAATTCTAAACATTAACATCTGAACAGATAACACTGAATCAGCAATTTCACGCCACAACATTCGGTTCGTGGCCGCATCTCTCCATCATCGGTTCACTATGGTCCAGGAATCAGTTTTACGCGGAAAGATGCATTTTGAGCTTTAGAATGAAACATTAGACAAAAATGGTCTTCTACAAAGTTGTTTGTATTAGTTGAGCCCTTTGTTTGGTTTTATTGAAAATTAGGGTGGACCACATTTTCATAGAAATTGTGTAACTAACTTTCTTATTTATAGAAATTATATTATACATGCTTCAGCAAAGTTGTAGACCATTCAATTTCAAGCAACTTTGCCAAAAAAAGTTTTTTTGTATCTCTTAAATTGACCGATTTAGAGCTTTTTTCCTACGGTGACATAGGGTGGTCCGAACAAAACTGGTTTTCTGGCTCTAGAGTTTTCAATTCAAATTTCTCATCAAAGTAGTCTAAGAAACACTTTTAGAACTTTGAAAAATGCGTAATTTGGTGAGTGAAGAAACTCGCTATCTTCTTCCGTTTAGGAGTTATTGTTGTTTTTCTCTCAAAAACATGCCTACTTTGATTGTGAATATCTCTGATTGGGGCAAACATAAAAAATATCTTTTGACGGCATTCAAAAGACAAAATAAAATTTTATATTATATCAAAAAATTACAGATGTGTTATTTTTGTAACTCTAATAAAACGTCTTGAAAGTCAAATATTTTTTATCACAAAAACTTTAATAACTTTTGAACTAAAATAGATATCATCAATATTTTTACATGAAAATTTGCGTTTTGTTAAGTTCTAAAAGTCGTCCATAGACGACTTTGATGAGAAAATAATATTAAAAAAAACTAGAGTTGAAAAACTTATTTTTGTTGGACCACCCTGCGCTGATTAGGAAAAAATGCTCTAGATTGGTCAAATTTTGAGCTACAGAAAAACTTTTTTTGGCAAAGTTGATCAAAATTTCAAGTTCTACCACTTTGCCTAAGAGCATATACCAGTATTTTTGCAAATTAAAAAGTTGATTATATGATATGTGTTATATTGTGGACCACCCTAGTTTAAATGACACAGTATGTTAGCTTACATTTTTAGAATTAATTCTGTAGAAGATCATTTTTGTCTAAAATTTCATTTTCATGCTCAAAATGCAAAATAATAAAGAAATACATACCATGAAAATCTTCAAAATAGTATTAGAGCCCTATCTTTCTTATTTCGGCTTTCTCGTCAAAGCGGTCTATGAACGACTTCAAGAACTGAACAAAACGCAAATTTTCATGCAAAAATATTGATGATATCTATTTTAGTTCAAAAGTTATTAAAGTTTTTCTGCTTAAAATCCTATGTTTTTCAAGGCATTTTATTAGAGTTACATAAATAACACATCTGTAATTTTTTGATATAATATACAATTTTATTTTGTCTTTTGAATGCCGTCAAAAGATATTTTTTATGTTTGCCCTAATTAGAGATATTTACAATCAAAGTAGGCATGTTTTTAAGAGAAAAGCAACAATAACTCCTAAACGGAAGAAGATAGCGAGTTTCTTCACTCACCAAATTACGCATTTTTCAAAGCTCTAAAAGTGTTTCTTAGACTACTTTGATGAGAAATTTGAATTGAAAACTCTAGAGCCAGAAAACAAGTTTTGTTCGGACCACCCTATGTCACCGTAGGAAAAAAAACTCTAAATCGGTCAATTTAAGAGATACAAAAAAACTTTTTTTGGCAAAGTTGCTTGAAATTGAATGGTCTACAACTTTGCTGAAGCATGTATAATATAATTTCTATAAATAAGAAAGTTATTTGCACAATTTCTATGAAAATGTGGTCCACCCTAATTTTCAATAACACCAAACAAAGGGCTTAACTAATACAAACAACTTTGTAGAAGACCGTGTTTGTCTAATGTTTCATTCTAAAGCTCAAAATGCATCTTTCCGCGTAAAACTGATTCCTGGACCACTGTGCGGTTCTGCCCCAAGCTAAATCGCTGTGCACTTGATCCGCTCTCTTAGCTCGCTGCGCACAACGCCTTCTTGTACCAACCAAATTCGAAGCGAACACCATCTTTGCAGGTTTGCTGTCCGGCATTCTTGCAACATGCTTTGTCCATCGTATCATTCCACCTTTGGTCACCTTCTGAATGCTGGGTTCGCCATGGATTTGGGTGAGCTCGTTGCTCATCTTTTGCTGCCACATACCGTTTTCCAGCACACCGCTTAATATCGTTCTAAGCACCCGACATTTAAAGACTCCAAGTGCTTGCAGGTCCTCCTCGAGTTTAGTCCACGTTTCATGCCCGTAAAGTCTTATGAGCGTTTTGGACTTTTTGTGGAGGTCATAGTAGGCCCAACTTCCACGATTTAGTGAGACGGGCCTGGTGTAGTGATTAGAACACATGCCTCTCACGCCAAGGACTAGGGATCGAATCCCATCCCCGAGATAGTCACTTATGACATAAAGGTTATAGTGACGACTTCCTTCGGAAGGGAAGTAAAGCCGTTGGTACCGAGATGAACTAGCCCAGGGCTAAAAATCTCGTTAATAAAGATAGAAAAAAAAAGGTTTATGGCCGCTTCTCTCCATCCTCGACTGTGACCCACGCTCTCCAGGTCCTGGTGCACCAGGTCAATCCACCTTGCTCGCTGTGCCCCACGCCTTCTTGTTCCGACCAGATTCGCAGCAAACACCATCTTTACAGTGCTGTTGTCCGGCATTCTTGCAACATGCCCTGCCCAGCGTATCCTTCCAGCTTTAGCTACCTTCAGGATACTGGGTTTGCCGTAGAGTTGAGCGAGCTCATGATTCATCCTTCGCCGCCTCACGCCGTTCTCCTGCACACCACCAATGATCGTCCTTAGCACTCGGCGTTCGAAAACCCCAAGAGCTTGCAAGTTCTCCTCGAGCATAGTCCACGCCTCATGCCCATAGAGGACTACCGGTCTTATGAGCGTTTTGTACATAGTACAATTGGTGCAGGGATGAATCTTTCTTGACCGCAGTTTCATCTGGAGCCCATAGTAGGCACGACTTCCGCTGATGATGCGCCTTCGTATTTCCCGACTAACATTGTTGTCAGCCGTCAACAAGGATCCGAGGTAGACGAACTCGTCCACCACCTCGAAGGTATCCCCGTCTATCGTAACACTGCTTCCTAGGCGGGCCCTGTCGCGCTCAGTTCCGCCTATCAGCATGTACTTTATTTTCGACGCATTCACCATTAGCCCGACTCTTGTTGCTTCGCGTTTAAGGCGACTGAACAAATCTGCCACCGATTAAAATTTTCTCCCGATAATATCCATGTCGTCCACGAAGCAAACAAATTGTCCAGATCTTGTGAAAATCGTGCCTCGACTGTTAAGTCCGGCTCTACGGACAGCTTCAAGCGCAATATTGAACAACAGGTACGAAAGTCCATCGCCCTGTCGTAGTCCCCGCCGAAACTCGAACGCAGTTTTGTACACTGTCCATCGTTACTCTAATCAATCTTGTGAGCTTCCAGGGAAAGCTGTTCTCGTCCATGATCTTCCATAGCCCTACACGGTCAATACTGTCGTATGCCGCCTTGAAATCGATTAACGAATGGTGCGTAGGGACCTGGTACTCACGGCATTTCAGGAGGATTTGCCGCACGGAAAAGATCTGGTCCGTCGTCGAGTGGCCGTCGATGAAACCTGCTTGATAACTTCCCACGAACTCGTTTGCTATAGGTGATAGACGATAGAAGAGAATCTGGGATAGCACTTTGCACTTTTTGTAGATAGGGCATATAACGACTTGCTTCCACTCCTCCGGTAGCTGTTCCGTTTCCCAGATTCTGATTATCAGCCGATGCAGACAAACGGCCAACCTGTCCGGGCCCAGCTTGATGAGTTCGGCTCTGATTCCAGCATTGCCAGCGGCCTTGTAGTTCTTGAGCTGTTGAATGGCATCCTTAACTTCCCCCATAGTGGGAGTTGGTTTCCACTGTCCGCTGTGCTGACGTAGCCATCGCTTTCTCTGTCCTGACCTTCTGTACCTGTGTTCTCTGTGCCATTCAGGTGTTCATCGTAGTGCTGCTTCCACCTTTCGATCACCTCGCGTCCGTCCGTCAAGATGCTCTCATCCTTATCCCGGCACATTCAGCTCGCGGCACGAAGCCTTTGCGGGATGTGTCGAGCTTCTGATAGAATTTCCGCGTTTCTTGAGAACGGTACAGCAACTCCATCTCTTGGCATTCCACCTCTTCTAGCCGGTGCTTGTTGTCCCGTAATAGGCGGGTTTGCTGTTTCCGCTTCAGTCTGTATCGTTCCACGTTTTGCCGCTCCTCGTCGAACCAATCGTTTCTTGAACTCCGTTCCACATATCCGACAATGCTTTCGGCAGCGTCGTTAATAGCAGCTTTGACTGTCCTCCAGCAGTCCTCAAAAGGGGCCCTATCGAGCTCGCCCTCATCTGGCAAAGCTGCCTCAAGATGCTGCGCGTACACATTGGCGACATCCGGTTGTTTCAGCCGCTCGAGATTGTACCAGGGCGGGCGTCGGTACCGTACATCGTTGATGACGAATAGTTTTGGGCGCAATTTCAACATCACCAACGTCGAAAAGGGCCTCAAGCGCTGCTGTGGGAGTTGTAGAGAACGCACCAGACATCGCCATTAAGCACATCCTTTGAAGATGGCCCAATTTTGATTGGATTGTTCTCACTTCGCCCTTTTGCCACCACACAAGACATCTATATGTCAATATTGGTCGAACAACTGTTGTGTAAATCCATTTAATATACTTGAGTTTGAGGCCCCAAGTTTTACCAAAGGTTCGCCGGCATTGACCGAAGGCCATGCAAGATTGTTTGACTCTGAAATCAATGTGAGATGTCCAAGAAAGTTTGGAATCTAGAACGACTCCGACACACTTTACCTGATCGGTTACATTAATCTCAGAGCCAAAAAGACGTGAAGGTCGAATTACATTGCGGTTTCGTCTTTACGCAAACAGAACAATAGATGTTTTATTCGGGTTAACCGAAAGGCCATATTGGCGACACCAACTCTCGACTACCTGAAGCGCACTTTGCATCAGGTCGAATAGGGTGCTTATGCACATACCAACTATCAAAGATAGATAGTCGTCGGCATATTCATAAGTTGAAAAACCGCTATTATTGAGTTGCCTCAATAGCGTATCTGCTACGAGATTCCACAGAAGTGTTGGCAAGACTCTCCCTTGGGGGCATCCGCAAATACTCAATTTTCGAATCGCTGCTTGACGCAATGTCGAGAAGAGATGTCGCTTTTCGAGCATTTGATGAATCCAATTGGTAATCATTGTAGGTAGCCCATGGTTTCGTGCGGCTTCCAATATGGCATCGAAAGACACGTTATCAAAGGCACCCTCAATATCCAATTGCTTCTGAGCGAATGCTTTCTCGATATCGTATACAACTTTGTGTAAACGAGTAACAGTGGACTTTCCAGATTGGTAAGCATGTTGATTCACATGAAGAGGCATGTTTGCCAAATAAACATCACGGATGTGATGTCAGACTGATTGGTCTAAAACTCTTCGCTACTTCATACGACGCACGTCCTCCTTTCGGGATAAACGTTACAGTAATATCACGCCAGGATCTGGGAATGTATCCGGTAGCAAAACTGCTTACAAGTAACTTTTTCAAAACATATCTGATAAACTCAAATCCCTTTTGAAGCAGGATAAATCCCATCCGCTCCTGGAGATTTGAAAGGAGCAAAATTAATAAGTGCCCATTGAATCGATTCAGTAGTTACGATACTGCGAGCCGAGGCCAGAGACTCGTAACTACATGAAAAGACATTTTGTTCGGCCGTAGATGCTATGTCCACACATCCGGGGAAGTGTGTATTGAAAAAAACATTCTAAAACTTCGTCATCAGAAGAAGTAAAGTCACTATTAGGTAAGCGAATTTCGTTCACTTGGAAATCCTTAGGATTTTGTTCAGCCGACTGACTTCACTCAAACTGGAAACATTTGTACAACGGTTTTCCAGCCGGATCGTTCAGCAGAACGAAGAGCCTTCTTGTAAGCCTTGCGAGCCGACTTGAACGACTCTGATCCAGCTGAACGGCATCTATTCCAACTCCTTTTACATTGTTTCTTGAGGAATACCACCATGGGGTCACTTTTGTAGTCGTCTTCACAGACCGCAGAGGACATGCTTCTCCAAAAGCTTCCATAATGTAGGATGTTGTAGTATCAACGGATCAGATGATCAGATAATGATTCCTCATCTGAAACATGCCAATTCGTCAACTCGTGACTGATCCTATTCGAGCAGAGCGTTATGTCTAACACTTCTTCTCTAGCAGATACCAAGATGGTTGGGCGATTTCCTATGTTCAGTAATCCAAGATCTGTACTACTTAAGTATTCCATCAGACTAGAGCCTCTCAAATTGGTATCTGAGCTGCCCCAGATGTTGTAATGAGCATGGGCGTCACTGCCCACAATCAGCCAAAGGTCTTTTGTTACGCAGCGTACGACAACTCGTTTGAAATAGGGACGGTTTATCTTGTGGTAAATATACCGAGAAATAGACGTATTTCCTATTGAGGTCACCAACAGAAACATCGATTGTGACAGCATATACATCTCTGGTAGTTAACTCAGAAATGAGTGTAGCAACTATTGCTTTATTAACGTGCACGCATGCGCGGGGCATGGAGCGCAAGTTTGCCATTTCAAGTTTGCTGAAAGTAGCAAAAACTGAGTACACAAGGTTACCTAGATAGAAACTTCCATTACGAAAGTAAGGTTTTTGAACTAGCGCCACTTGGGTTGCACCATTTTGCATGAGTCTGCCAAGGTTGATCGTTGCTGTTCTTTCATGCTGAAGATTGATCTGAGCTAACCTAACCGTAGCCCAAACCAGGCAGGATTAAGATTTATGCAATCTCAGCACGAAAAAGACCAGCGGCAAAAAAAACAGATCGGTAACTATTGAAAGTCGCCAAAGGCAAAAAAGCACAGAATACACTGTGTAAACGCATAATTCGAAACCATCTAGGTGATAATTTAAATGAAATAGCAACATGCTCATAATCTCACCCTTATTTAGCCTCATGCTAGATACTGAAGAAGGGCAGCCGATTATCTCGGAGAAACACAAGGTCACCTGCACCATTGCTCCGGGTAGCACAGGAAGGTGCTGTGAAGGGCGCCCTGGTACTTCACAGACTCCGTTTGCTGTAAGGTTTTATTTAGACCCGTTTAACCGTTCATTTCTAGGCACGGTACGCATCACACCATAAATTAGGTGTAACTTTTACCATCAAAACAGGAAGTCCGTAGTGTTAATTCATAGCTCAGGGCTTCGTAGCCGTGCGGTTAGTGTCATCAAGGCACTTAGCCGCATCGTGCTAGGAGCGTGGGTTCGATTCCCGCCTCAGACCGAAAAACTTTTCGATAGGAATGGTTTCCGACTGTGCCACTGGGCGTTGCATGCTAGTCCGTTGTCTAGTGTGGTGCTTCCTTCAAAGGGCAAATTGCCTACTGAAAGCATAAACGTGTAGTGTGTTTCTTTAAAAAAAAAAAAACAACCGGTGTCGACACTACGCGGCTATTTAGGCTGCTCGGGAAAAGGAGGTTAATAATAATGATTGACTCCCGACATGCACAAGCAGTCGTCATTTTTCAAAAAAAAAAAACACACTGAAAAAAAAAACCCGAACTTTTGCACGGGAGTGTATTTGGTCGGCGTTAAGTCAGAGTGGACCAAGTGACATTTTTCATATTTTGAGAAAAATTGGTTTGAAGTCTAACGCTCTGTAATTTTTGAACTCGTTTAAAATTTGGTTCAATATATCTACACATTTTTGTGTTACTGCCAAACAATATGATGTGAAGCGATAATCATAAAAAATCATAATCCAAACCTCTGATAGAACGATTTTCTGATGGACTATGTGCACTTGGTCCACTCTGACTGAACTAAAGACCACCGTTCAGTGAGTTGGGTCACTCTGACTGACCAATTCCTAGGAAAATAATAATCATTCAATGCTTGCATCTTCAAACTGGGTGCATATCTCTAAGAAAAACAGATTATCAAGACCCTTCGACACCAGTACCGTAAATTCTTTAAGAATCCATATGGTCAATACTGAAATCAATGGCATTACGATAGCCTGAAAATTAAAGTTTTGCAGGGTCAGAGTATTGATGGCCAAAAATATTCAAAAATGTGTTTAGTCAGAGTGGACTAAGTGAAAATCTTGAGTACCGACCAAAATATACTGGTCCAATAAGCGGGTTCTAGCATATTCCATACATACACCATAGAACTACTATAAACTTCTATCGGACTCTGAAATTGACTCAAAAAATGCAATAATCAATCAGTGTATTGCTTTTCAACACATGGTTCACTCTGTCTGCACAGAAATTGTTGCATTTTCTGACCACCCATCGAAATATGATACAGTCATACCTCGATAAAACGTTATCTCTTTATTACGTAACCTCTTTATAACGTAACTTTATTTTAATCCCATTTATTTGTCAATTTTTATTATTAACATAATTCATTAACTACAATAAACATTTGACATTGCTGTGCATTGGTAAACATCATTTGTATTTATCTTTGTGGAATTTACGCTCCCACTGGAACCAATCATGCTACTCACTTCAGTTTTCTATGAAAACTTAAATAATTTTTGATTTAGACATTCCATTTAGAAACACTAAACCAAACTCAGATTAGACTTGTGAGTCACCGGACCACGCTGCCATCGTCGATCCATTTAACGTTTATTTGATTTTGTTTTCTAAAAATGCTTAAGAAAATATTTAGGTATAGCTTAAGGAGTTTTTACAGATACTTTTCAAATGATTTCTCAAAGAATTAGATGTTTCTTCTGTGATTTATCCATGGATTTCAAAAAGATATTCTTCCAATAATTCAATATTCATGTATAAAACCTGAAACATATTTCTCGAAAAATTCCGACAGAGATCTCTCTGAAAACTCACTAGTTAAACCTCCTGATATTCATGTGTAAAAACTTCTGGGAATTTCTTTAGAATTTATCCAGGGATTCAACCAGATTGTTTTCCAAAGCAATTTCAGAGATTCATTTAATCCGTATTGCATTAACGGGTTCTTGTCTTCAAGATTCCTTGAGAAAATTTATCAGAAAGTTCTAATTGATTTCCACCAGAAAATGTTTCAAATATTTCTCCCGAATATGTTCAAGAACTGTATTCCAATTAATACTAGATTCTATGAATTTTGAATTTCTCTAATAGTTTTATAACTTGTATTTATATACAGTCATCTCTCGCTCTCCCTTACTCGATATTGAAAGGACCATCGAGTAAGAGAGGTATCGAGTTACAGAACACAAAAGCAGTGCAACTGCGTTCCAAGGGACCATCGAGTTAGCCATGGAAACCAACTTTTACTATGGTTCTCTAACTCGATATCGAGATACGGAATATCGAGTAAGGGAGAGTTAACTGTATCTATAAATTTAACTGTGCCTTTGATTGAGCATTTCACCAAGTAATTCTCCAGAAAATAATGATGATGAATTCTTAAAACCATTCAGCCAACAGTGCCTTCAATACCCGGAGCATCTGCAGATGTTTCTATTCAGATCCAGATTCCTAAATTATTCCAGTATTTTTTTTATGAATTTGAAAGAACAATCCAGTAATATCTACTTCATGGAATGCCCCACAAATCATTCTTAAAAAATCGTACAGGTATTCGTTGATAAACCTGAAAAACATTCTTCTCTGAATTTATTCACCAATTACATTATGCATTTTTGCAGAAATCTCCGAGTATTTACCCAAGAAACATTCTATGTACTACTAAAATTTCTTCAAGGATTCTATATGGAAAGAAATCCTTCTTTGATAACATCAGGAATTTCTTAAGAAATTTCTCTCTGATTTTTGCAGTGAGTTCTGCAAGTGATTCCTCAAGTATTCGTTTAGAGATTTTTCAACGGATTGTTTTTATCACAAAAAATATGCAGAAATTCCTCCTCGTGAATTCTCCTAGAATACCATAATAATCTCAACAAGTATTCGTTCAGAAGCGTTTTCTTGGAAAATCTCTCAAGGATAGTTCTGCTTTTGGGTGAAGTTTTACGGCAATTTCTTCATGAATTATCTCATTCATTTTATTGAATAATTCTTGGATTTTTTTTCTATAACTCTTTTAAGAAATTACAAAGAATTTATTTTTAGAATTTTACCATGATTTTTTTCATATTGCTGTGTGCGTTTGAAATGCAAATATCAAATGCGGGAACTCCAAAAGCGGTAAGATTTTTAACAAGGAAGGCGAAGACAAAATTTGATTTTCTTTGCTAGGTTGGCGGTGATATGCATCAGGGTTGCTAAGTATCCTTTGATTACTTTGTGTTACCGCATTTGATGCTCAGATAGATTGGATTTGCACGTCAAACTCAAACAGTAATAATAAATCTTTTAAAGTTCCATAATTGCGTGCTATAAATGTTCATGAACTGCTGAATATTACTTTTTCATAGATTCCTGAAAGATCTCATCTATGAATTTCTTTTGGAGTTTCTCCGAGTTTTCAAGAATTCATCCAGAGATTTTTCCAGGGCGCAATTATTTAAGGATTACTCCAATTGAGACGTAATCATAAAACATTAATAATAAAAATGTATGAAAAAAAAAACAAAAAAATAAGATAGGGAAAAATATTGAAAAAAATATGTAAGAAAGACCGAAAATACCTGTAAGGTGAATAAATATCAATTTTAGATTCATTTTCTCATCAAAAAAATACATGTTGAACGAAATTTAGAAAAAAATATTTTGCCTCGATATAACGTAACCTCAATGTAACGTAACAAAAATAAAAATCGAGTTACGTTATATCGAGGTATTACTGTAAATTGTTAAAAATCAAAACCAAATGCATCGAATTAAATAATATTTATAAATTTCTTTTGTTGGATAAGTAAAAGAATTATTCAAAGTCGAGAAATCTGACAAATTTTTAGAAATGTTTTTCATTTCCTCGCATTCCTCAGCACGCTGATCATTTTCGTTGATATGGTAATAAGCACTTGGTCCACTCTGACTGCACACTTTTATCGAGTTTTATTGATCATCCAAAGTAAATTTGTTACATATCTCGCGCAGTTTACAGCATTCTTAAAATTTGATCGAAGTGAAACGGAGGTAAGGTAATTTCGCATCTAATGAGCGAATCTTTTATAAATTCTGGTTAAAAAGTCCTCCCTGACATCAATATGATAAAATACAGTGCATCTACCTGTCATTGGCAAAGTCGATGAACCAAAAGCCACAGCAATCTTTACGGCTCTGATTTGTTGTTCGTACAACAAAATATGAAACCTGAATTCCTCGGACACTCGCCACAATAACGGGATCTTAGTTCGACCAGGGAGTTAAAAATATCTTCTCCAACACGATATGGAATCTCTCAAATCAACTTCTGGATTTCCACTATCGACGAGTGAGTATTGCCACCAGATTCCTGCGTGTGGGAAGATGAAACATCTCGCCATGTCACCATCATCGTTCAGCCAGAGCACATCGTACAGAACGTCTTTGACGTGTTGTAATTACATTCAATTGCTGCGACTCATTAAGGAGAAAGACTCAAAACGTGACTTTTTCCCACATTTCGTTAGCATCGATTCCGCTTCAGTCCGTCAACAATGTTCGATAAAGTGCAACAACGCGTTTTGATGCAATTTCGATAGGCCGGACTGCAGTTGCAGTCCCTTCGATGTATTCTCCAACCTGATCCCATTCCGTCAAAGATCGATATGCGTCGCTTGACAACAACAAACCAGTGCAGGGTTCGGTCAGTGGGGAGATCATTGTTATTCCAATCAGATCGGTTGCATCAAATTGATCCGAGTCCGTTGGTTGTTTATCACACACGCAATCATAAATTCTCCTGGCACTGATAGTTTTTTTTTTCTCATGTGCTAGTGAAGCTTGAGGTCAAATATTCTGATTATGTTGGGATGTTCAGTGCCGAATTCGGGCTTCAGGGAGCCCGGGTTGAATCTTATGAAGAGGGTCTGGATAGTTAGCGTATTTTGTCATTCTCAAACGTAAGGTACCCCGGGGCAAGTGAGAATACGGGGTAAGTGGGGCGTTTCGTCATAGCTCACTTAGGAAAAGTTTTTCATGGGGGTATTCTTCTAGAAAGTTGAAAATACAATGACAAGGAATGTATTTAGTACTAAACATATTGTTATTTTGATTACCATGTGATTCTTGTAACAGTTGTCAGTTCAGCGCCATTTTCAACTTGCATGATAAATTGTGACACGTTTCACGTCTTGCATTGACTCGCAAAAAATAAATGTGTTATAAATCGAATTTCCATCAAGAAGCTACAATTTTAAGTATTATTACAAGCTGCTAACGATAAACCAGTATTTTGTTTTCATTTCATATGAAATTTTTGATGGTCTTTCTTACCCCAAAATATGTTTGTACCCGGGGTAAGTGGGACCTATCAAAACAAAAACCAGAATCAAAACTTTTCGTATACGTTTCATACATTTTCCTAAAGAGTAGCACTAAAACATTCAAACAAATGATTTTTATCAAAAAAAGATCAATCTCAAATTACGTAATTGCATAAAAGGGAGAAGAAAAGTGTAATTATTCTTTTTATTCTTTTATTTATTTTTTATTTATGAAAAACGACTTCAAAATTTTGTTCACGAAGATAAAATTTGAAATGCATCATGAGAACGATTACTTTTCTATTTTATTTGAACTTGATTTGTTATTTCTACCAAATTAAGAAGTGATTGAAAACAATTCCATCCCATTATGTGGTTTTCTGCCATGCATAAAAATAATAACAAAACATATTTTCGTCAATTATTTATTGTTTATGTGCTGATTTTAATTAACAACTTATAAATGATATATTTTGAACATTTTTAATTCTTCTTTACGCTTTTATTGAGGAATTTTCAGTTAATATTAAATGTGAGGTGACATACTATTAAATAAAGGTTCTCTTCCTAAAACGTTTTGTATTTTATGGTTGATCCCTTATGTACATCAAATATCTACTTAAAATTAAAAATCTATGATTTATCAATCCTATTATTGTAATGGTTGACTTACTGATGTGGATTGACGCATGAAACTGGATGTGTCCCACTTGCCCCGTTTAGCGAGGTAACTGCGTCCAATGGCTCATTCTAAAGCTTTCTTCCAAGGTTTTCACAATTTCGAAGTTATTCGATCAGTTTCATGCACACACCAGCAAATATGTTGCCAAAATGTGATTGTGTTATTTAATTTGAAAAATATTAACATTTGAAAATTTAATTGAACAATTTGTTGGAACTATCGTTTTTTTCGTTCCCACTTGCCCCGCGGTACCTTACATTATTTGTGTGTACATAGGATATTGAATCTTTATCTCTCCTAATATTTTCTAAAATAAATAAATGCGCTAGTTGAAAATATGACAACAATGCTGTATTAAAATTGAATAAATCCTCCGATTGATGAGAGCAAATATTATACAGTTATGACACGATTTTGTCAGCCTCAGATTCTGTCTACCCCTAATTTTATCTAGCACCTTTTTTGCCCGATTATGTCAGCCTAAAATTTATATTTGTTTTAATCAGACTAAAAACGTCTATACTGGCAATATTGGGTGCATAAATTCAATAACGACCTTGGCCACTTCTATACAATCATTTCATGTCCGAAATTATGAAGTTTGATTTTTTTGGTAATTATCCAAGAAACTGATCAATGTAACCTTGGATTACGGTACACAGGTAATGGAAGTAAAAAAATGTTGATATTGACGGATTTCACGCCAACTCGACACGCGATTGGTAGCACCCCTTCAGAATTCAATGAAACTTTCTGGATGTCTGTGATGTATGTAAGACTAAGATACTGTGCATATTTTGTTTTTTTTTTTAATCGATCTAGACTAACATTTGGAAAGGGTCAAATTTTTTTTACTCTTTTTTATAAACCCGTATAACTCGAAAACGGACCTAGAAAAAAAGTGTTGTAATTTCCTGAAGTTTTAGAAAAAAAATATTGAAAAAATAAAAAACATTTTCTACACTAAAAAAAACATAATTCAAAACTTTAAAGTCGATTTAAAAAAACGGCTATTTCAGATTTTGATCATCTCTAAGCAAAAAGTTTTGCAATTAAATTTACTAAAAGTCGTAAGTTGCAAATTGGGTATATTTCAGGGAAAAAATTCTAACCTTGAACTTTAAAGTCCAAAATGATTTTTTTTTATTTCGCTTTATATAGTCTAGTATGATCATATTATCAAGTGATTAATGAGTTTTAATCACAAAATAGATTATATTTGTTTTATTGGGAGTAGTTAAAAGAAATAAAACAGAGTTATACAGAGTATTATTTTTAATAAATACAATTAATCTCGCACCAAACCGCTTAGGAAAAAATCAACTCCGTCCAACAATCCAATGGGTTTTTTGTGGTTGGAAAAATATTACAATAATATTTCATTTCTTATTTGGTCAAAGCCTGTCTCAACTGGTGTCTGAAAAGGGTCAATATTATGCTTATGAAGAAAAAAATGTATGGTTTGTTTTTATCATGCATTATTATTTTTATTATTGCTATATATCCTAAAACGTAGTATCTGCACATGAATACTTACATTATTTTTGGGCTTTACTGAATAAATTGAATATTTTTGGTTCATTCTCTGAATTGGTATACCGTTTGGCTGCAATTTGTGTATCACTAATAGGCATAAAACAATAATATTTTTGAGTACCAGGGACAGTTTTAACCTTAGAGCGGTTCCATTTGAATTCGAATGTCGGTTTACTCTTGTATTTTTTGATTTGGCTGAAATTTGGCATATGCTTTCTTTATACCCAAAAATGCCTTTTGGCATCATCGGTTCGCCATTTTTATCCTAGCGTTACTTTTGAGAAGGGCCTAGGGAAAAAGCCTTAACAATTTTCAAAAAATTAAAACTCAGAAACTATTTGTCCGATCAGTTTGGTGTCTTCCGCAAAGTTTTAGGTTATTGGAACTATCTGGAAAAAATATACACTGTAAAAAAAATGTTGTAATTTTATTTTTATTTCGAAAATAAAGCTTAATAATCCATTTTCTCAAAAATCGTTTTTTTTTTTATTTTTTTTATTTTTTTACATTTTAAAGTATGATTTTAAAAAAAGGTTGATTTTTCAATATGGTCTAAATAAATTTTTTGAATGCTTTTCGACCCGATTTTATGGAAGTACGCAAAATTTGCAACAAAAAAGGTATATGAGAAAATTTTGCTAATTGCTACCGTTTCCGAGATACAGCGATTTTAAAATTAAATTTACTGAAAATTCACAACTTTTGGTTTTTTTCGGATGTTTTTCGAGTTGATAAAATCTATATAAATAAAAATGGAATGGAATTGTATGTCACGAAATGGCTTACGAACGGGTCGACGGATTTGAATGATTCTTTCTCAGTTTTGTTCGTCAAGGGTTCCGACGTGTTTGTGTGTATAAGAATCCCAGGATATTTACCGGGAAAGTTGAAAAAAATGTGCGCGAACGAAACTGTCATTTTGTATGGGACAATCAATATCGTTTTTCAACAGCCTACTTGATGGCAAGACGAAGTTTGCCGGGACCACTAGTAAATAATATTTTTTTTTCTGAAAGCATTTTATTTCATGTTCTTATACAACGATGGAGCGTCCTATTTTGATACAGGTTTCCTAATTTGGCCTCACTTCTATTTTATCTACGGAAACTGGAATAAATGAATGGTATTTTTGTGTTCCCTGAATAGTTATTGCTTTCGAATATTGTTCATTAAGCTGCTCCTTGATATGTTCATACTCTGTTGTAGTTGCATAAGAAAAAAAAATTGTGTTAGTTGTTCCTCCTTTTGCTTTTGAGCCCAATCAAATAATTCCTTGGCATTTTTGATGGGATGTTCACGTTCTTAAGCTAGACTAGTCCTTGTAGCCATGCGTTTTATTGTTCCCCCTAATGCATCGCAGGGCCCTTTGCCATGCGATGTTGCGAAAAAATGCCATTCAACCTCTACATCATAGTTTTTCTTAAATTGGCAAAGACTAGAAAAGTTTTTTCTATTTTTATATTGTGATGCAGCTCCATCGGACATGAAATAAATTTTGTTCAAATTTAAGTGCTTTTCTTGGCGTATAAAATTAATCATTTTTGATATAAATAAGTTAACGGATATAGAATCATGCCGCAAATCTTTCGGAAATTACTACAAAGCTTAAATGATTGAGCATGCCACTTTCCTTAAAATAAATCGCAAATGGATGAATAGTTGCTTGCTGCGCATTCCAGTGATGACTTTGAACTTCATCTTGAAGTACAAAAGTGTAATTTTCTGAAAAATCCCATATAGCTACAGATTCTCTTTCCTGTAAGTTATTTTTTTATTTTTCAAAAATGTAGACTGCTCTTTTTTAATTAAATCATGTGGTATCAATTTTTCTAACTTTTGAAATATCACAATATTGAATGTTGAAGTTGTGTTTCGTTAAAAAAAATAAATAAATTATTTTTACAGGGAAATGTTTTATTTCGCCTCATACCATGAAAAATAACCAAATCAATATTTTTTTCTAACATTTTAGTCAAAAATTATCTGCTGTTTCAGACAATAAATAAATTTCTAGGCTTATTAGCCTCGAAAAACTTTCGAAAATGCACGAAAATGGAAAATTATATCATAATTTTGTATTAAAATCGCTGTATCTTTAAAACGGTAAAAGTTAGCCTGATTTTCCCGCATACCTTTTTTGTTGTAAATTTTGCGTGCTTTCATAAAATCGAGTTGAAAAACATTTAAAAAGTTTATTATGACCATTTTCGAAAATTCACCTTTTTTTAAAATCATAACTTTTTTGTCCATGATTACTCCATCTTGACCCACTGTGCAAAAGACTTCATTTTTTGTCTACTTTAACATATAATGGGAAGTATGCACTTCAACAGAAAAGTAATCGCCTATCTCGATGCGTGGAAAATTTCTTGCAAAAAATGCTCAAGAAAAGCATTTTTCTTTGATCGCAGTACGCTGTTGAAAAGAAATGTCAATTCAAATGGAGCTCACTGTAGAAAGTTTGTTAGCCATTTCTTGAGCAGAAATTTTTACTTTTCTTGAGCTGAACAGCATACTTAGCTTAAAACAATAAAAAAAAAAAAAATCAAAAATACGAATTTTTAGAAAATTGATTTTTAAGCTATATTTTCGATATATGAAAATATACAAAATTCTTTTTACAGTGTATATTTCCAGATAATCCCAACAATAACCTAAAACTTTGCGGAAGACACCAAACTGATCGGACAAATAGTTTTAGTTATAATTTTTTGAAAATTAATAAGGATTTTTTTCTTAGGCTTTTCTCAAAAGTAAGGCTAGAGTCAAAATGGCGAACCGATGATGCAAAAAGGCATTTTTGGACAAAAAGAAAGCATATTTTGCACATGCTTTCTCCAAATAAAAAAATGTTAAAATGAAATTTGGGAAAAAAGTCGTCATTTTCTGTGGAACCGCTCCTTATCAAACAATTCCACCAATTCCAGCTGAAATTATAACATATTAGGGGTATTCACTTAAAGTAGCGTAAACTGAGATATTGGTGATGAAACATTTCAACTGAAATATTCCTTTTTTGGCTTCCAGGCGATGAAAATAAGAAATTGAGCATCTAGTCACCCAAAAAAAAACAAGCTTGTCAATAGTTTGTTTATTTGAATTACGAACTTTGATTCCATTCGCTTCGGCCAAGATTTTCAACCCTTTTGCTGTTTTCTTCACGATAGCCAGAATTCTTTCCAGATCGTCAACGGAGATTGTTAAATTGTACTGATAGTACAAGAACTCCTCATTCAACTTACGTATTATCGTCAAAATGGTACGACTGCGTTAAAATAGTTTGCCACAATCATTAAGTTTTCATAATCGGAAAACAACGCTATCCTAAACCCTCAAATATTTAATTGCAGAGCACCTCTTTCGATGGCAAATAATGGGAGCCGATGCGCGTTGCGTTCAGTTTGGATAAGAATGTTTTTTTGTTCTTTATTTGACGAAAGTCAGCCCACTTATTGGTTCTGATGAAAGAGGAAGCAATATAGTGGTACAGACAGTTCCTGCCCATGAAATGTCTTCCGAATAATGCCTTCAGTAAATACAAATAACTATTTAGAGAAATCCAAGCCAACCATAGACTGAACAGAGTACGTCCTGAGAAATATCTTATAATACATAAAATATTATAAACAAACGTAAACTGGTACTCGTAATGTGAGTAACTAAAGCCTTGTAGACATCAATTTGCATCGGAGAACTGCGCCATAAATTTTTCAGCAAAAATTAGAACCAATGGCAAAAAACTTGATCAACTGGTGTCCTAAAAAAGAAAAACGATCAGATTGAAAAAAATATTTTAAACACAAAAATGCGTCAAACACTTGTTGTCAACATAACTAATTTCCTTCACCACTAAGCTTGCTATGATCAAGCCATAATATTTATGGTGTGTGCAAGAAATTTCAAACGGGGGTGATTCAAAATTTATGGCAGGCTAGCGTAAAAAGCTGGACTGTCCGTTAATTATGTAAGACAATTTCTGAATTTTTTCACAAACCCCTCCCCACATGGTAGGATTTTTGTATGAAAATGAAAAGTTATTTGCATGGCACGCAAGAAATCTCAAATTTCCCCTCCTTCCATAACCCCTTACGTAATACAGGAACAGCCCCAATAATGGTTAGGCTCAGACACAACATTATGCTATAAAAAGGTTCATTTGTAGGCCGTTTGTTTAAAAAAAACCATTGGAGGTCACCACATTGACTTTTCCCCAGCCATTATGTAGAAAAAACTCTGCCAAATGTTTGGACAATCCTATTTACATCAACGTTTTCAAATTGTTTTTTATGCTTTGCCTTACTGGGTTTCGAAACTTGTTGTTTGTTTTTAAATATCGTGTTCCATAGCAATTGCTTGTATGAGCGTCGCAGTCTTGGATTGGTTGATTGTTGAAACTCAATTTCTTACGCCGTTTACGCAATTTCGTGAAACATTTTAGATAAACAGTTAATCACGATATACGCAGGGATTTACGCTGTTAAGTGTTCATTAGATATATAACAGGAATATAATGAGGTGAAACATGAACCAGTTGGTTTCACTGCCCAGTCAAATAGCTCTTACGGAGTTGCGATTGTGTTTCCATAGTCTTTTGCAAGACTTGCTCTTTTTGCCATTGGCTTGAGAGTGTTACCAATAGCGTCACAGAGGCCTTTGCCGTGGGATGTGGCAAAAAAGTGCCACTCTGCTTCAAATCTATGTATTTTCTTAATTAATAACATAAGCTGGCACTTTTTTTTATATTTATAATGAGCTGCAGCTCCATCTGACATAAAAATAACTTTTGAGAAATTTATTTTTTGTTCAACAAAATTAATCAATTTTGAAATAAATAGCTGAACTGCTACTGTGTCGTGGGTCAACACTTCTGATATTATAATAAAACTAACGTTTTCTAATTTATAATCTTTTTTATGGTAAATCTCGAATGGGTGTATTGTTGCTTGGGAATTATTCCAGTGATATCCTTGAGCAGCGTTTTGTATGATAAAATTATAATTTTCAGAAGAGTCGCTAATTACCAGTATTTCACCTTGTTTTAAGGAGTAATATCGACCCTTTCCAGACATCTGTTCAGATTGGCTTTGACCAAATAAGAAATGAAAAATTATTGTGATATCTTTCCAATGAGCTTGAGCTTGAGCTTGATTGGCCGCCCGTGGATGCACTCCAGTATCGCCAGATCAGCTGCACTTACACAAGGAACCAACCGAATGACTGCTTGGGACTAACAGGCATCCTCAGTGTATAAGTGCTGGTGATCTTCTATTTTTAGGCAACAATGGCACCTGCCACGTCAGAATGCAGACCAATGAGGGGAAGGGGGAGGAATTGATGATGCATTGAACTGGCTCCCACGTAGACCGTATATTCCACTGCATCCACGCCAGTTCATGCGGGAGTATATGGATTGGGGGAAAGGCATGGCAGAGAGGTTTGCTTTTGTGGTTAGCAGACTGCCTAAGTATCAGGCGTAAGAAAGGCGTGCGCGTGGAAGTAGGAAGCGTTAGGGAAACGGTTTCTTGTCCGTCTCTGGTTCTAGCGTTTGCTATGAACGAATAGTTTGAGTGTGATATATTTAGAATGGAAGATAGAAGCAAGTGAGAGATATACAACTACAAAGTACGAGGAAAGGGACGGGCCTGGGATTGAACCCATGACCTTCTGCATATGAAGCAGAAGCGGTAGCCATCAGACCACCAACCCCGTCTATTGTGATATCTTTCCAATCATAAAAAACCCATCGGATTGTTAGACGCAGTTGATTTTCTAATGGTGCGAGATCAATTGTATTTAATTAAAAAAAAACTCTGTATTATTCTATTTTTTTCTTTTAACTACTCCTAATAAACAAATAAAATCTATTTAGTGATTAAAACTCATTCGTCACTTGAAAATATGATCATACTAAACTATTTGAAGCGAAATAAAAATAAAATAAAAAATTCATTTTGGACTTAAAAAAATCGAATTGCCGACAGTCCCCCATACAACACTTTTTTGTAGGTCTTATCGTTTTCGAGTTATACGGGTTTATAAAAAAAAGTAAAAAAACTTTGACACTTTCCATTTGTTAGTCTAGATCGATTTTGAAAAAACAAAATATGCAAAGTATATAAGTTTCACATACTTTTGACATCCAGAAAGTTTCATTGAGTTCTGAAGGGGTGCTGCCAATCGCGTGTCGAGTTGGCGTGAAATCCGTCGCATGTCAAATTGAGGAACTGAATTCAGTCAACTCTGTAAGCCTTGTATGGGTAGGTATTGCTGTGTGCGTTTGAAATGCAAATATCAAATGTGGGAACACCAAATGCGGTAAGATTTTTCTCAAGTAATGCGGTGTCAAAGATAGATTTTTCTTGCTAGGTCGGCCTTGATTTATACAATCGTTGCTAGGAGTCCTTTGATTGTTTTGTGTTTCCGCATTTGAAGGACGTTTATTCAAGATTTGCATCTCAAATGCGAACAGCAATACAACCTGTAGAATGCATCTCAGTAGTCATCGTTTTTACACCCCACTGAAAAATTGTCACTTTACACGCAAAGGCGTTTCCTGGCCTTCCTGATCCATGACTATGGGTGAGATAGTTCCCGCGGATGTAAAACTGATTCAAAAACTCAACCGACAAGGTATGTAGAATCAGGGAATTCCGTATTATAACCCGGTTTTGAATTTATACTTTTCAGCCGATGCACTTCTAGCCCAATGGACAGTAATAACATCACAAATCCAAAATCTTCGCGTTGAAGTTCAACGGCTCCTAATCGGCAGCCAGCGAACGTTGAGATCGCGGAATCCCAACGTCACTTACGAAGTACGTCGGCTATCAAGACGATCAGCTTCTGGGTCAACTCCGATCGTAGACGCTAACCGAAGACGAAGACGCAGTCGAACAACTCATTTGCAACATCCTGGCAGAACTTCGTCTCGAAACCGGTCCCGTTCAAGAACTACCCGTAGTCTTCGCCAGAACAGTACTGTACGCTCTTTGAAACGATGCTGAAAGTTCCATTTTCATTTGTTTCGACAATCGCCAGTTCAAAATTTTCCATATAATCATCGGTGTTTAAAAAAATCAGACCAACCCAAGTAGGTATCTCTATGGAACCCTGTATAGCTCAAGCATTATCTATTCACTGCAATGATATTCAAACAATATTGATGAAAATGATAGCTACTCATTTCGTCTCAACTCTAAGATTCCCATCGATCTTCCTAAAGCGCAAGCCTTGTCCTAGTAGGTGAAAATATCAATTTTCCCGTCAATTCAACCGCAATTGACACTCTCTGCGGGCATCAACTTATCATTCTTCTGACAAACATACGCACAGCATAAATCAAGCGGCGAAACTCTGCTCCACCAAAGCCATCCATTTATCTAGCAAAAGTACCCCTTCGAGGGAACACGCACTCGCCCAACCTCCAACATCTTCCTCCTGTGGTCCACGTGAACTTACCGAGGACAAGCGATTTCGCCAAACCCGCGCGCATCGATCTCCTGGCTGCGGTAAATCACATCGCGCACAAGTTTGTGCGTTTTCAGCTCCTTCTTCGGGCCCCCCGCTTCCCAAAGGGATCACCAGTTTAATTTTATGCACTTATTCTACTGGATGTGTGAGAAAAATTTTCCTCCGATGGTGGTTGACGAGGACGCGCACTTCACTGCGAAAGAAGAAGCGTGTGCGATCCGTATCAGCCGCAGTTTTTCATAGGGTTTGGTGTTTGTGCAGTCAGTCAGTGAGTGTGTTTTGCCGTTTTGCGCTACCTTATTGGGCAGCATTTCTCAAGCGGGGTGAAATCTGAATCTCAAAGCGCGTATTCCGGTGACAGTACTCAATCCCACTTTTTTGGAAGGAAGTTTAAACGCTTACAAATTTTTAAAAACGGCATCGAATTACAACTTTTACACACATAGTCCAATTAATCAGAACGTTGGGAACCCCTCTGCCTAGACTAGACCTTCCGAAGATGATATGTGGTAACGGTAATTCATCTCTCGCAGAGTTGCTTCTTTGCTGCTCGTAGACGAGTGGAAACACGCACGAGGAAAGCAGCTTTGAGGCTGTTGTGCATCCCTGACTAGATGCATCCAACGACGCCATGGCAATCGGAGCATCCAACCGAGCCAGCAGTCGATCGCCCATCAGAGACTAGAGCTATTCGCGGTATTTTTCTCTAATATTCCACGTTTGGGTTTGGGAGCTTTCTTCGTGATACGTTTTCCTCTGGCCATCTTACCCCTTTCTTCAGGACGTTCAATACCCAGTATCGAAAAGCCTCTGGTAGACGTGCAGGAAGCACCGTGGGAGAGTTTGCCTTAAATTGGAACGTTCGATGATACGATCACTGAATTCGGAATTAGCGGACAATACTCGTTTTCTTTGCTTTTCGACGGCCTCGGGATGGGTAGAAGATGCCTCTTGATGGCGTTTTATGTGTGTTATGGATGCTGATGGTGGCCATTGGAGATCGATTGACTGCCGGGAATAACAATGTAAACGATATCAATTTATTTATGGATTTTTTGTAGAAATGAACTCTTAGGAACAGTAGCGTTTCATATCACATAAGTGAATTATTAACTAATTAATATTACGCGTTGCAAGATAAATTTTGATTCCTGGAAAATCGAAACACTCAGGCTATTAAATTTTCCGGGTTATACATCAAAGTCAGCCTTGCTCGTCGTTAGGTGTGATTGTTTTGATTGACGTGTCAATCAGGAACAGATTAAGGGGTCAATTTTATAAGTCAATTTTAATTTTATAAGAGCGATACAAGGAAGCAAGGGCAGCCGAAAAACGGACCATCGCAGAAAGAAAGAGGAGCATGAAGAGACAGTAATTGCTCAGGCGCAAGAAGCTATGGAACATAACGACATGCGACGGTTCTACGAATCCGTCAATGGTGTGCGGAGAAAAACAGCGCCGCCTCCCGCCATGTGCAACGACCGTGAAGGAAACCAGCTGATGGATAAAACAATGCACAGTGGTCCAGGAATCAGTTTACGCGGAAAGATGCATTTTGAGCTTAAGAATGAAACATTAGACAAAAACGGTCTTCTACAAAGTTGTTTGTATTAGTAAGGCCCTTTGTTTGGTGTTATTGAAAATTAGGGTGGACCACATTTTCACAGAAATTCTGTAACTTACTTTCTTTTTTGTAGAAATCATATTATACATGCTTCAGCAAAGTTGTAGATCATTCAATTTCAAGCAACTTTGCCCAAAACAGTTTTTTTGTATCTCTTAAATTGACCGATAGGGTGGTCCGAACAAAACTGGTTTTCTGGCTCTAGAGATTTCAATTCAAATTTCTCATCAAAGTAGTCTATGAAACACTTTTAGAGCTTTGAAAAATGCGTAATTTGGTGAGTGAAGAAAATCTCTATCTCCTTCCGTTTGGAAGTTATTGTTGTTTTACTCTCAAAAACATGCCTACTTTGATTGAGAATATCTCTGATTGGGGCAAACATAAAAAATATCTTTTGACGGCATTTAAAAGACAAAATAAAATTGTATATTATATCAAAAAATTACAGATGTGTTATTTTTGTAACTCTAATAAAATGCCCCGAAAAACAAAAGATTTTAAGCAGAAAAACTTCAATAACTTTTGAACTAACTATTATCATCAATATTTTTGCATAAAAATTTGCGTTTTGTTAAGTTCTGAAAGTCGTTCATAGACCGCTGTGACGAGAAATCAGAAATAAGAAAGATAGTGCTCTAAAACTATTCTGAAGATTTTCATAGAATGTATTTCTTTATTATTTTACATTTTGAGCATGAAAATAAAATTTTAGACATAAATGATCTGCTACAAAATTGTTTATAAAAATGTAAGCTTCCATACTGTGTGATTTAAAACTAGGGTAGTCCACAATATCACACAAATCATATAATCAACTTTTTTATTTGCAAAACTACTGGTATATACTCTCAGGCAAAGCGGTAAAACATAAAATTTTGATCAACTTTGCCAAAAAAAGTTTTTCTGTAGCACAAAATTTGACCAATCAAGAGCATTTTTTCCTAATCATCGCAGGGTGGTCTAACAAAAATAAGTTTTTTAACTTTAGTTTTTTTTAATACTAGTTTCTCGTCAAAGTCATCTATGAACGACATTCAGAACTTAACAAAACGAAAATTTTCATACGAAAAGATTGTTGATATCTATTTTAGTTCAAAAGTTATTAAAGTTTTTGTGGTAAAAAATATTTGTTTTTCAAGACAATTTATTAGAGTTACAAAAATAACACATTTGTAATTTTTTGATATAATATACTTTTTTATTTTATCTTTAAAATGCCGTCAAAAGATATGTTTGATGTTTGCTCCAATCAGAGATATTCTCAATCAAAGTAGGCATGTTTTTGAGAGTAAAACAACAATAACTGCCAAACGGAAGGAGAAAGAGAGTTTCTTCACTCACTAAATTACGCATTTTTTAAAGCTCTAAAAGTGTTTCATAGATTACTTTGATGAGAAATTTGAATTGAACACTCTAGAGCCAGAAAACCAGTTTTGTTCGGACCACCCTATGTCACCGTAGGAAAATAGCTCTAAATAGGTCAATTTAAGAGATACAAAAAAACTGTTTTGGACAAAGTTGCTTGAAATTGAATGGTCTACAACTTTGCTGAAGCATGTATAATATAATTTCTACAAATAAGAAAGTAAGTTACAGAATTTCTATGAAAATGTGGTCCACCCTAATTTTCAATAACACCAAACAAAGGGCCTTACTAATACAAACAACTTTGTAGAAGACCGTTTTTGTCTAATGTTTCATTCTTAAGCTCAAAATGCATCTTTCCGCGTAAAACTGATTTCTGGACCATAGTGCAATGGTGGCCACCAGGTGGAAAGAGTACTTCGAGTGATTGATAAACGGAGATTACGGAAGTGGATCTGGTAGCGGAATTCAAATCGATGACGATCGACAGGCTGTGGAACCTCCAACGCTAGATGAAGTAAAGAAAGCTATCAATGGGCTGAAAAACAACAAGGCTGCTAGGAAGGACGAGCCTTGGCCGAACTTCTCAAACGCGGAAGTGAGCAGCTGCACGAACTCCTTCACCATATCATTTCGAGGATATGGGAGGAAGAACAAATGCCTACTAGTTGGTTGGAACGTCTCATTTGCCCTTACAAGAAAGGGCATCGACTGGAGTGCGCCATTACCGAGGGATAACACTTCTTAATTCGTCGTAGCAAATCATGTCTGGAATTCTGTTCAACAGATTGAGACCGTATGAGGAGTCCTTTGTCGGTGAATACCGTTTTGATTCATATTACGGACAGCTTCAAATTCCGGACACTCTACTTTGTATGGGAAACATTTCACACGAAATGTTTCAATTTTCGCTGTTCAAAAGTTCTCACTTACAAGGCTCGTTTTAACAAGCATTTTCCATAGATATCCATGAAAATTTATAATACTCAACTTCCTTAGGCGTCTCTCTAGTGGATCAACGATTTCATTTGATGATTTGACTTTTCTATCCATAATTTGTTTCACCTGTCCGGAATATGAGGCAAAAGTAGGGAAGCGTCCGGAATAAGAATCATGTAAATTCCACACATTTCTATTTATTTAAAATTATTCATGTTTCGGAATCAAAATCTTCACTCACCATTCGAAAGTTAAGAGGCTTGAAGGTTCGATAACGCGGAGGTATCATACTTAGTGGTTTATTTTACATACTATTTTGTGAGTAATGCTTCACTGAGGCCTTAAGTGTCCGTAATATGAATCAAAACGGTACCTAGCTGGTTTTCGAAAGGGCCGATCAACGACAGATCAAATGTTTACCCTGCGTGAAATCCTTGATAAATTCCGGGAGTACAACTTGCAGACTCATCATCTGTTTGTAGATTTCAAAGCAACGTACGATTCAGTGACGAGAAACGAGTTGTGACCAATTATGTCCGAACATGGCTTTCCGGCGAAGCTGATTAGACTGCTTCGTGCAACGCTTGATGGATCGAAATCAAGTGTGCGGGTGGTGGACGACATTTCGTCATCGTTCGGAACCTTAGATGTATTGAAACAGGGTGACGCTCTATCTAACTTGCTGTTCAATATAGGGGTCGTCCAAAAATGACGTCCATCGTTTGGGGGAGGGAGGGGGGTTCTATGAAAGTGTGACAGTGCATGTGTAAGGTATTGGAAAAAGCGTGACAGAGGGGGGAGGGGGGTCTTGAAATCCCGAAAAACGATGGACATCATATTTGAATCTTCCCATAGCGCTCGAAGGTGCTATCAGGAGAGCCGGTGTGCAGAGAAGCGGTACCATTATCATAAGTTCTCATATGCTCCTTGGCTTTACGGACGATCATCGGAACTGACCGTCGGGCAGTGGAAGAGGCGTATGTCGCTTTCATGAGGGAGACAGCGAGGATCGGGCTCACGATCAACACCACAAAAGTGGTGGAAGAATTTGTGTATCTTGGAACACTAGTGACATGCGATAATGTTGTTACCCGCGAGGTGAAAAGACGTATTGTAGCTGCGAGTCGGTCTTTCTACGGGCTCCGTAACCAGCTGAAGTCTCGTAGCCTGCAAGCAAAAACAAAACTCACGTTATACAAGACACTGATCCTTCCGATTGTCCTTTATTGAACGAAGTTGACCGGAGAGCTTTCGGGGTGTTTGAACGTAAAGTGCTGCGAACAATACTCGGCGGTAAACTAGAAAACGGCATCTGGCGGCGTCGCATGAATCACGAGTTGTACCAAGTGTATAAAGAGGTGGATAATGTCAAGCGCATAAAACACGGCAGGCTGCGTTGGGCTGGTCACGTTGCCCGTTTGCCGGAAGAACTACAAGCAAATATAATATTCAACAGAGAACCAGGACAAGGCCGCCGACTTCGTGGTATACCGCGCACACGATGGCTTTTTGCAGTTGAGGAGGACTTAAGGGTAAGGTACCGCGGGGCAAGTGGGAACGAAAAAAACGATAGTTCAAGCAAATTGTTCAATAACATTTTCAAGTGTCAATATTTTTCAAATCCAACAACACAATCATGTTTTGGCAACATATTTGCTGGTGTGTGCATGAAACTAATCGAATAATTTCGAAATTGTGAAAACCTTGGAAGAAAGTTTTAGAATGAGCCATTGGACGCAGTTGCCTCGCTAAACGGGGCAAGTGGGACACATCCAGTTTCATGCGTCAATCCACATCAGTAAGTCAAGCATTACAATAATAGGATTGATAAATCATAGATTTTAAATTTTAGGTACATATTTGATGTACATAAGGGATCAACCATAAGATACGTTACGTTTTAGGAAGAAACCCTTAATTTAATAGTATGTTACCTACCATTTAATATTAACTGAAAATTCCTCAATAAAAGCGTAAAGAGGAATTAAACATGTTCAAAATATATCATTTATAAGTTGTTAATTAAAATGTAGCACATAAACAATCAATAATTGACGAAATAATATATATGTTTTGTTATTATTTATATGCATGGCAGAAAACCACCTTATGGGATGGAATTGTTTTCCTTCACTTCTTAATTTGGTAGAAATAACAAATAAAGTTCAAATAAAATAGAGAAGTAATCGTTAACATGATGCACTTCAAATTTCAGCTGTGTGTTTGTTCAATTTTGAAGACGTATTTCAAAAATAAAAAATAATTTAAAAAATAAAGAATAATAACACTTATCTTCTCCCTCGTATGCAATTACGTAATTTGAGGTTGATCTTTTTTATAAAAATAATTTGTTTGAATGTTTTAGTGCTACTCTCTTGGAAAATGTATGAAACGTGTACGAAAAGTTTTGATTCTGGTTTTTGTTTTGATAGGTCCCACTTACCTCAGGTACAAATATATTTTGGGGTAAGATAGACCATCGAAAATTTCATATGAAATGAAAACAATATACTGATTTATCGTTAGCAGCTTGTAATAATACTTAAAAGTATAGCTTACTAATGGAAATTCGATTTAAAACACATTTATTTTTTGCGAGTCAATGCAAGACGTGAAACGTGTCACAATTTATCATGCAAGTTGAAAATGGCGCTAAACTGACAACTGTTACATGAGCCACATGGTAATAAAAATAACAATATGTTTATTACTAAATACATTCCTTGTCATTGTATCTTCAACTTTCTAGAAGAATACCCCCATGAAAAACTTTTCCTAGTTGAGCTATGACGAAACGTCCCACTTACCCCGGATTCTCACTTGCCCCGGGTTACCTTACTTAACGTTCAGGGTGACTGGAAGCGATTGGCCCAGGACCGAGCCCAGTGGAGAAGACGTTTTCGGTTTTTGCCAGCATCATAAGTGCGGGAATGTCAGCAAAATTGGACTGCTTAAAATCCATCAATTATGGTTCACCTAGCAAACTTCAAACAGCTGTATCTCATAGAAATCATAACCGATTTAAGCTAAATAGGCTTCATTTGAAAGCGTAGTCTTAAGCCTTTGGTTTGACAATATATAACATAAATTTTAACATATTAAGTTGCCAGTTGTAGTGAAACATGTTTTTTGCAATCTTTCTCTAAAATTTTGATAAATTTTAAAAACTTCATCCATTTTATGAGAAGTGTTTCGAGAAAATGAGTCACTCATCATGAAACAGCAAACCATCCATACTATTTGAAGTGCAATAACTTTTCTTGCTCCTTTTCGCCCCTAAAGCCTAATTTGCTACTGAAAAGGAATCGCTAAAGAAATTTCTCGCCGATTCCTTGCAGAAATTTTCTACAGCGACTCCCATTTGAACTGACAGTTCTTTTCAATTGCGTACTGCGATCAGAAAAAAGCGCATTCTTGATCGATTCCTTGCAGGAATTTCCCATGCATCAAGATAGGCCGAGAAATTACTTGTCAGCAGCGAATCAGGCTTAAAGGTGTAAATTCCATTTACATTTTTCATTATAATGTATCTATTTCATCATTCAAATCTGTATTATGTGTCATAACTCGTTCAAAACTATACTGAAATTACTTCAAAGAACTAAAGTATGTATCTCTTATTTAGGTTTATACACAAATTTCTGCAACTTTTTTGTAATAATAATTTGATGATAAAACTTAATTTGGACAAATTTCACTAGAAAACCGAATTTTCCATTGGGCATTTATTTCCAACGGGTTGGTATCAGGTATCCAAGATAATTAATAGAATACCATTATCAAGCGATTTGGGATGTATTAGAGGTTTTTTTTCCGACCTTTGCATGAAGCCCCACCACTGTGCGACGCATCAAATGTTCATATTGCGTCAAATTCTTGATAAGCTTTGGGAATACAACATACAAACTGACCATCTATTCATTGATTTCTAGGTAGCGTACGATTCAGTGAAGTGCAATGTGTTGTGGCAGATACAGATAGAACACCGTTTTCCGACGAAACCGATTTGACTGATTCGTCCAACGTTAGATGGATCGAAATAAAGTGTGCAGGTTGGAGATGAGATTTCGACCTTCTTCGTAACCTTAGATGAATTGAAGCGACGAGATGCGCTTTCGAACCTTTTGTCCGAAAAACAAAAGTTTGATGCTCATTAGCACCGCCTGGTGGCAAAATATCGAATCTTTTAACTAGAATAATGCTGGTCCTTGAGTCACTGTACAACTTTTCCGAATACGCCAACTTTCCACATCTTCAGAATCTAGAGATAGCATATGTTATAATGTAAATTCTTATACCTTCAGATATACAAGAATTTCCATCAAATATCATATTTATCAACCTCAATCGAAATCCGCTGATATATTCCAATCGGGAGTCCCAAATTTTCTCATTATCAATTCAACCCACACCGAAACGACCGGCACTTCCTTTGCGGCTTCGATTGCGCATTTATGGTGCGCTACTTTCGTGCGCAACGCTGATTTTATTCAACAGTTCCTTTTCCGGAACTCGCTTTGGCCAGCCCGAGCCCGGGACCGTTGCAACGCTCCACCGACCGGCACAGTATGGCACACATCGATCGATCTACGAACGCAATTGTCGTCAATGCTGGATCCGTATTATTATTATTATTGGCCACATTATTCTTTATCCCCGGCCCGGTGCACCAGCAAAGCAACCAGTCTGTCATTCGATAGGCAAACAACCAACATCGCACAGTGTTTCATATTGTCGATTTTGAGCGCTTTTGAATATACGATGTAACTTCATCGAACAAACTACATCGCTAACATGAACGATTAAGACGCTATTCACAAACAACATAAAATCGACAAAATAAAACACTGTGCATCGGCTAAATCGATAAGCCACAAAACCGCGGAAACCTGTCACCGTCCGGCTGCGACACCTTCTTCGCCGTTTCAGCGTGCTCTTCCGGGTATAGGAAGAACCCATCCAGTTACCAATTGGAAAACAACAAAGAAATTGTTTTAATCGCTCAACGGAATCTATCAATTTCCAGAGGTTCAGGCTACTGTTTTTTTTTTCGCAACTTGCGTCTTTCTTCCTTCTTTGGGCGTCCGAATGAATAGACCATTATCGCCGTCCAACTACGGAAGGAAGTTTCAGCCGATTATTGCGCTTGGGCTTGCGAGGTGCACGTGCGACTGTACTGTTATATGGAAATATCAGTCAACCGCTAAACGGCAATGGTGTCAACCGGAGGTTGGGACTCTAAGTGGGTATATGCTGATTGACTGTCGCCTTTGCCACATTATTGTTGAATCGAAAGAAATAGTTTGTATAATAGATAAATACAATTTAGACTTTGTCTGCAAATCCTTCAATTAAATGGTTGAAACCAGGACAATCTCATGATTGAAGCACGCCATGTCTAAACCAGCAGATTATGCGAATTGAATGTACCTCGGATTTTTTTCCGCTAGGGTTCAGTATTTGGGTTATATTTTCATAATCGGAAAGTTTTAAAATATTCCATCGGTGAAGCATTAAAAGTTTACCATTTTTTTTCATTTTTGCGGATTTATACCTTTTTATTTTGATGGCACCCTCGACATTTTAATAGCATGAGCATAGATTTAATGAATGGGGCTTGGGAATAGCTTACCATTTTCAATGTACACAAATCGAGAGCTCAAATTTTAAAGTCAATAACGGCGCGTATACCAACATAATAAAAAAAACTCATTATACTCTAAAATATGCTAACTTTAATAATTTTTTGATACATGTCAATTTATGTGTATGTTACGAAAGGAAAAACACTTGTGGAGTGAAATTAAATCTACCAGACTCTTTTTCTTTTCATACCTCTTCTTCCTTATTTTATTTTCATTTATTCCTCACAATGACAATGCCTGCTCCTCAGTTTAGTGTTCTAAATGCAATTCCTTAGTTATTAACCTTCTGCTTGTGCGAAAAAAAAAAGTTTCATTGTCTGTGTTCTGGGTTTATATAAAACCAAAATTTGAACGGTTTTTTACCCAGTGCGCCTATACGTGCCGAAGGTGTTTAATTGTACCAACTGCAAACAGCTTGGTCATAGCGCTAGCTTTTGCGACAACAAGCCCCGTTGTGGCAAATGCAACCAAGCTCACTTGGAAGATGCTTGCACACAAGAAGCTGAAAAATGCAGCTACTGTCGCGAGGATCTTCATGACTTGCAGAAGTGCCCGGCATACAAAAGGCGCATTCGAAATGAGAGTCGCTCCATTGTGAAGCGCTCCAAGAAGACGTATGCGGAAATGGTGAAAGCTTTAAATCCGCCTGCAAAAGAGTCTTCATCAGCCATCCCAGTTGGTAACTCTTTTTTTTTTAAGAGTTGTCTTCCGACGAAGCGAACGACGACGAAACTGATGGGGGAGATTCTTCGGAGGTACACGCACCCGGAAAACGAAAGTCTCCATCTTCTCCGGGACTGCGCCGTAAGGTAATGAAATCTTCCCTCAAAAGTTTGCCTAATTCCAAAGGAGGTGGGGCAAATTTGAAAATCCCGAAGAAACAGGTCTTTGATGCTTCCGTTCCGTGTTGCAGCAAAGATCTGCCGCCCCCGCCTCCACCGACTAAATACACTTCGAAAAGAAGCTCTAGACAAGATAGCAAGAAAAAAGCTACTGAAGTCCCTCGCTCTTCCTCGAAAACCCCCCGGGCTAAGCGAGGACTGATAACTTTTACGGCCCTTGTGGATCGCATATGTAATGCTCTCGGAGTTTCAGACTCATTCAGAGGCATACTCGACCTTTTTCTCCCCGCAATAGAAGAATATCTTGGGAATTGACTATCTCGTGGCCCCTCCTTGCTTCGATCATATCTTTCGATGGCTAATTCATCAAGTGAGGTACAAGATATGATCACTGTGCTACAGTGGAACTGTCATAGTCTAAAACCTAAATTAGACACATTTAAATTTTTGCTTCATAATTCCGATTGTGATATATTTGCACTCTGTGAAACATGGCTTTCTTCTGAAGATGATCTTAACTTCTACGATTTTAACATTATACGCCAGGATCGAGATGATAATTACGGGGATGTGCTTTTAGGGATCAAAAAGTGCCACTCATTCTACAGAATCCCCATCCCGACTCATCCAGGCATAGAAATCGTTGCTTGCCAAATAAACGTAAAGGGTAAAGATCTTTGCGTAGCTTCTGTTTATATTCCTCCAAGAGTTTCAATAAACCGCCGTCATCTTTGGAATGCAGTGTCCTTGCTCTCATCCCCAGTTCTAATACTGGGTGACATGAACTCACATGGTACTGGATGGGGCGAATCTTATGACGATTATAGAGCGGCTATTTTCTATGACTTATGCGACGATTTCAACTTGAACATTTTGAACACAGGTGAAGCGACACGTATTTCATCCGACGGCAAAGAAAGCCGCATTGACCTATCTTTGGGTTCAAGTTCACTATCATTCGATTGCATGTGGAAGGTGATCGATGATCCCCATGGTAGTGATCACTTGCCCATAATAACCTCTATCAGAAATAATCTTGAAAGGTCAGAACAGTCAATTCAGGTTCCTTTTGACCTCACTAGGAATATCGATTGGCAAAAATTTGCATCAGCGGTAACTTTCGGTATCGAATCATTCAACACTCTCCCACCGTTGCAACGCGTTGGATGAGTATCGATTCCTAACAGACTTGATTTATAAAAGTGCATTAGAATCCCAAAAGCAACGAGTTCCAAGTGCATCCTTCCAGAGACGACCAGCCACACCTGGTTGGGATGATGAATGCACTCAGTTGTATCGAGAAAAATCTAATGCCTTTAAAGCTTTTCGTAGATATGGTACCTCAGAACTTTATTTAGAGTACTCGAAGCTCGAAAAAAGACTGAAGAATCTTATTAAAGCGAAGAAGCGTAGCTATTGGCGACGTTTCATCGATGGCCTCTCACGAGAAACTTCAATGACGACGCTTTGGAGAGTGGCTCGCAACATGCGAAACCGCTCATCCTCAAATGAGAGTGACGAATACTCCAATCGTTGGATATTCAACTTCGCAAAAAAGGTCTGTCCAGACTCAGTTCCAGCTCAACCGCCATTCTGGGAAACCCAGAGAGACGATGCGTTGAACAGACCATTCACTATGCTGGAATTTTCTATGGCTCTTCTTTCATCAAACAACTCCTCTCCAGGACGCGATATGATTAAGTTCAATCTTCTTAAAAATCTCCCCGATATCGCTAAAAGATGGTTGCTTGACTTGTTCAACTCATTCATGGAGCACAACATTGTTCCACCTGAATGGAGACAGGTCAAAGTAATAGCTATTCAAAAGCCTGGGAAACCAGCGTCTGATCATAATTCGTACCGCCCGATCGCTATGTTATCATGTTTAAGGAAATTGTTAGAAAAAATGATCCTATCCCGACTCGATCACTGGGTCGAATCAAACAACATGCTTTCCAGTACACAATTTGGCTTTCGCAAGGGCAAAGGAACAAACGATTGTCTAGCGTTGCTTTCATCAGATATTCAACTAGCCTTTGCGGACAAGGAGCAATTGGCTTCGGTTTTCTTGGATATTAAGGGCGCTTTTGATTCAGTTTCCATAGAAATATTGTCAGAAAATTTGCACAATAGTGGACTACCTGGAATATTGAATAACTTCTTGTACAATCTGTTGTCAGAAAAACACATGAGCTTCACTCTCGGTCAACTGACAACTTCCAGAATTAGCTATATGGGCCTTCCCCAAGGCTCATGTCTGAGTCCCTTGCTTTATAATTTTTATGTTAAAGATATTGACAACTGTTTGGAAGAACCATGCACGCTAAGACAACTTGCAGATGATGCTTTGGTTTCTATGAAGGGCCCACGAGCGGAAATCCTGCAAAGACCATTGCAAAATTCCCTTGATAATCTATCCACTTGGGCTAGAATTTTAGGGATCGAGTTTGCTCCGCAAAAAACTCAACTGGTCGTATTTTCAAGGAAGCGGAATCCTGCCCAACTAAAGCTTAAGCTTTTGGGAACAGACATCGACCAGTCTTTGACTTCAAAATACCTTGGGGTCTGGTTTGATTCAAAAGGCATTTGGCGAACTCATATTAGGTATTTACCGGAGAAATGCCAACAAAGGATCAATTTTCTACGAACAATTACCGGAACATGGTGGGGTGCTCACCCGGAAGACCTCATAAAACTCTATAAAACAACCATTCTCTCTGTTCTAGAGTATGGCTCTTTCTGTTTTCTCTCAGCAGCAAACTGCCACTTGATTAAATTGGAACGAATTCAATATCGTTGTTTGCGTATCGCCTTAGGGTGTATGCACTCGACACATAATGCGAGCCTAGAGGTTCTGGCAGGGGTTTTACCGCTACAGAACCGATTCTGGGAGCTCTCGCTAAGAATACTTATTAAGTGTGGAGTGAGCAACACACTCGTCATCGAAAACTTCGAAGAATTGCTCAATCTGAACACTCAGTCAAAATTCATGAGAGTTTATCTCTACTACATGTCATCTGACATTAGCCTTCCATGTTGTAACCCTCCACGTGTACGCTTCTCCAATGACAGTTCCTCTGTTGAATATGATCTGTCCATGAAACAAGCTATTCATGGAATTCCAGATCAACTTCGATGTATAACTATTCCACGTATTTTCAACGCAAAGTTCCAGAATGTTGATTCCTACAGGAGATATTTTACTAACGGGTCACGTATAAATGGATCCACTGGCTTCGGTGTCTTCAATGAAAACTCTTCCGCCTTCCGAAAACTTCAGGAACCTTGCACGGTTTATGTTGCTGAGCTGGCAGCAATCAACTTCGCATTGGGGATGATCTCAAACATGCCCGCAGACCACTTTTTCATCTTCTCGGATAGTCTCAGTTCAATCGAGGCACTCCGATCGATGAAACCTGTAAAGCATGCATCTTACTTTCTTACAAAAATAAGAGAGCAGATGTGTGCACTGGTCGAAAGATCATATAAGATTACCTTTGTATGGGTCCCCTCACATTGCCTAATTTATGGCAATGAGAAGACGGACTCTCTCGCAAAGGTGGGCGCTGAGGAAGGTGAGATTTATGATAGACGAATTTCACACGATGAATTTTTTCATTTAGTACGTCAAAGTTCTCTTCACGGTTGGCAAAGCGATTGGCTAAAAGGCCAACTGGGACGGTGGTTACATTCCATAATTCCTAGAGTTTCCTTGCGAGCCTGGTGGAAAGGTTTGGACGTAAGTCGAGATTTCATTCGCGTAATGTCAAGACTTATGTCCAACCATTACTCGCTAGATGCACATCTACACAGGATTAACCTCGCGCTGAGCAATATTTGTAATAGGTGTGGTTCCGGTTATGATGACATCGATCACGTAGTTTGGCAGTGCCCGGATATGGACGCCTCCAGAGCGCAACTTTTGGATACCCTTGCGGCCCGAGGTAGACAACCCTATGTTCCAGTTAGAGATGTGTTGGGCACCCGCGATCTTATTTATATGGTCGCAATTTACGATTTTCTTTGCTCGTCTTGTATAAAAGTTTAATTCTCTTGAGTTCTCTTCCCCAGTTTTTTTTTTGTGTTTTATCCCCTTTGTGTTGGATTGAGGATCCTGGCCATCCGGCAGTCGAATACCGGCAAGAAATCGCTACCAACGCCATGAAACAAAAATCAAGATGCCACGTTATACCTCCCGGATGAGCTGCTGAGAACCCTGATCCCAATCCCTACCATGTCCTTCCTTCAAAAATTGTGACCACTAACCTCGAGCTGCCACGAGTACCCTGGCTCCATCCCACATTAATGTTGAAAAAGTCAATTAATTGTATGTAAAAAAAATACAAAAAATGAATTTCGGCTCCGTAAAGCGTTGAACGCATTTGAGCCTCAAATAAACGAACTAGATAAAATAAAAAAAAAAATTGAACGGATTTTTGATTTTTCTGCAGCTTTGAAAAGCATATATAATTGAGTTTTACTTTAAAATTTAAGAAATTCATAAAAAAAGGGATGGTTCTTTGTGGAGAGGAGTTACTGTGAAAAAAGGTCTACAAACAGTGAATTTCTGAAATAAGAACGCTTATATCTTAGAAGGAGTTCTATATATTTAAAATTAAACTTTCCTTGTTGAAGATTTGCAATAAGGAAAGGGCTACTATATTGCATATTGTTATTTGGAAATTTCACAGACTGTTGAGGTACACCGAGGTTGTAAATGGTCTCACAAGCAACCAGTTCGGCTTCCGGAAAGGGAGGTCCACCGTAGACGCTATTCTGACAGTAAAGAAAACCGCTGAGATAGCACTCCAGCGTGAGAGGACGGGGATTCGCTACTGCGCAGTAGTGACTCTGGATGTAAGGAACGCATTCAATAGTGCTAGTTGGGCGGCTATTGCTGATGCGCTCCTGCGTCTGGGGATACCCGAGTACCTGTACAAGATTCTCGGGAGTTACTTCCAGAATCGGGTATTCGTTTATGAGACAGAGGTGGGTCGGAAGTGCTTTCACATAACCTCAAGAGTCCCTCAAGGTTCCATCCTGGGTCCGGTGTTATGGAATGTCATGTATGACGAGGTGTTGAGATTAAAATTTCCGGCGGGTGTGGTCATCGTTAGCTTTGCCGACGATATTACGCTGGAGGTCTAAGGTGAATCGATCGAAGAAGTGGAATTGACTGCAGCCCACTCGATCGGAATTGTGGAGGAGTGGATGAGCTTCAGGAAACTTAAATTGGCTCACCACAAAACTGAGGCGTTTGTTATCAACAACCAAAAGTCGGTGCAGCAAGCGGTGATCAGCGTAGGCGACTGCACGATCACTTCGAAGCGCTCCGTCAAACACTTGGGGGTGATGATCGACGATAAGTTTACCTTCAGTAGCCACGTTGATTATGCCTCCAAGAGAGCCTCCACAGCTATTGTGGCACTGTTCCGGATGATGTCCAATAGCTCTGCGGTGTACGCCAGTAAGCGTAAGCTTCTGGCCAGTGTTGCCTCGTCCATACTGAGGTATGGTGGCCCGGCTTGGGGCACGGCTTTAAGTACCAACAGCTACCGTAGTAAGCTAGAAAATACTTATAGGCTAATATGCCTGAGGGTTGCGAGCGCGTACCGTACCGTGTCACACGATGCACTCTGCGTCATCACCGGTATGATGCCTATTGGTATCCTTATCATGGAAGACATAGAGTGCTTCGAAAGGCGCGGCACAAGAGGCATACGCAGGACTGCCAGACTGGCCTCCATGGTCAAATGGCAGCGTGCGTGGGACAGTTCCACCAAGGGAGCGTGGACTCACAGGTTGATTCCGAGGTTAGATATCTGGGTCAATAGGCGCCATGGGGAACTAACATTCCACCTAACACAGGTCCTTTCGGGTCATGGATGCTTTAGACAATATCTACACCGTTTCGGTCATGCGGGTTCTCCCGAATGTCCAGTTTGTGCAGGTTTAGAGGAAACGGCGGAACACGTTTTGTTCGTGTGCCCGCGTTTCCGCACAATGCGTGACCGCATGTTAGCCACATGCGGTCGGGACACGACTCCGGACAATTTGGTCCAGAGGATGTGTGAAGACGAGTTTGGCTGGAATGCCGTTTCATCGGCTATCACCCATATCGTCTCGGAACTACAAAGGAGGTGGCGAGGGGACTCGAGGAGTGGCTAGTGCAGACGCTAAACAACAGGTGGTCCAAGAGTTCGCAGACAGCTACGTAGGTCATACCGGTGCCCTACGGTCGAAATCAACCCTTACAGCGATTAAGTGGCCGCGGGGAGAACATCCTGGTAGCGCTGCTGTCGTGGCGCCGGACTACTGGGTTGGATACGAGCCACTGGTTGTTCGGGGCAGGTGGAGGCCCCTTCGTCAGCAATCCCAGTTGGTGCTAGCTGATAGGGCCTGAGCCTTCAGTAGGTAAAATTGCGAAGCCCACAGTATCAGTTTCGGTCGACCCTTCCCGCTTTCAGCGGACAACGGGAGGTGAGGACCACCCGGGAAGATGGCAATGCGCCAGCATGCTACCATGGTGGACCCCCCTAAGCGTGTCATCGATGTTCGTTGCTGCATGGCTACGCAGCTAACCTGGAGGATGCGATGTTCAATAGCCCCTCTCCGAAGCAATGCCTTCTTGGTGGTCCCGGAGAGACGAAGGGTTTGGCGGCAATGGAAATGGTTTAGTGGGTCGGGGGTGTAGTCCTGTTTACTGCTTGCACGTAGTAAATGGTCCCCAACCCCACACTCCCGGACCTCGGTCCGGAGTCTGTTGAGCAGATTATCCCCCCATTGCTTAGAAGGAAAAAAAACATCTGGCGTATGGCCAAAACCGGTGCATCTACCCTATTGAGATCAAAAAGCTTTGGGATTGTTACTTGGGGACATTGTATCGCCCATATATGTTTTCTGAAAAATTGTTATAAACCAAATGATGGTTAAAAAATCATACCCAAGTAACCACTTGCCCGTTATTTCGCCTTTTTGGTCTGATATGGCTGTTATACGGCTAATATAGGGCGTGTCAGCTCTATAAAAGCCCTATATTAGCACGGGAGGCGCTATTTGGTTACTTGGGTATGGCGAATGTCGGTCCCCATAAATCCTCGGAATAAGCCGTAAACTAGATGGACAATAATCAAAATTGACACAGGTTCTAAAAATAGAGGTAGAGGTGTTGAATGTTGGGCAGTTGCACACATTAAGTAAATCTTACAGTTCATTTACTGTAACATTTACCGAAGTTAGCATCCGAATAGCTGTGAAACTGAAGGACTAATTATTTCGTTATTGTTATGAGAAATATATTTAAATGATAGGCTTTATTAGTCCTTGTATTTCGGCTATAGCTAATTTTATTGGGTTGTTTTATTGTGATGAATAGGAAATTCTAACCGGAGGTTCAGCTGTGGAAATTTAGGTAAAAAATCATATTAAAAATGTCTTGAACAACTTATTGATTTAACTGATTTGGGGTAACATTGATTACCCAATTAAACAAAATTCAGGAATATTTGAAATAGTATTACTATGCCGTGGCCTATAAAGCTAAAAAAAAGGATTAACTCATACAAGTCATTTGAATTTTTTTGAAATTAAAAACACATTTGACCAAAACTATTTGAACTATTCAAAGCAAACCTTTGCTTCAAATGGAAGTTTGCATTTTTTTTTTACAGTAATTCGTTTATATTGCAGAATTGAACATTATAATCAAAATTACGTTTACAGAATAAATAGCATTCGGCAATTTCGTTTTTAGTTAGAACGGAATTTTCCTTGCTTATATCCTTTACGGAACTTTTTTTTTCAAATCATTTATTTTGCAGGCTTAAATAAAAGAATAGGCTTTACGGAGCCGAGTTTCATAATATAGGGTTCCCTAACTTAGTAGGCCCCTTCTTATTAACATTTTAGTGTTTCCTCTAATAAAGTAAAATAAATTATTTTAACTTTGTGGAACCCATGTAAAGCATGAATCGCTTGTAGTATCATTCAAAAATATACAACTCATTGCTTCGAAAAGTAGGAAAAATTGAGCAGGAGCAAATTATTTTGTTATTATTATTTTTGTATGAAAACCTACTAATGATTTCAAATTGGAACGACTCCACAAAATATTGCAAGCATTGCTGAAGATATTCAAGGAATTATTTTTTAAGGAATCACTGATTGGTCCCGATAAGGTTTATGAAGTGGTGGAAAGTCAGGAGGAATTTGCAATGACACTCATGAAGAAGTAAGTTTCCCAGAAGATCTTCTTCTTCTTTCTGGCGTTACGTCCCCACTGGGACAGAGCCTGCTTCTCAGCTTGGTGTTCTAATGAGCACTTCCACAGTATTAACTGAGAGCTTACTATTTTGCATGTGTATATCGTGTGGCAGGTACGAAGATACTCTATGCCCTGGGAAGTCGAGCAAATTTACAACCCGAAAAGATCCTCGACCGGTGGGATTCGAACCCACTACCCTCAGCTTGGTTTTGCTGGATAGCTGCGCGTTTACCGCTACGGCTATCTGGGCCCCAGAAGATCTCCTAGGAATTATTTATTTATATATTTTATTTTTATAGAATAATAATTTGCAGAGGAAGAGATGAGCCAGCCTCGGGCAGAAAATCTCTTAAATAAAGATATCTATCTATATCTATCTATTTCCAGAGTCTCAGGATGTATTTTCAAAAGCATCTGGCATATTTTTATGGATTGATAAAAACATAAAATCATAAACTCTAGATGAGTTTGAAGCATTTTCTCGAGAGTTTTATATGATAAGTATATCTTATCCTTATATTTAACACATAAAATTATAGAAATGAACTATTCTATATATGCTTGAGGTACTTCCTCATTGTCCGAACATTGATTGTACTTATATTGTAGATTCCTATGAGACTTTCTTCGTAAATAACTTGAAATATTAATTCATGGTTTGCACCCAGAGATCGTTACATACGTATTTCTCAAACACTTTTTTCCATATATTTCTTTTGTAATTTCACCTGGAGTACCCTCAATATATCTTTCAGGAATATCAGTGTTATAGATTCCGTGGGAAATCTTATAGGTGTCCCGAGAAAGTTTCTCGATTAATTTCGAGAGGTAATTTGTGTATGATATAATTTGAGAAAAAATTGCACTGGTTCAATTTTAAGGGACGTATACTAACACAAATTGTGTGTTGGTCCATACTCAATTCTGAGAACTTTTCAAGACTGTACTAATTGCAATGAGCCTATGCATGCTATAAAACGGCGCACAGTAAAAGTCAAAAGAACAAAAGAATTTATGGCATACAGAGGCTCATGGAAGCTCTCGGTTAAAATTGTGGAAGCAGAAATAAACCATAATTAAGGTGAGGCAGTTTGGAATCAACTTCCAAGATTGCACTAAAACTTTAAGGTGATTATAGAAAAAAACCACACCTCAAATTTTCAAGAGCACAAGACTTGAGAACCAAAGAGCGTTCGGCGTTGAAAATCTATCCCAGTGGTCACCACCAGCAAAAAAAAACAAATTGATTGGTTTTCAAGGCGAACTGTTGCCATATTCTTCGTCTTGTGCACTTGAAAATTCAAAGTTTGGCTTCGTTTTATAATTACCTTAAGGCATCTAGTTTTATAATTACCTTAAGACAATCTAGCGAAACAAGCATCCAATAAGCATGCATGAATAATTCTATTTTATTGAGAAAGTCTTAACGCGAATATGGAACTTCCCTAGGAACGTAATTAGCAATTCAGCAAGTATGTTTCAGTAATTAATGCTCAAAATCCACAGACGTCAATATGAATACCATTTTGATTTATATTACGGATACTCAGAAGAAGTCAGTGAAGTGTAACTGTTTGAAGAATTGTATAATTATTCTGCATTATTAATTTCAAAACAAATATCTATGAAACATGGTTGTAAATATTGTAGCCTGACATGTGAGCCTGTGAGAAACTATTGAACATCAAATGTTGAAACATTTCCCATACAAAGCAGTGTTCGGAATTCAAAGCTTTTTGGAATTCGAATCAGACCGGTAGTTGAATTTATGAAATGAATTTCCATATGCAAAATCTGTCAAATTTTGAACTTGATTGAAGTAGAGAAAGAGTATTCCTAACCGAACAATATCATTTTATTCCAGTTGTCCCGCAGAACCAATCTCAGCCCAGTCATCAATGAACGTAAACGAGTAACATCCACCTGTGCAAGGCATGACTTGCGTGTCTCGTTTAGGGAAATCGCTCTCAAGTTCATCGGCTCACAATCCACCGCCACGCGTGATGATTGGATTACATCCTCGAGCCCGAAAAAGGCTTCTCCACGCGCTCCATTGACAAATTGAGTTTATCACCCAACAATAATCATCCCATTTGCGTTGCGGGACCTCCGTTCATAGTCTCGCCGAAGTCGTGTTGTCTCAAAGGTCCCAAACGGGCAGAGATCGGTAGCAACATCGGCAGCGCGAGCCACTCTCACTTCCATCCAAAAATTATGGCCAGACAGTCCGATTTCGGACCTCTCCATTGATCCGTAAACAGCCCTAAATCCTTATTGTTGCTGGCTATAGTTGTCTTCACCATTGATCGCATCTCCCACTACGTCTTCTAGCGAGACACACTGGCAGGTGGTGTCGCCGACGGGTTATTTTTAGGATCCCTACTGAGGCGGCGAGGCGTAAACTCTGGACACGCGATCAAGACTTTAATCAGTCTGCGAATACGGACACGGCCCAACGATCATCGGCGAGGGGTGTGCTCGCTTCCATCCCCACATGTGAATTTCTGCTAAAAATAGGCGTAACCATAATTTGCCGCCTCTCCCCCTATACTACTGCGACGATTGACTCGTGCTTGAGGTCCAATTTGACGCTCTGGAGTCCGAAGAAGGAGTTGTCTCTTTTTGGCACGAGGCTCTAGTTGGGCATTGCCGATCGTGAACGCAAGCCTTCGATGTGTGTGAGAGGTCTGAATCGGTACACGAAGCGCTTTCGTGTATACGCAATGGCTGGCGGAATGGAGTAGAGAAGGCGAACACGTGGAACGTGTGGGCCGAAGATTTACGAAGCTCTCGCACACACGGAAAAAGCACTGTAGGGCTCAGTTCGGCAGGCACGATCGTCTCCGCCGCTGGATCGGTTTTATATTATTTTATTTTCGTAATTTTATTATATCGACAGTGGTCAGCTGGAGCCATATGTAGAATGTTCCTCGTGCGAGCGGTGCGCTAAACAATCAGTCAGTCAGTCAGTCAGTGTGCAGAGCTAGAGAGTTGTCGATCGTGTGTGTTTTGTGCGTGTTGCGTTTCGATTTTTGTTTTGCGGCGATCGATCGTTCGAAAGCGATCGGCGAGACGTGAAAAAAGGAGGAAAAAACATACAGCGGGGTTCGCTGCAATCAGTTTTTTGGAGAGATCCGTCCGGGTGACAGCCGAAATTTGAAGGACGCAGATTGACTATAGGGAGCGGAAAGTTGACGCAACCGGTGACGGGATCGTGTGCAATTTTGGAGAAAAAAGAGGTTTTTGTGCAAATCGATTGCGATCGTCGAGAGTTGGTGGCGGAGAACGGCAAAAATCCACAAGTGTTTTTGGAATTGTGAGAGTGTGACTGTTGTGAACTAATAGAAGAATCTCAACTTCAGTTTAGGAGGAGTTTAGTTCAGTTGAATACTTAACAAAAACAACAAAAGTTATTGGAATATCTCGTAAATCTGAGGAACCAGATGTCAGCAAACGTATTAATACAGATTCTGCACAACCTGTTGAATCGCTAAAAAAACCTAAGTTCAATCAACTGCCACTAGCTTAGCTGTTCAAACGCTGACATGTAAAGTAATTTTACCGGCAAGAAACAAAATAACAGCGGCGACACTTGCAAGCATCAGAGATTAAAAGAAAGAAATCGTAAAGATTCCAATCTGTACGAGAAAAGAGCGATCAAACCTAGAGATAAAAATAATCTCGAAAAGGGGATCAAAACATTAGAAAAGATCCCAAAAAAAGAAGGAGCTACTCTGTGACCGAACATCGACAACAGGCGACGGCGGCGTAGAAGCAACGGCGTGATCTTTCAACGGCCCAACGCGGAGGTGTGTAGGAGGACAAGGTGCGTGATTGGCGCGGCTGCTACAGGGAAGGCGAACAACCATCGTGTGGATAACGTGAGCGACCGGCTGAGGAACGAAACTGTTGCTGCGGAAGCTGCCTGCGAAGAGAAGAAGTGTACCGTCCAACGCAACGAACGAGCGACCGAGTTCATCCATCTGTCAAAACAAGCGGAGAGTGAGTGCCCACCCGTTCCCAGCCCGAAATAAGCATTCTTCAGTTCATTCGGGGTCGCGGATTTTTACGGGTGCGAATTTTCCTCGTCGAGGAAAACCGTCGGTTTATGTGGTGTGCGAAATACGGAAAACAGTGACAGACACGGCCCTTTCCCGGAAGACTACAGTGCGATAGGAACGAACTCGAACGCGAGTGCTTCCGGAGGTCAAAGACCACCGGAAACGTCCGAAAGCATACTCCCGTGCGTGTGAACGTTCTGGTTGATTGGAAAAGTGCGAAAAACCGGGTAGTGACGTGGTAAGAAGAAGCAATTCGTGTGCTAGAACCTACCGAAAGCCGCGAGCGTGAATCTTCCTTTGGTGCCAGTCCCCAGAAAAGCCGCAAAAATTTGGGAAATAATGGATCCCAATGCAGCGCGTGACTCGCGCTACAATTTGAACTACAGTATGAGTATGATGAGCGAAACGCCGGAGATCTACGGAAATCCGAACGTTTCGCTGGCCCGGCCTCCAAGTGGAGGCCTCGTGGGTCAAGTCATGTCTCGCGGGGGTGGTCTTATGAGTGCCGGGAATGGACCACAGTGCGGTGCCGGTGGTGGCGGTGGCGGCGGAGGTGGAGGCGGAAGTTTAAGCCGCGGTATCAAACGAGCCAACTCGGACTGTTACGACGATGGCCGGCAGATGGTCGGCTCGCAGGGTCTGACCGGTCTCGAAGGGTGCAACGTTGGCTCGGATGTTGTGGACGAAAGCTACACCTCGCTGCAGCCGAAGAAGTCACCACCGAGCAACGGGAAGAAGACAAAGGGCCGTGTCAAGATTAAGATGGAATACATCGACAATAAGTTGCGACGGTACACGACCTTCTCGAAGCGCAAAACCGGAATCATGAAAAAGGTAGGTGGATGTGATGTGTACTGGGGTTTTTGGTGGGATGGGGACTCTTTTCCGGGTCAAAACACGGCGTTTTAACCTCAAAACAAAGAGTGCAGTGTTGTTTTGGTTGGTCGATGGGTAGGGAACTGTCAAAATCAGCTTGTGAGTGCATTCGGTGAAGATGTGTTGGTGAGAAGTGTTAGTGGCTTTCCGGATTTGTGCGTCGGCTAGGGATAAACACAAAGTTTAATCTTGCTGGACCTTTCGAACCAAAGCATTAAATAGCTGATGTAATTCACACTAATTGAATTTCATTCATGGTGTGGCGGTCAGTGCTGCCAATCTGGCACTTATCAATGTGTCAGACGACGTTATCTTATCTACTGTTTGCCATTGTCCACGGGTTTAATTGCTTGTGGTTGTTTATTTGTTTCAATTTCGCAACGACCACCTTCATTCACGAAATAACGTGAGTTAGATCGGCTCTGTTGTCAGATAAACTTTTTGATTTTTTGACTTGAGTTTATTATGACTCTTATTACATTCATTACTAACAATTTTGAATAGCGCTACTACGAACCTTTTCTTCAAATTGAAGAGATGAATAAGGATAATCATTTTAAGCATATTGCATACATAATGAAATCGAATTTTGAAGAGTAAAAGTTGAATATTGTTGCAAATAAACAGAAAAGTTATAATCAACTCCAACGAAAGGTCTGGCAACACCGTTCGCAATGTTTGTGTTCATCCATTCGCCATTCGCCCTGACTGAGTGATCTCACACTGTCGGAGAGCCGTTATGTTTCTCTCTGAGCTCTTACGCTCTGCGCAAGGGGTGAGTGACCATTACCGGTGCCAGCGGCGCAACCAGTAGCTGTCAAATGAGAGTGAGAGTCAACGAACGGTTTGGGTTTTTGCGGTGATGCGATGCTTCTTGTTCTTATGATTCCGTTTTTGCATGCTGCTGATGCTGCAGCTTGCAGCACATCAACCTCTGTTTTTTTTTTCGGCAGTCGTTTTGGTGCGTTTTTTGTCGGTTGAATCTTCCACTTCTCAGTGGTAAACCATATGGCTTATGGTGAGGGATAGGGATTTTCATGGTGTTTTTTCATGTCTGGTTTCTCTTCAAAGGAAGATGCATTTGAATGTATGATTTTGCACTGGTATCGACGGGAGTGCAATGATTTTTCGGATGATTTGATTGCATTTTTAAGTTCGCGTGGCGCTGATTTTGAGAGAGCCTTTGAGATTGATAAAGTCGTGTGGGTCGGCATGTGCTTGTGATTTACACCTGAGCAGGGGAATTGACTGATACCGAGAACAAACTGATAAGAGCAGAGTGGTTAAACAATGGAAGTCAGGGTTTTGCGCTGTTTTTTTTTTGCACTGGATTGAAGTGGACATTGCAATGTGACTACTTATCGTTTGGCGTTGTGATAACAATTGTATTGGAAGCGGAAATTTTCAGTAAGATAGTGGAGGAACAAACAATTTAATTACTAGATGTCCACGCAATGGGACACTATCGGAACTTTTGAAAAAAAGGTTAAGCTATTTGTGCTGGTACATTAATCTTCAAAAGTAAGAGCACGAAAGCCTGGTAGCGAGTCACTTTTAGTGACTTGGTCGCTTTTTTTTGGCCTGGTCACTAAAAAATCACTAGTTGCATCAGAATGTCTCTAAAGCCACAATTTTGCTTATAAAAATGATCACTAACCATAATTTTCGAAATATTTTAACCCCACCTTTTGTTGCCTTATCTAAATGGAAGAATTTTATTAATTTTTTGAGAAGGGATTTAATAACTTTTGCATTTTAAGCTGGTTTTTGGTTTTACTTGCAGCAGATTTTATGGAAGTAATAAACATTTCTTCGTCAAACTTTTTCGTATATTTTTCTTTCAAAATTCCAGCACAAATATGTGTCAGATATACTTTGGAGAGGTACCTGAAAACTTATTCTAGTGGTAACATATCGAGGGTAGGGTGTCTTAAAGATAACTCTCATGCAAAACAATTCCATCAGAAAGTCTGTCCTGAGTGAAGAACTAGCCTGATGAGTTAAAATTCACACAAATAAAGTAAAAAAAAAAAAAAAAAGAAAGTCTGTCCGAAATTTTACCTTGGGAAAAATATTTGCGTGCCCTAGATAATTTGAAATCGTCAGTAATCAATTATCAGCCAGTACGTAAAAGTTTTTGAATTTATGCTGAAGTTGTCAAATTTTGTTTCCTTATGGTAGCTAAGAGTTTTTTGAGCACAACTGTATAATTTTTAGATCGCCTTTAAATCGCGACAAATCAATTAAAACAAAAACAAAAAAAAATAGTTAAATGAGAGAAGAATAACATACAGCTCACTTTTTTTCAGAAACATGAATTGTTGTGGTTTATCGTGCATAGTTCGTTTACGTTTAGGATCCTTAAACTTTTGATAAAATCTTGATTTTTATAAATAATACGATAGAGCATGTTCTTGCTGCTACTTTGGCAAATTTTCCTCCTTTAATATCAGTGATATCATATATCAACTTTAATTTAAAAAATGGGTCCACATTTGAAGCCTGCCACTTTTGTTCATGTTTGACGTTCACTAAGTCGACAAAAACGCCACAGAGGTTCAACTTTTCAACACTGGGTTCGTTCATATCTGACATTTCTGAAGGGACACGGAAAACGAAATACACTGAAAATTTGAGTTTAAACCAAGGGGTATGACAAAATATCAAAACCCGGACACGAATCTATAACAAAAGGTCGAAAGACAAAAGGTCGAAAGGACAAAAGGTCGAAGTACAAAAAAGAAAGGACAAAAGGTCTAAAATTTTTTATCAAAAAAAGAAAAATTTCCCACCAAGCAAATCGTTTTCGACTGCAAAGAAAGGCCTTAGTGCGATTATCCAAACGAACATGGATCAAATTTTTAGTCTAGTTTGTAGTACGACAAAGGGAATCATCAAATTAATTTCATTATTGAGCACCAAAAAGCATCGAATTTAACCTGTAAACATATAAAATATACCAAGATATGTATAAAATATCATGAAAACATTAGTAAAATGATTTTGAATTCAAAATTGGTTCACGTTTCTAGGGATTTAAAGTACTTGTTGAACATTTCAAAATTAATTCACTTCTGATTGTACAAACATTATAAAGTACATATAAAAATATCTAGTCTTTTCTAAACCATTAAAATGTTTTTCTGGAAAAAGGCACCCCACAAGATAATGGCCCCCGGGCCCTCACATTCGTTAATCCGGCCCTGTTTGTCAGCCATGTTGCTTCAAAACTATGCAAAAATGTGAAATAATTTTTTTGTGGCTCATTTCCTCAACTTAATTGTTTCTTTTTCTTCTTCTCTTCGGCATTACGCCTCTATAACGGCAAAGCCTCCTTCTCAGCTTATTATTTTACATGGCCAATAGATCATTTTCACAAGTGTCTGTCATGTGACAGACAGGAAGATAATTTGTGCCCTGGAAAGTGGAAAAAATTTCCATAACGAAAAAAAATTCACGGCCCTCTGCGGGTTCTTGCTGAGTATGGCTTTCTGGGTCTCATAAAATGAGATTTCAATTGCTTAGTGTTACCGAGTTACTACAAACAAATTTTTTTTCATTCCAGAATATTTCCAAAGTTGAGGTCGAAATACGCGTATCTGTCAAAGGATACAAACTCTAGTGGAATTAAATAGTATAGTACTAAATTCGGTTTTTCAGAAACTTTGAATTTTGGAAGAATTTTGGTATACTCTTGGCTTTTTTGACTAGTTCTTTCTATAATATAATCATTGGAAGGTGTTTGGCAATACTTTTGCGAGTTCTAATAAAAAAGTAATAAGGGTTTGGCTTAAATGATTTTTTCGCCCAAATCCATTGAGCTGCTGCTTACCAGTTTCTAGAAGTAATTCTTCCACAATTGAAACCTGAAGTAGTATTGGCATGATCTTGATAAATTCTGATACACTTTGAAAGTTCATGACAACGTAAGCGTAGAATCCGTCAACGATCTCTTAAGGTGAAACATCTCGGAATCCAAAGATGGCCGGTTCAACCTACTCACGTTTTCGAAGGCACAAAACTGGAGACATAGTTGGCAAACGTTCCTGATATTCTTATTTTAAGCTTTCTGCTAGTGCACAAAGCCAAAATAAAAAGGGCATTGTTGTGGGATGCTTTCTTCACGAGATTTGTGGCTTTGAAGTTTTAGTGCAATCTAAGAAGTTGATTCCAAACTGTTTCACCTTAAGGAACCCAGCTTTGATGGAGGACTTGAAGTTCGAAAAAGCTTCAAATTATATTTGAGAAATTAGTAATCCCATTCAAAATCAAGCTGCTCAAGCGCCTTTGGTCGTTGTCAATCAAGAAAACGTTTTCCACAATTAACTGTAACTGATTTCGAAGAAGTGGAATTTATTGTTATCACTATAGTATGTAGAATCATTGGAATTATGTTCATTTTCATATTAAATTAATTAACTCATTACGCGTGGTAAAGATGGAATAAATTATGGGTGAAATTATGAAAAAAATCCACGTGCTCGGCTGGGATTCCAGTACAGTATGGCCCATAAAAATGCGAAAATCGTCATATAATGTTTTATGGTAGTTTTCATAAGGAAAATGTGAACGAAACATAAATTTTATTCATTATCTTAGACTCTTAGTTTAGACTCAGTTTTTTGCTTTGGACATGATTTTTATCTGTTACTTTCACCTTACAATAAATTAATTGGAAACATACCTTCAAGTGTTAGGTATCATGCAGTCATCGAGTTCAATATATTCGTGATGAAAGCTTCTAAAACATCAACGATGGGGTGGGATTCTTCTTAGGCCTTGTCTCCAGCATTCGCCCATATAAAAAAAAATAAAAAAATATTTTATTGTGACCACGAGAAGCACGTTCTCTTAGAACTGCTCCATCCTTTGATACTAAACAAACTAGTATATTCAACAATAAAGTGTGATTTTCGAAGGTGGAAAGTTTATCACCAGAGTATACGACAATCAGTCGTTGTTTCTAATTTAGAGCAGCCAAAACCTTCAAACTTTTTTGCTCTATTACATTATTTAAAACAGTAAGAAAAATATGACAAACATTGCGCAATGTAGCGAAGTTATGTCAGAATATAGCACGCTATGTCTAAACCAACAGATTATGTAAATTTAATGTACCTCGGATTTTTTCCGCTAGAGTTCAGTTATTAGGTTATATATTCATAATCGGAAGGTTTTAAAATAGTCCATCGGTGAAATTTCCACTTTTTCCACTTTTTAGCTATTTTTCCATATACAGCCTATGAAAATCGGATTTTTTTCCGCTAGAGTTCAGTTTTTAGGTTATATATTCATAATCGGACAGTTTTAAAATAGTCCATCGGTGAAATTTCCATTTTTTTAGCTATTTTTCCATATACAGCCTATGAAAATCGATGAAAATCCCGTTTTCCTACACATTTCAGCCCATACAAAATGTATGGGAAAAATTCACCGATAGAATATTTTGAAACCTTCCGATTATGAAATTATAGACCAAATACTGATATATAGCGGGAAAAAATCCGAAGTATATTCGATCTTAACCTTCGGGCTGTCGCGCTGTTGTACTTTGTACAACAGTTGTGATTTATATGCTATCATTTTGCAACAAAGATATCTATCGACACCAAACCAAAATGTATTCCTCAAGAATCTTCTTAAGAACAATACTCGACAGTTTTTATTTACAGTATGGCCCTTTATAATACGGTAAAATCAACAATTGTACATGGAAGTCACATAATAATGAACGCACTATATACGGTTCGAGTAAACCACAGTTTTAAATCGTTATATCTTGAAATTCAGATAATATGGAAACTTGCGGTCTTTATTAAAGTTGTTCTGGAGGTGAAGCGCTATCTGATGGTACCTCATTTAATTCGGAATTTGACCGCTAGGTGGTACTAGTGGGCATGGAAGTTTTACTTTTGTTTTGCAGATATTTCAGGATCCTGACTATTTAGAAGGATGTCTTCTTCGGCAAAGTTGTTTAGTAAGTTAAGGAGCTAGTTGATTCAAAATTTTGCCACTAGGCGGCGCTAGTGAGCATGAAACTTTTGATTGCAGATATCTCAAGAGCCTGACCACTTAGAAAGATAGTGTCTTCGGCAAAGTAGTTCAGTAGCTCAAGGGCTATTATTTGGGCATTATTTGAGTCAAGAAATAGGGTATTTTGCCACCAGACGACGCTAGTGAGCATGAAATTTTTGTTTTGCGGATACTGCAGGATCTCGATTTTTTAGACAAGCACCTTCGGCAAAGTTGTTCAGAAGCTCAGGGACTATCATTATTTTGCAAAATCTTGAGCTTTAAGGATCAAACAAAGAAAGAATTTGAGCTACTGAACAACTCTGCCGAAGACACCATCTTTCTAAGTGATCAAGCTTCTGAGATATTTGCGAAATAAATGTTTTATGCTCACTAGCGCCGCCAAGTGGCAAAATTTTGAATCAACTAGCCCAAACAATGATAGTCCTTGAGTTACCGAACAACTTTGCCGAAGACGTCATCTTCCTAAGTGGTCAGACTTCTGCGATATTCGTAAAACCAAGGGTGTTGTACAAAGTAGAACGCGCGACTACTCGCGTTACAAAAATTCGCGCGACGACCGAAAGGTTAATAATCTGCTGGTTTAGACATAGCGTGTATAGTACAGTAATCAGAAATTACATTCACTCACAAAAACAACAAAAATAAGACTTGTGGGCCATACTGTAGATCAAAGCCCTTCCAGAACTCCAAAACTGATGGGCTATCTGTAAGTGTCTTGAATTACTTAGAAAAATATAAAAAAAGAAATATGCCAGTCATCGGTAGTAGATTACAAAAAAGTTTGGATAAATTTCCACATACTTGCAAAAATGGAAGATTCGTCCCAATGCTCCCAAAACTCAGCTAATAATATTTCTACATAACCCCAAAATGTCGTTCTTTGAAGCCTTCACCACGTTTAAAATATCGATATCGACTTTTCATTTGGTAAGTCGGTACGTACTTCAATCATCCTACTTGGCTCCAAGCTTCCTCGTTTCACTTATCACGTCGTTAAAATTTGCTTCAATCAACAACATCCTAATGTTACGACCCATTCAAGTTGAACTCGGTTCACCACATTCGCCCCAAAAACGGGAAAAAAACATTCAAAAAAATTAAAAATATGCAAAAGTAACGACTAATTTATTTTAGTAACGGCAGCAATTATCCTCCTCCAAATGAGGTAGCTGCAAACTCGATCAAGCTCTGGTTCCACCCATTTTTGCACAGGAAACCACGCCGCGATGCAGATGCAACCGAAAAGGCGGACCTTTAGGAACAATTCCGATCACAAAGCCGACGACCCGCGATTTCGTCACTCTTGTAGCGTGTGTCGTCCACCCTGTCAAGTCAAGTTTAACAAGACGAGTTGAATCGGGAGGGAGAAATGAATTTGCCTCAGAAAAATCAAGGTACCGAGCTGCTACATTTTACAAGTAGGGGATATCTTCGTTTGCCAAAACACCACTTTTTGCACCTCGAGCTGTTGCAGCCTGTCCTCCGTCAGGACAACCTACTAAACCATAAAACTGCGCTTCAAAACACGAGCGCAAACATCGGTTTCAGGTTGCTCTTGTTCATAATAAAATAATTACTTTGCATTCTTGGTGATTTTTTGATAGGCTTTTCTTATCGTTTTGATTGGTGATCGGAAAGGTAATGTGTCTTTGGATGGATAAATTGGTCTAAAGGGTCACGTGCAGACAAACTCATTCATATGAACCGAACATTTTCAATTGAAAAATGATGTTGATCTCACTTATATTTAACTTCTATTTAAAACTCAAGAGAGATCCAAACTTTTTTGTTTTTCGTAATGATCGAATGGATGGAGTATGCGGAGCAGTTGCTATCATCATTCATAGGCGTATAATTTTTTTTTTTTTTTTTTCATTTGAAACCATTTTTTTAACTTTGGGTATATCTATAGAAACACAGCTTGGTAGACATACTCTCATAGGAACATATTTGCCTTTTAAATGCAATGGGTAGCAAGTTGATTTGCTTCAAATTGACTTACGAGATTCGACTTGCAATAAGCCAAAGTTTTTTGTCATTGGTGACTTTAATGCCAAACATCACTTATGGAATAATTCGTAAAGCAATTCCAACGGCAGAGTTTTATTTGATGAGTGCTTTTCAGGATATTTTACAATTCAATACCCTGATAAATCTACAATCTACGTGAAGATCATTAAAACCACTTCAAAAGCAGTAGTTAGTCCCCATGTTCTACTAGAGGGATTACTCAAAGATTTTTTTTTGCAGCCAATCAGCTTTTATCAGCATTGTAACTGTGATGTCCCTTTCTTGGACCGTCCTTCCCCTGCTGTCACTCGGTTGATGATCACCCAAATGAAACAGCGCGCGCGAAAAGATAATTAACAGCGACGGCGGACGACAAAATCTGCCACAAAACTTTGGCGGTTTGGCGGGACAAGAAGACCAGGGGGACAAACGCGCGCGTCGTAAAAGTTTTACGTTTATGTTTTGTTGTCGGACATTAGGGGCTGCAAGAGTTCCACCCGCTTCTTCACAGGGTCTCTGATGACGCGACGCTGCGCTGCCATCTGGTGGCGGCGGTGGAAACTCGGTAATTGCAAAATGACCAATTATTCGCCCCTTTCTCTTTTTTCTCTCTTGGCGCGGATCCAGAGATCCTTGACCGGGCGTCGTCCCACAGGAATCCCACGAGGATGATTAATAAATAAATAAAAGTCCAATAAAATGTGTTCATTAATTTTTCTCCAGTTTCGGGATGGGCGAAACAGAAAAATAATGCCGCTGAGATGAGGGATCAACTTTCGGCGGTTTTTTGAGGATGGCGAAAAATTGTTTATGACACTTGTTTGTTTGGAATTTCGTTTACGGCATATTCTGGTCGAACTGGAGAATCAGACGAAGGTGCTATCGCGAGAATGAGAGACCCCCAAATCATCCAATTATATCTTCGCACTTGTTTTTATGATTCGATGATAGGGAGAATGATCCAAAGGAGCAGCGTGCTTTGAAGTTAGGCGGAGTGATGCAACAAGAATTAATGTCATAGTGTTGGACATTGGATGATCGTCGTAGACTACTCTTGAACATTTTGCTTCTATTATTTTATATTTGTAATTTTAGAAGAGCATTAATTTTAAATCTCTTAAGTAGAGGGGCCCCCGTCGGTCCATGATTTTTTCGTAAATAAAAGTTCCTTGACTTCCCTGGGCATAGAATATCATCGTACCTGCCACACCATATACGAATGCGAAAATGGCAACTTAGGCAAAGAAAACCCTCAGTTAATAGCTGTAGAAAGTGCGATGTTACTTCCCTACTGGGACATATTCTGCACATGATCTTAGTATTCTACAAGAATAGCTACTTCCTTTGTTATTTGACCATTTTTGATCATTGTTACAAGCTCTGGATTTGGATCCCCACTACCAGTTGAATGGCTTTGTGTTTACCCACAATATTTCAACCTTTGAAACATCGTCTTCCATCTCGTTTCACCACACCAGAGGTTATACAGAGCTATCCAGTCAAAATTCCAAGCGCAACGCATCATCACCGCCAATTCCACGCATCGACCTGCTCAACTCGATCGATCAAGAGGCGTTAGATGAGAGTGAGTTTAGGTAAAAGATCGATAAAATATCGATCAACAGCTGCGCTGGCACGATTATTGCTGCCTCGCCTATGGTCTTCTATGGGACGATCTGCGAAGCCCCGGTTTAACGACCCCAACCGGCAATCCGCCTCTTAGTCGTTCCTCACGCATTCATCATCATCTTCATCATAGCCACACGCACGTCACATAATTAACACTATTTTCAATTAATTGATTGGATGCTGGCCGATATGATGCGATCCGTGAGCGCGAGAGGGGGGCCTGAATCCAATCGATAATAAATTAGACTTTGTTGCAGACGTTGAGGGGCAGCTGACTTCTTCAGTGGCTTGTCACGCCGTAGTCGAAGGCGCGGCTTGAAGCGTAGTGCTGTCTCTCCTTCTGTCATTATATTGGTTAGTGACAGCTCGACGAGTGAAGTGTCTAAGCCCTACGGTCAAATGTCGAAGAGTTTAATATTTCCAATAATGGGAGTTGCGCTAGGGTCATCGAAAGCGTTTTAATTATGCGGCTAATTGAAGTGCGATTGTGAAAACGGTAATTGGGCTCCTAATCGATTCGAAGGGGGAAAAAAGGGAAGAATAAGGGATGGTCTCGGTGAATAGATGCCCGTTTTCTGAAACATCTGTTGGGGCCCTAGTTTCCCTCGCTTGTAGAGTCTTATGAGCCTTTTGCTTCCATTATTTAGAAAAATTGTGGTATGACATATATTTTATCTGATACTCATCAAATATCCTCTCACAATTGAGATGTGATAGACATTGGTTGATGTATCAGTCTGTCCGAATTAGGCTCAACTCGTCTTTTGAAGTTTATTACCCTATTATGACCACTTTTCTAAATTTCCAAGGGCTCTAATAACCCTTTTCCAAATGTTAACATACTTTGATTGAGCAATGCTCCGCAGTTGCAGAGTAAATGCTCAGCAGTTTCGTTTTCATCTTGACAAAAACAACATTCAGAGGACTGAATTTGTACTATCTTTTTAAAATAAAACCTACTACTGAGGGCATCTTAGGCCATCTCAATACCCTGAGATTTATTTAGATTCAGTATATCCCGGGAATTTGCTAGACTAGGTTTTATGAATCTCTCGTTTGCTTGGATGTATCCGTGGTATTCCAACAATCGATTGTAACGCCTTGATTGTGGATTTACCTGCTTGATATGCAAATTGAGATTTGCAAAGAGGTACCGTCATTTCGGGTGAAATTGATCACTTTTCACGGTTTTTCTAGTCTGCTTTCTATAATGTTGACAATGACAAACAACTGAATGCAGGAAAACAAGTATGAAGGTGAGCCTCATTGACTCAAGTATCGAAATTTTCTAACAAATGTAATTTTAGTGCTAAAAAATATGTATAAAATAAAAAAATCGGGAGATCTCATTTCGGGGTGAAATTGATCATTTATCAATGCCATTATTGTTAGTTCTCAAAACAACTTTACTTAATAAATTGAAGCTTCCTGAATCCGAATATGCTTGCCAAATTCTGAACAATACAATATTTATAGAAATAATGAATGTTTAAATTTCAAGAATAACGCAGAAAACGCCTAAATGTATGCCATTTCCTAAGGAATTTCCTAATATATACCAGAAACTCAATTATTTCAACCAAATCAACGAATTGGTACGAGTTTTGGTTATGAAATCTAGTTTGGGGATATATCTTAAGTATCCTCACAAACTTTCAGGATTATGCTATGTCCAAATCCTTGTCTAGAACTAGAAGCTTATTGATGTTTGTCAACACTGCACCGTACAAGATTTTGAAATTTTACATTATTTTAATAGAAATGATCATTTCTAACGCAAAAAAACTTCACAACACACAATTTGGATATACTTACGACAAACAACGTTCATTCACTGCAGGTTACATTGAAATTTGTGCTCCAATAGGAAGAAATAAAATCGAGTGACACAGTGATCAATTTCACCCTACTGATCAATTTCACCCGAATTTACGGTACCCAGGTAACAATTTGAAGCTGCTTTTCTGCACTGGAGTATGCAGTGCGGGAATAGTCATTACGCAACTGAGACCAGTGCTGTAATGATTCATTACGCAACGCTTTCTCATTACGCAACTGTTTTGAGTTGCGTAATGAATCATTACACAGCAATTTTTCAGAAATGGTTAAATAATGGTGAATGCATTCCGATATAATTTCTGATGCCCTCAGGTGGTCTTCTACGAAATTGCAAAAAATGTTGTACGTAACTCGTTGCAGAACTCGATTTTTACAGCACATTTTTAAGACATCATTCTGCAATTTATTCCGTAAACTACTATTAATCAATATCATTCAGGTTGGCTGCACAAAAGTTAATACTATAGATGAAAAATAGTTTGTTCAACTCAATATTCAGCTTTGAGTATACTGCTGAATAAGAGTGTTTAATAAGCTTTGCTTCAAATTATTGTTCAGCTGTCATGGTGTTCAGCCTTGTACACCATTGATCAGCCAATACTCTTGCTGTTCAGCTTTCATTGTTACTTGGGTAGTTCAGTTTAGGCTTGTAGATTTGATGCTGTCATCTTTTTTTCAGTTGTCTTTAGAGAACAGAGGAAAGGCTTATAGTTCTAAGTACTTTGGAAGTTGTTTCGTCCCTATTTCCAATTTTTGGAATAGCTCGAACCACACTTTAGGAACACTTACTTTGAAAAATTTCAGTTAAGAGCGGACAAAGCGTCTCTTTTCCCCATTGTTATAAAGCTGGAAGAATTTTATTTTTCCCGGATGATTTGAAAGGCTGAAAAGAACACAAAGCCCTTACGACCTCCGTTGATGTGAAAATTTTGTAAGCTTTCTGATGGGCATTTGTCGTCCATACATAGCTGGCCTTATCTAAGACCTGCTCTTCATCCGAACATGGGATCGATCTAGAGAGATGAGTTCTCATCATTACTTCCAATGTTTCTAGAGAGTCGACAGTGGAACTGGCGTTTACGTTTTTGAAGTTACCTAGAACCGAATGGAATTTGTGAAGTCTGCCGTAAGTCTTCGTTGTATTATGTTATGGTGAAACAGCTTGGAATCTAACTTCTAAGATTGCACTAAAACTTCGAAGGCATCAATCTCGCGAAGGAAGCATCTAACAAGAGTGAACTTTTGTGCACTAGCAGAAAGCTTAAAATAGGATGATCAGGAACGTTCACCCACTGATTCTCATGTTAAGTGCCTTTGAATATGTGAGTAGGGTAACAAGTCGGCCATTGTAACGGCCATCTTTGGATTCCGAGATGTTTCACCTAAAGGCTTTTTTGTATTGAAGTTATTTTAGCTCTATTAACTACCGTCTGGATTTCTTCCTCAATTATGTCTGCTTGTCGTTCAACCAAGGTACATCCCTTTTGGATGACCAGGACAGCTAGCATGATATGCTGAGATCATTTGATCTGTAATCAGAGGCACTTTCCGACTCTAAAACAGTTGTAATTTGTTCAACATGATATGGATTTCTGGTCATTAAATGAAAAAATAGAGATTCCAGTTAATTTTCTTTGGATTTCCATAGCTTTCTGTTATATCTTATCCAGCTTTAAGGTAGAACCGGGTATACTTATGATCTGACAATGATTCTTCATCAGGAACATGCCAGTTCACAGTTTTGTCCGGTAGCAGGTCATCGCAGATCATGAGATCGAGCATCTCCTGTCGGATAGCATTCATGAAACTCCAGAACTTTGTAATATTTGAAGGTATTAATCATCATCAAGAGAAATTTGACACTTATTTTATGTTTACAGGGTATCAAAAAGTGGTGCATTCCATTGACTACTCCTAAAAATCGCAAAACCAGTTTCACAGCATTGGGATTAAATAGAAACTATCAGACCTGATAGCGAGTCACTTTTTTCGTTCTGGTCACTATTTGCAACAAAAATTCACTAAAGTCACATTTTTCAGAAAAAAAAATGGTCACTAAAGTCACTATTTTCGTGATCTGATGATAAAGCAACGATAGTCTGGATCAGCTTCTCGAACTAAAACAGCAGAAAAGTAATGTTTTACTGTTTTATATTAATCTAATGCAAACATTTTTTTTTATCAGCATGACAAAGTGTCTGAAGAGGTGAATATTATACAGACATATCTGATAGAAAATCTGGAATTTATTTGCTAGGTTTTGTGATAAAATTTCTAGTTAAGTCTTGGAATTTAAATATTGGCCAAATTCCTGACAGACCTGCTGAGTTTATTCTGATGAATTTCTGGAGGAATCTTTGGAGAAAAGTCTGAAGAAGCTCAACAAAATTGGAACCTGAAACATTTCGAAATTATGTATCATATTTGTAAGAAATTCAATGTTATCAAGAAAATAGTAATTTTCTTCAGTGATTTTATCAACAATTTTACAAGAAGTTTCAACAAATTCGCCAGGCATTCATTCGCGGATTGAGCCCACCCTTTTATGTCTACGACACCAAACGATTATTTCTATTCCAAATACACGCTTTTGAATATAAATAATCGTCATTTAAACACACCCAAACTATTTTGATATCAATTTTAAATAAGTGTTATTTATTAGTCCCTAATGAAACGGTTGTGTTGGATACTTCAAGTTTTGTGTAATGTCGACTCTAGATTATTGTAATACGTGTAAATCATTTCATACTTATTATGGCACAATAATCACCTCATTTAGTTCTTCTCGAAATCATCAAAAACTTATAATGCTTGGAAGCTACAGGGGATAGGTTAAATGATTGAGATTTGAGATTGAAATTTTGCCGCATTTCAAATGCTTATAACTTTTTGAAAAATGGATGAAATTGAATGAATCTTGGCGAAGGGGAAGTGGCCAGTGGTTCCACAACTACAAATAGCTTACCATGTAGTTTTTATCAAATTTCTACAACTTATTCGTCTTAAAATGATCATCAAGTCAAGCTCGTTGAGGTGCCGTAAAAAATGCAAAACTTGGAAGCTGCTTGAAGCCTGCTGTTACGTTTGTTCCGTCAGCCATTACCACATTATCCACGTTTTTGTGCGTCTTTGTCTTTTCACGCACATATCGTTCTTTCGACTCTATTTTAAAAACTACGGTGAAATACCCAAGCACTGCATTTTTAGATTTTCCTACATACAATGAAGATTTGTTACTGGTATTGGCTTTGATTGCATCGTGACAAATTTCTATGGTTTAGCTAAAAACTCGTGGCTAGATTTTTCTGTATGCATACCTTAGTGATTCTTTTTCATGACAATACCAGAACTAATTTCTATTGCTATGAAATTGTGAGCTGCAAAGTCATCATGGCTAACGAAGTACACCCGATTCAGTTTTTGCGCGGGGAAAGCGAACCGTGCAAAAAAAGTTTTCAGTTCAAAATTTCAAAAACAGTGCAAAAAAGTATCACCATTTCTCGACGTTTCATGCAAAAATAAAGGTTTTGGCGGAAAAAAAATGTATGGAAACTGTACGGCCGCGTAAAAAAAAATCCGTGCAAAAACAGAATCGGGTGTATATTCATAGCTCTAAACGTCATTCAATATTAACAATGCTATGAGAAGCAAAGCCATGCTTAAGGTTTATGGGGTTGATTCCCGGTCATGATGTTATCGTAAGGTAAGTTTCCTTGACATCCCTGAGTATAACGTATCATCTACCTGTCATATGATATACGAATACAAATATTGTAAGTTTTACAAAGAAGCCTTTTACAATAAAAAACATGAACTGTCCCAATAGAGGTGTAATGCCACGAAAAAGGAGAATAATGAGTGACGGTAAACTCTACTCATTCATTCTATCAAGGCTCGGACAACACTACCTCACTGGATTACATATTACGGTGCCCAGTCGAAAATCAGGAAACTACCGAATTTATATACAGTGAAACCTCCATGAGTCGATATTGAAGGGACCATCGACTCATGGAAATATCGAGTCATGGAACAGCAATTCTTTGGAAAGCTGCTTCTAGGAACCATCATAGTAACCATGAAATTATGTTTTTAGTATGGTTCCATGAGTCGATATCGAGTCATGGAACATCGACTCATGGAGGTATCACTGTAGCACAGTCTTCCGTCTCTGTAACCAAACATTTGGGCTGAGATTAATCCGCTCTCGCACATCATCGAAAAAAAAACACACACACCATTACAAATCACATTTTTTTCCTTTGCGCACAAAAGCGCCTCCGGATTAAAGTCGTCGTCGTCGTCATCGGTCCAGTCCATTCAACAGCAGCGCAAATGTCACGCTTTGGTTGCATTTCCACTGCAACCCGTCGGCGAGGCACCATTCGGACCCAGGCCGTCGTCTTGTTTCGGCTTGATTCTAACGAATTCCCAAAATTCCACGCATTTCTACCGATCGCACAATAGGAAAACGGGGAAAACGATCTAACATGTGCGCCGCGTTTCGGCAACTCTGCCGGGACACCCAGGTCCAGGTCAGCCCAGCTCATTACATGTTTCGGTGCCTCTGTTGGAGCGAACGCGGTAGCCAGTCCAGTCAGTGTTCGGTACCGAAGCCGCCGCCCCGGGTGTAAGCCGAGTGGCCCTCGGGTCAAGCCGACCCAGCGAATGTTTGCGCTTATAAAAATTTGATTTTATTTCGATTCAACTCGTGCAGATTGCCGCTGCCGACTCAGCGACCGACGACCATTGGGTAATGTTATCTGCCAGCAGCGAGGAGATTTTCGCTTTCGCCTGCGTCTCTTTCCCCGTAGCCGAGAGCAGCATCACCCTATTCAGATCGTGTAATGGGCTTTAGATTTTTTTTGTGCGACCCTGGACATGGCACGCGGTGGTTAGCTCGAAATTGTCGTTTAGGCTTTCTTCGTTCTCTATACAAATGAGGTCCCCGGCAGTCAGTGCGCTGGGAACTAGCGCTCCATTGTAGTTGCGGAGGATGACTTGCTAAGGGGTAGGTCGAGGCAAGACCGACAACGAAAGAGAATTACTGTCCGGTGCGGTTTGGGGTCTTCTCACTGAACGTAAAAAAGGGCGCGCGTGTATCTTGTCACTGGTGTGTCGTCGTAATGTCGGCTTAAATTGGGCGCGCGCAAATATTTTTTTTTCGGGTAATTTCAAGAGAGCACACGCCGACCATTATCCGGGAATTTAGTGGGGATTATTTAACCTCGTTTTAAGCCGTTTTTTTTTTTTTGATCCATTAGCGGAAGGTTGGTAGGTAGGTCATGGAGGGCTTAGCAAAATGTTTAACGAGCCGGTGAGGATTATGTCGAGATTTACAACATTGTTGAAAAGTTCAAGAGGAATAATGTTTCAAGTATAACATAATTTTTGTAAATTTCCCAATTGTTTCAGAATGGATTTCAGAATGGAATCTTAACAAGTTCCTGGAAGATTTCCTGATAAATGTGTGGATAAATTCGTAAAGGCATTCCTAGCAAAATTGTATGAGGTTCGTTCCCAATCGGTCCAGGACCTTTTCGTAACGGAAATTTCCTTGACTTCCCTGGGCATAGAATATAATCTTACTTGCCACACGATACACAAATCCGAAAATGGCATCTCTGGCAAAGACAGCTCTCAGTTAATAACTATGGAAATACTTATAATAACACTAAACTGAGAAGCAGGCTCTGCTCCTGAGAGGACGTAATTAAAAAAGAAAGAAGAACGGTCTCCTCGAAGAAATCTTGAACTTTGAGGGGTTTCTAAGCTGATAAATACAATCGATTCTTTATTAATTCCTAATAAATATTTAAAAAACCTAATGAAATCTTTTAATTAATAAATACAGAAAAATATTATCAAGTTGATTGAACAAGTCTCAATAAGAACATGTCTTTGCACTGAATGCCATCTTTAATCTCCGTCACGTGCCAAAACACATATCTTTACCATTCGAATGCCTCAATCTGACAGAGTTTAGCTAACTAGGTCACATGTCTAATGCTTCCCTCAAAGGGAAGAACTCTCGCTGTACGAGCACTCATTGCAGTGCGCTCATAGCTTATGCGTTGGGAATTGACGGGTGCGCAAAATGTGTCTCTAAATTTAGAACATGACGACCATCGTCCGTCGCTTCAGTGCCCGATGCGTAGTCGGTTGCAGTTTTCCCAAATGCAATGACTTCTCTAATGCCATGCATTGGAAAACACATATGAAAGCAATCCATTTCCGTGCGAAACGCCTGTCACGATTTGATTTTTTAAGGGTAATAAGCGAGTGGAATTGGGGCCTACATAGCCGTTGTAGTAGACGCACAGCAATTCAGCGAAACCATGTTAAGGGTCGTGGGTTCGAATCCCATTTGTCGAGGATTTTTTTCCCAGGGTATAGAATCTTCATGTTCGTCACAGAAAACACAAACTCAAGAATTCTTGATTGTCGAAGAACAATCTCAGTCAACAACTTGAGAAGCAGGCTTTGTCTCAGTTGCGACGTAATACCAGAAAGAAGAAGAAATAGAAGCAAGTGGAAAATTTAGCTCCAAATTGCGATTGCAAAAGTTGCCAATCGGCTTTTCAGAAACGGTGGTGCCAAGCTCTCCCCGGAATGAGACCCCGCCCGGGATTATTACAAAGACTGCGATCCATAGAGAAAAGAAATCCGAAACCGATTAGCCTGATCGGTTCGGTCAACAATGGGCGAAGCGACTTCGATTGGGACACGAAGGGAAAGAACCGATCAATCTGTTGATCGATCCCGTCAGATTCTTTGCTCTGTGTGTGGAAACAACCGAATAACTATCCCCACACAATGACCAATCGTAAAAGGCGCAGATCTTGGACGATAAACGACGGAGCGCGGAGCTGGTCGGCCGTTCGCAGCTCGCCTCTGAACTGACAGGCCTTAGCCGGGTTCCAGCGGGCGATGCGATGGAACCGTTAAAACTAATAATAGTTCGACAGACGAAAACTCCGGTCTCAAACGGTGTGGTAAGACGAGGTGCGAAGCGGCGTAAAGAGGACTAAGCGCACGTCTTGGTCGTCTTCAAGAAAAATGAATATTTAGATTCTAGACTTAGCCAAGCGATAAAACCGTGCTCAAATGGGGTTTTAATTAAAAGATAAATGTTTGTACACGATTAACGCCACCTCTTTGGTAGTGGTAGATCTCAGTGTTTGGAGGCAGCTTGTTGACTCATCCGTGTTTGGAGCGAATGGTAGCGAATCTATAAGGACGGTGATCCCTAGACCGTTATTATCGGAGAAACTTCATCAACTTAGTGTTCACCCGTAAATTTCTTTGGAATAAATGAAAAATTAAAAACAATGTTTTGATGTTTTGATTCCGGACACTCTTCATTGTATGGGAAACATTTCACACGAAATGTTACAATTTTTGCCATTCAAAAAACTGCACTTTCGAAGCTTGTTTCAATGAGCATTATTAATAAATATCTATGAAAATTTAAAATTCCCAACTGCCTTAGACGTCTATATAGTGGTTGGGCGATTTCAATCGATTATTTATCTTCTCTATTTATGATTTTCATGAGCTGTCCGGAATTGGAATCGAAGTCAAGTTCGCTGAGGCTGTAATATGAATCAATCTTTCTGATGACATGCGTCCACAAATTCTAATCAGTAATCAGTGATGTTTACAAGGTTTTTCATGAACCGATAATATCATATTTGAGCTTGAGCTTGAACGTGGTCTTTAGCTTGATTGATATCAGAAGTAACATACTATAGCGAAACCTCCACGAGTTGATTTTGAAGGGAACATCGGCTCATGGAAATATTTAGTCATGGAATAGATATTTCTTGGAAAGGTTGAGGTTTGACTGTATCAAAAATAAATAAGTTTTATGAGCATTTTTTACTTTTATGTGAATTTAAATGCATACACCAATTATAACAATATTACTTGAAAAATCTCTTGAAGAATTCCACCAGAGAATGCTCTCTTTTAAACAAGTAAACATATCATCCACTTGTTCATTTTAAATTTGTTCAGAATTTCCTGGTATTTTAAGGATTTCTCCAAGAAATAGTACAAGAAATTCTAGGAGTCTCACCCAGAATGTCTTCAAGGTCACCAAGCAAGGATTCTATACACAAATTCTCATAGAGTTCTTCAACAGTTTTTCCAACTTTGCCTTTGAGGTTCTTCCTAAAATTTCTCTACAGATTCCTTCAACAAAACTTTCAAAATATCTACAATAATTGCTTGGAAAATTTACAAGTTCTGGATAAATATTGTATCCAGAACTTCCCTCAAGAAAAAAATGCTTCTTGTAGGTATGCTCAGATCTATCCACATTTATTACAGAAAATTGTCTAATTGTGTTTGGCCGAGAATCGACCATAAGTCGTGTTTCACTAGTTAAATAGAAGCAACCGTAAATACGATCGTTCTGCCATGGCAGTGGTCAGGAGAAAACTGATTTATTGACTTACTATACATTCATACAAACATATAGTTGAATACATCTATACATAATAGTGTTATACAGACCCGATACATTTGCACAAATAAAGTGTTTCTTTAGATTTCTGAAAAAATCTGATGTTACTCCCCGCATTCCTTCAAAACTCCTCGTATTCTTCCTCAAATTAAGCAGAGATAGTATTTTTCCGATTTTTTTTTTCTTCAAACAGCACTGGGTTTTTTGACGATTTTTTCCAACAGATTTACCAAAGGATTTTGCAATTAATTCTTGAAATTTTCGAAAAAAATCTCCAAGAACTCCATCAGGTATTTTAAGGCTCTAAAAATCACCCCATATTTTTTTTTTCAAATGTTAATCCAGGGATTCTTTCATAAATATTATCTAGAAATCTATCCACTTTCTATTTATGGTTAAAAATCCACTCCAGACATTCTTTAAATATTTTTTTTAGGGATTTCTTCGCAAATTATTCTATAAATCACTCCATATCCATAACCGATTTATATAAGATTTTTAAGGTTACACATACAAAAAAGTTTTGGAAGAACCTATAAAAAAATTGGTGTGTAATTTTAGTTTAAATTGATTTTTTTAAGAAAACACTAAGTCCCTGTCAAAAAATACAAGAATTCACCGTTGAATTTCTGAAACATTTCGACAAAATTTCTGAAGATATACCTCACAAAAACTGGTTTAGTAGTTTTTGTTTACTACAAAAAATCTTGTTCATTTTTCGTATTCGTCTTTAATAATGGATAATTATTGGCGTTAACATGGACGGATTGTTGCATTACTTTGAGGAATTTTTAATGTACTTTCAGAAAACAGAATCTATACATATAAGAATTCTGAAAATTTTCAAAACTCCTAGAATTTATTTTTTTTGTTTTTTGATTTTAAGTGCTGCTACTTAGAGTATGAAAAAAATATTTGAGAACGAAGTTCCTCAAAAAAGCGTCATGCGAAGGAAGGAGAAATAAAACAATGTTCAAGCTAGTAGAAACAACAGATGGACAGCGAAACAACGGAAGATAAGTGATTATTTACAATCTTTTCTTAAGAGGAGACTAATTGAAACAGCTCTAAAGAATATGAAAAAAATGAGTTCCATCATAATCTTCCCGATAAATTATCCTGTAAACCTAGTAGATATCCTTCTCTAACTTCTGGAGTTCTCAAAATTTCTACCAGAAAGGAATTCCGCCCTAGATTTGTACAAGAATTCATCCCCAGAATATGGATTCTTCCAATCATTTTAAAAACTATTTCTAAAGAAATGTTTTAAGGAAGATTCGTACAAATTAATTTATAATTATATTAATAAAACTCTTCACAGTCATGTTTCTAGCTGTTTCTCCACAGATTCTTTTATCGCTATGCTGATTTCTCTTGGTTTTGTTGGTTTTTCCTATGAAGATTAGAAGGCAAGAGTCAAAACCACTTTTAGTAGATAATTCTTTTAAAATCCAGAGAATTGAGTTTTTGACGCAATTTGTTTTATATTTGGTAATATTTCTGAACGACGGTTGATGTACTTCGCGAAATAATTGATCAAATATTTTTGTGAATTTCTTATGAATGTAGAACACAATAAGTTTTCTTGGAAAAATGTAGTTTAGATTTAAGTTATAAGACACTACACGTTAATGCTTCCAGTGGACGATTTGCCCTTTGAAGGAAGCACCACATTAGATAACGGACTAGCATGCAACGTCCAGTGGCACAGTCAAAATACTTCCTGACGAAAAGTTTTCCGGACTGAAGTGGGAATCGAACCCACACCCCTTGACTCGATGCGGCTAAATGCTTGGTAACACTAACCGCACGGCCACGAAACCCACAAAGTTTATTCGTGCGAAATTTCTTAAGAAATGAGGCAAAATCAACGAAAGAGTTTATTGCTGGAATATTAAACTACCATCGATTCTGATGGAATTTTTCACACCAGGTTAAATTTCCGCCATCCGTCAGAGGAATACAGTCGACTCTCCACATCTCGATGTTCTACATCTCGATATATTTCCCTATGTCGATGATTGCTTCGGTCCCTTCATTCTGCATACGATTTCTCTCTCCATATCTCGATATCCTCCTTATCTCGATTTCTCCATATCTCGATGTATTCCTGTTGATTTGTTGTTCCCAATTTTCTCTCTATATGTCGATACGAACATTATCAAAAGTTACTAGACCAGATTTAAGCAATTCAAAACAATTTGGAAACTCGTTGTTTGTTTATTATTTTCTTAGAAACTGAGTGATTTTCAATCTAGTGTTCATTAAATTAACGTTCCTTGTCTCGATCTCTCCCTATCTCGATGGTCCCTTCGATATCGAGATGTGGAGAGGCGACTGTATATAGAAAAGATCCGAAATGAATTAAGACTTATTTTTCGACATAAATGCTCGCTATCCATTGTTTAAAGCATTCAACGGAGATGTCGAATATTTGCGTTCATTGCACAGAATAAACTGGTTCTAAAGGTACCTAACCAATTGAGTGATAGCCAGACGGTTAATCTGTCGGTTGTCGCGCGATTCAGCTAAGTCAGAACTGCTACACTGATGCTGTGTACAATAAGCAAGGTTTACCCACTATAGTCCATTTTACGAGACGTTTTTGAACAGCTCATCGCTGAATTTTGACTGTGGGCGGTGTCGTAACATGTGAAACTAACATCAATATCATCAGTGTTGCCGTTTCGTAAAATGGACTATTGTTGCACAAAATAAAGGAACGTAACTACTGAAGAGTTTTTTTGTCAATAGTAAGTAAATTGATAGAAAAGATTTTTCTTCAAAAGAAAGAACCTAAAGGTCTAAAAGAGAACATTGGAGGAAAACAAAAATTTCTTGAAAGAATGATTATCCTCCGAAAGAATAAATAATTCACTCTATGCCAAACGCACCTTTTTTGACCACGTAGCGAAAAGAAAAACCAAAAGGTCGAATGCCAAAATGTCGAAAGGAAAAAACGTCGAAAGAACAATGCACAGGTCGTTAAAAGAAATCTATAATGTCTGGCAAAACTTTGACCTCTTATAATAATAAGAAATGCGAAGACAATAGATAAAAATATAACGTCAAATTCAAACATTCACTAATGTTTTAAACAGACTTCGGGCACTCGACACTATAGAAGTCTGTAAGTCGCAGTCGAAATGGGCCTGTCTGTCAAGATAAGTAACATATTAGAGCTTAAAGGTATTTGCTTACTATACTAGTGATTTTTAGTATTTTATTTTTTATTTTGCAAAAGTGAAGTAAAGAGTTAAAGCTCAATTAGTAGTTTCTTCAAGAAATGGTAAGGTATCATAGCATAAACAAACAAGTAGGGAAGGAACTCCTGATCACATCTATTGATATCGTGTTCAAACCTTTACCTTTCATCTTGCCCCAGTGTACCTCTCATTACTAAAGAGATTCTCTCCATTTGCTGTAATTAGCGTCCAGCTAGTTCCCAAAAGCTTCGCTAGAAAAATTACTGGTTTCGACGTTTTGAGATTCGAATTTTTGGCATTCGACGTTTTGTCTTTAGACATTTTAGCGTTAGCGTAGTTACGGTATACTTCGTAGATTGGATACTAACGACGTTCATGTTTCTCTTCGATAGTCTTATCCAGATTGATTTCAGAAACAAGGCTGAGGAATGAACCATGATCCAATCATGAAAAAGAACACCAATATCTTGAACATTGCTATTCCCGGCCTCGCCCATCTTTACCGTTACTTAGGGAAGGAAATGTTGATGCAGCACTTACTTAATGAGAGGCCACCGACTCAGCGACGCCCTCATAAGTGCTACGGAGGTGGAGTTTGGGATAGGTATATTGTCAGGATTTGCCTGAAAAGCTGGCGATGGACCCATTGGCATTTGTTTTTAAGGTGCTGTAGTTTAATCTCTTGAATGTCGGCATTCAAAAGAGAAGATTTTTGTTTATTTACTGTGTGAATAGTTATGTTTCGCGTATTACTGATAGATCAACCGTAGTTTTCTGCTCAAACATATATAAAAGCAGAACCGATCCCTCTAGGGTCATCAGTTATTTCTAAGACTATAGCGTTAAAATGAAAAAAAAAGAAAAAAAATAACTCAAACGAAAAAATAAAAAAACAAAATCCCGCAATCAAGCTTCCGGTTGTCGCACTGTTGACCCACCGGCAGAGGCACCGCACTGATGCTGCAAACGAAGCGCGAGGTTATACCACCAGTGTTATAGAAAACAAAATAGCGTGGCTACTGAGGTGTTAAACCAAGCTGAAATTATGGCAAATTGAAATGGATTTGTTTCGCGGAGTGAGCTTTGAATAAATAAATGAAAAACAAAAAAATCAGTCCCGTTGTTTAGATAAATGTTTCGTATCTGCGCTTATTTATACAAAATTATTGCACAATAAGTGGATAAATGGAATTCTCTTACCAATTTTGTGTTTCACGCTTTCATTCTTATTGCGTCGTCCAGCAAATCCAAATTCCTAGTTTCTCAATTAGTGGGTCGGCAACTCTCAGATGTTCAGATTCATCAGCTACTTGACAAATACCTGTCTTCTAAATCTTCACCAATAAAACATAAATTTTTCAAGGAGTCGCTTTGTTCAAGCACAATTTTCATCACATTCATTTGGCACATGTTTGCGTCTAACACTCAATTTTCACCGGGTTTTTGGAAACCCACACATTCACACTTGGTTCCTTCTTCTTCTTGGCATTTACGTCCTCACTGGGACAGATCCTGTTTCGCAGCGTAGTGTTCTTATGAGCACTTCCACAGTTATTAACTGAGAGCTTTCTTTGCCGAAGTTGCCATTTTCGCATTCGTATATCGTGTGGCAGGTACGATGATACTCTATGCCCAGGGAAGTCAAAGAAATTTCCATTACGTAAAGATCCTGGACCGACCGGGATTCGAACCCAGACACCTTCAGCATGGCTTTGCTTTGTAGCCGCGGACTCTTACCACTTGGCTAAGGAAGGCTATGACTTGACTGACCGTTTCATTGATTTTGAATACTTTTCAGAATTTTTCGCCAAAATTTCGTGGGATCTCTTCAAAGAATAAAAGATTACGATTCTAATGACACATTGATTTAAAATTTTGGTCGCTCCAATGCTGAGGAAATTGGATATGATTTTTCAGTGTGTTTTTTGAAAAATGTCACAATTTCATGTAAAAATTTAGTATTCAAAATTCGAAAAAATGTTTTTGGAAAAATACATACGAAGTAAGAATAACTCTTTGCCTTTCGAATGCGGCTTGAAGAGTTTCAATTGGGCGTGTAATCAAAGAGATATGGACTGAGCATATGTTTTTGAGGCGGCACTTTTGTATGTTTTTGAGGGGGTGAACCCACACTTTTGCACGGGAGTGTATATGTTCATATAAGTGACAAATAACACTTTATACTTTCAATTCCCACAATGCAACCGGTATTCCGGCTCCGGATGTTCCAGATTGTGGTGCCATGAGGTTGTATTTAATGTTGCTTAGAAATCAAATCAGGAGACGCATCAATTCACATCTATGCAATGAAATATGATGGGCTTCGTGGCTGCGCGGTTAGTGTAACCAAGCCGCATCGCGTCAAGGAGCGTGGGTGCGATTCCCATTTCAGTCGGAAAACTTTTCGTCAGGAACGTATTTCGACTGTGCCACTGGGCGTTGCAAGCTAGTCCGTTGTCTACTGAGATGCTTTCTTCAAAGGAAAAATCGAAGCATTAACGTGACGGCGTCTTTAAAAAAAAATGTTCGTTGAAATGCCAAATTGTGGTCATTGAAAGAATACAGGATTATTCTTTCAATGTCCACAATGGAACCATAATCCGGAACATTCGATATCGGTTCGATTGTGGCCACATCCACAAAAAGCAAAACTATCAAAAAACCATTCTCAACTGAGCGTTTTGTTCCACTAATATCTAAGATAAACAATTGGAATCGCAGATAAAAAGATGGGGGCAGGAAGGATGTCCCATCCAACGATTGTTAGACCAACAAACCGCATTAATTTAATTATTTGTTTCAAATAATTTATCAAGTGAACTCCTAATTGTGACCATTTGAAAATTGAAGGTGCGTACCGGGCTTTTAAGGGTTAAAAATGTTATTGTTAGTTAGTTAGTACGAACTATATTTAAAACTTTCAACTAAATGTCGAAAGACAAAACTTCGAAACATAAAACGTCGAATGCCAAAAAGTTGAAAGCGACAAAACTTCGGAAAAACAAAATGTCAAAAGCAGTCAATTTTCACGAGCGATTTTGAATGCAACTTAATTAAAATCTGTTTATTGAACGGGGTTAGACTATGCTATAGAAACAGCAGATGATTGAAAAAAAAAATAATATAAAAATCAAAATAATATGTCCATAATGTATCCCATCGAAAGTTTATCAACATATGCTGAGCATATATAGGTATTTGAAATTAAATTTACTTTGAATTGCCGGGTAAAATTTTCGACGCTTCACGCATAGAGTCAACTTTTTCCAGATGGCAGCACCGTACCTTTGTAGATTCGAATAGCACGCCTTTCCTTACGCTTGATACATAAGCAATCTGCTAATCAAAGAGCAAACCTCTCTGCCGTGCCTTTTCCCTTTTCATATACTCCCGCATGCACTGGTGTAGATGCAGTCGGACTCCACGGTGGACCACGGTATAAGTGCAATATAAATTCCTTCCCCTTACCCACATTAGTCAGCAGGCGCCATTGTTGCCTAAAAATAGAAGATCACCAGTACTTATACACTAAGGGTGTCTGTTAGTCCCAATCAGTCATCTGGTTGGTTCCTTGTGTAAGTGCAGCTGATCTAGCAATACTGGAGTTGCTCAAGCTTAAGCTCATTAGGATCACTTTGTGTCCTCCGAGTTTGTTGACTTTTAGCATCAAAAGCACATTTATTCAAAACGGGTTTAATTCTGTTTATCAAATTTCACCTAGACATGCTGTTAATTCATAAACATTGTGTGTTGAACTTAGATTTGATGTAGATTTTTTTCCTGATAATAATGGACTACAAAGCACCGCAGTGAGAATTGAGTTTGGAAAACGTTCTTCTAGAAGACCATCAATAGGCCTTTCAGTGATTTAATGATCGAGTGAGCATCGCCCTCAGCAACCAATTTACATACAAAGTAGTCACCATATGAGAACTTTTCTTGCTCTCCAAGACCACAACAGAATACTCCTCAACCGATGAATAATTCTCCGCCCACTAGGCAGTCAGGGGATTTCGTTTGAGCCATTGCCCACTTCTGTACCCGCCGACCTGAAGCAGGCTAGGATTGACATTACAATAGCCCAGTGGATGGCAAACGCAAAATAATAAAAATAAATTAAATTATTCAATCGGAAAGAAAGACCAGCCTGCAAACAACAAGCTGCGGAAATACACATTTTCGCGTGGGATGTCTGTTACGTCTATTAATCGATCGTTCCCCCAGTAATGAGTCGTTGAGAAGCATTTTTAATTGGACGCAGAAGAGTTGCGCAAATTTCACAACTGACCTCCAGCACCCACGAGTTGACTCCTCGAAAGCCTCGAAAGTCTCTTCATTAGGACCCACATGTACGTGGTTTCGCAACCGAAGGAGTGCTAATTCGCACCATCGACGCCACCGCCGCACAGTGGCCCTAAGATGGCTTAAAATCAAGAAATTAAGTAAGCAAATTCTTTCCCTGATAATTAAATTTTTAAAATCTTGGATGTTACACCATCTGTTGCTGTAGCTAATCTGATTTCTTCAGTATTGAAATTAACTAGGAAATTACTATGTCCAATATTTTTGATCGATTGATATACATTTCGATTTTTCATAACAGTGAACTTTTGAGATATTTTTCAAAAATCTATGGTGAATAACATCATCTGTTTCTGTACCTAATCTCAACTAAATCTAGCTCAACTGGCATCATTCGATACATAAGAACTTGTTATGTGATTTTAAATTTGAATCGTATTTGACACGTTTACCATTTGAGAATGACAACAAGTCTGTAACATGGAACTTTTTCATAATACTTGTTTTTCCAAATATTCTTAAAGATAACTAAGAAACGCTCTCAAATGACCATTTTTGAGTTCTTTTGGCCAAAATGTGTATAAAGCGCGGCCGCTGTCCGCTCGCTAATGATGAACACTATGAAAAATGAGCTCAAATCAACGTCCGTGTGGCGTCAGTCTGTCAGTCACTGATTATGCGGGTGAGGGCCAACCAAGGTAACGTAAGTAATACCCTCAACTCGATGCCCAGGGATGCCTGATGACGAATGACGAACGGGGAGAAATTACAGCCGTTCGCACAACTCAAATTCCCCTACTTGGGACAACAATTTTGGGCTTGACCTTCCACGGTTACATGGCGAGGTGATGGTGAACCTGTTCGCTTTCAAAATCAGCGAACTCAACGGCCAGGGTTGATTGCCGAAAAAGAAGAAACCAGTGTTTTCGTTGTTAATTAGAGATTAATTGAAGAAGAGCTGACCGCGCGCCGTTAGGCCGAAGAGCATGGCGTGCAGATTTCTTGATCATCCATCAATTATTATCAGACCACTTGAGCTCGGTGTGCTCGGTGGAAGCTGCGCAGTAGATACAACAGGTTAAACTGGATTGGTTGGCGGAGCGCCGTTCATACGTGTATGACTCAAGGTGGCAACTTAATGAAGCAGGAGTAGGTACTGTCTCTCTGGGTCACGGGTGCCGAAGATCTACGAAGGAAAGACAATAGAGCGCTTTGTGTAATCACCGCTTCACCGGGTATTTTAGAAGGTGATGGTGCATTAAATTGATGGTAAATGCTTGAAGATGATGCAAGTGTCCATCGCGATTGGTCCAGAGGTAGCTTTGGGTTGTAATTGTTGTCAGAAGTGTACTCGGTGAGGAAGAACATAAAAGTATCACAATAAGGTATTTAAAACAAAAATATTGAAGGGAGTTTGATAAATATTGAAAATTATTATTAACTTCAACGTTTCAAGATACTCTTTTAAATTCATTAATGCAATGCCAGAAATTCACCTATATAATCATCTCAAAAAGTTATTTTGATTGCTCTGTAGACCGACCTTTCAGGAATTACAACAGCAAGTCCATATTGGTACAGTATAGCCTGCCTGTAAATGTGTTTGAAAATCAGCAGTTTGTTCATAAGTCAAAGTTTTGTTTTTTTTTTGTTCATAAATTGTTACGGACATTTTATGTATTTTTTACATTTAGCTGAAATGTCGACAATGTAGTTTTTGGAAGTTGAATCTTTATTTAGAGAAAACATTGAAAATACGAGACAATGAGTCAAACAGCCATGGCATGAGCCAACTCATCCATGAGTTTTTGACTGCTGAGCTGAGTGATTGTTTACTCACACATGATAAATCTCAAACGTGAGTAATGAAAATTTGAGTTTTTTACAACGCTGGAACAGCATTTATCAAATAATAGCCTGCCGTTATAATTGCTTTGAAAATTGTACCACAAGTTGGCATTATAGCAAATTCGTAATTCCATTATACTCGCAAAGGCTGAAGTACTTGGGCTTCCACCACTAACGTGAGTTTATTTTTGTGCACATAATCCATATAGAAATTGCACTCCAGAAGCCAAACTTTTGCAGGTGTTCAACATTATCCGCTCCCGTGCATCAGCAGTAGCTTGTTTGCCGCCGCAAAGCCCGATTGTATTCCAATCAAGTTCGAACATATTGAACATCGAATCCCAATCGCGCTTCTTCCGTTGCTTCCAGTTCCCGATCTACCGCTTCGGCTCGAAAACAAACAATTGATCAATTACCGCCTCGCATCGGTTCAGGGATGCTGCTTCTGTCGAACGAACGAACGAAGAAACGGTGTTGAATCCAGAAATCCTCACCAATTCCAGCACCTCCGCGCAAAATCCTGCAGGCAGGCGCGAATGAGATCGCTTCTCGCGCTTTCGTTCCGCACCTCGGCACGGCACCGATCTTCCCCGGCACGAAGCCCACCACCGATCTCGTTTGTTCCGAGATTTATGTTCAGATAGAGATCGTGATAATTGTCACCCGGGTTGTCGCGCGCTCGGGTTTTGAAATGTTTTCCCGTTCGGCATCAGGGGGAAGCCAAACCGATTGTGTTCGTGTGAGCCGGGATTCAATGGATTCGCTTTCGTTCGGTTCAGATTTTACGACTATGATTTCGGTTAGCCGTGTCCGATACAAAAGATGTACAAATAATGCCCTTTTGTTGATAGCGCAGCGATTGAATGTTTGGACAACCGAAGCGCGGAGGAAGGCGTTTTTATTTTTCGTTGAGCAGGTTGAAATTGATGTGCAGCTCAATATGAAGCCAGATGTGTCATAGATAATTTCCAGCCAGATATTGAACGGCGCACGGTTGAGGACTTTTCTAGCACAATAGTACCAAGATGGACTTCTAATAAATAAAAGAAATTGTAAATTCAATGGGTTTCGATGCAACCTGCAGCCTCTTTGCGCCCGAATCTTATTTACGGTGCCGGTTGGCTCAATTTGCGGAGATCCCTTTGTATCTTGGATTTTCTTATTCCACCCCGTTCCGAAAACCTCACGAGGAGGTTGAAGTCGATTATTATGCAGTGTTAAATATAAAAGAGATCTCTCTGAATACAAATTTTCGTATGTTTTGTCTTGCGTTACTGTATCATCCGCATTGGGGTCCGAGTAACAATTGTCTTCCAGGCCGGGGCATAGTGGTTCGATCTAGAACATTTGTAGATAAAACCTCAAACTCTCATTTAGGTAGTTTATTTTGTTGTATTTTTGCCCTTTTTTATATTACGGACTTTTATTCTGAAATGTTTATTTTTGGACTGATAATTATGATAAAGTCAATGTGATTCTTCACGCAAACATTTTGTTAGATCGAATATCCCAAAAATTTTCACAATATGTTATTTTATGATAATAAAGAGCCATTCAGTTCTAAACATGATTGAGTTCGGAGAGAATTGAGAGTATCTCTCATTTATCGCTCTCTGTATCAATCATGAATCGCAACACATCATGCGGGTCTATTTATTATCTTCTGCTACAGCTCTGATGAGATCTACAGGATAACAGTACATATTAAAATCCATCTAAACAAGCTCCAAATCAGTATGGCAGTATGGCTGCAAGATGTTTGGGAATGGTTTATCATGTCAATGCAATAAAACACCTACCCCAATGGTAAATAAGTGAGAAAAACGGGTTTTATCATCGCTCTCTTTTTGAGACGCTCGTTCGCTGTTCTTATTTATCAGGTTTGCTACAACTTGCGCAACATTGCCGATCATGGACTGATACAGATGGGACATTTTTCTTCGTTTGCTTAGATCTTGCTCCAAAATCAAATGAGTGCGAATTCTTCAACGCCTTTTTCTAAACACAAGTTGAAGACTAACAACTACAAATAACTTCAGCTTCAAAATATGCATAAAACTAAGTATTAAAAATTACAGCAATCTGGATGAGAATTCTCGGAGAAAAACCTTTGTTGACAAATGACAAAAATAAATTATGAACTTCACATAGGATTCCAAAAATAAATGTTTTCATGGGAACATTTGTTATATTGCTGCTTGAACTCTTAATACATGTTTTGTGTTTTAACTCTCTTTATGAAATTGTGGTGTTAGTGAATAGTGGTTCTCATGAAAAGGACCATGATTCGTTTACTCATTTTCGAGAGTCGACTCTTTGGAACGAATCGTGAGTGACTCACCCATCTCCAATGATGATTTGTTTTTTTAACAATCTCAATGATCAACTGTTTTCGGATGACAAAAAAAGAAGTTCTATGTAACTAATTTGTGGTGTTTGCCAATATCTGGGATTTCAATGGAAATTTTAGTCAACTTAAAGACTGAAATATTCAGATCTAGTGAATTCATTATTCTTCTAAAATAGCATAATTCTTTGAAAAACTGTTCAAAAATCAATATTTTGGCTCTTCAATGTGAACATAACGAGTTTTTTATTGCATTGATCGAAATATTAATTATTCTTTCGAAATAACATTATCGTTCGAAAACCCTTATTGCTTAACCAAATGAACACAATGATGAATTGATCTCTGAATCTATTATTTGAACAAAATGTCATTGTTTTTCTTAATTTCGTGTTCTCAATTCGATGGAAGCATTCGGAGAAAGAACTAATGGTTTTTATTCATGGTTATAAAGCTTAAGGCTATGGGTAAGATTATGAATAGCGGAAATGTGACTTAAGATAGAAAACTTAGCTTTTAGGAAAATCTTAATGGCAAAGTGAATCCTAAGTGCCGGGAATAGGATACGTTCTGCTACTTATTATCAATCGGTTTATTGTACTTCCAGCTATATACCATTTCTAAAGAATATATGGCTTTTCTGACAGTGTTGATAACTTCTGATGAATAAAAGTTATTGAGGTGGTAGCTTGGAATAGTTATGATGTGAGAATTGAGAAATAGTAGGATGGGAAGTAACCAAACAAGACAATTGTACTTATTCTGCATATTGGGTTTCGTAAGACGAGTTGTCTGAGGTGACAAATATTGGCTTGCTTCCATTTGTGATCAGCTCGTCTCGACTAGCAAAACATAAATGAAAAAAGTAGCATTTAACACACTTCGAGAGGGATTCGCGATAAGGGCCTATCTGACAAATCAATAACAATGAGAAAATAACCAATGAAATTCTCATGTGCAATGTTTAATCCCAATTGGAGAAAATATACTCAAACTTTAACCTTTCCACTTTAATACACATTTCATAAACCTAGTTTTAAAATCCTCATCAATACCACACACATCTCCTACAATTTCCTTAGCTATTTCGTACTAAAAAAATATTATAAGGTTTCGCCTTAAACGCACTCAAGGATCTGGCATCGCCCAATGTTATGAGCCTGTAATCGATATTATTTTCAGTATCGCCTATTACTTTTGCGCCGTGTTTACATTCTGCTTTCAATTAAGCCCGCCATGTACGCCTTGTTTATTTTTTGTTTGCAGTGTCGCCGTTTACTCTCGCTGTGTTTTGATTTCGATTTCAGATGCGCCCATCACTTTAATAAACAAAAACACAGGCGTAATCAATAAAGTGTGTGGTTTGGTATGAGGTGAAGTTTCGTCTTCTACAAATTTGCGTTTTTTGAATAGTTAAATTATCGATAGGGGAAAAGTTCAAGTGCAGTGAATAGACAATCGAGCTACAATTTCAACGCTATATTTTCATAAATTGTGTACATTTTGTCAGTTTCGCCTGATTCGCGAATCTTTCTAGACTTAAATCAGAATGCCGATCTCAGCTGTGCAAATCTCAGTTAAAGTTCGTTTGCTGACATCTCAGCATAAGTGGCGTTTAATGTCAGCGGCACCCACAGATGCTGCTATAAACAAATTTGATTTTTTGCTAACATATCAGCTGAAACTCACAAGGGAAGATCACAATAGTGTTACACGGGGTTCCCAACCGGACTATTTTTGTTAGATTCTACAAGTCGAAATATGAAAAACCCCAAAGCCTTTCGGGTGATGGACCAGCGATGTAGCCAGGAGGGGCTCTGAAAGGAGCAATTTTGTGCGTATATAATACTATTGAGTTAATTGAAAATTTGACGAAAAGATTTTTTCAGTATTTGTTGTGATGGTAGAGAACAGAATGTACATCATTGTATGTTTATAATGTATTTTTTCATGCCATAGGCGTAACCAGTATGGGTACTTCTTGACATATTATTCAAATTGTTTTCAGTGTTGATATTCCAAGCATTCCATTGTTTTCTAATTTCTTTCATAGAAGTCATGCATTTTATTTTTCAATAGTGCAATAAGAAAGGGATTGTCAAGAATGAAGCAGTAGTGTAGCCAGTAAGGGTCCAATATGGAAACGTTTTGCCACTTTACCTTTTTTCAATTTGTTTGCTGTTTTTTTTAGCCTGCTGTGGAACTAATGTATGCTGTTTGTATGCTTGTTAATGTTAGTTATAACAAAATAATAAAATTAAAAGTAAAACAAAATAAGAGACAATTGTACTGCTAGAAAACTTACGTCACTCACAGTGCCAAACAAACGTGAAATGGTTTTACTCTATCTTTAAATTACGTAACGCTTTTGGAAGAAACCGGTAATGTTTTCGGGTGTTAAGGTCGGTAAAAATATATAATGCTGCTACAAAACACTGAAACAAACAAAATATTACAAATTTTTACTCTTTTGCAACAGTTTTTATGTAGACTATAACTGATTGTTTAACACAGTCATTATTTCTCTCCAGAATACTTTGCATTTTTCCAAGTAAGTGGATAAACTAGGCTCGTAAAAACTCGGATCTTACTCTTATTTTTCCCATGTTTACATTATCAATAAGGCCCTTCAATATATATTCTGATATTTTTTCTTATTCTGACCGGTGACTGAAAACAAGCCCTTTCTGATTATACGATTCTGAAAAACAGTCAAGTTACACCATATGTAACACTATCGTGACCTTCTCGAAAGCAATCCCTGGAATTCTGAGGACATTCTATTCTACTTGGGAAAATGTGAAGGACGCTGAATAGAGAGATATATACCAGTGAAATGATCTAAATAAATTTACTTAGAAAAAGTGTTGCCGAAGTGAGGGAATTGATAGAATATTAGTGAAATACTAATATTAGAGTTATGCAAATAGTAATATGCATCAATTATTATACTGCTGTCTCTTATTTTATTACAAGTAATCATAATTCAAACAAACTATAATAATCAATATATTTGGAAAATAGAAAATATTCTGAAAAAAATATATACCGTAAAACGGGATATCTTTCAAAGAAAACTTGAATATTTATGCTTGCTTTTTGAAATAATTTTAATTTATATTTTTAAAACAAGTACCGTAATCCGGGGGCAAATTGATCACTGGGGCGAATTTGATCAGGTCAATACCAAACAACATTTCCTCCCAAGGATGCTGAAGGTTTCATTGGCACCACAGACATTCTATGTTTTCAAGTTTATAGATACCTAATAATGATTTTGAACTATTTCATTTTTATTAGGGTCAGTTTTGCATAGACATATTCACACTTTTTTAAGGTGTAAACAATACAGTTAGAAATGTCGGTGCTAAACATCCATACTATGCCTACATGTCAACTCTGAGTGTTTAAAATGTTGTGTAAGTTTAAGTATGAAATACTGAATTCATTTTTGATATCATATAGCATAGCAAGAATAATGTTTTGCTCATAAAACCGTTTATTCTCAAATATTGTGCTCATTTCAAGTGCAATTGCCTACATTTAGGCGTATTAGGCAAATTTTCAAAGTTTAATTTTGCTATAAAATGATCAAATACCCGAGTTGTAAGAATTTTGATATCAGATTCAGTTTAAGGGGACTCAAATTTAGTAGATAGGGAATTTTTTGACGTTAACTACGTCTTACGGCAATATACTGGATATCAATTGAAAATCTAAAATGTTGCGACCGCTACGAAATTATGTAAGATTTTGAATGGTAATAACTCAGCCATTTATCGGTAGATTTTCAATATTTTTCCACCAATCGGTCGGAAATTTATACAATATTTTACTCAAATGGAGAAAACTTTTGATTTTTGACGATAGACTGTCGAAAATTGGGAAAATGTCGACCCCTTTCTTACGCAACCAAACTCGTTCATGTTGTCTTCCACGATTCTTTTGGGTTTTTGGGTAGGGACGGACCTGGTGTAGTGGTTAGAATACACGCCTCTCACGCCGAGGACCTGGGATCGAATCCCATCCCCGAGATAGTCACTAAAATTTTTCAGTGACGACTTCCTTCGGAAGGGAAGTAAAGCCATTGGTCCCGAGATAAACTAGCCCAGGGCTAAAAATCTCGTTAATAAAAAAATCTTTTGGGTTGGGAAGCGCACTATAAAAGCATACCATTTTCAGCTTATTCGCTCATTCTTCTTTTGATGTTAACTACATCTTACGGCAATATACTGGGTGTCAATTAAAAATCTGGGACCGTCACGATATTATGTTAGAGTTTGAACTAAAGGAAGGCTGCAACTATGAAAATCGACTAAAATTCAAATGCAAAAAAATCACTTGGCGTAGTTAACGTCATGCGATCGTGTTTTGTACACAACCCCCTCTGATTTTTATTCTTAATCCTGCTTTCTTATATGGTGATCAATTTCGCCCCAGTGTGTCATTTTAAATTTTTGGTACAAAAACTATTTTTATGATATGTTGAATATCATTTCATGTAAAGTTGGTTACATAAACTGATAAAGATCAATGGAGTACTGATTTTGTCGAAATTTATTTGGCAATATTACGAATTACGAAGGACAACACAGCAAAAAGTTGTAAAATAGTGATCAATTTGCCCCCGGATTACGGTACTGGCAACCTAGCTATCGATTGCAGTTGATAGATTGCCAAAAGATTTATTTTGACTGGATTAATAATTTATCATATGATCGATAGTCGATTTTTTGTTTTGGGGTAATTTTGATAATGGAGCATAAATCGAACAAAACTGAATGAATTACGAACATTTATAGGGCATTGCATACCTCTAGGCGTTTATCGTTATATGGAAATTTCCGACTTTGTAACAAAAATGGTTCTCGCTAAGAGATTTGAGACCATATTCAAATTCTATTATAACTAGGCTGTCAAATATAAGTGACGAACTATTCAAAACTACATCAAATAGTGGTTGTAGAACAAGTTGTTCGTAGACGTTTCGAAATTGCTAAACTCGCATCAATTTTTAATATTCGTATATAAAGTCTCAAATGTCATCGATTCAAATGAAAATAGCTCTGACATGAAGTGTCATACTAAATTCTTTACATTTGCATTCGTCTTGCTTAACTGATTAACAGATATTATCTTATTTCGTTTTGTATTTGGCGGGTCCCGCCCTATCAAAGTTACCCGCATTATCAAAGTTACCCCGTTATACGGTACCAACATTTGCTTATATTTATGCTTTTACTGGCCACAATACTGGTTCGTATCCCAATTCTACAGATATTTGCAATATGGAAAACAGTCCCATTTATGACCTTGGAGGATTTTCTTGGCAGTATATCTTGTTAGTACTATTTGTATCTCCATGTTTTCTTCATTATTCAACTGGCCCCTTTCCAAGCTCTTCTTACTATACTACTGAAAAAACATCAAGTTTATCTCGGGTTCTATGATAGATATTAGAAAACTATGGAGTGATCGGAATATTGACTCCATAATCAACTTGGTTATATTGGAAAAGTATGACAAGAAGAACCCATCCTAGTTACGCCTATGGCATACATAATAATAAATACCGAGAAAAATCTTTTCGTCAAATTTTCAATTAAATTAATAATATTATATTTGTACAAAATTATCCCTTTCAAAGCCCCTCCTGGCTAAACTACTGGTCCATCACCCGAAAGGCTTTGGGGTTTTTCATATTTCGACATGTAGAATCTAACAAAAATAGTTCGGTTGAAAACCCCGTGTAACACCATCGTGACCATCCCTTGTCAGTTGCTGATCGCTTGGCTGTGCGGGTCTAAGCAAAAGAATGAAAATTATTCGAGCTCAACTAAGTGTGAACGTCAAAACTCAAGGGGTTGATCAATATGCTAGGAGAGTATGGTTCATCAAATTGAACAACAATGTATTGGTAATTGTACGTTTATTGTTGATAAGATGAGCTGTACTTCTCTCAATCATTCAATAGCAAATCACATCCAAGACAAATATTCGATGGGGATGGACCTAGTGTAGGGGTTACAACATACGCCTCTCACGCCGAGGACATGGGATCGAATCTCATCCCCAAGATAGTCACTTATGACATTTGAAGTTAAAATGACGACTTCCTTCGGAAGGGAAGTAAAGCCTTTAGTCCCGAGATGAACTAGCCTAGGGCTAAAAAAGATAGAGTTTCCGTGGAAACGACTTAGATTTTTGAGGTTTTGGCCTCCTTCGGACCACTGTGCACTGGCAAGTGTGCGCGAAAATTCCTCCGCTTTGAAAAACGACCCACGATTCGCGGGATCCGGTTTGATAGTTTATTTTCTCGGGGGCTCCAGTTACAATTACCGGGACAATTTTCTGTGTTTGCAGCCGGCGAATGTTTTATTTATGCTCCCGCGAATCGTGAACGCGGCACGCCAAGGATACTTTGAATTTCAAAACGAGTACTTTTGCATTAAGTTTTTTTTTACGGGCACGGATTCCCCACCCGAAAAGAACAATTATGGATTGGTCTTTCTCTTAAAAGATCGCCTCGGGCTCGACGACGACGACGGTGTTTACGTTCACTGCGCGCACTCTCGATAGGAGAGATCGTTATCAACTTTACACATCAATTTAACGACATCCATACCTTCGTGATAAGATAAGATAGCTGCGGCGGTGGTTGAATCGAAGAAAAAAAACGACGAAGTTTCTCCACCGCCAATAACGAGTTAGCAAAGGCAGCCTTCGGGAGATAACGATCTCTATACGCCTTGATTGAGCCGGAGGTTGACAATTTTATCGAATATTTTTTGGAACCTTCTTTAAGCCTTGTTGACTCAACCCGGCTGACCAGTTCTGTGTGGCTCCGAAAGGTGGGCTGATAATTTGCACGTCCTTATATTATCTTATCGCGTGTCGTTCGATGATTTGCCGCAGAGGATTTACCGACTGATGGTAACGTGATTTATGATTCAATGGATTTCTCGGGAATATGAGAGGTATCTCGAAAATTCGCATCCACCTGGGCGAGCAGCAGTCGCGCACGACATCGTTGAACCCATTAAAAGTTTATCTTCTCCTGGCGGCGAAGTTGGTCGCGGAAGCTCGGAACGATTCCGGGGATATCTAATCGGAATAACTTCCCGAATTCCAGGCACAACAAACCACTTTCCCGATTGCAAACGATTCCAGCTATGTTGGGACTTAGCCGTTTTTTTTGTGTGCGCAGTTCTCCTCGTTACATTTCGACAAAGTCAATAAATTCCACGATCCTGGGGTGGATTGCCATGGAGTAAAGAGCATACATTTTTTTCGGAGGAGAAAGGAAAGGCTTTCCCTCGGAAGAACATGGTCGAAGTATTCGTTGCAAATGCATTGCAATGCGTTTCAGTCGGGCACGGTTGCATTCGAAATGTGTTTCAATGCTCTCAGGGTTTATGCTAAAATTCAGTAATCGCAAATGGGTTTGATTTTGGTATCATTCGGAATATTTTCAATGTGCATTAGTCACCAAGTTCAACTTTTTTGTGATTATTAATGTGACGCCCTAAAATATTGTCTATAAAATTGTGCTATGATGATTTCCGTTATAGCCTCATCCCATGTTCAACGGATTTATGTGTTCTAACTTGACATCTGGATCTTTTGTGTATATCTTGGAAATGAATCTATGACATTTCGTCGAAAGACATTTGGTCGAATGACATTTAGTCGAATGACGTTTGGTCGAAAGTACATTTGGTCGAACGGACATTTCGTCGAATGGACATTTCGTCGAAAATAATTTTATTGCTCATAGAAGCATATGATATTTTGTTAAAAGGATTTTTAGTCGAAAATTTAGTCGAATAGGGATTTTTCAGTTTATTTTACAGAGTGTAGTTTTGGCGATAAAACTCAGTGATAGAATCATTGGAATAGGTGACGGTCTGTATAGTCCTATTAATAGAGGTTGCATATGCTGGTACAACATGATAGACTGCAAGAAACCTGCATTGGTGTATTGGTATTTCTTAGACAAACTTCAAAGCTTCAATATGCGAGATGCATAATTATGGAAATTCAGTTGATAACACAGACTCCCCCACAAACTCTACTTCTTGCGTTGGGGGCGATACTTGATGTCTTTTTTCTCATTCAGGTTTATTCTGCGGGTCGGATGAATCGCGACAAGCTGATATCAAATGAAGGCAAATCAACTTATTACATAGGTCAACTCGTCTTACCTCACACAATACACAGGGTTAACACAATTCTCTTGTTTGGTTATTTTCGATTGAACCAATTATCAACTTATTAACAATTGAATCCATAGACACCGTTTTCCGATCCACGTGTTTACCCAAGAAATGTAATGTAGCTTGAAGTCACAATCATAACAATTAGTAGGAAAACGAATTATATAGGTAATACTTTTGGTTCACTTCGTCAAAATCGTTGGAAATAAAATTGTTATAAAAGTGCATTATATGCAGACAATTCAAGATGACGCAATTTTTCAATGTACATCTGTATCAGTTCTAGTTCCCAAATTTCAAATTCTTACTATTGCCATTGGATAAATATCAGCATTTTAAGTGGAGAACGATGACATTTTGAAGGAATAATAAATTCAACAATGTTAAATATTTCAATAACTGCACGACACAAACATTTAGGAGTTTTTTTTACAAAGAATGATGATATTTTGAAAGAATAATAAACTCAACCTAATGATTCAAAGTTGAGCATAAATTTTTTTGAACTTCTACAAAATTGGATGAAACAAAACGTCCCGTTTTCAAATTCAAAAAGGCTGCAGAATATTAACATTATCAAGAATAATTTATCAAATATAGACGCTAGTAGTATATGTTCTAGCGTCTATATATGAAATTTTTGTCTTTAAAATGTAATTATGCTACAGCCTCACCACGTTGCAAAACGTAGGCAATATTTATAATGTATAAATATTCGTGTTTGACTTCAGATGAAAAATATGTTTGCCCAAAATAAACTTAAGATCTTCCATTGATCGAAAATTCTAGCTTGATTTTGGTTCTGCTGAATTAATCAATTTTTCAATCAACCATTACTAAATAAAATTTAGACGAAATTTTCTAAAGTCATTCGACCAAACGTCCATTCGACCAAATGTCCATTCGACCAAATGTACTTTCGACTAAATGTCATTCGACCAAATAACTTTCGACCAAATGTCCTAAAGCCCTTGGAAATACATATACAAACCTGCGAAAAGATTTAATTACTAAGATTGTGGTTAAACTATGGGAGAACTTCGAAGTTTCCATGATGTTGTTTTCTGATGAGAAATGATAAATTACTTAAACTATATGTGGTATTCTCGGTATTCTGGTAGAACTCATGAAATTCCTAGAATTGAAAAGAATTCTAATCCTGTAATATCTGAGATTTAGATGGGAATTTCAAGTAGGTTTATGTTTCAGATTAAGATCGTGGCAATCGTGGGGCCTTGAAATTTAGTTACGAATGATGAGATTTTAATGGGAATCATAGAGACACCGATGGGTATCGTTGAAATTTAGTGACGATCTCCTTTGAAAACCCTAGGATACCTATTGAAATCACAGATTCCTTCAGAAATCTCAGAGAGTTCTTCTGGTTTTTCTTAAAGTTCAGGCTTCTGGTATTCAAAAGTTTCAAAGATTCTCTCTTGAATCCTAAGGATTTCTACAAGAATCAAATTATTGTATTGGACTTCCAAAGTTTTGCACCAGAATTTGCAGTATTTTCAAATTATATCAACAAATCCCAATGACTCCGATTGTAAACATTATAAAAGGAATCTAGAATATTCTTAACCGCAGTCAAATCCATCCCCCCCGCATCTCAAAGATATCCCCAGAAATCTGAAATTCCCACAACAATCCCAGCATACCTACTGGGTACCCAGAATATCTTGCCAAAAATTACAGAATGCTTATCGGAATCGCAAAATAACATCCCGACATCAGTACTCCTGCTGAAATCTCAAAATGATTATAGCTATGAATATGCACGAAAGTTCTTAATACCTATGTTCTAACCGGAGTCCCAGAATGGCTTCTATAAGCTGTTATACATCGTATAACCATTATTTTGGCTAAAATGTACCCCGGTTATCTGGGATGGGAATGGGATTTGGGCTCTGTGTTTCTCACTCAACGATCTATTTATTACTCATTGGTCTATTACGGCTGCACATCTTGAGTGTGGTACAGAGATAAAAAAGGGAAACGGCTCTGTACCACGCCATCATTATTTGGCTTGGGCTACTAGTCCGATGTCTCCCCTCATGGTATAACTTCAGGGGGCTGAGGGCTTGTTGATGCCTCAACGCCATTTCGTAATATCTTGCTCTAATCGCTTTGGCTGCGATTTGTCTCTGCCATTTTGGGGCCGACCACACGCCTGGGCCATGAGAGACTTTTCATGGTAGATGCTCTCATGCTTGTTGGCTCACTGGACTCTACTGCGCTGCTCGTCATGCTCTGTGGGCGGACCGGTTGGATACAGTGTCGCAATCCGATTGAAGGGTGACTTCCGGTACGCAAGCGCTTAACAACCCAAAGCCGGCGATTCGTTGTGACCGATATTAGGGTAAATTGGTATAATGCGCCCCAACCGGGCAATACGCCCCACTTCATTTTCAAGGGATTGAGACTTGTTTAACACGTAAATATGATTACATATCTCAAATATCCGCGAAAAAATTATGTTGCGCATATAAGATCTTTGGGAAGTATACACAACCAATAGAAATACCAAAAATATCGAAAATCAGCTTTTTGGCGTAAAATTTTGGGTCCGATAGGCAAGCCTCGTTGTAAATGAAGCCCATCCATTACTATTGTACTTATAACAAAAACTTTTACCGGAAGACGACTGCTAATGGACCCTTTTAAGTTTAGCAAGTGGTGGAATTATCCTTGGAAACTTTTCTATAACGCTACGGAACTTTTTTACTGGAGGGCATATTGCCCGGTTTGTTTTGAAACGTCAAAAATTTGGACCGTTTACAGAAAACGTCTTGTACTTTTTTATACGCTACCTGACAAGAGAATGTTGCATGCAGAACATAACCAACTAAGAGAGTAACACTTTGATACTCAAGACTATAGAAGTACTGCATTTGCCAATACGATAGAGCAGTTTTACCTTTGGGGGGGGGGGGGGGTGGTTATTATACCTGTTTACCCTACCCGACGGTGAAGCATACTACGATGGAAAGTGCCTCGACAGAGGAATATCTCCCGAAACCGGTAATGTTACGCGTTGTTCTTACCCCGTTGTTGGCCGGTAGAGTGCCGAAGTCGGCCCAGCGATTTCGGCTTCCGGTGCACTTGCGCACCGGTGACTCGCTACGAACTATTCAGAATAATCCCCGACGGTGGATCTCCATACCTCAGTATCGATGACAAGACATTAGCTAGCATCTGCTTCGAATTGCCGCTGGGACCGCCTAAGTTTGGTATGATTCTCCCTTGTACTCATTGCCTTCTTGGACTTTTCGCATGCGTAATCAACGTGGTTTGGCAGCAACACCAGCTTCTGGATATTCCATATTCGAGGGAAGTTAAGACGTCAAGACACTTCTGCAATACCTTCCTGAAGATGTCTTGATATGCCAGGATGGCAGCTTTCAGCCCTACGTTCGGTATTCCATCTGGACCAGGGGTTTTGTTCGATATTAGGCGTGTGCTCGTCGTTAGACACTTGCCGGTCCTCGGCGATTGTTTCTGCGTCTACACCGTACGGCGTTAATGGTCAGGATGTTGGATCCTGTTTCGAGAAGAGGCTTTCAACGATCACCTTCAGTTTGTGTGGGCACATTTCGGCTGGCGACGAAAGGCCCTTGAGTGCGGTCCCAGCTTCTCGAAAAGCCGTCCTTCCGTTCCTACCCAGAGACAAGCAGTGCGAAGCGTGCTGAGCGTGTTTTTCACCAGTAATCTGTTCACCGTCTGTTCCTCGACCCCAGTTTTCGCGGCATAGTTGTGTCACACGCCACTACCGTTCTATGTGTTAGCTCGATAGCGGTGGCGAATCGCTAAATGGTTGCTATGGGTGTACCCCACACCAACTGTCCAGTTCATATTCACCTACAATGCAGACCTTCAATACGTACCGTCGATGATGGATCCCTTCCATTTCTCCAAAATATGCTAAAGGAGAGCCTTCATTGCACAGGGAATCTGCCCATAACATGTATCGCCGCCGTTCCTGTGTTATCCGCCACCCAGTTACCGTTATCACGGGAACTTGATGCGGCTCTGCAATAATCGCCACGCCACATATTTTCTGTCGTTGACTGCCACAATAGCTGCTGTGCGGTGTCGCAGTGGTCGCAGTGGTTCAGATTTATCAGAGTTATCTCCAATAACATTGGCTTTTATCGCTCTACAGTAGGCAGGGCATTTGAAGCCACTCGCGGCTCTTAATCGGCATTTCGACCAATTAAATCGATACTTGTCTACCTCCAATACCTTCTTCACAGCGGTCACTGACAGACTAATCATTGATGTATATGTACCTCCATACACCTTCCTCAATCGGATCGTCATTTACACGTCACCTAATTTACATTGTGGCTTAAGGTGAAGTAGGCCGTCATTGAAATTTGTACGCGGCGTTGATGATTGTTGTTAATTCATCTCACGATTTCGTATCAAAGAAAATCAGTTGGTTTTGCACTGGCAAAGCTGAAAAAGTATCAGCATACTTTATGCATGTTAGTGCGTACAGTGATACGTTTTCAAGTCAATATAAACTATCAAGACTGAGTTTTATAACTTTGAAATGCAAGCTGAAAAGTCATCATTGTTGCCAAAACGAATGACGGGCTACTTAGCCTTAAGTGCCCCACTAAGCTCTTCTTCCGATGTACTTTTGTCTAGATCCTTGCAAACAAGTACAATATCCGGGCATCACTTCTGCCTTTTCACCCATACGCTCCTCAATAGCCAAACTGCAAATTGTAGGATTATCCTTCAACTCAAAGAGCATCCCACCTTTTTGGGTACGTCTGGCTCTGACCACATTTTCGCCCTTAACGTTCAACGCTCCGTCATCGTAGTTTTTCTGTTCAAAACTAAAAATTAGTGAACAAAATTTAGGTTATTCCATTTTTTACATCGAGTTCAGTTCGGTTTGTGCTGTCGTTGCGATAGCATGCATTTTCGTTTATAGTCCGTGTAGTGTGTTTAAATTGAGTTTGTCACAAATGAAATAGTTAAAATTATATGCTGATTTCATCATTTTACAATGTTCGTTTATAGTTTTCAATCAATGGAAGAATTGAATGTGATTTCGAGAAGAAAAAAGTGAAATTCATCAGAAACGAAAACAAAAATGTTGCGAAAAATTGAAAAGAAACGATGAGTGTGTGTGCGTGAGAAAGTCTCGATAGCTTCAAGCGTTTGCGACGGGAGTTTCGACCTCTTCTTGACAGTTGGAAGTGGATGGATGGCTATGATTTTGAATTGGCAGTAACTGGTGAGAGCGTTGCATGTCGTTTGTGTTTGTGATTCAATGTTTCATGTAGTTCTAAAAACGAAACAGATTTGATACACCCTGGAAAATTTTTACCTAGAGCATGTGTTACGCTAACGTTTGTATAAGCTTGATTGGTTCCTTTTTATTTTGGTTGTTTTTCATTGGTGGTAAAACAACTAATGAAGGGTTGCCCAATAATTACGTAAGGTTTTTAGAAAGGGTTGGAATTTCTGACGATAAGTACAATTTAATTTAATTTTTTATACAAAAACTCTTACTATGATTGGAGAGGAGTTGTCAAATGGTTGAAATTGTCTTAAGTAATTAATGGACAACCCTTACGCTATAAGGTATCCTATTTGTGTATGAGAAATGTCTGAAGTGCGGTTCTTGACTTGTCCATATCTCTATGTAAAAAGATTTCAAGGTGAAGAAGCTCCACATAATCGTAAAGTTCCTAACCACCACTAGATGGCTTCTAACAATTATAACACGCTTGAAAATTTCAAAACGTTTTAAGTACTAAGTGACGATCCGAATATTACGTAACGCAAAAATTGTCACTCTTAAGGCTAAGTAGCCCGTCATTCGTTTTGGCAACAATGATTAGTTTTCAGCTTGCATTTCAAAGTGATAAAACTCAGTCTTGATAGTTTATATTGACTTGAAATAGTATCACTGTACGCGCCAACACGCATAAAGTATGCTGATACTTTTTCAGTTGTGTCAGTGCAAAACCAACAAATTTTCTTTGATTCGAAAACATGAGATGAATTAGCAACAATCATCAACGACGCGTACAAATTTCAATGACGGCCTACTTCGCCTTAAACCCCATTCCATTGCAGGACGTTGGTTGACGGCATATTACATTTTAAGTATTCAGAATAATTGTAGCATAACACCTTCAAATGCAGGTGTAATTTTACAGATTAATATCATCGGAAGATTTTCATCCTAGCCAGAATTCGGAAAAGATAAAAATCAATGGAGTTAACATAAGCTCTGGATCCGTTCTTTTCTTTTATTATATTTACATGCATCATTGATGTTTTCTAATCGAAAATAGGAACAAGAGTGGCTACTGGAGATACTTCCGTTTTATATTGTTCTACCATTCTAGATGTTTTTTTTTCAGCTTCCACAGCACAGTTTTAATTGGAGTAATATTTCATAAGGATTTAATTTCAATATTTATATTATAGCTCAGTTCTTAGCAGTAGAGGCTCCATAAGCATCGTTCCGGGCAGTTGTGCATTTGAAACTCTCATACATTCTTAGGCACTATTAACTTCAACGATTGTGGTTGGATCTTTTATTATCTATATAATATGATAATATTTTCCATAATACATTGATCAATTCTTTATATTTTTATTATTATATTATATTGTATACTGTTTCAAATTTCATTAACTATATTAAATTAGATTGCATAACATTTATTACAGGGATTTAATTATTTTGGTTCAACTTCTTGGAGCATCATGAAGTCTCCATATCGTAGATACTTTCTTAATAATTTCAGCACGTTGTTCATCTTTACTTAATGTATTTCGTCCTTTTTTTTTAGATTATGCTGAAGGAGGTTGAATTCATCATATTCATTGATTTTAATGATTATGAACAACTATATAAATCTTATATGGGCATAAATTCCAATTCTATATACATAAGAAGATATTATAAATAAATACAGGAATGCATTTTGTGCACCCCGGTCCTTAGATGATCACTACCGTTTCTCCTGGGGCACAAAGATGAATCTGGAGGTACCGTTATGCACGAAATAAAAAAATTGTAGTTTTTTGTGCAGGAATGCATTTTGTGTACCCCGGTGCTTAGGTGATCACTACTAATTCTTCTGATGCACCGGGATAAATCTGGAAGTACCGTTATGCGCGAAATATAATATTTGTAGTTTTTTGTGCACCTCGATCCAAAATTGTAATCATTATTTGTTCAGCGTTTAGGGTTAAAATTAACCAAAAAGGAGGATAATCAATAGTTTCTTGCATTTTGTATCATAGTTCTTATATTACATATTATATTTTTAAATACAACGGAAGAACATGATATTTATACCATTTAATTTACAATGATATACATGTATTCGCAATTCTGGTATTTATGTCCCAACACAACTTGACACAAACGTCGTGGTTACATCATTGTTATTTGGAATTCTTACTTTATGCCCTGTACAGCGTACACTCCCAACTTCAGTAATTTTCAGTGTACTATGGTCGGCGTATTACATAATTTAATCTTATATGATATTTCATTACATTATATCTTATTATATTATGTTGTTTTAAATTATGTTATATTGTATCATATCATATTATATTATATTATATTATATTATATTATATTATATTATATTATATTATATTATATTATATTATATTATATTATATTATATTATATTATATTATATTATATTATATTATATTATATTATATTATATTATGTTATATTATATTATATTATATTATATTATATTATATTGTTCCATATTATTTCATATTAGGCTATATACTATATATCATATGTACTATATTGACACTATACTGGGAAAAGAAGATGTATAAGAGGAAGATTAAAGACGCAACTTTACAATGAATTGTAGTTCCTGAACGAGACGCGAACTTCGTTTTTACAGGATTGGTTATTGTTATCCAGCGTACATTTATAGCTTTAGTCATTTTCAGGATACTGGGGTTGGCGTTTTTCAGAATATTACGTTATGTTTTATTAACCTTCCGTCAGTCGCTCAAAAAAAAGTTACACCAGCGGTCGCATCGTGTACTGAGTACACGCGGAGCAATTTTGATTGTACATCCAAAGCTAGGCAAGATAGAATATGGATGTCTTCGACAAATTTCTTCAGTCCAACGGTACCAATTGGTCAGTGGACAGAGAACACTTTAGAAACATCCTCATCTTCCTGTGGCCATCGGATTGTGCCCCGGGGGAACCGATGTAGTGGACATTTCGCAATGCAACATCTCGTACACAAATATCTCAGGATCTAGATTTTTTAGCAAGATGGTGTCTTCGGCAAAGTTGTTCAGTAGGTCAAGGGCTAACATGTGATAGGCTGCTTGTTTCGAAATTCTGCCACCAGATGGTGCTAAAGAGCATTTAATTTTTCAAACACCGATATCTCAATATCCTGATTACCTAGAAAGATGATGTCTTCGACAAAGTTGGTTAGTAGATCAAGGACTAACATATGATAAGCTACCTAACAATAAAAACTGCCACAAGATGGCGCTAGTGAGCATGCAATATTTTAATCACGGATATCTCAGGATCCCGATTTTTTAGAAAGATGGTGTTTTTAGAAAAGTTGTTCAGTAGTTCAAGGGCTACCATGTGATGATCTTCTTGATTTGGAATTCTTTCAATAGATGGCGCTAGTGAGCATGCTATTTTGCGAACACAGATATCTCAGGATCCAGGTTACCTATAAAGTTGACGTCTTCGACAAAAGTGTTGAATAGGTCAAGGTCTAGTATGTAATATGCCACCCAACTTGAAATTCTACCACCATATGGCACTAGTGATCATGCTGTATTTTGATCGCCAATATCTTAAGATAAGGGTTCATTCACATATTTCATAACGCCAAAAATGACCATTTTTGACACCCACCCACCGCTTTTTGTATGGGTGTTCTACAAATTTTGTATGAGCCGTAACATCATGGGGACACCCACCCACCCCCTTCAGCGTTATGAAATTTGTGAATGAGCCCTAATGATATTTTAGCAAGATGGTGTTTTCAGCAAAGATTTTTAGTAGATCAAGGACTAAACATGTGATATGCAGTTTGATTCGGAATTCTGCCACAAAACAAAATTTTCGAATTGAATTATTTCAGGATCCTGGTTAGGAAAATAAAATTAGATTACAAAGATGCTGTCTTTGATGAAGTTGTTCTGTATGTCATGGACCAACGTGTTAAGTGTAAAATATACCTACTCAAAATTCTTCCACATTCAATTTAAAATGCAATGGGCTGCTAGATTTCAAATACTTCTATCAGGCTAGAGAAAGAGCTCCTGGTTTAATTTTTTTTTCAAATACAGAATCTCAAGTTCCCGATTATTTTAAAACTTTACGTCTTCATCAAATTTATTAGGTAAGGAAAGTGCTCACATGTTATTGGCAATTATATTGTGAATTATGTAACCCTGCGCCAGTGAGCATTTAATTTTCTGAACATCTTATGATACTGATCATTTGGGCTCATCAATACACGTTTTGTCAAATGTTTCGCTGCAAGTAAATTAATAGATAAGCACAAAATAAAATAAAACATATAGGGTTCATTCTACTTCAAACTCTAGATTCAAGTTGAACAATATTTTTTTTATATTAAGTAGAAAAGTAGGACGCAAACTTCTCGTTGCTGGTGATAATCTAAATTCGTTGCTGCACATCTCGTGAGAGCACATTCTCGCAGTACTGGTCGGGTTTGATATTATGGCACGTCTTTTTCCTCCGGAAAATCAGCTTGAGAGATTGGCTTATGATAATAGGCCTTTTCATGTGACAGATCCGTCTATGCATTTGTTTACATCGGTGGAGGACCGGTGCTAACACAGGCCTGTCATTTTCATAGAAGAAATGTCAAAGTGCTTCCCGATCAGCTGATTTGAGACGTCATTTGAATAGGCCTATCGCCGTGACCGATAATTTCACTTACTGGTTGTTTACAAATAAATTCAAAGTGCTCTTTGTGCTAGTATAATCATAATATGGTAATACTAGCACAAAGAGCACTTTGAATGGATTTGTAAACAACACAGGCAATGACTATCCCATTCGAGGTGATTCGAACAATTTTGTAGTGTGCGTGCCAGCCCGTGAGTCGCCATGAGAAACCGAGTTTCTCATATCACTTTGCACTAACACACATCCATCTTTGTTTTTGTGTAACAGCTTTCTGCCGCTCATGAGCCTCTGTACGTGCCATAAGTTCTTTTGTTCTTTTAACTTTTACTGTGCGCCGTATATTGGAGCTGTCTCGCTCTCTCTCACGGGCAACTCGAAAACAGCACGCACAGAAAAAGTCAAACGTTTTATAGCATGCATAGGCTCATTAGATATTTGATAGGCCTTTTATTTTTTTTTTCAAATGGAAGTAGAAATGAAAAGCCACGTGTACTAAGTCTAGCACCAGTTTTAAGGCTATTATTCGCATTATTTAAACCAATCAATGTGCTTAAAATATACTGTTTGAAAGCAGAAAAATACTACGTTTACTTCAGTATGCTATTGACTATTCTATCAGAAAATTCAGTCGAATTCACAGAATAGATGTTTTCTAGAAAACCTATTACGCCTTCATAATATTTGAACATTATTTTGTATAATTGTTTACCTTCTAGAACCACCAACACGTTCGGCATTTGCATAGAAGAACTGTCACAGACCTTCCGAATCAGCTGATTTGAGACGTCTCGTGAAAAAGCCTATTGCTCAATTGTAAACACCATTGACAGTTCTTCGATTTCAGCACAGACAAAAAAGCGTCACATTCTCATAGGTGTCCATCGATCATTTTTTTAACGACCGATTCGTATATATGCGACCAACTGCAGGATTTTGATCGTCATATTTTTAAATATAGTCAAACCTGTATTAGTCTATGTTCCATAGTTCGATATCGACTCATGAAACCATACTTAAAACAAAAAAATAATAATTACTATAATGCTCCCTTTTATCAGCTTTCTAAAGAATATCTGTTCCATGAGTCGATGATCTTTCGAGTATCGACTGGAAATTTGACTGTCTTTGAAATTCTGAAGTATATTCTGATGCGATTTTCATGCTGAAGAGCACCGTTTTCGAATCAAACGGTTTATTACATGTTGAACATGCTTCAGTTTTGGACAGAATAAACAACTTAGTTGAAGACGTCATTTTTATGATTAAGCAATCACGATCCTAGATATTTGGGTTGAAAATTTAGCATACTCAGAGGCACCATCTAGTGGAAGAATTCCCAAACAAGTATGGCCCATCACAAGTTTGTACTTGACTTAATTGAGATATTCGCGATCAAAATACGCCATCTGTTGGTAGAATTTCAATTTGGGTGGCTTATTACATGCTAGACCTTGACCTATTCAACACTTTTGTCGAAGACGTCAACTTTATATGTAACGTGGATCCTGAGATATCTGTGTTCGCAAAATATCATGCTCACTAACGCCATCTATTGAAAGAATTCCGAATCAAGAAGATCATCACATGGTAGCCCTTGAACTATTGAACAATTTTGCCGAAAACACCATCTTTCTAAAAAATCGGGATCCTGAGATATCCATGATTAAAATATTGCATGCTCACTAGCGCCATCTTGTGGCAGTTTTTCTTGTTAGGTAGCTTATCATATGTTAGTCCTTAACCTACTAAACAACTTTGTCGAAGACATCATCTTTCTAGGTAATCAGGATATTGAGATATCGGTGTTTGAAAAATTAAATGCTCTTCAGCACCATCTGGTGGCAGAATTTCGAAACAAGCAGCCTATCATATGTTAGCCCTTGACCTACTGAACAACTTTGCCGAAGACACCATCTTGCTAAAAAATCTAGGTCCTGAGATATTTGTGTACGAGATGTTGCATTGCGAAATGACCACTACATCGGTTCCCCCGGGGCACAATCCGATGGCCACAGGAAGATGAGGATTTTTCCAAAGTGTTTTCTGTCCACTGACCAATTGGTACCGTTGGACTGAAGAAATTTGTCCAAGACATCCATATTCTATCTTGCCTAGCTTTGGATGTACAATCAAAATTGCTCCGTGTGTACTCAGTACACGATGCGACCGCTCGTGTGACGGGCCCGGTAAAAAAAAGTTACACGAGCGGTCGCACTGGTGTACTGAGTACACGCCCAAAAACTTAGGTTAAAATCACGATGTTTTCGAATACTTTTCGTTGATTTTTTCGAAAAATTTCTTCTCTACAAGCAAGAAGAAGAGTAGATCTTGGAATAGGACCAACACCCGGATCAATTTGAAGGGATTTTCAACGTGTTTTTCGACTTTTCGCAAAGTGCGTGTACTCAGTACACTAGGGCGACCGACGGTGGGTTAAAATATATAGTGTGTACTGTATCATATTACATTAAATTGCATTGAATTCTTTCATATATTAATACCACAGACAAACAGACGTAACACTGACGAAATTTCCATCGACCACTCATTTAACGATCATTTCAAATTCGTTATGTTACAAATCTCACAACTAGAGGCGCGCGCATCGTTTTTCTTCGCGTTTGACGTTTCACACTACCGCCATCTGCCGGTCTTGTTGCACGAAACACCTTTTTGTGCAACATGCTCACCAGATGATGACGGTGTGAACTGGGCGATGGATTTTGAATAAATTTGTTCTAAGTGTTACGTCTGTTTGTCTGTGTTAATACTATATACTATATAACATGTGTACTATATTGACAATATACTGCAAAGGGGACGGAGCATCAGAGCAACATTGAAGTTACAGCTGGACAATTAAGTGAAGTTACTGAACGTTACGCGAACTTTGTTTTTACAGAATTGTTACATGGAATTAGTGGAATATGCCCTGTATATCGTACATTTACGGTTTTAGCCATTTTCAGGACACTAAGTCGGGAGATTACAAATACTACATTATATTACATTATATTATATTATGTTTAATTTTATTATATTACATTTGATACTATATATTATATTACTTATTATACTATATAACATTGATAATATACTGGGAAGGGAGGGAGCATCAGGGCATCATTGAAGTTGCAACTGGACAATGAAGTGGAGTGCCAATCGGAGTCAGGAGGAAAAATGTTAGTCGCTTGCGAGTAATACTTTTCTCTCCAACAGTTGTAATCGATTTGACGCGCCCTTCTTCTAACAAACCATCTCGTGGAAAGCTCGACAAGTACTGCAAATTCCAATACTCAATCTGTTGGATCATACTGTTGGAAGGAGATTCTCTACTTCCCGCGGGTTTCGCGTAAGTGTCTCTGCTTACGGGTCCGCCACCCCCCTTTTGGCCCTTCATACAGCAGTATGTTGAAATCAGGTTGGTAATGAAATTTGACCTCACTGTTGAGTGGAACCGCAAGCAGAGCAAGACTCAAGCAAGGATGGTGGCTACCTACATACATACATACATACAAAACTAAAAATTAGTGAACAGTGTTTCGGTTGGACAATAGAATACAGTGACCACATTTTCCTGTAAATTTTCTTGATTTTAAACGAAAAAAGCTGCTTTTGAAAATTCCGAGATCAATGGCGGATCCTGTCCCCTTAACATCGGGTCTTCTATGACGCTCTTGAGAAGCGCTGCGTACGTCGTAGCATCGTTAGCCACTCTTCGGCGGCATCTGCCGAGGTAAGGGCTTCTGCTCCATTTTTATACCTCCGTCTGCTTGATCGTGCTTCAAAATAAAATGGGAACGAATTTCTAAAAACAACATTTAGAAATGACTACCAGTAACTCGCAATAAATGGTATGTTTATTCAACCAAGCAGGCTGTTTTCATTATTTTCAAAAGGAATGGTTTAGTAAAATGACAGAAACCTGTTCCACATGTTGCATTAACTGCCGAGAACATAGTAAACTCATATCTACTACTTTTTATTGATACCATTCAAGGTATCCAAGAATGTTGTAAAATCATGCTGGAAAGACCAGAGTTGATTTAATCTACTGTAAATCTTAAAAGGTTTTCATGCATTTATGGAAAAAATGGATGCACGTTTCAACTTCTTTATAATGGGCATAGCTACGCCTTTGCAGAAAATAAAACGTATACATTGTCATTTTTATTCGGTTCTAGGAAATAAATGCAACAACTTGTCGTATGTTTTACAAATCTCAATTTTTATAATTTTTTGATAGAAGTTTTTTTTTATATTCTGCTGTACAATTTGCTCGTTTGGCGATTTTCCATTCACCAAACCTGTGTGGAAATTTTGGTGGATTGCGGACAACATGTTTGCTTAATTTTTCGTACTTTTTCAAAATTCTTCAAAAATGTAGTCAGGTACGCACCAAAGCAGTGTTCGTAGACTCACACTCTAATCTCAATCATTGAGTTCTCTGGCGAGAACAAACTAATTTGAGATCTGCTTCGCAAAACTCAGGCATCAGATTTTGATGCAAAATCACTTCCTCACGGTCAAACCGTCAAAAATTATTCACAGTGGCGTCTCGTCCTAAGGTGCACTTGGTGCACTGCACAGTCAAAGATTTCAAACTAACAAATGAAATATATATTATAATTCTCAATACTTCCAACATTCATAATGTGTAGTTGCTTGAAAATGTTGTTTGATTTCTTCACCTTCAACTGGTCCATCGCCCTCAGTGAACAAACCGTTTGATTCTCCCCCCCATGGTCTTGCTCAACCAGCAAGCGAAAACAGCGAAGCAAACAAGACAAACTGCCATGCGTCTCCATCGTACAGTAAAAGCACTATATTTCGACCCATGAAACCAGCAAATGAGATGAAAACTTCTATAAAATCTGCAAAAATGCCTTAATTAATATTCAAATCTGGCAATCGAATAAAAAAAACATGTTGTTTGTTTATGTATAGCTTCTTTCAGGTGATATTTCATCATATTTTTTGTATTTTCCGGGATAAATGGCTTTATCTTTTTGTGCTATATCTCGACCCATTGTTTTATTTTTCGACCCATACTTGTGCTAATTTTCGACCTGCAGCAATATAATTGTTGTATTGTATGAGGAAAACACTAATGAATGGAATTTATATAAAGTTTGTGCTTGTCTCACTAAAGGGAATGGAAATCATGTTTTTTTTCTATTTGGGAGCATTTTTATTTTGAAAAGCGAACGTGGAAAGATCAAGACATTTCTGGCCAAGGCGAACAGAGGTGGACACTTGTTGACTTTTGTATCAATAAATTATTATTTGGGAGGGGGGTGTCAACGTGGCGTAGTTGGTTGCACTCTCGCTTTATAAGCGGAAGGTCATAGGTTTGAATACCAACCAACCCCAACACCATTTTATTTAGAGCACATATTTTATTTCATTATTGTGTAATTAAAACAAAACAAAAAACTTATTAACGGCTCTCGATTTTGTCTGCTTCTTAGTCTTCGGCTTGGATTTTTTAAGGCCCAAGTAAAAATAGTTCAAAAGTCAAAACTGAAAGAGCAGTTTCCTCTTCTTAAATAGGCAAATCGAAGAAAATCAAAACACACAGTTATTTTATTTGCCAAATAAAAAGGTTGTGTGTTTTTATTTTCATTAATTTGTTGTTTTAAAAGGAGAAAATTGCTTTTTCAGTTCTGACTTTTGTGCATTTTTTTCTTGCACCTTAAGCTGTTTTGGCATATAGTCGTTGCTGAATCCTCTTTCGATATCGTATACCTTACGGCTTTCACGCAGTGCCAATCTGACTTTGTTTTCGGATTGAGATAGAAAGACGTTTCGTCGCCGTTAAAGATTCTTTCTGGGTCATTCAGTATGTCTAAGTGTCCCTCCGCATTCAAATAATCTTCGATTTTGTCGAACCACTTTTTTATGTCCGACTGAGAATTCTTGGCACTAGCATTCGTGACGAATTCAGGAGTTCGAATTGTGATGTTTGGGTGAAACTTGAATTTGAATGGTTTACCTGGCTGATTGTTTTTAAAATTGTTAGGACTTTCAGCAGCATCAAGAAACCCTTTAAGAGACTCCGAAAAGTATCACTGGCCATCCTCATAGCTGACTGTTGAATATCCACTCTTCGAGTTCTGTCTCCTCTTTCATTGTTAGTACTGTGGCCGGTCCAGGACGAATGACGGACTGCGATTTCTTCACCAATCTCGAATATATCGTCGATAACGGAATTTCTTACTGCTGCACAGCAGCACACAGCGTGAGTTCTTTATTGACCACCTTTGAAACCGCTTCTTGAATGTCGGTTTCTGCGTAGACTTATCTATACTTTTCTGGACGCTGTAATAGGTTAGTACATATAAGGTTGATGGAAGATCAGTATATTTCTCACCATTTTTGATGGAAACCGTTGAAACAACTACTTAACTTCACAGAATAAGCTCCAGCGTGTTGAACGAATGTTTACTTCTGATGGTGGGTCGAAAACTAAAACACATCGTTTGCTGAAATCATAGCATGCTTTTTTGACCGGTCGAAAATTGAAACATGGTGTTTCAATTTTCGAACAATTTTAAATGTATAATTAAATGTATTTTTGCTTAAAAATGAATACAATTCAATACAATATGCTTAAATTTGAACTATTTTTGACAACCTTTGTTGATAAGGTATTTCTTTGATCAGTTTTTATACTGATTTGAGTCTTTTGCATGTGTGACGATTTTTCATCATTGGAAGAAAACAGGACTTATCCAGACATTTGAAAATCAAATTAATGAATTTGAAATCAAAATCACGTGATATAAATGCAATTTTCATTAGATCTTTACAAGTATAGCAGCAATGACACATTCCAATGATCTATGAGAGTTTCAAAATTTTTAATAGTACTTTAATTCACGTTTGTTCTATCAATGGTTCGAAAATTAGCACAGGGTCGAAAATTGGATCCCTTACCCTATTGCAGAGAATGTTCATTTCAGCCGTGCATTCTTTCTTGTGCACGAAAATAGCGTGTATGGACACAGCAGGAATGTGCATTTGTATTGACATTTCAAGAGCAACAGTGGCGTTGTATAGGTAAAATCTGGTTCACTCCAATTTGTGCACCCGAGAGAGAAATTGCCCATGACGCTCGCATTGGTTTGCAAGAATTGAGAAAGCGCGTGCAACTGGCGTCACGACGTCTGTGGTTGGAAGAGAAAGCGTCAACGCCATACATGATTTGTGTGTATGTATGTTGCATGGAGCTTCCAGGTGTCGCGCGATAGTAGGCGCAATATTGATTTGAACCAATACTAGGTGTTATAAACATATTGGCCAAATTGATTATGTTTTATCTTATTAAATACACAAAAATCATGTGGCTTTGAATTGATTTATAAACTATGTGTGAATATAGTTTTTCTTGCTCAACAGACCGACAACTGATAAATTGCGGTGGGCGTAAAGTGGGTTTCAGCGTTCAACAGTCAGTCATCATTTCACTAGAAAGCTTTGATGTATCCACAAAAGTATACAAAGAGATGTATCAGCGCTGGACATCGTCAAAAAGCTAAGATATCGTGATACAATTGACAAGCTGTAAATAATAAGAATTATTATATAGAATAACAACGTTAGGTATAATGGAGATTCGGAATTTCGCGAAAGCTACGAAATCCACGGAATTTATCCTTCATCGCGAAACTTGGAAAATAACGCGTAAATAGTTGAATTCTGAAGGTTTATATGATAATCTCAGAAAAGTTCAGATTTTTGCTCATAAGAATGATTTATTTATTTTTAAGCCGAGTTTCATATAAAAAAATGTGCTAATCGTTTAGTTTCAAGTTAAACGTCTTTCTTCTTATAGAGTGGATACGAGTAACTGACACTGAAGAAGACTGCAAGTGGTAGTAGAAATACGCGTATCTGTCAAAGATAAGCATTTAGGAGCGGAATTAAAAGGTACACGGTACTCCATCTACTTTTAAGTTTCTATATTTGAGATTCTGTTCAGAGGATTCGAACATTCTTTAAAGAGTCTTTCTTCTTGCTTTAAATTTGATAATATGATATTAAACTTATTATCTCAGTTCGCAAAATACGAAAAATGATTGAAATTTATGCATATAAAGGTATTTTTTACTGTAAATATACATTTTTATGTCAAATATTATCCCATACCGCGATCAATACGCAAAATTTTTCTTTCATCGCCTTGGTATCAGCGAAATTTTGAGAATTTTCCTTTTCCCTAAACATTGTATACTGGAATCATCCAAAATTCTTAAAACTTACAACTAGTGATTGAAACGAAGAAAACAAACAAAAAATACGTACAATAAGCAACAAATATAATAGCTTCCAGACACTTCAAGATTGCATACAGTATTGGAAATTACATTTTAAGGTGTTAATAATAAGAAATTACGTTTTAAGCTGAAATACATTTAAAAAAATCAATTGAAAAATTCGTATTCATAATTCAAAATAAACGGTTTGTGCGAGTCAGTGCACAGGTAATCAAATTCCTCACGGGACGCCTCTGATGATTCAATCACAAATCCCATCAGAAATCTTTCAAAATCCAATTTAATTGTTTGCACTAGAAGGGTTTGTTATAATTCTTGCAGGAAAACAAAGAATGATTGCTATGCGTGAAAAAAGACTGTGAAAATGCAAGCCAATGAGTCAAACAGATGAGCAAAATCATGCATGATGTTTTGGCTGTTGAATTGCGTGAGATAAAGATCAAGCGAGAAAAATCTCAAGCATGTTATATGAGAATTAAAGATATTCACAATGCTACACCAAAGATCTTGCATCTGAAGTAACAAAGTTCATGTTATGATGTTCTTGACATAATCTAATAATCCCGTAATTAATTTGTACAGATTATCTGAGAGCTTTCAAGCATCTCGCTTGGATACTCTAATCACTGATCTACATAGAAAAATCATTTAATCCAAATCCCTTAGTACTCACTACAACCTTTACAAAAACCTTTGAAAATAATAAGAGATCTACAAAGTATCTTAACAAGAACTCAGAAACGGTCTTTCATGATTTTTCAAGAATTTGTTTAAGATGTGTCATTAGAACGCTTTGAATTTTAATACTCATCATAAAGTTTCTGAAGATCCCGAAATAACCAATGACTGAAAGTTTATGACAAGTAAACTCATAAACTATTACCTACGTGTGGTAGTGAGAGTTCTGATTTGAAGTAAAAATAAATATTCGGAAAAATCGTAGATGTTTTTGCTTGGAATCTACGAGACAGCATACATAACATTGTCTGCAAGGATCCAAATTTCAATTTAAATGATCTAATTTACAAATTTGGTCTGTAATCTTAAAATTATCTCACACGAAAAGCGTTGAGGATCTATTCAAAGATCTGTGTGTCATTTGTAATCAAGAGATTATATCTACAAACCGCCTAGGCCCAAACATTTCATTCTAGGAATTGATTTCTTTGAAGATTCTTTCAAGCAAAATTTCGTAGAGATTTTATCAAGAATGGATCATGGAAAATATCCATTATAACATCTTCCGAGAAAGAGATAAAGAAACTCAATATTCGTTGAACATTTCAAAAATGATCCTCTTTTAAATTATTAATACTGCCATTCTGCACTGCTCCACATTGATTGTCCTTTTCACTTTCAAACTGTTTGGAGTAATCCTCTGACCTCCCATCAATTCCATTTCGATATGTTTAAGCAACTTCACGATCACATGGGCGGCTCGTTTAAATTCTCTACTCCCTCGCTACAATGATACATTCCCTTTTAACACCCGGGCACAAATACCCTCCCCCCTCTTTTCTACACCTTATTCCCCCTTTTTCACAATGCAGGGGCGATGCCGGTGGTGGGTTATGCTAATTTTCTGCAACATTGCGCGCGTATTTCAAAAGCAGTCAACACCAGAAGAACTGCATTGAATGCGCTTCCACCTATCTCCCCATACCCACATCGATGGCATTCCGCCCCCTTACCACCACAAATCCACCCGAAATAATAAAAACAGATTCAAGCGAAAATGCATTCAATATTCAACACCTCGCCACTCTTCCTTATGCTTGGTGGAAGTGATCGTTCTTACCCGGTAGCAGCGCGCATCTCGGTTGACTGTGGCAGCAGCATATCTCCTCCGCCACCTCGCCATCCCTTGTACCGAGGTCTGCTCGTCCAGATTTGCCGCTGCAGTGCAATTTCAAACATCCTACCGAGAATGCCGCGCGCGCGATCTCAACTCATGAAACGGTGTTCAGCGGGGTGGAGAAGCGGGAGAGGTGCGAAAGCTTTTTATTTCAGCCGCCTGCCCTCTCGAAACCGACCTCGGGGCAAAAAGGTGTTAAAATGGATCTTCCCTTGTGAGCGCAGCGTTTGTTAAGCCCAAAGCGTCACCATTTGTTGATTTTGGTTGGTTTTTATGCGAGTCGGATTTGCACACAGTGGTTCCCAATTGAGGAAGGAGGATCTACGGCACAGGCCTCTCCGCCAAAGGACGAATCCTGTGTGTCATCTGTCATCTTCATACTTGCAAACATTTAAGATTTCTCCTAACGCTTCCAAAACTTAACTTATAATATTTCCACATAAACCAAAAGCCGTTAATTTGAAACCTTCAAGTAGACATATTGTCATGATGAGAGGGGTTCCAATAAATTGGTCAGATGAAGTTCAATATCTAGGGCTCATGCTATTTAACTTTCAAAAATTTCTTTGAGGGGGCATTCAAGCCAAATTTAACAAATATGTGAAATGTCTTTATCCTCTTATAAATAGAAAATCAAAACTTTGTCTTAAGAACAAGATTTTGATCTTCAAACAAATTTTCAGGCCAGCCGTGTTGTATGCTGAATCAATATGGACTAGCTGTTTTAATACTAATTTTGAAAATGATTCTGAAGCTTCCTCCTTGGTATAATGAGTTACTTAGAACATCCTATGTTGAAACATTGGAACAAATAAAGTAAATAAAAAAAAGGAACTATCAGGAACAGTGATTCCGTTTCTTAGGTTGGTAAATGCTGTTGAAATGGTTTGTGGAGTCTCCGCGGAGAGAGGAAAGAATTATGTGCAGATGAGAAACATATGTTCATACATAAATTCCCACTTTCGGGTTCGTTTGAGCGGGTTTTGTGGACATGAAACCGTGAGGTCACACATACCGGGTCGAATATAGCAAAGGGTGATGGGACAAGGGCAAATATCAATCCGCTGTTAAAAATGTCAAAAAATAATTTCACTAACCAGTGATTTCTTCTCTTTCTCCGTTTCAGGCCTACGAACTTTCGACTCTGACCGGCACGCAAGTGATGCTGCTGGTGGCCTCCGAGACCGGTCACGTGTACACGTTCGCGACGCGCAAGCTCCAGCCGATGATCACGTCGGAAGCGGGCAAAGCGCTCATCCAGACCTGCCTGAACTCGCCGGATCCCCCGACGGGGTCCAGCGGGGATCAGCGGATGTCTGCCACCGGGTTCGAGGAAACCGAACTCAGCTACAACATCGGCGACGAAGATTCGAAAGTAAGACAGCTAGTTTACGGCCACGGCCACCACGGGCATGCTCATCTGGGCCATCCGCAGACGGGGCACTACGGGCTGGATCAGAGCCTGATGCAGCAGCCCTATCCGGTTAGCGGGCAGGGTTCACCGTTGTCCCACGCGCAATCGTACCCTCCGCATTCGGGTCACTCGCACCATTCGCACATCCCGCATCATTCACACACGGCGCACATGAGTCACGCACACGCGCAACGGTAGTCTTTTTTCTTCTGTGTGTGCGTGAGCGAGCAACCAATTCCTCCAAAGCAGGGTTTTCGTTTCGATTTTTATTAGATATGCTTTATTTTCTATTGTTCTAAGGGTTATTGTTTGCGTGAGTGTGGGTTCTGCTATAAATTGTGAGGACAAGTTCATATAGGTAGTTATCGTATGGGCTCAGGCGAAATTCAATGTCTGGAGCAATATTAGGAAAGGGCTCAAGAGGTCAACACCATTATCAGGAAGATCGATTTTAGCTCTTCCTGATAGTAGTGTGAGCGTGACCAAGTTGAACTGAACTCAACAGCGGTTTGCAAAGTCTAATCACCAATGTCAATGTGTCCTTTCCTTATGTTTGTCTAGAGGTGTGTGTGGTTAAGTTTAACAAAGCATTTAATTTGGGAAACTTTCACACCTTTCACCTTTGTATTGTCAGCTGATGGAACACGATTGGTTTATGCTGAGTGTAATAATTAAGAAATGTATACTCTTGGCAAAAAGTGAGTTGGATATAAATTTAAAATCATATTACACATTAAAGTGCTTAGTTTTAGGCTTAGTTCCAGTCTAAGCAATTCTAATGATCCAAATGCTTTGAGGTTCATATATACACACAGAACATTTGAATACAGAACAAATGTAAAAATCGAAGTTGAAGTTGCCAAAAGAAATCACGTTGTACATCCTTGGCAGACTGCCTGAACGTACTGAATTTGGCCAAACATTTCATTTGGGATGTTACCAGGTATTCCAGAGTTCAAGAAGTTTTTCTTGTAGCCAGCACAGTAGGAAATTCCTGGTGCATTTTTTTTTCATTCAGGATCAAGCCTCCACTCAAGCTAGTTTACAAAATTTCCTTTCTGTTGTTGAACCTTTGTGTTTCAGTTGTTTCCAACCATCATGAGGTTATGGGCGACTCATGTAAGGTTTTGGTCCACTGGATCCCGCTGTTCACGGGCACCGGTTTCTACAATTGGCGTTTTCGAATGGAGATATATTTGAAGTCCGTGAAGCTATTGGATGTCATCAAGAATGATCCTACGGCGGAAGTGGCATTCATCCATGACGATCTGCTGGATTTAGTGCGAAACAAGGAGACGTCCAAGGGGATTTGGGAAAGCCTTGAAACCGTCTACGCTAAGAAATCCGTCTCGTCGCAAACGTTCGTCAGGAAGCAACTTGTGAAGCTGTGGATGCTGGAAGGTTCGTCCGTTAAAGATCACCTGAAATCCTATGAAGAGCTGATCCGGTAACTGAAGCTGGCTGGAGCGAAGTTTGAAGAAAACTATATTGTTTCGCAGTTGTTTGCTACTCTTCCCGAGTCGTTCGATCCGTTAGCTACGGCGCTGTAAAATCTATTGAGGAAAATCTTGGCTGGATGTTGTTCAATGGATGACTCCTTGCCGAGGAGCTCAAGAAAACCGACCGAGTGGATTCTTACCAAGAAAATCCTGCAGAATTCCACAGATCAAAGCAAAGGCCTGGCAAGTTCACCGGAAAGCTGAATCGCTGCCAGATGAAGGGACACATGGCCAAGGATTGCCGTGTGAAATTGAAGACGGATGAGCAAGCTGAAGCTTGGAGGCAAGCCGGTGGCTTTCATGACCAGAAGATGCACCCAAACGCAGGACAAGGGGATGGTTTCCTTCAAGCTGGATTCCGGAGTCTCAGATCACTTTGTGAATTGATAAGCACTGTTTCGCTGACCTCACAAAGCTAAAGCAACCTGTCGTCATTAACGTGGCGAAGGACAATCAATATCTGATTTCCTGGCATCGAGGCATGATCAAAGGCGTCAACAGGGATCGTAACTATAACAGCCTGAAGGATGTCCTATTCGTACCTTATCTTAGAGCAAACCTGCCTTCTGTGAAGAAGATGGCAAAAACGGATCTGGATGTCACATTCACGAATAAGGAAGCAATCCTGGAGCATGGTCGTGACCTGATTGCGAGATGTCCCATGCGAGGAGACTTTTATTAGCTCCGCGTCGATATTGTGGCGGCAAACATCTGTGGAGCTGTGAACGGTAATCTGTGGCCAGTCGACCCATTTGGGAAGCAAAAGTTTGCAGGCACTCTTTAAGCATGATATGGTAACAGGTATTCCCGAGGAGCCAGGTAAACTGCTTTTTTTATGTTTGTGTTCTCGGAAAGCAGTGCCGATAACCATTCACGGGTACTACAATCCGCGCTGCAAGACTTCTAGAAAGAGTGCACTACGATGTGCTTTGTCCAATCACACCAGCGGCTTTGGATGGTTCTCGTTACTTCGTTACCTTTATTGATGATTACACGCAGTAGCTTATCCCATCAAGAAGATATCCAAGGTGTTACAGAAGTTCCGAGAGTACGAGGCCATGGCTAGTCCAGCTCTGGGGCATTCAATATCTAAGTTGACTGTCGACTAAAGGTGCGAGTATTGTTCCAACGATCAACGGGATTTCCTCGTTTCCAAGGGCATCCTAATGGAGCCAATCGCACGGTACACACCACAGAAATATGGGGTATCAGAACGGTTCAATCGGACAATCGTCGAAAAGGTACGTGCGATGCTAATTGCAGCCAAAGTTCCGAAGAATCTGTGGAACGAAGCGGTCCTAATGGCGGTATACCTAACGAACAGGAGTCCAACCAATGTAGACTGGTCACACGCCGGACGTGAGTAAATAAAGTGTTTTCGGCTGTAAAGCGTTTGCTTGGGTATCCACGTTTAGTAGAAGCCAACTGGGTCCAAAAAGCAAGCCTAATGTAAAGATCGCTACGTCTATTGTCTGTGAGACAAAGAGAAGAAGAGGTTATCCTTGACCAGAGATTTTAAATTTGATGAAAGCAATTTTACGTTGCCTCTGAGATACGTGACGAAACTCCTTTGGTTGTTGCTCCGTGCGAGTTCGAGTATCTAGATGTAGAATGCGTGCAACCAGTTCGTTATAAGACGCGCTCGGTAGCAAAGGGGTTCCAGCTGAAGTTCGAAGTCGACTACGGTGAGCTTGAAGAAGATGTCTACATGACCATATCGGAAGGAGTCTCACCGACACCTACGAACCTCGTTTGCAAACTGGAGCGATCGCTGTATGTTCTTAAGCAAAGCCTTCGCTGTTGGACCAATGAGCTGAACGACCTTCTTCTGGTTTACCCGTTCCCGGTATGACTACCAGCATCGACGACCAGCATCATCATCTACGTAGAGATTTGCTGGACCTGGTAAAGGAGATCAAGCGTGCTCTTTCCAAGAAGCTCCAGATGACGGATTGCGACGTTGTTAACCGTTTTCTGGGAATCAATATCCGATTCGATTACCCTACTGGATGTATGTACCTAACGCAAGAAGCTTCCGTAGACCGTGTATTGACGAAGTTTGGCATGCAAGCCAGTAACGCCGTCAAGGCCCCGATGCTTTCTGCCCGTACAAGCTGGAAATCCTGTGTCGCATCCTTGGTGAAGCGCACTGGCAAACGCTGAAAAGAGTGGTCCGTTATATGAAGGGTATGAAAAAGCTAAAGCTCGAAGGGCAGTTGATGCATGGAATCCTCGAAGTCCTGAAGCAAGTCCAATCAGGCACAGCATTCAAGATGTTCCAAGACAGCTCTGGGTGCATTGCGGTGGTCACAAATAATGAAACCAGATAGCGGACACGTTCACCAAGGCTCTGGAACCTGGATTTTTCCGCGAACTGAGGATTCTCCAAGGACTTACTGACTCAGGAGGGATGGCGGTTGGGGTATGTTGGAGTAAATCGGTATCGCAGTGTTCTGATGACCTCCTTGGAGACCGATAGTCTCCCTAGCAACCAAAGTTTCCATAGTGCAAATTTTTTCATTCCTGTTCAAGCCTCTACTCAACCTACATAGTTAATAAATTTCCTTTCTGCTGCTAAATCTTTGTGTTCAGGTTATTTCCAAGCATCAAGAGAAATTTATGAGATCCTTATTCTCGTTAAGTAAAACATAATGGAGGACTCTGAAATGGAATTTAAAATTTTATCCTTTAAAGGATGTTCCACTTAGTATTTGGCCGCACAAAATGATTTATCCTAGAGGAAAGAATGTACAAAAAATCTAAGCACAACATTTTAAAGCGTTTTAATTAAGCTTCAAGGGAAAAATATAACAAAAACTATTTATCAGTTTCTCAGTCGAGTTTTCAAATTTTTTGTCGACTCATAAATTTTTGCACAGTGCCATTGCACTGCGGTACATCAAGTAGTTATATGTGGAAAGATCTATTTTGAGCTTTAGAAAGAAACATTAGATGAAAACGGACTTTTATAAAGTTATTTGTTTTAGTTAAGCCCTTTGTTTGATGTTATTGAAAATTTAGAATGTTTTCGGCAAATTTTCACAATAATTCATCCAGATTTTTTAACAGGCAGAGTTAAGATCTCTTCCAGGGTCTAGAAGTTGTTTAAGAAAGCATTACAGGTGTTATGTTCAGGATCCTTGCAGGAGCATTTTGAGTATTTTTCCATAAATTCCTTAAGTAATTCTTCACGGTTTTTTTTTTCAAGATTTTCTCCAGTATCTCCTGAAAACTTTCCTAGAATAATCCCTATGAATTATTTTGCAGGCCCCTATTTCTTGAGAAATCTTTGGAACAGTATCATAATCCAAGAATTCAAAAGTTAACTTTGTACGATGCCTAAATTATTATCTGGAAGGTATACTTTTTTTATAAGCATTTACAAAATTTAAAATTGGAAAAAGACTTTAAATTTCTGGTCTGATTATCGCAAAAGGATTTTTAGAATATTTTTTGAAGAACTGAATAAGAAAATTTCTAGTGTAATACCATAAAATTTCTAAACAAATTCCTGCAGCAGTTTCTTAGTATGTTCCTAGAAGAATTTAGGAAGAAATATCGATCCTTGAAAACACTATTGAAAAAGCAGGGTCTCTTGAATTTCTGAAAAGAATCCTAGAGAGAATAAATTAGATATCGTTGTAAATTTTATAAAAAATCTAGTAACGTCCTCTAAAAAAAAAAATCAAGGAAATGTTTTCAGACGATCAAAGACCATTACACTGTGAATGTTTCGCCTCTTCAGAAACAAAAGTCAAATGAATGGTTCAATCGTTTGCTTCGGTCCTTACCGTTCGCCATATCTGTGATTCAAACCAACCGTGTTCCATCACCAATTTTGACACTTTTGCGAAGATGTCCCATCGATACGCTTTCACTCCCCATTTTCCCAGAAAGTAACAAATCAATAATTATTTATTAACAATAATTTTTAAATATTAAATCGAGATCTCACACAGCAGCAGCGCACAATAACGCCCCGTCGCGGCCGAATGGTTTTAAAGATCTCTTCTTTATGTCCATCGTCGTCCTATTAATTACCTTCTTCCTCCCTCCACCCGTATTCGATGATGCCATATTGCAACAACGAACACTCACACAACGACACATTATTTTTTATGAAAAGCACTGAATTGTTGCTTCTGGTTGGGCAAAATTCCACGCGGTAATATTCACCAGTCATGCGGTGCCGCCCCCCCCCTCATGGGGGGAGTCTCCTCCGTCAAGAGTGCGATTTGATGTTCCGGATCGAGAGGGGGTTTTAATTTCACCGAAATTGCACCACGAGAAGAAGGATTCGTCACACACGCTCGAGTGCCAATTGAATTGAGAATGCGATGAATAGCGATCAGCGACGGAGACGACGACGATGATGATGATGATGAGGATCTTCAGGATGCCGACCCTGACTGCACAAAAGTCGAGTGTTGTAAACGTCCACTCGAATGAAAGTAATTTGTGGATGACATAAATATTTACGTTGTGTCTCCGTGAAGTTGGAAAATGTTTCTTTTTTTTTTTTGATTTATTCACCTATGATGGGATTTCGGGGCGATCAGTGTGGAGGGTTTGACCATTCAACAACGTATCAGTACAATTTGCTGATGCAACCTGCTGATCCAATCTCTTTTTACGACTGTCAAAAATGCTTTACGGATGTAAAAATGCTCATGTAGCTGGCAACACTGCAAAAAGAACGAAGGGAAGTTCAAGGGTCTTCCCTAGCCGAGTGGTTTGAGTTCGCGGCTACAAAGCAAAGCCATGCTGAAGGTGTCTGGATTCGATTCCCGGTCAGTCCACTTCTTGACTTCCCTGGGTATAGAGTAGCATTGTACCTGTCACCAGTGTTGTAAGCAATCACGGTAGTCGACACGTTTTCGCTGATATTTGGCAGTGCTTCCCTTAAACATTCACAACACGAGCGATCAAACGAATGTTGAAAAGAAAAATGTCAATTGAATACCACTGACCACGATAGCATCGTTAGGAAGCGTTGCGGTTATGTTTGTTTCTGTTTTGCTTCCACTGCATGTGTGTCATATTCGACATAACAGACAAGATCGAACTATTCATGTTGTTTATGATCCGATGTCTGAATTCTATGCAAAACTTATGATTCATGCAAATGTCATCGTATCAGACGACATTCAATTGACATTTTTCTGTGTTTGTCGACGTTCATTCTAACGCTCGTGCTGTGACTGCTGACCATGGCAACGAAACGAACGTCGCGCAAAGTGTCGAATGTTTACAGCACTGCCTGTCACACGATATACGAATGCGTAAATGGCAACTTAGGCAAAGAAAGCTCTCAGTTAATAACTGTGGAAGTGCTCATTGAACACTAAGCTGAGAAGCAGGCTCTGTCCCAGAAAGGACATAATACCAAGAAGAAGTAGGAAGTTCAAAATTCCAAATCCATAATAAGCTAGCAGAATCAACTAGTCAGGAATAAGTTCTCAGTTTTATCAGGATATTGTTAACTGAAAGCACTGCTCAAGCATAATCGATAAAGGTCAGTATTTAAAATTTGCACCTAGTTATTCAAGTTGAATCTTCAACATAGTTGAAATAAGCCTTTTGTGTAATTCATTGAGTTAAGAAGTGGAACAAAATTGTTTTGTTTTTACGCTGGCAACACAGAATTAACCGTTAAACTTTAACGGCATTTATATTCATGTCTAATAACCTGGAATTGGTCTAAATCTATTCCAATGTTTTATACCTGATACAAAATTTCTGGAAGCTGATGACTTGCTCATGCATTTGAATGTATCACATTATATGCGACATAATAATGAATTAGAATTTTTTGATTTGATGAAGTAAGTCTCGAGCTAAGACAGATACTGGAAAACAAGTATCTCAATTTGGGCCTCTGATTGGCCAATCAAACAATGTTGCCTGCAACGATTCTTACATGATCATCTGTGCTGTGCTTTTATATCTATACTTTACAAATTCCATCAGATTTCTGGCAACACAAAGATCATTCAAGAGGAGAAGAAAACAAACAAAATATAAGTTGTCACATCTCCTTTTAGGTCATAAGGAACCAAATGGCACCGTAATTCATCCTGGGTGCTTATATAGGGTTATTATGCAGCTGACTTTTTATATTGCTACTACTTGAAGACATTATGTGTTAATTAATAGTAAAATGTTTTATAAGCTACACATTTTTGTTTGTTTGACATTTCTCAATTAAATTGCATATGAAAAGTTGTAGATCTAGCTATAACTTACAACTTTGCTTAGGGCAGCATGCCTGTAAGTTGAAAATCTTGTGAGTTACAGGCGACTATCGAGGTTTTTTTAGTCTAGGTTTTAAGAGAATTTCCTAAATTTACAAAAATGACATTTCCACAGTTGCCTAATGTTTGACATTTCGAATGTCGCTAGAAAAAAAAATCGAACTAACTCCATGAGCTATGAACGTCTAAAGATTTCATAGTTTTTCACTTAAATTTAAATATAACTGCAATTACAAACTTGCAAAAGTGTTTAATTACTTCTTCTAGAATTCTTTTGAAGACCGCATTGACGTAAAACTTAAGACAAAAAAGTTGGACCTAAATATTTGACTTTTCGGGTTTACCCTAAGTTAAAACTTTCAGAATCAACAATTGTTCCTGTTAAAATGTTGATTCGAGCCATTGTGCAGTGGTTACTTGGCACGAAGTGAAAACCTTCAAATAGCTGGCAACACGGCACAAATAAAATGAAAAATTACTAAATGTATCGAATCTGTATAAAGGTTGTTCCTTTGATTGCTGAGAAGAATTGCAGTAGGTGTTGATTGCCATGGATTGTAACTCGAAGGGTTCGAAACTGTTTTGTTAGCTAGCAGCACTGGTAATGTAACATTTAATGGAGCTCAATATATCCTTTTAGCTAAAAAATAGACAACCCGGAATAGTAGGAGCAGGCAGTAAATTTTATCCAATGATATGCAAAATACTTGTGTTTCCTCCAAAGCTGCTCAATCAGTATGATGAATAGCTCAATTTTTCAGATTCAACAGCAAAACAGCAAACTTGGATGTTCAACAAAGCTAAAAACACAAATGTTACTCAATGTACACTTTTTGTGAAGCTGTTTTTATGAACAATATCTTTTGTTTTTTTGTGAATGCCTCAGAGTTGTTTCCAAAAATTTCAGCACAAATTTATCCCGGGATTTTTTTAGGAACTTCTCAAACTTCACAAAAAATCCTTCGAACTGCTCTCATGAATTCTTCCTGAAATTCTGCAAAAAACGTCGCTTGTAATTTACTGGATTTTTGTTCAAGAAATTTGTCCAGAAAACAACATTTTTTGAAAACTTTTAGTACGCACATTTCTTTTCTTGAATTGCTCCAGGAATTACCGGTATGACAACTTTGGAATTCAATTTCAACTTTCTATACCAATTACAGTGCCTGTTAGAATTTGGCAACATGACACAAATTTTTGTTGTCTAAAACGAAGCGTGTCAATATCAAACGGTTGATTTTATTTATATTTTTATCACTGTAATAATGGCCACGAATTAACTGTACCTATTTTGGTAAGCCTCCAAAAGGCCCTCAGAAACATTGAGATTAACAGGATTGGTGACTGAACCATAATCCATTTTTTTGTATGTTGTCCGTGTTGTCTGAATCAGACGGGTTTGTTGCCAAAACGAACTATGCCAAAAAAGATCCGTGCAGAAATTGAACGGGCACTTTACTTCACAATTTGTGTATGAAGTTTCTCCCAAATATTTTTTCTTGGATTTTTTAAAAAAGATCGTTTCTGAAAATATACTAGAATTATTTTGAATAAGTAACTTTGATTAAAAAATTTCTTGGAAATGTCCCTCTCAAGAAAGTTTTCTAGAAATATCATTACTGATTCTCTGGCGGTTTTCTTTTCAGACACTCATCCAAAACTATCTCCATGCATTCCAAAAGGAATTCTTTCAGGAAAACTTCATGGATCTGGGCTGATTCTCCCAGAATTCTTTATTCATTCAGAATGAAAAAGAATCTAAATGTTCCTCATTAATGTCTTGCAAACATTGGTCAGGAACTACTTCAAGTTACTTTCTAAAGTTTTTTTTCTCGAAATTCTTCAAAGGTTTTTTCGAGTTTCCTCAAAAAAATTTCTCCTAAAATTTGTTCAGCAATTTAGAAAAAAAATCAAGACATTTGCTCAGGAGTTTCTCATTCAACTTCCAGGATTTAATCTAAAGCTGCCTACGCAATTCTTTCAGAAAATTTTCCAGAGATTTATGCATGAACTTTTTTAAGATTTTATGAATAACTTTTTCTAGAAAATCTACCTGGAATCCAATAAAGGATTTTTTTCAAAGCATTGTGTAAGATTTTACTCAATTTTTCTTGCCTTGAACGTCGAAATCATCAAATTGTTCTGAGATGTTTTCTTCAATAATATTTAAAGGAAATTCCTACAAAAAAATATGGCCTATTCTTCTCTAGTTTCCAAAACCAAAAAATATTGTTCTATTCTAAATGGAAATCACATAAAAAGGAGATACCCTAAAGTTTGATCTTAAATTATTTACGTTTAGAATTTGAGCTAAAAATATGATCAATTAGAGGCGGCGCAAGCGACTTAACGGTGAATATTCAAGTTACAAATTAGGACCTTCAGTGAAGTCTACATAACATTGTTATTTCAGCCATTCCATGAAAAACCGATATAGTAAGTCACCGTGAAAATTTGCTATTTTGTTCCTTATCTATATATTGTTTCTGGGTTTTTTTTTATGAGGGTGACCATTTCCAAAATAGGGTGACCAAAAATATCGCGATTTTGCAAAATTTTCATTTATAAAAATATTATATCTTTTGAACCGCTTGACCGATTTTCAATTTGACGAAATGAAAGCTAAAGATTTTGAATTTTCAAGAATAATATAAAATTTCACAAAAATTGTTTTTTAACATGAAAAAAAAAATCAAAAAAAAATCGTTTTTTCGTGTTTTGAAGGCCTCGGGACAAAAGGGGCTTTTAATTTTCTCATTTTTTCTTAAAAGTTCAGAAAATTTTACGTTTACTGTAAAATTTTCAGCGATGTTTTTTAGTTTTTGAGATATTTTTTTTGAAAATAAAAATCAGTCATTTTTTACCGGCAGGTCTCAGCGCATTAGATTTTTTTTTAAATCATAACTTTTGAACAGCTGAACCGATTTCCAACCTTTTTTATGGAATGGAAGCTGAAGATATCAACTTTTCAGAAAAATGTAAAACTCTGAAAAATAATATTTTTTACATGAAAAAATAAAAAAAAAACTAGAAATTTTTATATTTTTTCACGGAAATCGGTTGAGCTGTTATGATTTTTTTTTAAATAAAAAATCTAATGCGCTGAGATTTACAGTGTGTGCTGATGAAAAATGAATATTTTTTTTATTTTCAAAAAAATATATCTCAAAAACTAAATAACATACATCGCTGAAACTTTGACAGTTAACGTAAAATTTTCTGAAATTTCGAGAAAAAATAAGATCAGCAATAGATCCTTCTGGCCCAAGGCCTTCAAAACACAAAAAAAAAAGGATTTTTTTCATATTTAAAACAATTTTTTGAAATTTTATATTTTTCTTGAAAAGTCAAAATCTGAAAGCTCCAAAAAATGAAAATCGGTCAAGCTATTTTTCTGGTCACTCTATTTCGGAAACGGTCATCTTAATCGAAAAAATCCAAAAACACGTGTATCCTTATTTCGTATGGAATTCGGTGACGCACTGGATCGGGTTTTAATGGAATGGCTGTATAGGATTTTTTATTATAAATGCACAAAAAAATAAGCCGCACCCTAATGGAAACCTTCAGAAATTTCTCCAACCCTCTTTCCGGATTCCGTGCATTTAGAGTTATAGTAAATTTGCAGATCATTTTAACATTGAAACCTTGCTGAATCAATTTTTTACTGGAGTAGTAAAATTTTTAATTTTAAGGGATAAAAATGATTGAGATGTAAATAATTTTTTAATAATTGCATTCGAACAATACATCATATGTCCCAAGTATTTCATCTCTTTGCAAGCAGTGCTTTAAGAAATCGAAATAAAGTCGCATTTCAATATGAAATAGTCTTAGACAGTTGACGTTTTACCTCAAGCAGTGTTGCCAGGCATAACAGTTTGGTAAATTTATATGGCACAGAATTAAGATAGACACCAATGTCAGATTTCCCAGGTAACCAGTAAGCATTTAAAAAGCATTTATGTAGCAGTATATGCGCCTTTACTGCAGGTCATTAAATGCCAGCGAGCCGTATATGCGCCTTAAATGCTACCAAAATGCAGGTTTTGTCCCGATATACGGCTGCTTAAATGCTAACCCTTCAGGAATTTCGTATCGAACTGTCAAAAAATGAAAACGTCTTGAACGTAACGTCTCACTCTCACATGAAACCAATCAAAACAAAATTTCTCTCCCCACACCACAACCTCCTACTCTCCTCTCCCCTTCTAACTTCATTTTTCATCACATTCTCACTGCTGGTCCCTGTTCGTATCGCGTCTCTCTTGTACTACATATGTTAGTTATTCGTCAACCTACCGGGAATTTAATCCTGCGACCCTTAGCTTGTTGAGCGCATCGCGCTGCAGGATAGTCTAAAGATGAAATGTTAATGTGAATTGATTGTTTGCTCTATTTAAACTTTGCTGCCACAGGATTTGTGTTTTGGATGAGTAAACGAAATAGAACTTAGAAAAGGCATTGACTCTGGCAGCATCTCTCTCGTGTTGGTGTAATGCATCCAAAGTACATGGTTAGAAAAGTGAGAAGGGATTTGTCGTCGTTGGCGTTGGTATGAACGTGACCCTCGAGTAGGTCACCGACACACCCTTTCATGTCATTCAACCTAATCGTAAACACTGAACATAATTATATTATTTTGTACGATGTAGGCACAATATTCAATTAATTGCTCGATAGGATTTCAATTCGTCATCAAACGTCAACATCCCACCGCCAAATCGCTAGTGTTTGGAGGGGATTTTAACCTCTAAATTGCCAAATAACCTCCAAATCATCACCTCCAAGTTAGTTCTAATAGCCTCCGTTATATGAAATATGGTGGCGCGTCGATCGTCGCAAGTTTATCGTTAAACAGTCAATATGATTTTACTGTCTTGGTCTCGTGTTTGTTGTCCCAGTGTTCTTATTTTCTACTCCCAGGGTCCCTCTTATTTCAATGCAAAGCAATGAAAATAGAATCGGAAATTTATCAGCGTTCATGTAATCACATCTATCGCATACTGTGTTTCAGTTTTCTTTGTTACTAAAACAGTACTGATTAATTATACTACTAAAATCATGTCTTCTTGGAAGGCAGGAAAGGGTGCCATGCAGGCCAGTGAGAAATATCATGAAAATATTTGTTTCTCTTAGCAGTTTCGTGGCAGTATAAAGGCAGTTGAGATGCTCTGAAACCAAAACAAATTGCGCATTTGAAATGCTGATTAACAGTTGAAAACATTTGAATAGCAGTTCTTTTGCTAATTTGAGGCACCTAAGCAATCAGTATGCTATATTAGGGCAGTGTGCACATGAAATGCAATTAGAAGACTGATTTACGGCTTATTCAAATGCTTATTGGTTACCTGGGTTGTTACCTGTGTTAATTTGCTGTTTTGCAGCAGATCTTAGCCTTAGGAATCATACTTGCTATTGACGATATTTTAGTCTACACTGAAGTCTTCTCAAAGCGGTTTTTTCGCTCTGTTTTTCCGTCGGTTTAAAAAATAAAAGAACGATGTTTAATCCTTATTTGAAAATTTGTTGACTTACAAATCAATGTTCTACAATATGATATGATTTGTTTACGTCGTTTATTTCAAATAACGCTGTTTTAAACGTCGTTATTTGAAACAACGCGGTGTTATGTAAATCCTCGGAGGCTCTACTGACTCATGCTGAATTTGCCCAACATTGAAATTTTGTATCCAAATGATTTGATATAATTCATGTCTTAAGACATTTTCAGCCAGTGTTGCCAAATACCATAGTTTTTATTATAATTAAACTGTATGACATACTTCCGCATCACATTAAATATAAAATTACCTATCTTTCTGATTGACTGCAAACAATGGTTTCAAATAAAAATGCGCGATAATTTTTGTAACGTGAACAGTGTTGCCAGTTATCTATTTTATTGTGTACTCCATTTGTCTTGTTGTGGTTATAATTAATGGAGATTTATTTGAATCTAATGAAACAGTGTTCCCAAATAGCGACTGAAATATGTATCAATTATTGAAACTAAAGAAGGTTTTCTTGTTTCTTCATAACTTGGAAACCATCTAGTGCGGCTGTCTAATTTGATACCTTGTGAAATTATAAATTATCAAAAGAATCATTCATCTGAATTTTAGTCTTTTAAATGAACCGTCATAAAACAACTGTCGTAGAAAGAGATTTACTTGATACATATTTTTCGACCCAAAAATTTCCAAAAAATCTTGTTTTTCGTGCTGATTACAATATTCTTCGCCAATCCATTAACAGTAATTGTTATCTACTAGTGAAATTTTTTAGATAAACCGTTCCCTAGTCCTCATCATGACGCATCGCGATGCCAAGCGTGCGCACGATACATTTTTCGACTAAGAAATTTAAAAAAAAAACTTGTTTTTTGCGAAACAATATTGCTGTTGATCACAATACTCTCCACCATCCGAACAATCATTATTGTTATCCACTGGCGAAAATTTTATGATGAATCGTTCCCTGGCCCTCATCATCATCACGTATCGCGAAACCAAGCGCGCGCACGAGGGTGCGATTAATGGTTAATATTTCTTCGCTTTTGAATATTCACGCAATCTCATCTCGAGAGAGAAAGACTGGCGCTTTTGGATGCCAGGGTGGGTGACACTAGGGCGGTTAAAATTTCAAAAAAGTTTGCGAATCCAATCTTCAATGTCTTTCTTAATATCTAATCAAGGACAATGGAATTTTTTCAACGTGTTTCAAACACGTTAGTACTGTAATATAGGTACAAACTTACCAACTCGAAGAAACTACATCTTCTTTGGACCGTCTTTAAATCACCACCAGAGAATGCAGAACATTTCATAGAACACTATTTTATCGTAAGCATGGAAAGAAAGATACCGGAGATTGTTTTTGCAAACTTTTTTGAATCTTGTTTTTTTTTCAAACTTTTTTGAACTCTCATCCGCCCTAGGGTGACGACACCTATCGCATCTTCGCGTCCAGCGCGTCCGCTTTCGTCATTTTAATTACCTTTAATACGCGATGGATTTCACGTCGCAGTGCTAAATAATGGTACTCCTTACGGGGGTTACTGATGCGGGGGGCTTGAAGATTTCACGAGAAATCAGCCAGCGGCAACAGCAATTTGAAGCAATCAGGGGGTCGCTAATTGGCAGTAATTACATTAGAGGCAGTGACGAATCTCCAGCGCAGGAGCAGCTCCTTAGAGGGGCGACGAATGAGCGGGATGTGCGAAGAAAATTGACTATTGCTGCTAAGGTGCCAAAAATCAATCGATCGTGTTCAATGGGGATTTATGCAAATTTCTTCCGAGAAACTATCAAGTGGTCCAGATGAGCATGCCCAGCATTTTAGATGTAGTTTGTTGAGTGTTTTGTCTGTTATACCCTCTTATCTGTCTTTCCGTGTTAAAAGTGTGCTTTTGGAATGTGAATCTTCTGTTGTAGCTTTTGTTCGTGTGCCCAAATGCAATTGTTATGTATTTCAAATTTTATTTCCAACTAAAAAAATCATCAAAATCGAACCAGAAAACTCTGATATTGTAAACCCCCATCATTCCCAGTGTGCTATACAGTTAGTAGAATCGAAGATCAATCTTCCCCCTGTTAGTAAGTCGTCGTAGGTTAGGCTAGGCAATCTATATAAATTGTTTTCATTTTAGTATTAATGATTCGTCACAAGAAAAAAAAACGAGTCGAAATCAAAGAATCTAATTCGTGCCCAAGCACCAGATTTCATCCATTCTCCATTCTCCTCAATCGAAAAAAAAACTGTATGTGCGAGTACGAGAGCAATGTGAACCGCGTGTGCCGTATTAGTTGTCTAAGTTCAGAAACCTTCATTTAGGTTTGTTAGGTAGAAGTAGTGTGAAGAAACTAGTGTTTAAGTAGTTTGTCCAAGAAATGTCTAGTATTTGTTGTTAATTCCATGTTTATGTTTAATTTATTAACATTCCAAGTTGATGCAGTATTTTTCCATTTGTAAATATAAGTAGAAAACGAAGCAATCGAGAACTTAATCTAGTTGATAGTAAGGTAAATTTCTAGGATTAGAATATCTCTAAATGAAAAAAAAAATATGACAATTTTTCCCAGTAAGAATGATCTACCCCAAATCAAACGAAAAAGAAGCATACGAAAAGTGGTAGCTTAAATTAACTTATTCTCTCTATCTAATTAAAACAGTAACTAATGAACAGATCTTAAAGAAAATGTAGTTGAAATGACAAAGTCAGTGTACTCAATCCAAGTGTAAGATTAAGGAAGCTTCCACCCACCGGTGGGAGCGTAAATCGATCTGTATATTCGATGGTTTTGTGCAGTATTTAATGTGAGAAAAAAAAAACAAACAATCGAACGTTGGTAATAAATGTTGACGAAGTTTACAACTGAATCGTGATGTTAAGTTTGATTTTTTATTGGTTTTCTTCCTTATTATTTGGCAAGTTCAACTAACGCTTTTGAGTCACGTTGCTTTTTCCTAACTGTGCTTGTGTTTGCCTTATTGATGTCTTTATGTTGCTGTACCGAGGCGGTAAGTACACTTTAATTGCAGCTACAGTCGTCATATCACATTTTATAGTCCGAAAAAAATTGTTCGAGAACCAGGGTATCCGAAACACAATATATATTATTAATCATACATATCAGAGATATTTTGCAGTATGTTTGATTTTTTAGACGTATTAAAAATGCAAGGAACTATAAAGAGCATTAGGCTTTGGCTTAACATTGACGATCAACTCATCATAACTTTATGTTATATGGAAATTTCTATTCATGAACTAGTTATGCTCTGAAGAGTATTACGAGCCTACAATGCAAAATTTATAGATTTTTTATAGACTGATTGAATATGCTCATTTTTATATAACAACATTTAATGTCACTTCAATTTCTTGATCGTTAGGGTATGGTTTCATACAAAAAGCGTAATAAGTAAGGGGGCTTTAGGACATTTGGTTGAAAGAACATTTTGTCGAATGGACGTTTGGTCGAACTGTTCTAGTCATTTTATCGAAAGATTATTCAGTAATACTTGATCGAAAAATTGTTCAGTTCAACAATATGAAACTGAACTAGATTTTTTTCACAACGGATGATCTTAAGTTTATTTTGGGAAAACATACTTTTCATTTGAAGTTAATAACGTACATCTACACTGGTTAGTTTAGGTATTAGTGTCTATTTAGGATAACTAATTTATCTATTTATTTATTAATTATTCTTGGAAATGTTCTTATTCTAGAGCTATGTTTGTATTGGAAGACATAACGTTACATTCTACCCAAAGTTCGAAAATAATTGTGTCTATTTATTGCTGAACGTTGGAAATACAATGATCTATTGATTTTATTATTCTTTCAAAATATTATCATTCTTTGGAAAAAATCACCCTAAATATTCTCGTTACTCAGTTATTGAAATATTTAACATTATTGAATTTATTATTCTTTCAAAATGTCATCTTTCTATATCCTCATATATCCGCCGATCGTTATCCAATAGCACCTTCCAGAGTGTGTGCTCGGAACCTTTATTTAAAGCGTGACCGTGGGTAAGAATTTGGAATTTGGAATTTGGAATTTGGAACAGACCTGATACAGTTGGCCATTGAACAATTTTGAACAGTTTGAAGTTTCTGCATGTATTGCACTCTTATACGTAGAACAACAGGGCTAATTTTGATGCCCGTGGCGTTTAGGAAACAATTTTACGATGTGCATCAAAAGTCTGTAAATTGGATACGTAGGAAATCATGGTGAATTATTGTTGTGATTATGACTTTCAGCTAAATTACATTCCTTGGACAAACATGTGGCTTTGGTAACGAAGTCGATAACTTTGATCGATAGTAAGTTGATAATTATTTCAATCGAACATAGTCAAACAAGAGAATTGTGACAATAGTTGACTTGCTTCTATTTGTGATCAGCTCGTCGCGATTCGATAATCTGAAAAATCCCAATTTGAAAAATAATCCTATCAACCAAATATCATTTGCTCCTTGAAGCAAATAAATTCTTTTCGACCAAATGTCCATTCGAAGGTGGTTCAAAAAGTGCCTCTTTAGCGTGACAAATCTGAGAATAAGAAAAATAATACCTCTACAGTAAATAGATTGTTCTAACTTCTTTTTATTTTCGCATAGGTTTTACTTTTTCATTAACACGAGTTTTAGTGTTAAGGTAAACATAAGAGTTTAGAACTGTTGAACAAGTTTTTCTTGTTGTACCAAGTTAATTCAAATACAATTTTAATCGAAAATCAAAGAAAAAAAGGGCATTACAATTCTTACACAATAGGCTTACAATGCAAATAAGAATTTCGCTACACCTGATCAAAACGGCATGTATTGTTATATTTTGAAAATGTACAAAGTGAATGATGTTGCCTACCACAAAAGAAGGTTGTGAACCTCCCTACAACAAAAACAGTATTCAAATTTTTTCACCATTTTCACGAGTTCTCCAAACGAAGAGTGTTTCTTTTTAAGGATGTGTGTCGATTTTGCATCATTGGTTGTTTGTATCCGGATAAGTTCCTAAATTGGGACCGACGAGATCTGACGAATCTTCTGAAAACCTATGTAAATATTCAAACTGAAACACGTTGAAATCACTAGCGCTAACACATATTTCATATTCGCCACTGACATTGTCATGGTAACTTAGCAATAACAGCGCCTCCACGGTGTTGCTATTTAAAATGACTGTTAATTATTTTAGGTTTACCACAGATAACAAGCGTTTAAGTCCGATTGTAGAACAAGTTAAGACAATTAACTGTCATTTTGAATGACAAGACAAGTAGTTACATCGTGGTGGCGCTGTTATTGCTAAGTTCCCATGACAATGTCAGTGCCGAATGTGAAATATGTGGTAGCGCTAGTGATTTCAACGTGTTTCAGTTTGAAGATTTACACTGTTTTTTAAAAGATTTTTGTTTTAGCATAAACATCTGTTATATCTGTTATCTGTTTTAAATCGGACTTAAGCGTCTGTTATCTGTGGTCCTGTTTTGCATGCTTGGTGGAAAGGTTTACTTAATAGTTTGATGAACAACATTTTAAACTTCAAATAAGCGATAATAAAACCAGTATTTTATATAGTTTTGGTGACCTATAGCTAAAAATGGTGATGGATTGGAACCTTTCTCAGAGAAAATTATATTCATCAATCTAAAATTTACTAGGGATGCATAATTGGTAATAATTTTTGGAACACGCGGAACTGTTATTCTTGTTACGTTGTGATATCAATTCACATTGTTTTATTCACGCAATACGTCAATTTCTGGACAAATGAAATTATCAAACAGTTTTAGAAAAGATCTTAGAAAAAAAAATCAGTGTTGGAATCGCTGGAATCATCGTAATTAGGTATATTTCTCGAAAAAAAAAAAAAATGAAATGCTTAGTAAATCCCTGGAATAATTTTCTCAAGAATGAGTTCATTAATGGATATACCGTAAACTGTTTTAAAATATCTTTTTTTTTTTTGTTGAAGTTGCTGTTGCTGTTGCTGAAATTGCTATAAACTTACTTTAGAAAAATATTGAAAAAATTATAATCCTCAAACAATCGGCGTTAAATATTGTTTTTTAAGAAGCATAAAACTAAATTCAACAATAAGTGAAGCACAGAAGTTACATGAAACAAACTGAATTAAAATCAGTAGCAAAGCTAAATGTCTAAATTAATACCAGTTCTTACAGTGATGAGTGTGATAATTACAGTTAAATACAGTACAGTACAGTCACAATTATCCAACTGAATTTATTAAACTTAATCCAAAATGTGAGTTGAAATTGTTAATTAGATCAATTAACCCATCTTAACATTGATTCTACTTAGATAACAAAAAAATAATCAATAAGTACAATGGATGGGAAATAGCTCTGAATAACATCGTTATTCTTCTGTTTCTCTTCGAGCTTTTGTTCTTTCGAACTTTACCAATTTTGACCTTTCGGTTTCCTACCTCTTGTCTTGTGAAATTTTGTCTTGAATAATTTTAGAAAGAGTGTGATCTTCGCCAGATGAGCTACACTTACACAAGGAATCAACCAGATGAATGCTCGGGACTAACAGACACCCTCAGTGTACACGTGCTAGTGATCTTCTTTTCTAAGGCAACAATGGCGCCTGCCACGTCAGAATGCAGACCAAAGAGGGGGACGAATTGATGTTGCATTTAAAACTGACCCACAGTAGACCTCCTGCATGCATCTACACCAGTTCATGCGGGAGGATTTTTTGGTAAGGTAATGTTATAGTTGAGAGGTTTGCTTTTGGTTAGCAGATTGCCTATTTGTCAAGCGTAAGGAAAGGCGTGCTATAATGATGGAAGAATGGAAGCGTAGGGAAACGGCTTTTTGTCCGTCTCTGGTTCTAGCAATTGCTATAAACGAATAGGTTAAGTGTGATAGATTAAGAGCAGTCTTGCCATGAACAAAATCGATGTTCAACTTTGGTTTGAGCCTTGCGACTAGTGTTGAGTTGCAAACGCGCAAACCGCAATCCAGTATATCACGCCAAATCCGAGACATGTATACTTCGGTTCAAATAATGAGAACGATTGAAATCCACGCGGATAAATTTCTACCATCATATATGGAACTTCTTGGCATAAATCGCAAGACTCTTGAGACTTGAATTAATGTTCTATTCAAGCAGATCACCTAAGAAGATTATTTGAGGTAACATTTAGCGGTAAATTAATCAAAAAACCAAGGATTTCACTATATTATACAACAAGACACGATAAGAAGAAATTGATAAGCGTGGATTTCAACTGTTTTCTGTTTATCCGTTCTGTGCCAGGTTCAGAACGCCTCGGACGCAATCGAGGATATGCATGACAAATTTAACCGTGGTTGCAATCAAGTTACAAATGGATCGGTTTTCGAACCGGCGTTCAAACCAATGTTCTCTCTACACCAGTGAATCAAATTGACATCAAAACAGAAAAAAAAAACAAACAAAAAAGCAAGCTCGCTCACAACCGTTTGTCCCAACTTTTGCGGATAGGGATACAATCAAAAGCAAAATTGTCATGATAATCACAGGGCTGGTTTTCGTGAAGGGCTCTTGACAACGGACCAGATGTTTCCCTTGCGAATTCCGGGAGCAAAATTGTGTAGGATTTTTATACACAACACTGACAACAAAAGCAATGAAGCAAAACGGGAATAATCTACTCAGAACTATTTAAATACGTATAATTTTGATCAACTTCGAAAAACTGTGAGAAACTCCATACGATTTTAGTAACAGTCTTGCCAAGTCGCGGTACCAAGATTACGTCACCAAATTTTCTTCTGTAAATGGCCTACGTTCACGTATATACAAAGTAAACATCACTCCCACGCAAATCCCATCACCGACCGGCAGTCATTACCGCCTGGGATGGAACCAAATAGCAATCGAAATACACGCTTCCATCCAAACGTAAATTTTGTGTCTAAATCTTGGGACTGTTTATTTTTAAAATCAGTCCATTCATGAGACGCTCGAGAGCCAAGTCTTCCATCACGGTAGATTTCCGTCTAGCAGCCATCGAGAGGCCATCTGATTCCGAAGTAAACAATTTCAAATACGAATACCTACACGCCTCGCAGTGGCAGCCGACCGGCGCAGTCCGTTTATTTGCGGACCTATTTGGTCTAGATAGCAGCAGAACTTGTTATGGAAGCGCGAGAACGAATCGCCGCCGCCACCGCACGCGAACTGTTTTTGAGATGTGTTTTTCCCAGATTTCACTAAGACTAAATTTAGAAAGTCGGGGTGATTCTGCGTTGCGTTTGCACAGCACGCATCGCCGGTGGACATTGGCGAAGCAACGGGGAGGGTTGAACTCTACCCCCTGCCAAACTTTTTTTTAAATACATTTACTATAAAATGAAAAAAAAAAACCAAAAAAACTTAACAGCTTAAGGAGTAAGTTTATTTTGGTGTAATTGTAATGACATTATGCCAAAAGATTATGAAGCCGGTAAGACTTGAATCCACAATTTCCATGCACATTTGTGTGATTTTCAATCTTCGGAATATTGTCAAAAATCTACTGAAAATTCATCGTTCGGAATTCGGTGAAACATTATAATTAAATTTTCACTTGGAGTTCTCGAAGGAGATTTTCATAATTCTGTTCCACATGTTTTCCAACAATTTCTCTAGATCAAATATGTAAAACAATTGCTCAAAAACTTTTTTTTTTAATCCGAAGAGTTTACTGAAAATTGTTGTTTTATCATGTTTTATCAATCTTACATTTGGAATGAAATGTTTAGCAAAATAATTGCAAAACCATATTTGTAATGCAATTCACAAATAAATTTGAAAAGACATTCAGGTAAAAGTTTTTATTTTTTGTAATATATCTGAAGGACGAGGTTAATGTTCTTTTGCTTCATACGCAGAAGGTCATGGGTTCAATTACAGGTCCGTCCGTTTCTTCGTACATTTGCAGTTGTATCTTTCACTTGCTTCTATCTTCCACTCTTAATCTATCACAGGCGATTCAAGAATCAAAAAAGCTTTAAAATCCAATCTCCCATACCTTCTTTACCATCCTCATGATAAAAATAGTAGTCTGTGAAATTTTCATGTGTGTTTAGTGGTGATTTAAAGGTGGCTCAAAGACGGTGTAGGTTAATATGGAAATTACTATGGAGAAATCTTGAAAAATGTTCTAAACACGTTAGTACTGTAATGTAAGTACAAACTTACATAGCCTAGTGAAATATCATTCTTTAATGCTTAATATAGGAATTTGCTGAAGACAGCAACTCAATATGAAGATTGAGAGAAGAGATATTCATGAATTTGTTTGTTATTGTGAAGCTCCATATGGGAATTCAGCCTTGAACATCTGCAAAAATCCCAAATCTTTGGACCACCTTTGAATCACCATCGAAAAAGCTGAAAATTTTACGGAACACTGTTTTTATCGTAAGGATTGTAAGGAAGGTATGGGAGGTGGGGTTTTCAAACTTTTTTGAAATTTAAACTACTTAACGATTACAGTTGATCTGTTTTATTCGTTCTAGAAGAATAGAAGAATCAGAGACGGACAAAACACCGTTTCCCTACGCTTTCATTTTCCATCATTATAGCACGTTACTCCTGTTACATAGGCAGTCTGCTAACCAAACAGATCGAGCATATCCGGTCTACTGTGGGCCAGTTTTAAATGCATCATCGATTCCTCTTTCATCCTCTCTTTCGTCAGCATTCAGACGCGGCAGGCGCCATTGTTGCCTACAAATAGTAGATCACCTGCACTCCTACACTGAGGGTGTCTGTTAGTCCCAAGCAGTCATTCGATTGGTTCCTTGTGTAAGTGTAGCTGCTCTGGTGATACTGGAGTAGCAACCACGGGCGACCAATCAAGTTCAAACTCTAGTAAGCTAATCTTCTTTAAAATATATCTGGAGATGTTCTTCCTACATTGTTTACCGAATCATATTGTTTAGAATAAGTTTTGTTGAAACAATTTTTGGATTTCTTCAAAAAACTTTGGGATAAAATTTTAGTGCAATTTATTGACAGAATTCAAAAAAAAACTGAAGAATCACTAGGGAATCCTAAAGATCATTTAAGAATTTGAAACAGATACTTTGGCAGGATTTGAGACATAATAATTGATTTTCTTCTTATAGTAATCTTAAATGTTATTATCAAACAAATGAGAACTTCTAAAGAAAACACTGCTTATTAAAATTGTAGCATAATTCATGAAGTAGTACTTTGAGCTATGTAAAGAATATAAGACAAGTTTCTTAGTTCTATAATGTAGAGGATATTTTCAGAATTGTACATGGTCATTCTATCTGGAATTCTTAGACGATAATCTTCATTAGATGAGCATTTCTCGCTGAAACCAGGCCGCCATCGGCACACATGAATCTGGCCGCCATCTTGAATTTCGTCAGAAAAGCCGTTTTTCCACCATTAGCGCACCGCTCGTTTTGAATTCTGGGATCACCATCAGAGAGCTGAGTAAAAAACTGAGTTAAATAGGCTACAAAACTAGGTAAGCAAGGTATTTTCTCTATGAAATGAACGATTTTCAAAATCTTATTCTACCATTTTGACGTAAATGCTTTGCAATTAATGCAAACATTATTTTTTGTACAACAAGGAACCAAGTTTTCAACCGGAGGTATTTTCTTCAAGTCAAGTGAAGAATAAGAATATTAACACAGAGAAACAGACTTAACACTTAGAACAAATTGCGATCAAAATCATAGTCGCGAAAACATGTACGCCCAATGCTAAAAACACTGTAGTTGGCCGATGGACCAACAGGTGGCGGTAGTGTATAAACGTCAAACACGAACAAAAACGACGCGAGCGCTGCGGGTGGTCGATTGACCACCTACCAGATATTCGAATCGATCGTTAAAAAGCTGGTCGATGGACATCGATGAGAGTGTGACGTCTGTTTGTCTGCATAAATTTGATGACCATCTTGGATTTTGACGCCATCTTGATTTTAAGTAGTTGAATTAGTTTTTCGCAACATGTTGAATTTGAAACTACCACTAAAAACAGATTACGTGTACTGCTCTTTTTCTTGGAGTTACGCCCCTACTGAAATCGAAACTGCTACTCAACCTTTTTAGTTATTAAAACAGGTTATTTAATAGAACTTTTGTTTCATAATGCGTTTTTGATAACAGAATGATTTTTTGACATATCTTTGAGTTCAGGAATAAGGAATATATTAATTCAATAAATGAAAACCGTTAAAACCATAATTCGAAATAAACAAACATTTTTTAACCATATACATTGTTGTTCATTGAATGAAGTTTATAGTTTGCGTGTTGGAATATTAATAAGCCTAGAAGAGATATCTGCAGTATGAATGTAAACATTTCTAAACAGGAAACAGAGTAAACAGAGAAAAAATCAAGTTCCTTGATTTTCTGAGCCATGAAGTATCGTTTTAACTGCCGCCTAACACACTTGTGAAAAAATAATAAAATTGAACAGCTTAAAAGCAGACTTTGTCCCAATGTGGACGTAATGCCAATACTCAGGAGTATCATTTTAAAGTTGGAAAATCCCAACTCCCTAAAGAAAGCGCTAGTTCTTGAAGCCTACCAGCATCTGTGTAGAGCTAGTGCTGGAGTAAACAAATTTAGGCTTTGCCCTCATCAAACCCCGTGCGGAAGCGACAAATGTCGTATGAGTAAAACATTATACTATTGATAACCGTTTATCGTTGTGCTAAATAAAATGTAGCTAAATTATCTATCAATTACAGAAAAACTGGATAAAGTAATACGCACTCAACACCAGATTGATAGGTAAAATATGAATGTCGCATTCTAAAACGAGTGTGTCTCGTGCCTAAAACGGTATTTTTAAACGAGCTGTCAAATCAGCACCTTCTCCAGCACCACATTTTTGGCTTCATTTCAGTTGTTCGTGGATGACAGCCGTTTCAGTCCTGTGGAAAATCCAGCGGCTATCTTGGAATTCGACGCCATATTGTTTTTAAGCAGTCGAATTATTTTTTATCATCTTAGCGCTTATTATTTTGAGGCCTCCGTTGAAAAAACCAAATTCTTTCATTTTTATCTTATCACAGTTGTTCAATTGATTGTTCATTCCAATCAATGGTTTAAGACTGTGTAAAATCAAACTGTAACTGGGACATCACCCATCACGCAGACAGGGAACACACGCCTTCCTTTGTAATCCACTCCACTATGACTTATTCGCTCTGACGGAGGTACGGTGCTGCCATCTGGAAAAAGTTTACTCTGCGCGCGAAGCGTCGAAAATTTTACCCGGCAAGGTATAGGAAGTGAAATTTCAAATGCTTACATAAAATTAACCACAATAGCTATTTAAAATCTTTTCAGTACATGTTGACAAACTTTTGATGGGCTACATTATAGACACATTATTTTGATTTTTATATTTTTCCCTCAATATTCTGCGGATTCTATAGCTTATCATAAATCTAACCCCGTACACTTGACTGAATTTAATTAAATTATGTTTTGAATTTTTTAAAAGCATTTGAAAATTGACTCCCTATGCTTTGCCATGTAAAGAAATCGGAGCTTCACGCATATGGTCAACTGTGGTAATTGCTTCCGTCATCGCGAATTGATCGATGAGCAACGATCGGGCCGAGACGACACAAACACACTGTTGTCATCTCGCCCCACACAAAGACCAATTAAGTGACTGTTCCAGTAAGGAGCAAGCGTTACGGTAGCCTCGAAATTCATCAAGTGCTTACAAGGTGAAAAACTTATTCTACTACTTTAAAATCTAAGATGGCCTCCAATTGAAATTGATACCGTAACATTGATCGCAATGACCCTCCTCGTAAAAAGTTCGATTTATCATTTATCGATGAAATATTTTCAATCCATGAATTCTCTTCCTTTTATTTATGAGCTTACAAACATTGAGATTATTGAGTTGTGTTCATGCGTAAATTTTTCAACTTTTACAATCAATGACTTTCATAATAGGGGAGAGTCTCTATGCCCGGACACTAGCCGTTTTTCACTAACCAAGAGAAATTTTAAAAGTTTAACACCAGAATACAATACCTATTGGGCAGTTATTAGGTTACACAGAATATGGCGTTTCAGTGTTCACAGATTATGAAATTTCGGACGTGTCCCCTACATGAGCTGGACAGTTATATGGAACTGTTTAGCTTGAGTTTGGACACCTCGAAACACACTAATTTTGTCGATAAAAGTGTCTAAAACACTAACCAAAAACATACGTTACGTCTTCATTCTATGGTATCGGTTTGAATTTTTAATAGCTGGTTCACTTGTACGAGTTTACTGATTCCGTTGCCAAAACATTCATAAATATGTTCAGTTAAGCATAATTCACAATTTACCATAGAGAATGCGGAATGTCCTTAGGAAATTGCCTACTTTTAGGCGTGTTCCACGGTACGGTACTTTTATTCTTCACTCAATTCGTAGAAAACACCAACGATTGAAAACTTGTTTCTTTGTTGTACAATAAATGATGCTTGCATTTACTGCAGTTGTCGTTTACGTCAAAATCGTAGAACAAGACTTAGAAAATCGTTCATTTCATGGGATAAATACCATGGCTCACCTAGTTTTTGTAGCCTATATTTTTTCTGTAACCTAGTTTTTATAGAGTCAGATTTTCTCAGCTTTCTGATGGTGATCCCAGAATTCTAAACCAGCTAATGGTAATAAACGGTGATTCTGACGAACCACTAAAAACAACTAAAAAATGGTTCTGACGAAATTGAACATGGCGGCCAAATTCAAAATGGCTGCCAAATTTTGTTTAGCTTCGAATGGAAGCTACAGTGCTGTTCTGAATAATAGCAGCGCATGTCGATTTTCATACAAAATGCTCAACTTTGACATGCTGTAGTTTTGTTCCCTTTCAAGAAATCGAGCTGAAATTTTCTCCACAGAACTACAAATATGATCAATTTTGTAACTACAAAATTTCAGTTTTTTCTGAGTCCCTGCCGAAAAGTGAGACACTAGGTGAAATTTTTCGAAAAAATAGCAGTTTTTCATTTTAAAATTTTTCTTCTACAAATATTTTAAACATTTTCGGTTTAGGTGTAGGTTTGATAAGTAGGAGGAGATTGTTCCAATGGTAAGTGATATACAATTTAAAACTATAATGTCAAGCCGAAATTCAAATTTTTAAAACTGCTATTTTTTCGAACAATTTCACCTAGTATCTCACTTTCCGGCAGGGCCTTAGAAAATTTTGAAATTTTGTGTTTACAAAATTGGGCATATTTGTAGTTCTGTGGAGAAAATTTCAACTCGATTGCTTGAAAGGGAACAAAACTACAGCATGTCAAAGTTGAGCATTTTGTATGAAAATAGACATGCGCTGCTATTATTCAGAACAGCACTGTATATCCGATGACACGTGAAAAAATACTCAAGATTTATCAAAAAATGGGCTTTTTCGCAAACATGCTGGCGTAAGAGGAGTTCGCCAATTGAAGAAACTCGAAAGGAACACTTTCTAGTTTTAGCATATACTAGCGACTTTCGTGGAAAACAATCCAAAAGCCTTATCAACAATAAACGATACACCTAAAACACCCAAGTTTATTGAATAAGGTGAACTGTAATTATGTTATCTGTCTTTCAAAGAGTTATTTTTGTTTCTTTGCGTGTTTTATTGACTCCTCGCTATTTCAGGATGCACAACATTTGACAAATATACTATTGTGCTCAGACAACAGAAGTCTTTACGAAAACAAAACTTCACCAGATATTTCTTGGGGAATTGAATCAATATTTTTCGATGAAATTTCGTGAGGAGTGCTATCTAAAATTCATAATGATTCTGCTCTGTGAGTTCTGTGAAAGATTTCTCCAGGGCGAAGTGCAAGAAAAGCTAAATTCTCTAAAACATAAAAAAAAAATCTGGAAATTCCGTTGAAAATTCCAAATATCTTCAGAACATATTTGCACATCTGGTTTCCCCTTTGATGACAATTCTTTTAAAAATCTCTGGAGGAATTCACAAAAATTGTTTATAATTATCAAGGCTTTCGCGAAAAGCAAGTCCCAGAAGAGTACCTTAGAACAACCATGAATAAATATCCAGAAAGATATCTATAGAAATACCGGGATATATTTTTGAATCGATTCCCAGGGAAATTTCAGAAGAAATTGTTCAAAGACTTTCCGAAGTGGTGATTGCTTTGATTCTTAGAAAGCTGTTGGAAAATTTTCTAAATTTGAAGTAAGGTTAAATTCTTGACATATTTCTAGTAGAAATAATGGAGGATTTTATGAATAAACTTTGATTTTCACGGAATCTTAAATTCCTGAAAGAACCTCTGATTATGATTGTTGTTTGATAAATCTTAGGAAAAGTCTTGCCTGATCCTAATGAAGTTATAAAATAATCATAGAACGAAATTCTAGGAAAAAGTCTAGGAAAAATTTGTGAAGGAATGTATGAGAACAGCTGGAATAAACAATGATTTTTTTTTTATTTTCCTGTGGAAAGCAAAAGAGAAATTTCAGGAAAATTAATAGATAATTTTGAAAGAATTCAATGGAGAAATATCTAACGAAATTTAAATTAAAGTCAGTAAGAACCTTCGAAGAAGCCTCTTACAAAAAAGAACATGAAAATCTCTCATGAAATTCTATTAATAAAAGCCTTAGTTTCTCTATGGAACACACTTGAGAAAATCCAGCAGGATTCACTGAATCAATTCCTCGATGCATTCTATCAGAGATGTCTATAAGATAGTTTTGGTAAAATTGTGAGGATCGTAAATCTTTGAATAAATCTTCTAAGTCGTTTATTAACCCTTTATAGCGATGCATTTTTCTGTAATTTTCAAATAATCAAGGCAGAACAAAGAATGAAAACTGGAAAATTCTAGAAGGTTTTCTTCCAGATATTGCAGAAGTACGTAAAAGAATTCCTGAATAAAACTTTGGTATAGTAAAGGAATACCAGCCAGATTTAAAAAAAAACTTATGAAAACTATCAAAACATACAACTCATTATAAACAAATCTTATATATACAGTCGAAGCTCGTTTAACGACAACTTTTATAACGACAAAAGCTCTCTATAGCGACATTTTTCGGTCCCATGAAAGACATTTCGATGTCATAACTATTCTCTATAACGACTTTTCTCTATTGCGACGGTCCCTTGCGATGTCGTTATAACGCGCTTCGACTGTATTTAAAATTGAAATTATCCACACTGCTGCATGGGCAATATGATTCAAGGCAGATTAACCCTCTAATACCCAAATTTTTATTTTCGATCTAAATATCATTTTCAGTTATCTAAAATCGTTTTAAACACGTTCTGGGTAATGATTTATTTTTATTCGCAAATCTATGAATTTTGGTTTTTGATTTTTGCAATTTTTATTTTTGAACATCCCTATCCTTTTTCATTTTTCCTTGAAGCCTCTTCTAGTTACTGATTTTAAGTAATAATAAAAATTCAAGTTTTTACGGTACTTTCAAAAATATGTTTCTTTAAATTTTTTTCTGGACTTTTTTTATTCTCCGTGAAATTAACGGAAAAACAGTTTTGAAATTATTTGAATACCATAAAGCTCTTCTTTTGAGATAGATTGATCGTAGAAAATATAAAATGTACAATTTTTTATATTACACGTTAAATGAACCTCAGGCATTTGTAGGTTATATAAGAATACAATTTTTCAAACAACTTTAAAAAATACAAAAAAGTTTCAAAAGTCATAAAAAACTTTTCTTATATGCGTGTTATGAGTCAAGGTTTATGCCAAAAATAAAATCATTTCGATTTCCGAGCTACGAAAAAATACACAAAATTCCAAAGTGTACCCCGTCTAAAGGCGGGGTTGGGTATTAGAGGGTTAACCATGGATCGGGTAACATCACTAAAACTACAAAGACTACCTGCGAAAACTACGAGATTCATAAAAATAAGTGCAACGCACGCTTGGACCCCTTCAGAAAAAAAACCTTGCTACGCCAACGTCACTGAAGTAGTTTTCCCATTTCCCGGGTACGCTTTTCTGCCGTTTTTTACCGATCAATTCGATGTTCTATTTTCGTTTAAATGTGGGGCACATAATCCGTGTCCCGTTTAATGCTTTTCCTGGAACGATTCAAACAAGTGTTTTCCATGTGTCGGACGGGATGAAGAACGACGCAGTCAGCAATCATCGAAGTCAGAACAGCATCAGATACCTAATACATTGAGGGGAATGACTCATTTCCGGAAAATATATTGTGTTTTTTTGCGGTGCTGTAGAGATCACCTGTCAGTTTGCGGGGAGCGAACAAAATCGGTTGTGGGAGTGAAACCGGTTCGATCGGAGCGCGGTTCGCAGTCAAAAGTGCATCCTCTCATATTTGAATATACAAGTCACACGTTGATTTATTCATTGGTATTATCGAAAAAATAGTTTTTGTAACCTAGTTGCATATAATCATTTTATTAAAGTTTGTATATATTCATTCTATACCTCTGAACCGAGGGTGCTTTGTGAAGCCCAAGCAAGCGTTTTTGTTTTTTTTTTCGAGTCACTCCGGTGTCACTGTGTTGGTCGGTTTACGCATTTTGCTGAGCAGCTTCTTGTTGCGCAGTCGAGTATGGAACATAAATTGGTGAGCTCGTTTCATGCTTCTGTTTCAAACTAGTTAAATATGATGCTTTTATAATCGAGACAGGAAAAGGGATTTGTATTTGTTCATCAAACACTGAATAGTCGATTACTGTCATAAGAAGCCTTATTTTAACTTCTGGATAATGTTTAAATGAAACATGCCTTAATTGTGTTAATTTTTCAAAATAAAACAATATATTTGAATTTGAATGGTTGACTTTTTCATTGAAGGCTGAAAGATGACTTTTTGGATTGATGTTGAAAATTTTAGACCAGTTCGTCATCAAAGTTGCAACAAATCCCAAGTAACATTGTAATAATTTTCTAAATGACATTTAAAGTTCTATCTATTTTTTTTTCTACAAAAACGACAAATAAAGCACCGTCAGTCGATTTGCGTGTCTTCGAGTTGGCTACACGATCACGATGACGACGCGACATAGCACATGGCGGTGTTGATTCTTGGCGTTCGCGGATGAGAATGTAAATATTTCAAATTTAGAAAATCGTGTGGCCATTTGCGCACTTTTATATGTGCATGTGTGTGCGTGCGCATTTGCTCCAATTAGGTCGGTGCTTTCTGCTACCGGGTTGTGGTATTTTGTTTTATTGCCGAGCATGGTCGAAAGAATAATGGGGGAAAACTACGGAGACGATAGATGAACCGGACCGAAATTTGTTTTCCCTTGTATTGTGGAGTTGTTTTGTTGCGGTGTTTCACGCTATGGTTTCCGAGAATGGATTAATGGAAAGAAATGTTTACATATTTTCCGATGACAGCTCAACCTTGGCGCAGAAGGGAGGAAATTTATAAACTTGTTCTCTGCTTATAAAGTTGAATATAAAACGCGTAGATTTTTATTGCATACAAATGTCCTAAAACCGAAAGATTAACTTTTTGTGTTTGATGCTTTGAATGCACTATTTCTTTTGTGGGTCATGCGATAATTCATGATCAAGTATATTTGGCGTGCCACTTGTGTATTGCACTAATCAAGTAATTTTCTTTTTCTTTTTTCCACTACGGCAGAGCCTGTTTCTCGGCTTAGGTTTCTATGAGTTCTTCTACTGTTAATAACTGAGAACTCTCTTTGGCAAAATTGTCATTTTTACATTCGTACAGTATCGGACACATAAAATGCACCAAAGCCGTTTTCCCATAGGGGAACTGGGGGTAAAATGAACACCCTATGCAATTTCCATGTTTTCTTGCTTATGAAACTGTCAGATTCAATTTCAATTGCTCAGAATTGAAGAAGGATGTTTATGCAATGTAACAAGTTGGAATATTGTGATGGAAATAAAATGTTATCAACATTATTATAATTTTGAAAATTTCTTTCCACAGGATCAATGTTCCAAACATGTGGGTAAAATGAACATGTAATGGGGGTAATATGCACATATACTTGGGGGTAAAATGAACATACAATGAGGGTAATATGAACATATACTGGGGGTAAAATGAACACATGCTGGGGGTAAAATGTAAGGCTATGCGATATGGATTTTTTCCATGTCGATACGAAACGAAACGATACGCGGAATATCTTGCGCTGATAATGACGAAACGAAACGAAATTTAAAAATGTTTCGTGTACCGTAAAACGGGGTAACTTTGATAGTTTTTTCGAAGAAAACTTCAATATTTATGCATGCTGTTTCAAAGAATTACAATTTATATTTTTAAATCAAGTACTGACATCCTAGCTATCGATTGAACATGATAGATTGCCAAAAGATTTATTCTGAATGAATATATAATTTTTCATATAATCGAAAGTCTGTTTTCTGATTTGGGGTAACTTTGATAATGGAGTATAAATCGAACAAGATTGAATGATTTACGGAACATTTATAGGGCGTTGCATACCTCTAGGCGTTTAACGCTATATGGAAATTTCTGACTTAGATTACAAAAATGGTCCCAGTTTGAAAAAATGGTTTTCGCTAAGAGATTTGAGACTGAATTCATGTTCTACTATAACTAGGCTCTCATGGGTAAGTGACGAACACATTATGACTTTATCTAATAGTGATCGTAGAACAGATTGTTTGTAAGCGTTACAAAAATGCTAAAATCTTGTAAATTTTCAATATTTGCATAAAAATCCACAAATGCACTTGATTCCAACGAAAATAGCTTTTTCATGAAGTGTCATACTAATTCTCTTTACTTTTGCATTCGTTTTTCTTAACTGATTGACAGAAACTTCGTTATTTAGTTTAACATGTTGAGGGTCTCGCACTATCAAAGTTACCCGCATTATCAAAGTTACCCCGTTTTACGGTAACTCGATACGAAATCAAATATCTCACGGAATTTTTCGAAACGAAACGAAATTTTTGAATTTGTTTCGCGGAATACACGTGTAAGTTTTTTTTGCTATCAAAAGCTGGAAATTTGACAATAGGCATAAAAACGTCTTTTTAAATCTTCTACCATATGGAAACCTTAGCGTTGCTCAGCGGAATCCTTACATGTTTTGGTAAAACTCTTTTCTGTTTATTTGAAATCTTTTTAATTACTTTATAAGGTTTCATTTCAACATATCTGACACTCACACAAGGCAATGAGTGGCTTTAATTTAAATGTAACCACTTAGAAGTGGGTCGAAAAGCAGTTACAAACATTTAAAACAATCTCAAAAATATTAAGAGGAGTCCAAAATTAATTTGATTTTTAGAAACGCCTTACAATTTTCTTAATCATGTGGATGTGATGTTATGCTAATATATACCATAAAACATGGAATAATGATATTCATTTTTTTATGCTGTACTTTACGCTTTGTGGCTTGAGTGAATGTGATTGGGGACACAAGTCGATAAGTGATCATGAAAACACTAAACTGAGAAGCAGACTCTGTCCCAGTTGGAACACAACGCAAGAAAGGAGAAGAAAAATAAGTAGAACAGAGGAATCACTGGAATATTTGCTTAAGTATTTGCTGGAGTATTGAATTAATGTAAATTTTAAAAAATCCATCAATACATACCTAAAGGGCCGTCCATAAATGACGTAGCATTTTTTCACTGATTTTTTACACCCCCCTCCCCCCTCGTAACATTTCGTCACAAATGCTGGTACTCCCCCCTGGAAAATACGTAGCATATCGAGCACCCCCCCCCCCCTATATTGTTTTATTTGTTTTCCTTAGTGACTGGGTTGAAACAAAAAAATGGAATCAATACAAAGTTTGATATTAATAACTGACTGTAATGAAAGGATAATCTATTCTAACAGTTTGATATACAGTAGCGCTCAATGAGTAATTTGGAAAAGTTTTAAATAAACATTTTCCTTGGTTTTTGTTTCCAGTTTCTTATATACCGTAAAACGGGGTAACTTTGATAGTTTTTTCGAAGAAAACTTGAATATTTATGCATGCTGTTTCAAAGATGTACAATTTATATTTTTAAAACAAGAACTGGCATCCTAGCTTTCGATTACAGTCGATAGATTGGCAAAAGATTTATTATGAATGGATATATAATTTTTCATAAAATCGAAAGTCGGTTTTCTGTTTTGGGGTAACTTTGATAATATAGTAAGATTCGAACAAAATTGAATGGATAACGAACATTTGTAGGGCATTGCATACCTCTAGGCGTTTAACGTTATATGGAAATTTCTGACTTAGATTACAAAAATGGTCCCAGTTTGTGAAAATGCTTTTCGCTAAGAGATTTGAGACCGATTGCAAGTTCTATGATAACTAGGCTGTCAAAAATAAGTGGCCAACTATTCAAAACTACATCAAATAGTGATCGTAGAACAGATTGTTTGTAAGCGTTTCGAAAATGCTAAAATTGTGTATTTTTTTTTTTAAATTCGCATAAAAAGGCTATGTTCTTGATTCAAATGAAAACCGCTCTTTCATGAAGTGTCATACTAATATTCTTTAGTTTTGCATTCGTTTTGCTTAACTGATTAACAGAAATTATGATATTTCGTTTAGTTTGTGGTGAATTACGCACTATCAAAGTTACCCGCATTATCAAAGTTACCCCGTTTTACGGTACTAAATTATATTACTATTGCTGTTCTTACCATAAAAAAAAAGTTTACTATAAACAATGTGAAAAAAATGACTGGATTGATGAAGCTCGTTACTGTCGAGTTAGGGTCCAATATATTTTATAATATATTGAACAAAAATTTCGTCATATTAGAGGATTGTTTTTTTTTTTTAATTATTCGTTGTTAGGAAATAGATGTCAATGAAGATGATCAAGAAAATAGATTAATTTGAAATGAATCATCTTTAATATTATCCAATTTCAAATCATTTTAGCAAACAGTGGCCAGATACAAAAAAGATTACACTTGAAATATTTGGAATGTTTAGAAAATTATACATGCCTCTATTAATATATCAGTTGATTTTCATTATCGTTTCCACACTGAAATAATCTTACACAACCTATAATAAAACCGTTAAATAATAAAAATTCTTCAAATTACCGAGTCATTAACAAAATTTAATGATAGGGCAATTTTGTTTACACTCGAATCTATTATCCTCATTAATATTCAGGCTATTCCATCAAGAGCATTGATATATCAAAACAAATGATGAGTTGATTGGGTGGAGATCTCCTGCAACATTGAAGGCATAATTCACGGAATAAATATCTTGCTTCAAATGTAATATTTGCCAAGAAGAGAATATTTTATTTTCTTGAAGAAATAAAGCCCCAACAGAAAGTATGGGTTAAACTAAAACGGCTGACTTTATGTTATGTTAACAAATGGCAAAAAAATGTACTCCAAGTAGTTAGAGCATTGATTTTTATTCAATTAATTAAACTTATTTTGTTTATTCATAAATTTATTATATTAGACGCGAATATAATATAATAATCTCATAATTATTGAAAGCTTCAAAACATCTGTTTGATTGCATTTATCAAGAAAATCTAAAGTTTCAAAGATATTTTTTCAATCTTGTCATATGAATGTTTTGAAGCTTAATCATAATTTTATAACCCAAGTTTATAAGTAAAAAAAAAGGTTTCATTACAAATAATTGTATGCAATTTTTTTCAGCGCGTTTCTTTTAACGGACTTGATTTAAAATGCTACGTCTACTAGCTAGGACCCCTCCCTCCCCCTCGTCTCACTTCGTCACAAAATCGTGAAGACCCCCCTCCCCCCTAAAAAGCTACGTCATTTATGGACGACCCCTAAGAAATCAATCGAGATAAATTTAAAAGAACTGCAAAAGTAATAAACTCCAAGAGATATTGCGACAGCAACTTAGCCAGGATTGCCTGTTGGGGTTAATTTAGAAGTTCCTAATAAATTTTCTGGAAAAGCCTTGCATGAACTGTGAATTAATTCTTGGAGGGATCAAATCTGGATGAATGCAAACTTTTAGAGTAAAAATTGTAGAAAATACTGAAGGTATTTCTATAATTTTGTAGAGCAAATACTGGAGAAATGATCCTATTCCAAAATCTGTTAAAGAATTTCTGGACGATTTCTGGAAGAATTAAGGATTGTTGATATTATCTCATTTTCAGATTCTTTGTTTAAAACTGACTACAAAATCACATTTTCACTGAATTTTGAGCCTCGAGAGTGTTTTAATAAATATTTGAAAATTTCGAAAAAAAAAGTTGAACCTGGACTACATAGCATAGACGAACCGCAAATAAGATTGACAAGTTCACCCATGTTCGTTCAGACAATCCATCTTTCAATGAGCTAAATTTAATGTTTGGCTTATTTGTTTTTTCAAAATCGGGATTTGCGAAAATCGAAAAAAAAATTGTTGCGCTTTTCTATTGTGAAATACCCTAGGTACCCCACCAAACTTGAATCTAAATCCGGAACCAATTTTGATGGTGCTTGCAATGCATGAATCAAATTTATAACGGATTTGTGATTTTTACTAAAACAAATCATCAAAATCGATCGAAAGATGGCGAAACTAGAAAATTTTGAAACTTGATGTCGGTATTGAAAAGGTTAAGACACCTTTGCCTTGCGGCATTTGGCTTCCAATACTTGTAATGATATATTATCAATACTCGCATTTTTTTTTAATTGGGGGTTGTGAGGAAATTATTTCACGTTATAAGAGGAGAGAGGTGTTGGTGGTGTGGTACAGCGTGAATAAACCTAGATTCATTTTTCGATACGAAATAATGTATGCATCTTCCTTTTTAAGGTGAATATAAATCGAAGGCATACCTCAGAATTTCAAGAGCACAAATCTAACGAACCCGGCAGCGGTTCAAGCTGAACACTTGATCGATTGGCCAATGGTCAATGCGTATGATAACCAAAAAGAGTTTCTTATGAAATTATATCTGTCTATGTAATGAGTATTGTTTTATAAGTCTGTTCTGGAATTTTATAAGATTCTCGAATGAAGAACAAAATACTTCTTATGTCAAAGAGAACAAGAAAATCTTGTGTACCTCATACGTTCGTTTCCTCAGTGTGCACCACCTGAGCAAATCCAGAACATCAGGGACTTACGCTCCGCAGCTTTTTTTGACATTTGTGTACAAACAATTTTTGCGATATATTAACGGATTTGCTCAAAAGGACACGCGATGTTCCCTGGAGCAAACCGTGGTTTCGCTCTCTTCATTCTTATGGAAGATAACATTGCGGTAGTTCATCAAACGCAGTTGTTCTTTTCCTGGGCTATTCGCCGCGAGGAATTTAGGGCAAATGGGCGTTTTTGGAAACTTTACAACGGCAGTGCAGTTTATCATATCATGCGGACCAGTCAATACTACAGTCATCCCACAGTCATGAATAGCACACAGATATGGATCAAAATTGGATTAAACGGAGAATATCTCATCAAATAGAGTAGCAATTACGCAGAACCCATTTTACCTACGCGAACCATAAATCTATACAGCATTGCAATCAACAATAACATGCTTAAACACATTTGTTCCATTCGTATGAAATAAAATGTCATACATATGCCTAGAAGCGTTGATTCATATTTGTGGGGCATTGAAACCCATACCACAGTTATGAATCTTAGATAAGCCGATTCCTAAAGAAACGCCAAAAAGTATGCTTTCACTAGCACACCATTCGTTTGCCTCGCACATGATTTGCTGTTATAGTGTTCTGATCCATGATATGAGTCGATTTGATCCATAATACGGACCCATTTTTGACTGTAGCTGCTAGGAGTAGAAGCGAACGCTTTGCTTTTTTTTGTTCGAAATTAAACTCGAATTTCGCGAAATTCCGTTTTATTCCGTTTGTTTTCAATTTTCCGTGGAAATATTTTAACAATTTGGCGAAACGAAACGAATTAGCAAAATACAAATTTCGCCTGTGCGAGTTCCGTGGAATTCCGCGGAATTTCGTTTCGAAGCGTATTTGACGGAATCATTCGGTATTTCGCATACCCTTAGTAAAATGAACACCATTCAAATTGAACGGGTTTCGGCATGATGCTCGGCATCTGGTACATGTTCAATGCATATCTCAGGGACAATCTAAAATCGATGGAACGTTTAGCCGCGACCATTTGGATGATTGTCCATGTATGTCTTTGTATTTTCGCCGGAAAACTCTCGGCATCTGAAATAAAATCCGGTAGTTTTCACCCTGCGATGGTGTTCATATTACCCCCATCTCGAGTGGCTCATTTTACCCCCAAAGAAACCATATCTTCAAATCATTTGTTCTAAGAAATTAGAAGATAAAAATACTTTCAATTTCCGTCTACTCATCATAAATACTTCAAAGATATGATGTGCAAAGCAGTTCAATCGATATTTGACGGTTTTTGTCGTAAAAACCTTAAATTCCAGGAGTGAAAATTTACATCATAAGAGAAAACGGAGAGGCGTACTTTGTATTTGTTTACTTTTTCAGCTTTTGACAGTTCTAGATCAGGCTAGAGTTGTCGAAGTAGTTCCTTAGTCTAAGGATTAAGGATGGTGCAATGTTTGCATAGATTTATAGCAAAATTACCGTAAAACACAAACCTGTTCATTTTACCCCCCCCTGTTCATTTTACCCACAGTTCCCCTACAAAATGGTCAACTTCAGAGAGCTATATTACCGCCGTTTTTCAACCAATTCTTTTCATTTTTTTTTGGTGACGAACTACAAATTTCCTCAATTTTCGAAAACTATTGTTAAAATTGGGTGAAAACTATTGATTCAAAAGTTTCAGATAGGTTTAATTTTGACATAAAAAATGCACCAAGACATAAAGTGATGTAGCAGAAAAACTACGCGTCGTAGAATCTTGGTGTCTTCAGCGCATTCGTTCATTGCGCGATTAGGACCAAATGCGCTGAAGACACCGAAAGGATACGACGCATAGTTTGTATGATACATTTTTATGTCAAAATTCAACCTATCTGTAACTTTTAAACCAATAGTTTTCACACAACTTTTTCAATAGTTATTTAAAAATGAAGTAATATGTAGTTCGTCAAAGAAAAAATTAGAAAAATCGTATGGGAAAACGGCTTTGGTGCATTTTATGTGCCAGATACGATGAAATTCTATGCCCTCAGTCAAGCTAATTTACATTACAAAAAGATTCTAGACCGACCGAAAATTGAATCAAAAAACGTTCAGCATAGCTTTGATTTGTAACCGTGGCTGTTAGCGCTTAGCTAATCAAGTAATATTGTAGATTAAATCATACATGAATTACCGAAGATCGCATTACCAACCAAAAACAACTCTAGATCCTTAACTTATTCAACAAATACAAACTTCTTCCCCAATGATAACGGTGGAAATGCAAATGTGATCTCTAGTATCAATTGTTGTCTGACTATTCCTTTCTTTCCGGCATCGTTATTGAATTTTAAAATTTGGCCCCTTGGTTTGTGCTAATTGATGATGATATGCTCATTCTTTTCCCCATTCGTTCCAATTTCGACTGTTAGGAGTACAAATTGTATAGTCATCAATCATAATATGTTATATATAATATATATCATCAACCGTTGCATAAAATTTCTCCATTTCTTAGTGCTGCCTTTTCTTTTTGCGGTGTATTCACTTTTCTTCGGCTGTTCCTGCCCTATAGCGCTCTGTTCGGTCTGGTATCGACTACAAGGAGCCGTACCCTGATGCCATTCTTCACTTTTGTCACTCTCTAGCGCTCTTCATCGAACCAGTCTTTTTGTCTGCATCGTTGGCCAGTGCCAATCATTTCCCGCGCCGTTGTCACATCTTCGTGAATAGGATCCCACCGGCTGTTGACATCTCCAGAACCGTTGATTCTTCCCAACTGCTCGTCTAGCTGCTGGTGGTACCTTGCAGCTACTCCATCAGTCGCCAAGCGTTGGACATTGAAGCGTAGCGTTCTGTTAGTTCTGGAACTCATGACGCTGAATAACCACGCCTGAGTTTAAGTTACAATGAGATTATGATTCGAATCGATGTTAGATATTATTTTATTTTATGCGTTTCTATTCATCCCTTGATCAAAAAAAAAAAAATACCGGGAATACTCCTAATACGGCTTGCTATACATCATAGTATCTCTACTGTTCTCAGATTACTAAGCTGGGTGGCAGATCGTGTACGTATGCTAGAGCAAGCGAATGGCCTCCAAACCATCCGCAATAAATTCGTCCCCGGACAATATTGATGTTAAGTCATTCTGCAGAATAAAGTTCAACCCATTACCGGCCCATCGCGCTCGGTCGGGGCACTACAGGCATGTCCCATTCGAATCAACGAAATTGAAATTAACTTTGAAACTTATGACCGACTGCCCGGGGAGAAAGGCTCAGTCAGCTTTAAGTGTTGGTACCCCCGGTTGAAAATTGGCACGCGTCCGCTGCTCCGGTCAACATGATGCATTTTTTGGCCACCTCGCTGTCCACCCCGCAGCTGACCGAGGTTGCGCGTTGTCACTTGTTGGGCTTGCTTATCTCGCTGCTCCACCGGTGCAAGCAGGGGAAAACGAGGTAATATGCGGCTCCTAGGGAGAAAAAACTCAATATTAACTTCGAATTTTATCGAAAACACCATTTACTTCCAAAATGATGAAAATCGTTGTTTCTTGTAATGTAGAAATTGAAAAAAAATCTATAATAGACTTGATAGAGACATCGATAAAATACCTTTTATCTGGAAGATATTACGGTGGCGCGTTTTACCTCATCGGCGCATTTTACACCTAGTTTCCCCTATAAGAGAAGGGTGAGATACAGCAGCCAACCGGGCAGGGCAGAGACAGCACGCGCAAAAGATTTCGTTACTTCGCTTAACAACTCTTTCTTGTTCGGGTCGAAGCGACGTTGACGAGGGGGCGCGCGTTTGCTGCGAGGTCCCATGTTTCCTTTAGCCAGCGATCGTCGTCTACGTCGTCCGTCTTCAGCACCGTTATTTGTTTTGGGATGCCTTTAAAATCTCACTTTTTATTAATGTTTTATCATTGAGGCCGGATTGAGGATTTCTTCAAGCGATCGTTTTTTTTACTTCGGTTTGCTCCTATGTGCTCTTTCCTGGGTAGTGGACTATGGGCCACCCAGTGAACACACAATCGTATATGAAAGGATATAAGAGTACAAAGGTGGAGGCGATATACGTACATTTTGCATGCAGCCTTATGGCGCATGTATGTATATCGCCTCCACTTTTGTACTCTTATGCGCTATCGTATGCGACTTTGTGTTTACTGGGCAGACAAAAAAAAACTTCGCGATAAAATTCTAAGCACTGCCATCATACACAAAAATCAACGTAAAAGTAATACAAACTCAAATAAACATACAAATGGGGTGTTTGGAATGATTAAGACGCATTTCGTATTGAATTGGGAATACTTGTTAGGGTCAGGTATTTAATTCTGAGAAAACTGAGTGTATCTCTCACTTATCGCTCTCTGTAACAATCATGATCCGCAACACATCATGAAAGCCCGTTTATCATCGTTTGCTACAACTTTGATTGAATCGGGGAGGAAAGTAGCATGATAAAACCCCTCCAAACAAGCTGCAGCCATGTGACCTAAATGGTAAACAAGCGAGAAAAATAGGTTTTATCGTGGCTTTCACTCTTTGAGGCTCTCGCTCGCCTCTGTTATTTATCAACCTTGTAACAACTTGCAAAACATTGCCATAGACCTTTACAGATGGGATGCTTTTCTTCGCTTGTTTTGACTGTGATTCGAAATCAAATGATAGCGAATGCTACAATGCCTGGTTAGAATTGTAAATTTTAGGAAAAAATAAAATTAGTTTTAATACACTGAAACCTCTGTTTACGAAATGAGTAACGAGAACGTAAATATAAGATTACATGGATAGAATTATTACTGAAATGGAATTCTCGCCTGCGGAATTCAGCTTATGTGAAATTATGTAGAATGATATCACAAAGGCTTATGTGAAAAAGCTCATTCAAAACTATGCAAGTTATATGCTCATATGCCTTGATGTTCTAGATAAGCCATGAACTCAGTGAGCAAATAGTTTTCTGATCTTAAAGCGTAACGAATGATCTTCAAATTGTTTTTGAGCAACTTTATTACCCATATAGGCTCATACAGAAAAACATATATTGTCACGTTTTGAGTTAAACGACCAGTTGAGGTTATACTAGTTCACTTAGTTTTCTTCTAACATGTTTTTAGTACAATGATTGTTTGAGGTTATCCAAATACCACTTGATATACAGGTAATATGATCTGCATGCGTCACGTGTGAACTTTCAGCGCATTACGAACAAAGTTAATACCGTAATCCGGGGGCAAATTGATCACTATTTTACAACTTTTTGTTGTGTTATCCTTCAGAATTCAAATATTGTCAAACAAATTTCGACAAAACCAATACTTCATCGATCTTTATCAGTTTATGTAGTTTTCATAAAATAATATTTGACATATCATAAAAATAGTTTTAATGTCAAGAAGGTACAATGACACACTGTGGCGAAATTGATCACCATACAAGAAAGCAGGTTTCAGAATTAAAAATATCCCTATCTTATAAATTTGGGTCTCCTGAATCTGAAAATGATGTCAAAATTCTTACAACTCGAGTAGGGTAAGTGTACCAGTTTTGGCCACCCTAAGGAAAAATATTGTTTATTTATGAATCAAAAGACCTTCGGTTACTGTCAATACATCAAACGAAAGCTTTCAATCCATGCTCAGCAGGAAAAATATAAAAACTAATGAGAAACTTTGTTTTTGTATTAAAAATGGTGGTGGCGAATACTGGACCACTTGCACTAGTATTCGCCACGATTTTAATTTCGGTTCCTGAATTCGCCACTTACGTTGATTTCTTATGGAGGGTGGCGAATCAGGAACAGGTGGCGAAAAATAGGTGCAAAGGAGCAAAAAATTTAAGGAAAATGATTTTTTTCTATTGTTTTCTGAGAAAATTTTGCGGTTTCCAAGAATGTTTCCGTATCATCTTAAAGTAATTTAGCGAACACTAAACAATTGGCAACCATATATGTCGTAAAAAGGTATAAAATCTGGGGTGGCGAATAACTGGCACATGGCGAATACCGGTATACCTTCCCTATTTGTTTATTTTATTACAAAGTTAAACTTGAAAAATCTGCCTAATACGCCGAAATTTAGGCAATTTCCCTTCAAATAAGTACATTATTCGAGAATAAACGGTTTTATGAGCAAAAAAAACATACTTCATAAAAATTGAGTTCAACGATTATGAACAAGGTTGAATTTCATGCATATTTCACTTAGATTTTAGTACTGTTTATTGTTACCCAATAACTCTGTAGAGCGTTTCCCTTACTAAGGGTTGCGATTCCCTGGGGGTCGTGAGCCTATATCAGTGAGGTTGTGACAAATTCTAATTTTGGGGTTTTCTGTCCCTGTTGTCGAATACTTACTGCATACTTGTCAAATGTCACACAATAAATACCAAGACAATAATTTAAATTTGCGTAAGGTGTTAGTGTGGGCTTCGTGACCGTGCGGCTTGTGCCGTCAGGCAGTGATCGCTTCATGTCATGGGGTGTGGGTTCGATTCCCACGTCAGCCATTGAAACTTTTCGTAATGAATGTTTCACAGCAGTGTCATTGGAGCATGCTTGCCCGTTGTCCAGTGTTAAGTTACAGAACGTGCAGATAAATGGCTGAAGATGGTGTCCGCGACTTTTTAAGGTGTTAGTTAAGTTCGAAGGAGAAGCGCAAATTTGATTGAGATGCGCATTTTTGATCTATAATCCATTTTAAAGAAACTGGTGCAATCTCTTCACCTTCAGGTTTGGAACAATCTTTATTTTGATGATCTGGATAGAATACGAAAGGTTCTCAAGTCAGCTACCAGAATTTAATTAGTATGGTATCTAAAATACTCTGAGATTTTCCAACAAATTCAAATATGTATTTAAGTTTACTGGAATATGTTGCAAGGGATCTTAATAAGTATAATTGTAAAAATTATAATAAATGTTCAAGTATAATAATTGATTGAACAACTCTTTATAAAAACCTAAGTATTCAATAATACGCAGCATAATGGAAGATATTTAAAAACTATCAAACAGTTTTCAGCATCCCAGTTGAATAAAATATCCACCAACAAATTCCAATGGTGATCAATAACAGAAACAAATATTTGAAGAATTTACGATAATTTTCAACTCTTAAGTTTGACGAACTATTTAACAAAAGATTCTAAACCAAACCAAAAATTTATGGATCGTTATATTTTAGCTGAATATATCACTTTCCAGAAAATTCTATGGATACTCAATTAATTACAAAAAAGTTCAAAGTAATATATTCAATTAAGTTGCTAAAAATATTTTCCAAAGAATCCTCAGCTTTAATTTATGAACCACAATTTGCTTTCAAGTATCAAAAATGTAAATAATAAAAATGTACATTTTGATTCAACTCAATTTAACGCATATCTATCTTAGTTTTAGTTTATTTTGGGAAAGGTTGCAAAATTACTCAATCACTGAAACCTTATAAAAATTGAAACCCACAACCTTGTTTGTTCTACATTTTTTTATTCTTCTGCTTTACTCTGGAGAATCGTGGCTAGGTGGATCGTGCATTCGGAAAGTTTGAGAACTTTTGGATTAGATGGTTTATACTCAAAAGAGTACATACAACCGTAAGCAATTATTTGACTCAAAACTTGACAGATTAGGTTTGTAAGAGCCTGCTGGAGTATGAACATTATTGCCAAATCGTCGAGAGATCGCTGGTTATGCTTGTAGAGTCAAAGCTCTGTTCTTAATAGATGGAACAATTGGTAACCCTACACAGGTGTTGAACCCTAATATTTATAGGTATTTAATAGCGATTCTTTGGTAATAGTCCTACCTCGTAAACCTTCAAGAGACCATCAGTTATGCTGATGCAAAGCCTATCAATAAAATGATTTCAATGATAATCTGAAAGCGTATTCACGATACGCTCCCCAGACCGTCATTATCAGAAAAAAATCTCCATGAAATCTGAGCTTACCAGTCGTTTTCTTTGATTAAGTTGCAAGTCTGGGCAAAAATTTAAAAATAGTAGATCCGATTTTGGAGTTACACCCCTTATGATAGTATAAGTCCACTTATTCAAAATATTAGGTATTTTAACGGGTTTTCATCGACCGTTTTTATCAAAAGAAATATTCCATCAAAACTTGGTTCAAAGTTGGCTTGTTGAGTTATTTGTAACCTCTGAGAGGAGTTTCCAAGGAAAACGTTGACAAATTTTTTAGTTACGCCCTCTTTGGGGCGTAACCATTCAAACCATTAATGTTAAGAAAGAAATAACATCATCGTTTTACACATTTTCGAAACCAGTTTTTTGCTCAAAATTGAAGCAATGCTCAAGAAAATCTATCACTGCATTGCACTTGATATCTGAACTACGATGATAAATTTTCATAAAAATTAATTGGAATTTCAACAAAAAAATTGTTTTTTAATTTTTGATGATCGCTGATGATTGAGTGATGGATTCTTGAGCCTTAAACAGATTTATGAGGCCTTCTAATACAGTTAAGCATATTCGAATGTTTTCAATGTCGAATTGCAATACCATGTCGCAAAATACTTCAACAGTTAAATAATATTTCATATGCTCAAGCGCTATACGGCATTACAGAACCAATTTCATCATATAATCAAAAAAGTTTGGTAAATCCTTGTATTCACGAATATACGGATAGATATTCGAAATGCTTTGTGTTGTTACTCACACTGAAAGACTGTGTAAGTAGTGTATGGGATTAAATGAAATCAACAACGTAGATAGTAGCGATACAAAATTGAAGAAAAAAATTAAAAGTGTAGAACATCTATTAGTATTTTGTTCGAAGGAATTCAATTTTCATTGTTAGTCTTCGTAATGTTAACTGGTTTTTCTAAAATTTATCTGGTCTATCTTTTGGAAACGGCCAAACTTCTTCACCAGATTTTCTTCAAAATAATGTCAACTCCTACAAAAAAAGTTTGTGTTCTATATGTTTGAAAAAAAAAAATGATAAAAATCTCATTTGTGGCCTACACTAAAAACATTAGGTTTGAAAATTTAAAGTCAAACACTTGTCCTGAGATAAACGCTAAATAAAATTTCGATGCTCACTAGCACTGCCTGGTGGCAAAATTTTGAATCGCATAGCTTTCATAATGATAGTCCTTGATCTAATGAACAACTTTGCCGAAGGCGCCATCTTTCTATATGGTAAGGATCCTGAGCTATCCGCAAAACAAAAGTTCTATGCTCACAAGCGCCGCCTGGTGGCAAAATTTCGAATCTCAAAACTTTTATAATGATAGCGCTTGAGCTACTGAACAACTCTGGCCAAGGCGCCATCTTTCTAAGTAGCTAGGATCCTAAGATAACCGCAAAACAAAAGCTTCATGCTCACTAGCACCGCCTGGTGTCAAATTTTGAATTTCTTGGCTAGAATAATGATAGTTTTTGAGCTAATGAACAACTTTGCCGAAGACGCCATCTCTCTAAGGTGCCAGGATCCTGAGCTATCTGAAAAACAAAAGTTCTATGCTCACTAGCGCCGCCTGGAGCCGGAATTTTGAATCACATAACTTTTATAATAATAGCGCTTGAGCTACTGAACAAATTTGCCGAAGGCACCATCTTTCGGCCAGGATCCTAAGATAACCGCAAAACAAAAGCTTCATGCTCACTAGCGCCGCATGGTGGCAAAATTTTGAACCTCATAGCGTTTATTATTATATGTCCAAATCATGTCCAATACGAAAAACTGAGTTTAAATATATTAAACAATACAAGTAATGAATAATATTTATGTTTCATTCACATTTTCTATGTAAAAACTACCATAAAACATGATATGACGATTTTCGCATTTTTCTATGGGCCATACTGTAGAAGATTTTTTGAAATGATAGAAATGAATGGGTGGATAGGCATCGCAAGGGAGCGACAAGATTGAAATTGTATTATGTGGTGAAAATTGAGCAAGCCACTTTAAAGTCAGTAAGCATCGAAGCGTCCTGTATTCTAACTAGCTTCTCTACTGGAGAAGGGTTGGCTCAAGGCTTTGAGCTTTGCTACCAACACAGGCAAAATACAGGAGGCTTCAATGTGCTCTTATATTGACGACAGTCACTCGAACGGTTCTATCGATCGATGACTGGCATTGGGATTCAACACGCAGTCAGAGTTTATTTGTCTCTATCATGTGTGCTCTTCCCGCCATGTTCTCAATGATAAGAAATCGTAACATACAGTTTCTCATATGATATTTTTGTCTTTTGTGACAAAACTTTGTTTTCTGGCCCATAGTGCGTTCAGCGCAGCGTATTTCCTGTAGGTGGTTGTGGTAGGTACACGCCCGAGGTGGTTGTTCAAAGTTGTGATAAAACAAACATCTTATAAAGTGCTGAAATATATTAGACCCCATGGGGTATGGGGGCCCGATTATTGGCAGCGAGAGGCGCGAAAGGTTATACGCTACCATTGAGCAGCTGTCAGAAATTTTGACAGTAACAAGTTGTGCAATTTCCTCCTCCTGGCGCGGTCTGTCTCTCGGCGGCGGAGACTCGTGTGCAGATTTTGTTTTTGAAGCACACTTTTTTTTGTTTGCTTCGCCGATGGTCAATTGGTAAATATTGACCGGTGATCGTTGAAAATTTTGACATCGGTAGAATGGCTTCGACAGCCCACACGCTGAACGCCGGTGGAAAGTGGATGAGTAATGGAATTTGTTATCAGTGGGGTCCCGAAGCGAGTTGGGAGATGATCTTTGTCCCAAGATAAGCAAGATTGATGATGGTCGAGGTGATGCAAGGGGGAGTGCTGATTGACACGATCGATAACAAATTGCGGATCTAGACCGATGGGTTTGCGAGATTTTGGGGTGATAGGTTTTGGAAAGGTCTGAGGAATGTGATACATTTTGGTTTGTGAAAGGAAAACAAAATGCTACCTTTTCTATAACCACAATTATCTAGATTCGTTGCTGGGTATGTTGCCGTGAAATCGATCCGTTAGCTCTAATATTTGCTTTATTGATTAACAAAAAGACTTCGTTAGGCTACTGTTGAACAGAATTTCACTACCTATTGTATATAAGAGAGACAGCTTCAAAACAGCTTTATTATTATTGAAACAAAGATTTTCCCTTATTCATTTATTAGTATTATTTCGAACATTACATTTATTTCTTATTTCTAGGTGACTTAATTTGGTAAAAGTAAATTAAGCTTTAATCAACATTTTGTTAGCAATATATTACATTTAATTTGCCGTAGAAATTCATTTGATGAATTGGTGAATTGATTTCACATGCTTATAAGAGAATCCAAAAACAAATTTCAATGTACCTAACTTAAATATATGATGCTTTAATCTTGTAAGTAGAAGATTGCAACGAATATTATCTGAAATAAAAAAGAATTTTATTCGGCATATGTTCCAATGTTCCAACATTGGATAATTTATGTGACTCATCCGTACTATACCAGTGAGGAGGCTTCAGAATCATTTTCAAATTTTATTTTGAATCCTTTGCAGAGCTTTCTTTCTGGAATTACAACAGTTGGTCCATATTGGTACAGCATACAAAATGGCTGGCCTGAAAATTTGTTTGAATATCAAAAGCTTGTTCTTAAGACAAAGTTTTGATTTTATATTAATTAGGGGTTACATTTATGTGATTTTTGAAAGTTTAATTTTTATCTAGCATGAGTTCTAGATACTGAACTTCATCTGACCAATTTATTGCAAATCCTCTCATCGCGACAACATGTGTACTTGAAGGTTTCAAATGAAGAGCTTTTGGTTTAAATGTTTTCAATTAGCATATTTTTCTGACAAATATGTTTCCATTTAAGGTTGATCCAATTTTAAAACCAGACTAGAGTGGACATCCCGGGGCAAAAAATCCAGGGATTTGGCAAATTTCGGGATTTCCCGTTTCCCGGGATTTTAGTTCTGACATCCCGGGAATCCCGAGATTCCCGAAATGTACGTAGAATTTGAAGAAAACCACTGAATTTCAATGAAAAACAATAACAAATTTCCGCACTATCAAGCCTTATTTGATAAAATAGAAAAGCATCATGAAATAGAGAATAAACAAGTAATTATTTTCATGAAACGATCAATTTACCTAGTAAGAAACACATATTTTTATTTGTCTAGTTGCAAATTTTCAATGCTTTTCTCTTCAACATCAGCCGGTTTTATAATCCTATGCTGAGAAAGCAAATTTGAAAGTACAGCTAAAGTTTAGTCAATAATTTTGGGTAATTAACATAATCTTCTACAATACCTTCAATGATCTTTAATCGTTTCTGTAGAACAGTTTTAATGACTTTTCAAATGTTTGAAGCAAGTTGCTTTAATATTATGACTTTTTCATACTTCTATTCATAAGTAGAAAAAGGTATCAACCGTGATTATTTTATATTATTTTGTTATGGGTATAGCGGTCATGCGACTCAAATGTAAAGGGAGTGTATAGAAAATTTTTGCAAATGATGGAATGAATAGGTGGATGGGCGTCGCAAGAGGACGACAAAAAAATCCATTCATAAGTGATAAATACAGTTAATTTGAAAAATCCCTAGCAAACCCGTAATTAGTCAAGCTAAGTTTTATTTTTGTTAAGTTACTCCATCAGAATAATGAAATCATACATGAAATGTGATTTGTTATAATTAACATGTTATCTTGGAAAGTTACATTATCTTTTTCTTTCATTGAAAAAACATTGTATCAACCAAAATACTAGTTTAATTGAAAATTTCAGAAATCCCGGAATCCCGGGATAAGCTTAGATTTTTGTCCCGAATCCCGGGACGAGCAAAATGTGCCACGAGCAACCTGTGTTTCAACAGAAACGCCTAAAGTTTCAAATGACGAAAACAGTTGATCTTTTATACGCCTATGAATGATGATTGCAACTCCCCCACAAGCCCCATCATGTCGATCATTACGATAAAAAAAAAGCTAGGATTTTTTTTTGTTTGGATCCAGGTTTTAAATAAGTTTTAGAAATAACTGCTATATGCACGTTATTTACTGGAAGAAAATCAAACAGCTCGTCCTCTTTACCATTCAAGGAACGAGCATTCGATATTAATTATTTAAATTATTTTTTATTGGATCCATTAGAAAAACGTTATCCAATAACTATTGGATAAGTAAATTTCACACCAACTTGGACTGCTTCAGTCATAGTGGTGGCTTTAAACATTGCATCAATCATTAGATTCAATTGTCCAGTTAGAAAATCAAAATCAGAGGCAGACATGTCACTTGCAGTGGGTACATTTGATGATTGCCCATTAGAATTTTCGGTAGACGAAGAAGCTGAGTAGGAGCTACCTGTGGCGGTAGGGTTTTTTTCCATTTGATTTGAAACAAGTGAAATGAAATGAAAATTTGAAAATGAGGATTTACTGTGGGTAGATACATTCGAAATTGAATGATTCGAACGGCTACCCGACGGATTAAAATTAGTTTGTGAATGAGCATGATTATGATCTTCCTGATGGGTATGATTCCTAATCAGTCGATCGTTAACTGAAAAATGAGTATTGTTCGATACTCTACCAGGCAAATTCCGGAAACGACCGTTATCGTAACGATCATCTGCCTGGCACGAGCCTCAATGACTCTCTTGCGTGAAGGGCAATTTCAAAAATTTGACTTATGCTCAGCACCGCCATTAGCACATATAAGCTTGGTGGTATCTTCTTTCACTGGACAGGCGTCCTTAGCGTGAGAAGAACCTCCGCAAACCATGCATTTAGCATCCATGCGACAATTTTTTGTACCATGAACCCACTTTTGGCACCGACGGCACTGAGTGGGGTTCTGGTAATTTCCTCCAGGTTTCTGAAAATGTTCCCATGTCACACGGACATCGAACATAAGTTTTGCTTTTACTTAAGCTTTAATATTATTTAGATATTTTTTTGTTAAAGTGAACTTAATAATATTCTTGAGAAAGCCCTTTCCGAACAATGCCAGATTGGGTTCTCTTTTTCATAATGATTACTTGGACTGAGGAAAATCCAAGTAAATCATTTATTCTTTGATCTCTTTAGGTTACTCATAGTCACTTGAGAAACCTTTCAAGACAACTTTGAGCAAACGTTCAGTTTTGTCGTCATAATTAAAAAAAATTGTGCTTCTTCTCTTCAAGATGTTTGAGAAAAAGTTCGCGATCTTTAAGAGTTTCCGGCAAAACGCGACAGTCTCCTTTCTTTGCGATTTGGAAGGAAACTTTGATTCCCCTAATGGAGTTCAAGATCTCCTACCTAAATCCCCCAAATTCGGAACAACAGACCACGATAGGCGGCACTTTTTGCTTCCTCACTTGAATCAAAGAGCCTGGGCTAGAGGCTGCTTCGATTTGGGGTTCGGAAATTTTGTCTAGAGCATCGAACTGATTGCTCCTTTCGATACAATTATTCATTTCACCCTTGGAAGAAAGTTCGCATTCCGGGGAAACGTCCTTTCTTCCATTCGTGCCACGTTTAGTGACAGTTTTAAATCCCACTTTTTTGGAAGGAAGTTGTGAATTCAGAGATTCACCCTTCCTTTTGTTTGTTGTTGATACCATGTTAAGTTAATCAACGGAAGAAGACGTGACCTCCTAAGAGGTTTTTTCCCAAGACGGTGTCCATCAAGGATTACCACCGCTAGCTTTCGCCAACGGGTCCAACGAAAAATCGAAGGCACGGGTCCAAACAAGGATCGTAAAGGGATCAATAGTAAAAAAAATAGTACTGAAAAGTACTGTTTTAGTAGCACTGAAAAGTACCGTTTTTAATTTTAGCACTGAAAAGTACTGTTTTATTGCTTTAGGTAATTTTTAAGAAAACTTCCAAGATCAGAGAGAATTCGTGTACGCACAGCACGAAGGTACGGTACTGGAATCTCAATCCAATAATCTCAAGATTTCATAGCATATAAGTTAGATCTTATCTCCCTGAAAAAGTGAGCATCACAGCATCACTTTCAACCATTTCAGCGCGATTTCCCAACCCATCTCTATCGCTTTAATAAGTTGGAGAAATTAAAACCTGTCACAAATGCGCAAAAAGAATCGCACCCACTTTCAGCCAACACTTGCCACGCTGAGTTGCCATTTATTGGAAAACTAGTTGCGCGGCCGGGCTAGCACTTCGGCTTCACACCGAGGCGGAATACTAATTATTTATTTATGTAAATACGTTTTAATCAGCCATCAATCGATAATTACCGATTCGATACGCAACCGCAAACTTTTTGCACTGACTTCGGCTCCGGCCGCTGGCGATGCGAGAGGAAATCGAGGCAAAGTAGCTTATAAATTATATTTTTACGATCCGTTTCCTTCCTATTTTGGTCTCCGGTTCGGCGGCACACTCGCACATTCAAGACAGGAGGGGACCACAGATTGAGTGATAAGCGTCGCTTCGCTTTTCTCCGATTTGAGGTGCTCGTATGCTTTTGGTCTAGTTTCAAATGTGAAAACTGTGTTGATGAGCTGAATCTGTTGAAATATTTTTTTATGAAATAGTTCAACGGCTAATGGCTATTCGCAGATGTTTTGGATATTTATCCAAAGAATGATAGAAAAGCCAGCGAAGTTATTAATGTGACTCACGAACCTGGACGTTTCATGCAATTACAAATTACATTGTTAGAATACTCCAAAGTTATCTGTCATATCGTACATTATCAGAATTCCAGGGCTGAAAGACTTCCTGTAAGAGCTGGTGTTCCTCAAAGCAGCATTTTGGGACCAATATTATACAACATTTTCACATCTGACTCACCTGAGTTACTTCAGGGATGTCAAAAATCTTTGTTTGCGGATGACACAGGCCTCTCCGTCAAAGGACGAAGTCTGCGTGTCATCTGTAGTCCATTGCAAAAAAGATTGGATATTTTTTCTTCATACTTGCAAAAATGGAAGATTTCTCCTAATGCTTCCAAAACTCAACTAATAATAATCCCACATGAACCAAAAACTCTTTATTTGAAACTTTCAAGTAGACATGTTGCCACGATGTGAGGGGTTCCAATAAATTGGTCAGATGAAATTAAGTTTCATGATAGATAAAAATTTAACTTCCAAAAATCACATTGACGACATTCAAGCCAAACAAAACAAATTTATAAAATGTATCTATCCACTTATTAACAAAAAATCAAAACTTTGGGTCCAGGCCCGCCATGTTGTATGCTGTTCCAAAATGGACTGTAATACCAGCTTAATTTATTAGAATGTGATTGGTTATTTCTAAAAAAACTAATTGTAAAAACTGTGAGTTCATAAAAATTTTATGTTGAATTCTTTGCAGAGCTTTGGGGCGACTGGATGTGCAATCTTTTTTGATACTTGCATCGCCCTCACTTACAAGCTTCTTCTGTAGATCACGAATGTGTTTTCGGTGTTAGACGAAGGATGTCTTTCACACAGCTTTCGCCATAACTCTTTTCCCCATCGGCCCCCTCAGTGCGCACGCATTTGGGACTCCGTCATGTTTGTGGCGACTTGTGCGTAGGCGTAGGTGACGACCCGACAGCTCTCTCTCGCACTCGTCCATCGTTTCGGCCATCGCATCGTCCGTCCGTCCGTCGAAACTGCTCGCAATAAATAAGCCAATAAATTAAATGTAATTAGTCTTTCCACTCGCGCGGTGAGCAAACGTCCATCTTGCTGAAGTTGCGTCTGCTTTCCGAAGTCGCCGCAGTGAAGTCAAGAATAAATTATTGTGCTGTCCATTCGGGTTGTTTTCCGGTGGAGTTCCGCACCCACCCTACTCGCGCTGTCGTCTTTCTGCCTTAAATCTATCGTTAGCAACACAGCAAAAAAAAAAAACTAACATCGACCGACGTAAAATCTATGCACCTATCAAAAATTGGACTGAAGTGAAATTTTTTCACGACTATTGTGCATACGCTAGCTAGTTTTGTACGTTTAAGGTGAAGATGAATCGAAGCCAAACCTCAAATTTTCAAGAGCACGGATCTGGAGAACCAAACACCCGCTTGAGCTGAAAACTTAATCGATTGGTCACCACCAGCGAGTGAACAATCGATTAAGTTTTCAGCTTAAACGGAATAGAAGTAATTTTAAACTTTTTTACGACGGGACTGATGAGCACCTAGTATACATGATATTACAATTTATTTTTTTGCTGTGCAGGCGAGGGGTGCCAATCTTTGTGGCCGCACCGCAGCGAAAACGCAGTTTCTGTCACCCAATTGGCAGAAATCTACGCGCAACGGTGGGGGATGAATTATTAATAGGGCGACCGGACGCTTATGATTGGATGCCGCCAGTCTTCCCATTAAAACAGAGGGTGGCACATTCAATTGAACCATTATTGCTGAGCTGGTGAATTCACGCACGTTTCTTCGAGGGGGTTGTGGCGAGCGGTCAATTGTGGTGGATTTTCATTATTTTATGACAACCGCTGCCCAATTGGGGAACAGTATGTATTGATTGTGGATGAATCGGCCGGAATGCCTTGTTGGGAGGCTGATTGAATTCCAGGAGGTTTGTTGGGATGGAATACTAAGTAAGAAAGTCACAATAAAATGGCTTCCATTAAGGTTCAAGACAACCAGAACAGGTAATCGTCAATATTTGATTGAAATTTAACTTAAAAACAATACAAAGAGTAGGATTTTGGTAAAATTCAAACCCATAATTTGAAGAAAAAAAAACCGTACAATACGATTCAATCATATAACATGCAGCGGCGATTTAAAAGATTCTTTTTCTTTTGATGTTACGTCCCTACTGAGACAGAGCCTACTTCTCTGCTTGAGTAGTGTTTTTATGAGCCCTTCCATAGTTATTAACTGAGAGCTTTTATAGTATACTATGTTTAGTAATAAATAATAACACTAGCCAATAACCATAATGATTTGGGTATTCCTATTCATTATGGTTATTGACTAGTGTGATTTGTACTAAACGTAGTATGCTACACTTTCTATGCCAATTAAGCCATTTATGCATGTGTATATCGTGTGATAGATGCTAAGTCAAGAAAATTTCGTTTTATACAAAGATCTGAGGGATTTGAACCCACGACCATGAAATGTCACGTAATTTGAGCTGCACATCAGTTTCGTCGCAAATAAGGTGTAAAATTACATCTTCTCGAAATACGCATATCTGTCAATTTAAGTCATTTAATGAGGAATTAAAATGTACAAGTTACTCCACTCTATTTTTATGTTCTTCTACTGAGATTTTGCTCAGACGATTTGAATACGTTAAAAAGAGGAATATTGTTGTAAAATGGTTGTGATCGAACTCATTTACGTCCGATTCATGATACATAGCCGATAATAATTACGTCGGCGTTATTAATTTATTTGTTGCTGTTAGTATAGCCGTTCGGTAATGATGAAAGGAATTTAAAACAAAATATTTATTTTTTACGTGGGCTTTACATTTTTCTTCGGAGCAGCAACTGAAATCTTTCACATGAACCATAAAGATCATCTCTGGAACATTTCTTCATTTTTATACATCTATTTAAAAACTTCTTCATCAGTTGAACCACTACTGGAGCATAACGAAAACAACTGGTGCAAGAGAGCAATGTTTTTTGGATAATTAATTATTTATATGACTTTTTGATAAGAAAAAAATCTAATATATGGCGACTAAACCAGAGGCAATATATCTACAGAAAATAACGGTGTCCGTGTCTTTTTTTTTAAAAATATACGTTTTATTCCATAGTCCAATCTTCTGGTATACAATAGCCATTGGTATAGGCACCCTATCGTGTTGATTTTCATTTTCCGTAGGCTAGGAATCTCGGAACAAAAATAACAATATAAAAGACTAATTTATGTGTCTCTTGTCAATTTGAAGTTGCTATATCTAATGCCGCTCTCAGAATTCTGAGACATTTCTAGAAATGTTACACCACATTAAAATATTGAGATACAAGTCTTCGAAATACGCATATCTGACAAACGGTACAAACTCTAGCGGAATTGAGTGCTCTAGTACTAAACTCATTTTTTTATTTGTTTAATTAAATAATTAGATTTTCAAAAACAAAATCTGCAGATTCTTTCCTGATTTCTTTAAAGACATATTTTGAATTTATTCAGAAAGTTCTCAGCAGTTCCTCCTGGTAGTGTTTAGAAAATCCATTGATTATTGTCCTAGAACATCTTACATTAATTTTTCCGAGATTTTTTAGGAAATATGTTTAAACTTAGAACTATTCTAAAGACTCCTTCAAAAGATCATATTTCTTTGTTTACGGGTCTTTCCAGCAGCTTTTGAAATGATTTTCCCAAGAAATCCAACTTACCTTTAACAGCTTCAATCTTTAAAATATTCTTCAAGATTTTTTTTTTCTGGCATTCCCTTTTGAACAAGTACAATAAATACAACCAGAATTTCCCAAGCGATTATTTAACGAATCAATTGATATAAATTGACGCTTATATTGAGCTGTTCGGTAATTCAGTCCGCATGGTTATTAAATTGATTTACTCATTACGCGTGGTAAAGATGGACAAATTATGGGTGAAATTATGAAAAAAATCCACGTGCTCGGCTGTGATTTGAACCCAGGACTCTTGTATGCTAGACGAGCGCTTTACCAACTAAGCTACCGAGCCACTTGGTGACCCAATAACTGAGTTGGTTACAAGTTTAGAATTCAAATCCCTACAGATCACGCGGACCCCTTTCATAACCCATATCTATCTATCTCATGTAAACTACCACACGCGGGAAGAGCGAGTACGATTTATTTAGTGTTGAAACTGTTTGCCTATCGTACCTACATCGTAACCAGCTCAGTTATTGGGTCACCCAGTGGCTCGGTAGCTTAGTTGGTAAAGCGCTCGTCTAACATACAAGAGTCCTGGGTTCAAATCCCAGCCGAGCACGTGGATTTTTTTCATAATTTTACCCATCATTTGTCCATCTTTACCATGCGTAATGAGTTAATTAATTTAAGAATCAGTTGACGATTTTTTTCAATTGATAATTCTTTAATGTATTTTTTCACTGAGGAAACTCTATTGTAATTCTTTCTCGAACAACTTAATTTTTTTTTTGCAATTTATCGAAAGATTCAGTCCCAAACAAATCTATAAACTTCTAATCTTCCTGCCCAGGGATATAGAAGATATATAGAATTTTCATTAGACAATTTCACAAGGATTTGTGAAAAATACGACAAGAAGCACAACAAGTAATGTACCTATCCTTACAGTATTTCCTCAAGGGAGAACTCTTGAATTCGTCAGAGGATTTTCCAACAAAATCTATCAGAAGTACTTTCAAAATATTTTGAAATATCCGTCAGAAAATTTTCAAGGATTTAATCAGAAAACGTAATCAAGATATCTCTTAGCATTTCCGCTGGCAGGAAATACTATCATTCCTTCAAAATTTGTGGGTATAGTGATGGTAATTTTAAATTTTTACAGGATTTGTTGGCTATAGTGGTGTTTTTTCAAAGGATTTTTCTTGAGATATTTAAAAAGTTACTTTTCGTATTTTTACATAAATGACATTCCAACAATGATTTCTGTAGTATGTTTTTTTTTAGGAATTTCTGAACGATTCCACAATATTTTTTCCTTTTTCATACCAAACGAGAGAGTGAATGTTTACATGTTTCCCTTACGGTACCTATCCATCTAGTATTCATTGCTTTCTTCTCCATGCTCCCTCTTACTTCGAGCAAAATAGACCGATATGCCGATAAATAAATTCAAAAAAAAAAAAAAAAAACTATCACGGTCGATACCTTTGTATGTAAAAATAATAACAACCGGCTAAAAAAAAAAAACGCAGTTCATAAATAAATGATCATATGTGTGGCTTATCGGGGAGAAATACACATGATATGGACAAACCATCCATGATTGTGTAATGATTCCCCAATAATATAAGCCATCGATCGATAGAACCTGCTTGATCGCCAAACAGTATTAGGGCGCTTGAAACCTCCTTCCTTTTGGCTGTCTTGGTAGTGTCATTCTCAAAACACACCCTAGCCGTTCCCATAGGGGACGTTAGCCACAAGGAAGTGACGTTTCAAGTAATACTGTTTCATATGGTATGCCCTCTTCAACATCTAATCCAATTTCTCTCACCGTTCCCTTACGGTACCTATCCATCTAGTATTCATTGCTTTCTTCTCCATGCTCCCTCTTACTTCGAGCAGAATAGACCGATATGCCGATAAATAAATTCAAAAAAAAAAAATTATCACGGTCGATACCTTTGTATGTAAAAATACATTCATAGGCTCTCCGAATGGGATGTGCCATGAACTTTTACGGTTCGCGAACTGTTACATTCTCCGAATATGGTTCGATCTGCTTATTCTGATCGAAACTTAAAACATCACGTATCCTATATCCCTCTGCCAAAACACCCAAATTCTTTTGATATGAGGAAACATTCAAATAAGAATATAAGAAATAAGAAACCACTTGCTCCATAGCTGGTACTCTCACTTTACGTTGTCAACGATATCTTCTATTTTTTTTATATAATTTATATACTTTCTCAGGATGAATCTTTTGAGATTCCGTTCTAAACAATTTCATGATGGGTTAAAGTAATTTCTTCAAAAATTCCAAAAAGTAAACGAACCTCCAATCTTCCAGGGTCCAAGAAGTTCACCGAAATTTCTAAAACAAAATTCATTAAGCCCAGCTCTTGAATTTGACAGAAAATTTTGAAAATAAGTCTTCGAGCTGTTAAGTGGAATACCTATGACTAAATGAAAGCTTATTCCATTACTAAACCATTTAATTACAGTATGATTTGTTTCGACTCGAATTCGAGTCTAGTACTCGACACCGAAATACGCGTATCTATCAAAGGTAGTATTGTGCATATTTTACCGTAATATCGATATTAAAGCCTGTCCACGATAAATTTCGGACACGGATGGCGGGTGTACCACAGAAAGTTCGAGAATTTTACAGAAAGAAGGATTAACATCCTTGTCAACTGTTTATTTTGTAGATATAACTCTTTTATTCTGAAATAAACAATTGTTTTTGTTGAATTATGAGTAACTTTTTTTTGCTGCCATTATTTGGGTGTCCGAAATTTAACGTGGACAGGCTTTACTTAATCGATTCGAATTTGATATACCGAATTGATTAATCGATTTAATCGAATCATATCGATATTTTCGAATCAATACGATTTCGAGGCTTATATGAAAATTTACGAAACAATGCTCCCAAAGTAAGGCTTAATACAATTATAAAATTCCTTCAATTAGAGTAAAGTGGGGCAAAAGTTCGAATGGGGTAAGAGTTTCTTTTTAAGATTTCTAGCTCAATTCAAAACAAATCTTATAAATGTCATGGTGGTTCGAATTCTATTCAAGTAAGAGACTCTCACTCCAAATATCATATAAATCGATTGAGATTTGGAAAAGTTATGGCTATTTGTTGTTTTTCGACGTGAATATTGTAATATTTGATCAAACTTTCGTTGCATGAAACCAATTGAAGATAAAATCTTTTTCAATATTTTATGTAAGGGCGTTTCTAGGCCTACCATAAGGTTGCTTTGAGGTGTATTAGTTTTTGCATTAATTCTTGAAAACAATTTTTGGTCCATAGTGGGGCAAAAGTTCGAATCAGCGGGGCAAAAGTTCGACCCATGTATAAAATCACGTAAAAATTTGCAAATTGCCTAAAATCCACATATTTTCTTCAAATTTAGTAACATTTGTCTGGTCGTGTGAATACTGTCACCAAAATTTTACTTTTCCACTTAGTTTTGCAAAAAACTGCTTTTTTGGAGTATATTACAATTAACCCGGTTTTGGGCAATTTTTTGATGAAAATTTAGTGTGTATTTTTCGGCAAACTTAAGTTTACGGCTGGTGTAAAGTACGCCTGTCATAAAAGGATCGATATTTTGTGTTTTGACCAGCAAACTTTAGAACCACACTAGATTCGAACTCTTGCCCCACCGGTGGGGCAATAGTTCGTTTAAGACAATCAATTTTGAAACTGTTATAACTAAAAATGGGTAAATATTTTGACACAAGTTTGTTCAGCAATATTATAGCCAATATGTTGAAGGTTCACTGTATGGTATTTGTTTTGTTTTAACTGCTATTGTCTTCCTGGAAACTTTGATTATACCACTAAGGTCAAACTTTTGCCCCACCTTACTCTAAACAACGTTTGAAATTGAAATTTGTTCATTAAACGCTTATGGTTATTTAAAAACTACGTTTATGGTTCTTCAACTCAACATTTGGAACAAAAAATCGAGTGAAGAGAATCGGTTCACTCGATTTTGAGTGATCCTAACATCGATTAATCGGAAAGAAAAAAAAATTGTTGTCCGGAACATCGCTTCAACTTCGCTCATCGCTAGTCAAATCTACGCTGTTAATTAAATGGTATGTGTCAAAATCAGTTTCTATTTATGTTTTTTGAAAATCTTGGGGCCATTCTAAAAAAAACCTTAAAGTTTCCATCAGGAGTTCTTTTGAATATTTTCGAAATATTCCGGTAGGATTCGATCAGAAAATGTATAAGTGACATAGCGAAAGGCGCTATTTGATGTAGTGCCAGAACGACTATACTACCACCAGTAATCGAGTTCATCGGCTTCTTCAATGTTTTATTCTTTTGGGAACTTTTGTTCAACAGTATAAATTTTCCAAGGATTTTCTATTCGGTCATCAAGTATTCATTCCAATTTATAGCTCTGCCGTTCACCAAAACAAATCCTTTCCCATATCCAAACTCCTTGTACTTGAGGAAATGCAGAGGACTCTTCGGCTTCCATAAAGCAAGTGACACGTCAATATTTCCCTCCCATTCCCAAATTGGCCTGAATTCGGACGCAGCCGGTGCCCTTATTGTTTGTTGTAATAATGAGAGCACCACTACTTATACATTGAGGATGCTACTGATGCCGAGTTCCCTATGTAAGTACCTACACTACAGCTGTTCTTGCAATAACGGAATAACAACTGCGGGCGGTAAATCCAGCAAATTCTGATTCAGGGTATGTAACTGATTTTCTGGACAGAATAAAGTACGCATCAGCCGTTTTTTTATACAAAATGGTCGAGTTTGTAGGTCTAGATTTCGGCCTCTAGTGGCCCGATTTGGTCTGAAATTTTTATCGCAGCTCGGAAATAACTGCAGAACTCTACTTAAATCTGAAGTTACAATATTTGAAACACAAATATTCGAATAATTGAAAACCTCTCATTCTGCGAAAAAGACTAAATTTATTTTGAAAATATTTTTAAAACAATTTTTTTTTTTGTAAAAATGGTATCTTACAAATTTCTGTGTCCAACTTTACGGGAGGGCATGTTGTTTTAAGTAATCCCATTTGAATTTTATTTATAAATGAAAATGTTCAATCTGCCATTACTCAACTGTTTGTTTATTAAAAACCTCTGCATTTCCAGCTAAGCACATGTGAAGTTACTTCCAAGCTGTGGTGGAAATTTTAGGTCAATCTGGGCATTAGAATCTGAGATCCAAGCCTCCAAACTTGGCCATTTTGTTTGGGAAAAACAGCCAATCGTACTTTATTCTAACCAGTACTGTTTGTAGATCAAGGTCGTAGTTGTTGGTGATGTTTCTGATATATGATGGATGCCTTGAGGATTTTCCTCCCAAAAGAGTCTCAATTCCTTTGAGTTGCCAAAACTGTTAGCTGGTCTCGTTAATGCGCAAGAGAAAATGGCACAAAAGTCAGAACTGAAAAAGCAGTTTTTTTTTTCAAAACAACAAATTGATGAAAATATAAACACACAGCCTTTTTATTTGGCAAATAAAAGAGCTGTGTGTTTTTATTTTCTTCGATTTGTCTGTTTAAAAAGAGAAAACTGCTTTTTCAGTTTTGACTATTGCACCATTTTTATTTGGGCCTTAACAAGTCGAGAAATCGGATTAAATCGCATTGATGACCTCACGTTACTCACTGCAACCGTAATAGAAGGGTATACTGCATATAATTCAAATGTTCTAGGATCTCTTATTTGCTTAACGGTTAAACTTTTGTTAACTGATTTTTTGTCAAACATGTAGATAAGTCTGGCCAGTGTATCGGACATTTATTTGTTTGAGACATCTTCAAATTGAATTCGAACAAAATTGACGGATATACAATTTTACGCTCATCATCGACCATCGCCGACGCCATAAATATGAATGACTTCAACGTGGAGCACAACGCTTGGGCTTTCAGTGTGGCTTAACTTGACTGGACACGTCCGAAAGCGCAGGTTGCGAATAACGGCTCCATCGAGATATGTGACCCGTGGCCGAAACGCGTGGGCGTCCCTTCTCGAGTATCTTGATGAAAACCAGCGCACAAAGTCCACAATCCAGCCGGAAAGTGGAACTGTTGTTTCAAAAGTGTTTCGCTTTTGAAGGGGGCCTCTGTCTCAGTCCCACGAGTAAACACCAGCGTAAATATTACAATAATAAATATTGATCTGGGTGCGTTGAAAAGAAAACAACATCGAGATCTACTTCACTTCGCACTCTACTGTTGCTGCTGGTGATGTCGTGGCGCTACTTGAACCGTGTCCGGCCACGAGTTGTCCCCAAAGCGTGAAGTCATCGGCCGTTTCGGGTTCCTCAAATTTTTTGAGCACGTTGCAAAACAATTCGAATCGCCTCTGGGTGTGGGATTTTAGAATAGATTTCACCACAATCGCCACAAGTAGCAGCAACAGCAAGGTTCTACAAAGGCTGGAGAGCACAGCGCCCACTTTTACGTAACTAACGTCACACAATAGCTAACTCCATTCATCGCCGCATCATCGGTATAACTCAAACGCCTCAACAGGTCCACCCACTTGGGATTGGATCAGCTGGAAATTTGTTATTTGCTCTTCAACCTTTCCGCCCGCCATCGCCTATCGATTCGCTTCGTCGTCGCCTAAGTATAGTGGACCCAGAATCCGTCGTCACTGGCTGTCGTATACTTATTATCCCACGCCCCACCGCCACACACTGCAGCAGAGTCGAATAAAACCTTGATAATGAATTAAACAAAACACAAAAATCCCCCTCAAATCTAAACGACCAACGCAAGGCAGGCGCATGGCTGGCAGGGACGTGTTGCCGAACAACACTCAACTCGTATATCATAGAACTCTTATATTTATAGCGAACCCAGGGGGGCCATTTCTCAGGTTGATCTGCGTGCGCTTTGTTACGACGACGACGACGCCGATGCCGAAGTGTGTATATGCTTGGATTACGCTGCTTGCGGGGGCGCGATCTTCAACCAGCCAACTCTCGGCGATAATCTTAGTAGAGTGTGGCAAACTTACTCATGAATGAATCAAATCGCGTCCGCATACTCCACTGCTCCAGGCCAACAACATTGCTTGCAGGGCTGCAGTCAGAGTGCTACATGGTCGTAATTTATTTGGGCTCTTAAAGTGTATCTGCGTGCAGCTCATCCACCCCGTCGAGTTGTTTGCAGCAATGAGTGCTACTTAGCTTAGCTGCACGCGCGCAGTTGCGGAAATCGAACCCGGGGAGTGAGGTCCTCCTCCGCAAAGCATACTCTGCCGGAGGCAAGGAGAAAAAAAGCCACACGGGATAGATTCGAACTCGCAAGCCGCAAAGTATGAACGGCTCACAGGTTGAAGTTGCTGGTTGCTGTTGATTAAAAGTGCCGCTAGTTGCAGGGTTTCAAGGCCGATCCGGAGCGAGTTTGCCCACACACGGATCGTGGCAAGTTCATGAATGAAACGTTTCACCGCCGTGTGCCGTTGCGTTTTGATGGGAATCCGACGACAAACGATGATGACGTCGAGTATTGGATGACTTGCAGCTAGGCAAAGCAAAGCCTTCGGTAGTGGGTGACAGAAATCGAGAGTCCTTGAACTTGTTCAGTTTCAACATTTGTCGTAAAACATCCGTTTTTTATGTACTGTCCTCTTCTTCTGGCGTTATGTCTTTACTAGAACAAAGTCTGCTTTTCAGCCTAGTGTTCAATGAGTATTGTCGGAAAAAAGTCGCGTTCAGTACCCGAGCAGAAGAAAATAACTACTGAATACCAAATTGAGGTATTCCATACCAGATAATTTCCAATACTTACAACCAGAATGAGGTATGAATGAGCCCTGCATAAGAGGTAAAATACCTCAAATAATACCTTCTGTATATTCTACAAATACCAAGCTGATAATTAGATCAGGTATTGTAATACCTAAATAATACGTGATGGATTTTCATACAAAAGTGAAATTTTTCAATAGTATTTCAATACCTCCAGCAGTCCTCAATAGCTACCAAATACCAAAATGAAGTATTTTCAAATACCATTATAATACCAAAATGAGGTATTGACAACTGCACAATATCTAATTATGGTATGATACCAAAATAAGGTATGTCTTAGTTATTGCGAGTTATTCTTTCCTCCTCGGGAAGGTTCTATAACAGCAAAACTGCAGTGATTCATTTTTTTACTATTTTGCTGATTATATGGTCGGTGTTTAAGCACACCGGACTAGATAATTTTTTGGCCTTCCAAAGATTAGTCAAGGACTCCGACAATTCTGATTGATACTGATGGTTCATTAAATAGATAAGTTCCATTATTACAGTAAAAAAGCCAATATTTTGTTATTCCGAACGCTTAGGGTACGTTTCCATGAAATAATTGAGACACACTTGGTTCTGTCTGTCTGAACACCGACCACTTGGCCATGCGATTGTTTTGTTATTCGTTTCATTGTTTTCATTGAGATAACCCTATAAGCCCTGGGACAGACATTTTATTTTGAATCGACTGGTGCTTAGTAACAAGTTTCGTGAGATGCGGTTTTTACTACGATCGATAGGATGAGTTAGATTTCCTGCGAGTTGAGTCTTCAATCCGGAAATTCTGGTCTGAACATATTTTCCAACCGGAAATAAGTGATCCCTAGTCACATTTTTTTCAACTTTAGCAAAGAAAACAATATCTAACGATAAATTTTATAGCCATTTTTAGACTTTAACTAACAGATCAATGCAAAAATACATCATTTGGATTAATTTCTTCCATGGGGCGAAAGCCGTAACCTGGTTCCGGGAGTACTTTCCGGGTAGAAGCCAAGGCCAAAGAACAAATGTAAATTTAACCCGAAGCAACATATGTGGCCAACATATATAACCAATGGAAGATATCAACTCTCAATATTGTCAATTTTATCATATACCAGTAAACCAGGAGACAAACATAGATTAATCTCAAAGCTAGGAATGCGACACCTCAAACTTCATGAAATAACCGCAGCATTGTTGTTATAATATGTTTCTTGCATATATGGCTTATTACCAGGCAATCATTGAATTCTGAGGGCACTTTCTGTGAAACAGGAGACAATCATATATAATAGGTAAGACCAGATAAGCGACGACTCAAACTTCAAGAAATAACCTATGTGTTACAGTAAGGACATCCTCTTTGCATGTATTGACACTTCGGCAAAATTACCAGACAAAGAACGGATTCTGAGGTCACATTCGGTGAACCAGGAAATGAACAAAATAAGTTTACAAAATAAGTGATTATTAGAAATTGGCTTGCAAATGCGTCGAACTATATTTTTTATTTTCAAAAAAGGAATGTCCTCCGAAAGCATCATCAATCAGAAGCCTTCTGCAAAATATCAATTTATTTTTGGAGCAAAAATTTTCCAGATATCATAAAATCATTTTTCATAGATTTTTTTAGAGAAAAATATTTTAAATTTAAATGGAACCGATATGAGAAAAAAGCGCATGTTTAAAGTACGGAAGAACTAAAATAGTATTAATATAAAAAATAATCTACGTCTTCATAGAGTTGCTTAATAAGTCCCCTCGTTACATTTAGCACAATGGAAAAACATATGCTTTATTTTCATAAAACCTCTCAAAGCACAATGACAATCACTTAAATTGGGAACACTGCTGTATTGGAATCAAAATTATATTCCATGCAATTTTTTCATAATGCGTTATTCTGAGATTACCTATCAAAATATTCGGATAAAAACGTTTAAAATTTGCTGTAGATCGATAAATATGCGTATATGGTGTTAAAAGTTCGTTGTTAAGATTTTTTCATAAAAAGAGTACAATTTATACGGAAGAATCCGGTTAAATCAAAGACAAATTAAAGACCTTCATGTCCCTTGCAGTTGCCCAAAATTTTATGGCTCATAAGGTAATCTAGAATGCCGTGAAAAGTGTACTGCGATCTGTCAAGCTTGGGTACCTTTTGTACTACCGAGGGATGAAATGCAGTACTAGAAGTAGTACCCAATCTGAGCCCGAGTGTGACGGACCTGGTTAAATCTCACGAATCAGCTCTCTTTTATACAAATATAGTTTCCTTGATAATCTATAGGTTCTCCGACATCACTCGGAAAACCATTACCCGGAATGCAATTTACCGGAATGAACCATTTACCGGAAAATCTTTACCCGGAAGAACCATTTACCGGAAAATTATATCTCCCTTTCTCGACTTTTTCATGACCGTCCTTTTAACTGTTTTACGGTCATTCTGGTCAGTATGTTAAAATATTTTAAAATGATCACCAACAAGAAAATACTTATTTCGAAATACATAAGCACCGGAGAGGAGTCTAAGATATCTTAATACTTGATCATGTCAATATGAACCATCTTCATATATTTGCATTTCATAAATGATTCACCCTTCTTTTAAAAATAAGCTGTTCTTTCAACTTATATTTTCAGCTTGTCTTGACTGAACTGGCTTAATATGGCTACAACTTTGTAACTTAACGTTTAACATTCGACCGTCAGTTCTCCAAGTGTCCAAATGATAATCAATAAGCAATAATTAGAATTTGTTGAGTGTCAATTCGCCGAATGTCGTTTCCGCAAACGTCAATCAACCGAATGTAAATCTCCCGTATATCCCTTTTTCTAGAATGACCCATTTCTGGTCATCTGATATTCACCCTTCTTTATTTGGTTGGCTGTTCTTTCAAGTTCCTCCGATCTCGGCATTTTTGGCAAAAAGTTTTTAATCGAAAATGAGTAAATATCTTCTTCTTTTGATTGCTTATTGTTATTTCTTGTTTATTATCCTGGCATTGAATTCGGGGTACAGACATTCAGAGTTGTGACATTCGGAGAAAAATAGCACAATCAATCAAATTCAAAGGAAGAGTAGATCTATTGAGGTTCAATATTTCTGAATCCAAAGATGGACGTAACAATGGCAAATAGTGTCCCTCCTCTCGATCACCAAGGCACTTTTAGTTTTCATCTTGATTTATTTAGGTTTCCTCACACCATAAACTGAAATGAGAATTTCACTGTTGTATGTCGCTTCCCTCGTAAGATAAGTGCTTTTTAATATTTTTATACAATATTAAAATTGGATTCTGATCTGTTTTAACGTACGGGAATAAGAAAACCATCACAACTCCAAAGATTTTTATACGCTGAGATGTTCCATTTACTCAAATGCAACCTACCTTATTTGTTAGGCGATTTCTTTTATTTATATTGACCTCGGTTATATTTGGCATCAAATATGTTTAAGAGAGGCCCAGATAGCCGTAGCGGTAAACGCGCAGCTATTCAGAATGACCATGCTGAGGGTCGTGGGTTCGGATTCTGCTGGTCGAGGATCTTTTCGTAAAGGAAATTTTTGTCGATTCCCAGGGCATAGAGTATCTTCGTACATGCCACACGATAGACACATGCAAAAAATGGTCAATCGGCAAAGATAGCTCTCAGTTAATAACTGTGAAAGTGCTCATAAGAACACTTATCTGAGAAGCAGGCTTTGTCCCAGTTGGGACGTAACGCCAGAAAGAAGAAGATGTTTAAGGCTGATACAAATATTAACTTTATTTAATGAAAACCACAAACCTAGTTCCTGAAGGTTCCGTACTACATAATTCACATTGCTGAATCTGATAAGACCCCGCCTTAATTCAATAACAGTAGAACATAATTTAATACTGATGGGTAACGCATTCCAGTGTACGATGCTTCGCACAAAGTGAGATTGGCTGTAATAAACAGAGTAATGTTGAGGGATGCTTAAATTCATTGTCCGAGGCTGTCGCATACGAATTATTTTTGAAAATAGATAATTCGGGGTTCGAGATTCAATTATTTTATAAAAATTTAAACAAAATTTGTATTCAAAAAAACATCCAAGTAATGTTTCGTGCAAACTCTAGAATATCTGGGAAGGCAATGGACATATCGCACACAATCATTAAGGGTAAGACGCATTTTATTCATGGCAGCCATGAACATGGTTAGCGTGGCATAATTTGTGCTGCGCATCAATGAAAGAGAATAAAAATGGTCAGAGGCACGTCCACGTTCGAAACCATGGGTAGGACAAATATTTTGAGCATAGTGAAATTAAAAAAATGTTAACCCTGGATTGTAAATGGAATGTTACTATATTTGAAAGGCTCAAACACAAAGGAGTGTAAGTGAGTTGTGATCAGTTTCGAGTTAGGAACAAAGAGAAAAATTGTTATATTACTCCCATATAAATCGTATAGAATGAAAAATTGCTGAAAAAACTTCAAAATATATTTTTGTCATTGACACCCTTTTGCTTCTTACCCCCTCATTTTCATGCCAGTCGTTACCACAAGCTATCAAGTGCCTTAAAATAGTAAATTAGAGACCTATTGCCAGAAAAACGAGACATGGAAAAAACACAAAATGAATCAAAAACAGGCTGAAAAGAGACCAAACATGAACCAAAAAAAACAAAACGAAACCTCATAGGAGCTATCATAGCTTCAGAGTAGATATTACTTTAAGATCTTAGACTTTTTTAGCATCCCTCGTCACATTACGACAAGTATCACTGTATGTGTTTTTCATGATTTTCTCAAGCAATTCTGGTATTTGCCCAAATGTTCAGATATTACTCCGGAAAATGATTATTTCCCAAGGAATTTCTCCATGTTTAGAATATCTCAAGAATTTCACCTGGGTTTTGTTTAGAATATTCTCAAGAAGAATCCTAGTGTAATCTCTAATAAAACCTGTGTACGTTTTAAAATCACCATCATGAACAAGTATCTCTGAAATAATCCCTGGACTCTTGAGGAAGGTTTAAAAGATTTTTCAGATAATATGGTAAGATAATCGAAAAAAAATAATCGAATCTTGGGAAAGAATTCCGCAGGATTGTTTGAAGATATTTCTCAAAATCACATTTGACTGAATCTATACAATTTTGTCTAGGAATGATGGAAGAAATTATTGAAAAAAAAAAATGCTGTGGTATAAACTAATGTGAAAACTAAAATAAACTTTTGAAGATGGCATGAATGTTTTTGAGACAGTTTTTGAGAAATGTTTCGTTAAACTGTAGAAGTAATATTTGGATGAAATGATGAAATGCTGGCAAAATTACGAGTAAAAATTAGATTTGTTCAAAGAACTCCTCAAAGAATATTTTGGGAATTTTTAAAAAAAATTATTGAAGCATTTTCTAGACCAATCTCAGTAGAAATTCCTGAATAATCTGTGGAATAGTTGTGCAAGAGTATTTGATGGTTTCTCTGGACCCTCTACAGGTTTGCGTCACAATCCTAATATTTGATAGTTGTCCGACGGCTCACTCGTGACGTTCGCATCTCTTTTGTTCGAGTTTGACGTTTGTTCACTGACAGTTAGTTTTCTCGTGACTACGTTCTATATAGTAAACTGTTCTAGCTGTTACGTATGTTTGTCTGAATAATCTAAATGAATAAGTAACACCAGTGGTTATAATAATGTTTTGCTCTTTTGATCTGCCTACCAGCATGTATATACTTTTTCGGCATTTGTTTTTTTTTTTTCAGGCCAGCTAACAAATTAAAAAAAAGACACTGACACGTTAATGCTTCCAATGGACGATTTGCCCTTTGAAGGAAGCACCACACTAGAAAACGGACTAGCATGGAACGCCCAGTGGCACAGTCGTATAACTTTCCTGACGAAAAGTTTTCCGAACTGAAGCGGGAATCGAACCCACACCCCTTGACTCGATACGGATAAATGCTTGGTAACACTAACATTACGGCCACGAAGCCCATATTTGCCAATGTGCCACCGTTCAAAATTTTCTCCCAATCATATCCATGTCGTTCGCGAAGCAAACAAACTAGTTGGGTCTCTTGAAGGTCATACCTTAACTGTCTGTTAATTCTGTCGTTGGATTCGTTTAGCAAATTATTCCATGAGCGATTCTTGGTATTAAAGTCACCAATAACAAAAAAATTGTCTTCTTTTCCGCAAGTCATTTTTAGGCAGCTATGAAAGTATGTTTACCAAACTGTGTTTTAACAAAAATACCTAAAGTTTCCAAAATTTTGGTCTCAAATGACAAAAAAAAGTTGATGTTTCATACGCCTATGAATGATGATTGCAACTGCCCCGCAAGTTGATCATTACGATAAACAAAAAAGTTTAGAACTCTTTTGAGTTTGTATCCAGGTTTCGAATAAGTTACAGTAAAAACTGCCACATGTATGTTATTAGTTGTAAGAAAATTAAACAGCTCGTCCTCTTTACCATTCAAAGAACGAGCATTCCAATTTAAAATATTTAAAAATTTATTTGGATTCATTAGAAAAACGTAACACAAAGACAATTTGATTTGTGAATTTTACACCAACTTCAACTGCTTCAGTCATAGTGATTGTCTTGAACATTGCATCAATCATTAGGTTCAATTGTTCAGTTAGAAAAATAAAATCAGAGGAAGACATATCACTTGAAGTACATTTGATGATTTTCCGATAGGATTTTCGGTAGACGAAGAGGCGGAATAGAAGTTTCCCGTGACGGCAGGGTTTTTTTTTCCATTTGATTTGAAACAAGAAGAATGGGTACTCATTGTACGAATAGGGGAGGAGTTCAAATTACCTGCTACGATATCGGCATAGGATTTTCCTTGGTTAGATTCATTCGAAATTGGAAGATTCGAACGGCTACCCGACGGATTAAAATTAGTTATCTTCCTGATGGGTATGATTCTTGATCAAGCGATCAAAATGAGCATTGTTCGATACTCTACCAAGGGAATTCCGGAAACGACCGTTATCGTAACGGATGTTACTGTTCATCTGCCTGGCACGAGCCTCGACGACTCGCCTACGCCAAGGGCAAGTCCAAAAATTGGATTTATGGTTGCCCCCGCAATTAGAGCCTATAAACTTGGTGGTATCGTCCTCCACTGGACATCGTTGGTAGTTCAACTGTAGTTCCGATGTTGATAATGGATTGGCGTTTCAGTCTTGACAAAATTAAAAACTGTTTTTTTTTTAAATTTTGTCCGAATAACAGTTTTTAATTTTGTCAAGACTTCACTGGACAGACGTCCTTAGCGTGAGATGAACCTCCGCAAATCATGCATTTAGCATCCATTGGCACCGACGGCACTGAGTGGGGTTCTGGAAATTTCCTCCAGGTTTATGGAAATGTTCCCATGTCACACGAGCATCGAACAAAAGTTTTGCTTTTTCTAAAGCTTTAATATTATTTAGATCTTTTTTGTTAAAGTGAACTAAATAATATTCTTGAGAAAGTCCTTTCCGAACAATACCAGATTGGGTTATCTTTTTCATAATATTACTTGGACTGGGGTAAATCCAAGTAAATCAATTATTTCATTTTTGATCTCTGTGGATGACTTATAGTCACTTGAGAGACCTTTCAATACGCTTCGAACAAAGTTCAGTTTTGTCGTCATAAGTAATAAATTTGTGCTTCTTCTCTTCAAGATGTTTGAGAAGAAGTTCGCGATCTTTAAGAGTTTCCGGCAAAACGCGACAGTTTCCTTTCTTTGCGATTTGGAAAGAGACCTTAATTCCCCTAATCGAGTTCAAGATCTTCCTTGCCTAAATCCCCCAAATTCAGAACAACTCACCACGATAGGCGGCACTCTTTGTTTCCTCACTTGAATCAAAGAGCCTGGGCTAGAGACTGCTTCGATTTGGTGTTCGGAAAATTTTTCTAGAGCATCAAACTAATTGCTCATTCCGATACAATTATTCATTTCACTCTTGGAAGAAAGTTCGCATTCCGGAGAAACGTCCTTTCTTCCATTCTTGCCACGTTTAGTAACAGTTTCAAATTCCACTTTTTGGGAAGGAAGTTGTGAATTTAGAGATTCACCCTTTCTTTTGTTTGTAGTTGCAACCATGTTTAGTGAATAAACGAAAGAAGAAGAGGCTTTCTATAAAGTGTTTTTTCCCAAGACGGTGTCCAAGAAGGATTACCACCGCTGGCTTTCGCTAACGGGTCCAACGAAAAATCGAAGGCCCGGGTCCTAATAAGGACCGTAATTGGATCAAAAGTAGGAAAAATAGTACCTGAATGTACTGTTGTTGTAGCACTGAAAAGTACTGTTTTATTGCTTTAGGTAGTTTCAAAAACTTCCAAGAGCAGAGAGAATTTGTACATACACGGTTCCACTTATTACTTACCATTTTGTATCATTCTCAATAGTTTCAAATCCTATTTAACATGCTACTTAGGGAAGTCCTTGACGTTCATCTATGGTAATTTTTAAGGAAATTAAATTTTTGAGGATTCTTCTGTTAGAATGTTGTCGAGATTCAAATATAATAATAAGTTGATTGCAATGCAATCAAAACTATTGTTACTTTTGTGATTAATTTTTACTATAAACAAAAAAGAAATCGACATTAACGTCATTGAACATCTTCGTGACATCTGATTGGTATTTCATTCCTCGTGATGCAACCATGCGTTATCAGGACGTTTGTCTCGATAAATCGTCTCCCGAACCGCCTTCAGTTCCTACACACATGGTCCACATGCAAAAAATAAACCGCACCGCGTTAAAGTTTGTTTGTTTACATACAAAGTTCGTCCCATTCCGACAATCGCGCGATCCTCTGACTGGAACTAAATCAGACTCGTGGGCAGGTCCACTCGTTCCACCCTCGCATCCCAATTTACATGTTTATCGCGGAGTTCACCAAGACCGTCGTCCCAAGCCGCCGGGGGAAAAGCTCACGTAATAATGCTAATAAATCTTCTTAAAAGTAAATTAATGTTGAATTATATGCTCTTTATTTTATTTATTCTCGATCTTAATGCGATCGTTTCGTGACGGTCGTCGTCGCTTGGAGGCACATGTCCTCGGCACTGTCGCCGATTGTGTTCTGCGGGAGACATCCAGGGCATAGTTTTACGAGTCCCTCCGGGATGTTTGTTTCAACTGCCAATAGGCCTACCTTTGCAAATTAGTGCGACAACTGCCTAGTTGACAACTGTGCGGCAATCGGCATTCGTTATAATTTATCGTCTGGATCGGTGTAAATTATATCATAAGCTTCAGTCAGTGGGGGCAAAATCGAAAAAGGTCGATATTGAAGTGGCGCTGTTGCGGTAAAACTGTAAATCATTGACTTTGCATTCGTTCGCAGATGGCAGCCAAAATGCGTTGAGCAGATTAAGTCGCTCACTGTGCATATTGATTCTGGGTCGCGCCGGGGTTAAGCAACTGTGTGCTGAAAGCAATGAAGTAGGATACGGGCTTGTCAAAAGAAATCGAAGATTTCCTACCACCTACGACTGAGTCGAACAAGTTTTGCTGCTGAAGTTGTGTGGCTCGTGAGGTCTTCGGGTGACAATAACCTGTCCGGATGAGTCAATTGGAGACGATCGCTTGGCACAAACGATTTTTGATATTGAATATCGGAGATGATTTGTTAAAACTCAGTGACGTATCCTATGACATGAAACCAGGTAAAATTCAAAAAGAGTTCGACTACACCGCCTTCAACAAACTATTTGGATTGTCAGCTCAAGATGTTCATTGAATTCTATTTTTCAGAGTGATATACTCACGTTCTGGTGCCCAGTTCTTCTTCTTCTTCTTCTTCTTGGCATTACGTCCTCAGTGGGTCAGAGCCTACTTCTCAGCTTAGTGTTCTTAGGAGCACTTCCACTTGTTATTGACTGAGAGCTTTCTTTGCCAAAGTTGCCATTTTCGCATTCGTATATCGTGTGGCAAGTACGATGATACTCCATGCCCAGAGAACTCAAGAAAATTTCCATTACGAAAAGATCCTGGACCGACCGAGAATCGAACCCAGACACCTTCAGCATGGCTTTGCTTTGTAGCCGCGGTCTCTAACCACTCGACTAAGGAAGGCCTCTTACATCATTCACAAAGACAAGAAAATGTATAAGAATCTAAACAATGTAAAGAATGACAAAAACAAAATTATATCACAAGAGTTAATAAATAGTCTTTGTGTGTTCTAACATTAGTAAAACAGTCAATGGGCCAGATATGAGAAGAGTTTTCAAACTCCTCGTGGGCTGTACAAAATGAAGCCTCGGGCCATATGTTAGATCGTCCTGTACTATTCAATGTTATCCCTGAGCAATTTCCTGGATACGCCACTGTAACATTAATAAAAATTGGAATACAATCTAGTTTTTTTTTAAAACAAATAAATGATAAAGACGCGTTTCATGCGAAAGCTGCCGGCTTCAGTTCTCAGCAATTAAGTTTTACGGCCAACACTCAAAAGAGTAGGTAGCGTTATAAAATCAAACGGAACGGTTGCGACGACGCCAAAATTCATTAATTCCGCTCTTCCCACGCATTTGGCCCGTGTTGGTGAGTCACTACGACTGCCGGGACTGGTTTCATTCATACTGTCTCAAAAATATAAATTTTCGGTTTGATGAAACAAAAAAAAAAGGCTTTCGCCGCATTCACATAAAACCTTGAAACGAAAGACTATCCTTTTTGCGAGAGCAACGCTCAACTCAATCGCCCTGACAGTTACACTAATCATCGTCATAAAGTACGCAATATTATAAGGAATTAAACATTTCAATGCATCTCTAAAGTGGAGCCCAACCTTCCGGATGGACCACCACTGACCGTCGCATGCAGTTTCATAAAATTTCGGAACGGAGCAGCTGGAAGCGTGCGGATAAGGCCAATTTCACGCCCGCCCAAAAGTACTCACACTCATTAAGTGCATCACTTGAAGACTCCTCGGGTGGAGCCCGACGGATGGTGTGGTTAAGGTGCAACATCTCGAAATCCAAATGGCCGTTACAGCTCACGTTTTCAAAGGCAATAAACCAGTGGTATTCTAGCTACAGCATATTGCGGAAAAAATAATCATTTTGCCTTAGAGCGGTGGGTGATATAAGTTAATTTGAAAGTTACTGAAAAAATACAACAGCCATCTTAAATGTCCCATTTAACCATCATCTAGTTAAATGTCCCATCTAATCATCATCTAGCATTTTGAAAAACGAAGTGTGTTTGATGGATTTTGCTGAAATTTTAAGAAGTTCCCGGAAAACTCTTCTAGTTCAAGGTCTAAAAGTTTTGGAAACATGCTCCAGGTAGTCCAGGATTGTCTTGGGGTACCAAAATTAACCACAACATCCCTTCAACGGATATTTCAGGATCCTGATGAGCTAGACGGTTGTTGCTTTCGGCAAAGTTGTTCAGTAGAACAAGGGCTGTCTGGCAGAGAAAAATCAGTTTGAGAATTCGCCCGCTAGGTGATATAGGATAATTTGAATGTTTCTACCAAAATACATATGGTTTGCATAAAATTTAAATTCAAATTCAGCATAATGCTGTGACCTGCACGTTTAGACGAAGTTACACAAAATTGAGTATGATTTGCACAAAATCAAACTCTTATAGACCAACACATCATGTGTGTAATTTATACACACTCTAAAAACTGTACGTGGGCTGATTTTTCCTTGTTTTTCGCAGAGTATATAATATATTTGTTTATTTGTTTATTTCAGATACTCCAACTGACCTTCTAAGGTCTCATTGAATTACTTAAACTAATATAAAATACAAGCATTGTTACACAAATAAGCATTGACCATATGCAGATTAACAATCGAGCACAACAACATATTAAAAACTAGTTCTAACATCATTTTATTCATAATAACGATACTTATCAAACATTATAAATACACCACTTGCAAAGTTTTACAGCCTCCCATCATCAACACAAAGTTACATAGTTTCATCAATGGCTTCACGTATCATAAAATAACTCAAACAGTCGTTACTAAATGAGGTCAACGTTTTCCGGTTTCCAGGAACAATTTAATCAGTTGACATCAGGCTTTCCAAATGTACTGCATCGTGACAGCAGTTTGATGAATGTCGCCTTTGTCTCGCTATGACAGTCTCGATATAGAGACACATGTGACAGCCTACCGATCTGTTCTCATGCGACATGTATTGTTGCCGTCCTAAGCTGTATATGACGATTCATTCGCACTGCTGTACATCATTCATTCCTCAATGACTGTCGCGTCCGATGATACATGACGTTTTTCAACGAATCGACACTCGCTACGCAACATACCTATCCATAGCTGCTGTCGGTTAAAACTGTGTTTGTGTGTTCATTATGTCGCGCTTCTCCTTCGTGGTTAACTTGAGATTAGTCAGCGCTGTGCGTTCGTGTCGTGGTCGTATGTTCCATTCTTTCAATAGTATTGATTCCGATCGGATCGTTGGAGTTTTCACTTACCAAAAAAGTTTTTTTTTGAAATGGATCATCCGAAAAAGCAAACCTCAGCTAGCCGTGCGGAGGGCCCACGGAATAACGAAAGTGATTCGAAATTATTGAAAGTTAATACCGGTGGAAGTGAGGAAAATGGAGGTGAAAATTGCGTTGAAGGAGTTGATATAAAATATGCGGATGCGGTAGGAAATAGTGCAGCATGTAGCGGAAATGAAATCATAGCAGGTCAAAGTTGCACGGAAAGAAGTGTCACGGGAACGAAGAAGCGATCTTTCCGCAGTATTGCGGAAAATTGTATGGTTCTTGAGAACGGGTTTTTGGTGTGCAGAATCGAAAAAAATTCGGAGTGTGTGTATAAGCAAAAGCCACAGCGGCTGGATTCCGGAAATTTCATTCGCCACCTCCGCTCGGAGCACACGGAGTTAGCTCGGGCGAGAGGATTATTCAAAGACGAAGATAGTTCAGGCTGTGTTGCGAAAAAGAGGCGTGTGGCAAAGGTGCAAGTCGCGATTGACCATCAAACCATAGTGGAATCGGTGGTGAGAATGACGGGGGTGGAAGACATTCCCGTGCATAAATTGGAATCCAAAGGGTTTAAGCTTCTTCTTGACCCTCTTGCCGATGCGTTGGGAATGACCATCAATTCTGAACAGGTCATCAAACATTTGAGTGTGTGTGCCGAAAAAATAAAAGACCATATCCGCGGAGAGGTGAAGGGGAAGTTGCTGTCGCTTAAAATAGATTCAGCCTCTCGTCATAACCGTCATATCCTGGGCATCAATGTTCAGTTTTGGGACGGCCAAGAAGTGGTCATCCGCACTCTAGGTAAGTTTTTGTTTGCGCTTTTACCAAAATATTGGACAAACATGTAATCCGGTTAAGGTGAATATGGATCGAAGCCAAACTTCGAGAGCACAAATCTAGAGAACCAGACGACTGATTGTGCTGAAATTTTCTCGTATAACTTATGATTATGCCCTGAAATCCTTGCTAACCGAGTGTGTAATTCATTGTTTTTAGGCCAATTGATGGACCGAGATAATAACTATCACCAGAGAGGAGAATCTTGTCTTCGTCATAGCATTGTTAAATCATGTGTAAATCTATTCGTTTGTTCAGTAACAAGCTACACACTTGATTACTAATGGCATTTAAGGACGAGATCATAAATTAAGCGAGATTTGATCGATTGGTTACACACTGGTTGTCTGGTTCTTTGTATTTGTGCTCTGGAACATTGGAGGTTTGGCTTCGCCTTAACAGTATTTGGCAGGATAAACTGAACGATTAAATTTGAAAATTTTGCAATTTTATATACATTTTTTTCTCAAGGACCATAACACGAATCTTATGTCGAATCCGTTTTTAGGAACTGAGTTGGTGATCAACACATAAACAAACCAACGTAAAATAAATTGTAATTCGGTCGAACTTGAATCGGGTTGGGGTTGAAACTGTGATTCAGGACGAGTTGCGCCAGTTCCAACCTAGGTTCAAACACGAATTCGATATTAGAACTGTTTTCGATTACTATCAAAGCATGTATACAGTCAACTATTCCTTAATCGAGATTTTTTTAACTCGAATAAATGCACAGTTTCTAGCATACTTTGATCTCTCTGTAAGTCTATACCTCTCTGACTCAATATTATCTATTAGACTGGCCCAGCTTAGTATGGGAGAAAAATAAAGTTGTATGATTCCACGGGGCACCCCCCAGGATTATTCCTTGGGGTTAGATGAAGCCTTTCTGAAAAATTCAGCTCATTTGGTCGTTCCATGAGCTGACGCATTTGAATTGAAGTTAATATGGGATTTTTAGCTCAAACATATGGGAAACAGCACATCATCTACTGTTTGGTTCAGAAGAATTGTTAATCACTTTCAATTGGACCCAGAATTTCAAAAACACTTCTTGATATAATAGCGAACAATATTGTAGAAGGTTGTATCATGATTAAAGTTGATAAAGTTTTAACTCTCTGAAGTACATCATGCAATACTGCTTTGTGGTTTTTAAACATAGCTTGAAAGTAGCCACTAAACGCATCATAGCCACCTATGACGCTGGGCGAGCTGAGGCACATGTCGCATGTATATAAGTGACTGTACGGGAGTGCTGATCTAAGCCTAACATTCAACAACTGAAAGAGTAATGAAAATGATATTAAATCCAGATACAACCTTCTGCAATTATGTTCATTAAGATATCAACTAGTGTATTTGTCATTCTGAGTTTAATTGAACGCGAACAATCAGTATACGGAACGAAACAGTGACATAGGGTCAATTTTCAATATATTTGAGACGAATATCTCATACAAACTTCAAATCGAATGCGTCAGCTGGTAGAACAACCATTTGAGTTGAAATTTTGAGAGAGCGCTTTTCTTACCCTAAGGCTTATATCTAGGGGGTGCCCCATCGAGTTTTACAACTTTTTTGTTTGAGGGCCAGTCTATTATCTATTTCAGTTTTCTTTGCTAATTTTTCTCCCTAACTTGATATTTGCATAAAAGATTAAAAATTTCCTGTAAATATTTGTAAGTTTAATAAATATTAATGTAATGATTATTCTGATTGGAAAATGAAGATTAACAATCACACAAACAATTTCAGGTTGAAAGAATAATGCTCAAAACTCGGTGGTAAATTCAATATCGAGTTAAAGAGATTTTGTTTTTTATTTTTTTTTTTCTAAAATAATGAATATTTGACAGTTTTAAAATGTATGCTCAGAATCTCGATACCTCCTTAACTCATTGTTTCCTTCAAAATCGAGTTTGGGAGAGTTGACTGTATAATAAATCAAATTATATCATTCACCCTCTTTATTGTCTGGTTCTCTAGATTTTTGTTCTTGAATATTTAGGCTTTGGCTTCGATTTATCGATTATCAGAGGCTGCCCATGAATAACGTAAGGGTTAGGGAGGAGGGGGGTAAGGGTATGAGATATCTTACGCGCCATGCAAATGTTTTTGAATTTAAGTTAACATAATAGCATGGGAGCAGGGGGTTGTAAATTCACGAAAAATGTCTCACGTAATTAATGGACCGTTCCTTATGTTGAAATAAAAACCATAGAAACTCAAAATTTTCTGATCCTTATAGTCAACAACAACAAAATCTGAAATAATTAAAAACATAGTAGGAAGATATTCATAAATGAAAATCGGAAAAATAAAACATTTGTATGAATATTGAAAAAGACGAATTCCATCCAGAATGAGTCTGAAAAAATATGAAAATCGTGCTCGATAACCTTCGATTTGGATTAAATTTTGCACATGTTTTTGGTATGGTACAATGAGTGTTTTGCATAGAAAAATCAATCTTTTTGACTTGAGAATAACTTTTGAAAAGGGCCCATAAATTTGTAACTCATTTGTAAAACTCAACTCATTTGTATAACTCTAACTCCCAAACTGTTGTTTTTAGAGAAAATGTTCTATGAAGAAGTTTTAGTTAACCGTTTGGACTGTAGAAAAAGAGAAAAAAAAATATACATTGAAAAAATATTTTATTTATTCAAAAATTCAAAAATAAAACTTTAATTTTAAATTGCACAAAAACCCATTTCTAATATTTTTTTAAATTTTCACCATATAATTTTGCTAATAAATAGATCTGGGACAAAGTATCATGATGGAGAAATTTTTAATAATTTTTTTTTCTAAGAACAGGTGCCAGGGGGAGGCAGGGGTCCCAGCTAGTGGACGTAGCATTTTGAATAATTTTGGTAAAAAGAGTAGCACTGAAAAAACTGACACACAGTTTTTTTCTATCAATCTTCTTTGTCTGACTTATCAAACTTGAATTATGAAATGATGATTTAACTTCAATACAGGTTGAAAACTTCTAAGAAATTTTAAATTCTTGTGATAAATACAATCAAACAGATTTTATGAAGCTTTAAATAGTTATGTGGTTGAAAGTCTCGATAATAAAGATAATAATAAAAAAGGGAATGTGAATATCATATTGTATTCGAGTCTAAACTATTTTATTTATAAACAAACAAGTTAAAGCTTAATAAGTTAGGTAAAAATCAATGCTTTATCGACTTGTAAAATGTTGTTTTACCGTTTACTAGACATAGAATCAGCTTTAATTCTTCAAAAGAATACATTATGATCATTGAGGCAAATATTAACTTTATTGAAGTCAAACATATAAAACAAGAATTTTATTCAGTGCGTTAAATGTTGCAGGAGATCTCCACTCAGTCAAATCACCGATTTGTTTTGATATATCAATGCTCTTCATGGAACAGCCTGGATAATAATGAGGACATTAAATTCGAGATTTATCAAATTTTCCTTTCGTTCAGATTTCAAATCACTCGGTAATTCAACGAAAGAGCATTTTTATTATGAGTTGAGTAAGAATATTTCAGTATGGAGTACGATGATGAATTTTAGCTGAACTATTGATAAAGGTGGTTGGATAAAAATCGCTTATTATAGAAACATTCCAAATATTACAATTGTTATTTTTTCTCTATCTGGCCACTGTTTCCTGAATGGATTTGAATTTAGAGAATAATGACGAAGATCCATTCCAAATTAAATTATTTTGTTGATCATATTCACTGAAATCTGTTTCTCAACCACGAACATTTTAATAAATGCCTATTATACAAAAACAAAATGTCTGTTCAATATATTATGAAAATTTATGAACCCTGACTGAGTGCTGTTAGCTCTATCAATCCGAGCAAGATTTTCAGCTTATTTTTACATTTTCCGCTGTAAACTGTTTAAGTTTTAACAACAGCAAAAGTACTACAAATTAAATTACTGGGAATCAAAACTATGTAACTTGAACAGGAAATATGCTTGTGTAAACTATTTTCCAAAGGATTTTTTAGCGTTACGGTATATTAAACTATCATTCGTCAGATTATCCTAATGTTTCAGTGTTTAATACCAATTAATCTCTATATTTTTGTAGAAATTTCTGGATTTTAATGTTTCATTTTAGCCCAATCGCTGAGAAAAACAAATAAAAAATTTAGGGGGAGGGGTGCTTGATATGCTACGTATTTTCCATGGGGGGGTTTATCATTTGTGACTAAATGCTACGAGGTCGGAGGGGGGTGTACAAAATCAGTGAAAAAATGCTACGTCATTTATGGACGGCCCCATACTAAAAACCAAATTTCATGGTTACTATGATGGTCCCTTGAGATCGCTTTGTATAGCATTGCTGTTCCATGACTCGATATTTCCATGAGTCGATGGTCCCTTTAATATCGACTCATGGAGGGTTGACTGTATTTTTGAATTTTTCATGAAAATAAATAAAATATTTTTTCAGTCTATATATTTTATTCTTTTAGTCCAAACGGTTCATTACAACTTCTTCATAGAACATTTTTCTCTAAAATCAACAGTTTCGGAGTTAGAATTTTTCAAAAAAGTTGCAGGCAAAAATCTATAGGCGATTTTCAAAAGTTATTCTCGATTCAAAAATATTGATTTTTCTATGGTAAAAACTTATTGTACCATACCAAAAACATGTGCAAAATTTACTGCAAATCAAAGATGGTCGAGTTCTGTGACTGATCGATTTGACATGGAATTCGTCAAAAATAAAAATTTTCGTGATAATTTAAATCAAAAGGAGTCAAATCACTGTCAAAAACGTACCTCAAAGGATTTTTGTTAGCGAAAATTAATCTTAAGATCACCAACAACAAAATTAGCGGCTAAACATTCAAATTATTTTAGATATTTAGGGCATACATAATTAACACGTGATCTGAAACCAATAATTTTATTATTTGAGTTCAGTCTATTTCATCGAAATATATTCATCTAACGTTAAAGTGATGGGGACGCCAAAATGTGCGACATACTTGGTGGAATTTTGGAAGATACATATGAGAACAAAGTTGCAGCTTCTCTCTCTCTCTTCTCTTGCTCTTATTCTGAGCATTTTGTAAATCGGCTTTCACTGTTACAGTCAAGTCTCCATGATTCAATATTGAACGGACCATCGAGATAGAGAGGTATCGAGTTATAGAACAGAAAACTAATGCAACTGTGATCTAAGGGGTCGATATAGCCATGACAACCAACTTTTACTATGGTTCTCTAACTCGATATCGACATACGGAATATCAGGTAAGCAAGAGTTGCCTGTACTATGCTGGACTCAACTAAATGTATAAATATCCGTCGTATTCATCAAATCATTACAACATCAATGCTGTGAATTTCAGTTAATCAAGGTCACATGGATATGTATTTGCGCAGAATAATTCTTATCTTTTGCTGCCCGCAGCTCTGATCAAAAATCGAAATTTAGATTTTTGGGACAAAGTTTCATGATGAAGAAATTTTCAATACAAAAGTTTTTATTAGAACAAATTTAATTCGATTTTAGAAATTTTGTATAAATAAGTTTTGATAATACAATAAGCATCTTATTAAGAAATTATTGTAAACCATAATGGTTGTCTTTAATCATTCACGGTTCTCCATCGTGAAAAGTAAGTCAATAGAGAGAAATATGGCCTATAAACTCTAAAACTTATTGTTCTTGATGGAATGGAAATGGCCTATTTTATTGTTTAAATAATATACATTTGTATGTAACTTGTAATAACTCGAAAATGGCTGGAGAAGTAATTCTTCTGAAGATTCTTTCTATCATCAAAACGTATTAATTTTGACAAAAAAAAAATCGCCAAAACAGTTGTTCTTAGTAGTTGGTAGTTCATTTTTTTTATTCAAAATTTATCGATCATGAAAACACAGGCGAACAGACGTAACACTGACAAAATTTCCATTGACCACTTGTTTAACGATCATTTCAAATTTTCTATGTTTGAAATCTCACATCTAGAGGTGCGCGCATCATTTTTCTTTGCGTTTGACGTTTCGCACTACCGCCATCGGCAGGTCTTGTTGCACAAAACAGTGTTTCGGTCAACATGCTCACCAGATGATGATAGTGTAAAATAATATCAAAAAACGTTATAAAAAATTAAATACTTTTTCAGTTTGTGTTTTTTGCTTGTAGCCCAAACAGTTCACTATAACTTCTCCATAGAACATTTTTCTCTAAAATCAACAGTTCCGGAACTAGATATTTTTTAATAAATTGCACGTCCATATTCGAAAGTTATTCTAGAGTCAGAACTATCGATTTATCTACGAAAAACACTTATTCTACCAATTCGTCATACGTTACCGCTTTTTATATTTCCCTAAACAAAATTCCCTAAAAAACATGTCAAATTATTAGAGCAAAACAAATAGGTGCCAATTTGAAAACCCCTGAATTCTTTCAAATGACAGCAATTCAAACCATTAGGATGACGAATTATCTGAGTTAAAATTTGAAATGGAGTAGCTTGCAAAATGAAAGAAAGAATATATTTTCAGATTACAATCAACTGTTTTAAATACTTTGAATTTTAATATAAATCAAAAATTAAAAATTTTAATATAATTTTAATTAAAAAAAATGCTCCGCGAATCAAAAAACCTGAAAACCACTACATGGTGCATCAGGTACAGTTTTCCGTACCCTTCTTTTAAATTCACGATGAAAATTGTGATAAAAATCACAATGATGTAATATCGCCGTTTTAAGAATAAAATGAAATCTTTATATACATGGAAAACTAAGGGTAGCTTTAGAATTAATGCTCATTTTTTACAGCGATGCTTGAATTACGTGAACGTCAGACTGCCAAATATATCATGCAGAAAATTGAGGAAGTTGTAAAAGATTACGATATCGCTTTCGATCAAATTTTTACCGTGACTTGTGATAATGGCGCAAATATGTTGGCGGCCGTTAAAGAATTGGATAAATATGTGCAATCCTTAAAAGCTGAAAACCTTATGTCCGGCGAAGGCGATGAAGATGTTGAGAACGACGATGAACAACTGTTGTCAGATTTGATGATTGAACTTTCAAGTAAGGTGAGCCTAGTTAGGTGTGCTGTACACACCTTACAATTAGCTGTTACAGACGTTATCAAGTACACGGACAGCCGCATACGTAGCGTAACCGCTGCTGCTAAACATTGCCGGAAAATTGCTTATCAACCATCATTTGATTTGAAAAATGTCCCGCTTCCTCCGCTCTATGCGATCACGCGATGGGGAGGTATTTATGACCTGATTTCGAATCTCTGCGAGCACGAGGAGTTCTACAAAGAGTTGGGCAAGCAATTCAAAGAGCTGGGTAGGTGAAATTTTTTTTTTTTAATTACCCTATTTAATATTGTTTAGAAATCAAATTGAACTATATTTATCACTTCAGATTTGTCAGATCAATGGGAATTCGTCCATGAGTACAAGAATGCGTTAGAACCAATACGTATCGCGACCGATGCGTTACAAAACAAACATGTGTCTTTGGGCGATTTTTACATTCACTGGCTTCGCTGTATGATGGAAGTCAAAAAACAACCAACCAATGAACTGGCCGTAGCTCTGACAGAATCATTACAGACTAGGCTACAGCAGCTGAAGCAAAATTTGGCCTTCAAAGCTTCTCTGCTGATCGATCCCAGGTTTAATTATATCTCATCATCTGTACTGACTCCGGAGGAAAAAGAGGAAACCAGGGTAAGTTCATAAATAAGCTCAGGGTCAAGTCACTCAGGGTCAATAACATGTAAACAATTTCTTTAATTTTTATATATAGAAATTCATCATTGCCACATCCGAAAGGATCAAATCTTTGAATCCTGATACGCCCCCGCAGATGAGCGACGCTGCTGATCAAAATACGTCCACTTCAAACTTGGATGATTTTATGACACGATTATTCGGAGGAACCCTGCCATCGTCATCACAAAACGATCCTGTAAACACATTCGAAAAACAATTGAATGCTTTGGATTTGGAAACACATCAAAACTACAAGTATGACACATGGAAGCACTGGACAGCCCGTAAGGACACGCATCCTGAACTTTCAGCGGTCGCTCTCGTTGTTATGACTGTGCCCTCAACTCAAGTATCGGTTGAAAGATCCTTCAGTGCGTTGGCAATTGTATTGTCGCCGGCTCGAACAAAGCTTTCTGCTCAAAATCTGGCTAACATCCTTTTGATTAAATTAAATTCAGAACTCTTGCCCAAAATCATTCCATCAATGTATGACTGGAAAGATTTCAAAGGTCTGTGTGCCTTGGTGGACAATATTGATAACATGTAATTTGTTTGCTGTTTCTCACTTCTCTATGTGGTATAAAAAACCATAGTTAATGTACTGGAATTGAATCAAAAGTGATTCAACAGAAATGAGTCCAAGAAGGACATTAAATGAATAAGACGTGATATCAAAACTTTTTATACTGTTGCTACATATGTAAAAATAATCATATCGATAAACAAAAACTATCACAATCCATTCATAAAGGAAAAAAAGACGTAAATAAAAATAAAATTAAAGAAAAATTCCAAAATAATAATTGATTTGATTTTTGTAAGAAAAAAGCCAAGCTCTTCTACAATGCCGTGTGATATTATGTTTATAACTTAAGATAGGCACGATGATAGGAAGTCCGATCCTATTCTTGGCACTTTTGATTCACTTTGGCAGTGAGGTGTTTTTGTATGCTACTGGTCTCATATTTGACCACACGACGCTTAGTATTGAAGTGCTTCTTATTGCAAAGTTTCAGGCAGTTCTACCAAGAAAAACCCCATACCAAAGCAAATCATGGAAGTGTTCAAGTTGTTCTGCACCCTGCTTTAGATCCAGGTAAGTCGAGGAAATTTCAAGCCGAATAGGGCCCGTCCATAAATGACGTAGTACTTTAGGGGGAGGGGGGCGTCCACGATTTTGTGACGAACCAGGTATGGGAGAAAAGGCTACGATGGGGGATGGGAGTATCAAAATTGCTACGTCATTTATGGACGCTGCCAAGTGGTCCAGAACCCGAATTCAACTACTTTTAGAAATGAGAAAGGCATTTTAAGCCTAAAAGACGAATTTCATGTCAAATCGGTCAGTCACAGAACTCGACCATCTTCGATTTTCAGTAAATTTTGAACATGTTTTTGGTATAATACAATAAGTGTTTTCCATAGAAAAATCGATCATTTTGTCTCGAGAATAACTTATTAAAATGGCCTATACATTATTGCATGCAACTTATTCGAAAAATTCAAACTCCGAAATTGTTGATTTTAGAGAAAAATGTTGTATGAAGAAGTTGTAGGGTGTTTTATGTATGTTGGACAGAGCGTTACGCGTATACAATTTGGACACTTCCATTTAATTTTGCCGTAAATGGCCAAATTAACGTAATAGCGTAACGATCTGTCCAAAATACTTTGATCACCCTAGTGAACCGTTTGGTCTACAAGAAAAAAATATACACTGAAAAAATATTTTGTTTTTTCATGAAAAATTCAAAAATTTTAAAAATATTAAAATTTAATATTAAAATATTAAAAATATTTTTAATATTTTTTTTAAATTTTCACCATAGAATCTTGATAGTAAATAGATATTTGGGACAAAGTTTCATGATGGAGAAATTTTTAATAAAAAAGTTTTCCTGAGAACAACTTTTGGTCGATTTTCAAAATTTGGGTTTTTTGTCAAAATAAATACGATCTGATGATACAATAAGAATCTTGTAATGATTCTGAACCATAATGATCATATGAATAATATCTCTAGAAATTGACATTTTTTAATTATATCGTGTTTAATGCAAAAATATTATTGAAATAGTAAACAGGCCATTTTTATTAGTTTTTCTTGATTCTCCATCAATTTTTATACGTTTTCGAGAGTAAAGCCCTTATTTCTTCCCACTTACTTATTTTCCTTGATGGCCTATTTTAATATTTAAATAATATTTTTGCATTAAACTCGATATAATTCAAAAATAACTACTTCTAGAGAAATTATCCGTATAATCATTGTGGTTCACAATAATTTCAAGATTTTTATTGTATCATCAAAACATATAAATTTTGACAAAAAATCAAAATTTTGAAAATCGATCAAAAGTTGTTCTAAGGAAAACTTTTCTATTAAAAATTTCTCCATCATGAAATTTTGTCCCAAATATCTGTTTGTTATCAAGATTCGATTAGAAAAATTTAAAAAATATTAAAAATGGGGTTTATGTGTAATCTAAAATTTGAGTTTTATTTCTGATTTTTTTTATGGAAATAAATAAAATATTTTCTCAGTGTATATTGTTTTCTTATAGTCCAAACTGTTCACTATAACTTCTTCATAGAACATTTTTCTCTAAAATCAACAGTTTCGGAGTTAGATTTTTTTCAAATAAGTTGCATGCAAAAATTTATAGGCCATTTTCAAAAGTTATTCTTGAGTCATAATGATCAATTTTTCTATGGAAAACACTTATTCTATCATACCAAAAGAAGACTATCGAGCTCGATTTTTATTTTTATCGACTCATTCTGGGTGGAATTCGTCAAAAGGCAAACAATCTCAACAGATTATATAGCAGGGGACTTAAAGTATAATGACACATTAAGCGAACTTTAATTTTAGGGCCAATTTCTTAGGTACCCTCTGCTAGTTTGATATTAGAACGATGCAAGCATGCATCAAATCGGATTGAATATTTACAGTATATTTGAATGTCCACTGAATATTTTTTTTAAACTTTAGTAGACGTTTCAAATGCAGTGAAATTTTTCATTATTGTTTTCACTTTTTCTAGCATAATGACAAGGAAGTAAATTTACATTGAACTAATTCAAAGCAAAGCGATACAGATTTCAATTTTATGTTTTTCGGATAAATTCAGATCTATCAATTTAGCAAAGCTATTCAGCAATACCATGATCAGTGCCGTAGCTTGCGGTTGGCCAGGTTGGCCATCGCCAAGGGCGCTAGCCTTCATGGGGCGCCAAAATGAGTAATGCACTTGGCGAACTATCTTGAAGAACGCCTTTTCACAGTTTTACAGATATTCATGGATATTATTATACAAAATTGAATTCCTGAATCACTTTAACAAATTTATGAAGAAATTCTTTGGGTTATAATTAAACAATTATTAAACATTTTTTTATGTAATTGTTAACAGCATTGATAAGTGAATGAGCTTACTGGGCTGCAGTAGATATTTTTCCCATACCGCTGTCACACTAAATAGAAAGGACAACAACTATAAGTTTATTACATTTTTAATTTTTTGTCATTCGTCTTCTGAGTTAAGATGAAATTTTAATTTAATAATTCTTCATATCTTTGAATTCTTCTATTTTTTTTTGATTTTGCGAATATGAATTTGAAACGAATTTCATAAGCACCTAGATTCTACGTAAACTTCTTCAAAGTTAGCTCTTAGAACAGTTTTTAACATAAATCTAATTTGAATCGATCGATTTGTTGAGTAAAATCAAGAAAATTTTCTTATTTTTTTTTTGCCTAACAGCCAAATTTATTAACAAGAATTACAAAAATAGTTTATACTCCCACGCCTTTTCGACTAATTTACAGGCAACTGTTTTTCAACAGAGCTTGATGAGAAGTTACTGCCTTCTTCTTCATAAAATGTTGAGTATTAACTCTCCGGTCTAAAGGTCTCACTAGAGCAGCAATCAAAAAATTCTAAAATAAACATACAAAACATACATAGGGGCAGGAGGGTTGAAAATGGCTAAATTTTGACTGGCATAATTAATTGAGATTATCGTCTGATACCAAAAATCTCGCCCTTTTATTTGCAACCCCCCCACTTAGGGGTCCATTAATTACGTAAGACAACTTTAGAGATTTGTCTACTCCCTCTCCACATGATAAGACTGTATGTATAAAAATCAAAAATAAGTTATTGCACAATCGCAAAAAAGAAACAATGTTTCTCCTCCCCTCATGACCTCCCCATGGACGCGCGCAATAAGCTATGTAACCTAAAATTTTTAAGCTAAACCAGTTGATAAAACAAAAGAAACATAAGTTTCTACGATAGTAGGTTCGTATCGATTATCGCAAATCAATGATAAGGTCCTAGGCTATGCTGCCAATCCACCAAGGCTCAAACACGAACACGATATTCCAAGAGGCAGCGAGCTAAAAACGAGTTTTTTTTTGGTTGCTAATACGAGGAAGATGCAAGCTCTGCTTGTTCTTAACCCAAGATCGGTCGCATGCGTGTACTGAGTACACGCACCCTGAAAAAAGTTCGCTTTTCATACACAGCTCGAGCGAGGTGGTGTCGGCAATGGTTGAATGCGCAACCGCTCTTGAGTTAATTTGGTCATGACAGTCTAGTAACGACAGCCCTCTCGAGTCACCGGATGAATGTCGCCGCCTTGAGACGGATGTCACTGCGACATCATCAACGAAGAGCTAGACAAAAAGAAATGGAAAACTAACAGCTGAATCGGCGTTTTACGATTGAGGCACGATGATTCTGACTGAGCTGGTGTAGTTGTGACAGCTTCGATACAGTATTCATGCATGTATGTGCGAACTGTTGCCAAGACACTTCGGGTTGGTAGTCGAATATGTGGTAGTAGATGGTCGTTTCGTATACATAGAGACAGTCGGCTCAGTTGCATCATGAGAGTAATGGAAAGGCTGTACATTTGGAAAGCCTGGTTGACATACTCTCGAATTTTCACATTACTCGGCCAAGTCTCAGTGTTCATTGCTGATTCTTTCCAACGCTTATTCAAAACAATTTTGAATGATATGTAATCAAAATTTTTACAACTTTTCCAACTCGGTACTAATTGAGTGCTTCGTGAACCCCAAGCAGGACAGTTCGGTTTTGCGTCGTCCGATTGATTTGGCTGACGGATTCGCGCGTATTTTCGTTGCCGGAGAATTTTTTTTCCCCCTGTTTGGGAGCGTCTTGCTGGGCAGTGCTTCGTGAAGCCCAAGCAGGACAGTTCGGTTTTGCGTCGTCCGATAGATTTTGCTGACGGTTTCGCGCGTGTTTTCGTCGCCAGAGATTTTTTTTTTTCTCTGTTTTGGAGCGTCTTGCTGGGTACGTATTTGGGAAGGCCCAAGCAAGACGGTTCATTTACGGGACGCCAAGAAGTTTTGCTGTCAGTGTCAGTTTTGTGTTCAGTCGAAAATGGATTACCAACTGGTGAGTTCGTTTCATGCTTATGATAACACATATTTTCTTGAAAGCGTAACTTTTATGTAATATTAAAACAGACTTTGTATGGTTTGTCACTGTAGGTGTCGGCATTACGCTCTTTTCTTATACAATTTGATTATACATTTATTTTTCTCTTTTTGACATTATTAAAAATTATCTTTTGAATTGTTCGACATTGTGAATGTTGACGTATTTTATAAAACTTCTACAATATCGAGGCAAAATGCACAGTAATACTCATATGTAATTTTCAAACAAACTATGTATGGTTCGTCACTACAAGTGTCGGCATTATTCCTGTTTCATATAAGTTAAAATATATACATGTAATTTTCAGTTTTCGTCATTAATAAAAACGTCTTTTGAATTGTTCGACATTATAAATGTTGACGTATTTTTTTCCAAAAACTTCTCGAGACAAAAATACAAAACTAGCTTTAAATACAAGTCGTATATTTCCCCCTTGTCCATGGATCGCATCACCGACCAGAGGTGACTCCCAGATCTTTTCCTCCCTCACTAATAAACACCCTTCCCGTGGTGATTGTGGAGATGCAGAGGTATTCTCGGTCTCTAGAAGCAACAATCATTACACCCTAACATTCCTTCCCCATCCCAACTGACTGTAAGGACTTGGCCGGCGCCGTTATTGATCAATAATATTAGATCTGCTAAAATTGCACTTCGAGAGTAAGCGGAAACTCCCATCCCTCACTCATTTGGATCGTAGTGCAATTCTTACCAGTCCGATCAATCACGGAGTAGCAACCATTGACATGTACAGTCAGTCTATGCTATGCTATGCTATGCTATGCTATTTTAATACCAACAGACTCTTCTTCTGTGATAGATTGGTTGTAGAAAAATTTAGAAGGTATGATTTTTTTGTATTATACGTTAAATGAGTCCCAGACATTTGTAGGTTACAAAAATACATTAAAAAAATAAAAAATACAGAAAAGTTACGAAAGCCATAACAAACTTTCCTTATAAGCGTGTTATGATCCAAGGTTTAAGCCAGAAATAAAATCATTTTGTTTTTCGAGCTACGAAAAAATAGCCAAAATTTCAAAATGTACCCCGTCTAAAGGCGAGGTTGGGTATTAGAGGGTTAAATAAATTGCAAGAGACATCAAGAGCAAATCGCTCTTTTTCTTCTTCTTATTTCTGATGTTACGTCCTGAGTGCTTCGTGAAGCCCAAGCAGGACAGTTCGGTTTTGCGTCGTCCGATAGATTTGGCTCACGGTTTCGCGCATGTTTTCGTCGCCGGAGATTTTTTTTTTTTTTTTCCTGTTTTCAAGCGTCTTGCTGGGTAGTGCTTCGTGAAGCCCAAGCAGGACAGTTCGGTTTTGCGTCGTCCGATAAATTTGGCTCACGGTTTCGCGCATGTTTTCGTCGCCGGAGATTTTTTTTTTTCCTGTTTTCAAGCGTCTTGCTGGGTAGTGCTTCGTGAAGCCCAAGCAGGACAGTTCAGTTTTGCGTCGTCCGATAAATTTGGCTCACGGTTTCGCGCATGTTTTCGTCGCCGGAGAATTTTTTTTTTCCTGTTTTCAAGCGTCTTGCTGGGTAGTGCTTCGTGAAGCCCAAGCAGGACAGTTCGGTTTTGCGTCGTCCGATAGATTTGGCTCACGGTTTCGCGCATGTTTTCGTCGCCGGAGAATTTTTTTTTTTTTTTTCCTGTTTTCAAGCGTCTTGCTGGGTAGTGCTTCGTGAAGCCCAAGCAGGACAGTTCAGTTTTGCGTCGTCCGATAAATTTGGCTCACGGTTTCGCGCATGTTTTCGTCGCCGGAGAATTTTTTTTTCCTGTTTTCAAGCGTCTTGCTGGGTAGTGCTTCGTGAAGCCCAAGCAGGACAGTTCGGTTTTGCGTCGTCCGATAGATTTGGCTCACGGTTTCGCGCATGTTTTCGTCGCCGGAGAATTTTTTTTTTTTTTTCCTGTTTTCAAGCGTCTTGCTGGGTAGTGCTTCGTGAAGCCCAAGCAGGACAGTTCAGTTTTGCGTCGTCCGATAAATTTGGCTCACGGTTTCGCGCGTGTTTTCGGCTCCTAAGATTTTTTTTTCTGTTTTGGAGCGTCTTGCTGGGTAGGTATTTGGAAGGCACAAGCAAGACGGTTTGTTTTCGGGACGCCAAGAAGTTTTGCTGTCAGTATCAGTTTTGTGTTCAGTCGAGGATGGATTACCAACTGGTGAGTTCGTTTCATTCTTGTGATAATACATATTTTCTTGAAAGCGTAACTTTTAAGTAATTTTAAAACAAACTTTGTATGGTTCGTCACTATAAGTGTCGGCATTATGTTTTTTTCTTATACAATTTCAATATACATATATTTGTCTCTTTTATACGTTATTAAAAATTATCTTTTGAATTGTTCGACATTGTGAATGTTGACGTATTTTTTAAAACTTGTACCATATCGAGACAAAATGCAACGTAATACTCATATGTAATTTTCAAACAAACTATGTATAGTTCGTCACTACAAGTGTCGGCATTATTCCTGTTTCATATAATTTAAAATATATACATGTAATTTTCAGTTTTCGTCATTAATAAAAACATCTTTTGAATAGAGTAGTGTTTGATCCTTCGACCTTGACACTTGCTCCTGCTGGGGCGGGTGATGAGGGCAGGATCAAAAATGTCGCGCGTCGGTAGTGAAGCGGTGAAAAAGTGATCGGTTCGTTAGTAGTGTTTGATCCTTCCACCTTGACGCTGGCTCCTGCGGGAGCGGGTGATGAGGGCAGGATCAAATATGTCGCGCGTCGGTAGTGAAGCGGTGAAAAAGTGATCGGTTCGTAAGTAGTGTTTGATCCTTCGACCTTGACGCTTGCTCCTGCGGGGGCGGGCGATGGGGGCAGAATCAAACTTGTCGCGCGTCGTTCGCTCAGAGAAATGAAAAAGCGCCGCGGATCGCTAGTAGTGTTTGATCTTTTGATCGCGTCGCTTGCTCTTGCGTGGGCGAGTGACGAACACTTGTTCGGCGTTTAATGCGATTATCGAATTATTTCGCGAATCCGGTTAGGCGTGATTATATCATGGCTCGCATCACCAAACATTGGTGACTCCCAGATCTTTACCTTATCCCACTAACCCAATATCCTCTCCATGACAACCGTGGAGATGCAGAGGTGATCTCGGTCTCTAGTAACAACGGTAGTCATACTAACATTCCTTCCCTTCCCCGATGACCGTAAGGACGTGGCCGGCGCCGTTATTGACTTTTAAATTTGAGCTCTCGATTTGTGCACATTGAAGAATGGTAAGCTAATCCCAAGCCCCATTCATTAATTCCCTGTGCAACTTCGATTGTTCTGGTCAATCACGGAGTAGCAACTACGAATTGTACAGTCATCTATGCTTATGCTTATGCTTATGCTTATGCTTTTCCAACTCGGTACTAATTTCAAGATCAAGAAGCCTCGTAACACTTGCTACGGATCTTTATGTGTTGTGAAATTTAAAAAAGTGAAGCAGAAATCAACAAACAATCGATTTTTCAGTATGTGTTCAAATTATAGACAGGTGTGTTGGTCCAGAAAGCCCGGATTTAGTGTATTTTTTCTTAGAGAGTGACATGTTTGGTACCCGATAATTTATTCAAGAAAAAACAAACAGAAACAAAGTTCTAAAAGTTTCGATCAGTTTTTGTAAATACCGTAATCCGGGGTAACATTGATCAGCGGGGTAACATTGATCGGGATGACTCTTCTTGTTAAACGTTCAAATAAAGATTTATTGATGAAACATTTTCGAACCATGAATGGTGCCTGTTTTTCGTATATTCATAAGCTAATGATAATTAAGGCTTTTGCCAAAATTGCGTTTAGTTCATGCGCAAATTTGTCAACTTTTTGAAACAATGATTTCTATCATTTTCACTGACACTACCGAAAATTCATGTCTCACATGAGTTCTGCAGACGATGTGATAAAGGAAAATGCGAGTGTTACTAAAAATGGCATCGCTGGAAACGATTCCGTTGTCAAATCTTTCATAAGTTTATTCAATTAGGCAACATTAACTAATTACTATTACGAATGTAGAATTTCCTGAGGAAATTGCCTACTTTTAGGCGTATTACGCGGTTCAAGGTGTTTTTAATTTTGAAATAACTCAAAAAGTAAATGACTTGTAAGAGTTTGGTCTTCATATTCGGCTTCAGGGGCCCTGATTTTAGTAAGTAACGACATTTCCAATATTAGCGAACGTTGTTTACTTGTGTGATCAATGTTACCCCATATCAGCTGAATCAAAAAATCACTTAAAACATTTATTTAAACATAATTAAATCTTTCGAAAAACAAAATAAAGTACATAGATAGGAGCGGTGGGTGCCAGTACTTGTTTTAAAAATATGAAACTTGTAACATTTGTATTGTGAAATGAAAAATTTAAGAAAAACTAAAAAAAAATGATCAATGTTACCCCGGATTACGGTATATGAAAATCATTTATTTCTATAACGATCGAAAGCAGTCATTCCAACATATTTGCACAATAGCAGCATCCAGTTTTTTTTTTTTCATTATAATGGAAAAAGTTGGAACTTCCGGTTTTAGTAAGTGATACGCAGCATATCATAAACACATTCCAACTACGAATGAAACGTTTCATCCAGTAGCACAGAGCAGACCAAAGAATGCATGAGCAGTTTTTCATACAAAATGGTATAAAGGAAAAGTTTGGTGTGATAGTAAGAATACAAACCTCTTACGCCGAAGACCTGGAATCGAATCCCATTCCTGAGATATAGTCACTTACGAAGTAAAGGTTATAATTCAGGTTCCTTCGAAAGGGAATTGATGAATTCTATGTCAAATCGGTCAGTCACAGATCTCGACCATCTTCGATTAGCAGTAAATTTTGCGCATTTATTCTACTATACCAGAACCATGAGCGAAATTGAATCCAAATCGAAGGTTATCGAGCACGACTTAATTTTTTTTCGACTCATTCTAGATGGAATTCGTCGATGGAAGCCGTTGGTCTCGCGATGAATCAGTCCATAGCTAACAATTTAGTTAAAGAAGATAGCAAAAACTTGACCATTAGTTTGGTGGTATGCATCTGGGCTTCAAGTGATCCTATTGACTTCAAATTCCATAAACCCCTTGAGATACTGTAGATCTCCTATTTTGCAAAAAAAAATCATATTGAATTTCGTTTGGAAGTATCGTGAAAACAATCAGGATAATTCTTCACACTTCTTTGTCCTACCGAATCGAACAATTTTGTAAAAAGCAAAATTTCTTTGAATGTTTTAATTTAATGTATATTACTTATTCGACATTGTTAAAATAAGAGATTTGTAATAAATCAAACATTTGTTCAATAAAAATTCCAAATGCCCAGTGAATTGCAAGTTGTTTTCAAACTGCGACCTTTTATTATTCAGAGCTTTTTTTTTCTTTAATCGTCGGTGGCTAAAGAGCAAAGCCATGCTGAACGTGTCTGGGTTCGAATCCCGATCGATCCTGGATCATTTCGTAATGAAAATTTCCTCGACTTCCCTGGGCATAGAGTATCGTCGTGCTTGCCACGCGATGAGGAAGTCATGCCAAGAAGAAGACGTTTCGTTGAAGGGACATTTTGTCGAATGAGCATTTGGTCGAAAAGTATTCAATCGCATTGAAAAGCATATGACATGTGTGCGAAAGGGCATTTCGTCGGATGTATTATTTTTCGGATTATCGTTAAGAGTGACATTTTGGCGATACACAGTGATTGAATGATTGAAAAATATAAATGCGTATATGAGACTATACATATGCTAGTTGGAACAACATAATAGTAAGAAAATGTTGAAAACATTTTCGGGCTTTTAAAGTCTGCTTTAGTATACCTACTGGTAAAAGCTCTTGAACAACCTCCAAACCATCATTATGTAACAAGCAATATTTAGCGACTGAGACTCCCCAACATTATTTTCTACTCTTCTTGCTTTGATTGGTTTTCTTTGTTCAGTTAAATCATGATGAGCTGATTTCAAATAAAAACGGATTATCCTGGATGAAACTTTAGTAGCCTCAGTCGATTGGTTTCACCACACCCGATACACAAAATAAGCCCAGTTTAGTTATTTTTAATAAGTCTTGTTTAGTTATTTTTAATTTAATTATTCTTCGCTGTGATCTCAATTATTCTAAGATACAATTGCCAAATTTGTTATCGATATAAGCAATCAGGATTAATAAAAAAAAGTTCTTACATGTATTTTGCTGGAAATTGCATTAAACTGATTCACCATGAGTAGGAAAACACATTCTATACTTTTTAGTTCACTTGATTTCAAGCGTTTTGACGTTGGATTACGTCCTTCGGCAACATATGGAGGTACAATTCCAAAAAACGAAAAATTGTAACGAAAAGTGATCAGGTTTTGACCGTTAATAACTCAGCCATTTATCGATAGATTTTCGATATTTATACATCAATCGATCGAAAATTTATCTACGTGTCGATTCAAATGGAAGACACTATTGATTGTTGGCAACAAACTAATAACAACTATCGAAAAGCTAAACATTACATATAATTTGCAATTGGATTAGATGGACAAAAGTGTGAACAAACTAATGAAAAATCGTAAAATGTTGACCTCATTCTTATCTAACCAATCACGTTCAAGCACATTTTTGGGTTCCGCTTCCCACTCTAAAAGCGCACCGGTCCTGCTTCTTCCCACAGTCTTCTTTTTGCGGTCGGACTGTGAACACAGTCGGGCGAGTCATTTTCGCTTTACCTTTGCACCCGCGTCACAGTTCAATAGGCCAGGAGAAGTGGATGAACTTGTCATTCATTTTCCTGTCAAATTTCATACAAAATCTACTTTTTCTCTGCTATAAATTCACTCTAGGTGAACCACTTCCCCTGGCCTATTTGTGCCGTCGGAACAGGAAGACGCAAGGTTGATTTGCGGCGGGGATGACGATGGCTTATGAGCTTCTCCGAGCGGCGAACTACTGCATCGTCATTGCCACCGCAATTTATCCGCGCTTGCAGATTTCGATGCGTGATAAATTTAGCATCGGTGGTCAAGAAGCAAACCCGTTAGGAACAAAATACCAGAATAATCGAGCGTCGGACTTGTGAAATCTATGAATATTTCAAGAGTGAGCATCGTTTCCAGATTTCGACTAATGCACGGTGATCCACAACCCGTTGGTGTTGTGCGCCATCCACGTCATGAAACATTTTGCTGGTTCGTCGTATAAGCAAATAACTTGCTCCAATTTATACATATGCGTTGAGGATACCCCGTTTGACCATGGCAATCAACTGATAACATGCCGCAGTGCTATTCATCTGTGACAGCATCGAAGCTAAGAAAGCCATCGGCTCTTTTCAGGGCCATCAAATGTGTTGAAAAGAGTTAAAAGAAAAATATTCTTTAATAAATCTCACAGCTTTATACAAAATTTAATTTGTCATGAATAATTGATGGCACGACAATTTGATACTGTATTCGTGGACGCTCAACATTTCACAACGATTTTAAAATAGAGTGGCATTTCCAATAGCTTCTTAGACTTGCCATATTTTATGAGAACACATGTATCAAAATTGCGACATATTCAGAATGCTTTTGAAAAGAAATTCTCATTGAACAATTTTTATCATTTTGGCACCCATGGATCAGAAATTTTCCTTCATACTAAAGAACACTATTGTTTATCAATAGCTTACCATTGAATATTTAGTAAATGTCAACTCTTCCAACTATTCATGTTCGACTAATTTCTCACGCATTATCATTTTCCGCAATTTTCAAGTAATTCTAAGACCAACTCATTATTGGCGCATACCCTCTTCCCAGATTGGTCGACTAGAAAGAGAAGAGCACAAAAGGGAGGAGCATCATCTGCAAATCTAAGGGTTTAAAATATGCTTCCTTCACCGGATTCGGTTTCATTCAATTTTCGCTTTCGAGCTGATAAGAACTCATCCGAACCTACTTAGCGAGGAGCACCTCGCAGCCAGAAGCCTGCTGAGCAGTTGATCAGCGTCTGGTTAGTGAAATCGCCCTAAATTGACCTGCAATTCTAGATTTCGACTCAAGGTATCAAGATTGAGCTACGTTTCCAGATTTCGACTTAAGCCTTGTGATCCACTACCTGTTGTTGTTGTGCGCCATCCACTCCACGAAACATTTTGCTGATTCGTCGTATAAGTAGATAATTTGCTCAAATTTATACATTTGTGTTGAGGATTCCCCGTTTGACCATGGCAATCAACTGATAACATCCCGCTGTGTTATTTATCTGTAAGAGCTTTAAAGCTAACAAAACCAGCGGCCCTTTTCAGGGCCATCAAATTAGTGGGAAAGAGTTAAAAGAGAAATATTTCCGACTTTATTTATGACTTCTTATATTCCTAAATCAATTTCACAGCTTCATTCAAAATTTCATGTGTCATGAACAATTGATGACACGACAATTTGAGAATGTATCCGTGGACGCTGCTGCAGTGCCGTCAGGGTGAGAGTGCTCAACATTTCACAACGATTTTAAAATAGAGAGGCATTTTCAACATCGTCTTTAATTTTCCATATTTTGAGGGAACACTTCGATTACTTAAATTTTCACATTTAACTAAATTGCGACATATTTCGAACGCTTTTGAAACCAATTCACATCGACCCATTGTAACAATTTGGCACCGATGGATCACAAATTTAGCTTCATTATAAAGAAAACTATTGATTATCAATAATTAAGTATTGAATATTTAGGGAATTTCAACCCTTCCAACAATTTATATTCAACCATTTTCTCAATTTTATGTCCAACACATTATTGGCACATACCCATTTCCTTGATAGGTCGATCAGAAAGAGAAGAGCACGAAAGGGAGGAGCATCATCTGCTAATCTAAAGGTTTAAAACATGCTTCCTTCGCCGGATTCGGTTTCATTCCATTTTCGCTTTCGAGCTGGTAAGAGCTCATCCGAACCTGCTTAGCGAGGAGCACCTCGCTGCCAGCAGCCTGCTGAGCTGTTGATCAGCGTCTGGTTTATGAAAAACTCGTCATCTGTGGTGCAGTCAAGAATCGTTAGGTACCATTACCACTATTATTAGGCAAATCGAGAGCTTGGCTTATGAAATCGCTCAGGGTTTCAAACTTGAGCTATATTTCCAGATTTCGACTTGTGATCCAATACCTGTTGCTGATGTGTGCCATCTACACCACGAAACTTTCAGCTGGCTCGTCGTATAAGCAGAGAATTTATTCAAATTTATACACTTGCGTCGAGGATTCCCCGTTTAACCATGGTAATCAACTGATAACATCCTGTAGTGCTATTTATCTATGACAGTATCCGAGCTAACAAAGCCTTTGGCCCTTTTCAGGGGCCCGCCCAAAATAATCGGTCCTTCATTAAGACCATTTTCGAAATCATATCCTTTTTGAACCAGCCTAAGGTTATCCAACGTCAACGGTCGTGTCTTGCACACAACCCCTCCAATTTTTTTAAAATGCTTCCTTCATCAATTGGATTCAACGTATATGAGTACATCTTATTCAGACAGTTCGAGCTGCCCAAGTACATATGTTTGTGTTCTATCGTTCCAAATCTGGCTCCCGTATTCCAAATTCGTGTCCACGACCGAGTGCATTAATACCTGGAATTCAAAAGAAATCTCCAGCACTCACACCGTAAACTTCCACTGGCTATAGATCTGCAGTTAAGTCTTAAGCACGATTACATTCCTAAAGAATAACGACAGAGTGTAATATTCGACTAACCGAGGAATCAAAGCACTTTTTCGAAGAATGATATTTTGAAGCAATTATTATGTTTACATTGATCAATTATTCTGTTGGTAGAGTGTTAGTTTAAAGAATGTAAATATTTGAAAAGAATAATAAATTTACAATTCTCAAATACTTAGGCTAACCCTGTCTTTCCCATGACTTTGATCGACTATTTCTTTACAAAAAAACGTTTCTATAAAAAATGCTTGGACAAAAATTGTTGTGTTTGATAATAAGTTTACTGTTTATCATTAGTTTTGCTATTGAAACAGTTAGTTTCCAATTGAATGAAACCACAATGTATGTGTTATTTTGTTCTTTAAACTATTGCATAGTATTTATCTAGTTCGGTTTGTCCCTAGTTCTTCGAAAACCAATAAAACTCAATCGAGGTTTAAGTGAGAGAAACAATTTCCATTGAAGATCTAAAAAATAAAGTAAAACAAAACATTCTGTCTATCCTTTCAACTACGATGAAAGAATGGTATAATTAAGCAAGAAAAGATATCCTTCCTAGGAGAAAGTACATATACTAACAAAGTTCAAAATCGTTTTAATTATCACATAGATATAATTATTATTGACCTTCGATGTAATTTATGTTTGGCCAAATGATCAAATATCAAATACATACATTAACGTTATTTGTATGTTGTACCAAGTGATGTTTCGATCATCCAAGCTAAAAAAAAAGCCTTCAATAGATAACTTCATCTTGTTCTACAGCTAATGTGAACATTATAAATTGAACTTTATTCAATGGTTCACAACTGTGGGACTAATGTACTTCAAAAGGTCATATGTTGAGTTCTTTCTGAATATTATACTTTGAGTACGAGAGACTTAAAAATCTCAAAACATTAACACGACAAATGTGATGAAATAAAGCCCATTGATTCATTTACCCCATCGCATTAAAAATGCGGGGAAGTGTGTCATGTCCAATGTATTCGTATTTATTTTAAAAATTAAGTTTTTTCTCTGTGGTTCAATCAAAATTAATATTTTTAGCATGAGTTGAAAAAAAATACAACTCAAGTCAACGTGAGTACAAAACTTAAAACAAAGCACTGGTGCTAAAAAAATTCAAATATTTAGGTACTTGTACTAAACATGATCAAATAAACCACTTACCCTACTGGTACACTTTTCCCACTGTACCTTATCATTCAACTAAGTGTTTACAATCCTTTTCGACCAAATTCCATTCGACGACCTGTCTCTGCGGCAGCCGAAGATTGAGGTCTGGAAATCGATATAACTAGTTTAGGAAATTGACAAAAATATGCAATTTTCACTGGGATTTTGAACCCAGAACTTATTAGTAAGAGCCGTGTCCGATAACTCTTGGTAATCTAATGCTGAGACAGAAAAGTTAAATTTGCAAAAAAGTTTTGTGTAATCTCTCAAAATACGATTTTTTTTTGTCATTTTCGTTAATCGAATCCTATTACGTGTTGAGCAGAATAATCAAATGAATGTGATCAAATTAAGTTACGTCCGGTTATTGGTTCGTTGCCATTAATTACGTCAGCCGATATTATTTTTTACTGTACTTTTTTTTGCTTTCTTCACGAGATTTATGTCTATAATATTTAAATACATTTTGATGTTGGAGTTCAAGATGTTTCACCTTAAAGTGTGCAATTGATTCGCAACGTCGAAAATGAAGCGGAACACCGCCACGGAGCTAAAACAAACCGATTGACTTTATGTGCTTTTAAACGAGCTCATCTTCGTATGCTCGTGCTAACTTCTAGCTCATCGGTTCATGCAAGATGCCCAACACTCAGATTGATCTTCAAGTTTCTGCCTCGAAACCAGTAACGTTTCACTGGGGGGCACAAACCGAGTGCGACATAAAAATAAACACATTGGACTTTTCGGCGTCTTCTTGCTCGTCCCACACCAACACTTTTTTCTCGCAGATGAGGAAGGAAGATGGTCCGCTAAATAAACGCGAAGGCGGCTTATAATTCTGCTTGCTTTTAGAGCGACAACACTAGCGCTCGCATGTGAACCCGAAGTGTGGGTGGCTGCTTTCGGTGGTACTGGATACTGGACGAGAGCTTTTTTATTACATCACCCGCGTGTGAATTTGCATAAATTTGAATCGGACAGCGACGACATGGGCGGACGAACTCGGATGTTGGTTCTGGCAGGAAAGAGGCGATTTTCGAAATGGTACAATATCAAATGTTAGTGAAGCTTCAAAACTACTGAACATTTGAATTTAATTCACCTGTTCATAAGAAAGAAAAACGTTTTAAATTTTGTGAGAAATAATGAATTGAGAAAATCTTGGCTGAGCTCTAAACAAACTTTTTCTTCTTCTTTTTCTTGGTATTACGTCCTCACTGGGACAGAGGCTGCTTCTCAGCTTAGTGTTCAATAAGCACTACCAAAGTACAATGATACTCTTTGCCCAAGGAAGTCAAAGAAAATTTCCTTTACGAAAAGATACTGGACCGACTAGGAATCGAACCCAAACATCATCAGCATGGCTTTGCTTTGTAGCCGCGGACTCTACCATTCGACTAAGGAAGATCCCAATATCAATTTAGACAGCCTATAGAACACAAATTCAATATTGCACCAATAATGGCTTCGTGGTCGTGCGGTTAGTGTCGTCAGGCAGTGATCACATCGTGTCATGGGGTGTGGGTTCGATTCCCGCGTCAGCCAATAGACACTTTTTGTAAGGAATATTTCTCGGCTGTGCCACTGGAGCATGTTTGTCCGTTGTCTAGTGTTAAGTTACAGTCTGTGCAGCTAAATGGCTGAAGAACGGTGTCCGTGTCTTTAAAATACCACTTATGAAGAATTGTAAATATATCCTTCAGCTTATGAGGGGTCGTTCATTAATTACGTAATGATATATGACGGAAAGGATCGTATGAGATTTTTTACGCGACATGCAATAGGATACTCTATACCGTGTTGATTCGACGTGTTCAAAGAACGAATTTTCACTTCTCGTAATTTTTATGATTAATATTTGTAGTTTTGAAGTCACTTTTAGATCACTATTCTGATCATTTTGGTCACTAAAGTCACTATTATTTTGCTGTCTGACCGCTACCAGCCCTGTAACTAGCTTGATAAACAACAGTAGTGAGGAAAAGCACCCAAAAGAATGCGTTTATCACATTTTTGCAATTTCTGATCGTAATAGGCTGTTTTTCATCACGCCAATCAGTCATGAAACGACTTACTTTCCTGCACTGAAGTATGCAGTGCGATAATAGTCATTACGCAACTGAAACCAGTGCTGTAATGATTCATTACGTATCGCTTTCTCATTACGCTATTGTTTTGAGTTGCGTAATGAATCATTACACAACAATTTTTCAGAAATTGTAAAATAATGGTGAATACCGTCCGATATAATTTATGATACCCTCATATGGTCTTCTACGAAATTGCAACAAACGTTGTACATAACTCGTTGCAGAACTCGATTTTTACAGTACTCGTCGTTGTTATCCTGTTACGACTCGTGCTGTAAAAATAATCGTTCGGCAACTTGTTTCGTAAACTACTATTACCTCGACTATTTACTATTGGGGATAGATGTTTTACTCTACCAGAGTGTTTACTCGTTTACCGGAATTTAATTCCCTAATATTAACATGTTTTATCGAACCCAATTCCAGGTTCAAGATATACTCTAATTTTATATAAACTAATGACATTTTTTAAAGTGTTTTAAAGTGTATTCACTATTCTTGACAATTTTAAGCAATGTGCTAACAATATCAAATCTTAAGTTCTATTCAAATGAATTTTATATAAAAATAATGGTGTACTTTATTTCGTTTGTACGAGCTCTGTCCATCATCGTGTTCTGAACATGGATTATCATGCTCCCAGTTCATCGAATCCGACCTGTATAACATTTGAATGAGGTAATTTAGATAAATGATTAATTGTTTGAATTTCATTCGAAAACGTTCAAGAGCTTCAAATGAATTATGGTTATTACGAAATTTTAAAAGGAAAGTTGTTTAATTCCACATAACTTTTCCGGAATCGGTTTCCCCCATTTTGAATATTTCCCAATCATTTTAAAAATTGTTCATGAAGCAGGACTGGTAGGGACTGAGTGTCTTGAAAATAGGTAATTAAGAAATCACTTGCTTGAAAAAATAACAAAAAGTAGTAAAAAAAAGAAAACGAAACCTAAAGAGAATCAGGAGGAATCAGACCTAATATTTTTTTGAGAATAACTCTTTTTTTTAATTCCTCGAGACATTACGATCGGAATTTCATCGGAAATCATCTCATGAATTTGCTGAAAGATCTAGTAAAAACTCCGAAGATATCTTCAGGATAGATAGATGGCTAGATATTTCAATTTAAGAGAATTTGATCTTTCTTCAGGAGTTCATTTAGTAATTATTACCCATAAAATCACTTCAAGAACCTTCCAAGAATTCTTGCGAATTCTCCATGAATTTTGTTTTGGATATCTCATAAAAATATAACCTGGATTTCTCCAAAAATAACCACAGAAATTACCTCAGAGATTCCACCAAGAATTACTACTTATATAATTTCAGATATGATACGAGAAAGCCTTTAGTCCTCAAGGTTTTATTTCCGGTGATTCTCCCTTCGGTTTTCCTAGAACACCCTCGAAGGCTCCATTTTAAATATGACGAATTCCATGTCAAATCGGTCAGCCACAGAACTTCGATTTGCAGTAAATTTTGCACACGTTTTTGTTATGATACAATAAGTGTTTTCCATAGAAAAATGGGCTTTGTGGTCGTGTGGTTAGTGTTACCAAGCATTTAGCCGCATCGAGCCAAGGGGTGTGGTTTCGATTCCCGCTTCAGTCCGGAAAACTTTTCGTCAGAAATGTATTTCGACTGTGCCACTGGGCGTTCCATGCTAGTCCGTTGTCTAGTGTGGTGTTTCTTTCAAAGGGCAAATCGTCCACTGAAGCATTAACGTGTTGGTGTCTTAAAAAAAAAGAAAAAATCGGTCATTTTGACTCGAGAATAACTTATGAAAATGGCCCATAATGTTTTGCATGCAATTTGTTTGAAATATTCTAACTCTGAAACTGTTGATTTTAGAGAAAAATGTTCTATGAAGAAGTTGTAGTGAACCGTTTGGCCTACAAGAAAAAAATATACACTGAAAAAATATTTCATGTTTTTTTCATGAAAAATTCAAATATAAAACTTTAATTTCAAATTGCATAAAAATCCCATTTTAATATTTTTTAAATTTTCACCTTAGAATCTTGATAGTTAACAGATGTTTGGAGCAAAGTTTCATGATGTTGAATTTTTTAATAAAAAAGTGTTTCTAAGAACAACTTTTGGTCGATTTTAAAAATTTTAATATTTTGGCAAAATTAATACGTGCTGATGGTAAAATAAGAATCTTGAAATGATTCTGAACCATAATGATTATATGAATTATTTCTCTAGAAGTAGCCATTTTCGAATTGTATCGAGTTTATTGCAAAAAATATTATTTAAATATTCATATAGGCGATTTTCATTATTTATTTCTCAGGATTTTCGACAGAATTGTCATTAAAAACTTCTTTAAGATTTAAGAATTTCTCTTAGGATACCTTCAAGAATTACTTCAAAGATTGCTCCTTAGGTTTCTTTGGAATCTCCTCCAGTAGCTCTAAGAAATTTCTCAGGAAGTCTTTAGAGATTTGTCCACTCATTCTTCTAGAAGTTTTTCTTGACAAATAAGCATAAGCATAAGCATAAGCATAGATGACCGTACAATTCGTAGTTGCTACTCCGTGATTGACCAGAACAATCGAAGTTGCACAGGGAATTAATGAATGGGGCTTGGGATTAGCTTACCATTCTTCAATGTGCACAAATCGAGAGCTCAAATTTTAAAAGTCAATAACGGCGCCGGCCACGTCCTTACGGTCATCGGGGAAGGGAAGGAATGTTAGTGTGACTACCGTTGTTACTAGAGACCGAGATCACCTCTGCATCTCCACGGTTGTCATGGAAAGGATATTGGGTTAGCGGGATAGGGTAGAGATCTGGGAGTCACCAATGTTTGGTGATGCGATCCATGATATAATCACGCCTAACCGGATTCGCAAAATAATCCGATAATCGTATTGTATGCCGAACAAGTGCTCGTCACTCGCCTACGCAGGAGCAAGCGACGCGATCAATAGATCAAACACTACTAACGATCCGCGGCGCTTTTTCATTTCTCTCTGATCCTACCCTCATCGCCCGCCCCGCAGGAGCAAGCGTCAAGGTCGAAGGATCAAACACTACTAACGAACCGATCACTTTTTCATTACTTCACTACCGACGCGCGACATGTTTGATCCTGCCCTCATCGCGCTCCCTCGCAGGGGCAAGCGTCAAGGTCGAAGGATCAAACACTACTAACGAACCGATCACTTTTTCACTACTTCACAACCGACGCGCGACATGTTTGATCCTGCCCTCATCGCGCGCCCCCGCAGGAGCAAGCGTCAAGGTCGAAGGATCAAACACTACTCTCTAGAAGTATTTCTTGACAAATTTCTAAAAAAACATAATTTTTGATAAAAACTTGTGTAAGTTCTTAAGTAATTCTTGATTAAAAAGGATTTCTAGACGAACTCTTGATAATACTAAAAAAGATTTTCTAGATTAATTGCCAAGATAATTGAAAAAAGAAAAACTAATCAATATTGAATCCTTATGAAGGAACTTCTTGGAAAAATGAAACATCTAAGAAATTGAGTAGGTTTGTTGGAGGATCTCTTGGCAAAAATAACTGTAGTAGTAATTGGTGTGGAACCTTATATTACCTTTTCAAAATACCATGGAAATTTTTTTGACAAATTCAATAAGAAATGTTTGAAAGAACTGCAATAATCCTTGGATGAAATGCTGGAAAAATTCAAAGAAAAAAAATCTAGAGATGCTGAATTACAGAACACAGGTCGAATTTGAAACGTTCCAAATAGATTCACTTCAATAATTGTTGTAACAATACCTTGGAGTAAATGTGGACAAAATGGCGTAGACATTCTTGTCGGTTTTCTTGGAAAAATAAGAATCCCCGAACGAAATTCATTTAAAACTCATGAATTAAGTGGGTCTTCTTAGAAGAAATTATGTGGGAATCTTTGGAAGTTGATGAGGTATTATACTCAAGGAAGTCATAGAATAGTCTTTGGAAATTTTTGCACATTAATCCCTCTACTGGAGGTAGTGAAATTGAAGTGCTCAAGGATTTCCTGAAACAAATTCTCATCCAACAAATTCAGCATCCTTTGAAAAACTGCTGGAAGATTCGGTAGAGGAATCTGTTGAAGAATTTCTAAAAAGAATTAGTCCCTGAAAGTATTCTAGATGAAATATCTGGATAAACCACTAGAATAATTCTTCAAACTTTTTCTCTAGAAATATGGAAAGTTATTCTTGAAGAATTGAAGTCTTTCGGAATGCTTCTCTAGACCCTGTAAAATTTTGCATCAGAATTCACTTCAAGCAAGATAAGGAAAAAGGATCCTCTAGGGACCCTTACGGTTTAAACAGAGACCTTCGAGACCATGCATCAAAAATAGAAACTTTTAAGAGATTTGTATAAAAATAGAGATCAAGTCTCTAAAGAGAAACCTTCTACCAGCCTTAGATATGTAAATTCTATACTGATCAAATATACCTACACAGCAAGAAAAAACCTTAAATTTACAATGCACCTTAACTTTTACGGGTATCATGTAAAACAAGGTATAACTAAATATTCAGCGATAAATGATGTAAACTGCCTCAGTGCATTCAGGAATGCTTGCAATCATGAGTTAATTTGAAACATTTCATGATCTTGCATCCAACATTCGCCAATATTGTATGCTTTCTTGCATCTTGAAAGCGAAATTGCAAACGAAAATGCTCGGTTTACACGATTCTACGCTGAACAATATGTCAAAAATAATGCACATGGGTGGATCGACGGCTTGATCATTTCATGTGTCCTTTCATTATTGATGATTGATTTTTCAACGTAAAATCATGTAAAGCAAGCACTTTCGCTTGCAAAGTTCTTTAAGGAAAGTCGTTTTGCGTACAATTTTTTAGAGTAGCAATGTTGAATACAATAGCTGTGTTTGTAGGATTCATTATTGAACAATGCATTACAAATGGCTTTACATGATTGAAGCTAAAAATACATGACGTGTCAATCTAAGATTTTTTTTGCTGCGTGGAGATATGTGATGTTTTGTTAAGTTGACGCAACTTACCCGAAAAGATCCTCATTGAAACGCTCAAGTGGCGTATTGATAGGATATCGGCGCAGCCGAATTTTTCCTTTTTTTTATTGAAGAGGGTTTTTGGCAAATAATGGTTATCCCTGGAATTTCACACAAATATCCTTTGTAATGAACATATGGTACCATGAATTACTGCCGTTAAGTCAAAATATTTTCCCCGATTGTAATCCACATTCCCTGAGAATTCCAGGTTTTTTCCAGCTTGAATAAATTTCCCTGAAAATTCCAGGTTTTCCAGGTAGTATACACCCTGTCTACTGGCGTGATAAACAATCCCCGACCATCCTATAGCAATAGTGCCCCCAAGTTTTGAGCTTGTTCAGATGGGTTTTTCATGCCACTGTTAGTTACCCCGATTTAGTCAGAGTTGTAGCAGAAGACGATGAACAGCGACTAGTGAGAGATATTCTCAATTTTTTTTCTTCTTCTTTCTTTCTCGCACGACATGGAAGCTATGATCTTGTAGTGCACATTAAGTTCGTCCGAGTGATCCATGTTTGAAATTATCCTTTGAGGTGAGTAAACGAATGATTTATGAATTGGTTTACACTGTTTGTGGTATACTGCCAATGAAGGCAAATTCCTATAATTTCGGCGGTAATTTATTGACCACCGCTTGCCTTGGCGTCAATTTGGCTCCAAGCGAAATCGATAAGCCACGTTAAACCCAGATCCCGTTCCTCGAGTGATGTCAAGAACCTCGCCTTTTGCGGCCCACCCGGGGGCCTAACTTTTATAGCACGAGCCTCCTTATTTGTTCCGCTCGACCGACTGACATAGTGCCTCAAAGACTCGCTCTTTGGGGACCACCGATGAAAAAAAATACCCGCAGCCGTTGTTCAGGAGCGAGGTTGACATTAGCGCTGCCATATTTGCTCACGCAGCCACCCCAAAAATGTATAGTCGAACTCGTGCGACGACGTAACTGTTTCGAGCCGATCCAAATCCGGATCCCGTTTATTCGGTCACTAGTTAGTTAGCTCGGGTCGGTGGCATGGCGACCGATTGGTGAATGAACTCTCCTCAATGAGGAGTCCTCATCCATTCAGCAGCGCACAGTGGGCAAAAATTGACCCAAAACACACACTTTGGGAAGTGCTATAATCAAGATGAGGCAAAATCGGGCAACATTTGGAAGTTTGCCCAAAACTCGACTATCACCAATCAATTCCTCGTGATTTTTACATGGATTTTGGATCAATTTTCTCCCACTGTGCACCGTGTCGATGGCGAGGCTCCAGAAACGGATAAGTAAACAAACGCCATTCTGGGATAAGCCAAGAATGGTTACGCGCAGACAAGTGTAAGCGACCGCGGCGCGGGGTTCAGCTTACTCTCAAAGGTGAGAGAGGGCACAAGTGCATCGCGCAGACTTTGATGACGACGGCGGAGGCAGTAAGCAGCTTCCAAATCGGTCAAAGTGGTTTCATTGTCAAAAGCTACATGGGGTTTTCGGAGCGATGATCTGCTGCTACCCGTGAGTCGCTGATTTGCATGGCGCGGTAATTGTCGAAGGCTGAGCTAAGCTGTGTTCGGCTTTTTGAAGATCTGTGACATTTTTATTTTGCGTCGCAAAGTAGTGCTCGAGGATAAGCTTTGGAGAGGCTTTCTGAGCCGGCAGGTGAAATGTAGCCTTTTTGTGAATTTGGCACTGGAGGCTGGGAATGGGATATTTTCCCACATACATTAGGTATGAAACCGACCAGAGTATGGGTGAAAGCGTTTGTTTGTTGAGCAATCAATATGTCATCTCGAGAAGGAATTATCCCACACGAAAAGTGAGGTTGCAAAAAACTGAGATCGAGAAAATGAAACCGAACGGATTGAGTTTACCAACACTTAAAGTTATACAATAGAATTGTGGATGTGAAAGTAAAGTAGGAAGGGGTTTAACGTATCGTCTCGTTCCTTAATAATTAATAATTAACAATCAAAAAAAAAAAATTAAAATACCCTTAGATGTAGGAAATTTCATCTTCTTGGCATTCACGTCCTCTTCACCGGGACAGAGCCTGCTTCTCAGCGTAGTGTTCTTAAAAAAAAGGCGTAAGTGATTGAAAAAAGGTGCAGCATTTTGTTGTTAAGTTTTTGTGTGAAAATCACAGAACATCAGAATTTTTGAATGCTTGCTACTCCAAACCGTGTGAGAGCTACTAATATACTGATGTGATAAGCAATCCTTTGATGGTTTTTAAAATGGTATATACCCCAACCATTCATACACACAAGTGAATAGGGCATTATATAGATAAATGGCGATCGAAGCAACCAATAGTTTGGGTTTTATTCAAGCAGTGACCTCCAGAGTTCACTTTTGGTATAAATCAAGTTTCAGTCAAACTTTTTCGCAGAATTAGAGTCCACTACGGACATTAACAGAACTTGATTCTCAGAAGAGTAACTAATGAACTCATCAACATCTAGAAAGTTTAGAACAAGTTTAAATTGAACTTCTTTCTTACTTGAAGATAAATATCATACTCTAAAACAATTAAAAGATTTTTGTAAACTGCAAATTTCGATTTATTAATTAAAAAGTGAGCAGAAACATACCCTTTATCTAAACTTCTGGTTGCATGGGGATGTTCTTGGTCCTCCAAGGAGAAAATGGAATAGAGACCTAAGGATCTAAAAACCTAACCAGTTGTATATTGATGGTGTTTAATAATGGCATAGACTCTTAAACTTTTAAATGATTAAACGGAGTATTGCATTGATTTGTATGCATGTTCTGCGTCTTCTAATGACTTTATCGAATATAGGCCTCAGGATCTATAAGCGAAATAAGTGGTATACTGATAGCTATTACGACACAGGCAGTAAGCCATTTACCTATATAAATAAACGGAGTGTCGTTTTCATTAGTACAGACAGTGGCGCGGGAAGTGGGTAGGACAGGTAGGACATGTCCTACGCACAAAAATACCTGGGTAGGACAGTCAAAGGATTGTCCTACCCATGATTCAACACGAAGTAACATCATTTTTACAGTCAGCCGTAGATGTTCTTGGTAAAATTGTCATCAGCATTTATGGAAGTATTTCTTGACGAATGACTGGATTGCAGGAAGAACTATCAAGCAATTTTTAAAGAATTGTTAGAACAATTTATGGATTAACCCAAGACCGGTAGCATCGTGTACTGAGTATACGTATCTTAAACATATTTCATAGAAATTCTCTGCATTACCGCAAGACATTCTTGATGAATTCTTAGAAAATGATAAGATTTTTCATTTTCCATGATTCATTAAAAATAGAGTATTTTTTCATCTATTCTTCTTTCTGACGTTACATCCCAAATATGACAAATCCTTGTTCTCATCTGTTCTTAAACGAACTTCGACAGTTATTAATCGAGAGCTTGTTTTGACAATTAGCCAGTTTTGCATGTATCTAACGCATGAAAGGTACAAAGACTCTATGCCCAAGGAAGTCGAGAAAACTCAGCTTGGTCTTGCTGAGTAGCCGCTTTGGCTACCTAGGTTCATAAAAAGAGAGAATATTGTGGAGAATTTTTGTCGGAGACATTAGAAATGCTTGCAGAATTGTTGGAGAAATTCCAACGAAATATTAGATGGAGTTCCTGCACGTTGAACCATTTACCAATTAAATTTAGATTGTAAAGTAGAGTTACAATTATTGCCCGAAAGTTTCTAGATTCGGTGATATCAAATTTATACCATTGCTATGAATCGCAAATCAAATTGAGTTGATATCATCATATCTTCCAATCACGACTAAGAATAGAAAGAGAGAATAGAAACTTTAGAGACAACTTTCCTAAAAAAAGAAACCAAACATAAATAAAGAGATAAAATTGTTTCTTATCAGATATTTCTCAAATAATATTTGAAACATACGTTTTCGGGAATTTCTCATGACATTACGACAAGTATTACTACTCGTATTTCTGTATGAATTTCTACATTATTTGCTCCAGGAATTGATTCAAGTAGAAATATTTGCTCGAAGATTTCTCTAAGAGTTCATTCCGTGATTTTTATGAAATCTACTTAAGATAGCTACAGTAATTACCTCAGATGTTTCATCAAGATTTCCTCCAAATATTCTTCAGATTTTTTTTTCAAGGAAGTAATCCAAGAATTTATTTAATGATTCAACCATCCAACTCCAAGATTCTCGTTAAGAACATTTGCAAGAATTCAAACAGTATTTTATCCAGGCATTTTCCACAAAGTTGTCGTTCAAAATTTCTTTAAGATTCTTTCAGGAATTCTTCCATGAAACTTTTGAGAATTTTCTAAAACCTTAAATAATCGGCTTTATTTCAGGGGCGCCTCCAAGTGTCTTGATTTTTTTCAGATATTAATAGATTTTTTTCATATAACTTGGGATGAATTTCAAATATAAAACCCTAAATAATGTCTGATAAATCCTGATTGAGTTCTAGAGTAACCCTTGAATAACTCCCACAAGGTTGGGTGTTAGAACTTCTAGACTATCGAGGAAATCTCTGAGGAATTCTTAAGTAAATTGCTAGTTGCTACCCTACAGGAATTCCTTGAAAACTATTGGATGGGTTTCTTAAAAAAATTGTATAGGACAGAGCGGAAGAATTATTAAAATGATTACAGAAGTATTATCTGGTGTGAAAACCTAAATAAAGAAATTTTACGAAATATTCAGTAAGATTTTATATAAAGCATATTTGGAAGATATGTAGGATAAAACTTTGAATGACTACAGCAATTCCTGTGTGAATGTAGATGAGTTATTGTAGGAAAGAAAATGAAAATGCCAGGAAAAATGCTTCAAAATCTTTGGAATGAACCTTTCTGGATTTTCTTGGATAAACTCTTGTAAACTCTCTCCTAAGGAAACAACTAGGGCAATCCATAAAGGTGACAGTCGACAAATATCTGGAGCTATTACTGAGAATTACTTTTACCATAATCCATAAATTACTGAAGCATCAAAGTGTTTGAGGATTCCATGTAGTAAATTATTAAATAATTCCTCTAAGCATCTCTTGAAACACCGATGGATGATTTCCTTATAGAATAAGTGAGGGAATCTGAAGAGGGATTTCTGGAGGAATCTCTGAAGAAGCCGTTTAAAATATACAAGGAGGGATCTCTAAAGAAACTCTTTCTCGAAGAAAAGAAAAAATTCTAGAAAAAATGTGAAATAGATGCGTAATAGTCTCTGATTTTTTTATAGAGCTGTTAAATTTAGCAGCAGGATTCACTGCAAGCAAAATAAGGAAGAAAGTGACTTAAGCTACCATTTTTATTAAAATACGGACTTTAGAGGTCTCTTACAAGAGATCCGCTAACAGTTGCAAGCTCTGTTAAGAAACCTTTCGAATCTTTATTGCAAAACTCTGCGAAGAATACAAAGAAAAAAAAACAAATTCACTGCAGTTTTATGTTTTCATAGGGAAATTATAGAACAATATTAGCTGTTGAGTCTCGCAGTTAGTTCTAGTTTTTGTCAAGTCCGTCAAAAGTAAACTGGTTCGAAAAGGATATAGATTTTTATAATATATTAAATCACTTATGAAGTTGATCATATCAATAATCTTGAAGCTTTCTCAGTCTTGTGGTAATAACTAATATGAAAACAGTCACGTCAAATTTTATGTCAAGGATTCCATAAATTTGAAAATTTTCTGAACTTCCTTGGACATGAATATTTTGCTTACGTTTGTCCTACCCATGGTTTTGAATGTGGACGCGCCTCTGAGTACAGATGTTCCTTATGCGTATTTATAGCTTAGAGGGCGCTTCTACTCTTTAACGTTTATGATGGCGCTTCACAAGAAAAATGTCACAAATACTTTAATGTGAGAAAATAAGAAAAGAAAAATAGCACGTTAATAAGAGTTTTCAAAAGAGGAATCTAACTTCTATTTCGAAACAAAAGTTCCGAGGAATAGATATGCCCTGCACACAATGAATTTGAGCCATTATCGACATGTTTTCTATTGGCTCAAATAGGATTTTTTTTCTGGAAGATACGGAAGCATGTTCTGGTAAATAGGATGTAATGTCCCTCGATATTTAGTGATTGAGCTTTTGGATGGTAGCAGTGGTGTTTCATGTTCCTGGATTCTTCCCTAGAAATCGTCGTCGTCGATCGTACATTTGTGAAGATTAAATTACCTTCAAGGTACTCATGGTATATGGTAAATGGTAGAGAAATGTTCAGAAACTTATTTAGTGATTCTTTCAGAATTATTTTTAGCAACCTTTCAGAAATTCTAAGAACAATTATTGCAGTTTATCATCCAAACATCTCTCTAGGGATTCCATCATGAACTCTTTAAAAGATCCTTCCAGTAGTTTTTCAACAACTCGTCCTTATGTATCTTAAAAGATTACGTAATCTAGCAGTGTTTTTTTTAAACTGGGGATCCCTGCAAAATTGGCATTGCCATCTAGGAGGCTGGTTAAAAACGCTATAAAAAGTCCCGTACGAAATGACAGTCCCGTTCACTACCGTTTTTCCGAGTTTCCCGTTCAATATCCTGAGCTTTTTTACATACAAACACGTCGGAACACTGCAGGAACATAACTATGAAAGAGTTCTTAAGATTTGATTACTCTTTCTTGAGCTATTTTGTGATATATAAACACCATTCCATTTTTTTTTATATAGATAGATAGATAGATAGATAGATGAAATTCATAAAAAAATACATAAAATATATTGGCAATATTCTTTTTTTTTTTAATTGTGTACATTTTCTTCTGAATCTAATTATTTTGTAACACATGCATTCTTAAATTACCCCGAGAAAATTGTTAGTTATCAATACCAGTGAAATTAACGCCTACCGCAGCTTCATGGAAAATTAATTGAAGCTAACATATCACCGGTTGCTCAAGACAACCCAGAACTACTGTAAAAAAAATACTCAGTTTCGTGCATTAACAGCATGTCTGGACACGAAAAGATTAACGCATTAAAACTACTGTAGTGAGGACGTCCAGGTGACTTAAGTCAACTTCTTACGATCAACAGAAATTTTTCTTGAAACAGATTTTGGAATAGGTTTTTTAAGAGGTAAGCATTCCATTCAGGGAAGCCTTCAATTACTTTCTTCAGAAAATATATAATGAATTCTACGTATCATTAACTTTTTCATAAATTCATCCGGCAGTTTCTTTAAGAATTTCTTCAGGAATTACTTCAGCAATCACTTTAGGATTCATTCTATCAATAGTTGCAGTTCTGTAGAGATCATACTAGAGATTCATTTATATCTTCGAGAAGCTCGAAGATCTTATTGAGGAAAAAAATAATTACTGCAGGATTTTTTAAGAATAATGCAAACATTCAGAAACATTTTAATAGAAAACATTCAGAAGAATTTTCGAAAGAATTTACGAAGGAAATTTTATAGAAGCTTTGAAAAATGAAGTTATGTTGACTCAAGGCAACAGCATTTTTATTTTTTTAATGTGCATCCTTTGTTGAGGCATAACAAATTTGAATATATTATAAAGCATATCATTGAATATCAATTTCAGTTTTCTTAATAAGAATCTAGTTCTGCTTTGATTGAACTGGCGTAAACATAACTGAAAAAAAAAACGGTGCACACTCCAGGGAGCTGATACAACTGGAACATTAATATTGATGTCCTGCAGGGCGTTAAAATGCTCATGACCTCGCAAAAATCTACAGAAGATAAGGTAAAAATTCACCAGGGTTAGGAACTAATGAATTTCAATAATTGTCCAACGGCTTTAGGACATTGCGTCGAATGACATTTGGTCGAATGACGTTTGGTCGAATGACATTTGGCCGAATGGACATTTGGTCGAATTGCTTTGGTACATTTATTTTGGTCGAATGATGTTGAGTTGAAGGGAAATTTTGTTGAAAACTTGTTTTCAAATGGTTTATTTAAAGATCATTTGGTAAAATTGATTAATTTTTTCTAAGTTTTGCAAAATTGGTAAAATGACGTTGTTGATTAAAAAACGAGACATTTCATGTAATCTTATTGTTAAATTTCATACATCATTCTATTTGCAATTTGAAGTTATGCAAAAATCTAGGATTTTAATAATTGATCAAATGAAATTTTTGAAGGCACTTTTTTGTACATTGACTGAAATATTTAGCTTTAGTGAATCTATTATTCTTTCAAAATATCACCATTCTTTGAAAAACTGCTCAACAAGTTATTTTTGCTACTCAACGATTTGAACATAATATTTTTATTACTTATTATTCTCTTGAAATATCATCGTTCTTCATGATGAACTGCTGATCTTCATCTGATGGAACCATGCGGAGAGAGTACTCGGGATCTTTCTTTGAATCCGGGTCTTACAGCTTACGGACGTGGTGGGTAAGATTTTCGAATGCAGAATCTGAATTGAAACGGCAGGAAAAATGTGCTTTCAGGAAAACCTTTATGGCGAAGTGAATGTTAGGTTTATAAAGACAATTTACACCGTCTTCAGCCAAAGGCTGCACAGACTGAACGATCACTAACATTAGGCAACGGACAACACGGAACACCCAGTAGCCCAGTGATGAATTTTTCGTTTGACGAAAAGTTTCCACCAACAGGAGCGGGAATCGAACCCACACCCCGTGACACAATACGCCTAAACGGCTGACGCCGCTAACCGCAAGGCCACGAAGCCCAGTTTAGGTATCTTTACTTATGGCCAATTGGCTTTTTGGGACTTCTATGTATGTAAGACAAAACAAATAAACAAATAAACAAAGACAAGTTAACTGAGGCAAGAAAAGTTGGCTTGCTTCCATTTATGATCAGCTTATCTCGAATCGCAGAACTGGCCTGAACGAAAAAGTAACATGGAACGTCAAAAATGCAATATGTTGGGAGAGCGTCTATCAAATTGAATAAGAAAATTTTGCTAATCGCATAATAGGTTGTTGGTAAAAAGGCTGATATTTTTTCAATTATTCTATCACTCTTGTATTAGAGACAATAGTCAGACTGAACGTAAAACTTTGTTTCCTTACTATTTAGATTCAATCCCTTCCGCGAAATGTCGGTTCAACAAAATCTAATAAGTTTTTTGTTGAAACTAAACATTTTTGACCAAATGTCCATTCGACAAAATGTTCGTTCGACCAAATGTACTTTCGACCAAACGTCATTCGACTAAATGTCATTCGACCAAAAGTCTTTCGACCAAATGTCATAGATTATTGTCCAACAGATAGTTAATTTGTTTATGGCCTCGCAAAGATCTACGTGAGACAAGAATAAATTACTCTAGTACGCTACTACAGTTGGGAAATTTAGAGTGATGTCCTACTGGGCGTTCACATTCTCATGCCTTCGTCAAAACTTACGTGAGATGAGGTCAAAATCTACCAGGGCGCTAGGAAATTTTGGTGTTGTGTTATAGGGCGTTAACATATTCATAACCTCGAAAAAATCTACATTGTCATTGTCAAATTACCATGAGGCGCAGAAACAGCTAGGAAATTTCGATCGATGTCCTACTGGGCATTCTTCTTCTTCTTCTTTCTGGCATTACGTCCCAACCGGGACAAAGCCTGCTTCTCAGATTAGTGTTCTTATGAGCACTTCCACAGTTATTGACTGAGAGCTTTCTTTGCCGATTGACCATTTTTGCATGTGTATATCCGAGTGGCAGGTACGAAGATACTCTATGCCCTGGGAATCGAGAAAATTTCCAACCCGAAAAGATCCTCGACCGGTGGGATTCGAACCCACGACCCTCAGCATGGTCATGCTGAATAGCTGCGCGTTTAACGCTTTTTAATTTTGTTTAAAACATAATTGTCATCACATTCTTGTTTGAACATTAAATTTGTTTAACCTTCTAGTCGTCGCGTGGTTGGTCACTGTCAAAACCACCACGCTGCTGTTGTGAACAAAAAGCGAGGTTTTTTCACTAGTGTTGTACAAAATACAACAGCGCGACGACTGGTGTGTTAATGAATATTGGAAGTATTAGAGGTATTAATCCCGATATTATTCTACTTCGTCTTTGTGGCTTTACGTCCCAACTGGGACTTTTAAAATGTGCTGTTCGTTCAAGGTATGCTGTGTGAAGATATTTTGGTATTACAGCTTCAAACATTTTAAACTAAAAAATCGGCTTTCACATGAAGGTTATTTTTAACAATGCTGCAATAATAGGTATTTGGATAACAAGTTTCAATATTTTGCTTATACATTTTCCCCTTCTTTTACCAAGTTTCATAGGTTTTAGGTACTTTTATCAAGTTACGCTTTTTAATATTTTCTGAAACCCTGTTCTTGAGTATTTCAGTCATACATAAACCTGCTTTCTCAATTTACAATTATTAAAATTAAAAACTCTACTCAGGATTTTATTTAATTGACTGTTTCTGAGATTTTTTTCAGTTTGCTTAGATTAATACATTACGATGTACTCACAACCTAAATTGCGTTCGGCATTTGTTGTCACTGCCTTTTGCTCTAATTTGCTGAGAACTAGTCAGAAACTTTTGCTATGTGCTCGGTGGAGCCGATCTCGGTAAATTGCTTTGTAAATGCTTATATTCAAGGAAAATAATCAGTTTATCATTTTTTTCAATTGTGAATCTGCTCATTGAGTGATTCCAAGCAATAACACCAAAATTTGGTAAATTTTTTAATTCATTTTTTTCTATTGAGCTAAAACTTTGCACAGTTTTCCAGTTCCATCTAAATCGTCATTTTCCGATATCAAATCTTCAAGTTGAGTCACGACTAACTTTTCAAAAGGGTGTATGTGAAAATGGTTCAAAAATATTCAAAAAGCTGCACAGCAAAAACGGTTCGTTCGATTGTTAGACAACTAAAGAAACAAAGTTAGACAACTAAATAAAGATTCAAAAAAAATACACACAGTAAAAAATTTTTTTTTGCCTTAAAAAACATAATTTTTGACACAAAAACTCAAATATCTCAAAACCCTATCGGAATACCAACGTAATTTTTTGAGGGAAAACGGTCCATTATATTAGCTTTCTACCATAAAAATTTGGTGATGGTAAACCAATAAACAAAAAAGTTATGGCATTTCAAACATGTCACAATTTTCACATTTAGAAGAAAAAAAAATTTTTTTTCGGTGTAAATTATTACGGGAACCGCAGTTTGTTGCTGATTTTATTGTTAAGGGCCTTGCGTGAATTAAACAAGTCGTTTTCATGTATTCATTAGTATTATGTATATTATATGTATAAATATTATATGTACCGTAAACTGGGGGGAAGTTGATCACTTTTGAGCGATTCTATGCTATAATTCCTAGTGGGATGCATGTATTATCATCCAAATATTTTTAAAACCTGTACTGGTTGAATGTTTAACGAATTATACAAACGAAATTTTGACGAATTGTTATCGTGATAACAAAAACAATTTTTGGAGATCAAAAAGTGGTGTTTTTGATTCCGGGTTGAAGTTGATCAATTACTGCGATAGGTTTCCTAAAATAAAGAAGTATGCTATTCACTAAATTTGGGGTCTCTGAATCTGAATCAAAACTTAAAAATCCTACAACTTATTGATAAATCGGGTAATTTTTTAATTGAAAGTTGTGAATTACAGATTACACCACATTAATCGCCTAAAGGTAGGCAATTTTCTTTGAAGTTAGCAACCCTCTTGCAAAAAGATCATTTATTTTTTAAATAAGAATTTGTATCCTCAATACAAATTCGAAACTGGATACACAAAACATATCTGGAATGTATGAAACAGTTTATTAAAACTGTAGCTTTGTATAGCCGTGGAAAAAGTCGATTGTTTGGAGAAGAACCCTTCAACAGTTCATGAAACATTTCCTAAAAAATCTGTTTTTCCATGAAATAATTACCTTGAATGCCAGACTGAATTTATGAAAATCAAGAGTAGCTATCAGGTAATGCCACAACACAGAAATTGTGATAATTGAAATAGTGGCATAGCTCTAATAACAGTCTATACATGTGGGTACGGGAATGATCAACTTCTCCCCGCTGATCAACTACATGACGGTATATGTATATATGTATAAATTAAAATGAATTAACAGATTACACGAAAATAATTTTTTTTTTACCAGGATATTTTTTTTTTTTAGAGTATGATCGATGAGTTTCTAAATGTTATATATAAACTTTGAAAGTTTTGGATTTGGGTATGCGTTATGAGATCATGAAAACATTTTATTAATACTTATTTATTTATTTATTGTTATTCAATTTTTTTACAATATCGAACACTTTTGCATCATTATCAGTACAGTTCGAGTATAGTTTTGCTTTAATTTTATTTTCTGACAATGGAATGAAACAGTGAAATTTTTGGGATCCTTGGATCGTTTTCGCGTTATTATATTGCTCGCTGAGCTCTGATGCCGTTAATTCGTACTCTTCAGTAGTAGTAAAACAAAATGATAATTTTGTTAAATCTTCTTCTTTTCTGCGATTCGCCCAATCAAATAGTTCTTTTGCAGTTTGAATTGGATGCTCACGTTCTTTGGCTAAACTTGCTCTTGTGGCCATGCGCTTTATGGTTCCTCCAATAGCATCACAAGGACCTTTGCCATGTGACGTAGCAAAGAAATGCCATTCTGCATCAATTCCGTACTTTGATTTAAATTGACATAGGCTCGAAAAATTCTTACGGTTTTTGTACTGCGATGCTGCTCCATCAGACATGAAATATATCTTTCTGATTTCTTTATCCTTATCAACGCGTAAAAAGTTAATCATTTTGGCAATGAACAAATTTACAGATACTGAGTCGTGTCTTAAATTTTCGGAAATTACAATAAAACTAAAATGTTCAATTTGCGTACTTCCATTGAAATAAATAACGAATGGATGAATTGTAGCTTGTTGTACGTTCCAGTGATGGGACTGCACTTCATCTTGCAATACAAAGCTATAGTTTTCAGAAAAATCACAAATGACTAAAAATTCACCATCTTGTAATGTATTTTTCGTATTTTTTAAAAAGCGGGATTGCTCTGTTTTAATAAAGTCGTGAGGAATTAAACTTTCTAATTTCAAGCAAAAAAATGACACAAACTCATTTACAGGTTTTACAATAGTTTCTAGGTCACACCTATCCGTGGTCACCCATTGCTCAAATGATAACTGATCAATATAATTTTCTTCAAACTCAGCGAATAAAGTATTTTCCAATGATGAAGAATCTGGACAATCCGAACAAGATCGTATATAGCAATTTGATGTTGTATTTTCACACAAAAGACTACCAGTTAACATTTTAATATCCTTTGATAAATTGATTCTTTTCAAACTATGTAAGATTAGGTTAATATTTTCGTGTGTTGTGCACACACAAACATTATGTGTTCCTGAATTGGATAGAAGCTTGCATTGCCTTGGACGAAGGCTTGCAAATGAGGAAAAACCTACCTTAATATTTTCGTTAATTTCATCATTAATCGTTTTTGGATTGCTTGACGCTTTCCATCTTTTTTTACAGATACATAATCTTTTTGGCCAGGCATAGCTCTACTTACTTCATCGTCTTCAAAATATTGAATTATTTTTTCTTTTGTCTCATCTGTTAATGAAGTACTCGACCTAGCATTTTTGGTTGCAAGACAGTTATTTTTGAATTGTTTTGCCTCTTTTGCTGTATTTCTATTGGTTTTGAACTCATCAATGGCGTCTTGAATAGACCACGAGCTTGGCAGCATCGACAAAATCAATAATTTTTCTTTCCTTGTCGTGGCTAGATTCGAGAACCTTTCCTTCATATTCATAATTACCTCATCGTAGTCTGTATTTTCCACATTCTCAGGTCCTAATTTGAAGAGGTTTCTTCGTACAGCTTCGTTGATTTCACGGTATTTTATCTCGGGATAATTGACGTAACCCATCTTCGTCCATTTAATCGGAGTCACTTTTATTCCAGCTATCCCTTCGTTGAAGCGTTCGATGTTGACCTTCTGGATGCACTCATCTTCTGATTGATTTGTTGAAACAGATGTCGCTGATGGTACCGTGGCAAGACTATCTGCACTTGGTACTTCTGGTAACTCCTCAGTTGTTGTCGGTGCATCTAGTAATTCCTCAGTTGTTGTTGTTTTCGAACTTCCTGCAACCTGATCCACCGATGATGTACAGATTGCCCGTTTGTCAACGTTTAAACGGCAGGACGTACAAATGCGTAAATTTGTATTCAATGTAGACATTGGAGCATAACCAGCCGCTTTCAGTTTAGCTATGGTGCTTTCGGTGAGATTTCGTAGCTCTTTCGAACACTTTTTTTCTGCAAACGGCCTGCAACAGTTGAGAAAGCGACTACTCATGTTGCTCGTTAGATTTCAATAAACAAAATCACTTCTAAGTTTTTACTGACTAGTTTGGTGTCGTTTGCTTGACTGAAGAAAAATTTTACAATTAAGGTGAAGATGAATCGAAGCCAAACCTCAAATTTTCAAGAGCACAAATCTGGAGAACCAAACATCCGTTTAAGCTAAAAACTTAATCGATTGGTCACTAGCTGGTGGTGACCAATCGATTAAGTTTTCAGATCAAACTGGTGTTCGGTTCTCCAGATTTGTGCTCTTGAAAATTTGAAGTTTGGCTTCGATTCATCTTCACCTTAAATCTTTTATAACCATAGTGGTAGTATATTTTTAGCTTTTTCGTGAGTATGTTCATGGTATGTACCTATCATGTTTTTGATGTTGTTGAAGTTACTCGCTTTCTCCCAAATATGATTAACAAAGTCTATTCTCTACCAAGTCGGGTTTATACCCAGGTGTAATCAGATTTTAACTTTGTGGAGAAAACCAGCGCCGAGAAAACCGACCTGCTTTACGTATACTAGATCACCTGGGTAAAGACCCGCCTTGTTCTCTACGAGTTAAACTTTTTGCAGGTAAACTAGTCGTATACCTGTATAGAAAACTTTTTTTGTAGCTTTTGTCTTCAATATTAGATTTCTTATAGGTTTCTTTTATCAAAAGATTTCAACACTATTGAGAGAATTTTTCTTCAGTTACGTACAATAAAAAATATGACACTATCAAGACTTTAGATCACAACACTGGATCACGTCTAACTTTCTAATAGATGCTATAATAGTTATGAAAAATTAAATAAAATATCATGAAAACAACTTGTTAACCTCATGTGGTACCCTTAACAAAAAAATCAGCAACAAACTGCGGTCCTAAAAAAAATTAACAATGAAAAAAAAAATTTCACTAAGTGTCAAATTTGTGAAATATTTCAATCATAACTTTTTTGTTTATTGGTTTACCATCACCAAATTTTTATGGTAGATAGCTAATATAATGGACCGTTTTCCATCAAAAAATTACGTTGGTATTCCGATAGGGTTTTGAGATATTTGAGTTTTTGTGACAAAAATGATGTTTTTTAATGCAAAAAAAAAAAAAATTTTTACTGTGTGTATTTTTTTTGGAATCGTTATTTAGTTGTCTAACTTTGTTTCTTTAGTTGTCTAACAATCGAACGAACCGTTTTCGCTGTGCAGCTTTTTGAATATTTTTGAACCATTTTCACATACACCCTTTTGAAAAGTTAGTCGTGACTCAACTTGAAGATTTGATATCGGAAAATGACGATTTAGATGGAACTGAAAAACTGTGCAAAGTTTCAGATATTTTTGAAATGGTCGATCAGAATCGACTTGCATGCCTCCGTGGAATCCCTCCATTATGTCAATCGGCCATTATTCCAAATGGGACACAATCCTTTTAATCTTTATGATTTCAAACAGCTTTTTTTTTCTTTCAGTCCTCATAAATGCTCGTAACATCGGTTACCGTTAACAGATTCAGTATTCTCAGGAAAATTATCTGGAAGAATCTCCAAAATATTTTTAGTAATTGACAGAAATATCTCCGGAGAAATTACTGGACGAAACATTCGGAAAATTCTTTCAATATGTGTTTCCAAAATTAATATGATTTTCATCGATCTAGAGGTTGTTAAATCCACTGTCAAATAACAAAAACTCATCCAAACTACCAACTTGATGCCAAACTCTATGAAAATAGGGTCACCACTTCACTGTCTTCCCTCGACCCTGTGAGCCTCACTTACATCTTTTGCCATCAGCAGTTGATTAATCGATAAATGATTATCGCCGGTATTTCCGACATCAACATTCAGTGCTTTCATCTTAAGTCCGGTTATTGCGATGAACGTTTCCCCCTCTCCCCAGTCCAAGCCCCCCAAATAAACCCGCCGTCGCTGACAAACTCCCGAATCGGAGGCTCCTTTTCATCGTGCGAAATAATGAACTCATTAACGATTAATGGACTAGCGGTCGTTAATTTGGGCCGCGCGGTGACTCTCCTGCTTGAAAAGCGACGAACCCGTTTTCTGTCCAACGGTTGCCCAATCCATCCGTCAACTTGGCTGCCGGATGATGGATGAACCCGAAAAGCGCTACCTCTATTTCGCGGAATTCTCACCGAAGCCCAATCCCTCCTCCCGAATGGTGAATAGTTAACCTAATAATAGCAATAACAATGGGAAGGCATTCAAACTTTCAAAAGATGTGCCTCGCGGGATGGAAAACTTATCTCCCATGGCCAAACGATTCGAATAAGTTACCCCATCACGTCCCTGGACTGGGAGCAGAAAATAAACATCTGCAAATTGCCATCTGTCACTTCCTTTAGTTTAAATTACCATTCAACCTTGTCATCCGATGACGACTACGAGCAACTCGCACAGGAAAAACATCCAATTGACATTCCAATCGCAAGCTGCTGCAACTGTTACTGCTGCTTCTGCCTCCACCCCGAGCGGATACGCAATCATAAATCAATCATAGATTAATCGCGATTTCCTATCGGTGGTCTAATCTAATCGCTCGGGTCGCCGGCAAACGGTTCACTTTCTGCCTGATTTGCGCGCACAATTATGTTGGTAGGTGCCTATCGTCTTCATCGTCATCGTCGTTGCAACAGCGAAGGGTACCTACATAACGTGCTTTTTCCTTCCCCTAAAACACTGCAAATTATCGTCACCTTCAAACCTGCCATTATCGACGCGTGATAGGCAACCAACGGGTTGACTTCTTGCTGGGGCCTCGCGCCGTTTGCCCCCACAGTTGCTACGGCTGTAGTTTGTGATTGCAGCATAAACGGGTGGCGGTGGTCAGGCCATGCTGTTGCGGAGACACGTGCATGACGACATGTTTGAGTTGGGTTGCGCTGAGGAAGACGGTTGGATCAGAGTGAAGTAACTGACGCGATTTGCTCATTAGGTTAAAAAGAGGATCAATGCATCGTGGTGCTACTTATAGCAAATTGCTTTTAAAACATAAATGATTCAAATTGACACACAGAGTAAAATGGGGTGATTTTTAGCTCAATTTAATATATTTCAACGATTTTTAGGCTGTGATCGTAGTGAGGAAGTGCAAATCTTTCAAAATTTATGTACCCGAAGAAATGAATCTTCTTCTTCTTTCTGGCGTTACGTCCCCACTGGGACAGAGCCTGCTTCTCAGCTTAGTGTTCTAATGAGCACTTCCACAGTTATTAACTGAGAGCTAACTATGCCAATGACCGTTTTTTTGCATGTGTATATCGTGTGGCAGGTACGAAGATACTATATGCCCTGGGAAGTCGAGAAAATTTCCATCCCTAAAAGATCCTCAACCGGTGGGATTCGAACCCACGACCCTCAGCTTGGTCTTGCTGAATAGCTGCGCGTTTACCGCTACGGCTATCTGGGCCCCAAGAAAGTGATAGTGATGAGGAAATCCAGTTATAATTCGCACGAAGTGTTCCGGAAAAACTCTAAAACTGTAAGGGGAGCTTTGTCGGGAATTATTCTGAACAGTCATCGATATGGGTAGGGCTATGGTAATTTCTTAAAATATTCTATCAAGAATCTTTTGTGGTTTCCTCTAGTTATTCTACTTTGAAAATTTTCCAGGAATATATATGGTTATACTAAGGATTCCACCAGAAATTCTTTCTATTTTTTCTCTCCAATTTTTCCATCAAAGATCAATACAAAAAAATTCTAAAGTGATTTATTTAGTAATTCTTCAGAGCTTACTCCAAGGCTGCCTCCAAAAATTCCTCTGAAGATGGCTATAACAATTTCTTTAAAAAATATTCTAGAAGTTAGTTCCAAGGATTCGATCATGCATTATCCAGGAATCACGCAACGATTTTTTTCAGATGCTTCTCAATCACCAAAAAATTCACCAATGGTTTCACCAGGACTTTTTTCTGGACTTCCTCCTAGGAATCCTCCTTTAATTTCACCAGGAGTTGCTTCAGGAATTTCCAAAGTAATGCAGCGATTCTGTCGAGTAATTTTTCTACAGATTCTTCCAGGGATTTATCCACTAAATTCCAAAGGGATTTCTGCAGAGATTTATCTAATGCTTCATTCAAGAATTCCACCGAAAAATCATCCAAAGATTTATTCAGGAATTCCTCGAGCAAAACTCACGATTTTTAAATCGATACTATAAGGATTCTTTTCCTGCGATTTCACCAGGAATTCCTCTAGAAATTCTTAAAGAGTTTTCTAAATGAACTCCTTCCAAACAGTTCCACCAGCAATTGCTTCTATCAAAAAGCTTCCATTCATTCTTCTAGCGAATTCCCTAGGAATACCTCCAGGAAACCCTACAAATTTCCTACAGAAATACATACAGGAATTTACTCCATGAACTCTTACAGTGATTCTATCCAAAAGCTCTCCAAGAATTCATCAAGGAGTTCTTCCTGGGATTCCGTCAGGAAGCCTTCAGTGTTTCTTCAAGAAATGCGGCAAAAGAATTAAAAAAAAATTTCTACAAGGGATTTTTTTTTTTTTTTTTGGGAGGTTCCCCCGGGTTATTTCCCGGGATTCTTCTAGGAAATCTTCAATAAATTCATTTATAAATTCTTCTAGTGTTTGCTTCGAAGATCTTGTATCTCTGACGGGACCTTACGAGGTATTCGACCTGGGATTTTTGAATGAATTACTTCAAGAATAGCAAAAATTTATCCGAGGATGCCCAAGGGTATTTATCCATTTATTCCTTCTAGTACGGTTAAATTGCTGGAGGGATTCCTGAAAACCCCAAAGAATTGCTGAAGATATCCAGCGAGAAATTTCGGAAGAAATCTCTTGCATAATTCCGGTGACAAAATACTTACCTAAAAAATTTGTGGTAAAATATCTGATGGTATTCCTGATAACCCTTGAAAATCGTTGGAGTTTTTCCGGGAGGATTTCCTTAAGGAATACCGAGACATATTTCTTGAAGAATTTGGGGAGGCATCCTTTAAATTGTTATTATAAATTTCGGGAGCAATACGTAGTTAATAGCCTGATGGAACCCAGAATAACTTCAGAGGAATTCCTGAAGTAACCCTGGAAGAATTCCTGATATAATCCCTGACAGAACATCTAATGGAATCCCAGAAGGTGTTCATGATGGAGCCCCAGGAGGATTTGATAATGAAACCTTAGAAGTATTTCATAAGTAATGCATGGAAGAATTTCTGATAGAAACTCTGCAGAAACTCCTAATGAAATCTATTGTAAGACTCCTGATGAAATTCCTAGTAGAGACTTCTGATGTAATCCCTGGAGGAATTTCTGATGTAATCCCTAGAGAAACTTTTGATAGAATTCCTGTAGGAATTCCAGTTAGAATCTTTGCAGGAACTCTTAATGAAAACCCTGGAGCAACTCCTGATAAAATCCCTAGAAGGCCTCCTAATGGAATTCCTACAGGATCTTCTAATGTAGTCCCTGGAGGAATTCCTAATGGAATCTTTGAAGGAACTCCTGACGTGATCCTTATTGGAACTCCTGATGAAATCCCTGAAGGGTTTCCTTATAATATGCCTGGTGAGAATTATTGAAAAATTTCGAAGAAGAAATCCTTATGGTATTTCTTGAGGAACCCCCGATATAATCTCTAGAGAAATTCCAGGTTCCACTCCTGCTGGAATCTCTAGAGAAACTTCTGACAGAACCCCTGTAGGAGTTCCAGGTGAAATCTCTGAAGGTCTACTGAAACTGTTGATAGAATCCCTGTAGGAATTCTAGGTGGAATATCTAAAGGAACTGCCAATGAAATCCCTGAAGGAACTCCTGATGAAATCCCCAAAAGAACTTCTGAAGTAATCCTCAGAAGAACTCCTGATGTAGTCCCTAGAACAACTGCTAATATAATCCCTGAGGGTGTTTAAGATGGAAATTTCTGATCAAATCTCTAGAGAAAAACTCCTGAGGGAATTCTTATAGAAACTCCTGTTGCAATTTCTGAAGAAATTAACGTTAAAATTCCTTAAGAAATTCCTGATGGAATCCCTAAAAGAAAACCTGATGCATTTCCTAAGGGAATTTCTGATATAAGCTCTGGAGGAATTCCAGGTGTGTTCTCTGAAGAAACTTCCTGCGGAATCTTTAGAAGAACTTCTCATGAAATCCTTGGAGAAATTTTTGATGAGATTCCTGATAGAAGTCTTGATAGAATCCTTAGAGCAACTCCTTATAATATTCCTAGACATGATCCTGATGGAATTCCTTGAGGAACTCCTGATGTAATATCCGAAAACACTCCTGATAGAATCTCTCGAAAGAACCTAGGTGAAATCTTTGAAGGACTTCTTGACGGAATCCCTGGAGGAACTCTTGATGGAATCCTTGGAGGAAATCCTAAAGATGTTATTGAAGAAATTCCAGATAGAATTATTCGAGGAACTCTTGATGAAATCCCTTGAAGAGCTTCTGATGCAATCCCTCAAGAAACTCCTGATGAAATACCTGGATAAATCCTGATAAAATTCCAGATGGAACATCTGATAGATTCCCAATAGGAGTTCTTTATGATATGGCTAGAAGAAATCTTGATAGAATTCCTCGACTTCTGATATAATATCTGGAAGAATTCCTGATGGAATCTCTGAAGTAACTGTTGATGCAATCTCTGGAGGAACTCCTGATGATATCCTCAGAAGAACTATGATGGACGCCCTAAATGCACTCCCTAAAGGTTCTCTTGATAGACTCCTTGGAGAAATTCCTAAAAAGATTCTTGATGGAACTTCTGCTGGAATCATTGGAGTGAATTCCTATAAGAACTGCTGATGAAATCCCTGGAGGAATTCCTAATTAGATAGAACTCTTGATAGAATCCTCAGAACAACTCCTTATGACACCCTTTAAATAATATTAATGAAACTCCTCGAGGAACCCCTGATATAATTTCCGGAACTCCTGATCGAATCTCTGGAAGTATTCTAGGTGAAATCTTTGAAGGATCCATTGATGGAATCCCTGGAGGAACTCTTGAAGAAATCTCCAGGAGAACTCTAATGGAAGCCCTAAAGGTACTCTCTATAGAATTATAGGAGCTCCTGATGGAATCTTTGAAGGAAATCCTGACAAGATTCCTGATAGAATCCTTAGAGCTACTCCTTATGATATTCGTAGAAAAATCCTGATGGAATTCCTTGTGGAACTCTTGATGTAATCTCCGGAGGAACTCCCGATAGAATCTCTGGAAGTATTCTAGGTAAAATATTTGATGGAACCATTGATGGAATTTTTGGAGGATTTCTCGAAGAAATCTCCAGGAGAACGCTAATAGAAGCCCTAAAGGTACTCTTGATAACATCCCTATAGGAACTCCTGATGGAATCCTTGGAGCAATTCCTAAAGATATTATTGAAGGAACTCCAGTTGGAGTCATTAAAGAAACTTCTGATGAAATCCCTTGAAGAGCTCCTAATGGAATTCCTATAGAAACTCCTGATTAAATCCCTGGGTAAATTTCTGAAAAGATGCCACGAGGAACTCCTGATAGAATCCCTAGAGGAATTCCTTATGATATACCTACAAGAAATCATGATATAATTGATCAAGGAACTCCTGATATAATCTCTGGAGGAACTCCTGATGGAATCTCTAGAGGAACTCCTGATGATATCCTCAGAAGAACTTTTGATGGAAGCTCTATAGGCACTACTGATAGAATCCCTTAAGGAACTCTTAAGGAAATCCTTGGAGGAATGCCTAGAGATATTTTAGTAGGAACTCCTGATGGAATCATTGGAGGGAATTCCTATTGGAGAACTGATGGAACTCCTGATGGAATTATTGGAGCGAATCCCTATAGGAACTCCTGATGAAATTCCTGGAGGAAATCCTGACAAGATTCCTGATAGAATCCTTAGAGCAACTCCTTATGATATTCCTAGAAAAAATCCTGATGGAATTCCTCGAAGAACTCATGATGTAATCTCCGGAGGAACTCCTGATAGAATCTTTGGAAGAATCCTAGGAGAAATCTTTGAAGGAACTCTTGATAGAATCCTCGGAGGAACTCGTGATGAAATTCCTAGAAGAACTCTTATGGAAGCCCTAAAGGTAATCTCTATAGAATCCCTATAGAAAGTCCTGATGGGATCTCTGGAGAAACTCTTGATAGCATCCTTGGAGGAATTCCTAAAGATATTATTGAAGGAACTCCAGTTGCAATCATTGGTGAATCTCCTGAATCCCTTGAAGAGCTCCTGATGGAATTGCTATAGAAACTCCTGATGAAATCCCTCAATGAATTCCTGAAAGATGCCTCGAAGAACTCCTGACAGAATCTCTAGAGGATTTCGTTATGATATGCCTAGAAGAAATACCGATGGAATTCCTCGAGGTACTCCTGATATAATCTCTGGAGGAATTTCTGGTGGAATCTCTGGAGAATCTCAAGATGATATCCTCAGAAGAACTCTGATGGAAGCTCTAAAGGTACTCCAAATTGAATCCCTGAAGGAACTCTTGATGGAATCCTTAGAGGAATTCCTATAGATATTCTTGAAGGAACTCCTGATGGAACCATTAGAGGGAATCCCTGTAGGAGAACTCTAATGGAAATTCTATAGGTATTCCTGATGGAATCCCTGGGGAAACTCCTGATGGAATCCTTGGAGGTATTGCAAAAGATATTCTTGAAGAAACTTTTAATGAAATAATTAGAGGAACTCCTGACAAATTCCTTACAAGAACTCCTGATGGAAATTCTATATGAACTCCTGATGGAATCCATAGAGGAACTCTTTATGAAATTCCCTAAAGAAATCCTGATGAAATTTCTCGAGGAACTCCTGATAGAATCTCTTGAGGAATTCCAGGTGAAATCTTAGAAGGAACTCTTGATGGAATTCCTTTAGAAACTAAGGATGAAATCCCAAGAAGGACTCTGATGGAAGCCCTAAAGAAACTTGATAAAATCCCTATAAGAACTTCTGATGGAAAACCTGGAGTAATTCCTGATGGAATCCTTGGATCCCTTTGAGGAATTACCGGTGGACTCACTGATAGAAGTCCTGGTGTAATTCCTGATGGAATCCCTAGAGGAGTTTCAGGTGGAATCCCTGCAAGAATTCCTGATGGAATCCCTGAAGGAATTACATATGGAATCACTACAGAAACTTCCGATGGAATCTTTAGAGGTACTTCCGATGGAATCCCTAAAGCAACTTCCGATACAATCTACAGGGGAACTTCCGATGGAGTCCTTAGAAGAAAAAAATCATAATGTTAACCCTGACGATAGTCCTGATGTAATCCTTCATGGAACTCATGATTGAGTCTTTAGAACTACTCCTGATGGAATTCTTGGAGGAGATTTTGTTGGGGTTCCTGGTGAAATATCTGAAGGAACCCCTGGTGTAATCCTTACAATAGCTTCTGATGGAAACTCTCCTGATGGAATTTCTAGAAGAACTTTGAAAGGAATCCCATTACCTGGATTAATTGCTGGTGAAATTCCTATTGGATTCCTTGTTGGAATTCCTGGTACAATCCCTGGAGGAATTCCGTATTCAACTTTTGATGAATTCACCGGTAGATCAGCTGGTATCTCTTCTGAAGAAATAGGTTAAAAATTGCAGGAAAACGCTAGTGGAATATCAATGAAGAGCCTAACCTGACGTAACGAATGGCTCATTCCCAAGACCTAGGTCAAGCCCATCACCTGCGAAAGCATAAAACAGTCAAGACGACAGAACATTACGGTTCCAAAGTCGCAAAAACGGCGCAAATATTTACTTTGAAACATTTTATTGCCCTCAAGCAGAAACATCATGTTCCTCGTTTGTGGTCGTCTCTCTTCACCAAGTTGTGGACTTTATCGTCCTCGTAGCAATGAAGAAACGTCCCAGCCCAAACCTCAACGGCGACGACACGGTACTGCGATGTGACTTTCGCGAGATTCACCAGACGAAATAAAAACATCATCCGTACAATATTGTCCGATTAAAATATGATTTAAGGCCCTTAAGCACCTTTAATTGTTTCCGAGAGTGTCAGCCGTTTCACCTCTCTAGACCACTATGAACGTTACCCTCTGGGGTCCCATCGAATCCCGCACAAACTAGTGTCCTAATTTCGGAATCCTCCATTTCGACAACCGAAATCACCCGAAACCTGCTTCCATCTGACGATCATTGCTGGTGATGATCATCAGACCCGAGCCAGGCCCCAGATTTCCCTGGCAATAAAAATCACAGCACTTTTACGATTATTTTCAATAAAAAGAAATCGAACGAGCGCATTACGTGTCCGTTTCATTGAATCTTATGGCACTCGGTGGGCTCTGGGTTTTGGCGCATGGATTGGATATTGCACCGAAGTGTCTTCGTTCGACGTGCCTTGTCGGTGGATTTGGTTGGTGGGGCAGGTCCATTGTGAGCACGCGCTCAAACTGCACCCACGGTGCCCCGACAGACCGTTATTATGCAAAAAAAATGTCCATCAATTCTGAGCACAGGGTTCGATTCCTGAGGTCATTCTGCACCTCTGGGCCAATTTTTAAAAAAATCCCTAGGAGGAATCTCGAGAAATGTCGATTTGAAGTTTTTGACTAAAAATGTCAATATAATCCGTATTAAAATTTTGCAATAGCACTGAAAAAACTACAAACACGCTAAAAAAGTTGGCCAAACTGTTCTCAACTTGTATAACATTGTTACCGTTATTATAATTAGAAATATTTACAGCTTTTCCGGCATTCGTACTAAATGACCAGCTCACTGAAGTTTGCCTATTTTATTCGCTCAATAGTTTTCGCTCCTGTTCTCAAAAATATGAGCTTAGAGAGCCAATAATAAGCGCTTTATACAGGGCAAATTGACAATGATGTTTCATTTAGGCAAGATTGCATTAATCGTTGCTCTCTTTGCATTATCATTAAAAAATTGCTTTAGTTTTCGAAACACTTTTCAGTGTTCACGATAAAGAATCGCGAAGTGTATTGGCGAAGTTGTTAACGAAAAAATGGATCTTTGAAGTCAGCTTAAGGTTACGTAATCCATAAAAAAAGATATTCGCAGCTAGAACACGTGTTTTTACTGCACGGGAAACATTATTATCATACGTCTCAAATGTTGTATGGCTCTTCAACAACTTTAATTACATTTCCATCAAGAACTGCCTCAGCACCAACACATCTGAACCTGTTTTTTCTCATGCGATCATATACGTTTGGGTACCCGAGGAGGGACAAATAACTCCCGAATAACTTATTAATACCATATTTAGGTATCATACCAAAATTAGGTATTGTTCAGTTGTCAATACCTCAATTAAGTATTATAATGGAATTGAAAAATAATCTTTAAACAATTAAAAATACCTCATTAGACAGCTATTGAGGTCTGCTGAAGGTATTGAACTACTATTGAAAAATATCACTTTTATATGAAAATCCATCAAGTATTATTTAGGTATTACAATACCTAATCTAATTATTAGTTTGGTATTCGTAGAATATGCTTGAGATATTATTCGAGGTATTTTACCTCTTATGCAGGGCTCATTCATACCTCGTTCGGGTTGTAAGTATTGGAAATTATCTGGTATGGAATACCTTAGTTTGGTATTCAGAAGTTTTTTTCTTCTGCTCGGGTAGAGTAAATCGTATTACAAGCTTATCTTAGTTGTCCATCTTTAGAATAGTGAAACCCTGCTTTACTATACTGCGATCGATTCCAATAAAGTCATTGTCTTCAAAATCAACGACGAAATAAAAAAAATCATCGTCATCCAGTATAACAACACTGGCAGGTCGTCGTCTCGTCATCGACGAAAGAACGCACGACTAACTTTAACCCATAATCGTTAACGAGCAAATGTTTCTTCATTCCGCTTGCTACCCTTACATACATGAAGAAAGCGTTTACTGTATATTCGGTTGCTACGCATCAAACAACGAATGGTATCACATAATTGCGATTCTACAATAGTTCTGTTGGTAAGCGCGTGGAGTTGACGATTGAGAGATCGTTTCTTCGATTCCAGACGCGTTTTGTTGTTTTGTTTTTGGTTTATTTTTGCAAAAAATACTCATAATCTGTCGAAGACACGATTCATATTTTTAGTCGGTTTGGTGCTCCCGAACGAAGAAATCGCATTTGTTCGTCATGGCGCCGAGCCTATGTGACTGGATCTCTGCGGCAAATCGTCATCCGATGCTGGTTGAGTGACGATGTCAACGCTTCTTTTAGTTTCGTCGCCGACTTTTTCTATTTGACGGCGACGATTGTCTACGATGAGTATAAGCGACAAAACGTTATATTAAACAGTAAATTCGGAAGCTCATCTTTTTTCATTCCATGTAATTTACAAATAAAGGCTCCTCGTCTACAATTCTTACACTTGATTGTATTTGCAACAGCTAGATTTTTGTTACTGAGCCGAACGCGAAATTAAGAAATTAATAAACAGATTGACGATGAATCTTGAAAAAAAAAATAAAACGAAGTAAATCGTTGCAGGTATATAGATTGCAAGTCCTAGTGAAGTTGATACTCAAGTAGTACTTAATGTAAGAACGATAAGTGTTATGTCTTGTCTTGATTTGTAAGAACGATAAGTGTTATGTCTTGTCTCCGTCGCGTCTCGTGAATGTCGTGTAGTTCTTACGTTAGTGCAAACTATAAAAATGAGTTGTACTTAATGGGGATTTGTTTGAAGTTGTTAAAGACTTTGTTAATCTTCGAACACTTGTGACATATGACAATTATGTTTCCCGTGTAGTTAGAATCCTGTTGAGCTAAAAATATGATGTAAATTTCAGTTTTTTTCATGTACATAATTGGAGTATCAAAATAAACTGGAATGTCAACGACAAATCGCTTATTTTTCAATCGAATGCTCTTTAAATGTACACGATCATACAACATTCAAGCATCTTAAGTTGAAAATTAAACGTGATGCTGTAACAATAGACGAATTTGATTTACTTTTACTATACTCTTCTGTTTACGCTACGTTGAAATTTAAATATTTTTATCTGTGTACATCAAGAGTAGTATCAGATGAACAAAGAAGAAAATTTTATTAATCAAAATAAATACGGCAGACTTTGGTGGGCTGGTCATTTAGTATGAAAGTCGAAAAATAAGCTGTTAATCATTTATATTCAGCATTGAATGTTTCACGTTTATCGAACGTAACATCAATAGTATAATGAAATTTATTTATTGATTTTATTTTATTAAACTAAGCTTACTGGTTTATGCCATGTAAAAGCATACTTAAGCCACTCTGGTAAGTTAAGTCAGTTGTAAATAATTGTAAATATAACAACGGTAACAATGTTATACTAATTGAGAACAGTTTGGCCAACTTTTTTAGCGTTTTTGTAGTTCTTTTTTCAGTGCTATTGCAAAATTTTAATATGGATTATATTGAAATTTTTAGTCAAAAACTCAAAATCGACATTTCTCGAGATTTCTCCTAGGGATTTTTTTAAAAATTGGCCCAGAGATGCAGAATGACCTCAAGAATCGAGCCCTGTGCTCAGATTTGATGGACAATTTTTTTGCATAATAACGGTCTGTCGGGGCACCGTGGCACCCTCTTGGGCATCTCTTCAGAAGGGGTTCAGATTCAGGCAGCCCGTCAGTGGTGGCTGCAATCAGCCTCTGCCGATGCCCGTGAATGCGCGAATATTTTTCGAGTGACGCCAATTAGTCAATTTACTGTTAGGTAATTTGGCTTGTCCGGGTCTGGACCGGACTGGCAGAAAGGATGGAAAAGAAATATCTTTTTCCAGTTCCCTGTCGCCTCGAAATGTCAACGGTGATCGAAGGGGTGGATGTGTGTTTGCGACTGCTGTGCAACGGAATGTAATCAACAGTTAAACTTTTGGATTATAACTTTTCGGGTGTTTCGAATAAACTGATATAGGGAAATGTAAGCATAACTGAGAACATCGATTTTTTTTTTCTAGAAACACTCGTTTTTTCGTTTCTCTCTGTAGCTTCAGTGCACCGAGTAGATCCAATGTTCCTCAAGTTTATGTTATCATTTTCACCGCCACAGTAGCCAACTGAATGCTTTACTAAGTTTTTGTTATTGCTTTTATTTATATGTGTTTGTGTATTAGATCGATTTATGCCTAACGTATGGTTGATCGATTTGAATAGGATTGTTTTTATTGCTTGATGATTTAGTCCTATTTTATAATATACTCTCCAGCATCATCTTGAACTAATAAAATATTTTTTCTTATCTTTTCAGGTATGTTAATCGTACTGCAACGTGGATATTGAAGCATTTTAAATATACTGTTACTCTTATACTATTACCGTTATAAAACATTATGTTTCCACTCGTTACACTAAAAAGGTTCTCTATTATGGTAAGATGTGAAGGAAGATTAGGCAAACACGATATTTTACATTTCTTGAATGAATACGCCAGCAATCAATAAGTTAGATAAAGAATATGACGCAGAATAAATGAGAGTTTCATGAAAACATTTGTAGCGCATACACATACTCTTGAGGCAATATACATTTGCTACCTTTGTGCATTATACCGATTAAAATTTTGAAGTTTTTGCTCCCCCGTGGTTTAAGGAAGTCAATTAGGCCGGAACAGGTATAAAATTTTACTTTTGTCACCTTGACCCTCCAATTTTGCCATAACCCGGAAGGGGGAAATAAATAATATACAGTCAGGTCTCCTGTTAGACAAATGGTTGGGGGGCGTTTTATGAATCCGCGTTATAGGAGACCCAGGGCTTATGGGATATATGAACCATGAGGGACAAGAATGCAAAATGTTGTAACATATGATATCTCTAGATCCTGATGTTTTGGAAAGTTGGTGTTTTCGAAAGAGTTATTCAGTAGCTCAAGGGCTGACATGCGGTAGTACACGACACTGAAGACGCCTCTCTACAGCTCGATATAGAAGGGACCAAGATAGGGAGAGATCGAGACAAAAAACACTAATTTAATGAACACTAGATTGAAAATCACTCCGTTACTAGGAAAATATTCAACAAACAAACTTCATTTCGAGTTTCCAAATTGTTCTGATTCACTTAAATCTGATCTAGTAACCTTTGATAATGTTCATATCGACATATGGAGAGAAACTTGGGAACGAAAATCAACTTGGAACACATCGAGATATGGAGATATCGAGATATAGAGGAAATCGAGAAATGGAGAGAGAAATCGTATGCAGAATGAAGGGACCGAAGCAATCATCGACATAGATATCGAGATATAGAACATCGAGATGTGGAGAGTCGACTGTATTTCGATAACCCATTTGCCTGAGTGAAAGTTCCGAAATTTTGCCACCAGGCGGCGCTAGTGAGCGTGGAATTTTCGTTATGCGCATAGCTCAGTAGCCTGACCACTTAAAAATATAATGTCTTCGGCCAAATTGTTCAGTATCACAAAGGCTAACATAATTTGAGCCAAAAGTTTCGAAATTTTGCCACTAGGCGGCGCTAGTGAGCGTGGATTTTTTGTTTTGCGCATAGCTCAGTTGCCTGAACACTTAGAAAACATGAAGATTGAGCCGCCTCATGCCTATTTTTGGTACAAAAACTGAAATGTCCTACAATACATATGCCTCCGGTGGTCACAATTGGCCAAAGTGGTCATTCATCTAGAATTGAACTAAAAGAGTCACAGGTATTCAAAATCATAAATATTGAGCCGTCGCATGCCTAGTTTTAGTACAAAAACTCAAATATCCTACAATACGGATATCCCCGATGGTCATTCCTGAGTTATTCCGGTGGTTCAGAAAAACCAAAGTGGTCATTCATCTATAATTGAACTAGGAGAGTCATAGGGATTTGAAATCATGAAGATTGAGCCGTCACATGCCTAGCTTTGGTGCTAAAACTTAGTGGTCCCATATTACGGGTTTCCCGGTGGCCATTCTGGTGATACGAAAAGACCAGTTTAACCATATATATATATCTATATATATATATATATATATATATATATATATATATATATATATATATATATATATATATATATATATATATAAATATATATATATATATATATATATATATATATATATATATATATATATATATATATATATATATATATATATATATATATATATATATATATATATATATATATATATATATATATATATATATATATATATATAAGCTAAGCGTTAATCCGCCGAGACTTTATAAAAAAAACATTTATTCACGAAAACTAACCTAGATTCTACAACTTCACACTTAAAACTAAACTGAAATCACTCATCAATCGCTTTTTATTAACTTAACCTGCTGAATCTGCATTCCTCCGGGTGGTGTGACTTCGGTGCAACCGTCGTACCCACGACAGGTGTAAACTTCCTTAGCTCATCGCATTGTCCTCGCGCGTGCAATGGGCTGGTTCTGGATCTCTACTGTTGCTATGGGCTCAGGTGAAAGTGTTGGTGTTGGATGATGGCGGGAACCGACATAACGTCTCCCCCCTAAGTGTCAGGCGTCCTCGGTTGACTTCAATGAACCGTCGATGAACGTGAATTTGGCCGGGAAAAATGATTTTGGCAAACTGAATGATTTTTCTTTCTGTTGATTTGCGGTGGTCTCCTTGGGAAACTCATCTGTTGGATCTGTGTTGCTTCTCGCGATACGTAGAGTGACTGTGTCCTCCTCTTTTGCTTGGTGAGGTTGGGTCCTATTATGGCTTTTGTATCTACGGATGCAGAAGATGATTACGACACAAAGAAGGCAATAAATATTCCTCCAAGTGTCTGAGAACTCGTCATGTGGATTTTAAGGCTTTTGATCTCCTCCAAATTGTTAATATTCATCTGGTGAAGTTCTTCCATATCCGTCCTTTGCTTGGTTATTATTATCTCTTTACCAAAAATTGGCGTAAGAAATTCGTGTTTTTCGGTTGGTCTAGGATTACTTTTGAATGTAAAGTTCTGCACTGTAATTGTGCAGTTACCTGTTTCGATTATTGTTGGTGTTGCTATGATGCGCGAGTCGCCGCAAGAGTCCTCAACGTACACTGTCTTGTCTGTGTCGATCAGTATGGTTCCAAGGCTGATCTCTTTGATGATTGGTTGCTCTGGATGATTGAAAGTTGAACATCTGGCCTTCTGGTTAGTGAGTATGTTGAAGACGCATTCATCGTTTACTGGATAGCTATTGTCGCAGATGAAGCACCTTTCCATTTGCTCGTAGAACGTGTGTTGATATTGGGCCACATAGCGGATATTTGTATCGATTCGGCTTCCGTTTGTGTTGATGGGTTCCAACTGCATCAGTTTATACTGCTTCTGCTCAATTATAGGAATTTTGATGATTATGATGATGTGGTTATTTTGCAAAGAAGCGATTGATTGAATGAATTTATAGATTTCATCTTCAAATTTAATATTAATATGTTGATTTTCTAAAGACTTCCAAATATACTCTCTGTCTTTCAAGCTCAGGATGTTTCTATTTAAGTGATTCGATTTCGAAAAGACTATCTGCTCCTCTAAGTCTTCTAATGTTTTAATCAATATATCGAGATTTAAAATCAGGTTAATCTGCTCAAGGTCTTTTGAAAATTTTAGATTATCTTGATCGATTTGTAGTTTGATTGACCTCAGCGTTTTCGAAACTTTGTTGACCGTGGATTGAAGTAAATTATTGATTTGAATCTGCTTTGACTGGTTTTCGATTATCTTATTGTTGGTCTGTTCCTGTAATTCAAAATTTTGATTGATTAAATCCAAATCTTCCTGGTCTGGGTTACCTGCTACAAACTTAATGACTTTTCCCAACGCGTTTACGAGTCCCCTTTTAAATCTTCTAGGATAAAAACCGGTCAGCTTTTCATTCGCTTTTTTAATTTTGAACTGGAGGGTTTGTTCTAAATGATCTGTGATATTAAGTTTCGTTGCCAGATTCTCTATGTAGTCGATGTTCTGTCTGATGTCGTTAAGGTCGATTTTGTGGATAAGTCTTTCGTAGCCTACTCGTATCCTAACTGTATCTAGTTTTATTGTTAGCAGTCCGTTTTTTGTTGATACGTCATGATAAGTCGTCGCTGTAATCAGCTGTACAAATCTGAAAAGAGGCCAAGAAAATTACTTCTTAATTCTATTTTTGTGTACTTTTACTCCGAATGATTCTTTGAAAGTTAACTCGTTATTTTCTTGTACTCTAGAGATTTTGTAAGGTTCTTTGTCCTTTGTAATTCGTTGTGTAACTTTAACGTATACGTCTTTGCCCTGGTCCAGCTGTTTTGGCAGTGATTTTCTTTTGTTCTCTTCTTCTACTTGTCTTTTCCTTTTCTCCATCATTACTAAAATAGCTGATTGTGTCTTTCTGTAATTTTGATATATGTCGTCAGCGTTTGTTTTGTTCTGGTAATTGAAGATTACCTGGCGAGGTTTGAACCCTGTAGCAGAGTGTACTGTGTTGTTGTACAAGTCAACCAAAATGTTCATTCTGTCATTGAATTCTAAGTCGGTGTGTTTGTGATTCATAGTCCTAAATAGTTCAATTAGCGTCGAGTGGAAGCGTTCCACTATTCCGTTTGAGTTACTAGAACTCGCATGATGTATCTCAAAGTTCAGGTCCTGGAGAAAACCGATAAAATCTATTGAAGTAAAACCAGGCTCTTGATCGCAGACTATTACTTCCGGTCTGCCGAAAATTCGAATGTGCTCCGTGATTGCTCTTTTGAGATCGATGATTGTTCTTGTTTCAAGAGCTATCACGTTTGCAAATTTGGAAAACGCGTCAACTGCCGTGAGCATTTTTCTGCCTTTAATGAAAAAAATATCGATATGGATCTTTTGAAAGGGTCGATTTGCTTCATTCGTTTTTTGAATTAATTTTGGAGGATTCCTGTCGTATTTACATTTCTTGCAAATAGGACAGTTATTAATGAAAATTTTTAACTTTTTGTCAATTTCTGGGAAAAAATAGTTCGAGAGAATTTGTTGTTTATTTTCTTTCATTCCTCTATGTGCGTACTCGTGCACCTTACGCACGATTTCGTCTTGTTCCTCCGGTAGCCTGACGTCCTGCAAGAGTTCCTGTGAAATATAAATCTTGAAGATTTTGCTATGAGAAAAGTGTTTCCTGTATGTTTCTTGGATTACTTGGGTTAATGATATGGGACAATATATGCAGTTTATGCCTTTTGGGTTAAGCTTCTCTTTGAAAATTTTGACAAGCGATTCTTCATTATAGTCTGGTTTTGAAAAAGTGAATCTATGATATTTAGGGAAAACTTGATCGTGACTTTCGATACCGAGTCGAGAAATTTTGAAAACTAATTGAGTTTTAAACATGTTTATTGGTTTTTCGGTTGTCCAGATATAATGGTCGTCACTGGTGTCTGCTGAATGCACTGTCTCTTCGTCGCTTTCGTCTTTGTCATGTTCATCTTCAACGTCATCTTGGTTATTAGCATTTATATCTGTCGGTTTAAGCCTTGAGAGGGCATCTGCGACGACATTCTCTCTTCCGGGCTTATAGATAGTTTCGAAATCAAACTCGCTTAAATCTAGTTTCCATCGTATAATTTTTGGATTCGCGCTAGTCATGGAGTAAATTAATGGCTGATGATCTGTAATTAATTTGAAACGTCGTCCGTAGAGATAGGGGCGGAAGTGTTTTACTGCCCATATGATGGCTAAGAGTTCTTTCTCAGTGGTGCAGTAATTTTCTTCGGCTTTACTAAGTGTCCTGGATGCGTAGGCGATAGGGCGATCTTTACCGATTTGTCCTTGGGACAATACAGCTCCGATGGCAAAATCGCTTGCATCTGTTGTAAGTATAAAATCTTTGCCAAAGTCAGGTTAGGCCAAAATGGGGTCCATAGTCAAAAGGGATTTGCATTTATCGAAACATTGTCTTATCTCTGGGGTGAAAGTGAAGTCTGTATCACTTCGCAGTAATTGCGTAAGAGGTTTTACCATTTTAGCAAAGTCTTTAATGAACCGGCGATAATAGCCTATAGTTCCAAGAAATTGCTTAAGTTCTTTTTCATTTTTCGGGATAGGCCAATTTTTTGATAACTTCAATTTTATCACTATTCGGCTTGACTCCCTTTTCGGTAACGGTATGTCCTAAGAATTGAACTTCCCGTCTAAAAAAATAGCATTTGTCCAACTGTATTTTTAGGCACGCTTCTTTCAACTTTTGAAGTATTTTCCTAATATCCTTGACGTGCTCTTCGAACGAACTAGAGAAAATTATTATGTCGTCCATGTATACGAGACAACATACTCCAATGAATTCCCGAAGAACGGCGTCCATAACCCTTTGAAAGGTCGCAGGGGCGTTCTTGAGACCAAATGGCATTCTAGTGAATTCGTATTTCCCAGAACTCACAGAAAAAGCCGTTTTCTCGAAATCATTTTTATCTAGTTGGATTTGATGGAATCCGGATACTAGATCGATGGTAGAAAAATACGTTGCTCTACCGAGTTTATCTAATATATCCGTGATATCAGGTATTGGGTATCTGTCGGAAATAGTTTTTTCATTAAGTTTGCGGTAGTCAATGACCAGTCGAAACTTTTTTTGTCCAGATGCGTCAGCCTTTTTGGGAACTACCCATACAGGTGACGTATAAGGCGATATGGATTCTTTGATAATACCGTCCTTCAGCATCTTTTGTATTTGATTTTGTACCTCACTTTCGAATATTTGTGGATAGCGATAAGACTTGGTATGGATTGGGATATTGTCAACTGTTCTGATTTTATGTTTAATCCGATGAGTGAATGACAATTTATCCTCTTCGAAATATAGAATTTCTGAATTATCGGAGATCACCTTTTCTAACTCTTCTTTTTCCGGTTTGCTCAGAGAATCGTCTTGAATTTTAAATTTGTTGTTCTTGACATATTTTGGACCTTGAGTTTCTATAAATTCGTTGTTTTTGAAAGCCATTTCGTTGACGTTGATTTCCAAATTAGATTTGTTGTGATTTTTCACGGCTACAAAAGCAGTGTTATTTTTACTATTGTAAATACCAGGTAATATAGAAAAGTTTCCCATGTTTCTCTCCTCTCCTACAATAAAATCTCCTTCGTTTACCGTTTTTATCTTGATATACTGGACTTCCTGTTCATTAAGATTAAGTTTCTGTGTTTCGGGGAATCGTTTCTTCAGTTCGATAGTTTTCCTACCTACTTTTAATTTGTTTTTCCCAATGTCCAATTGAGCATTTAGATCACGTAATGATTCATACCCAATTAGACCGTCAAAAAATTGATGGAATTTAAAAACGTAGAATTTTATTTTTTTCATTATTAAAAACGGGTCGAACGACACAGAATGTTTAATTGCAAAGGTGCCGTTTATGTTGGTTACCTTAAGGCCTTTTTCTATTTTCGCGTTTTCTAAATTGACATGTTCCGGGGATATGTAATTTTTGTTCGCACCTGTGTCGATCAAAAATTTCATTTCGCCCTTTGTGGTCGGAATGGTTATGTACGGAATAAAATTATTTAGCTCTTTGTTTCTCCGCGTCCGGCTATTTGAAAATTTATCTCATCTCCTACGAAATACTCATCCTCGTCGGACTCTAGTTTGCATGTGTCGTTTGGGTTTTCCTCTTCGTCTGATTCTTCCGAATATTTATCCCTTTTCCCTTCGTTGTTATTGATCTGCATTTTTGAAATGTGTGTTTTCATAGACACGTCTTCGTCGTTGTTCCTTTTGAACCTTCCAGAGTTTGCTTTCTGTGGTCCTGAATTTTGAGAGTTATTGGAATTTTGGTTTCTGGTGTTCTCATACTTGTTTTGGAATTTTGGGTGGACATTTGCTCCAGAAGAGCTAGAAGAAGCTTGTCTATTTTCCATTTTCTGCCTGAAGGAAGCGTTTGAATGGGCAATTGTGATTTCATGGGCTTCCTCCAAGGATTTTGGTCTATAACTCCTAACGTACATTGCTAAGTTTTCCCCATTTAGCCCGTCGATGTACCTTGTAAGGGTCATCAGGCTAATTAGTTTATTTACTGCTTCTGTGGACCTTTTGTAGTCCTCCATCTGCGCGGCTGTTGTTTTAATAGCTGTGTCGATGGCTTTAACCTTTTGGAAATATTCTTGAAGAGTTTTCTTTCCCTGCCTTACGTAAAATAGCGATTGGATATGAGACGTTATGTCTCGCTTATCGCCAAATGCATTGAGTAGAATCTCTTTTATTTCGATCCACTCCGATTGGTTTCCGGAAGCTATAAGCACTTCTCTTGCTTCGCCCACTATTTTGGATTTAATTACCCTAATGATTTGTTTATACTCAGGCTCGAGTTCATACTCCTCAAACTGATCGATCGCCTCCTGAGTGTCCTCGATCCAAGCTAGAGCTTCTTTTCGGTTTCCACTGAATTGGGGGATGATCTTTATTTGATCGGGAATATAGAAATTTGTAAATGGGTTTTTTGCCTTGTCTTGTAAAGCATTAATTGTCGCAATTAGGCTCGCTTGAGTATTAGTCAGCTGAGCGACTTGTTGTATCAGCTGTTCAGGTGTAATCTCTGTAACTTGAACTTGAGCGGATGGCTCGGACATGGCGTGTTTGGTTTTGTTAAATTTACACGCGAGCGAAATAAGATTCTTTTGCTTACACTCCCTGTCGTCTTAGACCGGGTTTCAAAGCGTGTGATTATAATTTGTCGTTTGTTTTTGTACTTCTCCCGTAGGTCACTTTATTCGTTTCTACCGCGCGCGATTATGCTATATTTGTTCGCGGGGGTTTAACTTTGTTATCGCGAGGGTTTGATTCGCGCACTTTAGGATCAATTAGAAAAGAACAATGTTCGAGTTCGATATTCCCTCTCACTCTCAATGGTTCCACTTAGATCACTTTTAGCACTTAGTTTTTGAAAGAAAAAAAAAATACCGTGTTGGTGTCTACTTACAGTAGGATTAGCAGCATCCTCCTGGAGTTATAAGGTGGTGTAGGAATCCTGGGAGTTGGTTCTGTTTGTGGGTCCTTCCTCGCTCTGGATGCACGCTACTCGGATGATGTTCCCTCACCGATGGTTTCCCGGTACACCAGTTGTTCGCCCTGAACTTTGCTTAGTCGGGTTTTGCGTTTTTCAAAACACTTTTCGATACACTACTTCCACAAACTACCGTTGACTGCGCCAGCTAAGCGTTAATCCGCCGAGACTTTATAAAAAAAACATTTATTCACGAAAACTAACCTAGATTCTACAACTTCACACTTAAAACTAAACTGAAATCACTCATCAATCGCTTTTTATTAACTTAACCTGCTGAATCTGCATTCCTCCGGGTGGTGTGACTTCGGTGCAACCGTCGGTACCCACGACAGGTGTAAACTTGCTTAGCTCATCGCATTGTCCTCGCGCGTGCAATGGGCTGGTTCTGGATCTCTACTGTTGCTATGGGCTCAGGTGAAAGTGTTGGTGTTGGATGATGGCGGGAACCGACATAACGTATATATATATATATATCTAAAATATACAATATAAAAAATCGTAAGAAATTTGTTTTGGTGCATAAATCCGAGTCATTTCATCGGATTGTCCAGATTAGCCATAATCCGGGACTCCAGGAACCGGTTCCGCATGGACCATACTGGACCGAATTTTTCAGGGGATATTGGTTGGTTGCTTATTACAGAGAAATATTATGCCAAAATATCCATCATCCGAATAGTACCGATGTAAATTATATATACAAAACTGCGATGGAAACTTACTCTTCGGATGTTCCGGGTTTCCGATATTGGGTATGAATAATTAAGTGATTTGAGAATCTCTATTCACAGTCCACGTGAATATCTATTCAACAATATGAAAACGGTTCAGATTACTTGTTTAGTTACGAAACTACAGGTTGTCAAAATAAGGGTCTCCAAAGGGACTTTTTTCAGATGTAGCAGGTTCCCGGTGGCCACAGTGACCAAATCCGGATCTCCGATTTTTTTTTTGAAAAATCGCGATTTTGCCAATTTTTTTTTTTAAAATCATAACTTTTGAACCGCTTGACCGATTTTCAATTTTCTTGGACGAAATAAAAGCTAAATTTGACTTTTCAAGAAAAATAAAATATTTTTTATATATTTTTCTAAAATAAAAACCAGTCATTTTTCATAGGCACACAAGGTCTCAGCGGAATAGATTTTTTATTTAAAAAAAAAAACATAACTTTTAAACAGCTCATCCGATTTCCAATCATTTTTTATGGAATGAAAGCTTAAAATTTCAACTTCTCAGAAAAAATATAAAACCCAGAAAAACAATTTTTTTGTATGAAAATATCTTCCTAAAAAACTATACTTTTCTATATTTTTTCATGTAAAACATTTTTTTTGAGTTTTATATTTTTCTGAAATGTTGAAATCTTAATCTTTTGTTCCTTAACAACAAGATTGAAAATCGGTTGAGATGTTCAAAAGTTATGATTTTTTTAATAGAAAATCTATCACGCTGAGACCTACAGTGTGTGCCGATGAAAATTACTGATTTTTTGTTTTCAAAAATATATATCTCAAAAAAAAAAAATAAAAAATAAAAATACATAGCTGAAAATTTGACAGTAAACGTAAAATTTACGTGAAGTTTCAAGAAAAAAAAATAGAAAAGCAATAGCCCCTTTGGTCCCAAGGCCTTCAAAACACGAAAAAAAACGGAAATTATTTGTATTTTTTATATAAAAAAAACAATTTTTGTAAAATTTTATATTTTTTATTAGAAAGCCAATCTATAGCTTTCATTTTGTTTAAGAAAATTAAAAATCGGTCAAGCGGTTCAAAAGTTATTATTTAAAAAAAAATGGCAAAATCGCGTTTTTTCTGGTCATTTTATTTAGGAAATGGTCACCCTAATAAAAAAAAAAATCGAAAAACGTGTATCCTTATTTCTGATAAGGAACAAAATAGCAAATTTTCACGGAATTTGGTGGCCCACTAGATCGGTTTTTAATTGAATGGCTGAATTTGTAGCTTTTTGTCAGGGACTAAGGAAGGTTAAAGGAAAAATATTTGTTTATTTTATTGATTTGCCAAATCCGAACTGTCGTGTTTTTAGGTTAACCCCTTCCATAAGATTTTGCACAGTGCCCTTATCGAAAATACTGCTCGTTTTCCATGGATTTATTGATTATTTTGAAACTTCATCTGATCCAGGTCCATATTTCATAAAACCGTTCGATATTCAGAGCGGAGTTCTAGGCTGTTGAAAGGGTTGTGGTCTATGGGTACCAAAACCACGTTGTTCGCATCGTACCACTTGATTGCCTTCTTCCTATAGTGGCAGCTCGCCAAGTCTGGCCTGAACTGCACAGGTCTATTATGTTGCTTCAGGAATGGTAGCAGTTGCTTTTCGAGGCACTCCCAGATGTAGATCTCTTGAATGATGGTTCCAGTAGTGGTGAAAATGTCACTTGTTAGATCACACGTGCATATGGTATGCCGAACGAGGTATTGTTTCAGGAAATTCGATTGAAAGCTTCAGCCATCTTTCCTTTTTCCTGATGCGGTATTAAACTCCTGTCCCGGAAGCTGCTAGTAATCCGCCTTCACATAAGTTTCGTGCAAGAACTTCGGATTCTCTTGACGAGCGACACACTGCTCCTCTTACTTGAACGTTGTTTTGCGAACTGGAAAGAAAAAGGTGAAAACTCATCATAGCAACCCACTATGTTGGATTTTGTTGATTTCATGCGCATTTTGAATAGCACCCAAACCGTTGATTTTAGAGATATATTTTGTTCGGAGAAGTTTCTGAATATATTAAAGCACACCTTCTGCTAGCTTAGCTTAGCTTAGAGTGACTACACATATCAATAGTTGCTATTCCGTGATTGACCGAAGTCAGTGAAAATGCACAAAGAATCAACTAGACGTTCGGCTGGGATTGGCCATAATCTTCTTCAGTGTGCATAATTCAGTGCCTCTATTTATACAGGGTCAATAACGGCGCCGGCCACGTCCTTGCAGTCAGGTGGGATTGGGGGAAGGAATGATAGTGTGTAACCTTTGCTATTTGGAGACCGTGTTTGCCTCTGCATCTCCACAAAGGTTACTGGGAAGGATGTTTGTTAATGGGGAGGATCGTTGGGTCAAAGGATTCACTTTGATAAGTGATTAGACCATGATAAATAGTTTTTGTCAAATATAAATATGCTTTTATGAAAATATAATATTTTCATTTGATATGAACAATTTCTATGTAAAGGAAAATTATGCCGACACTTGAGGTGACGAACCATTCAAAGTTTGTTGAACAAATATCTAAATGTAACATTACTACAGCTGTCAGGACGAAAGCATGTGTTATTATATTTTACTTATTTGAAAAGAAACAAAAACTCGATTGGCTGGAACATCATAGAACACTCTTATTCTTATGCCGACACTTACAGTGGCGAACCATCCAAAGTTTGTTGAATAAAGTGTACCTTTCGCAAGTCTACACTTGTAGTGTCGAACCATTCAAAGTTTTTTTTTATAATTACAAAAATAAAGATAAAAAGAAAGGGGTGTTTTGAAAACAAAAAAATGTAAGACATAAATAATTCATGAATTAGAGTTTATGTCGACACTCACAGTGACGAACCATTCATAGTTTGTTTGAAAAATCATATTTACGTCCTACCGTTGTATCGATTAAATGTGCAGTCATACATATTTTATAGATTAGAAATAGTAGCATGAAACGAGCTCACCAATTGATCCGTCATCCTTGACTGAGCAGCAACAATCCACATTCAGCTTAACTCGTTTGCTCGGCTATATAAAAGCACTCAGAGAAAATAGGCGCACGACCCGAGAGGGAAAACAACTGACGACTGCTCGGGCTTTCTTGACGCACTGCCAAGGAGCAATCGTCAAGGTCGAAGATCAAACAGAACTAACCGATCGCGGAACTTTTTCACTTCACTCGACCGACGAGCGACATGTTTGATCCTGCCCTCGTCACTCGCTCCCGCAGAAGCAAGCGTCAAGGTCGAAAGATCAAAAAGAACTCTCAAAATACTCTTCTGATGCAAAAAGTTTTGTGATCAATCCACCTAGCAGTGAGATAGAAAAACAATTTTTTTAAACATTTAGATAGACATATGGTATCTTCCGCAAAGTTATAGAATTGGCAATTTGAAACAACTTTGTCGAAGACATGATTTTTCTATCTCCTATACTTTTTGAGATATATGATATTTGACCTTTTTTGTGTTTTATATAATACAACATTATAGTATAGTGTTTTATATAATAAAACATTATATTAGAAAAGAAATAAATGGAATAGAATAGAAGACAGATATATAATATAAATAGAGATATGCAATGATCGAGGATTTCGATCAACTTTGATACAGTCATTGTTCAGCTATATTGATTTGTATATATTTCAATTATAATTTGGCCCAAGGTATCAAGGCATTCCAGGTACCTTGATTTGGCCCTTTTCTAATGTCAGTCTAGACAATATGTGTACTTGTCAATTTTATGCAACTTGCTCAATTGAATGAAATAAGAACAACTGCGAAGGTGTTATGATTATGTATGCAATTAACCGTTAGTTGCAGATGGGACGGAATTCACCATGCCATATTTTTTTTCATACACTTCAAAAGGGTCTATCAAATTGGCCTGTCCAAGAATTGTTCATACATATTTGACAGATTTGGATAATTTCCTAAATTCACTACCAGGCGTTAGATTGGTAGATATCATTTTTCGAGAATTGGCTGATTAGCAATAACTAAACAAAGCATTGGCCCTTTTCAAATGTCAGTCTAGATATATTGAGGAAAATATTTTTAAAATCTAAAACTAGATAAAAAAGAATTAAAACTTCAAAATTTTGTCATAATCTGTTTGTTTAAACAAGTTAAAGTGGCATACATCATGTGATTTCTATCATATTAACTTCAAAAGGGAGTAACTCAAAATTCTGACTAAGAATTTTTGAAGAACAACGTCAAGAAACAACTGCCGACTGCCGTTTGGACGGAATATTTTATTTGACAATAACGGTAATTGAAGCACCGTGCGAATTGATGACGAGAACTCATCAAGCACTATGTTCGTTTGCTGAGATTTGGGAAATATTTCGCTGAGAGTAGTTTCTTGAAAGAAAAAATCATGTTGAAGAAATAATTTGTGTTGAAATTGTTTAAGCAACATGAGGATTAAATTCGAAATAAATAGTGGTGAAAATATCGAAAATTTTGCTGCTGAAATTTTTTTCATTTTTACATGCCTCCCGTAGATTGTTTAACGAATTTTTGAAGAAACTGCTTGCAATACCTCTTCAGAACATATGAATTGTCTTAAGGATTTCAATTGATGCTTCTGATGAAAATACAATCGATACAATAGGGATATAATTTTCAATTTTATTTTTGAGGGATTTGCTGTCATATCCATAAGAATGAAAACGGATGGTAAAACGTAGCTTAGATTTTGCGGAATCAGTGGATTTTTTTTAATAATCATTACTTTTTTCTTTTTCTTGCATAATTATGTGTGAAATTTAGCGTTTAGTTTTGATAACAGTAAGTTTTTTGGTGTTTTAATTGTAGAGACGTTTCTTAGCTTGCAATAGTCGCCACCATTTTCATTTTGACTTTGTTTTAACTCAAAATGTTGGGTATGGACACTTGATAACCAATTACAAATATTTGACAATGTGCTGCCAAAATCAGAAAGCACTGTAATTTGACATGAATCAATAAACTCTCTCTGAAAATTGTGTAGAATGCTTAAATTACTCAGGTCACAGGTCACTTCAAATTAGGGGCCTTCTTTAGCCGCGTAGTCAGAGTCCATGGCTACAAAGCAAAGCCATGCTGAAGGTGTCTGGATTTGATTCCCGGTCGCTCCAGGATCTTTTCGAAATGGAAATTTCCTTGACTTCCCGAGGCATAAAGTTTCATCGTACCTGCCAGTAGAAGCATTAACCTAAGAATGCTAATGTCGCTGCTGTTCGTGTTACCAACATCTAGTTTGCCACGAACTGACAGCCTGAGTACCGGACATCAAAGTGTCAAATTAATTATAAAAACATAAACAACGACAAGGCATTGAACAAACAATGAAAAACCATAATTAAAGGTAAAATTAATTAATAAATTAATTAAAGGTAATAATTAAAATCAGTTTTGTGACAACAACGCTATTAGCGTTCTACTACTAATATTTCTATTTACCTGGAAGTGCTCATAAGAACACTAAGCTGAGAAGCTGGCTCTGTCACAGTGATGCCAATGATACTCAAAAGAAGACAAACAGAATTGACATATTGCGAGTTCGTTCTCGCAAGTCAGTTTAAAGCAAATTAACTTGCTGCATCGTGCATTAAAAAAGGTAAATGGGCAGCTATGAAAGTATATTTACCAAGCAGTGTTTCAACAGAAACACCCAAAGTTTCAAATAAATTGGTTTCAAATCACGAAACAAGTTGTTGTTTTATCCGCCTATGAATGATTATAGCAACTTCACTACATGCTCCGTCCAGGCGATCATTTAAAAAAAAAATGGATCTATTTTGAGTTTGAAATCATGTTCGTTTAGACGGGAGTACGATGCGCAAAGATTCTAAATTAAAATTCCTATATTACTCTGGATTCAGGATTGCAATATAACTTAGCTATCCTGAAGCATAAATCAGCTGAAGCATCTGAACTAAGATGCCAAAAGCTATTACTACTCCCTGAATTGAACTAAACCCATTTGCAATAATTGATAGTTTTGAAGGTCCCATTTCTTCTAAATCCATCAACCTTACTGTTATCCAAGCGTCCGAAGAAAAAAACCGTTCTATCATCGACCCAAATGGCACGCTCGGACATCCTCAGCCTCTTCACGCGAGAGGGGGTGCTAAAATTATCATAAATCAGCAATAACATTTAATGGACTTTCAATCACTCTCACTTCGGGTCGGATAATTGCTCATCAATTATCCGTTCGATCGTCATCGTTGTAGTCATCGTCCCTTTCGCTGAGACTGCGCTTCTGAATAGGCCTGTCATGAGATCCTCCCCCCTTGCCCTCCCCTCACAAGACGCAGTTCAGCGGAGTCAAAGAAACACACCCACCTTCACCACCTTTTACCCTTGCTGGCGAGTCATATCTCAATCCTTTGCTTCCATTCAAGACGGACATCGTTACCAGCTGCTGATGGAACGCAACTGAACCGCTGTGGCTGCTGCTGATGCTTGTTATTGTTACTACTGACAGATCCCCCTCATAGATCCTCCTAAGCAACAACCGTCTGACGCTGGCTCTAGTGGCGATCAACCGAGGAACGTGCCATCAGAGCGCGCACTCTCCTCGAGCTATCATAGGCTGGATCGATCGATGGAGGAGCGCGCCTGCCCGACGACTATGCAGACTAACAATTCTATTAGCACGCTGTTTTGCATTTCAATCATAATTATTAGCCGGGTTATTATTAAGATAAATATACAGTCACTTATCGGCTAGTACCCTCGTCGTTGACCTGTGGAGGGATCATTTCTTCTCCGGGCAAGAGAAACGAATTTGGTGCATTTTTGTCTGATGATGGGCTGTGGTGAGTACGATTGTGGTCTTTGCAGTAAGATTTGGCAACTGCTTTTTCTTGATATCTGTTGTATGAGCTATGTCATAAGGAGTAAAGTTTGTGCAAAATGTGGGGTTGAATAGAAAATTTAGATCAGCTAACATTCTGGGTGTCAGAATATTGGTCACCCTTATGACAAAAAAAGTGGTCAAATTCTTTACAGATCAATCGTTTATAATACCAATGAATTTTGGGATAATGCCGTGCTTTTTCCTGGAACTACTGTGTTAAAATGCGTGTCCTCACAATTCATTTCAATTGAGTGAAGTATTAGCTATCTAATCTGGGAGTATAACTTACAAACTCACCCTCTATTTATTGGTTTCAAGGCAGCGTACTTTCCAGTGAAGAGAATTAGGCTGTTGCAGCTAATATTTGAACATTGTTTTCCGGCGAAACTAATAAGACTAATACTAAAATTCAAATTTAGGATTGCATACGAGGTGGCAACCACGTTTGTGAAGTTAGACGGATTGAATTTTCGAATTTACTGTTCCACGACTCGATATTTCCATGAGTCGATGGTCCCTTCAGATATCGACTCATGGAAGTTTGACTGTAATTCGAATTGCTTCTGATTAAGGCTAAGTAGCCCATCATTCGTTTTGGCACCAATGATGACTGTTCAGCATGCATTTCAAAGTGATAAAACTCAGTCTTGATAGTTTATATTGACTTGAAAAAGTATCACTGTACATGCTAACATGCAGAAAATATGCTGATACTTTTTCAGCTGTGTTAGTGCAACACCAACTGATTTTCTTTGATTCGAAACCGTAAGATGAATTAGCAACAATCATCAAAGACGCATACAAATTTCAATGACGGCCTACTTCGCCTTAAACGTAACTGATACCCAATTTAGGAAACGAGTTTATCAGCACGTGGATGAAATTTGTTGTCCATGGAGGTCTCATTAACTGAACTCGGTTTCAATTGGAAAAAGCACCACCATTTCGGCTCACATTAGCAACTTCTGATTAAGTAGCTTCCGAATTTCGCCTCCAGCATCGCCCCTCTAACCAAATTAAACGATAATGAACAAGTCTCTTAAGCAGCGCAAATCTCCGCATCACGCAGCGAAAATCAACGCGCCTGGAACAGGTGGCGCACCGAGTAGCATATGTAATGACGACGACTCCACAGTGCACACTCGTACTGGACTTGTGTTAATGATCCGTGAAGAAATGCAAAACCTGAGTCACGGCACGGCGCAGCAGCAATTGCAGCCGGAGTCGTCATCACCTATCCACATGGCTGGCTAGTTAAACTCTTCAGTCGGTTGTTACCTAGTTGTTATTGGGGGATGCATGCGGAGGCTGGTAATCTTAGACACGAGCCTCTTCCTCCTGCGCGCGGTGCATGATGTTTAACATCATATGGGTTGCCGTCAATCCGGTACCGGCGGCAGCGTCACTTCTGAGAGAGATAGGGAAAGATGGTCCAAAATGCTGCCTTAAGCTCAATCGTATTTTGCAGAGAAATCACAAAAAAATAATAAGAAACTTTTAACGTAACAGAATACTTCCTTCTCCTGAAGTAATAAAACAGTATTTTTCAGTGCTACATAAACAGTTCTATTCAAGACTTTTTTTTTCTACTATTGATTGCTTTTCGATTCTTGTTTGAACCCGTGCCTTCGTTCCTTCGTTGAACCCGTTAGCGAAAGCTAGCGGTGGTAATCCTTCTTGGACACCTGCTTGAAAAAAAAACTCTTAGTATGAAATGAAAGGAAGGGTGAATCTATAAATTCACGACTTCCTTCGAAAAAAGTGGGTTTTATAACTGTCATTGGACAAGTCAAACATGGCAGAAACGACGTTTTTCCGGAATGTGCGCTTTCTTACAAGGGTGAAATGGTTAATGTTGCTAACTACATCAAAATGAGCAATCAGTTCGATGCTTTAGACAAATTTAGCGAACACAAAATCATAGTAGCCTCTAGCCCAGGCACCTCGATTCAAATGCATGATTTGTTAAAAAAAATGCCAAAAAAGTTTGTATGTGCAAATTGCGGGCACAACCATAAGTCTAACTTTTGGGATTGCCATTAAAGCAAACGAATATTTCAGGTTTGTACCAATCAGATGAATGGCAACGCTTTTTGTAGTTGGAATTCCCCAGGGAAAATATGCAACAATTCTCATTTTTCAGTGACGATTTTTTACTTAAAGATCAAATCCATTTGGTAAATTATATTCAACCAAATTCTTTCGCCTATGTTGTCGCAGTTAATTCCAGCTCCTACCCTTGTAATCTTCTCCCTAATGGTAACCGAATTGAACTAATTGAACTAATTATAACTGAATCAAATTTTTGATACAATGTACAAAACCGCCACAAATGTTGAAGCAGTTCAAGTTGGTGTAAAATTTACTGATGAAATTGTTATTAGAGTTCGTTTCTTTAGAGATTCAAATTTTTTTGTTTATCGTAATGATCGACTGGAGGGAGCATCTGGTGGAGTTGCAATCACCATTCATAGGCGTTTAAAACATCTTTTTTTTCGTCACTTGAAACCAAAGTTTTTGAAACTTTGCGTGTTTCTGTTTAACCACAGCTTGGTTAATATGCTTTCAAAGCTGCCTATTTGCCTTTCCAATGTACATGTTAGTGCAAAACATCATTCATAGAATAATTTTATTTGATGGGTGCTCTTAAGGATATTTCTCTATTTGATACCCTAATAGCTCTACTTATTTTCCATCTTCTAGAAACCCTTAAACGATTAATTTGATACCTCAGCTTATTGACATTGTGTTTCACCTAGGACAGAGCCTGTTTCTCAGCTTAGTATTCCATAAGCGACACAGTTATTAGCTGAGAGCTTCATTTGCCAAAGTTGATATTTCAGCGTTCGTTCATTGTGAATCAATGAACTTTCCGTTATGGCTTCTTAAAATAAGAACATTCATAAACACACAGCAGAGGCGCGTCCTCGTTCGAAACCATGGGTAGGACAAACGTTGGCGAGTATTTTGTGTATAGTGAAGCTAGGAAAAATTTCAACCCTGGACTGGACATTGAAAGTTACTATATTTGAGGGGCTCAAACGCAAAGCACGGCGCTCCAATTACCGTTATTATCAAATAAAATATACCATCCAAACAGCAGTCGGCAGTTGGTTCCTGACGTTGTTCTGCACCTCTGAGCCGAATTTGAAAAAAATCCTTAGGCAGAATTTTGAGTTACGCCCTTTTGAAGTTTATACGACAAAAATCACATGATGTATGCCACTTTAACTTGCTTAAACAAAGAGATTATTATAAAATTTTGTAGTTTTGTTTTTTTGACACTGAAAAATACCTTTTCCTTAAATTTATCAAGACTGACATTTGAAAAGGGCCAATGCTATGTTTAGTTATTACTAATCAGCCAATACTCGAAACATGATATCTACCAATTAACTCCTGATAGTGATTTTAAGAAATGGTCCAAAGCATTCAAATATGTTTGAACAATTCTTGGACAGGATATCTGGATACGTCCTTTTGAAGTGTAAGAAAGGAATATTGCATGGTGAATTTTGTTCCATCTATAATTAACGGTTAGGTGCATACATAATCATTACACCTTTGCGGTTGTTCTTATTTCATTAAATTTAGCAAGTTGCAGAAAATTTACACGTACACATATTTTCTAGACTGACATTAGAAAAGGGTCAAAGTATAATTGAAATACATACAAATCAATATAGCTAAACAATGACTATATCAAAGTTGATCGTAACATTCGAACTTCACATAGCTGTATGTATATCGTATATCTGTATTCTATTCAATTATGTTTAATTCTTTTCTATTCTAGTCTGTTCTGTTCTAGTCAATTCTACTCTATTTAAATTTATTTTATTCTGATCCACCCTACTTGTCCTTATACATATTTTTACAAATAGCCACTGTTGTAATCAACAACTGCGTGCAAATCATTTGAATGGTACACTTTCGAAGATTGTACGACTTTAACACTTCAGTCGTCGCGTTGTTGTATTTTGTACAACAGTGGTGAAAAAACCTCGCTTATCGTACACAGCATCAGCGTGGTGGTTCTGAAGGTAGCAAACCGCGTGACGACTGAAAGGTGAAAGCGCTGACAGGTCTGTGAAAAAGCGCTTCGCACAGACTCTGACACCTGCTCATTATGTTAGCCTAGCCCTCGACCAGTCGCATTGCAGAAGTATACATCAAACATGGTTATTTGATATTTTGAAGATTTCGGCAGACTCAGCTCCTCGCAGCTCTCGACAAACTTGTATATAAGTTAAAACCCTTATTTCAACTTACAGTGAAATAACCATTTGAAGCTTCATTTTCTTAGAGCATATAAGAAGCACGGATGAGGAGTCAGAATCTGTGCATAGCTATTTTTCACAGACCTGGGAGCGCTATAAAACCATACAAACATCGAAGGTGTACCGTTCAAATCTTTTGGGGCGCAGTTGTTGATTAATACAGTGTCTATTTGTAAAAAAATGTATAAGATCAAGTGGGGTAGATCAGAATGAAATACATTTAAATAGAGTAGAATTGCACACAATAGAACACATTAGAATATAAAAGAATTAAATAGAATACAGACATATAATACATATACAGATATGTGAAGTTCTAGTGTTCCATCAACTTTGATATAGTTTGTTCAGCTATATTGATGTGTATATATTTCAATTATACTTTGGCCCTTTTCTAATGTCAGTCTAGAAAATATGTGTATGTGTAAACTTTATGCAACTTGATGAATTGAATGAAATAAGAACAACCGCAAAGGTGGAATGATTGTGTATGCACCCAACCGTTGATTATAGATGGAACGAAATTCACTATGTTCTTTCCATACACTTCAAAATGGCGTATTTAGATATCTTGTCCAAGAATTGTTTAAACATATTTGATTGCTTTGGAAAATTTCCTAAAATCACTATCAGGCTTAAGATTGGTAGATATCATGTGTCGAGTATTGGCTGATTAGTAATAACGTAATAACTAAACATAGCATTGGCCCTTTTCAAATGTCGGTCTAGAAATTTTTTAGAAAAAAGATGATTTTTTCAATACCGGATGAAAAAAAAACAAAACTACAAATACATCATGTGATTTCTATCATATAAACTTCAAAAGGGCGTAACTCAAAATTCTGCCTAAGGATTTTTTTCAAATTCGGCCCAGAGGTGCAGAACAATGTCAGGAATCAACTGCTGACTGCCGTTTGGATGGTATATTTTATTTGATAATAACGGTAATTGAAGCACCGTGCAAAGGAGTGTAAGTGACATTTTAGTCGGTTTTGAGTTGAGTTGAGGTGATTCTATTATTTCCGTTCCAACGATATTTTCAGGTGGTTTTTCCGCTCAACAGAAAGAAATAACATATTTCTTAGATGAATGGCTTGTTTTTTTTGACTCCCATGCAATTTGTATAGGATGAAAAATTGTTGAAACATCTTTAAAGTAGATTTCCTTCCTAGGTTTTTGTCATTAATTCCCTCATTTTCAGGCCAGTCGTTAACACAAGAATAAGTAAGCTTTCCGTCTTTACAGGGCTGGTAGCGACTGAGTGCTTGAAAAATATGAAATAAGAAATCGCTTGCCAGAAAAAAGAACCCAAATATATAGGATTCTTCAAGAATTTAACAAGGGTTTTCCAAGGAGAACCACATAAATAAAATTTCTCCTTAATAAATAAATTTATAATTTCTCCATGATTTTATACATTGATTCATTCATCGATTTCCCTGGAATATCATCCGAACGTCTTCTAAATTCCAATCAATAACTACGGTAGGTGTACCAGTTATGGCCCTAGTGGTTCCCTGTTTCGCCATGCGTGATAATTCAAATGTCTCAACATTTTTAAAAGTTTTTTTGTGTCTTAGCAGTAAGAATAACGATATATCTTGATGTTAAAACATTCAAAAAGATTAAAAATGTGAAAGTTATCCGAATTTCGCATATGGCCAAATAGGGAACCACTATGTCCATAACTGGTACACTTTCTCTACTCCAGATGTTTCAATGAATTTCCTTTAAAATTATCTTTCAGAATTTGTATATGCTCTCAGCTAGAGATTTATCTAAGAATGCCTTCAGCAAATTATCCAGAGGTTCCTTCTAAGATTTATACAGAAATTTCCCAGACATACAAACATTTTTCAGAAATTTTGAAAGATCTAAGTAAGACTTGAAAGTTTTCTTAGGGTTTTTACAAGGAATGTCTCCAGTGAAACGCCAACGATTTTTTTTTAATAAATCCGTGAGGTATTTCTAAAGTTATTCCTGATACTGTATCCTGTAATTTTTTAATTTAATCCATATTGAAAAAGGATCTCTTGAGGATGTGTCCAAAATGATTTCTTAAGATAATCAAAATAAAACAATCGAATCTCGGGATAGTATTCCGTAGGATTTCTAAAATAAATTTCTCGAAAACATTGGAAAGCTATTTTTTTTTTCAAATATTTAATCTGGAGTAAACCTTTGTGGATTAACTTGAAAGAAATTCTGTAGAAATATTTGGAAGATCTCTAGAGTAACAACTGGATAATTTGGTTGAAGGATTAGTGAAAAATATCTGGAGAAAATTCTAGGATAGTTTTGAAAAAAAAAAAAAAAAAACAAAATCAAAATAGTACTTGAGGAAATTACTGGAGGTAGAAGCTTTAGAGTTGTCAATGATTTTCTAAAGCAAATTCTGGAGAAATTCTTCTAAGCATCCTTTCAAAAATTGCTGAGATAATTGATAAAGAAATCTCTTAAAGAATTTCTGGAGAGAACCTTGTGGGGGTCCCTACAATAAAACCGCTCTGGTAATTCCTGAAGTTTTTTTTGGATCAGGATTTAATGCAAGCAGAATAAGAGAAAAAAGAGACATTTGAGACCATTTCGGTTAGAGTAGATACTTTAGAAACATTCCATTAAAAATTGAGACTTCTTTGAGACTTGCATTTAGAGACCAAGGCTCTAAAAAGAAACCCGGCTACCAGTCCTGTCTTTACGATCATTGATTCGATCAACTTTTGTTTGTTTTGAATACCATAATGAAAAATATGAACATTCTTCATATTTATATACCTTTTTAATCATTTTTATTGAACAAAACCCAACAAACATTTTTGCTGCATAAGAGTTGAACACTTCGGCTAAATGAACTTTTATTCAGCTTCTAATGTTTCTTGGAAATAGACCAAACTTACCTTCACAACCAATTGTTCTAGTTTCCTCATCTATTTCTAGATAATAAATGGAAAGACAGCTAAAATTCTGTGAATTTATGTATAATACCCGACTAATTGCAAAGTTTTCAGGATAAACTGAAACTGCTTGAAACTCCATGAAATATTTCGCTGGAATATCTTCAACAATTCTGCAAAAAAAAACTTTGAAAACCGCTATAATCTGCTCTAAATATGTTTATGAATGTTATCAAAAAATATCAGTAGGAATTCGAAATATTTTTTTAGGAAATATCATTGTTGCCAAAACTAATGACGGGCTACTTAGCCTTAAAAACAAGCATTCGTAAATCTTGTGGCAGGTACAGTCACCCCACAGCTATGGATAGCACACAGATATGGATCAGAGTTGGAATGAAACGGGAATATCTCAACTAGGGTTGTCATGTCCATTACGGCTTAAACCATCCGACGATGCCTTTGAGCAAAATCTTTATAGGGCTTTTTCATGGATTCCACCAGCAAAATCTCCACAGTGATTTCCCCCGAGGATTGCTCCAACAAAATCTCTAAATGATTTTTTCGAGAAGGTAGAGTAACGAGTGTATATAATAATAATGAAATTCACTCTATGTCTACGCAGTCTTTATTCTAAAAAGCTGTTGAAAAAATAAAGACTGCATATTTAAAAAGCATATTTGATATTCCAGAGATTTTTCCAGGAATTCCTCCAGAAATTTCCTCGGGAATCCCTTGATTGGTTCCTTCAAGAATTTCTCCAGGGATCCTTTCAGAAATTTAAACGGAGATTCCTCTAAGGATAACTCCAATTTTTTTTTTTAGAGTTTCCTCCAGGGATCGCTCCAGGCACTCATCCAGAAAATTCTCATGACTTTTTCAGAAAATAAATTACTTAAGGAAATCTCCTTAAAAAAATTCGCGCAAAAACATATTTAATTCATATTCTTTTTTTTTAAATCTATGTCTTTGTGAGAATGAAATCATGTATCTTTGTCAGAATTTTCTAGTTGGAGGATTTTTGGAGGCTGAGAACAAATCACTGGAGAAATTTCAAGGCGAATCCCTGGATGACCTATAAAAAATCTTTGAATAGTTCTTGTAGCGATGAAAGAAATGTCTAGAGAAATCACTTGAGTTGATACTACATACCGTGTTGATTCGATGTTCCGGATGCTTCGAATCCCGGACACCGAGCTTAAATCATAAAAAAAAAGTTTTTCCTACAACTTTTCTGCATGTAAAATGTAGAAAACATCTTAATTAATCTTCAAGGCATAGAAAATCTGAATTTGGTCCAAAACACTGTGGCAAAGGCTAGTGTCTGGCTTTCGAAGCGTCCTGAAATTCGATGCAGCACGGTATAATCTGGAGAAAGCCTTCAAGACATCTCTGCAAAAATCCTTGTAGAAATTTTCCTGGAGGAATCCTTAGATGAGTCTCTGGAAGAATTTTCGGAGGAACATGAAGCGAAATCGCTCAAACAATCTTCGGAGGAATCTCTGGAGGAGTCCTTGAAGTCCTCTGCATAATTCCTTGGAAAGGCATTTGAAAATTACAAGCGTTAGCCAACAGCTGAAGCAAATATGACCATCTGTCAACCAATCAGGGCCCTTCCAACTAAGGTAAGGATCTGGGAGTCATCTTTAGTTGATGATGCGATCCTTGATATATTCACGCCTGACCGGATTCGCGATATTATTCGATAAATGAATTGTATGCCGAACAAGTGTTCATCGTTCGCCCTCGCAAGAGCAAACAACGCGACCAAAGGATCAAACACTACTAACCTATCGCTGCAACAACGATTTTATGATTGCTTAAATCATATCAAGAAAAGATGAGAGATAATTACTTCTGTTCCTGCATTAATGTTGTCACTCTGATCACAAGTGAAATAAAAAATCGAGTTTTCATTTTATACTACATAGCACTTAATAGTTGCTATGCAACGCAAGTTCCACGATCCAGCATGTTTGAATGCTCAAATATGTTTCCACAAAATGTTCGCTTGTAGTTCGTGCACATATTACATAGTTCGCGCGCACATTCATGCAACTTGTACGAATGTTCGTGCATTGCACGCACTGTGCAATTGAAACTTAAGGTCCAAATAAACAAATTTTGGGGGGTGTAACTTAAGATTTTTGATATTTGATCATTATGGGCTATCCTAATGATGGTGGAAAGAAGCTTATTTTTAGCTTTGTTTGATACGAACTCACTCGGTTAAAGTGAAATAGCAAAAATTTTGTTCTTGGGATGATATTATACTACTATTGGAGTCACTTTCAATATTTTCTTACCCATAAGTACTGCTCAATGGGGGCTCCAATAGGGTCCTAAAGGCCTGTCCCAATGATAATGTCAAACGCTTAAGTTTAGGCCAAAAACACATGTTTACTCAATTTTTTTATGTTTTTCTTTTGTTTAAGTCCAAAAAACATTTTCTTTAGACTTTGTCACACTCCTTGGCTTAAACTCAAATTTTGGGTGTATTTTGCTTTCCGTGTCCCTTCCGAAATGTCAGATAGGATCAACCCCAATGTTAAAACTATAAGCCCTGTGGTGTTTTTGTCGATTAAGCGAACGTCAAACATGATCAAAAGTGTCAAGGTTTCATTCAAATAAAAATAAGATTTCATTCACATTTTAGGACCCAATTCACTGTAAATTGGCAATCAGTTGGATGCTTGTTATGTCAATTATGTGTAAAATAAGATAAGTGTTAATAAATGTTAAATGGTAAAGTTAAAAAAATATTATTAGTTTCAACTAAATGCAAACTACATGGGCCATTTTACCCCATGAGTGCATTTTGATCCACTTTGCCCTCCCCTCGCAGGGAATGAAGTCGTTCATTTGGAATCGTTTCGAGGTCCGACCCTGGAATGGGCACGGATGGCGCTAAGGCTTTAAACGCTATGCAAGCGAAGTTGCGGTGCATACAATAGGGGAGGAGTTGAACTAACAGCAAATGTGCTAATCTACAGGCAATAAAATGAAAATAAAAGTCGAAGACTGAAGGGATTCGAAGGAGAAAATGGTCGAAGTGGGGAGCACTCCTCAACAAGCTGGAGAAAGAGCAGCTGTAATAAAAATATATTATGACTCTATCTATAATTGGCTAATGATGACATCTATGAGAGGTGGATGCGGTTGCTGAATGAGCGACCACGACGATGATGGTTGTGAAGAGGAAGCTGTTATTTTGTTCGCTACTTGAAGGAACAGATGGTGGGCTCACGTTGATGAGTGGTCAAGATGCAGAGATAAAGATGTGAAAACTGCACGTTTGAGGGATTATACATTTCTACACTGACATGAATGGGAGTTGTTAGGCATGTTCTGGATGGAGCAGGACAACGATCTTCGATGAATAAGCAGGTTGCTGTTTATTTTAATAGAGGAGATAGTGTGGGAAACAAACACGATTCAGGCGCTCAAAACGACAGGAAGGCATTAGTGCCGATTGGTGGCCTGTTATGCAAACTAAGAATAATTTTTCGGAGAAAGGATGATTGTTTTAAATTTGAGCACGTCCAATTTGTCACTTCCCAGGAGTTATCCCCAAGCCTGACTTCGAGATCGCAAGATTTATGTTCATTTCACTTTCAGCCGCAAATTGCATCAACAACGGGCTAAGCCGGATTGGAAACACTCGTCCCCCGTGGAAACACAATTTATCAATTTTAAATATTTATAAAATCTAATCATGCCACTTTCAAAGCTCCCTTTCAAAACCAGCAACCAGTAGCTGAGCCAATAATAAAATGCGTCCATTTGGGCAGCAAACACACAATCGAACAGAATAGTCAGCTTCCGCACAGGAGCCTCTGCTGCGATCCCCGAAAAAAAAACCTGATCGTGGGTCTCTCCTTCTCCTTAGCCTTAGTTAATATTCATGTATTCAAATCAATTAGGCAATCGTTTATGATAATTACATATCTGGGAACGCCTGGGCCGTGAATGCTACGGCCTCCAACTAGACGGGGACGACTCCAAAGAGCTCCCAAGTGCGTGCAGAAGAGGTTTGGAAACTGGAGCCCCAGCAGTCGACGACGACGATCAAAGGAAGTCACCTCCACCTTCTCTCAGAAGAGACCCAAATTGAATTGTGAATTGAGTGGTAGTAGAATGGAATGCGTCATCGACATGGGAACGTCAAATCGTGATGACCGTGGTCAATAGGCTCCGTCCCAAGTGTACAATGGGTCAGATATCAATATTTCACGACAAGAGTCCAGATAGCTACTCTCAAGAAATTAATTATATGAAATGATGGTTCGCTTGGTGTGCCTGCTGGGAGCTGGTGGTAATACCTGGTGGTATTCTTGGCTTTTCCAAGCGAAACTCTTCCATACTACCTTTAGCACTTCCTCCGGGAGGTGGCCGAGCGTCTGATCTATCTGACCTCAAGGCTGAGGCTCAAGCATGGTCTTCATCAGTGGGTTCTGTTCAATCTCTACAAGAAAAAAAAAACACATATCTGCAAGTAGCCCTGAACAATCGACCTGGTACAGTTTCCTCTGGAATGTCAACCGGCACATCAGGATGGATGCCAGTAAAAATCTGATTATAGTATACTGGTCACAGCGCTGAACAACGGACAGGACTCGGATTACGGATTAAAAACTACCTTGTGACACCGAGTTGACAGCCATGCTATTCTACTCCCAGAGTAAGGATGGGATTGCCCTTGCCCCGGTAAAACCTTGGCAGGCCTCTGGATACGTTCGGAATCCGTCCATCTTAAGTGATGAGTACTAGGCTCGGATGATCAAAACCCAATATTTGCCGATCCGGCTCTGAACACGATTCTCATAAGGGATTGTGTCAACCCTTGGATGGCCTCCATGCTTGCATAGATAACCATGGGATCATGAAAGGCGACTACGTACGACGAGAAACTGGTGGACGAATTGCACGAGTTCGTTGATGAATGAAGCAATGTGCACAAAGACTTCAAGACAACTGGTGCTGAATATGCAAGGAATCCTTTGATTAGCTGTCAAGGAATGGGCGGCCGTTGTCGGGAGTTGTCGGCGGCCAAGATTGCTTCACAAATACGGCAAGCGTCGACTCAACAAACGGTGATGCCAATCACTTTTGCGAGGGAAACCAACGCAAAGAGGGACAATGCCCAGAGGACGGAAAGCATGCTCTTCACGTCGAAGAGGCTAAGAGCATCTGCCGGAGATGCAAGACCGGGTGGTTCCAAGAAACACAAGGACGCTCCCGTCAACGAGACAGGCCCAGCGAATGCAGCAACCACCAAGGAAGGCAACAATGTCCCATGGGAAATCGTCAAAAGAAAAAATCGAAAGACGAAAACAAAGAGCAGGTCCAAAAAAAAATAAGGGCCAAAAGAGAGGCGAGGCGCTTATAGTCAAAGCAAGCGATGACTCGTACGAGAAGGCTTTCCGTGCAGTGCGGACAAACCCGGAGCTCGAACAGCTATGGGGCAGACGTACGGAAAGTCAGGCGCACCCGCGCCGGAGATATGATCCTGGAGCTACCCGAGAAAGCCAAGGGTAATACGGTCCAAGTGAGAGCCGTGTGCCCGGTGGCGGTCAAGCAAGAACTTGAATTCAATCTCTACGGACGAAGATGTAAGGATTGTCATGAAGGAGCAGTGCGAGCTAGCAAGCTAGCTAGCGCAAGCAGGCCGGAAGCCTCCAAAGTGTTTGATCTGCGCTAACGGAGAGAATAACCCAAGTAACACAATTGGTTATAAATACACAATTGGTTCAAAATACACCTTTCGTACATAACCGCTGTTTTGGTTCGAATGTCCAATACCAAATTTCATGCACATTTATAACCGAAAAAGTGCAAATCTGATGGCTTTCAAAACATCTTCCTCGTCTCAACAGATGTTTTACAATACATATTTCATACTTCTGGAAGCATTCTGATTAGTTATATCATGGTTACATAATACAAAATAGACACCAGTATGTTATAACCAAGTTATCTAGACGTAATCTAGAATGAGAGAATACAAGCACACATTGTATTCTGCTTGAAATATGTTGACAGCTCAATTAATCGAAAACAAAACAAAAATAAACAATGATTCCAATTACAAGTACTCTGATAAAAAAAAAATCATGAAGCATATTATTTCTTCTAACTAGTTTCAAATTAGCAAATATAAGGCGACTTTCGTGTACAAAGTGTATGATATTTCATGTGCCGGGTTAGATTTGCAGTGAAACCGAGTGTTGTACTCATTGATAATTAACCCTCTAATACCCAACCCCGCCTTTAGACGGGGTACACTTTGGAATTTTGCGAATTTTTTCGTAGCTCGGAAATCAAAATGATTTTATTTTTGGTTTAAACCTTGACTCATAACACGCATATAAGAAAAGTTTTTTATGACTTTTGAAACTTTTTTGTATTTTTGAAAATTGTTTGAAAAATTGTATTCTTATACAACCTACAAATGCCTGGGGTTTATTTAATGTGTAATATAAAAAACGTACCTTTTATATTTTTCTTCTATTAACCTATAACAGTAGAAGAGCTTAGTGGTATTAAAATAATTTCAAACCTGTTTTTCCGTTAATTACACGGAAAATAAAAATATTTTCGAAAAAATATTTAAAATTTATTTATTTTAAAAGTACCAAAAAACTTGAATTTTTATTATTGTAAAAAATCAGTAACTAGAAGAAGCTTCAAGAAAAAATGAAAAAGGATAGGGATGTTCAAAAATAAAAATATAAAAATCAAAAACCAAAATTCATAGATTTGCGAATAAAAATAAATCATTGCCCAAAACGTGCTTAGAACGATTTTAGATAACTAAAAATAATATTAAGATCAAAAATAAAAATGTGGGTATTAGAGGGTTAACGCGCCGTTCATTAGATGCGCAATAGCAATTCGTGTTCCGTGAAATCAATTAAATTGTGTTAAATTTTTGTCTGAAGCGCCTGCCTGAAACATGGTGACTCCTACCAGAAGTGTACAGTGCAGGTTAAAAGTATTTGTAATGGTTATTCATAATATACCTATGGCAATACAAATGTGATGCTCAAAAAATACTAAGCCTAAAGATGGGGTCGAACTAATACTTGGTTTCCGAGCTGGAAATCGTCATTGTATTGGCGTTAATTTGTGAATTGCTCGCTTTAAAAATTCTACATTTATTATTATTTTGAATGGCAATGTATAACGTCATTGCTTTGGTATAGAGATAGAAGAAAAAAAAGTTGTGTTCTGAATGATGTTTTAATTACGTATAAAATACGTGTTCATAGCAGCAAATTCACAAGCAAATTCGAAGCGTGCTGTTTCATTTATCTACGATGTCAAATATCGTCGTTGAAAATGTTCATTCAGCATTGGCGGGTTTTATTGGATAAACTATTTTTGTGAGTAATTTCTGTAATTTTCAGTTTTCGCTTGCATGAATTTTACTTGAATGTTCGCAACAGATTTTCATTGGCTTCAAAATACAATTAACTGCATCAAAATTCGAAGAGCAACTGTTGACATTCAGACAATGCTAAATATGTTCCACAACTGACAGAAAAAATCATCATTATAACATCTTCATCGAAACAGATCAATACGGAATGTGCTAAATATGTTTTATTTTTGTTGTATCCAATTATCATGTTTTTGGGAGCTTCTTTGTAACTAAAATTACTTCGGTGGGTTTTTGGTTGTGTGGAAAGATTTAGCCAAGTGATATATACATTAATTGGCCAGGAATATAACACGATTGGCATATCTAGTTTGCCAGATTATTATGTTTTTCGTAAACATCACCTGGACGGTTTTAAAACCAAAGATGTATTGGATTTTATCTTTAAGACCTGATTAGGACTTCATCTTCAGATATCTGCTCAATATGATGTTTTATGTGTTACTTGAGAATAACCACGTTACAGAAGGCCTGCAATGCCCGGCCTTTATAATGACTAAACCACAGTGGAGGTAATTTAAATTAACCTCAACCACTGTGACACAGCACAACATTTGCTGAGGCAATCTTTGGCGGAGTTCAAGTGCGATGTGGCTATCATATCGGCGATATGGACTGTGCAAAGATATCCTTTCCGAGAAGTGGTACATCGTGCAGATGAAGGCTTTGTTATAGCCAAAATTAACGAAGTTTTCTTCTGTAGCTGCTACGCACCCCCGCGATGGTCTTTTGACCAGTTCAACGAAATGCTTGACAATCTGACAAAAGAACTTACAGATCGTAGACCCTCGTCATAGCCGGCGATTTCAACGCGTGGGCCATAGAATGGGACAGTCGCTTCACCAACTCAAGTGGGAGTAGTTTACTGGAGGCCTTAGCAAGACTTAACGTAGATGTTGCCAACACGGATATCACCAGCACATACCGTTGGGATGTCAGAGAGTCAATTATTGACGTAACCTTCTGTTGCCCTGGGCTGTCAGGAAGTTTGAACTGGCGAGTGAGTGAGGAGTACACCCACAGTGACCACAAAGCGATTCGGTACAATATTGGTAGCGCACGGCAGTTGGAAACGCGTGCGACTCAATCAAAGGAGCGGTGGTGGAAAACGTCGCAGTTTGACAAGGAGGTATCCGTTGAGGTGTTAAGGTTGGAGTTCAATGCTCAGCACTCTACTGCGAATGAGTTGACAGCGGCATTAGCACGAACGTGCGATGCAACCATGCAAAGGGAGGTTAAACCGAGAAAAAGTCGCCGCCCAGCATACAGGGAGAGCTCGACGATTGCCGATTTACGCGAAAGCTGCTTTCGGGATAGGAGAAGGAAGCAGAGAGCCCGCATCGACGCTGAAAGAGCAGATCGAAGACCAGGGTATATAGCGGCAAAAACCGTTCTCAACAAGGAAATCAGGCTGAGCAAGAAAGCCTGTCTGGAGGAGCTCTATCGCATTGCCAATTCGAACCCGTGGGATGGCGCCTACAGAGTTGCAATGGCGAAGTTAAAGGGCCCAGCTGTACCACCCGATAGGTGTCCAGAGAAGATGAAAACTATCATTGAAGCGCTATTCCCGTGGCACGAACCGACCAGCTGGCCATCCACACCGTGCGGAGCTCAGGATGATGACGAAGAAGAAGCCCAGGTAACGAACGATAAGCTGATCGCGGTGGCGAAAGCCTTACAAACCAGGAAAGCTCCGGGACCAAACGGTATTCCTAACGTAGCTCTGAAAGCAGCTATCCAAGAAAGCCCTGGAATGTTCAGGATCGTGCTGCAAAAAATGTATCGATGAGGGTAACTTTCCCGACATTTAGAAGCAACAAAAGCTGGTGCTGCTGCCGAAACGTGGCAAGCCTTCTGATGAACCTTCGGTACTGCGGAGTGGTCACACTGGACGTAAAAAAAGCCTTCAACAGTGCCAGTTGGGCTGCGATCGTCTAATCGCTGCACAGGTTGAATGCCCCGAGTATTTTTATAAGATTTTGAGGAGCTACTTTCAAAATCACACACTGGTCTACGTAACAGACGCTGGAAAAAGGTGCACAACAATCACGGCGGGCGTCTCACAGGGTCCTATTCTTGGCCCGACTCTCCTCAACGCTATGTTTGACGGAGTGTTGAAGCGGAGCTTCCCCCGGGGTGTGAAGTTCGTCGATTTCGCAGATAACGTGAAGCTCGTAGTCATCGGCGAATCACTAAAAGAAATAGAGATACTTGCTACTGAGGCAGCAGACGCCGTGGAAGATTGGAAGCGAGGGCAGAGCTTGTGTTAGCCCATCACAAAACTGAGGTAGTGATGGTAAGCAACCGAAAGGCAATGCAGAAGACGAGAATCTCGGTTGGACAGTGTACCATTGACTCAAAGCGGGAAGTCAGAAACCTGGGAGTGATGATCGATGATCGGCTGAGCTTCAACAGCCATGTTGATCATGCATGTGAGAGGGCCGTGAAGGTGATATCAGCTCTATCCCGGATCATGCCCAACCAGTCAGCGATCAGCAGCAGCAAGAAGCGACTACTGGCGAGCGTGTCTACGTCTATAATCAGATACGCTGTCCCCGTGTGGGTGACAGCACTGCAGACGAAGAGGAACCGCTCCCGGCTGAACAGTACGTTCAGACTGATGGCCATGCGTGTGTCGAGCGCGTATCGTACGATATCATCGGAGGCAGTCTGTGTGATTGCAGGATTGATCCCTATAAGCCTTCAACTCGAAGAGGACAGCGAGTGCTATAGGGACCGACGCACGCGGGGAATTCGGAAAAGAGCCAGAAATGGAACCATGAGGAAATGACAACAGCAGTGGGATAGCGCTGAGTTCGGTAGATGGACCCACCGACTAATTCCGTGCCTGTCGATGTGGGTAAACAGAAAACACGGAGAAGTGAATTTCCACTTGACGCAGTTTTCGTCTGGTCATGGCTGCTTCAAGAAATACCTGAATAGGTTTGGGCACGCAAGGTCGCCGTTATGCACTGGGTGCGGTGATGTAGAGGAAACCCCTAACACCGTGGTCTTTGAATGTCCGCACTTCGAGCATGAGCGAGCCGAGATGAGATCCGTCGTCGGCAATGACGTTAATGTGTACAATATTGTCCAACAAATGTGCTGACGACGTGGTAAACAGGACAATTGTCCAGCTAATGTCTCTGTTACAACGAAGATGGCGAAACGCAGCGGACAGCACATGGCTCTGAGTAGTTGGGACTATGTCCTCCGTCGGGGACTAGCTGAGTAGATCGCGAAACAGTACCGGCAAATGATCGTCGGGGTGCCTGTGAACCGGAAGTTTCCCTCCGCAGGTCCGCAGGACTGATATCGGTATAGCGTCGGCTCGGGAGATTTTCCGCCACCGGGAAAGTCTTCGTCGTAGGATAGATCCGTCGGGAGGTATTCTGAGTAGTCCATAGCGAGTCACCGGCTTTAGTCGTCGGAGCGCCAGTGAACCGGGATCGCCGGACCGACTTCAGCAGTCTACCAGTCAACAACGAATTAGGAACAACGCGTAACATAACCGGTTTCGGGAGATCCGTTCCGTTGAAGAACTCTCCATCGGAGAAAGCTAGCTTCACCGTTGGGAACTACGTCAAGTAGTATCGATCACGACGAACCGCCGGCTTTGGGCCATAGTTAATTTGGCTTTATGTTCAGGCTTAGACATGTGTATATGGTGTGGCAGGTACGAAGATACTCTTTGCCCTGGGAATTCAAAAGAATTTTCAACCAGAATAGATCCTCGACCGGTGGGAATCGAATTTTCGATCCTCAGCTTGGTCTTGCTGAATAGCTGCGTCTTTACCATATCGGATATATGGGCCTCTCCTATGCTCCAAAATGCTTCAAGCACAACTTTTTCATGTACATTTGAGGTTGTATTGCTGTTAGCTCGATTTTGTCGCATTCTTGCGATCTTTTTGTCGCAATTTTGCCGAAAAATTTCAATTTCTGGCCCACAGTGAAGTGGTCGCACTTCTCAGCCAGAAACGCAGCACCCGATGAAGCGCCACGCGTGAGCGTCAAGGCGTCAAGGAAGGGCTGGCCGGTGGAGGGACGGCATTCAAACTATCTCTAATCGATTTATCACCCCAATGAAAACAACGACCGTGGCGACACGCGAGTGAGGAAGAAGCTCATCTGAGAGCGATCATCGCTGCTCGGCTTGATCGTCGTCATCGTCGTCTTATTGGTCACAGCAAGCGAAGCACAGGAAGAGATAGGCCGTCGGTCACCGCCACCACGCTACCCTTCAACCAATGCATCGCATTCTGTCTCTAAGTCGTGGATGGCTGTGACCACCGCGAGCTGGACTGTGAAAATGATCGATAATCATTATCACCCTTAATTAATAACACCCAATTAACATTAACAAGATGGGAGCGAATACAGGCTGCTTCCGTTTGGATCGGTCACGGGGTGGTCGGTCACATCGTCTCGGGTGTCGAGTCGATGCGTTTTTAGAGGCAGAAGTCGTGGAGTTCGTGTCAGTCGTGACATTGGGGATTAAGGGATAGAGGTAATGGGAGACGGACTAACAAAGTGGACAGTGGCAGGCTAAGCGTAATTTAGTTGCGTGTTGAGCTCAATGATTGCATGTGGTTAGGCGTGAAGTTATGTGATAAGATGTAAATTTGTTGTTAAGTTTCATGATTTTTAACGCATTAGGTTACATGATGGTGATAACGTTTAATATATTGTTTGCACAATTAAAGACGGTTTTGAAACTGTCGCTAAACGTTGCAAAAATGAAATAAATGACGTTTCTCCGGAAGGTGCGCTTTCTTATAAGAGTGAAATGGTCAATGTTGATAATTGCAAAGAAATGAGCAATCAGTTCGTTGCTCTAGACAAATTTTCCGAACACCAAATCGAAGCAGCCTCTAGCCCAGACTCTTCTATTCAAGTGAGGAAGCAAAGAGTGCCGCCTATCGTGGTCAGTTGTTTCGAATTTGGGAGATTTAGGCTGGAGATCTTGAACTTCATTAGGGGAATCAAGGTCTCCTTCCAAATCGCAAAGAAAGGAGACTGTCGCGTTCTGCCGGAAGCTCTTAAAGATCGCGAACTTCTTCTCAAACATCTTGAAGAGAAGAAGCACAATTTTTTTACTTATGACGACAAAACTGAACGTTTGTTCAAAGTCGTCTTGAAAGGTCTCTCAAGTGACTATAAGTCACCTGAAGAGATCAAAACTGGAAAAAATGATTTACTTGGATTTTCCCCAGTCCAAGTAATTATTATGAAAAAGAGAACCCAATCTGGCATTGTTCGGAAAGGGCTCTCTCAAGAATATCATTTAGTTCACTTAAACAAAAATGATCTAAATAATATTGAAGCTTTAGAAAATGCAAGACTTATGTTCGATGTCCGTGTGACATGCGAACATTTCCAGAAACCTGGAGGAAATTACCAGAGTGGGGTCAGTGCCATCGGTGCCAAAAGTGGGTCATGGTACAAAAAATTGCCGCATGGATGCCAAATGCATGATTTGCGGAGGTTCTTCTCACGCTAAAGATGTCTGTCCAGTAAAAGAAGATACCGATAAGTTCATATGCGCAAATTGCGGGGGAAATCATAAGTCATTTTTTTGGGCTTTCCCTTCGCCTATGCGAGTCGTTGAGGCTCGTGCCAGACAGATGAACAACGATAACGGTCGTTTCCGGAATTTCCTTGGTAGAGTATTGAACAATGCTCATATTTTAGTTAACGATCGCTTGATCAAGAATCAAACCCATCCGGAAGATTATAATCACGCTCATTGACAAACTAATTTTAATCCGTCGGTTAGCCGTTCAAATATTTTAATTTCGAATGTATCTACCCATGAAAATCCTTTGCCGATATCGTAGCAGGCAATTTGAATTCCTCCCCTTTTCATACTACGTGTACCCATTCTAATTGTTTCAAATCAGATGGGAAAAACCTCTACTTCACCTCTTCGTCTACCGAAAATTCTAACGGAAAAACAACAGATAATGTACCCACTTCAAGTGATACATGTATGTCTCCCTCTGATTTTATTTTTCTAACTGAACAATTGAATCTAATGATTGATGCAATGTTCAAAGCCACCACTATGACTGAAGCAGTCCAAGTTGGTGTGAAATTTACTAATCAAATTGTTATTGGATTACGGTTGTCTAACGCATCCAAATAATAATTTAAATATCTTAAATTGGAATGCTCGTTCTCTGAATGGTAAAGAGGGTGAGCTGTTTAATTTTCTTTTAGTTAATAACGAGCATATAGCAGTTATTACTGAAACGTATTTGAAACCTGGATCTAAACTCAAAAGAGATCGTAACTGTTTTGTTTATCGTAATGCTCGACTTGATGGGGCATTTGGAGAGTTCCAATCATCATTCATAGTCGTATAAAACATCAACTACTGTCGTCATTTGAAACTAAAGTTTTTAAAACTTTAGTTGTTTCAGTTGAAACACAGCTTGGTAAATATACTTTCATACCTGCCTATTTGCCTTTTCAATGCTCTTGACAGCAAGTTTATTTGCTCCAAACTGACTTGCAAAAATTGACTCGCAATAAGTCAAAAAAAAAATCATTGATAACTTTAATGCCAAACATCGGTCGTGGAATAAATCTCAAAGTAGTTCCAACGGCAGAATTTTATTTGATGAGTGCTCTTCAGGATATTTCTCAATTCAATACCCTGATAGCCCTACATGTTTTTCCTCTTCCAGAAATCTATCTACGATCGACTTGGTCTTAACCGACTCTAGTCATCTTTGTAGCCAATTAGTTACTCATGCTGATTTTGATTCTGATCATGTGCCTGTTATATTTCAAATATCCCATGAAGCGAATCTCAATCATATCGCACTTTCAATTATTTTCTAGCCGACTTTATATGAAACGTATATTGACTCTAATCTTGGTGTTAACATTTCTTTACAAACTAAACTTGATATTGACAACGCACTTGAAACTTTGGAAAATTCCATTGTTGAAGCCAGGAGCATTGCAATTCCAAAATGTGAAGTAAAATTTGAATCCATGATTATAGATCATGATCTTACACCCTTGATCCGCCTTAAAAACGTGAGGAGAAGGCAATTTCAACGCACTCGCGATCCTGCTATGAAAATTATATGGCAGGATTTGCAGAAAGAAATCAAGAAAAGTTTTGCACAATTAAGAAACAAAAAAATTGAAAATAAAATTTCTCAATTGGACCCAGACAATCCCTTGGAAGCTTCTATCTATCGTGTTTGATCTTCAACAGCTCATCATCATCGAAAGTCCCCAAAACAGCACTATCCTTGATCGCCACCAACTTGTGCGATCGCCACGTACCGAAAAGCCTAAATCCACCATCAGAAAGTAAAATCGCATCACGCTCTCCTCATTCGCCATTAACGAAAGGAATTTTTCAATTAATTTCACTCATTCACACCCTTGTCTTCTTCGCCAGCGAAGTGCTATTCGAAGCTGGATCCTGAAGGTGCCGGAATCCAGTCAACCGAACGACGACGAAGACGTTGTCCGCTGACAAGAGGCTCTTCGAACACCGGTCCGCGGCAAAAGGCCACCACTAGAGAAGTGAGAGTCATCGATCGATAGGCAAATGAGAGAATAATTAGCTGGAAATGAAGGAACCTCCCTTAGGTGGCACGCAGACGGAACGCGTGCTCGCCTTAGCGCTGGTCGTCGTAAAACACTTTGTAGCTATCTATCTATCTATCGATTGAACGCCCGAAGCTCGAAGCTCGATACCATCATGGTGCGATCGTCTTCTTCGCGATCGCCGCGGCCAGTATGTGTAACAAGGTGGTTAATTATCAAATAACAAACATTTTACCGCGCCGTTGCGATGACGTAGCTTCGAGGCGTACAGTGACGCAAGTGCATATTCGTACAGGGCAGTATTATCGTGTAGGTAAAAATAGCTTATTTGAAAATTCAAAACTGTTTCCATTTTTGGAGCAATGGAAAAGATGTTAACTTCATTTGAAACCTAAAATGTGTGTCCTGTATGAAAATACAATTGAACCACTGTTTGTATTTGAAGGAGCGAGGACGGCGATGATGATGATGAAGGTGGAGATGGGTTTGTGTCTCGTGCCATCCAGGTCGATCAGTCTGAGATTGAACGGAGCGATGAGTGTTGTGGAGCCAGCACACTTTATCATAATTATAAACAAATCAACGATCTCCGACGTCTTCCATACGGATGGTACCGATTTGGCTGATGGAGACGGCGCCCCCTTAGGGGGCTGATGCAACGTGTGGTGTCCTCTGAGGGTAAGGGTTATTTAGATTCGGTTGAAAAAGAGTTAGAGCACCGTTTAGCGTAGTTGGACACAGTAAAGAAATTTGAATTTATACTTTTAGTTGCGAGATTTTTGACCTCCCCCTCTTTTTAAAAATAAATGATGTTTCATCAAACCCCCTCCCTTCTAAATACGTAAAATTTACTCAAGACTATCTCCCTTCTTCTTTTTGTCGGCATCACGTCCGCACAGAGACAGAATTCAACCCAGTAAGATGAAGGAAGGCTCTATTCCCTTCTTTTTCAAATTTATTAGAAAATTTAGGCTGCCCAATGAATACGTTTTTCTTCAGCAGATCAAATTTCAGTGTATCGTGTCCTCAATACATAATACCCCTGCATCGGAGAACAACCTTTTCCTTCCGCTATGGGAATGATGTGATCCGTTTCGCACCCCATTAACAGTTCGGGGACACTCCTTGCTCGCTCATGTTCCACATCGGCAACTTGAAAGCACCACACGACACGACAAGTATGTATCACCTACATAACATAGAAAAAATGCATCCGATCACACCCTCGTCGTACCCTTCACCCATTAAGCCAAAGCCACGACGCTCTCTTGCCTCAGAAACTGTAAGGCGATGGAAGGAAACCGCAAAACCGAAAAGCCAACCAAGATCGTGATTAGCGATGAAGATCTAAGCCCAACCTCAAAGATCTCACTCATCTCGTAATCAACCGCCGATGTCAGCGCTTAGATAGGAACCCGACTTATAGATCATGCCAACACTGTATGGTAAATGTATATCATACCAAGATATAAAAATTTCCAGATGTTATTATTGGAATATACCTATTCCTATTTCGCTTTAATACCCTAATTGGTCTTATAAATAATTGAAACAATATTTACATCTGTAGGCACAACAGCATTTCGATTCACATAATGACAACTTGCCCCGAAGTAAAGTTTACGAAAAGTTAATAAAAAAGTGATTATCATATTGATTTGAAAGACGTTAGAAAAATAGTCCCTTGGCACTAACAATTTCGAAAACTTTACTGCCCTTCTACGCCTACTTGTCCCATGTTCTATGCAAACCTTATGGGCCGCGAGACAAATATGCGTAGAACGGCAGTTTATTTCTAAGTTATTTTCCGTTTCAAAATATGTACAAAACTAGTTACCCATAAATGACCATATCAGTTTAAAAACACATCATGTTACTAGGAAACGGGTACGGTGTGGAATTTTCTGCAAAGAGGTATTTGTAATAAAATTTGATTTATTTTTATATGCTATGGTGCAAAATTTGAGTTATTTTGACATCAGCGAATTAGATGCATAATGATGATCGTATCAATATAGCACATCAAGTTAGGCATAATTTTATTAGTTTCAACTAGTCAGGAAAGCTCACAGCGTCATTTCTTCCTATCGACATGGGGCATTAGCGAAGCAGCCGAGCGCAAGTGTCTTCCACCATATGTGTGATCTACTTTGAATGGCGTGCTGGCTGGGAGATCGAAGAGGCGCACGCGTGCAACTTCGCTAAGCGACTATCGAGATCTAGTGCCGGACAGGACAGGAGTAGGTACCTTCCTAGTGTGTGGGATAAATGGAACCTTTTAGAAGCATAAATAACATTGTAGCCGCTATTGGAGTGACGATGATGACGTGGATGATGATGGGGCCTTGAGTTGTAGGTTCGGACGGGACGGGATCGTAGTTATGTGAGATGGAAGGGTTTTTATTGTTTCCATATTCACGTTAACCGATCGCGTTCGATGTCGATGTTTGATGGATAAAGAGTAGACCAAGAGTCGATAACGGTAGCTGTGTAATGGAACACGTGACGTGATTATTGTTGACGTTGATTTTTGCTAGGCTACTGTCAGACAGAAGCTTGAAGTCGTGTTCGAGTAGACTTGAAAGATTTTGGATTTTTCCAATGTAATCTCGATCATATTTTCAACCGTTTTCAAAACATATTTCTACCATTGAATATTAAGTTTATGGAATAGAAACAAAGAGGCTGTCAAAATCTATATCTAACTAAATGTTCTGATTATAGAACATGTCATCAAACCTCCATTTATGTTAATCTTATTATGCAAATTCCATTTACGTAATAACATTTAGGTAACATAACGTAAATGTAATTTATGAGTGTTTAAGGCTAGGCGACAATAATCTATCACATACTTATGACTGTTTTGTAAACTTGGTAGATTTGTCTTCCAAGAGCCGCTTGGAGCTGAGGTTGACTTGGGTTGGTAGCAAAGCGCAATGCTTTCAGCCAGCCCTTCTTCAGTAGGGAAGTTTGGCAAAATACAAGACGTTTTGATGCTTACAGACTCTACAATGGCTTTCTCAATTTTCACCACCTTATAAAATTTCAATTTTGTCGCTCCCTTATGACGCCTATCCATCTATTCGTTTCTATCATTTGCCAAAATCTTCTATAGACTCCCTTTACCTTTGAGTCATATGACCGCTCTAACTCTAACAAAATAATATGTAGCCATCATCTTCGCTGTTCTGACCTTCTATTCCAATGGCATATGTGCCATTCAGGTGTTTATTGTAGTGCTGCTTCCATCTTTCGACGTACGACAAGATGCTCCAATCCTAATCCCTGTACGTACATCTTTGCTCGCGGCATGAAGCCTTTACAGGATGCGTTGAACTTCTGATAGAATTTGCGCGTTTCTCGAGAACGGTTCAGTAACTCCATCTCTTGGCACTACACTTTTGCCACGCTCTTTTTGTATCCCGTGAGCTGCCTTTTTACGCCTTCTTGTCCCATGTTCTATGTAAACGTTATGTACCGTTGGCAAATATACATAGAACGGCGGTAAGTTGGTTTACTGTTTCCGCTTCAGTCTGTATCATTCGAAACCAACATTCTAGGACTTCAAATAATCAAGTTTTGATACAAAAAATGATGTAGTGAACATTAATTACACGTTTTTTGTACTACTAACAAAAATGTAGTAAAATCACAATGTAACACTTAGAACAAATTTCTCCAAAATCTAACGCACAGCCTCAACTAGTGTGAATTTAGGCGTTGTGCTCTAGTACCACTATGGGTGGTTTCCATATAGACTGGCGGCCAAAAATATTTTTTCCATCTCATGTCGTATTCCTAAGTTTTGTGATACAAATATGATGTTTTATTTTCAAAAACAAGTTTTCGAGACTAACTTTTGAATAGGGCCTATAGCGAAATAAATTTTTTTGTAACTAATGATGTATATAAGCCATTTATGCGATTAACGTTGTGCAAACCATTATAAATATTATAACTTACAAAGAAATGATTATATGAATGATTTAGCGATATTCAGCCATCCTCCGAATTATTTTTCAGCTGTGTTTAATAGAAAATGCTTAAAAATATTGGAAAAAATCAAAAAGCCCTCAATCAAAAAAGTGCAAATTTGTGCAGTCAAATTCTTCACGATCCTTTAGTTAACATCTCAAAGTACCCTTGGAAATACATTTTAGCCTGGGACAACTTGGAACAAAAAAGTATGGGATGCGTAAAGCTGCGATAAAAAATCAAATACATTTTTTCAGTGCACTTCCCGCATATTTCCGTCCTAAGGTACGAAATTTTATTTCATTTTATTTTTTTAGATAGCTTTTTTAATAAGCTTTCGGCTAGTGTGTAAGGATCTGTATAAAATATTACGATTATGCAGTATATTGTATTCAATGTGTACCTTGTGTTTACACTGAACTTTCGATTTTTCTTAAAAACTCTAACTAATATTCCAGGAATATCTTAATAGAAGTGTTTACTATGGAATGATGTACAAGAAAAACCTTTCAGAACAAGTAATTTTTTCGATTATTGGCCACCTGATCGCCCATAGTGCCATGGGCGTAGCCAAGATTTCCATCAGAGGGGGGCGAGCGACCTCAAAAACATATTTACGAATTTCATGCAAAACATTATACACAACCTCCTAACCCTTTTTGTATAGAACGGTAAATTTTGAAGAAAAAGGAAGTTTCTTTCAAAGTTAGCAAATAGAAGTTCGAAACGTGTCTTGGTCCAATTTGTTGAGTAAGGAGTACATTGACGCCTTAAAACATTCCGAAACGGAAAATGCCTGAAATCCCATTGAACGGCAGTCACACCACGGCATATAATGATTTCATGGAGTTTAAGAATTCCCAAAACAAGATTCCACATGCATTTCTTATAGGAATGACTCCCAAATTTCTCCAGGCATCTCGCAAGTATTCCTCCAAGGAATCAGAAATAAATTCCCTCGGAATTGTCTACGGATTCATGAAGAGATTTTCCAAGTAATTTGCTCTCATTTTTTCCTTAGGTAAATTGCAGTCTTGAAGTAAAATTTTAAAAACTGAAGGCATAAGCTCAAAAAAAAAAATATATTAAGATTCCTCCGTGATCTATTCCAACGATTTTTTTCTGAATTCAACCTAAAATTGCTTTGAGAGTTCAACTAATAGATCTAAAAATGGCATCAAATATTTTCTCTTGAATTCATTCAAGAATTGCACTAGAAATTCTTCTAAAAATTCTTCTAAAAAGATTCAACATTTTTCATAGAAACAATTTCAAATTTCTTCTAACATTTTTCTTTTGATATACTCAAGATATTTCCCAAAACATAACTCTTGGTAATGTTGGAACTTGCCAAAAAATTTCATGAATTTCATAAAATAAAACTTTTACCGAGTTCTTCCCAGAGAAGTTTCTCTAGAGATTCTTAATGAAACTCATACATCATAATTTCTTTCAGAGATACCTTTGTGAAAAATAAGATATATTTTTTATATGAGAATATCTTTACGGATTTCTTTAGAAAATTCTCTGAAATAGTGAGAATATATTCCTCAGGAGCATTTCTTAAAATTTCCCAAAAAATAATTTGAAAGGATTCCATCAGAATTTCATATACAGATTTCTAAATTAATGTACCCAAGAATGTTTCAAAAATTCATCGAGGAGTTTCTTATGGGACACCTTCTACAAATACTCAAAAAATTCTTTCAAGAATTCCTCCATGGATCCATCTACATTTTTTTCTAAGAATATCCCATGCAGAAATTTGTTAAAGCCAAGAGGCCATATTCTAAAAACCAAAACCTGCGAATTCTGCAGAGGAAGTTTTGGTGTTCTAAGAGGCATTCATAGATAAATGATAGGAAACCCTAATATGAATTCCTGGAAAATCTCTTAAAGAATTTCTATTGCATCTGTGAAATGATTCTTGATTGAATAGTTGGAGAAATTCGTAGAAAAATCATTGTTTTTCATTTCTAGGGAAACTACAGGATAATTCTTAGGCGAATCAATTATTAATTTATTTTTCCAAAATCTCATTAAGAATTATCGAACAACTTTAAAGAGAACTGCAGTAAGGATCGTAGAAAGATCTGACGAATTAAAAAAAACTGCCTAGAGAACTTTCTACAGAAATCGTTATTGATTTTTTTAAGAATGCTCGAAAATATGTACAGCAGAACTTCCAATTGTGGGAAATACTTTGCAAACATCATAAAGCTCAAAAGATATTTCTGGAGAAATTTCTACGATTGTCTCAAAACTATTTCAAATCAATTACTTTGAATTGGAAATCTATGGAAGAATCTTCGAAAGAGTTCTTGGAAAAGTTTAAAGAGCTACTTTTGAAGAAAAAAAACAGTCTCGGTTTGAATTTCATCAAGAATATGTAAAAAAATAAAAATTTCATCTTTTTGAGAAATCAATAAAGGAGTTTATGGAGTGATTGATAAATCCCAATCAAATTTCTAAAGAAATGCTTTGAATTTACTATGGTATAGAAAAATTACTTATGGTAAAACAGTTTTGAATCAACTTCTAAGATTGCGCTTAAGCTTCAAAGGCACAAATCTTGCGATGAAAGCATCCTACAACTTTATATTTTGGCTTTGTGCACTAGCAGATAGCTTAAGATAAGAAGATCAGAAGCGTTTGCCATATATTTCTCCAGTTTAGTGCCTTTGAAAACGTGATTAGGGGCACAATGTGCTATACACATATCGACCCGAACACATATTTCCCTTGTCAATCAGCGCAAGCAATAAAATGCATATTATGTTTTGTTACAACAGAATAGGTCAGGTCCGCGTAAGTGCGAACGATGGCCTCGGTGCAACATGCGTAAGCAGTTTGCATTGAGGCACTCGAGTGCGCCACATGTTTTGCTGATTGTACTTTAGCCACGCTGGTGGTCGTCCGTTTGGACGATGCGCTAAGGCTCAGGTTTCAACCCAAAAATGCTATCGCCGAAATATTGTCACCGCCGTCCCAGGCGTCTCCATCTATCTCTTTCTGACATTGTAACCAAATTGTAACCGATCAATTGTAAAGGCAAATAAAAGGAACCCATGTGAAAGGAACAAGGCAGTCTTGTTCTGACTCTGAATCTATGCGTTTCAATGCACCTCTGGTGTATACCGAAACATCCCTTTAGCAACCTGGTAATCAGGTACTGCTAACTATTTAGGAATAGACTAAGATCAGTAACATATCGATGTGCAATACATAGTCCACGGACGGGCTATGAAATGGCGACCGTGAGTTAATCCGAACCAGTAATCGTCGGAAAAAGTCAAGTGAGAATAATTGTGAATAATCCAGACCCGTGCAAGTTAGTGAAACACCACGAAGAATGGGCTCCGAGGAATCAAAAGCCCAAGTGAATCATAACGGTGATAGTCACATCGAAATTGTGAACAACCAGTTAGAGCACACGACAACACTGAACTCCATAACAACCTGGTTGTGGTTCATATCGGCTGGTGTAACAATTCAGCTTGTTTTAAGTTTGTGGGGAGAAATCCAAAGGCGAATGACTAGGCAAGTCATAAAAAAGGCAAACAAACTAAGCAAACTTAGTGAGCTTACGATAGAAAAGTGAAAAACTCAGTGCTTTAGAAGTATGTCAAGAGAAGAATTTATATTAACGATAGTGACCATCGTAACGCAGTTAGCTATATTATATTATGGCTGGACAGTGATACGGGAAAACAAACGTTTGTGGAGGACGTTAGACGGAGAGTACAGTGAAATGAAATTAATTGTTGCTTATTAACGATGAACAAATTACAAGATTTAGTGGCCAACTTGGCAACGAAGAAAAATAGTACAATTGTCGTATCAAATGGTATATGTAAACAATTTATCCATTTGTTAATGAAAGAAGACTTTTTACAAGCGAAGGAAGTATCGTATAATCGGTACAAAGTTAAACAAATAAGCCTCAGTAACATTGGCTTAGTGAATCGTAGGTCTGTAAGAGCAGACGAACTATTAAGTTATGCATCGACGGTATGCCCAAGTATCACTGGATCGGTAGTGATCACTACGGACAAGGGACTCATGACACATCAAGAAGCGTCGGAAAAAAACCTAGGCGGACGCGTGTTAGCGATTTTGTACTAAGAAGTGACTTGTGAAGAAATTTGTGTGTTACTGGAAGACCATTGAAAGGAAGAAAATGCAGTTCTTTGCAACAAATGTGTACCAAGTCGATGCACAGACAGGGGAAGTCTTCCATTACATCAGACTTACTTACGACGATCGCGAGGCAGATGCATTGACGAGGGAGCTACAGCTCCAACAACAACAACAACAGCGTCAACAGCAACAAAACAACATTAATACCGGTGATCGAGAAAATACAGAAAAGGCGCCTGCTCAACACAACAGTGAGCAATGAAAATTATAGACAATATAAACAACAATCCTATTGAAGCAGCAGTGAGCAACCCGGACAACAAGCAGGCAAGCAGGTAACCTCAATCTAATTTACAGGGTGAGTGCAGAAAGTTAACGGGACGAACAAACAATGCAATTATATATATATAATAGCGAATAATAATTATCTCAAATCTACTGAAGAATTTTTATATCTTTTAAATGTTAGAAGAGCTTCAGATAATTGAAGCTAGTATCACAAAAGAGTTCAATAATATTACCAAAAATATAAAAAGACCACGATCTCAAGAAAATATCGTACAAAAAAAGGAATTTTTAATAAAGCTTTTAAAACAATATAAAACTATTTTGCTAAGCGCACAAAATTCCATCGCATCAGATTTATGGAATACGGAATGTCAAAAATATCAAACTCTTAAAACAATAACTGAAGACTCTCTAAAACTACTAAATAATTCAATTATATTAAAACCTAAATTTAAAACAGTAGTTAGAGCGGCTATTATTTCTAAAAGGTTATCATTTAAAAGGGAAGTAAAAATGCCTACTGTCGACATCAAATTGGGGACATCCCTCATCCAAACTTATGATGGGTCTCCGGACCATCTCAACTCTTTTCTCGATGCCGTTGCATTATTCTCTGATACCGTCAATGGAGAATTTGCAGACGCGACAGTGGCGCAGAAAACAGCGGCAGACGAAACTGTTTTTAAATTTATCAAAACAAGGTTGACTGGAGTTGCACGTCAGTCAATAACGGGGGCACAAAATTTAAATGAAACACTGGATAAGCTAAAAACCCAATGTGCTCCGAAAATAAGTTCGGACAACATTAAAGCTAAAATGTGTGCTCTAAAAAAAAGGGGCACTGTGGAAGAATTCTGCAAAGAGGTGGAGAAACTAACCCAACAGCTTGCAGCAACCTACATTGACGAAACTATACCTACTGACAAGGCTATGCAAATGGCTACTAAAAGTGGTATCGAATCTCTGATTAACGGAATAGACCATGCGGATTCGAAGCTGATTCTAAGAGCCGGTACATTCACTAAGATCAATGAAGCCATCCAAAAACTTCAGGAAAACTATTCTGAAGAAAGACAGAAATCCTCGATGGCACAAATGTTCTATACAAACAACAATCCCAACCAACGTGGTCGTGGCCGTGGTGGATTTAACAGCGACAGAAGAAATTTTTCTGCTTGCCAAAGATCATTTTCTCGTAATCATGGGCAACCAAGATTTCAAAATTTCCGAGGCAATTATAGCCAAGGACACAGTTATGGCCAAGGACAAAATTTTAGAGGTCAAAACTTCAGAGGACAAAATTTCAGAGGCCAATGGAATAGAGGAAGAGGACGATACGAAACACGTTCTACCTATTTCATGCAGCCTATACCACAGGCAATACAACCCGTTTTTCAACAATTACCGCCTGTAGGTTACCAACAAAATCAGCAACAACCAGTTTATCAGCAGCCGCAATCCACTTATCAACAGCAACAACAGCCGGCACAAAACAATACTTTTTTAGGCACACAGTTTGGTCGACATTTACAGTGAATGCATCGACCTCCAATTACGTTATTTTAAAAGTAGATCTATCGGAAACCCAGTGTACTTTTATTGTTGACACAGGCTCTGATATATCTATCATTAAAAGTCGTAAAGTAAAATCGTCTCAAATTTACTACCCTGAAGAAAAATGCGTCATATCAGGTATAGGAGATGAAGGAATTCACTCTTTAGGAAGTACTTTCGCTAACATATTAGTTGAGGGTATACCTATTCAGCAGAAATTCCAAATAGTTTCAAATGATTTCCCTATTCCAACGGACGGAATCATTGGAAAAGATTTCTTGACAAGATATAAGTGTAAAATTGACTACGAACCGTGGATGTTGTCATTTACTGTAGACAATCAGCTTATTTTGATACCTATTGAAGATAATTTCCAAAACAATTTCTTTTTACCTCCACGATGCGAAGTTACCCGTTACATACCAAATCAAAATTTACAAGAGGATATGGTGGTACACTCACAGGAAATTCAACCTGGAATTTTTTGTGGAAATACGATCATATCAGCTAAAGAACCTATATTAAAATTCATTAATACCACCGATAAAGCAGTTTATATTACTTACACAGATTTTAAACCTTATATGGAACCACTAAGTAACTTCCAAGTAGTACCACGCAAAACACACTCAACTGATAAAACCCCAAGGCGAAATAAAATTTTGAAAAACATTGATACTCAACACCTTACTCCACAAGCTAAACGAGAACTCGAAAAATTGATCATTCGATATGAAGATATTTTTAACCTAGAAGATGAGAAATTGTCAATCAATAATTTTTATACGCAGAACATCAGTCTTAACGATAATGTTCCTGTGTATATACCCAACTATAAAACTATTCATGCCCAAGGTGAAGAAATCGAAAGGCAAGTTCAGAAAATGTTAAAAGACGAAATTATAGAACCCTCAGTTTCGTCATATAATTCCCCGATTTTGCTGGTCCCGAAAAAATCGGATAATTCAGAAAACAAATGGCGTTTAGTTGTTGATTTTAGGCAACTAAACAAGAAAATTATGCCAGACAAATTTCCGCTACCAAGAATTGAAAGTATACTAGACCAACTTGGTAGAGCAAAATATTTTAGCACACTGGATCTGTTGTCAGGTTTTCATCAGATCCCCTTGGACAGTAATTCCAGGAAGTATACCGCATTTTCTACCAACTCTGGGCACTATCAGTTCAAACGATTACCTTTTGGATTAAATATTAGTCCAAATAGTTTTCAAAGGATGATGGCTATTGCCATGGCAGGTCTAACACCTGAGCGTGCATTTATCTATATAGATGATATTGTTATTATCGGATGTTCGTTGAAACATCATTTGTCAAATTTAGAATCAGTATTTGAACGAATGAGGAAATATAATTTAAAATTAAATTTATCCAAATGTAAATTTTTAAAAACCGAAGTGACCTATCTTGGTCATAAAATAACCGATCAGGGAATATTGCCCGACGACTCCAAATTTAAAGCCATTAGGGACTATCCAATTCCCAAAAATGTAGACGATGTGCGAAGATTCGTTGCTTTTTGCAATTATTTTCGTAGATTTGTCGAAAACTTTGCTGACATAGCTTACCCATTAAACCAATTACTGAAGAAAAACGTTACTTTTACATGGACTGATAAATGTCAAAATGCATTCGATCTGTTGAGACAACAGCTGATGTCTCCAAGATTATTGCAATACCCCGATTTTACCCAAAAATTTATACTAACGACAGACGCGTCAGACATAGGATGCGGAGCTGTCTTATCTCAAATTTCTGAAGCAGGAGAACGACCTATTGCGTTCGCAAGTAAGACGTTTATTCCAGCAGAAAGAAATAAACCGACCATACTAAAAGAACTAATCGCCATACATTGGGCCATAAATTATTTCGAAGCCTATTTGTATGGAAGACGATTCACAGTACGAACAGATCACAGACCTCTTGTGTATCTATTCGGAATCAAGAATCCAACCTCGAAATTGACTAGAATTCGTATCGATCTTGAAGGATACGACTACGATGTTGTATATATTAAAGGTAAGGAAAATGTAGCAGCGGACGCATTATCGCGAATAGCTACTACATCTGACGAATTAAAAATTTCTAATGTTATGATAGTTAATACTAGGTCTATGACCCGTAAGGCACAAAAATTAGTTAAAAATAATTTAAAGGATATTAGCATTGAAAATGAAAAAAAGGAGACTGATCACCTCTCTACATATGAAACTGAACGCCCTACGGAAACAAGAAAAATGATGAAGCTGTGCACAGCCGTAGTGGGCAATACATTGAAATTTATGATATTGAAGAAAAATTGCAAAACGATTGTTGCACAAGTGCATCAAGACGTTAGAAATGGAAGTCACGCATTCGAGTGTGCTCTTCCAGAAATTGAAAAAATTGCAAAAAGAATAAGCGCGAAAAATTTAGCATTGCCGGCAAACGATTTTATTTTTACCATGGTACCAATAAATTTATTCAAAACTATTGCTAATAACATATTGAAAACTTTAAAAGTTATCATTTATAAAGAACCAACCTTTATAGATGACCCGGAAGAAATTCAAGCATTATTAAGTAATCATCATAATACACCCACTGGAGGACACGTAGGTCAATTTAGATTGTACTTAAGACTCCGAGAAAAATATAGATGGCGCGATATGAAAAGGTCTATTGCCCAATTCGTCCAGGCCTGCGAATTGTGCAAAAGAAATAAGATTATCAAGCACACAAAGGAACCGTTGGTTATAACTACAACACCGTCTAAAGCTTTTGAAGTAATATCCATTGACACAGTAGGTCCTCTACCAAAGTCAAATAAAAACAACCGTTATTGCATTACAATTCAATGCGATCTCACAAAGTACATAACCATAATCCCTATCCCAAACAAGGAAGCAAACACCATAGCTAGAGCATTAGTCGAAAATTTTATTTTGACTTTCGGACATTTTCTAGAATTACGTTCTGATCAGGGTACTGAATACAATAATGAAGTACCGTTTTGTCTCAAATTCCGAACAGACTCATATTCCGAACACTCGGTTTTTGTATGGCGATTTGGTTGAAATGTTTCGCTGAAATATGTCACCAAATAACAAGGAAATGACAGTCAATTGCAATTCAATTTTAACGTCTCCAATATAATTTATACTGCGGGAGTAGTGATGATTCACTAGTTTGAGACCAGTAGAACTAGCTCAGATAAATTTATTTGTGAAATTATTCATTTGAATACGGTTTATTCGTGCTGTTCGGAATTTGAATCAAGGTGTTCGGAATATGAGACAGAATCAACACAGTGTTCGGCATTTGAATCAAAATGTTGTTTCATACTTTTACGTTAAAACAATACTAAAACTAATTGAATCAAAATTATTATCGGTACACGCACCAGCTAACAGTTAGGCTTTGCGAAGAAATTAAAATTTACCTAAATATCTGCTAATTTATGCCAATCAGATGCATTTGAAGTCACTGTTGACCTTAAGTGTTCGGAATATGAGTCAAAACGGTACTCGAGCAGATTAGCAAATTACTCCAAATCAAACAAACCTTTTCAACACCATATCACCCACAATCAATTGGTTCTTTGGAGAGAAATCACAGATGCCTCAATGAGTATCTGCGATCATTCACCAATGAGCATCAATCAGATTGGGATGATTGGATCAAATTTTATGAATTTTCGTACAATTCAACCCCTCACACGGATCATAGTTTCACCCCATTTGAGTTGATATTTGGCAGAAAGGCTAACCTTCCTCAAGACGTATTAGAAAACAGTAACGAACCAGTTTATAATTTCGAATCTTATAAAAACGAATTGAAATTTAAGTTGAGTCGATCTCACGAAATAGTAAAGCAAAAGCTATTAGACCATAAATATCAAAGAAAACAGAAATTCGATAACAACCTCAATCCCATTTCCGTTGTAATTAATGACATAGTTTACTTAAAAAATGAAAACAGAAGCAAGTTAGATTCTTTTTATCTTGGACCTTATAAAATATTAAAAATTGTAGAACCAAATTGTGAAATCCAACATATACTTACAGGTAAAACCACAAATGTACACAAAAATAGAATAATCAAAGCATAAATTAGTTTCTTTTTCCATAACTTTAACTAGAGCCCCACCGAGCCTAACCTCACATAAAAAAAAAGAGAAATTAAAAAAAAATAAGTAACATGATGAGGTAGGTGAAAGTTCCCAGCTTTATGCTGAGGAGTGCAAAATTCGGTTAGTCTAGTAATAAAGCTATTTATAAAAAAAATAGAGCTAAGAAATATTAACAAAATCAAATTCATGTAAAACTCTGTAAAGGCATCTGGGACCGGCAATCAAATAAATGATTCCATTACACTTTCTTTCCATTACATCATTTTCAAAAGGGGGGAGGTGTGCTATACACATATCGACCCGAACACATATTTCCCTTGTCAATCAGCGCAAGCAATAAAATGCATATTATGTTTTGTTACAACAGAATAGGTCAGGTCCGCGTAAGTGCGAACGATGGCCTCGGTGCAACATGCGTAAGCAGTTTGCATTGAGGCACTCGAGTGCGCCACATGTTTTGCTGATTGTACTTTAGCCACGCTGGTGGTCGTCCGTTTGGACGATGCGCTAAGGCTCAGGTTTCAACCCAAAAATGCTATCGCCGAAATATTGTCACCGCCGTCCCAGGCGTCTCCATCTATCTCTTTCTGACATTGTAACCAAATTGTAACCGATCAATTGTAAAGGCAAATAAAAGGAACCCATGTGAAAGGAACAAGGCAGTCTTGTTCTGACTCTGAATCTATGCGTTTCAATGCACCTCTGGTGTATACCGAAACATCCCTTTAGCAACCTGGTAATCAGGTACTGCTAACTATTTAGGAATAGACTAAGATCAGTAACATATCGATGTGCAATACATAGTCCACGGACGGGCTATGAAAACAAGTCGGCCATTGTGCCGGCCATCTTTCGATTCCGAGATGTTTCACCTTAAGTGATTCCCAGAAATATATAATTCCAAAAGCAGAATTTCAGGTTTATCTACTAGAGGAAACAAATGAAAAATTTCATGAAAAACAGAAAAATTTGTGAGGAGAATTATTGGAGGAATTCCTATGAACTTCTTTGTGAGTTCATTGTAAGAACACTTGATACAACTAATGAAGCCTTGAGTTTTGAGGGAAGCTCTAATAGCACTACAAATACACATTTCAAAACAAAATCCTTGAACAAAATCCCATTGAAGAAATTCGAGGCATTTCAAGAAAAGGTTTCTGGAATAAACCTTGGAGTGATTATTCATGAAATCTTTGAAGAAAAACATCTGAAGAAATATGAGGAGAGCTTCCTTAGGAATATGTGAAGCTTTCTCTTATCCAATTTTATTGACATTCTTCGATGAGTTCCTAGAAGAATTTGTTTTGAGATCATTTTGAATTCCGTAAGATATTGTTGACACTTTACACTCAATATATATTGAAAGCTGTTCGTAGAGTCGTCAAATGATCTGGTAAATTTGAAGAATTCTTCTGTAAGTAAATTAGAACGCAATTATTTTTGAAATGTGAATGCTGAAGGCAAATTCTGAGAGTCAACCATAAGCTCAATTTCCGTGCTTTTTCCATCGGCCAAGGCAAAGTCAAATTCTCTAAATGATTTCTGGAAAGATCTTTGATAGTCTGATTTTGAGAAGGACTCGTAGAATTATTACTTATTATTATTCTATAGATACGCATTTTCTTATGAATATGAATGTTGACAACAATCTGTAGCAAATTAAAACAATATATGGTCGGTGTGCAGAAAACTGGACCAAGTGTTTTTTTAAGGTTTCAGAAAATCGTACCCCGACATTCGAATTATCAAAACATTCGCATTATTTGCTGTGATAATGGAACTAGTCTATTTAATGGATAAGATAACCTATATTAAAATAGTATTGAAAAAATCAGAATTGATGGTGTTCTTAACGTATCTATAGAACGCCAACATATCATCTAGTACGGTCTGTCTGTCACTGACCATGTTATCCTTCGTATCAAACTAGTTGATATTGTTTTTTTTTTATTTTCGCCAGCCAGGGGAGGGGGCATCGGCCCTCCCCTGTCCTCTCTGGCTATGCCCATGTCTAGAACAACAGTCGAATTGATCGATTATAATCGATAAAACGTAACTCGATTTCTAAATTCTAAAAAAAAGTCATAGATGAGATTTTTCAGAAATATATGAAAAGGTGATGTCGAGTAGCTCATGAACATATATATCAGGCAATAATGGAACTTCAAGAGTTTTATTATGTGGATTCATGGTAAAATCCTGAAAATACATCCTTTGTAATTCATCCGTAGTTTTTTTTTTTTTTTTTGTAAATAAAAATCCCACGAGGTTTTTAATACAATGAATAAGAAAACTCATGGAGAAATTGTAAGAAAATTGCATTCAAAATCGGAACTAACTAGAGATTTTACAAGGAAAATTTTCTGATCGAATATTTGTTGGGATTATCGGCGGTATTCTACGAGAATTCTTTGAGAGATCTGGGAAACTTGATCAGTTTTTTAAGAAATTTCTGCGTACATTTTTGTAATGAAAAAAATCATTGAAAATTGTTTAAACGAATACGTTAAGATTTACAAGCAGAACTCACTGAAAAAAATCATTGAGAGCATTGCCAAGAAATTCCTGATTTTATCAAAAAAGGATTTCTTTTCACATTGAATCCTTGAAGAAATTCAAGTAGTACATTGAAAGGTTCTTGGATAAATGCTTGGAGACTTCTGCAGGAATTGATAATACAATTCTTGGTGATTTTCCAAGATTTTTTTTCAGATTTTGGACGAAGACCTGCACGATTTTTTTGGAATTATGTTTAGAGTATTTCACGAATTTTTGCTGGATTCTTGAAAAAAGCCGCTGTAAGAATTCATGAAAAATAGCTGGAGTAATTGATGAATATCTGGTAAGAGAACACCTGCAGACACTATTATACAAATTGAAGGTATCGTTGGCTGAATGGTTTGAATAGTTCGTAGCAGTATTCACTATATAAAAAAATATGGTTGAATTCCTGGAACCATTTCTGAAGAAAATCTCAGAAGTTTGTATTCATGAATATCAGGAGGGTTAACTAGTAGGTTTTCTGGGAGATCTTTGTCAGAATTATTTGACGAACATGATTTAAGTTTTATGCATGAGTATCAGGACATCGGATTGAGTCAGAAGAGTAATATTTCATTTGAAATATCTTTGCAACAATTACGCAGGATCTTACTTTACGCAGCTTTAAGTGAATACCCCTTGTGTGTTTGCTGGGGAGGTTACGTTATATCGAGGAACGATTGTATAATTTACATTACTTTACTCATAAAACATACAAGTTGGAAGATGATGGATGCCTGTACTGGGTATTTTAATCATTGGTGGAGTTTAGGATTATCATTACACACCCATCCCACATATGTCTGTGGTAGAAATGACGAATCTTAGTAAAAGCACTCATTCTCTTCCAATTCATAAAAGGAAGTAGCGTAGGTTAGGAGGGACATAACACAAAAACAGATTTTCCTTAACATTAGTGCTGCCCAGCCCATTGGAACATGCGGTCAGAGAGAAGACCCATGAATCCCACTAAATTTTATGAAATTGTGGACTTAATTTAATTGCAAATATATACATCATCCTCACCCTCCCCCACCCCCAATCTAAACACCTTCTTTGGGCAAACTACCACCCACTTCGATGCTGGGGATTGGGCGAAGGAAGCCCTCGACAGTATGGTGGTCCTTCAAACCGGATCGAAAAACCATATTTTGGGGAAGAGTCATTGGGTTGGCGTTTCCTTGAAGTGGGCTGTATTTGGTCCTTCGAACCGGATCTGAGTCAGGATGGGCTAGGCCAGGAATCAAAGGACGCCATCATCAAACCGACAGGAACAATAAGCCTTTCTTGAGGCAGCCATCATTATTCAGAGAATTACACGCCATTGGGGCTGTGGCTACTTTGGTTCATGAGAGCTTGGATCTTAACTGCTACACCAGAGCTAACATGTTAAACACTAAAAAAATACCTAAATTACCTTGTATAAGTCCATCAACCGTATAAGACTAAGATTATCCTAGACATATTTTCGATTCAAAACTTGATATATTATAGTCGTTTAGGTTTACTTGAACCTTATTCATAAATATTTGAGAGATCATTAGACAATTTGAAGGCTTGTTCTCAAAGCATGTTTTGGATTCCCAAAACCCCAGGAAATGTTTGGACTCTGAAATGATAAATTATGTTTGTTTGTTTTTTGTATGAATCCTATTCATTAGTTTGCGATAGATGACTGGTTCCGGTTGTACACCGGAAAATCAATGGATTTGTTAATCCGAAGCCCTGTAATCCTTTCCTGCCCTTGGATAATCCTGGACAACAGTTAGACTCAATACTTTATATCGGATTGCTCACTGGTAGCACTAGAAAAAAATCCTCTAGATTCAATATTCCACTCTTATTTTTGGATAATCTTGGATAGGCATTTAAGCACAAACATCACTGATCATAGTTGTTTAATTATCCTCACTGGCTACCCTTATAAATCTGAAGATCTATGTTCCAAGCAGTCCGAGAGACCAAGAAGACATATCATTGATTGTCACAAAGCATATAACTGCCTTTACAATTTTTCCTTGTTAAGGCACAACTTTCAAGGTAGCGATCAAAAGTTTTATAATTATGTGCAGAAAAATGTTACGTTACTCATAGCATACAAATTTCATATACGTAAATGGATGTTTCTGTGTACAGGACTTGCAATACCGAACCCTAAGAAAAAATGGGTCACAGCTTTCAACATTCCACTTCTGCTAAGACCAAAGGGTGATCCAGACGAGATCGCGAAAGGTGGACTTCTGTTCGTGCTCCTGCGGAGAAAGCAATATGTATCAGCAACCGGCATGCAGGTTCAGTTCGGATGGAAGCAAGTTCCACTAATGGGCAATCCATCTCGCGTTGCGTTGGTAAAAGTCGATGAAGGCAGGGCCCATTATCGTGCCCGAAAAAATAATGAATCCAATAAATTTCCCGTAACGAGATTTTCACTAAGTGATCATTATGAAATATTAATAATCCATTGTGGCGCGAGGTGTGCGAATAGAACCTGTTGCAGGCGCAAAATTCGGTGAAACCTTCGAAAAAATTCCAATTACTTCGATCAATTGCCGCAGCGCGCCCTCGCTGTTGATTCACAACTCCACACACACGACTCACAGCGTCGTACGAGCGACCCGCTAAACACTTTACGTCTGGCTTCATTATGCAATAAATCTATCATCAGGTCGGCCCCCTCGTTCGTCGTCCATCTCCAGCTGGCTTTAGTTGTTAATTTTCTGACTCGCCGGATCCTTCATTACCCTTGCCCGAGCGGTTATTATTTTATGACGTGTCAGAAAGATTTAAAAGAATGCCTCCTCGCGGTCCCTTCTGGCGGCGTTTTCTTGCATGGGCTGGTGCGATCAGCAACCGATCGACCGATTGACGATGGCGTCTAGCTTGATCAACTACTCGGCGCTTAACTGATCAGTTTGTTATACTACCGCCTGAAAATCCTCGGTTTGGGGGTTTCTCGGTTAAATTGTCCAAACAGTTTCGTTCTGCCATTTGCATACGGCTAATGAGCCGGTTAAATAAAGCTCTGCTACGCTTGCTCAGCTCACGGATCATGCTGCATTATCGCTTCAAAGTACTCGACGGATCGATTCAGTACTAGGCATAATCAGTGAACGCAGAACGAAAAACAGAGAAAGGAAAAATGCACAGCAAAAAATATATCATAACACTGCGGAACACGTTTTTGTCTCAAGCTCCAAAATACCACTATTTTCTCAATTAGAGGTTGCTGAATTCATTGCCGTTTTCAAAAATATCGTAGCACGTCTAGTTTTTGAGATATTGACTGTTGAAAATGCTAAATTTGACGATTTTAGCCAACTTGCATACAAGTATTCCAACTTGCATGGCGATTTATTTGCTTAATTTGTCACAAAATTGGAACTTCATGTGTTGAACAATACTTTTCAACAAAGTTCATAATTCTTCCGCTGGTAAAATGTTATTTTTTGGTGGTTTAGAAAAGTATTGTCTTATGCCACATAAGAGAAACGAAGAATTTTATATGAAGACTGCAAGCATGTTAAAAAAATCGATTTAAACTGAATTTAATGGCAAAATTTACAATCAAATTATATCTAAATTGAAAGTTCAAGTCCTATTTCGCATAATTGGTGAATTAAATCACAAAAAAGTTTGATAAATTATACTTTAAATTTCATGTAAACATTGATAAAACTTGTGTTTTATACAACTTTGGCGACCTGTAGCTCAAAATTGTGACGTGCTGGAACATTTATGAGAACGGCATCAAATTCAGCGACCCAAAATCTAAAAGAGACACATAATTTGATCCTTGAGACACGCGAAAATTTCATTTTTGTAACGCTGTGTAATCTGGTTAGTTATCAGAACTGCAAGTCTGAAAGACTTCCTGTAAGGGAGGGTGTCCCCCAAGGCAGCATTTTGGGACCAATACAATATAATATTTTCACAAATGATTTAGCTAGGATGTCAAAAATCTTTGTTTGCTGATGAAACAGGCCTCTCCGCCAAAGGACGAAGCTTGCGTGGCATTTGTAGTAAATTGCAAAAACTTTTGGATATTTTTTTTTCAAACTTGCAAAAATGGAAGATTTTTCCTAACGTTTCATAAATCCAACTTGTAAAAGTCCCACATAAACCAAAATATCTTTATTTGAAACATGCAAGTAGACATGTTAACACGGTGAGAGGGGTTCCATTGAATTGGGTCCTAAAATTTTTAATGAAATCTTGTTTTTATTTAATAACACGAAAAAGCATGTTATTGTAACTACTTTAGCAATTTTTCCCGCTCAAATAATGGCTATAACATGTTTAAACTTTAATTTAAAAATTTGGTTCATAAATGAACCTTGACACTTTTGATCATGTTTGACGTTCGCTTAGTCGACAAAAACACCACAGGGGTTTTAGTTCGACCACTGGGGTTGTTCCTATCTGACATTTCGTAAGGGGCACGGAAAACAAAATACACCCAAAATTTGAGTTTAAGCCAAAGGATGTGACCAAATCTAAAAAAATGTTTTTTGGGCTTAAACTAACGGAAAACATTAGAAAATTGAGTAAACATGTGTTTTTGGCCTAAACTTAAGCGTTTGGCACTAAAATTGGGACAGGGTTTTAGGACCCTATTAGGTATCGCGGGCACATGCTAGATAAAATTTCAACTTTCTAAAATAACATTTGAGACAATCAAGCCAAAGGTAACAAATATATACAATGTCAACAGAAATTAACAGAAAATCGAAGCTTTGTCTTGAGAACACGCTTGATCTTCGCACATGTTTAAAGCCTGACATGTGCATTTTAATGCTGTACCAATATGAACCAGCTGTTATAATACCAGGGAGAAAGTACTGTAGACTATTCAGAAAAAAAAGATTTGAAAATGATTCTACAGCTGCCTCTCTGGTATAGTACCAATGAGTTACATAGAATGTCCAATGTTGAAACATTGGAACAAATTTCAAATAAAATAATCATATATATGAATCACATAGAATATTCAATGATGAAGCATTGGGACAAATGTCGAATGAAATTAACAATAAATTAAGATAAAAACTATTGCAATCTTCCATTGCCACGATATTTCAGTACGTCAGCTCAAATGGCACGTTCCCCTCCAAGTGGGAGATTTGTGGACGATCGCAGCAATCCGTGCGCGCGGGCGGCTGCGTTTTGAATTTTCTATCACGTTTACCTCGGTGCCGCGCTGTGGAATTTTTCGGAATTCAGCTTGTGCTTTGAAACAATTCTTTCCAAAACAAAGCTTTGCGTTGTAAACTTTGATGATATGAAAATCAGTAATTAAAAAATTAGTGCAAAAAATGTGAATCGGCAAAAGTGGAATAAATGTGCACCTGACGTATGATCGATCGTGAGCGTTTTCTGGCATGAGCGAAAGGGGATGGAAGCGCAGTAGATGGAAGCTCACATGACTATGACAGCTCCACCGCGGCCTTCGATCAACTGAGTGAGATTGTTCTGATTTTTATTATTATTATTTTAAGTTTTATTCACATATCAAACCAAATAAGGAAAAGTGGTCCAAAATGCCATTTTGAGGATTTGTGGCGTTTTTGCGTGTCTTCGTTGTGATTCGTTTTCAATTTACATACATAAATTGCTGTTCTACGGGATGGGGATCAGAGAAACTTTTCTAATCGTTTCAGAGAGCGAGTCAGGGCGCTTAAGCCCAGGCTTTAGAGCCAGGACATACGGGAGAAATACCTGTGTCCCATCCTAGGAGAAGGACAAACAACATTAGAGTGCGCATTAACTTTATTAGCAACGACACTTCCAACGATTTTGCCTATCTCCCTAAATGAAACGTTTCTTCCCTCACAATATTTCAAAATTTTCTGTCTACCATGTTATTCGTTCGTGAGCAATCCGATCGCCGGAAATTTTTGAATAGGGCGATATTCAAAACTGAACAGGCAATAGATGGCTCTTTTTCAGTGGTAGTAAAAACGAAATCCTGAAGCAAAGAAAGCACCACGGAAGATGAACTAAACACAAAAAGTTATGTATCCTCTGTACACTTGATTTCTAATCACTACATTTTTGATCCAGTTTCCCAATTGCAAGTAATTTACGTTTTTCATTATTTTCCATACGTTTTGACAGTTTTCTGACTACCATTCTTCCATGCGCTGATGTTGAAAGTTTGAGAATCCAGCGTAGCGCGATCAGTGGGTGGAATACAAACAACAGTGTCGTCGCTCGGCGGCCAATGAACGAAACTGAATGTTCGAAAGGTTGTTGCCTGTACTTTTTGCCGCTGGCGCCAACTGTTAGCGTTTAAGAACGAAGTAAACAGTCGGTACCCTATTACCTTAAAACCCCAAGTCTGCACAGTGGGCCTGACCATTTTAATATTTGTTTCAAATCATTGATATGCTGCAAATATTAATGCTGACAAGAAAATACTGGAAGAAATTTCAGTATTTCCAGGATGCTTTTCAATATTGGCTGTGCAAGCACTAAGATTAGATTGGATTAGATTAGATAATGCTGTTAACTAAATGGTAATGATAGCCTTATTTAGTTTTACCAAATAAGGATGATGGTGTTGTCCAACACAAACCATCTAGATGAAAAATAAATGTTATGTATAAAATGATACTATTGGCGGAACGCATCAGACCCGTGGCAAATATGGCGTACAGTTACATCTTTCATACGTTTAACCCATTAAAACCCAGTGTTCTATTTTAAGATCAGAAGCCTCGAACGCCCAGTGATCTATATTCAGATCAGATTCTTTCATACATATTATGGCAAATAGCATCCTCCTGAAGTTTGAAATGAATCGGAATAAATTTGACTGTGCACAGGCCATTTGGCACAGGCCATTTGAAGTTTATATGGAGATTACTATGGAAAACGCCATCCTTTTGTGTTCAGCCCTCTATCTCTTCGTCATGATTTTTTATGGAAAAGTGAACACAATCTTCCCACGTGAAATCTTTTCAGCTACAACTTTGCCGAAGACCACATTTTGATTGGACGCCAGGTTAAATTGCTATTCATAATCATAAACTGGGTATGCATTTTGCATGCTGAACCAACTGCAAGGCAGGCAACAGTGGTGCTCCTTGTGGGTACAATAGATCAAAGTAATCCTGGCTACTATGTTCTACAGCAAAAAAGCAGTGTTGCTCTGAAAGTAATTGAATGATCATCTCAAAATGGTTTAGACTTTGTTATCAATGATAACAAATTATCCTTACGTCCAATCAAAATGTGGTCTTCGGCAAAGTTGTAGCAGGGAAAATTTCACATGAGAAGAATGATCACTTTTCAATAGATTATTATTACGAGCAGTTAGAGGACTGAACACAAAAGGTTCTCCATTTCCATAGTAATTTCCATATAAACTTCAAATGGCGTGTGCACAACCAAATTTCTTCCAAATCATTTAAAATTTTAGGAGAGTGATTTTTATCATAATTGACATCGTTTAAGCATAGGGGAGCAAAAACTTCAAAATTTGCATCAGTCTAATGAGACATATCACGTGAAGAAATACCCAAGATTTATCAAAAAGTGGTATTTTTCGCAAACTGTTTAGCTTGCTGACGTACGAGGGGTCCACCAATTTGAGAAAACCGAAAGGACCACCCTTAAGTTTTATCGAAAACTAGCGATCAATGACATAAAATTGGAATTCTAACGATGGGTGCCGATGGCGGCCTGGTTTCAGCGAGAATTGCTCCTAGGGTTGTAATGTGGATCGCAGTATTTTAGTTTCGATCCTGGAATTCCGTGTGAATCCTGGGATTCCAATATGGATTTTGGAATTCCAGTGTGGATCTTGAGTCTCTTATGTGGATCCTGGCATTTCAGTGTGGATGCTGTGAATCCAGTATGGATCCTAGGATTGCAGAGTGACTTGTATCATTTTAGTGTGAATCTTGGTAATTCAGTGTGGATCCTTTGATGTCAGCGTGGATTCTTGGGATTTTAGTGTAGATCTTAGGATTTCAACGTGCCGAAATTAATTGTGGAATTTGGGATTCATATGTGGATCCTAGGATTCTAGTGTGGATCCTGTAACATCAGTGCGAATCCTAGAATTTCAATGTGAATCCTTTAATTACAATGTGAATCCTGGGATTGTAGTATGGATCGTAGAATTTCAGTGAAGTTTGGGTCGGAGGATGTCAATGTGGATCTTGGGAAACCAATGTGGATGCCAGAACAACAGTGTGGGCTCTTGTATTTTAATGTGGATCCCTTCATTGAAGTGTAAATACTTACATTGTAGTGTAGATTGAAAGATCTCAAAGTGGATCCTGGGAGTGTGATGTACATCGTTGGGTGACAGTGTGGATCTTGGTATTCCAGTATGGATCTATAGATTTCAGTGCGGTTACTGGAATTCCAGTGTGGATCTTGAGATCTTCATGTAAATCCGGAGAATCCAGTGTTTATCTTGGGATTTAAGTGAGGACCTTGAGATTCCTGCCCGGACTTTGGTAATTCAGTGCGGATCATTTGGTGACAGTGTAAATCTTAGGATTAAAGTGTTACTCTTGGAATCATAGTGTGGATTCTGAGAATCCAGCTTGAATTCTGGTATTTCAGTATGGATCCTTCGATAACAGTGTTAATTCTGGGATTTAATTGAGGAGCTTGAAATTTTAATATCAATTCTGGGATTCTAGTGTACATCCTAGCATTTTAGTATATAGGATGAGAGGATTTCCAGTGTAGATCCTGGAATTTTTGCGTAGATTCAGGGATTGTAGCGTGGACCGATATCGATGTGGATCCTGTAATTTTAATGGGAAATGCAGAATTCCAGTGCAGAAATCCAAGTTTTCCCGTATGGATCCTGATATTCCAGTGTGGATTATTAAATTCCGGTACGAATCCTTGTGTTCCAGTTGAAACCTGAATACCAGTGTAGATTCTGGCATTTCAGTGTGGATTCTGGGATTCCAGTGTGAATGCTGTAATTCCGGTGTAGATACTTAGATTCCAGTGAGGATATTGATATTGGAGTGTGGATCCTAGGATTTCAGTATGGAATCTGGGATTCCAGTTGATCTTCGTATTCCAGTGTGAATCCTGGTAATCTAGTGTGGATTCTGGGATTTCAGTATGAATACTGGAATCCCAATGTAGAACCTAGGATTCCAGTATTGATTCTGATATTTCAATGTGGATTCTAGAATTTTAGTATACATCAAAGGAAGCCAATGTGGATTCTGAGATTCCAGGGTAGATTCTGGTGTTCTAGTGTGGAATTAAAATTTGTAGCGTAAATCACGAGATTCCAGTGTCAATCCTGGGATTCCAGTGCGGATTCTGGGACTCCAGTGATGATCCTGGGATTTTAGTGTGGATACTGTGAATCCAGAATAGATTCTGGGACTCCAGTGTGGGTGTTTCAGGGTGGATCCTTGGGGTTTAGCGTGGATTTTAGGATTCTAATGCGGTTTGTGGCTGGGCTTCTAATGCGTATAATGGGATTCTAGTATGATTTGTTGTACATTTTTTGTATATCAGTGTAGAACCTGGAACCGCAGTGTGGATAGTAATGTGTCAGTGTGGATCTTGGAATTCCAGTGTGGATCTTGCGGTATCAGTGTAGATCTTGCGTTATCAGTGTGGATCCTGGGATTGGAACGTGGATCCTCGGTTTTTGGAGATGAATCTGGGATTCCAGTGTGGCTTCTAGAATTTCGGTGTGAATTTTCGGATCCCGATGTAGATCCTGGGGATCCATAATGGGTTCTTCCGATGTGGGTCCTATTATTTCAATGTGGATATTGAGTTACCAGTGGGGATTTAATTCCTTTGATTCCAGTGTGAATCCTGGAATAACAGTATAGATGCTAGATTTCCAGTGTCGATCCTAGAATTACAGTGAGGATTTTGATATTACAGTTTGGCTGCTGGTAGTCTAGTAGTTTATTGGGAATCCGGTAGTCTGGTAGTTTAATGGGAATCCTAGAATATTCTAGAATCCTGGGCTTTCAGTGGTAATACTGTTTAAACCCTGTGAGAATTATGTTGAAATACTGTGGAAATGTTGTGGAAATACCACGTAAACATTGAGCAAATCGTTTGAAAACCATTAGGAGTTTTACTGGAAACTTGGAATTATTGTGAATGTCCTGTGGAAACCATTTGGGAATTCTGAAAGTATCCGGTGTGAGTGCGGAATGAATCCTGTATATCTCACTTGGCAAACAATTAGAATTTCTGGGATAATTCTGGGGAATTACTTGGGCAGTAATATAAGAATTCCAAAACCATTGTGTGAGAATTCTTTGGGAGCTTTGTGCGAAACGTTTTGAAATTCTGTGAGAATTGTGTAGAAATAATATAAGAATTATGAGAACGGGAAAATTTTAATGATAGTTCCGGTGGATATTTTTTGAAAATTCTGTAGAAAAACCGTGATTACTGTGAATGGGTCAATACAGTGCTCTACCGATTTTTGCAACACCCGCTTTTGTCTTCCCCTGATTTTGGTAACACCCTTTTTCGGCGGTTACGGGTCATTTGGCCGAATGCCATTTGACCGAGTGCCGTTTGGCCGAATGCCGTTTTGCCGAAATTGAAAACGGTAGTGAACTACAGTTAGCATGTATTTGAAATGAATTTCAAAGCTGAATTCCACAGGACAGTTTATTCTCAAGGAAGGATAAATCATCATTGATACATAGCTCTATAGTGTTAGTTCAAGGAACAGTCAATGCTGAAAGAAGAACCTTCTAAATGTAACAATTATTCACTTCTCTGCTAGCATATGTTTTTGCATTGCGTTTGTAGTCAGCTTTTGACAGTTAGTAAAACGGGTTACGACTTATTCGTCTTTCTGTAGCATCGATTTGCTTAAATCCTTCTGAGAGTACTTGGTAACTTAATTAATTTCTAGCAACCACATGTTTGGCTTCTTTTTTACAACGGAGAAACAGTTAGCTTCTTTAACATAAGTTTTCACCGAGTCGTTCGGTCTAATTTTTAATAAGATTCTATGAACGTAAAAAAAGCCTTAGTTCCATTAGCTATGAAAAATATTTAAATATGAAAGAACAGCTAATGATCAATAGAAGGAAAAATCTCTTATAAAAATAAAGCTAGTGTAATTCAAATAATTGTTATATTAGTATAACTATAAAGAACTGCCAATGATTTAAAGAAGGTAAAATTTCCAATAAAAATATAAGCTAAATTATTGCCAAAAGTAATGAAACTAGTACAAGTTGAAAGAGTAGCCTATGTTTAAAAGAAGGAAAAATTTCTTAAGAAATTATCAAAAACATTTCAAACCCTAGCACACCGTTGGTAGCCCAGAGACGAACCAGCCATGAGCTCAGAGTCTTGACGCGCGTTCACTTCTTCGTCCTGAATTAACGGATAATTTTATGTGTTTCCTTGGAGTCCCATCACGTAATAAAGATCAACAAGTTAACTAGCAGACCAGTTATTGGGCCACACTTATGAATCCTACACATCAGCGATGAAAAATTTGATTATTTAGTTTTGTTCTTGAATCGGCCAAGCGGCATTCGGCCAAACGACTCATTCGGCCAAATGACATTCGGCCAAATGGCGTTCTGCCAAACGGCATTTGACCAAACGGCATTTGGCCAAATGGCCGGACACAGTTTTTGGCAACAATTTCTTCCCGAATGTGGCAACGAATTGTAAATTATTTTCTATTTATTATCAAGTACTGAAACCTAACATTTGGGTACTTATGAGTAGAACTCGCATAATCCAAAGTTATTGTTTAACATATAGGGGAAGTCTTATAAAACAGGCAAGCTGTATAAATTATTGCTACATAGTTTGATTGGCTTCGTAAATTGTGAAAATACGATAGTAATTGACCGTCAAAGCAACGAAATGTTAAGATCGCAAATGTTTTGTTGTTACTGTGCTTGTATTTTTTAACATATCAATCGGATGAGGCGGTCCGATGAGCCTGAAAATGTTTTTAAGTTATCTCGTGATTATTGATTGGTTAATCCGTAAACAAATTTATTGAATAATTGGTGAGTGATCTGTTTTAGGTATTTCTGTCGACATTTCAAAAACAGTTGTTAGGGAAAACATTGAGAACGTCAAAGGCAGTCATGCAAAAATGTAAACGTTTTATACATCATTATCAAAAATGTTGAAAATTGCAATTTTCACGGAACGCTGCAAAAAAATGAATTACCGGCTTGACATGTTTACAAAAGTTGTTATTTTTTGGGTGAAGAACATTCCATTCGAAGGTTGCATTGAGGAATTCCTAAAAGTTTTTGAGAAACAACCGTATCAACACTGAAAACATCTCTTCGTATTTTATCCAAAATCCATTTCGTAAAACAAGATTTCGTACATATAACGCTATTTTCATTCATTGTACGAATTATTTGTACTTGGCAGAATTTCGCGATTCAGTGAATTTACGAAATAATCGTAAGATGTACGATGTACAATTCGTAGATGTGCGTTATCGTGTTATTCGTATTACGAATTGTTTAATATTACGAAACTGATCGTTTAATCTACGAAATCATTCGTTGTTTTCTGCAACGAAAGGTTTCATAGACCCATTTCGTAAAATACAACATGACACGACCGCAGCCGAGGGAGGTAAGAAGAAGCGCGTAGAAATGTTCATTCTGAATATGAAACAAACGAATTTCGATTACGAAATGTTTAGTACATTATAACAATCATTGTTTTTTTTTGATTTCGAGCTTGAATCATATTACGAAGCTGGTTGCATACATTTTGCGAAACTGTTTCGTTGCAGAAAACAACGAATACTTTCGTAGTTCAAACGAACGATTTCGTAATATAAAACAATATATATTTTCAGTGAAGGAAAAATCAAGCTGTAAAATTGAAAAGTGCTTAACTCCCAATTTCAAACTAATTTGCAAGATTTGTAAAGAGTTCAGAAGTTTCCAAAAATTGTCAATCTTAAATCTCCTACTGAGCTGAATAACCATTATATCAAAGCGTCCCATCAAATTCTTCCCTCTGCTTGGCCCTGCATCAATCACCCAAATCGTGCATCAAATTGCACTACTCGACATTGAACAAATAGTCTAAAATCAAGATCAAACCCAACTTTACCATTACTCATCGATGCCTAGGTTCGGTCGATATCGTCATCTGTTACCACCGCACCGCGAGGGAGCACTATCTCGCAAACCCATCGATAATCAACTCACAAAATGCTTGAAAACTTTTACGCGACTTCGCAATGGACCGACCCGACAGCACCTTTAGATAGCAGACGAGAGGCATAGGGACGCTTCAATGGTTTACAGCAGGGACCACCGCGCACCGGTGGCTGGCTGTCAAAAAAAGCACAAAACTTCTTCACGCACACACCACTTGCTTACTTGTTGTCTGGAGCAAAGCCGCTCATACGATAAACTCTACACGATGTCGTCGTCGTCGTTCCTGTGCTCTATACAGCAGCAACCACATCAATGCCTTTCGGTGCGCACGAATCATCGAGCGAGAGAGCTAATTTAACAACCTTCCAAATAAGGATGCACATGTTTGAATACGGGGGCTATATTACGTCACCTGGATCCCGTAGGCCGGAATCGGCTCCGTTCTGGGCAAGTTTATGGGGAAAAAGTAACAGATTCCCCATCGGAAGTGCGCTCTCCGGCGCCGGAATTAGATTAAATGAATATCGAAGTTCCAGATGGCCCTCAGCAAGCCGAACGCAGCATCTCGGCATCAACGTGTAAAGCGCCAACAGTCGTCGTTCGGTCTCTGGGCCAAAACCGTGCTCCGGCGTTGTTGGCTTGAGATCTCCTAAGCGTTTCTTCTCACATATTCTTTTTCGAACACACAGCTCACAGAAAGGCCACAAAACCAACGACGACGACGGCGACCGGCTTGCCAAGGGGCTTTTGGTCAGCCGGAGCTGCTGTGCTGCTGGTTGCTAGGAGATAGTGAGAGTAGGTATGTCACGGTGCAGCGGAGTCCGTTATCATCAGAAAAAAATAAGTCCGTCAAATATTTATAAATTTATTTATTTATTTATTGTCGTCAATCATGTTTGTAGACCGTTACAGAGAATTTTCTACCTAATTTTACTTCTTTAGATAATGTGCGGATGTATTGTTTTAGCTTCGCTTTGGACCAAGTTAAGGCGATTAAATAGTAATGTGTATTATAAGTAGTCATTATTTGGTTCATTAGCCCGAATTTGACATAATTAGTACGCTGATAGTTGATTGCAAATAGTTCTCGATGACGTTAACGTCTGGATGGTACATAAAAGTTCAATTTAGATAATAATTCTGGAGAATCTACTTTATGAGATACAATATCGTTTATAAATGAAATAATTGCATATTCACGACGGGTAATGCTTTGTACAATACTAAACCGCTGCAATAAGACTGGCTGATGGTGCAGTGATTTAAGTGTTATTTTTTATTTGTGAAGGTATTAAAGATGGCTTGTGGCGTGCTAGATTTTTGCATGGTTCCGTTAGTGTTACGCCATTCAGATAGTTTTTTTTTTCGTTTGGAATAAGTGTGACTTTGACAAAGTAAGATAAAAAAAGCATACGGTTGTGAGATTTTCCTCATTTTTAATTCTATGCTTTCTGATTATAAGTTTTGAAAACCTGTGTAAAGTATGAAAGCCGCCTTCCATGATGATTATTGTGCTACGCAGAAATTAGTTCAATCCAAAGTCAGATTAGAAACCATTCAGAGGATGTCGATTCAAATTCCCAACAGATTAATATTAAAGTTTTTGAGGAAACGTGCTTTTACTCGGCGTTTCGATAAATGGACGTATTTGGTGAGTTTGTTCCGATTTAATCTCTATTATTAATTCTGGGCTATTTCTGTAGCATGGGGTTGGGTCAATTTATCTTCTCGTTTCAGAGAGCGAGTTACGGCGCTCAAACCAAAGCTTCTTAGCTAGGGCACAAGGTGGAAATACCTGTGTCTCATCCCTGGAAGACGAACACGCATGGAGTGACTTTAACTTTCTTAGCAACGTCACTCCCAACGATGATGAAAACATTACATTCACACTTACACTCAATTACAAAAAGTATACTAAACTACACATACACTAAATTTCAATCCGGTCGCATCACTCGCTTATTGTGAATCCTAGACCATTACCCTTCCCATTATCCAACTCCTTGACATCTATGAGGCGTCGGTGAGTCGCTGGCCTCTCTTCAAGTAGGTGTCATATCATCATTTTCCTTTCTTTTCCTCATAACGGAGAAGATGGGCGTGGCCGGCAATAGAAATTATCATATCTTTGCATCTCTGACTTCCGATTGGATAACTATTTGATCCAAAATAGTTTTCCATGAGCAATTGGAATAAGTGTTGTAAAGTTTATAACATAACAGTTTTCAGTATGCAATCTACGAAATACTCCGTTACCACGCAACGCAACAAAATAATTGCATATTCACGACGCGCTCTTAGTGTTTGAATAACAATCAACATACATCTATCTAGCTTTGTAAGATGATAATGGAAATTCGGTCCAACCTAATTTGCGAAGAGCATGTAATAAAAAATGTTTTTGCACAGACTCAATCCTTTTTTCATGTACTGTTGAAAAAGGTGACCAAATTATATTGCAATATGCAAGTATTGATCTAACATAGGGCAATAAACAATCTTTTTATAGAGTATGGATAATTGAAGTTATAAGCGAAGCGTTTAATGAAGCCTAACATTTTATTAGCTTTATTTATGTAGTGTAGTGATCAATCAAAGAAAGTTTTGAATCTAAAATTACGCCTAAGTCTCTAATTCTTCTACATATTTCAACATTTTGATTGCCTAAAGTTATTGTTATATTAGGAATGTTTCTTTTTCTGTCTGATGTCAGGTTACATTTTTTTAGATTCAGTTGTAGTAAGCTTTTCTGACAACAAGTGTGGAAAATTTGTACTTCATATTTAAAAGTATGTATGTCCTGTGCAGCTTTTATTTCCAAATAAAGTTTCAAACAAAAGCGGACCTAAATGAACGCCTTGTGGAACCCCTGAAGTGGCATGTATGGAAGATGACCTATTTCCTTTGAATTTCACTTTTAGCTTGCGTGTGGCTAAATATGATTCAATCCGTTTTTGCAGTTTGGCTTCAATACCCATTTTTTGCAGTTTATATATAAGCTTGGGTATATCAACACGGTCAAACTACTAAAATCTGTGTACAAAGCTTCTACATGATTTCCATTTTCCATAGCACTCAACGAATAGTTTACAAATTCGAGCAAATTAGTGTTTGTCGATCGCCTTTTTTTTTTGGTTTAGATGAATACTTTTTCATTTATAATGGCCTCAAAGAGCTTCGGAATGCACGAAATAGGGGCAATTCTGTGATAATTAATTAAATTAGATTTCTTGCCAGATTTAAAAATGGGAACAAGGTATGAGCTTTTCCATATTTGTAAAAAGACTCCAGACTCCAGTGACATATTAAAGAGACAAAATAAGGAAGCAGTTGATTCAATTGCTAAAGTCTTCATGAAGATTGGTCCATTTACTTTTGTTGCATCCAAGTTTTTCAGTTTGACTGATACCAACATCGTTGGAAAATTCAGCGCATCGTAATACTTTGCGATGAATTTCAGTCAATTTGGCTGCGCTTCTCATCCTGTTAAAATTTCGACAAAAAGTTAATATTTCATTTACAGAGTTTGAAGAACCTGATGAGTTAATTTCATTAATACTATCTTACGCTATCTGGGTCGTTTGCTTATACTCTACCTCTGTTGTCTACGTCAAGTTGTCATCTACTTCCTCTGAAGAGAGCGTCAAGTCCGACGGAGAATTATATGCGCTCACTCGTTGGGTTCAGCAAAGCTACTTGCAATGCCTGGGCGAAATTTTAAAAAATCGTGGGGCCCGTTTTGGCATTGACGTTGTTGATGGCATCAGTCCCGGAACCTGTAACGCAACCGCTGTGTGATCAATGTTACTTTAGATTTTTCTGATGAATTTTCTCTACAAATTTTGGTGTGCCACTGAGTGACCAATGTAACCTGAGATAACTGAAGATATCTCAAATGAATTCTGTATAAATTTTTGATGCTTTGTATGATTGAATGAATTGGGCACTTTCTCGCACAGTTAAAAATACGTTGTAAATTTAAATTTATTTTCATGCACATATTTGAAGCATCAAAATAAACTGAAATGTCAAAGATAAATCGCTTATTTTACTACATGCACTTTAAATTTACACGATTACGTAGCATTCAAGTATCTCTGGTTGAAAACTTAACGAAATGCCTTAACAATAGATGAATTTGGTTAATTTTTACTCTATGCCTCAATTTATATTACATTGGAATTTGAATATTTTTATTTGTGCGAGGCTCCCATGAGAACCAAAGAATCTGCTATGGAAACCTAAGTGAACAATATTGCCAAACACAAATAACAAGGATTTGAATAAATTTTTCATTAAATTCAGCATATTTTGATGAATTCGTGCGTGCTTTTACCAAAAACATAAATTAACCATTACTCCGGGTACCCTATGCATTTCTCACCAAAAACTAAAAACATTGTTTCACAGTTCACAACGACTGTATTTTGCAACTATTTCGTTACGATACAAAATATACCGTCTTGTAAAAATTGCCAAACTTCGGAGCCTTTGGTACCGGTTCCATGAGGCCAAATCCAAGCGAACCTAGATTGAGTTAACCCAAGTAGCCAAATGTAGCTCTTAAAGGTCAAGAAGGTGAATTATAGGGCCAGTGGTTACTTGGGAAGTCGAGTCTAGTACACGACACTGAAGTCGGCCTAACAGTTGAGGTCGAAATACGCGTATCTGTCAAAGGATACAAACTCTAGTGGAATTAAATGGTATAGTACTAAATTCGGTACACGACACTGAAGACGGCCTTACAGTTGAGGTCGAAATACGCGTATCTGTCAAAGGATACAAACTCTAGTGGAATTAAATGGTATAGTACTAAATTCGGTTTTTTCATCTACTTATAGGTATTCTACTAAACAGCTCGAAGATTTATTATTATTAAGTTGTCTGACATAATTATAAATAGATCAGAAATGGATGCACGAGTCTGATTTTCGAAAAACATACTTGTGTTGCGTAACGACAATCTGACTCATGATATCGTGAGTCCAAATCATGGTGTATTTTCATAAGATGAAAACACTCTGGGATCATGATATTTGGGTGCATAATCATGATTTTGGCATTCATATTTCTACCCGTGTAGCTCGAAAATGTATTATCATTGGTTAATAAAATATCGGCAACGTAGTCTTTTTTTTTTGTTAAAAATAAGTTTTTTTTTTATTTAACCCAACGTTTCGATGCAGAAATGGCGTCTTCTTCAGGGGTAACTGTAATTGTTTTATTGTTTACATAAGGATTTTTAAGTTTTTTTTTTCAATCTTTATTAACGAGATTTTTAATCCTAGGGCTAGTTCATCACGGGACCAACGGCTTTACTTCCCTTCCAAAGGAAGTCGTGGTCTGTCGTTAGTTGTCGAGTTTAATATTTTGCTTGTACGTGCTGTAAATTTGGTGATAGATCGTTAAACGAACAAAACGAACGTATCATTGTAAGTAATTATCTTAAGGTGACACGGAAGACCGTGTTGTTTTCCCTATATTTTGTCTCAAAACTTTGCAGAAGCAAATTTCAAGTTTTAGTGTACCGTACGTAAAGTGCTGCAAACAATACTCTAATACGGCATCTGGCGGCGTCGCATGAATCACGAGTTGTACCAAGTGTTTAAAGAGGTGGATATTGTCAAGCGCATAAAACACGGCAGGCTGCGTTGGGCTGGTCACGTTGCCCGTATGCCGGAAGAACGACAAGCAAAGATAATATTCAACAGAGAACCTGGACAAGGCCGCCGATTTTGTGGTAGGCCGCGCACACGATGGCTTTTTGCGGTTGAGGAGGACTTAAGGGCACTTAACGTCCAGGGCGACTGGAAGCGATTGGCCCAGGACCGAGCCCAGTGGAGAAGACTCATCCATTCGGCGCAGATTCATCGTAGCGAATTGTAGCCCATCAAGTATCAAGTAAGTAAGTGTACCGATAAAGCTGAAAATTTAATGGGTTGTACACTACATATATAGAATATAGTGATAAATTTTTCACCCCGATAAATGGAGTAGTACTTGAAATTTGCTTCTTCAAATGGATAGGATGAGTATAATGACGTCCCGTGCGGCCTTAATTTAAAACTTAAAAAACCTTATAAAAATAATGAAATAGTTACAGTTTCCCTTGAAGAAGACACCATTCCTGCGTTGAAACGTCGTTTCTAACAAAAAAAAAATGACTGTGTAAACTATAACCAGATTTATTATCATTTATATTTAGTTTATGAACGACTGCAAAATATCCAAAATCAGGCTCAATATGACCCAAACACACCTGCAAACATTACTTTTTTGTTCAACTCTTTCGTATCTTCTAATTTATAACTTCTTTCAAAAGATTTATATTCACCAAATTTAAGAGCAATAGTCAGTAAAATACAAAAGTTATGATGCTTTAAAAGTGCGTTTTGGGTCATATTACCAGAGCACAGTTGGATGTTTAAAATATTTGTTTGTTGATAAGTTCTCTCTATTCTTCTTTTTTTTTTGAGTACATTTCAGGAAAGTATACATTGAAAAATACTTTCAGACATTCAGTTTTTCATTGTGGGTGGCTAGCCGTCATACTTTGCCAAAGCTGCCCTTCCTATTGTTGATTTTTTTAACGAGTCTTACAGTAAAATCAACTTTTATTTTATCATAAACTAAATTAGCTCTTTTGACCAGTTTGCGCATCGCGAGAGCGATTTCAACATAACAGTAGTAAATAAGTACAAAGTTCTATTTAGGGTTTCCAATCCCGAGTAGACATTGATGTTATAAAAGGGAAGGGGTCAACCCACATTTAAATCCTCATTTATTACCTTTCGTTATAACCACTGGTAATCCAACAATATCAACAGTTCTGAAATGTATTAGGCAGTTTACCGCTTTATGTAGTGTGCACTTATTGGCGTCCATATGGGGAAATCACTCTTGATTTAACAATTAATAAAAAAAAATAAAAGATTGAAGACACATCAAGAAAATTCGCAACAATAAGTGGCTATGTGTGTTGTGTAATATAAGAAAATAAAGCAGAAATTAGCACAAAATCTCACGTAAATTTTCAAAAAAAACTATAAAAGTAACAGCGAAAAGGGATTTTTAGAATTACATAAGGCATAATTCGATTTTTACTAGACCTACTGAAACCTTTTCTTGATAAGTTTGATACAAGTTTTTGTTAAGATTTCCTGAAGCTTATAAAACTTTAGGAAGATTGAAATTGAAATGATTGAAATTTTGAAATGTTTATAGAACGCAGCATACAACTTTATGTTGAAGTTTCAAACGTATCATTTATAGCATAGAAGAGTTCAAAAACCGTTAAACTTGAGTGTCTGAATATGCCTAGTTGTTTTATGATATATTGCTGGAGTCTAGGCAGCGTCCACAAATTACGTAACGCTCGAAGGGGGGGGGGGTAGCCTCAAACGTTACGACTCATACAAAAATTTTAAAATTTCCATACAAAAAGCGTTGCGGAGGGGGGGAGGGGGTCGAAAATTTTCAATTTTAGCGTTACGTAATAAATGGATGCCGCCCTTTAAAAAGTCGATTGATTTTCAACAATTTTTGTGACATGGAATTGCAGCTTGTCATTGGTAACATTTCAACATGATTATCGGTATAATAATACCTCATTGACCTGTTGAAAATTAGTGCACAAAAACGCGCTAGGGATTCATAAACCGTGATCATTTGGAGGATAAGGGAGTGTCGTTTGGCCAAAAACACAAAAAAGTTGATTGGAGTACCGTTTTGACTTATAATCCGAGCACTTATGGCCAACAGTGACTTCAAATGCATCTGATAAGCATAAATTAGCTACCGAAAAGATAAACATACTTTGTAACTGGATGAAATGGCCAAATTGATGTAAAGTTTTGCGAAAAAATTACACGTCTTCTCAGTGAGAATCGAACTCACGACTCCCTGATCTCTAGTTAGGGCGCGTTACCCCTACGCCATGACAGGACTCATGAACGCAGAAGTTAACCTGAATTCGATTTCAGCTCAATAATCACGTGGTCCTTTTTCGCAAAGTGCACCTCTTTCGGAAGAATTAGATGCCCATCCGGTAGTTGTTAAACTTCCACTCGGCTGGTTAGCCGTAAACCACGATTCATAATTAAAAACAAGTATTTATCGAGCAACGTACTCATGTTCCGTAACCGGTCGTTGGAGAACGTCGCGACCCATTTGGAAGCCCACACAATAGAAACCTCAGCCAGCACAGTTGCTGGCTAGTGTAGTGTGCTATTTTTATTACCTAAAAAAAAATCATGCGCTCTCGGGCTAGGCATTGGATATCAATAGAAAGTGTTGGGTTTGGATGGGCATCTAATTCTTCCGAAAGAGGTGCACTTTGCGAAAAAGGACCACGTGATTATTGAGCTGAAATCGAATTCAGGTTAACTTCTGCGTTCATGAGTCCTGTCATGGCGTAGGGGTAACGCGCCCTAACTAGAGATCAGGGAGTCGTGAGTTCGATTCTCACTTAGAAGACGTGCGATTTTTTCGCAAAACTTTACATCAATTTGTCCATTTAATCCAGTTGCAAAGTAAATGTAATGTTTAGCTTTTCGGTAGTTGTTATACGTTTTTGAGTTTAATTGAAGACGGAAAGCCATAACCTCAAACACGAGCTGAATATATTGGCATATGCCCTATGTTCTATATCACACAGTCGAGTTTCATATTCAATTGTTGTTGGTGCTGATAGCTCACTTCTACTACCGCAGTAGGAGCGTCATCGCACATTCTGCTGCTGTCGTTGTTCCATCGAGAGTAGTTCGTTGTGTATTGCCTATTGTTAGTCGGTTGCCATTGTGTGACCGCCGATTTGACGTAGGGGAATTTACGTATTCTCGGCAATCAAAGCATCGGTTTCTTTCCTAATTTTCTCGGATATCACCAGACAAATAACGTGTTTGTCTGTTTGCATTTATGCGCTGATCAATCCTCTATCGATTCACACCGTCAGAATTTGCTGTTATTTGAGCGGGAAGCCAAAGTATTTCAAAGAAGATGAACCTTAATGCTTGTGATTATGTTTGACGTTTACTTCGCCAATCAAAAACCACTACTGTTTTGATTTTTAACACCGGGGTTTTTCATGTCTGACATTTCAGAAGGTAATGCGGAATTCACCAAAAATCTAAGATAAAATTTAGGGGTGTAAACTCAGAATTTTGGGGGGAACTCAGAAAACAAAAAAAAAATATACCGTTTTGATTCATATTACGGACACTTAAGGACTCAGGGAAATATAACCCAGCATAGAGCATACAAAATAAATCATTCTGTATGATTCCTTAGTGCTATCGAGCATCGGAAGCCCTTTACTTTCGAAAGGTGGGTGAAGAATACGCTTCCGCAACTTCAATAATTTTAAATAAATCAAAATGTGTGGCCTTTTCATGATTCTTATTCCGGACGGTTCCTCACTTTTGCCTCATATTCCGGACACTTTGAATCGAATTCCGGACAGCTCATGATAATCATCAATGGAACAGTCAAATCATCAATCGAAATCGTTAAACCACCAAAGAGACATCTAAGGTAGTTGGGCATTATCAATTTTCAAAGATATTTATGGAAAAAGTTTACTAAAACGAGCCTTGAAATTGAGAACTTTTGAACAGCAAAAATTGAAACATTTCTCGTGAAATGTTTCCCATACAAAGTAGAGTGTCCGGAATTTGAAGCTGTCCGTAATATGAATCAAAACGGTACGCCAATACAAAACAATAGTAAATTCGGTGAACGTGTATTTTTGTCGTAAGCTCAAGCGTTTGGTACGAAAAGTGAGATAATACCGGTCTTGGGAGCACCGTGATGTGTATCAACAACAGCCACGACCTGGCGGCGGTTCCACGTAGAGTCGGTGGAGTTTTTTTTTTTGCGCGCATTCTGCTCACTGCTAGCTGCTGCGGTCCATTGGAAATGACGTGGAGACGGCCGGCGATGGTGATGATGACGACGACGACGCCGGTAGTCGCGACCTCATCCCCCTCGACTATCATATGACCGATAGCAGCAGGTATCGTGCCTGGGGGCTCACGATACCTTTAGCCGTACCTGGGTTGGAGAGATCTGAGATGAGGCAACGAGAGTACGGAAAACTGATTGCAAAAATGCTGCTGGTTTAGCGCGATCGGGTTTTGATGTTATCGTTTATTTTGGGAAATAGAGGTTACTGCATTCCTCGGCGGGTACCTACATCGAATACCATTTCAACGATGGAATTTGCATGGAACCTGTTTCCATTCACAAAGTTCCAAACTATCTGTCAAATGAAAAGTCAAATTAAAAGTGATTTAGGGAACCGGTACAATGGTTGTAGATGTACCAGTTGATATGACTTTGGCAGAAAACGTTAGTATTCGATAAAAACGATATGTGTAATTTTTTGACGAATATCTTGCATCAAGATCCTTGACCGTGATTCGAACCCTCGACTCTCAGTTTGGTCTTGCTGAATAGCTGCGTGTTTACCGCTATAGCTATCGAGCCCCTGGCAAGTTACATGGCTTATCATAATATTTGGTAGAAGCCAAAATTCTAAAATGGATATAATCCTTCTCCTTCAGTTTTCTACCCGCTCATGTACCCAACTCACATCAGGATACCATCCCAAGGGTCACTGGTGCGTAGACCCCATAAACCTTAAAAAAAAGAAACAATCGCCCAAAGTTCAGAGCCTCGCAAATGCGCAAACGATGTGTGGCAAACATATCGAGATCGCTACGCTTGTTTTCTGCCTGCTCTCGAATCGTTGGCTACTGGCCATCAATGCGACGGATCTCTAGAGGTCCCCGGAGGAAGGGGTCCCACTTGCAAACGAGAGATGAGAAAGACGGCTAATCTACCGACACAATAAACATTTTCATATATTGTTGTTGCGGGAAAAGCGATAAGACGCAGATTAATGGAGAGCAGCGAAACGGTGAACGGGACCAATCCACCCTACAGAAATTGGCGTTGAAAAAGCAGTTCAACAGTTCGGGATTCAATACCCCCGATCAGCAACCGAATCATTTATCACGATCCACTTTGACCGGTCGATCAAGAATTTCGAGCTTCTTGCAGCATTGTGTTTTTATTATGCTCCGTTTTGTTTTTTCTCTTCAGTAGGTTTTTTTTTGCTTTATTCAATCGCACCCTCCGCTGTTTCGTTGGACGACGATGACGAATATACGGCTACCGTAGCTTTCGAGAAGTTGCCCTTACCGTGATAGTTTTGTTTTATTTTACTTTTTTCTGTCTTCGAACGATTTTACTTTTAGAGCACTTTTTTGCTCTTCCCTAGCGGCTCCGATATCTCTACCCCTGTGTACACTGAAATCCCAATTTACGTGATTTCATTAGAAAATACTTCTGGATTATTATGAACTTTGGAGGTAGAAGTTCGTGCAAAACCAGGGATATATCTAAAAGGTAACTATATCGTTTTTGAGGATCAAGGACATATCTTCTTGAACTCGCAAACTCTTTAGAGTATAGGCGTTCAGTTTTATGAAGGTAACCAGTAATCATCGGTAGCTATATAATTGCAATTCAAACTCACGCAGGAGCGAACAACAAGGAGCGATCTATTATCTTTTGAGTTTAATGCCTATCTAAGGTAACACCGCTAGCGCATGACAGCTAATCATAGTAGCATATCCGAAAGAACTACTGAGAACCAGAGCTACAGCTTCAAATCCCCGATAAAGGTAGATGGTTGTGATGGCTATGACCGTGGTCATCATGTGAAGAACAAGCGAACAATGCTATATCATGTCAGAACCAAGGAGGCAGCTTCTCTAGCACGATGTAGGTAGCGCAACCCTGGTTAGGTGGAAAAAGTAGAACAAACGGACTGATTTAACGGCAACAGACCCAACAACGAATAAAACAAAGTGATTAGAAAGTTGGATCTTGGAACGTGAGAGCTTTGAATGAACCCACGCGCGTTGGGCTCCTGGCTCGTTAACTGCGTAATGTCAGCGTGAACGTGGCAGCTATCCAAGTAATACGCTGGCCGAAAACCGGAGAACGTGAATTCCGAGTAGTGGATCCCATCACCCATCCCATCCCAACACTTCATTCAAGTACCACATTTACTACAGCGGCGGCGACAGTGCAGAACGTGGAGTTAAAGCAGATGAAGCGAGTTATTCGGTGGGAACCGGTAAGTGACCGAATCTGTGTGTTGATAATGAAGGGCAACTTCTTCAACTAAAGCCTTATCAGCATATAGCCAACGCAACATCAATCCCAGTGACATGAAGGATGAGTGCTATGAGAGTTTAGATAAAGATCCGTAGTACCCAAAACAAGATGTCAAGATAGTCATCATCAAAATTCTTGTTCCGTTCCGATCCCTTATTGGAACGGAAAGCCTTCATTCCGTTACACATTAAAATTGACTGCGGCTTGTAACCTTCGCTGCTGCTAGAGGGATGGCAATCAACAGTACCTACTTTGCACGCAAGAACATTCGCAAACACACCTGGCGTCATACGAATGGCAATGCCAGCTCCTAAATAGACCACGTGCTGGTTGATGGGCGACATTTCTCAGATGTCATGGATGTCAGGACGTTTCGAGGCCCTGATATCGACTTGGATTAGTATTTCATTATAGCTATAAATCTGGCGCGGTTCTCCAGCGTCACATGTTCCAGAAATAACCGGACGCTGCACTTCAATATCCAAAGCTTGTCGACTGATGGAGTAGCTGCTTCGTATTGCCAGCAGCTAGACGAGCAGTTGGGAAGAATTATCGTTTCTGAAGACGTCAACAGCCTATGAAAGTCTATCCACGAAGCTGAGACCAGAACGGCACTGGTCAACAACGAAGACGAAACGAATGGTTTGATGAAGAGTGCCAGAGAGTGACATACGTGAAGAATGTTGCCTGAAGCCGTGTGATTGTGGCCGGTACCGGACAGAACAGCGGTACAGGATAGCTAGAGTCGAAGAAAAGCGAATCAACCGCAGTAAGAATAGGCAGAATGTGTGGAAGCTGAAGCTCAAGATGGCATGAATCGGAACGATATGTAAAGATTGCATGCAACGGTCAGTGGCACGCGGCACAATACCGTACCAGTGCCAGTCGAGAAGGGACTTTTTGTTCGATAAAACGGCCATGGCTGCCAGGTGGAAGGAGCACTTTTAGCAGTTGTTGAACGGTAAACAGGGAAATGTGGCGAGAATAGGATGAACATTGATGATGGCGATCGAGCTGTGAACCTACCGAACACAGGATAGAAAAGGCTGTCAACGAGCGATCTCGGACGAGCTTCTGAAGCAAAAAAGTGAGCAGCTTTACCACCGAATACTTTTGTAGGTATGGGAGGACGAAGAAATGCAAACAGGCTGGCAGAATGGCCTCATACGATCGGGTGGCACAGTCAGTAGTACGCCAATTGCAAAAGGAGAACCGTAGTGAATTTGGTGTACAAAATACTGTCGCATCCTGTTAAACAGACTGTAGTTTTAAGCAATGTGAGACACAAGGACAACTACGAGGATTAAAATATTATACACCGAAATCGAGCAACAATGCTGCTCAAGGATAGAAGCAAACTGAAAATTCGAGGTTAACGGATGTAAAGAATCAGGTCGATGAACTCGTCCAGTTCGTCAAGGAGCGGCACAATGTACATACCGCAATCAAGATCAAACTGACGAGCATCAAATCCTCTGTCAACGCTGCCATGAACGAGCAGAAAGCACTGAGGATAAGAACAGAGCTCGTCAATACGCCCGGCAATGGCGTGACGCTACGCTGTAGCCGTCAAGGTACGTACGTTGTATTTCATTACACTTCACCTGAACCCATCACGCAAATGGAGATTTCACTGTACTAGTAGCGACTTTTCGTCCACTGGTCTCGGTCTTTTCCAGTGCTTTTATAATTCATGCCAAATCGAAAACAATGTAAGTTATGAAACAGGTTCCGATAGATGAGCGCACGTGGATCGACCTGAGGGAGTGGCGGTACCCAGAAGGAGGTGCAGATTTGCGTGCCGCACAGCCTTTCGGAAGAGGTTTGGCTTGTTTATTATTATTCACGGGTTCTCTGGCGCGCGCGGTCAGTCGCTTGATTCCTTTTTTTTTTGTTTCTTCAGAAAGTGTACCGATGTTCTTGCAGTCGCTACGCCCTCACACGTTTCGGGGAGAGGTACCTATCTGGTATAACGACCTGCACGAGTCGTTGACCGATAAATGAGCGATGAAATTCGACGATTAGACGCGCAACTAATTGAATGGACTCAATTTGCGATCCATTAGCGCGACTGATAATGTGAATAGACCGCAAGACAATGGCGTAGTGCAAAAGACGAAGCTTCTTCTTCTTTCTGGCATTACGTCCCCACTGGGACAGAGCCTGCTTCTCAGCTTAGTGTTCTTATGAGCACTTCCACAGTTATTAACTGAGAGCTTACTGTGCCAATGACCATTTTTGCATGGGTATATCGTGTGGCAGGTACGAAGATACTCTATGCCCTGGGAAGTCGAGAAAATTTCCAACCCGAAAAGATCCTCGACCGGTGGGATTCGAACCCACGACCCTCAGCTTGGTCTTGCTGAATAGCTGCGCGTTTACCGCTACGGCTATCTGGGCCCCTAAAAGACGAAGCTGTTTCTTCTTATTTTTTTCTTAGTTAATGTTTTGATGAACTTAAGTGTTTGAGCTACCTCATATTTGATTTCCATTAACAAGAATGAGCATTCATTCATATTTTCGTCAGATTTCGAATTGACTTTGACTAACTGTTATTTTTTTTATTTCTCTTCTTATTTTCCAGGTATGTACAAGATTGACGAAAAAAGATGCCTTTTACGGAAACAGGTTACTAGAATTTGTGTCAATGATGACCGGATTTTTATATCTTTGTCTCTCTTTACAAAAACAATTGCATTGATTTTTAATATAACAGGGATTGGTTTAATTTTCAACCGTCTAATTTGTTACCTCATAAAGATATAGATTATTAATTGAATGGCCGTTAACAGAGGTTGAAGTGTACAACCATTACATGAAAGCGGCTTAGACGATAACATCGTTTTCTATGAGAAATCGAACAATTGAGAATCTAAACGTGATATAAGTAGAATGTATGTAAGTAGTAGTATGCTGCCCAGGCAAATATTTTGATAATCTATGTCCATTACTAGGCATCATCATCGTACCTAATATCCAACGTGTAAAAGCAGTATGGATCAGAACCTCACAGAAGGTTCATAGATCACATATTTAAAATTAATGCGCTGATAAACCCAATGCCAACACATGAAACATCTCCGATGCTTTCCATCATCTCGAGCACCTATTTATTCATTACTTCATTTCAACAATATTTTATCTATTGGTCACGATCCGCCAGTCAAGCAAGCAAATGATAATAAATACCTAATGAAATTATCTTCGCAGTTCCTCAAGAGTCATATTTTTATTACGATTAAGATACTCTCACCTCTTGCTCTCTCTCCGTTAAGTCTGGTCCCCGCCATGGTCAACGCGATGTCCCCCCACGGCTAGTGCCCTGCCCAAGTGCCAATAGGAGACCAATCGATAGACCTCTGCTGGCGACGAACAACAGAATCGAACCTGAACCGCACACAGCAACGAGGAAAATATTTATCTGTTTATGTTTTGATAGATTGTGCATGAACTTGGTGAGCATTGGAAGAAATGCCTCCCTAGCCAAGACCCCTGCGACTTCCAAGAGACGAGATATATCGATTTCGACTGTATGATTTATGTGTGAATTGATCGATTGATACGTTAAGCGGGAGATTGGCCCTCGGAGTTGCGCATAGAAAGCATATTTCGCTTTCCTTTCGCTGTTGGTTGGCTCAAAGGAATCCACGAATGAAGACTGGTTCATGGGTTGAAGATATTGACGTAGCTAGTTTTTGTGGAAAAGGTTAGGAGGTCCAGCGTGTTGCATCATTACGATATTGGTTTTCACAAACTTCGCAAATTTCATGTATGTTTAATTATTGCTCTTTTAGTTTATTTCCACGGATCGATCGTTTAGTATTGAATCCTTGAAATGTTCATCTTATATCCAGTAGTTTTGTAATATTTATATTTTCAGTTTAAAAAATAACTTGCATACATGTGCAAGTTGAAATACTTTCAAGAGTTACTTCCAAGGAACCAACCAAGAATTCTTCCAAAAAAACCTTTGAAAATTCAACAAAGAAAGCCTTTAGGGGTCATGCACAAATTACGTCACGCTCCGAGGGGGGGAGGGGGTCAAGCCAAACGTGACAAGCCTTACACAAATTTTGGAGGACTCATAAAAAAACGTGCAAAGGGGGGGGGGAGGTGGTCAAAAAAGTTGAAATTTAGCGTGACATAATTTGTGTACCATCCCTTATCATACCTTTTACAATTTCCGTGTTTTATTTACAAACTTTAGTTTACATTTCTCTTGGAATTCTTTCAGGATTATCTTATAATTCTCTAAGAAGTAAGTCTTCCCAGATTCCCTCAAATTCCATATAAATATCATTAGGGCTGCGTAAGATGCTCCAAAAAATCCACCATTCACTATCGCAGGCAATGCTGTGAGAAACTCAAATTCTAATAACTCACAATTGATATTTTTCATGCGTGAGTTGGCAATCACGATACCGAGCAGTCAAAAAATCATTATGATCATCATGGACGTCATCATTGTCTCATATCTCCACAGTTTACTCACACAGAGCAATGATTTCTTAACAACCTCTGTGACAGTTCAGGCGTGAATTGTGAAAGTGCGTGCGGAATTACCGCAATTAATTGCCGGGTGGTTCGGAATCGCGGATTTGAGCCGGAAAAAGTGAATGTGAAAGTCACCCATTGTTTGCGATTCCCGCAGTGAGTGAAAAAAGCAGGAGGAAAAAAGATTGCAGGGGAGTGTATCCGGGACGTGGCCGGGGCCACCCCGGACCTTGCCTTTCCTTGCCTGAGGGTGGGGAAGGCCAAAAGTGCCCCACGGGGCCAGTGAAAACGGCGGAAAAGTGAAAAAGAGTGAAAGAAAACTAAGGGCAGTGTAAACCTACAAAAGTGCGGTTAGCGTGGCTACTCCGCAAGTGGGCCCACGAAGAAGAAAAATCTTCCGGACGATTCCGGAAGATTGTTTAGTGCTGTGGAAAGGGGCCCAAGCCCACAGATTATTTACCCTTTGGAGAGATTAGTGTGCGGCCAGTGAAGAGGCCATCCTCGGGGCCCTGTAAAGTGACCCTACCCGGGAGCCTCAGCTCTCACCCCCTCCCCCCCCTCAAACACCAACCCACCACCCCTTCCACCCCCTCACCCCCTCACCACCCCTCAACCCCCACATTACATCCAGGTAAAATCGTTCTTTATTATTATTTATTCACCTATTACCATTTGAAACTAAATACGTGCCAGGGTCGAAAATTTAATTTTCGATTCGGGAAGTGTAAAAACATTTCATATATCCATTTGATATCTGGGTGTTTTTATGCGGGGCTTACTGTATATGAAAATGACCTCAGAATGTGTGTGTATTTACTGCCATTCTTGAAATGGGTCGTTGGAATTTCAGTAGAGCTATCACCTTTCATCTCCCGGGCTAAAATTGTCTGCAGATATAAAGATATCGAAGGGTATCAAAAATACATGCATACAATTTTCTTCCATAAAAGCACTGCCGGTCAGTGGGAGGTGGATTGTATACACACACACACACACACACACAGAGCAATGATTTCTTAACAACTACCGAAAGCTAAACATTACATATATTTTGCAATTGGATTAAATGGACAAATTGATGTGAAGTTTTGCGAAAAAGTTACACGTCTTCTCAGTGAGAATCGAACTCACGACTCCCTGATCTCTAGTTAGGGCGCGTTACCACTATGCCATGAGAGGACCCATGAACGCAGAAGTTAACCTGAATTCGATTTCAGCTCAATAATCACCTGGTCCTCTTTCGCAAAGTGACCTCTTTCGGAAGAATTAGATGCCCATCCAAACACAACGCTTATATATAGATCCAATGCCTAGCCCGAGAGCGCATTGTTTTTTATGTATTTGTCCACATCAATTAGGAAGTTTCATACTTCATATTTCTATGTTGTAAAAATCATCAGAGAATGAATCCCTCAAACGCTATCTCTATAATGATAGCGCTTGAGGAGTTTATTCTTTGATGATATTTAATCATAAAAGTATGAAATATGAAACTTCCTAACGAGTTAAGCCATGAAATTCGAAATTCAGCCAGCAGGCGACTCTAGTGAACATGAATCTTTTGTTTCGCTGTTATCCCAGAATCCTCAACACTTAGAAAAATGGCGTCTTCGGCAAAGTTGTGCAGTAGTTCATGGACTATCATGCTTGAGCCATGAAATTCGAGATTTTGTCACCAGGTGGAGCTAGTAAGCATAACATTTTTGTTTTGCAAATTCTCGGAATCAGCCAAGCTTCTCAGTGGCTCAAGATCTATCATTTTTCTACCAGAGAGATATCCCGTGATCATGACCACTTAAGATGTCGTCTTCGTAAAAACGGTTTATACTAACAAAGTGGTTAGAGATTTTTGGCAACAAGTCATACTTACTAGTGCCGTCTGGGGGCAAAATATTGAACCTCTTGGCTTAAATGAACAGGACTCAGGACTCTGAGATATCCGCAAAACAAAAGTTTCATGCTCACTAGTGCCACCTGGTGGAAAAATCTCAAAACTCTTTGTTGGAATTATGATAGCTCTAGAGCTACTAAAAAACTTCACCGAATACGCCATTTCTTTAAGTGGCCGGAATCCTGAGATAACATAGCTTAGCATAGACTAACTGTACATGTCAATGGTTGCTCCTCCCTGATTGATCGGAGAATTGCACTACGATCCAAATGAACAAGGGATGGGACTTTACGCTTACTCTCGTACTGGAATTAGATCTTATATAATTGATCAATAACGGTACCGGCCAAGTCCTTACAATGTTGCCTCTAGAGACCAAGAATACCTCTGAATCTCCATAATCACGAGAAGGGTGTTTATAAGTGAGGGAGGAAACGATCTGCGAATAACCTTTGGTCAGTGATGCGATTCATGGATAAAGAGGAAAATACGATTTATACTTAACTTTGAATTATCAAGTGCACTAGTTTGGTGAATCTGACAACAGTTCGCGTTGAAAATCGATCAAATTACTTGCTTGCTGGTGGTGACCAATCAGATAAATTTTAAACGCGGAGTGCTACACTTTTTTATTAAATTTAGGGAAGGGATTATTAGAGTATATTGAAAACTACTAATTGAACTTTAACACTCCACTTTTTGCAAAAAAAAAACTAAAATCACTAGTAAGGCGAGCAAATACCTTTAAACTCTAATATGTTGATTATCTTGACAGATAGGCCTATTTCGTCAGTGGAGCGCTGTTTGGTCTTGTGCACTCGAAAAATCGAGGTGTGGCTTCGTTCTATAATCATCTTAAAGCTAAAAAATACGACAACAGTCATAATGTGAAAAGATAATTTTAGTAATGCCAAAAAGAGAAAAATATACGTATATTGAAATTGTATAAAGTAGACATAGTGACGACACTTGTAGAGACGAACCATACGCAGTTTTTTAGAATATTGTATAAAAGTAACGCTGTCATGAAAAAATGTGTTATTTTAAGCATGAAACGAGCTCACTAGTCAGCAACCCACTGAAAACCAACATCTTATCGCATTCACACAACTCGAACCGCAAAACTCGGCGTCCCAAAAACGATCCGTCTTGTTTGGACTTTCCAAAAGCACTGTGCCTTTAAGTGGCTGGGATCCAGAGTTATCCGCAAAATAAAAGTTTCATGCTCACTAGCACTAGCGGTGGAGTTTCACACATTGCTAAATGTTGCCAGTTACGACAAAATTTTGAACCTTTCAAAAACTGGATTATTGCTGGAGCGTATTCCTATGTTGCTCTTTTCTTCTAGTCCGCTCAAGTTTTATGGTTTTGTTTATTTTTTAATTTGGTTGCCAGCCACATAACAACTGTGCTTCAGCCGACTGTATGGCTGCACGGAGAATAAACAGATTGTACCCAAAAAACGGTTGTTTATAAACTTTAATTTGTTGTTTTTAATTCACCACCTTCGTTGATTCAATGTTGCTGATTAGGTTATTTTAAGATAGAGTTTGTTTCTAAATTCAACAAAGATTATATTTGTTTCAAATCAAGATTTGCCTTTTCTCTAACCAAAGTTTAGTTTGATTTCACCAGCAATTGGGTTGTTTAAAATGAGTGTTACTAGAAGATTTCTCGGTGTTTGACAATTTTTCATTGGACGGCAAATATTATAGCGAAATTATCTTCGATAATTTTATAATGAGGTGAGTTAGAAATAATACTTCGCTCATTAAATCCGCTTAGCGATAAATTTAATTAAACTATAGTGTACTGTGGCTTTTATACCAGAAATGAGACAGAGAATCGTAACATTAAGGGATTATGACTGTTTGCATTATCCGACAATATCTTTGCATGTCATCGGATGTGAAGCACCAGTTTTTTCCTCAAATTCTGTGATGAATACGCACGACGAAACAAGGTAATTATCAAGTGCATTACATATTTACTGGCTTATCCCAGACTAAATATCTAAATTTAGTTTTTTTTTTCTTCGTGGAAAACATCCAGCGGCCAGAAGAGGCACGAATTGGAATCCTTTCGTGTAATTCTTGCATTACGGAAGCCATAGCATATGCAATGCATATTCAAACAGCAGCATCGGATTTTTATTTTCATGAAATGTTATGAACTGTAGCATACATAAGCTTTGTAAGCTAAATTTTGGAAAATAACTACCGTAAAATGGGGTGTTAAGGACACGTGAGGTTTTAAGGGATTGAACTTCTCAAGCAAGTTCGACAAATCACAGAAACGCTGAAAGTTGATGTATAACTCATCTGAAATGCTTGATTTGTACGGAGAAATGTGAACTGCATTATGTGAAAGGAGCTGTCTATTAATACAGAGTATTGTGGTTTCTAGATATCGAAAACGTTTCAAAACATTTTTGTTCTAATTTTATGGGCTAAACACATTTATCTACAAAACCATAAAATATATTTGAGGAAAATTCGTAAGAAACGTAGAAGATAATTATATTTAATAGAATTCATAATACAGACAAAAACTACTTAACATTCCATCTAGGTTACGATTTTAAGGACTTTTTTTTATGAAACAGTTTGAAAATAGCTACATTTTTTTTTCTCCGTGTGTCTCTTCATATTTTATCATAAAGGTAGGGTAGGTATTATCAAAAATAAGAAAATCTTTAGGAAAACCATAAAGAATTCCTCCAGAATATATTAATATTTTTTCAGAGATTTCCACTGGAATTATGATCCAATAAGATTCTTCGAAGATGTTAGATTGTTCCAAGTAGAATTTATGGCGTTAACACGTCTTAAGTAATCGATGACTCAAGTTTTAGTTCAACATGAAGAATAATTTTAGTAGAAACTAGGATAGAGTTAATAAGAGCATTTGTTGGAGAATTATCGATTGAATTCTTTAAGCGATTTTTGTCAAAATAAATCAAGGATTTTATTTTTTGCAAAATGCCTGTCTTAATGATCAAAGAATTTTTACAAAGTTTTAAAAGCATTGTGTGGATTTTTTGGCGATATGTCTTGAGCGAATTCTGGCATTGCGAAACATTGTTGACATAACTGCATGTATCCTGAATCTAAAAATATTTTTTTCTCAAGCTTTCTCGACGTGAAATCACCACATTTTTTTATTGCTGCAATTAATTAAAGATCTCTAGGAAAATTTACCTGTTTGGGGTTTTCCAGCCAATAAACAATTTTGAAAAATATATTGCAATTCAGATCTCAATTAAATTTTCCCATATTTACATAAATATTTTTTCATGGATTTTTAACTATTTTTCCACATATGAAAATAAATAATTCATACATTTTTGTTCAGAAATCTTGAAAAGATTCATTTTTGAATAATGTTTTCAAATAAATATTGCTAGTTTGCAGAAAAAGCTAGTCTAAAGATTTATTTCCCAAAAATATTGAATATAACAAAATTCTGCCATACGTGAGAAATTTTCAAAATTGTTTCACGAGTTGAGGTAATTTGGATTTTGACCGTTCGAAGCGCTTGACGCCTAATCCATCGAGGCAGCAATTTTTGCTTCAAAACTCAACTAATAAATTTTTACCAAAATCCGTGAAAAATTTGGGTTTCAGCATATTTTTTTTCTGGTCGATAACTCATTCTCATATAGATTCCACATCTTCGGTTTCAAATTAATATTCAAGTATCGTTAACCTTATTAAATATATATTTATTTTTGCAAGTATTTCAAATGTGTAAAGAAGAGCTTCTTTATATTACCTTCTTTATTTTTAGCGTCGCACTGTTGCCTTGTTTGTGCCACACTCAGGGTTGCCATTATGCCAGATTAATCTGGCACTGCAAGACTTTTGATCGAGGAAAAGACAAAAAGACAAACTACTCATTTTGCAAGACTTTTTCAAATTCAGCCAGACTTTACAGACCGACGGTTAGCCATACTTACTTAATTTAGAATATTTCTTATGATTGGTAAATTCGCTTTTCAAAACAATAGTTTGATGAGAGCCTGTTGTGTAGAAATGAAGTAAATTGTTGCAATAGTTTTTGGGTAATGTATGAATACACATTACATTGTTTGGTTCCACTCTGGCCGTAAAGAGATCTTGAAAACTTCGAATAACATCATTTTGTAGTTTTTAGTTTTCTTGAAGATAACTCAACCGATCTTTATGATTTTTGTGAAAGAATCTCCTTAAACCTTGACATTGTTTTGCCCATGTATTTTTTTTTTATAAATTGAGTAAAAACAAAATGGCGGCCAAAGGAGTTTTATATGGGAAATGTCATTCCCCCAAATAAATTCGGAATTTTTTTAAAACCAAATAACCAATGATTCAAAAGCGATACAGATTTCAAAAACAAAGGAGTTTTTTAGAACTGCTAAACTATTGAAAAACAAAAAAAATCATCGTGAATAAAATATTGTTTTATGGTAGTAAAATGATGATGGCAGTAGAGGGGTTATCCTAGTGACTTTGATTATTATGCGATTGTATTTTAGAATTTAAATCATATTTACCCTAGACTCTCATTAATAAACTTGATATAGAGTTTTGAAAACATACATAGTGAAACTTTCTCAGGGATTCATTATTTTGACTTTGTATAATCATAAGAATCTATGTTCCATAAACAAACATAAAGGATTTATTTTATAAATACCATAGCTGAAATACTAAAATGATTTCCAATACAGACTTAAACGTATAAAAAAGGCCATGTTTTAGTGCTGATGTGAATTTAGATTGTTTTTTTTTTCTATGTTGTATATTTTTTGTTACCGTTGAAATTTGAGTCTAGTAGTATACCTGCACTATGGTGTCTGCCAGACTTTGCAAGACTTTTTATTTTGAACTCACCAGACATTTTCAAAAATCTAGTGGCAACCCTGCACACTACTCATAAGCCAACGTTGGCTCAATGAGATGGTTAGTATGGGTCCGGCTTTCGACGTGGTCGTATCTCATCATATCGACCCCTTTTGCGATAGAGAGATCGCCGCTCAATTTTACTCAACTAGGGTTGTCATGTCTATTACGGCTTAACCAGCCGACGGTGTATTGAAAAAAACCTGAAGGTCGTAGACACAAAAGTCAATTTGGACAAATTGAGATACAGAACAAAATCTCTCACTGTTGTTCGTAGGCACGCTTAGAAGAGTCGAATTGGGCATCTCAGAGAGCCGAAGGAGATGTAGGGTTGTGAAGGAGAAAATGGGGTCGTGACGGACTTTGGTTTCAGGTTGGCCGATTGCGCTGCAGAATCGTTACCCGTTCTGTGGCGTAGTTGGTTAACGCGCCCAGTCTAGCGTATTGGGAGTTGTGGGATCGAAGCCCACCAGAACGATTCTATTATTTTTCACAATCTAACATCTCAATTTGTCCAAATTGACTTTTGTGTCTACGACCTTCGGGTTTTTTTCAAAACACCGTCGGCTGATTAAGCCGTAATAGACATGACAACCCTAATTGAATTCTGTTTGATCAAAGTGGAATTTCAGTTCTGGACTATAACTGTTGGCGCAACCTGAGGAAGCAGTCTCATGCCCGGATATTTGAACAGAGTTAACGGTCATTCCTCGAAAGGTGGTGCTTAAGCCGTTGGCTTTATCAGAACATAGCGGAACGTTGCAACTTGTTTCAAGTGAGCATTATTTCCATGTAGCAAATTGTTGAGCTTGTAACAATGTTACAAGAGATACCAATATATGTATCGAAATTTAAATTTTTAAATGCGTTGGATCGACTACTTCTCGGGCTACGAAAGAGCTGAGAGTAAAAAAAAGATTGTATATAAGAGACGATATTTGGTATTCGAGCACTTTTAGCCGATCGCAACGCCATGGGTGGCGAGAATTTGAAACACCCATTTTTAACGGATCGCGAAACAGATCACATCGCTCCGATCCTAAAAATAGGCAGTATAGCCAATGGATTAGAGAAAAAAATATTTGCTATTTTTAGATGTATGTTATTTTTAGATTGTATGTGTGTCCTTGGAACCCCGTGAGTTCGGGAAGGCCAAAATTTGAAGGCCATCTTATTTTATCAAATTATCGTTCTTTCTCGATTCGAACGGCATAGTGAACGGACGCAGTCCCAAAATTAGTGGAAGCCAATAGTTTGAGTATCTAGTGTTAGCCAATCGTTAGTCAAAATGTGAGTTGTACCTGTGAATGCCTAGAAACCAGAATTTAATGTTAATTGTAATTTTTTCTTAGAAATCGAGAATATCTAGTGGTTGAGATCGTGATTATAGGCCCAAGTGAGCCAAGTCTTTAGAGCAAACCTAGTGAGTTGTGAATGTAAAGATCTCATTGTGTATCCTAATTGTTCCATGTTCTTTGTTAGATTAAAAAAAAACAAGCTCGTTAATTCCATATCTTCTTGGAAAATATTTGAACGGAAATCGCTCGAGGTCAAGGTAATTGAAGTCAGAACACAATTTGTTAATCAATATGACCTAATTTGTGCTAATTTGTTCTCACTTGAAGGACCAAATATCCTTCAAGTGAAGGTGTTTCGTCCGGGTAGGTGTAGGGAGTTACGCACGCCGCGTGACTTCTGAGCAGGTCCGAAGACCCGACCGCTTGTAGCTGGTCTCGTGGCGGGTTAGTGATCCAGCCCCAGCGCATCTACGGGCCATCGGAAGTTGCCACTACTTCCGGGGTGATAATAACAATTGCCGGTTCCACTCCATTGTTGGCCTCGAAGCGACACTCGCGAGTGAAATCAGCGGGCCCGCCATCGACAAGCAAAACCGTGTACACGTGTGGTTCTAGACGGCAAGCCATCGTAGCCAAGGCACGAATCACTGACAGCACAGGAGCAACAGGTCGATCGTCATCGGCCAATCGCAGCAGAAAAAAAAACAGGTCAGAACATTCCTTTAGGCACTTTAACAAATTAAAACTAGTAGTTCGACCCGAAGAATGAGCGGGAATACTTCAGATCTAGAATAATAAATTGTTTAAATAGAGGGACACTAGTACGGTAGCTACCGGGAAACGAATTCAGTGGAAGTTATTTTTAATCACTGAGTGTCGGTAAAGCAGAACCCCGACAATAGGTTGTGCAAGTCTAACCCATTCAAGACCAAAAGAAAAATTTATACGAAAATTCATGACTCGATAGAGGAGAGAAGTTTTGATAATTTGAGTTCGTTTTGCCTAAATTAATTTTCACAGTGGTTCCCCTTTTGATTATCCCGTCTAAATTTAAGATTTGGAGCTAGTGGTGTGGAGCGAATCGTCGGTTCGGTGGTAATTTTCTTTTTGAAGAACTCGCCTTGAGAGTCTCGCCGGGTACACAAATCTCGCCTCTTCGCATGCAAGTGGAACTTGAAGCTTGCTTGGCGCTTAAGTGAAGGGGTTAATCCAACCGATTCGGGTTCGAATCTAGTCGCCCGTTACAAGCTCTCAGATATTTCTAAACTTTAGCCTATTTCGTTTCTTTCAATTGTGAAAACACTGGGACAACACTTTCAGTGACATTCTGTCAGTTGAAGATTGCAAACCAGAGATAATTACCAAATTACTTAGCAGATTTTGCCAGCTTCTTGGCAAGAAGTTCGAAAAATTGAAGACTCTGCTGTCATGCCTCTTGTGATTTAACAAAGTAAAATTACATCTAAACCTTTCGCAAAATTCTTTGAAGTCTATCATTCCTAGCGTAATTTTTGCAGATAGTTTTAAAATATTTACAACAGCTTATGATTTATGATGAAAACCTAATCAACTAGTTCTTGAGAATATATTTTCTAATTTCTAGTAAATTATTTTGTTGAAATATTCCCATATAGAGCGGTTTTTTGATTCACTCCGACAGGTTTTTTTTAAGTAACTGAGCATATATTTGTCCACAATATATGTCGTTATGAAGTGCTTTTTATTAAGAAGTTTACGGCAATTCGGCCTTTAAAAATCTCACATACCAAAATGAATCATGAAAGAGGCCAAATAATTCGTTACTTAACCGTAGATAAAGTGCGGCTTATTTCTTATTTCTGTTTCAGACAATTGTATGGAGAGAAAAGCAGTGTTAAAAAGTATGATGAAGAAGCTCAATTGGTTTATTCCACTTGCCCGGAATTATATTTTGTTGGATTTTGTCAAGATTTTTTTATGAAGTTCATTGTCAAACTATTGAAAAGATACTAGTGGACTCCTCCAAAGTATCATAGCAGAACTTTTGAATTGACGAACTCGCCTTTGGTGGATTACAGATGCGATTCAAATTTTCTCGAAGTTTCTTCCCTATATATCTATCTATATAAATAAAAATGGAATGGTGTTTGTATGTCACGAAATGGCTTACGAACGGGTCAACGGATCTGAATGATTATTTCTCTGTTTTGTTCGTCAAGGGTTCCGACGTGTTTGTGTGTATAAAAATCCCTATATTTTCACCGGGAAAGTCGGAAAAACGAGAATGGACGGAACTGTCATTTTGTATGGGACGATCCATAGCGTTTTTCAACAGCGTACTTGATGGCAAGACGAAGTTTGCCGGGCCCACTAGTAAGATATACATTTCTGATAGCTTCAGAAGGTTTTCATAAACATTGAATTAATGAACATCTATCTAAAGGAGTACACGAGATGATTGCAATGCTTCAAAGAGTGTTTCGGCTCTGAAGAGGTTGGGAAGCACTGCTCTAATGTACTATTAGATAAAGCTCATATAAAAATTGTACGGATTAAAAAAAAATAAATTTTTGTGTACAAAAATTAAATTTATTGCAGAATTTGAGAAGAATACTTTTAAAAAAACTTGTTGGCATTTAAAGAAATCTTACAAGCATCATGATGGCATTCTAACAAGATTTATTATACACAGATAAAATGTAGCATAAACAGAAGAGTACAGTAAAAGTAAATCAAATTCATCTTTTGTAACAGCACCACGTTTAATACTACATGATCGTGTAAATTTAAAGTGCATTCAATTGAAAACTAAGCGATTTGTCGTTGACATTTCAGTTTATTTTGATGCTCCACATATGTGCATGCAAATAAACTGAAATTAACAACATATTTTTAGCTGTGTAATAGAGTCAACTCTTCGTAAAAACTAGTGCAAATATGATCCAAGAGACCATCGAGGTAGTCTCTAAAACGAACTTTTACAATGGTTCTCTGACTCGATATCGAGATACGAAGTATCAAGTAAGGGAGAGTTGACTGTAAATCCTCTGATTTTTATTAAGTTCAATAGAAACTTCCATCAAATCAAATCGGCACAAATGTTGAATAAAATTTCTGGAAACATTGTTTACAGCTTTCGGTGGAATTTGAGAACATTTCATGCTGAATAATAATTTGTAATTATGTACCTTTAAAAAAAATAAATTGGAAAACATTGTTAATCTCCTGAGAAAAAAAAAGTCTGCGACGAAATTCATCCGACGGGTTATGAACCGGTCTAACATTTAGTGCTGCAAACATCCAGGCGAGCAACAACAACAGAAATATCACAATAAAACATTTTACAGATCGGATTAGTGGACTTATTTTTTCACCTAGCATTCGGCTTTTTTTTTGCCTTGTCTGTTTGCTATGAGAAAACCAAAGCAACTGGATGATGGTCATGTGTTTTCGAGGAGTTATTTTTTTTTATTTCTATGAATTCTATTGCGGACGGTTTATCTTGCGCTCTCTTCTGCGGCTGTCACTGCATGGGGGGCACTTTGAATTGACCCCCATTCTTCGGGTCTTGTTCGCCGTGAGTTTGATCGTGTATGTGCGAGCATGACGCGCTTATCGATTGTGATCGGGCGATTGAGTTTTCGAGGGTGATATATTAATTACGGCATGGGCAATAAATTCGACGGGGGTCGCGCTCCAAGTGCTCACGATTTCCAGACATTTGAAGTATGGGGCACAATGTGAGCATTTTGTTAACATACTTTTATTGAGCCAACATATCTCTATCGTCTCGATGTCGTGAGCTACATATTTGTGTAGGATTATCTGTAAAACGACAATTCTTAAAGAACAAATCAACAATCCCCGTGTCGAAACGTTGGGTTGAAACAAAACTCGTTTTAATCATTCCAAGACTGCTTAGCCGTAAATTCCACAATTAAAATATACAGTCGATTGCTCCACAAAAAAAAAACAACAAATTTAACGTATGAATGAAACCTAATAGAACCTAATTGAAACTCGTTTTTCTTTATACTTCTTCAATACTTTGAGTTCCATATATTCTAATAAGAGCATTAGCATCGAATAATATCAATTGGATACACAAGCTTTGTAAAGAAAATGGCCTTCAGTTTAATAAATTCAGAAGAAATAGTATTTGTCGAATAAAGTGTTGCCACACTTATTTACATTTTATAACTTAAATTCGATCTCTATCGAATTAGTATTTTTGATTTAAAACACCCGATGCCATCATTATTTTTAGGCTTTGTTCAGTAACACCTACTTTACTCCCCAAAATGTTTAGATCCAATCCTGCCTTTTGTATTATCTAGATCACTTTTAACAAAAAAAAACTAAAGGTCAATTTTTGACGATTCTGAAACAAACCACGATAACTAAGCTATGGTTTGAATTTGAAAATTTTCAAAACATCCTGAGGATTGAGAGCTTAAAATTAAACTCTGAATTGTATAAACATCGACGAAATTGTTTTTCCATTTGATGTAATCTGCGTCTGATTTCTGTTAAGATCTTCGACAGAAGCATATTTTCTGTTGAACTTCAAGGATTCTGGAAAATATTGTGTGTATATATTGTAGAATTCCAATCAAATACCAATCTTTGTAGCAAAGCAGTAGATTTTGTTTAATTTTTTTTAACGCATAACATCTAGAATCTGTTCTAAATATTTGATTTTTGGGAATGTCTACGATTGACAATTGGGGCTTTCCTCAGCCGAGTGGTTAGAGTCCGCGGCTACAAAGCACAGCCATGCTGAAGGTGTCTGGGTTCGATTCCCAGTTCTTCCAGGGTCTTTTTCTTATGGAAATTTTCTTGACTACATAGCATAGAGTATAGTCGTACCTGCCACACGATATACGGATACGAAAATGGCAACTTTGGCAAAGAAAGCTCCCATTTAATAACTATGGAAGTGCTCATAAGAACACTAAGCTGAGAAGCAAGCTTTGTCCCAGAGAGGACGTAATGCCAAGAAGAAGAAGACGATTGACAATACGCAAGTTCAGTTCTGGCTGGTAGTATTCTCTAAAAGTTTCAAGAAGAAATTCCACTAAAGCTTCATAAAGGTCGACGTCCATAGAATTTGTAAGTTGCCACAATATCCCAACCCAACTGAAGCTGCACTCGATGAAATCATGTCAATCCCAGCTCCCGGTGATTTCACTTCGTCATGTTCACTGATCACTCAGTAAATATCAAAGGGCCTTTCGGACATTGAATTCAAATTTCATAAATAACAATCGGAATATAATGGGCCGCAATAATAATAACAATAATAAAACGTCGCGAACTTGATCGAACGCAATCCGAAGCGGCCATCGGAGGAGAGGCTTCTAGTGGCCCCGAGAGCGAGAATCATTGTTTTTATCGCACTGACCAAGATCAACCTTTGTGTCGATCGTGCTCCGATCAGTCTCCTCGGGAGTTTGGTTCGTCTGTCTGTCGGTGGACCATACCGGCACATGAAACGGAGTCCATCAACCAACCCATGGATGAGGAACCGTTCATAGGTCTATCTCCAGTCCGATGCGGTGTATTACTTAGTTTACTTGCTCCGCTCTTCCACTCCCAGCTATCTCTTTCTCTCTCAGGGACTGGTTGTAGAGAAATATTTATGAACTTTATATTTTTGACATAATCGACGCATAATCAAAATTGATTTGCTTTTTTCCTCCCTGTCTCTCTCTCTCGTGGGTCGATTCGCTTATTGTGTGATTTCGATTGTCTTTGATTATGTGCACAGCGAGGGAGGGGAGGTACAGGGATAACTCGATTTAATAGACAAATTGACGTAGGAATTGTCCATAAAATCAAAGCAAATTATTTGTATCTCATTTCAAAAAATTAAATGCTTTTGGTTTATGTGGGAATATTATTAGTTGAGTTTTGGAAGCACTAGGAGAAATCTTCCATTTTCGCAAGTATGAAGAACAAATATCCAAACTTTCTTGCAACCTATTACAAATGACACGCAGACTTTCTCCTTTGGCGGAGAGACCTGTGTCATCTGCAAACGAAGATTTTTGACATCCCTAAGGTAACTAAGATAAGTTAGATGCGAAAATATTGTATAATGTTGGTTCTTAAATGCTGCCTTGAGAAACACCAGCTCGTACAGGAAGTCTTTTAGATTTGGAGTTCTGATAATTAACCTGAATGTACGATCTGACAGATAACTTTAAATTATTCTAACAATGTATGTTGCAAGATTAAAGTTTTTTAATTTAACAATCGAGCCTTCAAGCCGAATGCTTTTTCTATGTCTAGAAGAGCAAGACCAGTAGAATAGCCTTCTGATTTGTTGAGATTTGTTGTAACACGTAAAAGATGATGAGTGGTCGAATGTCCATGGCGGAATCCGAACTGTTAATTGGCAAAATTTGAATTTTCGTTGATGTGGACCATCATTCTGTTCTAAATGACCTTTTCAAAAAGTTTACTGATGGAGGAAAGCAAACTGATTGGACGATAACTAGAAGCTTCTGCAGAATTTTTGTCTGCTTTTAAAATTGGTACAACCTTAGCATTTTTGCATCTGTCAGGAAAATATGCTAATTGAAAACATTTGTAAAATATATCAACTAAGAATGATAAGCTACTTTCTGGAAGTTTTTTGATGATGATGTAGAAAATTCCATCATTACCAGGAGCTATCATATTTTTAAATTTTTGAATAATAGTTCTCACTTCTTCCAAATCGGTCTTCCAGGAATTTTTGAAAACTTTCTCTTGATTGAGAATGTTTTCGAAGTCCTGAGTAACTTGATTTTCAATTGGACTAGTAAGTCCTAAATAAAAATTGTGCGCACTTTCAAACTGCATAGCAAGTTTTTGAGCTTTTTCGGAATTAGTTAGTAATAATTTGTTTTCCTCTTTCAATTCCCGTATTGGCTTCTGAGGCTTTTTCAAAATTTTAGATAATTTCCAAAAAGGCTTAGAGCAAGGGGCCCATTCAGAAATTCTTATTTTCAAAATTTTTGTTCTTAATCGAGAAAAATGTTTCTTGATTTCTTTCTGCAAATCCTGCCATATAATTTTCATAGCAGGATCGCGAGTGCGTTGAAATTGCCTTCTCCTCACGTTTTTAAGGCGGATCAAGAGTTTAAGATCATCGTCTATAATTACGGATTCAAATTTTACTTCACATTTTGGAATTGCAATGCTTGTAGCCCCTCGGCTGCTCAGTGGGATAATTGTGGGTGGGAAATTATGTCGAGCACGGGGTCGTTTATTCTTATTAGCAACGTCACAAATACTTACAACACTCCTTCGGCACTCACCTAAGCGGGAGCTGGATTCTGAATACCAAATGTCAATTCCAAACTTCCAATGATCAAAGTGGATCCGAGTGCAAGGTAAAGATCTTACAGCGGACTAGTTAGATCGAGGCCTGGATACCCCTTTCTGGGCACGGAAAACGATCAGAAATCAAAAGGGTGTATAATGTAGGGCTTGCGTTCTTAAAAAAGGCCAACTACCAAAATTTCATCTTATAATACTATCATTTTATTCGCCCACGCAGGGGCATATCATTTAGTGAGGGGTTTTTCGACATTTTGGTGTACTTGCGGTTTTTCGGGGACGGTAGGCGATGCGGAGGATGCTGGTTGGCCGGTTCTCTAACCGGTCGATGGGCGGTGACCTGGTGAGCCACTGACACGACGCTGGAATCGAGCTTCGACACGGATGGGCCGGATCATGTAGACGGATACCCAACAGAATGCAGGGTTTGGTGGGTTTGCGACGGAGTGGCCGGTTGATGCTGACGGATACCCAGCAGATTGCAGGGTTTGGTGGGTTTTCGACGGAATGGTAGATTGACGCTGACGAATACCCGGCGGGGTATTGGGTTTGGTGGGCCTTCGACGGCCGGCCAGATGATTTGGGCTTCGTGGGTACTGGTAGATGGATCAAGGCGACCGTAATTAGGCCACGCGGTTGTAATCGCCAGCTTCCAAAATGGCGTTGGAATATGGCCGTTGTATAGCGCCTATTGTCCTCGCTGAGGTTCAAAATGGCGTTCGGCTTCGCGGACGGCGCGCAAATATCGCTTGCACAAATGGCCCTGGGATGTCCTGCGGAGAATCAAAAATCTCCGGAAGATGTTTCCGGATGTCCCAAAAGAAAAGAAAAGGCCCGGTAACGGACCTTTTCTTTGATTTTTACAGGTTTTCTTCCTTTCACTGGTAGTGGCAGATTTTGATCACTTCCTATTGTTTAGCGTACTATTAGCATTTAGAAATTTAGAATTAAGCACTTTTAATCTGTTTGTAACGTCCTTTTGACTTTATGGACTTTAAATTTTTACTTTTATACGGCGCGCACTTCACTATCTAAACTAGTCTTCGACAGAATGAGAGATTCTCATCGTCGTTCGGACCCTTTTATCTTTGATAGGTATTTTTTTTTTTTGAAAACCCGAAGTTTGACATTTGGTATTTTGATCCCTTCGACCTAAAGGTTGGGTACCCTTTCACACAGCGAAGCTATTAGGTCAACTCTTTTAACTCGTAGGGTTTTGATCTTCGCTTAAACCGCTGTCAATGAGTGTGAGTGCGAGTGCCTGGAACGAGTACTAATAAAATAATCAAATGGCTCTGCACATTTTGACTGACAACTAAGGATGCAGCCGCCAGCAAGGCTGTCAGCACATTGTTTACAGGGTCGGATTTAGGTTTTAGGTGCTCACTGGCAGGTTGGTTAAATGAGAAGGAAGCTTGTGGAGGAGCCAACAAGCCACAAATATGGAACCAGCGGTTACATGCTCCTGGCTTCAACAATGGAATTTGTTACAGTTTCAAGCACATTGTCAATATCAAGTTCTGTTTGCAAAGAGAAGTTAATATCAAGATTACTATCGATATTTGTTTTATATATAGCCGGCTCGAAAATAATTGAAAATGGAGCTGATAGTATTGAGAACCGCTTCATGAGATATTTGAAATGTAACATGGACATGATCAGAATCAAAATCAGCATGAGTAATCAGTTGGCTGCAAAGGTGACTAGAGTCGGTTAAGACCAAATCAATCGTAGAAGGATTTCTAGAAAAAGAAAAACATGTAGGGTTATCAGGGTATTGAATTGTGAAATATCCTGAAGAGCACTCATCAAAAAAAATTATGCCGTTGGAATCGCTTTGTGAATTGTTCCAAGAACAAAGTTTGATATTAAAGTCACCAATGACAAAAAAATGACTTATTGCGAGTCAATTTTTGCAAGTCAGTTTGAAGTAAATTGAGTTGCTGCCCAGTGTATTGAAAATCCAAATAGGCAGCTATGATAGTATGTTTACCAAGACATAAGTTCCAATAGAAACACCCAAATGACGAAAAAAGTTAAACGGCACATGTTCCATCCAGTCAATAGTTGAACAAAAAAGTTTGGATCTCTTTTGGATTTGGATCCAGGTTTTAAATAAATTTCAGTTATAACTGCTAAATGTATTTTAATATATGTTAGAAAATTTTACAGCTCATCCGTAAACGCATTCAAAGAACGAGCGATGAAATTTACGATATACCTTTCGGTTGTTGCGCGAATTTTTGTAACGCGAGTAGTCGCGCGTTGTACTTTGTACAACATCCTAGGTTTTAAATGTTCAACATGAAATATCTCGCGATCTAGATAATATATAGAAAAAGAGGGTGACCCGTTTCGCATAAATACGTTTCGCATACGGACGTTTGACATAATGGACGTTTCGCGTAATGCAGTTTCATACAAGAACATGTAGCATTTGAAAGAAGGCATTTAATCCTGATTATTCGTAAACGAAACGTCCAAAAGATTGAAGATTTAACCGCCCGGTGCCGTTTGAACGTTCATGTTCTGTGAGCGTTCTAAAATGATCCTTCGATTGCTCTCGTGTTCATGTTCAGCTTCTTGAACACACACACGATAACTAGATTGATCATGGAGTTGTGATCTCCAAAATTCTCGACGAGCACCAAATTACGTTTATCGGCCTTAGAGTTCCACCATGCCATTTACCAAGATTTTTATACAGCACGGATTCGATGTTTGGGTTACGACCAGTGGCTAGTATGATCAATGGCAACTTAAAACTGGGATAAATGATCCGGAATCTCACTATTAAGCAACAATAATTACAGAACACTCAAGTACTTATCTGCACATAAACTGAACTTGTGCCATTTGACGAAACACTGTTAAAAATCGAATGGCAGTCATATGATGAGCACCGGTGTGGATGAATCGTAGTTTAATTAAAATGTGAGATGAACATCAATTTCTACCACAGGACAAATCGACATTCTTATAGCGTTCATTATTTGTATCGCAGTAAATGACGAACAAAATTCTTTGCGAGCGCTAAAGAAACGTAATTTTCAAATCTGTATAGCATACGTTTTATTCATAAAATGATTAAAATTTGCCCGGAAGAAGTTATAAAACGATTGCGCCTTGACAGACTGCACTGACTTCCAATCGAACACATCGAGCCAAGGGAAACTGCGAATGACATCCCGAAACTTTCACGTTCATAAGTCTCAACCACCGCTACTGTTCAACCAGTGATTTCGTCGTATTTCAAGGGTATGATGCTGAAACAGAAATCAAAGTCTAAATTATCTTTTAATTTATTACAAACAATGAATTCTTACTTGCTAGGAAGCCGAAGATGAATTGCAATGGTTTTCTGTGTTTGTAGTGCCCCACTCACATAATAGACACACATTGCCGTTATACGCATAATTTTCCCATGTTCCAAAATATGCAATCGAGAAAATCGCTTTTATAGTTTTTAACACATTTAGGCCTCGTATTGACCAGGTGTGTGGTAAGTTAAATTAAAATCTTTACAATAGTATACACAATAGCGTGTTTATTAGAGTCAAGAGTTTTTATTATGGGAATAAAGTAAATTTAGCTACGAAATTCAAAGTAGGACTGTTATGCCTAGAAATACGAGGTTTTTGGTGGGTTTCTACGCATAACAGTCCCACTGAAAGTAGTGACCAAATATGTGCTAAGCATACTGCTGTAGATTACCGTTCTTACGTATAGATAGTACCGAATGTAGAGGACGTATATCCTAAAGACTATGTTAAGGCGAAGTAGGCCGTCATTGAAATTTGTACGCGTCGTTAATGATTGTTGCTAATTCATCTCACGATTTCGAATCAAAGAAAATCAGTTGGTTTTGCACTGACATAGTTGAAAAAGTATCAGCATACTTTATGCATGTTAGCACGTACATTGATTCTTTTTCAAGTCAATATAAACTATCAAGACTGAGTTTTATCACTTTGAAATGCATGCTGAAAAGTCATCATTGTTGCCAAAACGAATGACGGGCTACTTAGCCTTAAGGCACCTAATGAAGGCTCAAGTGACATGTGCCAAACGGAGCCACGTGTGTGGAAGTGAAGAAATACGATTTTATAGTTTGGGATGGAAAGCAATGCCTTCTGTGTGTGTGATAATGAGAAAATGTATGAGTTAGTGAAAGAAAGAGTAGAGTTAGTGAGTTAGTGAGACAGAAACTCGTCTGCGAATAAAGGTTATTCTGCAGAGTAAATATTTAACTCAAAATTCACGACACGAATCTTTAAACGATTTGACATTTCTTTGGACTTGATTTGCAAAATCATGATATTTGATACATCGCAAATTAAGTTTTGGAACCACCCACATGTTTGCCACTTGCACTGAAGAACTAATTATCCGGAATAACCCAGTATGTGGCCAGGTCATCCAAAACCTTCGGAACTATTTTTCTTATGACTTGGCATTGACCTCTTCTTGACTTCTTCAAGTTTGATAAGTCGCAAAATAAGTCTCAGAACCGCCAATATAATGGTCACCTCCGCTAGGAAACAGGGTATCCAAAACAACCTGGCATGTTATCAAGTCATCCAAGAACCTTTGAATTACCCGTCTTTAGCCTTGATTTGGGAATTTATGAAGTTTGATATTGCCAGCTAGGTTTCAGAACCGACAGTTTAGAGGCCACTTCCCTCAGGGAACCAGGAATTCGGAACAATCCGACATGTGGTCAAGTCATTCAAATACATTTGAACCACCTTTAGACTTGATTTGCAAATTAATGAAAATTGATATGTTGATATATGATATGATATGCAAGCCAGGTTTCAGATTCGCCAATATAATGGCCGCCAGTGAACCGGTATTCGGAATAACCCAGCAAGTAGCCAAATCATCCTAAAAACGGTCAAACTATTTTTATTTAGACTTGGTTTGCTAAATCATGAAGTTGATTTGTCGCAATTCATGGACTCGAAATTAAAGTGATTACTGATTCTACAAGTGGGATTATTTCTGTACTCCTCGTGATGAATCCAAAATTACGATCAATTTCTAATCGTTGATTGTGGTTCCAAAAAGTAGAAGAATTTTGTGATCATAGTGAAATTCAACTGAAATTCATTGAAAAACGGATGAATGATGAATGCATCCCGAAAATACAAACACATAAAACAGGTTGTGTTCCACATGGGGTGTAAATTCAACGTAAGAAGATATTCAAAACGATTTTCCCAAACACCAGCTAATTCAAAACTGCCGACTGAATATTTTGTTCGAGATCAGGGCAGCGAATTGTATAGTGTGACAGTTATGCGTAGCGGAATTTGAGGCAAGTGTGCCACCCTAAGCAAATTGTTCTCTTACTTTGCCTAAAGCTTATACAATCCACCAATTTAGCCTCATGAGGTTAGTTTCACATCTTTTCATAACCACTGTGCTATTCAAAAAGAAAATAATTTCAAAAAGTATTAGTTTTGGAGCTTCTCAAATATCATCCAAATTAACATATTTTTCGACACTATGGGGCAAGTGTGCCACCGAATGAACATCGCATGTAGTTCTACTTGTAATGAAATTTTCTCTATTTCCTATTAATATTACTTTCAAAGCAGACGCTAATCGATAATTCAAAAAAATATTTTTAGTTTACCGTAACAAGGGGGGGGCTTTATAACAAGGTTCAAAACGTGCGTAACTCTCTATTACTTAATTCGAATAACTAAAATGGTTATTTTTGTCCCCATTCAATACAATATATGTATTACCCTTATATTATGGCGAATATGTACAATATTAAACTAGACCAGCACTAAATAACGGTAAAATATTGATGTAGATATGTAAAACGTTAGTTAATAAGCCAAAAATATGTTATTATTGAATATTTTGAGAAAAAAATGCTTAGGGGGGCAAAAATGTCAGTTATTCCCCTACTTTACTTTAAAAACTACTACTGGTGCCTCATTTTAGTTTATTATTATGATTTTGTTGATGATGTTTTAATTTTTATAAATTTCACACCAATAATTTTTGTTTACCAAATAGGTGGCACACTTGCCCCAATAAGTATACATTTCAACCAAACTGGATTTCGTGTGTAAAACTAAATACTTTTTTCGTTCAAATGCCACAATAAGTTACACAATTGAATAGTTTCACGATGTATAGTACGTTATAAAAATCTTTTAATAATTTATCGTTCACCATGCTATTTAGAAACAACGAAATCTTATAAAAATCCACTCAAATTTGGTTGTGGTGGATGCACCCCCTGTTTACGCCTATGTGCGGCATGAAGGAGGTCGTGGAATCGAACGATGAGTGTTATGCTTTGTAAGCATAAACATCCAGCGTTCGAGAACGATAACCTACCGTAATGCAGACGCAGCGAAATGGGCTGTAGCATACCACCTCGGTAGAATGCTAGAGTTAAGTAAGAATGAAAAATAAATGAGAATGAAAGTAACCATAGACCGGACCAGTTCATTGGCTATCACTCACCCAGTCATTGGGACATAACATGGCGATCCTTTGCCAGTGACTACACCAAACGAATCAATCAGTGCAAGTTAATTATGTGATTAACCCCGCAACTACACCAACGAATCAATAAGTGCAAGTTAATTAATTGATATAGTGATCGGAAAAGTGCAGCAAAATGGGTTGGTTTTCGGCGGACGAAATCGTCGCCCCAGCCGCAGTGACTACAACAGAAAGTCATCACACAGCACAGACCGTAGCGCTATGTCTTATGGCTGGAGTAGCCGTGGGATATCTACTCGTAAAAAGTCTGATGAAGTGTCACCGGCAGCAAACGGAGCGTGTTGCGGAGCGCACCGCACGGTTGGCAAATTTGCCTGCCTAATGATTCACATTCACATTCGGCGCGAAGAAAATTAGTGCCAAAAAGTGAACGAAAAGACTATGAACTAAGTCGTTAAATTGGAAAAGTGCACAGAGAAGCAAATGCTAGTGACCACGGTATACAAATTAACAAGTGATCAACGAATTTTAAGAACAATCATACATGATGGGAGATCGAAGAACACTAAATGAAGAAAAGCTGAGACAGTGCTACCAATTTTTCGAGCGAGAATTGATGCATTGGGAACGCCTCGCTAGGAAAAGATTGTTAATCACCATAGAGGAATTTGAATCCAAGAAGGCCATCATTGAAGCAGTTCATCGCGTGGCAGCAGTAGCAGCCATCGAATGTGGACCAGTGGACGTACAAAACCTTCAGTGGAACTACGGTGAATTATCCATGGCGATGGAGGCATATCGACAAATGGATTTATAAGGGAAGTAGCTAATGAATGAACCACATATAGGATAAGATACTGATAGAAAATTACAATTTTAGGTAAAAAGTACGAATGGGTACATGTATTCATGGACGAACATGGACGAACAAATGGCACAGTGGTGAGTGAAAAGTAGATGTAAAGCAAAAAAAAAAAAAAAAAAAAAAATGGAATGGATAAATTTTTCAGCATCGAAGATGCTATTTTCAAACTGCATCAAAGCTTGAAAAAATATAATACATTTAAAGTAGAGACACGAGACAAAAAGGTGCATACATTGATAGCTCTTAAAGAAGATTTAAAAGCAATAGTAAAGAGCAGCTCAATTGACTATGTAACTAGGCAACATTTGTTTGCCAGGTATAAAAGGCTAAGAGCAGTTATTTACGATTGTCTAAATCTTTTAAAGTCACCTTTGGAAGAATCGATACTGGGAAATTTATTCACTCTAGAGTTAGAACAGGAATCATTAGATAACAATAATTGTAAAGATTCTACAGAAGGCTCAGAAACAGAGTTTGAAGAAGAGTTTGAAAACATGGCCACGAAACTTGATCTCAGTTTAGGCCTGAAGGTAATTCAGCCGTTCGATGGAACAGTAGCTAAGCTAACTAGTTACATCGAGGGAGTTGAGCTCTTCCAGGACTACTCTGAAGGGGTGCCAGAAGACAAAATAATTAAATTTCTAAAGACTACGCTAGTAGGTTCTGCGCACGGTGCGATCGATGGATCTGTAACCGTTGCGGATGCCCTACAGGCTTTGAAAAACAAATTCGCGATCAGAGTAACACCAAGAGCGGTTCAGAATGAAATGAGCGCTCTAAAACAAAGCCAAAAGTCAATATCTGACTTTGGTTCTGAAATGGAGAAATTGTCGGCCAAACTGGCAGCAGCTCATGTTTCTATGGGCACATTTGCGCATGAAGCCGCCGCTGTAAATATTGTAGAACCTATTGCGGTTCAATCATTTATTGATGGATTGAAAGATCCGTCAACTAAATTTTTTCTAAAGGCCCGAAACCCAACAACTTTGAACAAGGCAATCTCTGATGCCTTAGAGTGCCAGGCAACGCCCAGCACAGACAATATGAATGAAAACATGATGGCATTATGGTGTACATCAAACCAACGCCCGTACTACTATGCGAGAGGTCGCAGAGGTTATGGTGGAAACCGTGGGTATCAAAATACTCGTGGTAGAAGCTATGGCCGAGGTAGAGGCAATTACTCAAATTACAACAACCCTAGGAATGACAATATGAATTCACAACCCCAGTCACACAACTATGGCAGAGGCCATAGAGGAAATAGACCACCTCGAGCTAACCACAACGGGAACGATCACAGGGCGCATACAGCAAATATAGCTGAGCAAGCACCCGAACAACCACGTCAACGTCAACCTGTGAACCAGGAGCAAAACCAAGCAGAGGAAGCGAACTTAATAGATTTTTTTCGCTAATTTCAGTGTTAAAAAAGCACTAAGAGCCAAATTTGAATTATTTGGAAGGAGTATAGAATTGATAGTAGACAGCGGAGCATCCTGTTGTCTACTGGACAAAGAGTATATTCCGAAAAATTGTAAAATAAATAAGTCATCAACCATTGAAGTCAGAGGAGTAAATGGAATAACACATACATTGGGATATGTGGATACATCTTTAGGCCATGAGTTGGCAGAGTATCCTGTTAGATTTCATATACTGGAGCAATTACCAGCAAACGTTATTGGTTTGATTGGTACAAACTTTTTGAAAAAATTTGGAGCAAAAATTGACTTTGCAAAAATGAAGATGGAATTCACAATTCCGAGTGGTGAAATACATTTCACAATACCACCAAGATATGAATATATTACATACATAGAAACAGAATTCGCCGAAACATGTGTGGTACTGAACCAGAAAGTTCAGCCAAATGTGTTTGTGGCCAATTCTATAGCAAATCCCGTGAATGGTAAAATACCGGTGCGATTGGTGAATATTTCAAATAAACCAGTTGTTATTAAAGATTTGAAACCAAGGATAGCATTAGCTGAAAACTACAATGTTATAGAATTGAAAAAGGATGATCAAAAATACGACAAAATTCGAGCGAGCAAATTATTGGAAGAATTAAAATTAAATCACTTATCTGGTAGTGATGAAAAAGCTATTAAACAAATTTGCTTGAAATATTCCGATATATTTTGTTTAAAAGGCGATAAGCTTGGTACCACCAATGTTTATTGCCCGTCATTAACGGTCAAGCCAAACATCCAACCAGCATTTAGTAAACCTTACAGGCTTCCTTTCTCTCAGAAGGAAGAAGTCTGCAAACAGGTGGAAAATATGCTTAAAGATGGTATCATTGAAGAAACCAAATCTGAGTGGAACAGCCCCTTGTTGCTAGTTCCCAAAAAATCAGACAATGATTCAAAGAAATGGAGATTAGTTATTGACTATAGGAAAGTCAATACAAATCTTCAAGACGATAAATTTCCATTGCCCAATATAGAGGAAGTAATCGATTCCCTCGCAGGTTCTCAATATTTTACTCATTTGGATTTGTCACAAGGTTATTACCAGTGTGAATTAAAACCGGAGGACAGACCCATTACAGCGTTTGCGACGCCATCCGGTCAGTATCAAATGACCAGGTTACCGATGGGATTGAAAACAAGCCCATCATCTTTTTCTCGATTAATGACAGTAGCAATGTCAGGATTAAATTTGACTAAATGTTTGATTTACCTCGATGATATTATTGTGTTTGGGAAAACATTTGACGAACACAATAAGAATTTGATTTCTGTTTTTCAGCGACTACGAGAAGTCAATTTGAAACTCAACCCCGCTAAATGTAATTTCTTGAAGCAGGAGTTGATATATTTAGGACATTTTATTTCAAAGGAAGGTGTACTACCTGATCCACAGAAAATTGAAACTATTAAAAATTGGAAGAGTCCTTCATCCTCTGATGAAGTTAAGAGATTTGTAGCTTTTGCGAATTACTACAGGAAGCATATACGAAATTTTGCGAGTTTGTGTTTACCATTAAATTATTTAACTCGAAAAGGAATAGAATTCAATTGGAGTGAAGAATGTGAAACTGCATTTCAACAATTGAAAGAGCGGTTCATCAAACCCCCCGTGTTAGATTATCCAGATTTTAGCGAGAAAAACACATTTAAACTACACACTGACGCATCTGGTTACGGAATCGGTGCAGTACTAAGCAACAAAAATGATAAACCAATAGCTTATGCCAGCAAAGGTTTAAATAGCGCTGAGAAAAATTATTCAACAATCGAAAAAGAACTTTTGGCCATAGTCTGGGCAATTCAGCATTTTCGTGTATATTTATATGGACGAAAATTTGAGTTGTATACCGACCATAGACCTTTAGTTTACCTTTTCACATTAACGGATCCTTCGAGTAGGCTGACAAAATTCCGTCTTGCCCTCGAGGAATTCAACTTTGACGTCTTCTACAAAAAAGGTTGTGAAAACGCTGTGGCGGACGCGCTATCACGTATTTCAACAACCGAATTGAGAGACATGCAAGAAAAACTCAGCAATGAGGCATTCGTAACGACCCGAATGCAGTCGAAGAAGGAAAATACTAATTCTACTAAAGAGGTGATCAATGGCCATGACGCTTCAAGTGGAAAAATAGTTCAACTGAAAGTAAAAACAAATAATTTTTCTGATAACGTTACATGGATTCCTGAAAGAGAAGAAATTATAATTAAACCAACAGATACCTTGGTCTCGTTACGACGAACAATGGAGGAACTTGGTTCAATATGTAAAAAATATGGTGTCGGAGAACTATACATTCAAATAGACGATGATTGTGCGCACAAATTTTATGAAAATATTATGCAAAATGATTTAGCAAAAAGGGTACCCTCAATTTTAAAAATATCAAATAAAGTAAAAATCATCAATGACGACACTACGAAAAAGTTAATCCTGAACGATTATCACATATTGCCTACTGCAGGTCATGCAGGTATTAAACGAACAATTAACACCATTAGGCAAAAATATTATTGGAAAGGCATTAACCAAGATGTAGCAAAATTTATAAAATCTTGTGAGAAATGCCAAAAATATAAATCAATTAATGTTGCGAAACCACCGATGATAGTAACCACTACAGCTGAAAGTGCATTTCAAAAAATTTATTTAGATTTAGTGGGTCCACTTTTACCCTCTGATGGATATGAATATATATTGACAACGCAGTGCGAACTGACAAAGTTCATTACTGCAACACCAATTAAGAACAAGACAACGGAAGCTGTAGCTGAAGCTTTTATGAAAAGTATCATACTGAAGTATGGTGTGCCAGATAGAATTGCTTCAGACAGAGGAGCAGAATTCATGTCCGAATTGTTTACTAAAGTCGCACAACTTTTGAACATTGAAAAGCTGAACAGTACAGCATATTATCACCAATCAATTGGAGCATTAGAAAATACTCATAAAAGCCTTGGGAATTTTCTAAGGGTCCAATGTGACAACAAGCTCTTTTCATGGGCAAACTGGGTGCCGTATTATGAATTTGCATATAATAATACGGTACATTCTGCAACCAAATACACTCCGTTCTTCCTAGTTTTTGGGAGACCTTCAAAAATGCCTTCTAACTTGGTGGACAGCCGCCCTGAGCCTCTGTATAATTTTGAAGATTACTGTAAAAGAATAAAAGCAACATTACAGATCAGTCATAGCGAAGTTAGAGACAGACTTATTCAGGAAAAGACAAAAAGGATAGTAGGCATAAATACAAAATCAAAGGAAACAACTTACCGGAAAGGAGATTCTGTTCTCATTAAAAATGAGACAGGGAAAAAACTAGACCCGAGATATGATGGTCCGTACCACGTAGTGGAGGACATGGGTACAAATGTAAAAATCAGTAATAACAATAAAGAAGACATAGTACATAAGAGTAGGATTAAGCTTTTTATTGAATAGGAATACGCATTTTTAAACATTTTATTTGATAGGATTAAACATTTTAAACAAATTTTTGGATAGGATTGAACATTTATTCATTTTATATAAAAATATTAATTATTTTAAACATTTTTTTATGGAAGAGGATTGACAATTTTATAGGACGTGTGGTGGATGCGTAACCTTGAGAAGGTCAAGTCCAAGATACGAGGTATCGAGGATTAGTGTGTATCATCACGTTACTGTAGGATTGTACCTTTAGAGTGAAGGAAAACATATTGTATCAGATAGATTTAAATTTTTAACTGTAGATAAAAATTTAAATAAAATATGATAGGGCGTGTGGTGGATGCACCCCCTGTTTACGCCTATGTGCGGCATGAAGGAGGTCGTGGAATCGAACGATGAGTGTTATGCTTTGTAAGCATAAACATCCAGCGTTCGAGAACGATAACCTACCGTAATGCACACGCAGCGAAATGGGCTGTAGCATACCACCTCGGTAGAATGCTAGAGTTAAGTAAGAATGAAAAATAAATGAGAATGAAAGTAACCATAGACCGGACCAGTTCATTGGCTATCACTCACCCAGTCATTGGGACATAACAGGTTGTCTTTGCTCAAGTCGATGTAAATACGTGAAAAATAGAGCAATTTTCATCATATTTTGCTCATTGTATTGTGAACTATAAGAGAACATATTGTTAAGTTCAAAGAGAAAATATATATTGTAGTTTTTATAAAAAGCAGGGGTGGCACACTTGCCCCTATGGCACACTTGCCCCAAAGTCCGCTAGAAATACAGTAGTGGGACAGTTATGCGTGGAAATTCAATAATGGGACAAATTGACTTGGCTTACTTTTCATTAAGTGTCCAAACAAAGTTAATTTTTGGTAAGCTAGGGCAGGACGTGACAGCCTAACTAAGACTGCCCCGTGGTTTTTCAGTCGATAACCTTGACGATACTAAATCCAGTGTTACCAGAATCCTTTATAAGCGCATCTTGTGAAGAAATTTAAATATCAGGGCTTATAATTTGATTGTTTCTCACACGGGGCATTCATTTAGTACAATAGAGGATGCTATATTTTCAAAAAGTCAGGTTAAAATTCAGAACTGGCGAATATAAATAGATTTGAAACAAAAAGATTTCATCATTATTTTCCAAACTGTTGATAAAACTTCAATCTATGAACTAGCAACACGGCCAGGCTAGCAACAAAGTGCCCTGTTGCAATCCAACTCAACGATGTGAAAGTAGGCCTTTGCCAAAACGACCAATGAGAAGTGGTCTTTTTTGACAGGCAATTGGTTTCCTTTTTGTACTTTGACCTGTCACGTCTTGTCTTAGGTTGCCACGAGATGAGCAGCGCACTGTGATCAAACATTGCAAATTGTTTGAGCTTGAACACGGCTCTCGTAAGCACTACCTTTGAACAGAACATGATCAGAACGCGTTCAAATTCATATGCATGTCTCTGTAGTGAGCATGAAACTTTTGTTTTGCGGATATCTTATGAGCCTGACAACTAAGAGAGATGCTGCCGTCAGCAAAGTTGTTCAGTAGCTCAAAGGCTATCATTATTTGAGCCAAGTAATTAGAAATTTTGCCACTAGGCGACGCTAGTGCACACGAAACATTTTGCGGATATCTCAGGAACCTGATTTCTTAGAAAGCTGGCGTCTTCGGCAAAGTTGTTCAGTAGCTCAAGGAGTATAATTGTTGGAGGCGGTTGATTTAAAATTTTGCAACCGGGCAGCGCTAGTGAGCATGAAATTTTTAAATTGACGCTTATATTGAGCTGTTCGGTAATCCAATCCGCATGGTTATTAAATTAATTAACTCATTACGCGTGGTAAGGATGGACAAATTATGGGTAAAATTATGAAAAAATTCACGTGCTCGGCTGGGTTTGAACCCAGGACTTTTGTATGCTAGACGAGCGCTTTACTAACTAAGCTACCGAGCCACTTGGTGACCCAATAAATGAGTTGGTTACAAGTTTAGAATTCAAATCCCTACAGACCACGCGGACCCCTTTCATAACCCATATCCATCCATCTTATTTTCCTACATACGCGGAAAGAGCGAGTGCGATTTATTTAGTGTTGAAACTGTTTGCCTATCGTACCTACATCGCTTCCACAACAACTGTATTGTGGAAGAGTAAAGATGTGGGAAGGATATCAACGTGTCGTTCTCACTCAAGTGACGACATGACTACTACAGAGAGGCAGTAACACTATAATATAAAATGACGCTTTATATTGAGCTGTTCGGTAATCCAATCCGCATGGTTATATGGTCTCATGCAAACTTGGTGGCATCGTATAGAGAAAGGATGTAGCTTTCATTTAAAGTTTGAAAAATGTTGGCGGCCATGTCAAATTTGGCCGCCATCTTGAATTTTGTTAGAAGAATCGATTTTTCACCATTAGCGCACCGCTCGTTTTGAATTCTGAGATAACCAGAAAGCTGAGAAAAAATTGCGCAAGATAGGCTACAAAAACTAGGTGAGCAATGGTTTTTACCCTATGAAATGAACGATTTTCTAAATCATGTTCTACGATTCTGACGTATATGGCGAGTGCAATCAATGCAAACATTTCTTTCCTTTCCTAGTAACGGAGAAGATGGGCATGACCGGCAATTGTCATGCCTTTTCATTTCTGACTTTCGATTGGACAGCTAGCAACTGATTTAACTGCTGCTGACCTAGAATGAAATGTGCCACGGCTCGGTGCACTGGGTCGCGGCTTTTTGGCTTGGTGGTAACTTGCAATCTACGAAATACTCCTTTACCAGGCAACGCAACAATCGTACACCCTTTTCTCCTATGAGCATGGTATTGAACGAACTCACAAGTTTTTTGTTCACTAAACGCATGTTTAGAATTGATTGAATATTATTAAGTGGAACATTGAAATAAAATGTTCATGAAATCGAAGTGCATAAAATCGAGGGATATCTGTATAAGGTTCGATCACTGTTCTTGTTGAGATGACGTTGGGTTCAAGAGATTGAAGATGGAATGAGGCGCGCTTTGATGTGCGATCGATTGGATTTCAACTTTTGTTTTCCCGTTAGCTTCAGCCCCAGTGACATGGAAGAAGCATGACTTGGGAAGACCCTCAGATAAGGGGGAAGGGGAGATGCGTTTATGTTTCGTCGTAGGTTGGTTGGTGTGAAAACCAGCGTGTGAGCAAGTCACGATCAGTTGTGCATATCAGATCGTATGGAAATAGAGCTTACTAGATCAACTGTTCTCCGTTGGAAGATTTCGATTATTTGATTAACAGATTCAGTCGAATATTTCCGTTACAGCTCGATCGCCTTTCACAGTCATTCCGCCCTGACTGCAACCAGGATTAATTGATACATCAATAAACAAATTCAATGCATTTATCCATCATTTAGGATACCTTTCAACGGCGAGCAAAGACGGGAGAGACCACTCAGGCAGCCTTCAAAAAGACTTCAAACAATTTCATCCCGCTCCGTTGCATTTCCATAAGTCGAGATCCAATCGGCACACTTGAGCAGAGGGGAGACGTCATCAAGTTTGTGGCCCCACGATGTGCAATAAGATGAAGCGCCGCCTTGTGCTGTCATCCTGTCAGCGTCGATTTGACCGCAGTTGAAACTCAATCATCGGGACCTCGGATCTCCGACGCATCTCAACGCAGTTGCAGTCATCCAACACGAGAGCATTTCGGGAGGGTAGACTATCGCACAAAAACGCCGCGCAATGCACCTTCACTAAACCGGGCAATTCTGATCTCGAACAGCTTTTTTTCTGGCCCCCCTCATATTTATTACCACCGTCATCCGAACGAAAGCATTCAGGGCAAAAACGATCTTTACGATGCATCCAGCGGACGGAGACGAGGGATTTTCTCTCTTCCCCGTGGGTGCCGATGATAACTATCGCCACCGGTCATATATCGACTCAACGCAACGACCGAGACCGACTTTTGACAGGGCGGTTTTTATGGATCTTTTACACAAAAACCGTCCGTCGTTGAAACCGAGACGCATCGAATTCTGTGTGAACTCCCCATCAGTCAGCTCTCGTCCGGGCGGCTGTCTGCTTTCGTTATTCTGTTCAATATTTTGTTGAAAAGTTGATGAAATTCGATGATTATCACGGCTCAAATCTCCTCGGACATTGCCAGCCTACGCCCCAACTAACCGAGCAGGGAAGCGCATCAAGCTGAACAAACATTGCACTTGCGCAAGGTGCTGTGAAAAGATGAATGGATTAAGGGGGACGATGATTGGTCCTGGGCTTACCAACAATAAGAATGTTTTTAAGGGACTCATGTATAGCTTAGTACATTTTATTTCTAAAAGATCGCCAGACTTATAAATTGTCAACACCCAAGGCTTGCCGTTGATTTCCCTAGCTTTCTCCAAAAACTTCGTTTTTTTTAAACAGTCAAGTTCGGAGACCTGTATTACAGCTTCCTTTTCCAAGCATTAAAATTAAAAATTAAATTAAAATTGAGAAAATTAAATTTACAACAATAAATAGCTTTTTGCTCGAAAAGTGAATTGAGAAGCTTGAGGTGAGATTTTGTTTAAAATATAAAGTTGGATCCCTTTACAACTACAGCTCTTCATATAGTTTACGATTGCGCTAATAAAGTTTTGAGAATCATCATTCATTTATTAAGTTAAAATCTAGACATATAGCACTGAATCAACAATTTCACGCCACAACATTCGGTTCGTGGCCGCATCTCTCCATCCTTGGTTCTGCCCCACGCTCGCCAAATCGACGCGCATTTGATCCATCCACCTAGTTTGCTGCGCACCACGCCTTCTTGTACCAACCGGATCCGACGCGAACACCATCTTTGCAGGGTTGCTGTCCGACATTCTTGCAACATGCCCTTCCCATCGTATCCTTCCAGCTTTGGCCACCTTCTGGATACTGGGTTCGCCGTAAAATTGGGTGAGCTCGTGGTTCATCCTTCGCCGACACACCCCGTTCTTCTGCACGCCGCTGAAGATCGTCCTAAGCACCCGACGTTCGAAGACTCCAAGTGCTTGCAAGTCCTCCTCGAGCATCGTCCACGTTTCATGCCCGTAGAGGACTACCGGCCTTATGAGCGTTTTGTACATGGTACATTTGGTGCGGGCGTGAAACTTTTTTGACCGCAGCTTCTTCTGGAGTTAGGATAGTAGGCCCGACTTCCACTAATGATGCGCCTCCGTATTTAACGGGTAACGTTCAGGCATTGCATTTTATCTTATCAGATGATCATCTGAGAGAGATACGGATCGTATAACAAGATATAATCTTAGCGCTCTTTGATCGATCTTTCATCGATATCTCTGGTTTATATGATACTAGATAAAATCATTCAAACTCAGCAGTCCACGCGCAAGTAATCAATATGAAAATCAGTGACATTATTTGCGAGTTCACAGTGCAACCAGCGAGTACCTTTAAAACCCAAAGCAGCAAATTTTAGGGGAATCCATATCGGTAAGTAAATGATACAAATCTAATGCTATTCATTATTTGGTTTTTAATTGTAGATTTGTAAACTACCGAGAGATGTCCTTTGGTTTCGGAACCCCTGAAAATGAATCAATTTACCATTAACCGGATTTTATCAGGACCTGGACGATGGAAATCTGTGCGTGAAACTACCGTTGGGCGTACGAAAAGATCTTTGAAATAAATTGTATATTTTATGCTTTAACCAAAAGCTCCACCAATAATATACGAAAAAAAAAACTAACAACAAAAATGGAATTTCATACAACGTAATTTCGCTATTCATTTGAATAGACATTCAGATAAACTACCTACAAATCAGAAATTTTACTAGAAATCAGCCGCACAATTTTCAACAGAACAAATTAAATCTATCAGTGAACGCACTAATAAATCTTCTCACAAGAAATCGATAAGAATGACTAAAAGAATGCACTGTAAATCATCCTAGAAATCGACACATTATCATTCAATATGTTGTCATATATGACGGACCAGTAGTTAAATTTCGGCGCACATTTTCTTCGAAGGAAAGAAAATTTTCTTCCACAATCCACCAGCAAGAACATTTTTTTTTCTTCGAAGAAAATACGCACCGGAATTCGCCTACAGATTCGCCTACAGGGTGTTTCCCCATGCCTTGTCGTTGTCATTCATTGTCTCATAAAAAAAAATGCCAAAGTATTTGTCTCGAAATCTGCAAAACATCTTGAAAATATTAGCCTATCTCGTAAGGAATCCACACACAAGGATCTTAAAAAATTGCCGAAGGCCACAAAATTTCACAAAAAAAACTCCTGAAAAATCCCATTGTTCGAGAATAGACTCTTTCTGTTTGCTGATCTACTCGATAGGTACGTAGATTTGAAAGTTCGAAAAATTCAATCTGGATTCACTATTTGCGCGACTCTGCATTTGTACACCAAACAACTGTCAAGGACATCTTTTGAAGCATCATATCGAAAGATGGTATCACATCAAAGCGCTCTTGGATTGAGGATAATATCTCTCCACCATCCAAAGATGATCTAAGTGATCAGACGATATTGTAATGCCTGGTAACGTTATTGTCAGCCGGATCCAAGGTAAACGAACTCGTCGACCACCTCGAACGCATCCCCGTCTATCGTAACACTGCTACCTAGCAGAGAACTGTTGCGCTCAGTTCCATCAGCTAGCATGTACTTTGTCTTGGACGCATTCACCACCAGTCCAACTTTAGCTGCCTCGCGTTTCAGACGGGTGTACAGGTCTGCCACCTTTTCAAATGTTCGGCTGACAATGTCCATATAATCCGCGGAGCAAACAAATTGACTGGATCTCTTAAAAATCGTACCCCAGCTGTTAAGCCCGGCTCTCCGCATAACATCTTCTAGCACAATATTGAACAACAGGCACGAAAGTCCATCACCTTATCGTAGTTCCCGGCGGGATACAAACGAACTGGAATGTTCGCTTGAAACCTTCACACAATTTTGCACACCTTCTAGTGTCTCGTGAGCTTTTCTCGTTCGATTTTCCATAGCTCTACGCGTTCGATACTGTCAAATGCCGCCTTGAAATCGATGAAAAGATGATGCGTTGTACCTGATATTCACGACATTTTTGGAGGATTTGTCGTACAATGAAGATCTGGTCCGTAGTCGATCGGCCGTCAACAAATCCGGTTGTCGATCGGCCGTCAATAAATCCGGACTTCCAACGAATTCGTTTACTACAGGTGACAGACGACGGAAATTTTGGAGATTTGGAGAGTCGATCGCTCGAAAGTTCCCACAATCTAACTTGTCGCCTTTCTTGTAGATGGGACATATTACCCCTTTCTTCCACTCCTCCGGTAGCTGTTCTGTTTGCCAGATTGGTGCAGACAAATGGCCAGTCTCTCCGGGCCCATCTTTAAGAGTTCAGCTCACATACCATTCTTACCAGGAGCTTTATTGTTCTTGAGCTGGTGAATGGCATCCTTAACTTCCATCAAAGTGGGGACTGGTTGGTTTCCATCGCCAGCAGTACTGACGAAGGCATTTTCTCCGTTGTCCCGTCCTTCATTGTTCCATCTCCGCGCCTTGAGGTGCTGCGCGCATGCCGCTGCGACATCCGGTTGCTTGAGCCACTCTAGGTCGTACCGGGGTGGCCGTCGGTACCGTACGTTGTTAACGATGGAGAGTTTTGGGCGCAGTTTGACCATCACCAGATAGTGCCCAGAGTCGATGTTAGCGCCACGACAGGTCCTGACGTCGATAATGTCGGAGAAGTGCCGTCCATCAATCTGAACGTGGTAGATTTGCGATTCTGTCTGCTGTGGTGATCTCCAGGTGTATCGGTATGGAAGGCTGTGGTGGAAGTAGGTGCTACGAATGGTCATATTCTTGGAGGCGGCAAAACCATTAGTCGTCAGCCAGTGGGCGCTGAACTTTCTAATAGTCGGTCTGAATTCCTCCTCCTAGGCAACCTGAGCGTTTAGATCTCTTATGATGATTTTGACGTCGTGGCTAGGGCAGCTGTCGTACTCGCGTTCAAGCTGCGCGTAAAAAGCGTCTTTATAATCATCAGTGCTACCGGAGTGAGGGCTGTGCACGTTTATTATACTGAAGTTGAAGAACCGGCCTTTGATCATCAACTCGCACATTCTCTCATTGATCAGCCCCCACCGGATCACGCGCATCTGCATATTACCCATCAGATGTTCCCAGTTCGTGTGTGTTGCCGCAGCTCTGGTAGATGCTATGGTTACCTCTAAACGTTCGCACCATTGATCCCTTCCAACAAACTTCCTGTAACACTAAGATGCCGAATCCGCGATCCTTCAGCACTTCGGCGAGTATGCGGTATGCGAGTATGCGGTATGCGAGTATGCGGTAACCCTTTTCCCCGAATAATCCATTTCCCCGAAAAGTGTTTGGTACTCAGAAATGTGGTAACTTCATACATTTCATAGTACTAAACAAAATGGTCATCTGTTATGCACCCTTCTTGGGTTAATTGCCTGTTCTTTAGAGTTGCACCGACCTCGGCATCTTTGGCAATATGTGTTTAGTTATATCACCTTCTTTTGATTGCTTATCGTTCTTCCAAGTACACTGAAGACCTTTTTGAACTGCATCACTTTTTTGGGGAAATGATATCATTCCAAACATACTTCCAATATAGCTTACGAATAGCCTAGGGATGCTCGAAAAGTAATGCTGGTGCGAAGTAGTGATTTTATAAATGTAAGTTAACTACACTAAATCATAAGGTCAGATTAAGCGGTCGTGAACTATTCTTAATATTGTCAGTTAACTAGACCAAATCAAAATTTTGCATCTCCACCGGGGCGATCTTAATTTTATTTTCGAACAGTTTTGGTTCAAATGAATAAAACTGTCCTAGAATTCCTAAAAATTCCTAGAATAATTTCTAGAGCGATTCTTCGGGAGGATTTTCGAAGGAGTTTCTGTGGTAATGGCTTAAAGAAAAACAGAATAAACGAATTAGGACATCCGAGAGGAACACTTGTAAGATTTCAATGGATCATTATGAGTTTTCCTCTCAGAATTACTGTTGGAATCTTGGGAAAGTTTCCTACAGTAACTACTGCAGAAAATGGTGCAAGAATTTCCGGAGGAAATTGATTAAGCTTTCCTCAAACAAAATACTGGAGGAGTTTCTGATCAAACCCCTGTAAGAGTGGGTGGATGAATTTCTAGAAGATTTTTAGCGGAATCCTTGCATGATCCCCTTTATGTACTCCTGAAATAGGAGGAACAAATCTTGAACGAATAACTGTAAAAGTTTCTGAAGCCTTTCCTCGAAAAATCTGGAAAGAATTCATGAAGTACCTGTTTAGATGTTTTATAAAAATCTGGAGAAAACTCAGGACCCCTTTTAGTTTTTTTTTCCTAGGTTCTCCATGAATTCTAGCAGAAATTCCACTTGGTCAAGGAAATATCAGTAAATTTCCAAATAACTCTATAATAAAATTTCACCTGAATTTAATTCAAGACCTTATCAAAGCATCTTCAAAGACTCCTGTTATCGATTCATCTTGAGATTCCTGTAGGAATTAAACAAGAAAACATCCATTCATTCTTGCACTGATCGCTCTTTATGAAAAATCACTGCAGGGAACCATCCAAGAATTTCTCTCCATTCTTTTACGAGTTCCCCTAGGATAAGCAATTTCAAAGGTATTTTCGAAGCAATTTATAGCAGATTTTCAAGGGAAATTTCTATAAAAAAGTATGTATGAACTTTTGGAAGAAGTTTTCTGACTAGTCTCTCAGCAAATAATGAAACTATAAAAAGACAATTTACACCGTCTTCAGCACATAGGCTGCACAAACTGAACGATCACTAACATTACGCAACGGACAACACGAAGCACCCAGTAGCCCAGCGATGAACTTTTCGTTTGACGAAAAGTTTTCACCGACTGAAGCGGGAATAGAACCCGTACCCCGTGGCACAATACGCCTAGACGACTGACGCCGCTAATCGCAAGGCCACGAAGTCCACAAACTAGAAAAAAAAATCCTGAAAATAATAATTCAAAAATATTTTAAAACATTATCGAAATACTTTTAAAAATACTTGGATGAAACCCTGGAAGAATAAAAAAAGTTGTTTTTTTTTTACAAGAAATCCTGGATAATTCTATATTCAAATGGCAGAAACTGTACCATGAAAGACGAACAACTGGAAGAAATCATAAAGGTATGCCTATAAAAATCACTGGAGGAATTCTTAAAAGTATCTCAAGACATTTTTTCCAAAGAACTCCTGACGAATTTTCTCAAGAAATCTCAAAAGGGTGGGCTTCGTAGCCGTGCGATTAGTGTCACCGAGGCATATAGCCACATCGTGCTAAGGAGTGTGGGTTCGATTCCCACCTCAGACCGAAAAACTTTTCGAGAGGAATGTTTTCCGACTGTGCCACTGGGCGTTGCATGCTAGTCCGTTGTCTAGTGTGGTGCTTCCTTCAAAGGGCAAATAGCCCACTGGAAGCATCAACGCGTAATGTCTTTTTTAAAAGGAGGAACTGTATGGAACCCAGGAGGGATTCCTGAAGAAAGTTTTTGGAGACATCCTGAACAAGAAAACAATAACTTGGGAAATTCCCGGGGAATTGCTTAGAGGAATGAATATGGGGATTTCAAAAATTCTTAGAGAAATCATTGAAGGTACTTTTAAAGGAATCTCAGGAACTCAGAAACATCAGAAGTATTTTAGAAGTAATAGCTTGAAGATTTGTTGCCAGAATCTTTCCTATGTAACATCTGGTAGGAAATCAGGTTCTAAACGGTTGCTTAAAATTAATATCCGAGACTGCGAAAAGATATAAAATTAAACGGACGTCCGCTCGAGTAGGTAGTCTGTAGTTTAAGAACCTTTTGAAGAAATCCTAATGGATTGCCTGAAGGAAACTGGATGGATTCCTGGAAAAAATCTACGAGGAATTTCTGGAGGAAAAACTTGAGATGTCCTTGGAAGAACCCATGAAACATATAACATATGATAGAATATCTTGAAAAAATATGAAAGATTGTAGGGATTGAACCCTGATGAAATCTGGAAAATTTCTTGGAGAAAACTCTTGAAGAATTAATGTAGAAATTCCTGAAGGAAATTGATTGAGACGTTCTGAAGGTATCTTTGGAGGTATTACTAAAGAAATTCGTGGAGGCCAAAGACAAATTTCTTAAAAAGACCTCAGAATATATTCAAGAACGATACCTGGAAGGGATGAATTACTGGAGAAATCTACACAGCATTTTTTTTTCGTAGAAATCCTTGAAAATATTTTTGGTGTAATTTCTGTTGTAATCACTAACTGAATTCATGGCGAACTCCTTGGTAACATTGCTGGAGCAATACCTGGTGGAATTCTCAATCCTGTTGGAATTCCTGGTGGAACTCCAAGGGAATAATTTAAAAAAAAAATCAGCGACAAAATTGTTGAAGAAATCACAGATAAAATCATCGGACCAATCCCTGATATAAATAGTGGAGAAAATTTTGATGAATTTCTTGGAAAATACCTTATAGAATCACTAGCGGCATTTTTAGAGAGATACCAGGTAGAATTTCTGCAGAAATATCTAGTGGAATTTCTGGAGGAATCCCTGGTACAATTGATAGTGAAATACTTATGTGAGATGCTGTAGAAATTCATGACTTCCTGGACTTTGTGAGATTCTTGGAGAAATCTCTAGTAGTTTTCCTAAAAGAACTTCAGAAGGAATTACGAGCGAAATTTCTTTAGGGATTTTTGGCGAAATTCCTGGTGATATTACTGGCGGAGTTCCTGAAGGAATAACTAGCAGAACTCCTGAAGGAAATACTGGCTGAAATAATAGAGGTATTGCTGGTGGAATTTTTGAAAGAACCCCAGGTGTAATTTCTGGAAGAATCCATGATGAAATTGCTGTGAAAATTCTGTTGGAGTTACTGATGTTATTGGTGGAAGTTATCACTTGTGGGTTTGACAAAAGATCACGGTTCATACATTTTTTATCGGAATTATGAGACAAGATTTGAGTGGAATTCCGGAGAGAATATCTGGTAAAATCTTTAGAAAAATTTTGGGATGAGGCCCTAGAAGAATGCCTGAAACAATCCATTGAGAAACTTTGAGGAAGAATTTGGGGAGGAACAATTGAAAGAATTTTCTGCAGTAATTACTGAGGGGATCCCTAGCGGCATGACTATTGCAATTGAATTTAATTATTGGTGAAATCCTTGGAAGAAATCTTGCATAACTTGTGATCTCGCACTAAAAGCCATTGGTAACCGAGTGTGTGGGGGCCTCCCTTAGCCGAGTGGTTAGAGTCCGCGGCTACAAAGCAAAGGTGCTGAAGGTGTCTGGGTTCGATTCCCGGTCAGTCCAGGATCTTTTCGTAATGAAATTTTCCTTGACTTCTCTAGGCATAGAGTATAATCGTACCTGCCACACACACGAATGCGAAAATGGCAATAATAACTAGATTGGAGTGTATTGTTTACATGTGCCTAATTTCATGTAAATCGCAGGAGAATTTGGCGCGCAGTCATGGAAAATCCGACTGCGAGCATGAAATGAATCGGAAGACAACTGGGAATCACCCATACAACTGGCTCTCGGGTGGTAAAATCCATTAAGGAGTCCCAGACGACCGGGTTGGAAGTGAAGGAAATCAAAGACAGCTGACCCTGTGAAGGCCCGGAAGGTGTTTGATTATTCCAAGCGTATTCCGAATTTTTCGATGTTTCGATGACGCGGTTCTGAAGACCAAGTGTTCCGCCTGGTTCGTTCAGCAAACCTTGAAACGAGCTGGGCTTTGTGTATTCAAGGTCCGAAGGGCACCGAACCGGCGTGATCAATAAAACACGGTGGCCAAATCTCGCGTAAGGAAGCTGTATAGAGAGAGGTTAACGAAACCGAAATGTGTGATTATGGATGACGAAACCTACATCGAGGCAGGCGCAAAACAGATACCGGGGCTGGAGGTTTGATGTTCCAGAAGGCATAGGGAAGAAAAAAATGGACAAATTCTCAAAAAAATACTTGCTCTGGCAGGCTATATGCCAAACTGAATAAACCGAATATTACAACGGGTACCATCAACAGCGAAATTTACCACACCGAGTGCCTCCAGAAGCAATCGACGTTGGATTGGTACAGAGACAATAACGCTGTTTTTGTACCAAAAATCGCCAACCCCCAAATTCACCAGAAATTCGTCCGGTAGAAAGATTTTGGGCTATCTTCAAGGTTCAAAAATCGTCCAAGGTGTTTAAAAACGAGCTGGAATTGAAGCATGTATGAAAGTGACCAAAAAGGTTGGCTCCACCATTGCACAAAATGTAATGAGGGGTCTTAAGGGAAAGGTGCGGGCTTTCAGCAAAGGAAAAGACATTGAATGATGTAATTATGTAGAAACATATACCATATGTATTAGTTAATTCCCTGAAAATTTAAAGAATATCCGACTTAAAATAATTTTTTGGCGAACACTTTTGTCTGGTGCATTTTTTTCGAGTAAGGGCCTTGGTACCGTGGTAGGTCATTTGGCATAATAAGTCTGAAAACAAGAATTTCTTAAAATCAAGCATGTGAAAATTCACTCACTCACCCGAACGCTACCGATAAAATATCTGCAAAGTATCTACTGCCACCGAATGTTCAATCACTGCCGAACGCTACCGATAAAATATCTGCAAAGTATCTACTGCCACCGAATGTTCAATCACTGCCGAACGCTACTACACTCTTAAAAATAATGAAAATTACTCTGGACGTAATTCTGGTTATGACTGAATGACACATGATGTAAGTGATGGAACGACACAAAAACGTGTCCTTGAAGATGTATTGAACAAAGAATGTAATTTTACATGTCGAAAGACATGAAAACGATGGAACTGGGATCGACATTTCCCGAATCAGACACTAACGTATTTGAAATTGGACACACATTTACGTCATTCGGCTCGCTTCTTTTATGTGCATCCCAAAAGACGTAAATCACATTATTTTTTGGTACTGTGTAGGGTGAGCGCAATCCCGACGAATCGTAAACGATTGAGATAAACCGAAAATGAAAAGATATACGGAGCGAAGAGAGCATCCATCCTCTCTTAAATTGGAGACACGAAAGAACGCGTTCATCATTCGATCACTGAAAGCTTCCTGCGAAATGTACAGATTTTGCGTTCACTGAAACATTTCGCCTTGTGTATTACCAGTCAGTGAACGCTCTTCAGCTCTCAAATACGAATGCCACTCGTGCGGAATCGGAATGTAAAGAATCATTCGCTACAGCAATCGGATGCCTTCAGCACAAGGAGTCGGTAGTGAATCATTCTGTTGCCGTTTTTGTTTAACTTGTCGCTCGGCGGACAAGAAGCAAGCGCATTGGAAATTTAAACACTCAGTTTGGTCGGAGAAACGGCAATCTCGCTCTTGACCGCTTGTGGATGTGAGCAAGAGAAATGCAATATTCGAGTGAATGTTTCCCATGCTTGCTTAAGATGACATTCGTTTTTACGTTTCTATTGAATCTTTCTGATGGCATCAGGCTTGTTTTGAAGTCAATTGAAATAAAATGAAACATATATTCAACATTCACATGCTGTTGAATAAACCAGAGCATATTAGGAAAGTTATTGCTAATATTATTTTATTATTTATCCAGAAATTACCCTTCTTTCAATTATTAATTTTTCTTTTGAGTTTCGCTATTAGAATATTTTTTTGCACTGAAGATTTTGATATATTTAGCACAAATCTACCCTCCTTTCAAACATTCTTTTTATTTTTTTCTAAACATGATGTAACCATAATTATAGGTATAAAGAGTGTTGATTTAAAATTTAAATAAATGTCGCCTTCTTTTATACATCGGCTGTCCATGGAGCTGTATTATAGATATTTTTTGTTTCCATTTGACAGAAGAGCGGCAATCGATAACATTGATCTGCTGAAGTTTTTTGACGAAAAGAGAAATCGATTACTGCAGTTACTTCGATGGGTTGTGCTACTTTTCCCCGAATGTCGTTTCCCTGAACGCCAGTTCTCCGAATGCCAGTTCCCTGAATATCCCGTTTCCCCGATTATCCCACGTCCTTGAAAAAAATTTAGCGCCTATAATTATCGTAACTTTATACATTTCATGGTGGTGAACGAACTAACCATCGAATATGCACCCTTATTTATTCAATTGTCAGTTCTTGCGAGTTTTACCGTCCTCAGCATTTTTGCCAACATTTGCATAGCCAAGAATGACAGAATACCTCCTTCTTTTGAGTGCTTATCGTTCTATCTCGTTCACTATCCAGCCACTGAAGACTATTATAGCTTCTATTTAAATTGCACTACTTTTCGAGGTAACCGGTCATTCGGAGAAATGGCATTTGGAGAAAAGTAGCACAATCACTTCGATGATTCTGTACGCAATTGTTGATGTCTTTTCGTTTTATTATGTCGCAATAATTTGTGGCGTCCAATCTTTTTTTGGTTTAATCATAAATTTTGCTTTCTTTAAAAAATAGGCTCTTCTTTAAATTTATACTCTTTTAAAAATTTATTTTTTGGTTAAGTTAAATGTTAACCTTTTTTATATTTTGCTCTTTTATCTATTCTTGCAAGACGTGCTGTCATAGTAATAATTACTTCAGAACCTGCCAATATTCAACTCATTTTTTTTTTTGCAAACGCATGTTCTCCTCTCGAATTATGTTGGAAAAAATATTATCTCAATCACAAGTTTTCCCATCTTTCGATAATAGATGGTGTTTTCGATGTACACTTCCAAAACTTAAATTTATATTGAATCGTTGAACAGTTTTGCCACAAATATTTTCTTTTTAAAAAGTGTTGATAATTTATGCTGTGGAATTTTGTTTTGCGTTGGTGAGAAGATTTTGTTGCGTTAAAGCCTTAAACATTTTAAATGAAAAGTAATCTGCTCTCGTATATAGGTATTTTTTGCATTATGCTGCAGTAGATCTTTGGATTTGAGCTTTTGATATTTTGCAAATGATTTTTTCTTCTTTTATCAAATAATTATGATCAAGTGTTACGTTCAAACTGGGACAGAGCTTGATCCGCAGCGAAATATTCTATGATCGTTCACTTTATTAATAACTGCGAATTTACTTTGCCAATTTACTATTTTCAAATATGTGTATCGTAACAAGTTCAAAGATACTCTTTATTCTGGGATGTAGTGAAAATTATTATTCCGAAAAGATCTTCCACCAGACCCGTGGTTATGCTCTCTAATGTCACAACAATTTTTGACATTCTTAGCTTGGAAAATCTCTGAACAAACACCACGCATGTTGAGAACCTACCAAACAAGTTTGCTATGGGCTCATTGGTGTTAATTTCGATAAAAGCTTCAAAAATTCCGACATTCATTTCAAGTCAATCATTATGCCAACCGACTTTATGCCAAGCGACTTTATGGCAAACGACCTCATGCTAAACGGAGTACAATCATCTGTGTGCTATCCATAATTGTGGGGTGACTGTAGTTAAACAATCCAGTTTACACAATGTGTGTGAAAGGAGGCCCATCATAGTACAATAATTCAGCATGACTTAATGCTTTTTATGGGTGCGAAATAAAAATGAAAATGAAACAAAAAGGAAAAAGCCATACCGAAGGTGTCTGAGTTTTCCCGGTCGGTCCAGGATATTTTCATAATGGAAATTTTGTTGACTTCCCTGGGCATAGAGTATCAACTTTGGCTAAGAAATCTCGCATTTAATGACAGTGGAAATACTCATAAGAACATTAAGCTGAGAAGAAGTATCTGTTCCAATGAGAATGTGATGCCAAGAAGAAAAAGAAGAAGAACATTTATCATCTCCCACTCTCCGGTTGTGATTAAAACTTTTATAGTAGCATCGAAATTGCATGTGAATTTTGGAGTTGATATGAGAGAACAAAAGGCACAATTACGACCATTTGTAATCAAATTACAAGTATTAACAGAAAAGATTGTTGAGCATTGTCTTCTAAACCTTATATCGCTCATCTTCTTAAGTTGTCATATTAGCACTTACAATGTATCAACCTGTCCATCTCTGCACAACTCAACCCTAGAGATAATGCCTATTAGTAGGTGCATCTCCTAGAAGCAAACCCAACGAGAACAAATAAACTGAAACCAGAAATCAGCAACAAAATAATTGCGAGAAATCTCTCCCGGCAAACTGACAAGAAAAACCTGCCAAGCCGAACCGAACCGAAGAAGATGATAACGAACGAGTAAACTTTCGCAGGTTTTCCTCCTGTCCCGATCACCACCTTCACCAACTAACAAACTACTGGCAGGCATATGCATCATCTACCTGCCGCAAGTTGCGTTGTGTAAAGGACACAACTTTTCCGCGTACGCACATTTCGTATGTGGGAAAGTTTCGCGTTGAACCATTGGGACGAAACCGCGAGTCGAACGTTGGCTGAAGTACAGGGCAGGCAACAGGACGCTCTTTTTTGGATTTGATGACTATTTCCATACAATTCTCTAAAAAGTCATTATTTCTAATGAAAGGCCATATTTTTAATCTCCTGGTTCATGTTAGGTATCTTTATCTTAATTCAAGTTTGCTCTCTTTGTTGACAGAAGAGGTCTCTAAAATATTTAAGGATTTCACTCGCTACCAACCCTGAATGTGTGATAACGCTCCACTGATATCGTCTGGGCTGGCTGTGACCGTAGAAACCTTTCTTCCCAGGAACAACACGGAAGCCGGTTACTGCGTCAGCGTAATGCTATTCTCCGCCTGGATTTAGGAGTCGATTGGCAATGTTCGCTCGTTACATGGTATCTTAACAAGAAAGGCCCAAAATATACGCTTCAACCCTACCCTACCATACGTACCCGGCGCGGCGTAGTAACTGCCAGTGATCCAGTTTGGCAGCTCCCGCATTGAACCCGAATCCTCGCGGAAACGTTCACTTGGATCAGGCAGGGCTTCGGTCGCTGAGATGGTAATGGCCTGGAATGTTTGTCTCGTTCCGATCGCGGCGGCGGTCTGCTCTGTAACAATGCGAAAACTGCCGCGCGATGGTTCACGTAAATCTCATACCCCGCTGATGCCACCAAAAGATGTTGGCCAATATAATAACAACCAACGCAATGTCCCCAGTCGACCGCGTCGCCGCGCGCCGGTAGGATTCAGTAGTCGCGTTCTTGTGCCGTGCCGTGGTCGTCTTCTTTGCTCACCCGCGCCTTTAAATCGAACAACAATCGAATGTCGTTCAGAATTTTAAATTAGTTTTTTTGTTTCAACTCCGGTGAGTCCTGATTGGTGTCGTTTGTTGAAATAGCTTTTGTTGAGCTGCGATGATGCTGCGAGCTGAGATCGTCTTCAGGGGGCAGGATTGTACTTTGGTGGAATTGAACGCTATCAGTGTTGTAGCTAAGTTTCAATAAGGTTCAGGCAACATAAAAAATCTTTTATAATTTTTATTAATTTTTACTCAATTTTACACAGCAAATACCAATAATATTTTTTTGGAAAATATATAATCCAATCGACAGATAATGTTATAATATACCATAATACAATATTACATATCTCGTTATGAAGCTATAGATTCATAACAAAAGCTGGTCCATGTCCACTTCTGAATGTGGTAATCACATCCAGGAATTCTATTGAATCTTGTAATGAAGCACTGTTTATATTGTAATGAAGTGCTGTTGAATATTGAAATGAAATTCCTAAAAAAAAACGTAAATCAAAAAGTCAACTAGTGATTTTGCTCCTCCTCAATAAAATTTGGTAAGAAACCTGGATAAAATACAAAATAAAAGTCTCAATGTTTCGCCGTGAGAAAGAAACAAACATAGGCCAACAACGTGGATAAGTAAATGCTCGGCAAAAAAATACTGTAAAGTACTGTAAATCCGCGGCTACAAATCAAAGCCATGCTGAAGGTGTCTGAGTTCGATTACCGGTCGGTCCAGGATCTTTTCGTAATATAAATTTCCTTGACTTCCCTGAGCATAGAGTATCATCGTACCTGCCACACGATATACGTATGCAAAAATGGCAACTTTGGCAAAGAAAGCTATTAATTGAGAACTGTGTAAGTACTCATAAGAACACTAAGCTGAGAAGCAGGCTCTGTCCCAGAGAGGACGTTAATACCATGAAGAAGAAGAAGTAGTGTGAATTTTATGGCAGTATGGGAAGAAACTAAAATTTCTATAAATCACCAAGAACTCAAAAGTGCCTATTTGAAGCAGAAATTTTGCCAATATCGCATGTATGGTGAATAGTCAGAAAATAATTCTGATAGAAGTTTCATTGCTACTACATTACGAGACTCATGTATTATCTCAATGTGACAAAACAACTTGTTTTTTTTTTCGAATTTTCTTGAACAATCTCACAGATTTCTATAAGTTGATTGAAAGTGTTTATTATTTGATGCCTCTCCACGGTATTAACTCCGAATTGACGAAAATGTCGAATGTGACAAATATGCAGTTATGGGCAGTGCTGGTGTATATCGAATTATGCATTATTAACATTCAAGCAGCGGTCCATACACAGTGTCCAACTTCATGGGAGATGACCATTCCATATAACGCGTGTGAGCAACATCAACCAACACCAGCAGATTTGCACAATAAAACACTACCTCAAACACACACCCAAGAACCAACACTCGTGTGTCTTGGGGCCGTCATAGTGAATTTTTTTTTCTGTTTCTGTTCGGGATGAACCACTGCGACCAGTTTTCTTTGATCTTTTGTGGTATATCCGTGTCCTTTGTTTAGTGCATGTCGTTCTACTCGATTACTATTGAGAAATGATGAAGTAGTCGTTTTTTATACGAATATCATTCTTTACCATTTTGCATAGAGCCTCTTTAGAAAAAGATACCGCTATTTATACCTTTTGGAGAAAACAGTGTGTCACCATTAAACTCTCAAAAGCACGCCCCTTTATCAGGTTCGACCACTAAGCTGGTTGAATGATACTGATTTTGACCATGCATCGGTACTCTAGCGTATCAAATTATTGCTTCTACTTATAAGGTTCAAAGTCGTTTTTTGAAACTGCGAACAGGTTTTATCGCATGAGACATTTAGATTCCTTAAAACAAAAAGCTTATTTTAGAAGTTAAGATGTCTGCTACTCAACTGATTCGGAATCGTTTCCCTCTTAGATATCGAAAGATAAACTCTTGAACTCGGAAAGAAATTGTCTCATGAGTTAAAACCAACTTCAGATGCTGATTGAGCCATTTTTCCACTTCGACCTCCTCATCATCTAGGACAAATAGGTGGGTCTTAGTGGCTTGTTACTCTCTTATACTCTTCCGACCCTAACTTATAAGTATTCACAAGAACAGATACAGCAAGAGTACAATATGGTAGATCTTACCCCGTAACGCACCTCGAAAAGGTGAGCTACCCGCGTTACGGGTAGTCATAGTGAATATGTCATGTGACGCGTGCGCGTGTGCGAACCCGCAAAGCAGAATATCAACAGATTGTACCCCGTTTGGCATAAAGTCGTTTGGCATAAGGTCGTTTGGCATAAAGCCGTTTGGCATAAGGTCGTTTGGTATAATGGTTTGACAAGATGATTGATTTAGAATGAATATCGGCATTTTCGAAGCTTTTATAGAGATCATCACCACCGAGCCCATAGCAAAACATTTTCGTAGGTTCTCAATAAGCATGGTGGTTGTTCAGGAATATTCCAAGCTATGAATGTCAAAAATTGTAGTGACATTAGAGAGCATAACTAAATAAAACTAAAATGACTCGTGACAGAGAACAGTCTATTTTTAAAAGAAGGCAAAATTTATAATTAAACCAATAGAAGATTGGACGCCAAAAATTATTGCGGTATAATAAAACCACGTGACAAACAAAATTGCGTTCGGAATCATCGGTTCCTCGAATGCCAGTTCCCCGGTGCAGTTTAAATAGGTGCCATAATAGTCTTCAGTGGCTGGATAGTGAAAGAGAAAGAACAATAAACAATCAAAAGAAGGAGGTACTCTGTCATTCTCGGCTATACACATGTTGGCAAAAATGCTTAGTACGGTAAAACTCAGAAGAACCGCCAATTAAATAAAGAAGGGTACATATCAGATGGCCAGTTCGTTCACCACCCTGAAATGTATAAGGTTATGACAATTATGAATGCCAAAAACTTTTCGGGGAAGCGGGATATTCGGGAAACTGACATTCGGGAACTGGCGTTAGGGCAAACGACATTCGTGGAACCGACATTGGGGGAAAAGTAGCACAGCCTATCGAAGTAACTGCAGTAATCTGTTTTAGCTGATAACTTGAGCAGCTCAATGTTATCGATTGCCACCAATTTGTCAGTTGGAAACAAAAAATAGCTAAAAAATAAAGCTTCAAAGAACAGCCTATACTTGAAAGAAGGTGCAATTCATTTATTTTCAACAGTTTTAAAAATATGATGTTTGAAAGAAGGGTAAATTTGTGCGAAATGTATCAAAATCCTTAGTTCTTTGTATCTTTCCTTACGTACTTTGTCGCAAAATAACTCCAAACCCTACCTTTTTAACACACTATTCGTTAATCAGCTCACCATATAGTATGCCTGTGGTACACTTGCGATTTCGTTTTTCAACGATAAATCGAGGCACGCTATGTCTGAACCAGACGATTATAAAAATCGAATGTACATCGGATTTTTTCTCGCTAGGGATCAGTATTCGGTCTATACTTTCATAATCGGAAGGTTTTAAAATATTCTATTGGTAAATTTTTTTCCATACATTTTGTGTGGGCTAAAATGCGTCGAAAAACGGGATTTTCATGGAATTTAGTACGAAAAATAGCCTAAAAATTGAAAAAAAAACAAAACTTCATCGATGGAATATTTTTAAACCTTCCGATTATGAAAATATAGCCCAAACACTGAACTCCAGCGAGAAAAAACTCGATGTGCATTCGATTTTAATAATCGTCTGGTTCAGACATAGCGTTCGAGGAGAAAAACGAGCCGATAATAATCGCCACTCTATAACGGCAGGGTTGCTAGAATTATTTTATGTATCATAATTTAGTATCAATTTATCATTGAAATATCCGATATTATTTTTGTTTACATTCAGCTATCATTTTACATTTTTTTCTATTTTCTTTTCATTTAATTATTAATTAATTCGTGTTACATCTAGAGTTACATGTATAAATATGACGAGGATATAAAAATGATGCATTTATCTAGACGCAGACACGTTTTAATATGAATCAAAAATGTTTATATCTCAGTTAGTTCTCTAATTGCTCTCTATATGATAGCAGAATCAGTTTTAAATTTGCTTTAACCGATGGCAATAGCTCTCAGTGTTGATATTCTAACCGTCAAAACGAGTAAAATGGCAACAGACTGAGTTATCAAAATCCGCGACTTCACAACATCAAAATAAGTTTTTAATATGATCTCGAGCTTTGCTCGGATGGTTAGCCGCAAACACGATAAATGATAATTTAAAAAAACAATAGGATAATAGTGTTTTCAAACACGGGACATCTAGAAGTAAGAGATTAATGTAATGTTTGAAATGTTACAGATGCAGAATTTCTAAATAAATTACAGTCTAATTTAAGACGATGAAATACTAATTTCTAATATAATTTCTAAATCGATGAAATACTAATATTCGGGGATTACAACCTTCCACGAGCCTACTGGATAAAAGATGATGATTGCTTCATGCAATGCCATAATTGATGGTATGGCGTTCCATAATCTTCACCAACTGAACTTGATTAGCTACAAAAATGGGCGCATTCTGGACCTTGTAGTCTCCAGTTCAGAGCTTGTAGCTGTTACTGAAGCGATTGATGAATTAATAGCTCTGTCGACTTGCACCCTTGGAAATGGTACTTCTGGCTGTGCCTGAAGAAATCTGTGCGCATGAAATGGAACATCATTTAGATTTCAAGAAGATAAACTTCGATTCTGTACTGACCTTCCTCGACAACATAAATTTGGCGTTTGTCAGCCTATGTACAGATGTCGACACTGCCACTCTTAATTTTATTATTATTCTGAATGATTGGCTTGTTGCGCATGTTCCAAGAAGTAAATCACAGCGATACCCTCCATGGGAAACCCACGTGCTGCGAACAGTAAAACGGAGAAAGCACTGCGTCGTCTTCGTAAAAATCGTGCTCCTGCTTTCAAGACCCAATTTCTATGCGCTAGCCGAGCCTACACGTCGATGAATGATTCATGCTATCGAGATTATGATGTTCGTACCCAAAATCAACTTTGTCGTAATCCGAAATCATTCTGGGGTTTTGTGAACAGTAAACGTAAGGAAACCGGACTGCCCTTATCAATATCTTTTAGAGAAGGGAATGCAGCGACCCCTCACGAAAATGTACTTTATTTGCTTTAATAGTGTTTTTCGAGTGTCTTCAATAATTTTCTATCCACCTCTTCTGACATAGAACGTGCCACTTGCGATGTCTCCCCCACGGCGCAGACATTGACATTTCTGACGTAACCGACTTCATGATCTTGCGAGCAGTAAGCACTGAAAAACTCTCATTCACCTGGTCCTGACGGAATTCCTGCCGTCGTTTACAAGAAGTGTATCAACTCACTCTTAGCACCTTTTTGACACATATTCAACCTTTCTCTGACGCAGGGTAGCTTCCCAAGTATATGGAAAGAATCATTCATGTTCCCAGTTTTCAAAAAAGGATCTAAACGCGATATCAGTAATTATAGAGGAATCACCTCTCTCAGTGCCGGATGCAAGCTATTCGAAATTATCGTTAACGAATATCTGCACTTCGAATTGAAAAATTCCATCTCCACGGACCAGCCCGGATTCTTCCCTGGGAGATCGGCTTCAATGAATCTGGTCAACTTCTCTAACACATGTATCTCGAACATGGAGAACGGATATCAGGTGGACACTGTCTACACTGGTTTAACCGCTGCTTTCGACCGAATCGACTATGATATTCTTCTAAAAAATAGAAAAAATTGGAGCATCTGTTGGATTTATCAAATGGTTACGAAGATATCTTGTTGGATGGAAATTTAAAATCAGAATCGGTGCTAGTTGCTCGAGTTATTTTGAAAGTACTTCTGGAGCTCCCCAAGGCAGTAACCTTGGGCCCTTATTGTTCTCCGTTGTTTCCAACGATGTCACCAATGTTCTTCCACGTGGAAGCCGTATCCTGTACGCAGATGACTTTAAAATATTCTTAGTGATACGCAGTATGGACGATTGTGTTAGACTTCAAAACATGCTAAGTAAGCCATTTTTACGATTGGTGTGAACGAAACAAGATGTCTGTAAGCGTTTCGAATTGTTTTGTGCTTTCATTTAATAGGTCCAATAAATTTTAACTACAAACTGGCAGGCTGTGCCTTGAATAGGACTACCTTTGTTCGGGACCTAGGGGTGATGTTGGACAGTAATCTCTCCTTCAATCAACACAGATGTATGGTGATTGATAAAGCTAATCGACAATTAGGTTTTATCGCCAAAATCTCTCGTGAATTCACCGATCCGTACTGCTTGAAAGCACTGTAGAGTAAGGTGGGGCAAAAGTCCGACCTTAGTGGTATAATCAAAGTTTCCAGGAAAATAATAGCAGATGAAACAAAACAAATGCCATACAGCGAACCTTCAACATATTGGCTATAATTTTGCTGAACAAACTTGTGTCAAAATATTTACCCATTTTTAGTTATAACAGTTTCAAAATTGATTGTCTTAAACGAACTTTTGCCCCACCGGTGGGGCAAAAGTTCGAATCTAGTGTGGGGCAAAAGTTCGTTGGCTAAAAGACAAAATATCAATACTTTTATGCCAGGCATACTTTATACCAGCCGTAAACTTATGTTTGCCGAAAAATACACACTAAATACACCCAAAAAATAGCAGTTTTTCGCAAAACTAAGTGGAAATGTAAAATGTTTGATAAATTTTTCGCACGATCAGGCAAATTTCGCTAAATTTGAAGACAATATGTAGATTTCAGGATATTTGAAATTTTTTCCGTGGATTTATACATGGGTCGAACTTTTGCCTCGCTATGGGCCAAAAATTGATTCCAACTATTTATGCAAAAACGTCAAAGCATCCTACTGATAGGCCTAGAAACGCCCTTACATAAAATATTGAAAAATATTTTATCTTCATTTTCTTCCATGCATCGAAAGTTTGTCCGAATATTACAATACTTACGTCGAAAAACAACAAATAGCCATAACTTTTCCAAATCTCAATCGATTTTTATTATATTTGGAGTGAAAGTCTCTTACTTGAATAGCATTTGAACCACCATGACATTTCTAAGTTTTGATTTGATTTGAGCTAGAAATCTCAAAAAAAAAACTCTTGCCTCACTCGAACTTTTGCCCCACTTTACTCTACTGCTCGCTTGTTTGCTCGATATTTGAGACAGCCGACATAATTTGGACTCCCTATCGATCAACATGGATCGAACGAATCGAAAAGATCCAGAAACGTTTCCTACGACACACACTCGCACATTTGCCTTGGAACAATCCTGCGAATCTGCCTCCCTACACTGATCGTTGTCGACTCCTTAAAATAAACACCCTGGAAAACCGGAGGCGAGCCAACCAAGCCCTTTTCGTTGCAAAACTACTGAAAGGTGAAGTTGATGCCCCAATGCTACTTTCTCTTCTACCTATAAACATCCCATCAAGACCGTTTCGGAGATACACATTTCTACTTCAGGCTCAGCATAGAACTAATTACGGATCCAACGCTCCTCTACCAGCAATGATAGCTGAGTTTTCTCGTGTTCAACAATTATTTGATTTTGATTTGTCGTGCGGTGTTTTCAAAAACAGAGTCCTTGAGTATTTGCGAGCTTCATAAATCTTTTTATTAGTCTTACATTTTAAAAATAGTTTTAAGCCTTGCTCACTAGGATACTAAATCCGATGAATGTATTTTATAATAAATAAATAAACAAAAAATAATTACGAGCAGTGATGTTACTTGATAGAATGGCATATACACGGAGTCAAAAGCGCATTGGATACAATTCCGTCAGGCATCAATCTAAGTCTTCTAGCTCTCTGGTGTCATTCCAAAGCAAATCTCAACAACATTCCAACCGAACAACAATTTGCGTAAAATTCAATTTAAAATTTTTACACGTGAATCTTCAGCATCAAGTTAAGTCAATTTTCCGATGAAAAAGATCACGCTCCACTCCATCCCGTTTCCCCTTCCATGACAAAATCCACGCAACATATCGCGAATCCCTCACGAAAGAAAGACAACGCAAAACGCGTGATCAACCTTGACGTTGACAGCTTCTACTTGATTGTTTGTTCGAAAATACCTCTAACGACTGCGTCAGACGAGGAAGACGACGATTCTCTGTAGTCCAAGAAGTAGGGAGGCTTTCTTCGAAGAATTTACGATGATCACTTTGGACGTGTCTGCTTGCCAAGTGAGCTTTTCTGCTTTGTGGAGAATTTCTAAATACGAAATCAGAAGGAGACGGCTGAGAGGCGTTCTGGAAGGGCAGCGAAGGGGGAAATTTAGAACTTGATCAACGAAGAAGACGACGATCGATTGAGCGACACGAAGATGCAAAGAGAATGGGGAAAAAAGTGCCACTGGAATTTGTGACCGATGGAAACAACCCGACTAACTGCATCTGTCAGAATTATAACTTGATCAGATATCAACGCTAAAGTATATCAAATGCATGCATTGCAGATTTCGTTTTCATTTTCATTTCGGTTTTCACGAAGCAAAGAGAAACAACCCATCTGTAGCATAAATTATCGTCAATGTATCGCAAGTTGTAACAAATTTGATAAATAAGACCAGCGAACGAGAGCGCCAAAGATAAAATCCATTTTTCTCGCTTGTTTACTTGCAACTTTCGATATCTAAATTTATGACAACAGTGGATAATCATATCTCAATATGATTCATGTATTTTATTATTTTCTTGTCGGGATATGCATGCGATCGAAGGGAAAAAAGTAGATTTTATGTGTATCGCTTGGAACGATTATTTAGAAGGGAAAACCACGAAGGCGCTCCCCGAGGATCACGACCGATGACGACGACGAGGACGACGACGATGTCAACTCGGAAACCATCGATCGGTGGTGATCGACAGGTTGAAATGAGGCTATCGAGACGATGACGCGAAGACGAGATGGGGGTGTGGAGGCAAACGATGTTCTGATCTCGGGAGTTTTTGCGCTCCATCTTCCAAAGCCCAATTTCGATCGATGCGTTGAAAGCGAGGCTTCTAATGAGTACGAGAATTTTAAATAGCAGCAGCGCACTGTGCGAATCAGTCAACGCAGAAACTGCCTCGAGAGATGTTGATGTCTGGTTCTCGCGCGACGGGAGTGCGAAATCACAAGATCGACAACAGAATGACGAAAGGTGGTGGGCAAGCGAAGAGGTTGGGCGATGGTGATGGATGATGAAGAGGGCAGCTGAATAGTGGAGCAGCGTACAAAAAAAAAAATGAAGCTTTCAATTGCCCGTGAAGATTGTATCGCTGTCAGTGTTGAAGATTTAAAAGGCTAATTAACGCGAGTGGGGCTGTTACTGTTCTTGCCGGGACGATTGGAATGTGCGAAGGGGAAATTTTGACGGAGATTGTAGTTATTTCAGTAAATTGCTTTGACTATTGGCTTGATAGAATGTAGCAGTCAACAAAATTGTTTGAGATTTCACGAGCATCAATCATTGCTAATGGATTAATTATACAGAACTATGAACCAAATTTGTAGATGGTTTCACATTTGTTCCAAGACAATTCGTAGCACATAAAGTTTTTCACAAAAATGGGTGTTTATTCATGAAATTTTATATTTTGAATTCAGTTCTTTTGAAACAAGACAATAAACGATTTTTTATAAAAATCCATCAAATGTATTGAATGAGAATCGATTGATTCCTTGACTTCCATGGGTAAAAAGTACCACTGCGCAGTGGTTCTATTTGTTCTACGAAGTGGTCATAAATCAAATCTGGAAATCACACAACAGACATTACGAAAACCTCAAGCGTCTCAAGCTTGCACTGTCACTTTCCATCAAAAATTAAACGATCCAAACTCGACGATTATTGAAATCCTTGAAAAGTTTCTCACCTAAAACGAGGAAAAACTGTCAGACGCAGAAAAACAGCTTCTTGCGTTGTCGAGCCCTACCACAGCTCTAATCGTCACTGCCGAAGTGAATCAAATGTGCCAAGATAAGGATCTGGCTCCTTACCAACCTCTAGATGCCAGAGTCGAGTGTGGCTCTATTTCTGTCAAGCGATAAATGGAAAATCCTTTTAGCATTTCACATAGAATTCGAAATCCACCTCCATTCTGGAAAACATTCCATTAAACACACAAACACCTTCCGTCCGGCCGGAACTATTCCTGCGCCGAATCCTGCTCCCCCGGTAGCAAACTATTCTTCACACAAACCTGAAAATACCTTTAAAATCAAACACTTCCGGAAATTCCATCACAAACCCCCGAATTCCTCCTCAAAGTGGTCACGTAATCACTTTCACTCTCACCGCCAGGCGGCTCCCCGTTCGAGAAATCAGCTGTTTCATGTTTGAACGAAAAACTCCAATCAGCTGGGGAGAGAGCTCTCCGCAAGTATGCTACCCTGTAACGTTCTTATTAATGCAAATTTTCCTGTCCGGGAATCCTGTCCTGGCTCGCGTGCGAAGGCCACGTGTTTTCCGGTTTCTAAATTCCGTGGCAGTCACGGTTTTCCTTCCTAGGTGTCAGCTGTTTTGACTTGAAAGGACTCCTGCAGCCGCGGTGGCAGACTTGGCGCCTTACGGTTGTCATAATTTTCCAAACGGGTTGAAGTATGTGAGTCATTCATATACAAATTGAATGATTCCTATGAGGGGTTGGATCAAGAAAAGGAGAACAACAGTGAGAGACTGTCGAGAATAAGAACAGTTTATAGTGAAGGGGAAAATTTGGTCAGTGCGCATGTGTTGATTTTGTTGAGGTTTTTTTTTGAGAAGGAAATACCGCTGAAAATTTGATGATAAATGTAGGAAACGCTCGGATTAGATTTTTTTTTAATTTTTTTTTAACAATATTATTCCAAACATCACATACATTTGGCTTGAAGTCCCTTAATGTGATTTTTGAAAGGTAATTTTTTATCAAGCATGATCACTAAACACTTAACATCATCCGACCAATTTATTGGAACCCTTCTCATCGTGACAACATGTCTGCTTGAAGGTTTATGGTTTATGTGGGAATATTGTTAGCTATGTTTAGAAAGCATTAGAAGGAATCTTCCAGTTTTGAAAGTGTGAAGAAAATATATTCAATATTTGTGCAATCTACTTCTGAGACACGCAGGCTTCTTCTTTTCGCGGAGAAGCCAGTGTAATCCTCAAACAAAATTTTTTGACTTCTCTGAGGTAATTCAGATAAGTCAGATGTGAAAATATTGTATAATATTGGTCCCAAAGTGCTGCCTTAAGGACAGACAAACTTTCAGGCTTGGAGTTCTGACAATTAATCTGAAGTGTACGTTTTGACAGATAACTTTTGATTATTCTAAAAATTTGTGTCGGAAAATTAAAGGTTTTTAATTTTACGATCAAGCTTTCATGCCAAACACTGTCGAATGCTTTTTCTATGTCAAGAAGAGCAAGGCCAGTTGAACAGCCTTCAGATTTGTTGGAACGAATTAGTTGACCGATTGACGAGACCAAACTGACCGCCATTGATAGTGGTCAATTGGAAATAAAAAACAACCCTCCTGCAATCAAAGCTCCGTCCCTGTTCGATCACTCATTACTCAGGCTCCACTAATATGAGACACAAACTTCATGCTCAAGAACACTCCTCAGCTGCTAGTTTTCCCATCTTAACGATCTTACCACTCAAATTGGTAAGCTGGGTAAGCTATTCACAAAGCAGCTTCTCCATCTGCAAGGATAACGATTTCGCTCAAATTCAAAAATTTCTCAGCCCAAGGAAACACCAATCTTCCACTCATTCGCATGGAACCCTACGCTCACATTCCAATTTTTGTTTTCATGTTACCTAGCAGACTTGCTGTCTGTTGGCCGCAGGATCCTCTTTGATGGTGACTTTAACTTCCGGTCTGTTGCTTGCTCTCCGTCTGGTGTTCTGGTAATGAAATTCCGCTCAAGAAAAGCTCCAAACCGGAAGCAACAGGTGTGTCATGTGGCGGCACAGGAGCCGCCCAGAAAAGAGGAAATTCGGATTGATAATAACTCGCGTCTCGGGTTTCTATTTTTGGCTGCCTGCATTGAGCTCGGTACGTTATCAGTTGTCGACTACCGGCGGGAGGATGCTGCCCTGGGAAAATTCTGATTAACATCCATGAAATGGGCTCTCGCGTTTTCCCAGTCACGGTGACCATGTTAAATTGGAAAAGTGCCTTCTTTGATTTGGAGTCGGTTGGAGATTCTTGTAGTTCTATGAATGAATTTTTAACTCTTTCTTTCTTTTTTTTTTGTAAAGATGTTCTGGAATCGTAATTACCAGTTCGAATTTCTCTCCCTAAATCAGCCTTGATAATCTACGAAGTGGAAGATAGTGATTCAAGAAGAATGGCGAGAAAACAATCATCCAGGAATCATCAAATTGTTTCTCCGGGGAAGTCCACCTAAATAAATCTCCAGGAATTCTGCCGCAGTTACTCCAATGTACCTAGAGGATTTCACCAGTGATTCCTACAGAAATTCCACAGGGAATTTCTTTAAGACATTCGTCCGGGGATTTGCTGAAAGAATTACTTTGAAGATTTGCTAAGGGAATCTCTCCAGAGATTTCCTCCAGAAATTCCTCAAAGAAATCCTTTGGGGTTTTTGTACTGGAATTTCTTCGCAGATTTCATGCATTTTCTCCAGAATTTAATTGGGGATTTTTTTTTCAGTGAATTTATCCGGGGATTTCCTCCGAAAATGTTTCTAAGGATTTGCAACAGGAATCTTTCCGGGGATTTCATAATGAAATTCCTCCAGAAGTTTTATCCAGAAACTCCTTCGGGAATTTATTCAGAGAATTTATTCGGGGTTTTCCACCAGGAGTATCTCTGAGAATTTGCACCAGGAATTTCTCCACGTAATGTCGTCCAGGAATTCCTCAGGAAATTTGCTGTAAGCATTTCTCCGGAGTTTTTTTTCCAGAAATTCCTTCGGAGTTTTTTTTTTAAGCACTCCTCCGCCAATTTCTTTCATGAATTTCACAGAGGATTTCAAATAACAATACCTCCAGGGATATCATCCAGGAATTCCCCACGGGATTTCGTTCAGATATTTTTTCAGAGATTTTCTCCGGGGATTTCATTGCGAATTTTCTCTGATGATTTTTTTCTTAGAATTCATATGGGGATTTCCAGGAATCCAGGAATTTATCTGGGGATTTGCAAAAGTTATTTCTGCATGGATTTAATCCAGGAATCCCTCCGAGGATTTCATTAAAAAAGTTTTACTCCAGGGAATTTCTCCAGGAATTCCACTTAAGATTTCCACTAGGAATTTCTCCTAGGAATTCTCCCAGGAATTGGGATTTGCACCAGAAATTCTTCCGGGGAATTACTCCAGGAATTTCTATGAGGATTTCCTCCACGAATTCATCTAGTGCTTTCGTCCAGAATTTTTTTAAGGTTTTTACTCCAGGAATTCCACTTAAGATTTCTTCTAGGAATTCTTCCGGGGATTTGCCCCAGAAATTCCTCCGATGTTTCCCCTGACATTTTTCATGGAATTTCCACCACAAATGCATGCTCTATGAATTTATCCGGAGATAAAATCAGGACTTCCTCTAAAGAATTTTTCAAGATATTTCTCCGGAGCTTTTGCAGGGATTTCTTACAGCAATTCCTTCGGGATTCCCTCCAAGAATTCCTCCGGAGATTTGCTCCAGAATTTCCTCCGGTGATTTTTTTCAAAAAAAAAACCTCCAGGGATTTACTTCAGAGTTCCTCCTCAATCCCTTAGTAAACGTCTTCAGAGTTTTTCCAGGAATTCTTTCGGACTTCCTCTAGAAATACCTCCGGATTTCCTTTACGACTTTTTTTTTGTATTTTTGCCGGGGATTTCTTCTGAGCCCACCGGGAATTTCTTCAGAGTTCCTCCGAGAATTCTACCGTAGTTGGCGTAGTTACTACGAAAATCACTTCTAAGCTCCACCATCCTTTGGATTTTCCTCATGGATTCTCCAGGAAGTCTTTCAGAGTTCTTCCAACAATTCCTCGGGTTTCATCCAGAAATTTCTCCTTCAGGAATTTCTTTGGAGATCCTTCCGGATTTTCTTCAGGATTTTTCCAGGATTCACCAAATGGTTCCATCAGGAATTTCTCCGGAGTTTCTCTAAAAAATATTCCTTCGGCAGTTTCTTCAAGGTACCTTCAAGAATTTTTTTGAAAGTCCTACAAGATTTTATTCAGAGTTCCTCATGGAATTTCTTTGGGATTCCTCCGGGAATTCTTTCGGAGCTCCACCCAGAATTTTTTCAGATTTACTCCAGGGTTCCTCCTGGATTTTTTTCTGAAATTTCTCCAGGAGTTTTTCAGAGTTATGGTAACGCAATTCCTCAGGATTTCATCCAGCAGTTCTTCGGAATTTCTTCGGAATTTCCACCAGGAATTCTTACAGAGTTCTTCCAGAAATTTCTCTAGAGTTCCTTGCTCTGGATTTCATCCGGTAATTCCTGGAAAGTTCTTCCGGAAATCCATCGGGAATTCTTTCAAATATCCTCCATAGTTTCTCTAGGAATTTCTCCGGAATTCCTCAAGCAATGTCCCCGGAGTTCTTTCAGAAACGCCTCCAGAGTTTCTCCAAGAATTACACCAGAGTTCCTTCAGGAATTCCTTTCGAGTTTCTCTAGGATTTTGTACCGAGTTTCTCTTGGAACCCCTTCAAAATTCCTTCAGAGTTCGTCCGAGAATTCCTTCGGGGCTTCGTCGGTAATTCCTCCTGAGTTGCTTCAGACATTCCTCCGGAGTTCTTTCAGCAATTTAGTTTGTTTCTATCTAGCATTTCCTCCGAAGTTCCACCAAGATTTTTTCCCGGGTTCCCCCCATGAATTCCTTCGCAATTTTTCCGGAGTTCCTCCAGAAGTTCACCCGGGGTTCATTCAGGAACTCCTTCAGAGTTCCTCCTGGGATTCCTTCTGAGATGACTCGAGTATTCCTCCATGAAAATTTTCAAAGTTCCTCCAGCAATTCATCCAGACTTCTTCTGGGAAATTCTCCAGAGCACTGCCGGTAATTCCTGCAGAGTTCTTGTGAGAATTCCTCAAGAGTTTTTCCGGGCATTCCTTCAAAAATTTCTACGTAATGCCTCCACGATTTGCTTCAAAGTTTCTTCAGGAATTCCTTCGTAGTTTCTTCAGAAATACTTTCTGAGTTTCACCAGGTATTCCTTTGGTGTTCCTCTAAAAGTTCCTCCAGAAATTCTTCCAAATGTTTTGCCACGAATTCCTTCGGAGCCTTCGGAGTTCTTCCAGAAATTCCTTGGAGTTCCATCAGGAATTCCTTTGAATATGCACCAGAAATTTCTGCAGAGTTCCTCCGGGATGTCCTCCATAGTTCTTTCAGGCATTACTTCGGAGTTTCTCAAAACAATATTCAGCATTTCCGACAGCAAATCCTTTGGAGTTCCCCCAGGAAGTTTTTGGAGGCACATCAAGAATTTCTTCAGAGTTCGACATGGATTTAATGTGGAGTTCCTTTAGGAATTCCTTTGGAGCTCATTTCTCCAGAAATTCTTAAAAGTTCCTCCAGTAATTCCTCAGAAATATTTCGGCGTCTTCTAGGAATTCTTCTGGAGTTACTCCGAGAATTTTCCTAGATTCTTCGAGAAATCCTCCAGAGTTCCTGCGGGAATTTCTCAAGAGTCCAAGAATTCCTCCGGAATTCCTTCCGAGTTGCTCTTGGAAACCCTGTGCAGTTCCTCCAGGAATTCCTTTCTTCCAGAAATTAACCTGGATTTCATCCACCAATTCCTCGGAAGTTCCTCCGGAGTTCAACCGGGAATTTTTTTGAACTTCTTCCATAAATTCTTCCGCAGCAGCAGCTCTTCCACCTCCCGGCAATAAATTTTAGAATTTTGCTGGTTCAAAACTATTTGTTTTAAAGTAGATGGAGTACCGTGTACCTTTTAATTCCGCTCCTAAATTTAGGAGCGGAATTAAAAGGTACACGGTACTCCATCTACTTTAAAGTTTCTCTATTTGAGATTCTGCTCAGAGGATTCGAACATTTATTAAAGAACTATTTGTTTGTTTTTGTTGATTAAATGCAAAATGGATCGAAAAAAATACAACAACCGATGCATGCGCGTGTGGTTTTGTCTATTTTTACTGGTCTATTTAATATTAACAGGTCCATTTTTGATATAAATTTGGAAAAAAAATGGACCACAGGTGAAGTTACCCCTACGGCACTCTACGAAAAATTTGCACAGATCTTATAATTCCACAATGCACTTCGGATCACAGACTACCGTTTGCCGACGATCTACTAGGACCATTCCATGGCAGTGGACTAAGCTTACTCTGACGGAAAACTTTCTCTACGATAGAGATTGAACCGAGATCGATAACTCTTTGTAGACCAGTCAAGTGCCAAGAACGGTTCTGTGAATCCAAAGGATGAGGGATGACTTCCAATTCGCAGGCGTCTAGATGTTCCATGATCTATAACTATGTTACTCCTCTCGGTACTCGACCTACATCGCGATGTCTTTGTCCGGTTTCCAAGGGCTCCAATACAAATCCTTCTTGAATTCCTTAGAACTCTGAGATTCTTCCGAAAATGTTTCTAAGATTATTCCGGTGATGCTACTCTTACATTCATTCGCATATTCTTACGAGAATGCCTTAGGGTTCTAACGAAAATCCTTCTGAAATTCCTCTAAAATGCCTCAGTATATTTTTCGTCAATATGCTTATATTACTTCTAGGAGTTCCTGTTGGAATTCTTCCGGATATATTTGAAGGAATCTTTCGGAAAACCTTACGAGATTCTTTCGGAAATCTTTCTGAAGATACTCTGAATACTTCCTACTAAAATAAGTTCTTTCGGAATTATTTCTAGGATTCTTCTGGGCATTCTTGGATTTTTCAAGAAATCTCCCTAGGATTCTTTTGGAAATTCTTCTGGAATACTCCTGGATTTCTTCCGGAAATCCTGCTGGAAGCCTTCATAATTTATTTCAAATATTATAACGGATTTTTTTTTAGGAGGTATCCTTACTCTTCCGTAAAACCTTTTGAGATGCTACCGGAAGTTTTCCCGCAATTCTACCGTGAATAGTTACTGTATTCTTCCAGAAATACCATTGGGATTATTCAGACAATAATTCTAGCACTTTTCCGAATATCTTTCTGGAATCCTTCTGAAAATACTTCTGGGAATTTCTTTGGAATTGTAGAAGGGCTTTCTGGAAAACTCTAGGATAATTTTCGAAAGAATCAGAGAGATTTCTGAATGAATTTCGAGGGGATTTCTGGAATAAATACTTAAGGATTTCCGTAAAATTCGGAAAGAGTCACATAAGGATTTATGGAAGTATTACAAAGGCATTTTTGGATGTATTTTATAGTGATATCCGAAAGAAGTTGTTTCGAAAGAATCCCTGTAAGATTTTCAGGAGATTCCAAGGGTTTGTAGAAGAATTCACTAAGACATCTAGAATAATTCTTGAGAATTTTCCAGGAAAATTCCAGAGCGTTATCTGAAAGAACTCTAATATACGGAAGAACTTCAAACGGAATTTCCGGAACTATTTCTGAGTTTCTTTTAAGAGTCCCAGAGTAGTTCGGAAGTTTTCTTAAGGGATTTTCATTCGAATTCAAATAGAATTTTCTGAACATTCGACCAAGAATTCAGAAAATTTCCAAGGTAATTAACAAATAAATAACGAAAAAATCAAGAACATTTCCCGAAGAATTACACAGAGGTCGTATCAGAATATTCCAAACGTATATTCGAAATTTCCCCAGAGAGATTTCTAGAAAAAAGGCCAAGAGGATTTTCAAACAACTTCTGAGGAGTTGTCGGAAGAATTTCGGAACAAAATCTTGAATATTTCGGATGGATTGCCATAAAAAAGATTGCTAAATGAATCCCATAAAGATATCTGGAAGAATTTCCACAGGATTTCCGGAAATCTTCCATGGGGATTCCCAGAAGAATCCCAAGAATTTGGACGGCATAATATGACAATGAAAGAATAGATTTTTTGCTACATTTTTAGATGGATTTTCGGGAGAATTCCTGGAAAATAATCCTGAGAGAATCTAAGAGAGATATCCAATAATGTCCCAAGGGCATTCACGCTGATGGATTTATGGAAAATAAATCAGATGGATTCATACAATAGTTTCAGATGGATTTCCGGAGGAATTCTTGTAAGAAATCCCAATTTTTTTTTTTTTTGAAAAATATTCAGAAGAGTCCCAGATCTTTTCAAAGAATTATATCCCTCTGGAAAGCAATCATAGAAACATATTCGGCAGAATTCCAGGGAAATTTTACGGAAGAAACGCGGAAGAAATACAACGTACACCGGGATATTCCAAGAGAAAGTCCTTGGAAGATTTTCGGAAGAATCACAGAGCGATCAGAGATAGAACTATAATTATTTCAAAAGGATTTCCAAAGAAAACTAAGAGGAATTCCCGAGAAATTTATGGAAGGATCTTAGAAGAGTTATTCGAAAGAATAGATTCTTGGAATATGCTGTGAAAGGTTTTCTGTAGAAGAATCCGAGAAGCATTTCCAGAATATGGAACTGCTCGAGATAGGTTAATGAATGAACTGGAGATTGATTCCCTGATAAATTTCAGAAGGATTTCATATAAAGGATTCTATGAGGGTTACCGGAAGAATTTCAGAGAGAATTTTGGGATAATACCAGAGAAATTTACGGAAGAACTGATGAGGGATTCCAGGAAGAATCTCAGTGAAATTTTTCGAGAAATCCATTAAGAGTTTTCAGAATTTTTTGATGAATCCTAACGTGATTCAATTTATAATATTAGATGATCTTCCGGAAGAATCCCAGAATAAATGATAGAAAATAGTCATTAAACTTTAGTTATTCGGTGATTATGTTTTTTTCTTAGTGTTGTTTTTTCCGTGTGAGCGCTCGAGAAATGAATCTGGCCCTAGAGCAACAACCTCGCTACATTCGATGAATCCTTTTCAACAAATATCGTCGGCGCTTTGCGTCAAATTCACCCATCAAAACCATTTTGGTGAATATAACAACATAGCTATTGAGTCATGTTGACATGGCAAGTCCCTATCCTTGTAGGGTTCGTAGGGTTCGTTTGGATTCAAAATGCACTGAAGAAAAACGTTCACATAGAACATAAATCTTGTTTCTCGATGGAGTTTGTTGAATTTTTCAGAACTTTCCGATGAATTTGTAGTTTATAGTCCAAGAAACTTGGAAATATGATCCAAGTGGTTCCAGTGCTATTTCGGAATGTCTTGGCATACCAAAATTGGCCACATCATCCATTCATCGGATATCTCGAGACCCAGATGAACTAGAAGGTTGGTGTCTTCGGCAAAGCTGCTCAGCAGACTAAGGGACATCTGGCAATAGCAAAACTAGTTGAGAATTTATCCGCTAGGTGGCACTAGTAACAATTTTTGTTTCAATCTTCTATATATCAAGATCCTGATGATCTAGAAGGTTGATGTCTTCGGTAAAGTTGTTCAGCAGATCAAGGGCTATATGGCAGCAACAAATTGAGAATTTTTCCGCTAGTTCATCTCGGGACCAACGGCTTCCCGACTAGAGGTACATAACTGAATATAATAAAATTATGTCAAAATATGATATGCATATCTTATTATGATATATTTTTGTTAGACACCGTTATTCTCAGGAAATATTGAAACAAAAATATATCATATTATGTTATATTTATTTTGAATATATTTCTTTTTGTTTATTTTTAACAATTTTATAATAAAACTAAATACACATCTGTGCATTTTAATCAGCTTGAGTTTTTGAATCAAGCGAAATATATATTTTTGATTTGAGTAGAATGAAAACAAATTTCTTGGGTTTGTAAGACCAGCCAAGCGGTAACAAAATGTTAAGATCTTAATTTAATTAATGTAATTAATTTAAGTGATTAAAAAGTGACTTATGGTGACTTTGAATTTCTTCCAAAACATAAAATGTATGTTTATTACACCGTATATGAAGTTTTATAAGAATTTTCGTATATGTAATTTTTAAAAAAATTGGTTAATACCATATATGTTTCTGTCTATTGCACGGAATATCAAGTTTTGTTAGAATTTTCATATAATTGATCAAAAAGCTCGTAACTCAATGAGTTACCCCGTATATCATACAGTATTATAATGTTGATACTTTGTATCAGAAATTATAACTAGACTTGATATGCTTTTGATAAATTAAAAACACATTTTGTTACATTTATGTTACAATTCTTAGAACTTTTTGTTATTAATTTAGTTATTTTAAAGACATCCTGCATCAAAATTGTAACAACCTATGCTCGATAGAATCTTCATATCACAATAACATAAGCTGATATAATTTTGTTATGTACCCGTAGTCGGGTTTACTTTCCTTCAGAAGGAAGTCGTCACTGAATTGTTTAGTGAATATCTCGGGGATGGATCCGATGTCAGGTCCTCGTCGTGTAAGGCGAATGTTCTAACCACTACACCAGGTCCATCCCTACATAAAACCCTTATTCATTTTTTCTATTTTTTTGCTAGAATTTTTCTTCTTCTTGGCATTAACGTCCTCACTGGGACAGAGTCTGCTTCTCAGCTTAGTGTTCTTATGAGCAGTTCCACACTTATTAACTGAGAGCTTTCTTTGCCTAAGTTGCCATTTTAGCATTCGTATATCGTATGGCAGGTACGATGATACCCTATGCCCAGGGAAGTCAAGGAAATTTCGAAAAGATCCTGGACCGACCGGGAATCGAACCCAGACACCTTCAGCATGGTTTTGCTTTGTAGCCGCGGACTCTGACCACTCGACTAAGGAAGACCCTGCTAGAATTATAATGAACTTTTCTAATGTAGACAATAAATCCATAATGTAGACAATAACATTAGGTTTTGACAGACACTCGATGTATCTGTCTCATTTTTGATGGCATGAGCGTTAGCCACTGATTTTCATTTTCATGATTGAGATTTGAATGTCAGTCTACCAACACTGCACATTGGGGAAATCCGAACCCAAAGGTGGAAAAAATTGATAACTTTCACAATAGAAAGACTAAAAATAAGTTTTATAGCTTGTTCGAAAGGAAATTTTCTCAGGAATCGATTGGTGATGGTTTCATAAACGTGTGATCGCTCTGGGATAAGCAATGGTGCCCGTTTTGCCCTGAATCTTGGAAATTTTTGATTTTCATGTTGTTTTGTGTAAAACTGTTTTATTATGGAGATTATTTCCGATGAACTCCGTCATTTCTAGTCCATTCAACAATGTTCAACAGAGAACGTTATAAAAATATGGAAATTTAGGGGATTATGGGGCCAAATGTACAGTAAAATATTTTTGAAGATGATTTTTTGTTTTTAATTTTTTCAACGTGTTTTTTTATTGAAATAAATACTAAAATAGTAAAATAACCATAAATATAGCTTACAGAAATAAGTTGTAGTGAAATTTATAGAAAATGTATGATAATTAATTATGCCCTTTGCACAATATTGTGAATACTTTACCTTCTTATATCACAAATTAAAAAAAAACATTTCCAAACGATATGCGATAGTTTGGGTACACGATATTGATCTAAATGATCGATTGCCGTTAGCCTCATTGATAGCAGATAGTGGGAGCATATAGTTTTTGGCAATTTTTGCCCCGATTCCCCTAAAAATTCATAATTAATTGAACAGATATCGCCGAATTAAATTTATTATGTATTAAATTGTTTATTCAGTGGGTGATACAGTATTTCAATCATAAAACATAGGAGATTATGGGGATTTTTTACACATAAATTAAAAAAATAAACAAAACAAGGAAAAAACTCAAAGCTGAATCCATTAAGAAACCTTCTGCAGTTTTTTTTTTCTGATTGAAATAAATCACTCAGGATTAAGTTAGTTACACAAACATAACTGTAGAAATTTGATGAGAGTAAAATTGCATTTTACACGAAATTATTCGGGAAATAATTTTGTCTTTTTACGAATGTTTATTATAACAGGGGGGCTCAGATAGCCGTAGCGGTAAACGCGCAGCTATTCAGCAAGACCAAGCTGAGGGTCGTGGGTTCGAATCTCACCGGTCGAGGATCTTTTCGGGTTGGAAATTTTCTCAACTTCCCAGGGCATAGAGTATCTTCGTACCTGCCACACGATATACACATGCAAAAATGGTCATTGGCACAGTAAGCTCTCAGTTAATAACTGTGGAAGTGCTCATAAGAACACTAAGCTGAGAAGCAGGCTCTGTCCCAGTGGGGACGTAATGCCAGAAAAGAAAGAAGAAGAAGATTATAACAATATTCGGCAGTGGGGTTTTTGAAAACTACAAATCTCATATTTGGTCAGAGTATGCATCGTATTAAAGTGTTTCTTATTGCAAAGTTCCAGACAATTTATCTGAAATAATCCCCCTTGCCAAAGTGAATCATGGAAGTGCCTATGTAGCTCTACACCCTACTACAGAAATAGTGATCATAAAAGTGAACAAACAAAGTCTTCCATATATTTCAATATGCCACATTTTCATTGTATAAGATGTAGTAGTGCTCAGTTCTCAATATTTTTCAAACTCATTTATCCATTTCATTAGTATAATTTATGTTATGTTTGTTATGTTGCCTGCTTATTCAACCAAAATGAGAACAAACTAAGATATATAAATGCATGCTATCTGGTGACTCAGCGTTTATTTTTATGTTATTCAAGTTTGTTCGGGCTCTTTTATGAAAACATATAAAACAAGAAAATAATTTCTTTATGTTATGCATTTTAGAAAGCTATTGAACATGCTTAACATTCAGTCAAACAGATGTAACCATAATAACTGTTTACAATTTTAACACAGTATGATTCACCAAGAGGGACATAAATGTCAAATAACAAGCAATCTGTTTGTAGAGGGCGGCAACATAACAAACATAGTAGTATATATTATACTAATCAAATGAATGATCGATTTTGGAAAAAAATCTAGAATTTAGCATTGTTAGCAACTGCATTTTCGCTTTTATTGTCACTTTTTCTCTAGTGTATGATGGCAATTGAAATATTGTAATACCAAATATCCGTAAAATGACAAAATTATTTCCCGAATAATTTCTTGTAAAATGAAATTGAACTCTCATGAAATTACTATAGTAGTGATTGTGTAACTAACCTGTTTTGTAATTTGTTTCAATCAGAAAAAACGGCAGATGGTTTGTTGGTGGATTCATTTTTGTTTTTTTATTTGGTTATTTTTTTAATTATGTGTAAAAGATCCCCATAATCTCCTACGTTTAATGCTTTAAATATTGTATTAGATACAGAATAAACAAATCAGTACATAATAAATTTAATTCGGCGATATCTTTTTAATCAATTCTGAACCAAATCGTTTTTAGGGGAATTGGGGCAAAAATAGCCAAAAAACTATATGCTCCCACTACCTGCTATCAATGAGGCTAACGGCAATCGATCATTTAGATCAACATTGTGTACCCAAACTATTGCATATCGTTTGGAAATGTTTGGAATTTGTGATATAAGAAGGTAAATTATTCACAATATTGTGCATAGAGCATAAATAATTATCATACATTTCTTATAAATTTCACTAATACTTATTTCTGCAAGCTACATTTATAGTTATTTTACTATTTTAGTATTTATTTCAATAAAAAAACACGTTAAAAAAATTAAAAACAAAAAATCCTGTTAAAAAATATTTCATTGTTCATTTGGCCCTTTAATCTCCTAAATTTCCATTTTTTATAAGGTTATCTATAAAAAAATGATGAATGAATTTGGGATGATGGAATTCATCGAAAACATTCTCCACAATAAAACAATATTACACAAAACAACATAAAAATCGAAAACTTTCAAGGAATCGGGGCAAAACGGGCACCATAGCTTATCCCAAAGCGGCCCCACGTCCATGAAACCATCACCAATCGATTCCTGGGAAAATTTCCTTTCGAACAAGCTATAAAACTTATTTCTTATCTTTCTATTGTGAAAGTTATCAATTTTTTCCACCTTTGGGTTCGGATTTCCCCAATGTGCACTAGTTGTTCAATAGATCAAGGGTCATCTGAGGTGGAAAACTGAAAAAGTATTCATTCAATATATAGTGCTAGTAACATATTTTCTCCAATATTATGAATTTAGTGATAGTAGTTAGCTAAAAAAATGGTGTTTTTACCGAACAGTTCAGAACTCCAATATCTGTCTGATAGTGATAAAATTGTTCCAAATGTTGTTCCCCAGATGTCATTTGTGATATTTTCAGAGGACTTAAGATAAGCAAGAAGGTTAGTTTTTCGGCAAATAATTTTGGGTGGCTGAAATCCTCCTAAAAAGGATGAGTTTTGTTCGTTTAGTGGCGCTGCCGTATTTTTTTAAGAAGAATTTTATCCTAAGATCCTCGTACGCTAGAGTGTCGGTCTTTTATGTACTTTTCAGACAACAATAATCTTTCTTATAACAATCCAACCTAATGTTATAGACGACGGTTTAGATGCTCAACTTGAACGCTGAGGTTTAAAGTTAGAGCAATCTGAGTACAAATAAATAAATGCCATAGTAAGAACATGTAATGTCACTTATAACAAAACTTGTTGAAAATTTCTCGGAGTTATGAGTTATTAAACATTTTCATCAATCTATGTTCCTTAACTCGATATCAACAACATTTATGTACTGAAATGATGTGAAAAATTATTTCCATGGTTAATCAACGCAAAGGGATTCCGGTACTTAAAGATTCGATACTCAACGCGTGTTTCTATGCATGCAAATAAATTGAAAAGTTAAATGGAATAATTTCGTATGGCAAAAACTGTTTAATGAACTATTTCACCATATTAAAATATATTTTAGAGAAAAATATATATCCTCACAACTGTTTTTCTTTAAACAAAAAGGTTTGATCTTCGTGAAATTGTAGTTAAATATCTTTCTCCATAAAAATTAAACCATTTAAATTATTTTGCTCCACTGTAAGTATTGAGAAAGCACTAATTTTCAACATATAAGATATTTGTTCCAATATGCGGATCAAAAATTAGTGCTAGGTCGAAAATTGATGCTCTTCTCCTATTAGCGTAGCTGGTAGCCTATTCTTAAAAAAAAAATAGGAATTTATCAGGATTAGAGGATAGCAAAATCCTACCATCGCAGACTAAAAATATATATTGTAGACAACAACCTTCCAGCGGGTGAATTCTCAATCTCATCACCTGTTCGATTTTTAAAACATGCCGAAAATTTTCATGGTGCCCAAATCGAACCGTGCCAAAATAGAACGGTTGTTTTAATGAAAACTTCTATCACCGCGATAATGAGCACGAATTGAATTTTCCTATTTTGAACATGGTAAGCCTCAAAACGGCCTACAGAAATATTGAGATTAACAGGATTGTTGATTGACCAATGATCAATTTTTTTTTGTTTCTGTATTGCTGTGTTGTCAAAATCGAAAAGCAGGGTAAACATTTATTGCACCTATCGGATGAATTCTCAACCGGATATATCATTGCCAAATAGCCATTGATTTGTTGAACAAATTTACCGCAGACACCTTCCTTCTAGCTTATCCCGAGGAGGAAAGAATAACTCGACAATAACTTATGCATACCATATTTTGGTATCATACCACAATTAGGTATTGATCAGTTATTAATACCTTATTTTAGTATTATAATGGTATTTGAAAAAAGGTTAAAAATACTTCATTTTGGTATTCGTTAGCTATTGAGGACTGCTGGAGGTATTGAACAATTATTGAAAAATTTCACTTTTATATGAAAATCCATCAAGTATTATTTAGGTATTACAATACCTCATCTAGTTATCAGCTTGGTATTTGTAGAACATGCAGAAGGTATTATTTGAGGTATTTTACCTCTTATGCAGGGCTCATTCATACCTCATTCAGGTTGTAAGTATTGGGTATGGAATACCTCAATTTGGTATTCAGTAGTTATTTTCTTCTGCTCGGGATCAGTTTCTCGAGATATAGAAAGTTCGAGAAAATTGGTTATTAGCCTCACCTAGGGGATGAATTTCTAATTAGATTTACAACTGCCTAAAAACTGCCCTAGCAAATAATTATCCAATCATCACCAGATAGCCCTTAGTCTTTGCCAAAGACACCAACCTTCTTGCTCATCAGGATCTTGAAATATAGAAGATTGAAGAAATTCGTCACTACCTGAGCCACTTACTTACTTACTTACTTATTTGGCTTTACATCAATTATCTTGATAAAGCCTCGCCAACAATATTTCGCCAATTCCCTCGGTTCATGGCCGCTTCTCTCCATCCTCGACTGTGACCCACGCTCTCCAGGTCCTGGTGCACCTGGTCAATCCACCTAGCTCGCTGCGCCCCACGCCTTCTTGTTCCGACCGGATTCGTGGCGAACACCATCTTTACAGGGTTGTTGTCCGGCATTCTTGCAACATGCCCTGCCCAGCGTATCCTTCCAGTTTTAGCTACCTTCACGATACTGGGTTCGCCGTAGAGTTGAGCGAGCTCGTGGTTCATCCTTCGCCGCCACACGCCGTTCTCCTGCACGCCGCCGAAGATCGTCCTTAGCACTCGGCGTTTGAAAACCCCAAGAGCTTGCAAGTGCTCCTCGAGCATAGTCCACGCCTCATGCCCATAGAGGACTACCGGTCTTATGAGCGTTTTGTACATCGTGCATTTGGTAAGGGGATGAATCTTTCTTGACCGCAGTTTCTTCTGGAGCCCATAGTAGGCACGACTTCCGCTGATGATGCGCCTTCGTATTTCCCGACTAACATTGTTGTCAGCCGTCAACAAGGATCCGAGGTAGACGAACTCGTCCACCACCTCGAAGGTATCCCCGTCTATCGTAACACTGCTTCCTAGGCGGGCCCTGTCGCGCTCAGTTCCGCCAACCAGCATGTACTTTGTTTTCGACGCATTCACCATTAGCCCGACTCTTGTTGCTTCGCGTTTCAGGCGGGTGAACAAATCTGCCACCGTTTCAAATTTTCTCCCAATAATATCCATGTCGTCCGCGAAGCAAACAAATTGTCCGGATCTCGTGAAAATCGTGCCTCGACTGTTAAGTCCGGCTCTCCGCATGACACCTTCAAGCGCAATATTGAACAAAAGGCACGAAAGTCCGTCGCCCTGTCGTAGTCCCCGCCGAGACTCGAACGAACTGGAGTGTTCGCCCGAGATCTTCACGCAGTTTTGCACACCGTCCATCGTTGCTCTGATCAATCTTGTGAGCTTCCCGGGAAAGCTGTTCTCGTCCATGATTTTCCATAGTTCTATGCGGTCGATACTATCGTATGCCGCCTTGAAATCGATGAACAAATGGTGCGTAGGGACCTGGTACTCACGGCATTTCTGGAGGATTTGCCGCACGGAAAAGATCTGGTCCGTTGTCGAGCGGCCGTCGATGAAACCTGCTTGATAACTTCCCACGAACTCGTTTGCTATAGGTGATAGACGACGGAAGAGAATCTGGGATAGCACTTTATAGGCGGCGTTTAGGATGGTGATTGCACGAAAATTTTCACACTCCAGTTTGTCGCCCTTTTTGTAGATAGGGCATATAACGCCTTGCTTCCACTCCTCCGGTAGCTGTTCCGTTTCCCAGATTCTGACTATCAGCCGATGCAGACAAGCGGCCAACCTGTCCGGGCCCATCTTGATGAGTTCGGCTCCGATACCATCCTTGCCAGCGGCCTTGTTGTTCTTGAGCTGTTGAATGGCATCCTTAACTTCCCCCATCGTGGGAGCTGGTTGATTTCCGCTGTCCGCTGTGCTGACGTAGCCATCGCCTTCGTTGTCCTGACCTTCTGTGCCTGTGTTCTCTGCGCCATTCAGGTGTTCATCGTAGTGCTGCTTCCACCTTTCGATCACCTCGCGTCCGTCCGTCAAGATGCTCCCATCCTTATCCCGGCACATCTCAGCTCGCGGCACGAAGCCTTTGCGGGATGTGTTGAGCTTCTGATAGAACTTCCGCGTTTCTTGAGAACGGTACAGCAACTCCATCTCTTGGCATTCCACCTCTTCCAGGCGGCGCTTTTTGTCCCGGAATAGGCGGGTTTGCTGTTTCCGCTTCAGTCTGTATCGTTCCACGTTTTGCCGCGTACCATGCTGCAGCATTGCAGCCCGCGCTGCATTCTTCTCCTCTAAAACCTCTTGGCACTCCTCGTCGAACCAATCATTTCTTGAGCTCCGTTCCACATATCCGACAACGCTTTCGGCAGCGTCGTTAATGGCTGCTTTGACTGTCCTCCAGCAGTCCTCAAGAGGGGCCCTATCGAGCTCGCCCTCATCTGGCAACGCTGCCTCAAGATGCTGCGCGTACGCATTGGCGACATCCGGCTGTTTCAGCCGCTCGAGATTGTACCGGGGCGGGCGTCGGTACCGTACATCATTGATGACGGATAGTTTTGGACGCAGTTTCACCATCACCAGGTAGTGGTTGGAGTCAATGCTAGCGCCACGATAGGTTCTGACGTTGGTTATGTCGGAGAAGTGCCGTCCATCGATCAAAACGTGGTCGATTTGCGATTCTGTCTGCTGAGGTGATTTCCAGGTGTACCAATACGGGAGGCTGTGCTGGAAATAGGTGCTACGAATGGCCATGTTCTTGGAGGCGGCAAAATCTATCAGTCGTAGGCCGTTCTCGTTCGTCAGCCGGTGGGCGCTGAACTTTCCAATCGTCGGTCTGAACTCCTCCTCCTGGCCAACCTGAGCGTTCAAATCTCCTATGATGAAATTGACGATCTTGCAATGGTGATCGATATTGGATCAGGTACTAAATTCCGGTGCGCAGCTTTAAGTTCGATTTTCCCACCGAAAAAGCATCCTAAACTGGCTGCGGTCGTGCGGGAAAAATCGATCCACCAGACAGTTACAGGTTCTACCGAACCACACTGGACGAAAGAACTGTAACAATTGAGTCCCTGAGGAAGGTCCCAAACGGACCGAAACGTTGGACAAAATAAAATAACAGTTTTTAATTTTGTCAAGACTGAAAAGCCAATATATCACAAACAACGAACTACAGTCGATCTATCAACGATGTGTTTTTACGGCTGGCTCGCAGGGCCTGACACCAACCCCCTAGATTTCCGGAGGACCATTCCCCCTATATGTTCGGAGGGCCATAGTGCGCAGTTTAGCTTAGAGTCCTTCTCTGGCACTCGGACGATGATCAGCCGCCCCTGACATGGGGAACAGACGCTGTTGTGAGCCGCTCCTAACGTGGAGTACAGACGCTCCAGGTTTGCAAAAGCAAACCCCCCCTTCCCTGTCAGCATACGACCAAAGTTCCCACCGGGGGTTGGTTACCCGATCTTCCCCAAGGTTACTCGTACCCCGGCCAGTAGCACGAGGAGGTAGGGATAGGAGTTGCTGGGCAAGAGGCTAAGGACCGCACAAAGGGGTCTATTTTATTCCTGCAGGTACGCGAGGTACCAATGGTACGCCATGCCCAGCCATTTACCTGAGCCACCTACCGGACAAATTTCCAATCAGATTTCTTGCAGCTAGATAGAACCCTGTTCGAAATAATACACAGGTTTTCATGAATGTTGGGGTTTGTGTCGTTATTGTGTTAACCAGAGCAAAACATCTATTGGTCTACGAAAAGACGAAACCGTGATTAATCCAATCACGACCATAGCGTCTTTTTGGTTCTGAGATGAATGTAACTGATCAGATAAAATATATCATAGTTATTCTAGATTTAAAATTTTATGAAAATTTCTGGGAATATTACTATTTTTTAGCAGTGTTACTTTTGTTGATAAAAATAGGCCATCATTTTATTACATTCGTTTCATGGTTTCATTGAGCGAAAACTAGTTTCAAACCACTATTGGTCATCAATTTCAAAGTGTACCTACTTCATTGCCAAACAATGGCTCCATAGAATCATCTTTCCCAAAATTACCCCAAAACAATTCCACTTCCGTGGACTTTCCGCTCACAGTCACCCCGGAAAAACATCAAAAGCCTTCCCTCGTCGAAAAACCGAGTTGCAAATTAAATAATCCTCAGGAATTTCATCAAAGCATCGTCAGCACGTTTGATGTCCATGCTAGGGAACAAGTGCGCAGAACACTGGCAGCTATCTCGCACTCCGGGAAAACCGGAGCGAATTGTGCCATCTCTACCAGTAGCCATTGCGTGCGGCTGGCATTCTCGAAGCAGACACAACCATTGTGCCTTACAAACAGACAGACAGATAGACTACGGCAAGCATTTCCACCAGCTCGCAACAAGCTGTGTAGAGTTTTTCCGGCTGACGGTGATAATTTTCCCGCGTGGAGAAGCATGCGCGCTGAAGAAAATGCATGGTATTCTCAAAGGGATGGTCGCTTGGTATCAGGAAAATTTGCAACCACGAATCGGGTTGATAAAAAAATTGTCTGTGTGGGTGGAAATGGTTTTTATCTACTAAGGATGCTCGTTCAATGTGGGGAGGATATCTTCATGTTGCATTCGTTTGTGAACTGAATTTTTAATAGTTGTTATATAGTATGTTTTGGGTGTAGAAAAGATGAAAGTCATCCTCGTTGTATTTTAAGACACTTTTAATACATAATTTTTAAATGTGTTGTTCTTTTACCACAGAACTGACTAGTTTTCATTACGGGATATAGTAGAATAAATATAATACACTGAATACTCCGTAATGCTTTGAAGGACAAGATTTGAACCATACTGCCCACTCCACATCAAAACAGAACTTCGTCTGTCGTTGGCCTGACCAGGATAGCTGCTGACACGTCTACCTTCTAGAATGAAACACATGCCTTGATAGGGGATGAAACGATGACCAGTGTCTGGATGGCGAGAAGTTTTCTTTCTGTTTTTTTTTTTTCGTACGATTCAGCTAGAAACGGTTGAAGGTCGTGTCGGGCTGTGAACCGTTAAGATTTTCCCCGTCTAGATTTTTGGGGTGTGTACATGAAAAACATGGAGCTTCGCGAAATACTTGCTGGAGATTCTGCTGTCCTCATCGGATCCTTATTATCTCTCGCATAATGAGGTGGGTTCAAATGTGCGCTTGCTGCCGGGTTGCTCTCTCACCCTCGGCGAGCGTTTTAACGGCGATGTATTCGACGGTGGGTGGTGGATTTCGCGATTTATGGAGCGTGGGAACAGTTTGGATTCGCCGTAGTTGATGAATGCTCTCATAAAAAAATATAAGTGATTCACGAAACATTGACAGACTTTTATAACTTCAAGTTAGGAAGTTTTGGATTCCGAGCATCTAAATTCAAATAGAATTCTTGATGATCGCCTTGAAACAACCATTGAAAATGATAATTTCTCAAAAGCACTCCGTTTTCGTTCAAATTTTGTGAGTCGAATAAATATTCAAAAGTATAAAACATATATTTTTCATAATGGCATACAGTATCATCAGATCATATCAAAAACCTAAAATAATGGTAAATTTGGTGAATTTCACTTCATTAGTCTAGTCCGTTGATTGTAAAAAATATTGAGTTTAAAATCCCAAAATAAATTGAGAATGTCGAAGGAAGCCAAAAGATGTTATTACGCCAAATGTCGATTATGTGAAACATCTCATCAGAAAAGTTTCGCTCCTCATCACCTACGGTTTTTGTTTTGTTTTGTATTTGTATGAGTCAGTGACCTCATGTATGCTAATGTGAGCTTTCAACTAACGAATTTATCACCGTGACGGCGCATATTCCTATCCCCTTCTCACCAATGTTGAAACGAAAAGTAGTCTTAGACATAAATTAAGAAAATTATAACGAAACACACAATATATTCGCCAACTCAAATTTTCGTCGTGGGATTCGGACCGTACCCATTCAAAATATTAAGCCGGCCGTCGGTCACCGGCTTCTTGGATTAATTGAATACGGCAAACAATCTGCAGGCCGTGGACTACAGCAGAGAAGTGCGGTGGCGTTTTGATGTCTACCCACACCGACTGGCTTTCGGACGCCGATTTCCGCAAGTCGCACAACTTTATAACTTCAACCAGCCAGCGGCAGTCCACGGATCTAGCCGAATAAAAATAAATAACCCAAGATCCATCTTCATTCATCTTCATTGCTGTGGTCAAACCAAGGCTCCGTCTGCTGCGCCTCTGACCGAGCTCAAAGCTAAACGGCAAAGTCACGTAAGCTCCCACACAGGCGTTGTTGCGGCGGCGGAGGGATTCTCTGAGGCAACATAAATAAACAACCACGCGTAGGGTGGCGGACTGTTTTCGGACAGAGAGCTTAGAGTTCCGAACGTCTTGAGCGATGTGTGTCAAGCTAGCCAACCCAGTGGTCCAGGAAACTAATTTAACCGGACAATAGGTTTTCTTTTCCGTTTATTGATTTTACAACCCCCGTTGACCAGAATAATCGAAATTGCACAAGGAACAGATAGAGTTTCGGAATAGCTTATCATCTTCAGTGTATAATTTCAAGAATTCAAAATAATATAAAGTCAACAACGGCGTCGCCCACGTCTTTTGGGGAAAGGCAAGAATGATCGTGTGACATCCATTGTTTCTAAAGATCGAGTATACCTCGGCATCTTCATGGTTGTCACGGGAAGGAGGTTTTGTTAGTGGGAACGATTCACCTTGGTAAGTGATGATTATAAACACAGAACAGAGCCTAAAGCATGTATCCTTAAGTATGTCCAAACAAACGTATTTGCTGAATAAGAGTCGAACAAATCACTTTAATACATACTTCAGTTGAATAAACCGTTAATAATATTACTTTTGGGGTATTATGTAATACTAGCTTATCCAACGTTCCAACGAAATTTGAAAGAAAAAGATACTAAAAATAGACTGATACATTCTCATTCTGATTAAGAAACAGAGGCGAACATTTTCCATTTTCTGTGCTATGTTTGCTACCGATGATCCAATAGATTATAATCATGTTGCTGGGGGTTGCATTACCTGAAAATATGAAAGTTGTTGCCAATTTTATACAAAACATAAATCGCCTGAATGGCTCGTTACTGCTCTTAAACACTCTCTCGCCACATACTAAACGAGAGAATGAATAGCAACATTCATAGGGCTCTACGATTGCGATCTGCCACGAACTGTTATGGTTCACGAACTGTTACACTCTCCGAATATGGTTCGCTCGGCTTATTCGGCTTAAATTCCAAACACTGTCTGGTGAGCCAATATCGAGTCATGAAACATCGACTCATGGAAGTTTCACTGTAAATTGAGAAAAAAAAACAATTTTCTGTGCACATTTATCTCATTCTTGTTTTTGCATATGTCGAGTTCTTTTTTGTATCTAGGTTAAAACTGGCGAAACCCGTTCTGAATCATATATTCAACCCCAATCAGATTCAAGCTCGACAAAACTACAATTAGCTAGAACTTGATTTGTTTACGTTTTTTTCACCGACCTAGTACCATAAGAACGAAAACGACAATGATGAAATGTTCAAGAATATTCTACGCATGAGAAAGAACAATTTTCCAGAAAACTCTGTAATATTGTATCAAAAAGCCGTTGTAGTGCTCTACAATTTACCATTGTATGTTGTAGCATAGCATAGCATAGCATAGCATAGCATAGCATAGCATAGCATAAACCTACAATTTGCCATTGTATGTTCTAACATTCAAATCGACTGTTGTAGGGCGCTTAAATTGCTGTTATAGCGCTGAATGAAACTTTTTTGTGGAACATTTCACAGCGTTACTGACAGACAGACAACTCTGGGATTTTATATTTATGATGATGATATTAATCATATTAAGGGGACTGGGGGTAATATGCCCATGTTAAGGAGAGCAGCGATTTTATATGTGGAAAACATTATTTATGCTCCTTTTTAATAATGGTATTATAAACAAACATGTGTTCTATCATATAGTAGAAACAGCTTTCAATTTTAGCTCTTTTAGGGTTTTTTGATCATTTTTCGTAAAATGCTTGCTTAACTGCATATGCATTGTTTTGCGGGGTAAAATGCCCCTCTTGAGTTCGACGTTACTAGTGCTGTAAACGTACGCACACAATCATGCTTGCTTACATGCTGCGTGATTCGAGCGTTTGTTCAGATGTTATCGTTCAAAAATAGTAGGGGGAGATCCCCCAGTACCGGACACTTAAGCCACTAAATTCATAATTCGAAAAATATTGCTTTTATGTGCTCGTGTTACCCATTTATGATAAATATTGTCATTTTTATAGTGTACAAAAATAAATTCGAAAATATAAATATGAATTTTGACATTGGATTTTGATGATGTATTTTAGTACCAAAATGATCGATCTTGAAAGGTGGCACCCAATACCGGACACGATCTGGAAATGCCTCGAATTATGTAAATTTGAGCATCATTGAATGTTTTTACTATAGGAATATTATATAATTGCCAATTCAATGCATTTGCAACATTTACAAGAACAATTTGAGTTTTTCTTAATTTGCAAGATGTCCATCAAAAACTTCTTTCATATATGATGAAAAATAGCACATTTTACGATGTTGTTTCGATTGTTCATTCTTCTTAATTTTATCGCATGTTTGATGCCATGATCGACGAAAACCATGAAAAATGAATAGGGGGAGATCCCCCAGTACCGGACACTTAAGCCCCTAAATTCATAATTCGAAAAATATTGATTTTATGGGCTCGTGTTACCCATTTATGATAAATATTATCATTTTTATAGTGTACAAAAATAAATTTGAAAATATAAATATGTATTTTGACATTGAGTTTTGATGATGTATTTTAGTACCAAATTGATAGATCAGGTGGCACCCAATACCGGACACGATCTGGAAATGCCTCAAATTCTGTAAATTCGAACATCATTGAATGTGTACACTATAGAAATAGTTTATTATTACCAATTCAATGCAATTGCAACATTTACAAAAAATAATTTGAGTTTTTTTTAGTTTGCAAGATGCCTATCAAAAACCACTTTCATATATGATGAAAAATAGCACATTTTACGATGGTGTTATGAATGTTCATTATTCTTAATTTTATTGCATGTTTGATACCATGGTCGACGAAACCCATGAAAAGTGAAAGTATTTTGAGACACTGATGCGATAATTACAAAGATATCATATAACAAATCAAGCTGTCCGAAACTGAGGGACAGGAGGTGCTTAACCAAAATTGTAATTTGTCCATATTTACTTCAATTGTGGTACAAAATACATTCTTACTATCAAATTAGGATTATGTTCGATCATGCTTGCGGGATCCAAAGTATTTTTTCATATTCAAAATAATTACTAAATAGGCTCAAAATTGAAAAGACACGTCATTTTTTTAATGATTTTCAAACTTTTCTACTTTTTTAAAAAGGGATGCATATTTCAAGGATGTGTTATTCTACGCAAACATTAGTCTACATAATAGCTTTCTTTTCTACTAATACACTATCTTGATTGGACCATGATTTCTCAATGTTTCGACTTTGTCCGGTATTGGGTGCTGTCCGGCACTGGGGGATCTCCCCCTATATTTAGAAACACTGGTGCAATAATTACAAATATATCATATAGCAAATCAAGCTGTCCGAAACTGGGGGACAGAAGGTGCTCAACAAAAATTGTAATTTGTCCATATTTTGTTCATTTATGGTACAAAATACATTCATACTATCAAATTAGGATTATGTTCGATCATGCTTGCGTGATCCATTGTATTTTTTCATATTCAAAATGATTACTAAATAGGCTCAAAATTAAGGCAATACCTCAATTTTTTTAAGATTTTCAAACTTTTCTACTTTTCAAAAAAGGCATACATATTTCAAGGATATGTTATTCTACGCAAACATTAGCCTCCATTATAGCTTTCTTTTCTTCTAATACACCATCTTGATTGGACCATGATTTCTCAATTTTTCGACTTTGTCCGGTATTGGGTGCTGTCCGGTACTGGGGGATCTCCCCCTATACATGCTGATGCGAAAAATCTACATTTGTAAGGTTCCAATTTTCCCGTAACTTCATTGTGGCATTACGTTTGGTAGAATTTGAACTCAAACGACTGTTTCAGTAGTGTTTGGATTTCGATCACAATAAACCGATCGAACCATATTGGGAGAGTGTAACAGTTCGCGAACCATAACAATTCGTAGCACATCGCATTCGGAGAGCCCTATGAATGTAAACATTCACTCTCTCGTTTGGTACGTGGCAAGAGAGCGCTCGAGAGCAGCAACTCTCACAAGCTGCAAAAGTATCGAGTCATTGGGAGGATTTATGTTTTGCAATAAATTGTTAATAATTTTCATATTTTCTGATAATGCAGCCTTTAACAACCTAATTATAATCTATTTGACCATTGAATTGTTTGGTTTGAAACATAGCAGAAAAAAACAAAAAAATTTCGCCTCTGTTTCTTGACCAGAATGAGTGTGGGTCAGCGAATGTTACAAGTGTTGACACACAGTGATCGGGGCCAAACAGTGGATGGTGTGTGTCTTTCTTGTTTTCGTTCATGACACGTTATCTTCTATGAACGATAAATGTCATGCGTGTTGTATGAATGCAGGCGGATAAATGGAATGAAATTATGACTCGTGTGTCAATGATCGCTAAATTTTCCAAAGCCTGGGCTGTTTTGGTGTTATGAAATAGGAGTGGACGTTTTGCCCCACGAGATTATTAAAGTTTAGAACCTTCAATGAGCTTTTTTAAAGACAAATTTAACATATTTTCTGCAAGTAATACAAACTATGACAGTGCACAAGTTGGCTTTCGTCGATAGTTTCAGAAATTTGAATTTTTTTTTTTCCATCCTAAAAAATGGCATTGAAAATCGCACAAAATTGCAACGAAAACAGCAAAAAACGTTTTTATACTCAACTAGGGTTGTCATGTCTATTACGGCTTAAACCAGCTGACGGTGTTTTGAAAATACCTCAAGGTCGTAGACACAAAAGTCAATTTGGACAAATTGAGATGTAAAATTGTGAAAAATAATAGAATCGTTCTGGTGGGCTTCGATCCCACGACTCCCAATACGCTAGACTGGGCGCGAAAGCTTCGGAAGCGAATAGGCCAACAAGAGAAATATTCTTTGCTTTCTGAGGTTTTTACATGGTATCCGTATCCAGATGATTATTGCACATTGGTCCCAAAGCCAAAACTAGGAAGACAAAAAGGTTTGCACCTAAGCAATCAGTTTCAGAAAAATAGTGTCTTCGGGAAAGTTTCTCCATATTTCCAGACATTTTTTCAGTGATGTGAAATTAGGGTGGTCGAGACGTTAACCAGATCAGAATATAAACTTTTTTGCTGACGCATTTAGGCCCATATAAATTGCTCAACAATGTTCTAGACCGATTTGGAGCAACTTTGTCCAAGAATCCAAATTTCTATCTCTTATGGCTCGCGAATTATGATTTTTTTAACAAAATAAAAATACCATGGAGATAACTTTTTGTGCGATAATTTCGTTTTCAAAATTTTGTTCCGAGCGCTTTTATAACATTTGAATGGGCAACATATTTCCGAGGCAACTACTGTTCTATCAGAGTTATTAGAGATTTTCTTCGAAACAATGGTTGTTTTTAAATGCCAATATCTCTGAAAGCCACAAACAGATTCTCAATATGTTATCGCCATTAGAAAGATAATCTTCTTTTGTATTTATGGTGAAAAAACTGTGAGGACGTTTTTGTTTGCAGAGATTAACAAAATTTTGAAAATAATATGTTTTAAACGAAAACCGTTCATAACTTGAAAATCAATCGAGATAGTTCTTTGGTGGCTCCAGCAAAAATGTGCACCATTGAAAGTTCTGAAAATGATTAAAACAAAGTATTCAAACAAAATCATCGCTTTTGGATATATTCACCATGAACCGAAATTTATATTGTAAAAAAGCGAAAAGAGATATATTTGCTAGAACAACCGAAATTAGAATTTAAAAACAACCATTTATTCGAAGAAAATTTCTGATTACTCTGCAACCATAAGAAATAGAACACCAGTTTCTTCAACAACAAAATTGCTCAGTCAAATGTTCAAGAAGTGCTCGGAATGAAGTTTTTACAAGAAATTATCACAAAAAAAGTTATCAAGAAAAACATTATTTTTCAGGACCGCCCTACCTTATTTGTAAGAAAAAATCGTAACCCGCGAACCATAAGAAATGACAAATTGGGTTCATCGATTAAGTGGCTCCAAATCGACTGTTCTAAATATGTTAGAACATTTTATAGGCCTAAATGTGTCAGCAAAAACGTTTATATTCTAATCTCATTAACCATGTGGGTCACCATAATTTCACGTCACTAAAAAAATGACTGAAAATACGGAGAAACTTTCCCAAAGACATCAGGTATCCAAAACTGATGGTTTAGGCGCAAACATTTTTATCTTTCAAAATATGGCTTTGGGACCAATGCACAATGCTTCGAATCGATAATTCAGTAGGAAACAAGTGTTTTCTCTGTTCTCGTTGATTTTAGACCATCGATGTTTTCAGAGAAGTTATTCGTAATAAAGTTTTACGTCTTCTTAGAAAAAAGTTGAATAGAGTGACCCTTATTGAGCTTCAAATTTTGATTCAAACTTTTAAGTTTGATGAAATTTGTGGCAGTGTTTTTCTGCAAAAAATGTTATTTTGAACAACTTAGTAGAAGACACATTTGATCTTACTCTTCATTTCAGCTAAGCTAATTCTGAACCTATTAACTTTGGGTGGACCAGTAAAATCAGTTATTTTGGTTTAACTTTTTTTGCTTTTCGGTTGTATGTGAATGTGGTCATCAGAAGAGTTATAGAGGAAGTAATGATACACGTTTTTGCTGAACATTGCAAGTTTTTAGTTTTTTTTTTGTGATTTAGAAGTTATTTGCAAATTTAAGTGAAAAACTATGAAATCTTTAGATGCCCATAACTCATGGAGTTGGTTTGATAAAATTCTTTTAGGGGAATTCGAAAGACAGGCATTTTTGCTGCAAAAACTATGAGAACGTCATTTTTGTAAATTTTTAAATTAAATTAAATTTTTCTTCTTTTTTTTTTTTTTGGAGCAGGGAAAAGCCCATTGGAGGTGAGCTTCTTTTAAGCATCTTCCTCCAATAGGCATAAAACCTCCTCATCTTTTCGTTTATATAGTTCACATTTTCATTTTTCATACAATATGATACACTTTCCAGTGAGCATAGTCGCTCTTTTAAGGAAGTGAAATTTGATGGTTAATGTTAACCTAGGTTTACAAATTTCTGATTTTCTTGGCAAGACATTAAATGTTGGCGATGGTGGAGTTGGGCTGATGTGGGCGGTTGCTGATGGAGGGCAATGGCGGTTGGTGGCGAGGCTGGCGGTGGCTGGCGGTGGCTGGCGGAGATATAAGAAAAATTATGGCAGGTGAATACTTATATATAAACACATATAAGGGAAGGAGGGTGGAGGCGCATTAACGGAGGTAAGAATTAACGTTTTCTTTCAAATGATTTCTCTATGAAAATTTGAACTTATTGAGAGTTGCTGAAGTTTTACAAACGGTTGGTAGTTCGTTGAACAGTTTGCTTCCTGCATATTCAAATCTTCTACGGCCGAATTCTGTATACGGTCTTCCCAATGATAGGTTTCCTTCGTATCTTGACTCTCTGTTACGAGCAATTCTCCTGAGATGCGTGTTATGATGCGTTGAGGGGTCGCTGAGTATTTTCCGTACATGCAACAACATTTGGAACGATTGAAGAGCTTTCACTGGAAGAATCGAGTCCGTGTTCCGTGTGTAGAGTGCGATAGTCGGGTACAGTACTGGAAATCCGTGTATTATTTTCAAGCATCGATTTTGAAGTACTTGAACCTCTTTCAAAGTAGATTTGCTGGCCGACCCCCAGCAGGTCACCAGATATTGCAGTCTGGAGTGGAACAATGCGTGATACAACTTCATCAACCATTTTTTTGGGATACACTCGGCGATTCTTCGGAATATTCCACAAATAGAGCTTAGTTTGTTTTTCAGCATGTTTACATGGGCATTCCATTTCATTGTACTATCCAACGAAAGACCAAGAAACGAATATTCTGCTACTTCTTCTATCACACATCCCCGAACTTCCAAGATATTGCGAGCTGGAAGCCGTTTACGAGGAGAGTGAAAGATCATATACTTGGTTTTGCTGAGGTTCAGAGACAGCAGATTTGCGCTGAAAAAATCTTGCAGTAGAATGATGTCTTCCTTGATCTGCCTTTGCAGATTCTCGATGGAGTTGGTTTCATACAGCAAAGACGTATCATCGGCAAAAAGCCTCAGTTTACCATTCAGTGGAAGTTTAGAAAGATCATTGATAAATAGCAAAAAAAAAATGGGGCCTAAATTGCTACCCTGTGGCACCCCCGTTTTCATTAATCCAGGAGGACTTTTATATCCTGCTATAGCGACAAACTGACGACGATTTGTTAGGTAGCTGCTCAATAATGATTTTGTAACTCCTCTGAATCCCATAATTTCTAATTTTTCAATTAGTAAGTGATGATCGATTGTATCAAATGCTTTTTTAAGATCAATAAAAAGCGCGGCAGAGAGTCGTCTGCGATCTAGTGAATCGTAAATGTTATCAACGAGATCACTACAGGCTGTAAGTGTGCTGGATCCACTCCGGAAACCATATTGATGATCGAAGATTAGATTGAAGCGTTGTGCAAAGCTGATGATCCTTGTAGCCAGCAGTTTCTCCAATATTTTATCCATTATGGATAAACAAGATACTGGGCGATAGTTGTTAAGATCTTTGTTATTGCCTGATTTGAATATGGGCACCACCCGAGCAATTTTAAGACAATCAGGATACTGACCAGTAGATATTATTTCGTTAAACACATCCGTTAGCAAACGAGCGAAGAACGAATGGTGGGTTTTGATAAAGTTGGCTGGTATATTGTCAGGGCCAGCTGATTTTTTTGAGTCCAAGTTATGAATCATGATTGTAATTTCACTGATCGTCGTGGGATTTATGTATAGAGAATTTCTTTGGGGAACGAGCGTACCAAACTTGCTGATGTTTCGATCACTATTGATTTTGGCTGCCAAGGAGGATCCTACGCTACAGAAAAAATCGTTGAAAGCACTGCAGATGTGGCTGTTATCGGAAACTAATCGATCGTTCACAGATATCGCAGATATTTTGTTGATATTTGGCTGCTTTCCTAAATTTGAGTTGACGAATCTCCACGCAGTCCTGGCGTCAGCACGTTCCAGTTGCTTGTAGTAGTAGTCACTTTTACATTGAGCTTTCTTCCGCTGAACTAGTTTCGATGCATGCTGAAGCGTTTCTTTTATTGCAACATCATCAGGGTTACGGTGATATCTGCCTAACGCATTTTCTTTTATACGAATCAGTCTTATCAGATCGTAAGTCATCCAAGGACAGTGGCCTTTTAGTTTTGTCTTCAAAGTCACTTTCTTAGTGCATTGAGTTAACAGAGAATTATATGTTCTAATCACGTGCTCTAGTTTACCGTTTGCATCACAGTCGGGCGGAATTTGTGTACTGTTTTGAGCAAACAACTCATTCAAACGTGCGTGGTCTATAACATTTTTCGTGAAAATTTGTTTACAGACTTCATGCCGGAGTTCTACGTTTGTTACAATGAAGCAATGATCGCTCAAATCATTGTAAACTGTCTCGTTTATTATGTTATCTACAATCTGGCCTGAACATACAACATGGTCCAGAATGTTGCCACTTGCCTTTCTGGTAACCATGGTGTTCGTCAAAAATGCATGGTATGATTCCAAAAGCCGGATGTATTCTAACGCAATGTTATTTGTGACAATGTTTACAGGAACGTTCATATCACCAAGTATCAAACGGTCATGATTACTACTACCTGACGATAACATAGTTTCTATTTCCGAGAAGAAGCGCCTTGCATCAAAACTTGGTGGTCTGTATACTGCGTGTATTTGAAGATGTCTTCCCTTGGTTTGAAGTTGCAGATGGATGTGATGAAAGCCATCCACATTTCTGTTCAAACAAAGATCATAGTGCATATCTTGTCGAACAAATAACGCCAATCCCCCATGCGAACTATCTCTGCATGAAAAATAGCCTTTATAACCCTTTATTGAGTATAATACAGCCTTGTCATCTTTCAACCATGTTTCGCCAAGAACGATTATATCCACCCGTTCCCCATAACGATCTAACAATTCTCTTACATTGTCAAACTTGGACAATTCATTCATCCCTCTGATGTTTAACTGAATGATTTTCAAAGACGTATTTGATACTGCACAGTATTTATTTTTCAACCACGATTCAGAACAATCATAAAAATAATTTGAAAACATTGAAATAAATCTTCATAGTGTGTCCGCAGTGGGCCTGCTTAACGTCGCTTCGCCGCCGGTTCCGACACAGGCGATGACTGTGTAGATGAGTTGGTCGTGGATGTATCCAAATTGCGTTTCACACCAGTCCGCTGTAATCCCGCAACGTCTGAGCGAGAGCGAATGAACTCTGTTTTTGAGTTTTCGGATTTTTTTGCCAACATTACACCGTTTCTGCCGGGCCACACAAACTTGTAGTTTAAACAGTCTTGTATCTCACGTACTTGTTTGTAGAGTTCCATTCCACGTGGTGTGAGTTCGTCGCGTAAAACGATTTTACGTGAACCATCAGGCAACGGTAGATCAACAGCAGCAGACAGCAGCGGACCAAAGGAACGCTTTTTGGCAAATAACTCCTCTTTGTACTGCTCACTCACAAACACTACTTTTATCGGTGCGGGTTCGGTGTTCCGTAGTTTTTCTCCATTCGATGTCAGACGTTTGGCCTTCAGTATTGCTCCATCCGGGATTTCATAGCCGATCGCGGACGACACTTTTCCGATGATTTCCTTGACGTTTTCATCCTTTCTTGGGGGTATTCCAAGGACTATCATATTTCGCGACAAGGTCATCCTGCTCAACCGTTCCACATCCATCTCCAGTTCATCCACCGTGTAGCTTAATTGATGATGTTTTTTTCCGTATTTGATCAGCTTCTGCCTTCATTGCTGCATGTTCCACTTTAAGTGCCTTGACCTCGTTCAGAAGACTGTCGAGCTTGCTGGAGAGGAAATTCTGAAATTTCTCCATTTCGCAAATCGTGCTCTTCATGTCCTGCACCTCCGAGCGGGTTGCTCTGACCTCCATAAGAACAGTATGCAGCTCCTTGAGTATATCCGGGTCAGTCGAAGAATTCTCTGAAGCCCTTTGGAAGAACTCCTGGCATTCTAGGGTACAAAAGAAGTCCTTTCCTTTAAGCTTTCGTATTGCATTTCCAAATGTGTTTCGGCATTTGAAATGCTCGCATTTGTGGCACTGTGCACACTCTATGACCTTTTTAGGGTCTTTTTCTTCCTTCTTGCACGTAACACAGACGATGGTATCGTCAGACATTGTGTATATTTTACGATGGTGATAACAGACTGACTGGTTTATCGCTACCAACCGCAAACTCCGACAGAATGTGATAGACAGATTGACGAAATATTTCACGATCACGCTTGTGTGTGTTGTGTTAAGAATAAAGACAAAACTGTGCAAAGACCACCATGAATCACTTAAAGCGATAATTATGGGATAAACTGATTCGTGTTTTAGAACGTAATCGTCGAAAAACCAGATTGTATAACGTTTCAGCAGATTTATCTATGTTAAGATTCCTGCTTCATCGATGGCGTAGCTTCAGAATTTTTCGATTTCACTTCACTTTTTGTAATTTATTCCGAGCCCTAATAGGATGCCGTTCTAGTCGATTCAGTGTTGCCAGTGTTATAAATTGAGAAAACTATCTTCAAAAATATACTCAGAAACTCGAAATTCGCCTGTAACTCACAATATTTTTAAGTTAACGGTTTGCTGCACTTAGAAAAGTTGTAGGTTCTAGCTAGATTTACAACTTTTCCATATGCAACTTTTTGGAGAAATGTGAAACAAAATAATGTAGTTCTAAAATGTTTTAAAAGATTCTATATTCTATATATCGAAGAACAAAAAAGTTATTCCGTCTTAATATTTTTGTGGTGAAAGAATTATGCTGCTAGTGTGATTAGAATATTTTTTTAGTGTTTGGCACACAGTTGTGAACAATATGATCGTAAATAAGTTTGACGATACTACATGGAAAATGCTTCAAATATATACATAATTAATTGTGCTTAAAGGGACTGTCTGGAATTAGAAAGAATTGATTCTAGATCTGGATATTGTAGTAAAGCCCTATGTTTTACACGTTTGTGTTTTTATTCGGCAAGTAAAATCTGCAATTTATGCAATTATTAACAAACTCAAAAATTTGCTGCTGAAAGCATTATAAGTAATCAAACATCACTTTTTGCCGGAAAACTGTTGTATTTGCTGTTCCAGCAACCAGGGTATTAACTCAAGAGCGGTCGCGCATTTAGCCATCGCCACCACCTGTGCATGAAAAGCGAGATTTTTGTTCAAGGTGCGTGTACTCAGTACAAGCATCCGGTCTTGAGTTAAATTGATTTAAATGTGATATGTAAACTTTAGTAAATAATTAACGATGGAATACATGTCTGGATTAAGGGACATCATTTGCAACATTTGCTCCAGGTGACCGGATTTAAAGCCAAGATATGCTCTGTTAATTAAGAAATTTGTGATAACACGTAGTTTTTATCGCAATGTGCAACACGATAAGCAAGATGTTTCGTTAAATAACGTGTTGAGTGACAGAACTTTTATTAGATGTTTATAAAATATATTGAAAATAGGGTTCGGCACGGTATGGCACCGCTTAATCGTTTGCATTGATCTATAGGTGCATAAACGTTTTTACTCTTCAAGTAGTTTATGTAAATTTCATTAAATAACCATATTTTCGCTCTCTGACTCCGGAAAAGCTGATCATCGTATTCTTATTGCGTTTTAAACCACTGCGCAACCCGGCGGAATAACTCAACGCAGCAATTACCTACCTGTTCCACAGAAACTCTTTTCCAATTGCGCCGTCCGTCGTCGTTGTTGTCGTTTGGGATTCATTTACACCTTCTCGAATCCCGTCTTCAAATCCCTATTCAAAGGTGACGGTGTGAAAACGTTTTGTGCGTGGATGCCTTCTCCTCCTCCTCCTCAAACCCGATTGTGCCATCGTCGTCCAAAGATACTTATTAGCCTGGCCTCGGGGTCCACTGGGGCTCAAATTGTTATGTTTGATTCACATAAATCATAATCAAATCGAAACGTGTTCCCAATCTACCGGGCAGTACAACTGATGCCGTGATCGACCAAATGTCTTCAGCGCAAGTAATGACGGTGCATCGTGTCTCTGATTCGGCACACGATCGATTGCCATCAGGTGGATGATGACGTCTATACGCGCGTCGGCGACGATGAGAGGGTCCATTGGTCAAGTGGAATTGGTCTCGTAGGGTTGGGATTAAAGTGATTGCAGATCGAACTGAGGAATGTAAAATATATGTTCACTATTTAGTAATCGTGTCAACTACTTTTTGAGAACCAAACACAATCGACGCAATTTTTAAACTTAAAAATGGTTCCAAGAATTGCCAAAATTTATATTAGAATTATAACAAATCACCTTTTTTCGTAATACGATGCTTATATGTTCGAAGAATCCGTTGGCAAAAGGCCTTATGCGTAAAAATATGGAGGTGATATTTGTGCATATTTTATATCATAATATAAATAATAGAATAAAGTTTTAATTAAATGTATCTGAAACTTCACATTTCTCATTACTTCATTATTTCTAGATTTTAGTTTTCGTTTCACATATTAGGAGTGTCAATCCGCAAATTTCCAAACATCCTTCATCTCATCGTTTGCTAAGCATCGCCTCAAACCTGTAGGCACTCGTGAAGGAATTACCCTCGACAAATCCTTTTATTGCGTGACCAAGCTTTTAAGATCAACTTCTGCCTGAGCAACGTCGTCCAAGAGCATATTTACGTCTTCATTAATCTTCAACACTACTCGTCAAAGCACATGGTCACGATGTGCCTCTGGTCTTATCGTAGTCCAGAGTGGAAGATGTTCGTTTCGTTCATTCATCCACTCAAACGTTATTTGATTACATCTATATAATCGTACGAATAGGTTGGTGCCATTTATTTACTCTGCTTCGGTCCCATGTGGTGACCACAACTGGGTGGCTCCGAAGTAGAGTAAGTAAATGGTATTTACCAGGAACTTCATCCGACTTATATAATGTAGGGGAAAACAGATCTCGTTTGTTTTCCATTTTCCTCAATTTTCACCCTCCCTTGTGCTATGAATCCAAAAGCACATATGTGAAAGAATCATGTGGAAGACTTTCACTTTCTCATCGTATGGTGCGATTTCATCCATTTTCGTTTTTCCGTCCTTTCTTCCCGAAAGAAATGACCTGTCTCCGTGAGCATATGCATAACCCTTTTCTTTTGCTACCACACTAGCATGTGTGACTGTTCTTTTGGAAAACTAAACTAATCTCATTCTCCGGTGCTGAGCCAACTTGTCGAACAAAATCTATTCCTAAAACTAGTGCACCCATCCCTCGTAAGAGATTGCACTGCCATTTACAGCAACAAAATTCCATCGCCAATAGCTCTAAACTATCCCAGCTATTCTAATATAGTACAAGTGGCCAAGATTTCATGTTTGCTGAAGAGGACAACCGTCGACCGGAGTATCGTCCAAGACCAGTCACGACATCGTCGACGTCCATCTGGAGAAATCAACCTTCCTCATCGACTGCCCCAACCCAAACCTGATGAAAATCCCCAGAAAATCATCCCAAGACTCCTATCTGTCCCTCCCTACGTCTCCATCTCTATATCTATACATGAGAAAAGGACGACCGACGACGGACCGCATTGTATCATCATCGTCACCCCCCATTCCAAGTACGGCTTGTCTACTTGGCCCGGTCTGTTGGCAAAGTAAAGACGAGCGTCTCGTTGCCAATGTCGGCAAAAAGTAAGGAAGACCCAACCTTTCCCAGGAATTCATTTCCACCGCCACTTGCTGCCTGCCACCTTTGCTTGTGTGGTGACTCCATCTGTGAAAATAAGGATCTCGGTCTCGCATAGCACCGACTGTTTATTGGGACTTTCTTCCCGAGGGTGGTGATGAGACACACCACCGGATGTGAGAATTGGAGGTGTGAGGGATGAGACGTGATGTGGGTGAAATTAATTCTGGCAGATTGGACATCCTCGAAGTTGATGTCGAAAAACGCTTATCTGTCAAAGGATACTAACTCTAGTATATGTTATGTATATGTTTTCTTTTATTCATAGGTGGCACATTTGCATGTATCTCATATCACCTTGAAAAACTCTTTAAAACAATCAATTGTAACCACTTTTTTATACTCTCTCTCTTTGCAGGTATGTATTGTTACTACTGATCACTGTACTACGTTATACGGGATTTCCACTCCATTGGAATTGGTAATAAACTCGCAACTCATTCCCATCACAAGTGAAACATTGGCCATCACGAAAATTTCTCATAAAAATATTATAACAAAGTATGAATTATTCATCACCCACCTCGAGCATTAAATTTGTAAAGAATCAGTTGTCGAATTAAAATTCCCAAAAATCCATAACAGCCATTCCTGCACTGTCATTGCTCCGACCCAATCGAATTCAATTGTTCCAAACGAGATGAGACTCTTCATCATCATCATCATCATCATCATTGTCGTCGTCCTGGTCGCAAAGGCATAAAGATAATGCAACGGAAAAGTCCCTCACCGAATCACCCTTCCGTCAACCCACGCGCATCAAAATGCACCAAACCATATCACAATTATTAATATTCCATCATTTCTCGGCCGGTTCCGACGAGCATTTTATCAGCAACCAAGAAGACCAAGTCTTCGGCACTCTTGACAGCATCCGAATTGTTGTCATAACAATGCACTACTGATATGCGCGCTGCTCTGCCACTGGAACTCCGGAGGACGAGGACGCTGACTACGGGAATCATTGGCGTATATTAAGGAGGGCTACCCCCCAAACTTAAGCTTGCCCCCCTCTCTAGGAATTTTTGACGAGAATATGGGGAGATACACTCCCGTGCAATCTCTGTGATTACAAGTTTAATTGAAACTCTCTATAGCGCATTCGAAAGACAATTAGTTTATATTACTTCCCAGCTATTTCGTCAACAACATTTTTGGAATTGTGTTTACTAAATTTTTAGTTAACGTTGTGACATTTATCAAAAAACACAATAGGGGTCTGTAGTGTCCACGCTTGATCCACACTGCTTTCGGCCAATTCCACCATCAGCCGAATTCTGACGGCTGAAAATTGCACTAATGTCTTCAGTACCAACTTTCCGCTTCAGCAATCTTCACTAAACTGTCGGGATCGATCATTCGACACGCAAACAAAGTCCCGTGCGCGCAATGAGAATATATACTAAGGTGTGGAAGAAGAAGCAAAGGCTATGTATAAGTAACAAGAAAAAACGTAAACAAAAATCTAATACGTCACTAATTTACACGGCTTCTTATGAGAGCTCGCTTGCTTGTAGTTGTGAAATATTTTGCACCGTACACGGATATCACTCACACCAAATGTCGTCTTCCTCACCTCGGTATATATTCTCATTGCCGTGCGCGCTTTTCCGAGCTCTAGCTGTCAATTCTGACACGCCTAAATAAAACATGCACGATTGGATAAAATATACCCATTCTTATCAAGCATACACGCTCAAATGAAACATGCACGCTCATATAAAGCAAAACTTTATTTTTACTACATCAACTCTAGCTACCACAGGGTATTCACTTAAAATTGCGCGTATATCGTGGTTAAACGAAATCTTTTACAAAAATAAGTAAACGACGAAGGGAACATTTCATATTGTGGCAGTTAGACAGCCTAACAATCCAAGAATGCGTTTGTCACTATAGTAACTGTCATCAAAGTAACAAAAACAATTGATTTCCGATTTGAAAATGCGAACCAAGGAAAAGTGCATAAAAAATGTCTTGCAATATTGTCTGGTGAAGCATAAAAAACGAATACAGGGATCATGGAAGTTGATTTGTCCATAGATTCTGACATGTTTATCAGAAGGCGGTCGGAGAGTATTTGATGTTAACAGATGGCGATAGTAGCTCCAACCAAGAATAAACAGCGAGAACTCTCATTTATTGTACAGAAACAGACAGATACGCCGTATATGATATATGCTGTGTTCATATTTATATGTGAATGATATAATAAAGTCAATGAATAAATTTATCATCAAATTTAAAGCACCATTCATCAATCAATTCATATTATAAGCTACTCTAAATAGTTCATACCACAACCGCACCATATCCAAATCCAACTGAACAAACCCTTGGTAAACTTTAATCAAATGAAGCTTTTAGTTTCGTTTCAGTTTCCGATCACAAAATTCATAAAAAAAAGTTCACCTTTGTCACTTAATGAAAAGAAAAAAAAAACGCAATTCAAACTGATGACAGGCACATTCTTTGGTTCATTATCTCGATGATTTAATTACTTGCGATTCTTAATAAGGAGATTTTATAACATTTGACATAGTCTTTGAACATCGAATAGGAACGTGGAACATGATGGAATGACTCGTTGACTCGTTATTAATTTCTCATCTGTCATTGCTCTGACACATAACAGGAATATTTCATTTGGAAGAATTCATCGAACATGTTACGCGAAATTTCATTTTACGCAGCTTTAAGTGAGTACCCCTAATGAAAAATTTAGCAAATTTTCTCAGCATTGGATCAACCAAAATTTTAAATTAGTGCGTCTTTGGAAGCGTAATCTTATATTATTTAACCTTTTTTTTCTAGTTCATTTATTTGAGGCTCAATCGCGTTTAACGCTTTACGGAGCCGAAATTCATTTTTTGTATTGTTTACAAATCATTCACTTTTTTGTACTAAGATTAGTATGGGAAGGAGCCAGGGTACTCGTGGCAACTCGAGGTTAATGGTCACATTTTTTGGAAGGAAGGACATGGTGAGGATTGGGTTTAGGGTTTTCTGCAGCACATCCGGGAGGTATATCGTGGTATCGCGATTAACGTGTAGTGGCGTTGGTACCAATTTCTTGCCGGTATTCGTCTGCCGGATGGCCAGGATCCTCAATCCAACATACAAGGGACAAAACACAGAAAAAAAAAAACTGGAGAAGAGAATACAGAGGAATTAAACTTTTATACTGGACAAGCGAAGAAAATCGTAAATTGCGACCATATAAATAAGATCGCGGGTGCCCAACACATCTCTAACTGGAACATAGGGTTGTCTACCTCGGGCCGCAAGGGTATCCAAAAGTTGCGCTCTGGAGGCGTCCATATCCGGGCATTTCCAAACTACATGATCGATGTCATCATAACCGGAACCACACCTGTTACAAATATTGCTCAGCGCGAGGTTAATTCTGTGCAAATGTGTACCTAGCGAGTAATGGTTGGACATAAGTCTTGACATCACGCGAATGAAATCTCGACTTACATCCAAACCTTTCCACCACGCTCGCAAGGAAACTTTAGGAATTATGGAGTGTAACCACCGTCCCAGTTGGCCATTTAGCCAATCGCTTTGCCAACCGTGAAGAGAACTTTGACGTACTAAATGAAAAAATTCATCGTGTGAAATTCTTCTATCATAAATCTCACCTTCCTCAGCGCCCACCTTTGCGAGAGAGTCCGCCTTCTCATTGCCATAAATTAAGCAATGTGAGGGGACCCATACAAAGGTAATCTTATATGATCTTTCGACCAGTGCACACATCTGCTCTCTTATTTTTGTAAGAAAGTAAGATGCATGCTTTACAGGTTTCATCGATCGAAGTGCCTCAATAGAACTGAGGCTATCCGAAAAGATGAAGAAGTGGTCTGCGGGCATGTTTGAGATCATCCCCAAAGCGAAGTTGATTGCTGCCAGCTCAGCAACATAAACCGTGCAAGGTTCCTGAAGTTTTCGGAAGGCGGAAGAGTTTTCATTGAAGACACCGAAGCCAGTGGATCCATTGATGCGGGACCCGTCAGTGAAATATCTCCTGTAGGAATCGACATTCTGATACTTTGCGTTAAAAATACGTGGAATTGTTATACATCGAAGTTGATCTGGGATTCCATGAATAGCTTGTTTCATGGACAGATCGTATTCAACAGAGGAACTGTCATTGGTGAAGTGTACACGTGGAGCGTTATAACATGGAAGACTTATGTCAGATGACATGTAGTAGAGATAAACTCTCATGAATTTTGACCGAGTATTCAGTTTGAGCATTTCTTCGAAGTTTTCGATAACGAGTGTGTTGCTCACCCCACACTTAATAAGTATTCTTAGCGAGAGCTCCCAGAATCGGTTCTGTAGTGGTAAAACCCCTGCCAGCACCTCCAGGCTCGCATTGTGAGTCGAATGCATACAACCTAAGGCGATACGCAAACAACGATATTGAATTCGTTCCAATTTAATAAGGTGGCTGTTTGCTGCTGAGAGAAAACAGAAAGAGCCATACTCTAGAACAGAGAGAATTGTTGTTTTATAGAGTTTTATGAGGTCTTCCGGGTGAGCACCCCACCATGTTCCGGTAATTGTTCGTAGAAAATTGATCCTTTGTTGGCATTTTTCCGTTAAATACCTAGTATGGGTTCGCCAAGTGCCTTTTGAATCAAACCAGACCCCAAGGTATTTTGAAGTCAAAGACTGGTCGATGTCTGTTCCCAATAGCTTAAGCTTTAGTTGGGCTGGATTCCGCTTCCTAGAAAATACAACCAGTTGAGTTTTTTGCGGCGCAAACTCGATCCCTAAATTTCTAGCCCAAGTGGATAGATTATCAAGGGAATTTTGCAATGGTCTTTGCAAGATTTCCGCTCGTGGGCCCTTCATAGAGACCACAGCATCATCTGCAAGTTGTCTAAGCGTGCATGGTTCTTCCAAACAGTTGTCAATATCTTTAACATAAAAATTATAAAGCAAGGGACTTAGACATGAGCCTTGGGGAAGACCCATATAGCTAATTCTGGAAGTTGTCAGTTGACCGAGAGTGAAGCACATGTGTTTTTCTGACAACAAATTGTACAAGAAATTATTTAACATTCCAGGTAGTCCACTATTGTGCAGGCTTTCTGACAATATTTCTATGGAAACTGAATCAAAAGCGCCCTTAATGTCCAAGAAAACCGAAGCCAATTGCTCCTTGTCTGCAAAGGCTAGTTGAATATCTGATGAAAGCAACGCTAGACAATCGTTTGTTCCTTTGCCCTTGCGAAAGCCAAATTGTGTACTGGAAAGCATGTTGTTTGATTCGACCCAGTGATCGAGTCGGGATAGGATCATTTTTTCTAACAATTTCCTTAAACATGATAACATAGCGATCGGGCGGTACGAATTATGATCAGACGCTGGTTTCCCAGGCTTTTGAATAGCTATTACTTTGACCTGTCTCCATTCAGGTGGAACAATGTTGTGCTCCATGAATGAGTTGAACAAGTCAAGCAACCGTCTTTTAGCGATATCGGGGAGATTTTTAAGAAGATTGAACTTAATCATATCGCGTCAAGGAGAGGAGTTGTTTGATGAAAGAAGAGCCATAGAAAATTCCAGCATAGTGAATGGTCTGTCCAACGCATCGTCTCTCTGGGTTTCCCAAAAAGGCGGATGAGCTGGAACTGAGTCTGGACAGACCTTTTTTGCGAAGTTGAATATCCAACGATTGGAGTATTCGTCACTCTCATTTGAGGATGAGCGGTTTCGCATGTTGCGAGCCACTCTCCAAAGCGTCGTCATTGAAGTTTCTCGTGAGAGGCCATCGATGAAACGTCGCCAATAGGTACGCTTCTTCGCTTTAATAAGATTCTTCAGTCTTTTTTCGAGCTTCGAGTACTCTAAATAAAGTTCTGAGGTACCATATCTACGAAAAGCTTTAAAGGCATTAGATTTTTCTCGATACAACTGAGTGCATTCATCATCCCAACCAGGTGTGGCTGGTCGTCTTTTGAAGGATGCACTTGGAACTCGTTGCTTTTGGGATTCTAATGCACTTTTATAAATCAATTCTGTTAGGAATCGATACTCATCCAACGGTGGGAGAGTGTTGAATGATTCGATACCGAAAGTTACCGCTGATGCAAATTTTTGCCAATCTATATTCCTAGTGAGGTCAAAAGGAACCTGAATTGACTGTTCTGACCTTTCACAATTATTTTTGATAGAGGTTATTATGGGCAAGTGATCACTACCATGGGGATCATCGATAACCTTCCACATGCAATCGAATGATAGTGAACTTGAACCCAGAGACAGGTCAAGGCGGCTTTCTTTGCCGTCGGATGAAATACGTGTCACTTCACCTGTGTTCAAAATGTTCAAGTTGAAATCGTCGCATAAGTCATAGAAAATAGCCGCTCTATAATCATCATAAGATTCGCCCCATCCAGTACCATGGGAGTTCATATCACCCAGTATTAAATTCGGGAATGAGAGCATGGAAACTGCATTCCAAAGATGACGGCGGTTTATTGAAACTCTTGGAGGAATATAAACAGAAGCTACGCAAAGATCTTTACCCTTTACGTTTATTTGGCAAGCAACGATTTCTATGCCTGGATGAGTCGGAATGGGGATTCTGTAGAATGAATGGCACTTTTTGATCCCTAAAAGCACACCCCCGTAATTATCATCTCGATCCTGGCGTATAATGTTAAAATCGTAGAAGTTAAGATCATCTTCAGAAGAAAGCCATGTTTCACAGAGTGCAAATATATCACAATCGGAATTGTGAAGCAAAAACTTAAATGTGTCTAATTTAGGTTTTAGACTATGACAGTTCCACTGTAGCACTGTGATCATATCTTGTACCTCGCATGATGAATTAGCCATCGAAAGATATGATCGAAGCAAGGAGGGGCCACGAGATAGTCAATTCCCTGAGATATCCTTCTATTGCGGGGAGAAAAAGATCGAGTATGCCTCTGAATGAGTCTGAAACTCCGAGAGCATTACATATGCGATCCACAAGGGCCGTAAAAGTTATCAGTCCTCGCTTAGCCCGGGCCGTTTTCGAGGAAGAGCGAGGGACTTCAGTAGCATTTCTTTTGCTTTCTTGTCTAGAGCTTCTTTTCGAAGTGTATTTTATCTGTGGAGGCGGGGGCGGCAGATCTTTGCTGCAACACGGAACGGAAGCATCAAAGACCTGTTTCTTCGGGTTTTTCAAATTTGCCCCACCTCCTTTGGAATTAGGCACACTTCTGAGGGAAGATTTCAATACCTTACGGCGCAGTCCCGGAGAAGATGGAGACTTTCTTTTACCGGGTGCGTGTACCTCCGAAGAATCTCCCCCATCGGTTTCGTCGTCGTTCGCTTCATCGGAAGACAACTCTTGAAAAGAGTTACCAACTGGGATGGCTGATGAAGACTCTTTTGCAGGCGGATTCAAAGCTTTCACCATTTCCGCATACGTCTTCTTGGAGCGCTTCACAATTGAGCGACTCTCATTTCGAATGCGCTTTTTGTATGCCGGGCATTTCTGCAAGTCATGCAGATCCTTGCTACAGTAGCTGCATTTTTCAGCTTCCAGTGTGCAAGCATCTTCTGAATGAGCTTGGTTGCATTTGCCACAACGGGGCTTGTTGTCGCAAAAGCTAGCACTGTGGCCAAGCTGCTTGCAGTTGGTACAATTGAATACCTTCGGCACGTAAAGACGCACTGGGTAAAAAACACTATCAATGCAAACAAATTTCGGGAGGACGGAACCAGGAAAAGTCACTCGAAACGAGGCTGACGGCGAAAAAACTTTCTTATTTCCTTCCATGGAAACTGATTGCAATTGTTTGCAATCCAGTATAGCCACATCAGGAATTGACCGGTTATCAAAAACACCTTTGCCAGTCTTAATGTCTTCACATGTCAGACTCGCGTCGATGATTTTCCCTTCCACCTCGACTTCTCGTGCCGGAATATAGGTAAAGTATTCCACAGCAAAAGCCTCATGCTGAGCAATCTCGTTCGCTGCTTTGTAACTAGGTGCAGTTACACGCAGCTTGGATTGCTTCACTTGGTGAATAACGGTCCCTGGATATTTACGCGTCAGCTCTCGAGAGATCGAGAGCACATTCAAAATCTTATTTTTGCGCCGGAAATAGACAACCCAAGGCCCAGCCGAAGACGGTTGGTAAAACCGCGTTCGAGCAACGAGATCTTTTGGAGGCGTATTGCCTCCATCCGAATCGTCCATGCGGGATAAAAATCAACCGCAACCAAATAAAAAAAAAATAATAAAAATAATAATAAAAAAAAAACAAAAAAAAATATGCAGAAAAAAAAATTAACCTATCAGTGGACTATTTTGTACACACCTCCCCTAAATGAGCAAAGCAAAATTACAAAGAAAAAAAAAAGAAAAAGAAAAAAAAAACTTAACCAATCAGTGGGCTATTTTGTACCCAACTCCCCAATTCGGTCGAAAGAATCGCACCGGGAGAGAGACAGAGGAGAAGCGAAAACAACCTTGAACTCAGCACTGTTTGTTCGGAGAAGTAAAAGCAATTCAATAGATATCCAAATTGATACTTATCCGTATACAGCAGCTCGTCCACGCACCGTAGGTAGCAGAACGACCGATTTGCCTTCTGCCTTGTTGATGCTCTTGGTGCGGGGAGAAAAAAATCAATCACCGTTGATGCAGTTGGTGATGACTTTCCTTATGGTGGAACGATGCTAGTTTCACTAGCTCGCTTCCTTCGCGAAGCGCGATCGCCTAAGCACACAATTGCACTAATTTAATATTGATTGTGAGCACAAATTGAACCAAAAACCCACGCGGGCGGTGGGAGAAAAAGGCCTAAAATACTTTGCAAGAGTGCCGTGCGATGAGACCGGGAATCAGTCAACCGACTCGTACAAGCGCTAAGCAAGGAATGATTATTTAACCTTCACAGTACCAACATGAAAATCGATAATAAATATTCGAGCTGTTTAGTGGAATAGCTATAAGTAAAAGAAAAACCGAATGAGGTACTATACCATTTAATTCTTTTAGAGTTTGTATCCTTTGACAGACACGCGTAATGCCGTCTTCAATGTGGTGTGTTGAGTCTAGTACACGACACTGAAGACGGCCATACAGTTGAGGTCGAAATACGCGTATCTGTCAAAGGATACAAACTCTAAAAAAATTAAATGGTATAGTACTTAATTCGCTTTTCATTTACTTATGAAAAACACAGCGTAACAAAAATGACATGTTTGCGTGTCTCAAGGATCAAATTATGTGTCTCTAGTAGATTTGGGGATGCTGTATCTGATGCCGTTCTCAGAAATGTTCCAGCACGTCACAATTTTGAGCTACAGGTCGCCAAAGTTGTATAAAACCCTGGTTTCATTGATGTTTTCCTTAAATTTAAAGTATGATTCATCAAACTTTTATGTGATCCAATCCATCAAATATGCAAAATAGGACCTGAACTTCCATTTCAGATACTATTTGGTTGAAATTGCACGATTTTATTTAGATTAAATCGATTTTTCCAACATGTTTGCAGTCTCCATACAAAACTCTTCGTTTCTCTTATATGGCATAATACAATACTTTTCGGAACCATAAAAAAATAACTTTTGAGCATCGAAAATATTATGACCTTTGTTGATAATAATTGTTATACATATGGAGATTGAAGTCTGTGGCAAATTGAGCGAATAAATTGCCATACAAGCTGGCAAACTTGCATGCAAGTTGGCTGAAATAGTCAAATTTTGCATTTTCAATAGTCAATATCTCAAAAACTAGACGTGCTATGATATTTTTTAAAATGGCAATGGATTCAGTATCCCTTGATTTAGAAAATAACGGTATTTTGGTGCTTGAGACAAAATCGTGTTCCGCAGTGAAATCGATCATTTTTTTTTTTCTTTAACCTTTACAGTACCAACATAAAAAATCGATCCATTTTTTTTCTTTCACTTTCAATAACTTTTTAAATTCTCAACCGATTTTGATGATTCCAGCACGATTAGATCGGAATCCAATATGGTTTTCAGAATGTTATGGATGATTTTGAAAACTGGCGTAGAATCAATATGGGGCCAAAGTCGCGTGGGGTACCTAAGGCAGCCAAAACAGGATGCTCAATAATAAATGCATTGAATCACTTTCAAACATTGATTAAATCATTATATGATTGTCACTTAGATACAAAAATACTATCCTGAGCAGCTTAGCATCACATTGGACTATTGTGGTCACATGTCATCTGGTACGGGTTCAAAAGGAAACCCAAGGGAACACTTAGGGAATTTCACATATTGATAGCGTTCGACGGCTTAAAGCTCATGGTTTTTCATTTGTAAGTAAATAGATATTATGCCGTAGACCAATAACAATAATGGCCCTAGTCGGATGTTCCGACATCGGTTCCGGTAGTCCTCAAACGGGGCATTTAATGATTTTTCGGTATTTACCAGAGTATTCTGACGTATTCTACCAGTATTCCTGGAGCATTTTTTTTTTGAGGAATTCCTGAAATAATCATAGGAGCAATCCAGGAGCAATCCTTGAAGATATTTCTTAAGTAATTCATGGGAATATTTTTCCGGAGATAGTACTGAAAGAATCCCTGGAGGTATTCCTGAAGAAATCTCTGGAGGTATTCCTGGAGGATTCCCAGGAAGTATTCCTGGAGGATTCCCAGAAAGTATTCTTGGAGGAATTTTTGGAGGCATTCCTGGAAGAATCCCTGAAGGTATTCCTAAAGGAAATCCGTGGAGTTTTTCTTAAGGAATTCCTGGAAGTGATCCTGAAGAGATCTTTTGAGATATTTGCGACTGGTGGGATTCTAGAAGGTATTCTTGGAGAAACTTGGAGGTATTTCTGGAGAAGTTCTCGGGAGAATCCCTTGAGGTAGACCTGGAGGAATCCCTAGTGGTATTCTTGGAGAAATTCCTGGAGGAATCTCAGGAGGTATTCCTGGAGAAAGTCCTGGAGGTATTTCTGGAGGAATTCGTAAAGGCCGGTTCAAAAAATGTCCCATTTGAGCCCTACCGGAACCGAACTTAGAATACCTTGATTGATCCAAGTCCGCCATTTGATTTATACCATATTCAATATAATATGGAAAATCATGAATTCCGAGTCGTCAGAATACTCTGGTACCGAAATGTCGATAAGTGTGTCGATATAAGGCCTACGGGTTCCTATATTGGAACATCCGAATAGGGTCATATCTTGTTATTGATGTCTATTTACCATGTCTATTTACTTATATAAAAAATCATGAACTTGAAGCCGTCGAACGCTAACAGTATGTAAATTTCCCTAAGTGTCCTCTTGGGATCCCTATCGGGACCTATATCAGATGAACATGTGGCCACAATGGTCCAATCTGATCCGAAGCTGTTCAGGATAGCATTTTTATATCTAGGGACCATCATATAATGATTTATTCGATGTTTAAGAATGATCCAATGAATTTATCATTCAGTTTTGACTGCCTATTTTGAAACTACGCCAGTTTTCAAAATTATTCATTTCTGCAAACTATATTAGATTCCCGATCTCACCGTGGTGGATTCATCAAACTCGGTTCAAAATTGACAAAGTTCTTGCAAGTAGAAGAAAAAAAATTGACCGATTTTTCATGTTGGTAAGGTTAATCAAAGTCACTGTTTTCGAGTTATAAATTTTCAAACCGATAAAATCCCTACATTTGCTAGGCCCTTTTCAAAGTTTTTTTTTCTGTTTACATAAAAAATTTTGAATTTTAATAAGAATGATGTTCATTACTCTTAAAAAATATTGAATAATGCAACTATATAACATTATTAATGTGAGAAAATCTTGAGGGGTTAACTGCAAAGATGTTTTCTGAAAGTCGTTTCTGAGTATGCATGTAAAATCACAAAATATTCTAAAATTTCTCTGGATTACTGAACATGCTACTGAAAAGGTGAATGATAGGTGTTTTCCACTTAAGTAATTACATCTCTTCCCGTCTCCCGATTGAAAATTGGTGGTTTTCCAAGAGATAAATAATGTATTTTCCAGTGGGTTATCAATTGGTGAGCTCGTTTCATGCTTCTATTTCAAATGATACATGATAACGGTATGAATGTTACGATACAAAAAAACATTGGTTGGTTCGTCAATCCAAGTGTTGGCATACTTTAATTCATCATTTACTTAATACATATTAAAAAATGTTACTTTTTCATCTGTTGTAATTTCGAAAAAAATACTTTGAATGGTTTGGCACAATAAGTGTTGACTTTTGCGCCACAGACTAATACAGATCTGTTGGGATTTGTATGTATGGTTTGGATCAGTGGTCACCAAAGTGCGGCCCGCCGAAGCATTTTGTGCGGCCCGCGGACGATTTTGAGAATGTTGAAAAATGCGGCCCGCGGAAGATTTTGGAAACATTATTACACTCATAATGGAGAAAATAAATAACATAATTATCATATCTGTATATATTGAAGAACTGCGTTGATGGAATAATAAGCCAGTTATATATGTATGTAACGATTAACCTTCCGGTCGTAGCGCATTTGACCACCACTAGAAGCACCGCACTGATGCTGTGTACGAAGAGCGAGTTTGCTTCACCCATGTTGTACAAAATACATCAGCACGACTTCTGAACTGTGGATCATTAACAGTTGTGATGTGTGTGATGAATGATTTGAAGTTGCGTTATTGTAGTAGTGAAGCAAGTGTATGATTGCTTCCACATTCTATCAACTTTCATCATACACACCATATACTCAAGTATTCATTCTTGTCTCGCGTTATTCACAAGCCATCGTCATTTCATTCAACTTCGTTGTTTCGCTTGGACGCGTATTTTCTGTGTTCCGTAGACTCGTGACTCGATCGAAAAATGGCTGCTAGCAGTGCCAGTGGTACGAAAAGAAAAATTTCTGATGAAAAGCGAGTGTTCCAAGATAAGTGGACGGAAATGTATTTTTTTACTTTGGTGAAAGATAAACCGATTTGTTTAGTTTGCAATGAAAGCATAGCAGTGATCGAGGAATTTAATATAAAGCGGCATTTTGATACAAAGCATGCATCCAAGTTCGAAAATCTTTCGGGTAACCTGCGTGCCGGTAAGTTGAGAGAGCTGCAGAGGCAAATGATTCATCAGCACAGTGTGTTTAAAAACCAAAACTCTGAAAGTGAATCTTTGGTGAAGGCAAGCTACGTTATATCTGAAAAAATAGCGCGGTCATCGAAATCATTTATGGAAGGAGAATTTATAAAGGTGTGCTTGGTATCGGTGGCTGAGATATTGTGTCCTAACCAAAAGAAAGTGTTTGAAAAAATCAGCCTCTCCGCTCCAACCGTAACGAGGCGAATCGAAGAAATTGGCGAAGAATTCGAAAGCCGTTTGAAAGAAAAGGCTGGGCAATTCGTTTTCTACTCGGTAGCACTTGATGAGAGCACTGATATAAGTGACACTGCTCAGCTGGCAATATTTGTCCGTGGAATCGACGAGAAATTCAACATTACTGAGGAGTTGGCGGCGCTTTTCCCTATGAAAGGCACCACGAAAGGAGTTGATATTTTTAATGCTTTGGATTCAACTCTTGATAGGTATGGGTTGAAGCTGATTAATCTTGCAGGCAAATCTTATTTAAAAATAGTTTATTACAATAATCATTCGGGTCGTTCTTAAAAATGCAGGAGCTGTAACGGATGGCGCTCCAGCCATGATGGGAAAAAATGAAGGTGCGGTGGCTTATTTACGAAAAAAGGCCAAACTGGTAGGAAACGGGGATTTCCTCCAATATCATTGCATCATACATCAAGAAAACTTATGTGCTAAAAATATCAGCTTGAAAAATGTTATGAGTGATGTTGTGAAAAGCGTAAATTTCATTCGGGCTCATGGACTTAATCACCGTGAGTTTCAAGAGTTTTTGGATGAAGTTGGTGCCGAGTATCGTGATGTGCCGTATTTCACAGAAGTTCGCTGGCTGAGTAGAGGTAAAGTGCTCAAACGGGTTTTCGACTTGAAAGATGAAATCAAACGTTTTATGGAGATGAAAGGAAAACAGGTTGAGTTCTTCGATAACACAATCTGGATGTCGGATTTCGCGTTTTTGACAGACATATCGATACATTTGAACGAATTAAATGTTAAACTTCAGGGTAAACAAATTTTCGTCCATGAATTGTTGCAGCACGTGAGAGCTTTCGAAACAAAATTGCGTTTATGGGAGATTCAATTGGGAAAACGTGATTTTTCGCACTTCAACTGTATGTCCAACTGCTCAATTACAGATACCAAAAAATACGTTGATATGATAGTGACACTCAGAGAAGAGTTTAAAAATCGCTTCAATGATATCAAGGCAAATGAGATAAGTTTGAAAATCATGTCTATGCCATGGGGAGTTGACGTAGAAACGGTTCCAAGTTGTTTACAGCTCGAATTAATAGAACTTCAAACAAACACTATCCTGGAAGATGTTTTTAAGAAAACGAATTTGCTCGAGTTTTATTCGAAATACATTACCGTTGATGAGTTTCCTGAACTACGGAAACATGCGTTGAAAATGTTGTCCCTTTTTGCTACTACATATTGTTGCGAACAGCTGTTTTCAAACATGAAAAATGTTAAGTCAAAAGCAAGAAACCGTTTGACAGACCAACATTTGGAGAATTTGCTAAGAATATCTTCCTCGAATCTAACTATTGACATTGACAAGCTTGCTAAGGAAAAACATGTACAAGAAAAGTAATGATACAAATGCAAAAAATGTGTAGTTACCTTTGTATATATAATTGTAACGAATCAAAGTGGACAATTTTGTAGCATTGAAAACTGTATGATAAAAACCTGTAATAAAATAATGAAATCTAAAAAAAACTGTATTTATTCCAAATCACCAAAAATGTGTTTGAAAAAAATGAACGTCTCGAAAAAATATTATGCGGCCCGCAAAGTCATTCTGAAAATATACTTTGGCCCCCAGGGGTCAAAGTGCTGAGGACCACTGGTTTGGATGTTCCATGAATCAAATTATTTTACCAATTGAGTTCATATGTTGTAACTCTTAAATCCTCCACACTAACAAAGGCTTTCCCATCGATAATCATGTAGAGATGCAGAGGTATATTCGATCTCCTATAAAACGGATAGCATTCTTTCATTGCTTAAGGACCGTAATATGAAAATACAACAAATATGTCCTATTTTATATTTAAAAATTATACCGTTCGTCATCAGTGGTGTCGAAATATTTTAAATTCCGTCTTCATATATGTCAATAGGTGACTTTAAATTGAGGTTACATGAATCGCATCACTTACCAAGGTGAATCCAGATTGTGTAGCTTTTGAATCCTCCCCACTAACAAAAACTGCTTCCCGTGACACCATGAATGCAGAGGTTTACTCGGTCTTTGGTAACAATGGATGTCACACTAACGTTTCTTCCCTTCCCCGATGACCGTAAGGACGTAGCCGGTGCCGATGTTGACTTTATAATGCTATGAAATCTCGAAATTGTAGGTTTTGTCTCAAATTCCAAACAGATTCATACTACGAACACTCGGATTTTGTATAGCGATTTGGTTGAAATTTTTCGCTGAAATATGTCAAAAAATAGCTAGGAAATGGCAGTCAATTGCAATTCAATTTTAATGTCTTCCAATATATTTTATACCTCGGGAGTAGTGATGATTTTCTAGTTCGAGACCAATGAAAGTAGCTCAATTAAATTTATTTGCGAATTTATTTGAATCGGATTTATTTGTGCTGTTTGGAATTTGAATAAAGGTGTTCGGAATATGAGACAGAATGAACACAGTGTTCGGCATTTGAATCAAAATGTTGTTACAATGTTTACAATTTGTATGTCATTTTATTTATTTAATTTGCCACAGAATTCAAACGTCATGTACCGTTTTGTCTCAAATTCCGAACAGACTCATATTCCGAACACTCGGTTTTTGTATGGCGAAGTGGCTGAAATGTTTCGCTGAAATATGTCATCAAATTGAAAGGAAATGGCAGTCAATTGCAATTCAATTTTAACGTCTTCCAATCTATTTTATACCTCTGGAGTAGTAATGATTCTCTAGCTTGATACCAGTAGAACTAACTCAGATAAATTTATTTGCAAAATATTTATTTTGAATATGATTTATTTGTGCTGTTCGGAATTTGAATCAAGGTGTTCGGCATATGAGACAGAATGAACACGGTGTTCGGCATTTGAATCAAAATGGTGTTCCACACTTTAACGTAAAAACAATACTAAATAATCTAAAATAAACAATTTTATCAGCACACCCAACAGCTAACAGTTAGACTTAGCGAATAAATTGAAATTTTCACAAATATCAGCTAATTTATGCCTATCAGATGCATTTGAAGTCACTGTTGGCCTTAAGTGTTCGAAATATGAGTCAAAACGGTATATTAGAATATGGGGCCTTCATTAGCCGAGTGGTTATAGTGCGCGGCTACAAAGCAAAGCCATGCTGAAGGTGTCTAGGTCCGATTCCCGGTTGGTCCCGGATCTTTTCGTAATTGAAATTTCTTTGACTTCCCTGGACATACCATATAATCGTACCTGCCACACAATATACGAATGCGAAAATGGAAATTTTGGCAAAGAAAGCTCTCGGTTAATAACTGTACACTAAGCTTAGAAGCAGGCTCTGTCCCAGTGAGGATGTTATGCCAAGAAAAAGAAGAAGTGTATTAGAATATTCATCAAAAAAGTTCATTCACTGCTCACAAGTTATTTTTTATGGTTTGGAAAATAATTGTATTTTGCATATAAGAGAAACGAAAAATTTTGTATGGTGACGGCAAGCATGTTGAAAAATCGATTTGATCTATATATTATCGTGAAATTTCAACCAAATCATATCTGAAATGAAAGTTCAAGTTCTATCTACCATACTTGGTAAATTGTATAAAAAAAAAGTTTGATAAATCATGCTTTAAATTACATGCAAACATCAATGAAAAACAGTGTTTTATACAACTTTGGTGACCCTAGCAAAAAATTGTGACGTGCTGAGAACGACATAAGATTTAGCAACCCCAATGCTACTAGAGACACATAGTTTGATCTTGAGATAAGCAAAATTGTCATTTTTGTTACGCTGTGTAATTTAGATGGCGGCACTTGTTTTAACAATATATAAAATAAATCTTTGAAACAAGATGCAAAAATATTCAGGTGTCTACCGAAAAACTAACAAAGTTATCCCGTTTTACGATAGTTGAAAATAACATTCAAAAACTTTGCTGAGAAAATAATAGAAAAAATAATTCCTCAACATTTTAACCCCTTTTACCTTATTTTGCAATGGTGTTCCTAACTTCCATGGAAAATCAACGTGAGTTCAGGAACCGGAATTAAAAACAATGTGAATATTGGTACACATGCTTCATTATTCGCAACCTCTATTTCAATCGCATAATCAAGACTTCTGACAAGTTTTTTTTTAATTTTGTTCTAGATTTACATGGATTTGAAGCTTTCGTTTAACATATTACCATTATTCAAAAGTTTCTTGATTGATTCTCAACAAACATTTCTAGTTTGGGTGGAGAATAACAAATATCTACTCTATTCGATTTAAGACGGATCGATTTTTTGCGATTTTCAGTAGTAGTCCAAATGTGGATAAGTAGTCAAAATTCGTTATAATTAAATTCATGAACAAGGTGCCATACGCCTTGTTTACAAATATGTACGTACAAATTTTATCGTTGGTAGTTAAACTGTAGTTTCTTGTTGATGTTGGATTGGCTTTTCAGTCTTGACAAAAAAAAAATAAAATAAAAAACCGTTATTTTATTCTGTCCCACGTTTCGGTCCGTTTGGCACCTTCCTCAGGGACTCAATTGATACAGTTGTTTCGTCCAGTGTGGTTCGGTAGAACCTGTAACTGTCTGGTGGATCGATTTTTTCCGCACAACCGCAGTCAGTTTAGGATGCTTTTTCGATGGGAGAATCGAATTTAAAGCTGCGCACCGGAATTCAGTACCTGGTCGAATATCGGAAAAGCAATGGTGGTGACAGTTTTTTAATTTTGTCAAGACTGAAACGCCAATCTAAGTACGACCAACAGCTTTATTTTGGAAAAGACGGTTACCATATATTGCAGTAAGGTATCCACCGGTAACGATGGTCTTTGCTGACGGAACAATTTGATCAAGACTGTATGACTATTTGTATTCAATCATACTTCCATCTGAAGGGCCAAAATCGAATGGCGGACCCGTAAGCGGAGATACTTACGCGAAACCCGCAAGCGACAAAAAATCTCCTCCCAGAAGTAAGTTTACACAAAGAGTCGTTCAATCGAGCCTTTGCTTGCCAGAAAGACCCAACAGATGAGAAGGAGAGCTCGCCTTCTTTCACGAAATGTTAGCGATAGTTAGTTGAAAGTTTCACTATTCCTATCCATCTCGTTTCAATTGGGTGCTCTGATGGTTTTTATTATTTCCTTATATCCATAAAAATTTTCCATCAGACTAAATGTAGACATTTAGGTTGGTTCCGGTTTTTAACAAGTACTTCCAAGATGTTCTGAAGCCGATTCAGAGCTTCTGAAAAATAGGGCAAGGACGCAAAGGTTATACAAAGCGTAATCATTCCGAACCTCCAATATCAAAAGGCCGTGATCTCCCCTAGGTCTGATGCCCATTTACGCCCATGACGGGAACTGTACTCGCTGGGCGCTTCTGCCTTCCGAGATTCTCATCTTCCGTCAACAATTTTATATATTTATGAATTCCGAACCAAAGGGGAACCCAAATTCTCCAACCCCATGCCGCTTCGTTTGACTTGGATGTGGTCATTGGTTGCCACCGACCAGTCTCTGCCAGTAGTCAGTCACCAACTAGGACCAACCTCCGTACGGCATTGCAATGAATCGTATGACTGACTGACTGAGTGACTGACTGTGTGCGCATAATCAGAGTCACCTCCAGAGTCCCACGTGATCGGGATGCGGCAGCTAGGGTAATGCAAAATTTTTAAAATACGTAAAATGTTTGATATGTTGAATCTGTATTTGCGAAACACACATACAGATTAATTACAGCTCGTTGCAAGCTGTAGCGTAACATAGAGTTTTTTCTAGGGAGTCCGAAAATACACAATTTTTACAATCTTCATATTTCCTGTCCTCATGTTTCCGATCGAAATGCATTCTTGCTCTTTTGATTCATGAAACTGTAAGTAATTATAAAAATAACTGTTCCTACTGAATATGCACCACCCTATCTGCCAGGTTCCAACTAAACTGCACGCAGTCCGGGTACCAACTTGTCTCTGTGGGCAGCGGTCAGCAGTAGTGGGATTGCCGAACGTCGACCACGACGACGACCCGGAGGAAAAGAGAACATCTATCATATCTCGCAGAAAACATAAACATTTATGAAATTTATGTTATTTATGTTCCAACTCGATGACGATGATGAAGTTGCACTGGACACACAGTCGTCTTCGTCTTGGCCATGCGACCTCCTCAACAACCAGGCAGTGGTCGCCGGGGATGTTCGATCAAGTGGGATGGTTCCAAGTTCGTGTCCAGATTTGATGGGTGATGTTGCTATGTGGAACAGTCGTCGAAATGACCGCGCTGATGTGCTCCACTGGATGGAATGGAAATGGAATGAGGCCGATAAAAAAGCTTCAAGTGGTCATGCCTTCAAGTGCGGAAGACACTGTGTAAACATCAAGTTTTCCGCACTTGTGTTTAGGGGTGGACAGAAGGGAACAGCTTTCATTTGGAATAATTTCAGAAGCTTTAGATCTGCTAAAGACATCAAATATATACATCTTTTTGGAGAAGAAATCTATATCAGTTTTAGATTAAACAGCAGCTATTTAAAATCCTTTCGTTATGAGTTTTTAGCAGTACCATTTTTGAGGCCCAGTAGATGTAGCGGAAAGCGCGTAGCTGTGTGTTTGAATCCCACCGGTCAATGATTTTTTCGCGAAGGGATTTTGTTTTGAAATTCTCAGGACAAAGAGAGTTTCTTCGTACCTCCCACACGAAATATACACATGCCAACATGACTTCAATTTATACATTTGTCACATGTTCGTTGTGTACATATCTTCATCACAGCATTTAGCACATAACAATTATGTATTTATGTTTGAAATTGGAATAAATGGACAAACTAAACTGAAAATCTGAGAAAATATCACTCGTCTTCTCGGTGAGATTCGAACTCACGACTACCAATCAACCAGACACGAACGTCACCAACTACGCCAAGCAAAAGTCAGCCAAAATTCGATTTCAACTCAATCGTGTGGTCCTCTCAGATTAAAAAAAACATTTAAATTGAATTAAATGGGCAATCCAACTGCAAAGCATCTGTAATGTCTAGATTTTCAAAAATTGGTAAAACATACATTCGAATGAATAGCCCCAAACGTGATAATTTGATAATTAGAGAATGTACACCGACAAACAGATCTCTCACTCTCGCTGCTCTCCATGGATCACCGTTAGAACATTTAGATTGTGAATGACATTTTTGCGTGTCTCAAGGATTAAATTATGTGTCTCTTGTAGATTTGGGGTTGCTGAATCGGATGCTATTCTCATGAATTTCCCAGCACGTCACAGTTTTTAGCTAAAGGTCGCCAAAGTTGTAGAAAACATTGGTTTTATTGATGTTTACCTAAAATCCACCAAGCATGCAAAAGAAGACTTAAACTTTCGTTTTAGATATATTTTGGTTGAAATTTCACGATTAAATTTAGATTAAACCGATCTTTTTCAACATGCTTGCAGTCTTCATACAAAATTCTTCGTTTCTCTTATATGGCAAAATAAAATACTTTTCTAAACCACCAAAAAATAACTTTTCCGCATCAAAAATATTATAAACTTTGATGATAAGTATTGTTATACACATAAAGTTTGAATTCTGTGGCAAATTTAGTAAATAAATTGCCTAACAAGCTGGTAAGCTTGCATGCAAGTTTTCTGAAATAGTCAATTTTTGCATTTTCAACTATCAATATCTCAAAAACTAAACGTGCTATGATATTTCTGTAAACAGCAACCCTTAATTAAGTAAATAGAGGTATTTTGATGCTGGAGACAAAAACGTGTCCCGCAGTGTATTTCAAGAGCATCCACGTGGACATCCTCTCTTACGATTGACTCAATATTTTTCAATCAGGTAGACTGTCCTACAGAAGTACGACTGTCAAAAATGTTCGGGTTCTCATTGATACCGATCTATATTATATATGCGAGGAAAGACAGGTAATATGCCACGAGTAATTTCTAGCCATATTGTCGAAGTGCTCATCATGTCCCAAACTGCCTTAGTGAGTACTCTACCCTAAAATAAAGTAAAGTAGCTGACCTTACTGCCCTTTTACGTCCGCTCAACATTCCGAATCTAAGTTTGAATCACCTGAATCGGATTCGGATCGCCCAACGGACGTAGAATCAGAAGTTACCCACCCACCTAATGAAAAATCCATAGAAATAACATGAATGGCGTATGAAGAGAAACAGATACTCAATTTAGTGGACCTTCAAAATAGAATTGAAAAGTGCTACTTTACGGCACTGTTAACTTTTCTGTACTGTTTGTTCTGTTAGGCAAAGTAGGCCGCTATGCTGTTCATCCTCTTGATGAAAAATAGAGTGATATGCAATAAAATAGCAATAGCAAAAAAATAGTGAAATGGAGTTAAATTTATGAAATTGACATTATCATTAACAAAATCATATAAGTAAACCAAAATGAGTCACCTGTTGTGGTTTCTAAAGCATACACGTGGAAAGCTTTTTGCTTCCAAACGGATTTTTCTCCAAACATTCAATATTAAAGTTTTTCGGTAGCTTTCATGCGATTTTTAGAAAATTTATTAATAAGAATCACACAGTGTCTTAAAAAAAAGTTATAAAATTAATCATATTTTTTTAACATTTTTCGCCGTGTACATTGCTTAAATTTTGCATTCAATTAGCACACGTTCTAAAACTAGGTAGTTATTTATTATTTCCCATAAAAAAATGTATGACAAAATGATAAGCTGTTTCATTCAGTTATTTACGAAGTTTTTGTACCAGTGTTGAATCGACTCAAGTGATGTTTTGTTTTTTTTCGTGGTTTATTATTTCTCCCAACAGTAGCGGTTGATTATAAATGTTGAAAATCTAACTCATGCCGTTTTTGAAATCCGGAAAATAAACGTTCAAAGATGAAAAATCGAGTTGGTTTAGAGCAAAACATGAAGAATTTCGTCTGCGAAATACGTAGGACCAATAGGGTAAGTTTATTTACTTCTCTGACTTGAGGCTGGTTGAAAAAGTTTTCGAAATTTGGCCCTTTTCGCGCCAAATCGTATTCTGAGCTGGCAGCCAGTGATGCATTTGAACGCGTTCAGTTCGCGTTCCAGTTAAATTTTTTGAACGGAGTGATCAAGTAGGCTTGCTCATTGTTCAGTTCAAAAATTTGAACGCTAGAGAGCAGAAAAATGAACGCAGATGGTTTTGACCGATTTCACGGCATCTGAACGTGCCAAAGTTGTTTTGACGGTACTCAAAGCTAGAAATGCTCTGTTTATTATAATTGAATGGAACTTAGCATTAATTCAAAAAATAATTTCCAGGTATAACCCTAAACCCATGCTTTGATTACCGTTGTAATCCGTTCGAGAGCAGCGACAGGCTCTGGCTCGAGAGTTCAATGTTTACTGCGTTCTCGTTCAAAATTTGAACGCGCTCCGTTCTTTTTTGGCTCGCGTTCAGTTCAAAATGCATCACTGCTGGCAGCACCCTCTCAGATTTCACTGAAATTTCGTGGATATGTAGACCTAAACCACACAGCTAAAAATATGTTGTAAATTTAAGTTTATTCCCATACACATTTATGGAGCATCAAAATAAACTGAAATGTCAACGATAAATCTCTTACTTTTAATCAAATGCACTTAAAATTTACACATGTAGCATTCAAGCATCTTTAGATGAAAATTAAATTGTATTTTTTTCCCCAAATTCTATATATTCCAAGGGATGAAAAGGCCAAACATTTTCACACGATTTCGCAAAGTAATGTAATCGAAAGATAGCAAATCCTACAAAAAAGTGTTGTATGGATGGCTTGCAGATAATTATCTAAAATTTTAATAAAAATACTGAAAAAAACTTATTTGTGGCCTACACTGCCAAAAACAGATTTCCAACCTTTAACGTCGGTATAAAGAATTGCCATTTTTATTGAAACATTGTCTCAAGATATATTAATGTTTCCTACCAACCGTTTATACATCGCAAGATGGACACTTTTGAGAAAAAAAAAAAACAAGTTTTTCTGACATTTATTCTATCTTAAATAAAAAAAATTCAAACAAAATTAAACAGCTGACTGTAAATTATTAAGAATTCCATAAAAAAATCATTTCCTGCCCACATAGAAAAATGAATGATTTGCAAAATTTAAAGTTGATTTAAAAAAAATGGTCAAGTTTTATTTTTTTAGGTAAACATAATCACCTATCTTGAGACAAAATTTAATTAAAATACAAAATGGCCTTTTTGTTAAATCGACCTTAAATATATATTTTTTTCAGTGTAGGCCTGATATGAAATTTGTTCAGTACATTTATTAAAACATTTAGACAATTATCTACAACAATCTCCATACCACACTTTTTGAAGGAGTTGAAAAAAAGGATAGAAGCGCTTTTCAAAAGATAGTCCAGATAAATTTTGGAAAAATTAAGTATGCTAACTTAGTCATGGTCTACGCATCCAGAAAGCTTCATTGAAGTCTGAGAGGGTGCTGCTAACATCCCTTCGAGTTGGCGCAAAATGCGTTATTTACTTTATTCGTTGTTAGTTTAGTGGCCGTCTTGCCTCATATGGGTGGCACACTTGCTCAATACTACCGAAAAATACACTATTTTGGTTAATATTTGAGAAGCTCCAAAACTTTTTGGCACTAATTTTTTTTTTAGAATGGCTCTGTGCTTATGAGATGATAAGAAAATGACATCATAATCCTGAATTGGTCAATTCGATAAGCTTTGGTTAAAGTTAGAGACCAATTTCCTCAAGGTGACTTACTCGCTAATATCGCAAAACACTATTGAAGGAAACTCCCAGTGAATGAATGTTTTTATAATCGTTTAAGCTGAGAAGTAGACTCTATTCAGTGCCAGGAAGAAAAACAATAAAAAGGAGAAGTAGAAGAAGAAAAAGAAGAAGAATGATAACAATGCTCAACTCCTCAGCTCTCTGATGTAGATCTCAGAGTTTTAAAAGAGCGGTGAAAACCGACTCAATTACTCGGGTCATCCCAAAGCACTCTCCATGTTGTAAGTCAACTCAGACTAGCTATTTTTCCTTTACTGCTAACTACAAGGTACTTATAAATTTTGCTTGATATTTTTATTATGCTATGAAAAATATGAGGTGATTAATCATATTGAAAATGGTTTCTTTATTTAGTTCAAGTAAAAACGTTAAATGTGCCAATTTGATGTCATGAAATTACTATCACATAGGTCTAGTAGTGCGCTGGTCGAGGATCTTTTCGTTAAGGAAATTTTCTCGATTCCCAGGGCATAGAGCATCTTCGTACCTGCCACACGATATACACATGCAAAAATGGTCAATCGGCAAAGAAAGCTCTCAGTTAACCCGTATCCGACCGGGTTAAGAAAAAAAATTCAAAAAATTCTCGTGAAGCTATTTTCTATCCGATTTGCAAACTTCTTTCACTATATAAAATCCAAACTCTTCTATTTTCCTATGCTGGAGAAAGTGGTCCAAAATTTTGCCTGTGGCCGGAGTTGTTCCGGTGTCCTCCTGGGTCAAGTCGGGTGAAAAAATGATCTACTTCCTTTCCTGAACAGCTTTATAATACTAAACTGTCATTTAACTACTTATGTTTTGTAGGAACAGTCAATCGTGCAACATGAAAGATATTCAAATGATTTAAGGAGTCACTTTCATGGAAGTTTCCTTGAAAAACTGAAATATGCCTTCCGGAAGATCCGGAACATCCGTAAAAGTGGTCAAATCGTTAAAAATGACTTGGAAAGCCGCGGTTTTTTTCAATCTCACTAGTTTTCAACATACATGGACATAAACGATGCTTTGAGTGCATAAGACCCTGTATGGCCATTGGGGGGCTCACCGGAAGATCCGGAACATCCGGTAAAGTGGTCAAATCGTTAAAAATGACTTGGAAAGCCGCGGTTTTTTTTTTCAATCTCACTAGTTTTCAGCATACATGGACATAAACGACGCTTTGAGTGCATAAGACCCTGTATGGCCATTGGGGGCTCACCGGAAGATCCGGAACATCCGTAAATGTGATAAAATCGTTAAAAATGACATGGAAAGCCGCGGTTTTTTTTTTCAATTTCACTAGTTTTCAACATACATGGACATAACCAATGCTTTGAGTGCATAAGAGTGCAAAAACCCAGTATGGCCATTGGGGGGCTCATCGGACGATCCGAAATATCCGGAAAAGTGGACAATTAACGTGACTTACCCTACAACACTACAATTTTTTGAAAATTTATTGTTTTCAGTATTTAGGCCACCATGTGACTCTAGTTGGCTACTGATTGGTCCCCCGAACGATCCGGAACATCCGTAAAACTGGCCTTATTATAGAAGATGTCTCGGAAATTCTCGTTGTTTTTTATTGCACTAGTTTTCTAAATTCAAGGACGAAACTAATAAATAGAACGTTTTATGATCAGCTATGGCCACTTGGGGGGTTTCAATGTATGCTGAAAACTAGTGAGATTGAAAAAAAACCGCGGCTTTCCAAGTCATTTTTAACGATTTGACCACTTTACCGGATGTTCCGGATCTTCCGGTGAGCCCCCCAATGGCCATACAGAGTCTTATGCACTCGAAGCATTGTTTATGTCCATGTATGTTGAAAACAAGTGAGATTGAAAAAAAACCGCGGCTTTCCAAGTCATTTTTAACGATTTGACCACTTTTACGGATGTTCCGGATTTTCCAGTGAGCCCCCCAATGGCCATACAGGGTCTTATGCACTCAAAGCATTATTTATGTCCATGTATGCTAAAAACTAGTGAGATTGAAAAAAAACCGCGGCTTTACAAGTCATTTTTAACGATTTGACCACTTTACCGGATGTTCCGGATCTTCCGGTGAGCCCCCCGATGGCCATACAGGGTCTTATGAACTCAAAGCATCGTTTATGTCCATGTATGCTGAAAACTAGTGAGATTGAAAAAAAAAACCGCGGCTTTCCAAGTCATTTTTAACGATTTGACCACTTTTACGGATGTTCCGGATTTTCCAGTGAGCCCCCCAATGGCCATCCAGGGTCTTATGCACTCAAAGCATTATTTATGTCCATGTATGCTAAAAACTAGTGAGATTGAAAAAAAACAGCGGCTTTACAAGTCATTTTTAACGATTTGACCACTTTACCGGATGTTCCGGATCTTCCGGTGAGCCCCCCGATGGCCATACAGGGTCTTATGCACTCAAAGCATCGTTTATGTCCATGTATGCTGAAAACTAGTGAGATTGAAAAAAACCGCGGCTTTCCAAGTCATTTTTAACGATTTGACCACTTTTACGGATGTTCCGGATCTTCCGGAAGGCATATTTCAGTTTTTCAAGGAAACTTCCATGAAAGTGACTCCTTAAATCAATTGAATATCTTTCATGTTGCACGATTGACTGTTCCTACAAAACTTGAGTAGTTAAATTTATAAAACTGTTGAGAAAAGGAAGTTGATCATTTTTTCACCCGACTTGACCCAGGAGGACACCGGAATAACTCCGGCCACAGGCAAAATTTTGGACCACTTTCCCTAGCATAGAAAAATAGAAGAGTTTGGATTTCATATAGTGAAAGAAGTTTGCAAATCGGATAGAAAATAGCTTCACGAGATTTTTTTGAATTTTTTTTCTTAACCCGGTCGGATACGGGTTAATAACTGTGGAAGTGCTCATAAGAACACAACACTAATCTGAGAAGCAAGCTTTGTCCCAGTAGAGACGAAACGTCAGAAAGAAGAAGATTGATATCAGAAATACAATGTGAGGAAAGTCATGTTGTTTCCAATATCGCATAAAGTTTTTGCGTTACTACGATGAGTAAAAATACAAATTAAAAAGATTTTTGAAACGGGCACAATAGAGGCTAAGAAAAAACAACACGGTACGTGAAGAAGTAGTAATAAGGCAGTGAGTGTTACAGCAATTACAAAGTGTTTGCATTAAATAACTGCTAAATAGTGAAAAATACTTTTTAGAATGCCATCAGTTAATAAAACATCTCTCTACGATAAGTTTTGTTACTTATGTTTTTTGTGATCGCTTTCGAACATACTGTAAGAAGTAGAGGAAGGAGAAACGTCATGTATAGGGAGAAGTGAGGGCCCTATTGGAGACCATTTTTGTACTCAAGCAAATTTCACTTTAATATCACATATTTTGTATATTTTGTATACACACCTGTTGGTTACTTGGTTAGATTGAATGATGATAAAAATGCGCTATATAGGAATACTCTGAAGCAAGGTCTAAAAATAGACCAACATCTTCAAATCACGATTAGTTTCGATCTCCCTGTTGAAGTATTTTCATACTTCTCCTTCTTTGTCGGGTGTTGAATCACTGCGTCCAATTAACTTGAACTATTGTGATATCCCCTTTTACTGTATGTATAGTACATACATCATCCAGTGACATGTATGTCACTAAATGATCTATGTACTTCTGAGCTCATGAACACCTTATTATTGAGATATAATGGTCCTAAGCTGCAGTGTGAGAATTCCCTCAGTCTGGTGCAATTAGCTTAATAAAGCCTATAACATTGCTGGGGGTTGCGATCCTTATATCGGCAGGCTCTAAGAAGGGCTTACCAAATATCCTGGACCTACGATGGATTTGTGCACTGCAATAGCAGATGAGGTGTTCTGATGTTTCTCGCTCATCGTCACAGAAGCGACAGTTAGAGTTTTGAACAACACCGATCTTTTGTAAATGGTATCTGCTGGGGCAGTGTCCTGTTACTAGACCAGTGTATAAACTGAGATCCCTTTTGCTGAGACCTAATAGTTGTTGGGTTTTCTTTGGGTTTATATTTACAAGCCTTTTTGACTGACTCGTATTAGGAGATGCATCCCAGTTTGATGAGGTCTGGCTAACCAGCCAGTTGTTCAGTTCCATTTTTAAGAAACGGTCTGATATTCCGAAGAATGGCTCGGGGCCAGTGAACCTATTAGCAGATCCGTTTCTGGCCAGCTCATCAGCAATTTCGTTTCCCTCTAGACCCGCATGCCCTGGGATCCAATATAGGTTAACTCGATTGCAGAGAGCTAGTTTTTTCAAAGCTAGAATGCATTCCCACACTAGTTTTGAGTTACACGTATAAGTGTTAAGCGCCTGAAGAGCCGCTTGGCTGTCGGAGAGAATACATATACTTGCGTGTCTGTATTTCCTCTTCAGGCATAGTAACGCACATTCTAAGATAGCATATATTTCTGCCTGAAATACTGTAGACCACTGTGCTAAGTGAATTGAGGTTTTTGTTCGGGGTCCGTAGACTCCAGAACCTGCCAGATTATTCATTTTGGAACCATCTGTGTAGAATTTTATAGACCCTGGAGGGATGTTGGGTCCACCTTCTTCCCATTCTTGACGAGAAGACATGATCACCTGATAGGGTATGTCATAGTTGACTACCATTTCCATCCTGTCACTACACTTTTCTACAATTGGATTTATAGAAAATTCATTTAATATACTGAGGTGACCCGTAAGATCACCTGATAGTAGGGTTTTTGTTCGTTTCAGCCTCAACGCACTTTTCTCAGCGTCCAGCTTTATGAATTGATCCAGCCGGGGCAGATTAAGCATCGCGTCTAAGGCAGAGGTGGGTGTACTGCGTGCTGCACCAGTAATTGCTATACAGGCAATACGTTGGATTTTGTTTAACTTTGCCCTTGCCGTAGCCTCTTTTGTTTTAGGCCACCAGATAAGAGAAGCATAAGTTGTTCTAGGACGAACAATGGTTTTATAGATCCACATAACCATACTTGGTTTCAGGCCCCATTTCTTACCAAGTGCTCTGGAGCATACCCAGAGTGAATTGAGGCCTTTTTGCACCACTGTTTGAAGATGTGAATTCCAATTTAGCTTGGAGTCAAGTATGACACCAAGATATTTGGCTTCCTTTGAGCAAGTCAGTTGTGTTTCGTTTAGGAGAAGGGTTCTCAATTGTACCTTCCTACGTTTTGTGAAAGGTACGATGGTGGTTTTGGAAGGATTTATTCCTAGTTGCTCTCGTTGACACCAGGAAAAGGTATGATCAAGAGCTAGCTGCATCCTTTCGAATATAACATCTTCAAATTTGCCTCGTACAATAATGACCACGTCATCTGCATATCCTACCACTTCGAAGCCTCTCCTTTCTAAGCTATCTAGAAGCTCGTCCACCACCAGTGACCAAAGCAACGGTGAAAGTACCCCACCTTGTGGGCACCCCCTTGTAGCCTTTACAGTGACGCACGAACCACTTAGCTCAGAGGAGATCTGTCGATTGGCTAGCATAGCATGTACCCAGGTAGCAATGCATGGGTCGAAATTCCTCCTCAACATTGCCGATCCTATAGACGAGTAAGAAGCATTATCGAATGCACCCTCAATGTCAAGAAATGCTACAAGAGCAATTTCTTTAGCTTGTAGAGTTTTTTCGATCTTATTGACTAACGAATGTAGTGCTGAGATCGTGGATTTGCCACTCTGATACGCAAATTGGTGTTGTGAAAGAGGCATTGCTTTCATAAATTTAGAATTTATGTATTCGCACAATACCTTATCCATGATTTAAGCATCACGGATGACAAACTGATCGGCCTAAATGCTTTGGGATTTGTTTTGTCTTTTTTACCTATTTTAGGAATGAAGACAACTCGAACTTGACGCCAATCATCTGGAATATGCCCTAAAATCAAGCTCGCCCTAAAAATCTCTACCATTTTCATACTTGCTCGAGTGCTATATCTTTTGAGTAGTGGATTCCAAATTAGTTGATTTTTTCTCGTTAATTACAGTTTCTGACACTTAATAATGTGGTGTATCGTCAAAGGGCTCAACGAAATATATAGACAACGAGTTCTAATAGAGATCGAAAAGGGATCAAAAGATATAACAAGTAGTATCGATAAGTAATGTTCTGTTGCTTTAGGAATACCATAATAACATTCGTCAGATGAAAGCGGTCAAAGATTTATGCTAAGGGGAAAGTTCAATTCTTCTCTAATCCTTGGACCTATCTTGTTTGTATTTCAATCTTTTATACCGCTAACCATTCTGATCTCTTGGTACAAAAATATTAACTTATCAAACTGTGGGGATGCATAAAAAACACGCTCTCTTGTACGTGTTTCGGTAACCTTCCAGCAGTGAACTAATTCCTAATCGTCACTATTGTCGTGACCTTGTTCGGATACCCATATGGAGAATACCTTCCTCTACCCCTGCTGACTTGACCAAATCTTATTAAAATCAGTGAAATAGCTTCGACCCTAACCAGACTGTCTGTCGTCCGCCCCTTCTCTGGAATGTCTCTAGAGCAAATCTCACACCCTAAAATATCGTTCTCGAAGTGACCACCTGTTGATCCTTCCTCATGATTTCATTCGTCCTCTTCGAAAATCATGTTCTCCCGAGTCCCACCGCATCGAACATCTATGATGTACATTCCTGGGAAAATCAGTTTCGCATTCCGGTCACGTACTCATTTCCCAGGAGAATTTCTCAACGATATCTCACCCCCTTCCAACAAACCCTCCAAAACAGCAGTCAGCTGTTATTTCACAGAATGAGAAAGTTTCATGACATGCGCACGACTCTCTTGCTGCTCTATGGGAATAAGGGGAAAGTACACTTGTGTATAAGGGTGTCCCAGAAAAACTCAATGTCTTGAACCCCATGGTGCTCAACCCTAGAATGAAAGATATGCTCTTTTGTAGCATTTTTGGAAAACATATGAACTTTGTGAGAACCGACCTTTTTAGATGAAAATTGTCATATTTTAACATTTTGTGCAGCTGTTTTCAAAGCTTGAAACATTCTTTTTTTTTAAATTTATACAAAACAGCAATATCTCAACCCTCTGGCAATATTTTTCTGATGTGTTTTAAGAAATATGTTAGTTGAAATCAGAACTATTCAAGGTTTTGCAATTCAATATCGTACATATATTTTAAAGATGATCATGTTACATAAATCAATCTGGAAGAATCTTTAAACGATTTTGTACATAGTTCATACATGTGTTCTACAAAAATGCTATAAATAATTATATTTGCTTATGATTATATCTTTCGTCCTAGGGTTAGTTTTTCTTGACGTACCCTATTGCATATGCAAAGTCACTCTATTGGGAGTTTCTTCCATGTTCTTTCCTTTTTCGTGAGACACCATTGAGCGACCGACGACTGGTCAGCCGGCAGCGACGACTACTATGAAGTTTGTTGACTGGACAGAGTATCCTTTCTCGTCCTTTTTCTTCTCTTGACCGCATCGTCGTCGTCGTCGTCGTCACTTGCAACGGCAAGGAGCATTTTTCCCAGTCGAGTATGGACTCTTGCTACCGTCTCATTAGATTTCTAATCTAGATGTGTGTGTAGTATGAAACCGAGGGTTTGCTTATACCTAGCTGGGTTAGGGTAACTGTGCGATGGAAATGGCTTGCGGTAGAAGGCCACGTGGCTACGGATTTGAATTTTGTCGTTAAGATCGGGGTGATGAGTTTTTGCGGGACGTTTCAGTTACTCGATGATTAGAAGCTTTGGAAGGTGTTAGAGACCAGGGTAGTAGAGTGGTGAGTCAGCAGAAGGAAACTGTTTTCCTTTGCTCGGTTTGCAGAGGGATGTGGTATTCTCGCGGCTGAAATGTCAATAGTTTCCTAAAGGGAACATGTGATATCGCCAGAAATGATGAAGATATTTGTGAGAAATCCTAGGGGGCAATCTGCAAACAGACCCCTGAGAAGGTAACTCAGGGAGTGTGGGGACGCCGCGCCACCGACCACCCACTAAAACCAGCCCATGCGCTGTACGTAAGCCGTCCTCGCTGAATTGCTCAAGTGGTGTACAGAGTGCATAAACATTTCCCTTGGCCTAAGATCCTTATCTCCCCGGAACCACCTTACGGTAATTCTTCAGGGAGAGGCCAGGGCATACAGCACTAGTATCAGAAGTAACCTAGGCAAACTGCTTCTCCTACCCGATTTGAACAATTTTTCATTCTGCATTCCAGCACTCGGCATCCGTACACATTATCTCTATTCGCGACAATATAGGGGGACGTACCCTTTCCGCATGTAGCAAGCATGCAATATCTCACAACAATGAAACGGGGCAATCGAACGAAACATGCTCCGCTGTTTCCTCCACACCAAATTCTGAGTTTCCGAACCTATGCAGGTACTGTCTATAGCAATCATTGGAATGGGTGGAAGTTCACTTCCCCATGGTTTTTTTATGCACATTTGGTATTAGCCGATGGGTCCATCTACCCTTAGTGGAGTTGTCCTATTCCTGCTGTCAACCTCTTTGCGTTGCCTCTATACACGCGTAGCGGACTCCTCTGATACCTCTTTGGTTGAAGCATTGATCATCTTCCTTGATGATGAGCCCGATAAGCGTCATCCTGGCTATGATGTACATGGCTTCTTTAGATAAAGTTCGGTATGCACTTGGTACTCCTAAGCACATGATCCTATACGTACTTTCCAACCGATTTAGGATTCTGTTCGTTGTAAGCGCTTTTGACCAGATTGGTCCTGCGCTGCTGGTAACGATGACAAGCTTAGCTTCGCTAGCCACGTTGAATATGTCTGTAAAAGGGCATCTACAGCTATAGCGGTGCTTTCGAGAATGATGGCTTACAGCTCTGCTGTAATTGCCAGCAAACGCAAGCTTCTGGCATGGCAAACGTGGCGCTATCCATACTAACGTGCGAAGCACACTATGTCTAAAGCAGCATATAATGCAAATCGAATGTACCTCGGATTTCTGTTCGCTGGAGTTCAGTATTTGGTCTATAATTTCATAATCGAAAGGTTACAAAATATTCTACCGGTGAATTTTTTCCCATACATTATGTATGGGCTGAAATGTGTAGGAAAACGTGATTTTCATTGATTTACATAGTCTGTATATGAAAAAAGCTAAAAAGTGAAAAAAATCAAAATTTCACCGATGAAATATTTTAAAACCTTCCGATTATGAAAATATAACCCAACTACTAAACTCTAGCGGAAAAAAATCCGAGGTACACTCGATTTGCATAATCTGCTGGTTTAGACATAGTGTGCTTCGTACGTTAGTATGGATAGCGCCACGTTTGCCAGAAGCTTGCGTTTGCTGGCAATTATAGCAGAGCTGGAAGCCATCATCCTCAAAAGCGCCGCTATAGCTGTAGATGCCTTTTTACAGACATATTCAACGTGGCTAGCGAAGCTAAGCTTGTTATCGTTCATTACCCCAAGATGCCTAAGGGATCACTTGAATTCTATGGTGCAATCCCCTACCAAGATAAGCGTGCGTTGCTTGGACTTGCGGTTATTGACCATCACCCTGGAGATAGAGTGTGCTGCTGGTAACTATATTTCCTCCATCGATTCGCCATAGACCACTAGGGTGATGTTGTTGGCGAAGCTTATACAACTGCACCTTGAGGCGGTGAAGTGCGTGGGCTATTGCTTCGATGTTGAACGTATTCTTCACGTCCAGAGTGACTACCGCGTAGTAACGGATGCCGCTCCTCATATGCTCGATTGCCACCTCAGCTGTCTGAACGACCGTCTGGATAGCGTCCAGAGTCCACTTCTTCTCCTTCATCCGCCGCATACAGCGCTGGGGGCCATGGGCTTGTGGGATGATGCATCGATTATCGTTCGCAGCAACTCGAGCGTTTTCTCTTGGAGCGCTATTGCACCTTTGGTCTTAGCCATTATCACTCTGTAGGCGTGACCCCACGGACTCGACCTGGAACTCTGGCATAGACTGTCAAAGCCTGCCCGTTTTCGACTCTTGATTTTCTTTTTGAGAGTTAACTTTGTTTCTCTGAATGCTGCACCGCATTCTTCTCTTTGTGTTTCTGTGCGTGCGCGTTGCATTCTTCGTCTAGGCCGAAGGCAGATTGCTCGAAGATTTGCAATTGATTCGCACCACCAGTATACCGGCGGCCTGTTCTCTCTAGGAGGGATTTTTCTCGGCATTTAAGCATCACACGCTCGTGATATGACAGCAACTAGCTCATTACCGTTTAGGTCCAGAGTGTTCCGCTCACGCCTCAGGGCTTCAGTGAATACTTCGCCGTCGAAGCGCGCTGTTTCCGAACTGCCCTTCGCCCACCTGGTATTATAATACGTCGAATCGTTTGATGATCGCTATAATATAACCGTCATCAACGCGCCAGTTCATGGTACCTACATATACACGATATACGATATATGTAAGGATAAGACGCATTCCACGAGGAGGAAAGAATAACTCGTAATAACTTATGCATACCATATTTTGGTATCATACCATTATTAGGTATTGTTTAGTTGTCATCCAGTGAACATTTTGGTCGGTATAACTTTTGTTATACATCATTCTATATGAATCAATTCAATCGTATAGAATGCACGCAAAGGCTATATACCTACCAAAGTGGAGGCTATATTCGTACTTGGCACAACTTTTTCGGACTTTCTGCGATCAGATATACGATGCCACAAAATTTGGATGAAAATAAAAAAAAAGTTTCCAGCGAGTCTCAAACACGGGACCTTTGGATCAGGAACCGGGCACTTTACCACTGTACCACCAAGGGTTACTTATCCGATGGGTGGTTATTTGCCAATGTTAATATATGTTTCATGTGCAGCGACACATACTTTGTTGTTCCATCGTCAGCAGATAGACAAAGTTTGGGTGGCAATTTTTGCTAAGTTATTGCGATTTCATACGATGCTTACTGGATTGATATACGATCTGTCAGTTTATATAACACAACGTGATTCTATGTTGCACTATTTACGACATGTTTGTTGTCAACACAGACTGTTGTTTATGAATCGTATTGGGGATTTATATACAACTTGTATTGACATTGTAAACGCTTAATATGGCATCTTGTACAATTCTGATTTTGGACGCATGCATATGTGATTTTGAATGCATATTCTTATACGATACGTGGTTCACTGGGCAATACCTCATTTTGGGATTATAATGCAGAATATGCAGAAGGTATTATTTGAGGTATTTTACCTCTTATGCAGGGCTCATTCATACCTCATTTAGGTTGTAAGTATTGGAAATTTTCTGGTATGGAATACCTCAATTTGGTATTCAGTAGTTACTTTCTTCTGCTCAGGTTAGCACGACCCTCACGACATAGATTCTCAGCATCCTACGCAAATAGTCCGGGACCCGAATTTTGCGCAGCGCATTAGTATTGGCCTCCCTTTCAACCGTTCCTGTAGCACAAAACTGATCGCCTCATCTTTTCTGCTTGTACTTGCTCTCAAGTACTTTCCGGACTGCATCTACCGTCGAAGTTGCTTTCCGCAAACCAAACTGCATCTTCGATCAACTGATCTCGTTCGCAGTACACTGCATTAGCATGGTCAAAATAAATCTTTCCAAGAGCATCTCAAGGATATCTAGCAGGCTTTTGGGCCGGTAAGATGCTTGATTTCCTGTAGTTTTCCAGGTTTAGGCAGGAGCATCAGCTTTTTAACCTTCTGTAAAGGTTTGTTGTATGTGTGTGTGTGTGTGTGTGTATACAATCCACCTCCCACTGACCGGCAGTGCTTTTATGGAAGAAAATTGTATGCATGTATTTATTGATACCCTTCGATATCTTTATATATGCAGACAATTTTAGCCCGGGAGATGAAAGGTGATAGCTCTACTGAAATTCCAACGACCCATTTCAAGAATGGCAGTAAATACACACACATTCTGAGGTCATTTTCATTTACAGCAAGCCCCGCATAAAAACACCCAGATATCAAATGGATACATGAAATGTTTTTACACTTCCCGAATCGAAAATTAAATTTTCGACCCTGGCACGTATTTAGTTTCAAGTGGTAATAGGTGAGTAAATAATAATAAAGAATAAAGAACGATTTTACCTGGATGTAAGGCTGTTTTTTCCGTCGCCACACTGAGCTTACCGCAAAATACTACACTTTTTCACTGCACTACGCGCATAACATGATCGCTTCACCCGCCCCCGCAGGAGCAAGCGTCACGGTCAAAGGATCACACACTACTAAATTAGATCGCGGATCACGCCACTTTTCTCCCCCCCCCCCCCCCCACTGCACTGCGCGCGTAACAAGATTGATCCTGTCTGACCGCTTCACTCGCCCCCGCAGGAGCAAGCGTCACGGTCAAAGGATCACACACTACTGCCTTCTGTAAAGGTTTGTTGTACCCCCTAAACAAGATAATGTGTTGTCGTGTCAGATGATTGTAACCACCAGAAAAAGATGGAAAGTGAGTGAAGGGACACAGATAATACTTGGTGCCCTAAGGTATATACCGGCATCAACACCCCCTCCCTCTTCTTCCCACAGAATCCCGTGGTTATATCTCCAGATCCGCGTTTAAATGAAATTTCGGTCAATTCCGACCAGGAGAGGTGAGAACATCTCACGCCTATTCTCCAAAACGGTCACCATGTGATTCAGTTAAGCAGCAAATGTTGCAAGTGTTGATAGGAGAAAAAAGGGGCCCCAAATGACGAAGAAGGAAATAGAGCATGAGATAAGATCAGAATATTCTTAAGAAAATGAGTCAATTGGATACAATGTAGATAGCAAAGATAGACAAGAAAGAGGTGTTAGAGAAAAATAAGAAGAAGGAGAAGAAGAAAAAGAAGAAGAAGAAACAAACAGGGTTGTGAAAAGGCAACTCAAGTGTTCTCCGCATTCCGCAAAACAGCAGGATAAACTTGCCGACCCTACAGATGAAGAGTTTATACAGGGTCTCTTTAGCCGCTGAGAAGGGTCACCTTTAGTAGACCCTTCTTAATCTGAAGGTTGCTACCGATGATCAGTCGTGAGTTTCACTTCTGAACCTGAATATCAAGGATCGCCAATATCGCAGTTCTTAGCGTCATATTTGGCATTCTTGTTCGTTAAAGCCCTAACATTGCTTGTAGATTATACTTAATCGTCATCGTATAATATTAGTGACCACATCATGCTTAAAAGAAATTACACCAAATTGAGTAGGTTTCACACATTATCGAGCTCATATGGAGAGTAATTTGGGACCCAGATAGCCGTAGCGGTAAACGCGCAGCTATTCAGCATGACCATGCTGAGGGTCGTGGGTTCGAATCCCGCAGGTCGAGGATCTTTTCGTAAAGGAAATTTTCTCGATTTCCAGGGCATAGAGTATCTTCGTACCTGCCACGCGATATACACATGCAAAAATGGTCAATCGGCAAAGAAAGGTCTCAGTTAATAACTGTGGAGTGCTCATAAGAACACTAATCTGAAAAGCAGGCTTTGTCCCCGTTGGGACGTAACGCCAGAAAGAAGAAGAAGAAGATGGAGAGTAATTGTAGCACACGCTGCAGTATCTGGGATGGTTTCTTGATTTTCTTGACTTTCTTCGTTTGCTAAACGATATACTAATTCAAAAACGATCAATAAGCTGAGAGAGCTCTCAGGTTATAACTGTGGAAGTGCCAGGCATTGCAGAGCTCGCTCTCATTTGATTTTGGAGCACGATCAAAGCAAGCTAATAAAAATATCGTGTCTGTTTTGTCCCATGATCGGCAATGTTTCGCAAGTTGTAGCAAGCTTGATAAACAACGGCAGCGAACGAGAGCCCCAAAAAGAGAGCGATCATGAAACTCATTTCTTTCGTTTATTTTCCAAAGGAAGGAACCGTTTTATTTGACTGACATGATAAACTACACACTCAGCTCAAATCGCCACAGTCGATCATCTGTCACCTAAATCTCAACAGCTGAACGTTCGTTGAACGAACAGATTACAGAACATTCAGTAATTCGAATATTGCAACTCGGCTGTCAAAAAAAAACGAATCTTCGGTAACCGGAAGAACGGTAATCCTGGTGCTCTCGTTTTCTCTCAGAATCTCACATTCTCACACCGAACTTGACAGTGACAACCAACAGGGAGCCTGCTTCATAAAAACATAAAAAATAGCAGGATCAACCAAAATTAGGAAAAAACGCAGCCAATAGTTCTCACTTGACTTGATGCCGATGCCAGCGCAATCGTAAACAATGGCCGAATTGTCTGAAACTTTACTATAAGGAGCGCATCAGTACTGCACATATAGTGACCAAATTTGAGCTCTTTAGCTTTCAAAAAAAAAAAAAAACCACTGCCGTAGTGAATCAAAAGTGCCAAGAATAGATCCGGCTCTAGAATATAAGAGTAGAAGATCTGATTTCATTTTTCATGTAACAGTCGACATGCTACCCTCAAAGAAAACCGCAATGCGCATGTCGCTCTGATAACAGAATTTCCCGCCATACTTTTCCATCAACATTGAACCTCCAGTCAATCCTGCCGGCCTGGAATCGGAAAATTTTATCTTCTCGCCAATAAATTGATAAAAAACACACATACCAAAACATGACCCACTGACACCGACTGACTGAGGATGGAAAATGTGGAAAACTCTTCCGACGAAGACCGCCGATTTTCCTTCGCCCCTGCTGAGACTCGAAAACCGGCGCCATGCTTAAGTAATTTGATAATGTGACTCTCGGGATGACAGGTCGCGTGCTTCGCCGTCGTCACAAAAAGAACATCGTCGTGAATATCCTTCGCAGCTGAGGAGAGCGTCCCATTAGCACGTGACGAAGCCCAGCTGTGCCAATTTTCTCTCGGTCGGTGCGGTAATTCGTACTCTTTTGCGTAAGAGTACTATACCATGTGCTTACCAGGGCACTACTTTCCCCTTAATTTGTGTTTCCCGATCAACGCCCAACCCGCACTCATTTTGAACACCACTGGCGGAAAAATTTGGATTTTACCGAAAAGCGTTTCACGGTGGTCAACTAGCTCATTATCAGCGGCTTAATGAGATGGCCACCAGGCGACCATGGTCCATAGGAAGGTTCCACCCGAAATACCGGGAGCTGGTCAGCTGAAGCCCGAATTTTCCGAGGGAAAACCATTTTCCAAACATTCAATTTACGAACCTGACCGATCGATATTCCGCGAAAATGCGAGACGATCGTTATCCTTCCTACTCCTGAAAGTAAATTGCTCATTGTTTTTCCTCTGCGAGGACTTAATGTCCGAGACGCGCGCACGCCGGGTTCGAATCTTGGCCCGGCGTCGCTAATTTCCCCTTAATTTATCCTACAAGGATAACGCCGTCGCTGATTAGGATATTCACTTCGGTGGCTGCCAAGGGAGACATGGAAATGAGTTTCCTCTCCTCATTTTTGCGCTCGTCACGTGGAGTGCTTTCTCTCATTTTCATTACCCAAGCAACTAGCTGAGAGCATGCCCGATTTTCTAGATCTTCTTGTTCGCCTTTTTTTGAAGGAACTCATTTTCCTGGCGGGAGGGTTGTCGTTTGTGAATGTGAAATTACTTAAGCAGATTCGCGAATATGCCAACGCGCGATTGGCGGTGGAAATGAGATTCGGTTGAGGAAAGACGATTAGCTTTCCGGTCCTGGTGACAACACGGACCCGATACATGGATGTTAATAAGAATTGAAACAGGTGAGCAGAGTTTTGTGGGAGGTAGAATTGGTTCGATGCATGCCGAGGTAGGGCGCATGCGCCAGATTTTATCAATGATAGCGAAACATGAATGATTGATGAATGTGAGGAACGGGTTGTTGGGAGTGGCGAGAATGACGTCATGCAATGAATATAATCAATAACGGTTGAACGTGGGAAATGTAGTGTAACTGGTATGAATAAAGCGATTTAATTTTATTTGTAGAGAAAGGTAACATTAAAAGTATCATAGGCGAGGGTGATCTTAAGGCACATCAAAAATGATTGCAATAAAAAGCCTAAGTTCGCAAAACGCTTTGAATAGGGGGAGCAATATTCCACCCCATTACTCCGAATGGTTAGTGGCATTCGGGTTGATGGCATTCGGATTAATTGATTTCGGGGTAATAGATCCAAATGAATAAAGGATGAGATTTTCGCTTCCTCTCGAAGAGCAACTTTTTTGCAGTTCTCATATAATTGATAAACTAGCCATGAACAAACGGAATTTTGAAGCTGAAAACCAATAATAATTTTTCTAAGATATATTCAATCCATGTTCAAATGCAAAATGGAAACTTAAGGTGATTATAGAACAAAGCCACACCTCAAATTTTCAAGAGCACAAGACTTGAGAACCAAACAGCGCTCCGCGTTGAAAATTTATCCCACTGGTCCCCACCAGTAAGCAAGCAATTTGATTGATTTTCAACGCAAACTGTTGTCAGACTCTCCAGTCTTGTGCACTTGAAAATTCAAAGTTTGGCTTCGTTTTATAATCACCTTAAGCAAGGAAATTTCTCTGTTATAAATGGTTATATTTTTTTTAACCCGTATAGGCCTGAGTGAAAGAAAAAATACTAAAACTCTCACCGCTCAGCGAATACTTAACGGATTTCAATTATTGTTGGTCAGTAAACTCGTATACATATCTAGTTTATAAAAATGGTCAAAGGATCTAGGGAATGTTCATGTGGCTGGAGTTATTGCGGTGGATCACTGGGTCAGGTCAGGTGACAAAGGCTCTGTACTTCTTTGCCCCTGGAGGTAGGCCAATGTCAAGTCACAGATAATTTACAGAATTGGCTTTAATGTGGCCACTATATTAGAGAGTTTTAAGAAAAACGCATCAGCGTAAACCTTCCGATAATCGATTATGTCAACTGCATTTGATTGATCCTACAAGTGACCATTTTCGGATCCCCGGGATGCCTCAAGTTTATGATAAAGTGTATACAATTTGTATCTTAACATCTGTGTCAAGGTTATGAGAACACATTTTAGTAATCAATTGTGTCCGATCTATACTTTGAGAGATTCGAAACGGTTTAGTACCTAATAAATCTAGAGCCGGTTCTTCAGGACATTAAGCCCGAGTGGCCGCATCTAGTACACTCTAAACGGTGCAAAACTATTCATTTGTAATGTTTAATATCAGATCTTAATGATTTGTGCAAATTAAAATGATTGCCAGTGGAAAGAAATAAAGTTTACTTGGCATGTCCCAAAAAATCGCCTTTTTCTACCCGACCTGACCCAGTAACCCACCACAATAACTCCGGCTACATAAGTATTCCCGAGTTCCTCTGGCCATTTCTAGAAACTAGATATGTGGGCCAGTATACTGACAAAAAAATATTTGAATCCGTTAAGTATTTGTTGAGTGTTAAGGGTTTTAGTTTTTTTGCTTTCACTCAGGCCTATACGGGTTAACATTACCCTACCTCGCAACATACGCGTGTTGCTGACTGCAAAACGGCTGAATTTACGTTCTTACCATACTACTCAATTGAGCCACTCTATTTTACAATCGTTGTGTAATGTTGAACTTTCACCCCGACGGTACTGCAGTAGCGTCCGCGAATGCAGTATTAATTTGTCGTGTCATAAAATATTCATGACAAATGAAACGTTGTTTGAAGCTGTGAGAATAATTTAGAAATAAAGTGTATAATAAAGTCGCAAATATTATTATCTTAAGGTGAAGATGAATTGAAGCCAAACTTCAAATTTTCAAGAGCACGGATCTGGAGAACCAAGCATCCGTTTGAGCTGAAAACTTAATCGATTGGTCACTAGCTGGTGGTGTCCAATCGATTAGGTTTTCAGCTCAAACGGGAGTTTGGTTCTCCAGATCCGTGCTCTTGAAAATTTGAAGTTTGGCTTCGATTCATCTTCACCTTAACTCTTTTCCACACATTTGATGGTCCTGAAAAGAGCCGATGGCTTTCTTAGCTTCGATGCTGTCACAGATGAATAGCGAATGGGCGATCAATCGTCAATGATGCGACGGATTAGAGACAGCAGACAACTCTTCCCTTGAAAGCAAATGATATTTTTAGTAGTTCTGAGAAGGACTTTTTGGGTGTTCCGCCGAATCGGAATCCGTACGATTTACATCCTTGGGTGCAGGCTTCTTTGGGTCGGCGATTTTCTTGATTCTCAGCTTCTTCGGGGTCTTCTTCATCCCGGCGGTCTTTCACATCACTCTTGCCAATCTTGCAATCTTGCCGACATCGCAGTTGTAGTTTCCATTTCTCAGTCGGAAAAAGTATTATTTGAATAGTCAGAAATAAGTTCTAAATATTTTTATGTATTAAAAATCAAACTTTATGGCAAAGTGGGCAAGACGGGCTCTTCTGCTCATGAGCACTAAAGTGTGTTACGTTTAGATGGTTGAAAATAAAAAAAAAAAAAAAAGAAAAAAAAATCCAATCAATTGAAAATTTTCAGCTTTCTAGGAGGTGATTTAAAGGTGTCTCAAAGACTATGTTGGTTAATATGGAAATTACTTTGGAAAAATTTTGAAACAAAAAATTTCAAGGACGTCAGTATTGGAATGTAAGTACATACTTAAACTATAGTAAAAACTCATTCTTGAAACTATAATAACGAAATTTGCTGTATAGAGCAGTTCAATCTAACGGATAGAGGACGAGATATTAGCTCACAAGGGATTTTTCTAGCAACATCCTTCGTTGAAGTTTGAAGAATGAGTGTTTACTTATATTACAGTATTAACAAGTTTGAAAATATTTTCAAAATTTTTTCATAATAATTTCCATAGAAACCTTCATTGTCTGGTCACCCTTTAAATCACCACCGTAAAAGCTGAAATTTTCTCAGTACGCTTTTATATGTTTAGGATGATAAAAAAGATTTGAATCGTCCTAGTGTTCCACCATAATATACCGAATATTCTGCACAAGTAAAATTAAATTCAGTTGACCGCAATAGCATGTTAATTGGGAAAAGGGGGGGGGGAAACGAGTACTTTCACAATTCCGGTGAATAAATCTGCCACCATACGATTCCTTGAGTTTTTTTTCCACGAAATTTTCCGGTTGCCGCAATGAGCCGCATGAATTAGGTGCAGATTTGGGTCTATATTTTCCCCCAATGAAATGCATTGATGACCGTACAATTTGTAGTTTCTACTTCTCGATCAACCAGAATAATCGAAGTCGCTGTTTAGAAATAGTGTCATTGGAGACGACCAAGGTGTAGTAGTTAGAACCCTTACTTCCTACGCCAAGGACGTGAGATCAAGATGAACTAGTCTAGGGTTAAACATCTCGGTAACAAATTATGTTACCAATCAATGATGCTCAGTCTTGGAATATGTCTAAATTTTAACTAATTTTAACGGCTGATTGGATATTTAAGAATGCTCTAATATCAGACGATAGTTATTTTCAGAATAATTTCGAGATGATTCATCTTTTTCATGGCGTTACCTCCCGATGGGACAGAGCATGTTTCTCAGTTTAGTTTTCTTATGAGCTCCTTAAATTGAAGCTTTATTTGACATTGACCGTTTTTGCATATCATGGCAGGCACAAAGATACTTTATGCCCAAGGAAGTCGAGAAAATTTAGATTACAAACATGTCTTCTACCAGCGGGATTTGAACCCACGACCCTCATCGTGGTCTTGTTGAACAGCTGCGTGTTTATCGCTACGACTGTATGGGCCTTTTTCTAGATTCATGCTAGTTGAAATGGTCATTGGTTTGCAACGCTCATCGATCCATATGTATGAAAGCTTTGTAGAGACGAATTTCTCATCCATGCATATAATAATTTCATATCAGCTAATCTGTGATAAAAATTCTTCATGCGTTCAACGTGGAAAGAAAATGAAAACATTGTCCAACAGTTCCACAAGAGCACTCCACTCAAAAAACACAAAAATTCATTGAGCGAGCTAATGAGATTAGCACGCTCCTAATATGGTTCCCTCTGAGAGGAGGGATTAAAGACCGGTAGTCAATGATCAAGTCGCTTGGGTCGATCGGCAATTTGTTTGTTTGTGAAATCCAATCCTCTCAGAGCTCAAGTCAGCTGGTTCGAGCCATCCCAGAAGAATGATGATGAGACTCTTGATACACACTCTGGCACACCATCAGGTATAACGATGCAACGTGGCAGCAGATCTTCTCCCACTCTGACGACCAGTTTCGTCTTCTCCGGGTGCTGTCACCCGGATCAACTCTTAGCAGCAGACTGAGGAGGTGTAATTTTCATGTCAATCACAATTTTGCAACTACATATTCTATCACATCGACCACTCGGAATGACAGCCAGGGGTTGGGTGTCGCGATCTCGGTCCCCCTCGTTCGCCTCTTAATCGCTCGATTGGCCTACCAGCAACAACACCGGACACCGGCAGTTCCGAACGTTGCACTGTGGGCCAGAAATCATCAAATCGTGACAAATTTCCAAGCACTTACATTGCGAACAAAAATTATTCTAATATTAATATACACTCAAATTTACACAAGAAGTCGGAAAAATAAAAATTGTTGTAACATTTAACAAAATTCACTGACATTTTATGTTACGAAATATAGTGTTGTATATCAAAGATATCTTTTATGTATTTTAAACTCTTTTGAAAAATGCCATAGAATAAGATGAGATAAAAATTCGAACCTAATGGAAAAAAATAATGTTTCCAGATAAACTACGACAATAAGTAGTGAATAATTAGCACACAGCGTAGCATCAATACATTGCTTCAATAGTTTGCAGAACAAACTTGTGTCAAATTATTTACACATTTACGCATAGTTACAACAGTTGATATTTGCATAAAAATACACACTAAATTTTGATCAGAATATTAACGAAGGGTTAAAGCTAAGTAGCCCGTCATTCGTTTTGGCAACAATAATGACTATTCAGCTTGCATTTCAAAGTGATAAAACTCAGTCTTGATAGTTTATATTGACTTGAAAAAGTATCACTGTACGCGCTAACATGCATAAAGTATGCTGAAACTTTTTCAGGTGTGTCAGTGAAAAACCAACTGATTTTTTTGATCCGAAATCGTGAGATAAATTAGCAACGATCATCAACGACGCGTTCAAATTTCAATGATGGCCTACTTTGCCTTAATTGAGGGGCCCAAACGCAAAAGATGACATTTTACATGAAAAAGTTCAACTCCAAAAATGTAATCCAATTCTGTAATAAGTCGAATGAAATCCTCAGTTAACAATCAATAATCGTCTGGCATAATTAACAAAACTGTCTGACTGATGACGCTAAATTTTGATTTCTGACCCATAGTGCGTCGTCGTCGTCTTCGCCAACACGTCCAGCAGCAGATTTGTGGTACTGCGCAGGCAGAGAGTTTGGCGAATCGATAGAAATTGATTCCCGGACAGATTGGTGCTGTTGTTGCGTTGGTGATGGGACTTCGAAGTGACGGAGAAGCTCAAGCATCTATGTTGATTGGAATGTCTGGCAGGGGCGGGGGAGAGGCTGAAGCCGTAGACAACGCATGGAACAAATGATTTTGACACCTAAATAGACTTCTTAAATTAAGCGTTGTTGCTGACGTGGTTTGTCCTCGTCGATGGGACCTGCTGAGGCTTTGAGGCGCAGTTGCGGGCCAAGTTGCGGTAGTTGGAGGTGGATAAATGTCACTATAGAGGCTAAGACGCGATCGGATATGTGAAGAAGGGAAGAAGCAATACTTGAACCTTTGGTCGAGAAAAACATTTCAGAAGACGTTCGCTGCGAACCTACTGAGAAGCACAGAAGAAGCCTAATCAATAAAAAAAAACTGTACTGCATAATATATTTTCAATTCAATTAGGCATTTTCTTAACAATGAAATTAGTCATCTTGAAACACATACGATTTTCTGCCATCCGAATTCATTTAAATTTGCCCCAAAGGTAAACTTGGCAAAGTGCTACAGCGTGAAAAAATGATGCAAAATCCATTTGCTCAGAGGGGCACTGAAAACTGACCGTATGTTTTCAACCCAACCAAGGAATAATAACAAAATTGTATCTTTAATTGAGATTTGGGGTGGAAGCGTTTTGAGAAGGAATTGTAACATGATTTAACTCCCCAACGCCCAGTGTCACCTCTAATTGACACATGTTTTGTTTTGCTTGTCAAAAATCCGATATTTTCACCTCTGACAAAATTTTCGTCAATCCGCTTGACATGACAATTGATTGCAATTATATACAAAAAAAATAGCTGCAAGAGTCGATGAAAAACAGTCGAAACATGTCGAAAAAAATTAGGGCCACCGTGATTTTCATTATATTACCCAGCAGAACCTGTTTTGGGGATCATCTCAGTGTCCCAAAAAAAGTGTTTATCAAAATAATGAATACTGCGATTCGTAGTTCAGTTCAAATGACTCCTATTTGTATAGATTCGGTAAGTAATGGTCACAATATTATCATGACCTAATGTTGAACATGCGTGGCAACAGTTGGCCTTTTGGGAGATCCGGAACATCCGTAAAATGGCCAATTCATCAAGATTGTTCTAAAGCGTCGGGGTTTTCTTTTGATCCATTAGTTTTCATGACCTATAGATAAAACCAATGTTAAATCCCATTTATAAACTAGGGTGGCTGATCCGGGACATCTGCATAAGCAAAGAATACCCAAAATTTGATTTCGACTCCATAAATAACGTCACGCAAAACTTTGCCATAGCATTTTCCTCTGTATCAAACCTTTGTATGGATTTCAATTTTTATATGGGTAGTCACCTTTCCCTGAAACTCCACTCCCTCTTCCTGTATACGTGACGTAATTTATGGACGACCCCTCAAATGAAGTTTTTTTTTTCAACTGCTTTACATTGTAATGGGTCGAACAGCATGGAACAATATTTGATAAATATGGGAAATAATCTTATAGAACAACTAGATATGAACTGTATATGGACAACTGTATTTCAAGAATTTTTAGGGATCCCCCCCCAAAGAGGTTTAATTCATGGGAATACAACTATGAATAACAAATGAACATCATGAAGTTTTTTTTATATTTATAGTAATTTATAGTAATATTTATTGCAAAGAATCATCCCTAACATTAGAGATTTTTCAAGTATTTTTACTGGATTCCTCTAAGTATTATTAAGTATCCCTCTAAGAGTTTCACAAATCATACATTCAATTTTTCAACAAATTCCTTCTAACATTTCCACTTGAATTGCTACAGGAATTACACTCCGTATTTATCTAGAGGATCAATGTTTATTTTAGGAACAAGTTCAAAATTTCTTTGGCATTCTATCAATTTTTGTTTCTTGGGATATCGTTAAGTTTTTTTCTTATGAAATTACCCCTAGTATTTTTACCAGGACTATGCCATACATGTTCCACCATTCTATCAAAGATTCTTTTATCAAAATATCACGATGAGTTTTTCTTAGGATTTTTTAATGAAAAACAATTAAAAATTTCTCCAAAAGTTCTTTCAGTGATATCCACAAAAAAAAAAACAAATGTAAAATTATTTGCTGTTTGTTTTTTAAATTCTTTCTTGGTTTTGTTATTTTTTTTCAAAATCAACAAAAATCAAGGATTACTCCTAGATAATCAAAATTCTTACATAGATTCATTCTCTAGCTACTTTGTGGATATTTTAGAAACTCCTAACAGTTATTTGCTAAGAAATGAGCTCTTTTTAACATTTCTCATAGCATTATTTAAAAGATTCGTCCAGCATTTTGTACTTTGATTTCAACATATTTTTCCCAAGAATTTCTTTCTTCAAGGATTTATTTATGATACTTTTTCTCGAAATATAACCCTAAAAGAAATTTATGGAATTCAGTAAGTAATATCTTGAATAATTTTATTCGTTCAACAGACTAGTTTTTGATAGTGTTCTTAGAGATAAGCATACATAAAATTATTATTTTAAAAATAATCAGAAGAATCATTGAATCCTGAAAAAAAAATCATGTTTCCTATGAACTTCTTAAGAAAAACTAAAAATAACTCCAGGGAAAATTGGTATATACGTTTCTGGCCAAAATCTCTTGTAGAACTCTAGAGTAATACTGTGAGTAATTTCTTCGAATCGTTATAAGATTATTTAATGTAAAACCTGGATGAATTACCAGAATAATTCGGAGTACTTGGAAAAATATTCAGGGAAAATTGCTATACAACTTCCAATTATGAAGAATTTTGCAAACTTCGATCGCCAATTAGCATTCCTGTAAAAATTGATAGGATAATATCTTAGAACTAATCGAATCAAATTAGTGGAAAAAATCTTGAAGTATTATTTTTTAAGAATCCCTGCTTAAGATAATGATTGGGAATTTTCTCAGTGGAATTCCTGGTTTGATTATTATTAGTATAGCTTTATTAAGGAGATTTTCAGCCCTAGGCTGGTTCATCTCCGTACCTGGTTTGATGTAAATTTTGTATGATTTTCAATAACAAAATTAAATTTCTGGAAGTATTTCCAAAAGAGTTCTTGAAGAAGATCTCAGAGATAAATCAAAACATACGTTTTTGTACGTTGAAGATTAGTGAAGAACTTCATGGAGTCATTAAAGAGAGAGTTATCAGGATCAATTTCAAAAAGAATATTTGTAGGGAACACTACACCTTTTCAACATAATACATACAACGCGTTGGTATGAAGCTACTGATAGATAGCTTTAGAGGATGCTTCTCATGCTTCAAGATTGTTGAGTTAAATGGAATAATTAAAATGCGAGTAAAAATCATGTAAAAATAATGTCAGCTTTGATATTTTGAAATACATTTCTCGCATAATTTGAGATCTCGCCCTAAAAGCCATTGGTAACCGAGTGTGTAGCTCCTTGATACTAAGCAAATTAATGGACCTGGATGAAAACTATCACCATTAGAAGATAGAGGAGGGTCTTCTCTTCATTGTAGCATTGTTGAATTACATGAAAATCCATTCGTTTGCTCGGTAGCTACAAGCTACACACTCGGTTACCAATGGCTTTTAGGGCGAGATCTCAAGTTATGCGAGATTTTGAGATTTCCGTAAAAATTCTGAGATTTCAAAAAAGAGTTTTGAGATTCCGTTATGATTACCGTAACAATTTTGAATTATCGCGTAAATTTTGGCAATTCAGGTATTTATAAAGTATTACTGAACTTACGTGAGAATTGTGGCATCCAAGATTTTGAGGATATTCTGGGATTCCGATAGACATTCAAGATTTGTTACAATAATTCTGGGATTATGTAAGTCTTTCTGGAATTATTGTGATAATATTAAAAATCCGACATTTGATTGGGTTTATGATCTTTTGAAATTGTTTTGGTATTTCTGAGATTATCGGATTTTACATCAGAATATCAGTACTGGAATCCGAAGAAGTCTAGTAATTTCATAATTTTTTGTTGCTGTAATCTCAAGATCTCTTCATAGGATTCAGATTTTTAACTAAAATTCCAAAAATCGCAGAAAAATCTTAGTTGGCAAATCATTATAGAATTCACATACTCATAATTGAATGCCAGATCTATCGCAAATTTAACATTCATATCGTATAAAATTACATAACTTACATGAAATGGCATGCTCGGGTACACGATGTACAGCGGGAATGTAGTAATATTCATATTTTCACATGATTTGTCGTGTGAATAAGTGACACATTTGGCTTCCCATTTATATGCATGATTTTATTGGTTTTAAGCGTCACTCTGAATGGATTTTTTCTTTACGTGCAGCATCACTTTGCACTCTGAATGGATTCATGTTGGAAAGATTTTTTTATTCATACCAAAAGTTTAGTAAACTTTGTGGATTTTGTTTTTGAGTAGATGCTACATGTAGTAAAGTTCAACGCTTTTTATTCATACCACCCATTGTTTACATACAATTGCTTCATTACGTAATTTTGCGTAAACATGAATTCTGAAGACCATCTTTTAAAATTCGAATCAATATTTATATTCACCTACGTAACAATCCATTTGATGTTCCTTTTTTTCGGCAGCCAAGATGGAGGGAGGGGGAGTGTAACGGCCCTTCCCTGCATCCCTCTGGCTACGCCCATGCCCGAACCTTTTAGATAGTTGATTTGTGACCTTTCTGACTCCTATAGAGAAAGCTTAAAAGTAATTCAAAAAATGCCAAGCCAAAACTCAAATCTGGCACGGATTCTTTAATCTTTCTTATCTATTCATGTAGGTTGCATTGCATCACTGTTCGAACTTTTCTAACAAACCTTTTCATTTTTCTTTCGTTTCAGGTAAGTTACGACATGGCTGCAGGGTACGCTGCATGGATTTCGTATGTTTTTACATATAGTATTGATATTAACCATTATTATATTAAAATTACTACAATGGAGAATTGGCTCCGTCAAACACCACTAATATGTTTTGGGAACCCCTGGACATTGAAGCTATTTGTTACCCTTTTGGTAGCCATTGGTTACTCTCGATTGTGGTAACTTTTTTCAATGCTACTAGTGCAAAATTAATACCGTCGTTGGAGTGATAGTATTAATAATAGTATTGATAATTGGTCAACACATAACCACATAACCCAACACAAACCTTGTCAAGGACCAATCCCTTTATCCTTAACCAAATGTCTCCTCCTTAAACTAATAAATGTAATACTATTTCAAGTAGTATTATAAAAGTTTTATAATATGCACATTTGACTTATATCTGAGAATGCCTCTAACGACGCTAGAAATTTGAAAATTTTTCACAGCCTAGACATAATTCAAAACTCTCAATTTTTGTTGAAGAATAATTTATAGGTTTCAACTCTGTCATTTCTAGCAAAACATTATGATCATCAACCCAACACAAATGTTATTAACTCTACAATCGTTAACTCTTGTATTCCCCCATCCGACCCATCTCATTATTATTCATGCTGGATCGCCTCATTTGTTGGATTGTAAAATCCCCCTTCACCGAATCCGGATGGCTTCGACCTGTCTGTGCCAGCTAACCATGAAGACAGTTATGTGTCGTTCCGGTTTTCTTCCGACCCCTTTCTCCTATCACCCACACGTCACGTCATACAGTTTGGGTCGATCGTTTGTTGATCGTAGCCGATCGCAATCAATTACCCCGAAAACCACAATAACAACTTGTTATCGTTTACAAAACATCTTGACCGCAACGATCCGATTCCGATTCCGATGTCTGGACCGATCCCTGGCTCCAGTTAAGCTCTGCTACACTTAGAGTAATTTGAAAGTGAATTTCACTGGGAAAAATAGTAAACTTAAAAAATCGAATATATCAGCGAACATGGGATTGGATCTTGACAAAATTGAGAGCTTGTTTATCATCATCTGCTATATCAAGGGGATAACAGTGCATGATAAAAAATCGACTATTCAGGTAACATCTAAGCGAAACCTTTTCTCAGTGTACGCTATCAGGGCTCGCTGCCTTAGTCACCAGAGGGTGCGTGTGATTCGATATCTGTCAGCGATAGTGATCGACTCGTTTCATCTTCCTCAGAGCAAACAGCATTGGACAAGGGGACGAGAGAGTCGCAGCGTGGTCTAATCTGAAATCGGAGCACCATCGACGAGGACCGGGAGTTACCTACTTGCCTGCCGCGTCTTAATCCGGATTAATTGCCCATCAAGATTTGCCACTGGTTTTCGGTGCGTGCGTGCGAGCGATGGATTACTAATAGCTTTCACGCGAAGCTGGACGGGGGGTTGTGGCGAGCTGGCCAGAGATAGGAGATATCAACCACGGCAGTCAGTGCACAGTGGGAAAAAACTGACCAAAACCAGATAAGAATCGTACAGTTTATGCAAATCTAAACCTCGTGTCATTTTGAGGTGCGTTTATGAAGATGGTTTATTTCTACTCAGTATTTCGAATACATTCACGATCAAGAGAACCTTTTAGAAAATTCCTTAGAGACTGATATACGAGAAGTGATAACTATTATTATAAAAATCCAAAATGTGAAAGCCCCTGGCGATGATGAAATTTTCTTCATCCTCATCAAGAAACTTCCAGAGAGTGGCTTCTCATTCTTAGTTGATATATGTAACAAATGTTTTCAGTTGGCATATTCTCCTGACAAATGGAAAAATGCTAAGGATGTTCCAATTTTAAAACCAGGCAAAAATCCTACAGAAGCTTCTAGCTATCGTCCAATCAGTTTGAACAGCTATCGTCCAATTTTGAACAGAATGATGGCCCATATCAATGAAAAATTCAAATTTTAGTCAATGAACAGTTCGGATTCCGCCATGGACATTCGACCACTCATCAACTTTCACGTGTAACACATTTGATTCTTTCCAACAAATCTGAAGGCTATTCTACTGGCCTTGCTCTTCAAGACATAGAAAAAGCATTTGACAGCGTTCGGTATGAAGGCTGGATTGTAAAATCAAAAACCTTAATTTACCAACATACATTGTTTGAATAATCCAAAGTTATCTGTCAAATCGTACATTTAGATTAATTATCAGAACTCAAAGTCTGAAAGACTTCATGTAAGAGCTATATGGAAATTGAATTATCTGCCAACTTTGATAAGTTTTTGCCCACTGTGCAGTGAGATGGATTGGATATGCCTGCCGCCGCACCGACTAAAACAAACAAATGCGATCATTATCAATGATGGTTTGATCGAACGAGGCTTTCGGCGACTGCTGATCCCCAGTTGCTACCGAGTTGATCGCGGTTCCCTGAATCTCCTATAATTGATCGCTATCAACGGCCTGCTACACGGATTTCTCATGGTATAGTTATGAGCTCATAATTATTTATCAAGGCCCCCCCTCGGAGAGGCTGCACGGAGCGCGGACGACTTCAACGAATTCCAACCGTACGGGCTAGGCTAGGTTTCTGAGGTATCGTTGAAGAAACGAAGATCTGAGGTGAGCGCAGTTTGAAGTGCTGCAGCGATCTCACGGATCATCTCCTCGGTGATGGCCTGGTACACTCTGCATGGTGGCGTTTGTGACTTGTTTGTTATGAGCTGGAAACGTCGTAACGGGCAGACGATTGACCACCAATGGTTTCCATCGCAGCTCGGAATTATGTGCTTCTATGAATCGTTTGAAATGGTATACTAATTCAAAATGGTTTTCTCCATATCCTTCATTAAATAGATTTGTTTTTAACGAATCTATGACAAAAGGTCGAAAGACAAAAAGTCGAGCGGACAAAAGGTAGAAGTACAAAAAAAGAACAAAAGGTCGAATATCTTTTCTCAAAGAAGGAAAAAATTCCCACCAAGTCCTTTCAACCTTTTGTCCATAAACCGTATTTAACTCAGTTAGAAGTTAAATAAGTTTAAAAAATGTCTGCTTCATGAATCAAATTCATGAAAACTTTATATTATGTTTAAAACAATTTGGAAATATGAAACAAGCATATTAACTGCTGAAAAATCTACTACAGGCAAGCATGATTCGTCCTTTACAAACGAAATCGAAATTAGATATGAAAATATTGTATATTATTGGTCTCAAAATGCTGCCTTAGAGAACACCAACTCTTACCGGAAGTCTTCCAGATTTGGAGTTCTGATAATTAACCTGAAGTGTACGATTTGACAGATAACTTTGGATTATTCTTACAATGTATTTTGGAAAGTAAAAGTTTTTTGATTTTACTATCAAGCTCTCATGCCAAACACTGTCGAATGCTTTTTCTATGTCTAGAAGAGCAAGACCAGTAGAATAGCCTTCAGAATTTTTGGAATGGATCAAATTTGTTACTAGTAAAAGTTGATGAGTCCGAATGTCCATGTCGAAATCCAAACTGTTCATTGGCAAACATTGAATTTTCGTTGATGTGGACCATCAAAAAAAGTTTACTGATAGAGGAAAGCAAGTTGATTTATGCTAAAACCTTCAACAGGATGTTTTCCTGGTCTAAGAATTGGTACAACATAGGCATTTTTCCATTTGTCAGGAATAAATGCAAACTGAAAACATTTGTTAAATATATCAACCAAGAATGATAAGCTACGCTCTAAAAGTTTCTTGATGAAGATGTCATTGCCAGGGGCTTGTATATTTTGGTTTTGTTTTCAATAATAGTTCTCTTTTCTTTCAAATTGACCCCTAGGAATTTACAAAAATGTTTTGTTGATTGAAAATGCAGGCACGCTGCTCCTCGGTGGTAATACATTAGTAGTTAAATGTTATTTTGATTGTTTTTGTCAACATCGTTTGGCTCAGTAAAAATAATCACAACGTTGGGAAAACATCCTATCCGAAACAAGGCTTGTGAATGAGCATGATTAAAATTAACCTGATGAGTATGAGTATTAAGCAAGCGATCGCCTACTGAAAAACGCAGATTGTTGGAGCTTCTGCCTGGGGAATTACGGTTACAACAAATGTTGCCGTTCATCTGCCTGGTACGAGCGTTAACGATTCGTTTGCTCAAATCAATTACACATTTAAACTTGTTGTTTTTTTCTAAACTTCATTACGTTAATGCTTCCAATGAACTATTGTGTCCTTTGAAGGAAGCACCAAACTATACAACGGACTAGCATGCAACGCCCAGTGACACAGCTGAAATACGTTTCTGACGATAAGTTTTCCGGACTGAAGCGAGAATCGTACCCCGACTTCTTGACTCTATGCGGCTAAATGCTTGACAAGGGCGTAGCCAGGATTTCTGGAGGGTCGAGCGACTTTAAAGCTCATTTATGAATTTTACGTAAAACAAAAACAATCATTATACACAACCTCTGCACTATTTTGCATTGAGCCTTAAACTATGAAGGACATCCATCCTCTCTTTTCATTCACAGTGCGCAAAGTGGAGAACAAAACAACTTTATGTTCATTTTGTTTTCTGAGGAACTAATCCAATAACGGTTTGGAACATTCCAGATTGGAAAAAGTTTTAAAAATCGATTGATATTTGTTTTAAAGTTTCGCTTATGATACATTCAATTTCTCAACAGATTCCTCCAAATATTCCTCTTTAAGGCGAAGTAGGCCGTCATTGAAATTTGTACGCGTTGTTGATGATTGTTGCTTTTTCATCTCACAATTTCAAATCAATGAAAATCGATTGGTTTTGCACTGACACAGCTGAAAAAGTATCAGCTTACTTTATGCATGTTAGCGCGTACAGTGATACTTTTTCAAGTCAATATAAACTATCAAGTCTGAGTTTTATCACTTTGAAATGCAAGCTGAAAAATCATCATTGTTGCCAAAACGAATGACGGGCTACTTAGCCTTAAGTCCTTCTGGAATAGCATTTTCCGGATTGTTTTACGAAAACTGTCAATGTTTATGTCTATAATCAGTTGTTTCAACAATGTCAATTCCTTAGACACTGATCCCTTTTTTTCCCGCACTCTGTCATACATGTTCTAGAATTATATAAAGAAAATAAAAATACTTATATGGATTCCCCCAAATGCTTCTTTTTGAATTAACACCAACAACTACTTCAATAAACAAGTATAGCTTTCCGTTTACCAAAGTGCTTTCAGAGGTACATACACATAAATTCTCGATGAATTTCTTTAGAAACTCCTAAGCCTCAGTGGCAATTTTATTATGAAATTCGCTCACCAGGTGGTGCCATAGCATAATCAAATGAACCTTACTTCTGCACATCCAACCTCCTGAAAAAGTCGGAAATACAACTTTGACGGCTCTACCCCATTTGGCATAAAGCCATTTGGCATAATGGCCATTTGGCATAATAGCCATTTGGCATAACCGCCATTTGGCATAATTGAACGTATTATAATTTTTCTCACACATTTCAAAACGTTTATTTAGATGCTTGAAATATATGTCTAAGACAGGTAAAGTTTAGGGGAAAATATTGACCATGATTTTAACTTTGAATAAATAATGTGAAGTACAAGGAAACACATTAAGAAATACTCGTTGTCACAAAGTGTGAATTTGAGGCTGATGACAAAAACATCAGCAATGAAAAGTCTCATCTGGGGATTTTTTTTATTATCGTACAAATTGGGCCGAAGGGTCTCAGATTTTCATGAAACTTTTTCCACAGGCAGGGCTCATGGATATTTGAATAAAAAAAATTGAGAAAAATTCAGGGTCGCCTATTTTTCCGGAAAACTCAGGTGGAAATTTTTTGTTTTCCCTTGACACTACTTACTTTGAAAAATCATAACTCAAGAACGAAGCATCGTAGAAACAAAGTTTTATATGAAAATTTAAGCAAATTTTCTCAAAAATCCAAAAAAAAAATATGAACTGGAAAAAGATTTCCACAAAATTTTCCACCGTTGGGAAAATTCGTAAATAAAAGCCGGAAAAACTATGCCCGAATTCGTGGAAAATTTTCAAAAACATATTTTCGAGAAGGTAATTTTATAAGCTTTAATCACTGAAATTTTTGGAATGCATTTTTTTTTTCGTTTTTGAGTTATGGCCAATTTTGTGAAAAATGTCCAGATGTGCCATATAAGACTTTTCTTTGAAAAATCATAACTCAAGAACGAAACATTGTAGAAACAAAGTTTTTATATGAAAATTTAAGCGAATTCTCTCAAAAATTGAATTGAAGTTTATAAAGTTTCTTTCTTAAAAATATTTTATTAAAAAATTTCCGCGAGATCGGGCATAGATTTTCCAGCTTTTCTTCATGAATTTCCCCAAAGGTGGAAAATTTTGTGGAAAACTTTTTCCAGTTCATATTTTTTAATTTGTATTTCTGAGAAAATTTGCTTAAATTTTCATATAAAAACTTTGTTTCTACAATGTTTCGTTCTTGAGTTATGTTTTTTCAAAGAAAAGTCTTATATGGCACATCTGGACATTTTTTACAAAATTGGCCATAACTCAAAAACGAAAAAAAAGTGCATTCCAAAAATTTCAGTGATTAAAGCTTATCAAATTACCTTCTCGAAAATATTTTTTTGAAAATTTTCCACGAATTCGGGCATAGTTTTTCCGGCTTTTCTTTACAAATTTTCCCAACGGCGGAAAATTTTGTGGAAATCTTTTTCCAGTTCATATTTTTTTTTTGGATTTTTGAGAAAATTTGCTTAAATTTTCATATATAAACATTGTTTCTACGATGCTTCGTTCTTGAGTTATGATTTTTCTAAGTAAGTAGGGTCAAGGGAAAACAAAAAATTTCCACCTGAATTTTCCGGAAAAAAAGGCGACCCTGAATTTTTCACAATTTTTTTTATTCATATATCCATGAGCCCTGCCTGTGGAAAAAGTTTCATGAAAATCTGAGACCCTTCGGCCCAAACCCGTACGGTAATAAAAAAAATCCCCATCTGCGATTGAGCATATCGTGGAGATGGAGATCCAAGCATATGGGATAATTGATTTCAATATAGCATCATTAGAAAGGTTTCAAGTTTGAGTATGTTGAAATACAAACACCGAACCAAAATTGTGTACAATTTGATCAAATGAAAGAATGGGCTTGACTCCCATAAGCTATGAAATTCCATCTGCGGCTGAGTACTCTCTTGGATTTTTTTGAATTTCACGTATACGTTATATATCTAGAGGAGAAGTTAAAGTGGCAGAACCTGCAAAATAGTGCAGGCAATTGTTCCTATTTTACAGAAATGAAAATTACGCGTTGGTACAGAGCAACTAATATAGATTAGTGAATTTCACCTTCTTCCAAACATGAGCTATTCTTTTAAGTTTGAATCTTAGCTTATCTTTACTCTTATACCGTGCTCTTTCGAAAGCTGGGCAGTGGCATGTTTCTCGGTGTTTTTTAACCTTATTCCGACTTTCTCGTAGCGGTGTCGATGGTGTAGTGGTAAGCGTGATTGCTACTCACCCCAGTCGGTTGGGTATCAATTCTCAAAAGGCCTTGGTCCCAGCCCATTTGCTGATGTGTTCAATATGTAGCGTGCCAAGACATCGGAATTTTAAGGTTTCGATTCATGACCCAGCCAAAACAGTCTTATTAAACAAACTACTGGCCCAGAGAAATAAGGACACGTGTTTTTCGCCAAACTCCATAATTGCAGCTTCTTCTATATTATCCATGCATAAAAATTGCCAAAAAAAAAATTGTGTGAATTAAGGCCGGTGTCCAAAATTCGAAGCGTACGGGCAATTCGAATCAACACAATCTGATGTAGTCAGCTTCAATCTTGGCGTGCCTATGATTCATTACGCTGCAAACTAAAAAGAACAGTTTATGTTTGAAAGAAGGTATAATTTCTAATAGAGAAATTCGCCAATTGTTGAATGCCTAAAGGCTCGCTAATTGTAGAACACGTCATTAGGAATACATGTACTGTCAAAAATAGGCCAGATTTTCAGCCATTCAACGAGATGTTAACTGCCCTACTGAATTATTAACCAGTATCAACTGATTTTTGTAGCAATTAAGACAAAGCCTCTCTCTTGAGATTGTCCTTCTTTAGAACATTGGTAGTTCTTTATATTTGGTTTCTACGCCCTCAGAAGTAAAATAAAACAATATTTTCAGAGGCTTAGGTAATGGTTTCAAATAACTGCTTTTTCAGCAGCGACAAAATTGTGACATCCAAGCTTCGGTCAAACATCGAACTACAACATTATCACAAATAAAAGAAGACAGACGTTCAGAGAGCATAATACGATTGATTAAAGCGAGATCACTCTATGGTGGCAAATTTTATACTCCTCATATTACTCATGAAGCGATACGAATAAGTACTCAAATCTACAAGTGTGATTTGAAAGGCGCCGGTCGGAACTCGGAAGTAATTCAATTCTATTGTCTAGAGTCGAAGATGACACATTGCACTTATCGAGTCCTAGTTTGAGATTTTTTTGTGGAAATGTATTTTTCAAATTATGCCAAATGACCGTTATGCCAAATGGCCATTATGCCAATTGGCCATTATGCCAATTGGCCATTATGTCAAATGGCGTTATGCCAAACGGCATTATGCCAAATGGCATTATGCCAAATGGAGTAGAGGCATTATGCCAAATGGGGTAACCGGTCGTTTGAAAACGTCGCGACTCATTGGAAGCCCACACAATAGAAACCTCAGCCAGCGCAGTTGCTGGCTAGTGTAGTGTGCTATTTCCATACCTAAAAAATAATGCGCTCTCGGGCTAGGCTTGGATATAGCGTTGTGTTTGGATGGGCATCTAATTCTTCCGAAAGAGGTGCTTTTTGCGAAAAAGGACCACGTGATTATTGAGCTGAAATCGAATTCAGATTAACTTCTGCGTTCATGAGTCCTCTCATGGCGTAGGGGTAACGCGCCCTAACTAGAGATCAGGGAGTCGTGAGTTCGATTCTCACTGAGTAGACGTGTAACTTTTTCGCAAAACTTCACATCAATTTGTCCATTTAATCCAATTGCGAAATATATGTAATGTTTAGCTTTCGGTAGTTGTTAAACTTCCACTCGGCTGGTTAGCCGAAAACCACGATTCATAATTAAAAACAAGTAATGGTATGTTGTTTTTTTTTTTTTTTCTTGACAAAAAATTGCTTTAAGATGTCTGGTGAACATGTTTTAGCAAGAATTAAATATAAGATAACATTTAAAATTTATTTAACCCAAAGAAATAGGGTACATCATATTTTTTGACTTTTTGTTTTAATTTAAATCAAAACTCAAAGCGGCGACACGTTGTTTTTCCGACTTTAGATTGTTTGCATAAGATGTTTGGACATAAATAAACGAATTCACGAATCATCGTATTATATTTTGGTTCAAACCAAACAGTTACGAAATTATTTTTTTTCGTAATACAAGTAGAATAAATTAAAGTATAATAAAAACTTTTTATTTCAAATCATAAATTATTAATGGACTTCTATTATCTGATTGATGTGAAACAAATACAAGTCTTTGTTTTATTAATTTAATTGGATAACATCAACCGAAAAAAACAGATCCCAATGATGCATAATTCATTCTAGTTTTACAAATATTAGCAGTTACAAACTAAAACACAATCCATGAGGAAAATACAAACACTATTTCATTATTCGCCAAGGAATGAAAGAAAAACAAGGGGCGTGGAAGTCTTAAAAAAATGTTTTTAATTTTTGATTTGCAGACTAAAAGTTCAAAATAGGCTTTTTGTAGTTTTTGAAATAAAATAAATTTTGGATGTACTCAAAAACTTATTTTCTGGCCGATCATGTTTACCAGACTTCTGTAACAAAATTTATATCGACAAAACAAGACGTCATTGCATTAATTTTAGATTTTTTGACAAATAGTATTAAACAGTGGTTCCCAACCTTTTCGAAGTTGCCACCCCCTTTGAAATTCTACAAACTTTCCGTGGCCCCCGGGGAGAAATTGCTATAACTGTTTTACAATAAAAATGTAAATTTTTAAAACCCTAAAGAATCATCTGGATAATATGAGATCGGTGTTAAGTCAGACGCGACAAAGTGACTTTGTGGCCTTTGAAGATTTGCAAATGTTTCCATTTCCTTTTTTTTATGCTTTGTCAACACAAAAATTTTTTTGTTGTTTCAAATAGAAAAATTCCATAATCACAGCAAATTTTGAGATTATGGATACGTTATTTGCTTATTGTAAACAAAGTCACCTGATCTGACTTAACACTGGCCAGGTCTAAATGTTGAATATCAAGTTGTAGTTTTGAAATATTGAACATCAGACAAAATCAGTAGAGGTAGTGCTTCGTGAGGCCCAAGCAGGACGGTTCGGTTTTGCGTCGTGCGATGGATTTTGCTCACGGTTTCGCGCGTGTTTTCGTCGCTGGAGAATTTTTTTCCCTGTTTTGGAGCGTCTTGCTGGGTAGGTATTTGGGAAGGCCCAAGCAAGGCGGTTTGTTTTCGGAACGCCAAGAAGTTTTGCTGTCAGTGTCAGTTTTGTGTTCAGTCGAGAATGGATTACCAACTGGTGAGTTCGTTTCATGCTTATGATAACACATTTTTTCTTGAAAGCGTAACTTTTATGTAATATTAAAACAAACTTTGTATGGTTCGTCACTATAAGTGTCGGCATTATGCGTTTTTCTTATACAATTTCAATATACATATATTTTTCTCTTTTTGGCATTATTAAAAATTATCTTTTGAATTGTTCGACATTGTGAATGTTGACGTATTTTTTAAAGCTTCTACCAAAAACTTCTCGAGACAAAAATACAAAACTAGCTTTAAGGCGAAGTAGGTCGTCATTTAAATTTGTACGGGGCGTTGCTGATTGTTGCTAATTCATCTCACGATTTCGAATCAAAGAAAATCACTTGGTTTTGCACTGACACAGCTGAAAAAGTATCAGCATACTTACTGCATGTTAGCGCGAACAGTGATACATTTTCAAGTCAATGTATACTATCAATACTGAGTTTTATCACTTTGAAATGCAAGCTGAAAAGTCATCATTGCTGCCAAAACCAATGACGGGCTACTTAGCCTTAAATATAAGTCGTATATTTCCCCTTTGTCCATGGATCGCATCACCGACCAGAGGTGACTCCCAGATCTTTTCCTCTCTCACTAATAAACACCCTTCCCGTGGTGATTGTGGAGATGCAGAGGTATTCTCGGTCTCTAGAAGCAACAATAATTACACCCTAACATTCCTTCCCCATCCCAACTGACTGTAAGGACTTGGCCGGCGCCGTTATTGATCAATAATATTAGATCTGCTGAAATTGCACTTCGAGAGTAAGCGGAAACTCCCATCCCTTATTCATTTGGATCGTAGTGCAATCACGGAGTAGCAACCATTGACATGTACAGTCAGTCTATGCTATGCTATGCTATGCTATGCTATGCTATGCTTGACTATCAGACAAAATCAATAGGTGAGGTGGTTTTAAAATATTATAATATTTGAAAAACATATGGAAAAACATAATTCTTCGAAAGACATTTTAAGGAATTCTTTGACAGAGGATGTTCCAATCAAAAATTTTGGAGGCATTCACCACAAAAAGCAATAAAGATTTCTTATAAATTTGTTATGCTATTCGAATAGGTTTTCTAAAGAATGTGTCCAGTTTGTTCCACTGAAACATCGAAAAGAAATCTTCCTTGTCAAGATCTCATCAAGAACTGTTCGAAAATTTTACCAGGCATATATCATAAATTACTTCTAAATTTAACCAAGAATCTTAGAAGAATAACGAAAGGAATTCATCATACCTTCAAATCGACAAGTGTCACAAATTCGGGGTGATTGATTGAGGTAATCCATCAAGATTTCACTAATAATCCATAAAAACTGCGATGAGACTCAGATCGCATTAATCTATCGAAACATTAGTAATTTGCCAAAAAAAAAAATGGTGAAATCCACCTAATAAAACCTAATACCATCATTTATGAATCTGCTGATAGTTCAAATAAATCCTTCAAAACATTCGTTTGAGTGGAGTCCGACGAAAACATCTAACATTTTCACGAAATCCTCGGAAAAAAAAATTGCCCATGGAAAACTATCTAATCTGAGAAATAATATTAGAACCACACTAGACCAAAAAAAACACGCACTTATATTATTGATACAGCATAATGGTAAACCCGCTCGAGGAGTCCTTCGTCGGCGAATACCAAGCTGGTTTTCGTAAGGGCCGTTCGACAACGGACCAGATGTTTAGCTTGCGAATGATCCTAGACAAATTCCGGGAGTATAACTTGCAGACTCACCATCTGTTTATTGATTTCAAGGCGGCGTACGACTCAGTGAAAAGAAATGAGCTTTGGCGGATAATGTCTGAAAATGGTTTTCCGGCGAAACTAATTAGGCTGATACGTGCTACGCTGGATGGTTCGAAATCAAGTGTTCGGATCACAGACGAGGTGTCAACCTCGTTCGTGACATTAGACGGATTAAAGCAGGGAGACGCACTTTCGAATTTACTGTTCAACATTGCACTTGAGGGTGCTATTAGGAGATCTGGCGTGCAAAGAAATGGCACTATTATCACAAGGTCGCACATGCTCCTTGGCTTTGCGAACGATATAGACCTAATTGGAATCGATCGCAGGTCAGTGGAAGAGGCCTTCGTGCCTCTGAAGAGGGAGACAGCGAGGATAGGCTTGACCATCAATTCTACCAAGACGAAGTACATGGTTGCAGATAGAGATAGAGTCAGGCATGGTGGTGTAAGTGCTGAGGTAGTGTTTGATGGGGATGTGTTTGAAGTTGTTGGAGAATTTGTTTACCTTGGAACACTTGTGACATGTGACAACGACGTTTCCTGCGAAGTGAAAAGACGTGTTGCGGCTGCGAATAGGGCCTTTTACGGACTACGTAACTAGCTTAGGTCCCGCAGCTTACAAACCGAAACAAAATTCGCCCTGTATAAAACATTGATTCTTCCGGTGGCTCTCTACGGGCACGAAGCGTGGACGTTGAAAGAGTCAGTCTCGGTGTTTTCGAGCGTAAAGTGCTGCGCACAATACTCGGTGGGAAACTCGAAAATGGTGTGTGGCGCAGACGCATGAATCACGAGTTGTATCAAGTGTACAAAGATGCGAATATTATCAATCGTGCAAAATACGGCAGACTTCAGTGGGCTGGTCACTTAGTGCGAATGACGGAAGAAAGAATTGCGAAAATAATATTCAGCAGGGAACCAGGTAGAGGTCGGCGGCTTCGGGGAAGACCACGAATACGCTGGCTGTACGCAGTGGAAGAGGACCTGGCGACCCTAAACGTTCGGGGCAACTGGAGAAGTTTCGCCCAAGACCGACGAAGATGGAGCTCTACAATACGCCCGGCAATGGCGTGATGCTACGCTGTAGCCATCAAGGTATCAAGGTAGGTAATGGTAAATTACGTGGTCAGTTTTGAAAAGTTGATTTTAACATTATTTTTGCTGAAGTATGCCGAGATATGCTTCGCGGACCCCCTGAGTGGTGGTTACGGCCCCCTATGGGTCCGCGGACCACCCGTTGAGAAACACTGGTATAAAATATGGGATTTTCGTAATTTTCTTAATTGAAATAAATTTAGATTGTAATCAAAAAATATATTTCTGCACAAATAAATTAAATAGACTACATCAGTCATGTTTCCGTCGAGAAATCTACCAGTTATTGCTTTGAATTTCGCTTTATCGATAGACAGTTTAAAGAAAAAAAATTTCTGAATCCTTGCCAGAGACTTTATTATTATTTTTTTTGCTGAAACTGGGTTTATTTTATAGGAACGTAACTACTGATAACAATTTCGGAATGAGAGCACAATTGTAGGATACCTTGGGCGTTAACGGGTTAATTTTTGGAAGCAGGTATTTTTTTAGTTGTTCATAAATCAATTTTAGTGAAACACGAATGAAGAAATAAATATAGTTCTAAAGAAATCTCTGAACTATTTTCCAGTGTACCAAATTTCTGAAGAAATCAATTCTGGATCTTTTAGCTAAATTCTGTTATAATACCAGAAGGAAAAAAAGTGAGAATCTATAAATACAAATCTTTTAAGAAATACTGGTGGAATTGTGAAATCTTGAGTAATTATTAGAATTATAGGAGAACGGATACTTGGAGAAATAAACAGGGAAAATCCTAAAGAAATTTCATTTTTCTGATAATCTCTGCAAATCTCTTGAAAACTCAAATTAGCATTCCTTAAGTAATTGATAAGATAAAATCTTAAAACAACGTAGGTCAAATTACTGAAAAAATATCTTGAAGAAATATCTTGAATAATCACTGCCTAAGGCGTTTTTGGAGGCTTCCTCAGAGGTTTCTCTATTTGACTTCAGGTTGCATTTCATCAAGGATTGCCAAGAAAAAAAAATTGTGTGGCATCTTTGAAGGAAATTATGGAGTCATTAATGCCAAACCCAGTGAGAGTCCATTTCTGAAAATATACTTGGAGGAATTACTGAAGATATCGGAAGAAAAAAAATACAGGGAACAGATAAGTTTATTTAAAATTCAATTTATAGAATTCATAAAGTGTAGTTATGGGTGTAATTTCCGATCATGTTTAAGATGATTAGCATGAAGAAATTCATGAAAATATATGTAGAAGAATTCATGATATAATTCCCTGTATTCTAAAATAAATGGCAGGATTCCATAGATGAACCCTTTTAGGTTTTTGAAGTCTTGAGAGATTGTTTTGTAGAGTAAATTCTTGGATAAAATCATGTACTAACTTCTGCAAAAATGAAAGGCAAATACTATCTTGAGATATTGCTCTACAGATAAATTTGAGCTTCTTCCAGAAACGATTTATGGAAAAATATTATCGAAGATATTGCTTGAAGAATCCATAGAAAATAAGCTAAATACAAATGGGGAATCTTCTTTTTTGGATATCTTGACGAGCTCTTCGAAGAATTCCTAGATGAATTCATTTAGAGCTTACTAAGAGGTTCTTGGCAAAAAATTCCGAGTTTAAAATCTTTTTTTTTGGCAAATTACTCACAAGACACATTGCGAACTGTTTTGGAATAGTTTCTGGTAGGATCTGTAGCAGAAGTCTGATATTGGATGGACTCCAAGAACTATTCAAAAAGTTACATGAATGTGAATTCTTAAAATCATCTTATAAAAATTCAAAAAAAAAAAAAATCACCTTTGTAACAAACTATTTGATTTGGATTTTTTCCGCAGCTGGCCAACGCCCTACTCTGTCTTTCTCTGACTACGCCCATGATGCTTGGTAACACTAACCGCATGGCCACGAGGCCAGAACAGGACGTACTTCCATGAGAAGAACCTCCGCAAACCATTGCATTCATGCGACAATGTTTAGTACCATGACCCCACTTTTGGCACCGACGGCACTGAGTAGGGTTCTAAAAAAATCCTTCAGTTTTGGAAATGTTTCCATGTAACACGGACAACGAACTTTTTCTATAACTGTAAGATAATTTAGATTGCCTTCAATAAAGTGATCCAAATAATATTCTCGAGAAAGCCTTTTTCAACGAATGCTAGATTGAGCTCGCATTCTCATAATGATTACTTGCACTTGGGAAAATCTTGAAAGACCTTTCCAGGTGACCTTGAACTGACGATCAGTTTTGTTGTCATATGTACAACATTTGTGTTTCTTCTTTTCATGATGTTTGATAAGAAGTTCGTGAACTCTAAGAGTTCCCGACAAATTTGTGATTTGGAAGGGAACCTTGATTCCCCTAATTGAGTTCAAGATGTCCTGTCTAAATCCTTCGAATTCGGAACAACTGACCACGATAGGCAGCACTCTTTGTTTCCTCACTTGAATCACAGATCCTCATAGGCTAGAGACTGTTTTGATTTCATGTTCGGAAAATTTGTCTACAGCATCGCACTGATTTCTCATTTGGAAGAAAGCGCACATTCCGGAGAAACGTCTTTTCTTCCAGTTTTGCCACGTTTAGTGTCAGTTAAAGGACCCCTTTTTTTTGGAAAGAAGTTGTGAATTCAGAGATTCGCCCTTCCTTTTGTTCGAGGTTGCAAACATGTTCAGTGAATAAACGAAGAAGAAGAGACCATTTAAGAGGTTTACCCAAGACGGTGTCCAAGAAGGATTACCACCGCTAGCTTTCACTAACGGGTCCAACGGAAATTCGAAGGCACGGGTCTAAACAAGGATCGAAGAGAGATCAAAAGTAGGAAAAAGTAGCACTGAAACATTATTTTATAGTAGTAAAAAGAACTATTCTATTGCTTCATGTGGTTTTGATAGGTTTGGTGAGCAGAAATAATTTGTGTACGCACAGCACGATGATACGGTAATCAATGCTTATGCTCAAGCTGGGAGATCAGTCCATTATTTAAGTTTTACATCGATAAATATTATAGTAACATAAGCTTCAGTACTTCAGTACTTCCGTATGTTTACTAATCATTGGAATCGTGTCATCGTAAAGCACCGTTGTCCAATGTGATGTGAGATAAGCCATTAGAAACCATGTGAACACTTCATTAAATCGGTTTCCTTGTTCTATCCGCATTTCGCCGTTAAGCTCTGTACAGCAATAGAACTTAACATACGGAACTGATGTCGTAGCCGTAGTCTTCGTCGTCGTTCGATCACCGTTCTCGTCCGCTCCTCGTCGAGAAAGGTGATTAACTGATAGGCCGTGTCTCGAATACCAATTTCGGCGGATCAATCCCTTTGCGTGTGTAGGAAAAGAACAGAGGCGAGAAAGGTGAGAACCGGAAAATGACAACTGCTTCCGACTTTTATTCTGATGCAAATTGACCGTTCGTCCGGAGTACCTAAAGCCTTAAGCCTTAAGCCAAGAAGAGGTCATCCAAGGTGATTGTTGTTCGTATGCGCCTCTCTCTAGTCGATTGCGCGACGGTGCGGTGAAAGGTACCAAAGTAAAGCTGTACGGAATAATAAATTATTTCACGGTGCTTTCCAGACCGTTATTATCAAAGACAAAAAGTTCCATCAAAACCAATTATGCCTACCAGTCGTTTCAATTGGATAAGTCTTGGCAAAATATAAAAAAGTAGAACCCATTTTGAATCCCATTTTTTTTTTGCCCTTTTGATGGCATAAGTCCTTACACTCCAAGTAAATTAGTAGTATATAAATGGGTTTTCATAAACCTTGAAAAAATCAGAAAAATCGGAATCAGAAGAAATATAACATGTAAACTTGGTTTAATATTGGATGGATGATGCATAAACAATCTGGTTAGTACCATATTTTCACTGTTGTAAAGTACAATTTATTGCTATGATCTACGCTTAACTTGAAATGACATGTGTAATAAATTCATAATATTTCTTAACATAAGAACGCAAGTTTCCAAAACTCAACTTGTAATATTCCCACATGAACCAAAAGCTCTTTATTTGAAACATTCAAGAAGGCATGTTATCACAATGAAAGGTGTTCCTATAATTTGGTCAGATGAAGGTGAGTGTGTATGTAGTAATATCATATCAGCTCCGTAATGTTTAAAAGCACTTGAGCCTAAAAGAACGTAACATCAAATTTTGCCTTACGATTGATTTTAAATTTAGTACAGACATGCAACTCATCCTAGAAAACGACTGTTGAGCTCAGATTTTATGAGGATTATTTCCTGATAATAACGGTCCGAGAAGCACCGTGCATTTCGATTTCAATCGTGCCCGCACCTCGTGTTCCATTGGGTTCCATTGCGCGATTCGCTTCCTGAGCGCGGATGGATGATTATTGGGATTGGGAACTTCCACGGATTTTGACAATACTGTTTGCTTTGTGATAGCAACTGAATGAGAGACTTTTTTTTCGGGTTCTTTTGCCTCGCTGTTCGGCGCGCAGGACGGATGACTAATTGATGAGCGTATGCAAATGAGGCGCCCAAATTGTTCGCTTCCTCTTCGATGTGGTTCGATCCGGTTCGGCACGACGACAAGTGGTCAACGACATTTGCGATTGGATTCGTGGGGTGGAGAAAGATTTAGGTTCTAATTGAAATCATTGGGTGTTTACTTGCAATAATATCTCTATTTATTTAATGGGTCGAATAAAAGTAAATAAAATTTTACGTAACTCGATTGAGATTAAGAAAAGTCATGACTTTTGTTGTTTTTTGAAACTGTTATTTTTTTGAATAATAAAATAAAATTAACGTACCTAGATATTACGTGAATGAAAGTTTCAATGTACTGCAAATGAACTAAATGCTGTTTGTTTGATTGTGAAAGCAGATCAACACATCGGCACCAAAACAGAAAAACAGGAAAAAAGTGAAATCGATCACAACTCATCTTCTCATCGACTTGCCACCCGGAACTTTCATTCAATCAATTATTGCCCTCGTTCAATTGATAAAGTCGTTACTCCACTACTGCGAGACCTGTCACGTTTTCCCACATAAGCTACTACTCAACATCGACGCGGTGGCGGTTCATTCATTCATTAACCATCAGCTAATAGTACGACACAGTTTCATTCATCTATTTTTCCCATCGATCGTTACGCTACCAAACCGATCGAGCTTTCTTTCCCATGTGTCACCGAGTCTCGCTAAACACCCGCAAATTATCACCAACAACAACAACGTCTAGCGATGACCGTTAGCTGCGAGCAGCTGCCTCATCTATTGCAGTGTCGAGTCAGGAGAATAGTGGCTCAAAGGGCCGTGACAAAAATTATTAATCAATACATTTTTCACTCTGGTCGCGATCCGGTAATAATCGTGTGAACTGTTATTGATAGCAGCATCGATTAACGAGGCATTTTCACGCGATCTTTCACCACCGCAGGCGGTATTGCAGCTGTTTGTATAGGAACTTATCATACTTTCCTATGAAAATAGACAAAAAATTAAGCGATTGAATTTATAACATAGCAGGAAATTTGTTGCCATATGCACCAAAATGCATTTACTCTGTATGAGCAGTGCGCATCGTACCCTCCTGCTGTGCGTACATAAGTTCTTTGTGCTCTCGGAAGTTTTTAAAACTACCTAAAGCAATAAAACAGTACTTCTCACTGCTACAAAACATTGTTTTTAAGTGCCATTTTCTACTATTGATCCTTTCTAGATCCTTGTTTGGACCCGCGCCTTCGATTTTTCGTTGGACCCGTTAGCGAAAGCTAGCGGTGTTAATCCTTCTTGGACACCGTCTTGGAAATAATCTGTTAGAAGTTTCTTCTTTCGTTTAGTCCACTGAACATGGCTGCAACCACGAACATAGGAAAGGTGAATCTCTGAGTTTACAACTTCCTTCCGAAAAAGCGGGTTTTAAAATTGGCGGGTTTTTACAGAATAAAGTCAATCGTACCTAAAACACTTGAATATAAAGAGAATCTGACATGAATTACTTGAAAAAGTAGTGAAGTGAAGTGAAGACCCAAACTGCATAAACATGCAGCATTATATCTTAATAACTAGGAACTGCAGTGAAACAAAACTGATTGATCTAAGTTTGCGATGAAACAAACTCGAACCCCTTGAATACCAAGTAATTCATATCTGAATCTGGTGAAAATGCAGTAAATCTGACATTCGTCACTTGAATATAATTCACTGGAATAGGAAGTGAATCAGACTTGAATCACTCGAACATTAAGAGAATCAAACCTGAATCAGTTGGATATGGAGCGAATCAAGCGTGAATCACCATGGTCCATACACATTTTAAATCTTTTGAATAGATAAAGGGCCATGAAATCAATCGAACATTAATCACTTGAATATTCAATCCTGAATCAATCCTGTGGAGTTGGGCAAAACGGCTCATGTCAATGAACGGATTCGATCCGAATCACTCATTTTAGTGAACCGGATCTTTCGAACGGTTCAGTGGCTCAGCGCTTCGCAAAAGAATAGCGAACTGAACCGAGCGAACGGAAACAGAGCGGTTCACTCCCTGTTGAAAGACATGCGTCGTTCCTTTAGTATCTTTCTCTCTCTCCCATTTTGTCAAATTTGTCTGTCTAAGCTGAGAGTGCAGCAGAAAACGCTTTGCATGCATGTGTGGCGTGGCGCGCAAAGCAATGCACGTGCAAAGCGTTATAATAAAGCCGATAAACAAACAAAGGAGAACAGGGAAAAAAAATGGTACGTTCTTTTTTCGGGTCACTTTTTATCTGATCCATGCTGATCAAACGAACCGACTCTTGCCAAAAAAAAAAGCAACGTATCACTCGTTCTTTTGAGTGATCAGGATCTTTTGAAGGGTTTCAATTATTTTTGCCTATCTTTACAATCCTGAATCACTTCTAGATGAAGTGGTTATGACTTGAAGAGTTTGAATATGATGTTAGTCAGGCTTGAATCACTCGCACATGTAGTAAATCATACTTCAATCACTAGAATGTTAATCAGATCTAGCGGCAAAATTGAGAACCAAACTGTTTGCCTTTCGGATGTCCTTGACATCCTGAACACCTTTTTCGAAAACTTGTATATTCTATGTCATGTGGATCACAAGATAAAGCTTGCTTAATGCAAAACATCACTCATGGAACAATTCACAAAGCAATTCCAATGGCAGATATTTATTTGATGAGTGCTCTTCGGGATACTTCTCAAATCAATACCCTAGTAACCCTACTTGTTTTTCCTCTTCGAGAAATCCTTCTACAATTGATTTGGTCTAAACCGACTATAGTCACATTTGTAGCCAACTGGTTACTCATGGTGATTTAGATTCTGATCATGTCCTTGTTTCTTTTCAAAAATCCCATGAAGCGTTTCTCAATCCCAACAGTTCCACTTTCAATTATTTTCGAGCCGACTGGAATATATATAACACATGTATTGACTCTTATCTTGATGTTAACATTTCTTTGCAAACAAAACTTGATATTACCAATGCTCTTGAAACTTTAACAAAATTCATTGTTGAAGCAAGGGACATCTTAAAAACAATAAATTTTCATGCCAGGCATGTTGTAGGCTGTACTAATATGGACTAGTTGTTGTAATGCCAAGAAGAAAGCTCTGCAGAGGATTCATCATAACATTTTGAAAATGATTCTGTAGCTTCATCCCTGGTATAGTACTGATGAGTAACATAAAATATCCAATGTTATAACATTGGAACTAATGTACAATCAAATTATTTATAATTTTAGACAAAAATTGTTACAATCTTCTATTTCCGTGATGGATACGTTATATATTTAGGTTAAGTTAGGCTATGTTAACTGAAAGTGTGAAATCAACTCACATGTAAAAATCTTAAACTTCTACGGCAAATGAAATGTAATATGTCTTATAATCTTTATTTTCGTTTACCAAACTAGGATGGTAATGTTTTCTTTCACCTAGGTATGAGATTTCAATGTAATGTTTTAAATGATGCCAATAAAAGAATTAAAACTATAAATAAATAAAGAGAGGTGTACCACCGTGAAATACATAAATTTCTGTCAATTACGGGTGCCAAATACTTATCAAATGATTGACATCTGTAATTCTTCGAAACAAGTTTTTTTAGAAGGGGACCAACCTAGCACATAGTGGGGTTCGACGAAATAAATTTTGTGATTTAATTTCATCACAATAACAGTCCACTCAACTTTCCCCCAAAGTGAAGAAAAAGAATCATTACACTCATGTAATCTCGTCGTCGTCGTCGGGGTCATCACTCATGGAGTCGCATGGTGTCCTATTTATTGCTAAAGTCGAGTGGAACACAAAGAGTCAGTCAGTGGACTCTCCAGCGAGAAACGGTCCGCAGCCAAGGCCCAGTGCTGCATTGTTACTCTTGAAACTTTTATTTTCCGCGTAACTCTGTGTCACTCCAAGACCTACTCTCGCCCGCCTTCCATTGGAAATAAAGCGCCGAAACGAAGGACCTTTTAATGAGTTTATTGTACGGTTCGGAATAAAATTTTCGATTTTCAATGGATTTTCGTTATTACCACTATTATTTACGTCTCGTCCCGCATGTGTGTTTGGGATTGGGTTGTAAAGACCTGTACACTAGGGTGTACTTCAAACTTCACTTTGTCGGAGAACTTGGGGGTTGAATCTGCAAACGGTATTAAGTATGTGATAAACAATTTTTTTAGGAGTTTCTAGGGTAATATGCAGTCCTGAAGCAATACAACTTTTCAGGGTTTGTATGACATTTTTCCTGTCAAATCGTATTTTGAAGATCCTTGCTATCAGTATCTAGTAAATAATTGAACAAAATTACTTAGCGAATAGCCTTCGAAGGCACCATGGGTTATTACCCCACATTTTTTTAAAGAGCAAACTCTGAGAAATTAGGGGTTGCCCCGTTGAATTAAAAAAAAGTAATATTAATAAAGTAAAAGGAAATATTAAAAAATAGGCAGTTCCGTTGCATACTACTTTTCTTGGCAAGCCTTGTTAGATTAATGTACGATTTGTGCTGTAAAAATCATCATTCTGTAACTTGTTTTGTAAACTAACATTTTACAGATACTTTGGATCCTTAGGAATTCGCAATGAAATGAAAGAGTATTTATGAATTGCTGATAAACTAGTAATTTTCTTTGAAGTTAGTAACGAAAATCGAACTTTTTAAAATACTTTATAAGGGCTATCTCTAAACGTCAAACTCCATGCAAAAGTTTGATTGTATCATTTTTAGTTAAATTTTGGGACACCCTACTGCACACACTGATTGTACGTAATTCCGAGGATGGATCAGGTTGATTCGGTCGTCGTCGTCGTCGCATTGAAGATGCTACTTGTTGCTTAAATCGCTCGCTGGGCTCCTCTCGCAATGAGGATGGTGGACGGAGTTGTTGTTCATTAAAAAGGCAGATTTCTCCCTTATTTACGAACAACTCTTTTCACTGGGTGGACTTTGGAGAGCAGCTCGAGGTGAAGGGGCGGAAGGCTATTGATGATGAGCAGCACAATTAGGTCGTATCGCAACTGGAGGCTAGCTGGAGGTCGAGTGGCGCGCGCGGTTGGTATCGATAATGGCAGACAGGATAATAACACGACCGCAGACCGGTGAGACGATTAATACCTAGTAGGTCAGTTTTGTGGTGCAACAGGGCGTTTACTAAATCGCACAATAACCCGGAAAATGACCGGCTACTTAGCGTGAAATGTGTCAGCGGTTGCAGCTGACGCGGGTGCTTATCGATTTTGTTTTAATATGACAAGAAAGTAGTGTAGACATCGGTGCTTCATAAATTTACGAACGATCCAAAAAATTTCCATCGAAAATTGTCTGAACCATTGGGATTGACAGTATTCTTTCACAGACACCGACAACGCACAGAGGAATAATTGTATTTACTGCGTACTTTGTCCTGTACCTATATACCGTAAACTGGGGGGAAGTTGATCACTTTTGAGCAATTCTGTGCGATAATTCCTAGCGGGATGCATGTATTATCATCTAAATATTTTTAAAACCTGTACTGGTTGAATGTTTAACGAATTACACAAACGAAATTTTGACGAATTATTATCATACTAACGAAAACATTTTCTAGATATCAAAAAGTGGTGTTTTTGATTCCGGGGTGAAGTTGATCAATTACTGCGATAGGTTTCCTAAAATAAAGAAATATGCTATTCACTAAATTCGGGGTCTCTGAATCTGAATCAAGATTCAAAAATCTTACAACTTATTGATAAATCGGTTAATTTTTTAATTGAAAATTGTGGATTACAGATTACACCACATTAAACGCCTAAAGGTAGGCAATTTTCTTTGAAATTAGCAACCCTCTTGCAAAAGGATCATTTTTTCTCTAAAAAAAGAATTTGTATACTCAATACAAATTCAAAACTGGGTACACAGAACATATCTGGAATGTATGAAACAGTTCATTAAAATTGTAGCTTTGTATAATCGTGGAAATAGTCGATTGTTTGGAGAAGAACCCTTCAACAGTTCATCAAACATTTCTTAAAAAATCTGTTTTTCCATGATACCCTGAATGCTAAACCAAATTTATGAAAATCATGAGTAGCTATCAGGTATTGCCACAACTCAGAAATTGTGATAAATGAAATCGGGTCAAAGCTCTTATAATCATGTATAGACATGTGGGTACAGGAATGATCAACTTCTCCCCGCTGATCAACTACACCCCGAATTACGGTACCCTTGTTAGACATATACCATGCCCACACAGTTACGGATCACACACAGTGACGGATCACTTTGGCGTTCAACATCGGATAACTCGCTCAAAACATAAACGTTGACGTAAAACATATTCTTCCCATGTTATACTATTTGTCTTCTAGCATTTGTAAAGTTAAGCACAACATTCAACCGCTTGATAACGGTGTATTTGACAAATGTTCAGTTTGTACCACACAGCTATCATTATATGGTCGTTTTCTGTAAGAAGTGCCGTCAGCATTCATAAGCACCCACAAGTGGTAAAATTCATATGTTATAGCATAAAACATGTTCGTTCGCTTCGATTTAGTGTGAATTCATCTTTAGAAAACAGTTTTCTTGATTGTTGATTCTAAATACCGAATATTAGCACTTCTAACTAGTGATCCATAATATGGACCAGGAAATGATTGTTTACCACGGTTATGGATCACTTCCAAAGAATGTAGATTTCTACCATTTTAAGAATTGGATTCGACATTTTCAGACAATAGCACTAAGGATAAAACTAATACAACATCAAGGTTGGTAAATTTCATTTTTAGCAGACAAAAATGTGTGGAAAACTTGGTGTGGAGCGAAAACAGTTCATGCCTCAGTTACTACAATGCAGTATATCACAAAAAAGGACATTTTAGCCTTGTTTCCAGCTCTAACAATGCTATTTTTTGCAGTAATATGTGACACATTGTTAACTTTCACCAAATCATGCAATACAGATGCATTGAGTTTAAAATCTCTTGATTTTGCGCACTGATCCGTAATATGTCACAATTTGATCCATAATATGAAAATTGATCCATAATATGGTTTTCAGAAACCGACGCAATTTTTAATTTTTATGTAATCCTATGTAAATATTACACTCAAAACAGTTTACTAACCGAAGTTCCAATTTGAAACGATTCAAAATGCTTTTAAATTTTAATTTTAAGTTTTCCATGTCGTTTTATTGAATTTTATAGGTTGGACTCTGCACTATTTGATCCATAACTGTGGGGTCATGGTACCTAAGTGATACAGAATCCTGAAAAAATTGGTTACTATTTTACAAACTTTTGTTGTGTTATCCTTGTAATTCATCAATATTAACCTCCTTTTCCCGATGAGCCTTTACAGCTACGTAGTGTCGGTAGCGATTGTTTCAATTGGCTATGAATTAACACTACGGACTGCCTGATCCGGTAGTAAAAGTCCACCTCAAAGGTGATTCCTAATTCATGGTATGATGCGGATTCATGCTTATCGTGCCTAGGAATTAATGATTAGGGAGTCTAAATAAAGCCTTACCGCAAACGGAGCCTGTGGAGTACCAGGGCGCACAGTGCTTCGAACGTATGGCACTTGGGGACGAATCTATGACAAAAGGTCGAAGGACAAAAGGTCGAATGACAAAAGATCGAATGACAGAAGGTCGAATAGACAAAAGGTCGAAGGGACAAAAGGTCAAATGGACAAAAGGTCGAATGGACAAAAGGTCGAATGGACAAAAGGTCGAATGACGAAAAAGGTCGAATGGACAACAATTTAGGAAGAACAAAAGGCTATACTCTTTAGATAAAAAAGCAAGTTACAAGCGCTATAGCTAAAATAGACGCGAAGAAAACGCGCATATTTTCAGAAAGACCATACTGAGGGAGGTTCAATTTCAGCTGGTCAACTATCTTTTCGGGGTGAAATTTTGTTAGACTTTTCAGGTCGTAGTGCATCCAGAGTTACTGTGTACGTGCTGTAGTCTTATCTGCAAGAGCCACATTCCTTTCATGCTCACCCGTGCACTGTACATTTTGAGATCTATGTTGGTGTTCCTCGCTTTTTTTAGGGTAATTTCTCAATGCGTCTCATGCGCTTCGTAACATACGTTGTTCAAAAACAGCACAATAATTGATGTGAAGACAAAATTTTAAAACGAGAATCGAAATTGTAGCTTTCGGATCGCGCGTCTTCGACCGTACCATGTAGACCATCTAGACACCTGTATAATAAGGTAAAAATAGCTGTAGAGATTCATCGTTACTGAGCAGTTGTTTTACAACTTGGATACCGATGGCGAGCGTAGCACCGAGCAGCGCATGTGTTGAATCTACCCTAGCGCGCGCTTTCAGAATATTTGTGAACCTAGCGCAGCACACTACGATTCTGATGCGTTGAAAGGCGATTTGGTTGGAGACTTGTTAGTTCATTTATGTTCTCCTGGTAATTATGTAACTCTAAGTGCATCGAGGTGCATGCCACTCAATGTGATATGTGTTGGGATGCCGAGTGCTGGAATGCAGTAACTGCGGTTGTCATTCAGATTATACTGGAATTATAGTACCTATGGCGTGCCGCCATGAGTTGACTGCAGAGCAGAGGGTTCGCTCTGCGGAGGCTGGTTACCTGTAACAATGTTCAAGACGGCTAGGAGAACCAATTTGCCTTGGCTGTTTCTTCTGCATATGTTAAAGTGTTGCATCGGTTCGGGTTGCAGATCATCTCCTAATAAAAAGCATGATGCACTAATGCAAAAATGATCAAATTATCAGAAAAGCTCTCAGTAAATGCTAGTGTAGCTGAGAAGCAGACTCTACCCTAGTTTGGACCTAATTCCAGAAAGAGGAAGATTCTTTTTCTCTGATGCTAATTTAAATCAGTCGAAACCAACAGTCAGATAAAACTCCAATGCATAGCCTTAAAACAGCAAAACTTCAAAAGAAGGAAAATCCTTTGTTAGAAGTGCAATTGAAATGCTTATAAACTCTGTAAAGCATGAAGAACAGGCAATATTTATAAGAAGGCAACATTTCAATTGAAAGAAAAAATACAGGTAAGATGTAAAAGTGAAATCTGAAAAGTGAAAAGTGAAAAGTGACATTCGGAAAATGAATCTTTTGTTTGAAAAATAACAGCATTAATACAAATTATTGCTTCAAACGATAGTTCTGAAGAACAGCTATCATCTAAAAGAAGGAAAAACTTCAGATGAGAAGGGAGGAATTTGTGATTAAAATGTTAGCAACTGAATGTACGATAATCCTTTCAACGGTACAATTTGGACCTTTCATCCATTCGACCTTTTGTCCATTCGACCTTTTTTTCATTCGACCTTTTGTCCATTCGACCTTTTGACCCTTCGACCTTTCGTCCCTTCGACCTTTTGTCCATTCGACCTTTTGTCCTTCGACCTTTTGTCCATTCGACCTTTTGTCCTTCGACCTTTTGTCCTACAACCCTTGGGGACAAAAGTCATAACGGGATGTTTTATGCGGTTTTGCCCTACGATGTTGAGGAGGATCTCGTTATACACAAAAAAAAAACTCATTATTGGCATAAATGACACATATTACATCAGTAATGGCATGAGTGGCTTATACGTCAAATTTTACAATTGACACCATAGAACAGTGCTCGCTTGGAAGAAATGTCCAAAATAAAAATGAATGACAAAATACTTGAGTTGTTTGCATGAACGATGTATGTGACATCCGTAACCATAAATGTGTCTCAATAACCAACTTTTTATAAAAATATTGAAGTACGGATTATTCCAATGAATAAAATGAAATCCAATAAAAAAGGTTGAATAAAGTTTCTTTTTATTAGCAACACAATTCATTTACGAGCTATTAATCATCCGAGAACTGAATTATTGCTTCAAAAGAAAATTGAAATGTCGTTTGACCAGAGGGTTTTATTTTCTTTTATTTCGATAATTTCCAACTGAACGTCGCAATGGTTCCGGTCAGCAAACTTTCATCCGATTTTCCTGCTTCCGAAAATGTTTGTTTGTACATACTGTGTCCTGAACTTCCATCGAAGCCCCACTTGCAAACCAGTTTAACAGCAGTAGAGCTTCCAACGAGATATCCTTCATGATACTGGATGCAGTACAATTCATGAGCTGTTGTAGATCGACTGTAGCAGCTGTTTCTGATGCAGAAATGTAATTCGTTCAAAGTGGTTCGAAGCAAATTGAACTTTCGCTCCGACAGATCTAAATCAATGTTCAAAGCTAATGCCTGTGCTGCAGTCATGACCTGTACTTGATCCCCACTCGAAGAATTTGATAAACTGTCAGCGAATGCGAGCTCTTCGTTGATAAGATCTACAACACGTCCCTTTATAGTTTCTCTTGAACATTCATTGAACGGTTTGTGAGGCCCAATGCCAGCCTTTGCAGCCGAGCTGGAAATATCTGCATCGTCAGTTTCCTGATTGCGCGGGAGCTGAACTGGTTTTGCTAACCAGTCGGAGTTTTGCTTCACGAAAATTTTGTATGATCTTCCACATTTAGCCCACTTTTGGTTTATTTTGCAAAACGTCTTTAGCTCGTTCTCAAATATCTTAGAGAAAGAATCAGTGCCATAGCCACTGTACATGAAATTCAGAACATTTTTTTTCCGATTGGCTGGAGCGGCAGAAAACTACTGCTCGAAACAATCTTTATTCATGGTTGTGGCAGCATATCCTAAAAATCATAAGATGACATACAATTGGCAAACATATGCAGCTGGAATCTCTTCCAGAATTTAAAAAATACTTCAAATTTTGTTTTAAGTGGATTTCAGAAAGGTACTTTGAGGTACTTTTTTGTACGGGCAAAAAGAAGATAGGTGTTTTAATTTTCTTCTGTATTAAAAAGCATGGAGCTCAAAATCATCTTTTTCAACAATTGTTAAAATATATCACAGAAAATTGAATGGAATGACTCCTACTTACTTGTTTCAATACGGTCCATAACAATTTTCATTTTGAAAATATAATAAGGATGGGAATGAAGCGAATTGTAGAGGGACTGCATTGACACGAAAACAATGAATAATATAGAACGATGAAACAACTTGTCTACACGTGGTGTTTTAGTTTGTTTTGAAAACTGCACGAACTTTCTTACATCTGTACTATACGCTCAAAACATATGTTAACATCATGGCCTACTTGATTCGGTTGAATATGAAAGTTGATTTTTTGACTTTTGTCCAAGGGACGAAGCACTGTGCGGCGTCCTCTGCAGTATTGTACCTTTCCTGTGCTATCCGGAGCAATGGGGCAAGTGACCTTGTGTTTCTCCGAGATAATCGGCTGCCCTTTTTCAGTCTTAAGCCTGAGGCTTAATAAGGGTGGGATTATGAATATGTTGCTGTTTATTTTGAATTATCACCTATATGGTTTCGCATTATGCGTTTTACACAGTGTATTCTGTGATTTTTCGCCTTTGGCGACTTTCAATAGATACCGATTTGGTTTTTTCGCTGCTGGTCTTTTTCGTGCTGAGATTGCAAAAAGCTTAATTCTGCCTTATTTGGGTAGTGGCTACGGTTAGGATAGCTCAGATCAATCTTCAGCATAAAAGAACAGCAACGATCAATCTTTGCAGACTTGAAACGGCAAACTTGCGCTCCATGCCCTGTGCACGCGTGCTCGTTAATAATGTAATCGTTGCTACACTTATTTCTAAGTTAACTACCAGAGATGTATGTGCTCAACAGGAAATACGTCTATTGTTCGGTATATTTACCACATGATGAACCATCCCCAACGGATGACTTCAAACGAGTTGTCGTACACTGCGACCTTACGCTGATTGTGGGCAGTGATGCCATCATCACATCATCTGGGGCAGTTCAGCTATCAATGTGAGAGGCTCCAATCTGATGGAATACTTAAGTAGTACAGATCTTGGATTACTTAACATAGGCAATCGCCCAACCTTCATGGTATCTACTAGAGAAGAAGTGTAAGACATAACGCTCTGCTCGAATAGAATCAGTCACGAGTTGACGAATTGGCATGTATCAGATGAGGAATCATTATCTGATCATCGCTACATCTTCTTTGAACAGTCAAATGTAACTGCGCAGACTTTGCGTTTAAGGAACTCCGATCAACAAACTGGGAACTCTACACTGAATTGGTTGCGACCAAATGCCATGGATACTCTCCATCCATTGAAAATCCAAGTGACTTGGTTGATGCTGTGGATACTACAACATCCTACATTATGGAAGCTTTTAAAGAAGATTTTTGATGCATGCCCTCTGCGGTCTGTGAAGACTACAAGAGGTACCCAATGGTGGAATGCCGATCTGACTAGACTCAGGAAACAATGTAAAAGGAGTTGGAACAGACGCCGTTCAGCTGGATCAAAGTCGTTCAAGTCAGCTTGCAAGGCTTACAAGAAAGCTCTTCGTTCTGCTGAACGATCCGGCTGGAAAAATCTTTGTAAAAATATTTCCAGTTTCACTGAAGTCAGTCGGCTGAACAAAATCCTTAAAAATTCTAAGGATTTCCAAGTGAACGAAATTCGCTTACCTAATGGTGACTTTACTTCTTCTGATGAAGGAGTAATAGAATTATTCTATACACACTTCCCCGGATGTGTGGACATAGCATCTACGGATGAACCAAATGTCTTTTCATGCAGTAATGAGTCTCTGACTTCGGCTCCTCGCAGTATCGTAACTACTGAATCGATTCAATCGGCAATCAATAGTTTTGCTCCTTTTGAAATCTCTACGAGTAGATGGAATTTATCCTGTTCTGCTCCAGAAGGGATTTGAGTTTATCAAACATATTTTGAAAAAGCTACAAGCACTCAGTTTTGCTACTGGGAATACTCCCAGATCCTGACGTGATATTACTGTAACGTTTATCCTGAAAGGAGAACGACCGTCGTATGAATAATCGAAGCGTTTCAGGCCAGCCAGACTTACCTCTTTTCTTCTGAAATGACTGAATCGCATTTTCGATCATCACATCCATGGTGTTTATTTGGCAAACATGCCTCTTCATGTGACTATGTGGAAACTCCACAGTAACTCTTTTACACAAAGCTATATACGATAATGAGAAAGCATTCGCCCAGAAGCAATCCTGCTTGGGTGTTTTCTTGGATATTGAGGGTCCCTTTGATAAAATGTCTTTCAATGCCATATTGGAATTAGCACGAATCCATGGGCTGCCAACATTGCACTGCACTGATCACCAATTGGATTTACCAAACACTCGGCGTTGCGTCAAGCATCTATTCAAAAATTGAATGTTTGCGGATGCCCCCAAGGGGGACTCTTATCACCAGTTTTGTGGAATCTCGTAGCAGATACGCCATTGAGGCAACTCAATAATAGCGGTTTCCTACTTCTGGATTTGCCGACGACTATCTAGCTTTGCCAGTTGGTATGTCCGTGGGCACCCTGTTCGACCTGATGCAAATTACTTTTCAGGTGCTCGAGAGTTGGTGTCGCCAATATGACCTTTCGGTTAACCCGAATAAAACATCTATTATTGTTTTTACGGAAAGACGAAACCGCGACGGAATTCGACCTTTACGTATTTTTGGCTCTGAGATTAACCCCTCTACCGGCAGCTTCATTTTTTACCGCAAGATAAAAATTCAAATCGCGATAACTTTTTTGTTTCTCGATATTTTTGCACCATTTTTTTACAAGTTCTCAAAAAACTCTTCTTGTTTGAGGATCCGTATCGATATTGATGATTGGTGATCTAGTTTTATTATTATTATTATTTATCTTTATTAGGAAGATTTTCAGCCCTTGGCTGGTTCATCTCCGTAATCTTGTTTTAAAGATATTCCAATTTTCCTTGGGGGACCGACATTTTCTATACTCTATACTATACTCTGAAAAAATCATACAAATTGGTTAAGAATTCTTAGAGATATCTGAAAATTACGATATGAGGTTTTTTGAAGTTTTCAAGATTTTTATTTGGCCAGCGTGGTACCAGCAACATAAATGCTCATTACTCAAATACGGCTACTCCAAATTTCTTTATTTTTTCACAACATACTCTCATTAATGTATTGGTCCGAAGAGTGAATATCTGAATACGATAAAAAATCTGTAGCCTGAGATATATACGTGAGTTATGGTTAAGCGTCGGTCCCCCAAGGAATTTCGGAATATCTCTGGATCCAGATGACCAATGATCAATATTGACACGGATTCCAAAATAAAAAGAGTTTTTTGAGAACTTGTGGAAAAATGGCGCAAAAATACCAAGAAACAAAAAAGTTATCGCGATTTTTTTTCTTGCGGTAAAAAATGAAGCTTCCGGTAGAGGGGTTAATGTGACTGATCAGGTAAAGTATGTCGGAGTCGTTCTTGATTCTAGACTATCATGGACACCTCATATTGATTTCTGAAACAAAAAAGCTTGCATGGCCCTCGATCAATGCCGGCGAATTTTTGATAAAACTTGAGGCCTCAAACCCAAGTTTATCAAATGGATTTACACAACAGTTGTTCGACCAATATTGGCATATGGATGTCTTGTGTGGTAGCAAAAGGGCGAAGTGAGAACAACCCAATCCAAATTAGGCCATCTCCAAAGGATGTGCTTGATGGCGATGTCTGGTGCGTTCTCTACGACTCCCACGGCAGCGTTTGAGGCTCTTTTCGACTTTGTGCCACTACACATACATCTTAAACAAGAAACACTTTCTTGCTCTTACCGTTTATGGGTACTGGATCTACTGGAGAAAAGTTCTGTGAATCGTAGATCTACACACACTTCGTTGTTTCCTCTTTTGGTGAATTGGGACAAAATTGTCGTTGCTCCAAGTGATCTCACAATTGCTTGTCACTTTCCTCACAGGACATTTACCACACAATTTCCTCCACGGAAGGAGTAGACGTCTGACAGTTTTGAAAGAAGTATATCAAACACAATAGTATGTTTTACTGATTCCCTTCTTGAAGATAGAGCTGGTATTGGTGTATATTTTCGTGAGCTAAGGCTGAATCAGTTTTACTCGCTTGGTAGAAACTGCACCGCTTTTCAGGCGGAAATATTTGCTCTTATGTGTGGAGTGCAATCAGCACTTCAACAGCGCGTAATGGGTAAAGTCATATACTTCTGTTCAAATAGTCAGGCTGCTATAAAACTCAAGATCGAAGCTTGTTATCGCATGTCTAACTCAAATTGATGGATTCAGTCAACTCTGTAAACCTTGTATGGGTACCTGGCCATTCTTCCTTCGCTGGAAATAAATTGGCTGATGAGCTAGCTAGCAATGGAGCATCGCATGATTTCATTGAGCCAGGTATTCCAATTTCGAAGAGCTTCTTGAACCTTCAGATCAATTATTGGGCGGCAACACAGCAAAAGCAATACTGGTATAGTTTAGAGTCAAACAAAATTGTGCATTACTGAGTCATCTCCAAGGGTGATGAAGTATTTAACAAATCTGTCAAAGCAGAATTGCAGTCTTTTGGTCAGAGCCTTGACAGGCCACTGCCGACTCAACTATCATATGGCAAATATTCAACATGCTGACGCATTTGTGTTTGATAGTTCGATTATGGAACTTCGTATCACCTGATATGTAACTGTACAATCTTTGCGCAACGGCGATTCCGATTACTTAGTAATCACTTATTTAGTAAAGCTGATTTCATAAGCCAGATTTTTCAGGACATTCTGTTTCTTAACTCGCTGTGGTAATGAGCTATAGGATATATCTGTACGCTCATGCGTTTTGCAGTGCCCTTTTCAGGGCGCTGTTTGAACGCATGTGGTATGAAGCTACATGCACTAATTTCGCTAATGCGATTTTCCCTCTTCAAGGGATCCCATACCTACTTCCTCCCATCTTTTACTTACCTCTCCGTTCCTATCAGGTATATGATGAAATAGGCTCAAATATGGCTATGGCACAAATTTCCCAATTGGCGGTGAACGTGCCTCTACAGCCAGCCTTCTGGTACCTGACAAACTTAGACGATGGAATGCGCCGTTCCTTCCACCTAGCATACTTTGATCCAGGGACTCATTATACTCAATTCACTTACATTTATGCCACCATCAAAGTAACCGCACCACCACCAGTATGATTGTACCTGGATTGTACCAATGAAGATGACACAAAAATAGGAGAAGAAACCAAACAACGATGCCCGTTTGTCGTTGGTGCAGAGAAAAAAATCCGTTCTCGTATCTGTGAACAGCAGACGTGAACTCGCCAATAAGCAAAAATACACCGTGTGGTGGAAATATATGCTGTGATACAGGAAGTAAACGATCCGATGCACGGAACAGATAATAGCTTGCTCGGATGAACCTTATCATTTGGGTCCCAAATATCATAGGCCGTTGAGTATCATCAATCAAACATTAAACTGTCAATCTTGCGTCAAGCTTTGCCAATCTTTGTTGTTTTTTCAAGGTGAGGATAAAAACAAAGAAAAATCAATATAGATTCTACCTAGCGAGGGTAGATTAAGTATTTTTGTTTCTGCTTTGATCCCTCTGTAAGTCGATACCTCTCTAACTCGATGTTTTCTAAGGGATCGTTTATAAATGACGTAGAATTTTTTGGCCAATTTTTGACACCCCCCTCCCACATCGTAGTTTATTTTCCCCCTAATATATGGTTCGTCACAAAATCGTAGACTCTTCCTTTCCCTCTTATCCTTCGTCATTTATGGACGTGCCCTAAGTTGATAGTATCTGTTGCAGTTCCCTTTGCAAGATTATCTCCCCAACTCGATGTTTTCATGAAAAGTTGAAGAAATAATATATGTATAGGGAAAGTGTACCAGTTATGGCCATAGTGGTTCCCTATTTGGCCAGAATCTATGACATTTGGTCGAATGAATTTTAGTCGAATGACGTTTCGTCGAATGACATTTAGTCGAAAGTACATATGGTCGAAAATAATTTAATTGATTTAATAGCATATAATATTGAACCAAAGGAATTTTAGTCGAAAATTTAGTCGAATAAGGATTTTCAGATTATACCACAGAGTGTTATTTTGACGTTAATACATAGTGATTGAGTCATAGAAAAGGGGAAAGCATGTATGGTAGGTGATATTACTGGAGATTGCAAATGCTAGGACAACATGATAAAGGGCAAGAAATCAGCACTAGAACTAGGTGTACTAGAATTTCTTGAACAATCTTCAAGCCTTCAGTATGTGATGACTGATATTCTAGGATTCCAGTTGATCATCCAGACTCCCTCGTACCACCGATAAACCCCTTGCGTTACTTGAAGTTATTGATATCATTCAGGCTTCTATTGCGAGTTGAATGAATCATGACGAGCTGATTTCAAAGGGAAGCAAGTCACCAAAGTCGACTAGTCTCACCTCACGCGAGTAAAAAAACGTATCCTTTTTACAGATTTTTGATGTACTTTATCACAATCGCTTTCTTAAAGCCATGGGCATCAAAATTGACCCTATTTTTTGCAAACTCCAATGTGTCCAAATTTCCCGCTTTCCAAATTCTAACCCACGGTCTATGCACTCACTCTTCAACTTGTCAAGAGATAAAGATCCGCAGTTATATATAAAATTATGTATAAAGAAAGATGATATTTTCAAAGAATAGTAATTTCAACAATGTTCAATATTTCAATAACTGAGGGACAAGAATATTTTAAAGGATTTTTTCTAAAGAATGGTGAGCTATAAATAGACACACTTATTTTTGAACTCATACAAATTTGGGTAAAATAAACGTCCCATCTTCCAATTCAAAAATGACTGAAGAATAATAACATTTCCAAGAATTAGCACATATACTAACCACGCTGTAAAGCGTAGGTAACAATTATCATTTAGAGAGATTCGTTTTGACCTGTTGAAAAGATGAAAAGTTTGTTTGCCCCAAAATAAACTTAAAATCAACCATTGTGCAAAAAATCTAGTTCGGTTTTGAATCTGTTAAACCGAACGATTTTTCGATCAAAATTTACTAAAAAATCTTTCGACGAAATGTTTTATTCATTCGACCGAATGTCCATTCGACTAAATGTCCCTTCGACCAAATTTACTTTCGACCAAATGTCATTCGACCAAACGTCATTCGACCAAATGTCCTTCGACCGAATGTCCTAAAGCCATTTGGCCATATGTGAAATTTTGTTAAATTTCCATTTTAAATCTTTTTGAATGTTTTAACATCAAGATATATCTAAAATCTAACTAATACAGCACACAAACATTTTCAAAATTTGAAGACATTAAATTAATCACGTATGGCGAAATAGGGAACCACTATGTCCATAACTGGTACACCTACCCTAAATCATCCGAATGTTGATGGTTTTCACAAAGTTGAGTGAAAAAATACATAGTTGACTCTACTGACCTTAATTCTAGAGCTATAACACATATTAAACGTTAAATAATACATCAAATTTAGTAACTTTTGTTTAGTTTTGGCCATTTTCAATTAGTTTTTATACGATTTTGCCCAATTCCGGGTTTTCGGGGATTTCAAAAATGTAAATTCCATACCCCGTGATTTTTCAAGTCCGGAAAACAAGGCCTACTACATCACACAATTATTCTAAAAATCTCAAAATAAAACATTCACAGTATAAACTTATTCGCCTCCCTCTCCCACTACCGATTGAAATGCACACCCGCATTTCAGTTAACGACCATCAACAAGGAAGCTGCAGACGAAGTTCGATGACCAGACGAATTATTTCTACGCATGCAACGTACGCCTCCTCCCGATCCGATCGAACCGGATCCATCGATCGAGTACTGGAGTCGCCGTCGACGGATTGTCTTGGCGGGCACTCTTCCTGAATTCCGTCGGCTCGCGAGATTTTCTCATCAAATTTGGTTTGACGGGTTTCTTTCGGTCACTCTTGGTCGGGCGAGGCGAGGTCGCGTACTTGTCGTGAATTTCGGGACGACATGATCGCGATGACGCACCATCTTTGCGCAATAATCGAACCGAGAGAGCGATCGCACAAAACGATGTTTGTACGACAGGCTGAAATCAAATTTATCGAACAAACTGCCCGGGCGTAATTAAATGCGGTAATTTATGGATAATATTTTATTCGTTTGACATATTTCTTGTGTTCTGGTGATTTGTGCGAAAATGTTTTCGAGTTTTTTTCTCTGGCCCCGGTACGGTACGCTTCATGTGCCACTTTGGATGCTGGATGAGTCCTTTCACTAAACGGGGCGATGGCACTGAGCGGGCGGGGACGAGTTGGCTCTTAAGTACTGACGAGTAAACGTTGAGTAGGGTGGGACGGATTCGGTGGCGGTGAGCGTGGAATTTATGGCCTTGGAGACACGGGTATGATGGGAAATTATTCGAATGATTTGTGGTATTTTGATTTCCAACTTAAATGTCATTATATCGATTTTAGTGCGGGCTGTAATGTACAATTTCGACTGACTTGTGGCTGCGCTAGGGGACACAGTTCATAGTTACACGCCAGCGTAATGTAAAATTTTAGACTAGTTATTGCAATTTACACCGTCTTGCAGTCTTTTCGGGTTTCGCGTTATGCCGGGCAGTTGTTGATGGAAAATCAAGTGGTGAGCTCGTTTCATGCTTCTGTTTAAAATTAACGCTGCTAAGTTGGTCATTTCACCGCACAGGGTAATGTTGAGTCTAGAGAATGATGTCCCTGTAGTGTACAAAACTCGATCCCCCGAAATTTAGTTGTTGTTAATCATCACAAAATGATAATAATCAATTATAATCTTTGTCAACAATCACACCTTGTAAATCATCATAACGCCCCTCAACGCGTTGCAGCAGTAATACCAGCCTGCAGCAAAATAAAACGTACACCTTTCAAATCATAATCCACCCTCTCTGAACGACCAGTAGTGAGCAAAAACATACACATTCGGTAGTCGTGCAAACGCGATCATAAATTGAATTTCAATTTCCAACCTGTTAGCTGCCAAAATTGATCAATTTGATATATTATTGGAGGTCACTGGTGCGGTGCGAATCATGAGGCAGCAAACGCCCCGATGATCGTATCTACCTTGTTAGTAAGTCTGATGGTGGCAATTCTAAGGCTCACTTGCACTTCCAAACGATCTGATCATTTCGCATTTGGGGAAAATATTGTCAAGCTATTGAAAAATGATTATTTAAAAACAGCCAATAAAACATTTAGAAACAAGCAATCAGTGCTATTTGTGTCTTTGCATTAGAGTTTCTTTTAAGGTGAAGATGAATCGAAGCCAAACCTCAAATTTTCAAGAGCACAAATCTGGAGAACCGAACACCCATTTGAGCTGAAAACTTAATCGATTGGTCACCACCAGCTAGTGACCAATCGATTAGGTTTTTAACTTAAACGGATGTTTGGTTCTCCAGATCCATGCTCTTGAAAATTTGAGCTTTGGCTTCGATTCATCTTCACCTTAAATTGTTTATTTAATCGTTTATTGATTTTTTTTTTGTTATTTGGTGCTAATTTCAAATATTTTCTTGATATTTTTTTAATATTGTTAGTGTTTATTTAAATTTCTTATTTTTAGTTTTTTATTGCTAATTTACAATTCTTTATAAGAATCTTGATATTTTTTTATTAATAGTTCTCAATGTATCTTTGCTTATTTTATTCTTTACTTTTCTACCCTTGAAAATAACTTTGAGTCCTTTTTTATTTTATTTTTTTATAACTAAAATTGTTCAACCTATTGCTTATGACTTATGACTTTACTGGCTTCTTTTTGATAAAGCACAGAGTGCCCTCTAAATGCTTCTCAATTTGGCTACCTTTCGCAGTTTGCTGTTTGCTTTTTTGTACTGATAAAATCCCGCACCGTTGAAGACCGACCGACCGACCGACGAAAGGGGCAATAAATAAAGCAACAAATCAATAAGCAGCCCGCCGTCGCCGCACACGGGCGATAAAAGATTAGGACGATCGTTACTTGGTGGTGCATGGTTAGATTGGTACCACGTTTTCGCACGGCACCACAACAACCCAAATAGCCCAAAGGGAGTTGTTGCTTTTCGTTGTTTCGCACCCAATTGCTTCCCTGAGCTGCAGCACAAGTCTGGCCATCACACAGGAGCCCAAAGATGTTCAAAAGTCGACAAATTCGCTCACTGATTTTTTTTTTTGTTATTTGAACTGTAGAGCTGTTAGTGAAATTTAAACCTTCTCAGTATTTCAATTTTCTTGCATATTGTTCCATTGAAACCGCGCTTTCTGAACTAATCTTAATTTCAACCAAATCTAGCTTAATTGATCTCATTAGAAAGAATAAACCTTATTATGTGTTTTGAATATGTTATTCTTTTACACACTAAACTTGAATTTCTGGTCAAAATGTGTATGAAGGGCGGCCACTGTGCAGCACGAGACGTTAGTTGCCAATTCCTTCATAGCGCCGAGAGCGAAAGATTATGATTAAGTATTAAAATATTTATCTTCGTAATGATAATAATTCATTTCATCGCAGCCAACCCCGGCAGTCAAGTCGAGCTGCAGTCAGACACGCCACTGACTCTGCTGCTGGAAGAAATATTGAGCACCTCGGTCGAAAGCGAAATCGGTCGAACGACTTGTGCGAAACGACGGATGAGGATTGGCAAAAGCTCTCTCCGATGGTGACTCTGACTAAGGTACTGCGTACTGAGCCGCTTCGTTCGCCGCTGTTGTTGTGTGATAAAGAAATCGAAGTTTAATAATAATAAGGCACGAAAGGTGTAATCAGTTTTGACCGTCTTGTATCGGTGGCACTGGCTAACACAGGTTGGTTGCAAACAAAATTCGCTGATATAAAACATGCAAAATTGTTACATACACTCCCTTGCAAAAAAATTGGGGTCACCCCCAAAAAAATATTTGAAAATGTTATGTCCGTGATTATACGGCTTATTGAAACTCTTTTTGCCTCATATGATAACAATGAGTTAATCTTACTCTTCAAATATGTTCACCAATAAATTTGAATATTTTTTTTTAAAGAAAAATTAACACTTTTGAAAACCTATATACTGCCCATAGCTGCATATTTGTAACATTAGCCAAAATAAGGCATTGAGTATTATAGAATATAATATTCCAAGTGAGCATTTTATGGCAGTATAGGACAAAACAATTCAAAATTATTATTTGAGGCCGAAATTTGCTGTAGCAAATATCGCCTATTGGGTGAATAGCATGGAAATATTTCTTACAGAAATTTCATTGCTACTACATTACGAGGCTCTCGTATAATCTCAAAGTGACTGTTATGCGGTTACAATTACCAATGTGACAACGCAACTTGGTATGTTTCTCGAATTTTCTAGAACAATCTCACACACGGTGTCTCTGGTAGAACAATATTAAAATAAAAAAATCAGTATCGCTAAAACATCCACCAAATGAAAGCTTAGGATTTCTTCTTTCATTTGAAACCTGTTTGGAAATGTTCTATCGGGGGGTCCTGAACATTTTTTTTTTCAAAACAGTACAATGCCGTTTTTAAGTACTAATTTCTAAATTATGGTTCACACAGTCATTTTCTTTCATGCTTATCTAGGTAGTCATGAGAAATTCTACTACAAATAGTTAACTAATTAATAGAAAGGGTTTAGCATTATACCATTCTATTTAAACCAATTACAAACACGACATATCGATAAAGTAAATACGGTTAATACGGCTTACAAATGCTCACTATTGTACATTACTACAGCTCAAAAAAGCTGTCGATCATATGGTTCGGAGTTCTCCGGAACCTTAACATGATTCCAAGCAACTTGAAAATCGGTTTCACTGGCTTATTTCCCGTATTTGCTCATACCACTTCTTGTGATTTTACAAAACTCCTGGATATTATAGCGCAAATATGGAACTTCGAGCTATTGGGTAAGCAATCCATGTTTTTGAAAAGTTCTCAACCTTTTCTGCAAAATCATCATCCAGACTCGTTTGAAAACAACTTTTATGTACCTGATCAAAATGATCAAGCGCCTGAAATACATGTTTTAATTGAAAAGAGATAATTTACAGAACAGTACGATAAATTACAATTGCTAGCAAACTTAGATTTCACTTCCAAAACATGCCGATTTTCCAAAAGCTTCTGACAGTTTCAGCTGGTGAATCCACATTTGCTGTGGCGTTGGCAACTGATGATCCTCACCTGTGATAAAAGAATTAATGTTAAGGTAATCTTTATGAATCACACAATCAAACTGCTGATGCTTACCCATTCCTCGACGTTATTTGGATCAATGTATTATACTTTTTTGTCAATTAGATTTCCAACACCTAGTGTTATATGCAAGGAAGGTGGTGGGCAATTTGTTCGTCGGGTGATCCATCGAGCAGTGGATAGTAAATACAATTGAAGTACTGCTCCGCCAGTTTATGGTCCGAGCCGAGACTTTTCCATTTCGCGGACGCGTATGTGACCAAGTATTTGTGGATGACCAGCTACATTGGATAGATCTTTTTTGTGTGGTACAGTATGGGCAAGGAAATGTTGAGCTATCTCTCATTATCACGCAAAACGGATTGACGATTTTCAAATCTCCAGCAAAAAAGCACTTAAAATTATTCAAAAGAAACAGTATCTTCCAAGTTTTCTCAATATTGCCATATTTTTCTGGAACGCCAGAAGCAACAGCAAGCAGCAACAGTATTTTTACGCCAGTAGTCTTACATCGGCCTTGAGTCCCGATGACGTCGTAATTATGCTCGATAATCGACATTACAGTATATTACAGGTTTTAATTCAGTTTCTGCATTATCGTTCAAATCAAAGTGCAGATGTGTTACCTCGAAAAACCTCTGAACTGATTGGTTAAGTCTGCTGATTTTGAAAGCGATTGTTGGGGCGATTGCAACATCCAAACCCCTTAGACAGCTGTTCAACTGCAACGTTCATCTGGTGCTCAAATCACATTTTTTTTTAATCAAAAACAAGTCATCAGCGAACAAATGGTTTCTTTAGGTTGCACAGATGTTGAATTAGATTAGGTGGTAAACCGTGTAGATTCGGCAACCAAAAAATTTGATTAGCACTTACTTTTTGAATTACTGTGTCTACCACGTTTTCCCTTTAGTTTTGGTGAGATTGTTGTTCTCAATTCATTACATGCGTCGAGTGGTAGGTTTTTAAATTGTATTTATATTTATCGGTGCTATATTCAAAAGTTTAAATTGGTTACTAAAAAAAAAAAAATGTATATATATATTTAATTCTGATGTCGTGAGGAATGTGCTGTTCAATAATATCAAACACTATTGCTGATAACGGTTGCAGACACATATTTTTTTAAATACAATACGCAAATCTTCGAACGATTGTCTTCGTGGCTTTTCGGTTTCATCTTTCAGGTCTCCTGATAGAATGTAGTGTAACTATATATTTATTATTAGGTGTGAAATTGGGATATATTTATTGTAATTGTAATATCTAATCAGCAAACCAAAATGTTGATCCAAAACAATGAATTTATAAACATATCACGCGACACAAGCACAAATTTTTCGCTACACCACCTTAGAACGCGACAACTTAAGCAATGCAGCGTTATAGCACAGCGCCAATTTCCCTACCATGTATGCCAATTTAGTTGTTTATGGAATCTGTGGAATCATTTGTAATGTAATGATCCATGAATAAATGTTTTCTGAAACGCTTTGTTTATTACTAATCGTAAATAGCAATATCTTATGAAAATATATTTGAATTTTAAGACGGTAGCATATAGCTGAATCTGAATAAAGGTTATTTATTGAAAATCTTTTAAATCTCTAAACATTTTTTTTATTTAAAATTTTTAAATACTATTTACAACTATTTTAGTTTTGTATTAATAAATAAATTTTAATAAAAAAATTAACAATTTTACTATTTACTGAATTTATAATCAACTGAACAACAACACTGCCAAAACAAAAACAAGCTTGTTTTATGAAAATCTTGACAAACATTTAAAAAGGGCGCATCGACATTGGTAAACAATGGCTTTGTAAGACGCTGTTGAGCCCAATTTAACTCGATCACACTCACCAATACTACTATCAGGAAGAGCTAACACTAACCTTTCTGATAGTGGTATTAGTTTGCATGGGCGAGCTAAAAAGGGCTCAACGTTTCTGAAAAAAGACTCAAGACCTCTCCATCCCTTTTCAAATGTTTGTCCAGAAATATTTGTCATGGCCTTCCACGGTTCGATTGAGTTGTCATCATATGGTACAAGCGATTCATTGTATCATACTATTGGTGGAAGAAGATCACCTATGGTACGTATCTCTTACTAAAATAAAAAAAAAAATGTTCAGGACCCCCCGATAGAACATTTTCAAACCGGTCTCAAATGAAAGGGGAAAGCCTAAGCTTTCATTTGGTGGGTGTTTCAGCGATACTGATTTTTTTTATTTTAATGTTTTCTATCAGAGACACCGTGCACAGCTTTCAGTATGATGTATATCATTTGATAACTCTCCAAACTGACTTGAAATTGATAAATACATATGCACTTATGGGCAGTACAGTGCTGACCTAGTTTTGTCGGTCTCTGATTTTGTCTACCCTCTTTTGGTCTGACTTTGTCAACCTATTTAGAATACCATATTTTTCGTCATGTTCTAATCCCATACAGGCTTGGGAGCTGTGGCCACAATTCACCACAGTTCATCGATTCTGCCAGTAAACCAAAACACAAAGCAGCAGCAGCATAAATACCATCAGGCGTTGCGCTGCCAACGGTCCACACACTGCTTGACTGTTTTTGTCTCTCCACTATAATTGTTTTCGGGCAGCCATTCCGAGGTGAATGATTGAAAAAATGTTAAACAATTCAATCGCTAATATTTCGCTTGTGTTTTTAACTAATTGAAATCTATTAGCTCTAACATCAAGAGCACAATCGTAACATTGCAATACTTATAAAAAAGTTCAATTTCGTGCTGCCTTTATCGAGCAAAAATGCAAAACCCCGAAAACCGCAAAAATTGTGTCTCCACTGTGCTTGAGTCATTTCGCATTCGGGTTTGAAAAAACGTTGGGAAGAAAAATATTACAGTTTTGAAAAGCCATGCCTTTTTTTGTTTTTAACAGTCATGGTTTGCTTTGGATTTTGATGGTCGTGTAGAAACATGTAAATGTAGAGGCGGTAAATGTTTGATGCAGTACTTTTCCCATCCCTGATCCCATATGATGAAATTAGATGAAAAATGTGTCAAAAAATGTCAAGCAGAATTCAACTTTTGAAAATTTTCCTACCCACTCCATACAAAAGACTTCAAAAATTCGGTATGGGTCGTTACGTTTCGAAGAAGTTCCCCCCTCCCCAAAAGTGTAATATCTGTTATGGAAGTGTAATATCTCGTGCTGAATATTACGTTATTAAATCAAAATTATCAAATTGAACACCTCGGATATAGCTTGGCGCGGTAAATGGCTGGGCATGGCGTACCATTGGTACCTCGTGTACCTGCAGGAATAAAATAGACCCCTTTGTGCGGTCCTTAGCCTCTTGCCCAGCAACTCCTATCCCTACCTCCTCGTGGTACTGGCCGGGGTACGAGTAACCTTGGGGAAGATCGGGTAACCAACCCCCGGTGGGAACTTTGGTCGTATGCTGACAGGGAAGGGGGGGTTTGCTTCTGCAAACCTGGAGCGTCTGTACTCCACGTTAGGAGCGGCTCACAACAGCGTCTGTTCCCCATGTCAGGGGCGGCTGATCATCGTCCGAGTGCCAGAGAAGGACTCTAAGCTAAACTGCGCACTATGGCCCTCCGAACATTTAGGAAGAATGGTCCTCCGGAAATCTAGGGGGTTGGTGTCAGGCCCTGCAAGCCAACCGTAAAAACACATCAGCACAGGAACGTCAACGAGAGAATACGGACCGGAACAATCGGCAAAGACCACAGCGACGAAAAAGGACTAGCGATTGGAAACTCGGTACGTGGAACTGCAAATCTCTCAACTTCATTGGAAGTACTCGCATACTCTCCGATGTACTGAAGACCCGCGGTTTCGACATCGTAGCGCTGCAGGAGGTGTGCTGGACAGGAGCATTGGTGCGAACGTTTAGAGGTAATCATACCATCTACCAGAGCTGCGGCAACACACGCGAGCTGGGAACAGCTTTCATAGTGATGGGTGATATGCAAAGGCGCGTGATCGGGTGGTGGCCGATCAATGAACGAATGTGCAAGTTAAGAATCAAAGGCCGATTCTTTAACTTCAGCATAATCAACGTGCATAGCCCACACTCCGGAAGCACTGATGATGACAAGGACGCATTTTACGCGCAGCTCGAACGCGAGTACGACCGCTGCCCAAGCCACGACGTCAAGATCATCATAGGAGATTTGAACGCTCAGGTTGGCCAGGAGGAGGAGTTCAGACCGACGATTAGAAAGTTCAGCGCCCACCGGCTGACGAACGAGAACGGCCTACGACTGATAGATTTTGCCGCCTCCAAGAACATGGCCATTCGTAACACCTATTTCCAGCACAGCCTCCCGTATCGGTACACCTGGAGATCACCTCAGCAGACAGAATCGCAAATCGACCACGTTTTGATCGATGGACGGCACTTCTCCGACATAACCGACGTCAGAACCTATCGTGGCGCCAACATTGACTCCGACCACTACCTGGTGATGGTGAAACTGCGCCCAAAACTATCCGTCATCAACAATGTACGGTACCGACGCCCGCCCCGGTACAATCTCGAGCGGCTAAAACAACCGGATGTCGCCAATGCGTACGCGCAGCATCTTGAGGCAGCGTTGCCGGATGAGGGCGAGCTCGATAGGGCCCCTCTTGAGGACTGCTGGAGGACAGTCAAAGCAGCCATTAACGACGCTGCCGAAAGCGTTGTCGGATATGTGGAACGGAGCTCAAGAAACGATTGGTTCGACGAGGAGTGCCAGGAGGTTTTAGAGGAGAAGAATGCAGCGCGGGCTGCAATGCTGCAGCATGGTACGCGGCAAAACGTGGAACGATACAGACTGAAGCGGAAACAGCAAACCCGCCTATTCCGGGACAAAAAGCGCCGCCTGGAAGAGGTGGAATGCCAAGAGATGGAGTTGCTGTACCGTTCTCAAGAAACGCGGAAGTTCTATCAGAAGCTCAACACATCCCGCAAAGGCTTCGTGCCGCGAGCTGAGATGTGCCGGGATAAGGATGGGAGCATCTTGACGGACGGACGCGAGGTGATCGAAAGGTGGAAGCAGCACTACGATGAACACCTGAATGGCGCAGAGAACACAGGCACAGAAGGTCAGGACAGCGAAGGCGATGGCTACGTCAGCACAGCGGACAGCGGAAATCAACCATCTCCCACGATGGGGGAAGTTAAGGATGCCATTCAACAGCTCAAGAACAACAAGGCCGCTGGCAAGGATGGTATCGGAGCCGAACTCATCAAGATGGGCCCGGACAGGTTGGCCGCTTGTCTGCATCGGCTGATAGTCAGAATCTGGGAAACGGAACAGCTACCGGAGGAGTGGAAGCAAGGCGTTATATGCCCTATCTACAAAAAGGGCGACAAACTGGAGTGTGAAAATTATCGTGCAATCACCATCCTAAACGCCGCCTATAAAGTGCTATCCCAGATTCTCTTCCGTCGTCTATCACCTATAGCAAACGAGTTCGTGGGAAGTTATCAAGCAGGTTTCATCGACGGCCGCTCGACAACGGACCAGATCTTTTCCGTGCGGCAAATCCTCCAGAAATGCCGTGAGTACCAGGTCCCTACGCACCATTTGTTCATCGATTTCAAGGCGGCATACGATAGTATCGACCGCATTGAGCTATGGAAAATCATGGACGAGAACAGCTTCCCCGGGAAGCTCACAAGATTGATCAGAGCAACGATGGACGGTGTGCAAAACTGCGTGAAGATCTCGGGCGAACACTCCAGTTCGTTCGAGTCTCGGCGGGGACTACGACAGGGCGACGGACTTTCGTGCCTGTTGTTCAATATTGCGCTTGAAGGTGTCATGCGGAGAGCCGGACTTAACAGTCGAGGCACGATTTTCACGAGATCCGGACAATTTGTTTGCTTCGCGGACGACATGGATATTATTGGGAGAAAATTTGAAACGGTGGCAGATTTGTTCACCCGCCTGAAACGCGAAGCAACAAGAGTCGGGCTAATGGTGAATGCGTCGAAAACAAAGTACATGCTGGTTGGCGGAACTGAGCGCGACAGGGCCCGCCTAGGAAGCAGTGTTACGATAGACGGGGATACCTTCGAGGTGGTGGACGAGTTCGTCTACCTTGGATCCTTGTTGACGGCTGACAACAATGTTAGTCGGGAAATACGAAGGCGCATCATCAGCGGAAGTCGTGCCTACTATGGGCTCCAGAAGAAACTGCGGTCAAGAAAGATTCACCCCCGCACCAAATGCACGATGTACAAAACGCTCATAAGACCGGTAGTCCTCTATGGGCATGAGGCGTGGACTATGCTCGAGGAGGACTTGCAAGCTCTTGGGGTTTTCGAACGCCGAGTGCTAAGGACGATCTTCGGCGGCGTGCAGGAGAACGGCGTGTGGCGGCGAAGGATGAACCACGAGCTCGCTCAACTCTACGGCGAACCCAGTATCGTGAAGGTAGCTAAAGCTGGAAGGATACGCTGGGCAGGGCATGTTGCAAGAATGCCGGACAACAACCCTGTAAAGATGGTGTTCGCCACGAATCCGGTCGGAACAAGAAGGCGTGGGGCGCAGCGAGCTAGGTGGATGGACCAGGTACACCAGGACCTGGAGAGCGTGGGTCACAGTCGAGGATGGAGAGAAGCGGCCATGAACCGAGGGAATTGGCGAAATATTGTTGGCGAGGCTTTATCAAGATAATTGATGTAAAGCCAAATAAGTAAGTAAGTAAGGATATAGCTTAATCTCGCTCTAAAATTGAGAAAAGCAAAAAAAATCATCGTGGATTCTGAAAAATTCGGATCCTTACTGTACTGTAGAAAAATAAAAACGATATACGATTGCGAAAATGGCAACTTTGGCAAACTCTAAGTTATTTTTTTATTTTTTTTAATATTTTTAAACTTTAATTTAAATTTTAAAGTCACCCAAATTTTTATTTTCGATCTTCATATCATTTTTTGTTATCTAAAATCGTTCTAAACACGTTTTGAGCAATGATTTATTTTAATTCGCATATCTATGAGTTTTGGTTTTTGATTCTTATAATTTTTATTTTTGAACATCCCTATCCTTTTTACATTTTTTCTCAAAGCCTCATCTAGTTACTGATATTTTGCAATAATAAAAAATCAAGTTTTTACGGTGCTTTTGATGTATTAATTTTTAAATATTATTCTAGAAATACTTTTATTTTCCGTGTAATAAACGGAAAAACAGATTTGAAATTATTTTAATAGCAGAAATTTGCTGTGATAGGTTGATAGTAGAAAAATATAAAATATACGTTTTTTTTTATTTTACACGTTAAATGAATCCCAGGCATTTGTATGTTATATAAGAATACAATTTTTCAAACAATTTTCGAAAATACGAAAAAGTTTCAAAATCGTTGAATACTTTGTTATATGCGTGTTATGAGTCAAGGTTTAAGCCAAAATCATTTCAATTTCCGAGCTACAAAAAAAAATACACAAAATTCCAAAGTGTACCCCGTCTAAAGGCGGGGTTGGGTATTAGAGGGTAATATAATGTAGTTCCCCGCATTTTAGCAAAACTCTCTCTGATTTATTTTTTTTAATCAAACATGCCTATAAAGCTTCTAGCGGAATACATTCAACTGTTCATTAAAGGTCTCTTGCCTAAAATACTCAAAATTTTCATCAGTTATTTGTTCAGAGAATTATACTATGCTTCTTCCGAGAAGTCTTCCTTGAATTTTTCCAAGAAAATCACTAGAAATTTTTCCAGGTATTTCCCGCGGATATTTTTTTTACCGCTCTAGCAATTCTCCCGTGGGTTTTTTAATAGATTACTAATCAGTTTTGCAATTAGTACCTGGATTTAAAAAAAAAAATCTCCAGAAATTCCACCTGGTTTTCTTTCAGGTTCTTTAAACAACTCTATTTTTTATAATAATCCTAAGAATCTTTCATAAATAGCATCTAGAAATCTTCCAACTCTATATTTTTTTAAACTCCAAGAATATCTCAGTAATTGTTTTAAGGATTTCTTTACAACTAACTCTACAAATCATCTATCATACCACATTTATATCAGATTTCTAGATTAACACATGCACACAAAAATTTTATGATCTTCGGAAGATATTTATTGGATAATTTCAGCTTAAATGGAAATTCAAAAGTATACTAAATTCCTGTCGAAAATTTTTGAGAATTCACAGTAGATTTTTCTGAAACTTTTTTACGATATTTTAGACGATATTGTCTGTTTCATTAACAACAGAACGCGCCTCCAACTTTCGACCAGACTGAAAAAATCGTCGCTAGACAACCAATCAATTGAGGTGATATGCCTTTGTGTCGGCAAGACTGGAGAAATGTCGCGTCCGATAGGGTGCAAAATTTGAAATATATCTCACAGGGAAGCTTAAGTAGGAATTGTAAAATTTACTGCAAAAGTATTGTTCTAATTTCTTAGATTTTTTTTTTTGCATAATGTACAAGAATTGGTGCTAAACAGATGAAATTTGTACTGAAGATGTATGTATTTTCCATCTCAGAAACTGTCTTGCATGAATACTGAAGGTCCATAATACTATGGCGAACAGATTGGTAACGAAATCCCAGACAACCAGAAGTCGCATAACAAGTTACGTAAAAAGTAGTTTACTTGTGCAAATTACATCACACCCGCACAGCATGGTGATGGCAATCGTTTGATTGATGAATTTCCTCGCATAGAACGTTATTTTCTGAGTTCATCAGTGCATTTTGTTTCGTTCCGTATAAACGTACAAAGGAAGTCGAATCAATCCGTAGCAGCTGTCAAATCAACTTTGTTATCATAAACTAAGTTGTATAAGGTTACAGATTAATTCGAAATAAAATCTGTACACTCGAATTATATGTAAATTTTCATCATATAAATTATACACATATATCGCCTCCACTTTTATACGCATCAGGCCTTTCGACGACATCTTATACGGAATATTTGCACATATACGTATCGCATAACCCAAAAGGTGATTTCGTTATATGTACATTCTGGTTGTCTGGGATTATTTTTTTCCCACTTGTGGAAATTCCAAACAAACTTTTTTTGAAGGACTATTTTTAATAATTACTGTAGAACTGTAGAAGTCCAAAGCGAAAGCATGGCGGTAGTTTTAAAAACATTGGTAAAATTCGTTATGTACTGTACCTCTTTCTTTTTTTAATGATTTTTTTGCATTTATTTGGAAATTTGTAGGAATCAGGAATTTCAACGTGGAATTGCTAAAGAATTTAACCCCAGAGTATATATTCTGCCAATATTCGATCAATTTATTTTTTTTTTTTTCAAAATTATTGTTTAAAAAATAATTGATTAAAGTTACACACACCTTTTTAAATATCTAAATAATTCCCTTCTAGTTTCCCATCTATGTTTTAACGGTTCTCCACAAATTTCTATACCGCTATTCGGAAGCAGCAGTATTTCTGGGTTTTACAAATAAATTTTGTCTGAAGATTCGAAGGCAAAGGATATTTCTAAAACACTTTTCGTAGATATTTTTTTTTTTGCAATTCGATTTGGAGCCGAAAAATAAGAAAACAAATACAGAAAATATACATTAAATAATTTTGACGCTTCTGAGATAAACTTCGCGAATTCATAATAGATTTTTCAGCGAAATATCTCAGCATAAAATTTCACAGAATCAATACATTTTTGGAGGAATTGCGAGGAAAAACTTTGAACTTTTGAAAGGCTTTATTTTTCGCCAAAACTGCCCACTGTTTACGAAATTGTTTTTGTATTTTTTCCTAATTATTCAATAAATTTTGTTGTACATTATACGACTGGCAGTTTTTAAATGAATTCTTATAAGGGAAATCATTATCACCTGGAGCAAGACATCCTTCATAAACGTGGGAAATCATAATGTGGGAAATTATGAATATGCTGCTCTATGTCAAAACATTTAAAACAGCATGGTTTGCATTGTTGAGAAAATTTAAATTTTGGGAAGCGAGTTTCCAGGAGACTGGTGCTTTTTTATACCACGGTATTTTTCTATTTTTCGCAACGGACATGTCAAGAAATTGCGGTTATCGCTCTCAACAATAAGCTGGTTTAAGCGGTAGTCAATCGAGGAACACAGATTTTTTTTTTCAAAATTCCATGAAAACGAAATTGTAAAAAAGAACAACTGAGAAGCTTGTTTTAGGTCGCTTACTTTTAACATTGAATTTATATTCTAGTGTGTAATTTTCTCGCAGCACAACTGGTTAACTACAACTCTTTAAAAAAAAAAACATTGAATAAACAGTTTTTTTTAGCTTGAGAATTAAAATGATCGTATTTTCTATGAAAATCACTGATTTCGTCACAGCACAAACAGCTTAGCTTAGCTTAGACTGACTACATATATCAATGGTGGCTATTCCGTGACTGACCGAAGTCAGTGAGGATGCACAAATAATCAACTAGAAGTTCGGCTGGGATTGGCCATAATCTCCTTCAGTGTGCATAACTCAGTGCCTCTAGTTATACAGGGTCCATAACGGCGCTGGTCACGTCCTTGCAGTCAGATGGGATTGGAGGAAGGAATGTTAGTGTGCAACCTTTGCTATTTGGAGATCGTGTTTGCCTCTGCACCTCCACAAAGGCTACTGGGAGAGATGTTTGTTATTTGGGAGGATCTTTGGGTCACAGGATTCACTTTGATAAGCGATTAGACCATAATTAACAATTATTTGAGAGATATAAACATGCCTTTGTATAAAATATTTTCAATTGATATAAACAATTTCCAAGTTAAGAAAATAATGTCGACACTTAAAATGACGAATCATTCGAAGTTTGTTGAACAAATATCTAAACGCATCATTTTTAAAGCGGTAAGGATGAAAGCATGTGTTATCATATTTCGTGATAAGGTTCACGAAAATAAGAATCATATAAAAATGAACACTCTTATACAATAAAGTAGATATACTATAAATAGTCAAATTTAATCATACCAACGAGTAACAGCTTCTCTGGATTTGTTATAGAAAGCAATGCACACTTAGCTAAAATCGTTTGAAATTATAAACTGATCATTATTATACGAAGAATTTCATTATCGCTTTTGATATAAGAAACATTCTAAAATATATATGTAACTTCTAACGAAATGGATCATTTGGTACAGATGAATTTCACGATGACTAAACACTTTTGCCCGCAAAGCTACAATAACAAATGACCAGAGAAATTCAACATTCCCGAAGATACTGTCACCTGTTGTGATGCAAAGTGGAACTCTTGACAGCTCATTGACCAATTGGTCATTTTGAAATCCCCTTCATCGATAAAATATCCGGCCACCTGTCGTCAACCAATCACCCGGACTGACTGTGTCACATTAGTAACGGATTGTTAGTTACTGTCAAGTCTTTGCACGCGCTCGGGTCCAATCGGTCTCAAGTTGTTGTCGTTGTTTGAACCTGCTGAAGACAATCCACAATCCAGCATGACACTGGCGTTGATGATTAACTCTCACCGAGCGGCTTTGGTTTTGGCTTTAACCTGGATGGGCAATCTTTGTCTGAAGCGGAAGATCAACAAATCCCAAAATCAAATTAGTTAGCACAATGCGTGTCAACAGAACGGTTGTCGGTTGTCCGATAACACTAGTTCACGGACTTTGTCACTGATTTACCAAAGATTACGTTCTAAGAATTTTAGGGGAAAATGATTTTTTTTGTACATATTTTTTATATTTCCATAGAAAATTAACAATTTTGCTTTACAACTCAAAAGTTGTAATCAATTTACTTGAACACCTACAAATTAGGTTGACACTTTTTCTGTAATCCGAACGCTGGATTACAAACCATCTAGCATTGTACGTTGTAGCCTATTAAGTTTCGCCAGAAAACCATGTTCAGACATTACCCTTGAGGCTTGAGTTTTTGCGAAAATCACGTGATTCTTCTAATACTGTAGTTCAAAATTGTGAATCTCATCAAGTAGCCTATGTTGGGTACATGAATTTTATAAAACAGTAGTGTCATTGAAGGCAGTAAATGCAGCGGGAAATAGAACATTTTTCTACAGTAGTTTTGGGTTGCCCTTAGCAACGGGTGTTTTGGCATTTTCAAGGCAATTTGCCTACAGCAGCGATACGCGTGAGTTTCTCTGGCTCCGCTGTTTGTGATTTTCTACGCTTAACTACTGTAGTGTGAATTTCAGAACTTTTTCCAGCTCTGCTCCAAAGATCATTTCTTGGATTATAGAAGGCTGATTTCAAACGTTGCAAATGGTCAAAGTGCGTTAAAAAGTTTTGATTTTGTCGTCTAGTGTATCTTGATGACTTCACGTCGAACTGTCTTTCCCCAACCGGTGTGCGTGTCTAGAGCACACGGGAGAAATGCTAAGGTGTTGAACACAAAAACGAATCATCACACCCAAGAGTCTCAATAAATCATAAACGACTGTAGCAAATTAGCGATGAAACAAATTGATCTAATCGGTTCCGCTCGATCGGGTTCAATTTTTATCGCCGTTTCGTCTGGTTCGCTGGATGGATCCTGAAGAATTTTGGCGACTGGGCTGGAAGAAGGGAACGAGTGCCGAGATGGAATGGGAACGATAACAAAAACAAAATCACTGAAAAATGGAATTTGATCGTTCAATCAGAAGAGGGCACAGCAGAGTTCGAAGGGATTCCGTCCGACCCGGTCAAAGTGAAGTTGGTAAGTGGTCGTATGTCATGGGCGTAGCCAGAGGTGGGTGTAGTAAATGAAAGATGCCATTTTAAGATTTGCATCTGATCGCTATCGCTACAACGATAATTAACAGAATGCTTTCATCCGTCTCAAATCAAGCCCGCGAACCATTGGAACGAATTTCGTTTCGGTTCAATCTCGGAGCTTTTTGCTTCGATACGCAACTTATTCAACTCGTCACACGAAGCGCAGCTTTGAGCTCTGCATTAGCATCTTCCGATCTCACACGATTGCTTTCATTTCCAGCCGACGCAAAGCTGCGATAAGTTCTTTGTCTTTTGACCTGCTTACACGCAGGTTCGATTAGGAGTGTTCAAACTGCACGTTCAAATCTAATTCCATACACGCATAACCTATTCTAGCAAATAATCCAACATCCAGGCTGTAGAAGGGACTGTTGGCATTCATCCTCTCCTGATTACCGAAAAACAAAACAACTGCCATGCGAAGAAAATTTCAATTTTATCATCATAACTTTTGAAATAATTGCGTTAAGCGAAAATCCTTCCATGATTCATTGAAATTGTAGCAATCTGGAATTTGCCTAGACCGACCAAGTCGGTATCAACGTCGTAGTCTAGGAAACCATGGCAACCGAAGCAACAACCGGGAGGGCTATGAATTGCAAACTTTCACCCTAGTCGGTTAGTTCCAAACCAACTATCAAGCTGTAACTTAGTCTATATAACAAAATGGAGGGGTGTTTGTATATCACTAAATAACTTGAGAATGGATGAACGGATTGTCACCAGATTTTCACTGTTGCACTCAACAAGAGATGCGACGTGATCGTGTGAGCAAAAAGTTTGGGAAAGCTCCGGAGTAATCGGGAAAACTGGGGAAGATTAATGTGTCATTTTGTATGGCGTTTACAACAGCCTACTTGATGGCAAGACGAAGTTTGCCTGGACCTGGGAGGGAGAAACCAATACAAAATTTCTGTACGTCATAGTGAGCCGAGATTCCGCTGTCGCGAACTGTCACTGTGAGCCCAGATCTCAAACATTGGACTAACATGGAAAAAGTGCGTAACTGATTAAAACACATTTTCGCATTTCATCAAAAGTGACAAAAATTGAATGAAAATCAATTCATACTCAAAATGTAAGTAATGTCACGTGAGCACCTTCCAACTGATTGAATATAAAGCATTGAAAAACGCATCGTTTTACTTTTTCCAATGAAAATTATTATTTATTGCATAGAAAACTGTGGCCCTTTTTCCATGTTTGTCAAGAAAGATCGAAAGTACACAACAAAAGAAAACTAGCGGTTTTCCCCAAGCCTGCCTTGATTGTTGTTGGCAAGCTGGAGTTATCTTGCAGTTCAAACAAACGTTGTTCTATATTTCGTGCCTCCCTCCCAGGCCTGGACCACTAGTCACTAATAAACTAGTTACACCGTTGTAAACCGCGTGTTTCTCTGCTACCTACAAGAGGTTATGGGCACCCCGAAGGAAGCTGTGTACGTAAACCCCTAATATTCCGGTGTACTGAGATTCGAGAATTAGAGTTTTCGCGTGAAGATGTTCCAAGATGTGGCTGGTGTACTGCGGACCTTGATGGAAAATGAGCCGGAAGCTGAAGCGGACGGAAAAAGTGGCTTTCGACGAGGCAGTTCGGAAAGCGAAAAGTTTTTTCGTCGGATTCCACGGGACAAAGGCAGTGCGAAGGAGATGTGGTCAAGTTAGGGCGAAACTTTCGCCAAAAAGTCTGTGACCAGTCAGACGCTACTGCGGAAAGAGCTTGGTCGCCTACGGATGAAGGAGGGAGCAGCGATGCGATCGCACCTGTTGGCGTTCGGCATCTCTCTCGCTCCGGCCGAAACTCGAGGATAGAGGTCCCAGCTGTTCCTTAACTTGCCAGACTCGTATGATCCCCTTATGGCGGTGCTCGAAAATATTAGCGAAGACTACTTCAATTTTGATTGGGACAAACAACGGCAGCTAGCAGAAGAGCTAGAGCGTGCAGGGTGTGACCGTCGAAGAGCGACCGACGGCATACGTGGGTCACTAGTGAAACAAGAATGGTGGCAAACACAAGAGGAAATTCCACAAGTGCGGTCAAGCCGGCCACATGTGGTTAAGGACGGCGTAAGTTTGGTCGCAAAGCGAGAAGTCGTGATTAACGGCATCAGCAATCGTGGTGTCCCCCTGAACATGCGTAAGGTGATTCACGTGTCGGCAAATATGGGAAAATCCATTCACTCAAACGCCGCCGATAAAAAAAAATAGCAAAACATCTGCTGCTACCGAATGTTCAGTGATAGCTGAACCGTACTGGAAAGAGTGTAGCATGAATGCGTCGAAACCGAATGTGTAAAATCGAGAATCAGAAGAAACACGAAGAGAAGTGAATACCAATACACTTGTATCTGCGAGGCGCGAAAGACCGCATTAAGAAACCATTCGCCGAATGCTTTGAACTGACTGAGCGTATTGCCACTCGCTAAATCACTCCGTGGTGTGTATTGCCAGTGCTCATCAGCACTCAAACGGAGTTGAAACTACGAATTGTTCGGTCATCTATGCTCATGCTCATGTTTTGCCGATATTTCCAAATCTTTGATTTCCTAGAAAGATGGCACCTTCGATAAACCTGTTCAGTAAGCCAAATTCTATCCTTGTTCAAGCCATGAAAATCGATATTTTGCTACCAGGTGGCGCTAGTGAACATGATTTTTTTTGCGGATATCGCAGGATCCTGGCCACTTGGAAAGACGTCTTCTAAAAAATTGTTCTGTAGCACAAAGGATATCATTATATGAGCCACATGATTTGAGATTTATCCAACAGGTGGCGCTAGTGAGCATAAAACTTTTGTTCTGAAAATATCTCATGATCGTGACCACTTAGAAAGGTGGTGTCTTCGTAAAAATTGTTTATTCTTATCAAGAGGTTCGAGATTTTTGGCAACAAATCATACTCACTAGAGCCGTCTGGAGCAAAATATTGAATTGCATGGCTCGAAAAATGACAACCCTTGACTTACTGAACGAGTTTGCCAAAGGCATCATTTTTCTAAGTAGTCAGGATCCTAAGATGTTTGCAATATAAAATATTTATGCTCACTTTCGCCACCTGTTAGCAAAATTTAGAACCTCTTGGCTAGAATAATTTTATTTTTTTCAAAAATGCCATCTTTCTTATTAGTCAGGATCATGAAATATTTGCAGAACAAAATTTTGATGCTCACTAGCGCCGCTTGTTGGCTAAATCTCGAATGTATTGGCTGAATCCTGAAATATTCGCAAAACAAAAGTTCCATGTACACATATAGTGCAAGCTCTAGCGCCCCAACCCGCCAAGTTCTCAACTAAAAGGATAATCTTAACTCCTTAAGGTAGATGAGCACTGACACTTCGTCGAGGACAGTACTGTACCATCTATCTGTAATGAGTACGAGATTTTCAACAACACCCCCAAATTAATAAAATTCCATAAGCCCTGGGTCTCCGATAGTGCCCCCATCCAAGTGTCTTAAAGGAGACCTGACTGTATTTTGCTTATTCGAACCATTTTATCAGTGTTGCCAGCATAAAAAGTATTGTGCTTCATTTTCCCGAGCGCAATGCGTAACAAATTGATTCGAATTAAAAGACGTGCGGGAATTGATATGTTAAGTTTTATCGATTTCACTTGAGTAGTGTACGACAAAAGTTTAAACCCTTTTTATAAAACTTGTTTACAGTGTAGGTATTCCTATGTTACTAAGCATTTTGTTTCTCTTTTCCACTCAAGTTTTATGATTATGTTTTTTTTCAATTCTTCTTAAATAGTATTGCCAGTCACATGAACTTCTGTGCTTCAGCCGACTGTATTGCATGCAACACTTCCTTCAACTTTGGTGAACATTTGATATCGTTATCTTTAAAAAAAATGGTATCTGCATACAATTTTCCATATAATTGGCTCTTATGTTAACAGTCGAATGGTGTTGCCGTCTATTATGAGAGCTTGAGCTTGATTAGCCGCCCGTGAATGCTGCTCCAGTATCGCCAGATCAGCTGCACTTGCACAAGGAACCAACCAGATGACTGCTTGGGACTAACAGACACCCTCAGTGTATAAAAGCTGGTGATCTTCTATTGTTGCCTAAAAATAGCGCCTGCCACGTCAGAATCCAGACCAATATGGGGAAGGGGCAGGAATTGATGTTGCACTTATACAGTAGAAGCATTAGCCTTAGAATGCTAATATCGCGACTGTTTGTGTGACCAACATCTAGTTTGCCATGCTCTGACAGCTTGAGTACCGGGTCTATCAATTTTTCTAACCAAAATAAAACATTCTCTACAACATGGCACTAAAGAAACAATCAAAAACATCAATAGTATAAATTATTATTATAACGCCACTAGTGTTCTACTATTTATATTTCTATTACTTATACTGGCCCACTGTAGACCGTGGAGTCCGACTGCATCTACGCCAGTTCATACAGGAGTGTATGGATTCGGGGGAAGACATGGCAGAGAGGTTTGCTCTTGTGGTTAGTAGACTGCCTTAGTATTAGGCGTAGGGAAAGGCGTGCTTTAATGATGGAAGAATGGAAGCGTTAGGGAAACGGTTCCTTGTCCGTCTCTGGTTCTAGCGTTTGCTATGAACGAGTAGTTTGAGTGTGATAGATCAAGGATGGAAGATAGAAGATAGAGAGATACTGCTACAAAGATCCTACCCCATTACTCCGAATGCCATTAACCCGAACAACCCATCACCCCGAAGTACATTACTCCGAATTCCAATATCATAGGGAAATGTCATCAATATCATCATGTCAAGATAATTGTAAATTCGGGGAAACAGCATTCGAGGTGATGGAATTCGGGGTAATGGTACATTCGGGATAATGGAATTCGGGGTAATGACATTCGGGGAAATGGCATTCGGGGTAATGGGGTAAAATCGCTATAAAGTACGAGGAAAGGGACGGGCCTGGGATTGAACCCATGTCCTTCTGTTTAAGAAGCAGAAGCGGTCCACCAACCCCGTCTGTGTTGCCGTCTATTATCAGAATATGAAAACTTGAATGGCCATTTAGAAAAGTTCTCAATTCATGCTTCAACTTTGCCGAATATCTCGGTTCAGTATTTCCATATCTAGATGTAACGTTTTTCAAGAACATAACAAAACCCTGATTTTTTACGGGTGATTAGTTCTACGACGCCTTTACACTGCCAATATGTGCATAGTCGACGTAAGCGCCATTAACGTTTTCAGAATAGTTTGCCATTTTTTTTAAACAATTAACAAACAATTTAAGATTGGCTAAAATATTAACGTCCCATAAAAAAATATAAAATTTCCATAAGAAATAACTATAAGGTGGTTAGAATGCTGAAAATGTCAATGCCGCTTACGTCGACTATGCAAACATGGGCAGTATAACGGTGGTAAAAAAAGGTTGGGGTGAATCTCCGGTCTCTAGGATTTACTGCTCAATTTCAAGCGCTTTCCATGATTCACTCGTAAATTTCTACAAGAGTTTCTGCACAAATATCTTCCAAACCATTCTTTGATTTCTCCAAGTGCGTTCTTGAATTTGTTCAGGAGTTATTCCTATAATTTTCATTAGAATTATCGGAGGTATCTATGGTTTTTTTTTTGTGGGAATGTTTGAGCATGAGCATGAGCATAGATGACCGTACAATTCGTAGTTGCTACTCCGTGATAGACCAGAACATTCGAAGTTACACAGGGAATTTATGAATGGGGCTTGGGATTAGCTTACCATTCTTCAATGTGCACAAATCAAGAGCTCAAATTTTAAAAGTCAATAACGGCGCCGTCCTTACGGTTATCGGGGAAGGGAAGGAATGTTAGTTAGACAACCGTTGTTACTAGACACCGAGTATACCTCTGCATCTCCACAGTTGTCATGGAAAGGATATTGGGGTTAGTGGGATAAGGTAAATATCTGGGAGTCACCAATGGTTGGTGATGTGATCCATGATATAATCACACCTAATCGTGTTCGCGATATTATTCGATAAACGCATTGTACCCCGAACATGTGTTCATCACTCGCCCACGCAAGAGCAAGCGACTCGATCAATAGATAAAACACTACTAACGATCCGCGGCGCTTTTTCATTTCACTACTCGACCGACGCGCGACATGTTTGATCCTGCCCTCGTCACTCGCCCCCGCAGGAGCAAGCGTCAAGGTCGAAAGATCAAACACAACTCTTATGTTTTTTTTTTTGGGAATGTTTGAATGCATTTTCTCGGAAATCTATCAATAAGTTGTAGGTAAATTATCTTAAATAATCTCTAGATAGGAAGATGGAGTAGTTCTTGGAAGAATTAATTACAGAATCTCCTAAAAAACTTCTTAAAGAACATTTAGATTAATTATTGAAGGTTTAATTAGTTGAATTCATTGATGAATGATTCAGAGACCAACGGAATCGATTTTTTTTTTTTTTGTAAAATTCCCATATTTCTCGGTGGTTTATAAAAAAAGTAACTTGAAAAAATTGTGGAAGGCTATCTAGAAACGATCTTAAAGGAGTACATGGAGGAATATTCCATTTTACGAGACGTTTTTGAACAGCTGATCGCTTATTTTATGAATGCCATTTTGACAGCAGACTGTGTCGTAACGTGTGAATGTAACAGCAATATCATCAGTGTTGCCATTTCCTAAAATGGACTATACCTGAAATGCGACGGGATTAGTTTCAAACATTGGACTGAAAAAATGTGCTTCAGTGTTATATTTCCAGATACTTAAAACTGCTATTCATTAAAACAATTATAATAACATAAAATATCACTAAAAATTAAAAATATGGCGTCATGCACAAATTACGTCACGCTCCAATGGGGGAAGGGGTCAAGCCAAGCGTGACAAGCCTTACAAAATTTTCGAAGGACTCATACAAAAAACATGACAAACAGTGGGGAGGGGGTCGAAAAAATCGAAATTTAGCGTGACATAATTTGTGTACCATCCCTATGTCAAAAATTATGAATTTGCGTGATTAACTTTAAATACCCTTTGAATCCGGAAATTCTGACTACACCCATGATCGGACCCCGCTCGCGGGGGCAAAGCGCAGCCGCCAGAGGCCCCTCCAATGAACCTGACCGAAACGGCCAAAACGCCGAAACAAGGCGCGAAAAATGATACATCATGGTGCCACATTTTCTCCGGCGAGGCATCAGTTGTTGGAAGGGGAAATTAAATTAAGTTGCGAAATGCCGAAGGATCCTTGAAGTCCGTGCTTTCGTAACGGTTCACCTGTAAGAAGATGATTATAGACCGCACAGAGGGGAGCTGGCAGCCTGGTCCAAGTTCCTCGGTACCCGCAAGATAAATAGGTGCACATTTATCGCAGCATCAGTTTTTATGCTTAATGCTCACTGATAAATGAGACGTGCATCCTCGGAGGAACTGGGTGCCGCGGTGAACTCGGGAAAAAAGTGCAGCCAAGGACCCCGAACAAAAAAACAACTGGGTTCAATCCACCTGGTGGTCTTGAGTGCTTTCTTATGAATTGAGAAGTAACGAATGTTTTAATAGGGTATTTGTAAGTACCAAATGGTTTCCATTCAATTGATAAGATCTGAAATCCCCCAGATTTTCAGGGGTTATCTCAGGTGACTTGTAGTCACTTGAGAGATCCCTCAAGACAACCTTGAACAAATGTTCAGATTTATCTCCGTTGGTGAAAAATGTATGCTTATTCCCTTCAAGACGTTTGAGAAGAAGTTCGAGATCTGAAAGTTTCTTGCAAAATGCGGCAGTCTCCTTTCTTTGCGATTTTAAAAGAAAACCTTTATTCCCCTGTTCAGATAGTTCAAGATCTTCTGCTTAAATCCTATAAATTCTAAACAACTAACTACGATTGGCGGTACCCTTTGTTTCCTCACTTGAATCGAAGGGACTCAGTAAGAGGCTGCTCTGTTTTGATATTCAGAAAATTTGTCTAAAGCTTCCAAGAATTCAAGAAGTGGATCGTCATTATTTGATAATTTGATCTTAAGATTCAAAATAGAGTAACTTTCGGCTCAATTAGTTGGAGAGTTTCGTTTGAAATTACATTGGAAATACACAGAGTGACAGCAAATGTTGTGTTTAATATTTCAACCGATATTTTGCGGCTTGAAAGAGTTTTTTTATTCTTTATTAGTATTATTCCAAACATTACATTCATTTCTTATGTCTAAGTGTTCTGTGTTTGACAACATTATCATCCTAATTTGGTATAACAAAATTAAGCTTTCATTAACATTGTGTTAACAACATATTACATTTACCATAGCAGTTAGGAATTTTTACTGGTGAGTTGATTTCACCTGCTTATGGGAGAAAAAATGAAGGTTTCAAACAAAGAGCTTTTGGTTTATGTGTGAATATTATTATAGTTTTGGAAGGCTTATGAGAGTCTTGAAAGAGTTGAATTCAATAAGATATTACCGCTTTCTGGTTCACAAAAAAAAAGTTCATTCAAGAAAACCGAGAAACGTATCGGAAGTCACGCAAAAAGTGTTACATTCGAAAAGAGCACCCTGAAACATGATACCCAAAATTCTTCCTCGACTCGATCGTTTCCAGCAGCAGCAGCAGCAGTAGCGGCAGAAGTTGGTGTACCTCTCAATGTTTGCACCTCGTGTTTGATTGCAAGAAGGGGAGCAACCGGAGTATCACCAGCGGTTTGAGCGGTTTTTTTTCTTTTTTGCAAGAGTAGCAATTAAATTTTACGATACACATTTGCAAATTAACGTCCTGTAATTTTTGGGGTACTAATTTTCTCAGGTCACCTTCCAGAGGTGCGTGAGTGGGACTTGCTTTTGAATTTTACCGAAGAGCTGTTTTATGCTGCAGCAGTGTACATATTTGTACGATAGTGTTGGTACATGACGTGTGAATTGTTTTCAGGCTTGTAAGTTTACATTGTTTTCGAAAATGAACGCGATATTACTATATGTTATATAGGTGAAACAGCTTGGACAGCGGGTTTAAGCATGTACCCTTCAGAGGAGGTGAGAATCAAAAAAACGCATGTGTTCAAGTTGATTGTTGTATAGCTCTCGTAGTACCAAAGTCACAATGAAGCTTTAAACGCTCCAAATCGCCAATATAGCATTAGTCGTCTTTCAAAAGTACTATATTAGCATTATAAGCTTGATTTTCCGAAATATACGACTCTATGTGCTTATTGGTTAACTCTGCATTATTTTAAATGTTCTTTCAAGTATGCAGGAAAAATGTACCAGCTATAGCCATAGTGGTTCCCTATTTGGATTTTTTTATGTCCGAAATAGGGTTACCAGAAAAATCGCGGTCTTGCAAAATTTGAATTAAAAAAATTTAGAACTTTTGAACCGCATGACCGATTTTCAATTTTCTAGGACGAAATGAAAGCTTAAGATTTTGACTTTTCAAGAAAAATATAAAATATAAATCTCAAAAATTGGTCTTATAAATGAAAAAAAAATTTCCGTTTTTTCGTGTGCCTCGGGACAAAAGGGGCTATTGCTGTTCTTATTTTTTCTTGAAAATTCAGAAAATTTTACGTTTACTGTCAAATTTTCAGCGATGTATGTTTCTTAGTTTTCGATATCTATTTTTTTGAAAATAAAATTCAGTCATTTTTCATTGGCACACACTACTGCAGGTCTCACATCATTAGATTTTTTTTATTTAAAAAAAAAAATCATAACTTGTGAATAGCTAAACCGATTTCCAATATCTTTTAATGGAATAAAAGCTTAAGATTTCAACTCTTCAGAAAAAAAATGATAAACTATAAAAAAAATTTACATGAAAATACATAAACAAATTTTTAGTTTTTTAGGATTTTTTTATACATTTTCATGTATTTTTTTTCAGTGTTGAATATTTACTCTGGAAAATTGAAATTTCAAGCTTTCATTCCATAAAAATAGGATGGAAATCGGTTAAGCTATTCAAAAGTTACGATTTTCTGAAAAATAGAAAAAGCTAATGCGGTGAGACCTACAGTGTGTGTCGATGAAATATGACAAATTTTTTATTTTCAGTAAAAAAGTCTCAAAAACTTAAAAAACATACAACGCATAAAATTGATATTTCTGAACTTTCTGAACTTTCAAGAAAAAAAATAAGAACAGCAATAGTCCCTTTTGTCCCAAGGCCTTCAGAACACGAAAAAAACGGAAATTTTTGTTTTTTTTTTCATGCAAAATCATTTTTTGTGAAACTTTTCATTTTTCTTGAAAAGTCAAAATCTTTAGCTTTCATTTCGTCCAAGAAAAATTGAAAATCGTTCAGGCGTTAATACTCATCCAATTCAAAATCTTTGACATGCTCTTAAAGGTAATTTGGATGTTTTCAAACTGTGTTTACAACACACTAAACACTTTTTTATGACTAAATTATTTGAAAAAACAACCCACAAACATGATTTTATAACGAATTATAATTTGACAGTTAAATTTATTTGGATATCTTACTTATCTTTTCGTCAGAGATGAAATTTTCACTATTTACCTTAAGTTTATGAAGCATCAAGTTATAAAAACTGATTGAATAGTGAAAACAGTTTCAGAAAAAAAAAATTCAAGTATATTTTTGTTCAGAGGGTGGCATATCCAGCTATTTTTTGGGTCATATTTAATTTAAAAAGAGCTGCTTAGAAATAGCAAAACAATTCTAATAATAATGTATTTATCAGAGTTGATCAAAAACATTCTCTTAATTATTTCCATTTTTCTTTCTATTTACAGGTATGGAATATTGATGTGTTTTTGACTGTCTCATTAACATTGTTCAGATAAGTACATATAACATAAGGTTTATGGTAAGCTTTGAGGCATCAAAGGTATTGATTGAGTAAAAGTTTTGCAATGTGCTCTGTCTTTTGAAGATCTTCTATCAGAAAGATATACATTGTATTTAGTATTTTAAGCTTCTTGAAAATTGTCCACCGATTGAAAATATTTACCAAGCCAAATATTTTGAAGAATGGCACAAAACTTGAACATTCTTTGAGAAGAGAACTTTATTTTGAGTGTTTCGGTTGGAATATGGAAATCAAAAATAGGTATCATAAAGCAGCAACCATAATTTCATGAGCTATCATCAAAAAAACAACTACTCGGTGAATCTTATCAGAATCCTCTTTGGATTCTCATCAGAATCCTCTAAGGATTCTCTTCAGAATCCTCTAAGGATTCTCTTCAGAATCCTCTAAGGATTCTCATCAGAATCTTTCCAGGATTCTCCTCAAAATCCTCTCAGGATTTTTTTCAAAATCCTCACGGGATTCTTATCAAAATCCTCTCATCAGAATCCTCTCAGGAATCTTATTAAAATCCTCCTATGATTCTTATCAAAATCCTCTCAGGATACTCATCAAAATTCTCTCAGGATTCTCATCAGAATTCTCTTAAAAATCTCTCGGAATCCTCACATCCTCACAGGATTCGTATCAGAATCCTCTCAGCATTCTTATCAGAATCCTTTCAGGATCCTCTCAGAATTATTATCCTCTCAGGATCTTCATCAGAATCCACTTAGGGTTCTCAGCAGATTCTTTTCAGAATCTTTCCAGGATTCTCATCAGAATCCTCTCAGGATTATCATCAGAATCCTCTCAGGATTCTCATCAGAATCCTCTCAGGATTCGCATCTGAATCCCCTCAGGATTCTCAATAAAACCCCTTAAGATTCTTATCAGAATACTCTCAGCTTGTTATCATAATCCTCTCAGGATTCTTAACAGAATCCTCTGAGAATTTGCATCAGAATCCTCTCAGAATTTGCATCAGAACTCTCTCAGGATTCTCATCAGAATCCCCTCAGGATTCTCATCAGAATCCAAATTCTCTTCATAATCCTCTCAGGATTCGCATTCGAATCTTCTCAGGATTCTCAGCAGAATCCTTCCAGAATTCTCATCAGAATCCTCTCAGGATTCTCATCAGAATCCTTTCAGGATTCTCATCAGAATCTTCTCAGGATTCTTATCAGAATCTTCTCAGGATTCTCAGCAGAATCCTCCAAGAATTCTCATTATAATTCTCCCAGAATTCTCATTAGAATTCTCTCAGGATTCTCATCAGAATCCTCTCAGGATTCGCATCAGAATTCTCTCAGGATTCTTATCAGAACCCTTCCAGGATTCTCATCAGAATTTTCTCAGGATTCTCAGCAGAATCCTCCCAGAGTTCTCATCATAATCCTCTCAGGATTCTCAGCAGAATCCTCTCAGGATTATCAGCAGAATCCGCTCAGGATTCTCGGTAGAATCCTCTCAGGATTCTCATCAGAATTCTCTAAGGAATCTCATCAGAATCCTCTTAGGATTCTCATCAGAATCCTCTCAGGATTCTCAGCAGAATCCTCCCAGAATTCTTTTCATAATCCTCTCAGGATTCGCATCAGAATCCTCACAGAATCTCATTAGAATCCTCTCAGGATTCTCATCAGAATCCACTCAGGATTCGCATCAGAATTCTCTCAGGATTCGCATCAGAATCCTCTCAGGATTCTCATCAGAATCCTCTCAGGATTCTCATCAGAATCCTTCCAGGATTTTCATCAGAATCCTCTCAGGATTCTCATCAGAATCCTCTCAGGATTCTCATCAGAATCCTCTCAGGATTCTCAGCAGAATCCTCCCAGAGTTCTCATCAGAATCCTATCAGAATTCTCCCAGAATCCCCTCAGGATTCTCATTACAAACCCCTTAAGATTCTTATCAGAATACTCTCAGCATTGTTATTATAATCCTCTCAGGATTCTCATTTAAATCTTCTCAGAGTTCTCAACAGAATCCTTTCAGAATTCTGATCAGAAGTCTCTCAGGCTTCTCATCAGAATCTTCTCAGGATTCTTATCAAAATGCTCCCAGAATTCTTATCAGAATCCTCTTAGGATATTCATCAGAATCCTCTCAGGATTCTCTTCAGAATCCCCTCAGTATTCTCAGCATAATTCTCCCAGAATTCTCATCAGAATCCCCTCAGGATTCTCATCAAAACCCTCTCATCAGAATCTTCTCAGGATTCTTATCAAAATCCTCTCAGGATGCTCAGCAGAATACTCCCAGAATTCTCATCAGAATCCTCTCAGGATTCTCGTCAGAATCCTCTCAGGATTCTCATAAAAATCCTCTCAGGATTCTTATCACAATTCTCTCAGGATTCTCATCAGAGGAGAATCTCAGTTTTCTCATCAGAATTCTCTCATGATTCTCATCAAAATCTTCTCAGGATTTTCATCAGAATCCTTTAAGAATTCTCATCAGAATCCTTTCAGAGTTCTCATCAGAATCCTCTCAAGATTCTCACTAGAATCCTCTCAGGATTCTCATCAGAATCCTCTCAAAATTTTAATCAAAAACCTCTCAGGATAATTATCAAAATTCTGCCACGATTCTTATTAGAATCCTCTCAGAATTCTTATTAGAAGCCTCGCAGGATTTTCATTTAATTCCCTCGGGATTCTAATTTGAATCCTCTCCAAATTTTCATCAAAATCCCCTCATGATTCTAATCAGAATTCACTCAGGATTCTCATTAGGATCCTTCCAAGATAAGCATTAGAATCCCTCCAGTTTCTTATCAGAACTCCTCCAGATCTCTCATCAGTATCCTCTCAGGAATTTCATCAGTATCCCTTAAGGATTTTTATCAGAATATTACCAGGATTGTCAACAGAAACCATTCTAGAATTCTTCCAGGATTTTCAACAGTATCTTTTCTTCTCCCATTCATGATCGCGTGGGTTCATAAGATTATAAAGGGTGTTAAAAACTGCAGAACATGACGGCGGATTTTTTTTTTCTATTTGTCGCAAATATAAAAAAAAAACATATATGAATTTAAAATATTGAAACGAAACTACACATTTTCACGTTTCAGTATGTTAAAGAGTATGTTCGTGCATATACGATAAACAAGTTCAAAATAGTCGCTTTGTCTGAGAATGCTCTCATTTGTTAACTTTAGAAATGTTCATAGAACACTTGGCTGAGGAGTTTTCACTGTTTCGGTTTATACAATACGCCCAAAAGATAGAGAAGTCAATCACTAAATCACTAATTCCTCACTTTTACGGGTGTATGTAAATCTTTACCCCATTAACCATTCACCCAAACGGCAGCTCACTCCCCTTTTCTTTAGGCATGCACTTTGAAACACTCTATAAATCTTCCGAATTACCCCAACTGACTTCTGGCAAAGTTGTCTTCGGTGAGTGTGCAGGTTAGTAGATGAAGCGCGCATCCGATAAAATTAATGTAGTCCACCGCAAACCCTCCGCTAGGATCTAAGATGTTCCTCCATTCATCGGGGAGCGATCGTGAAGATACGATTCGTGTAAGGTAAATTTATCGACTTGCACTCGTCTGTTGGCTACCGGTGTTAAGAACGATCGATTGGCCTGTCTGAATTGAATGCAGCTGTGAAGAGTAGGGTGGCCCAAAATGATTGAACTACAATCAATGTAAGTTACACCTCCCAAGTTCGTTCATTTGGACCCTCAGATAAAAGACCTACGTATCTACATGCGTTACCATAAATCTTTTGAAGATTTATGTGTACCCAAGTAGACCTAAACAAATGTGTTCTGTGAAGTTTGGAGTCCAACGATTTTACGGATTATTTTAGAACTTCGGAGAGTCCATACAATAATGTAGAACTAAGTTTAACATTTTCCGGTAATCATTGAACTTCTTTGAATAAAGGCCTCTAGATCTATAGGTGTAACTGGTATTCTAACTGTTTCTTGATTATGGATATCTAAAAATTTCTGTGAGTAAAGACCCTCAAATCTACAGACATAACCAGAGAACCCTCGAAGTAGACTCTAACAAACGTGTTCTATTAGGTTTGAAGTCCAATGACTTTCTAAGGTTATCTTAGTACTCCGTTAAGTCTAGATCTTCATATCACCAAATGTAACCAGTAATCTCTTGACGATAAATCAACGAGTTTACACAACTTTTCTGACAATAGTTTTCACAGTAGCTTCTTGAGATTAAAATGAACAAATTTTGAGAACGTAATCTAAGATTTTTACAAGATGACGCTTTCCATATGAAAATGGGCCACCTCAGTGCAGAGCTTCAGGATGGGTTGATCTATTTGTACACAGAGTTCAACCGCTCGCTTCTCAGAGTTCGTCGGCAGAGATAAGAAGGACTAGACTTGACTGCTGCTGCTGTCGGAGCGATTAATGTCCAGTTTACACCTTGGTCCAGAATGCAAATCTGTGGCCCCGTGGTGTGGACACTCGATTTATTGCGTGTCCTCGTCGGGTTGAAGGAGACCAATATAAGCAAAATTACGACTACGGACAACACCCAATTTATTATGTTTTGCCCTTAATTAAAAGGTGTCCTCCTTTTGTGGCTCCCGAGATGTGGTAAAACAGGTGTGTCACACCTCCCTGGGACGGAAGATGCTGAAGTCGTCTTTTGGTTCCAATTCTTGGCACCGGGCAGAACATCTCTGGACGACGTTGTATCTTGGCAAAAATCTTCGAGATGCAGTGAGCTCATTTTCATTTGATCGTCTGCGATTCACTCCCCCAGGCTTCACCCAGCAATGAACGGGGATCCCGTTGGGCATCATTCAGCCGGGACCCCGTAGCCCCCAAGGGTACAGCATATATCGTGGCATGATAAATGATCGTTTCGTCGGTGACCACGAAGAAAACGAAACGAAACAAAGTACATATCAGAAAGCCATCAACACCCATCGATCGGCACACTGACTGACTGACTGAGGCTGTGAATTAAGGGTATGCGGTATTTAGAATTATTCCATCATTCATTTTCATTTATTTAGTTATAATCTAAACAGATAATACTGAATCGTGGCCGCATCTCTCCCATGGTCTCCATCCTCCATCCTCGGTTCTGTCCCACGCTTACCAATTCGATACGCATTGATCCGCTTACCTAGCCCGCTGCGCTCCACGCCTTCTTGTATCAACCGGATCCGAAGTGAACAACATCTGCAGAGTTGCTGTCCGGCATTCTTGCAACATGCCCTGCCCATCGTATCTTTCCAGCTTTGGCCGCCTTCTGGATACTGGGTTCGCCGTAGAGTTGGGCGAGCTCGTGGTTTATCATTCGCCGCCATACACCGTTCTCCTGCACACCGCCGAAGATCGTCCTAAGCACCCGACGTTCGAAGAATCCAAGTGCTTGCAGGTCCACCTCGTGCATCGTCCTCGTTTCATGCGCGTAGAAGACTACCGACCTTATGTGCGTTTTGTACATGGTACATTTGCGGGTGCGAATCTATTTTGACCGCAGCTACTTGTGGAGGCTATAGTAGGCCCGACTTCCACTGATGATGCGCCTCCGTATTTCACGGCTCGCATTCACTACCAGTCCAACTATTTATGCCTCGCATTTAGACGGGTGCACAAGTCTGCCACCTTTTCAAATGTTCGGCCGACAATGTCCATATCATCCGCGAAGCAAATATATTGTCCGGATCTCGTAAAAATCGTACCCCAGCTGTTAAGCCCAGCTCTCCGCATAACACCTAGCGCAATATTGAACAACAGGCACGAAAGTTCATCACCCTGTCGTAGTCCCCGGCCCGATCCAAACGAACTGGAATGTTCGCCTAAAACCTTCACACAATTTTGCACACCTTTCATCGTCGCTCTTATCAGTCTCGTGAGCTTCCCGGGAAAGCTGTTCTCGTTCATGATTTTCCATAGCTCTATGCGGTCGATACTGTCGTATGCCGCCTTGAAATCGATGAAAAGGTGATGCGTTGGGACCTGGTACTCACGACATTTTTGGAGGATTTGCCGTACAGTAAAGATCTGGTCCGTAGTCGATCGGCCGTCAACGAAGCCGGCTTGATAACTTCCCACGAACTCGTTTACTACAGGTGATATACGACGGAAGATGATCTGGGATAATACTTTGTAGACCGCATTTAGAATGGTGATAGCTCGAAAGTTCTCACAATCTAACTTGTCGCCTTTCTTGTAGATGGGACACATTACCCCTTCCTTCCACTCCTCCGGTAGCTGTTCTGTTTCCCAGATTGTGCCCATTAGCCTGTGCAGACAAATGGCCAGCCTCTCCGGGCCCATCTTTATGAGTTCAGCTCCGATACCATCCTTACCAGCAGCTTTATTGTTCTTGAGCTGGTGAATAGCATCCTTAACCTCCTTCAAAGTGAGGGCTGGTTGGTTTCCATCATCCGCTGTACCGACGAAGGCATTTCCTCCGTTGTCTGGACCTTCATTGCCTGTGCTCTCAGCGCCTTTCAGGTGTTCGTCGAAGTGCTGCTTCCACCTTTCGATCACCTCGTGCTCGTCCGTCAAAATGCTTCCATCCTTATCCCTGCACATCTCGGCTCGCGGCACGAAGCCGTTGCGGGATGCGTTGAGCTTCTGATAGAACTTGCGTGTTTCTTGAGACCGGCACAGTTGTCCCATCTCCTTACACTCCATCTCCTCCAGGCGGCGTTTTTTCTCCCGAAAGAGGCGGGTCTGCTGTTGCCTTTTCCGTCTATAACGTTCCACGTTTTGCCGAGTCCCTTGCTGCAGCATGACCGCTCGCGCTGCATTCTTCTCCTCCAGAATCTGCCTACATTCCTCGTCGAACCAATCGTTCCGTCGACTCCGGCCCACGTACCCGACATTTCTCTTAGCTGCATTGTTGATAGCTGCTTTTACTTCATCTAGGGGCTTTATCTAGCTCACCATCTTCCGGTAATGCATCCTCGAGGTGCTGCGCGTACGCATTGGCGACATCCGATTGTTTAAGCCGCTCTAGGTCATACCTAGACGGCTGTTGGTGCCATACGTTATAAACGACGGAGAGTTTTGGGCGCAGTTTGACCATCAACAGATAGTGGTCAGAGTCGATGTTAGCGCCACGATAGATCCTAACATCGATGATGTCGGAGTAGTGCCGTCCATCAATCAGAACGTGGTCGATTTGTGATTCTGTCTGCTGTGGTGATCTCCAGGTGTATCGGTATGGAAGGCTGTGCTGAGAGTAGGTGCTACGGATGGCCATATTCTTGGAGGCGGCGAAATCAATTAGTCGTAAGCCGTTTGCGTTCGTCAGCCGGTGGGCACTGAACTTTAAAATTGTCGGTTTGAACTCCTCCTCCTGGCCAACCTGAGCGTTTAGATCTATTTAATGATGATGATTTTGAGCTGCGCGTAAAAAGCGTCTTTATCATCATCAGTGCTTCCGGAGTGAGGGCTGTGCACGTTTATGATGCTGATGTTGAAGAATATTGTTTCTTGACGGCATGAAAAAATACATATCGCATACCCCTACTGCCACAGAACGGTTCTTGACGGCTGCTTTCGCATTGACGTGGACAGTTCAACGTATCTTCAACGATCGATGGTGCAAAGGGAATGGATTTAATTTCGAAATGTGAACAATCTGTATTTATCACACATTAGGCAAACGATTCGTAGCACGCCGTAATTAGGGTATGCTGTGTAAAGTAAGTAAGAGAGAGAAAAAAGTGGTGGTCAATGATTTGATGTTGAGTGAATTTAAATTTATTTTCCATTTTCATTTGTACCCCTAGGGCTACTTTATGAATTGGACGTAGTAGTTTTATCTTACAGTATTATTGGTTTCACTAAAAAAAGGGCTTCAAAGTATTCACAAAATATTCTATTTTGGAAATATACAGTTTCGGAGAGATAACAGCTGAAAGTTAAAGATTCTTTAGGACAGTCATGTAAAAAAAGTCAAAATAAATCAGAATTGTTCCATCATTCCATCAACATTAATCAATCAATGCATTTCTCTTTTCAAATCGTGACAATCAGTCCTTGAAAGCATTTCACCCTCTTTCTCAATCTCTTCTTCTTTAGTTCTACCCAGCCGCACACTTAACAGCCCAATTAATTATCTAATTAACATGATTTAAAGCTTAACGAGACCCTTCGGGCAATGTTATGTCTCGCGGAAACCTTTGGCTGAACCCAAACGAAACGAAACATTGCAAAAAAAAAGCCAGCAATGAACTTTCTGCCGTCCGTGCATTTATCACCCATAAAAAAAACAACGGCGCTGGATCGACACAGAACGAGAGAAAATGAAATCATCAACAAATGTGGTTTTTACGATTGGTTGTGCTTGGTTTGTCACTTACCGCCAAAAAATTGTCGAAGCGGGATGGACGAAAAATGAACGCAGTCGACACCTGTCGATATCTCAGATTTATCTCACTTGAACGGGACGGATGGAGGATTTGATCGTTGCAATCAATCGAATGGGGGTATATTATTGGTTCAAGGGGGAGGAAACATCAACCGTTAGGAATTTGTTCGTTGCAATATCAGGAAGATCTATAGAGATTCCAAATAAAATTGAGGGTGATTCTGAATCTACTTCCCTCGTAAACACTGAAAATAAAGGGAGAGATCTTCAGGTTCCGGAACCTAAGGCGCAAAATACATAATTCCGAAAAAAATTGTTTTATATAATCTTGTTAATGTTAATGATTAATATCATCGATATTGTTTTATATAAACATGTAAATGGTGTACGGAATCAAATTGCGACACACACAAATATTTGACAAAATTCGCACGTTTAACCAATCATTTTCAAACTTTCAGGGAGTATTTTCCCATGTTTGTTTTATTCAATTTCAATTTCATATCCAAATGCTTCCAAAGTGCCTGCTTCATGTTGGCCAAGTAGTTTTCAATTGGCCGCAGTTCCGGTGCGTTCAGGGGGTTAAGATGCTTCGGCACGAAATTGACCTGTTAGCCTTGTACCACTCCAAAGCCTCTTACGAGTAACGGCACGAGGCCGAATCCGGCCAGAAAATCGTAGGAACATCGTGTGACCTCCGAAGAGGAAGTAGGTGCCGTTGGAGGCATTTCTTTAGGTACACCTGTCCATTGACCGTTCCTTTTGTCACGAATGGGGTGCTCCGCTTTCCACACAAGCAAATTGCTCGCCAAATCATTTATTTTTGGTAAACATTGACATCTACTTTCAAACGTTCTCAGGGACATCGAATTTATGATGAGCAGTGAGAAACTGGAGCCTCAGAAGTTGCCGTAAGTCTGCTTTTACATACGTCTTATTATCCATAACGAGTCAATGTGGTTGTGTCAACATCTGGGGGCAGAGCTTCCGTGCACGTGATCTACCTGCCGTATTCTGCCGTTCATCGCGATTTTTGGAATTTGTAGGGGGATTAGGGGCATAATGAGCACCCGGGGCGAGATGGAACCCCATCAATCTCTGAGAATATGCATACTTCATCAAAAGTTCATACACTGCATGGAACCTGTATTGCATTTGAAATATGTGACGGTAAAAAGTTTATGTTTTGCTTAAATTGTCCTTTGAAATTTGACTTTAAGTTTTTCTCTGCTTCAAATTGGCGGCGGGAGAAGATAATGAACACTGAAGGTAAATTTTTGCTCTTATAATAGAAGTAGAGCCCTTTTACACATTGGAACGACTGACAGACATTAAATAGTTTGGAATCATTAAATTTCATTCAAGTGTTCATTTTGCCCCGATAACTTTTTGCCCTTCCTTGTTTTGGACCTAATTTCCTATCTCACTTTTCTGGCATATGATATAACTTTTATTACCATGAATGAATGTAGCACTTTGTACTAATATCAAACTTGAAAACAAGCCGGGGGTAATTTGAAATACATGTCATTGAATGGAGTTAAAAAGCATTTGCTTGATGTGTCCATTATGGCCCGAATTCCCCTACACATCTTGCATGAAAGTTTTTGATAGATTTCGTTTCTTAGCCACATCTCGAACTGAACTGTTGGGATTCCTCTTGAAAGCTTGAACTACCGGTTTGTAATACTCAACACTATACGGAGATCCATGTTTGCCGATGTCAAACGTTTGTGGTACCCCGATTTAAGGTAAAGATGAATCGAATCCAAACCTCACATTTTCTAGAGCACAAATCTGGAGAACCGAACATACGTTTGAGCTGAAAACTTAATCGATTGGTTATTAGAGTGGATACGAGTAACTGACACTGAAGAAGACTGCAAGTGGTAGTCGAAATACACGTATCTGTCAAAGATAAGCATTTAGGGCGGAGGTACTCCAATCTAATTAAATTTTTTTTTAAATTACTATACGAAAAAAAATTTGGAAAATTTATTTAAAGTTTAAAAATTTAAAATAAGTACCGTTTTGTTTCCAATTTCAGTAATTCTTTTTGTATGGGAAATATTTCACATGAAATCTTTCATTTTTTTCCGGTTAGAAGGTCTCACTTTGAATGATAATTTCAATAAGCATTTTTTTCAAGATATCTTTAAAACTTTGGAATGTTTAACTGCCTTAGATATCTCTCTAAAAGTTTGGTGAATTGAATTAATGATTTGACTTTTATCAAAGTTTTCGAGAGTCTAGTTCACGATTCGCTCTATCCACATGTGCACCATCTAATCTCGGAATTTCAGCATGGGTTCGTGAAAAGACGCTCTACGACTACGAATCTGATGACGTATGTGTCCACGCTGATAGATGCACTGGAAAAACGACAGCAAGTTGATGCAATCTATATCGACTTCACTAAAGCGTTTGACAGAGTTCCTCATCTTTTAGCAGTATGCAAATTAAACAAGATGGGCCTGCCTGATTGGCTGACTCGATGGATATTCTCTTACCTCACTGAGCGGAGTGCCTTTGTGCGCATAAACGGAATGAGCTCAAACCCGTTTGAAATAACGTCTGGTGTGCCTCAAGGTAGTCACTTGGGCCCCTTACTGTTTCTGCTCTTCGTCAATGATCTTTGCGAATCTATCAAATCACAAAAGCTTATGTTTGCAGACGATTTGAAATTCTTTCGAGTTGCTTCATCGCTAGTGGAGTGCTGTGCCATCCAAACGGACATTGACACATTATTAAACTGGTGCCTGTTAAACGGAATGGAATTCAACACCAGAAAATGCAACGTTATCACCTTCAGTCGAGTGAGAAACACAAACTTCGAGTATAAAATGTCATCAGTGAATATCGCCAGAGTCACCTCAGTGAAGGATTTAGGTGTGCTACTCGACAGTAAGCTTAACTTCGCTCAACATATTGCTTCAACAACGGCGAAAGCATACGCGGTTTTGGGCTTCATTAAACGTAATGCGCAGCAGTTTGAAGACGTTCACTGCTTGAAAACACTCTACTGTGCTCTTGTACGCAGCATACTAGAATATGGAGTGCTGGTGTGGGCCCCCTATCACGCTACTCAAAGTGCTAGGATCGAGCGAATTCAACGGAATTTCTTGCGATTTGCACTTCGACGGTTGCCATGGAATGATCCTATCCGACTACCGCCGTACGAACATCGATGCAACCTGGTGAACCTGACAACGTTGGCCAACAGGAGAATTCTTCTGCAACGGCTTTTCGTTTTTGACATTTTAAAACAAAATATTGACTGCCCTGCGCTATTATACAAGGTGAATTTTAATGTTCCAATCAGAACTACCTGACACACTGATTTTCTCCGTTTACCTGTCCACCGTACGCTTTATGGTCAGAATAACCCGTTTGATGTTTGTTGTTGTCGATTTAATGAAGTGTTTGTAAATTTTGATTTTAATGTGTCGAAAACTATGTTTAGAAATAGAATTAGATAATAAGTAAATCTGTCTGTACGGTTAAACTCGAAGACAAGTAAATAAATAAATAAATAAATAAATTACGACTTCTATGAGCTGTCCGGAATTTGAATCAATGTGTCCGGAATATAAGTCAAAGGTGAGGAAGCATTCTTAAGTATAACACTTGAAGGTTTTTGGTTTTTGTGTAACCCTAAATATTGCGGTAGAATCGTCTAATGAACTTAGAACTCATAATAATAATGAACGCTCTTTTTATGGTTCGAGTAGACCAAAGTTTGATTTTCTTAATCGGCATTTCTAGAAACCTTGATAATTTCAAAACTGGGGGTTTTCAGTAAAGTTGTTCTAGAGGTGGAGCTCTATCTGGTGCAACCTCATAATTCGGAAAATGACTGCTAGGTGGTGCTAGTGCTCATGAAACATTTACCTTGCTTTGCAGATGTGTTAAGACTCGTTCAGTAGCCAAACTGCCATCATTATTTTCGTAAAGAAATTCGAGATTATGCCATAAGGCGGCGATAGTGAGCATATTCGACAAAGTTTGTTTAATAAGCCAAGAGTACTTATGCATCCGATAATAGAATATCGTATCAAATAAAACGCCCCATACGTTTTTTACGACCGTTAAAGGGAGGTCGTAAAAAAATCGGTCGATAAAAAACCTTAGTTTTAATTATATATTTGAAAAATGCAACGTCTAGATGTGGAAATACTGATCCGAGATATTCGGCAAAGTTAAAGCATGGATAAGAACTTTCAAAAACAGCCGTTCAAGTTTTCATGTTCTGATAATATATGCTCGATTGTTATAAAAAAAGCCAATTATATGGAGGTGTTATATGTAGATAACAATAATTTTTAAACATAACGGTACCGAATGATCACCAATGTTGAAGAAAGTGTTGCATGCCATACAGTCGGCTGAAACACAAATGTTCATGTGGCTGGTAGCACTTTTGAAGAAAAAATATGGAAAGAGTAATATCATAAAAATTAAGAGATAATTTACGCCGTCTTCAGCCAAAGGCTGCACAAACTGAACGATCACTAACATTACGCAACGGACAACACGAAACACCCAGTAGCCAAGTGATGAATTTTTCGTTAGACGAAAAGTTTTCACGGACTGGAGCGGGAATCGAACCCACAACCCCGTGGCTCAAAACGCCTAAACGGCTGATGCCGCTAATCGCACGGCCACGAAGCCGCCCAGCGCGATCGGAATATAAAAATAATGCTTAGTTCTTCATTAAGGGTTCAAAATTTTGTCGTAGCTGGCAACATTCCTCAATGGATTACCTGCTTTGCTCTTGTCCAAAAGGTCTTGGGCCTTTTTTCAGAAACGTTGCTGTTGAGCCCTTTTTAGACCGCCCACGCAAACCAACACTACTTTCAGAAAGATTGGTTTTCGCTCTTGTAGGATTGGTAAACGTGATCGAGTTAAATTAGGCTCAACAGCGTCTTGCGATTCCAATGTTAATCAATGTCGATATGCCCTTTTGAAATGTTGGTACAGAACTGGTGGCGAACGTGCCCTTGGAACCGGCCTTCTGATATAGGAGAACCAGGACTTATGAGATTTCATTAATTTGGGAGTGTTGTTGAATATCTCGTATGCATTAAAGATAGATAGCGCGGTACTGTCTTCTGAGAATTTTCAGTACTGAGTACGATCTACCTTTAGGAGTCGAAGATTATCCTTTCAGTTGAGAACTTGACCAGTAGGGGTGCTTTTTCGAACTTGCACTATATGAATTTTGTGGAATGAGAATAAAACCTTTGGAACATATGATATTACTAGATCTTGATGATTAAAAAGGTTTTTGTCTTAGTAAGAGTTTTTCTATAGTTAAAGGGCTAACATGTAGTGGTCATTGAGCTACGGAATTCCGCCACCAGCCAGAGTAATGGAGAAGGGAAGCAATTGATGTTAGACAACCATTGTAACTAGAGACCGAGAATACCTCTGCATCTTTAAAATTGTTGTGGAAAGGATATTGAGTTAGTGGGCTAAGGTAAGACTATGGGAGTCATCACTACGCAAGCGACGCGCGGCAGGTTTGTTCCTGATCCCATCAACCACCCCCGCTGAAACAAGTGCCAATGTCAAACGATCAAACACTAATTGATTCGGATATATCGGCAAAACAAAAATTTAGTATTTACCAGCGTCACCTGGTGGTAAAACCTCGAATCTCTCTGGTAGAATAATTATAGATCTTAAAAACGTCATCTCTCTAAGTAGTCTTGATCCTGAGATATCAGAAAAACAAAATTTCGATGCCCACTAGCGCCGCCTTATGGCAGATTTCCCCATTTCAATGATCACCGCATGTTAGCCCTAAATCTACTGAACAATTCTGCTGAACATCATGACCCTCTATTTTGATTTCTTTTCAAGATATTGATCATTCATAAAAACAGTCGTTAATTTGAATTTCGTCCGTAAAAAGTGGTGTTCAGGCTAGCAGCAAGCCACTGGGGTAGTTTATTCTAGCACCGCACCATTAGCGCTTTTGGAGTGCATTTTTCCGGGTCGATGTCAAAGGAGACTTATCTTGAATTTTTTTGTTCTTTAATTTGATTATAAAATTTAGTTGGAAATTTTGCCGCATAGGTGGCGCTGCAAGACAAACTTTTTTATTTCGTATCCTAGAGCTTTTGCGTCTTGGGAAAAGTTTTAGAACGTGGACAAATGCAACAAGTTGTCGAAGACTCCAAAGTTCTAGGACTTCAAATAACAAAGTTATGGTAAAAAATGTGAAAATCACTTAAATTTAACGTTTTTACACATCTACATCAAAATCGTAAATTATTCCATTTTAAACAAAACAAAAACATGCAACTTTTTGAGTAAAGTTATGTTAAAAATTATAATAATTTTAAAACAATTTGTTCAAAAATCAAAATATATATACATTACACGTAAATCATCGAATTTAAGTGATGCATGGTGTTTAAAACGATTTTCACATTGTTTACCATAAATTTGTTATTTGAAGTCCTAGAACTTTGGTGTCTTCTACAACTTGTCGTATTTATACAAGTTTTAAAACTTTGCCGAAAACGCGAAAGCTCTAGGACGTGAAATGAAAAAGTTTGCTTTGCAGCGCCACCTATGCGGCGAAATTTCCAACAAAATTTTATCATCAAATTAAAGAACAAATACATTCAAGATAAGTCTTCTTTGACACCAACCCGGAAAAATGCACTCCTAAACCGCTGGAGGTTTTTTTCTGGCTAAATTCTGCTCCTGGCCCAGTCACTATGGCTTATCAGGTGGCCAATAATCATAAAAGTGATGTGCCCCAAATTTCAATTCTTGTTCGCCATTTCATTGTAAACATGTCTGCTAAGAAATCCTCAAAATATTAGGGCATGATTTGCATTGCACACTCAGATATGAGGTGCCAAAGTTGAGCCTATGGAGATAAACTGGTTTTTATTAACAAAAACTATGGTTTACTCAAATGAATATAATTTTTTTTCTATAATACTTACGTAAAATGGTTTTACACCATTTGAAAGCTTACAAGAAAGGCTTCCTAGAAACAATAAAAAAATAAAAAAAGCTTCAAAATAGTGGCTTCTATGATGTTTTTTAATAAAGCGGTAAAAAAAATCGAATAAGCTTCTAGTTAACACATCGAGTACTTTTTTGTCCCAAGTTGTCCCAGGCTTAAATAAAGTTCCAAGGGTACTTTGAGATGTAAACTAAAGGATCGTGAAGAATTTAGCTGCACAAATTTGCACTTTTTTAAATTAAGGCTTTTTGAATTTTTCAATATTTTTAACCATTTTCTATTGAAAATAGCTAACAACTAATTCAGAAAATAACTGGATTTCACTAAATCATTCAAATCATCATTTCTATATAAGTTTGAATATTTATAATGGTTTGCACAACGTTAATCGCATAAATGGCTGCATATATTATAAGTAACAAAGTTTAATATTTCGCTATAGGCCCTATTCAAAAGTTAGTCTCAAAAACTTGTTTTTGAAAATAAAATATCAAATTTGTATCATAAAACTCATAAATACGACATGAGATGGAAAACATATTTTTGGCCGCCAGTCTGTATGGAAACCGCCCATAGTGCCAGTGTGCAGTGGACGCAGCATTCCTCATGCCGGCAGCCACCCAGCAATAAGGGACGAATGACCTTCGGGTTAAAGTCCCTCTCAAACAACAACAACAATAACAGCTGCCAGCCACAAACACGAAAAATCCACCAAACTAGAAACACTGAGTACTTAACTTTCATCAGTTTTTTTCATTCAAGTAACATAGCTAGAAGAAAACAAATCTTTAGAAAAAAGGCATTATTCAACCCAAATATATACTTATCTTCCAGATCATTCCTGATCACAGCTGTTGTCTGACAGTTTCACGGTGACGTCATCAGAAAATCGCTCTCTTTCCCTCCTTCGGAAAATCTGAAAAAAAAAACGGTGCCAGTACCTGTCAAAGTTGACAGGTACTGGCACCATTGTTTTCAAGTTTTGTTGAAGAGCGAAAGAGAGAGAATTTCGCCGTGAAATGCCTAATACTCAATCCGTCAATTGTATAACAGTTTAGACACAACACATTATTGTATATGGTATAGTGGTATATAAATAGGACATCATGAGTTGTACGAAATCAGTCTGAATTAAATCATTAACTAGAATGAATTCGTGATCAAACGTCAACATCCCACCGCAAAATCGCTAGTGTTCGGAGGTGATGATACCTCCAAAATGACAAATCATCACCTCCAAGTGAGTTCTAATACCCTCTGTTATATGAATTATGGTGGCGCGTCGATCGTCGCAAGTTTATGGCTAAACAGTCAATCGCGTTCGTGTAATTAGACCGCATTTATAAATCAGTATATCTCAAAATCCAGATAATTTCGAAACATGGGGTCTTCAGTGAAGTTGTTCTGGAGGTGGAGCGCTATCTTTACCTCATTTATGCAATTTGACCGCTAGGTGGCACTAGTGGCATGGAGTTTCTACTTTTGTTCTGCAGATATTTCAGGATCCTGGACATTTAGAAGGATGGCATCTTCGGAAAAGTTGTTCAGTAAGTTAAGCACTATCATTGTTTGAGCTAGTTGATTAAAAATTTTGCCACCAGGTGGCGCTAGTAAGCATGCAACTTTTGTTTTGCTGATACTTCAGGATCCTGACCTTTTACCAAGATGGCATCTTCGACAAAGTTGATTCGTAGCTCAAGCACCATCATTATTTTATCTAATCTCGACCTTCAAGGATTAAACAAAGAAGGGATTTGAGCTACTGAACAACTTTGCCAGAGATGCCATCTTTCTAAGTGGTCAAGATCCTGAGATCTGCGAAACAAACGTTTCATGCTCACTAGCGTCACCTATTGGCAAAATTAAGAATCAACTAACTCGATCAATTATAGCCCTTGAGCCACTGAACAATTTTGCCGAAGACGCCATCTCTCTTAGTAGTCAGGCTCCTGGGATACTTGCAAAACCAAGCGTGTTGTACAAAGTACAACGCGCGACTACTCGCGTTACAAAAATTCACGCGACAACCGAAAGGTTAAACTTCAGGACATTATGTTGTTCTTAACCAGTTTTGGAAAGAAGATATAAGCTGTTTTACACTTGAACTTTTGGTAGACACTTCCTGCTGTCGGATACTTGTAGAATTTTCGAAACATTTTTCTTCACTTTAAGCAATGTACTGTATTATATAAAATACATAAAGCGCCTTTTAAATCAAACTATGTTCATTGCAGCTGGGCTCATATGCACGTGTCTTTATTTGTTTAGTTGATTGTGAACAACGGAGAACTGTGAAAAGTTGTACACAGTAAAAAAATAAATTCAATTTGATCTCCTTTTCTCAGTGCCCCTCAGAGTTCCACTGTCGAAATAAAGGACTTGTTTTTTGTTCAAATTGGCCAGTTTTACATCTATGAAATGTCCCAAAATTCCTGTAAATTATTAAGCCTGACAAAAGATGAAAATAGTCAACAATATCTTGATCATGTGAAACTTCGATTTGAGAACATTAAGGAAAAATGTTAGCTCAAATACCGAATGAGCATTTTTGGTCTAAACTGTTTTAATTTTTTTGCAAATCAAAAAAACCGTTTCCTTGATTTTAAAAGTTTCTTTTTAAGAAATTTACATTTTTTACTGGGCATAAATATACTCGTCGTCTACTGAAGCCCACCCGAAAACCGATATGCGTGGCTGCCATCGACTGACCACATCATCGGCCTAACGAGCCGATGATGACGCGTGGAAAATACCTCCGCACAAACAAAACCAACAAAAAACTGTATGCAGAATAGAAATTGAACAGTCGTTTTGTTGGACGCAAGCTACCTCTAACAGTAGTAGGGCAAGCGTAACATTAGTGGTGCATCTAAGAGAAAACATAGATTCTAAATCTCTCTATAACTCAGATTTCTGACGATTCTCTTTCCCTGCAAAAATCCTTACATCAATAATAGGAATACTGTTCCTTTAGTGGAGGTATGTTTTTAGCATGGTTCCTTCAATTGAGAAGATAAGACGCAAAGTGACAAAAATCTAGTTTACAAAAAAGATTCTTGAATTTCCTTCAGCAATATTTTATCCCTAACAAATTGTATGGGAACCAAAAACAGACATGTCTATCTTCTACAAATTATTGTATTTGTATTCTGTTTGAAAAATAGCTTAAAATACATTTGGAATGCATAGAAAAAAAAAATATTTTTTTTACTGAACTCTAACCGACCAAAAAGTTACTTATAACTCTTTGCGTTTGGGCCCCTAGGTTATTTGTGCCTATTATGCCTATTTGTAAGTACATATCCCTAAGTTATTTATAAGTGAAAAACGTGTCAAAACTTACTACTAAGGGTGCGTTTACCCTAGCAAAAAAAAAGAGTAGCAACTCTAACAGCAGCAGCAACAGCATAAGACAGTGATTGAAATTGGAAACAGGAGGAGCACTGTTGACGCTTTTGACACGGGAGGGAATTTAATGAGGTAACAAAGGGACAAGCCGCGTGCTGCTGCCAAACAGAAGCAAAGTTTTTTTTTTTTTTTGCTGCGCTCAGAGGGTCACTCTTGAAGTCCAAATGAACCGCAAGCGATCTAAGAGGGACAGGGGCATTGGATTGGAATGTCTAGAGGTGGCGGATGGCGGTCAACAGAAATCGTTTAACAAACTCAGCGGAGACTCAGGTGCTTCGGGCTGTATTAGAAACGGTCATTTTTGGGCTCGGATAATAATGGTATGCAAATCATAGCCGATTCACTTGAAATGATGTTTTCATAACTAATTCGACTGTTGCTGTGCATGAAAACGTTTATGCGAAGTTAGTGCAGTGAAGTTGTTTTGATTATCTACTCCTTCGATTGCTAATAGGTAATTCACAACCATGCTGGTCTTCCACAGCAGCGTGGTTGGTAATAGTTGCTGATGATGCTGTCTGGTCTTCCTTTGTTCTTTAAAAAATGTTGAGGATAATGGGTCATTTTTAAAGCCCAAATTGCGATGGTGGCAAACGCGCTGATGTCAGGGTAGCAGGTTCTATTCCCACCGGTAAACGATCATTTTCTAAGGAACTATTTTCTTTGTCTTCCAATGCATTACAATATCTTCGAGCTTGCCACTAAATATTAGAATGCGAAATGGTCAATTGATGAAGAAAGCTCTCAGATAATAATTGTGGAAGTGCTCAGAGAATACCACACTGAGAAGCAATCTCTGTCCCAGTTGAATCATTTGAATCTGACCCAACAATTCAAAAATATTTGTAAAACTGATCATAGGCAACGAACATTCTTGACAAAAAAGCTATCGAGACGAGTGCAATAATGAATTCAACAGAAACTCCAAGAATCTTTGTCTTCTACTCAGATTTGTGTCAAGTTTCAATTATTTTTTAATTTGATTATCTATTTGTTTTAAAAACTCCTAGTGCCATTGAAAGCACTACCATCTTTAGTTACATATTTGTCGCCAATCTCTTCTAAATGTTAATTCTGGTTCAAAAAATCGACACAACGTAAACACCTCAACATCGCACAACCCCCTTTTAAATACGTTTAGCAGAGTCACGACCAAGTAGCTGTTTGTTTCTGCACCCGATAGGAATCGGGGATCTACACAAGCACAAGCAGAAGGGAAGAGCCACGAATGTTCCGCTGAAGCGAGCATAGAAGCAAAAACGAGGAGATAATGTGTGTCTGATATAAATTAAGTGTATGTAAATCGATGTTTTAGTGGTTTGATTTTTTTTTTTTCAAATGGAACGTACCGTCGTCGTTTACCGCGCGCGGGTCCTCAACGATCCTCAGCAGCAGCGTGCTGAAACCCTCCCGATCGCTTAATTTATCTACATTTCGCTTAATTCATTGCCGCCGCCGTCGGAGATACACCCAGATACACCCAAACACAAATTAAATACACTTTTACCCAACGTTTCGATCAGTATTGGATCTTCTTCAGGTATTCAAATAAATCGTAGTTTCATTGTCAAACTTTTGGCCAGAAATGAAAATAATTTCATTTCTGGCGAAATATTGGTTTATGAAAAAATTACTGGCTAAAAATTATCGAAGATTTTTTTGTTGAGTCTGGGACATAGGTAGCAGTCTACTATGTTGATATATTAAAATATCAAAGAAGTGCGAAACGAAACGTTTATAGCATTTTTGAATAAATTTGTGAATGAGTTTGACGAAACTTTCAATAATGGTTGCAGATAAATTGTTGGCAATTTTTTAGCACATTGAATTATTTTCAGGAGATAATAAAGAATTTAAAATAAAAATATATAAATCCAAAATTTTTGTAAATAAAAATGTAAACTTATATTAAAAAATGGGTCCAATTTTGTAGTTTGACACTTTTGAACGTGTGTGACGTTCAATTAGTTTACAAAAACGCCACTGGGGGTTTGATTATAATACCGGAGTTATTTTCGGAAGGGACACAGAAAACAAAATACATTGAAAACTGGAGTTTAAATCAAAAAGTGCGATCAAATTTCATAAATCGAAAAAAAAAATTTTTTTGAAGATAAACCAACGAAAAACATTTAAAAATTGAGTCAACACACGTTCCTGGCCTAAACTTAAGCTTTTTGAATTAATATTAAGTCAGTGCTTTAGCGCCTAATTTGATGATGCTGTTCACTGTGATGACTTGAGCAACTAAAAACGACTTGTGTTTCTACTTCTCCGACGTTTCGGTGAATATTTCACCTTTTTCAAGGGTTAAGAGACTGAGTTATACGCCGAAACATCGGAGAAGCAGAAACAAAAGTCGTTTAAGCTGCACAACGTTTGGGTTCTATCAACTCAAAACTTAAGAAAAAAGAACATGATATAAACAAAAGTGAACGTGCGTTGTGCATTGGTAATCAAACAACAAATCCATTAAGTGTAATGTGAACTCAAATCTAGAGAGAGCTTGACCCGTTCGATAACCCAAATCCCTCAAGCAAGGTGCATACTTAACATGAATGTTTGCATTAGCTTGAACTTTACTAGAGGGGGCTTAGACTTGTAGAGCTATCCCTTCTTGTAAAGCCTGTCCACGATAAATTTCGGACACGGATGGCGGGTGTACCACAGAAAGTTCGAGAATTTTACAGAAAGAAGGATTAACATCCTTGTCAACTGTTTATTTTGTAGATATAACTCTTTTATTTTGAAATAAACAATTGTTTTTGTTGAATTATGAGTAACTTTTTTTTGCTGCCATTATTTGGGTGTCCGAAATTTAACGTGGACAGGCTTTAAGCAAAACCAAAGGCCTTTTTAAAGACATGATGTTGACATTGCATTTGCTGATATTTCGGTTATATATTTTTTCTACTTCAAATTATAAGCACTGGCAGTGATTGTTGGTATTATGAATGTTGATTTTTTCATGTGAGATTCTACTTTCTTTGAAAAATAGGCTATTCTTTCAATTGATAATGTCAGAATAATCATTACCGCTATCCACTTATATGCATATAAAGGCCGGCAGTAATGTTTACTTTGGCAGGAAATAATATACATATTAGGAATCAAAGACTTACAGTCGAAATCTGCACCTTTTTATTGATACCTTCCTGGTAACATCCTGGCCTACCTTTACATCTTGTCTCTAATGTTTCATATTAGTGTATTTTTCGTCCAAACTACATTTGGCCAAACGACCCTTCCTCAACATTTTGATTTTCAAGTCAAACAGAGTGTTTCCCTAGTAATCAGTGAACGCGGTTCCGGGTCATTTGGCAGAACGCCATTTGATTTAAAGGCTCGTTTGGCCAAATGCTATCAGGCGGAATTATATTAGGCTGAAATGCACTGATCATGCATGCTGTGGTGCAAATTGAAGTAGCATAACTTTTATACGATCAGGCTAGAGTGTCAGAATGTACCTAAAAAGTAAATAAATCAGTATCAAAACGACCGTCGCGAGTATCAGTCGACTACCGTAGTGAATCAAAATCCGGACGGGACCAATATCCGGACATTCGGGTATTATTCATGAATTAAATAGTTATTTTATTTCAAGTGTACCAGTTATGGCCATAGTGGTTCCCTATTTGGCCATATGGGGATTTTTTTTATTATCGGACAATTTGGGCCGGAGGTTCTCCGATTTGCATGAAATTTTCACCAGAGGTAGAGCACGTGGATACATGACCAAAAGTGAAATTCAAAAAAAATATAGTGGCCTATTTTCCCGGAAAACTCTAGATGAATTTTCACGATTTTTCTATATACCTCAAACTTTGAAAATTTATATCTCCTGAACTATGCATCGTAGAACAAAAGTTTTTTAGTAAAATCGAAAGGAAATTTTCTCAGCAATCTATTGAAAATATAAAAAGAAAAACATTTCTTGGAAAATTTTTCACCATGGAGAAAATTGTCGGAAAAATTAAGAAAAAACTATCGTCCGTATCATGAAAAATTTTCAAAAACATATTTTTTGTTTTATCAATCCATACCCTAACTTTCGTTCATAGACGCCAAAGTGGTATCTTTTACCGTTTAGCCAACAGAACTGAAAAACCGATGACCACCCGCACGCTTCCCATAGGAAAATGTGTTCTATTGTGGGCCTCATAACCGTGCGCTAACGGCGGCAGTAATTTACACGCATTGTAAGTGTAACGCAGTAAACCATCCTTTCCTTTCCAGTCAGAAGAAGCTTTTCGTCAATCGGAGCACTCTCCATTGGTCTGTTGGGTGTTTTGTATGTCCTTTATTCATCAGTGCCAATACTGCCATTCTACGCATATTTGTCCCTCGATCCATAAGGTTTGCATAGAACATGGGACAAGTAGGCGTAGAAGGGCAGAATATGCATATCAAAATCTGCAACTAACGCATTGAACATTGAAATACATGAAAAAATGTGTCATATTACGTTGATAGTTTGCTCAACTTTGGAAAGAACAGTTTGAAAACTTGTGATGTTATAAAAATTGCAAATTTGTGTTAATTCATGTGTATAAAAGGCTGTCCGTGAGTAAGAACCAATGCATTGGAATGTTTTCAATTCCGGACGATGAATGATCAGGCTCAATGTTGATACTGAGAAACTGCATTTAAGCGTGAAATTTAGAAGAAAACCGAATGACTACATATTGCTTAAAGCACAGAGAGTACACAGGAAGTGAATTTAAGTGAAATAACTGTGCATGTTTCTCCAAATACGGCAATGCAGTAGAAGTCAGATAACAAAACAGATTACATGAACTCAGGATATTCAATTCCATTTTAGTGAATTGTTTTGCCCTCTTTTCACTTCACCGAGGCAGAAATAACGGTAAATGTGTTTTAATATTTGGTTGTATGACATTTGCCAGAAAACCATTTGCCAGAAAGCCGTTTGCCAGAATCAATTTGCCAGAATGGATCATTTGCCTGAAAACCATTTGCCAGAATGGACCATTCCCCAGAAAGTCATTCCCCAGAAAGACCATTTCCCAGAAAAGATATTACTACATTACTTTGATTTGTGTAGCAATATTTAGGTGTGTAAAATCTTTCGAATCATTGTTTTTCAGCGTACGATACATAATTATATGCAAAATAATTGTGACGTAAGTTTTTAAGCTTTTTGTTTGATAAAATGTTTTAAACTAATAATGATATCATAAACTTATTATATAGATAGCTGTAGGGGTAAACATGCAGCTATTCAGCAAGCTGACGGACGTGAGTTCGAATTCCTCCTGGCGAAGATTTTATTGGATTGAAAATTTTCTCGATTTCCCAGGGCATAGAGCATATGCATATCGGCAATACGTTATACACATGCAAAAATGATCTATTGGTAATAAAAGTTCTCAGTTAATAACTGTGGAGGTGCTCGTAAGAACACAAAGCTGAGATTTGGCTCTGTCCCAGTTGGGATGTAACACAAGATAAGAAGAAGAAGGTGTAATAGATTTCCGAGGTTTTCATAGTTTCTGAGAAATAACTGTTTTTTTTTAATGTTAAAATAGTCATCAATTTTATACAAGCTATTAGGGGTCGTCCATTAACCATGTGATCATTAATGGGAAGATGGAAGGGGGCCTGGTCAATGACCACGATACAAACAATTCTTTTTAAATTTTTGTACGGACGAAAGAATTGACCACGTTGTTAATGGACAACCCCTTATAGGCAACTGTATTTTCAACATTCTATTAATGATTTTCCCTTCTTTGAAGATTAGGCTGTTCTTTAGGTCTAACTTATTCAAGGACTTATATGCTTCATAGGAGATTTACCCTTCTTTATATTATTGGCTAGTCTTTATAATTGTACTGTGTGTTTCTGCCTGCAGTTAACAGAAGGAATGGAAGTAATGTAAACAAGGTTCTGTCATCTCAATTTTAAATAATTACAGCTAAAAATAAATCAATACATATAGGACTGCTGTCAATAAAAATGTCTGTAAAAAGGATTTATGTAAAAAATACAAATATCGGGAAATGGACAATCAATATATGTCCTCAAATAAAAAAAAACTAAATTGAAAGTGATTCAATAATGGAATATTTACCATGACCTTCATCTAATTTCTCATTGAAGATTACTCGAGTGATTCCGAAAACATTAATCTTCATAACCGACTTGTTTTGTAGAGCAAGCGACAGAATATGAGAAACCAATATATGTGTGTTTATTTGGTTTCCACCATTAACCATGGCCACGTAGCAGTCCTGCTAAGAATTTCAAAATATCTCCGGTTCCAGATAGCTAAAACTAGCAATCAGGGTAAACACTGAAGATTGAAGAGTTTTCCGGCAGCCTGTCGCAAATGTTGTAAAACTACTTTAAAACAATAAATAATGCGGTTCAAATTATTATTAAGAGTAAAACAGTTAAATGTTCTTTTCAAGGACTGAATAATGTATTTAAATATATGACCGAAAGAACATTGGGTAGTCATTTGAGTTATATTGTTCCAATTATTGGCGCGAAACTGATCATATTTCAAACATAATTTTCCCTTCTTTCACTCAAAGGCTGTTCTGTTTAGTTGTTTTGCAATTTTTTTCCCGCAAAGATACACTATTCATATTTCTGAAATTATTCAACTAAACTAATTCGTCTCAAACGTTTCAGCTTTTTTGTTCTCAGACCAGCTATGTAAGTAGTGAAAATTGCATAAAATTGTATGCGAAGGATTTTAACAACATAGACTAAATAACACGGATCGATCAGTTGCGTTGTTTTATACTTGTCATAATATTACAAAGATATAAACATTATTTGGAGCAATATTTACGATGCGAGTGAAGTACTGTAGAAGTGACGCTAAATTTTAATTAATTTTGCGCTGCAGCTGTGCAGTGCTAGTAGTCCAATCCTCTTGATGTAAATAATGTGAAAGTTGACTACACAATGTTTCATGCAATAAGTGCAAATAATATGAGTCTATACATAAATGACAAATATCGAAAATGTCGGTAGGCTTGAGGTGAAGATTAGGGCAATTCAAATTTTAAAAATGTTTAGAAATCCAATCTCCCATATGCTCCTTACAATCCTTACCATAAAAATAGTGTTCTGTGAAATTTTCAGCTTTCTAGGTGGTGATTTAAAGGTGGCCCAAAGACAATGTTGGTTTATATGGAAATTACTATGGAGAAATTTTGAGATATGTTCCAAACACGCTAGTACTGTAATGTAAGTAGAAACTGATCATCCCATAGTGAAAACTCATTCTTCAAACCTTAATGAAGAATGTTGCTGAAGAAGCAAATCCCTTTTGAGCTAGTTTTGTTTGGGATTTTTGTACATGTTTGCAGGGCTATAATCTCATATTAAGCAAAATAATAGCAAACAAACTCATGAATTACTCTTGTGCTATCCATCGGATTGAATTGCTCTCTTGAGCAAATTTCTTTATTATGGTTTGAAGAATGAGTTTCCACTATGGGATGATAAGTTTGTACTTACATTACAGTACTAGCGTGTTTGGAACATATCTCAAAATTTCTCCATAGTAATTTCCATATAAACCTACATTGTCTTTGGGCCACCTTTAAATCACCACCTAGAAAGCTGAAAATTTCACAGAACACCATTTTTATGGTAAGGATGGTAAGGAGCATATGGGAGATTGGATTCTCAAACATTTTCAACTTTTGAACCGCCCTAGTGAAGATGCATCGAAGCCAAACCTCAAATTTTCAAGAGCATAAACCTCGAGAACCAGCCAGCAGTTTGAGCTGAAAACTTTTGGTCACACGCTGGTGGTGACCAATCGATTAAATTTTCAGCTGGAATGGCTGTTTGGGTCTCAAGATTTGCGCTCTTGAAAATTTGAAAAAGTTTGAGGTTTGGCTTCGATGCATCTTCACAAATATGTCGATCAATTGATATCAAGGTTGAAAACGAATTACAAAAAATGATTCTGGGGAATGGTTTTCGGGCAAATGGACCATTCTGGGGAATGGCTTTCTGGCGAATGGTACATTCTGGGGAATGGTTTTCTGGCAAAAATCATTCTGGCAAATTGATTCTGGCAAATGGTTTTCTGGCAAATGTCATACAATCTAATACACTAAGGTTTTTTTTTACACGGTCCCCCGTGCCGTGCAAAAAAATTCCGTGCAAAAAAAAACCGTGCTAATTTTGGAATTTGTGTTAAAATAAACCGTGGTAATTCTAGAATCCGTGGAAAAATTACCGTGTTAATTCTGAAATCCGTGTGAATAGGAAAAAAAGCCATGTTAATTCCGAAATCCGTGTAAATAAGTAAAAAAACCGTGTTATTTCCAAATTTTGTGCAAAAAAAGTACCGTGTTAATTCCGAAAGGCGTGTAAAAAAGCCGTGTAAAAATAAAGCGTGCAAAAAAAAACCGTGTAAAAAAAGACTTTAGTGTATTTAGATTTTGGCTAATATATACTATCAAGTCGTCGTAAATGGATAACTAATTCTGATGTCCGGATTTCGATTACTTGTATAACAAAATGTATAACATACATCAAACTTAAATATAAGTTCAATAGTTTCAAAGCATCTCTTTTCAAAAACTGAACTAGAGCATGGTGCAAATAGTGTTTAAATATGTGTCTCGTCTTAGGCGTCCGGGTATTGATGCGTCACGATACGTCTACCTGAATCGGCAAGCAAATTAATTGCATAAAAATCTTCAAGTGTTCTTTAATTTGCAAATGGCCAAAAAGTACGCGAAAAGTGTTGTTGCGTCCCCGGCAAAGATTTGTGCCATCTTGTACTAAAGTGCAAAGAAGTGATTAGATCGCAACAAAAACGAAAACAGTGAACAACTCGCTCATTGAAGATTGCACTGTATGCGAGAGAGACGCTACAAGAGCGAAAGAACTGTATAACTGGCCGATGAACTGTATGATAAAAAGACGAACATTGGAGAAAGTGTACTACCAGTATCACGAGATCGCCATGTAGTTAGAACTGCTGTCAGCCGATGACCATCCGATCGATCTCAAACAAGAGTGCTTCGCTTCCCTCCATCCAGCAACAGCTCCCCTCTATCAGTGCCGCCAATCAGAGCGCTCCCAGAACTCCTCAATATGCTATCGGCACACACTACAAGGATGCGTGTCTGGAAACTGTTTTGCGTAACGCTCTTGAAAACATCCGCGATGACAGGGGCCGTATAAAGGTTGCCTGGATTGTGCGTCGCAACGCAACTTCATCTCTGGAGCGCTTTGTGTACGACTGCAGCTACCACGTAATCGTCTATCGCAAGGATTTGCCCTCAGTAGGAAACAAGTCCGTCGAATTCCAAACCACCGTCACTTTGATGTCTCGAGCTGCACTGTTTTCACTGAACAGCTCTATTTTGGTACTCCCGTGGATAACTAATCTCGTGACTGGTCAATCCCCTCTCACATCGATCTTGCTGATCCGAGCTTCGCTGTGTCCGGCAACGTCGACATCATTCTAAACGCCGCACACTTCTTCTAAATTCTTCGGTACGGGTGAATCAAACTCGGGGATCGACTTCCATTGCTGCAAAACTCGGAGTTCGGCTGGGTAATATCCAGAGAATGTCTACTGGATGGACACGACCACGCAAATCCTCGCTACTGCCAATTCAGCAATCCATGGGTCATCAAAGAATTGGACGACCGCTTCAGGCAGCTCGAAGAAGTTCAAGACAATCGAGGCTTGTCTCCGTTGGAATGGTTTTGCGAAGTACAGTTTATCGAAAATAATACGAGGAACGCCGAAGGTCGCTACGTGAAGATACATCCTTCATCACAAGTTCATCGAAGAATATGAACAGCTCCACTACATGCGGGATGCCGGCCCTGAAAAAGACATGCCGCTCGAAATCTGGTCTGTCCCTTAACGACTTCTTGTTTCCTGGGCCTACAATTTAAGACTCCTTGATCAAGATCATCATGCGCTTCAGATTCTACCAGTTTGTTGTCTCGTCCGACATTGAAAAGATGTTTCGGTAAATCTTAGTCTATCCGTCGGACCATCCATTACAGCGAATCGTATGGCACGATGATCCCGATTCTCCGTTAAAGACGTTCCAGTTGTGCACCATAACGTACGGTACCAACAGTGCTCCATTTATGTCGACCAGGGTACTCCAGAACCTAGCAGATGACGAAAAAACAGCACCAGCCCTCCGCAATGACTTCTATGTCGATAAACTTCTCTCTGGTTCAGATGACGAAAGTTCTCTCGCCGTAACCTGTGAACAACTGATCGCAATGCTCGTATCAGCTGGTATTACTCTCCGCCATTGGTCGTCAAACAGCCAAACCTTGCTTGACACCATTCCGCCTGAGCTCTGAGAGACAAGCACACTCCGAAATCTGAACCACGAAGCCTCCTTTACAACGCTTGGTCTGTGATGGGAACCGTCAACCGATTTCTTGCTATTCAAGCCTCCTCATTGCACCGAATTTCCGGTGCTCAGCAAGCATATAAGTAGTCTGTTCGATCCACTAGGCTTTGCTTCTCTAAAGATTGCAAAAACGAAGATGAAGCTCCAAACCCTCTGGAGGCTGCAGCTCGATTAGGATTCACCCGTACCTGACGGGTATGCGCAAGCCTGGGAAGAATTCAAGCGGAAACTTTCCGGTTTTGACCTACTCCGAGTTCCTCGACATGTTTTCCGTCCCAGCTACCTTCGGCTGCAACAACATGGATTCAGCGATGCTCCACAGCTGGGGTACGGAGCATGCGTGTATATCCGTTGGATTCACGACCAGAGTCAGTATACAGTGCACCTACTTGTCGCGAAATCCAAGGTCGAGACCATTCCTTGCCTGGAGCTGTGTGCCGCTGTGCTTCTAGCAAATCTGTTGGGTCAGGTTTTGGAAAGCTTCAACTACGACGCTCCTATCAATCTTTGGACGGACTCAACGATCGTGTTGAAATGAATTTCTGGACTACCGTTTACGTGGGCTCCCTTCATCGCCAACCGCGTCGCCGAAATACAGGAATTGACGAATCAAGCGACCTGGAACCACGTAACATCTCAAGATAACCCTGCACACTTTATCTCACGAGGAACGGATCTCGATGAGCCTGTGGACAGTACCCTGTGGTAGCATGGACCGCGGTGGCTAAGTTCAGAACAGCATCCGTGGTCGGAAAATATGTTCCAAGAGCAAATATCGACAAAGCAAGAAGGTTGCCTTGCCGTCGATCGAAGAAGTTCAGGAGGATTTGATCTTTCGATGTTCCAGTATGCGTCATCTGCTTCAAATTGGCGCTCTACTTCGCCGAGAGTGTTGAGTTCAATAAGAACTGCATGTGTCGCAAGCACAAACAGCCTTTGGAGCTTGGACCACTCTCTCCGCGAGATATCGATCTCACTCTTCTCGACCTTGTCCGTGGGGTTGAGCAGCAACACTTCCTGGAAGAATAGCGCCTTCTCTGTTCCAATCGTCAAGTTTGACAACGTTCGAAACTTCGTTTCCTCCATCCACAAGTCATTTATGGTATAGTTCGAGATGGCGGCCAGCTCCACAATGCGAGAATACCGATTGACGGCACCTCGTTGTTTTACCAAACAAGCATCGCTTGACTTGGATAATCGCCAGAAGAGAACACATCCAAACGTTGCACGTTGGTCCTGGTCTACTTCTGTCGACACTACGTCAACGATACTGGCCGCTGGCCTAGTGCGTACCATTGTCAACCATTGCATGACGTGCGCACGAACGAAACCAAAAAGCCTGGAGCAGTTGAAAGGAAACCTTCCACAAGTACGGGGCAATCAGGCGCCCCCATTCTAGAATGCTGCAGTAGATCTCACTAGGCCAATCTACGTTAGTACCATGGTATACTCGCAGCTCTTTCATCTAGGCGAACATTGTTGTGTACGCCTGCTTGACAACAAAGGCGGTCCTCCTGGATTTGGTCACTGACCTAACCAGCTACATCCAGCCAGTTTATCTGTTTTGCTGACGACGTGGACATTGTCGGAAGAACGTTCCAGGTGGTTTCTGAACAGTATACCAGGCTGAAACGTGAAGCAGGCCGGGTTAGATTGAAGGTAAATACGTCGAAGACGAAATATCTGCTGGCTATAGGAACCGAGCGCGATAGAGCTCGCATTGGCAGACGCGTGATGATCCACGGAGATGAGTTCGAGGTGGTGGACGAATTTGTCTACCTCGGATCATTGGTAACGCTGCAGCATAGAAATTCGAAGACGTATCATTGCCGGAAGTCGTGCTTACTACGGACTCCACAAGACCTTACAGTTTGGTAAACATCACATCCGTACTAAGTGTACCATGTACAAGACCGGTAGTCCTCTACGGGCATGAAACGTGGACAATGCTCGAAGAGGACCTGTAAGCGCTAAGAGGTGTTGAACGACGTGTTATTAGGACGATTTTTGGCGGAGTTTGTGAGAACGGCGTATGGAAGAGAAGAATGAATCACGAGCTTGCGCAACTCTACGGTGAACCCAGTATCCAGAAAGTCACCAAAGCTGGAAGGGTACGATGGGCGGGACACGTTGTGAGAATGCCGGACAAAAATTCCGCAAAAATAATGTTCACATTGAATCTGGCCGGTACAAGACGAAGAGGAGTACATCGAGCTAGGTGGTTTGACTAAGTGCAGCAGGATCTTGTAAGTGTGGGGCGATCGAGAAACTGGAGGCCATGGATCGAGTTAGTTGGCGTAACATTGTGGCGCAGGTCATGTCTTGAAGGATGTAGCACCATCAAAAGTAATGTAAGTAAGTTTCAATAACCATGTCCGCGTTGAAGAGCCCACCACCACCTTAGGTTACTGTCACTTTCTACATGAAAACGCTAAAGATCAACCGTGTGGAGCATTACCGCCGCTAATGCCCTGCGAATTTAAATTTCATTGGCGGGCCCAATATTCAATACTTACCAGTGCATTGTCAAATTGTTCTGAAATGAAATTTGTTAATGTAAATATTGTAAATAGTGCTTTCGTGTTGAACATTTACAAACCTGTAAAATACTCACCTCATAAAATAAACAGGATATGCGAATTTAGAACTAATTTGATGGATATTCAATGCCTGTACGCATCAGGCTTAGAAGCATTAATGATGCAGTAATAGAGTTTCTATGCAGTGGAAGTGTTGTGTCTGAATTTGAAGTGCTATTTCATACGCATATGTATATCCGATGCTGATTTGAGGCTTATTATTAGTGCTTATAATTACTTAGGTTGTCTTCAGTATAACAAAAATTAGTGAAACATCATTGTCTTACTGTTTGTGTTTCAGAGGCTAACCTTAAGATATCTTCGTTACCACGAAAATAGTGGCTTTTTCTTGCAAATAGTGATTTTTAGTGACTAGGTCGAAAACAGTGATTAGGTCAAAACAGTGACTAAGTCACTTGTCACCAGCATGAAAATCCGACTAGAATACCAAAGATCTCAAAAACGTATCGAAAAAGTAAGTTGATTTTGTGATCTGTGGACTAATCTGCATATATAACTGTGCTGGATTTACCTGGGTGTACCAACATGCTGCTGTTTGTAGCTTATACCTCACGACAAACCACGCGCACTTCGCCGAGTCGTTTGTATGAATCGGTGCCAAACGCGGTGGATGCTACGGAGTTTTGCATAGAAAGAGACCCTTGACTTTCAACATAGGCAACGTGTAATTCAGAGCCCAAGAATGGGGAAATGTTGTGACTTTGAACTCGAGACATTACTGTCCACCGTTTGCTGGCCTCCTCAGCAATTGCCGATGTCGTCATCCCACCACCGATATGCGGGCGGCACGAAATGTGTATCGGCCCGGTAACTTCTTCTTCGGTTGCTCAACGAAAGTTATTAGCCGAAATGAGCATCACTTCGAGAAGAGGCTCGCTCCTAGAGAGCACGCGGCGTACGGCGGTCTTCTTCACCGAAGAGACACTTGATTTGCCACTAATTTGAACATCGGTTCTCAATTAGTACCGCCCCACGAAGTGGAACGGTGAGGCGGAGGTGTTGGGTCTTGTGGGTCAGCTCGTAGAAATGCTGGGTGAGGTCACAAGCGTGAAGACGAAAACTGTGTCGAGCTTTGTCTGCAAAGAATCGGTCACATGGGTGCTGCATTTTCAGAGTGGTAAAGAACCGATGTTTTGATTTTTCACCTAGTGTGTATTCATATGGACCGAATTTGCCTATCTCACGATTAGCTTATAACAGTTGTTTAGAATTTATTGTGATACACTTTACAGTTAAACAAGCAAAATCTTGAATATTACGAAACAAATCAATCAATCTCAAATCACAATCTGTGACACTTCCATTAGCAAAATTTTATTTTTGATAAAAGCATTTTTCTCTATGACGAATTTGAAAGTTTTATCATTACAAACATAATTTCTCTTGAAAGGTCTGTGGGTAAAATTAAATTGTCCCAGATAAACTCCGCTCTGTGGGAAGTCGATCGATTCCGATTTGTATAATGAGATTATTGACAACTGCCCATTCACCCAGTGGGAACCATATTCAAATTGGTGTCTACGCCAACCAATCAGAGTGAGATTACATGCAAATATTTGTCCTGTCCTGAACAAAAGACTTGAATTCCAGCCGCCTTCGCCGTCATTATTCGAGTCCACGCTCTGGGTAATTTTCCCATGCCTAATTTCTGGTCCCTGCAAGCACTATGAACAATGGCCTGGGCGCGCAAGGTGTTTACTTGTCGGAAGCCCAGATCTCTATAGACAGTCGTCAATGGCAAAACCCGGTACAAAACAGTGAGAGTGTAAACAATCCTGTCTTATCTGCTTGTCAATCAGCCAAACGCACGCGTGTCAATGAGCCTGTCAATCGATCCGTCCGAAAACTAAAAAATGCCCCGTTTGCGTTGAGTGTAAATCATTCCCACCTCGGTGGGGTGTTAATAAGCTGGTGAGTCTACGCGCGGTGATGAAAAGATATTAGAAAACGGCGTTGTCATTTAGTCAAATTGTGCAACCCGTAGTTCGGCTGTTTAATGCCTGTCCGTCAAGTGCTTTCGGAGGAAAAAGATCGTCGCCAGCGGTGCCAGATTTTCTTCTCAGATTCTTTGAGGCATTTCACGAGGAACTAAACTGAAAAATGCTCCAGAAGTTCCTCCAGAAATATCTCAAAGAATCGCTCCACATATTACTGAGGCCTTCCTTAGCCGAGCGGATAGAGGCCTTGGCTACAAAGCAAGCCATGCTGAAGGTGTCTGGGTTCGATTCCCGGTCTTAGTGTTCTTAGTTCTTAGTGTTATTCCAAGATTTTCATATAAAGCTACTATTTTTTTAGGAATTTCTTGAGAATTTTCACAGATTTCATTTCAGTCTAAGATATTTCTGAATTCAATTGAAAATTTCTCCGACGGCTTTACAGAATTTTATCAATTAGATCCTTAAGGATCCTTTTTCCAGAAAATAAAATTCATCCTAGAAATTTTTGAATGTTTTCTCATTTAAAGCTTCGTCAATTAAAGTTGCTTGGAGTTCCAGCATAAATTCCTTCACGATTTTCTCAATTATTTACACCAGTACTTCCCGAACTGTGCGCCGTAGAACTTTTCCAGGGGCACCGCGTGTTGATCCCTGAGCAATTCCACCGAACATGACGACTTTTTTTTTAATTTAATTTTTGTATATTTTTAATGCCTGAAAATTTGCTTACAGATTATTTATGACCAAAAATGCCATTTTGCACCTTCAAACCGCCATTTTGAACCTCGCCTTATTTTTAAGAAGGGCGTATCGGAAAATGCATGGCAAATCTTTAAAAAACTGTAACTCGAAAACGGTTCGTCCGATCGATTTGAGATCTTCTACAAAGTTGTAGATATTGCTTAGGACTATATGGAGAAAAATATGCACGGTAAAAAAAGTTACAGATTATTTTTTATTTCAAAAACAAAATTTTAAAATCGATTTTTTCCAGAAACGCAGTTTTGATTTTTTTTTATTTTTGGATATGTTTTAGGGGACAACTTATGTGATTTATTGCACAATGTTTCAATATGGAAGAATCGTGGACAAAAAAGTTATGATTTTTTTATATATTACAGATTTTGAAAAAAAATCGAAATAGAGGAAAACAATAATTTTTTATGTGATTATTTGAAAGTACAGAAAAATTGCAATCGATAAGTACTCAAGTAATTTTTTTCTAGGTTGCATAAATTTCGAGATATAGGGAAAGTGTACCAGTTATGGCCATAATGGTTCCCTATTTGGCCATATGCAAAATTCGGATAGCATTCAAATTTTTAATCTTTTTGAATGTTTCAACATCAAGATATATCCTATATCTTACTGCTAGAACACAAAAAAACTTTTCAAAACATTGAGACATTCAAGTTATCACGTATGGCGAAATAGTGAACCACTATGGCCATAACTGGTACACCTACCCTACTTATATTTATACAAAATTTTCAAAAAAAAGTAAATCGACCCTTTTCAAACATATTTCATGTTTCTCCATTCCAGAAATATTTTATTTTGATTGAGTGAATCGTAGCTGAATTGTTTATTGTTTTATCAAAACTTATATACTAAAGTATTTAAAAAAGTATGCACGGTAAAAAAAGTATAAACGAAATTTTCAAATGAAAATTTTAAGTTCATTGTTCTTAAAAACCGCAAAATTGATGTTTTTAATTTTTGGATATGTTTAGCAGCATATTGTTTGTAATTTCTTGCACAATGCCTCAAAACGGAAAATTTTTGGATAAAAAATAAATTATTTAAAAAAATAAATAAAACAAATTTATGTAAAACGATATTTTTAATGCGTTTTTTTTTTGAGTGCAGAAAAATAACTATATGTTTTTATATATGAAAAATTTCTTAAAATTATGTAAAATTTAGCTGAGATGCATCACTTCCGAGATATACACGGTAAATCTAAACGTGGCATTAAAAACGTGATTCTATCACAACGGTGTACCTTTGGTCCCCAGGGTAAAGCCCTCTCATCATCATCAAAATTTTACTTAAGTACTCTTCCAATGCATTTAATGTACTATCAAATAAACACATAAAAAATATTGTTTTCCTCTATATCGATTTTTTTTTCAAAATTTGTAATATTTTATAAAATTATAACTTTTTTGTCCATAATTCTTCCATTATGAAACATTGTGCAATAAATCACATAAGTTGTCCGCTAAAACATGTCCGAAAATAATAAAAATCACAGATGTATTTTCATAGAAAATCGATTTTAATTTTTTTATTAAAAAAATCTGTCATTATTTTTTACCGTGCATAAATTTTCCAAATAGTCCTTAACAATACCTACAACAACCGCAAAATATATCCAAAAATTTAAAACATCAAAAATGTTGCGGTTTTTAAGAACTATTCGCTTCAAATTTTCATTTGAAAATATCGTTTATATTTTTTACCGTGCACTCTTTTTTCAATACTTAAGCATAAATGTTTTGATCAAACGATAAACGATTCAGCTACGATTCGCTCAATCAAAATAATTTTTTTCTGGAATGGAGAAACACGAAATATGCTTGAAAAGGGCCTATTTTTCTTTTTTTATTTGAAAATTTTATATAAATATGAGTATATCTCGAAATTGATGCAACCTAGAAAAATTTTACCTAGGTACTTTTTGATTGCAATTTTTATGTTCTTTCAAATAATCACATAAAAAATTATTGTTTTCATCTATTTCGATTTTTTTCAAAATCTGTAATTTTTTAAAAAATCATAACTTATTTGTCCATAATTCTTCCATTTTGAAACATTGTGCAATTAATCACATAAGTTGTCCCCTAAAACATATCCAAAAATAAAAAAAATCACAACTGCTTTTCTGGAGAAAATCGATTTTAAAATTTTGTTTTTGAAATAAAAAATAATCTGTAACTTTTTTTACCGTGCATATTTTTCTCCATATAGTCCTAAGCAATATCTACAACTTTGTAGAAGATCTCAAATCGATCGGACAAACCGTTTTCGAGTTACAGTTTTTTAAAGATTTGCCATGCATTTTCCGATACGCCCTTCTCAAAAATAAGGCGAGTTTCAAAATGGCGGTCTGAAAGTGCATAATGGCATTTTTGGTCACAAAGAATCTGTATGCAAACTTTCAGGCGATTCAAAAAATACAAAAATAATCGGGTTTGCGAAACGGCGTGGAACCGCTCCCCTACCAAAATTGAAAATGAGCTCATGATCTAGTTCTAGTACGTGCTCAATATTTTAGATATTAAAAAATTGTTGAAAGGTAAAGGTAATAAATCAGGTGAAAATTTACCTAACATTTAAATTATGTGAAGACATTCATTGACTTTTATTGAACATTTCTATCATTTTTCTGATAGTATTGGCTTCCTTATTTGTTAAAAAAAAATCCTTTATATGGTTAAGCTATACAAGAAAGAAGGATAGTAGATTCAATTTTGTAATTTTGAAACATATTCTTTTTTTTCCTCAAGTAAGTTTCTGGAATAATGCATTTCCGTCAGGTCTGAAGGCCACATTTAATATTTTTCTTACGAAAGTCTACGATTTTGATTGACCGGTTATACACATTTATCACATTCTCTACTGATTTTTGTATTAAATATTATTTCACCTTTTCAATCTCCAATAATCCAAAAAAAAAATGAAACGCATGTCAAAAAGCTGTTCAAAAATCAATTATTTTCTAAAAATTATTTTTTCTTTAAAAAAAATGTGAAATGTGGAAATGAAAATGACGTTTTTTATTGAAACATGAATTGTAACTTAATTTAATGTTGCCAATAATGTTTAATGTAATGATTAATCAAAGCCATACCTCCTATTTTCAAGAGCAAAAAACTGGAGATCCAGATATCTGAAAACATGATCGATTGGTCACTAGCTGCTGCAATCAATCGATCATATTTTTTTTATGCCTGATTTTCCGGAAAATTTGTAGCTTGACTTTGATGTATCTTCACCTCAAATGTGGAATATTCCCTTATTAATTCTGTCATATAAGCCTGAGAAAAGCAAGCTAGCAATCATATAGAAATTATGTTTTCGGTGATGTTTCTTACCTCTAAGTTATTGTGATGTTTTTCTTGTGAATGAAATGAATTCAAAGTATCTTAAAATTAAAATAATTAAAATGTTCAACTTCCGCGTTTTTATTTATACTGGTGCGCCGCGCCATTCCCAGAAAATTGTTAAGGGCGCCACGAACATAAAAAGTTTGGGAACCTCTACACCACAACCATAATGGACCATAAAAATGCAAAAATTGTTTCAACGTGAATTGAGCATACACACCCGTTATATTAGTTATTTTAAAGGAATGAATATAATTTCTGATAACTTTAGTGTATTTTAACTAACTTCGGTTCACAGGACAATTTTTGTCATGGTTCTTCACTAACCTTAATAATGAACTTAAGTCAACAAATTTGAAAGTTTTGTTCTCTTATGATGGTAAGCTCCATCGAAGTTAATACGCCAATCGCGTATTAACTTCGATGGAGCTTACCACCATTAGAGTCAGAAAAAAGCATTTATTCGTCGTGGTGTTAAACTTTGAATCAACAAAAATCACACTTAATTGTTGAAAATATTAGCTTGCTTGGTATCAGACGAGGATCGATGAGGTCTTAGAGAGCATTAGTATTTTGCCAGGATCATGGTTTTGGGGGCTTTTGCGTCTTATGGGTTTAATGCGCCTTTTTCCTAATATATAAAAGAAAACAAATGCAGAGCTCTATAAGAGTTTTCAAGGAAGAAGTTTGTTCCTGTGGTTAGATACAACTTAAATCAGAACTAGTCTATTTTTTTTTTGCAAGACAGAGCTGCTTATCATACATATATGGACCATAATGTGTTTGTTTATTATTTTTTCAGAATTTTTCTTCGCGAAATTTTGCAGGGATTTATTGTAAAGGTGTTCCCAGTTTATCAAAGTTCTTCGTAAATATTTTTTCCAACAAATAGTTCATGTTTTGTTTTTGACAAACGATATAGGAAAAATCCACGTTTTCTGTTTATATTTGTCTTCTGGAGTTTTCCAGGATCTCTATCATAAACTTCTTTTTAAGTTCCTTTAGCAGTCTTCCGGTTTTTCGGTTATCTACTCACAGATTAATCTAGAGATTCCTCACTTTCAGAAATATCAAGGAACATCAATATTCCGTTTATTCTTCCCGAAGGCGTAAAAATGTATAGGGTATTGTTGTATTACTATAGCAATTTTAACAAGAATGCATTGAAAGAAACTTTTCTAGAGATTCATTTTTGAATTACTCTGTATTGGATTTCTTTCAAATACTTTTCCAGGAGTAACATTTAGGGATTTTTCTAGGATTTTTCAGAAATAGTTATTAGTTGTTCCCTAGACTTTTCTCCGCGGTATTCTTAAAAAATTTCTCCCCGGTTTTTTTTTTCTTTAAATAGCACATGGGGTTCCAAAAGGTGTCAGAATTTGTTCATGGAATTACCTCACAGTATTTTTAAAGTGTACAGTAGGAATTTCTTCTGTTTTTTATTTGTGATATTTTCCAAGAACTACTCTAACATTGATTAAGATTAATATTACTCTATGGATGCAAAAACTTATTCTTGAAAACATTCACCTGTGCCATTAGCAGCATTAACAGTAAGCAACACTACAATTGTCCTGCATAAAAATTTTATGGTACCGTAAAATCGGGTGTAATTGATCAGAAGGGTGAAATTGATCATCGTATCACACGATTTTATTTATGCGTAATGGAGCATACATATCAATGTAAGCTGCAGTAAATGAACGTTGTTTGTCGTAATTATTGTCGAATTGTGTGTTGTGAAGTTTTTTGCGTTGAAGAATGTTTATTACTATGAAAATAATGTAAAATTTCAAAATCATGCACGGTGCAGTATTGACAAACACCTATAAACTTCTATTTCTAAGCAAGGATTTGAACATAGTATAAACCTGAAAGTTTGTGAGGATGCTTGAGATATATCCCCAAACCAGATTTCTTCACCAAAACTCGTACCAATTAGCTCATATGGTTGAAATAATTGAATTTCTGTTAGATATCATTGAATTCCTTAGGAAATTGCATACATTTAAGCGTTTTCCGCGTAATTCTTGAAATTTAACTATTCGTTATTTATATAAATATTGCATTGTTAAGATTTTGACAAGCATATTCGGATTCATGGAGCTCAACTTTATCATGTAGAGTTGTTTTGAAAACTAACAATAAAGGCATTGACAAGTGATCAATTTCACCCCGAAATGAGATCCCCTGATTTTTTATTTTAGAGATATTTGTTAACAATAATATGACATTCGTTTGAAAATTTCGGCGCATGAGTCGATGAGGCTCACCTTCGTACTTGTTTTGCTGCATTTAGTTGTTTGGAATTGTTAACATTATAGAAAACAGACTAGAAAAACCGTAAAAAATGATCAATTTTACCCGAAATTGCAGTATAAACTTTGCATGCAAGTTCTATGACACCTGTTTGTATGTTAGATATTTCAAGTTAAGAAAACGTCAATATCTGTTGTTTTTGTTGTCAATGTAAATTATTGTTTTTGTACCATATATTATTGGCGTCTGGACGAAACTCTAAAAGTGTATATATTATTTCATGTGATATTTCATATTGTTATAATTGTTTTTATTAATTACAGTTTTAAGTGTCTTGTACCTAGATGCAACTCCGAAGAACCTGTTTCTGTCCAATATCCGAACGAAATCGCGATGGAATGACTTCCCGTCACAACAGTTTATAGTTTCGGAGAATTTTAGAAGGCATTTCATGGAAAATGCTTCAAGCAACCCAGAATTAACTCCTGAAGCATCAATGATGGAACCTCTTAAGGTATTTTTGAGATTTTTGTTTAGAAATAATTGTAAACATGTATGAAGTAATCCTTGGAGTGGAGAGCTCTAAAAGATACTGTGAAGAACCTGAACACATTCCCAAGAAGAAACAAAGTTTTAACAATCAAAACGTGACATAGACTTGATTGACATAAGTTATAAAAGATCTGATATAATATCAAAAATTTAATTCCTTGAACTTCTGATTTTTAGCAAAATTTGATAATTGCAGTTCTTACAAATAGCTTACAGTAATTAGTCAGATCTTGCTAAAGGTAAATATGTTATGCCAATGTTATTCCAGTAGTAAATTTTAGATATAATTTCCAGATCTTTTATTTCCTATCAAGCTAATATCATTTTTAGTTATCCATATTGAAATTCATTATTTCTAAGCCTTTTCCGCCTGTTCGGGTGAAGACATATATCAAAAAATTCTTTAACAAACTGTGCAGCAATCATTTGACGTATCCCTGTTGAAATTCTAGTAGGAATTTCTAAAGAAGTTCATGAAAAATTTCACATTTTGTAGAAATTCTCAGAGAAATATCAGGGGAAATGCATTAAGTACTCTCCAAGGGAATATTTGGGATGTACGTATAATAAATTAAGGGAAAATCTCAACCAATTCCTGAAGCAATTTTCAAAGAGTTTCTGAAGTAACCCTGGTAGAAGAAAAAATCTTAGAATAATCGCTTGCTCATTATCAACAAAGTATAATTTGTTGTGATGTTATTTTGGAAAATCTCCTCTAAATATCAAATAATATTTCTGAACCGCCATTTGGCCGAAAAAGTCTCGTTCAAACGAGCTGTTTCAAATTATTGTTATTAAGTATATCATCTACCGGCGAACTCAAGTCGGCTGGTTAAACAGTAAAAATACCTGATAAAAGATGTTAAAACCCTTTTTGAGATACCTACTCAAAAAAATAATGACTTCATGAAACATTGCACGAACAATCTCAATAAGGGGCTTCGGGAGCCCTAGTAGTTAGTGCAATTGGGAGGAATATAGGACCCATGAATTTGGTCTGCTTTTGAATTGACTAAAACAAACGATTCAACTTTACTTATAAAAAATACAAATCTAAATGGTATTTAAAAATGTTGTCAAAAACTGATTCATTTTGTTGCAAAAAATGGAGCATGTGAAAAACGGAATCCCCCACCCACACACTCTCAAAAACAAAGGCTCTTGAAATCAAAGTTTTAGAAATTCGAACAAAGATTTCGGAATGAATGTACAGATAATCTTATCAGGCATATTCATAAAAAATCAAGAATTTATATCACCACAGATAATTTAAGCATTCTGCTATTTTCTTCTGCACTCCACTAATGTCGTTTTCGTTTTTAGGAACTGGGTCGATGATCAACTCATAAATAAACCAACGTCAAGCAAATTGTAGTTCGATCGAACTTAAATCGGGTCGGGGTTGAAACTGCGATTCAGAACGGGTTTCGCCAGTTCCAACCAAGGTTCAAAAACAAATTCGACATAAATCTCCTAAGAATTAAGCCTGGAGTTCACCAAGTATTTTCCAATAATTCAGCTGTCCATTAAACACGTGGTCATTTTTTTTTTTTTGGGATTTCAGACACCATCCTCACCCCTCGTGGTCATTTGTTCTCATAAACATTTTAAAATGTGTATGGACCGTGGTCATTGGCCAGACTTTCCCATCCCCCCATAAACGACCACGTGGTTTATGGACTACCCCTCAAGGAACTTCCAAAACAAAGATCTTGTCATAAACCAAGAAAAAATCTTGCTGGTCAGGAGAGAAGGTAGAAGACTTAATATATAAAAAAAAATCATCAACAATTCAAAGATATTATCAGCATCGAGAAATGTACCAACATACATTTTTCAAAATTTGAAAGTTTCCTTGAATGTACAGCTAAAGATTTCACTAGAAATCCGCGATCGTCCTGTAGAAAGTCTCAGAATAATTTAAGAAGGAATCCAAAAATAAATCTTGGATCAAATCCCTTGAGAAACCCAGAAAAATTTAATTATTAACGAACTCCTGGGAGAAATTGCTTAAAAATAAAGCGGACACCACCTTTAATACTAATATGTCATTTGCACTATTAGACTATGAACAGACATGCTTGAATGGCACAGACGAGAATCATTCCTCAAAAAAAGATTCAATGGTGAATGCGTAAGATGCACATGACTGCTTGACGACACTAACAGCATTGTCACGAAGCTCACAACATGAAAAGAATTGTCAGTGAAAACTTAAAGGAGGAGAAGAATGCGAAAAAAATGTGGGTGAATCGCTAGATAAATTTTAAATATTTTCTCCTGAATGTATTTACCTGACCCAGTATGGTTTGTTTTAGATTTTTTTTAATTTATTGGAAAAGTTTTTACAGAGATCATCGAAGAATTTTTAATGATGTTTTTCGTAAAAAATCTTTTATGACTCTTTGCCATTTTTTCATGAATTCCTGAGAAGTTTAAGAAAAATAATCCTTGGTGGTTTTCTTACCTGAGCCCCTACAGAGATTTGTTTGGATTTTTTTTAGGAGATTTGTGGAGGTAATCTTGCCATCTTCTTCCAAAAATGCCCAGCTTCCTCCACAAACCCAATTGCATAGCTTTTTGACGAAAACCTTAGCTTCTATCCGTGATTACAATCTGACTATTATTTGAGAATTGTTATTTACAGAAACCTACAATTTGTCTTCCAGATAGTTCCAGATATTTTATAAAACATCCTTGAACCTCCTGAAATTCTGGTTGGTTAGAGTTTTCAGCTCATTTCTGAAAAATGTAGCATCATTCCGAAAGTCCAAAAGTTAGGTTCAAGTTCCTTTGCAATCCAAAACTTAAATTTCGACATTCCTAAGTTTTAAATGGTTACGGCTATGACGAATACCAGTTGAGAATAATGTCGATTCAGTAATATTCAATGCAATATCCAATTTGAATTTCCAATGAATTTGACCAGCAATTTGATAAATAATGTCATTACATTTATTTAATATTTTTAACTTCCGTATTTGTCAAGTCGTCAACACTACGAAATTAGGGCTCTGAAAATCTGGCACCGCTGATCGTCGCTGCTAATAGATCTGCGCGAAACACTCTGGGGGCCATCGATCGATCGATCGATTCCCATGCGTATTGAGCTTGAGCCAGTTTAACAATGCCGTGGACAAAAGCTAATTATCGAACAATACACGCGAATCGATGAATAGAACCGAAAACTGTTGAACTACCCAGGGATATTCCCGAGAAACGATAAGAGATAGCCATCGGCGTACGTCTGTGACCCACTTTATTCACGAACGGAACGGAACAGAAAGGTGACGGACGGCACAACAGCAGCCAGCTCGGGACCACAAAAGACGATTGTAATTCATCATCAAATTGTCAAAACGGCGAAACAAAACAGTTTCTAGCCGATCGGCGGGAATGATGATCAACGGGAGCGCTCTGAGGAAAGGACGCCAGAAGACGAACCAACGGACGGCAAAGGCGAAAAAATAACAAAACAAGCAAGTCGCGTTTCTCCGCATGACGTATGACGACTCTTCCCCGATCCCGCTGCGCGACCCTTTGTGACCCTCTCTTGCTATCTCTCGCTCTGACCGCTGCCTCCGGGCCGCGATCGTCTCGTTGTGTCGCTTTCGGTCATACTCACGATCTCGCGAACTAGATTCGACAATTCGGCATAATCACGCGGACACCATCTGGTGCATTTTCCGACCATTTCCGCAAGCTGCGGTCAGAATTTCCCAAATCTGAAAACCCCTGGACCCGGCGCAGGCCGTAACTAATCGATTGGTACCACGGATCAGCCGAGAAGTCACGCAGGTCTTGCAATTGCACCGCGATAGCATCGCCCGCCGGGCCTTGGATGCAAACAGCTGGTCGTCGTAGTCGTCATAGTTGCCGCTGTCGCCGTTGTCACTTCAGCCGGAGAGATTCGCTTCGGCGACATCAGTTCCCCAGCGACTCAACACGCCAACTGACTTCAGCGGTTCGTCGAGATGAACTTCGGGCGCACGCTGTAAGCTCGATCGCACACTATCAAACCATCGTTCGGGTTCGTTCGTGCAAGCTTTCTCGGTGGTAGTAAATAAGGCTTCCATCGATGGCTTTCGATGTATGCGAGCGAAAGCTTCATACGGAGCCTATGGTTGTCTCTTTTGCCACCGCATCCTTCTCGCTCTCTCCCACCACAATCGAGCTTTGTGAAACTTCAAAGTGGGCGTGCTTCCAGCTTGTGCATGCTTCCTCCTTCCACCTCGGTTACAGCAACCAACAAGATCACATCGATAGGCTGCGGTAATCAGTTTCAATTACCACATTTTATCGCCCTGGACGTGGACAACCGTTCAGTGGCGGAGGCGGTAGACGCAATTTACTTATCAATGCAATTTTATTACGCAGCCTGATCCAACGAATCACGATCGATGCAATCGCGTCGAACCTGCACCGCTGTCCTGTCGTTGGATGTCGATCGCTCACAACTCTCCAGAATACGCATCGCTGCGCAGGCAGCTGCCTGCTACCGTTTTCTGCTACCGGTGGTAACGCGTGCCCATTTATGGTGACGATCGCTCCAAATATGGACGCGGGTGACTGCTACTGTCCGGGACCTTCTCCGATGTTCCCGTTCTCTATCTGAGATACCTGATAGAAATGTCGTCGCCGTGTCTCTGGGCGTTCTTTTCGCGATGGATAAGAAGCGTGTAGGTTATCATGCTTCTGCTATATCGGTGGGGAAATGTTTTGACGTTTGTTTTGGAGACTTCGTCACTATTCTTTGTTTACGTAGATCGGAATTGTTGAAACACTTTGCGTGGGTGATCCAGTTGACTAGCAAATGTTGCTGCTAGCTTCGGTTTGCCGACCCTTTTATGGCGATGCGAATAGTGACAGCCGAGCAAGAGTTGAAAGTGTTTAGACGAAAAAAAAAACAATACAGCTGACATAACGGTTTGATGGACGTTGTATAACGGTTTGGACGGGGTCAATAGAACAAACGATGGAATTGTATGTATAATTACGATTCAACCAGTTTCTTGCGGGGAAAATCAAAATGTGAATTCGTCTCTGTTTTTTTTTTTAAAGGGGCCAAACTTGTTTATCCCACTTTTTTTTAAATTATGCAATCGAAAAATGGCAATTCCTACAAAAAAGTGTTGTATGGATGACTATCATTCTAACTGTACACAATTACATCACATTTGTTTTTAGAATAGAGCCTGTAATGTTTAAAATGATACTATTAAGGACATATCTCCATGACTGCCAAAATGGCCTCTAATATGGCACCTTTTTCTCCCCCCTTCACTTTCCGCTCCCTCCTCCCACACTTCTCACAGTGTTTCCGAGAGCGATCACAAAAAATGATTATTTGCAGTTACTAACCTTATTGTAGAGGGGTGGTTTCTTAACTGAAAGCATTCCATAATGTAATTTTCACAATTTACCAATTTTTGAATGCAAACACGTAGTTATTGCTGTGATTTGTGTTGTAAAATACCCCGCACTACCGAATCACTTCTTCTTCACACACCGAGATATTGTTTGCTGGCTTTTCAGTGCCCGTTTTAAACTCACTTTTAACCGTATTTCTACTCACCGTAGCAATTCAAAAATCTAATGCAATACTTGAAACACTTTGATTTTTTACGCACAATGCTCCTGGGAGCAATAAATCACTTATATTCGTCAATTTGTGCTCAAAACAGCACCGGAACGCGAATTCACTGAGCCAACATTGTTTATGAATCGGATGCGCCGCTCTCACTGATTGGAAGTGATGTCAGTTTTTATGCTTGGAATTAAAATTGTATTGAAATTTATACACTTGCTACAACCAAGTATTTTACAATTTCATAATGCTCAAAAGGTGTACAATGTCACAAGTGTTGCAAAACATTTTTATGCGTGATAAAAACAATGTACAACGCAATTTAACAGATATTATTAGATTAGAATATTAGATATTATGCAGTACAATTGACTGTAGAATTCAATTGCATACTGATGGCAACTTTCTCCGTCCGTGAGAAGCGAGAGAAGAGAGGAGAAAACTGCCAAAAAAAAGTAAACAACACACGCATGGTGTGAAAAATGTTTATAATTTTGGTCAAAAAACATGTTTTCACTACAAAATGAAATAAATTGTGATTTTGAGCTTTTATGAAGTTGTTGATGAATTCATATCGACAATAATACTTTTGTATGGAACGTGTGCAAGTAATACTACCTACATAATTCTGCGGGTGGAGGTATACATGGAACATTATGATTTGTTTTTGGCCTGCGCACATAGCATTGTGCTCCGCCTTATTGGGTGGCTCGAGAGGGTGCTTTAACGGGTGGCTCGAGAGGGTGGCAACATTATGTTTGCGTGCTCAATGAACTTTCACCTTAAATTCATTTGTAACTTTGGCAGATACTCTAGAATTTAACTTGATCTACTCTATAGGAACGCATATTTAAAAATTCGCTCCTCTTTTATGCTAAAATCCAACACTCAAATCTACAGTGACTTAAAAATGGTTCAATCAGAATAAACTAAATCTCGATACTTGTTTTTAATTATGAATCGTGCTTTACGGCTATCCAGCCGAGTGGAAGTTTAACAACTACCGAAAAGCTAAACATTACATATATTTTGCAATTGGATTAAATAGACAAACTGATGTGAAGTTTTGCGAAAAAGTTACACGTCTTCTGTGTGAGAATCGAATTCATGACTCCCTGATCACTAGTTAGGTCGCGTTACCCCTACGCCATGAGAGGACTCATGGACGCAGAAGTTAACCTGAATTCGATTTCAGCTCAAAAATCACGTGGTCCTTTTTCGCAAAGTGCCTCAGCCGCCACGTCGGTGGAGAGTGATGTGTGGCATTTCACTACCTAAAAAATAATGCGCTCTCGGGCTAGGCATTGGATATATATAGAAAGCGTTGTGTTTGGATGGGCATCTAATTCTTCGGAGAGAGGTGCACTTTGCGAAAAAGGACCACGTGATTATTGAGCTGAAATCGAATACAGGTAAACTTCTGCGTCCATGAGTCCTCTCATGGTGTAGGGGTAACGCGCGCTAACTAGAAATCAGGGAGTCGTGAGTTCGATTCTCACTGAGAAGACGTGTAACTTTTTCGCAAAACTTCACATCAATTTGTTCATTTAATCCAATTGCAAAATATATGTAATGTTTAGCTTTTCTGTAGTTGTTAAATCTCGATGTTCTTCGGTTTCGTCATAGTGGACCAAGTCCAAACAGTAAATCAAAAATTATTCTATTAGAACAGCGATTTTCAGATCATGCTCCCCGAAGCACCTGGTGTTACGCGATCTTTTTTTCTAATGTTGAGAATAACAAATTTTTCAACATTGATTTAGTATAGGACGCCTTACTGAGACGGCCCTTTGTTCATAGAAACGCGAAAATACCATAAATAGTGTAGTAGTTCTATGCCAATTATTTTTTTAAATTTTTATCTTAGTTTTTGTACAAGACTAGCTGAAATTGTTACAATCATTTTTTCGAGCGCTACATGTGCAATACATCCCAAGATTTTCAGACATCACTAGAAAGGTTTCGCCAAACTAAAAACAGCACTCCTGGTAGTAGTGGAAGAAGTGAAGTATGGTGGTTTCCATTCCATTTCATTCCATTTGAATGGCGTAACATATAAATTTCAGTCTAAGTAAAATAAATAGCTGAACAATAAACTTGTCATCTGAGATTAGAATCAGTTGTACGTATTCATATAACATCAACATTAATGAATGCGCCTGTAACTAGTATAAGATTTGCTTTCTTATTTTGGACGGAATTTAAAAATAGATCCCTGTCCCAATTTCAGTAACAAACGCTCAATTTAGGTCATAAACACATGTTTACTAAATTTTTAGATGCTTTTCTTTGGTTTATGGCAAAACAAAAATTTGGGTATGTTTTATTTTCTGTGCCCCTTCCAAAATGTCAGATAGGAACAACCCGGTGTTAAAAAGTTGAGCTCCTGTGGATTTTTTGTCGACTAAGTTTTTCAAATATTGTTTTCTGCATTCCAGTATTTTAATAGTCTTGTAGCCCTAGTTTTCAAATATATGGTATTTTTTTTTCAAAAAAAATCAGATAAACATTGCAAACATTACAAACATTGCAAAGATTTTTTCAATACAAATTTCAGACCAGAAACAACTATGAATTCAATTTTGAAATGTATTCTTGAGCCAATCTCGAGAAACAAATAGGAAGTAATACTGATATAGTCCATAGAATACAATCCCTAAAGAAACCCTAAAGGGAATGTCTTGGAGTAAGAAAATCCTAGAAGAATAATTGATAGAAAAGTGATATATTGGAGTTGTTACGGAGGAATCCTTCGATGAACTCTATGGATGCCTGCAGACTTGCTGAAGTTATAACTGGATGGACAGCTAGAGAAAATTCTTCTGAAGATCTCCATAGGTTGATTTCGTTCTCAAAACCGAATCTTAATTACTGTTTCTTTTTCAATTTCTAGTTCAGAAACTGAAATAAATGGCTTGTAGACGCTAATCAATCAAGAAGTAAATGTTACGTTTTATACAAACGTTTACAATAACCATACATAAATTAGTGAATAATACTTTTGCACCCAAGTAACCAAAAGTTCCGATAGAAGGTAATTGTAAAAGCGAAGCAGCTTGTTTGAGGTTGCAATGTAATGTTCTAAGCAGCTTCATTTTTAAGTAGTTATATGAACTTGAAAGCTTCCATAACGTAGTCACATAGCGTGCTAAGTAGGTTCCACAATACTTGCAAAAATAATCCAGAAATGAAAATATGAAAAAGTTTACTTAAAACATATGTTTATATATTTACAAGAATTTTGATGATTCTATGTAGACTCGAACTTAATCCTTCTGTGTGAGATACATGTTAGGTGGAGTGAATTCATTGGGTTATATTAAAAATTATTATGCGAACCATTGCGGTCAGAAACACTGAACTGTGGTACACGGGAGGCAAGTTTCGTCATTAACACAACCAGGGATTGAATCCTGACAAAATTGAGAGAATCTCTCACTTATTGCTCTAACAATCATGATTTGCAGCACATCATGAGAGGCTGTTTATCGTACACTGCTACAGTTGTGATTAGATAGGAAGGATAGCAGTTGGTGATCAGATCCATCTTAACAACCTCCATTGCTATAAACCCCAACTATGGTAATTGAACGATAAAAATGAATTTTATCATCGCTCTCTCTTTGGGACTCTCTTTCGAAGCTGCTATTCATCAAGCTTGTTACAACTTGCGAAACATTGTCGATCACGAAACTCGATTATCCAGTGACTCGATTATCCGGAATTTGTTTTTTGATGTTCCTGTTTTTCAATTTTATGCATAAATCTGAGATAATTTGGTATTTCAATACATAATATGAATGGTTTTGCAGTTTTGAACGTATTTTAGAAAAAGGGACTTTGAAAAAGTGTTTTTATTGTGTGTGCTGGTAAAAAAAATTTTTTTATTGAAATGACCCCTACTGTTCCTAGAAACAATTTCTGGCTACGCCACCGCATCATATAAATAAAACAACGAAAAAAGATAATATTTAAGTTCTTTTATCGAAGATTTCAATTGTTTTCTTAGTGATTCGTTTATCCGGAGGATTCGATTATCCGGAGTGAAAAAAAAAATCTATACTCCGGATAATCGAGTCCGACCTGTATTAAAATTGTTTGCCTAGTTTTAGTTATCTTAAAGCGTGTACGGAATCAAATTGCACCACTTTTAAAGGGCTGTAACTTTTTAACAGTTGAGTATTTTTTATTGAAATTTTGGGTGTAATTTTTTCAATATGTATTTGTTTACGCTGAGTAAATTTCACTAGCAGATGTACAATCATTGTGAAGATGAAGTCGGAAGAACAGCAGCGGAGCAAAGAAATGTTGCGCACGTACCTTAAAAATCCAGATCTATCTCATCGTGCCAGCAGCAGAATGCTGGAAATGGTACATTCTACGGTGTCTCGTGTTTTAAATCAATACCACGAACTTTTGACCATCGATTGGAAAGAAATTTCTGGCCGGTTTTGCCGCGCGGAATTACTTGAAAGAGGTTTTGAAGTGGTACAAGGCTAAGGAGGTCAATTTCATGCTGAAGCATTTCAACCTCCAGAACGCACCGGAACAGCGGCCAATTGAAAATGCTGAGCCATCATGAAGCAAGTACTTCGGAAGCATCCTAAGGAAGTAAAATCGGACGGAAGATGTGAAGAAAAAGTGGATTGCCGCAAAAAAAGTTGATCCAAGTGTTGTACAGGACCTTATGAGTAGTGTGAAGAGAAAAGTTTGTATTGAAACGCAAACATTTAGTCGAAAGTACATTTGGTCGAATGGGCATTTCGTCGAATGGACATTTGGTCGAAAAGAATTTTATTGCTCATAGAAGCATATGATATTTTGTAAAAAAGGATTTTTAGTCGAAAATTTTGTCGAATAGGGATTTTTCAGTTTATTTTACAGAGTGTAGTTTTGACGATAAAACTCAGTGATAGAATCATTGGAAGAGGTGACGGTCTGTATAGTCCTATTACTAGAGGTTGCATATGCTGGTACAACATGATAGACTGCAAGAAACCTGCATTGGTGTATTGGTATATCTTAGACAAACTCCAAAGCTTCAATATGTGACATGCATAATTATGGAATTCCAGTTGATAACACAGACTCCCCCACAAACTTGACTTCTTGCGTTGGGGGCGTTACTTGATGTCATTTTTCTCATTCAGGCTTATTCTGCGGGTCGGATGAATCGCGACAAGCTGATATCAAATGAAGGCAAATCAACTTGCTACATGGGTCAACTCGTCTCACCTCACACAATACACAGGATTAACAAAATTCTCTTGGTTGATTATTTTCGATTGAACCAATTATCAAGTTATTATCAATTGAACCCATCGACACCGTTTTCAAATCCACGTGTTTACCCAAGAAATGTAATGTAGCTTGAAGTCACAATCATAACAATTAGTAGGAAAACGAATTATATAGGTAATACTTTTAGTTCACTTCGACAAAATCGTTGGAAATAAAATTGTTATAAAAGTGCATTATATACAGACAATTCAAGATGACGCAATTTTACAATGTACATCTGTATCAGTTCTAGTTCCCAAATTTCAAATTTTTATCCTAAGTCAGATTGCCATTGAATAAATATCAGCAGTTTTATGTAAAGAACGATGACATTTTCAAGGAATAATAAATTCAACAATGTTTAATATTTCCATAACTGCACGACACAAACATTTAGGAGGTTTTTTTTACAAAGAATGATGATATTTTGAAAGAATAATAAACTCAACATAATGATTCAAAGTTGAGCATAAATATTTTTGAACTTTAACAAAATTGGATGAAACAAAACGTCCCGTTTTCAAATTCAAAAAGGCTGCAGAAGAATAACATTATCAAGAATAATTTATCATATATAGACGCTAGTAGTATATGTTCTAGCGGGCTTTAGGACATTTGGTCGAAAGACATTTGGTCGAATGACGTTTGGTCGAATGGCATTTAGTCGAAAGTACATTTGGTCGAATGGACATTTGGTCGAATGGATGTTTGGTCGAATGACTTTAGAAAATTTCGTCGAAACTTTATTTAGTAATGGTTGATTGAAAAATCGATTAATTCCGCAAAACCAAAATCAAGCTAGAGTTTTTGCTCAATGGATGATCTTAAGTTTATTTTGGGCAAACATATTTTTCATCTGAAGTCAAACACGAATATTTATACATGATAAATATGGCTTCAGGACATTTCGTCGAATGACATTTGGTCGAATGACGTTTGGTCGAATGACATTTGGTCGAAAGGACATTTGGGCGAATGGACATTTGGTCGAATGGCTTTGGAAAATTTATTTTAATCGAATGATGTTTAGTTGAACGGAATCATTTGGTAAAATTGATTATTGTTTCCTTAGTTTTGCAAAGTTGATAAAATAACGTATTCTTTTGAATAATCTGAATTATTAACTGTTGTTGAATAAATAATGGAACATTTTATAAGACTACATTTTTAAATTCAATACACCTATTTGTATTTTGAAGTTATGCCAATATCTAAGATTTCAATGATTATATTTTGTCCATTGACTGAAATTTTTAGCTTTAGTGAATTTATTATTCTTTTAACATATCATCATTCTTTGAAAAACACCTCAACAAGTTATGTTATTACTCAACGATGTGAACATAATGTTTTCTTCATTTATTATTCTTTTGAAATGTCATCGTTCTTCGTAATAAAGATCAGCTCATCTGATGGAAGCATTCTCAGAGAGTGCTCGGAATCTTTCTTTGAATTCCGGGTTTTGCAATTCACGGACGTGGATAAGAATTTTGAATGCGGAAATCAGAACTCTACTTATGGCCAATTGACTAATTTTGACTTCCAGCTCAATAACATTCCTCAAGCAAATATATGGCTTTGCATACAATTCTGATGACCTCGGGTGAATAACAGAGTTTGCAGTAGAAGCTTTGGATTATTAAAAATGAAAACTGTGCTAATTCTATGTATCGGTTAAGTGAAGACGAGTTGACTGAAGTGAAAAAAGTTGGCTTGTTTCCATTTAAGATCAGCTTATCTCGAATCTCAGAACATGCCTGAACGAAAAAGCAGTATGAAACATAAAAAACGCAAGAGGTAGATATATACCTTGGAAGAGCATCATCCTTCCTTCCTTCTGGCGTTACGTCCCCACTGGGATAGCGCCTGTTTCTCAGCTTAGTGTTCTTATGAGCAATTCCACAGTTATTAACTGAGAGCTTACTATGCCAATGACCATTTTTGCATGCGTATATCGTGTGGAATCTATGACATTTAGTCGAAAGACATTTGGTCGAATGACATTTAGTCGAATGACGTTTGGTCGAAAGTACATTTGGTCGAATGGACATTTCGTCGAATGGACATTTGATCGAAAAGGTTTAATTGAAACAGAAAGCTAATAATATTTGGTCGAACCGTCATTTCGTGGAAAGAATAGTATGTAGCATTTTGTCACTAATGCAAGAGAGATTGAATAATTGAAAAGTATCTGCGATTTTACCAACAATCTATATGAGATTAGCAAAACTTTGATATTCAATTTGATTGATACTTGGGGCCCAGATAGCCGTAGCGGTAAACGCGCAGCTATTCAGCATGACTAAGCTGAGGGTCGTGGGTTCGAATCCCACCGGTCAAGGATCTTTTCGGGTTGGAAATTTTCTCGACTTCCCAGGGCATAGAGTATCTTCGTACCTGCCACACGATATACGCATGCAAAAATGGTCATTGGCATAGTAAGCTCTCAGTTAATAACTGTGGAATTGCTCATAAGAACACTAAGCTGAGAAACAGGCGCTATCCCAGTGGGGACGTAACGCCAGAAGGAAGGAAGGATGATGCTCTTCCAAGGTATATATCTACCTCTTGCGTTTTTTATGTTTCATACTGCTTTTTCGTTCAGGCATGTTCTGAGATTCGAGATAAGCTGATCTTAAATGGAAACAAGCCAACTTTTTTCACTTCAGTCAACTCGTCTTCACTTAACCGATACATAGAATTAGCACAGTTTTCATTTTTAATAATCCAAAGCTTCTACTGCAAACTCTGTTATTCACCCGAGGTCATCAGAATTGTATGCAAAGCCATATATTTGCTTGAGGAATGTTATTGAGCTGGAAGTCAAAATTAGTCAATTGGCCATAAGTAGAGTTCTGATTTCCGCATTCAAAATTCTTATCCACGTCCGTGAATTGCAAAACCCGGAATTCAAAGAAAGATTCCGAGCACTCTCTGAGAATGCTTCCATCAGATGAGCTGATCTTTATTACGAAGAACGATGACATTTCAAAAGAATAATAAATGAAGAAAACATTATGTTCACATCGTTGAGTAATAACATAACTTGTTGAGGTGTTTTTCAAAGAATGATGATATGTTAAAAGAATAATAAATTCACTAAAGCTAAAAATTTCAGTCAATGGACAAAATATAATCATTGAAATCTTAGATATTGGCATAACTTCAAAATACAAATAGGTGTATTGAATTTAAAAATGTAGTCTTATAAAATGTTCCATTATTTATTCAACAACAGTTAATAATTCAGATTATTCAAAAGAATACGTTATCTTATCAACTTTGCAAAACTAAGGAAACAATAATCAATTTTACCAAATGATTCCGTTCAACTAAACATCATTCGATTAAAATAAATTTTCCAAAGCCATTCGACCAAATGTCCATTCGACCAAATGTCCATTCGCCCAAATGTCCTTTCGACCAAATGTCATTCGACCAAACGTCATTCGACCAAATGTCATTCGACGAAATGTCCTGAAGCCATATTTATCATGTATAAATATTCGTGTTTGACTTCAGATGAAAAATATGTTTGCCCAAAATAAACTTAAGATCATCCATTGAGCAAAAACTCTAGCTTGATTTTGGTTTTGCGGAATTAATCGATTTTTCAATCAACCATTACTAAATAAAGTTTCGACGAAATTTTCTAAAGTCATTCGACCAAACATCCATTCGACCAAATGTCCATTCGACCAAATGTCTTTCGACCAAATGTCCTAAAGCCGGTCTGAATCGATATTAGGACCCCTGAAAGTTCTAACATCTGTAACATCGAAAAAAGGTCGGCCATCTACCAGAACATGGTCGATTTGGTTGCAAAGTTCGCCATTTGGGTGAAAAACTCTGAAATAAACATTCGTGGAAAAACTTCTCAAGGATCTGTATACCGGAGTAAAAATCATTGGAAAAACATCTGGAGGAAATCCTGGTGTAATGGCAAGATTTCTATTCAGAGTAATATCTGTGAAAAATACTTGAGGTAGTATCGTTTGAGTGCTTTAGATTTTTCTTGAAGAAATTCAGCTAAGCACCCCTTAAAAATAAAAATCTCGACGAATCACTGACGGACTCCTGGAGGTATCTTCCGATGAACTATATGCCTGTAGACATTCTGAAGTTATTACTGGATGAAAAGCTGTAGGAATTTCTTCTGGATATCTCCTCACATTGATTTCGTTGCGGAATTACAATATTTCGAAAGTTTTGTGTTTTCAAGGCTTGGTATGCTAAGGAATTATTCAGAATTATTTATTTTATATGCTTTTTGATGAGTTATACATCACAGAGGTCTTAAGTGCCCGTAATATGGATCAAAACGGTAAATTGCTTGTAGACTTCAATCAACCAAAGGGTTTACGTCTTTTACAGTGTTACGTTTCACATAAAAATATAATAAACACAAGTAAATTGGTGAATAATGTCTTTAAGGTCGCTCGTTATCCCTCTGATAAATATTTTTGCAACGTCCTATACCTGAACGTTAAAATGGCAATTTCGGCAAAGAAACCTGAAAGAAGCGCTCATATAATTTTAAACTAAGAAATATACTCTTATACGAAATGCAAAGAAGAAGAAACAATAAAAAAATTTCCCGAGAATGCAATGAATTAACGGATTATTGCTACAATCATAAATCTATAAAAATACATTTACCGTGTTTCCCAGAGTGCACGTGCAGCCAAATCGTCTAAGCGAACGCATTTAAATTCGAACCTAATAACCGTAAACAAGACGGCTCATACGAGATATTGAATGGTAAATAGATTGTTCCCATCATCGCTTTTTCCACCGCAGTGTCCGCACTTTGAGAGTAGGCATTTAGTTAGCACAATAGTTGTCCAATTCAAAGCAGCTCTAGCTCTAATGCAGCTAAACTATTCGACGACGACCATTCGGTTTTGTGTTATTGATAGGTGCGCTGCCGTTGCATCGATCGTTCCTTAATTCGCTATGCACAAGAGACCCAACCGTGTCCGATAGGGTAGAGGCAACAGTTGTCGATATGCATCGCAGTTGCGGGTTCACTTTTCACTTCGATCCCCAAATTGAATTCCAAAATCACATCAATTTATCATGAGTTTACAAATAAGATGCATAACAGAAAAAAATATGGGGAAACTGAATTATTTATTTTACCTTCTGAAAAAGTTCGAAAGATTCAAATAATGCAACTCTGCCATGTGAATGCAGTGTACTAAAAACGATATGAGTCATGGTAAGTTTCTTCGTAAAATAGTATAAAATCCACTATGGCTACAATTCTTGCGATATGGCCAAAATCGATGTTTCCACCCTATGTGTGTAGGCTACGACTGACTGTGAAGAGAGTAGGAGTTGCAATTGCTTGCTAAATGTCAGTGGTCAACCGTGTCAGCTAATATTGCCATTTTTCTTCCCTTGATTGAAGCCTGAAGCTGCCGTTACTGTTGTTGCAAGCTCCATTCGGTCCTGTTCTCCTCAAACCGTGATGCGATGATTGAGTGCTTGTTAATTCGATTATAATGGACATGTATTGGCAATTGAACTTGGACTTAGGCTGAAAGGTGCGACAGTGAGTGATACTTTTATGAATTGTTAGCCGTTTATTGCGGAGGGGGATACGGGCAACGTTTGCCGGATGACCTCCAACAGTGTAACCGTAGGAGCCGAGAACGTTCAGAAATTGGAACGGAACCGAATTATTTCCGATCTTCAACATCCGCTCTTTACCACAGTGGAGCCTTCCTTAGGCGAGTGGTTAGAGGCCGCGGCTACAAAGCTATGCCATGCTGAAGGTGCCTGGGTTCAATTCCCGGTCGATCCAGGATCTTTTCGTAATCGGAATTTCCTTGACATCCCTGGGCATAGAGTATCATCGTACCTGCCACACGAGATACGAATGCGAAAATGGCAACTTAGGCAAAGAAAGCTCTCAGTTAATAACTGTGGAAGTGCTCATAAGAACACTAAGCTGAGAAGCAGGCTCTGTCCCAGTGAGAACGTTGATGCCAAGAAGAAGATCCTAGGTTCTAGTATGATCTTTAAGAAATTTTACAGAATTCTGAACTGGACAGACTTCTCAAGATTCTAGAGCAGAATTTTAAAATTAGTCTTTGTTGGGTGGTTAAGGAATTCTTGGGACAATTTTCACAGAACTCTGCACCGGATTTGGGAAATTTGGGATTCTATTCTATGAAACCCTGGGCAGGATTTGAAAATAACACTAGAGGAGACATTGGCAAAATCCTACGAAAATTTCTAAAACTATTCTGAAAATGGTTTTCTCACATGTTTCAGGGCAGAACTTTCAAAAAGATTCAGTCTGGATTCTGATAAAATCCTTAGTGAATTCTCACAGAATCTTCGGACAGATTATCGGAGAAGGTATGTTTATCGCTTTCATTTGATTATACCAAACATTTTGAAATCACTACATTAAAAAAATGGGCCGTCACATTATTTTGTATCTGACGTTTGGCTCGCGATTAAAAAAAAAGTTGGGCAGATCTAATCTAGACTGATCAGCATAAAGAAAGTCAATAGTTTTCATCTATCCAAGTACCCAATAGCCAGAAATCGTACCGGAATCGATTATTTCAACGGCAATATCCGCTTTTATCTTATATAGCAAATTGCCGACCCGTTGGGAAAATCTCCGCTACGGTTGCCAAAGTATTCCACAATGAACTGCATCTTCAAATTGCCTCTGAGCGAACACACATTTCACCAAGGAGTCCATGCCAGATAATGGTCAAGCCTCGCAATCCACGGCGGCAACTCGGCAGCTTTCAAACAGACCCTGAACTTCCCATTGCCCTTTGCGTGACATTATCGTTTCCTTGCACCGAGAGACGATATTCGCCGTCGTTCCTATAGCTAAATTGGATAACACAAAAATAGTAACAAACAATAATCTACTTTTAATATGCGCACGCGGAATAATAACAAACAGACAAAAGGGACCAGCAAAAGTGGAGGAAAATGTGCAATTTCGTGAAAGGCACCCGGACACGTACCTTGACTCTTGGGCGCGCGCGCCCGCTTTCGATTGCCGACCAAGACGATGCGATACCGCCGTGCCTTTGCTGCTTCTGCCACTTCCACCATCGCCCGCCGGGAAGGATCAAAGGCGACGAATCTTGGCTCCTCTTCCCGGGTCTCGGTGTTTGCGCAAGACAGAAGCGCGATATGTATACCGGTAGCTATTGTTTTACCCCTGGCGGGTTGCTCGTATTCTGTCCGGGTGGCGGTGTCCTCTCCCGGGCTGCAGACCAAGAAGCCATCGGGAAGACTGTTGTTGATACTCGTTCGGAGCACAGTTTCCATGGGGCTCGAGATTGAGCGCGATATATGTGTGTTTTCATCGCACGCCGATGCAGATTGTAAGTTTGCTACTATTCTGACTGCGGTTGTTAGTTATGTTGGGTATAATATAAATTGATCAAAAATCATCATTTAGCTTCATACATTTATTGAAAATAATATTTTTATCGGGCATTTTGTTCACTGAATAGAAAATAATTTGTTGAAGGAAGAAATAGATACTTTCTATCTTTTTCACTGTCCAAATTGAAACAAGGATGCAGGATTCTTAGGCGGTAGAAGATATCCCACCATAACTCAGCCGAAGGGTTTTTTGAATACGGGTGAGAGAGACTTCCTATTCATAGGTGCCACGATGACCATTTACCAGTGGCCGCATCCCATACAAACGCTGGAAAAAAGTACAATTCTCATTCAAAACGTTCAAAAATGCTAATTATTTGACAAAACATCATTTTTAGAGGTAATTTGATAGTGATAGTCGATGAAACAGAAAATCGATATTTCCGGTACATTTGACAGAATTAGTTCAAAATAGCACATTTGTTTAATTCAATCTATGAAATCCGTATCCAGATCAAAATCGAATGAAACGTCATTACTTCGATGCCAACTTGAAGTAAAATATCGTGGGCAAGCCCAAGGTGTTTTTTGAATCTATTCGGGAGCTTATAATGGTAAAAAATGCGATATTTTTAACAAGTATGATGGTCTAATGGGCTGATTCGCAGTGTAACTAAAAATATTTTTTCTTATCTTGGCGCAAAAAAGCGCAAGAGAAGCCATAGTACATCGAATGCTATGTAATATTTGCCACACATTGAGGGGTAAATAATCATTTCATAGCGTTTCCCAGATATCTTGCACTACCTTTGAAAATATGCCTTATTTTTGAAGAAACTCTATGTTATACACTTCTTGACATTCTTAAATGGTAAACATGTCAAATATGGTTCAAAATATCTTCAAAACAAAGCAAGGTATATTCTTTCGAATGAGACCGGTTGAGAAAGATTTGTTCATGATTTAGTTCAGAAACTGTAATTTCTATAGAACATCCTTCACGAAATATGAAAAATTCAAAAGGGTCGATTTTAGCTGACATCTCTCCAGGTCACATGCTGTGAAAAATCGAAATATACACCGATCGATCTGAAACTTCGGGGAATTGTTATTCAATACTAAAGAAATCAAGTAAAAATATTCGAGAAGGAATTTGCAAACTTCATTTTTTTTTACTTTTGGCCAGCTTTGGGCCACTGTGCCCTGCTAAGGGACCTAGTATAGGGAGCAGGATCCTATTCTTGGCACTTTTGATTCATTTGGTCAGAGGGGTTTTTTGAAAGCTACTGAGCTCATATTTGGTTTCAATATGTGTCGTTTTGGAAAGCTTGTTATTGCAAAGCTTAAGACAATTCTGTCGAGAAAAACCCCCCATGCCGAAGTGAATCATGTAAGTGCCCAAGTAGCTCTGCACCCTACTACGAAGCAGAACTTTTCCGACGACGGCAGTGCTAGCACTCGATCTTCGTCTGAGTAAAGGCTCCCCCAAATCGACGCGACTTTTTACGGCGACAGCGGCAAATAATCATCGCGATTTCGTTGTTAAGTCGCTGCATGCACTCTTCTATGGAACCATCTTGACTGACACGACGCGATGCGCTGCGAAATCGCGTCACTGTGGCTTAGACGCGCTCATCAAATAGTGCATGCAGCATAACATCAGCAAAACCGCGGACGATTGTAGGTCGCTGTCGCCGTAAAAAGTCGCTTAGATCTGGGGGAGCCTTATTGCAATTTATCATCATCGCGGCGAAAACGTATAGGGTTAAAGCACCAGTTTTGGCCAGCCTAAGGGAAAATGTATTGAGAAATTGTATGAGAAGCCCTGTTTATACATCAAATATGTCAGACGCAAGCTATCAATCCATAATAAGGATTATTATGTATGACAAATTTCAGAACTGAGCTGAAATCATTTTTTCGCTTTGAAAATCTCGTTGGTCAATATAGGCCACCAGAACCAGTTTCGGCCAGAGATTTAAAGACCGGAACGTGCAAAAATTGGCCAACTTCAAATTGATGTGTCTCTTTTAAAAATGCATTATAAAAACCTGAAATTCTGCAATTGAATATGGAGTGTATTTACAATGATTGCTATAACGAATTTTCACCTTTTGCTCTCCAGTTTCCAAAATGACATCCAACCAAGAGGAATAGCGTGTCAAAATTTTATTTAAATTCCCGAAATAATACCTCACCCGGATTGCAATATGCACCTGTGGTCCAAAGAATGACATTTTCATCACAACGAGAACCATCAATGATGAGATTTACGTCTAGGAGTGCCTCGAAAAGCGCCTACTGCCATTCCTGAAGCAATATAATAGCCCTGTGCTGTTCAGCCCAGACTATGGGAAAAAGGCAATCGAGTGGTACGATGCGAAAAACGTGGTTTTGGAGCCCAAAGACCATAACCTTCTCAACAGCCCAGAACAGACGGTATTGGGCCTTGGTCAGATGGAATTTCGAAACAACTAATCAATCGATGGAAAACGAGCAGCAGTTTAAATCAAACTGGCGTTCGGCGACGAACAAGGTCGAAGAGACCACCGTGCAAAATTTTATGGAAAGGGTTAACCTGAAGGCACGGCAGCTCGGATTTGGCAAACCAAAATAATAAGCTTTGTTTTTCTTTAAAAAAATGAATTAAGTTACCAAAGGAAAAAAAGGTTCATGTATTATTATGGGGGCCCAGATAGCCGTAGCGGTAAACGCGCAGCTATTCAGCAAGACCAAGCTGAGGGTCGTGGGTTCGAATCCCACCGGTCGAGGATCTTTTCGGGTTGGAAATTTTCTCGACTTCCCAGGGCATAGAGTATCTTCGTACCTGCCACACGATATACGCATGCAAAAATGGTTATCGGCATAGTAAGCTCTCAGTTAATAACTGTGGAAATGCTCATAAGAACACTAAGCTGAGAAGCAGGCTCTGTCCCAGTAGGGACGTAACGCCAGAAAGAAGAAGAAGAAGATGTATTATAAATTTTGACTGAAAGATACGATTTTACTGTCTACCATTTTTAACATGCGTTGTCTACGTGGCTACTGCAGTTCAGCCGATTGTCGATCATCTCTCCGAGACGCTTTAGTACATTAGCTTCGATGCAATCGCATACTATCCGACACTGATCAACTGACTTGCAGTTGCTGACTACCACTTTTGTGTTGAGTAACCTGCAGTATTGGCTCTTCTTATCCATTTCTCTATAGCGTCTATTGGTTTATCATCGACTTTTCAACTTCTTCACTTCACCACATATTCCGTTCCAAACAATGAAGAATGTCTTGTTTTGAGGAGAGTGCGCTGTCACATTCCCTAACTGGATGACCACGGTATAGTACGAATCTCATGTCTGTTTTCGCTTCGACGCCCTTTCGAGCACTGTACAATTACATACACCTTTATAGTGTCTTTGAGGAGTCCAAACCATATCTTCGACAATCCGTTCAGCTCTGTACATTTCATCTACCAGTCAAGGATGATTCTTTGCAAGAGTTTCCCAAGCTGCCATAGGTGCGTAATCGTGGCCGGACCTCCCAGTGGTTTTCCTGACTTTTTGGATGCACACCAGATTTTGGATCTTTCACTTTTCTGGAGACCATCGCCAGGACAACATCTTCATGTACATTTCCAAACTAGCAGGTCCACATTCAATATTTCATCAGAACCGTGCTTCTTCGATTTTGTCAGCTTTTTGACCCGATTTTATCTGCCTGTTCAACATGTCATGTTTATTGATTTCTAGGTCGCGTTCGACTCAGTTACGAAAATCTAGATGTGGCAGGTAATATTATAAACTTAAAAAGAAGATGGTAATATCATAACAAGAACAGGGAAAGCTGATAAGGCTGATAAATACAATCAAACGTAAGAATTATAGACGAGGTGCCTACTTTTTTTGTAAAATTACATGGAATGAAAAGGAGATGAGTTTCCGAATTTACTGTTCAATATTGCCTTTTCTCGTACATACTCCTTGATGACTTTATTGGAATTGATTGCAGGGCAGTAGAGCAGGGTTTCACTATTTTAAAGATGGACTACTAGGATAAACTTGTTAAGCCGTTTATTCTACTTTTCTAACGTATATGGTTGCATGTAGAGAAATAAGCAGGTTCAGTTGTGTTGGTGCTGAGACGGTGTTTTATGGGGATGTAGTTGAAGTTGTTGAAGAGCCATAGAACACTTGTAAAATGTGATAATGATGTTTCCCGTGTAGTAAAAACAAGTTCTGTTCTGGCTGCGACAATCTCCTTTTCTGGATTACGTAACCAACTTAGGGACCCGCAACTTGAAAAGGAAAACGGCATTTCTACACTATTGCTTAATAAAGGCTTATCTGACCTCATAGATCCATTCTTCTGTTTATAACTTCGCCAAAACACCTCACGATCCTTTATCATACAACACTGAAAAATGTTTTCAAAATTAATGCAAAGAGAGCAACGATGAATGCAAGGCTGTTCTTTATAGTTATAATTTCAATAAAATTATCGGAGTTAGTGCTACTAATATCTTAATCAGAAAATTTTTCTTCTTTTATAAATAAGCTGTTCTTTCGAGACATACCAATTCAATAATTAATGACATTATTGCTTTTAATATTTCCATCATATACATTTTCCCTTCTTTGAATTATCTATTCTTTATACTTGTACGGTTAATGTAATGACTGGAGGAAAAAACTGTTTGAGAAATTATCTTCTTCCAATGATATGCTGTGATTTGGAATCTTGCTGTTCTATTGGAATTTTAGATGTAAATATTTCCAACAGATTCGTTTCGTCTTGTTGTTGACTGATTATGTGGAACACTGGGTAATCAGAAAAGTTGTAAGAGCTCTATGCAATAAAATCGAGAATATTATTTTGATCCTGAATGCACCACATACTTAATGCTATATTAAATTTGAGCTTGACTTTTGTATCTAAAATAAAAATTTAATCAAACTTTACTTTTTAAACTCGACAAATTTTGAATAAATTGATTGAAAATCATCGGAAATTGTTCGCTGTAGAGACAAATTAACTGTTCTCGCTACAGTAAATTGATAAGCAGTCTCGGAGAAGCAATGTAACACCAAGAAGATGGTTGTCAGACTACCAGATTTTTTTGTTGCAGATAATGTTACCTATCATAACATAAATTCTTGACTTGACTCTTGATTGTTGTCTTCGAGTAATTATATTATAAGCACTCAAAGTTGTATGGAAAATTTCCCTTGTTTAGAATAAATGCAATTATGTAAGAGAAATATATCAAAAAATGTGATATATCCATAAAAATGAACATCTTTAGAAACGAATAATACTTTGATTGCACATCGCAAATATAAATGGATACTTACAAAGATGGATTGAACTCGATTAGAATGATAACAATAACCATGACAATAATCTTCTTCCATATCTGTCGTTCGGTTTATTGTAAAATTTCATAACACCGAAAATAGTCATTTAATACCAACCAATTAATCCACTCCCTCGTCACGCTTTTTGTTTGAATTTTGGACTTTTCTTTTTGAGCTGTAACACTTGAAAAAGACGAGTTTCAAATGGCGCATATGCAAGTTATTTTATGCCAAACGTCCATTATTCCTAACGTATTTTATGCCTAACGTACATTATGTCTAACAGCCTTATGCTTAAAGTCCTCATGCTCCATAAGTCCTCCTTAAGGCCTAAAGGCCTTGGGTCTAACGTCTTTATGCCTAATGGGGTATACTCGATAAGACCGGTAGTCCTCTACGAGCATGAGACGTGGAAAATGCTCGAAGAGGACCTGCAAGCGCTAGGAGTTTTAGAATGACGTGTGCTTAAGACGATCTTTAGCGAATTATGTGAGAACGGCGTATAAAGGAGAAAAATGAACCATGAGCTTGCGCAACTGTATGGTGAACCCAGTATCCAGAAAGTCGCCAAAGCTGGAAGGTACGATGGGCGGGGCTCGTTGTGAGAATGCCGGACAACGATCCCGCAAAAATGGTGTTCACCTCGAATCCGGCCGGTACAAGATGAAGGGGAGTACAACAAGCTAGGTGGTTTGACCAAGTGGAGCAGGATCTTGGAAGTGTGGGGCGATCGAGAAACTGGAGGTTAGCAGCCATTGATCGAGTTAGTTGGCGTAACATTATGGCGCAGGTCATGTCTTGAATCGCCATCAAAAGTAAAAAAAAACGTAAAAGTAATCAGAGGCCAAAGGCTTGCTATGCACTTCAGAAGGTGGAAACGACCATCAAACGGGTGACTTCAAATGCCATGCCAACAAGAGAGCGAGGAGAAAACTCAGATCAATCTGAACCACTACGACACCGCACAGCAGTGTTGTGACAGTTAACGACAGAAAATATGTGTGACGTGGCGACTGTTGCAGACCCGTATCAACTGCTGCGCGACATGTTATCGGCAGAATATCTATCCAGAAAGTGGTGGACAATTCAGGCGAAGGTGTTGTCATCATCGCCAAAATCAACGGTGACGTTGTATGCAGTTGTTATGCACCTCCAAGGTGGACAGTGGAGCAGATCAACCAGATGGTTGATCAGCTAACTGACAAGTTGATAGGAAGGAAGCTGACACTCATTCCAGGAGACTTCAATGCCTCACACTCCGAAAAAATCATGTGATTTTACGTCTTTTGGATGCACAAAAAAGAAGCGAGCCGAATGACGTGAATTTATGTCACATTTCAAATACCATAGTGCCTGATTCGGGAAATGCCGATCATAGTGACATCGTTTTCGTGTCCTTTAACGTGTAAATTTACATTTTTTGTTCAATACATCTTCAAGGACACATTTTTGTGTCGTTTTATCATTTACATCATGTGCCATTTAGTCATACTATGAAATACGTCCACAGTAATTTCCATTATTTTTAAGAGTGCTGGACTGTGGAATGGGGCAGCAGATTGACCGATGCGAGAGAATACATCGAGCAGGAAGCCTTTGCAAAGTTAGATCATCCATCAAGTTAGGGAATGATGGCATCGACGTTACTTATTGCAGTCCTGCATTGTCGAGGAATATGAACTGGAGAGTTTGTGAGTGGCGACCTTCAAGCGATTCGCTGCCGCATCGGTCAATATGAAACCCTGCGGCTACAAAAGGGAAGAATAACTAGAAGACGTGGAAGTGGAAGACGAAAGCTTTTAACAAGGAACTATTCGCTTAGACACTTCGTCGAGACGGCGTTAACGAGGATATCGACGCCATCGAGCTAACACATAGGATGGTATCGGCTTATGACGCAACTATGCCGAGGACTGGAGCCGAGGAACAGACGGCTTACTGGTGGAATAACACGCTCAGCATCTTTGTGCTGCTTGTCTCAGGGTCAGAAGGCGTGCTCAGAAAGCAAGGACGGAAATGGAGAGAATAAAGCGAATGACCGCTTCTTGAGAAGCTAAGACTGCACTCAAATGGGAGATCAAGCTTAGTAAATCAAATTGCTGCAAGGAACTGTGGCTAGATACAGACACCAATCTATGTGGTAATGCGTATCGAGTCGTTATGGCCAAGATCAAGGGCCCTTCGACGCCAGCTGAGATGTGTCCAGACAAGCTGAAGCTGACCGTGCAAGGTCTCTACCCAAAACACGATCCAACATCCTGGTCATCAACGCCGTATGCAGAAGAAATCGCCGAGAACCGGCAAGTATCTAACTGCGAGCTTGTAGACGCTGCTGATGGAATATCAAACGTGCACTGAAAGCTGCCATCATGGCATATCTGGACGTGTTCAGGAAAGTGTTAGAGAAGTGTTTTGACGAAGGTAACCTCTCAGGAATGTGGAAGATTCAGAAGCTGGTACTGCTGCCAAAGCCAAGGAAGTGATTTAAGCCCATTTGCCTGCTGGATACGCTCGGAAAAACTTCTATAAAGGATCATCTTCGACAGGCTGGTGAAGTGTACGAAGAGTGAGCACGGGTTGTCGAAAATGCAGTTTCGATTTCGCAAAGGACGCAATTCGAACTGTACTCGAGTGTGCCAAGAAAGCGTCGAAGCAGAAACGAACGCCGTGGTTAGAATATATGTGAAAATCTCAGGCCATCGTCGCAGCACTGCACAGCACTGCAAACAATTGAGACAATCGAGAGCTGAATGAGCGGCGTCAAACTGCAGATAGCTCACCACAAAACAGTCTAAACTGCTAGTTAGCAACTGCAAGGCGGTTCAGTAGATGGAGGTCATTGTCGGAAGGTATGTGGTTGCACCGAAGGTGTTTCGAAGCACCTAGGAGTAATGATCGACGATCGACTGAATTTTAACAGCCACGTTGACTACGCATGTGAAAAATCCGAGAAGGCAATGAATGCAATAGGGAGAATCATGCCAAACTTAAGCGGTTCCTGCAGAAGTAAGAGGTGTCTGCTAGCTAATGTCTCGTCATCGATACTGAGGTATGGAGTTCTTGCTTGGGGCAAAGTGCACATTTGTATCACTTTGGAGGAGAATATCGAGCGCTACCAACAAAGAGAAGCCACAAACGTACGGTAGATGGTCAGAGTCGGGTCTATGACGAAGTAGTAGCACGAGTGCGACTGCGCGGAGAAAGGAAGATGGATCCACCGGCTCATACCAAACCTGTCGACGAGGAATGATAGGAAGCATAGAGAGGTGAACTTCTAACTGGCACAGTTCCTATCAGGTCATGGATGTTTCAGGAAGTATCCATAGATTCGGGCACGCCACACTGCCAAGGTTGCCCAAACATCGAGGAGAAACCATCGTGTAGAAAATGTGTCAACTCGTTAGTACGTGGTACGCAGTGCACAGAGCGATAACGCAAATCCTGTCGTCGCTGCAACAAAAATGGCGAGAAGACCAGAGGGCGTTGAGACGCAATTGATGTAGGCTAGATACTCCGTCAAGGACTTGGCCGAGTATTTCGAGCGTAGTATCGGTGATGGGAAGTAGGGGTGCCTGTAAGCCGGAAATCATCCCCCAGCCGGAATTGCAGGACCGACCCTGGCACTTAACTGACCAACATCGCATCGAAGTAGGCTAGGTCCGCCACTGGGAACTAGCTGAATAGATCGCGAAACAGCACCGACAAATGATCGTTGGCGCGTTTCTCTCCACCGGAAGCATCTCTGCACCGTAAGCTTTAACGGAATCGCAGGACCGGCGTCAGGATAATCTTTGTCGGAGTAGAATAGATCTATCGTCGGGGACTATTCTGAGTAGTCCGTAGCCGGACGCCATCCTCCAACCGGAATCGCTGGGCCGACTTCGGCACTCTACCGGCCAACAACGGAAAAAGAACAACACGTAACCTTACCGTTTTCGTGAGATATTCCTCCGTTGGAGAACTCTCCATCGGAGCAGGCTAGCTTCACCGTCGGGAACTACGCCGAGTAGTACCGATCACGACGAATCGTCAGCTTTTGGTCGTCGGGGCGCTTACGTACTGGAAGTCACCCCTCAACCGGAATCGCAAGACCAACCTCGGAATCCAACCGGTCCGCCTGAAGAGCATGACAAGTATCGCAGTAAAGTCCAGAGAACCAACAAGCACAGGAGCATCTATAATAAAAAGTCTCTCGTGGCCCAGGCGTGTGGCCAGCCCCACAATGAAAGTGACGTTGCAGAGACCAATCCCAGGCAGCGAATACAGCAAGAGGTAACGAAATGGCAAAGAGGCGTCAATAAGCCCACAGCCCCCTGAAGTAATACTATGAGGTAGTTCCGGGAGGGTCATCGGACTTGTAGCCCAAGCCAAATAAGACATTAAAATGTACCTTTTTTTTCAGATTCCTGATTTTTTTGCCTTAAATTCATCATGCCTAACAAATTAGATGCTCACTGTATTCAGATATATCGAATAAGGTCAACTTGCATGCATTTTTATCAGCTTGTATGCCGATTAATAATTCTTATATACTAAAAATCATTTTTCATTTACTTAAGAATACGAACCGACAAGGTTTTGTAGTTCTCTTGATATTAAAAAGGTTTGATTTTCGGTGTTTTGAAAAAGTTAAAAGAATCAGCGAGTTTTGTAAACACGATGGAAAATTGGATAAACTTTATATTTAATAGTGCACTTCTATAAATAAAAGAAGTCGTAGTTGAAAATTGACTAAAAATCAATATATTAAAAACTGCGGCGACTCAAAGGTCAACATTTTTTATGCTGGAACGTGTCTTAGTGGGGAATTGAATTGTAATGAAATGAAAGATTTTCATAAGAAATTCTTGAAATTTGAACGAAAAAACTGGTTTCTAAGTTTTGATGATTGAAAGATGGGTTCTAGAGTCTTAAAATGATTATTTCAAAAGCTACAGCAATGAATCTTCAAATTCGTCAACACTTAGTTTTGAAACCTCCAATTATAGAAGTACTCTAACTGTTAATGTAACCCTAACCTATTTTTGCGTTTGAAAGATTTATAACAATGCGGTCCAAAAAAAAATAAAGCAAAAGACAGTCCAGCAAAATACATTCTATTTCAACATATTTTTGTTCTTCTAAGAATGAAGTTTCTCCTCCAAGATAACAACAAACTTCATCCGTAGAGTTCCGTTCACCCGTACGTAAATGCAACCTATGTACATGATGCGCGCAAGCATATGCACAAAACGATAAGTGCCGTATCTCCGAATGTCCCCTTTTCCCCAAAGTTCCACGAGCTTATTTCCATGGAGCTACGGCCCCATATGAATCGATTACGAGGGATCCTCTGCTGGGACTTACATTCAATTCGATTCACATTATAACCGTGCAATTGCCCGTGTGTTTGGCCTGGGGAGTAAACTACTTCTTGGCGGCTGTGCGAAGGGTTCGAAGGGAAAGCTTCGCTTCATGGATTAAGGGTATACTATATGAATTATTCCACGACGATACGACACAAAACGATATGCAGATTTTTTGGCATTGTTGATGATAAAGTCAAATGAATTTAAAAAACAGAATGTAGAAGGAATCAGTTATTTTTTATTCAAAAACAAACTATCGCAGTTACTTCATTTACCATAAAATATGTACGAAATGTTTGCAATGATACGAAAAGAAATTAAAAATTTCTGTGAAACTTCGTTTTGAACGGTGTTTAACGGAATCATTCGAAATATCGCATACACATATCATGGATCACGGTGCACTGGGGACCCAGCTAGCAAAGGAGCGTAGGAGTAGAATAAAACGATTTCATTCGCTTTCCTCTCCCCGATCGGAGCACCTTTTCCTCCGGATTCGCGTAAGCCACTGCCGAGTGCACGAGGGCAAAAATTGAATAATAAGAATTAAATTGAATTAAGTTTATTTATTAAAAGAAATTTATAAAAAAGTAAGCGACTGCTACCGGGAGTGCTGCTGCGGTCTGTTGTTTGTTTCAATGGAGCCAAACCACATTATATGCCATCTTCTCCGTATCAATGGATGTAAGTGAAGTTCGGAAGAACCGAACCGAGAAAGTAATTGCACTCCACATGGTTACCTCTCTTAGCCTGTTCCCGCGCTTAAGCAGTTCAATTGAAATTCGTTTATAATTTCCTATTGGTTCGGTAAATTTAATTTAATTGACTTGGAATACATTAACGTGCGGAAACCGAGCAGTGATGCACGAATCCAGTGCGATTATGGTATGACACACGGCAGGAAATTGAGAACAAATATGCTCGCTGTCTCGAGGGTTTGTTGGGAAGTATGAATTTTATGAAGGAATGGGTCATCGATGTGGATCTGAGTTTCTCAACATACTTCATTTAAAAAATTTCTTCTCACAAATTGGGAAATCTGTTTCTAAAATAGTAACATTAAATTATTATTTTCTTCTCTTTTCAGGTAAGTCTTGCTAAACAGCGCTTTACTCGGTTAAATGATAGGCGTCATCTGATGTGTTCACCAAGGGCGATAAGTATATGTTTGCTGTATTGATGACATTCATACTTCCATTCAGATTTGTGTTAAGTGTGATAAGCGATCATTTTAATAAATCATTGATTTCTGTGATGAGAAAATGACGAGAACTCATAAATTGTTGTTCATTTATGAAACTCAAGAAGATCTTGTTCTTCGTGATTTTATGTTTGACTTTGCTTATTCTCCCTTATTGCTGGCATTACATCCTCACTAGAACAGAGCCTACGGCTAAGCTTAGTATTCTTCGAAGCCTTCCATAGTTATCGACCGAGAGGTTTCTTTGTCAATTGACCAATTTTGCATGCGAAAATCGTGCGGCCAGCACGAAGTTCGATAAAGTTTCTATTACGAAAATTGGTGCGCGTTTCCAAACTGCAAAGCAAGTTTTTGAGATTTTTCACAATAAGTTAGTAAAAATTTGTTTTCCTCTTTCAATGCCGGTATTGGTTTCAAAGATTTTTCCAAATTTAAGATGATTTCCAAAAGGAGGCTCCAATCGAGAAATTTTATTTTCAAAATGTTTGTTTCTTATTTGAGAAAATCGTTTTCAAATTTATTTCTGCAGATCCTGCCCTATAATTATCATAGCAGGATCGTGAGTGCGTTGAAATTGCCTTTCATACACATTTTTAAGACGGATCAAGAGTTTAAGATCATCGTCTATAATCACGTATTAGAATTTTGGTACTGCAATGCCTCTTGCTCCAAGAATGGGAAGTTTCGAGAGCATTGTCAATATGGAGTATTGTTTCCAAAGAAATGCTAGCATCAAATATACTGTCAGGTCTCCTATTAAACACATGGTTGGGGGGCGTTATTGGAATCTGCGTTATAGGAGACCCAGGACTTAGGGGGCATCCACAAATTACGTAACGCTCTAGGAGGAGGGGGGGGAGTAGACTCAAGCGTTACGGCTCATACAAAAATTTTAAATTTTTCATACAAAAAGCGTTACGGAGGGGAGGTGGTTAAAAATTTCCAATTTTAGCGTTACGTAATAAATGGACGCTGCCTTATGGGATTTCATCACTTTGGGGGTGTTTCCGAAGACGCCATCTTTCTAAGTGGTCAGGCAACTGAGCTACGCGCAAAACAAAAATTCCATGCCCACTAGCGCCGCCTGGTGGCGTAATTCCGTATCAGAATGACCACCGCATGTCAGCCCTTGAGCAACTGAACAACTCTTCCGAAGACATCAACCTTCCAAAACATCAGGATCTCGAGATATCATATGTTACAAAATTTTGCATTCTCATCCCTCCTTATCTCACATAGTGCAAATCAGAAAAAGCGCCCCTACCGGCCAAGTTCTCAACTAAAAGGATGATCCTCAACTCCTAAAGGTAGATCGTACTTAGCACTGAAACTTCGCCGAAGACAGTACTGTGCTATTTCTTTTGGCATACGAGATATTCAACAACATCCCCAAAGTTATGAAATCCCATAAGCCCTGGGTCTCCTATAACGCTCTGGTGTGTCTTATAGGAGTGTGCGTAATGGGAGTGCACGTTATAGGAATGCATTTAATAGGAGACCCTACTGTTTGTTTCATATGTATTCCAGTCGGCTCGTGAAGAATTGAAAGTGGAACTGATGGGATTGAGAATCGCTTCACGGGATATTTGAAATGTAACAGGGACATGGTCAGAATCCAAATCAGCATAAGTAATTAGTTGGCTACAAAAGTGACAAGAAACGATTAAGGCCAAATCAATAGTAGAAGGATTTCTAGAGGAGGAAAAACAAGTTGGGCAATCTGAGTATTGAATAGCACACTCTTGGTTTACCAAAGTAACGTTGCAAGAATCACAATTTTCACTACCCAAGTAACCAAATAGCACTTTAATTCGTCCGCCATGCTGCTATACGGCTGTTATTGTGCTGACATGCCCTATATTAGCAGTACAACAGCCCTATAATCTCAAAAAGGCGAATTAGCGGGCTAGTGGTTCCTTGGGTAGTTACGTAGATTGCATACATTTGCGTTGATTTTATCTGTTTCCCTTTGTAATTCTTACACGAACTTTTCAGGTATCAGTTTTCACTGTGTTCCTACTGGGATTCTCACGGAAAATCCTGTCCGGGATGGGTTGTTATTATTTAACAGTTTTTTCTTCCTGAATTTTATGTAGGCTTTTTAATCTTACTATGAAAATTGTTCGAAGAATCTGTTTGAAATTGCTCAAAAGAACCTCTTCTGAATTTTGAGCATTTCTCCAGTAAGGTGAACTACATACTTATTACTCATAAATGTAAGGTGAAAATATCATCCTGTTTTTCATCAATAATTTTTTGAGGATTTTCCCAAAAAAAATAAGGTCTAAGAAATGCTACCGAAGTTGTCTTCAAGATCATCAAAAATGGATTATTTTCACAAATTCTTCAGAGAGTGCACTAACAGTTTTTCCAACTTTGGCTTTGAGATTCTATTTCCCCGAATGCAATTTCCTCGAATGAAGTTTTCCCGAATGAACTATTTCCCCGAATATTATTTTCCCGATGTACCATTTCCCCGAAAAAATCGTAATGTAAATGACATACTGAAAGCTATCCATGTTTCTGCTGCCAAAAAGTATTCAACGTGTTAGCTGATGATAGATTAGACGAAAATTGAATAATTTGTGATAAAAATATATGTGTTTAAAGTAACAGATGTTCAAAATAATGTGCCACGAGCATTTGGCTCAAAACAACTTAGATTACTTGTTTTTAATTAAGAATCGTGGTTTACGTCTAACCAGCCGAGTGGAAGTTTAACAACTACCGAAAAGCTAAACATTACATATAGTTTGCAATTGGATTAAATGGACAAATTGATGTGAAGTTTTGCGAAAAAGTAACACGTCTTCTCAGTGAGAATCGAACTCACGACTCCCTGATATCTAATTAGGGCGCGTTACCCCTCCGCCATGAGAGGACTCATGAACGCAGAAGTTAACCTGAATTCGATTTCAGCTCAGTTCGATTCTCAGAAGACGTGTAACTTTTTCGCAAAACTTCACATCAATTTGTCCATTTGATCCAATTGCAGACTATATGTAATGTTTAGCTTTTCGGTAGAACTTAGATTAATTTTTGTGATACCCTGATGAAAAAAGCGAGTACATGATAGGCAGTTTTTTTTTGAAGCGGTATCTTTGTACTATAGATATTTGGCTTATGAACATTTGGACGAATAAATATTCGGCTTAGTTTTGCCTTCTTAGAATAATAGGCTGTTCTTTATATGTATACTGTTCCAATATTCAGTGACACTTGGCTGATAATCTTAAATTTCCCTTCTCTTAATAATAGACTGTTCTTTCACATTGTTTCGCATTATTACACAAAGATGCCAAACGTCTTCGTGTCATATGTCCACTAGTTTAAACGTAATTTCATTTCACTTTGTGACTATAGCTACAGTGAAACCATTGATCCTTAGAATCTATTATATCTTGCACTACATAATTAAACCTTGACTCTCCCTTTTAGTCTTTCTTCTCCCCCTGACAATCAATTGTGCTTATTCTGCGCGGCGTGTGAGGTGCGACGAGTCGAATGAGGTGACAATTGTCGACTCGTTCCCATTTGATTTACATTAGTCGTCTCACGTCACCCGATGTGAGTGCGACACGTCTCGACTCACACGCCGCGCAAAATAAGCACAAATATTAGTTTTCCAGATAAATATCTTTTTTTTTATAGAAACAATTTTCCCAAACTTCAATTTTTCCAAAGCGTTCCTAAATGGGTAATCTAGTCGAAAACGTTAAATACAGAGAACATGTTAATAATGAATACTAAAAATGCTAATAATCACTAATTAAACAGAAAAAATCCCCTATTTGAAAAAAAAAAACTCCTAATTTACTTAAATAATTAAGAGTAATTAAGTCTTAATTAATTAAGCAGGTCGAAAGCATTGCAAATGTTGGATCAAAATATTAGAATCTGTAGTATTCGTTCTCACAATGGCATTTGAACTAGTAGCGTGTAATTACCAGAAAAAAATCTGATTAAAGCTTCAGCAGCTCTGTTAATTTATATTGATATATTTATCTATGCAGAACAGCCTTCAAATAAAAGAAGGGCAAATTTATGATGAAATCAGTAGCAGCTGCAAGCAGAACAATATCAAACCAGCAAAGCTTCAAAGAACTGCCTACGATGATAAGAAGGCGAGAGTAATATAAGGAAGAACAACCTACGTTCTAAAAAAAATATTCGGGGAAATTGTTTTCGTGGAAATGTCGGACAATCGCTAGAATAATTTCCAGTGGCAGGTTGGTGAATAAGATAGAACGATAAGCAATCAAAAGAAGGAGGTATTTGCTCATTATCGTCCATACACATGTTGTCAAAAACGCTGAGGACGGTTAAACTCGTAAAAACCGCAAATCAAATAACTGGCATTCGGGGAATTGGCGTTCGGGGAAACGACATTCGGGAAAAGGTAGCACAACCTTTACAAATTACTCTACTAATATCTTCATTGACTTAATTTTTGTTTTGTTTTTTTTTTTATTAATTAATTTTTATTTCAATTTGAAAAAAAATACTGAATTTTTATTGGGAAATTCAAGAATTCACAGGAATAGCTGTAGGGTAAACTACAAAAAATCTTGTTTATTTTAATCTTTTTCATAATGGACAATGATTTACTTTAATATGGATGGGATTTTTACCGAAGGTAATAGTATCTAACATCTTAGAGAATGTTTTGCATGAACTCCAAAACTTCATGATAGTGAACAGATTAATCTAAAAACTTTTTTTTTCTACTTTCTGAAATTCCAAACTAACTTTTTTGAAAGGAATATTTTTAACTATTGTTGAAGGACTGTAGAAATTTAATGTAAAAATATTGGCTGTATTTCTCATGAACATTGCCAAAGATGTCTTATGTTAAAATTCGTTTTTGCAAATATTGGAATAATTTTTGGCATTATGTTGATTATATATGGACTTTCATATATCAGGAACCATATGTATAAAAATCCTGAAATTTTACAAAACTCACATAATTTATTAATTTTCCTATACATTTTTTTAATTGTTGGTTTTTGGAGTATATCCTATAATACTTTTGTACGAAGTTGCTTAAGAAAGCGTCACACAAAGGAAGGAGAAACACAAAATGTTAAAGCAGATAGAAACAACATATGGATAATGATACAAAAATAAGTGATCATCTTTTTCTTCTTCTTGGAATTGACGTCCTCACTGGGACAGAGCCTGCTTCTCAGAGTAGTGCTCTTATGAGCACTTCCACAGCTATTAACTGAGAGCTTTCTTTGCCAAAGTTGCCATTTTCGCATTCGTATATCGTGTGGCAGGTACGATTATACTCTATACTCAGTGAAATCAAGAAATTTTTCTTAACGAAAAGATCCTGGACTGATCGGGATTCGAACCCAGACACCTTCAGCATGGCTTTGCTTTGTAGCCGCGGACTCTAACCACTCGGCTAAGGAAGGCCCCTGTGTGATCATCTATAATATTTTTTCTAGAGGTGAAAAACTACAGGATAATTGGAATTTCTGTAATGAATTAAAACAAATTTCTCAAGGTGCTTCAACAGAATCTTCTTCAGAAATTGTTCTTGAAATCAAGCAGGTATTCTTCCTTGACTCCCAGATTGCTCATCATTCCTCCAAAAAGCCTCTAGGAATTCTTCCTTGGAAATTCACATGAAATCAATTCCAGAATTTTGATTTTTGCTAAATTGATTATACTATTTCTAAGGTAATGTATAAAGGCAAATCTGTTCAAATGTCTTTGTGAATTTCTTCTATTATTTTCCCTTGCCAATCATTTGCTTAATGTTCCTCCACATATTCTTTTACCGCTATGCTAATTTTGGAAGCAAAAGTATGTCTGGAGTTTTTCAATTCCTATAAATGTTCTCTAAAGATTATCCAGAATAAATTCCAAAAAAACGCTTCTTAGATAATTCCTGTATAATCCGGGAACACATTTCAGGATCAACTTAATAATGAACAAATCTCACAGTATTTTTTGACTTATTTTTAAGCGATTTGTATCAAAAGTTATAAAGCCACTCTTCGATATACCTTAACGAATTTGATTAAGCTAAAAATTTTGAGACCGTAAATTGTTTTCTTGGTAGAACGTAGCTTAGAGTTTAAGCAAAAAGTTCATACATGCAAAATTATTTGAAAAAAAATATTAATAAAGAAAACAATGAAAGAACATATAGTTGCAATAAAAAAAACTATCACTCATTTTTAAGATTTTGTGCTAACGTAAGAACTATCGATTTTTAAGACTCTTCTTAGAAACTTTTGCCAGGTTGAAATTCCTTAATCCCCCTTTCCGCAAATAATTCCGGATATCTTATGTATGTAATTTCATCTATTTATTTATTTGCCGTCAGCTTTTTTTTATCATTTAGTTTTGTGTTTTATTTTTTATTTTTAACTTAATGTTTTGAAGTTGAACCCTCATTTTTTCACGTCATAAATGAAAAGTTTTTGCTTTTATCTTCAAGATCTTTAAGAGTGAGTTTTCGGTAATCACGACCGTCTCCTCTCTTTGCTTTTTATAAGGAAGCCTTGATTTTCCCTATGGAGTCTAAGATCTCTTGCCTATGTTCTCCAAATTCGGAACAACTGACCACGATTGGTGGCACGCTTTGTTTCTTCATTTGAATCAAAGAGTCTGGTCTAGAGGCTGCTTTGATTTGATGTTTCGGAAAAATTATCTAGAGCATCCATCAGATTACTCATTTCGATACATTTGTCAATATTAACCATTTCACCCTTGAAAGAAAGGGTGCATTCCGGAGAAACGTCCTTTCTCCAATTTTTGCCACTTTTATTGAGTACACCCATCATGGAAAAAGCTCGTTTGTTATGCTCAGCGCAAGCAACTCTCGATGCCCAAGGGCGCGACTGCTTATGTGCCAAAGGTCAAATAAGTGGAATCATAAATCGAGCAACGGCGTACGTAAAATTTCCGAGCAAAACTAACAATTTGGTGACAGAAAATCCGAAGAAAAAACAACTAATGTACTGTCAAATGCTCCGCATAAATTTGTCAATTGACCAGAAACCAACGATTTGTCTCTATGTCATCGAACGTGTTGGTGATGCAAGCATATGCATAATCGCCAGATATCCACTTCAATAAATCTTGCCGCTGTCACCATCTGTAAACACAACACAGACGCCACGCAAAGAGAACGATCACACGAAACATTTCCTGTATGTCATCAACCCCTCCCCTCCCCTTTCTCGTATCGTCCCGAGGAAGCATTCTAGATGCCAGTCATCCGACTTTCCTTCTGACTCACCTAAGTGCAGCCAACTATTTTAATGCAAATTATTGAAATAGCGTAAGGCGTCACAATAATCGCTGTCCCGACGCCATCTACGCCACAAAGGCCTGCGAATACGATCCATTTCGCGACACGGTTCAGGTTCACGTGTCTGATCCTTGGACGCCAAACGACCCAACTTCAACGCTCGATGACTGCAATGCTCCGAGTCGTCGTCGTCGTCGTCACCTAAGTGGACTCGTTAAACTTAATGCCCCTGCGCAGCGACCCAATGTTCCACACTTCGCTTCAAACGCTCCCCAGTGTAATCGTTAAACTAATTAATTAACTGCAAAAAGTACATTATAAATAAATTTTCGAGATTGATAAACGCGCGAAGTAAAATATTATTGAGCCGTCGAGAGTTGCGCTCGTTCAACTATGGCAAGAAAAACGGAGTAATTAAATTAAAACGAGAAGATCATCTTTGCCCGGGGTACTTTCCTCCCGTAGTTGACTTTGCGCGCGGCCATTAAAACTTGCTTCCCTACGTCTGTCTGCACCAAAACGGTAGCAGGCTTTTCAGTCAGTTCAGCGTACTATGGACCAGAATTGAAATATCGCGTTAAAATTTCAAAAGCTTTCATGATGAACAAAAATTGACCTAAAAGTAATACAACCTCAAATATAAGTCATTCGTCATGGGTCAATTTGAGATATAGACCAAATTTTAGTAAAACTTTCATTCCCGTGAAACATGCCAAAAGCCTTAATTTTTATGGCTATCATACTAATCCCGTGATTACAAAATTTGCATAACTCCATAAATTTGCATAACCTTATTAAGTTGTCCTCTTCAAAGAGAAAAATAACTTTCAGCATTTTAAAGAAAATCGTTTGAGGAATCAAGAAAAAATAAAGTTTGGAAACAGTGTTGCCAAATAAATTTTTAAACTTGAAACCTTAGGGCAACTTCACCGGTGGTCCATTTTATGGTTCAATTGTTTACCAAAAATAGACCTGTCAAAATTAAATAGACAAGTAAAAATAGACTAAACCGCAAAAACATGCACCGGAGAATTCTGGAAAAAACTCCTGAGAAATTTCGGCTGAACTTCCTAAGGAATTACCTCGGATGCAACCAAAAGGAATTCGTGGAGGAATTCCGAAATATTTCGCGGTGGAACTTTGAAGAAATTTCCTCCTTAGATCCGAAGGATTTCTAGGTGGAGCTCCGGAGACTTTTTCAGAAGAATTGTTGAGAAATTCCCAGTGGAGCTCCAGAGCAACTCCGGAGGAATTTCTGGATAAACTCTGGACAAAATCTTGAGCTTGAGCTTGATTGGCCGCCCGTGGACTTACACAAGAAACCAACCGAATGACTGCTTGGGACTAACAGACACCATCAGCGTATAAGTGCTGGTGATCTTCAATTTTTAGGCAACACTGGCGCCTGCCACGTCAGAATGCAGACCAATGAGAGAAAGGGGGAGGAATTGATGATGCATTAAACTGGCTCTCACAGTAGACCGTATATACCACTGCGTCTACGCCAGTTCATGCGGGAGTGTATGGGTTGGAGGAAGAGCATGGCAGAGAGGTTTGCTTTTTGGTTAGCAGACTGCCTATGTATCAGGCGTAAGAAAAGGCATGCGCGTGGAAGCGTGGAAGCATGGAAGCGTTAGGGAAACTGTTTCTCGTCCGTCTCTGGTTCTAGCGTTTGTTATGAACGAATAGTTTGTGTGTGTGATAGATTAGGTATGGACGATAGAAGTAAGTGAGAGATATACAACTACAAAGTACGAGGAAAGGGACGGACCTGGGATTGAACCCATGACCTTTTGCTTATGGAGCAGAAGCGGAAGCCATTAGATAGATATTAGATTAGATCTGATAAACTCTAGACAAAATCCTATAGAAACTCCAAAGCTGTTCCAAGAGGAACTCCGGATGCGTTCTTGAAGAAACTCCAGATGCGTTTCTGGAGCAACTCTGGAGAAATCCCTGCAGAAACTTAATACAAAATACGAAGGAATTTCCGGTGGTGCTCCGGAGGAACTTTCCCGGAATAACCGGATGAAATCCAGAGGAGTTGCTTGAAATATTCCAGAGAAATTTCTGGAAGAACTCCATAGGAGTGTCTGGTAGAATTTTTAGTCGAAATCCGAAGGATGTTCTGAGATATTGAGGGATGAAATCCAGAGAAATTTTAAGAAGCACTTAAAAAAATCATGGAGGAACTCCGGAGGAATTCCACGAGGAACTCTCGAGAAATTTCCTAAGGAATCCTGGAGGATTACCTGGAAGCAATCGGTAGAGTTTGTAGAAATAACTCCTACAAAATTCCTAGTTGAACTTCAGAGGAATGCACAATAATTACTAAAGGAACTTTGAAGAGTTTCTGGAGAAATTCTGAAAATAACTCAGGAGGAACTTTAGAGGAAATCCCAAAAAAAAAAAAAAAATCCTGGCGGAGTTCCAAAAAAATTGCCGGAGGAAATCTGAAGGAATTCCCGGATGCACTACAATGATGGTCCATGAGAAACGCAGGAGAAATTTTTGAAGAACCTCCAAAGAAATTCCTGCAGGGGCTCCAAAGCAATTGCTGAAGGAACTGTGGTATATTTTTTATAGAAACTCAGAAGAAATTCCTGAAAGAACTCTGGAATTCTTGGAGGAACTCTGAAGAAATTCCTGCAGAAACTTAATACAAAATACGAAGGAATTTCCGGTGGTGCTCCGGAGGAACTTACCCGGAATAATCGGATGAAATCCAGAGGAATCGCTTGAAGTATTCCTGAGAAATTTCTGGAAGAACTCCATAGGAGTGTCTGGTAGAATTTTCAGTCGAAATCTGAAGGATGTTCTGAGGAATTGAATTACCTGGAAGCTATCGGTTGAGTTTGTAGAAATAACTCCTACAAAATTCCTAGTTGAACTTCAGAGGAATGCAAAATAATAACTAACGGAACTCTGAAGAGTTTCTGGAGAAATAACCCAAGAGGAACTTTAGAGGAAATCCCAAAAAAAAAAAATCTCGACGGAGTTCCAAAAAAATTGCCGGAGGAAATCTGAAGGAATTTCCGGATGCACTACGATGAAGGTCCATGAGAAACTCTGGAGAAATTTTTGAAGAACCTCTAACGAAATTCCTGCAGGGGCTCCAAAGCAATTGCTGAAGGAACTGCGGTATATTTTTTATAGAAACTCCGAAGAAATTCCTGAAAGAACTATAGAGAAAATCCTGGAGGAAATCCCCAGAGCAGTTTTTCGATGAAATCCCCTGAGAAATTCCTGGAGAAAATCCCCGGAAGAGTTCTTGGGGGATACCCCCGAAGGAATCCTTGAAATTACCGGAGGAAATCCTTGGAGAAAATCCCGGAGAAATTCTTCGAGTGAATTCTCAGAGAAATTCCTGGAAGAAATCTCCAGTTAAATACTCTGGAAAAATCCTCCAAGGAATTTCTGGAGAAAATACCAGGAGAAATCTTCGGTTTTTCTTTTTCTTCTTCTTGACATTAGGTCCTCACTGGGACAGTGCCTGGTTCTCAGCTCAGTATTCTTATAAGCGCTTCCACAGTTATTAACTGAGATATTTTTTAACAAAGTTGCCATTTTCGCATTCGTAGCAGGTTTTCTACACGATATCCCCAGTGGAATTTTTGTAAAAAAAATCGGAAGAATTATTGGAGAAACCTCTGAAGGGGAGTTCCTAGGAAAAATCCCCGGAATAATTCCAGCAGTGAGTTCCGGAAATATTCCTGCTGCAAATTCCCAGATAAATTTGTGGAGAAAAACTCCAGATAAATTCTCTGAAAAAAATCCCCGAAAGAATCTCTGGAGAAAATCCCCGAAGGAAGTCCTGCAGGAAATCCCCGGAAGAATTTATGGACGAAATACCCTGAGGGATTACTTGTGAAAATCCCCGGAGGAGTTCTTGAAATTCTCGGAGGAATTCTTGACGGAGTTTCTGGAGGAAATCTTGAAAAAATTCGTGGAGTGAATTTCCGGAGAAATTCCTGGTTCAACTCTTCAACGAAATTCCTGGAGAAAACCTGCGGATAAAATCTCTGAGAAAAAACCTGAAGGAAGTTCTGGGGAAAATCCTCGGAAGAATTTCTTTATGAATTTCTGGGCTGAAGGAAATCTAAAGAGAAATTAATGAGGTAAATTCCCGGAAAAATACCGGGTGCAAATCCTCAGAGAAATTATTGATGGAGGTAATCTCCGGAGAAATTCTCTGAAAAAAATCTCCGAAGGATTTTCTCGAGAAAATCCCCTGAAGAATTTCTTAATGAAATACCCGGAGTAATTTCTGGACTAAATCCCCAGACGAATTTTAGGACGAGATCCCCAGAAAAAAATTGTGAACGAAATCCTCGGAGAAATTCCTAGAGACAATCCCAGGATTGATTCTTGCAGCATATGTCCAGAAGAGTTTCTGGAGAAAATTCTCAAAGAAATTTCTATTGAAAATCTCCTGAAGAAATCGTAACGAAATTCTCCGAAGGAGTTCTTGGGGATATCCCCGGAGGAATTCTTGATATATCTGGAATAAGCCCTGGAGGAAATGCTAGAAGGAATTCCTGGAGGAAACTGCAGGAGAAATTCTTTGTACAAATTCCCAGTGAAATACCTGGAGGAAAACTCCGGATAAATTCTCTGAAAAATCCCCGAAGGAATTTCTGAAGAAAAATCCACGCAGGATTTTTTTAATCAAATCCCAGGTGAAATTCTTGGAGAAAATCCCCGGAAAGAAATCTGGATGAAATTCGCGGAGAAATTTCCTTAGAAATTCCTGGAGGAATTCTCGGCGGAATTCTAGCAGCGTAGCATAGCATAGCATAGACTGACTGTACATGTCAATGGTTGCTACTCCGTGATTGATCGGAACTGGTAAGAATTGCACTGCGATCCATGGGAGTTTCCACTTACTCTCGGAGTGCAATTTTAGCAGATCTAATATTATTGATCAATAACGACGCCGTCCAAGTCCTTACAGTCAGTTGGGATGGGGAAGGAATGTTAGGGTGTAATGATTGTTGCTCCTAGAGACCGAGAATACCTCTGCATCTCCACAATCATCACGGGAAGGGTGTTTATTAGTGGAACAGGAAAAGATCTGGGAGTCACCTTTGGTCGGTGATGCGATCCATGGATAAGGAGGAAAAATACGACTTATACTTAAAGCTAGTTTTTATTTTTGTTTCGAAAAGTTTTTGGTAAAAGATTCAAAATAAACGTCAACATCTATAATGTCGAACCATTCAAAAGAAATTTTTATTAATGGCGAAAAGAAAAAAAAATATGCATATATTATAAATTAAATAAAACAGGAATAATTCCGACAGTTGTAGTGACGAACCATACATAGTTTGTTTGAAAATTACATAAGTGTATTGCTGTGCATTTTTGTCTCAAGAAGAAAAGTCTTTGGTAGCAGTTTAAAAAATTACGTCAACATTCATTATGTCGAACAATTAAAAAATATCTAAAGTAATATCAAAAATTTTGAATGTATATTAGAATTGTATAATACAAGCCTAATGCCGACACTTGTAGTGACGAACCATACAAAGTTTGATTGAATATTACATAAAACTAACGCTTTCATGAAAAAATGTGTTATCATAAGCATGAAACGAGCTCACCAGTTGGTAATCCATCCTCGATTGAACACGAATATCTTTTCACACTCACACAGCGCGATCAGCAAAACTTCTCGGTGCCCCGAAAACAAACCGTCTTGCTGGGCTTTTCGAAGCACTGCCTAGCAAAACACGCGAAACGAAACCAAACTCCCGGCGGCGCACACTGTAGCCGTCGCTGAAAAAACGTGATCGAAATTGTTTTGACATTGAAATGTCAAAAAAAGTAGTCGGAGCCGGAATCCCTAATTGACCACCTACTTCATATATGGAACTAACGTTAGAAAAGTGAACGATGAAAAGAGTGTATGATATTTAGTCTGTTTGTCTGTGGTAAACCTGTCTGAACAGATTATTCCGATCTGTTGTTGATTGATGTCATTGTTGATTTGATTGCATAAAATTCGATACAGTGATGCCAGATATACAAGTTAAGCCAATATAGGGTGTAGTGAATAAGTGTAAATTATATCTGCATGTAAGTAAACATTTTTTCAGACTTTATTTTGACCGTCAGGCTAAAGCAGGCTAAAAGCGGCTTTCTCTGCATTTCATAGTATAAGTTTCAAACCATTGGATGAACATGTTTCAGACTGCGGAAATGTGCGCGACCTTATAATTTTTAGTGTCAAAAAGGTGCAAAATTTTATATAAAACCTTCAATAACTCGAAAAGTATGAGAGATAAAAATATGCTCTTGTGGAGAAAGTTATGCGTTTTTGCAAGTAACAAATAACACTAGAACAATTGAAAATTGTACAAAATCATCCAACCAAGTTATGATGAAAAAAGTGATTTTTAGGGGTGTTCCACAAAAAACTCCACAAATGTACATGAAAATCAAAAAATATGCATACGGTGTCTTCAGCGAAGTTGTTTCTTCTAAAATCACCTAAAACTTTTCCGAATAAAGTTTATTTTTAAATTCATAAATACGAAAAATGAAATTTCGTTCTCACTTTTAGGTGGATTAATCACCAAATTGACACTTTCATAAAATAGCGATTATTTAATGGAAAAACTTCCCCGAAGACACTATAGTACTAAAATCATGTTTTCAAGGTCAAAACAATTTCGATCACGTTTTTCAGTGACGGCTACAGTGTGCGGCGTCCCGAAAACGAAGCGTCTTGCTTGGGCTTACCAAAACACTGCCCAGCAAAACACGCGAAACGAAACCAGATTATCTTATTTTTAGTTGATTTTTTGAGGAATAATAAGAAACGAGAAATCTTCAAAATAAAATAATTGCAATAGTCCTTAAAATATATTTGAATGAACTGAGCTTAGCACAAAATTGTAGCATGAAAATTTGATTGTTCTCTTATTATTTAATTCTAATATTGACCCAAAGAACAAAAGTCTATTATTAAATATTTCATGTATCAAATGATAATTTGGAAAAACAAGAACCTAGTAAGGAACAGCAGTAAGGGCTGCTCCACATATGCAACTTAATTTATCGATTGCTAAAGCCTGATTTGCTGCTGAACAGGAATCGCCAAAAAAATTTCTCGCCGATTCCTTGCAGAAATTTTCTACAGCGACTCCCGTTTTAACTGACATTTCTTTTCAACTGCGTACTGCGATCAGAAAAATGAGCTTTCTTGATCGTTTCCTTGCAGGAATTTCCCATGCATCAAGATAGGCCGAGAAATTACTTGTCAGCAGCGAATCAGGCTTAAGCTAAGTATGCTGTTTCGCTCAAGAAAAGTAAAGAAATTCCTTGACTGAAAGGATCAAGAAATTTCCTACAGAGAGCCCCCTTTGAAGTGACATTTCTTCTCAACTGCGTACTGTGATCAAAAAAAAGTGATTTTCTTGACCATTTCTTGGGAGAAATTTTCCATGCATCGAGATAGGCGATTCTTTTTCTTGTCAGTAGCAAACCGGCCTTTAACGATAAAAATTATAAAATTCCTTTACCTGACCCACAGTGTAGCGAAAGAAGCAACTTTTCTTCAACTTCAATCGCTCGTAAGCTCGGCCGGCAGGTTGTTGGCGGTTACGACCGACCGACGGTGAGACGACCGGCCAGACTCATTTTATTGTCAATGTTAATTGAAAAGTTTAAATATTTGTCTCCGAGGGAAGGCACAACCTGCACAACTGTACTGCCGGAGAGCAAGTGCCCCTTCATCAGGGCTCTTCAGAATCATTGAAATGTAATAAAATTCGCATTGATTAGCTGTTAACTTCACTCGGCAATGCGGAGCTGCGTCGTTATGAGCCGGGTTTTGGACTTCGGTGGATGGCATTTTAGTAGCTGCTGCTCCGACCAGAATGGGATTCGGTGAAATCCCTTTTGCGGCACAAAGCGGTTTTAGTTTACATGTACACGAGAGTAATCGGTGGGTGTCAGGTGGCAAAAAGAGAGCACATTAAAATTGTTGCGGTGAATTTTCGACGTTTTTTCAGAGGTTGTAAAGTTTCGAAGGAGGATTTTATTGGTACTAAATGGCAGGACGCTCCTGAAAATTAGCTTTCGGGAAGTAAATGCCTATTCGACATGTCGCCTCACCATAATTTCGACATTAACATTCTTGTCGTTTTAGCAGCTATAACTGTTTGATTTATGTAGTTTCTAAGTTATGTAAGGAACGCTCGAAGACATGGCTCAGTTGTTAACAGTTCTGAATGAATTTTTTAATCAAAGTGGAGCCAAACAGACAACTGCTTCGAAGTTCAGCGACTACTGGGTACTAAGCACTATTGAACTTCATTTAACCGCCTGTATTCAAGAAGCGCAATAATGTTAATGTTGAAACAGGAAGTAACGACCTTTGATTTAATGAGAAAAATGATTTCATCGCAGTAACCCACGGTATGTCAGTGAAAATAATATCTCCACTACAGTCGCCTCTCCACATCTCGATATCGAAGGGACCATCGAGATAGGGAAAGATCGAGACATAGAACAAATTTTTAACGAATACTAGATTGAAAATACTCCGTTACCAGGAAAGCTAAAAACAAACAGACGTCATTTCGTCTTCGCGATAATGGGCATATCGACATACGGAGAGAAAATTGGGAATGATAATCACATCGAGATAGGGAGATATCGAGATAAGGAGAGTGAAAATGTATGCAGAATGAAGGGAAGTAATATTTCATCAGCTTTAAGGCAATTTGAACGCTCTCTTTTACTATTCTGGCTTGTATCAACAAGCAAATACGTCGTTTGGCAGTGTCGGTTCGGTGACTAGTCTAATAAAATCAGTGAAAATGGCACTACTGCAACTATAGAAACACCCACAACTAATGGATCACTTACCCTATAGGCATTTATTAAATGCATTGTTATTGATTCATTGAAAATTATAAAATACTCGGAAGGGTCCCTCATTCCACGCACGACGCTTTCGCCTAAACACAAAACACAAAACAAACTCTTTGATATCTTGAAAATTTATTAAAATCGCCACAGAAGTGTACATTTTCCGACAAATACCCGTTTAGATAATTTGCAAATGCAGTCGTGTTGGACAACATGCTGAGGCTCCATTCAAGGCGTATTTCTACAGCCACTTAAGATAAGCACTTCGCAGTTGCAGGACGACGACACGTTCACCGCTCAGCCAGCGTACTGGCGTTATTGTTATGCGTTCCGCGAGTGCGCAATTTGTAGCCCCTTCGCCTTGGTATGCAAATAACATGCACTCCCCAACGACCAAGGCGCTTTATCAGCTCAGCACGAGCGCAGGTTTCCGAGGTAATTATCTTTCGCTGTTAGCGCCACCCACGCCCGATCTTTTCTAACGTCCAAACTACGCAGCTGTTTAGTATGGTATGAAAATTCACCGCACATTTGTCCTACGGGCACAAGCCGCACGGAACAACGCGTCAAGAAAGTAATTTAGTGAGGCGTCTAGCGAAAGGGGGTAACAATGATAACGAGAATATGTTCAAGAGCACGGCCATTCAAAAGACTTCAACCAACGGAGCCACGAACCCCCGTGCGTTTATCCTTTGAGCATTTCCAGGTCTAAACGTAGATCGCGTAGACGCTACATTTGCCGAATGGAATAAATAAATCTTTGCACAAGTATTTTTTAGCTATAAGATATGACGTTTCCATCCAAATTTTGGCAAATATCGTTGGTGCGTTTTGAAAAGGCCTTTCGAAGAAATAGTTTTTATTGTTTGAAAATTATTGTTTCGACAACTTTTATGCATTGAGAACATTTAAGACGTTGCAATTATGGATTCCAGACGAAAATCGAAATTTAGTTCAAAATCTCCGTGAAATAGGCTACTGTTCGGCTTTCAAAGCGTCCGGCAATTTTCGACGCAGCACGGTGCTGGGGTTAGGGAAAATTATAGAGAAAATTCAAAAAAAAATGATTAAATTGAATGTATCTTGAAGCATCCGGGGATTTTTTTTTATTTCCGTACAAAGTGGGCCGAAGGGTCTCAGATTTTCATGAAACTTTTTCCACAGGCAGGGCACATCAATATATAAAAAAAAAAAATTGAGAAAAATTCAGGGTCGCTTATTTTCCCGGAAAACTCAGTTGGAATTTTTTTTGTTTTCCTCTGACACTACTTACTTTGAAAAATCATAACTCAAGAACGAAGTATTGTAGAAACAAAGTTTTTTTTTTATGAAAATGAGAGCAAATTTTCTCAGGAGTAAAAAAAAATATTAACTGGAAACAGTTTTACACAAAATTTTCCACCGTTGAGAAAATTCGTAAAGAAAAGCCGGAAAAACTATGTTCCAATCAGTGGAAGATTTTAAAAAATATATTTTTAAGAAGGTAATTTCATAAGCTTTAATCGCTGAAATTGTTGAAATGTACTTTTTTTTTCGTTTTTGAGTTATGGCCAATTTTGTGGAAAATGACCATATAAGCCTTTTCTTTGAAAACCCATATTTCGATCGAAGCATCGGAAAAACAAAGATTTTTTATCAAAGCAATTGCAAATTTTCTAAAACATCTGAAAAAGATATGGGATTGGTTTTAATGATGTATAAGTCGGAATGGATGATATTTTTCATGAAAAATTACACCGCTAAGAAAAACTGTTTCTGCCTCAATTTTTCATTACACTGAAAAGGGATTCTTTCTTTTCTATGGAACAAATAAGATTATTATTATTATTTTTTAATTTTATTTATTCAATTATTCAGGATATAACTTACATTTTCATCTTAATACTATCTATTTTTTCAACCGGGAAGATTGTCTTTGGTTGCTAACACCAGAAGATTTTCGTTTCATAACAACATAATGTTCATTATTCAAAAAAAAAAGTCAATGAATATTGAATAAAGGGCCCTGATACGACGAGACTAATTCGCGATGCTCTCTCAGCACTGGAAGGCACTGACGTCCATATTCAGGATACAATTCCGGATACTCGCGGTCAACTGCTGCGTATCCTTGGCCCGCCAATTATTTTTTTACACTAGGCCACTGAGGAAGCAGAAAAAATCCTGCAGATGGCACTGGGGCAAGTTGGTCGGTTTCCTTTCTTTCGGTACGTACGAAAAAAAAGAAACGTGTCACCCATTCACATGAAGAGAAAAAAAAACACTCTTTACTTAACAATAACAGAAAGGTATTGAAATCAATATCATTTTTTACTGAACACCCGTTAACACTGCGGAACAAGTTCCTCGAGTTCTCAAGCTTCAAAATACCGCTATTAACTTAATTTGGGGTCGCTGAAAGTTTTGTCGTTTTCGAAAATGTCATATCACCTCTGGTTTTTAAGATTAAATTGTTGAAAATGCATTATTTTATTATTTCAGTCAACTCGCATGCAAGTTTGCCAGCTTGTGAGCTGATTTTTGTGCCTAATTTACTATTGGAATCAGTGTTTAGGTACTGAAGAATGCTAATCATGGTTTTTGGTTATATTATCGTTACTAAAACGGTACTTTTTGAAGACTTGGAAGAGTATTGTCTCTGGCCATATAAAAAACAACGAATTCTGTGCGGAGGTTGCAAGCATGATGAAAAAATCGATTAAATCTATATGAAATCAGTAGATTTTCATCAAACTATATCTCCTGCAAATGTTTAAGTCCTATTTTACATGCTCGGTGGATTGATTTACCTAAACATTCATATATCATAGTTCAAATTTCATTTGAACACCGATAAACTCCATTTTTTCTACAGCTTTTACAACCTCTGATAACGTGCTGGAGCTTTTCTGAGAGCGGCACCACAAATTTAGTAGAGCTTGAGCATGCTCTTGAGCTTGATTGGCCGCCCGTGGATGCTACTCCAGTATCGCCAGATCAGCTGCTCTTACACAAGGAACCAACCAGAAGACTGCTTGGGACTAAAATACACACCCAGTGTTCAAGTGCTGGTGATCTTCTATTTTTAGGCAACACGTCAGAATGCCGAGCAATGAGGGGAAGAGGGAAGAAAATTGATGATGCATTAAACTGACTTATACAGTAGACCGTATATATCACTGCGTCTACGCCAGTTCATGCGGGAAGGGAAAGGGGCGGTAATTTTTATGGCAGAGAGGCTTGCTGTTTGGTTAGCAGACTGTCTATATATCAGTTGTAAGGAAAGACGTGCTATAAAGATGGAAGAGTGGAAGCGTAGGGAAACGTTTGTTTTGTCCGTCTCTGGTTCTAGCAAATGCTAAGAACTGTGATAGATCAACTGCGATAGATTGAGAAGTGGAAGATAGAAGCAAGTGAAAAATACAACTACAGAGTACGATGAAAGCGACGAGCCTAGGATTGAACCCATGATCTTTTGCTTATGAAGCAGAAGTGATAGCCATTAGACCACCAACCCCGTCCTAAGCAACAGCAAATTTAGTAGAAACACCTTATTTTATCTTTGAGACATGCGGAACAAATATAACCTATTTAAATTCCATAGTGTAGTACCCAGATAACCAGATGTCGCATTACAGTTTACATAATGACTTGTTTGTTCATACAAATTTCTTCACATCGGCAACACACGGTCGATAAAATCATCTGATTGATGGGTTACCTCGCATTAAATGCTATTTTTAGATTAATTAACTCATTACGCGTGTTAAAGATGTACAAATTATGAGTGAAATTATGAAAAAATCCACATGCTCGGCTGGGATTTGAACCCAGGACTCTTGTATGCTAGACGAGTCCCTACACACGCGGAAAGAGTGAGTGCGATTTATTTATAAGCGGTTTCTTCACCACCGCTTAAGCCTTAAACCTGGTTTATTCGTATGGGTAAACGTGGTTTACGGCTTAAGCGAAGGTGAAGAAATTGGCCCTTAGTGTTGAAACTGTTTGCCTATCGTACCTACATCGCTTCCACAACAACTGTATTGTGGAAGAGTAAAGACGTGTCGTTCTCACTCAAGTGACGACATGACTACTACAGAGAGGCAGTAACACTCTAATATAAATTGACGCTTATATTGAGCTGTTCGGTAATCCAATCCGCATGGTTATTAAATTAATTAACTCATTATGCGTGGTAAAGATGGACAAATTATGGGTGAAATTATGAAAAGAATTCACGTGCTCGGCTGGGATTTGAACCCAGGACTCTTGTATGGTAGACGAGCGCTTTAATAACTAAGCTACCGCGCCACTTGGTGACCCAATAAAGGGCTCCACGTGGTCTGTAGGGATTTGAATTCTAAACTCAGTCATTGGGTCATGCTTACTAGGGCGGTTCAAAATTTTAAAACGTTTGAAAATCCAATCTCCCATATGTTCCTTACCATCCTTACCATAAAAATAGTGTTCTGTGAAATATTCAGCTTCAGATTTAAAGGTGGCCCGAAGACAATGTTGGTTTATATAGAAATTACGATGGAGAAATTTTGAGATATGTTCCAAACACGCTAGTACTGTAATTTAAGTACAAACTTATTATCCCATAGTAAAAACACATTCTTCAAACCATAATGAATAAATTTACTGAAGACAGAAAGTCAATCAGACGGATAGCGGAAGAGATATTCTTGAATCTGTTTGCTATTATTTAGCTTAATATGGGATTATAGTTCTATAAACATGTACAAAAAACCCAAACAAAATTAGTTCAAAAGGGATTTGTTTCTTCAGCAACATCCTTCATTGAGGTTTGCAGAATTAGTTTTTAATATGGGATAATAAGTGTCTAGTAGACCTGTTCATATTTAAAAAAATGTCTGGAAATCTACGGGTCAAGCAGTATTCGGAATTCTCATGCTAAGAACAATGTCTGGTCAAATTTTCAGCTCATTCGATAAAGATTTCAGTATGCTTCAAGTTAAAAATGTGATTTTGGGCTTATTTCAAGGTTTGAAAAATCATAACTAGCATGTGGAAAATCAAAACCACTTGCTATTACCACTATTTGAAAGCTAGTTCTATTCTGTTAAAGTTTGTCGAACACGCTAACAAGATTAAATTGAGTTTTAACATTGTTTGATCCAAATTTGTACTCCGCTGTACCCAGAAATTACAGTTTCCTCAATATACATGGTATATAAAACATGCATTGGTATTATTTTTTCAGGCCGTAGTCAACGGGAATTAAACATAATACATTTATGAATTCATTGACCATCAACAGATTACATGTTGCTAAAGGCAATAAATTACAATAAATGCCCAAACATCGAGCACCGCATCGCAACCTGATGATAGTTAAATCATGCATGACACATGTACCGGAAACGAATGAATTGAACACGTTAGCATTGCTTTTTCTTTCCGAGTGATGATTGTTTTGATCGCATTTCACTGATCATTTAGAACGATTTGAAAACAATCATCATCATCGACTGAGAAAAGGCAGTGCTAACGTGTTCATTTTTTGTATTCATTGAAGCTCACGGTGGTGCTCTTGGCTCACCCACAGTGGATTTATAAATGTGCTTCATAATTACTTATTTTTTACAATTTGTTTTCGTTAGATAAATGGTTACTTTGAACGGGATTGACTTTAAGAAATGCATTGTCATCATGTCTGGAAATTAAAAATCTGAAATTTTCATGCAGGCATGCTGTTCAGTGAAAACAATTCCTGAAAAAAGAGATTTTCAAGAACCTCAAGAAACAAACCTCAACCAAACTATGTTAAAACTTGCTCCAATCATAAAATTGTGTTCTGCAAAAGTTCGTAGAATTGGATAAACTACTATGCAGAAGTATTTCCGATACATTTTGATGTTTCGTTCGGTAGTTATGATTTTTTAAAGCTTGAAAATAGCCCAAAAACACATAATTGATTTGAAGCACAACTAAATTTACTCTAAATTGAGTGAAATTTTGGCCAGAAGTTCATTTCGCAATGAAAAATCAAAGTATAGGTTGACTGGGGAGTTTCCAGACATTTTTGAAAATATGAATAGGTCTAGTGTCTACTTACATTACTCTTTTTTTTCTATCTTTATTAACGAGATTTTTAGCCCTGGGATAGTTCATCCCGGGACCAACGGCTTTGCTTCCCTTCCGAAGGAAGTCGTCACTATAACTCTTATGTCATAAGTGACTATCTCGGGGATGGGATTCGATCCCAGGTCCCCGGCGTGACAGGCGTGTGTTCTAACCCCTACACCAGGTCCGTCCCCCTAAAACTTGGAAAAAACGCAAATTTGAAAACCATCGATTTTCTAACCACACGGGGTAGGCAAAAAACTGCTAGTGCTTGCGCTTCAAGTAGTCATACACACACGTGTTCAATTTCTGTTGGACCCATTTGAAAAGTTTCACACATATACTCCCATATCCTCTTTAATTTCAATTCACCACTAACGGAATAAGTAAACGTGCTAAGTTTACAGGAAGTGTTTTCAAAGCGTCGTGAATGGGTGGCAAAGATTTGCTGTTGAATTATTAAATTGATTTTTTTTGTTGGCATTTCCTTTAGGGATGGTACACAAATTATGTCACGCTAAACTTCAACCCCTCCCTCCTCTTTGTCACACTTTTTGTATGAGTTCACCGAAAATTTTGTAAGGCTTGTCACACTTGACTCGACCCCCCCCCCTTGGAGCGTGACGTAATTTGTGCATGACCCTTTAGCAGTATTTCCTCTGAAGTCATTAACAATTTGCACCTGTGTACATACTAGGAAACACTCACTCGATTACTGCGTTCGCCTCGCTCGCTTCCACACGTAGTCAAGAGCGAGGTTGCCGTTTCTCTTACACTGAGGAAACGAAACGTATGAGGTACATAAGATTTTCTTATGGAATAAAGACATAAGAAGTATTTTGATTTTCATTCGAGAATCTTATAAAATTCCATTGCAGACTTATGAAACAATACTCATTACACAGACAGATATAATTTCATAAGAAACTCGTTTTGGTTATCATACGCATTGATCATTGGATTTCATAAGACAATCTAATGGAGTACGATTTTCTTAACAATTTCATACGAATTACGTGGAGCGATGGTAATAACATAATATTCACGATATAGATTCATAAGCGCGTTTATGACAATTATTATTAACACTTGTGAAAAACAGTCGACTTCCTATCGAAAACACGTAAGAATTTCATACGAATTTCTTATGGAATAAAGACATAAGAAGCATCTAATGAGACTCATAAGAAAGACTTGTGAACTTCCATCGATCATTGCGTTCATAATATAAATGGGTATAATATCATAAGATACTCTTATAAAGGATCATAGATATCAATTATGGAATTCTTTTCGACCATTATGTATTTAGAGAATCGCTCTTTGAATTTAGGAAAATAAAGATATTCATAAGATCTCTAATGATAACGACAAGAATTTCTTGTGAATGAAAAGCTCCTTTTGAATTGTATGGCAGGAGTTACCGACGTTATGAAATCAGCTCTACTTCTCCGTAGCGTAGGGTGTTTTATGTATTCTGGACAGAGCGTTACGCGTATATAATTTGGCCATTTCCATTTGATTTTGCCGTAGATGGCCATATTATACATGCGTAACGGTCTGTCCAAAATACTTTGATCACCATACAGCTCAAGTAATTTCGGTAGCGGAATCATTCCATGACCGTTTCTTGTTCTACCCATTTGCACAGTACTTATGATCAGGTTACTTATGGCTCATATTGAAGGACCCCTTTCCGTGATTCCTGCAAAGGCTTTTACGTCACATTTGACGAGGACAAAACTAGAGCATGCGAAAATTAAGCACTTCATATGACAATCCTTATGCGCAGCTGTTAGTCATAACCGTATAGTATTTTTTCAATTAAAATCTATCATTGCGCGTCAATGTGGCTTTTTCATATTCACATTTTGCAGTTGAATATTATCGCTTTCCATGACTATGGATTTACTAAGAAGCAGGCACTGCTCCAGTTAAAACATCATGCCTAAAAAAAACAAAAACGTATGAGAACCCATACAATCAAAATGTACGCATAACGGAATCACCTTTTGCAGTATACGATGCTTACTAGGGTGATTCAAATTTTAAAAATGTTCAAAAATCCAATCTCCCATATGCTCCTTACCATCCTTATCATAAAAATAGAGTTCTGTGGCATTTTCAGCTTTCTATGTGGTGATTTAAAGGTGGCCCAAAGACCATGTATGTAGTTTTATATGGAAATTACTATGGAGAAATTTTGAGAAATGTTCCAAACACGCTAGTACTTGGAAGTTCAAATCGTATAAATTTTACAATTTTGCTGTTTTAGTTTAAAATTGTAACAAATCGTCTCGCACGCTCTTTCCAATATCTTATACACGTACTAATCTGCAGTGAATCGCAAGTCAGTCCCATCTACAGTTTCGTCAAAATTGAGTTGAGTTCAGATTTCCACATATTTTCCAATGCTCTTTCAACTGCACTATTGAGATAATATGGTTTGTTCGGAATAATGAGTAAAACAAAAATTAACCGTGTTTCATTGATACTTGAACATGTTCAAATCCTCGAGAATGTTTTCAATATTCGTATGTACCAATGCTCCAGTTCATTATTTGAGGTTTTAGCTAGTTTCCATGGTCACATAAATAACACGGCACCGCTAGAACGTCAAATAGTGAACTCGTGCATCGATCCATAAATAACGAGTTTAGAAACTTCACGTTCCATTTTCGCAATGCCTACTTTTTACAGATGGAACTCATTTGCGATTTACGGCAGTTATGAGAAACCTAATTTTTTAAACGATCCCTAATGCCATTTTTTCTTTGCATTGATATTTGCTTTTTGAGCTGGAAATGCCCCCTTCCAGCATTATGAAAAGCAAACCAACTGCGGAGCAAGAGAAATGATTCTATTCATCGGGAAAGTCACTTTCGTCTTTTGCCCGAACACCGCTCTGTAATTTCCAACCGAGCTAAGTGAATTTCTTCGATTGTTGTTCGCGAATTGATCGAATTTAAACACGCGCAACAGTGCCTTTGTCATCGCACAGTGATCCCATTTAAGGCAAATGTTGGGTAAAAGTACACAGCTCATTCAAGTCGTTCAAAGGATCGACTTCAATGTTAAAACATGATTTATCGAGGTAATTTGATGAGAACGATCCTTGATATGAACCAAACGGAAATCGATGTTTCCTATAACCTATAAATTGGTTCAAAATAGACATAGTTATCTTTTTTTGAAAGAACTCCATACTATACACTTGTTGTTACTTTCAAATAGAAAACATGTCAAATACAAATCTAAACATCTTCACAACATACAAAAAAGTTCTTTATCTCAAATGTGATAGGATGAGCTAGATTTTTTTACCCTTAGTCAGTATCGGGCCGCTGTGCATTGACGTCGTCGTTTTCATCGTCGCAAATTGCAATTCAACTTTTCCGCAATTTGCATTTAATAAATAGCAAATGAACAGTCCACAGAAAGCAGCTTTCAACGGTGTACCGCGTGTGTGTGTCTTTCTGTGTGTCACCATAATGCCGCACTATGCAATTGCGAAAACAATTGTTCGCTCGGTGCAATCAAATAAACGACCATATTACCCACAATTTTAATAAGAATCGCAAAGGATTCGAATCGGATCAAAGTTCCGCGCGCGTATTGCGTCCGGCTTCGTATCGTTCGTTGGGATGTGCTAATTCAATATTCAGTTGTTCAATTGGTCCTCCATGACGATTGTTATAGGGAGTTCCGTTGCGGTGGAAAACATGTGAACTTTGTGGTGTATAGCGCCATTTAATTATATCGCATTTGCGGTGCGGCCGAGGTCTCGTAATTTGTGACAATTGTATGGCTTTCGCAGATTGTGGGCAGCATTGTGATTGGAAGCGGGAGAGTATTGATTTCGTTTCTATCTGTTGTTGCGAGCTCATTTGAATACAGACGTTATTATTATGGTTACGGAAAGTGCTGTGAACTTTGCTGATGACAACAAAATAAATGTCTTGCCGGTACAATTGTGCTTCAAATTTGACACTTTATCAAGACGTTTAGGTAGATAATGGAAAAAAAATATTTAGGAAATTCTAAGTTAAGAAAACTTGCATTTAAGTATATATATACTCAAAAACATGTACAGTATTAACATTGATGCCCAACTGTTCAGACAAATGCTTTCATATGTTCGAATTTTTAAATAATAGTGCTTCCAAATCAATCTCCCAGGAATTTTCGAAAACGTTCTCTTGATTGAGAATGAATAAGAAACGTTGAAGATTAAATGATTATCTTGCTTTCACTACGTTTGACTAGAAGGTTAAAAAGGAACAAAAATGCCTATTAATAGGGAACGAAATGTGAACGTGAACCCTCTTTCTTGCAAATCAACTAATGAATCGTCTAAATCCGAATGAATATGACTACCAGCATGCAAATCATACTCGTTGTTTGACCACAAATTCCATTGCATCAATCTTTATGTAGATGACATTTCACGAGAAATAAATAGAACAGTCAATTATGCCAAACCTTCTCGCCAAAAGGCGCCCTCGCTCGGTATGCAAAGTGACCACCCCATTACTGCCAATACCTGTCATGTGTCCTTCTGGTATCACTCGTCAAAAGCATAATGTCCGATCGTCTGGCGCACTGCTTCATAACTTTCATGTAACATTTGCGTATGCACGTACAGTATTGGACATACATTTGCGTCTTTTCCGCATACAAAATGATTAACTTTTAGCTTACTAAGGAAAAATTCTTGTTATAATTCAATGTTTGCCTAGAGAATTTTGAACATCTTATTCAGATTGCTACACAAATAACTTAATTTACTATTCTGTAGCGGAAATCAAAAAAGTTGCAAATGTATTGTCTCCTACTGTGTGTAACTAACCCTTCTGTTTCAGCGTCAATCAATTTGCTCCGGTGTGCGGTAAGCCTGTTGACACAATCCAGAAGGATCAAAATTCGTCGAATGAGTTAGTTTGTATGAGACATAATTGGAAAGAGAAGGAAAAGTAGCAGCGAGCCAGCAGCATCATTTGTTTATTCATTTGTCAAAAGGTGGTACGGCTTCATATTTGGCTCCGGGGGTGAGCCTTTTAAAAGTTGTGATCTCGTGGCGTGGTGTACCTGTCCGTCGTCTGTCGTCCATCCATCCGAAGTCCAGCTTGGTCCATGTTCAGAGTCGTCCACGGGACTGCGCAGTAGGGTGGGCCATTTTCAGCTAAGCGCAAAAATTTTCATTTATATACTCCAAATTCGATCATTTGGACACTAGAAGCTACTGTGTAATTTTGAGCGAAATCCATCAAGTTTTAGGAGGGGACTAAACGAAACGGCTTGAAGTTTGTATGGAGAAGTCGACCAAATAAATGGGAAAACGGTTCCAATTACATTCTCGACCATAGGTAGAAGTGCAGTAGATGAATTTCTTTCGTTATTGATTTGAAGATCTCCAACTAGGATTTACGTATTCTCGGCAGTCTGTTTCTTGTTAGTAAAGGATGAAACTGTTTCTAAAAATAACCCTGATTTTAACTAGGGTCGTTGCATGGCTAAGAACAAGTATTCGTACAAAATCGAAAAATAAAGCCTGCGCCATTAGTTTTACGTCACCTGAAGGCTTTTTACTTTGCTTTTGTTCAAAAATATGACTACTAAGAAAACTCATACTTTTGTATATAAAATCGTTCGTGCAACGATGTTGTCACACGTGCCTATAGTAGCACTATTTATAGTTTCTGTTGCTATGGTAGCACTAGTTTCACTGCCCATGCTCGCATAACAGTCCCATTTATATAGGGAATCCCATAGAATAGGGGACTGTTATGCGAGTACGGGGCGTAGTCAAAACACAAATCAAAATTGTGCTTTTACAAAATTTTCATATTTTTCCTTTAAATTATGTATTAAAAAGGTTGGATTGATGACCGAAAATACTGATTTCTTCAATCTGTCTTATAAAACTGTCTAATAAAAAAAACAAGTTTCTCTTAGTAGTACTACTATAGGAACACAAGGTTTACTTCCGGTGCTAGGGAGTCTTAATTTTAAGCACAACCATTTCTTTCGATCATTTTTTTTGAACAAAATCGGGCTGTGCAACAATGGTACTTAGATAAATAGCTTCTGAACTTCATTAAAAAGGAACACTGGAGTGAACTTTGAACTTGGTTTATTTCGCGTCAAATGTACAAAAGTCATCTCAACTCTACAGGTTACACTATTGATGTTTAATAAAGTAAAACTAAAATTATGTTGAGTGGAAATTTCCATATCCCTCACAGCTAAAAATAATGAAGATTACACGTCATGTAAACTTCATTTATGTGATGTAAACATGACGTCATGTAAATATAAGTCTGAAATCATGTAAAAATGTGTTATATGTCATGTAATCACACAGAATCCTGCTGGATTACATGACATATAATTGAAGTTTACATGAAATATCATGTAAATATCCATGATGTTCCACGCTCCAATTATGTGCATTATATGTCTCAGAAATTTACAGGTTTCGTTCGAACTGTGCTTTTAAGGTCAAGCATTTACAAACGTTTGACTGACTTTACTTGCAAATTTGATGGTGGTGTATTTGTCTCTGAAGGGAGGAAGTTTTATTTATTTTATGCTTATATACTATGTGCCTTTCAAATCTGGTAGAACTCCTAAATTATCGTTAATCCCTGAGACGAGACTCGCGAAGACGGTCTTCTTTTTCTGTTCTTTCTTGTTTTCCTGCCTGAGGCGGGAATTGAACCACTTTTTGGCACGATGCGGCTAAATGCCTGGTGGCACTAACCACACGGCTACGAAGCCCACAAGATTAAGATTTGGAGGTGACGCAAGCGTCTTCAAAGTAAATTTTCATGTTAGAAAAAATGATCTTGAGTGAATTCGTCATAACTTCGTTATTTTCTAACCAAAAAAAAAACTAAAACTTTTAGCACCATTATCTTCAAAACTAAACTTATGAAAACTTTGTGAAACTTCAAATTTGTCTAAAATTTAAACTAGTCTTAGTTAACAATCGTTTTCTCTAAATTCTTCCTCATTTTATTGAAAACATTTTTCTTCGTTTGACCACAACTTTTTAAATACTCAATTGACTACAAGTCTTTTTTCATGTTTTTGAAGAAAATTTAGTTGTTTTTTAACTGTTTGTACAAAGCATTTCTATAAAAAAATGCTTTTGGCTTAATTATTCGACAAAAAAATTACCCAAAAAACATGATTTTTTAATGAAAAAAACATTTTTTTTATTTTTTAAGTTTTTTTTTGCCGGAAACTGCATTTTTCAATGAAACTTAAGTTTATAAGACAGCTTGTACAAAAAAATATTTTTGATTCAAAATTATATAAAAACTGTTGTAAAGTCAAAACAATTTATTAATAAAATATGTTGTATGAACAGTGTAAAAACAATTAAATTAACTTTAAAAAAGGTTTAGAAAAGGTTGCGTATTCATGTAGTTATGGTCAAACAAAGGTGAAATTTTGAGTAAATGGGGAAAAAATTGAAGTAAACTTCTTTCAAATTAAACTACAGTCGACTCTTCACATCTCGATGTTATACATCTCGATATTTCTCCCTATGTCGATGATTTCATAAGTCCCTTCAGTCTGCATACATTTTCGCTCTCCTTATCTCGATATCCTCCTTATCTCGATATCTCCATATCTCGATGTGTATCTGTTGATTTTTCGTTCTCAATTTTGTCTCCGTATGTTGATATGATCAATATCGAAGGTTACTAGACCGAAGTTTTGGGATTCAAAACAAATTAGGAGTGCAAAATGAATTTTGTTTGTGTATTACTTTCTTGGCAACGGAGTGTTTTTCAATCTAGTATTCATCAAAAATTGGTTCTTTGTCTCGATCTCTCCCTATCTCGATAGTCCCTTCGATATCGAGATGTGAAAAGGCGACTGTAGTTTTGATTGAAGAAAATGATGCTAAAAGTTTCAAAGTTGGTAGAAAAACAACAAAGTAATGGTTCCTGGACTGAAAGCCATTTTTTAAAACTTCAAGCTGTGAACTAGATTATCGAAATGCATACATTTGGTCTTATAAAAGGTGGAACGGTTGTTGCAATACGAACGCTTCATGTATCGTTTTAGCATCAACTCACATCAAGGCGTCGATAAGCGCGTGGTGTACGCACGGGCCTAACGATCGCATGATCCTTGGTTCGATTCCAGGTCGCCACGAAAACATTTTTGTGTTATATTTAGTTTCATAAAGCAAAACTACGAATTTCAACCCGATTTATTGTGGCGAATTTAAGTAAGTGGTTCCTATGTATTTTGATAGTCCATTTGCCTGAGTGTTGAACATTCACTTTCAAAACACCCGTGCCACTTCTAAATGTTAATAATTTAGGCTCAAATTTTGTAGTTTCTCTTTATATGTGATTCAAATTCAGAAGAGTATACAAATTTTTGGAATTGGAGAAATTTTGAAAAATAAGCCGCACCCTAACATAAGTGATTTCCAAACAAAAGGCGACCATTTTACCTCAGGAATAACTTCTGAAAACGGTTTAAGAGTTTTCGCAAGTGGGTAGTTTCTAGTTACAAAACCATTGGTTTTAGAGAAAACGGAAATTGAAGCAGTTATATACCGTGATGAATCAAAACCCGGACGGTATCAATATCCGGACACCGGACACTCTGTTTATAACCCAACTAACAATTTTAGCGCTATAAGCCAAGATTATTTGATTTGTGCTGTATAACAGTTGAATTGAAGCAGCGAACGCAGCAAAAAATGAAAGCTATCAAAAATAGAACGATTAGCGTTAATACAGCTGTAACGCAAACGTTTTGCAGCTACAAATCTTAGCTGAATAAATTTCGTCAGTTATCGCTTTTGCTGCTTTCACTAAGCTGTAACTCAACACCGTAAAAGATAGCAACCCAATGATGTGGAATAAAACTCGCCATCATCAATCCGGCTGCTTCTATACAATATTATTTGTTATGCTGCTCAATATATATTTTAGAAGCGCTTTGTCGTTAGTTATACAGCGAGCAAACAGCAGTATGCTGTAAAACAACAACTTGTGGCACATCTACTCAGCTTGTTGGATGTAAACATTGCGTTTGACGTTTCGCATCCTTTTACAGCCTGATGAAGTGGTGTAAGCGCGGCTATGGCATCTTTTACGATCATTATAAAATATTGTGTGAACCGTTTTCGATGTAGAACAAAACGGTGGGTTTTCTTTGCATTTCGATATAGACTGTGGTGGCAACAAGGACAGCGTCGAGACTTGTGGATGCAGAGATCGTGAGTTCGATTCCAAGCAGTGGCAGGTAACGTTGGGAACATTAAATTCAGATACTTATGATATGAATTCCGGAAGCTGTGAAACAGCTTAAAAATAATATTTAATCGATAATACAGTGAAGCTGTATAATAATTATTCAACAGTTGCGAAATGGTTGAGAAAACGCCTTCCGAAGATGTTACACAGCTACTTGTCGTATAACTGTCGAGATAGAGCAATGATCGGTATAAATAAGAGCTGCCAACACAGCTTAAAAGTAGCTGAGTAGATTCGCCAGATTTGTTGGTAAAAAGGATCGCATAGAAGCTTTCTTTCTTATGTACAGCGCCTTTACTCAGCATAAAGCCGTATAACGAGGGCCTAGAGAATGTTTACATTTGCACTAAATGTTAGTTGGGAATCGTTGATTAAGGCGAAGTAGGCCGTCATTGAAATTTGAACTGGGCATCGATGATTGTGGCTAATTTGTCTCACGATTGTGAATTAAAGAAAATCACATGGTTTTACACTGACATTAAAATTTATCAGGATACTTTCTGCATGTAAGCACAAGTTGTGATATTTTTCTGATTCAATATTACTTAAGATGACTGAGTTTCATCACTTTTAAATTGCAAGCTGCAAAATCAACATGGCTACCAAGACGAATGACGGGCTGCTTAGCCTTAATAGGTGAATTTTTATAATTATCTTGTGTAAATAATCACACCCGAACTTTATATTATTATCATCACTTTACTAATAACATTCATCTATTAAAAATTGATTTAAAATTAATTTAAATATAAACAAAATTGTAATCCATTCTGACACCTCTTTCTTCGTAGTTTAAGTTCTGTGGCTCAAGCGTACCGGATATCGTAAGGCGACGTTCAGTTAGCGGTATTTCATTTCATTTGAATTTTGGGTGATTAGTAGTGAGCATTGATTAGAGTGAAATAATAATTTGAATATTTGAACCTATTAAAGTGGCGAAAACTGATACAAAGGAATGTTTTTCATAAGAATATCTTTCGACATATAGTGAAAAACTTCCCAAAAGCTTTAGTGTTGCACTGCTATAAACTAAAAAAAAGCCAGAGAAAAGATAATCTCTCATCGTTATATAGATCCACTTGAAAAGTTACAAAAATCCTCCTAATAAAAGATAAAGCTGATCAGATCAGTGACAACTTATCTAATTGTATCTACCGTAAAACCTCCATGAGTCGATATCTGAAGGGACCATTGACTCATGGAAATATAGATTCATGGAACAGAAATGCTTTGGAAAGCTGTTTGGAACTATCATGGTAAACATGAAATTTTGTTTTTAGTATGACATCGAGTCAAGGAACATCGAATCATGAAGGTTTCACTATATTTTATCAAATTTATGATTCTTTATGAAAGACTTCTGGTTTGTGGTAGTCTTTTCAATATTATATGGACAATCTACTAATCAACAATTGAAGAAATTCATCGTAATTGGAGCCGTTTCACCGTGTTTTTATCAATTATGTCAACTTTCTCATATAAACTTCAAGCTCGTTTATCTTCCACTAAGACTTGATGGATTTTGCTCAAATTTCCACAGTAGCTACCGAGGGTACAAATGAACAAATTTTGAAGGTGTAGCTTAAGATTTTAACAAGTTGATATTTTCCCTTACAAAAATGGGCCACCTCACTGTGCAGTCCTCAACGCAAAAAGCATCCAACATCCGAACGAACTATTAAAACCGTCGCAACACAAATCTCATCATTCTTCTTCTTCTTGCTCCTCTTTCCAGTGCATGTGCCCATGCAAATTGATCGATTTCGATTTCGATCTAGATTTCCTCTGAATTGTATGCAAATGAAGGCCCACTCTGAGAGCTCGGAATTTAAAACATAAATGCATACAGTTATTCGTGAGGGAGAGAGAGAAAACAGGATTGGCGATAAGTGCACAACAACCTGCCACACATCTATACAACATTTTCACAGCGACAATTCTTCGAGCCGGAACCACTGGACAGCAACATCGTCAGCAGCATCGCAAAATCAACCTTCCTCCAACAAGTGCGGGGGTTGTCGATACGGGAACTGTCCGAAGAAGGATCACGACCTTTCGAAAATGTTAAGCCTCCTGAATGTGTGTGCAAGCGCGTGCGTCGACCAGACCTGTACATGTATAACACAGAGCATGAAATGATATGTTTTAAGTTTTGTTCTGAGCTTCATGCGTGTTGTATATAAGGTAAATCGATTTTTTTTATTTCCATGTTTTGCCATTCAGACGAAATGCACTCAGGTGGAATCGATCTTGTTCGATTGGGTTCATATTCATGCGAATCATTTTCCATAGTGTCGTCCGGTTCCATCATTATCCTTTCACTTCCAGTTAATCGGATTCACTTTTTCCTTTCGATAATCATTAGTGAAGTCCCATCGAAAATGATGACCATGACCATCCACATCCCATCAGCAGTCAGAAATCATTACGACTGAACCACATTGGAAGCTAATGAAAACATTATGCGAGCATTATGCTCCAGGAAAAATCTCATAACCAATGACCATGATTACATAAAAGAGCAAAACCTGAACACACCCAGGGCAAAAATGATCATTGGGTTGCGGAAGATTGGCGATCGGCGACGAATATGTCGATCAGCACTGAAAAAATTTATTGCCGCAATACTTAGAGCATCATGCTGGAATCGCGCACCACGCATAAGTTACACCCAAATGTGGACATCGACAATCATTTGATGGGTGCTCTCGTTGCTCGTTGTTGTCGTTTTCGTCTGATGCGCGACAATCTCGGTAATCGATTGTCAGCCCGGAGCGATAAATCACCAATCATGGTGGAAGAGGAGAGTGGAAAGTGGGGAGGAATAACGTCTGCCTTATCCTTGCAAGCGAGAATGCGCGACTGATTTAGAAATCGATTTTCTAAGATTCGAGACAGAATAATGTTCTAAACCGAGTAGTTCTTTATGAAATTTTTTTTTCTATCTCTTTATTATGTATGCAACCAGGATTATAATGACATCTTATGAGCACTTTCACATCACTTTCGTGTGATGTGGCAAATACAATGATATTCTATGCCCAGGGAAGTCAAGGAAATTTCCATTACAAAAAGATCCTGGACTGACCGGGAATCAAACCCAGACACCTTCACCATGGCTTTCCTGTGTAGCCGCGGACTCCAATCAATCGGCTATGGAAGGCCCCTTGCCGATTAGTAATTAGAATAACCTGAAGTTCATAGACCCAAGTGCCAATTTGGACAAATTGAGATGTAAAACCATCAAAAATAATGGAATCGTTCTGGTGGCATCATTCTCACGACTCCCTACGAACGCTGGAGAAGGCGCGTTAACCAACTACGCACAGAAAGGGTAACGATTCTGCAGCGCCGTCGGTCATCCTTAAATCGAAGTCATTCATGACCTTACATTCTCTTTCATATATCTGTCTCTTCTTAGGCTCTCTTATTTCGACGTTTTGGGATTCGACGTTTTGTCTTTCGACATGTTGTCCCTAAACCCCTCACTCATAACCCCTCGTAAATAAGGGACGGCTCCATAACACAGATGCCTTCAAAGAAGAGCTCTGCATTTCCCAGAATATTGCTTTCCCCTATGTCATTTCCAGGAATGCAGTTCGCCGAATGTCTCATTTCTCCGAAAAGTGAAAGGTTCAAAAATGTTGCAGAATAGTATTCATAGTAGTGCATAGCAGTTATTCGCTCCCAAGACGACAATTCGTCCGGTGGGGTGTGCTGCTGTCGTCATGATGATGGTTGACGAGAGCAATGTCAAACTCATTCATGGTTGCAAAACATTCGGAACAAAATATTTATTTTCACCGCTTAAGTGAAAACATGTATGAAATAGAATGAAATTCAATGGTAGAGAATTCATTTCTTTTTAGAGGCAGCGGACAATGTTTCGAAATGTGTTTTGTTCAAGTTCAAAAATCGCTCAGGCGAAAGTTACAATGAAACTAACCTCACATATTCTGGTTTTCCAACCTCAAACTAGTGCTCCTACCAGCCGGATCTCATTTTTTATGAAAGTAGTGGAATAATATAAAAAACAAACGTATGTAGAACATAGAAAATTGATATTCCTACCTTTTCCGCCTAACTGTTTCACTGTGAACCGTCTTATTACTTACTTATTTGGCTTTACATCAATTATCTTGATAAAGCCTCGCCAACAATATTTCGCCAATTCCCTCGGTTCATGGCCGCTTCTCTCCATTCTCGACTGTGACCCACGCTCTCCAGGTCCTGGTGTACCTGGTCAATCCACCTAGCTCGCTGCGCCCCACACCTTCTTGTTCCGACTGGATTCGTGGCGAACACCATCTTTACAGGGTTGTTGTCCGGCATTCTTGCAACATGCCCTGCCCAGCTTATCTTTCCAGCTTTAGCTACCTTCACGATACTGGGTTCGCCGTAGAGTTGAGCGAGCTCGTGGTTCATCCTTCGCCGCCACACGCCGTTCTCCTGCACGCCGCCGTCTTATATAAGGAAAATAAAACATTTTTCCCCACAGCGGCATGTGATGGATGCGTGAAAAATCGAATCTCTCATCATCTGACTAGTTGCGCTACCAAAGTATAGATGGCTAACAGTATGTTGCGTTTCGAGCTTGGAGGCCTATTACTGAAGCGGTTATTTGAAACCTGGATCCAAACTGAAAAGAGATCCAAACTTTTTTGTTTATCGAAATGATCGACTGGATGGAACATGTGGTGGAATCATCCCCCAAGTAGCACGCGAAACATCTTCCAAAGAGATGCTTTCCAAAAATGGTTTCAAGAACGTATCAATGTAACTTACATACTTACAAATCAAATGTTATATGTTGTTAACAAAATGTTAATAAAATCTTAAATTTGTTTTACCAATTAAGGATGATAGTGTTTTCTTATAACACAGAACACCTACACAGAAAGAAAAATCCATGTAAATTTCAGCGTAAAATCATGCACATGCCAGATTTGTCGCAAATTCACATGACACATCGTGTATAATGACATCGACATCATGTAAATTCATGCGAATTGTCGCGTAATCGGTTAGAGTTCATGATAGATTACACGATATATAGCGGAAACTTGCATGATGTTACTGTAATTTTACACGATGTGACGTGTAAATTTGTGGCAAATCTGGCATTCCCTTCATGTGCATGATTTTAAGCTGAACTTTACATGGATTTAGCTTTCTGTGTAGATATAAGAAATGAATGTAATGTTTGGAATGATACTCAAAAAGAAATTAAAAAAAAAACTTACATAGTTCTAGCTCGGTTGCATATTAATATCAAGTGCTTATAAAGTTTCACCGCAGTTCCAATGAACATGCATTTCACTTCGCCAAACGTAAAATTTTTTTTGAAACTACAAGATTTGCTGCAAAAGTCTTTCGCAAATAACAATGAAGTCAAGTTTATCAAGATGCTTTCAGTAACTTTTCAAACATCTTTATCTTGAAACTTCTCCCAAAATGCCGATGATTTCAATGTTATGTTTCAAATAACTTTCATTTGAGGCTTCCGCAACTTGCATTCAATTTTCGTTCCTATGCCTACAACGCGAAAGTTGCACTAAATTACGTGTATGACAGCTAGATGTTTGTTTGTTTGAATCCAGTTGCAATATGGTTGAGTAGCACATTACGTATCATCTAACAAAAAATGGTCTTGCAACAGTTTGCTTGTTTAAATAGTGTTTCTGATGTGTTGCGTGAAAGTTTTTGCGAAAACCTTAGATTCTTTCAGACGTGGCCTAATTTCGCCAGTGATGAACTTGTATTCCGAGTGGTGCAGTATACTTATAAGCAGCAAACTCTGATTTATAGGTAATGTGGTCGCTTTTATAGTACATTAGCAAAGCAATTGTTAGAGGAGCTGGTGGAGTAGTGAGTAGAGAAGCAGTAGTGATCTTGAGGTCGGAAGTTCGATTCTCGTTGATATTTTTGTTTTCATTTTTTCTTTTAAGTATTTTGCTACAAATAAGCCAATTTAAATATGTTGCAGCAGACTCCGCCTCTTGCGCTTTTTGCGTTGCTATACAGAGCAATTGTAGGTCATAATTGCAACAATTGACAACTCTGATTAGTTGTAAGAGATACTTTCACCCTTGAGTTGAAAAACTGTGTGGTTTGGGCCGTAGGGGTATGAAACATTAACTGTTTTCGAAAATTCAAAACAAAATTTTTGAATCTTGGTGTGATTTTGTTGAAACACAGTTTACTAAAAATACATTCATAGCTGCCTATTTGACTATTGAATATACTGGACAGCAAGTTCATTTGTTTCAAAATGACTTGCGGAAATTGACTCGTGATAAGATTATTTTTCATTGGTGATTTTAAAGCAAAACATCGCTCATGGATTTATTCGCAGAGAAAAATATGTTTTCTCTTCTAAAAACCGACTCTAGTCACCCCTGTAGACAACTGGTTACTCACGCTGAATTTAATCATGTGCCCAATAATTTCAAATAGGGCGTCTGTACCAATAATAGAGGCATTAGTAATAGGCTGTGGTCAATGTAATATCTATATAAATAAAAATGGAATGGTGTTTGTATGTCACGAAATGGCTCGAAAACGGGCTATCGGATTTTGAAAATTCGCTCTTAGTTATGTTCCTGAAGTATTCCGAAGTGTTTGTGTGTATAAAAAGCTCAGGATATTCAGCGGGAATGTTGAAAAAACGGGAGTGAAAGGAATTGTCATTTTGTATGGGATGTTCATAGCGTCTAGGACGAAGTTTGCCGGGATCACTAGTTTTGAATAAAAGTGATAAAAAACTATAGTTCCGTTGAGTTAGGGAGAGTTGACTGTTCTAGCATCACTAAATGTACAAGAAAAACAAATTGAGGTAAGTGACCTTGATGCAAGTACAAATCACGTTCACTGCATTCTTCTTGCGTACAACTCAAATTCCGTCGTCATTCGAGAACATGGCCGTCGATAATTACACTTGATTTTTTTTTCCACTCCACCTTAATTTATTCAAAATGGCCTCAAGCTACGATTGACTGACAACCTGTCGTCGTTTCAGCTCTGCAGTCGGTCACTGTAGCAAATCGATAACCGGGCGTGCCGAGTGTTCCCTCTCCTTTTTTTCAAGCAAGGCCGTTCTCGCGTGCGCTAGCTGCATTTTCTACAAACAGCACTTTTGCTTGCATGGATGCGTAATTACAACCATGTAGCAAAAATGTTTTCATGTTTCCAAGCCTACCTGTATACCCGAGCAGGAACGAGTGACTCGTACCTATCTATGCGCACCACATTTTAGTATGTTCAATAGTCCACACCTCAATAAGGTATTGAAAATACTGTTTAAAAATAATAAAAATTACATCAGTGAGGACTGCTTGCGATTTCACTATCTATTTGTAAATTCATCATGTATTATTTAAGTAGTGTTATACCTGATCCACTTATCAGTCTGATGTTTGTTGTTGTATTCATGAGATATTATTTGAGGTATTTTATTTACATTTTATGCAAGTCTTATTCAGGTGGTAAGTATCGAAATATCTGGTATATAACCTTATTTCGGAATTCTGCAGCAATTTTCTTCTGCTCGGAATACTTCGTGAAACGACTCCTATGTAAAGTTTTCCTGCTGATAATTATCCCCGTCCACCATTGCATTGCATTGATTGCTCGCTAGTCCACCGGCCGACCAGTCCACCAATAAGGCGGCAAGAAATCGATTCTAGACCTCTTGCAGATTGTTGTGGTCAATTTACGCGAAAAAAGAATCGCGTACCCCATCGAAGACAGCCTCACAAAAGTGTCACCGTAATTTGAGCTACATTTCTGCATTTTAAATCAGATCCAATCCATCACACGCGAATGGTCCGGTGGCGTATAGAACTGTTGAAATCTTTCCACCGTGGTGCGGTAAGCATGTTGCCACTTTCACAGTGTTTTATATCATTGATTTCAATTTTAAAATTAAATAATTTCACAACTATTGTTTTCACATATGGTCGGCGTTAAGTCAGAGTGGACCAAGTGACATTTTTCATATTTTGGGAAAATAGGATTAAAGTTTAAGGTGAAACATCTCGGAATCCAAAGATGGCGGCCACAATGGCCGACTTGTACCCCTACTCGCGTTTTCAAAGGCACAAAACTGTAGAAATAGTTGGCAAACGTTTCTGATCTTCTTATTTTAAGCTTGCTGCTAGTGTACAAAGCCAAAATAAAAAGTGCACTGCTGTTGGATGCTTTCCGGGAAACTTGATGTACTTGATGGAAAATGCTAAACAATTAATGAAAATGTCTTATATTATAAGTTAGTGTATATTTTTTTTGCAATAAACTAGAAATAACTCTTAAATGGCTACTTTTAAAGTGTTGATCATAATAATCATTTTCATTCAGACTAATTTCAAGATCTTTAGTTTATTATCAAAAAGTATTTATCCTGACGAGAAAAAAATTGAAAATCGGCCAAAACTTGGTCGTAGAAAACTTTTAATAGAAAATTTCTTTATTATGAAACTTTGTCCGACGCATCTGTGCCTATCAAGATTCTGGAAAATAAAAATATTAATAATGGGATTTATGTGTAAATTAAAATTAAAATTTTATTTATGAATTTTTAATGATAAAAATATTTTGTTTTTCATTGTATATATTTTTTTGAAATCCGAACGGTTCACTTCTACTTCTCCATAGCACATTTTACAGTTTTGGACTTAATTTTTTTCTAATAAAAGGCATGCATAAACTCATAGGCCATTTGCAAAAGTTATTCTTAAGTAAAAATGCTTAGCGGAATTTGGGGCAAGTGTGCCACCTTAAGCAAATTGTTCTCTTACTTTGCCTTAAGCCTATAAAACCCACCAGTTTTGCCTCATGATGTTAGTTTCACATCTTTCCATAACCACTGCGCCATTTTAAAAGAAAATATCTTCAAAAATTATTAGTTTTGGAGCTTCTCAAATATCATCCAAGATAACCTATTTTTCGACACCATGGGGCAAGACGGCCACCTAATGAACATCGCATGTAATTCTAGTTACTTACTTACTTATTTGGCTTTACATCAATTATCTATCGCCAACTATATTTCGCCAATTCACTCGGTTCATGGCCGCTTCTCTCCATCCTCGACTGTGACCCACGCTCTCCAGGTCCTGGTGCACCTGGTCAATCCACCTAGCTCGCTGCGCCCCACGTCTTCTTGTTCCGACCGGATTCGTAGCGAACACCATTTTTACAGGATTGTTGTCCGGCATTCTTGCAACATGCTCTGCCCAGCGTATCCTTCCAGCTTTGACTACCTTCACGATACTGGGTTCGCCGTAAAGTTGAGCGAGCTCGTGGTTCATCCTTCGCCGCCACACGCCGTTCTCCTGCGCGCCGCCGAAGATCGTCCTTAGCACTCGGCGTTCGAAAACCGCAAGAGCTTGCAAGCCTCCTCGAGCATAGCCCACGCCTCATGCCCATAGAGGACTACCGGTCTTATGAGCGTTTTGTACATCGTGCATTTGGTGCGGGGGTGAATCTTTCTTGACCGCAGTTTCTTCTGGAGGCCATAGTAGGCACGACATCCGCTGATGATGCGCCTTCGTATTTCCCGACTAACATTGTTGTCAGCCGTCAACAAGGATCCGAGGTAAACGAACTCGTCCACCACCTCGAAGGTATCTCCGTCTATCGTAACACTGCTTCCTAGGCGGGCCCTGTCACGCTCAGTTCCGCCAACCAGCATGTACTTTGTTTTCGACGCATTCACCATTAGCCCGATTCTTGTTGCTTCGCGTTTCAGGCGGGTGAACAAATCTGCCACCGTTTCAAATTTTCTTCCAATAATATCCATGTCGTCCGCGAAGCAAACAAATTGTCCGGATCTCGTGAAAATCGTGCCTCGACTGTTAAGTCCGGCTCTCCGCATGACACCTTAAAGCGCAATATTGAACAACAGGCACGATAGTCCGTCGCCCTGTCGTAGTCCTCGCCGAGACTCGAACGAACTGGAGTGTTCGCCCGAGATCTTCACGCAGTTTTGCACACCGTCCATCGTTGCTCTGATCAATCTTGTGAGCTTCCCGGGAAAGCTGTTCTCGTCCATGATTTTCCATAGCTCTACGCGGTCGATACTATCGTATTCCGCCTTGAAATCGATGAACAAATGGTGCGTAGGGACCTGGTACTCACGGCATTTCTGGAGGATTTGCCGCACGGAAAAAATCTGGTCCGTTGTCGAGCGGCCGTCGATGAAACCTGATTGATAACTTCCCACAAACTCGTTTGCTATAGGTGATAGACGACGGAAGAGAATCTGGGATAGCACTTTGTAGGCGGCGTTTAGGATGATGATTGCACGATAATTTTCACACTCCAGTTTGTCGCCTTTTTTGTAGATAGGGCATATAACGCCTTGCTTCCACTCCTCCGGTAGTTGTTCAGTTTCCCAGATTCTGACTATCAGCCGATTCAGACAAGCGACCAACCTGTCCGGGTCCATCTTGATGAGTTCAGCTCTGATACCATCCTTGCCAGCAGCCTTGTTGTTCTTGAGCTGTTCAATGGCATCCTTAACTTCCCCCATCGTGGGAGCTGGCTGGTTTCCGCTGTCCGCTGTGCTGACGTAGCCATCGCCTTCGCTGTCCTGACCTTCTGTGCTTGTGTTCTCTGCACTATTCAGGTGTTCATCGTAGTGCTGCTTCCACCTTTCGATCACCTCGCGTCCGTCCGTCAAGATGCTCCCATCCTTATCCCGGCACATCTCAGCACGCGGCACGAAGCCTTTGCGGGATGTGTTGAGCTTCTGATAGTACTTCCGCGTTTCTTGAGAACGGTACAGCAACTCCATCTTTTGGCAAGCAACTTCTTCCAGGCGGCGCTTTTTGTCCCGGAATAGGCGGGTTTGCTGTTTCCGCTTCAGTCTGTATCGTTCCACGTTTTGTCGCGTACCATGCTGCAGCATTGCAGCCCGCGCTGCATTCTTCTCCTCTAAAACCTCCTGGCACTCCTCGTCGAACCAATCGTTTCTTGAGCTCCGTTCCACATATCCGACAATGCTTTCGGCAGCGTCGTTAATGGCTGCTTTGACTGTCCTCCAGCAGTCCTCAAGAGGGGCCCTATCGAGCTCTCTCTCATCCGGCAACGTTGCCTCAAGATGCTGCGCGTACGCATTGGTGACATCCGGTTTTTTCAGCCGCTCGAGATTGTACCGAGGCGGGCGTCGGTTTCGTACAATGTTGATGATGGATAGTTTTGGTTATGTCGGAGAAGTGCCGTCCATCGATCAAAACGTGGTCGATTTGCGATTCTGTCTGCTGAGGTGATCTCCAGGTGTTCCGATACAGGTGGCTGTGCTGGAAATAGGTGCTACCAATGGCCATGTTCTTGGAGGCGGCAAAATCTATCAGTCATAGGCCGTTCTCGTTCGTCAGCCGGTGGGCGCTGAACTTTCCAATCGTCGGTCTGAACTCCTCCTCCTGGCCAACCTGAGCGTTCAAATCTCCTATGATGATCTTGACGTCATGGCTTGGGCAGCGGTCGTACTCGCGTTCGAGCTGCGCGTAAAATGCGTCCTTGTCATCATCAGTGCTTCCGGAGTGTGGGCTATGCACGTTGATTATGCTGAAGTTAAAGAATCGGCCTTTGATTCTTAACTTGCACATTCGTTCATTGATCGGCCACCACCCGATCACGCGCCTTTGCATATCACCCATCACTATGAAAGCTGTTCCCAGCTCGCGTGTGTTGCCGCAGCTCTGGTAGATGGTATGATTACCTCTAAACGTTCGCACCAATGCTCCTGTCCAGCACACCTTCTGCAGCGCTACGATGTCGAAACCGCGGGTCGTCAGTACATCGGAGAGTATGCGAGTACTTCCAATGAAGTTGAGAGATTTGCAGTTCCAATCGCTAGTCCATTTTCGTCGCTGTGGTCTTTGCCGATTGTTCCGGTCCGTATTCTCTCGTTGACGTTCCTGTGCTGATGTGTTTTTACGGTTGGCTTGCAGGGCCTGACACCAACCCTTTAGATTTCCGGAGGACCATTCTCCCTAAATGTTCGGAGGGCAATAGTGCGCAGTTTAGTTTAGAGTCCTTCTCTGACACTCGGACGATGATCAACCGCCCCTGACATGGGGAACAGACGCTGTTGTCAGCCGCTCCTAACATGGAGTACAGACGCTCAAGGTTTGCAGAAGCAAGAGCAAAAACAAACCCCCCCTTCCCTGTCAGCATACGACCAAAGTTCCCACCGGGGGTTGGTTACCCGATCTTCCCCAAGGTTTCTCGTACTCCGGCCAGTACCACGAGGAGGTAGGGATAGGAGTTGCTGGGCAAGAGGCTAAGGACCGCACAAAGGGGTCTATTTTATTCCTGCAGGTACGCGAGGTACCAATGGTACGCCATGCCCAGCCATTTACCGCGCCAAACTTTTTATAAGATTTAAATTTAGAAGTGTACACGATTTTTTTGTTTTAAGAACTTTCGAAGAATAAGCCGCACCCTAGTGTACATACATATACATACATCAAAGAACTTCCTGCAAATACCTCACTTTTCGTCTTGGTGCATTTTTTATGTCAAAATTCAACCTATCTGTAACTTTTAAACCAATAGTTTTCACACAACTTTTTCAATATTTATCAAACATTAAGGTAATTTGTAGTTCGTCACAGAAAAAATAAAAAGAATCAGTTGAGAAACGGCGGAGATATAGCTCCTTAAAGTTGACCATTTTGTGTGGGAAAACGGCTTTGGTGCATTTTATATATCCGATACTGTACATCCGTAAGAAGTGACCAGCATTCAATGGAGTTCTAAGAGGTTCAATATCATCGGTACAAAAAATCACAATATTTAGTTTACTTCTATGAATTGTAAGGGTCTCTCAGTGTTATTATACGAAGGGATAAGAGATATATGCCACAATGCAAAACAATCAAACCATTAGGCCTGTGTTCTACTGAGTCCTTGTAGGACCAAGAACATCGGTACTTATCTATATAATACCCTGTTAATATATATTAATGGTAAGTGGTATGTGTCATATTAAAACCCATCAAAAGATCGCTTATTACACCAGAAGATTGAATTTATTTATTCCAGGAAGTTTTGGAATGAACTAGAACATCTATTGCACCCACTTAGTTGATGATACAAACAGTTCTACGAAATATAACAATCTTCTGGGGTGCAGTATTGTGAGATATTCTTCTACTTTTTAATGATAAAATAATCTCAATTTACTCGTGAATAATCATACACTCTTACTCCAAAGATTTCTTGCAAGACCTCAACTTGCACACAGTTTTGCCTTATTAAGAATCAAATAAATCAATAATATGCTTAGAATACTGAAAAAGCATATTTTCTCTAAGTCATGAATATTATGTTTTAAAAGTAGACCTCCTTTTACGAACTAAGCTCCCCCGTTTTACGAACTGAATCAATTTACGAACCACTTCAATTTACGATAACCCGATTTAGTTCGTAAATTGAGGTTACAGTGTATATCAAGTCGGACTCGATTATACGGAGTATTGATTTTTTTCACTCCGGATATTCGAATCCTCCGGATAATCGAATCACTTAAAGAAAATTTAAAATTTGCGATAAAATAACTTAAATGTTATTTTTTTCGTTGTTTTATTTATATTATGCAATGGCGTACCCAGAAAATATTTCTAGCAGCATTCTTTAGAAGAAAAATGTGTTTTGACCAGCATACATGAAATTAACCTTTTTCAACACCCCGATTTCCAATTTACGTTCAAAACTGCTAAGCCATTCATATTGTATATTGCAATACTAAATTATCTCAAATTTATGCATAAGAACTGATAACAAGAATAAAACATATTCCGGATAATCGAATCTAAAATTCCGAATAACCAAATCCCAGATAATAGAATCGCCGGATAATCGAGTCCGACCTGTATACCTAAACAAATATCGATTGATTTTTATGGTCCGATATTGAGTTCAACATAAATCAATCGCTTTAAGAATATTTACAAGTATTTATCAAACTATTGTTCAAATTGTGGTTATTAAGTATTTGTTATTACTGTTATCATATTGAATTTGAGATATTGTTTTACCAAAACAGAAATTATTGCAAAGTGTTAATTCAATCGTTTTTTTTATCCTAGAGGGCCGCTCTGATCGAAAGGTCTGGGGAAAGTGCCCCCTTTGCTCTCCCTCAAATCCAGTCTTGGCTAAAATGTTAGATTATCGAATTGCTACTATACACAATACTGAGAAAAACCTTTTGTTTACAAAAGTTATTGTTGTATACAATAGTAGAAAGTAAAAACTTAAACAGCTACTTAACTGCGATAAATTGGGAAATGTATAATAACCACAGGGCAATCGTGATCGGATTTAAAAAAAAAAATATTCACTGTTACTTTATCGACAATTATTCAATTTTACACAATTAATTAACACAATTCGACTATCTTCTCATAATAACCACTTGTGACTGCCTGATCGGAATCCTATCGGCCCTATTTAATATATTAGTTTGAGCTATAACTTAATCTGCTGATTCTGCAAGTAGCCTAAAAATGTTGACCAACCGATGATGCGTCGTCGTTGTCGTCGTCACTCGTCGTTGTTGCTAGGTGCGCAAGGTGCTTACGATGCATCCGGTCGCATGTTGTGCATTATTGGGGTTAGCTGCCGGTACTGGTGGAGTGTCCACGGTAACTATATACCTATTGAAAACGAATCAATGATATTCGGTTGCAAGATATTTGGTCGAATGGCTTTATGTCGAATGACGTTCATTCGAAGGTGCGTTTTGTCGAACGGACCTTTCGTCCAATGGACATTTGGTTGAAAACGTTTGATTGACAATAGAAAGCACATGACATTTAGTCGAACCGACATTTTGTCGTAAAGAAATTTGGTCGAATCTAAATAGAATGGAAACAACGTTTTACTATTAGTCCGATTATCGTCTACAGCAGTATTTTTTGCTTACACACAGAGTGGTTGAATGATTCACAAAAGTACTAGCCGTTTTACCAACAATCGTCGTGTTTTGATGAATTTATCACAGAGTTTCTGGCTGTGAGAGAGGAAAATAAATACGGTTTTTTGGGATTACATCCAAACATGCTCGAAGCTTACCAAAATGCCTTTTTAAAAACTTTTGATTAAACGGAGACCTAAATTTACTTAATTCTGCAATAAAAGAAGACGAAAATCACTTCGCTAATAAGCTTGAGTGAGTATGAAGATAATGTGGTTTAAAATGGTTGTCACATGGTGGATACATTTCCAAGTTCGGATACCTTATTCGACTATTTGTAAACTACAATAGATAATGTCACTTGAGTACTTGACGTCTGAGTGTGGTTTTACCGTAGCTGGGATAACACACGAAAACCATAACTAAAATAGGTAACCATTTGCATTACTTTTATAGAATTGCTTTTTCTAGTAAACAAAATGATATTTTCTTATGCGGGATGTTGCCCAACATCTTTTGTGTAAAAGCAATACTAAACAAAGTTCAATCAATAGTTTAAAAATTATCATATTTTGATCGTGAAATCAATTATTCCAAACACTGTGCACTGCCACTGACTGTGGCTTGGATGGAAAAGTTCGTTACCTCGAGGACTGGTACCAGCTCATTGCGTACTGACAGTGGTGGTGTCTGCTGGTGATGGTTGATGTTGACTTGTTGATAGACAGCAATTTTTGTGCCTCCTCGGTTGGATGGGAGGAATTTGTGAGTGTACGATACGATTTGGATGGCCTCAACTTGGAGTCCGCTGTGGGATATGTGTGGTGTCCATTACAATCTCGCGAATTGTTTGGCTGGTTGCTTTCCAGCGACGACGAATAAACCCGGGACAAGTCGAAGATGCATCCCCCGCTTCAAAAGTGTTACTAGGAGGGGGTTTCATTATACTGATTGATAATAATGGAAAATTGTGAATGTAGATTCCCAAGCAACACTTTTAAATTATGCAATATAAGAGAAAAAAACATATCATTGCCATTGCATTTCAGATGATTTGTAACATATCTAGGTAATTATATATACATAACATTTTCTAATACAATAAGCTGTCGGCAAACACAATTCAAATCTCTTATACAGAGATTATATTAAATTGTAAATAAATTGAAGGCAAAACAATATTTTTAATATATTTAAGGAATTATAAATTGAATTATAAAATTTAAGAAAAAAAAGGGTGTTTATGTTCTTTTCAAACCCAAGTAATTTGTTCAAAGCCACAAGTCTTAATTGTGACAATCCCTCCCATGGCTCCTAACCAATTCCACCTATGACTTCATACAACAAGACTACGTGCAAGTATTGTTGCATTTGCGCATGTTCAACCTACGGAGCAAACTTTTTACATCATGTCCCATTGGCACTCTGGATATGTTCAAGCCCTCAGCAGATCCCAGTTACCAGCAGCAGAACATCATTGTCGACCTCATCTGGACTGCTCCCTTTGGTCACCCGCTGCCAACTGGAGCAGCCAAACAGTCTCTTCGGGCGGCGACGGCAGCGCGTATCACGGGGGCAATCGTAAACGTGAACATTATTCCTCCTGCCAGAGAACAAGAAAAGCACAACAAAAATACGCCTCGCAGCGAAAGAAATTCTGAACTTGTTACAAATCAAACTACCTTACACTTGCTGCTGGCTAGCCGAGGGGAGAAAGAAAAACAAAACCAGTGCAAATAAACATATAAATAAGTAAAATATTTCACCGTTTTTCACTCTCCTGTGACAGCAGCAGCTCGGCGTGATACCATTTAGAGAGATCGCGAGAGATCAAGTGCGGTAGCGCACACAGTGGTGACGAGCATAGGCCAAAAATAGAAAAATAAGTTAACTTGTTTCTCAGTGCGCATCGCACCTTCGTGCTGCGCGTACACGAATTCTCTCTGCTCTTGGAAGTTTTTTTAAACTACCAGTAACAATAAAACAGTACTTTTCAGTGCTACAAAAACAGTACTTTTCAGTACTATTTTTTCTACTATTGATCCCTTTAGGATCCTTGTTTGGACCCGTACCTTCGATTTTTCGTTGGACCAGTTGGCGAAAGCTAGCAGTGGTAATCCTTCTTGGACACCGTCGTGGGAAAAAACCTCTTAGGTCTCGTCTTCTTTCGTTTATTCATTAAATTTGGTTGCAACTACAAACAAAAGGAAGGGTGAATATCTGAATTCTTCCTTTAAAAAAAAGTGGATTTAAAAACTGTCACTAGACGTGGCAAGAATGGAAGAAAGGACGTTTCCCCGGAATGCGAACTTTCTTCCAGAAGTGAAATGAATAATTGTATCGAAATGAGCAATCAGTTCGATGCTCTACCGAGCACCAAATCGAAGCAGCCTCTAGCCCAGGCTCTTTGATTAAAGTGAGGAAGCAAATAGTGCTGCCTATCGTGGTCAGTTGTTCCGAATTTGGGGGATTTAGGCAGGAGATCTTGAACTCCATTAGGGAAATCAAGGTTTCCTTCCAAATCGCAAAGAAAGGAGACTGTCGCGTTTTGCCGGAAACTCTTAAAGATCGCGAACTTCTTCTCAAACATCTTGAAGAGAGAAGAAGCACATTTTTTTTACTTATGACGACAAAACTGAACGTTTGTTCAAAGTCGTCTTGAAAGGTCTCTCAAGTGACTTTAAATCACCTGAAGAGATCAAAAGTGGAATTAATGATTTAATTGAATTTTCCCCAGTCCAAGTAATCATTATGAAGAAGAGAACCCAATCTGGCATTGTTCGGAAAGGGCTTTTTCAAGAATAGTATTTAGTTCACTTTAACAAAAAAGATGTAAATAATATTGAAGCTTTAGAAAAATCACGACAAATGTTCGATGTCCGTGCGACATGGGAACATTTCCAGAAACCAGGAGAAAATTTCCAGAACCCCATTCGGTAGGTGCCAAAAGTGAGGTCATGGTACAAAACATTGCCGCATGGATGCTAAATGCATGATTTGCGGAGGTTCTTCTCACGCTAAAGGCATCTGTCCAGTGAAGGAAGATATCGATAAGTTCATATGCGCAAATTGCGAGGACAATCATAAGTCTAATTTTAGGGCTTGCCCTTAATTTTTGTCAGGTAGATGAAAGATAATATCCGTTACGATAACGGTCGTTTCCGGAATTTGCCTGGTAAAGTATCGAACAATGCTAATTTTTCATTTAACGATCGCTTGATCAAGAATCATACCCATCAGGAAGATCATAACCATGCTCATTCACAAACTAATTTTAATCCGTCGGGTAGCCGTTCTATTTTTTTAATTTCGAATGTATCTACCCAAGGAAAATCCTTTGCCGATATCGTAGCAGGTAATTTGAACTCCTCCCCTATTCGTACTATGAGTACCCATTCTACTTGTTTCAAATCAAATGGAAAAAAACCTGCCGCCACAGGAAACTTCTACTCCGCCTCTTCGTCCACCGAAAATTCTAACGGAAAATCATCAAATATACTCACTTCAACTGATATGTCTGCCTCTAATTTTTAATTTTCTAACTGAACAATTGAATCTAATGATTGATGCAATGTTCAAAGCCACCACTATGACTGAAGCAGACCAAGTTGGTGTAAAATTTGCCAATCAAATTGTTTTTGGATTACGTTTTTTTTTCTTATGGATTCAATAAATAATAATTAAAATATTTTAAATTGGAATGCTCGTTTTTTGAATAGTAAAGAGGACGAGCTGTTTAAATTTCTTACAGTTAATAACGTGCATATAGCGGTTATTACCGAAACATATTTCAAACTAAAAAAAGATCCTAACTTTTTTGTTTATCTAAATGATCGACTTGATGGGGCATGTGGGGGAGTTGCAATCGTCATTCATAGGCGTATAAAACATCATCTGTTTTCGTCATTTGGAACTTTAGGTGTTTCAGTTGAAACACAGCTTGGTAAATATACTTTCATAGCTGCCTATTTGCCTTTTCAATGCTCTGGACAGCAAGTCAATTTGCTCCAAACTGACTTGCGAAAATTGACTCGCAATAAGTCAAATTTTTTTGTCATTGGAGACTAAGATTTCTCAATTGGACCCTGGCTCTAAGCCCTTTCGGAAATTATCTAAAAATTTTAAAAAACCTCATGAGCCAATACCGGCATTGAAAGAGGAAAACAAATTATTAATAACTAATTGCGAAAAATCTCAAAAACTTGCTATGCAGTTTGAAAGCGCGCACAATTTTAATTTAGGACTTACTAGTCCAATTGAAAATCAAATTAATCAGGACTTCGAAAATATTCTCAATCAAGAGAACGTTTTCGAAAATTCCAAGAAGACTGATTTGGAAGAAGTGAGAACTGTTAAAAAAAAAACAAAAATATGCAAGTTCCTGGCGATGATGGAATTGTATACATTCTCATCAAGGAACTTCCAGAAAGTAGCTTATAATTCTTAGTTGATATATTTAACAAATGTTTTCAATTAGCATATTTTCCTGACAAATGAAAAAATGCTAAGGTTGTTCCAATTTTAAAAGCAGACAAAAATCCTGCAGAAGCTTCTAGCTATCGTCCAATCAGTTTGCTTTCCTCCATCAGTAAACTTGTTGAAAAGGTCATTTTGAATGGTCCAGATAAATGGAAATTCAATTTTTGCCCATTAACAGTTTGGATTCCGCCATGGAATTCGACCACTATTCTACAGGTCTTGCTCTTCTAGACATAGAAAAAGCATTCGACAGTGTTTGGCATGCAGGTTTGATCGTTATTTTAAAAACTTTAATTTTCCAACATACATTGTAAGAATAATTCAAAGTTATCTGTCAAATCGTACACTTCAGGTTAATTATCAGAACTCCAGGTCTGGAAGACTTCCTGTAAGAGCTGGTGTTCCTCAAGGCAGCATTTTGGGACCAATATTATACAATATTTTCACATCTGACTTACCTGAGTTACCTCAGGGATGTAAAACGTCTTTGCATTCGCCAAAAGACGAAGCCTGCGTGTTATCTGTTGTGGATAACAAACAAGTTTATATTTTACCACCATTTTCATGGAATTTTTCATGGAAAACGGGAAGAGGTGAAAAGTTGCAAATATATTGTCCAATTCTGTATGACCACTTCGCAGAACAAACGGAACCACTATCCTGCGATGGGCTTCTTGCTCTCGCTCTAGTTTGTTAGTGGTCCATCATCGTGTGCTCTTCATCCAGACGAACTGGGGACGACACGGGGGAACTACAAGACACATTGCTTCCCCGTTTAGTGACCATCATCAGTCAGGTCCTGGTATCTTTTACGCCAGAATCCAACGGAAAGGATCGGGTAGGGGAGCAAGCATTGGGGACATTATGGCCCGATCTCGACTGATGTGCTCCAGCAAAGTGACAGGGAACATGCCCTGAATTGCTGATGATCGACGGGAATGAGCCCTAAGGGCAGAAAAAAACCGAGCGTTCCAGTCGCTGATGAAAGTCCTCGATATATGGACGGTTTGATGTGCGTAATGAGAAATGATGCGTTTTATGGGAAATGAAATCTCGATTATTTATTGGAATGTCAAATTTCGGGTTGGGGAGCTTTTTTTTGCTAGCGCTCACGGGGTTGGTGAACTCTAGTCTCTGGCTGCAGAATTTTCGGAAATCATAGCTGATCATCGATACGCCAACGCTTTGGCATCCGTATCGCATGCGAGGTCCGCATTCCGCTGCCCATTTGAAATCGGAAGAAGTATTTGAAGTTATTTTGATCGGGAGGTTCAATTCTTGCCCTAAAATGGATGTCAGAGAAGGAAGTGGAGCATTTGATGAAATAACATGAATTCTTTTAGTGATTGCTTGTGTAAGGTGAGTCAAAGGTACTTTGTCGAGGCAAGAAGTAATCGACAATTAAAACAAGACCAACTTATAGCTTGGTCAAGGTACATTTTTCTAATTAGGAAATGGAATGAAACCATTGAAATCGAAGTTTTTCAATGTTCCTTTTATACATGAAGATTTGGAATGCTTTTTGCAAAGTTTTTTCTCGTTACTGATACTTTACACCACAATTACACCTTCCCGCATAAAAAGGCGTAGATGCAGGGGTATATCCGGTCTACCGTGGGAGCCAGTTTAATGCATAATCAATTCCTCCCTTTTCCTTTCATTGGTCTGTATTATGACGTGGCAGGCTCCATTGTTGCCTAGAAAAAGAAGATCACCAGCACTTATACATTGAGGGTGTCTGTTTGTCCCACGCAGTCATCTAGTTGGTTTCTTGTGTAAGTGCAGCTGATCTTGGCGATCAAGCTCAAGCTCTTAGCTCAACTTTGTGGTACTTCAATTTGAAACCATGTTAGGATTTGAATTAATTATCAAAACGCTCAATCTGAATTTTCAAAATAAAAAGTGGTTTACAAAATATTGTCTCCCGTATTTTACTCAGGAGTATTTTCCAGAGTGACAACGTCAACGTTCTGGCATACATATATTTCTTAAAAAAATATTGTACCAAGTACTTGTACAGTGCATCGATCTGAAAGCAAAAACTTCACATCGAGCTCAATGCCATTTCTGAGCATGCCTCCCACAGGGAATTTCCTCCCAGCGGGGTTCACTGTAAAGAAAAAAAAACTCAAATCACCAACTATGCTCTCATGTTTGCGCACTTCATCACATCATGCTGTGATGAATACGAAATTTGTGTGATTCAGCAGAAAAAGACCACCCATCACGACGAAAATGTCGCTTGCTGTGAATTTTTGGGTGGCAATGTAATTGAGATATTGTTCGGAATGTGGAGTCCCTGATGGCCAAGGCTTTCCATCCATCGTCCTGGTACTCGTGAGTAATCCCCCAGGTGAAAGGCTCATTTTCTGTGATCCGAGCAGAAATCAATCGAACCCGGATTTTCTCGACCGAGTCGATCGCATTCCACCCCGTCATAAACTTATAAATTATGTGAAGATGCGGCACTTGATGGACGAGTTCAAACAAGGCCAACGTTTTGCTGCACTGGGAACGATGTGAAAAAACGCACATTTCTCCGGCTGTCGAACATTGATTTGGAATTCCTTCGATGCACAGTGGCCCAGAGATGGTCAAAAGTCAAAAATATTAAGCATTTTCAATCGCGGGCTCATTTTGTATTAATTTTGCAAGTTTATAAAAAAGCATTGATTTTGTTTTCCTCTAAGTGACCATTTTTTATCACATTTCTACATTGAATTTGGATTCCCGAACAACTTGAGTAGGATTTGTACTTCTGGTCAACATGTGTAAGGATTGCAGCCACTGTACAACGGGGCCAAGGAGCTCCCCCAACACCCGGATTGGTGGCTAGCTTATATGATGCCAACCTGTCTCGCGAGTGCGCGATTCCTGGTACTCATAATTAATAGATTAATTTTACACGAGAGGCCTAGAGAGTGCTTGGCGGAGAAACGGTTGCAGGTGACTGCAATCGGAACGTAACCGGTCCACTCCCGAGGCCTTCTTGGCTAGTTATGATGGACAGACAATCGGGGTATGGATGTAGAGCAAAGTGATGCAAAATGTACTAATTAAGTAAAATGTACCAGTTTTTATTAAAATTAAATTAATTATTTTAATAGTCCTTACAGGACAGAGAATACTTTTTTTATTTCTTTATTAGTATCATTCCAAACATTACAATCATTTCTTGTATCTAGGTGTTCTGTGTTAGACAAGTCTATCATCTCAATTTGGTGAAACAAATTTGAGATTTTATTAACATTTTGTTTACAACATATTACATTTCATTTGCCGTAGCAGTTCAGATTTTAACAGGTGAGTTGATTACAGAGAATACTTGAAATCACTCAGTTGGTTATAAAGTATCATTCCTATAACTATAATCTTTTGCTGTTCCATTTTAATCGATAATTATAACAGAAATTGGTAGATTTTGGTAAATTCACACCAAACACACATCTGAAATCAGTGCTTGTCACCAAATATCATAATACTGTCCAAATGCTTTAAGAAATAATATTTAAACATTTCAGTTTGGTAAACACATAAAATAAATGATCTACGTTTCAATCAGCCATCATGAGCTCACTGCGAAATCGATAAATGCTGAGAAAAAAACAAGATAGGACTATTTGGATAATTTAAATTTACGTCATACTACTTGCTTCGATATGTCGGGCTCATATGACGCAAATTTCAATGATTTTTTCTAAGTGTGCGAATACGATACCAGTTATGAGGGAAACTATCAGATTTTATACTTCGCTATAGCCACATAACATCCCTCATTTTAAACAATTTAAATTATATTTTATGGCACCGCAGCTTGCTTCATGGCCTCTTTTTTACACTCCCTTAAAAAGTTCAGTAAATGTGTATTAGTGCCTGAAAGTATTTAGCAGGGCAAAAAAAGAATTCAAGAGATTTTATTGGTATCCGAGAGGGTGACACAAATTTTGTTCCAGGGCTGTTAGAAAAATTTTACAGGGGAACATACTAAATTCCAGTAGGGTTTTATGTGAGAGTGGGATTAATGTATAATTTTCTATATCTTCCCAGACAACCAAATTGTACGTATAATGAAATCACCTGGATGCATGGTACGTGCAACATTTCACTTATAAGATGTCGCGAAAAGGCCTTCTACGTACAAAAGTGGAGGCGATATACGTGCATATATTATGTGATGAATAATAGCATGCAATGCGAGTGTATAAATTTTCTACCGGACTAACATATGATCTTATGCGACTTAACTTATGATAACAAATGTTGATTTGACAGCTGCTACGGATTGATTCGATTTACTTTGTACGAGTGTAAGGGACGAAACAGAATGTGCAAATGAACTCAGAAAAAAGCATTTTATGCGAGGAAACTCATCAATCTGACGAATTTATATTATCGTATTTTGCGGGTTTGATGTAATTTGTATAAATAAACGAGTTATTACGTTAGCTTTGATGCGACTTCTGGTTGTCTGAGTTCTCAACATCTCTCACTTCTACTTTTTTAAATTCCAACTATTATATTCTTAATTTCCTTCGAAATATATTATTAAGCCCCCAACTCACCAACTCCCATAATAAAAGGTGGGAATATCTTAAGCACCGAGTTTTTCACGTATAATTTTTATTATAGTAGAGCATCCTGATCAGAAGAGCAAAACAAAATTATAACTGCTGGTGTTAATTGTTCTATTTTTTTGTGACAGAATGTGTTATGGAAAAGCTCATGAACTCTAAAGGGTGTCCACGATGAAATTGCCACACTATGAAATTGCTCTGACTTTTTAACCGTTGAGTAGAATTTAATGAAAATTTGGGTGGATTTAGTTCATAGTGCATTATTTACATCCTGCAAGTTTTAAAGTCCTCTCATCAAAACTCGCGGATATGGAGTCGAAAGAACAGCTCGGGCGTCATAAAATCTTGCTCATTTATCACGAGAACAAGGATCTCTCGCATCGTTCCATCGCTAAAATGTTGGGAATGGCGAATTCCACGGTGTCGCGAGTGATTAGGCGGTTCGAGGAACGATTGACCTGCGATCGAAAGCTCAGAAGTGAAGGTAAAAGTATTCCGTTCAACACCAAAAATCACAACCGCGGAGCTGGGGCCTTCAACCGAAATCCGAACGCCTGGATGTGGCTAAGAACATGCACCTAAGCCGAAGTTTTGTCCAGAAGGCCAAAACTAAGGCTGGGCTTCGAACGTTCGAGGTACAAAAAGCCCCTAATCGCGACGAGAAGCAGAACAAGTCCGCCAAAACCCGTGCCAGGAAGTTGTACCTCAACATGCTGACGAAAGTTGAATGTTGCATCATGGACGACGAAACATATGTGAAGGCCGACTTCAAACAGATCCCCAGTAACCTGTTTTTCACGGCCAAGGATAACTTCAGCGTTCCGGAGCATGTCCGCACTCACAAGATGTCCAAATTTGCGAAGAAATTCCTGGTTTGGCAAGCCATCTGCACGTGCGGGAAGCGAAGTGCACCTTTCGTGACCAAGGACACGATGAACGGACAGGTGTACATAAAAGAGTGCCTCCAGAAGCGGCTGCCTCCTCTCCTGAAGGCTCACAACATCCCAACAATCTTCTGCACGGATTTGGCCTCATGCCACTGCTCCAAGGACGTGCTGAAGTGGTATGCGGACAATAAGGTCAATTTCGTGCCGAAAATGTTCAACCCTCCCAACACTCCGGAGCTCCACCCGATCAAGAAGTACTGGGCGATTATGAAGCAGCACCATCTTAAACGACCTAAGGTAGTGAAGACAGTCGATGAACTGAAGAAAGTATGGGTTTACATGCAAAAAACGGTTGATTCACAGGTTGTGCAGAATCTTATGGCCGGGCTTAAGGCCAAGGTGCGGGCATTTGTGTATGGACTGTAAACAAAATACGATTAAAATGGTAAAATTAAGTTTAATAGTTATTTTTCAATCCCTGGAAATTTGATGGCAATCGGATGAAAACTCGAATTTTGCTAATCAATTTTGTGTGTGGCAATTTCATCGTGGACACCCTTTATATCTATAATCTGACTGTAACAAAATTTAACAGATATTGATACGATTTAGTATTTTTACTATTGTAAAGTTTTGGCACTTCTCGGTAAAAAATGCTGGGAACTTTCACCTACCCCGGGCAATCTGTATGCCAAAGGGCATCAGGTTCTGTGGATCTCATTTATTGGTTTATTTATCCTGAGTCAGCTAGATGAGCTTATCAGTTGTGGTGGTTCAGGCACCGCCTCACTTTACTTTTGGGTGCTGTGTAGGTCCTTCTTCAAAATCAGCTCGACTAGGGACTTTAGGAGAGATTTTGGGTTAATCCCGGTCATTGAAAGGACTACCGGAACTATACGGACGTCCTCCAGGTGCCACATCTTGCTAAACTCCTTCGAAAAGTCATGGTATTTTGCTATCTTGTCGGAGAACGTTGATTGAACATTGTGGTCCAGCGATGTCGATGAGTGTTAGTTTGCAACTATTTTCCAGTCGTCATTGAAATTAGTACGCGTCGTTGATGATTCTTGCTACTTCATCTCACGATTTCGATTCAAATTCAAAAATCATTTGGTTTTGCACTGACACAGCTGAAAAAGTATCAGCATACATTTAGCCTTAAGGTGCAAGTTAAAAGTGGAGCAAATGTCATAAATAAAAAATCAGTTTTCGCCCTTGAAATCAACAAATTGAAAAAAATAAAAACACACAGCCTTTTTATATTGCAATTAAAACAGCTGTGTGTGTTTTTTTTTTTCGATTTGTAGATTTTAACGAAGAAACTGCATTTTCACTTTTGACATTTGCTCTATTTTTACTTGGGCCTTAAGTGCAAGCTGTTGGTGCACAATCTTGTCAACTTCGTTGTGAAGATCGAGGTAAGCTGAGTCAGAATTTATAAATTGTATATTCTGGCTGTTTGACTAGGAAACTTTTAATCATTTTTTTAACCATTGCTATCTATTTCAGCTAAACAAGAAGCAGGAGCTAATATTAGCCAGAGCTTGAATTGACGTTATGCAGAGCCAAATTTTGAATGATCGACCAGCCATTTGCCGCCGGCTGGAGAACAAACCGTAAATCTGCGTTCTACAATCGGGTCCATGTCGAAACAAAATTGATAGATGAGAAATTATAATTCTTGGCAATTGCTTCTGGCATAATTGTGTTCTCATCAGTACCCTTGGCACTGCCGAATTCTTAGGATTTGTGATGACCGATTCATTCTATAGGCCTGATCATATTGGACCTCTCAAAAACCTCCTCAAAATTATGATTAAGTTCAGAATAAGATTTTCAATAAAAAAAGGATTCATTAGGCAGCGTTCATTTATTATGTAACGCTAAAATTGGAAATTTTTGACCCCCTCCCCCCTCCGTAACGCTTTTTGTATGATTTTTTTTAATTGTTGTATGAGCCGTAACGCTTGAGCCTACTCCCCCCCTTCCCATAGAGCGTTACGTAATTTGTGGATGCCACCTTATAATATTACAATTATCTATCTTAAATAAGGTTTGCCTTTATAAGTTTGGAGTCCTCATGATTAGGTCGCAGGGTGAAGGGGTCAATTGACAGTTTCTGACGTTTTGGATACGGCTGCAACTACCTATAAAAGTTATGCGTGTTTTTTTTCCTATAGTGAGAGCATTTGACAAATATTAAGGCTCCCCCAAATCAACCCGATTTTTACAGCAACAGCATCAACAAATCGCTGCGATTTCGCTGTTTTGTCGCTGCAAGCACTCTTATATAGAACCATCCAGACCAGAGAGACAAAAATTGCTGCGAAATCGCGTAGCTAAAACTGCAGCAAAATGGCGGCGATTTTTTGTCGCTGTCGCCGTATAACATCGCGTTGATTTGGAGGAGCCTTTACTCGCAAACTGCATCATTTTCGTCGAAATTAATTTTGGAAGATCAAGGCGGGCTCCTAGCAAAATCAATCTCCTGCAATAGTTTCCCTACACTAGGAATCTATCCATTAGGGCAACGATCTCATTAAATTCACCAGCACCAGTCACTTTTCCACCTTGTTACCTAAAATATGAAATACAATATAAATGAAATCCTTAAAATATTGTAAAATTGAATATAATCGGTAAATACGTAATGATTTAATGATTTAATTTTTGATCATTCAATCAAAAAACGCAGATCATGGCCAGCTTATGTTTAGCTATAAAATGTGTGGGCAAGAAATGTCAAAATCGAATCACCCCTTGTTGTTTTATAGCCATCGTACTTTGTACGTGTATACGGAAAGAAAAAAAATGCACTAATGCACTCGTAAAAAAGCGTTATATGCGTGGAAAACCGTCACTCAAACAATGTCAAACACCGTTTTGTGCGAGTGTGATGTTATTTGATCAAGAAAACGAATTTTTAGGTTAATTTTTGTGCGACTTCTGGTTGTCTGGAAAATCACAGGAGCCCTACTGTTCAATGTATTGAAAATAAATTCAACATACCCAGCTTTTTATGCTAGCTAAACATCAACAAGGGGTGATTCGATTTTGACATTTCTTGGCTACAAATTCCATAGTTAAGTCTTAGCAGGCAATGATTCTATGTTGTTGATTGAACTGTAATTAATTTTCACTCGATGTGTTTTGCAACAAAATTATCTTCGTATTCAACTTTTTATATTGAGACAAACTATTTTCTTATAATTTTCAATTATTTTGTTTCATTTTAAACAATCAATCATTAGGATTCATTAAAAGTTTACTGGTGCGAACGAGTTCCCATACAATTTTTGAATGGTCGGACTAATCGGTGTAGATTGTGGAAAACTTACGAATGTGAATATTGAGCGCCTTTCTACGCAAGCAAGGCACTAATTAATTGGCTATCGAGAAATAAAAGTTCTAACATTTTGCTTGAACCCGCTACAAATTTGAAAATTTGCATGGGAATCAGAAGGTTTCACTTTCTAAGCAATGAAAGTATTGCGACCTTAGTCTACTATAGCGAACGACCGACCGAAACCCTCAGCGCCAACTTCCTTGCATTTGTGATAGGTTTTGCCAAGAAAGTCCTCCCTGATCGCAATATTATTTCTATTCCCACAAAGTTTCTAGACGAATATTAAATTCTAACATTGTTAGTAACGATGAATAGCACTAGAACTCACACGAAGTTACGAATAACAAATAACCTGTTTTTTGTCCCTATTCACATTAACAGTACTGCTAGTCAAAGACAAATCAAATCAGTTTTCTTGATTATTAATGACAATTATCCATCCAGGCTCCGATGGTCTTTTGTGTTAATGGAGCATAATACTTCACTCCTTCGATCATTGGCGAATCAATAAATCTTTTCTGAAAGCGTGCACCTAAAATAAATAAGAATCAGAGCAAATAATAGAGGTGAAAATCTGAGAGAGAGAGAGAGAGAGAGAGAGAGAGAGAGAGAGAGAGAGAGAGAGAGAGAGAGAGAGAGAGAGAGAGAGAGAGAGAGAGAGAGAGAGAGAGAGAGAGAGAGAGAGAGAGAGAGAGAGAGAGAGAGAGAGAGAGAGAGAGAGAGAGAGAGAGAGAGAGAGAGAGAGAGAGAGAGAGAGAGAGAGAGAGAGAGAGAGAGAGAGAGAGAGAGAGAGAGAGAGAGAGAGAGAGAGAGAGAGAGAGAGAGAGAGAGAGAGAGAGAGAGAGAGAGAGAGAGAGAGAGAGAGAGAGAGAGAGAGAGAGAGAGAGAGAGAGAGAGAGAGAGAGAGAGAGAGAGAGAGAGAGGAGAGAGAGAGAGAGAGAGAGAGAGAGAGAGAGAGAGAGAGAGAGAGAGAGAGAGAGAGAGAGAGAGAGAGAGAGAGAGAGAGAGAGAGAGAGAGAGAGAGAGAGGAGAGAGAGAGAGAGAGAGAGGAGAGAGAGAGAGAGAGAGAGAGAGAGAGAGAGAGAGAGAGAGAGAGAGAGAGAGAGAGAGAGAGAGAGAGAGAGAGAGAGAGAGAGAGAGAGAGAGAGAGAGAGAGAGAGAGAGAGAGAGAGAGAGAGAGAGAGAGAGAGAGAGAGAGAGAGAGAGAGAGAGAGAGAGAGAGAGAGAGAGAGAGAGAGAGGAGACAGCTCACTGACAGCTGGCAAGCTTTCTAGCCTGCTTTGACCTTTTTTTTTCAATTCTTGGGTAGTGCACAACGGTCAGATGAACTTATTTTGGTCAAAATCATATATACTTCATGTTTTTCACAATAAAAAAGGATATAAATCCAAATAAAAATCAACAGCAATTCGCCAACACACAACTATATCTAGGTATTCTACTTTTCAAAATGTGAAATCATCGATAAAGACCTACAAATTTTAATTACGTTTTCTTCAATTTTGACGCTTTTTCACGTTCTGTCCTCCGAATGTGTTGGTTTTCCAGTGACAGTTGGTGACAGGTTCTCTTGACGTTTGGGAGCTCGCAATCTAAGCCAGCTGTCTCCTCTCTCTCTCAGGCAAAAATAAAGAATAAAGTATGACATTTTTTGGAAACACTTTTTGGTTTTGGTCTCGTGGAAACACGTTCGTTAACAACTATAATTTGCTCCACCACGAAGATTGCTGTGATCCAACTTTAAAAAAAAATATAGTGTTGGCAGGAAATGTCAGAAAGGAGTGAGTCAAACATGTTTTTTACTATATGCATGCTAGGAGATCACCTCAGCAGACAGAATCGCAAATCGACCACGTTTTGATCGATGGACGGCACTTCTCCGACATAACTGTTGTGACCGGAAGGTGGATCTTCAAGTCTCTGTTCATTTTCACGTCTGTGCTTCATTACTTTCGCTGAAAGACTGAACCATTTTATTCGTCATAGTGACATTTCTCTATCCCAAAGCCTCCTATGTTCTTTCTTTTTCTGGATCATCGAGATACTATATGCCTACTATATGCCTGACTCCATCCTTCTCAACAATAACCGACGTCAGAACCTATCGTGGCGCCAACATTGACTCCGACCACTACCTGGTGATGGTGAAACTGCGCCCAAAAGTATCCGTCATCAACAATGTACGGTACCGACGCCCGCCCCGGTACAATCTCGAGCGGCTGAAACAACCGGATGTCGCCAATGCGTACGCGCAGTATCTTGAGGCAGCGTTGCCGGATGAGGGCGAGCTCGATAGGGCCCTTCTTGAGGACTGCTGGAGGACAGTCAAAGCAGCCATTAACGACGCTGCCGAAAGCGTTGTCGGATATGTGGAACGGAGCTCAAGAAACGATTGGTTCGACGAGGAGTACCAGGAGGTTTTAGAGGAGAAGAATGCAGCGCGGGCTGCAATGCTGCAGCATGGTACGCGGCAAAACGTGGAACGATACCGACTGAAGCGGAAGCAGCAAACCCGCCTATTCCGGGACAAAAAGCGCCGCCTGGAAGAGGTGGAATGCCAAGAGATGGAGTTGCTGTACCGTTCTCAAGAAATGCGGAAGTTCTATCAGAAGCTCAACACATCCCGCAAAGGCTTCGTGCCGCGAGCTGAGATGTGCCGGGATAAGGATGGGAGCATCTTGACGGACGGACGCGAGGTGAACGAAAGGTGGAAGCAGCACTACGATGAACACCTGAATGGCGCAGGGAACACAAGCACAGAAGGTCAGGACAACGAAGGCGATGGCTATGTCAGCACAGCGGACAGCAGAAATCAACCAGCTCCCACGATGGGGGAAGTTAAGGATGCCATTCAACAGCTCAAGAACAACAAAGCCGCTGGCAAGGATGGTATCGGAGCCGAACTCATCAAGATGGGCCCGGACAGGTTGGCCGCTTGTCTGCATCGGCTGATAGTCAGAATCTGGGAAACGGAACAGCCTCCGGAGGAGTGGAAGCAAGGCGTTATATGCCCCATCTACAAAAAGGGCGACAAACTGGAGTGTGAAAATTATCGTGCAATCACCATCCTAAACGCCGCCTATAAAGTGCTATCCCAGATTATCTTCCGTCGTCTATCACCTATAGCAAACGAGTTCGTGGGAAGTTATCAAGCAGGTTTCATCGACGGTCGCTCGACAACGGACCAGATCTTTTCCGTGCGGCAAATCCTCCAGAAATGCCGTGAGTACCAGGTCCCTACGCACCAATTATTCATCGATTTCAAGGCGGCATACGATAGTATCGACCGCATAGAGCTATGGAAAATCATGGACGGGAACAGCTTTCCCGGGAAGCTCACAAGATTGATCAGAGCAACGATAGACGGTGTGCAAAACTGCGTGAAGATCTCGGGCGAACACTCCAGTTCGTTCGAGTCTCGGCGGGGACTCCGACAGGGCGACGGACTTTCGTGCCTGTTGTTCAATATTGCGCTTGAAGGTGTCATGCGGAGAGCCGGACTTAACAGTCGAGGCACGATTTTCACGAGATCCGGACAATTTGTTTGCTTCGCGGACGACATGGATATTATTGGGAGAAAATTTGAAACGGTGGCAGATTTGTTCACCCGCCTGAAACGCGAAGCAACAAGAGTCGGGCTAATGGTGAATGCGTCGAAAACAAAGTACATGCTGGTTGGCGGAACTGAGCGCGACAGGGCCCGCCTAGGAAGCAGTGTTACGATAGACGGGGATACCTTCGAGGTGGTGGACGAGTTCGTCTACCTCGGATCCTTGTTGACGGCTGACAACAATGTTAGTCGGGAAATACGAAGGCGCATCATCAGCGGAAGTCGTGCCTACTATGGGCTCCAGAAGAAACTGCGGTCAAGAAAGATTCACCCCCGCACCAAATGCTCGATGTACAAAACGCTCATAAGACCGGCAGTCCTCTATGGGCATGAGGCGTGGACTATGCTCGAGGAGGACTTGCAAGCTCTTGGGGTTTTCGAACGCCGAGTGCTAAGGACGATCTTCGGCGGCGCGCAGGAGAACGGCGTGTGGCGGCGAAGGATGAACCACGAGCTCGCTGAACTCTACGGCGAACCCAGTATCGTGAAGGTAGCTAAAGCTGGAAGGATACGCTGGGCAGGGCATGTTGCAAGAATGCCGGACAACAATCCTGTAAAGATGGTGTTCGCCACGAATCCGGTCGGAACAAGAAGGCGTGGGGCGCAGCGAGCTAGGTGGATTGACCAGGTAGGGGGGCTGGGGGCAAGAAGGACACCTTAAGATATATAGGTTCAAATCATGGTTGATTAGCACAATTTTTGAAGATTATTCCAGTGTAGGGGCAAGCTCACCTCTTGTTCTAAATGATGTTATCGATAGATTTCAAAAATATAAGAAACACATGATGATTTGAGATTTTTGAAAATGTCCCTTCTTATAAGGTTTTTCAACGAGGCACGGGGCAAGAGTGCCACTCGTATGGGGCAAGAAGACCACCAGAGCAAAATGCCACAAATTTTGTATATTATTATTTCCCCACCTAAACGATAAATTCTAGAGTAAGTAAAGATAAAAACTGAGGGATAATAGTTGACTTATAGTTAAAAAGTAATTTTACGAAATTAATTTAGTTCTCATCTTATTTGACTGTAACAATAATAGTCAAAAATTTCAGAAACCATTTTGAATGTCCAAGATGGTTTATTTTGATTTTATTTAGTAGGAAGCATTGATTTAATGCAATTTTAAACAAGAAAAATAAAAGTTCATGTGGTTTTATATGAAAAAATTGCGGTGTCCCTCTTGCCCCATAAGACATACTGTTTTTATATATGTAAAACTTAATGTCAAAAGAACTTTTTCGAAAAAATTTCCTCACAGCTATATTAAACAATTGAAAATCATCAATACTGTGCGGAAAAACAAATATGTTTTGTTTTTATTGGGAGTCAAACCTTGTTTTCCAGTCTTACATTCTTATAATATTTCGCATTTTTTGCGTTGGTGAGTTAAATACATTTTTCTAATTTTTTGTACTGAACATGTTTAACTGTAATATTTACACAACCCTCAATTAGTACTCAATTTATTCTTATCTTGCGTTGAACATCAAAAAATTGATTTGAACTACGTGAAATTAGAGGTGGCACTTTTGCCCCGGGTGTCCTTCTTGCCCCATGTCCCCCTACACCAGGACCTGGAGAGCGTGGGTCACAGGCGAGGATGGAGAGAAGCGGCCATGAACCGAGGGAATTGGCGAAATATTGTTGGCGAGGCTTTATCAAGATAATTGATGAATATCACGATGGATGGATGGATGCTAGAGTAAAAAGTTGGAAACTTTTTTTTAGCTATTTGCACAGGGAACAAAATAATAACAAAAAATAAACTTTTAGTTAACACCCAGTCAATTGTGGCAACTTATTTAATGATCATGCGTTTCAAATTTCAAAAACTCGACTTTTTATGCCGATTTTTAAAGAAAACCACTTAAATTTCTTCACAGGATGATCAACTCTTCTATGATTCAAGTAACTACATTCAAAAGTAGTGAAAATATCAATTCTTACCTTGTTGCACCTGATCGGATGTCATGATCGGAATTGGAGACAAAACGGTACCTATGCTTCATCCCAAAATTTAAAATAATATTAGTGTACAATCAAACCTCCCTGAATCGATATCTAGAGGCATCATCGACTCATGAAAATATCGAGTCTTTGAACAAAAGTTTGGAAATATGTTTGTGGGGGTCATCATAGTAACGATGATTTTTTTTTCAATGTGGTTCCAATCTGAGACGAGATTCGCGAAGACGGTCTTCTTTTTCTGTGATTGCTGAGTTTTTTTTCTTATTCCACTTTGTGTTTATACCAATTATGCGCATGCTGTTCAAATCCTCACATGAACCTCTCAGCAAAATATGATTGAGTTTGCAACACATCGAATCATAAATAGCCGTTTGAGTGAAATTTCATGCCAGCAAACGTAGCAGACATTTGAAATAATTAATCTTCTGCTTAGATTTATCATCAACTTTGGAAAAAACTGCTCCGCCGACTGAGGGTTTTAATAACAGTTTACTTTGAACACAATACTTTTCACTTTTTCAGCCATAAAAACGGTGGGCTGCATTTGACGTTTCGTGAGAGGAGAATCTGGGCTGCATATGACGTTGATATTTTTCCTCTTCGCGAGTCTCTCTCAGGTTCCAATGAGTGCAAGGTTTACATAACAATGTAGATTTTTCCTGCGTGTAAATAATAATTTTGAATGGAAACATATATCATCGTTCCTTGAGACGAGACTCGCGAAGACGGTATTTTTTTGTGATTGCTGAGTTTTTTCTTATTCCACTTTGCGTTTATACAAATCGTGTGCAAGCCGTTCAAACCCTCACATGAACCTCTCAGCACATAAAAGTTTAGTTTGCATGACACCAAATCATAAATAGCATAAACAGCAAACGTAGCATACATTTGAAGTAACTAATCTTGTGTTAAGATTTATCTGCAACTGTGGAAAAAATTGCTCCGAACACTGAGGTTTTAAATAACAGTTTATTTTGAATACAATACTTTTCACTTTTTCATCCATAAAAACGGAGGGCTGCATTTGACGGTTCGTGACAGCGGAAACTGGGCTGCATATGACGTGCAAATCCAGTCTAACTTAGCTTAAAACGCGGTAACACAAAGTAACGCGGTTGCTAAGTAGCCATGATCCACATCACCGCCAACCTAGCAAAGAAAACCAATCGTTGACTTCGCCTTCCTTGTTTGAAAATCTTACCGCGTTTGGTGTTCCCGCATTTGATAATTGCATTTCAAACGCACACAGCAATACAAACGAAATATGAAACAACACTTTCCCAAACTGCAAGATAACGACAGTCAAGTTAGGTTTGAGGAAAAACGCTGGTTTTCTTTTGTTGTGCACCTTCGATCTTTCCGGACAAACATGTGAAAATGACCAAAGTTTTCTGTGCATTTAATTTTTTTGAGCAAAAAGATGCGTGTTTCAATGCTTTATATTCAATCAAAGTAAAAGGAATGACATTTTTGGAAGTGACCTGTTATTTTTTTTTCATGAGTCGATATCGAGTAATGGAGTTTTTTAAAGTATTCCAATTGTTTCAATATTTCACCGAAAATCTACCGCACTCCCCTAGCTACACTTCTGTCCTCCGCTAACATACAAATGTGGGCAAACCAATTCTCAACTGATGAAGTATGCGTAAATAAGCTCTTCAAACTTAATTTATGTTCAAAATCTCTGTTTACAGGTAAAGGACAGGCACTCCTTAACAATCGTCTAAGATTGTGTCATCTAAGAATATGTGTGACTTGCTGAAGACTAATGGTGCTTCCATTTAAATTTCGGAAATTCCAGGACTTTCCAAAAATATCCCGGGACTCGAGAGTTTCCGATATATCCGGTGATTTTCATTCCGAGAATTAGCGGGCAAGACTCTCTACTCTAAATAAACCGTTTTTTTTTTTTTTTTTGAAAATATTTGTCTCGGCAATAGGAAATATAGTACTGTGGCTATAAGTTTCTTGTAAGAATTTTTACCTATTTCTCTTGGAAATGCGATTGAGACCTAAGTTAGCATTCTAAACCACCTTCCCCTATGATAGATTCCACAGCTGCATTATGAGCGCCTCGACAATCGAGCATCTTCAAGGCGAGGAGCGTTCCTTGGCCAGATAAGATACGATAAGGTGAACCCCTATCAGCTCCATATCGGAGGGCCCTTGCTCAGTGGTGTGCCATATGACAAACAACATATTATCACTGGCTGATACGAACAAGATAGGAATCGCGGCCTCCACGGCTGATAATAATCCAATATGGTCAAAACGCACTGGTAGATTTCCGCCCAAAAAAGGACACCGGGACAGGTGCGGTGTTCAATCATTCCGAGTACTTGCTGTATCCACATGTGGTTGCAACGATAGACGAAATGTCTCTCTTGTCGATCGTTTTTTATTTTCACTCATCATTTCAAAGGCCTTTGCGCGCCAAGGGACCAGGTGCTTTTGTGACAAACGTCAATTGAATTAACGTTGATGACAGCCACAGCGGACGACAATGATGCGCGCGTGGGCATAGGCGTGCTGAGTGAACTGATTACACTGTGTAGAAGGGTAGGTGTACCAGTTCTGGACATAATGGTTCCCTATTTCGCCATATGTGATAATTTAATGGTTTTCAATTATTTATCATTTTGTGTGTTCATATAGTTTGATATCAAATCTCGCTTTTAGTATCATGCAGTGATCGATTTCTCTTCGTCGATTTTCTCTTCTGCAAACTACTCAGCCGGGTCAATGTTTTCGACTGCTATTTATGTTTTAGAAGATAATAGTAATTGTCCTCCGTCATGCAGGATCGTAAAATGTTCCGAAAATCGTTTAAGTTTCGTATACAAAGCCAAAAAGAAAATCGACGAAGAGAAATCGATCACTGCAGATACGCCTGTATGATACTCAACGCGAGAAATATATCTTGATATTAAAACATTCAAATATATTCAAAATTTGAAAACGTTCGATAATTTATGTATTGCCAAAGAGAGGGAACTACAACAGTCACAGAGATAGGTAGGTCAAAAATTCAACCTTAGTGTAATAATCAATATTTTCTGAAAAAAGTATAACAGTTGGAAAGAAATGAGGAAGAAAACACTGGAAGTTTGTATATGTGAAAGGGTTGTTTGAAGGGTTCGTTTTTGAACACTATAGAGATATAATTTGCATAAACATTAGGGTGCCAATGGAATGTATGGGAAAAATTTTGCCATCGAATTTCAAAAAATGGTAGTGCTCAAAAGTTTTGTCTCCTCGAAAAAAGTCCCCATGCAAAATTTGAGCTCAATCGGACTTCATTAAGTGGACCCCCAAAGCGGTCAAAGTTTGGCTTTTTTGACCCATGAAAAATCTCCAAAGGGGGGGGGGGGTACATGAAATTTCCGAAATCGATTTTTTTTTGATGCCAGATGTCTTAGAAATGCATGAAACGTTGAGATCTGGTGTTATTTGAAAAAAAAAATTTTTGAAAAAATCGACCTTCTGGGACTTAGTAAATTTTTGAGTTGGGGGAGTGAATTGAATTTGTAATGAACGATTTGAATTCAATTGCTGAGAAATTCAAGGCAATAGTATTGAAACATATCCTATATCATTGTTGGCCACTGAAAGCATATTATATGTGATATTTCATTAGGGTGGTTTATTTATTTTCGATTAGGGTGGTCCTTTTTGTTAAAAAATAAAAAAAATAAAAAATAGAATTTTACTTGAATATTGAAGACAATAGTATTGGAACATCTCTCACATTATCGTAAGCCATTTTCTACATTTAATATGTGGTATTTTATTAGGGTGGTTTACTTATTTTCCATTACGGTGGGCCTTTCTGTCGAAAAATCATAATTTCATCATCGTAGGCCATTTCCTTCATAAAATTCGTGATATTTCATTGGAAAGGCTCACTTATATTCCATTACGGTGGTCCTTTGAAGAAAATTGAGAATTTGAATGTAATAATAAATACAAGAGTAATTAAACATCTCCTATGTCATCGTAGGCCACTGTTAACATATAATAAGTGATATTTCATTGGGGCTATTGTCCTCAGTTTTGCATAAGGGTGATCATTTAATTTGTAAATTAAAAAAAAATATTCTCAACAGATCTAACAAATCAACTTTGTTTGTATAGTTTTGAATCATGATTCTTCATTGGCATGCAACTCTTCGTTAAGATATTTTCATTAAGGTTTTCTTTTGAATAGTTAATATAAAACGTTCCAATAACAATAATCAGTGAATTCAGTGAAGCACAACTCTAACTGCCATAATCAAAATACAGATAAAAAAGGAATGAAATATTTTTTGACGTATTCAAATTATGACAATAGCTTGATGGGCGACGATGAAGGGCAACAAAAGTGATTAGTTTATTTTTTCAAAAGAGATTCTCAGCCTTGGGCTCCTTCATTCCCGAAACAAAAGTACGTTGCCTTCTGCTTGCTATAGTACACGCGATTCCTTCGAAATTCCTTTTAAAAATTTTTATTGGACTTTTCTACGAAATTTCCTTTGAAATTTTCTACGGAATTTTCATCAAAATTGGAAATTTATCCTGAACTTGCTTCGGAATATCCTGTGGAATTTTCTTCGGTATCTTTAGAAGTGCCCTTTTGAATTTTCTGTGGTATTTCCTTCGAAATTTCCTATGAAGTGTCCTTCGGCATTTCATTCTGAACTTTTCATTGGAATTTTCTTCGAAATTTACTTCGGAGTTTCTTTTTGAGTTTCCTTCGAAATTTGCTTTGGAATTTTCTTTGGAGTTTCCTTCCGAATTTCTTCTAGAGTTTGTTTCGGAATTTCCTGTGTAATTATCTTTGGAGCTTCCTTCAGAAGTGTATTCGAAATATTATTTGGAATTTCTTTCGAAGCATTGGAATTTACTTTGGAATTTCCTTCGAAATTTTCCTTGGAGCTTTCTTCGGAATTTCATTTGGGATTTCTTTTGGACCTTTGAAATTTAGTGCGGAATATTCTTAGAAATTTCCTTTACAATTTTCTTTGGAATTTCTACAGAGTTTTCTTGAGAATTTCCTTACAAATTTGCTTTGGATATTCCAGAGAAAATTCCTTAGAAATTTTCTACGAAATTTTCTTTTAACTTCCTTTTTTCATTGCAATTTGCTTCGGGATTTGCTTTGGAATTTTCTTTGGAATTTCCTTAGAAATTCCCTTTTGAATATGCTTTGGCTATTTTTCAGAATAGTCGTCGGAATGTCCTTTGGAATGCGCTTCAGAATTTCTTTTAGAATTTTATTTAGTTTTTTTTTTTTAATTTTTTTTTCGGGATTTTCCTTATATTTTGAAAGTTTCCATCGAAATTTCCTTTGGAATTTCTTTTGGAGCTGTGGTTTTTTCTTCGAAATTTCCTTAGAAATTCCTTTTTGAATTTCATTCGGTATTTGCTTTGAATTTTTTTTTAATGGAATTTCCTATGGAGTTTTTGGAATTTCCTTTGTAATTTTCCACGGAATTTCCTTTGGATTTTTTTCGGAATTTCCTTTAGAATTTTCTACGCAATTTTCGTCAGAATTTCCTCTGAAATTTGCTTCGGAAATTCCGTTGATTTTTTTTTTAGTTTCCTTCGGAATTAACTTTGGAATTTCCGTCGAAATTTCCTTAGGAGTATCCTTTAAAATTCCTTTGCAGTTTTCTTTGAGGCTACTTAATAAATTTTCTTCATAATTTCCTTTGGAATTCCTTTATTACTTCCTTCAAAATTCTCTTTGAAATTACTTCCAAACTTGTTATAGAGTTTCCTCGGAATTTCCTTTGGAATAACCTTTGGAATTTCCTTTGGAGATTTCGGAATTTTATTTAGAAGTTTTGATTGGAATTTTTTACGGAATTTTTCTTTGGACTGTTTTACGTAATTTTCAACAGAATTTCCGTTGAAATTTCTCGGAATTTACTTTGGAATTTCCTTCGAATTGTTTTTTCGGAATTTTCTTGGGAGTATCCTCTAAAATTCCTTTGTATTCTTCGGAACTTCATATCTCATTTACTTCAGAATTTCCTTTGGAATTTCTTCATGAATTTCTATCAGTAAGTTGCTTCAGGAAGTTATTTTGGATTTCTTTGGAATTACTTTCGGAATTTCCTTCTTCAGTTCTTCAAAATTTTCTTCGGCGTTTCCTTTGGAATTTCTTTCGGTATTTCTTCTAGAATTGCCTTTGGAATTTCCTTTGGAATTCGCTTGGAAGTTCCTTTGAAATTTCTTATGGAATTTCCTTTGCATTTTCATTTAGAGCTGGCTTCGGAATTTCATTTGGAATTTTTTGCGCAATTTTCGTCCGAGTTTTCTTTGGAATTTGCTTCGGAACATCCTTCAAAAATCCATTCGGATTTATTTTTATGGAATTTCTTTTTGAATTTTCTTTGGAAATTCTTTCGGGATTTGCTTTGGAATTTAGTTTGGAATTTCTTTTGGAGCTACCTTCGGGATTTGATTTGGAATTTTCTACGTTATTTTCGTCGAAATTTATTTTGTAATTTGCTTCAGAATTTCTTCTGGAGTTTCCTTCGGAATTCCTTTTGGAGCTTCATGCTAAATTTGATTCGGAATTTCATTTGGAATTTCTTTTGAAGCTTTGAAATTATTTCGGAATTTTCTTCGGAAGTACCTCTATAATTTTCGTTTCCTCTGGAATTTCCTTCGGTATTTCCTTCGGAATTTTCTCTGGAATTTCTTTCGGTATTTCCTTCGGAATTTTCTCTGGAATTTCCTTCGGAACATCCTCTGGAAATTCCTTTGGAATTTCCTCTGGAATTTCCTTCGGGATTTCATTCGAAATTTCCTTTGGAATTTCCTTCCGTATTTCCCCTAGAATTTTCTTTGAAATTATCTCTGGAATTTCCTCTGGAATTTCTTTTGGGATTTTCTCTGGAATTTCCTTCCGAATTTTCTCTGGAATTTCCTTCAGAATTTCTCTAGAATTTCCTTCGAAATTACCTCTGGAATTTCCTTCGAAATTTCCTCTAGAATTTCCTGCGATATTTCCTCTGGAATTTCTTTTGGAATTTCCACTGGAATTTCCTTCGTTATTCCCTCTGGAATTTCCGTTGGAATTTCCTAAGGAATTTCCTTCGGTATTTCCTTCAGAATTTTCCTTCGGAATTTGCAAAACTAAATTGGAAAGGTCACTGAGGCTCAATGCTTGATCTCTGAGATGAGTGCATCTGAAATCACGAAGTAGCAAGCGGATTTTGTATGAGACGAGGACTCCGAACTGGTTCAGCTCCGAATTAAAATCACGCAAAACTTTTCAAAAGGACCTTTCTAACAATGAGAGGCTTTCTAGAAAACTCTTTTGTTGTTAACTAACTTATCTTTACATTTTTCGTCGAACATTACGCAAATATTATGTAGTAGTCCACACCATAATCTTTTGGTCTGTAGATATTAAGGTTAAAATTTTTACAATGACACCATAATTAAGGAAAGTGAACGAGACTTTTTCGAGAAATCATGGTTTCAAACTGTACGAAAAATGATGCACCCTAATGGAAAATGGGAGAAACTCCCTAATGAAATATGTTAACAGTGTCCTACGATGATGTCGCATATCAAATGGAACTATAAGCGCATGAATTCAGAGGAATTTAAAGCCTCTCTGAACAAAAATGAAGACAATGGCCTACGATTATAAAAGAGGTGTTAAAATACTAAAAGGATCAAATTCAAAATTTCATGATTTTTTTTAATTTTCGGCAAACACCAATGGAAAATAAGTGAGTCACCCTAATAAAGTATCACGAATCTAATGAAGGAAATGCCCTACAATGATGGAAGAGGTGATAAAATACTATTGTTTTTAATATCCCATTCAAATTATGATTTTTCGACAGAAAGGCCCACCGTAATGGAAAATAAGTAAACCACCCTAATAAAATACCACATATTAAATGTAGAAAATGGCTTACGATAATGTGAGAGATGTTCCAATACTATTGTCTTCAATATTCAATTAAAATTCTATTTTTTATTTTTTTTTATTTTTTTACAAAAAGGACCACCCTAATCGAAAATAAATAAACCACCCTAATGAAATATCACATATAATATGCTTTCAGTGGCCAACAATGATATGGATATGTTTCAATACTATTGCCTTGAATTTCTCAGCAATTGAATTCAAATCGTTCATTTCAAATTCAATTCACTCCCCCAACTCAAAAATTTACTAAGTCCCAAAAGGTCGATTTTTTCAAAAAAAAAAAATTTCAAATAACACCAGATCTCGACGTTTCATGCATTTCTAAGACATCTGGCATCAAAAAAAAAATTCGATTTCGGAAATTTCATGTACCCCCCCTTTGGAGATTTTTCATGGGTCAAAAAAGCCAAACTTTGACCGCTTTGGGGGTCCACTTAATGAAGTCCGATTGAGCTCAAATTTTGCATGGGAGACAAAACTTTTGAGCACTACCATTTTTTGAAATTCGAAAAATCGATTTTCATTGGCACCCTAATAAACATATATGACCGGTACTCATTTCGCAACCGTACTACTTAAACCAGACACAATCCTGATTTCGTCGCTCACCCCGCAGGAGCATGCAAAGAAATCAACGAATTAAACATTACTCTATGATTAAATATTTAGTGAAACATTCAAACTAGAACGTCCATAAATTACTTTACCAATACAAATTTTATGAACTCCTTAATACACCACTGCCAAACATCTGGATGTCACTAGACGTGCTGGCAATAGTTTGTCTAACTGGTGCTGATAATTTATTCGATACAAGTAGTATCATCGGCTAATGCTGCACCCTGTCTGGCTATTGACAAGGTTTAAGGGAGATGGGGATATTGTGAAGAATCCAATGTAGCGATTGAAGATATACTTGCACATCTCATACACTGGAAGAAATGTCTATAAAATATTTTAACGATTCAAAATTCTAACCTCCACCTATAATTTTTTGAGGGTTTCCTTGACATAAGCACTAATATTCATATACAATGAAATTGAATTTATCATAATTTTTAAACAAAATAGCTCAAAAATTTCAAAGTGACATACCGGTATCGCTCACGTGTTTCCTTCACCTCATCTGATAGCATTCAACCTTGTTCAGTGAAGCTTTTTGCTCTCGTCGCACTCAATGAAACTCACTCGCTCAGAAAGGATCCGTCACTGCGCTGTATCGATCCGAACGAGAAAATGTCTGCATCTGTAATTTGTCTTTGTGAAAATTATGGAAAATCAAGTCTTCAAACCGCGTTCCTTGAGCCTTATCAGAGCACTGGCTTCCACTGTTCCTCTTCCCCCCCACTTTCCCCTACATCGCCTGACAATTTCCACCTGCCGACATCTCGAAACATGATGTTTTCCATTGCCATATGTGGGGGAAATCGTTTCGACAAAAAATACAAACCGATCTGCTACCGTCATCCAAATTCGGATCACCTTCCCCGTAACATCAAAATAGAGAATATCTCGTTTGTCACCGCAGCACCTCTAGGTACCTCCTCTTATCATCCGCATGAGGCTGGCTGCTCCTACAAGCGCTTTCGTCACTGCCAGACTGTTGGACTGCAGCAGTATCGGGAACGGCAAACGGCAACAACTCACCATTTTGGACCGTGCCGTGGCAGCAGCAGCCGTTCGTCCACTCTTCGACGCACATAGGAGTAGCAGAATCAATATAATGGTTAAAATGTTGAAAAACGTATAAATGGCCGATTATACACTTACAGTGGCCCCACACAGTTGAATCACCCACAATTTATGAATCAGCTGATTTGAAAAGTGAAAATTATAGTTAAAATTATCACAAAACATCGCAGAACATTTTTTAATGCTTTCATTCCAAAAACGCTGCTGATCTTGGTATAAGCCAACTGTAATACTGAATTCTTTTTATAGTCAATTGGTCCGTATTGTTTTCCAATTTTATAAGACGTGTTCCTGTGGACGGCTAGCAAGAAACGACGTTTCACATGTCGTTTTAAAGCTTTGTGTGATTCCAGACAACCAGATTTTTGTGTGAAATATTTGATTTATAAAATGTGGAAAACAAACTCACTAACCATAATATATAAACCAGCGTTGAAACTGCAAAAACTTAGTCTTTTTTCAAGTTTTCCTTAGTTTTGATTAATTTTCGAAATATTTTTTTTTTGGGAGTTGTAAAAGTGCATAATATAGGTTTGGAAACATTCATAAACGTTTAGAAAAAGAATCTGCATGAAATAATTTACTTCCGATAAGATAATTAAAGATTTTACGTGTACTAATTTGGGAGAATGTGTGAGGAACGAAAAAAAATAAGAGAAAATAATAGTATTCTGTTTTTTTTTAAGAATAATACACTCAGAAATAAAAATAGTAAATGAATTACTTAAGTTTAATTACGTTTTCATTAAACAACCACTAAAACGACGAATTTTGTATAGAGGTGGCAAATTTGTTCAAAATTTTGATTGCATTGATATTAAATCAGACCACGCCAATCAAACTATACATGTCTCACACACAAGTTTTAGTCCTACTTTGCGCAATCATTAATAAAACTAGTAATTTCTACAACTTCGATGAACTTTAGCACAAAATTGTGACTCGCTGGAACATGTTTGAAAACAGCAACAGATTTTTTTACAAATTTACTGGAGACCCAAAATTTGATCTTTGAGACACGTGAAAAGGTTATAGTTCTTCTGCTTTGCTGTCAAACACATGAAGAAAAATAACTCATTTGCACATACGATTACTTCGCTTACGTAATTTGCAACGTAGTATTTCTAATTCCTGCTTCATTGAAAGTTATTTTAAATAAGTTTGCTACAGGCTATTATATTAAATAATTTATAAGAAGCAAATGAATTTGGTGGAAACCAGTAAGTGACCGAATCTGGGTGTTGAGAATGAAAGGCAAGTTCTACAATTACAGCTTAATCAACATATACATATGCACCAACGAACGAAAAGTCCAATGACATGAAGGAAGATATAACTCACAGAGCCTAGATAAGTCCTACGAAGAAAGTTCAAAACAAGATGTCAGGATAGTCATCGGCGATGCAAATGCGCAGATCGGGAAAGAAAACTTTTTCAGACCCATCATTCCTATGGGGCCCTATCCCTGAATCTGTGACCACAACGGCACGGGATGTGATTGATCAGCAACGAAGGTGCAACTAGAGGTTCGATGAAGAGTGCCAGAGAGTGACAGATGTTAAGAATATAGCCAGAATCCATATGCTTGTGGTCAGTATCCGGCAGAACAGAGAGCGTTACAGGACAGTGAGAGCTGAAGAAAAGCGAATACATCGCAGAAAGAAATGGCAGCACGAAGGAAGATCGCATGAGCTGGAATGATATGCGGAGATTTTATGCGCGCGGCATAATACCGAACAAGTGTACTGAGGGGAATTTGCTAACCGATAAAACGGCGGTGGCTGCCAGGTGAAAGGATCATCTCTCAGTTGGGAGGTAACGCCAGAAAAAAGAAGATAAAAATCTTTAAAAATCAAATTTGGCCAAGAAATTTGACCCAGTTACTCCTATGTGCGACGGTCCCTCCGTATCGAGTGGATCAACGAACGATCGAACGCAACAACGATCCTTCGGCATCGGCACAGCGCACGTCTTCTCGCTCTGCCAAAGTGCGATGCAAAGCAGGTGAAACCCCGGTGACGATGCCTAAATGGAGTGACCACGCTGCATACCGCGAAGAGCTGCGTGTGCAATGGTTACATGGATGATGATGATGATAACGACGATAACTACTTGTGACACAAAGAAGCACACCGGGAAGGGTTGGCAGATTGATTATTAACCTGATTTGTGCACATCGTACGCTTGTGCTGTGTGTACACTAATTCTTTCTGCTGACGAATGATTTAAGACTACCTTATGCAAGAAATCAGTACTTTTCAGTGCTACTTTCTATACCTGCATCGAAATTAGCAATCAGACATTTTTTCCGAGTAGCAGCCACCAGCCCAGTTTCTTCGACTCAAGTGAATAAGCAAGTTCCGCCAGTTACGATCAGTATTTTCGAATTTACTAGATTTGGTCAGGAATTCTTGAAGAAGTTCATGACTTCAATGCATAATACTGTACCCCGGCAACACTTGTCAGTCGTGAGGCCATTTATCTTGAATCGAAAAAAAGTTCGTCTCATATCTCCACGCTCAACCATCATAACGTTTCGCATTATTGAAAAAATGCATCAACTGGCACCAACAGTTCCAAGATTGACCAATCAGATCCCCCTGGACCATATTTAGAACATTGAGCTGTTAAAAAACAATCTCCTCCTTATCGTGGATCACTTCTGATCCTATCGCTTACCTGGACCCGCCAAATTGGGGTGGAATATTTCATTAATGAAATACCTGCCCATTGTTGGCTCATTTCAGCTCCATATTGCTACTGAGTAACGCATTATGTGCGGTGATATACTTTTTATGCTGCTGCTCTGCTTACATGCCAACCGCGTTTTTTGCGATTCTGTCATCTTATGGACAGGCCTCGTGCTTACATATTGGCTTGAAGGGCCATCATTCTATGGAACGGCAATCATTAGAGGAAGGTGGGGCAACGGTTCGACCTTAGTGTAATAAACGTTTCCAACAAAAAAAGAAACAGTGAAAACGAAACAAATACCACACAATGAACCTTCAATACATCATCAATTTTTATAATATTTAGAGTGAAAGTCTATTACTTGAATTGCATTCAAACTATCATGACATTTATAACTTTTGTATTGAATTGAGCAAGAAATCTCAAAAAGAAACTCTTGTCTCACTCGAACTGTCTTTTCACTAACCCTGTCCCTGTAAATATTACACTACTAACGTCGACCTTTTGCCCCACCCTACTGTACATATTGCATGTCTGTCAATTAATGGTCATAAAATTCCCAACTCCCAATAGATTTCTATAAAGTGAAGCTCTCTTATTTGAATAGTATTCAAACCATCTTGAAATTTTAAAAACATGTTAAAAACAAACTGCCCCTCTTAGACTTTTACCCCACCTTACTCTATGGTTCAAACGCGTATGACGGCTCTCATCTCCGGGTTTGGCTATAAGCAATTTATCCGCCTTTGGCACACGCTAATCCTTCCCCTAGAAGCGTTTTCGCTTTTTCAGGTCCAATAAAATTGCACAATTTCATCGCACCCGTGACAAATTGATTTAGCACTAATCCGTCTCTTTCGACGCTTTTTTTCTCTTTCAGGATGATCGTTCACCGATGTCGTCAGGCAGCGATACCGAGGACTACTCGCCTCCCGATTCGCCACCTGGACCTAGCTGTAGTAATAGTAAAATACCAAATGAAACAATCATTAATAGTAATAATCACAGTGTTAGTATAGCGCCACAAACGTCGTCTTCTAGTACGTCAACTTCAACACCGTCGTCGTCGTCGTCGTCGATAGCGGCTCAGGCAGCGGCTCAAGCGGCTGCCAACAGCAACAAACTGTCCATCCTCGAGGAGCAATACAAACAACAGCAGCAAGCACTTCAACAGCATCAACAGCATCAACAGCAACAGCAACAACAACAACATCAGCAATCCCAAGTCACAAGCAATGTAATTTACCCGGCTACGGCATTGGCTAATCTACCTCAGGACGTGTTGGTCAGACTGCTGCAATCGGGTCAAATACAGCTTCATAACGAGGGTAAGTAAGCAAAACAATAATTAGAAAAAGGGTCGTCCACAATCTACGTAGACCAGAAATTTGCAAATTCTCTTACCCTCTCAGAACACATTATCCCAAAACTGAAACAAATTATAAAGCAATTTATTGAGAAATTTGACGGATATAGTACGGAATTAATTTACTGTAAGAACTTCTAGATTTTTAAAGTAATTAAAAAAAACTTCAGTCTTTCCTCCAAGAACATGGGAGTCAAGAAAGTTTTAATATCTAAATGATTCTGGACCGCCAGGAATCGAACCCAGAAACCTTCAGCAATTCCATGCTTTGTAGCAGCGCAAGTTCTTCAATATAATCAATGAAAATAGACTTCTCGGAGAGTTTTTGGTTGAATTACTCAATGAATTTTCGGAGGAATACTTTTAGAAACGTTTTGGAAAATTTATTGAGTTGCATATGGAATTCAAGTGTAAATGAAGAGCAGGATTCTAAGAAGATATTTTATCAAAATTGTTAATGAAATACAAAAAGAATTGTTAAATCACTAGTATGTAGTCTATCACGGATGCTTAGATTTCTATGACAATTTTGTCATCTCTTCAAGCATGGTTACGCCACGTTACACTGCGACATTTTCACCCGTTTAGACTCCACGATTGTCACAGTACGATTTATTGCACATGCATCACACAATTGCGCACAACATGGTCCGTTCAACTAAGTAGGTTAACCGGGCAACTGTCAAAAACCTGGAACAACCTACCGTTTTGATTAGAATTCCGGACACTCTACTTTGTATGGGAAAGATTTCACTGGAAATGTTTCAAAATGCGCCATTAAAAAGTGTCCCTATTTGAAAGGTGATTTGAATAAACATTTTATATGGCGATCCATGGAAATTTACAATGCTCAACTAGTTTTGACGTCTTTCTAACGGCTTAGTACGTGTTGTTACAAACAGTGAAAGACACCGTTCTTTCAGCAGGGCAATACATACGAACACAACAGCATCTATTGCCACATGCTATAAAGCTAAAATATATTTATTAAAACACTCAAATTACAATTATAAATCACAATAGTACTTACAGCTTCGGTGTTTTCGTGCCAGAACAAGTTGGTTCTTTTGCTGTTGTTTGTGATCATATTGCTAGTTGATCAGCGATCAACAACAACAAAGCAGAGTCGAAAACACCGAAGATTGACAAACATGGAATCGTAGGTAGTCCGACAAATGCTCAGGGGTTCGTATCATCATTCTCACGTAACACGTGTATTAAATAATCTAACTATTCTAATGGTGTTTTAAAATAGCTGTCCGGAAGTCAAATCAAAGTGTCCGGAATATGAAGCAAAAGTAAAAATCAAAAAAAGGCCGAAAATGTTTATTTATTAATGTGAATTCAAGATGTACAGTCCGAATGGTCACCCACCATTCAAAATTTAAGTGTTTACAAGGGCTAATTACGCTAAAGTTTTATCCAGAACAATTCAATTTATTTGTGTTTTGTTTAGGTGTATATCACTGAGGCCTTAAGTGTCCGTAATATGAATCAAAACGGTATTTCATGACAGACCTTATTTGTATACCGTTCTGATTCAAATTCCGGACACTCAACTATTTATGGGAAAGATGTCAATGGGTTACATGCATCCCCTGATTCGCTACTCGCCATACAGTAACGCACTTGCGCTAGTGTCTATGCACGAAAAATCGCTAACAGGTAACGGGGAAAATATTTGTATGGCGAAATGCATCTAACGATTTATTTCTCAAAATACGGAACTTTGTTCGAAAAAATATTTGGTACCGATTGAACGTAATGATGATGACTATCACGCCTACCCAATATTTTTTCGATTATTGCTTTCATTTACAAAAAAAATTAAGTTACATCCCTTTCGCCATACAAAATAAAACGAGAAAACTCCTGCTGATCAACTGTAGAAGAGCAAAGCAGGTAATCAATTGAAATGTTTCAAAATTTGCCGTTTAAAAGCTTCCAATTTAAAGATTCATTTTAATGAGCTTTTTCCAGGTTTGAGGGTTTTCTAACGGCTGGAGAGGGCCCACATTTCTATTTATTTAAGCTTATTCAAGTTGTAGAAATCAAATCCTCACCAACCATTTGAAAGGCACCGTTTTGACTCATATTCCGAACACTTAACGTCAACAGTGACTTCAAATGCATCTGATAGGCTTAAATTAGCTGATATTTGTGAAAATTTGTATTTCTTCGCAAAGCCTATCCGATAGCTGTTAGGTGTGCCGATAAAAATGTTTATTCAAGTTGTTACACAAAAATATGGAACAACATTTTGATTCAAATGCCGAACACTGTCTCATTCTGTCTCTTATTTCAAACACCTTGATTCAAATTCGGAATGCACGAAAAAATCGTATTCAAATGAATAATTTTGCAACAAATTAATCTGAGCTAGTTCTAGTGGTCTCGAACAAGAGAATCATCACTAGTCCTTGGTATAAAATATATTTGAAGACATTTTAATTCAACTGCAATTAACTGTCATTTCCTGGTTATTTCATGACATATTTCAGTGAAATATTTCATCCTAGTCGCCATACAAAACCCGAGTGTTCGGAATATGAGTCGGTTTGGAATTAGAGACATAACGGTAATTGTTTTGATAGCATGATAACGCTTAGGTATCACATAGAATGATTTAATTTATATGCTTTTAGATTGTTTTTTACTTCAAAGAAGTCTTAAGTGTCCGTAATATGAATCAATTTATTTGTTCATAAGCTTTACTAATGCCTCGTTCACAAGCAAAATTATAAGGTTCAAATGCGCATCTAAACTTCTGTTAACTGGTGTCATGGAGAATTTCTTTTCAGAATGGCAATTCCAGGGAATTTAGATACTATTAAATTACTGTCTGAAGCAGGCCTGCCAAGCCTTCTTGGTTTTTTTTTTTTGACATAAATGGCTGCCGCGTTCTGGTCCGATCTGAGAGATTTGTACCTCTTATGAAAGATCGGCAATATATCTGATTGATCAATGTTTAAAAATTTCTGTAGTATTTCATCTTATGAAGCTTTTGAACGTTAATTCTTAATTAAAAAGCCTCTGTGATCTATTGTTTTTAATAGTTCTACCTAATTTATGGACAAGCTTGATTCACATGACTTAAATACTGAAGATTTCGGAAAAATGTCTTCCTCCGGGACAAATGAAAACTAATCTATTTTCTATTTTCATTACAGATGGCGGTCAACAATTCATCACCATACCCCTGTCGCTCATGTCCACCCTCAAACCGGATCCCAAAAATGCCAACGGAAACCAGAACCATCCTGCTCAGCCCATCAATGCCAAATCGAACACTTCCAACGCCAGATCTTCATCGTCTCCTGCGTCATCATCATCGACATTTACGGCCGGAAGGCGTCCTCCGCAGTCCAAGGATGTCACTATCAAGGCCGAAGTCGATGACTGAGTTTGAAAGTGTTTGCTTTTAATTAGACTAACAGAATAAACAATTCGCTTTTACAGGTTTTCTTTATGAGCTTTGGAATAATATTTGTTAGGTACTGTAACGTTTTCTCTTTTGACAAATCGTAAATTGCCGTAAAAAAACATGCAAAATCCAATAGTAGACTTAGATATTTGCAAAAGGCTTTTCAACATTTTCTGCATTAATCATCTTGTTGTAATAACAAGCAATCAAAACTAAATGCTTTTAATAGATTTATTTATTACAAAAGGCCAAAAGTACTTGAACACCATAATAATCACCCCTAAAATAAATTGAAACAAACCAAAATTCATTCGACACACCATTGCTATTTACATCCTAACAAAGAGTGAGAGGTTTTGAGGATGCATCAAATGTCCTCCATTGAAACGAAAACAAAAATCGGAATGAGATTCGAGTTGTTGACCCTAGATTAAGGTTTCTTTAACACTAGTTCCATAAGCTTTAAGTTTAAACCAACCCAACAACATAATATTGTATGATGCAAAAACTGTCTCATTTACTTTTAGCTTTGATATGCATCAAAATCATGGATTTACATGTACCATAACCAGCTATGTGCATCTCAAACTGTAAGCTTTTCTTAGATTGTAAGGCGAACTGTACGTTCTCATCCTACTTGGTGGATTCACCACCGCGAAAACAAAAATCCAACAGTTTGTAAAGAAAAAAAAATCGCTTGCACATTCATTGGTTGTTTCATTTCTATCTCTTTATTCTTCTTTTCGCTATTACTTAAGTACGTAACTTATTATATTACACCAAATAAGCGTTCATAATAAAATGTTGAAAATGGACTTTAATTGATTTTTTGGAAAGAAATGTTAACTTCCACTCGGCTGGTAAGCCGTAAACCACGATCATAATTAATTAAACAATAAATGTAGTTAACCAGCTTCACGAGTAAGTCGCTTGAAATAAAGTAGGTACATGATTTCAGGTTTGTGCTACTTTTCTCCGAATTTCAGTTTCCTGAATGACCCGTTTCCACGAAAGCCATTTCCACAAACGATTCGTTCCCCTGGAAAGTGATGATGTTGGTGCAAGGTGCAAGAATATTCTTTTTGCAATTTCTCATAGTAATAAACTGTTTTTCATCATGCCAATCTGTCCTGAAACGGCCTACTTTCCTGAACTGATGTATGCAGTGCGAGAATAGTCATTCCGTAACCGAAACCAGTGCTGTTATTATTCATTACGCAACGCTTTCTCATTACGCAACTGTTTTGAGTTGCGTAATGAATCATAAAAAAATGTAAAATAATGGTGAATGCATTCCGATATGATTTCTGAAACCCTCAAGTGGTCTTCTATGAAATTGCAAACAATGTTGTACGTAACTCGTTGCAGAACTCGATTTTTACAGCACTCGCCGAAATTATCCTACTCGGCAAGCCTCATAGGATAAATCTACGACTCGTGCTGTAAAAATCATCATTCTGCAACTTGTTCCGTAAACTATTATTAGTGACAGGATGTTGAAATAGAAAGAACGATAAGTAATCAAAAATAGTAGATATTTGATCATTCTCAACTAAACACATATTGAGCATGAGCATACATGACCGTACAATTCGTAGTTGCTACTCCGTGATTGACCAGAACAATCGAAGTTGCACAGAGATTTAATGAATCTTCCAAACAATTTCTCGTGTATTTTTCAAGTAAAATCAACATGGTTTCCTCAAAAGTTTATCTTAGTAGCGAGCAGGCGCAAGTATGCAAACAGTTAAAAAACAAGTGCGAGAAAATGGCTTCACCCTACAGTTCCATACCACAGCTTATACTACAGTAAATCTTGTAGTAATTCCAATTGTTACAGCAATCCGTCGAGCTCAAGAGTTCTTTCAGAGAATTTTATGGGAGTTCATTAAGGGTTACAAACTAAATAGAGTTTCAACATATGTTACTTTGAGATTTCCTTCTAAAATATTTCCCAGATTTTGAAAAATTTCACCAATAACTTCTGAAAAAAATCCTTGATCTCTTTCTGGATATATTTCTGAGAAAATATCTGAGGGCCGAATACATCTTTGGGAAATTTCTCAATAATTTCTAGAATAATTCCTGAAAGAATGTTAGAAACAATCACTTGTGTAATTCCTGCAGGAATCCTCTGGTTGAAGTCTGAACGATAATTTTTAAGAAAATTCTAGAAAATCCCTGGAGGAAATAATAGTTGAGATCTCAAAGATGTTGTAAATGAGAAAATTGATGGAAGTTTTAAGAAAATGATGGTGAAATTAGATACATTCCTTGAGCACTTATGATTTTCTTAAAATATTTCTAAAACAATCTTTGAAGGAACTCTTGACGGAATCTCTGAGTTAACTTCTATGCTTACCCTAAGAAAAAATCAACGTTGAGTGTTTAAAGGTCTAAAACGAAATCCTTATGAAGTACGTGAAAATCACAAAATGAACTCCTGGAGAAATCATTAAAATTCATTTTGAGTAAACCTTGGTCGAATTTATCGATCTTTAAGCATTTCTTTCATCAATAATTTCAAAATCATCTCCGACTTAAAAACACAACATTGATGAAATGTGTAAACTTTCTTAGAATACCTAATTGGCTTGTTTAGGGGTATCCAGTTTCTTACATATTCTGAATATACGTCAAAATTTGAACTAGAATCCAAAGTTTTACAATTTTCCGTGACCTGCAACTATTAACAAAATAAGTTTGAAATTAGTATGGAAATCACATTTGAATCACCCCACGGCAAACTTTACTTCAGGACGAGCTGTCATTATGTAAATTGAAATGTCATTAGGTCGACGGATTCAAATCTTTTTTAATCATTTATAATATCAACATTAAGATATTGAAGTGCAATAAAATCGTGTCGTACCTAGAAAACTACGCTCTTTCGATCAAGCTACGAAAATCTGTGAATTTGTCTTCATTAAACAACCCAATTAAGGCTGTAATGAATCATTGCTTTCCCGTGTTACTTCGCCAGCTAACATTTCCACTTTCATGTCAATCCACTGAAAGTCCTTTCGATAATTTTCAGTAAACAAATGTGTTTCTGAACAAGTGGCTAATTTATTGGCATGTTTCCCTTTAAACTAGAGTTACTGTGCACGTGCTGTAGCCTTAGGTGCAGGAGCCTCATTGCCTGCAAGCTCACCAAAAGCTATATGTACAATGTTTATTACAATAGTCGATTTCACATTGGCGTCTTTTATTTTATATCGAACTCCGCACCGGGCCTCAAAAACCCTAGCTATGCCACTGGTACAACGTCCAACCTGATGATGTTTGTCTACAAAACTGAATTGGAAAGAGTTTTTTTTTGAATTCCTTCATTTATTGTTTGTTGGTCGTCGATTTTGATGACAAATTGATTCACTGATTAAAATATCAAAGTTTTTTTTATTTAACAATACAAGCCTTTATGCCAAACACTGTCGAATTCTGTTCAAAATTTCAAACCTTTCCAAAGAGTTTGCTGATGGAGGAAAGCAATCTGTTTGGACGAAAGCTAGAAGCTGCTGCATGATTTTTGTTTGGTTTTAAAATTGGTACAAACTTGGCATTACTCCATTTATCAAGAAAATATTTGAAAACATTTGTTTAATATATCAACCAAGAATGATTAGCTAGCTTGCTGGAAATTACTTGATAAGGATGTAAAAAAATCCATCATCGCCACAGGCTTCCATATTTTTGCTCACTTCTTCCAAATCATTCTTCCAGGAATTTTAGAAAACGTCCTCTTCATTGAGATTTCGAAATCCTGAGTAACTTGATTTTCAATCGGACTAGCGAGTTCTAAATTAAAATTGTACGCGCTTTCAAACTGCATAGCAAATTATTAAACTTTTTCGCTATTAGTTAATAATAATTTGTTTTCCTCCTTCAATGCCAGAATTGGCTTCTGATGTTTTTTTTTTTATTTTAGATAATTTCCAAAAATATATTTTCAAAATGTTGGTTTCTTAATTGAGTTAAACGTTTTTTCATTGCTTTATTGGAAGAATCTGGATTCCATATAACTTTTATAGGGGGATCGCGAGAGCGTTGCAATTGCCTTCTCCTCACGTTTTTAGGACAAATGAAAAGTTTAAGATCATCGTCTATAATCACGGTTTCGAATGTTACTTCACATAATGGTATTGCAATGTCCATTGCTTTAACAATGGAATTTGTTAAAGTTTGAAAAGCATTGTCAATATCATGTTTAGTTTGCAAAAATATATTAACATCAAGATTACTATATATCGTTTTGTATTTATTCCAGTTGGTTCGAAAATAATTGAATGTGGAGCTGATAGGATTGAATCGCTCCATGTGATATTTTTAAATGTAACAGGGATATGATCAGAATCAAAACCAGCATGAGTAATCAGTTGGCTACAAAGATGACTAGAGTCGATTAAGACCAAATCAATCGTTAAATATTCAGTTATAACTATTTTTACATGACAATCATAAAAGTTTACGTGCCATGTAAATTTAAGATTTTTTTTTTGCTGTCTGTTCAATCACAGAGTACAACAACAAAGTAGTCATCTTTTCTCATGCTCATACTAAAATTCCATTGAAACCTCAAAGATGAAAAATCACTTTGTTCAATGAAACATATGGACTTAAACACCAGTATAGGACATCAAGGGATTTTCTTTGCGATGGAAAGCCGAAAGAGATCTCATTATTGGATAAGTATTGATTTTGATACTTCTATTGAGTGAATGAATTTTCCATTTCGTGATACATCGGTGTTATCCATCTGTTCACAATTTTGCTGTTATTATTTCTGACTTTCGTGCCAACAGGGATAAAGCTTGCTTTTGCGGTTAGTGTTTGATAAGCACTACCACATATATTATATGAGAGCTTTCTTTGTCAATAGACGATTTTTATATTTGTTGTTCGTATATTAAGTACAAAGGGTACTCTATTCCCTATGAAGTCGAGAATATTTCCAACCCGGAGAAACTCCTCTACCAGTTGAATTTCAAACCCGCCACTCTCAGCATGAACATCTAACTGTTGACTGCTATACCTATTTGAGCTCCCTATACCATAAACATATCTGGATTATAATGATGCCATCAATCCACTGTACGTGTGGATAATTTACACATGCAACAGACATATCGGAAGCGAAAAAATTGCATCGACCCAGATAGCTCATCAGGCTTCCACAGGCCGATATAGAGCACCATATAAATACCAAATTAGTGCAGAAAATCGATAAAAGCTGGCAATTACTTGACGACTGACACCACCTGGACACTATGCCATGTGCACTGCTGACCGCAACGATTATCAAAGTTTCACGCCACGAGCCACGAAGAACATTTCAATCGGTTTTGCCGGAATGTGGCCTCAAAATGAATGATTTATGAGTGAGGTTTTTTTTTGTTGTAGCAGTCAAATGAGTTCAACAAACATGGAGTCCCCACCTTTGCTGACACCCATAATTGACATCAGTTTCGATTGGAGAGATTGATAACGCAGTTGTTGGCTGACCAGAGGGAAGTGGGTGGATTATGTTTAAGTTAAATTACTTCTCGGTGCGTAAAGCGTGTGCATGATGAATAATTTAAACACGCACCTGTTGGTGACGGTGCTTTTCGAGGAAATTGACAGGGGGGTTTCTGTCCGGAACCTATCAAGAAGGCCTTCGTCCTAAAGAAGGTTGTCGACCAATAAATTGCTGATTAATTTTTATGAGTGATCGACATCAGAATACTTGATTATATTATTTGAGTGACCAATACTTTTTACCTAAATTTGCCAGTTTCAATAAAAGTGTATTCAGTCCTACCTAAATGATCATGCCAAGAGTTGTATAAAAATCTTTTCTGGTATTATGTTATAATCTTGCCCTGGACTCTGTAAAAATTGTAAGCACTCATGAATACATCAAAATCCTTTTAAAAATCCTGCTTTGCATTCTGTAAGAATGATTTCTAGGTTTTCTTGATATTTTATTCAGAGTTCGGTAAAATAATCACAAAAAAAACTTCATTTGTATAACGTGCTACTATCTTCAAATTCTGCCCAAAGTTCATAATCATGTTTTGGACTACACACAAGATGGGGCCCAGATAGCCGTAGCGGTAAACGAGCAGCTATTCAGCAAGACCATGCTGAGGGTCGTGGGTTCGAATCCCGCTGGTCGAGGATCTTTTCGTAAAGGAAATTTTCTCGATTCCCAGGGCATAGAGTATCTTCGTACCTGCCACACGATATACACATGCAAAAACGGTCAATCGGCAAAGAAAGCTCTCAGTTAATAACTGTGGAAGTGCTCATAAGAACACTAATCTGAGAAGCAGGCTCTGTCCCAGTGGGGACGTAACGCCAGAAAGAAGAAGAAGACAAGATTCTTCCAAAATGCACTACAGGGTTCTGTTAAAATTGTGCTTAGAATTCCGTCAAAATCTTTCGAAAAAAATCCTGTTCCTTAATCTTTGAGAAAGCTACCGAAAAATATATTGCGGGTTTAGTAGTTTACTTAAGATTTTGTGAATTGGTATGCTATACAAATTCTAAACATAAATCTAATTTTTGGTGATCATTCTGGCCAACTTTGCCTTTCTGCAAAATTTGTTTTGAAGTTTGATGGAAATTCAAATTTGTCTGTTTGTTTGTAAATATCGAAGAAAGCCATAGGTGATTAATTGTTGATGTATTTCTAGTAAATTCAAAGTTCCGTTTTTGGCAACAAAACGGAACCGTGCCAAAATCAGAACCAATTAGGACGTTGTTACAGAACAATCATTAGGACGTTGTTACATCACCCTTTTGGAACAAAATAATGGTCAGACTTCAGAATGGTCCATTTCTAAGCAATTTTACGTAGGGTAGGGTAATTCCAATATTGTTAAAAATGCTCAAATATCCTATGGAAATTCTCCAAAGTCTATTAGGACTTTCAAGACTACCGCTAGCAATCTCCAAATTTCGCTGGAAGCCTATTGAGAACCCTTAATTTTTTGACAAAAATTCTCAAAACACACTTAATAATCCACAGTATTTCGCTTGAAACCCACAGGACGGCTTCAAAATTAGCAGTTTACTAGGAATTACCAGATTTCTTGATGCATCCCAAGTAATTAATTTTACATTCTCAGGATCCCGCAAGAAACCTCTGATGTCCGATAGGAATACCCAGATTGCACTCAGTGTCCTCAAGCATCCACTCTGAAAATTTTCATAAGCCCGCTTTACGAACATAGGATCCCTTAAAGACATATCTCCTTGAGTATCAAAATGGCCTCCAATATGGCACCTTACTTCTCCCTTCACTTTCCGCTCTCTCCTTCCACACTTCTCACAGTGTTTTCGAGAGCGATCACAAAAAATGGTTATTTGAAGTTACTAACCTTATTGTAGAGGAGTGGTTTCTAAACTGATAGCATTCCATAATGTGTTTTACACAAATTACCAGTTTTTGAATGGAAACACGTAGTTATTGCTGTGATTTGTGTTGTGAAATACCACGCACTACCGAATCACTTCATTTTCACGCACCGAGATATTGTATGCTGGCTTTTCGGTGCCTGTTCTATTCATAAAATTGCTACAACCACGTATTTTACAATTTCATAACACTCAAAAGGTGTACAAAGTCACAAGGGTTGCAAAACATTTTTATGCGTGAGAAAACCAATGTACGACGCAATTTAACAGCAAAAATGAATATTAGATATTGCAATTTTAGGGAAAACTTTCCGTTTTACGGTGCAACGAAAAGCTACCGCAGCTGTCACATCACTGATTTGCACTGGTGAATCATCAGTAGGCTTCAATGATACCTTGGATACCGTCTTGATGATCGTTGTTTGTTACTATTTTTCATAGCATTTTCTCTTTTAAGCATACTATGATTGAATTGTTTGCTTCAATGATGGAATGATTTCGAAGCCTGCGGTAGAACTTTGACAGCTGCGGTAGAACTCTGCGGCTACCGCAAACCGGAAAATTTTCTTAACAACCGTAATATTATACACTACAATTGAATGTAGAATTCAAATGCATACTGATGGCAACTTTCTCCGTATGTGAGAAGCGAGAGAAGAGAGGAGAAAACGGTCAAAAAAAGTAAACAACACACGCATGGTGTGAAAAATGCTTATAATTTTGGTCAAAACACATGTTTTTACTACCAAATGAAATAAATTGTGATTTTGAGCTTTTATGAAGTTGTTGATGAATTCATATCGACCATAATACCTTTGTATAAAACGTGTTGAAGTAATACTGCCTACATAATCCTGTGGGTGGAGGTATACGTGGAACATGATGATTTATTTTTGACCGACGCACATAACATTGTGCTGCGCCTTGTTGGGTGGCTCGAAAGGATGTTTTAGCGGGTGGCTCGAGTGGGTGTCAACATTATGTTTACGTGCTCAATAAACTTTCACCTTAAGGAATCTGCAGGATTCTGTTAGAAAACTTTCAAGTAACAATTCAACAGCAATTTGGCATTCGTGTGGATTTATTAATGTTTTAAGACAGTTAAGTGAATGCTATGATAGCTAGAGGCGACATTTAACGTTGCTAGAAGATGATATTTTGTAAGTCAGCTCTTAGGTGTTTTCAAAACCTTCTAGAGACAAACTATAAAGTTAAAGTTTTGTGGCGACAAAACCAGCTTTATTGCAGCGTAGAATACCTCATTTAAACTGCTTGTGGTGGCTAAATGATACTTATTTGTGGTGGCTATGATAAAAGATTGATACAATACACATTGTTGTTATAAAAGCTGCTTTTAAACTGATTTTTTTGCACTTTAATCTTGATAACTTACCTTATTTATACCTCTTAAATCGATATTTGAGCTCTTCAGATGCATCGCGAATGCATTTCAATGCATTGCGAACACTTATTCCTGACGGAAAAACGACAAACGTTTTCATTTTTGTTGCGTATATTCTTCATAATAGCATACCCAAACTGCAAGCTTTGTTGAATGCTGCTTGGTATGTATGTATGTATGTAGGTAGCCACCAATCCTTGCTTGAGTCTTGCTCTGCATGCGGTTCCACTCAACAGTAAGGTCAAATTTTATTACCAATCTGCATTCAACATACCGCTGTATGAAGGGCCAAAAGGGGGGTGGCGGACCCGTAAGCAGAAACACTTACGCGAAACCCGCGGGAAATAGAGAATCTCCTTCCAGCCATATGATCCAACAGATTGAGTATTAGAATTTGCAATACTTGTCGAGCTTTCCACGGAAAGGTTTGTTAGAAGAAGGGCGCGTCAAATCTTTTACAACTGTTGGAGAGAAAAGTACTAGACGCGAACGACTAACACTTTTCCTCCTGACTCCGATTGGCACTCCACTTCATTGTCCAGTTGTAATTTCAATGATGCCCTGATGCTCCCTCCCTCCCCAAAACATGGTAAATTCAATGATAGTGAAATGTTATATACTAGAACAGATTATAATATATATAATAATATGGTAAAAAATATGAAAATAAAATGGTAGTAGCAATAAATTATGACGCAGTAAAACAGAATTTAAGTGCAAGCAGTATTATATCGGCCAACACATATTTATCTTTTTAATATTTGTCCTACTGATGATATTAGGCTGGTCGAAGGAAGGGTAATTAAAATAATAAATAATTTGAATAAAATAAAAACTCATCAATTTGTTAATAAAGCTCCGGATACATCGAAAACAAAATTTCAGCTTCCATATGTTTAGAGTCGAAATCAAATTTGTATCAGCCTAAAAATAAAAATAAAATAAAATCACAGAGAACCGATATCCAATTCCAATTTTAAGAAGTATAAGAAATCAAGTATTTATTTATAGCCGTAAACTATGCCAGTGGCTATAAAGGCATATATATGTGTGGTAATTATTTTTAACTAATCTAAACAAAACTATCGTTTATCGATTTCTTTCAGAGCTTCTAGCCCTGTTTTTATGGATGCCCTTTCTCTGTGAAATATTACAGCACATATTAAATAGTGAATGTTTAATAATAACTTTTTGTTTCATATATGAAATGTGATATGGCGCTGCCCTCAAATTATGTAACGCTTCAAATGCGTGGTTCTCAGCTGCAGCTCGACATTCTGCGAATAACCGGCTTGTTTTTTCTGAAAAGTAAAGCGGTTGAATTATCTTTTGGTTGCGTAGTAGCATATATTTTTATAATGTTCATGTACCTAGGGAATCGACTGCTATATAAAAAAATGAATATCACAAAATAACTAATATTTAACAGCTATAATGAATCATACAGTAATTATTTATAAGGAATACGAATTAAAACAATTAGTAAACAAAATATGCTGTAAAATAATGTAATTCAATAAATGTGAAACAAAACAGTACATGACATAATATAAAATAATAAAAAAATATAAAATAAAAATATATTATAATTTTGCAATAATGCATCGAAATAAAATAGTATATATAAAACCATAAATTATACATCATCACACTACAATTTTTGTATCAATACAATGAAATAATGTTTGTTTGTCACTATTTGCTTTTAAAGTCAGATTAAATTAGATGGAGGACGTGGAATTTCAAATCGAACATCGTATTAAACAGTTTCATTCTCCCCGGGATAACTAAAAAAATTTAAAATAATTTACAACAGATTAACAGATTAACAGATTTGAATGATTTGCTCGTTCTGTACATCATCTAGGATTCCGACTTAACGTATGACAGAAAATTGATGAAATTCACTGAAAGAGTTAAAAAACAAGGAAAACACATTTAAAATTTTGTGGAGACCCTTGCATAGACTAGCGTAGAGTTTACTATGTGACAACATAACTTTTGCCTTATTTACTTTTATCCAAAGAGTGAGAAAAACATGTATGTAATTTAATACACTGTAAAGATCCGATATTGTCAGCCGCTTTCATAATATAACATAACATAATATAATAGAATCTACAGTAAACTCTCCATACCTCGATATTGAAGGGACCATCGAGTTACAGAACATAGAACCAGTGCTATTGCGATCCAAAGGACTATCGAGTTAGTCATCAAAACTCACTTTTGCTCTGGTTCTCTAACTCGATATTAAGATACGAAGCATCGAGTAAGGGAGAATTGATTGTAATACAATGTAATATAATATAAGGGTTCATTCATAAATTTCACAACGCTAAAAACGATCATCTTTGACGCCCACCCACCCCCTCGTAACGCATTTTGTATGAATATTTTTCGAATTTCGTAGAAGCTGTAACATCTTAAGGACACTCACTCACCCCCTTTAGCGGTATCAAATTTACGAATGAGCCACAATATGATATGTTATATAATACAATACAATACAATATAATATAAAACAAATAAATATAAACAATTCTTCGATAAATGCTGCCATACGTGTAGTTGATAATCTGCTGTCGGAAATTGATCGGTAGCCCTATAAGTTCGTGTATGTTTTTGACCAGAAGGAAAAATCATTATGTTTCCATACACACCTACGAATACTAAGATCTAGTATTTGATATTCTAATATACACAAAAAAAGCACACACAACAGAAAGCGACGAAACAGCGTATTGAGCGATGAACAAATGGAATTTGACATATAAGGCCGCACGGGACGTCATTATAATCACCCTAGAAGCAAATCTCCATATGTCGATGTGAAAAAAAAAAATTATATAATACTATACATGTAGTGCACAACCCATTAAATTTTCAGGTTCAACTCAATATTTGCTTCTGCAGCGTTTTGATGAAAATTGATAGAGTGAGACAAAAGATAGAGAAGATAACACGGTCTCCCGTTTCAGTTCAGTTCCGATGCATCATCTTTGCATTACAATACATCGTAATCCATCACCTCCACCACACATACAGTCCAGGTCCACAAGCTGCCGACCCCAATACTGTCTTATTTTCTACCAACATTGAAGTAAATCTGCAGAACGATGGCGGCTCATGAGTCTGTACGTGCCCTAAATTCTTTTGTTCGTTTAACTTTTTCTGTGCGTCGTGTACAGGTGCTGTCTCACTCTCTCCCACGGGCAACTTGAAAACAGCGCGCACAAAAATCAAACATTTTACAGCATGCACAGGCTCATGGGGCCGTCCAATAATGACGTAAGCGTTTATGGGTGTAGGGCGGGGTTTGAAATTTCATACGTGCCATTCAATTATTTGTTTGTATGAAAATAACAAATCTTACCATAGGGGGGTGGGGTTGAAAATCCTGAAAATCGTCTTGCGTAATTAATGGAAGGCCCTTTATGTTGAAAGACAAAACATGCGAATCAGAACAAACTCACCGGATACTCAGCCCTTCGGAGAGCTCGCCTTCTTACACCCATGCTACACAGTCAAACTTTACCACTACCGCCGTATCACTCACACAAGTATATAATTTTCTTTCGAATTCTTCTCTTTCTTCATATCTCACACTCACACTTGAAAAAAGTAAATGGGGGAGCAAAATTGCTTCCAAACAAATCACGCGGAAGCCACTTTTAAAATTTATATTTTAATTCTCAACATCTAGGAGTATGGGAACAAAACACTAACGAAACAAAACTAATTATTTAATTTCGTAAAATTTTCAACATTTTTTGCACTATCTCGAATTTTCGCCCTTGGCCAAAGGAATGACTTTCATCTTCACTCGCGGAGAAAATAACGCAGACGTCCACTCGCGACGGAGTAACAAACCGAACTGAGCTTTGTTGAATGCTGCTTGGTGACCATAAAAAGCGAAAAAAGCTAAATCATCTTCAATCAGCATTTTTTGAAGCAATTTTACATCCACATATGCCGAACCATAACAGTGCGCCCTTATTTGTGTATTAATGATGGCAAAACAGCATTTGTCGATGACAATCTATCAATTTCACAGCGTAACAAAAATGACATTGTCGCGTGTCTCAATGATCAAAATATGTGTCTCTTTTTTTTTTTTTGGGTCTCTGAATCTGATGCCGTTCTCAGAAATGTTCTAGCACGTCACAATTTTTAGCTATAGGTCGCCAAAGTTGGATAAAACGCTGGTTTTATTGATGTTTACATAAAATTTAACATATGATTTATCAAACTTTTTTTGTGATATAATCTACCAAACTTGCTGAATGGGACTTGAACTTTCAATTTAGATACAATTTAGTTGGAATTTCACGATAAAATTTAGTTTAAATCGATTTTTTCAACACGCATGCAGTCTTCATATGAAACTCTTCGTTTCTTTTATATGGCAAAATACAATACTTTTCTAAACCACCAAAAAATAAAATTTTACCATCGAGAATATTATGAGCTTTGTTTATAATTATTGTTTTATACTTGAAGTTTGAATTCTACAAGCTGGCAAACTTGCATGCAAGTTGGCTGAAACAGTCAAATTTTGCATTTTCAACAGTCAATATTTCGAAAACTAGACGTGCCATGATATTTATGAAAACGGCAATGGACTCAGCAACCCTTAATTTAGTATATAGCGGTATTTTGTTGCTTGAGACAAAAACGTGTTGCGCAGTGTTATGGTTCCGCCATATTAATTTCACTCCGATTGCCACAATTTCACTTTTTCAAATCATATTATCTCCATGAATTCGCTCATCAGATGCTATGGTGTCATGACTAAACTGACTGAATATAATTTGAAGCACAATTACTGCCCAATCAAACCAAGAAAGTTCAATTCTTCACCTGGCGGTTTATTTTAGCAAATGCCAAATAACTAGTAATATGTCATTTTCAGAGGGGGCACAGGCAAATTTACTCCTTTCTCATCACATTTCACAGTAAATCTCACTCGGCATTAAAGATTTGGGAAATATATCCAAATAAATCACTTCAAATAAAAAGCACTACGAAATAAACTATCACAGCCGTGTTTTCAATCTTATTTTGTTTTGTTTGCGTTGGAATAAATCTGGAAAGATCGACGTTATGATAGAATCATTTTTAAGATGAAGCGACATTCATTTAGAACAGGTGGCCTCAAAATAGCTACCATAAATGCTATTTTGCTTTATTCGTGTAACATAATTATACACTTCATAGCCTCTTTCAGAGTGGGCCAACTAGTCATGTTCTAATCTACAAGAGGTTTTGGTGGATACGAGGAAGACAACAGTGCCTTGACCTTGGTTTTATGGGCGTTTATTTATAGCACCCTGGAAGTAATTTGTAAAACTAAAATTGTTACTTGGGTCCTATACCTAGTTAGGGATCACCAGGATCTCGTATGGAATATTTTGTTCATTTCATGCAGCCAGTATACTTGGCTTCTTCCTACACAATGTATGTTATTCCAAAAGAAAAGAACAGTAAACTGAACGTGACGAAGTTTACTCTGTCTGAGTCATATACTTTTTATTGTTCTTGTGCCAAATGTTGGGTTTTGTTCAAACGAGCTGCTCCAAATCACATACTGGCAGACTCAAGTGGGCTGGTCACAAAGTGTGAATGCCTGAGAAAAAGATTTTGGAATTCTAGTTGAGATGCCTATAGTGATTAATGGTTTTATGAAACGTTGCGAAAATATGACCATCTCGAATCAAATAAGCGCGGAGATGCCTTGCAGTAGGTTCGATTCGGAGAGATGTGGCGAAGAAGGAGCTTTGGAATGCGGTAGGCGTGAAGCTGACCTTTTCATATGACTAAAACAAAATACACAAAATCAAATTTTAATGGTATTCATCGGCAACATTTTGCCAAAAACGGATCTATTTTGTTGCCAAAATTCCAAATCCCTACTGAATTGAAATATTTACCTATTATTCATGTTTTAAATGTGTGCTACAATACGAATTGCTCATTGAACTCCAAAAAAACTTGCTAAGAATCAATAAATTCAATAATTTTGAGTTATTCATCCAATAAATTTCAAAGAATCAAATACAAAATATAATTTGAAATATGAGCTAGAAATCAAATCAGGATTGTAGACTTGATACATTTTAATAAGAAATTGTCAGACTATAAAACGGGCCAATAATGTGAAAAGTCTCGAAACTCTTAGCAGGCCGTACATTGGGTAGCATTGATTTAACTAATGATCTTGAAGCTTTCTCAGTCTTGTGTTACTGACCGGCATGAAAACAGTCACTTCAAATTTGCTGTTTGGGATTCCACAAATTTGAAAACTTTTCTGGATTTCCGTGGACATATAGAGATTACCAACATTTGTCCTACGCATGGTTTTGAATATGGACGCGCCTCTGGTGCTATTATTTCAAATCACTCTTTTTATCGAAGTAATATACATCTATTTTTAGTCGGTGAGGGCCAGTATTAGTGACACTTCTGTTAACACATTTTTTCTGTGGACTCTTACATGGACCCTTCTGTGAAAATGTCGGTAGATCACACTTCTTTGGGAACTTCTATGTATACTTCTGTGGACAATTTTTTGGATACTTATGTGAACACTTTCTTGGACACCTCTGACAATGTTGACAATTCTGTGGACAATTTCCGAACACGTCTTCAAAATATCTGTGGACACTTTTGCAGATACTTCTGGGGACATTGTTGTAGACACTTTTGTGCAAACTTGTCTAAGGACACCTTTGTGAATACTTCTATGGACGTTGCTGTGAACACTACTGTTAAACCTACTGAAGACACTTCTGTGGACACTTTTGTAGATGTTTCTGTGGACACTTCTATGGACCTTCTGTGGATGTTTCTGAGAAAATTTTTGTCAAAATACTGCTGTGAAGACACTTCGGCGGAGACGCATCTGGGGCGCGGCCCTACAGACCAAGCGGAATCGGTAGAAGTTAAATAGCACGTTCCGACTCAATACCGTGCGTAAAGCACTTCATCGTCTGACACGGTATGTGTAATCGCCCGCTCTGCATCACCCTGACCGAGGACATCGAGGCAGGCGAGAAATTTGGCAATCAATATTAACATTTTATCCCGAGTATGGGGCTCCGCATAAAAATGTACCTCTCCCTTTCATTCTTTCTCGAAATTTGTAAACAACAAGGCCAGTAAACGTCAAAATTCCATACAAAATCAAAACAGTGCAGAGGCCTATAGAGCTATTGAAGAAACGCCGAAACATACAGTATGGCCCTTAAAAAAAATGCGAAAATTGTTTGAACGTGGTTTTGTCCGCCCAAAGCTAAAAACAGCGTCTGATTGTCGTGTGCTCTGGTGATAAACATTCTACCTTCAAAAATCACACTTTATTGTTGAAAATTTTATTTTGTTTGGTATCAGAGGATGGAGGAGTTCTTAGAGAACGTGTTTTTCATGATCACAATAAAATATTTTGCCAGGGTCATAGTTTTGAGGGCATTTGCGTCTTATAGGTTTGATATGCCTTTATTTTGTTTTGTTAAGGTTGAATAAAAACTAAATACGGAGGCCTACAACAGATTTTTGAGGATGAAATTTGTTCCATCGGTTAGAGACAACTTATATCAATACTAGCTCATAGATTTTGAGCAAAACGGAGCCGCTTATCACACTTATATGAAGGTTTAATCAAAGCTCTCCGAAATGAATCGTTTTTTCGGAAATATGTTTTAGTCTCCAATTACCCAGGTATGAACCAATTCTATCATTTGATATGGGCATATGCTGAAGACAAGGCCCATGAAGAATCCCACGCCATCGTTGATGTTTTAGAAGCTTCTATCACACAGATATTGAACTCGACGTCCACATGATAAAATTTGAAGGTATGCCTCCTATTCCTCTCTGGTAAGGTGAAAATAACAGATAAAAATCATATCCAAAGCGAAAAACTGAGTCTAAATAGATTAAACAATGAAAGTAATGAATAATATTTCTGTTTCATTAACATTTTCTATGTAAAAACTACTATAAAACATGATATGACCATTTTCGAATTTTTTTATGGGCCATACTGTGCTGTCTTCTACTGTATGAGGTTCAACATAATACAAATTACGGTGGCGGTTGTTTTTGGTGAGTACTTCAGCTATTCCGATCATTGGAATATGATGACCAATATGGCGGTGCAAATAATGTCTAGCGAGTGTAGAGCGCTGGGCTCCAATGAATCGGAACCCAAACTCCAACCGGAATCGTTGGACTGACTTCGGCATTCGACAAGTCAGTCTGTTAAGGAGAGAAGATTAAGGAAAACATCGGCGTACTCGAAGTAGGGGAGGCTAGACTTAGCGGAACGTACTATTGGTTATAAGTAATCGATGCACCTGCAAACCGAAAGCGTCGAGTAGAAGTTGAGAAAGCCTCTGGCGTGATGCCAGTCCCAAGTCTGTCACAATCAGGCACGTTAAAGAGAGCCAAATTGGACATCTAAGAGAGCCGAAGAAGATGTATGTTATGTGGTGTTGTTGGTTAACGCGCCCAGTCTAGCGTATCGGGAGTCGTGGGATCGAAGCCCACCAGAACGATTTCATTATTTTTCACAATTTCACATCTCAATTTGACCAAATTGACTTTTGTGTCAACGAACTTCATGTTTTGTCATGTGGTTGTCAAGAATTGTTGTAACATCACATTTTCATGAATAAAACAATTTGATTGAAAGCAGATTTATGTATGACTGAGATATTCACGAACAGGTTTTCAGTAATTATTTAAAACTAACACTCTATGACAGGGTTTCTCAACCGGTGGTCCGCGGACCCCCAGGGGGCCGTGGCGAGTTCTCAAGGGGTCCGCGAAGTATTGTTCCTCCTGAGTAAATGTTAGGAATTTGTACCATCCTGGTTTCAAGTGAACATTATTACCCAGTTGCAAATTTGTTTGCTAAAACTGTAAAAATACTGTAAAATATCTTCAATGTCATCCTGATAGTTAAGTATTGCAAGTTAGCTATGAATACTCAATGCGCATCCATTCTAGTTGTATCCAGTGTGATCTTGAAAATTCAAAACTATGATCATTTTTGGAAGATTTGTGGAATATTTGCGGCCCAATCCTTTGTAGATTTTGCCAGCTTACTGACGAAATCATCGGAATGATCCTCAGACCTCCGGTGTTTATTGTATGGATTAAATTAAATAAAACGAAATTATTCATTGTTTCCACACAAACCATTCGTGGCACTCTTTCGAGATTTTTAGTGAAATTTTAGACCGATATCTTTCACAGCAACCTTGGGTAGATTTCTTTGAAGATGGTTTATGGTTCTGACAAGGTGTTCGAAGATTTCCTGATTTGCTAACAATTATCCCAAAGGCAGATAATTGTTTTTTAAGAAACCCATGAGATCTGCAATTACCTGAAAGTATGTATTTTATACCTGGAACTCATGATTTACTTCGATAGGGTTTTTTTTTTAGAACAACTGAGCTCATATTTGTTCACGATTTGCATTGTTTTCAATCGCTTCTCATTGCCAAGTTTCAGACAACTCAGCCAAGAAAATTCACCCCGTTGAAGTGCCCAAATTTTTTAATCTGAACCGTTCGTACATGCTGCTTACTGTTTTTTTTTTTCAGACAATTGGATGATGAAAAACACCAAGTGGTTCATCCAACTTGGCCTGCATGAAATGTTGAATTTTGTCAAGACCCTTCATGAAAGTTCCTTATTGTAAAAATAATAGGTAAATTCCTGATGCAATTCTTTGCGGACTCTTCCAAAGGATCACAGCAAGATTCTTGCATTGACGATTTCACCATTCAGATCAGTGTTGGATTACAGATATGGTTTGTAGGATTGCCTGCCCAGTATATCAGATAACACTTCAATAGTCGCATTATGTGTTTGCTACAACACAGTTTTAAAAATCTCGCTATTTTTTTCAGCAACAGCGTGGTGCTTATGGCGGTGGTTAACCGCGTGACGACCAGAATGTTAAATTATTTTGAGAGATTCTATGTTTCCATAAGCATTGATTATAAGAACATCCATCTTTAGGGGTCCGCGAGACGTTTGTGAAGCTTCAAAGGGGGTCGCGGCTCCAAAAAGGTTGGGAACCGCTGCTCTATGAAGACAAACTTGTTAAGAGAAGGAAAAATTTATATCCAATATATTGGAAGCTTTGATCAAAAGAGCCTTTAATACCAAACAATTATCTCCCAAAACGGCTTTCGAATTGTGCAATAAGGATTTGATAAATCTTGATCGTTTCTAAGAAATGACGCAATGAAATTATTACTTTTCGTTTTCTATATTCGTCGTATCGTTTTCATTTCTGTCACAATCAGTTTTCAGATTCACCTCAAAACTAACGGCTCACTGTGATATAGTGAGTGGTCAAAATACAACATATCAACGCTATAATAAAATGCTTCACTAGAATGTATAGATCTACGGGCATCTCCCTCCATTCCTTCAGCATGACGAAACATATTGATTTCCTTTAAAATACATTGTTCGCCATCCAAATTCTGTCTAAACATATGAACACAATTCCTTTTGACCAAACAATCATGACAGCTCCACACTGTGCAGCAAAAACAACACAATCAAAAGAACCGTTTTCTACGTTTTCTACGCCGAACATCTCGCACACATTGTGGCGCACAAGCTGTTTTTTTCCTCAGTACGACGGATTGAACTTTGTTTACATTCTCAATTTTACGTACACAGGAAAGAAACTTATTTTGTAAAGTGGTGTGGCTCAGTCGATCGGTAAGCATTTCGCTCGCATCGTGTTCGTCCATGCGATTTCGGTGAAAAAGTACAATGTTGTTATTTATCGAAGTACAGTAGTTTTATTGCATATTTGGTGTGCAAGTGTACGAACTATAACAGCTTTCACAAAATTATACTTGGAAAATGAAACAATGTTGCAGGTAAGTTTGAACATCCGCCGTAGTGGAACATTTTAAGTTTGATACGACGAATATGACGAAGTAGACCGAAACCCAAAATATTTCTGGTAGAATTGTTGAACGATCCTAATAAATTTTCGTTTTAGAATTGTTAATGAAAAGAACCGCCTATGGTTGGGCAGAATAATGTATTCATTTGTCACCATATTCCGGTAGGAAGTTCAATATCAGCGTCAAACTTGATAATTATTGGAACAATATAGCTCCAAAGAACAGTCTATGTATAAGAAAAGATTTTACTTAAGGTGAAGATGCATCGAAGCCAAACCTCGAGGCCAAAATCTAGATAAGGTGACAACCATTTGTGTTGAAAATTTAACTCCCTTTAGCGATGATTCCATGTGCTTTTGGGTTAATCGAGTTCAGTTCGTCCTCGAGCGTCGGGGTCTCTCAAGGGGCTTCGCAACTTGCAGGTTGAAGTGCCCATCTAGCGAAAAGGGAGTCATGGGTTCGATCTCCACCGGAGCACGTCGTTTATTTTCGCAGTTTCAATTTCAATGTGTGTATTTGACACGTATTTCGTCGTGTACATGTAAACTTCAAAACGTCAAGAATCTTATAACAGCAAGATTCCTTAGGCGGGAATTGCCTATAAGTTGACTTCCAGCACAATGCGAAGCCGTTTAGGAAAAGAATTGTTTGGCATCGGTTTGCATCAACATCATTCACTGCAATACTGAGATCATATCATAATACGATTGAAATAAGCAAGCACATCACTCTATGCTTCAAATTCCGTTCCGTTCCTGTCGACAAATTTTCTTAACTTCTTTGTTTACTTTCACAATAATAAGTTATAGTTCTAAACAATTATAGCTACCAATCAATAAGTGAAAGCGTTCTTAGACCACAAAGCTGAACAACACATTCCGTATCGGCTGCGACGTAATGACCAAGCCGCAAAAAAAAACAACGCTACGTCATCACTTTCGGTTCGCTTTGAAAATCATTCAGCATTGATTTGTCGCACAATCAAAAGCTGTAGCACGACCTTTGAACTTTGTGCCCCGGCAATGAAGCGAGCAAATAAATCGACCACCGCAGAAAGGTGACCAACAGGCAATTAATAACCATTTTCATTAATGACCGTTGGTAGGGGAACTAGTTTTAAAATGCGCCACAGCAATATCTCCAAGGTATAAGGTATTTCAGTCAAATTTGAGCATTCCATACGATATCTCCACCAATGTTAACGCCTATCAAAGAAAAACATATCACAATCAAAATATTACAAAATACAAAATGCTTTGGTAGCCTTGGGAGTAAATGACGTAGGAAAAAATGTGCCATACTTCATGGTTGCTCAGAAACCATCTATGATGGGTACAAGTTATGCCAGAATACTCAAACTCAAACCTGACATAGAACTTCATAGTATCTTATAAAATCTGAATTTGGAAAATAGTACGATATTTCCGCAAAAAATCCATTTGGAACTTGAGGGCACGTTATACCCCGCTGTCGCATATGGTTTTATTATTTAAATTAAATTATTTAGATATGATTTTCCCAATTAAATGATTGTTTTAAGAAATTACAAAGTTATTTTTGCGAATTCTCTGTAAACCCATTTAGAATATCGTTTTCGATGAAATTCACAGTTAAAATTGTGTTTATCTCTTGAGGGCGTATATCACCCCGTCTTCCCTAACACGCTGAGGGTAATTTCGAAAGCCAACCAAGTTGTAGCTTGACGAAAAGCGACAGCCGCGCATGATTACTCCGGATAGAGGCGGAACGTCACACATCCTTGTTGCTATAATATCCCTCTGAACACCCACTCTTCCAAGGGAAAGTGGAAATCCTTTCGCTCGGCAGAAATCCTGCGTTCAATTCAGTCTAGCGTGGGTGTTCGAATCGAGCGGACTCGGTACTAGTTCCGGTGTAGTCAATCAAAAGCACATTCCTAGAAGAAAACTTAATCGAATCATGTCAGGCAACGGTAACTTGGCTCGGTTTCGTTGTTGATGTAGCACTACTTCCTTCACGTGCCTTTGTAATGGTTGTCTTGCGTTTGTTGGATTAGCCAACGAACAAAATTAAAAATCAAGCGCTGTGATCTGGTTGTGGATTATTCTAACGTTGCTTTTCTGAATCGTACAATTCTCCGTCGGCGGTGACGAAACGAAAACGATGGGATGTGGCCCTTCCAATTCGGCGGTGGCAGCAGTTTCCGCGGACGATGATGGCGCTTCAAGTGGAACCAAAAATGCATACCGTGAGTGAAGCGTGTAAGGTTGTAAGGAATGTTTCTTGCAAGAATCCATGGATTATCGTTTATTATGGTAGTTCGGCAAATCGTTATCCAGCAATGTACAGTTTGACGAAATAACGTTTACGACGGGTAAACGATTACATAGAAATTATATGAGTGTCTTATCCAAGCCAGGAGGAGGTGGATTTTGATTGAGCTCATCGTATTGTATGTTAATGTGTAGATAAAACAAAGCCGAAGCTCCAGTTCTCCAAAGCATAACTTTTTCTGCTTGGCATTACGTCTTCACTGAGACAAATCCTGCTTCTCAGCTTTATTTTCAATGAGCACTTTCACAGTTATTAACTGAGAACTTTCTTTGCTTTGTAGCCGCGGATTCTAACCACTAGGCTAAAAAAGGCCCCCCAAAGCATAACTTCTGGAAAACAAAACGCAGTAGAAATGGATTCATAGGATTGATTGCACTCACATCTATGTTGAAAGCCGGTCAAAACTACTTGAATGTTGCGAATACCTTAACATTCTACCACATTGAAATAGAGTCTTAAATATAGTAATATACGGCAAATGGTGATTTTCAAACATTGCGTTCAAAATAAAGTTTAACTGAGCTGACAAAATTTTAAAGCAAAACAATTCGTCCCTTTAATGCTACAACTAGACTAGATAACCCGAAAATCGTAATTTTGCGATATGCATCTTTGAAAATATGACCGTTTAACAAGATGATGGTTAACCGCAGATAATGTGATTGAAACATAAACTTCAACTTGTGTATCTTGAATCACAAGCTTATAAGCTGTGGATATATTGCAGATAATTAAGAATAATTATTTGACATATTGAAGTCAAAAATTTCAAATTTGGAGTTATCTAGTTGTGGCATCAAGAGGACGAATTCAAATACTACTTGCGCTATCGCAGCATTAATCACATTTTCTCATCATGACAACCATGATGAAATAGTTATTTATGCAACAAGTTGCAAAATGATGATTTTTTTCAGCACGAGTTGTACATTTATCCAACGAGGCTCGCCGAGTTGGATAAATACAACGAGTGCTGAAAAAATCGAGTTTTGCAACGAGTTGCATACAACATTTTTTGGTATTGCGAAAAATTCCGTTTCAGCTCGATGAATTTTAAAAGAACAAACAAATATTTCAAGAGAACCCACATGCGCATACAGCCATGCGTTGTTTCAATTCAGTATTTTCCAATCACGTAGGCTGTGATTCAGTAGCACCCATGAATGTCACAAATTTTCTCACTCCCATCGCTATGATGCAAATCTATATTCCGTATTGGAGGAATGAACAGGTAAGACAACTTGTAAGACTAACTTGAGGTAAGAACTAGGTAAGATAAACTTGAGGTGTCGGTCTCGTATAGCGAGGTAATAATTCTAGACTTGAGTGAAGTGACTCGCCGTGTAAACCAAATGGAATGTTACTTCACTCGAGTCAAGAACTGTCACCTCACGCCAGATTTAGAATAAACCCAAGAATCAGATGCAAATGTGGTTATTCTGTGCGGTGTGTGAGGCGAGACGAATCGAATGAAATGACATTTGATTAACATTAGTCGCCTCACGTGAGGAGAACGACTCGTCTCGACTCACACACCGCGCAGAATAAGCACAAATGGCATGAAGAGACTGAGTTATTCGGTTGACAACTACCAAAACAGTACTGAAAAGTGCTACTTTTTAGCACCGAAAAGAGTGCTGAAAAGTACTACTTTTTAGCACTGTTTTTTTGGTAGGAAAAGTAGGCCGTTATGTGGATCAACTTCTCAATGAAAAGTTGATTGATTTGCAACGGAATTGCAAAAATTCCTTTTTGAATTTCAAAAAACTTCCATAATCGCAAATTGATTATTAAGGTCTATTCTAGGCGGCTGTCTCGCCAAACATTAGGTGTGAAATAATATTTTTACTTTGTTGTTATAATAACAAATGACACGAAATTATCTTGTATTATCTTATCTTGTACACAAATTAATAAAATTTTTCACTATTCATTTCGGCCAAGTTTTTACAGTCAGTTGGGATGGGGAAGGCATGTTAGGGTGTGATGATTGTTGCTTCTAGAGACCAAAAAATACCTCTGTATCTCTACATTCACCATTTAATAAAAAATAATCTATAGGATACACAGCGTAACAAAAATTACATTTTTGCGTGTCTCAAAGATCAAATTATGTGTCTCTAATAGATTTGGGATAGCTGAATCTGATGCCGTTCTCAGAAACATTCCAGCACGTCACATTTTTTTGCTACAAGTCGCCAAAGCTGTATACAACACGGTTTTCATTAATGTTTACATGAAATTTAAAGTATAATGTATCAAACTTTTATGTGATCTCATACACGAAGCATGCAAAATATGACTTTAACTTTCATTTCAGATATAATTTGGCTGAATTTTCACGATTAAATTTAGATAAAATCAATTGTTTCCAACATACTTGCAGTCTCCATACAAAATTTTTCGTTTTTCATATATGGCAAAACCATCAAAAATTAACTTTTTAACTTCGAAAGTATTATGAACTTTGTTGATAATAATTGTACCACACATGAAGTTTGAATTCTGTGGCAAATTAAACGAATAAATTGCCATACAAGTTGGAAAACTTGCATGCAAGTTGGATGAAATAGTTAAATTTTGTATTTTCAACAGTAAATATCTGAAAAACTAGACGTGCTATGATATTTTTGACCACGGCAATGGATTCAGCAACCCTTAATTTAGCAGACAGCGGTATTTTGGTGCTTGAGACAAAAACGTATTCCGCAGTGATATTCAAGAAAACGTAACTCTGTAGTACGTCGACATTCAATATCGCACTAATCAAAAGTTATTTTCAGTAATGACGGAAAAAGACAGGTTTGAGTTTTTTAAAAAATCGTTAACCTATAGTCCGCCGACATTTATGTTCAATGGTTATTCTTAGTAATGACGAAAAAAAAGTATGTGTATACTAAAACTTTTAAAAAAAGATGAGGATTTATGCCGACACTTGTAGTGACGAGCCATCCATAGTTTGTTTAAAAAATACAAAAACGCTGCTTCGATTCAAATGTGATATCATAAGAAACGAGCTCACCAGATTGTAATCCATCCTCGACTGAACACGAATATTTTTTCGCAACCGCACAACGTGAACTGGACACAATTGACCTTGATTCCATCGCTGCTGACTTTGATTCCATACAGGAAACCGAGAACCGAACCGCCGACGGCACGAGAAAAAAAAACAAACAAACGCGATTGCTTGGGCTTAATTGACATCTGCTCAAAAGCTCTGTTATTTATTTATTTATTTTTTTGAGAATATCGCTTAGAATCTTAAGATTTTGTTGCGGAACTTTGCCAGAAATACTGAAATCACGACTAAAAATGCATAGTATTGCGCTAGAAATTAACAAAACGTAATATAAACCTTAGGAGGTTACTAGGAACCACGAAATTCCACGCAGCATCTCCAATAACCAATTATACATTCTCAGGCTCCCACAAAAAACCCTTATGTTTTCTAGGACTCCCTTGTCCCACTTAGTAACCTTAAGAATCCACTGAAAATTCTCAGAAGCCCTTAGGATAAAAATGGGATTCCGTAAGGATTTTCCAAAATGGCGAATAGAAAACTCCAACAGGATGAAACCAAAAGTCCCTTCAATATTTGTAGTGATAAAAAATTGTACGATCAAACATCAGTGAGTTCGATGGCTCGAACATAATGTTGGCTTAGATAGCTTAACACATATGGCTTACTTTTACAAGTATATGACACCAAAAATGTGTCAAACTCACTGCTTAAGAACATAATCGGTCAAGGTATCAAACTATACAGGAATGATCAGTTTGTTCAGGTTGATTACATATATGCAATGCCTTCAGAGTTGGTACAGATAATATGCGATCAATTCAGTTAAGGATCAACAGGACTTTAAATTTATGATCAAAAGTCTTAATATGGCTCACATTATACTGCAGTCTGAAACACAGGTAGGGAATAATGGATCGTTTCTCAAATAATCGAACATCACACAAAATTGCAACACTCATACCACAGACAAACAGCTGCAAAACATCATTGTACAAACAAGTTTTTGCTGTATTTTAATAGAGCTATCGATTTTATTGCAAATCATTTCTTCCGGACGAAATTTATGATTTAAGGTGAAACATTTCGAAATCCAAAGATGGCTGTCACAATGGCCGACTTGTGTTCCTGCTCACGTTTTCAAAGTCACTAAACTCGAGAAATAGTTGGCAAACGTTTCTGATCTTCTTATGTTAAGCTTTCTGCTAGTGCACAAAGCTAAAATAAAAAGTAAACTGTTGTTGGATGCTTTCTTCGAGAGATTTGTACCTTTGAAGTTTAAGTGCTATCTTAGAAGTTGATTTCAAACTGTTTCACCTTAAACTCTCTGTGAATGTAAGAATTTTTGTTGCCATTGTGTCAGTGCTTCTGCTTTGTTCAAACGTGCTGTTCAAGATGAAAAGTGATTTTTATTAAGTATAGCACTTACCGACAAACTCCGATCACACAGTTTGAATGTCTGATAAAATATGTTTGAACTACAGTTTTTTTTATAAACACATTTATTAAGAACATTATTTAAAAATATATACACACATATACATAATTGCAACAACTTATAATCTAAATCAATATCTGGTGCTTTTCTGTAGTGAGATTTAAATTTTCTTCTATAATAAACTTCACATATGAATTATTTTATAGCTTTGCGCTTTGCACTCGCTTCAATATTGTTTTGTTCTTCTTCTTTCTGACGTTATGTCCCAACTGGGACAGAGCCTGCTTCTCAGCTTACTGTTCTTATGAGCACTTCCACAGTTACTAACGAGAGCTTACTATGCCAATTGACCATTTTTGCATGTGTATATCGTGTGGCAGATACGGTATAGAGTATATATGCCTTGGGAAGTCGAGAAAATTTCTTTTAAGAATAGATCCTCGACCGGTGGGATACGAACCCACGACCCTCAGCTTGATCTTGCTGAATAGCTGCGCGTTTACCGCTACGGCTATCTGGGCCCCCTGTTTAGTTCTGGTAAGATAAAATCTCTGAAGTTAAGCCTCCTGTCTGTAATTGTTTCTTCTTTTGAAAGCATATGATTTGTCATATGTCTAACATTAATGCAAACTGAAAATTTATGCTCAAGATTTTCATTTGCACCTCGACAAATTTGACTCTGTAACCTATCTTGCCGATACCGTGATGTATTTTACGATTTACTAGCAAGTAAAAGGCGAACACGAAATGATTGCGACACCGAAAATGTCATGCCAATTTTCTTATAATGTTCAGAATCAAACCAAAATTTTAGGGTAGTTCTATACATATATTTACTTCAAAAATCAAAAGAAAAGTTAATCGATGGAGCCTTGAGTGTAAAATTGAAGGCATTTTCGCTTGATTCCCTCCATCAAAGTCTTTACAGTGTCTTCCGGTACCAGTTTCTCAGTTTTGTTTTCCATTTTCTTAACATGTCCTTCTCGTCTTTGACTGTCTTCTTGCTCTTCCGAAATTCCCGCTTCATTATTGCCTAGTACCAGGTCCGTCACACTCGGGCTCAGATTGTGTACCACTTCTAGTACTGCATTTGGTCCCTCGGTAGTACAAAAGGTACCGTAAAACGGGGTAACTTTGATAGTTTTTTCGAAGAAAACTTGAATATTTCTGCATGCTGTTTCAAAGAATTATAATTTATATTTTTAAAACAAGTACTGACATCCTAGCATTTGATTGCAGTTGATAGATTGCCGAAAGATTTATTTTGAATGGATATATAATTTTTCATATAATCGAAAGTCGGTTTCCTGTTTTGGGGTAACTTTGATAATGGAGTATGAATCGAACTAAATTGAATGAATAACGAACATTTGTAGGGCATTGTATACCTCTAGGCGTTTAACGTTATATGGAAATTTCTGACTTAGATTACAAAAATGGTCCCAGTTTGTAAAAATGCTATTCGCTAAGAGATTTGAGACCGTAATCAAGTTCTATGATAACTAGGCTGTCAAAGATAAGTGACTAACTATTCAAAACTACATCAAATAGTGATCGTAGAACAGATTGTTTGTAAGCGTTTCGAAAATGCTAAAATCGTGTCAATTTTTAATATTCGTATAAAAAGCCTCAAATGTTCTTGATTCAAATGAAAACCACTCTTACATGAAGTGTCATACTAATATTATTTAATGTTGAATTCGTTTTGCTTAACTGATTAACAGAAATTATGATATTTCGTTTAGTATGTGGTGAGTTACGCACTATCAAAGTTACCCGCATTATCAAAGATACCCCGTTTTACGGTACCCAAGTTTGACAGATCGCAGAACACTTTTCACGGCATTCTAGATTACCTTATGAGCCATAAAATTTTGGGCAACTGCAAGGGACAAAAAAAATTTTGGCGCAGCTCCGGACAGTTTGGCGGATTCATGTCCTTTGGAACAAAATGGACAGAATTGGCCTCATACCACTCCAGGACACTTTTAGAATAGTGGCACGATGCCAAAACTGGCCAAAATAGCGGAGCTTCGTCGTGCTGCTGCAAGTACGGCAAAAGGCGATTCTCGAGGCACTCAGATTTGTAGATCTCGCCATTTACTGTATCCCTTTGTCACGAAAGGCTCACTTCTCAGTCCGCAAGAGCAGATGGCCTGCCAAATGAGATATTTGGAGGCGAACTTCGACATTTTCTTCTTCTTAAATTTGTCGTGCACATCGAACTTGCTCTTGCCGGTGAAAAACTCCAACCCCGGAATTTGCTAAAAATCGGCTTTTATATACGTTTCGTCGTCCATCACACAGCAGCCATATTTTGTCAGCATCTTCTCGTAGAGCTTCCGTGCCCGAGTTTTAGCCATCGATTGTTGCCGCTGATCGCGGTTTGGGAAGTTCTTTACCTTGTTTGACAGCATGTAAACAATACCCATCAATGCCAAAGTGTGCAAAATATAATTGATTTTTACTCAATGGTAGAAAAGTTATGCCCTGTTAAATGTGTCGCAATAATTTCGTGTTCGCCCTTTAATAGCAAAATATCTCATCTGGTGATAAAGATTTATTCTGTATGTTACTCCAAATCTTTTTTAAAAGGACACCGAAACGTATCTTGCTCCAGGATGCAATGAAACTGTATAGTCTTCTTCTTCTTTTCTGGCGTCACGTCCCAACTGGAACAAAGCCTGCTTCTCAGATTAGTGTTCTTATGAGCACTTCCACAGTTATTAACTGAGAGCTTTCTTTGCCGATTGACCATTTTTGCATGTGTATATCATGTGGCAGGTACGAAGATACTCTATGCCCTGGGAATCGAGAAAATTTCCTTTACGAAAAGATCCTCGACCAGCGGGACTCGAACCCACGACCCTCAGCATGGTCATGCTGAATAGCTGCGCGTTTACCGCTACGGCTATCTGAACCCCGAAACTGTATATTATTACCTTCAGTATACTTAACTTAGATTTATAATATTTATGTGGCTCAATTGCTGATAGATGTTCAATAGTGTGCTCCGGAAGATAAGGCACTCCTTTAGCAATCATTTTGAGACAAGGGTATAGAGCCGGAATTTCTTGAATGTGGGGTGAATTGCTCATAAACTCTCGAAATGAATTTGCGAAAGGTAAATTTTGCTTGCATTGCAAAAATCGATTTGTTAAAAGGGCCTGCATGTATGCATCGGCAATTGAAGATTTAAGCCGCCTGTATCAAAGAGAAGCTGATCCATCACTATCCATGTAGAATACCTGCCCTAAATAAGGTATCCCATTTGAGACGTTATCCTTGCTAATATGGCATTTAGAATACTTAAAGTTGACGCTGCAAACCGCAGTTTAGATGATATAAATGTGTTTTAAAGAATAATCTTTTGGTGTAAAGAAAGAAGTCTAGTTTTGTACAGCCACATTATTCGTGATGTACTTCAAATAATTTCAGTCCAGTTGTGGTAAATTGTCCTATTGAAGTAAGTTATCCTAAAGATTTTTACAGAATCGTGTATTCAACTATTCATACATATTGGAACGATCATTGTTCTAGCCAATATAATATAAGCTATCGTTTTTGCTAAATTTCATACTGCTCCTGAACAAAGCCCAAAATCTTCAAAAACTTTGCTAACTACTCCAATTTTATGATTTATTTTTTTCAACTATAATAACGGAAAAGTCGTCTGCGTAAGCAACTACCAGTTCCAACCGGTTATCGCAGATTGTACATAACTTTTCTTTTAACAGATGCAGATACATTACAAATAAACACATGCTCAGTGGGTCGCCCTGGCGCTTGGATTTTTGGAATGGGAAATTTTGGGATAGATTTCCTTTTATAAGAATTAGTTATGTCATAATTTATGCATAATTATCTCCAGTATTGCGTTCAAATAATTGTTGAACCGAATTTCACTCATAACACTGAGGAAGTAATTTTGATCGAACCGATCATAAGCGTGATATAAGTCGAATGAAATCAACTCTCCTACCATTCGTTTACGATTAATTTCAGCTAGGTATTTTTACTTTAATTCCTATAACTGCCTCAAACATATTCTTACCTGAGTTAGAACATTTTTATTTTCATTAAGGATGTGATTATTTATCATTATTTTTTCCAAACGTTACTTTAAAATTCGAGCTAATAATTTGTAGTCACAATTTAAAAAGTGAAGAGTCTATATGCTGTTTTTAATGGATGATTAGAGTTTTTTCTGCACAGAACAATTACTCCTTCCAAAAACTCTAAACGCAAGTTTCCTTGGAGCGCTTAATTTAAAATTAAATTCAATTGTCTATAAATAATGTCAAAAGCTTTTTACGCAAAATTCTTTTGAAATGCTATCACTCCCATGCGTTTTTCTGCCAGCCGCTGATTGAATGGCAAACAAATATGTCCTCAGTTGTAATTTCATTCATTGCTTCTTTATTAGCTTCACAATTCATATCTATTGTTCGATTGCTGTGAAAGTTCATACTTAGTTGATGATTTTGAGCAGTGTAAAGCTGGTTGAAGTAATTGACAACGTGACCTTCAATTTCGTCTGAATTGTGAAAAACTCTACCATTTGTCTGCAATTGTAGTAATTGTACTGTTCTTCTTCCGTTTAATTGGCTTATATAGGGGTATCCAGTGTCTTACATATTCTGAATCTACGTTAAAAATTAAACTAGAATCCAAAGTTTCACAATTTTCCGTGACCTGGAACTATTTTAAAAAAAAAGTTTGAAATTAGTATGGAAATCACTTTTGAATCACCCCTCGGCACATTTTACTTCGGGACGAGCTGTCATTACGTAAATTGAAATGTCATTAGGTCGACGGATTCAAATCTTTTTTATTCATTTATAATATCAACATTAAGATATTAAAGTGCAATAAAATCGTGTCATACCCAGAAAACTGCGCTCTTTCGATCAAGCTACGAAAAACTGTGAATTTGTCTTCACTAAACAACCCAATTCGGTCAGCCAACTGAAAAGTTGAAAGTTTTTCTCCCGAGATGAGTTTATCGTTTAGTTTCTCGAAAGAATGCGAAAATTGATTTTGTAACCAGAGAATTTTCCCTTAATTTTGTTAATTTCTGTCATTCCCGTTGGTTTTTGATATAGGTTATCATGAGCTGTTCTTAGTCGTTGATACAAAAATTCGTTTTCTGTATGAAATGTTCGAAATGATTAGTTTTTTTTTTTTTTAAAGTAAAATATTTTGCTAGATTCTTGATTTTGGGAGTATTTGCGTCTATTAGATTTGTTGTGCTTTCATTATTCAAAAAAATTTTTCAAAATTAGCTACTGAGGTCCATAAGGACTTTTAAAAGAAGAAACGGATTTTCAGAATAAGAATATTAAGCCAAACTATTTAAGTTTTCAGCGCTCCCTGTACAAATCCCTTCTATCATTTCATATGCGCGAATGCTCGAGGCAAAGCCGATGAAGAATCTCATGCCACCTTCTACATTTCAAAAATTTCAATAACAAAGATATTGAACTCGATTACCGTACGATAAAATTTAAAGGTTTAACTACAACTCTGCTTCAATAAAGAGAACATAACAGATAAATTTCATGTCCAAAATGAAAAAACTGAGTCTAAACAGATTAAGCAAATCTACTAATGAAAAATATTTATGATTCGTTTTAAACTTTCGGACCGATACTGTGGAGCTCCGTTTTCGCTTATATGTTTTACAGGCATGTGTTACTTTTTCCAAAACACAAGTTACCGAATAAGTAACATAATTGACCGACGTTAAGTCAAAGTGGACCAAGTGACACTTTTGATATTCTGAAAAACGTGAGTTAAAAGTTCAACACTTAGCTTGTTTAGGAGCTGGCTATATTTTTGTTCAATTTATTCCCACATCTTTGTGTTACTTTCTGTGAGCAATAGAATCCACTGCGTTGGAGAGTGGCCATAGAATTGATCACAGCAAGCTGGTTGGCATCTCTGAATGATCTCACTACTGTCACTTCCCTACAAGATGCATTCATGCTGCCTCACTTGCGAACCGACACTTGCCTGGGTAAGTTGTATAAGCATCGCGTGGAGGGTGATTCCTTCTTGGTGATTATCCAAACTCCACACTTTCAACTAAATTTTAAACGCCAAATACACAGCATTTTTCTATCAAAACACACCACTGAAAACATTCAGATGATTCTTTATTCTATCAGCTTTCCACTGACGAAATTTCCGAAACTGAACAATCAATTTTGCCAAAGATGTGGTCAATCCGGTTTATGGACAAAAGATCGAAAGACAAAAGGTCGAAAACGACTTGCTTGGTGGTAAATTTATCCTTCTTTGAAAATAGATTTTCGACCTTTTGTCTTTCGACCTTCTGACCTTTTGACCTTTTGTCTTTCGACCTTCTGACCTTTCGACCTTTTGTCATAGATTCTTGAAAAAGTTCCAATTCAGCGTGACATAGCTTGTGTACCATCCTCAATTAAGGATTTGATTTTATGAATAGTGTGTTCTATTATACATAGTGAGTCTCACCTGGGAGGGAGAAACCGATACGAAATTTATGTACGTCTAAGTGAGCCGAGATTCTGCTGTCACGAAATGTCACTGTGAGCCCGGATCTTAAATACTGGATAAACATGATTAAAGTGCGTAAATGATCGAAACATATTTTTGCATTTCGTCAAAGGTGACAATAATCGAATGAGAATCAATCCAACAGTATTCAAAAGTAATTTCATGATAACAGTTTTTATTATGATTGAATAAAAAGTATTACAATTTTATTTTTTAATGAAAATGAATATTGATAGCATGGAAAACTGTGACCCTTTTCCCATGTCATTCCGGAAAGATCGAAGGTGCACAACAAAAAAAAAACTAGCGATTTTCATCAAGTCTGCCTTGATTGTCGTTGGCAAGCTGGAGTTATCTTACAGTTTGAAAAAAAAAACTTTGTTTAATATTTCGTGTGTAGTATCTGTGCCTCTATCCCAGTCGTGTAATTTTCCATAAACAATTTATATCAGTTCTAGACAAATTTAGAGTTGCTCGCTGTCGCCATCAAAGCTAAAAATTTACTGATTTGTACAGGCCGACTGCGATTCAATTCAGATCATTGTATATCACATCAACATCGTGCTGTCTACTCGCATGGATGGCCATAGACTATGGCTATCAACGGGTTAAGTTTAGCCTTAAATCAAGCAAATAAAATGGCAAGTCATCAGTTCCATATTTTTAATAGTGCTGCAGGTCACTGAAAAAAAAACTCCAGCGTAATCTGGGATAGCAGTAATTAGGGTAACTGGGGGTAAAACGCGCCCTCTAAGGAAGGAAGCGTTATTAGCTATGAAGAACATTATTATAAGCCTTTTTATTAACTATCTCATAGATAAACATGTTTTCTATCAAACAGCCATCCATTTTCTTTTTTCTGGAGTTAATAAATCAATTTTTATAAAATGCTTGCTTATCTGCATTTTTATTTTTTGCGGGGTAAAACGCGCCACCTGATCTCGGCGTTAGTCGTTCGCGCGCACGCATGCGCAATCATGCTTGCACATACGTTGCATACATAAAGACGTTTGATCAGATGTTATTGTTCGATTATAGTATACATGCTGATTCGAAAAATGTGCATTTGTAAGGTTCAAGTTGGCACGTAACTACAGCTTGGCATTACGTTTGCTGGAATTTGAATTCAAACGGCTGTTTTGGTGTTGTGAAATAGGAGTGGCCATTACACCCAGATCCCCTACTTCTGGAATGATTGCTCTCGACATTCTCACACATCCTTTAGACTCATGGTCCAGGGACCATACCCGATTAGCAAGGTATAACAAAATTAAAACACAATTATATCTACTATTGTTATTTAAATTTCTCAGCAAACATTTCAGCACAATAACATTATTATAAGATAACAATATATCTCGAAAACTTATTCGAACAGCCTCAAGTCAGAGAAGTAAACAAACTAAGTTTTTCGATTTTACGCGTTGCGCAGACGAAATTCTACACGTTCTGCCAACTCGGTTTTCACTTTTGGAATGTTTGATCTCTGTATTTACGAAACGACGTAAGTGAGATTTTCAACTTTCGCAGCCTGGTCACTATTTTCACTGCTCCATTATACGGAAAGACAAAGTGACATATCCTGTAATTTATAACTACAATCGATATACGAATGATTTGACCTGATATCGACCCAACTACATTTTGATCACCGATTAAACACTAACCCTACTTTAACCCAATGTCAACCAGGCATTGGTCCTACCTCGGGTACAATTTAATCCGATTAGGACCCGACATCTGGCCTCAATGGTAGAGGCTGGTACAATGGTAGAGGCTGGTATAATGGTAGAGGCTGGTACACCGCGAAATGGCTGACCGCGGAATGGTTTACCGCGAAATGTCGGACAACTGTTATATGTAACTAAATGTGTTGTAATTTTGAAATATATTGTGTATATTGAAATATTGTACGACTTTTAAGAGCTACATATAATTTGTCTCTCTTAACAAATTGTATCATGTTTTTTTGCCAAAAACCTAGCCCCCTCCGAGGCATTCGAGATTCCCCTGGACGACGAGAATCCGGATAGCCTCATCAAGAAACATCCCCCGCTGAGGCTCAAGCGCTTGGAGGAACACACCACCACTCCACCGAGCATTGAAGATTTGGAGGGGAAGCTGGCCACGGCAGAAATCCGACGTCAACAGGTAAATTTCTTAGTCTTATATCTATCTGATTCCTGTACTGAAGTGTCTTTGTAGTTTCTAGCGAGTCGGGCTCAGAAGACCACCACGATTGATAAACCGGATAACGATGAAAACGGTGACGTCAACGCCATCGAGGAAGAAGATGAAGCAGAAAAGTGCGACACAAAAGCTGAAACAGTCGAGGCTAGTGAATCTAAAGAGGAGGAAGTGGATCAGAAAGAAGAAGTAGGTGGAGAAGAAGAAAGTTCCAAATGTGATGCACAAGAAGATGTACAAAAAGAGAGCTAATTCTGCCTTGCAAATTGAAATGTTGAATAAAACTAAAATTCTTTTATTAGACATACATTTATTAATCTTTTCAGTTTCATTATATACTTTAAATTGTTTATATATAGATCATTTGAACCTAGTTTTTTTCACTTTTTCATAATAATCAATAATAATCATAATATTTTGGCATACCCGTATAATACTTTTATAAAATAAACATGTTTTCCACATTGTATCATATTCTTTTTTTATTTTCTAATTCTGTGTACAGTTTTTGCTTTTCTCTCAATTTTCACGAAAAAATCTTCAATGCATTCCTTTGTTTCGTCCTCACGGGCTGCTGCTGATACATGTATAGAACTTCCCCTCTGTATGTTCGACTTATACAACATTTATTTATTTTTATAGGAAAAATCTGCCGTACGAAAGGAAAAAAAAAGTTTCGTTCACAAATACTATATTGATAATCTCAATTCTCTTCTGTTTGTTTTTGTATTTAGGATACCGGCTAAGCTGGCTTGTTAGGCTTATTCCGTTCACTCACTTCTAAGCTTACAGCGTTTTTATTCCTACATACATGCATTCTTGGATTCGACGTTCCATGCGTCCTCCTCCCCATAATTCCAATTCCGATTTTTGTTTGTGTGTATGCGTACGTGTTCCTATCAAAATGACACAGATCGAAGGGTAACAACCATATAAATGCTTCTTCGCTTAAGTGCTGGACTGATTCTCTACTACGGTTGGTGGTAGTCCTATATGTAGTGTACCATCCAGTGGGGAAACTATCGGAATGGTATGCAAATTTCCAACTGTAAAAAAGTCAGAGCTGATTTTGTTTGCAAATATCTAATATACCTCTAAACATCCATTTAAATATATTCGCTGGTGAGTGAGTATTTTATTCATGCAATTGTGAGTGGAGACAATGAGTGTGATAATTCTGGAGAGATTGTGAGTTTCATGTGCTGATGAATGGAGAAACGCATTGTCTAGCTTTGACATCGCAAATATAGACAGCGTGGCATCACTTTCCAGTGATGCCATGCTGTCAGCAGTTGTGAATTCTAAGTCTACAGATACAGATGATCCATTGGATTATGACTTAAGTTATATACGTGTTTTTGTTACCTACGATTCGAGTTGAAATGTTTGATTCTTTTTGAATATTTATTGGTTTCACTAGGTGGAGTTACGGGAGTTGTTATGCTTAGATTTGTTCCTTTCGATTGTATGACGATTTATTTGTCTGTTAGTCGTTGATAAAAAAGTGAATCAAGTGAGATGACGATCGTTCTAGTAGACCAAAAGTCATGAAATTAAGATCCGTTTTACCGCAACACCAGCTGTACGTTACGATTTCAATTTTAAGCGAAAAAAAAAGTGTCAATTTAAAACATTAAATCATGAACTTGGAAGTATGATTAAAATTCATGAAAATATAAGCACTGTTTATGGATTAAGCTATCTGCCAATTATGATTCCTGGCAATTTCGTGGCAATTTCGAACATGCATCAGGATCTGGAATCATGACCACAGTTCATATAAACGTAAGTACTATTGATGAATTTTGATACTTCTCCCTTCTTCTTCTTCTTGGCAGTAACGTTCTCACTGGGACAGAGCCTGCTTCTCAGCTTAGTGTTCTTATGAGCACTTCCACAGTTATTGCCTGAGAGCTTTCTTTGCAAATCGTGTGGCAGGTACGATGATACTCTATGCCCAGGGAAGTCAAGAAAATTTCCATTACAAAAAGATCCTGGACCGACCGGGAATCGAACCCATACATTTTCAGCATGGCTTTGTAGCCGCGGACTCTAACTACTCGACAAAGGAAGGCCCCATGTCACTAATAATTCCGATTTTGATGATGAAAAGTGGTAAGGTGAGTCATGAAATCATGAAGTAAAAAGACACATTATACGTCAAATAAGATTCCAGTATATATTTGTCATAGGTGAACAAATAACATGAACATGGAATTCATTCCCGCTTTTTTAGCGATAGTTTCGGAAAAACCGTGAAAACATTTCACAAATGTCAAACTAACGAGTGTCACATCTCAAGCATGAACGCGAATACCCGATGGTTAGGTTTATACGGTCCTAGGTTTACAAAACACGAGTGGATTATATTTAAGATGGAACAGTCCCTACGATTCCTCAGATGTGGAAAGTGGAACTGGAACATCCAGCTACCGAAGGCTTATGTGCACGCTCAAAAAAGAGTTCTGGAAAACGTGAACTGTCAAAAATACACCATGAACTACCATCATGTTTACGCAAAAACATGATCTAGTTCACGGGGTATTTTTGCTTGTTGACGAGTTCACGTCTGTTGTTCACGGATACGAGAACGGATTTTTTTCTGTGTGAGCTGCTCTGTTGTATGACGTGGGGAATGCATCTCATCCAAACAGTTATAATCGCCAACGAACTTGTCGTGCAAAATCTTTGCTCAATTCCCTGGTACTGCGAAATCAGAATAGAAATTGTAAGTACATTTTGGAACTTCTAGCAGCATCGAAAGATTTGTTGGGTCGCGAAATAATCTGGGAACATCCAAGATTGTCATCAATATGGTGGAATGGTTTCAAAGAACACGGGGCTTGTACCACCATAGACAATTAATCTTTTTACACAAACAAAACTTTTCTAATTTCACTGGGAAACACCAACAATCGCAAAAGATGCGTTGACAAAGATGAAAAAAAAAAAAATAAATAGATGTGACGTGGGTCGAAATCCAAGGAAAGCCAACATCAATCATGATTTATTTCTTACATTATACATATAACGATAGATGTGGACGATCTGTTATCGATCGAAAAAGATACTATCCAGGAGGAGTTCGAAATATTCGATTTACAGAACGAGAATATAAAACTTACATGTACATAGCTAAAAATATGTTTTAAATTTAAGTTTATTTTCATGCACATATTTGGATGTGAAAATAAACTGAAATGTCAACGATAAATTGCTTATTTTTCAATCAAATGCACTTTAAATTTACTCGATCATGTAGCATTCAAGCATCTTTGGTTGAAAACCTAACGAAATGCCGTAACAGTAGATGAATTTGGTTTATTGTTAATCTATGTCGCAGTTTACACTACATTGTAATTTAAACATTTTTATCTATGTAAGATTGGACAGAACGAAAAGTTACCATACCTTGATATGTTCATGATACGGACGAATGAAGGAAGAGTTACAGTGGACTGGTAGTTGAAGCCGATATCATCTGGTACGATATTGAATTAGCGTAACGGTCGTAATTTGTATGGAAGTGATTTTGGTTTTATGTCCCAATTAATTGATTGCGCAGCGTAACCACGTCAAAGAACCCGCCAAAATGTTGAGAAAAACTTCCTCTACTTACGATATTAAAATGCCCACACTGTCATCATTCTAAAATACGTCGAAAATAATTAAATTGCGAAGCACTATTTTTCATTATTTTGGACACACCAATACATTTTTGACTCTCAAAGTATATATTTTGGACCCCTGGCATATATTATCGATTGGCGACAAAGTCCACGATAGTGGTTGTAAAATATGCTTGCCCATAGTCTAATCAATCGATTGACACTGGAAAACCGTTGAAATTCTACACTTTTAGTCCAGAAATTTGCAAAAAGTTTTTGTTTACATTTGAAAAAGTTCTGACGGCTTCACTTCCAGTGTGTAATGTGTTGTAACGATTGAATTAAATTTATTTCATATAAAACAAATACATTTTCTATGTATAAAGGGTTGATGCAAGTGCGAAATAGTCCTATTTCTCCAAATGACTTCCGAATTGAATTGGTTAAATTTGATTAAAAATGCGAAATTTTTAAGAAAACTACCCCGTGGGTCCAAAATGTCCAGCTGAAATGTGCCCGACAAACTGAAGCTGATAGTGGACGGTCTCTTTCCTACGCATTTCCACCGCGTGGCTACTCACACCGTACGATGACGAAGACGAAGAAAATTCCGGTATACAAGTGTCAAACGCCGAGCTGATAATGGTTGCGAAAGGATTGAAGCTGGCCAAAGCTTCGGGACCAGATGGTATCCCTAACGTAGCGCTAAGGGCAGCAATCTTGACGTTCCCAGACGTATTCAGGATAGCGTTGCAGAAGTGTCTAGCGGAAGGTTGCTTCCAAGACAGATGGAAGGTGCAGAAGCTCTGCCAAAACCGGGAAAACCGTCAGGAGATCCTGCTTCATATAGACCAATATGCATGCTGGATACTCTTGGCAAACTTCTGGAGATGGTCATTTGCGGCAGGATGACGATCTACACGGAAGGCGAGAACGGATTGTCGAAAAGGCTGTTCGGATATCGTAAAAAGACATCGACTGTAGCTAGAATCATGCCCAACATTGAAGGACCAAGAAGCAGTACGAGACGTCTTCTGCCGACCGTATCATCGTCCATATTGCAATACGGAGTTCCGGCTTGGGCTGCAGCGTTGGAAACCAAACGTAACTGAGAGAAGCTGGCATGTACGTTCCGGCTCATGGCTATACGGGTGGCGAGTGCCTACCGCACTATATCGTCGGAGGCAGTTTACGACACAATGAATGTGAGACACGCAATCAGAATGGATAGAATTGCGAGGTGGCAGCAGGAGTGGAAAAACTCAGAGAAATTAAGGCTCACAGGCTCACTCCTAACGTATCGATGTGGACGACCAGAAAACATGAAGAAGTTAACTTGCCAGGCCATGAATGTTTCCGGAAATATCTGCACAGATTCGGACACGTAGAGTCTCCACATTGTCTAGTCTGGCCCAATAAAGAGGAGACCCCGGAGCATGTTATATTCGACTGCCCTCGATTCAGGGATACATGTAGCTAGATGATGCCAGAAACCGCAAGCGTGCTAAATCCGGACAACATCGTGCAGAACATGTGCCAGCATAAAAGCACTTGGAATGCGATGAACAAAGGGATGTCGCAGATTATTTCGTCGCTGCAAAGCAGATGGCATGAAGACCAAGGAGCTCCGGGCCGCGATCGGAGTAGGCTAGATCCTCCGTTGGGGACTAGATCGAGAAGAGCGGGCCTAGTATAGGTGATAAGTCGTCGGGGCGCCTGCAAACCGGAAGTCATCTTCCTACCGGAATCGCAGAACCGACCCTGGCAGTTGACCTTCCAACGTCGATTCGGAGTAGGCTGAGTCCAGCGCCGGGGTCTAGCTGAGTAATTCGCGAAACAGCACCGTCAAATGATCGTCGGGGGGCCTGTGAGCCGGAAGCTTTCCACCACCGGAATCGCAGGACCGACCTCGGCATCCATCAAGAGAGGTCGAATAGCAGCAGCGGAGAGCAACGAAACCGGCACATGAGGATCCAGTAGAAGTTCAACAGAGTTATGACGCGAGGCCCGCCCAAGGGAAGTATGCGTCATCGCACAGAAAGCTGTCCAAAGCCCCGGCAAGATCCCCAACCGTTAATTGGGCAAAACGAGAAGTCGCAGAGACACCGTAGAAATGTCGTAGTGAGCAGAGTTTTTGACGACATTAAGCTCCACTCGCGAACTAGCAGAACAGCTAGAGGCTGAGATTAACGAAGTGCATGAATACAGAAGTGCATGAGCACAGCCCTCCCCTTTTGAAGTTGCTTGATGTAGTTCCGGGGGAGATCGAGGCACAGGAGCAGTAGGGAAAATTTTTAAGTAGTTAAGCATGCCTAACGTGAGTCCCACACTGTGCCAACACACAACACGGCAGTCTTATGAAGCATTTTTCAACCCTAATACAACGTTATACACCCATATACGACAGTGCCTGAGGGTTACAGTGCCTAAAAGCACTTAAAAATGCTTGAAAATCCCGTTGGCATTGAAAATTTGTTAAGCGACACATATACAGATTATAACTAGGGATTTTCTAAATCTACCTAGTACGGGTGATGAAATGTTGTAGCAGACCATCTTCGATAAGATGACCATCTTAGAAAGATGGTACTTGTGAGCATTTATATGCAAAGTTTATTTTTGACACTTCCTGGTGGCGAAATTGTGAATGCACCAGCTAAAACAATGATAGTCCTCATTGCTTATTTCACCCAAAATTGGACCGTCACAAAAGTGTGCACGCTTCTTCAAAAAGTGATAGCAGCTCAGGGTTACGTCGAATCCTGATGGTGTCTCCGGTGCACTTATTCTTTGTAAAACAACGAATAAATGCACCGAATAGGGAAGGTGTACCGGTATTCGCCATATACCAGTTATTCGCCACCCCAGATTTTATACCGTTTTACTTCATATATGGTTGCCAATTGTTTAGTGTTTGCTAAATTGCTTTGAGATGATACGGAAACATTCTTGGAAACCGCAAAATTTTCTCAGAAAATAATAGAAAAAAATCATTTTCCTTAAACTGTTTGCTCCTTTGCACCTATTTTTCGCCACCTGTTCCTGAATTCGCCACCCTCCATAAGAAATCAACGTAAGTGGCGAATTCAGGAACCGAAATTAAAATCGTGGCGAATACTGGTGCAAGTGGTCCAGTATTCGCCACCACCATTTTTAATACAAAAACAAAGTTTCTGATTAGTTTTTATATTTTCCCTGCTGAGCATGGATTGAAAGCTTTCGATCAATGTCCAGACAGTAACAAAAGGTCTTTTGATTTATAAATAAACAATATTTTTCCTTAGGGTGGCCAAAACTGGTACACTTACCCTACGTCGAAATGATCCGAAGCAAACGGGCTTTTTTATCACACTGCCTGTGCACTCTACAACTTTTTTGACAGTCCAATTTGGGATGAGGTGCGCAACTCACAGAACAACTTTACCGAAGACGCCATTTTTCGTTGTGGATAGGCTCCTGAGATATTAGCAAAATAAAAGTTTCATTGCCACTAGCGCCACATAGCTATCGAATTCCGGAACAAATAAGATACCATTAGATAGCGCTCCGCACTTAAAAGGCTACATATGGCTCTTTTTCAGTGGTAGTGAGAACGAAATCATGAAACCAAAGAAAGCACCACAAAAGAAGTACTAAAATCAAAAAGCTATGTATTCACATTACGCTTGATTTCTAATCACTACATTTCCGATCCAGTTTCCTTATTACAAGTAATTTACTTTTTTCAGTAACACAGTAGCACTCGCATGTTTTGTTTACCCTTCCGTTTCGGTTTATTTTCCATACGTTTTGACAGTTCTCGACTACCAATTCTTCCAAGCGCTTGTGATGAAAGTTAAAGTAATTTGAGAACCGAGCGTAGCGCCATTAATCGTGGAATATAAACATAACTTTTTGTGTTTAGTTCATCTTCCGTGGTGCTTTTTTTTGCTTCAGGATTTCGTTTTTACTATCACTGAAAAAGAGCCATCTATTATCACCTTTTCAGTTCTGAATGTCGCCTTTTTGTGGTCCATCAAGTATCAAGTAAGGCTTATGCGAGAGAGCGTAAGTAATGGAGGTAGGGCTATTCATAAAAGATGTTCGCTTCGTTTAGTAGGTTGCTTTAATAATTATAGAAGGCATGAGGAAACGCCTTCTATAATTATTAAAGATAACATGAAAAGTAAACGGTCTTGCATACCTCTGGTTTTAGCGATAGTTATAAACTTGTTCAAATTGTATATCGAGAAAAATAAGGTAAAAAGAATAAAGAACTTTAGAGCATAAGGAAAGGGACGGAGCTAGGATCAACAGGGTTTAAAAAAAATGTAATCATTTTTTCAGGAAATTTGTTCTGAAGAAACACATTGAGATTAAACTGCCTGATACAGACGCATCCTGAAATATGTATTTAAACAATGTATTGTGGGACTTTTCGAATATTTCGAAAGGTTTTTTGCAAGCTTATGTTGAGTTATCTTGAGATGAATTCATCCTGGAATTCGTCTATAAATTCGATAAGACATAACTCTACATTTTCACCAGGAATTCCTTCCAAGATTCCTCTTTACTTTATTCAACATAATAAATCTTCGGGCTGTTCAGTGGAATACCTATAAGTAGATGAAAAACCGAATTTAGTACTATACCATTTAATCCCACTAGAGTTTGTATCCTTTGACAGATACGCGTATTTCGACCTCAATTGTAAGGACAACTTCAGTGTCGTGTACTAGACTCGACTGTCGACGGCCTTGCAGTTGAGGTCAAAATACGCGTATCTGTCAAAGGATACAAACTCTAGTGGAATTAAATGGTATAGTACTAAATCCGGTTTTTCATCTACTTATTCATTGAACATGTTTTTCTTAGGATTTTTATAATTTCATCCAATACGTATTCCAAAAAATTAAGCTTTTACATTTTCGTTTTGGTGAGTAATTCAAATTTCTCCATAAAGTCCTCAGCAATCAAGATATTTTTGCTCCTCAATATTTCATTAACTTCATTCAAGAATTTCTATCAAATCTCTACAAAAATTTCACAATTAAGTAATTATCTCAAGACACCTTCACGAATTCATCTACGGAATCCTGTAAAAACTTTTGTTTTAAATACAATAAAATGTATATTCAACTTAATCGGAAATTACATCCATAATTACGCCTTAGGATTTCTATAATTTAAACTTTAAAGATTCACTTCATGAATCTTTTGTTTTAGTGTCCCTTGTAAAAATTCAAAAATACAATTCCTTGTAATACAATCCCTGAAGACATGCAAGACAAAATATTCGAAGGAATCAGTTGAGAAGTTGAATGTATTTTTAATGGAATCTTAGAAAAATACTCTAAGGAATCCAGGAAAAAATACTTCGAAATCTTTAGAATAGTTTATGGAAGAATCTTTACTTCAAATTCATCATAAGTGTTTTTAAAGTTCTATATTCCATAGATTACATAACCGACGGAAGAATGAAAAACAAATCCTGGATAAATATTTATCCAGGATTTAGTTTTGTTTGGAAGCTCGAAGCATTTTCTGAGAAAATTTCTGGCGGTTTCGTAAGAATATTCTAGGGATGCTTGCAAATATTCCGGAAATACTTTTAGAACAAGTGATGATGGAATCTATCATAGTAAGGAAGGAAATGTGTACTAAACATTACAATCTACCACCGTAAAACGGGTATCTTTGAAAATGCGGGTAACTTTGATAATGAGAGATCCACATCATACTAAACGAGATAACATCAATTCTGTTAATCAGTTGGGCAAAACGTATACAAAAGTAAAGAGTATTAGCATGACAATTTCTGTCAGAGCTATTTTCGTTGAAATCGATAACATTTGATACAAAGCTTCAAATATTGGAAAACGATGAGATTTTATCATTTTGAAACCAAAATTAATCTCTAATATTGAGGCACGTAGAACATCAAACATCAGCATATATCTCACTTGATTCACTGATAAGAAAAAAAAGTTAGAATACAGACTTTTCGCAGATTAAAAAAAAACAAACACTACCAAAAACAGACAGAACCATGAGAACAGTTTCCTATTTTGCGAAATTCCATTCCAATGAAAATGGCAAAATTTTGAATTCGAAGTATTTATGAACAAAAGTATTAAGAGCTTTATTCCATGCCATAAAATCAGTTTGACAGTGTGAAGTTGTCTTCTTTAGGAAGAATGCTTGAAACGTTGAATTTATCTACTTCACGAATTTATTCAAAAGATTCTCATTGTCGTTCTGTCCATTTTTTCGTAGCATAGGTGTAGTACTATCATTTAAGCTGTCTAATGAAGACATCCGTGAATTCAAATTCTACCTAACGTTACCAAAATATGATCTTCGTTTGTACTCCTTCAACTCACTAATCCAGCGCTTATCCATGTATCTGTCTATTTCTCCGTTAAATTCTTCTTTCCCTGTAAATATATGGAAAACCTAACCATTAAACAACATAGGCTTGACTTTTATCATTATGCGTTCCACCACAAGTAGTTGTGTCGTTTGTTTCGCTCACGAGTGGCTTTGTCAGTTCTTGTCGCCAAAGTAATACACTGCTCTGATTGTTCCCTCTGGAACGTGTTTGTGTATAAATATTTGATTCATTCCAGCTGGTAAACGTTTCACCCTCTTTCCGACAAGAGTGCGTTAATCCTTGTCAGCCGGTTACTTTCTAAGATGAGTATACAAATTGCTATGAAAAATATTGGTAAATTCCATAAAACTGCCTTTCAGTTGCTCTTTCCTAGCAAGGTTCATCTGATTTCTTCAATTTTTGCTACACCACTCACAGTGTTGCATTCAGTTATGCTCCCCTTTCAATATGATACATCAAAATGTGCGTTATTTTGGTTGTATGTTTTTTGGTTACTTGCTATACGTCAACACTTATATATGATTCAATATACAATTCATTTTTGTTCATGATTAAATCATCTTTTAGAGTAGTGAATTCTTGATTTGCATTTGCTATTGGGTTTCAGTGTATTAGTTTCGGGTTCGTTTTGTTCTTCACGTTGATGTATGTGACTCGTTAATAAGTTGAATGGTTTAATCCAGAATCGAAACAATAAATAATAGGCTACTTCGACATTTTTGAGAGAACACAGATTTTCAGGTTAAAAAATGTTGAGATTGTATCCCAACGGTTGCGGATAAATACAGCTGGGTTCAGTGCATTTCACGTGCGAGCAAACCTTTACAACAACATTTTTGGTTCTAAGGGTTTCTAATTTTTAATGAAAAATAGTGTTTACCTCATACAATCTCACAAAATTTGATTTCCCAATCAATTTCAAATCACCCTGTTTTCAAACTTAAAACTAATCAATTTTTGAACTTGCTTTGGTTGTGTTCAATTTTAATATTTTCGCTAGGTTCACGGTACTGTTTCCCTTTTTGACTTACACTAAGCGACATACGATCTTCACTTTACATTTGTCTTCTATTTGCGTTACAAAACTATTTTGCTTTTTAGAAGATATTCTGTGTGACTAGTCAAAGTTATACTTATATTACTTATCCTAATATGCGATCAAGGTTCTCTGTTTGTTTTATGTTGGATAAATTACAATGACTTCGTTGAACGAAAAAGTTTCAAACAACAACTTAGTTATACTTCGTTATAATTTGTATATAAAACTCCTTTTAACAAATGAATGAAAACTGTTATATCTGTGTACGCTTAGCGATTTTGTTCTTGTATTTCATTCGTAAATTTATCAGTGTGGATTTTTCAGTTAATTATCGTTAAGCTTAACCATAATACCATTTTTGTTCCAGTTACAATTATAGTTTCTTTAAATTACTTGTATTATTGTCTGCAGAATAATAAATACTTTCCATGCGCGTCTGCTCTGCTTATGTTAGGTTTCTGTTTCACTTGGTTATAAAAAATCAATGCTTCCAGTTATCTGCCGCCTCGATTGCCATTTCGGCATCCAACAGCTCTACGGGCAAAACCTTAATCTGAAATCAACGCGCGGAAGAATGAGTCACTTTGCTTTGAGTGAGTGCCTTTTTTACTGAGCCAAAAATGAATCTCGGCATCAGGTTCAATTTTCGATTTCACGAGCGAGAATGAGCGTTACATATTGCGTTACAAACCGTTATGCGATGCGTGGTATCAGCGTTACTTCGCACATTATTATAGCGTAAGTTGGATTCAACTTAGTTTGCCATAAAAAAGTAGCTTGCGTGCAAATTCGATCAAATTATAATGCGATAAATCGTGGAAGTAATCACATCAAACATCACGCACCGTAAACTGGATTAAGTTTGAACATAATTTACATTACACATTTCACAAAACAACCTAAAATGACGTAAACAATCTCTTAAGCTAATATTGAACGTTTAAGCGATCGTCTCTAATTGGTTGATGAGTTGGATTTCCTCTAAATTCCTCTAATACTGTATATATCTAATGTTTCGACTCTTTCAGCTCTTGTACGAAACAAGAACTTCCATCTTTCTGTACATTGATTTCACTTTTCGTGCTGCTTCATCATCATACTTGATTTGGTTTAGGGTACATTTGACTACTCAGTTTGATTCAATCATATTTTCAAAGTTTCGCTACTATCCTACAAAGAGAGAGTTTCGGGATAGATTTCTTGATTTTGGTTTTTATTACTTTATAATCGAATTCTACCTATTTCACCCAGTGTTTGCAGTGTTCTATTCATTCTAGGTTGAACCACCATATATTTCCTTGTTTCAACTGGGGAAACCTAATTACAGTGAGCAATGTTTCAAATGTGTGTTTGGTTTGTCCGTACGATCCGTTTCGTTTTCATTTTTACAGTCGGCTACTTTAATTTGGCTCTTAAACATTACAACAAAGTACAGACTAGAGGATTTAGGGGGAAAAGGAGAGCTACGAGTTTGGTCACTATGAGGAGTTGACAATGATAGTTTAGATGAAGTGTGAGAACGCTATTGAAATACTTAAACACAGAGCAAGAACAAATCCTAATTAACATTTTTGATTTCTCCTCTCTGAAGTAAAGGTGATTTAGATTTTGCAATGCATTACTGAAACAAGTAAAACAATCGGAACAAAGAACCTGACTAAGTTATAAGCGAAAGAAAAATCGATCTCTGCAGCTACGTCGTTATGGTACTAAACGCGAGTTTTATTTGATTTATAGCGATATTTAATCTTCTTGTCTTTTCACGCATTTATTGTTTGTTGTGAAAAAGGAGTTAGCTCAAAATTAAAGCAGATCCAGATTAGCTGTCGAAATTTTACTCTGCGAACGATGCACTCTCAGAAGTGCCATTGACGTTGAAAACTATATCATAATGAGGTCTCAAATGCTATTAAACTTGGTACATAATAGCTCATCTTTATCTCAGAGAGTGATAAACGGTGAAAAATAACACAGCGCAACAATTTTCCAAGCACAAAATATCTGTTTTGAATTAATTTAGGGTCACTGAATCCATCACCGTTATCAGAAACATAAGCAGTAACGTTTTTACGTATGGTGCTGTCCACAAGTTACGTAATGCTCGAAGCGGGCGAGAGGAGGTAGGCTCAAGCGTTAAGCCCCATTCGTCATCAAACGTCAACATCCCACCGCAAAACCGCTAGTGTTTTGAGGGGATTTTAACCTCCAAATTGCCAAATAACGTCCAAAACATCACCTCCAAGTTAGTTCTAATACCCTCCGTTATATAAAATATGGTGGCGCGTCGATCGTCGCAAGTTTATCGTTAAACAGTCAATAGCATTTTTTCAAATTTTCGTACGCAAAGCGTTACGGAGAGGAGGGAAGGGTCGACCATTTCGAATTCAAGCGTTATGATGAATAGGGCCTATTCACTGTGAAATGTTTTTCATTTGTTGATTTCAGTCAACTGAATCTATGACAAAAGGTCAAAAGAACAAAAGGTCGAAGATCAAAAAAGAAAGGACAAGAGGTCGAAAATCTTTATTCAAAACTATTTTTTCTGGGGAATCCTTTAGTAATTACTGCAGGAATTCGTACATGGATTCCATCACGAATTTACACGGGAATACATCTGGAGATTCCTCAACAAAGCCCTCCGACAGAAATTTCCAAGAGTTTTTCCAGGCATTCGATCCGATGTTCCAGGAATCCGATTCATTTTCCTCCGATGTGGAAATTCCAGGAATTCCTTCTTGGATGCCCTCCAGAAATTTCTCCGGGGATTTCCTCCAGGAATTCATCAGGAGATTTTTTAAGAGAATTTCTCCGTAGATTTCCTCCAGAAATTCCTCCGAAGATTTCAACGATTCCTCCGGGGAAATCCTCAAATACTCCTCCGGGGATTTTTGTAAGGAATTCCACAGGGAAATTCCTATAGCAATTTCTCCGGGGAATTCCTCCGGAGATTTCAAGGATTTCTAAGGATATATCCTCGAGAACTCCTCTGGGGATTTTCTCCAGGAATATCTTAGGGGATTTCAAACAGCAATTCGTTAGAGGATTTCCTCCAGGAATTCTTCCGGAAATTTGATATGGAAATTCTTCTGGCATTTCTTCCTGGAATTCCTCCGAAGATATCCCCCTAGTACTTTTCTGGGCAATATCTTCAGGAATTCCTCAGGTGAATTCTAAAACAAATACCTCCTGAGATTTCAATCTGAACTTCATCTGAGGATTTCGTGTTCCGGGTATTTCATTAATAAATCCCTCCAGGGGTTTCCCCATAAATTCCTTAGAAGGTTTTTTTCAGAGAGTTTCTCCGGAGAATACGTCCAAAGATTTCCTCTAGGAAATCCTCCGGAGATCTCCTCCAGGGACTTCCTCCAGGAATTCTTTCGTGTATTTAGGGGCCTATTTCATAAGTCGAGTCGATCACAATGACTCTACTGGAGTCACTGTCGACCAAAAAAATCACTCGACACGACTCTGTCACTCGAGTTGTTCGATGGTAGTAATGTTCGAAAGATTTCTCCCATGAATTTCTTCGGGGATTTCCTCATGATTGTTATCCTGGCTTCAAGTGTAGTCTTGAGACTGACCAACTCCGAGTCTTTAACCATCTGCTAGGTAAAATAGATTAATTTTCAGAAACTGTTCCCAGTAACAACGACTTTGTACCGCAAATCCTTGAATTACCAGACATATTACCCTAGCCCGACAAACAATATGAGACTAGGGTTCAAATTGGTAGATCTTACCCCGTAACGCACCACGAAAAGGTGATCTACTCGCGTTACGGGTAAAAGATTTCATCAAGAAGATTTCATTAAGAAATACCTCTGGGGATTTTCACCATAAATTTCTCTAATGACTCTCTTAGGATTTGTACCAGGAATTTCTCCGAAGATTTCCTCCAGGCATTTTCCGGGAATTTTCTCCAGAAATTAATCCGGGGATTTCTTCCAGGAATACCTCCAGAGAGTTCTCCCAGGAACACTTCTAGAGGTTTTTTTTTTGCTCAAGCGATTTGCTTTTCTGCCTCCTCCGGGGATTTCTCCAAGAAATTCACCCGAGATTTTGTCCAGAAATTTCTTTGGAGATTTTTTTTCCAAAAAATTTCCTCCAGGTTTACCTACTGAGATTTCATCCAGGAATTCCTCCGATAATTATCACCAGGATTTTATCCAGTGATTCCTCTGGAGATTTCAAGGATTCATCCGGGGATATCCCCATAAAGTCCTCCGGAAATTTTCTCCAGGTATTCCTCAAGGGAATTCCAATACCAATCCCCAAGAATTAGCTTAGCAGTTTCTCCAGGAATTCCTTCCGAGTTCCCCTATAAATTTCTTCAGATTTCTCTCAGGAATTCATTCAGAATACTTGCCGGATTCTTTCGGAGCTCCATCCGAAATTTCTCGAAAGTTCGTCCTAGAATTCTGTAGTAGTTACTACGGGAATTCTTTCGGAGTTCCACCGGGAATTCTTTCGGAGTTTAACCGGGGTTTTTTCCTGCCGGAATTCCTTTGGAGGTCCTCTTAAAATTTCTTCAGGGTTCTTCAGCGAATTTTAAACAGCATTTTCTCCGAGGAATTCGACCAATATTTCCTCTGAGGATTTGTTCCATGAAATTCTCTGGGGTTTTCTTCAAAGAACTCGTTTAGGGATTTCTTCCAGGAATTCCTCCGGAGATTTTTTCCAAGAATTCCTCCAGGGATGTCCCAACAGAAAACCTTCGGAGCTTCCTCCAAAAATTCCCCTGGGGATTTCGTCCAGAAATTCTGTCGGGGATTTCAAATTCATCCCGGGATTTTCTCCAGAAATTCCTTCGGGTTATTTTCAAAATTCATCCTGAGCTTTCCTCCAGGAATTTCGCTGGGGATTTACACCAGGAATTTCTCCGGAGATTTCAACGATTCCTGCGGTGAAATCCTCAAGCACTGCTCTGGGTATTTGACATTCCTCAGAGGAATTCCAATAGCAGTTCTTCCGGGGATTTCAAGGATTTCTCAGAAGATATCCCCAAGAATTCCTCCGGGGATTTTCTACAGGAAATCCTCAGGGGATTTTTCTAGGAATTCATCTGAGGATTTCTTCAGGATTTCCTCCAGGGATTTCTCCAAGATTTCCTCCGGGAACTTCAAGGATTCCTCCAAAGATATCCCCCAAGAACTACTCGGAGCATTTTCTAAAGGAATTTATCAGAGATTTCATCCTGAGATTTCCGCCTGGAATTCCTTCGGAGCTCTGCCGCGAATGCCATGAAATTCCTCCGGGAGTTTCTTTGGAGTTCATCCAGGTACTTATTCGAAGTTCTTTTGGGAATTGCTTGGGAGCTCCGCCGGAAATTCCTTGGAAGTTACTACCAAAACGCTTTCGGAGTTTCTCCCGGATTTTTTCCGGAGTTCCTCTAGCAATTCCACCGTGCTTCTTTAAGGAATTTCACTGCGAGTTGCTCCAAGAATCCTGCTGACAGTTCTAACAGGAATTTGATTGGGCTTTGTCCAGGAATCTTGTCAGATTTATCCAGGAGTTCCCCCGGAAGTTTATCCATTAATTCTGCCAAGAGATCCTCCAAAAGTTTCTGAGGATTTCGTTCCCACAAAAATTTGTATCGGGAGTTCCTTCAAGAAATTTTAAGTTCATCTCCTAGGTCGTAAATCCTCCGGAAATTATTCGGTTAGTTACAACAGGAGTTCCACTACCTAGAGATGGATACGCAAAACATCACCAACATATCTGTTTTTGTTGAACACTTTCGAAATGGATCGAAAAAAATTCAACAATCGAAGCACGCGACAATCCATTTTTTTTAATTAATTTGGACCAAGAATGGACCACCGGTGGAGCTGCCCTAAGTACAAACTTGTGATATACTGCGACGATTTTAATGCGGTATTAGATTCAGCATCCCAAAATTTACTGAAAAAAGGCTTAATAGAGTGTAGCTATTCAATCGATGAGGGTGTATAGAATATATAGTTATAGTAAAGTTTGTTTTCATAGCTGTTTATTCTTTCTATATAAAAAAAGCAATCTCTTTTAAAGCCACGCAAATGCAAACGTATACTTAGAAGAACCACAGATAACAGATGTTTATGCTAGAACAAAAATTTCCTGAAAACCTGTGTAAATATTCAAACAGAAACTCCTTGCAATCTCTAGCGCCGCCACACAACGAATTGCGTCAATCAGTGGTGAATATCAGTATCTTGACATATTTCATATTCACCACTGTGATCGTCATAGGAACTCAGCAATGGCAGCGCCATAACAATGTTGCTACTTGTTTTGCCATTCAAAAAGACCGTTAATTGTCTTACACAGTTTGATAGTCGGACTTCGACGTCTGTTGTCTGGGGAAGAACCTTTCCTACATTTGAAAATTAGGTGCTCTTTCTAAAACTTGCTACAGCTATAAAATATTTGATATATCTGGTCGAGGATCTTTTCGGGTTGGAAATTTTCTCTACTTCCCAGGGCATAGAGTATCTTCGTACCTACCACACGATATACACATGCAAAAATGGTCAATTGGCATAGAAAGCTCTCAGTTAATAACTGTGGAAGTGCTCATAAGAATACTAAGCTGAGAAGCAGGCCTTGTCCCAGTTGGGACGTAACGCAAGAAAGAAGAAGAAGAAGATATCTGAAAAAAGATCAACCTATCATTTAATTTTTGGGTATGTTAAAAAATAAGAACTCAAAACATAAAAACTAATATTCATCAATAAGGATTCCAATCGTGATTGAGATATTTTCCAAAAAAAAGACAGGACGTCGATGAAGCAACAGAAGGATAATAGCTAAATTAATCGTAGTTTTGTTGTACATTTATATTCTGGGAATATTTTATGAGTATGTTAGTAAATTTCAAAATCGTGGCATAATATTTTATCAAAATATGTCTCAAGTTTTTTTTCTACAAAAAATATCAAGTTGTTTGCACATCTTCAAATGTTTTGAATTGTTTTTTGTTATCATTCACTGATTCCTAAAATGGGGCTTTCCAAAGCCGAGTAGCGTGAGTCCGCGGCTACAAAGTAAAGCCATGCTGAAGGTGTCTGGGTTCGATTCCCGGTCGGTCCAGGATCTTTTCGTTATGGAAATTTTCTTGGATCCCCTGGGCATAGAGTATCATCGCACCTGCCACACGATATACGAATGCAAAAATGGCAATTTAGGCAAAGAAAGCTCTCAGTCAATAACTGAGCCCATGAACTTTAAAAAACAGACTCATTTAGTTGAAAATTGCTCCAATCTTTGAAATTTATGTGGTAATTGCTATGAAAGAACCTAGTGCCTAATTCGATTGGTCATTGAAAAACAACTAAAATGATAAACCTAGAAATACAATACAAGTCATGGAAAAAAAACTGGTGAAAATTTTGAAGCAAATTCCCGAACACCTGTTAAAATTCCTCCAAAATCGTTAAATCTTTGAAGCCTTATCCTAAGTGGAATTCTTAAAAAGCATAAGAAGGAATCCTTAGAAAAAAAAACAAAAAAAATGGTGGAATCTCTTGGTAAAATAGATCTGGAAACACTGGAAAGACTTTTCCCAGAAATTGCTGAAAGAAATCGTTGTTATATGCTTTAAAAGATCCCAGAGGGAATGTTTGCAACAATTTCTGGAGGATTCCCTGAGTTATCTTGGATTGCTTAGAAGTTTAGTTATCACTTGAAGAAAACAGATCGTAGCAAAAACAACGGCAGATATTTTAAAAACTCATCATGAGCTATTTCTGAGGCAATATCTTGAAAAACATCTTAAAAAAGACAGTTTTGCAGTACTTCTGGAACAATTCGAAAAGGAAATCTGGAAGCAATGCCTAGAAAAATTAGTGGAGACGGAATACCTGGAAGTTATTTTAACACATGCTCTAAAAACTTGCAGAAATATAATTTGTAGAATTTTGTAGATGTATACTAGATAATGATGAACTCATACTATAACTTGAATTGTAATGGTGCAGAGCTTGGAGAGTTTTATGAAGGAATCTTTTCAAGAGATCCTAAACCGATTGAATGTTGATTCTTAATGTTTTGAAAATAAATCATTTAAATAAAAGAAGAATTAGAATTAGAAGAATTTCTAAACTAGAAGACTCTCAAAGCGAATATCAAGAAGATATTTTTTAAGAATGTCTACACAGAAGAAAAAAAAACTTTTCCGGATCCATAAGCAATTGTTATGAACACGAGAACAAACAAAAATACATCGTAAACTAGACCATGTTGAGATGAACATATTGTCTGGATACCAGAACTTGACAATAATTCATGATAAATCTATGGAGAAGTCTTTGAAACGAAGCTAAAGAATTTTTTGTAGCCTCCATCAAAGTTTTTTATTTCAATCTAAAATGGCTTGGACTGCTAACTGAAGATCTTTCTTTTTAATCCGAGAAATTTAGATAGACTTTTATGAAAAAATTATGCTATTCATATAAAGAAATATAATACAAAAGGAGTTAAATATGAAAGCTTGCCAAATAGTGTTTTAAGTCATTCAAAAGGTCTCCATTTTTTACCTTGCGACCTTAGCTACACAGTACCAAAAAATAATGTGATTTACGTCTTTTGGGATGCACATAAAAGAAGCGAGCCGAATGACGTAAATTTGTGTCCATTTTAAAATACGTTAGTGTCTGATTCGGGAAATTTCGATCACAGTTCCATCGTTTTCGTGTCCTTTAACATGTAAAATTACATTTTTGTTCAATACATCTTGAAGGACACGTTTTTGTGTCGTTCCATCACTTACATCATGTGTCATTCAGTCATAACCAGAATTACGTCCAGAGTAATTTTCATTATTTTTAAGAGTGTATGTTCTTGCTAAAAAAAATCAAACATCGGAAATGGATAGAAAATTAAAAAAATAACTCATCGATTGAATACGATACACCAAATTAAAAATAAGAAAAATCAAAACATATAACAAGCACACAACATCAATAATATGACATTAGCAAATCAAGCAACAGCAACGATGTAGTAAGATTGACAGATGGAAGGCGATTGAATTCGTGAGTACGATACGAAGTAATGTGTTTAGGCCGTAAAACAACCAATCGCCTTTTTCGTTAGATGAGTCTACTGAAAGTAATCGACATGAACACAAACATTAACAAATACAACTTATGGAAACAGTTCAAGACTAGGAAAATTAGTCAACCATGCGAGATTCGTACCACACCTAGATCGGTTCTTTTTTCGACCAACCGATCGCTACCTACCATTTATGTACTACGGTTAGCTTATGTTCTAAAAGGTATTTTCTTCCATCAGGATTTTTTGTTTCATTTTGCTACAATTTGCTCTAATAAGTACCTACACTGATAAATGATATACTCTTTTCTAGGAGGAGCATAATGTTGCACTGCTACGCACTGCACACTCACTTTCCTTAGTATAGTTTGCGCTTTCTTTTTTTTGCATTTTACTTCCTTAATAAGACTAGAAATTACTGTTAATCTCACTTTTGAGTTTCATATTGTTTTTTTTTTTTGGTTTTGATCTAGCTTGATCTATTAGCAGCGGTTATGTGTATGAATTTGCTTGCTCGTTTTCAAAGCTGTTGTGCATCACGATGATAAATTATTCGATGGAATCAGAAGCTTAATCTTATCAGCATTTTTACGGACACTAATATATGCTTACAAAAAAGGTTACTTTCTGTTGAAGTTCAGATTCAGGGTTCTCAGTATGTTTTAACAAGAAGAAACGTGACAAGCGTTTTCAACTCTCCAAGGAATAATTTCCACGATGGGATGGCCATTCCCTAAGAACGGCGATGGAAACAACTAGTGGTATCGGGAAATCCCCGAGGGTTGGGGCTAACAAGGACAAATAAATTCCACAGAATAGTAGAGTTTCTGCGAACATGGTCGCTTGTACCCGAGGAGAGAAGTCACAAACAACAGAACCAGCATCCTAATAAAATTAACCCGAGTGAGCCCTTTATGTCCGTATGATATACCCGATCAGACGGAAGAAAAAAGATTATGACAGATTTTTGTTTATCGTAATGGTCACCTGGATGGAGCATGTGGGGGAGTTGCTATCATCATTCATAGGTGTTTAGTATATCAACTTTTTTCGTTATTTGAAACCAAAGATTTGAAACTTTGGGTGTATCTGTTGGAACACAGCTTGATAAATCTGCTTTTATATGTAGCTACTTATTTGCCTTTTCAAAGCACTGGGCAGCAAATTAATTTGTTTCAAACTGACTTGCAAAAATCGACTCACAATAGGTCGAAATGTTTTGTCATAGGTGAATTTTATGCCAATCATCGTTCATGGAATAATTCGCAAAGTAATTCCAACAGTAGAATTTTATTTGATGAGTGCTCTTCAGGATATTTCTTAATTCAATACCAATACAGAATGTGTTTCAAGTATGTTATAAAATAACAAAATTATTACATACTAGTCGTCCCGGCAAACTTCGTTTCGCCATCAAGTAGGCTGTTGAAAAATTGCACTAAATTTCCCATACAAAATGACAGATTCGTTTTCTCCCGTTTTCCTGACTATTCCGAAAGCTTTCCTAGACTTTTTGCCCGCACGAACACGACGCATCCCCTGTCGAATACAACAGTAAAAGAATTATGCAAATCCGATTACCCGTTCTCAAGCCATTTCGTGACATACAAACACCATTCCATTTTTATTTATATAGATAGATTATGTTACCAGTGATGACAAACAAAAGCAATGTCAAAAATTTAAACCATCTCTTTCAACTTGTGTTGTTAGAAACGTGTAATAATCTTGTTATGTGCTTCTGCTCGGGACTTATGCTGCACAATACGGCTAGATGCTTGTCTTGTGCTCCGAACGATGAATGCGTTCCAGATTACATAGTTTAAAGCTCAGACACGTGTCCCGAATCAATAACTTTTGGAAACATCCTCTTCCCGGCGTGGTAGTCAATATTTTACGAAGCAATTATAACTTCGGTGTGAACTAACCGCCAGAACAAAACGAAAACTTATCCTGCTCCACATTGCCGAGGGACCTCCCTTCGAATGGCACCGGAGTTCACGTAAATGGCAATCATTAATCTTAATTAACCACGTGACGGAAGTGAAGCTCGTTCGAGCTACTGTGTGGAAAAAGGTGGATGATGAAAAATACGAGATTGGACAAAATCCAGCTCGCGTTGATTATCAGTTTTGCAGCGGTTTTATTGTCGTGCTAGCTCGGACAAGGATTCGATGAAGAAAACCACACATGGAGTTATTCGTTGGCATCCTTGTACGGGTTTTCCACGTGGAACCGTTGACTTTGGAGTGGGACGTCCTCTGGGAATGTGTAGTAATTTAATTAAAAACAGTGAATTTCTCACATGGGAAAATCGGAGAAGAAGGATGTGTCTTTCGGAACAGAGAGTGAATCTTTAAAATGCGATTAGGAACATTTCATAAACCACAGGATCAATTTTTCCGATTTCCAGACGATTATGAAAAAATCAACCAATAGAGGTTACTGGAGCAAATTCTTGCCTGAATCATTAGTAATAACGTAAGGCTAATTAAGATTAGAACGCTGGATATACCGTAAAGGCTAAATAATAATAGGTTTAAATAAGTTTTCCGTATCATACCTTTGCGCAGTGTTTCCGGAGCTTTTTGGCACCTTTTAACCAGTATGGACCTGAGTAAAAGCAAAGCGACTCAAATTTTCACCGCTCAACATATACTTAACGAATTGCAAACGCCTTCTTTGAAAATACATTTTCAACCTTTTCTCCCTCCATTTTTGTTCTTCGACCTTTTGTCCCTTCGAACTTTTGTCCCTTCGAACTTTTGTCTTTCGACCTTTTGGCATAGATTCCCGTTGAACCGAATACAAAAGGCGCAGTCGTTCATTTTCGCTTGAAATTTGGACACTGAGATTGGAATTTATCAGCTATGGTCAGTACACTCGTACACACACCTAGTTTCTAAAAGTAGGGTTTTATACCTGACCTGGCACAGTGACTCACCGGAATAACTCAGCCACTCTTAGAAACTAAATATGTAAACGACTGTATTGACAAAACAATATTTAAAACCGTTAAATATTCGCTAAACGGTGAGAGCTTTAGTTTTTTTCTTTTACTCAGACCTTATGGGTTAATAGACACCGTTAGGAGAAAAAGTGCTACAATCGTGAAAAAATGAGGAATTTTCCTGAAAATTTTCAATAAAATGCATCGAAAGGTTTAACCAGAAGCTTGTCTAGAAACCCTTGAAAAGTTTCTCTAAGTTTTTCTCACAGGTTTTAGAGAACTAACTTCAACAGTTATTTTACAACTCCAGAAATCTGAATACTCCTTCCATACCACTAGAATTCCTCCAAAGACTCATTTAATATTTTTACAAGGATAGGTTCTGACACTTTTTCAAAATAAATACAGTTTGAGAACCAGATCTACCTCCAGAAAATCCATTAGAAAGCCAATCAGAGATACCAGCATAGTTTTTTCGAAGAGCTCTGCGGAAATTTAACAATAAGTTTATTGGGAATTTCCTTCCTGAAACAACTCAGGAATTTTCCATCATAATTTATTCTCTATTTCTATTATTATTTATTCTTCGGAGAAATTTTTTGTCAAATACGCTTTAATATTTCCTCGAGAAACCTCCGCATCAAATGTTGGAAACATGTTGGTATGAGTTTTGGAGGTACGATAGCAGATGCAAGGAAAAAAAAGGAAAGAAACTTCGCAACAAATTGTTGGATTTTTCAGAACAAATCTATAAAATAAAACCTGTAAATAAATAAAGCCTACACCAATAAAAACTAATAGTACACTTGACGATAATTTGCACTTCAAAATACGCCATTCTTGTAAAATTACGTCCAATGTGTCTGATAAACAATGTTGAGTTCAATGTGACGGAAAATTACGTCGTTAACTTGATGTAATATGTCGAGCACATGTGACGTAAATTTATATGATTTTTTTTTTCTAAACATGCACATTATATATTCGTTTTTTTTTTTTTTCAAAATGCCTTGTGAAAATTATAAGGATTCCTTAGGTGGTAACATAGGGGAAATTACTGATAATAGGGTAACCAATATAACTTAGAACCTTTTATTTGGACCCTCTGGGCCACTTTCCAAAAAAAATTCTTCTCTGAATCCAAAGACCAACTCAGTTCACTTGTAATTTAAATAGATATGATCTTGACTGAAATTGATTTCATTCAATCGATTCATCCATGCATGTAACACGTTACACACAGTAATTGAAGCTGTCCGATAAATTTCAAATGTAAACTATTAAATTTCTGAGCGAAAAGTGTAAAAATCTTCCGGTTTTTACTGTTAATCGATTGATTGGAATACGTGCAAATATACTAAACAAACAATATCAACAGGCTTTGTGTCCACTCGCAAATACATGCCGGGGGTCCAAAATATATACTCTGAGGATCCAAAATGTATTGGAGTGTGCTTCACAATAGAATTATTTTGAACGTTTTTTGTACTATACATGACCCTGTGAGAGTTTATAAAAAAAAGACACTACACGTTAATGCTTCCAGTGGGCTATTTGCCCTTTGAAGGAAGTACCACACTAGACAACGGACAAGCATGCAACGCCCAGTGGCACAGTCGGAAAACATTCCTCTCGAAAAGTTTTTCGATCTGAGGCGGGAATCGAACCCACACTCCTTAGCACGATGCGGCTAAATGTAATCCTCAGAAGAATACTTGAAAAACTTCTTGAAATTTCTGAATATATGTCGGATTGAGGAAGAATTGCTGAGGAAATCTTAAGGAACTATAAGAAAACTATAAGGAGGATTATCTAGATCTAGAGAAACGATGGACGATTTATTCATAGAATGGATTGAATTTGAAGTAACAAAATGCTAGTTGGAAGGCTCTCCAATATTCTTAAGGATTTAATTACAATTTTTGAAACATAGCCTGCGAAATCTGTTACGAACTCTTACCGAAGTCGTTGGATGATTTATGGTAAGATCTTTATCAGAAACTTGTTTTGTTGAAATTCCAGTAAACTTCAAAAAGTTTATCATGATGTAGTTTCGTATAAATATGAATGGCTATCTATAGTCTTCGCAGTAAACCAGACGATTTTGTTTTTTTTTTTTATCGGTAAGAGGGAAGCTATGCTGTTATAACCTCCCCCTGGCTACCATCATGAAAACCATGAAGTTCATTTTACGGTGAAGGGTAAGGGTAACAATCATCAATATAGTATCCACTTTAATTTGAAAACCGGATATTCAATCTGGAAAACACTAAAACCTCGTTTTTTGAAGTATTTTTCACGTATACCTCATTAACGTAACATTTTGTAACAAGTTCGTTTGGCTATTTGAGACGATTCAATTAGAAATTATGCATAACAATGATAAGCTTTTTAACTATATTGCGACTTGTTCTCAACTTCAGCTTTGTCGTTTCCTTGAGTTGTGTTAAATCATGCCCTGAACTCCCAAATACTCTGTTATATAGTCATCAGATTTATGAACGTGATGTATGAATCTTTGAAAATCTTTACATTTGCATGATAGATCAGAGCTATATATTGCTAAATAAGTGTCAAGAAGCAAGCTTTATAAAATCTAAAAAAAATCAATAAAATAATGTAGACAATCTGCGTCATTCAAGAACTTCGTAGATCACCAGATATATGACCATAATTAGTTACTTGATGAAAAATTTAAAATTAAGTACAAACCCAACAAATATTTGAATAATCTAGATTCTTGGTGGATAAAACAGAAATTCCAAGTATATTAAGAAAGTCCGAAAAGGTAGGTCATAAGATTTACAAAATCTACTAGTATAACAACTAATTGTCTGATAAGCAGAATACGTTTTGTGGACTAATAATATTAGGCTGGGTGAATGGTTGAAATAAACGACCGTTTTTTTCATCTAATAACTTCTTGCAATATACATCATATGATCTACGCGCGTAATAAGTGACACATTAATTATATTACCTTCATGAAATCACAGCCTCACGTATTGGTCACCTAGAGATCACCTCAACAGGCAGAATCACAAATCGGCCACGTTTTGATCGATGGACGGCACTTCTCTTGCATAACCGACGACAAAGCTATCTGGAGATTGTGAAACTGCGCCCAATACTATCCGGCATCAACGATGTACGGTACCGACGCCCGCCTCGGTACAATCTAGCGCGACTGAAACAACCAGATGTCGCCAATTCATAAGAACTGCATTTTGAGGCACCGTTGCCGGATGATGGGGAGTTAGATAGGGCTTATCTTGATGACTGCTTGAGGACAGTCATAGCTACCGTTAAAGGCCCAAACGCAATGATAGCGGAACGCCAACGGAAAGCGGAACCGGTTCGCCAGCATGAATCACACCGATTCGACTGAGCTGTCAACGAATGAAAGTGAAGCAACACTGAATCGACTAGCATGTTATAATTCATTCTGGCGAACCGGTTGCGATTTCCGTTGCCGTTCCGCTATCATTGTGTTTGGGCCTTAACGACGCTGCCGAAAGCATTGTTGGATATGTGGGACGAAGTTCCCGAAACGATTGCTTCGTCGAGAAGTGCCAGGCGGTTTTGGAGGAGAAGAATACTGCGCGAACTGCAACGCTACAGCATGGTACGCGGCAAAACGTGGAACGATACAGACTGAAGCGAATAGGGAAAACAACATTTGCGGATACTAAAACTTATTAAAATTGTCGTAAGCAGTTTGCCAATAAATAATAATAATACGTGATCCACTTACCCCACCCCATTAAAAAGTAGGGGTAAGTGTACCTTGTCCAATATATCTGTATTTATTCATTAAAATCACATATTTTCCATTATGATTCACTCAATCAGAACTGAAATGATTACCACGTGTCGAAAAAACTAATAGTATTCGACTTTAGACAGAGATACAGTGGATTTTTGATTGATGGAAAACAATTTTCAAATTAATTAATTTTTGCAGCTCACAAGTTCGCTTGTGTTAGTGTACGCGTAGTACCAGTTTTGCAATAGTATCAGTGTGGGCGTAAGAATATAACCTAAAACGAAGCAATGGTGCGAAAACATTCAACATATGCAAGTATTTATGCTTAATTTTGAAGAATGATCCACTTACCCCACTGTACCTTATCTCAAATGAACTTCTGTCGTCTATCACATATAGCAAATGAGTTCGTGGGAAGTTATCAGGCAGGTTTCATCGATGGCCACTCGAAAACGGACCAGATCTTTTTAGTGCGGCAAAACCTCCGAGAATGCCATGAATACCGGGCCCCTACGCCCGATTTCAAAGCGACATAAGACAGTATTGAACATGTAGAGCTATTGAAGATCATGAACGAGAACAGCATTCCCGAAAAGCTCACATATTGATTCAAGCAACGATGGAAGATGTGCAAAAGATGCGTGAACACATCGGACAAAAACTCCAGTTCGTTCGAATCTTGTCGGGGGCTTACGACAGATTAATGGACTTTACTGTCTGGTGTCCAATATTCCGCTTCCGGAGAGCGGGACTTAACAATCGAGCCATGTTTTTCACGAGATCCGATAAGTTTGTCTGCTTCGTGAACGACTTAGAGATGGGAAAAACGGCTTATTTTAGTGAACCGGATCTTTTGAACGGCTCAGCGGCTCACAAAAAAGAGCGAACTGAACCTAACGAATTCAACAAAGAGCGGTTCGCTCCCTGTTGCGCGACATGCGTCGTACCTTTCGTTATCTTTCGCACTCTCATTTTTCGTACATTCTTCTCCAGAAACTCACGACATAGGCCAGGAGTAGTGGTTCACCTAGAGTGAATTTATAGCAGAGAAAAAATAGATTTTGTATGAAAATTGATAGGAAAATCAATAACAAGTTCATCCACTTGTCCTAGCCTATATTCGGCCGATTCCCCCAAAAAGAAGATGCAAAATGTGATATACCATTCAAATGAGCACTTTTTCTCGCTGTCTATCGTCTGCCTGTATGAAAGTGGTTGGGGCAAATTTGTCTGTCTATGCTGAGAGCGCTGAGAGTACGGAGCAGCAGAAAACTACTTACATGTGTGGTGTGGCGCGCAAAGCAAGGCACGTGACAAGCGTTACAATAAGCCGAGAAACGAACAAAGGAGAATAGGGGAATGAAGCTGTTCGTTCTTGTTCCGTGTCTGACCGTGCTGATCAAATGAACCGACTCTTTTAAAAAAAGAACTACGGATCACTCGTTCTTTAGATGGATCCGGACATTTTGAATGGTTCCGATTTTTTTTGCTCATCTCTTACATGAATATTATTGTGAGAAAATTTAAAACGGTGTCCCAACCCTTGGACATAAACTCATAGATTTTTCCTTAATTTTCCGGTGAAATTTAACATTTTTCACTCTTTTGCCTTAATATTAAGGTTTTCCGATGATTTCATTAAGGAATAAGCGTTCCCATACTACAGAGCAAACTCATGGAGAAACTTGGTTTCTGACTTATAGTTCTCCATACTAAATGGTCCCATCCATTTGATCATTTTTACCACCCCCATTTTTCAACCAACTTTTCTACACGATTTAAATCCGTAAAAAACTCAAATTTGGGAAATGTTTTCATGATGGTAGCTAGCAAATATTGTAAAGTGACTGTTAGGACTTCGGATGGCTTTTTGTTGTTGTTTGACAGGGACTTTAACGCGAAGATACTTCGGATGGCGTTAAAATGTGGATCTCATTAGGAGAAAACGACACAAATGCTTAAAGTGGCATTTTGAATTATTTGTCCCTATGCTGGTAGGCGGAGCTGAGCGCGACAGGGTCTGCCTCCTAGGAAGTAGTGTCACGATAGACGGGGATACTTTCGAGGTGGTGGGTGAGTTCGTTTACCTCGGATCCTTGCTGCTGACGGCTGACAACAACGTTAGACGAAAAATACGAATGCTCATCATCTGTGGAAGTCGCGTCTTCTAATGGGCTCCAGAAGAAACTGCGGTCAAGAAAGATTCATCCCCTTACCAAATGCACGATGTACAAAACGTTCGACTATGCTCAAGGAGGAACTGTTCTTGGGGTTTCCGAACGCCGCGTGCTTAGGAAGGTTTTCGGCGGCGTGTTGTGGAACGGTGTGTGACGGTAAAGAATGAAGCACGAACTCGCCCAACTCAGTATCGTGAAGGTGGCTAAAGCTTGAAGGATATGCTGGGCAAGGCATGCTGCAAGAGTGCCGGACAACAGCACTATAAAGATGGTGTTCACTTCGAAACCAGTTGGAATGAAAAGGTGTGGGACGCAACAAGTTAGGAGGATTGATCAGGTGCACTAGGACCTGGAGAGCGTGGGTCGCAGTCGAGGATGGAGAAGCGGAAATGAACCGAGCGAATTGCCGATATATTTTTCGCGAGGTTTTATCAAGGTAATTCATATAGAACCAAATAAATAAATAAATGAATGCTCACCATATGAGTGTGTTGAATCGTATGCGTAAACTCCAAGTAGTTTTGGAAGACCTTAACTTGTACACATAGTAGCCTAATTAAGAACCATATCATTTAAAAATATGCTTAGCATGCTAAAATAGTATAACTCCTTTATATAATAAAAATTGATTTCTTATAAATGTAGACTCCAAAACGCAAAACTTGATTCTATAAACATAACTCCCTCATTTTACGAACTGATTCAATTAACGGATTAGTTCAATTTATGAATCCTCGATCAAGTTCGGAACATGAGATTTGTTATACCGTTTTGATTCATATTACGGACACTTAAGGCATCAGTGAAGTATAACCCAGCATAGAGCATACAAAATAAATCATTCTGTATGATTCCTTAGTGTTATCGAGCGTCAGAAGCCCTTAACTTTCGAATGGTGGATAAAGAATACGCTTTCGCAACTTGAATAATTTTGAATAAATCAAAATGTGTGCCCTTTTCAGGATTCTCATTCCGGACGCTTCCTTACTTTTGCCTCATATTTTGGACACTTTGATACGAATTCCGGACAGCTCATGAAAGTCATAAATAGAAAAGACAAATCATCAATTGAAATCGTCCAACCACTAATAAGCCATCTAAGGTAGTTGGGCATTATAAATTTTCAAAGATGTTTATGGAAAACGCTTACTAAAACGAGCCTCGAAATTGAGAAATTTTGAACAGCAAAAAATGAAACATTTCGTGTGAAATGTTTCCTATACAAAGTAGAGTGTCCGGAATTTGAAGCTGTCCGTAATATGAATCAAAACGGTATATTATTGGCCACCGACGAGAGAAGCTTCGTCACCGTAAGTTTGAGTTAGTAGGCTTTTTCAACTTCAGCTGAACAAATGACTGATGCAAATGTTGAAGTTTTTGCTCCCCTATGCTTAAACGATGTCAATTATGATGAAAATGATCCTCCCCAAATTTGAAGTGATTCGAAAGAAATTTGGTTGTGCACACGCTATTTGAAGTTTATATGGAAATTACTATGGAAAAGGCAAACCTTGTGTGTTCAGTTCTCTAACTGCTCGTCATAATAATCTATGGGAAAGTGAACAAACTCATCTCATGTGAAAACTTCCCAGCTACAACTTCTCGAAGACCACATGTTGATTGGACGTAAGGATAATTTGTTATGATTGATAACAAAGTCGAAACCATGCTGAGATGATCATTCAATTACTTTCAGAGCAACACTGCTTTTTTGATGTAGAACATAGTAGCCTGGATTACTTTGATCTATTTTTCCCGCCAGGAGCAGCACTGTTGCCTGCCGAACAGTTGGTGAAGCATGCTACATGCAAACCAACTTTATGATGATGAATAACAATTTATCCTGAGGCCCAATCAAAAAGTGGTTTTCCGCAATGTTGTAGCTGGAAGAATTTCACATTAAAAGAATTTGTTTACTTTTGCATAAAATATTATGACTAAGAGATAGAGGGCTGAACACAAAAAATTGGCGTTTTCCATAGTAATGTCCATATAAACTTCAAATGGCGTGTGCACAGTCAATTTTATTCCGAATCACTTTAAACGTTGGGAGAATGCTATTTTCCATAACGAAAATCGTATAAGCATAGGGGAGCAAACATTTCAAAATTTGCATCACTCTACTGAACAAAGCTGTGTTTTTTTTTTCTTCCAAACGAACCAGCCGTTTCATGTCTACCCAAAGAAACCCCAGAGAGACAGTGGCTGGAACGTTGAAAGTGTGTCGTCAGCCATGTAGACACTGCGCCTCCTTTTTTGTGTCACTCAGCTGGCAAATGAAGAAAAGTGATTCCACGATATTCGTCGACCCAGCGGCCGTAAAACTCCAAGCAGGAATACGGGGTAAAAGAACCCATTTCTTTCGAAAACTAATGTCATTACATGGAAGCGGAAGGACACCAAGTGAGCTCGGTCGGGGGGTCGAATCCATCCGGTTAATGAGGATTAATGGATGCCAGTGGCCATCTGCACACAAAGTCCGAGGATCGTTAGTTTATGCGTGGTGCTTAAATTTCAGTATCATTGCATAGCCACAATTTCCAGGCAATCAGTCATCGTGTGTGGGCATCGGATGAGGCTGCCGGTTTGGTGTGCGCCAATTAGCGTCTTGCTGTCAGTGGAATCGCACCGAAGGCTGCAACGCCAAGGATCAAATTGGCTCACCGAGTGCCATTCATATTGTCCATTCAATGCATATCAATCAATCATCGACAGTTGGCTTTCAACGACAACAACGGGATCCATTTTCAAACGGGGTGCGCAACACCACCATCACAGTCACGGGAAGAATGAGCGGGTAATCCGCGAACAATTAGTGAATGGAAACGAGTGTATCACTGGCCGAGTTTGTGTGTATTTCCTGAACTGGGTTGGGGAATTTTGAAATATTCATTGAAGAACAGCACCCCCGAATGAATGATGGATTGGAAAGGAGACGACGTGCTAAATGATGATCCATGACTGGCAAGGTGCGGGTATTTCGAGGTAAAAACACCATTACAATCGGCTCAAATGACATGCACCTGACATGCATTGCAAGGGAGTATTTGCCAAATAAATGGTGGTGATAGACTAGTACATATATGGATTGAAAATCTGTTCAATAAAGTCAATAATAATGGTTATTATCTAACACTTTCGATTTCAGGCCTTCAGATCTACAGAGATCTCCTCTTGAAAGCTAAAGTGTAAAGTCTGTTCCATTTCGTATTTTGCCACTTTTTTTAAATACTGGGTGCCTCTAGTTGTCATAACTAAAAAATTATTACAGCATTTTGATCTGGAAGAATGGATTATCCAGTGGTGAAAATTTTATGAATTATTATTATTATTATCTTTTATTTTAACTTGAATTTTGAAAGAGGGAAAAACCCCTTTGAGTGATTTCTTTTTGGAAATCTTTCTCAAAAAGGCACAAAACCTCTTTATCTTTTCGAACAACATTACAATAATAATTCTTAAAAACTAAAGGCTCATCCGGAAATGATCCATATCGGAGCCGTTGGAGTCATCATGAGGGTCCTCGTATATCCAAGTAACTTAAGTTAAAACAACTTAAACTCCGAGTGGTACAAAGGATTGGTTATCTGAAAATAAATATAAAAAAGCGAGCAGTATCAACTATAATAAGAAATCTCATTAAAATACCCATATAAAATTTTTAAAATATTTAAATTTTTAAGCGCCAAAATATCTCGAATAGATGTAGGTACATTAAGACCCAATCTTGAAATTTTTTCAAAAATATTTCTTCTTGGCAAATCAAAACGAGTACAATTAAAGACAATATGATCTATATCTTCATATGATTCACCACATTCACAAAGATTAGAGTCCTTGATATTTATGCGGTATAAGTGACTATTACATATATAGTGATTAGACATAAGTCTGGTATAAAAACAAATAAAATTACGGCTGACCGATAATTGATGAAACCAAGGGAAACGCTTCACCTTAGGTAAAATGGAATAACAATAACGTCCTTTATCGCTTGTATTCCAGGCGATTTGCCAATTATTTATAGAATTTTGTTTCAATTTAGTAAAGTATTCTGATGGAAAAATAGCCCGATTATAAATTATTCCACGAGAAACACCTAATTTTGCTAAAGAGTCAGCTTGTTCATTACCATAAATATTAGAATGAGCAGGAACCCAAACAAATTTAATGACAAATCCTCTAGAAAACAAATCATTCAATATTTCTTTAATAGATAAAATAATTTTACTTGTTTTGAAATTGAAATTTATTGTGTTCAAAGCATGAAGACTACTAAAACTATCAGAACACACCATGTATATATTTGGAGCACAATTTCTGATTAAACAACAAGCAAAATGGAGAGCTGTTAATTCAGCAATGTAAATTGAACAAGGAGATTCTAATTTAAAAAAATGTGCAATATGAAAATTGAAAACTCCAAAACCTGCTGTATTATTGATCAAAGATCCATCTGTGAAATAAATTTGTTCAGGTTCCACCCCAATAAATTTACGTTGAAATAATAATTTTGCAAAATATGAGCGAGCACTAAAATGAATATGTTTCAATTCTTCATGCAAGGTAAAATCAACATAAGGATGAAAAGAATGAACATTCATGTTATATTCATAGAAACCAGGAGATGAATCTAATATGACATTTTCAGCGGAGCAATAAATGAATGAACTCAATAATCTACTGGTGGGATTAATTTCAAACAAAGATTTTAATATATTAATTATTGGATGATTATTGGAGAAACATTGTAGTAAAAATTTACAATTTAGTTCATGAAAACGGTATTTAAGAGGAATGATACCAGCTAAAACTTCAATAGATTTAGTATGAGTAGAATTCATTAATTTCAAACAAACTCTTAAACAACGAAATTGGATTTTTTCAAGTTTAGAAAAATGAGTTTGAATGGCACTACCAAAAGTAAAACAGCCATATTCCATTACAGAACGAATAGTTGTTTTATAAAGGGTAATCAAATCACTGGGATGAGCTCCCCACCAAGTTCCAGTGATTGTTCGAAGAAAATTTATTCTCTTAGAACAAATCTTTTGAATGTATTGAATATGTTTGTTCCATTTAAGTTTAAAATCAAACCATATTCCAAGATATTTATATTCAAAAACCTGCTCTATCTGATGATAATTTAAATATAAAACAATATCAATTGGAGAATGTTTCCGAGAAAATATAATAAATTTTGTTTTTTGTACTGAAAAACTAAAACCATTATTATGCGCCCATGTACCAAGGTTGTCCAAACAACATTGCATAAAATGACGAATAACTTCTCTACTTTTACCACTGATAGAAATAACCTTATCATCAGCAAATTGAATAAAGATACACCCATTAGGAATAATAGAAATAATATCTCTAGTAAATAAATTATATAAAAATGGGCTTAAACAAGAACCCTGAGGAAGACCAAAATAACTATAACGGATCATTTTCGATTCTCCGTTATGGAAAAAAATGCATTATTTTAAATGAAAATAAATTAAACAAAAAATTTGCAATTATTAAAGGAAGTTTACAATCAATCATTTTATTATAAAGTAAATCTATCAGTACAGAATCGTATGCACCAGAAACATCAAGAAATGTAGAAACTACATCTTGTTTCTTGTTCAATGATAATTCAATATATGATGATAAAAGAGCTACACAATCACGTGTGCCTCGACCTTTTCTGAACCCAAATTGAGATGAAGAAAATATATTATTTTTTTCTGCCCATAATTCAAGACGGTTTAAAATCATCCTTTCCATTAATTTACGAAGGCATGATAACAAACTAATTGGTCTTCTACTTTCAACAAGTGAAGGATTTTTCCCAGGTTTTAAGATACTTATAACTTTTATGAAACGCCATTCCTCAGGAAAAATATTTTGAAACAAAAATGTATTATATAATGAAAGTAAATGTAACTTCCCATCAATAGGTAAATTTTTTAAAACTATAAATTTAATATTATCAATACCAGGAGTAGTATTTTTCGTAACTGATAACGCCAAATTCATTTCTTCAATAGAAAATTCAGTACAAAGATTAGGAAAAAAATTATATGTTGATTTTTTTTTAAGTTTTATATCTATAGGTGTAAAATCAGGACAAATTTTAGAAGCAAACTGGTCAATCCAATCTTCCGAATATTCCAAAACTGGTGAAGTAGAAAAATTATAATTTCTCATATTTCGAGCAACAGTCCATAATGTTGATAGTGATGTATCAGGATCAAGATTTTCAATAAAATTTCTCCAATAATTCCTTTTTTTAAATTTTACAACTCTAGTAAATTGAGCTTCCGCTTTACAATATAAAATATATTGATCTCTAGAACCAAATCGTCTAAATAATTTAAAAGCATTTGATTTATTTTTCAAAGCAATTGTGCAATCATTATCCCACCAAAATGCTGGATTTTTTTTCTTAGATGATGAATGCATCATTTTTTTAGTTTGAGATTTTTTTAAACAATCAATTAATAATTTTGAAAAACATTTATAATTTTCAATGGTAGAAAGTGAATTGTCAAAACTAAGCAAAGCAAAGGAAACAAGATCAGAAAATTTAGCCCAATCCACATTTATTGTTAAATCAGGAACATAAGGTTCTTGATTATATTGTATATTATTAGGATTATGAACGTTAATCAATATAGGCACATGATCACTTCCGTTTGCGTCTTCAATAGTTTTCCAAGATGAAATCATGGATAAACTATTCGAACAACGAGATAAATCAATACAAGAATGATGACCAGGAGGCACAACAATCCTTGTAAAAGAACCATCATTAAGAATATTTAAATTTAATTCATCAATAACATCCATAATTAATGAACCTCTACCATCAATTTTAAGGCATCCCCATGCCAAATTATGAGCATTTAAATCTCCTAGTATATAAAAAGGTGAAGGAATATTATTAAAAATAGATTTCAACTCTAACAAAGAAAATTTTGCTTGGGGAGGAATATAAATGCAAATAATTGAAAATTCTAAACCTTTATGTTTAACAGAAACTGCAACACATTCAATTTCTGAATCAATTGAAAAATTTAAATATTTGAATTCAATATTTTCACGAATTCCAATTAACACACCACCATTTGAAGTGTTGCGATCTTTACGTATAATATTGAAAGATGGAATTCGAAATGATTTAGCTTCTACTAACCAGGTCTCATTTAAACAAAATATATCCAAATCATAATTTATGACTAATGCTTTGAATCTGTCAATTTTTGGAATAATACTTCGACAGTTCCACTGTAAAATATTTAAATTATTAATTTTTGATGAAGCCATTACGAAGAAAACAAAGAACAAATGAGGGGTCCAATTGAATTCAACTTTTCAAAAATAGAGGCCAAAAATGGTAAAATTTTCTTAATTATTTTTTTCCAAAAATCGTTTATTCCTAAAAAATCAATCAATTCTTCCAAAATATTCAAAACAGAATTCTCTGCATCTGAACTTTCAGTTTTTTGAAAAGTTGAATTTGAATTGTCCTTATTTTCGTCTGTGTTTACTTGTGTTGTATTTTTTTGAAAACCAGGAATAACACGAGAAGAAGTAGGAGAAGTAAGAGGGGGAAAATGAATATCAAATGATGTTGATGGTTGAGGATTTGAAAAACAATCATTATTTATAACTGGTTTAAAAATTCGTTTCCTTTTATTAGGAGGTTTATAAATGAAATTTGCAAGATCATCATTTGATACAGCATTATCAACATTATTTGAAAGAGGAGCAAACATATTCGTTGAGGATAATTCCGGAGAAGTTTTAATTACCTCAGAATATGATAATTTGTTTCGATTTTTAATTTTTTGGTTAGATTGTTGTTGTTGCGAAATGTAAACAGAACAATCTTTTAAAGAATTGTGTTTTTTACGACAATAAATACAAAAATCTGAATTCTTATTGCAATCAGTAGATGAATGACTACCACCACATTTAAAACATTTAATTTTGTTAGAACAAAAATGCGATGTGTGACCAAAAAGGAGACAACGATCGCAATGCATAATCTTCGGATAATAAAGTCTAACTTTAAAAATAACATTGTCAATGTCTACATAATCGGGAAGAACAGAACCCTCAAATGTAATTTTTATGCAATTAGAATGCATGTATGAAGATTGTTTATCGGTAAATGTTAATTTCGATAAACGCATGCAATCTAAAATTTTAACTGGCTGAATTGCCTTATTTTTAAATTTACCTGAACCGTAATTTACAATATCTTCACAGTTCAAATTTTCATCGTAAATGACTCCGTTTATTTCACACGAGTCGCAAGGAGCGTAAACTCGATATGAATCAAAAAAAAGTTTAGATTCCAATAATGAATTTGCATCATCACGGGATCCAAATATAACCCTCAATTTGTCAAGTGAAACTTTTTTAATTTCCTTGACAGATTTGTATAATTTATAAATTTCCGAAGATATCAAAAGAACATTTATAGGCTTTTCCTTTTTACGAAAAAAAACAACAAAAGGGCCTAAAAAAGTGGAGGGATAAGTTTTAATGCGAAAACGTTTGATGGAAGATGATTCACCAGTTTCACCAGATGTTCCATCCCCGTCAGTCTCCATATTGGAAAATTGACGGGGAGAGTGAAAATATATGAAAAAATACTGAAGTGCAATTGATAATATAACAAGTAATAATAAAAATAAGAATAATACTAAAAAAATAAATAAAATTATACTTATAGAGACTTCAATCCACACCAAAGGCTTGAGGCCGTCAAAGACAACCAAGTATTTCCACCAGCACTCAAATCAATCTTGATGAGTTGAAGCTTGATTTTTTAGTTCACGTCTTCTTCATCAAATCCTCGTTGATTCCAGAATGGTCGAATTTCCTCCTTCGAACTTCAATTATCTTCAACAGTCGTTTTGTCTTGAAGTCGACAAAGCCAAATCAATTTCTTCACAATCACCAAATTGAACTCGAACAGTTGAAACTAGTCCAGTACACCTTCTAGTACCTCTTCTTCTTCAAATCTTCGATGGCCACTCGTTTGATAATCCACCTTTAAATCCTTTCCGAAATCCACCTGAAAAACGGAAAAAAATTGACAAGCGCAGAAAAACACCGGTAATCCGATCAAGGCCTACTTACCAAAGATGAAAATTTTATGAAGATTCATACATATTTTCAAAAGTTATCGCGAAAGACGTGATAGATTTTTGCACAATTACGATGAAAATACAACATCATCAGGTGGAAAGATCCCAAAATTTCCTAATTTTTCAAATATCGCACCAATAATTTGACCATGCAGAATGTGACAGAAATCAATAAAATAAGACTTGTATTCATCTCTCTAGGTATCGATATCGATATTAGCCTAAAACGAGCAAGCAAAGCAAACACTCTAATCGCTGCGTACTTTTCCGTGTCGTCTGACTGATCCACCCTGCGGCCCTCACTCCATTCGGAGCACCCAGAAGAACGCGAACCTAACATCAATTCAATAGCAAACCTAGGATTAATCACAAAACCCCACCCCTTTTTTGCTACTTAAACCTAGTTGTAGACCCCCCTCGTCATGGCCTCTCGGTTTCGGGTGTGCCACTTGCACGTCAGTATCCGTACGTAGGTCCGCCGAAATGAAGCGTTGCACAGGGCGTAACATACCGGATTGATGGTCGAGTTGATGTAGCACAGGGCGTAGAAAAAGTCCCACAACTCCTGCGGTATGCACCGGGTGCAGGCCGTCAACGGTTTCAGCAGCACCAGAATGTTGTACGGAGTCCACGTGATGATGAAACTCAGCAAAATGGCCGACAGCGTTTTGGCGGCCTTCGTCTCCTGACGCTTCTCCTGAGATTTTTTCTTCTTCTTCACCTGCCGTGCCGTTTGCAGCATGTTCGCTTGGTGGATCTGCTGCTGTTTGGACAACGGTTTCGGAATGATTTTGGTCGTTAACGGCAGCCGGATATCCGTCGTAGCCGTAGATTGTCGCCGTCCTACCGGGATGATGTAATCCGAGTCCCGGGAGGGTAGAGGTCGCCTTGGTGGAACCGTCATCGACATTGGCACATCGTCCTGGATCATTTTGATCGAAGGTGCTCGCTCATCACCGGATCCACCTTCCGGCGGCAAGCGTATCAGTATCGTATATACAGAGTCCTGGCTAACCGAGCGAGAACCCAGCCGGTTGCTGTTCGGTAGTGAGCGTGAATCTCTTGGTCCGTGCATATCCTGAAGATGGGCCATCGGGGGCAACGTTGGCCGCATCGGCGTCGGCGAGATGTCCGGTATCATACTGACCACGTTGCCCCGGCCCGTGGTCCCGTAGGGATCCCGGATGACGTTCAACGATGTACATCTATATGATTCGGATGCAGAGAGAAATGAATTAGTGCAATTCGGATATTACAATAAAAAGTTACGGGACATATAACATTTAAAACAGAAAAATAATCAGAAACCATACTTCAAACACCAAAAAAGCACCGCCTTAATACATATTATATACGAGAAGCAAAAGAGTGTCCCGCACGGGGGTCGGGACGGGTGGTCTACCTGGTAACTGAGCTTGGTAAGGGAGTTTCTATGGATACAGGTGTTGCATACCCTAGATCCGAAGGCTCCTCGGCGTCGTACCCGTACTCGTCGGAATCCTCACGGCCCGAGTGCCACCACGCGATACACCACTCCTTGATGCCGCCGAAGAATGTGGTCGGCTTTCTCGGTAGGCCGTTGGTGGTTATCTGTAAAGATAATGGTTTAATATTATTATCATTATCATCGTGCATGTTATAATAATAATATTGAGGACATCATATACTCGGTCAAGTTCTTCGTAGAAGACGAAACAATTGGTTCGGTGAAGAGAGCCTAGTAATAACATACGTGAAGAAAGACGTCAAGAACAAAATACTGAATGCCGGTATACGGCTCAGTAGAGAGCGATACAGTGTAGCTAGAACAGAAGATAAGCGAATTCACCTCAGAAACAAAAGGCAGCATGAATTCGCGACCACGAAGCAAAATATGACAGCTTGTATGAGTGAAGCGAGTGTAAACAAAGAAAGGTGAAAAATGTGATAACGTGTTGTTTCAAGTGTTTCGCATTGTAATTACAATTGTGGTGAGTTTCTGAATAATTACAGTTTAGTAATGATTTTGTGCGCATTTTCCGTCGAATCTATATATATATAAATAAAAATGGAGTGATGTTTGTATGTCACGAAATGGCCTCCGAACGGGTCAACCGATTTGAATGATTATTTTTCCGTTTTGTTCGTCAAGTGTTCCGACGTGTTTGTGTGTATAAAAATCTCAGGATATTCACCGGGAAAGTCGGAAAAACGAGCGTGAACGGAACTGCCATTTTGTATGGGACGATCCATAGCGTTTTTCAACAGCCTACTTGATGGCAAGACGAAGTTTGCCGGGCCCACTAGTTTATAATAATTATGTTGCCAAATTTTGCTTCTCTAATCAGCATGTCTTTTTCACTCAAAAAATAAACAAGGTTTTGAAAGTAAAATCATGAATGAAAATATATGTTTTTAATGACAATGATTAGTGAAAATTGTAAAACAATATGTTTACCATGTGTGGTGACTTTTTTTTCCATGAACAGTTAGTTTTGGACTATGATTTGATGCATTTTTGTAACCCTCTATTTGCAACCAGGACGCATTGTAAGAAGCAAATCAAACCTGCAGTGTGATAGTGAACTTGACGGATGTTTTCGACAACGCTGTTGGAGGGAGTCGTTTACTCATCGAAGGTGAGGGGGTGTTCAAGGCTGGGCAATTGATCACCCAGTTCCGAACCACATGTCATCAAAATTCGCACAAGAATGTCCTTCAAGAACTGGACCTTCCTATGTTCTTGCAAGGCTGGAAGGGGAAAGTGCAAACACTTGATGGCGATTTTGTATCACTTATTAAAGTAAGTAATTATTTACTATGATCCATTGTCCTATGTAAAGTAATACGTATTTAATGACTCTAGGAATTCAATTGTGCCTTTTTTGACCGTGACTGATCTAACACAGAAGTGGAGTAGGATCGCAGCAAAAAACAGCACCGGATATGTACAAGGCAACCCTTATTATGGAGCTCTGCTTTTGTAAAAAGTGGTTGGGCGACACTTCAACATTGGACTCTGTACAAGTACTCTGAACGATTCCGTACTTGGAGAACAATCTACGGACTCAAAACGAGGAACAGCTTATCAGCATGTGACAACAGATGAGAGCGAAAACACACGAATTTTGGATTTGTTCACCACAGGTAACTTGTTTGTTTAACTTATCAACTTCAATGTGAATGTTGATACTTATTTTTATTTTTAGCATTTCCTCAGAGTTCCGTTGGATACGAAGTATTTAGAAGATCCACGATTCCATCTACTACCGTAAAACAAATCGACGAAAGGGTGGAACCTGTGGATGAATTTCTTATGCTGGAAATTTGTGATCGACAACTTTCATCATCCTCCTTGAGCTCCCATCTTACGAGGAAGACATTTCGTCAGCAGCAGTGAAATCATATATAAATAGTCTTCTCCAATCTCATCGTGGATTTGACTATAAATGTTTCATTGGTCCACTTGAAGCCGATCTGTGCATATGAGCTCAAAGTTTGTATTTCCGCCCGAGAGGGTATCGATGTATGCTTGCAAACTCTCCATCAAAGTTCAGCAGAGTGGAAGGAAGAACGAAGTTTATGAATCACTGCTTCTAATGCATATCAGTTGTATACTTATTACAAAACTGACCTATGTATGTGTCATTCATTTCCAAGACGGAAAATGTTAATTTTCATTCAAAAATATGATGCTACAAATTTCCTTGAGAAACAACTGTCCCACAACACGCTTTACGTTTTCAATTATTTCCAGGACTAGGACCCACCCAAACACTATAAACGAATGCAAATTTGATTTTAGATCTATGTTTTATGAATTGCCTTCATTCAACTATAGAAAACATGGAAAATCAGTTGTTTTTATATACGGCTAAAAGTGTCGCTGTTTGTTTACATACACTTCACTCATAGTGAAAACATAAGCAGGTGGCACCACCGTACCTTCGTGTTGTCAAATAAAAGATGACTGCTGAATCGTAAAATTTAGTGTTATGCGGATATTCTTTGCACGGTAAACGGTACGCGGCACAAGCAAAGCCAGGACTGTCCATTAACCACGTGGTAATATTATCGGACTGGCAGACCCCTTCTCCCCTCGGGATCAATTTTAAAATTTGTATGGACCGTGGTCATTGCTCATTGGTCATTGGCCCTTTCCCTCCATAAATGTCCGCGTAGTTATGCTGGTCATTTGCCAAAATTGAAACAGCAGTTTTCTCCCGAACGAACAAAAATTCTAGAAAAATGAAAACGTCCGTTTCTTAATTTTGCCATTTCTGGTAAACGGACATATTTGTTTTTCTTGATTTATTGATCAATCGGAAGAAAATCGTTTTTCAGTTTTGACAGATGATCATTTTTTACTAGAGCGTTAACAATTGTCAAGTGGAGAACAGGTGTTGAACAATGAAAATGAATTAAAATAGGTTAGTAAAAATGATGATAGACCCATCGATGAGGGAAATACAAGATCCCGATGGAGCTCCTCAAATACGGAAGTGAACAGCTTTTATAAGTACCGTAAAATAGGGTGAAGTTGATCACTTTCGAGCGATTCAGTTCTGTAACTCCTAGTAGAATGCATGTATTATTATCCATATATTTTTAAAACATGTACTGGTTGGATATCTATCGAATCATACAAAAAAATTTCGACGAAATGTTCATTTAACTACAAAAATATATTTTAAAACTCAAAAGTTTGGAGTTTGTGGTCACTGAATCTGGATCAATTCTCAAAAATCTTACAACGTAATGATATATCAATCAATTTAAAATTTGAATGTTGTAATTTACAGAGCACACCACATTAAACGCCTGAAGGTACAGTCACCCCACAGTTATGGATCAACTAAGGGTCAATTTTCAGAACAAAGTATGATTAAAAATCATGGTGACGTTGTACAAATCAAAATTACCTCTCTGACACTGCAGAATATAGTTGTTTTTGAGAATACACATCAAAATACGTGGTCAATTACCAAAAAGTGTCGATTTCAATAGAAATTTCAAACTATGTCCACCCCACAGATGTGGATCAGTGGGAGAGAAGGATCCCTATTATGGATCAAATCGACTCATATTATGGATCAGAACACTATAAAAGCAATTTATCTGCGAGGTAAACGAATGGTGTGTTAGTGAAAGCATACGTTTTGGCGTTTCTTTCGGAATCGTCTTATCTTTGATTTATAATTGTGGTAAGGGTTTCAATACCCCACAGTTAAGAATCAACGCTTCTGGAAATACGGTTGATATTTTATTTCCTACATTAGAAAGAAATATACTCAAGCATATTATGATTGATTGTGATGCTGTACAGATTTATGGTTCACGTAGGTAAAATGTGTTTTGTGAAATTACACCTGTATTTGATGAAATATTCCCGTTTTAATCCACCTTTGATCCATATCTGTGTGCTATCCATAACTGTGGGGTTACTGTATGCAATTTTCTTTGAAATTAGCAAATCGCGCACATAAAATACATTTTTTACTCAGAAAATGATTGTTTATCCACAGTGCAAACTCAAAACTGGATTCACAGAACATATCTGAAATGTATGAAACAGTTTATTTGAATGGTGTCTTTATATAGCCATGTCAATAGTCGATTGTTTAGAGAAGAACCCTTCAACAGTTCATCAGACATTCCTTAAAAAAATTGTTTTTCCATGGTTTAATTATCTTGAATGTCAAACCGAACTTAGTAGCATCAAAAACAGCCATCAGGTAAAACGACGTCACAGAAATTGTGCCAATTAAAATCGAATCATAGCTCTCTTGACAGTTTATACTTCTGGGTACCGTAAAACGGGGTAACTTTGATAGTTTTTTCGAAGAAAACTTGAATATTTATGCATGCTGTTTAAAAGAATTTTAATTCATATTTTTAAAACAAGCACTGGTATCCTAACTATCGATTCCAGTTGATAGATTTCCAAAAGATTTATTCTTAATGGATATATAATTTTTCATATAATCGAAACTCGGTTTTCTGTTTTGGGGTAACTTTGATAATGGAGCATCACGCGAACAAAATTGAATGAATTACAGAACATTTGTAGGGCGTTGCATATCTTTAGGCGTTTAACGCTATATGGAAATTTCTGACTTAGATTACAAAAATGGTCCCAGTTTGTAAAAATAGTATTCGCTAAGAGTTTTGAGACCGAATTCGAGTTCTACTATAACTAGGCTATCAAGTATAAGTGACGAATTCATTATGACTTCATCAAATAGTGATCGTAGAACAGATTGTTTGAGAGCATTTCAAAATTGCTAAAATCTTATAAATTTTCCATATATGCTTATAAATCCTCAAATGTACTTGATTCCAACGAAAATAGCTTTAACATGAAGTGTCATACTAATACTCTTTACTTTTGCATTCGTTTTGCTTAACAGATTAACAGGAACTTTGTTATTTCGTTTAGTATGTTGAGAGTCTCGCATTATCAAAGTTACCCGCATTATCAAAGTTACCCCGTTTTACGGTACATGAATGATCAACTTCTCCCCACTGATCAACTACACCCCGAATTACGGTATGGTACTTATAAGCTCGTTGAATGGCCTCATATGCTCTATATATAAGAAATGGCATAGACTGGAATGCGACAAACACAGCTGGACAAATCTTTTCCATTCAGCGCTCCAAATAATGTCGTGCAGTCCATTTAATACACTGAATTCCAATGAGAATATATACCTATATATTCTTATTGATCGAAACCCCTTTTCTAGAGCTCTATATTGGTGTAAAAGGTTCTCCTTCGTTTGGCCCGATCAACATAGAATGAGTTTTTGTCCTCGCGGATTATCCTAGATAAATTCCGGAAGTATAATTGACAGACTCTTTATTTGTTTATTGAGTTGGAAGTACCGAACGACTTGGAGTTAAAAATTACAGTATATCGAGTCACGGAAAATTGACTGTAAACATAAATAAATATTTCAGATGTACAATCATAACTAGTGATCTTTTGGAGGTTCTTTAACAAGGTTCATGCACATACAGGCAGAGCCGTAGCGTGGCCTCATGGCGCTCTTGACAAACCGCGATTTAAGCGCCTATTGTACAAAATTCTTTATTTTTTTCAGGTTTCATAAAATTTCAGAAAATTATCAAGGATTCTTTTTTAAATTCTAGATTGTTTTCTGTAGGGTAGGTGTACCAGTTATGGCCATTGTGGTTCCCTATTTGGCCATATGTAAAATTTTGATAAGTTTCACATTTTAAATCTTTTTGAATGTTTTAACATCAAGATATATCTTAAATCTAACTACTACGAAACAAAAAAACCTTCAAAATTTTGAGACTTAAAAGTTATTACGTATGGCGAAATAGGGAACCACTATGTCCATAACTGGTACACCTACCCTAATTATAGTTCATCAAAATTCTCAAAAAATAGCATGATAAAACTCAAATATTATTTTCTCAGAGATCGCCCTCAGTGATGCTCAAAAGTAGTTGATGCTGACCGTCGTTCTACCGACTCACAAAGACACCACTCACGAGTATCATCACTGGATGAACACACTAATTCAAATTTTCCTGTCCACTTCAGACACGTGAGTGGAGAGACAGATTTCACAGGTAGTCTACCCTGGCGTACAAAACAACAAACAAAAAAAGAAACAGGAAGAACGACGCGAACGTTAGAAATCTCGAAGACCAAAAAAACTGTTACAGGGAAAGCACTTACATATTACAAAAATAAATAATTTTGTTGAGAACAGCAAAAACATTTAGAAATTTATTCATTTTTTATAACCAAGGTTTTTATTCATGTCGTGTGTTCCTTTCTTCTACTTCTTCATACTTCCTAGCTTTCCCTAATGTGTGTGTGCGCGGATTTCTTAACTGATTCTATCGACATTTTCTTCTTCAAAATTAGTTGTGTGGAGGTTTAATGCATGTGCATGGTTAGTTTGTCTTTGGTTTTTATTCACTGACCCTTTTAGATGCTGCAATAAATGCCGCCGGCAAAACAGAAGTGACGGCGTTGAATGCGTTGTCAAAGCAGAAGTGCCGGACTAAGAATGAGTCAGCAAAGAAGAACTCCGGATTAAGCGCATGGACGATAGTGGTATTGCGGCAACGAACTGTGACTATTAGATTTTTCCAGATGATGATGTGTCGCACTTCGGAAATCACATCGGTGAAGGATGACGCATTTGACGACGGTGGGGATTGTCGATGGCTTTACACGTAGCCTCCACGTGGTAATAGAAATGTTGGTTACCAATGAATCAATTGTCACCTAACACGCAGTAACAAAGACATTGTCATCTACTATTCTTGTTGGAACAATTTCGTTCCGCAAAATCAGTTTATCATCATTTTAACAGAATATGACAATGATCGATCACAACGTGCGCAGCGATTTTCTGGGCTTCGCATTGCAATTTGCAAGAACTTTCTCCGTGTTGGTAAACATTAACAAATTATCGAACAGTATCTAGAAAACAAATTTGGTTTTGTGTTTCAAATAACTAATTAATCGACTGACCGTACTTAAGCTCTTGACTAAGGTTATTGAACTTTTCAAATTAAACACACCGCGACATTAAACAAATTAACGTGCACTCTCGCATTTTCCACGGTCCAGGTCAAAATGCACGAGTAGAACTTCTGAAAAACCCCAGATTAGGTGTTATTTTACATCTTAGAGGACGGAAGTACGTCAAATTACCGAAGTAATTTTACGACCTTTTCAAATGACGATCCTTATCAACTACGAATGAGAATCGATTAAAGCGCTATCTCTTTCGCTACCATTCCATCTGAATGGTCTGTATCGTTCCGTCTATTTTTTTTTAATCCGATCTATTTTCAACGATTTAAACTTTCGGACTTGAACTTTGAACCTTAGGCTTGTTCGTATTTCTTGGTGTAGTGTGTAAGGCGACAGGAACCTTTATTTAATTTAGTATTTGTAAAAGGCAACTTGTATGCAAGTTTTATTAGCGGTTTCGGAAAGCTGCATTCCAGTTTGAACTGTGATATTGAATATCGCATATATTTAAGTGATCTATTGAATTTCAGCTAATTTTGATAATGAAACAATACATGATTAAACGAGACATGAATTCACACGAATAAATAAATAAATGAATTAACATTGAGGAACATGAAACACAATACAATTATAATAGAATTTATGTTTATTTATATTTATATTGAATAAATTGGTGTGTGGCGCAGACGCATGAATCACGAGTTGTATCAAGTGTACAAAGATGCGAATATTATCAATCGTGTAAAATACGGCAGACTTCAGTGGGCTGGTCACTTAGTGCGAATGTCGGAAGAAAGAATTGCGAAAATAATATTCAGCAGGGAACCAGGTAGAGGTCGGCGTCTTCGGGGAAGACCACGAATACGCTGGCTGTACGCAGTGGAAGAGGACCTGGCGCCCTAAACGTTCGGGGCAACTGGAGACCGACGAAGATGGAGCTCTACAATACGCCCGGCAATGGCGTGATGCTACGCTGTAGCCATCAAGGTTTTTCATGGTTTTATTGAATAAATTAGAATTAGAATTAGAATTTGGTTAAATGTGCAGGTAATTCAAATTCGACTACCCTTTAGCACTATAAGACTCAAAATTTGATAAATTCTTGGAGACTGCTTGTGTATTTACCACCCTTATGAAAAATTAAAACATATTTGGTCAATATTCAGACAAACCGGACTAGATTACTTTATAGCGTTCTAAAGAAACGTTAAAGATTCCACAATTCTGATTTAACCGTTGCTTTCTTCATACAGATCTATCATTGAATAGATAAGTTTAATTGTTACGGCAAAAAATGCAAATAATGGGGATTTGGCTGGGGTATGTTTTTCTGAAACCACTAAAAGTACTTGGTCCAATGTGTCTGAACACTGACCAGTTGTGCATATAAAGGAAAAATTCATAACCTCTGATAAACGTCAAAAACCATTTTTTTTTTTCAGAAACCTTCTTGTTTCTTGCATTACGTCCTCATTTATTAAAGACCCTGTTCGGATCAAGTCGGTAATACAAACGTTTTTTTGAAAATCAGCCTTCAACGTTGGCAGATCAAACTTGAATTTAATAAATGTCCGGTTTCAGTGTTCATACAGATTTAGAATGTGACATGCATGATCAAATGAGCCCAACATACAATTTAATTTGCCTTCGAAATTTGGCTTCCTTTCGCTCTTCCTGACCTATGCTACGTCGCTCGTACAAACTCCAAGCAAATTATAATTACGCATTTTATATGTAACATCCTGTCCTAATCGCTGATAACTTACAGTATGGCCCATAAAAAATGCGAAAATCGTCATATCATGTTTATTGGTAGTTTTTACAAAGAAAATGTGAATGAAACATAAATGTTATTTATTACTTGTATTGTTTAATTTATTTAGGCTCAGTTTTTTGCTTTGCACATGATTTTTATCTGTTAATTTCACCATACCAGAGAGAAATTGGAGGCATACCTTCAAATTTTATCATGCGGACGTCGAGTTCAATATCTGTGTGATGAAAGCTTCTAAAACACCAACGATGGCGTGAGATTCTTCACAGGCTTTGTATCTAGCATACGCCCATATCAAATTATAGAATTAGTTCATACCTGGGTCATTGGAGACTTAAAAATATTTTCGTTAAAACGGCTCATTTTGGAGAGCTCTGATTGAACAAATTTCATCCTCAGAAATCTGTTATAGGCCTCCATATCTATTTTTTATTCAACTTTAACAAAAAATAGAGGCATATCGACCCTGGCAAAATATTTTATTGTGATCATGAAAAACTCGTTCTCTAAGAACTCCTCCATCTTCTGGTACCGAACAAACTAAAATTTTCAACAATAAAGTGTATACGACAATCAGACGCTGTTTCCAGCTTTAGGTGAACAAAACCTTTGAACTTCTTTGCTTTATTACATTATTTAAGACAGTAAGAAAAATATGACAAAAATTGTCCTGGATTGCGAAGTTATGTCAGAATATACTACAATAATCAGATATTACATTCACTAGCAAAAATAATGAAAATAACACTTGTGGATGCTATATTCACGTTCAAACAATTTTTGCATTTTTTTTATGGGCTATACTGTACACTTCGCAATAAACCGGCTTTAGATCGTGATTAACGTCTAGCGTCCGTAGTCTGTTATCAAATTAATATTCTAGTTTGTCTTGATATATTAATTTGTGGTCTTAACCTGTTTCTCCTGTCATCTGCTTATTTTTCGTCTTGTCGTATCGGTTGCTGTCTCTTTTACTCACTATTTGCTAGTGCCGTCTAACCACCTACTGTGTTTGATACTAGAGGATGTCGTTTTAATTGTTCTCCTTCTTGTTCTCTTTTTGAAGAATGTTGGGGAGAATCTCCTTTGGCAGAAATACGCAAAGATTGATAGCTTTCATGCTTGCAGCCATAATGCTGAAATTGTTTATTCAGTATACACTTTTAACGAATTATGATATTTATAATTACGTACAGTACGGCCTCCCAATCTCTCATCTTCTGTTCAACGCTACGGACAATTTATTTTATTCAGTGTTGCCAGTTTCACAAAGAATTTCCGTCACTACAGACCCTTCAATCGATAACGATCATTCGGATCTGAAATAAATGTAAAGAATACCCTGCTTGATTTGCAAGAGATCATAATTAATAGGGTTTGACTGACATTGTTTTTCTATTTACAAAATTACTGATAAAATTCTTTCAATGTCATTCTTTTAAGAATAAATTCCAGACCTAATTTTACCTCACTGACTGTACAGTTCTGTTCGAACTTGATAAGAAAAATAAAGCAGTATCCATAGAACATTCCTGGCTTTATTCTTGGCAGATTTTACTAGCAAGATCTTTAAGAGATTTCTTGGATGTTCCTAGAACAACTGTTGACAAAAAACTCGAAATTCTCGGTGTTCTCGCTGTTTTATGGCAAGACTTTTAACTGATAACTGATGTGTTCTTTCAAAAAATAACGCGACAATGTTTTCGCAAAATTTCTAGCATTTCCTCAACGGCCGTTAATTGGCTACTACGAACCTATATTAGTAAGCGTCTTGATATATTCAAATATTTGGTAAATTGTTTGCAATATTCTTAGTGAACTCAATTGACTCAAAATAAACTTTAGTAAAGCTTTTGCATTTTTTATGCTGGATTACAGGTGTGACTTTTGGGTGTACCTACCAGAACGATTCATAATAAGATGGCATCCAGATACTTCCGTAGATTTTATTTCAATAACATCCTTCAAAAGGCGTCCGTGAAATAATTGTAGAACATCTGAGAGATCAACGGATTATGCTCGATGGTTCGAAGGACTGTGCTCTAAGGGGTTTTTGGATAACCAACAATCATCGAACTCGAAACTTGATAGGACATATTTCATTGAGCTTGTTTAAGAGCACACCGGAATCCAGGAAATTAGCTTGATGTGCACTTATAGTAATTTTTCGTGATTGTCAAATCATTTGAAGAACTGCTACAGTAAATTGTAGCACGAGGACAGAGCAAAACAAATTTATATTTCCATAAATCACCTCAAAAAATAATTAAAAATTTGATACTTACACTAGATCGTCGTGAGAGCATCCCGTGTCCATAGCCCGAGTCCGAGATGACCGCGTTGGTCATGTAGACACTCTCCGCATCCGCTGACGACTCGCTTCGGGGCCTTCGCCAGCCGTCCGGTTCGGCGTTGGTCAGTTGCGCTATCGCACCCGAGTGATTGACCGCCGTGTTCTCATCACTGCAAGCAAAGAGTGGAAATAAGAAAGGGATGTATCATTAGACTTCTGTGTCATGACCGTCTGTGCACTACGGGTAAGATGGTATCAAAATCTATTTGGTCAAGAAGCGAAATTAAATACGGTCATTTCTCAAACTGTTGAATCATGAACAAACAATCTTTCCCAAGAAACCCGGATTCATGTGCAATAACATTCCTCACAAAGAGAAAGGACGGAGTTATGTGTGTGGGTCTATGTGAGTCGTATCAACGACGCACATAAGAGTAACTAGTATAAAATCGTGGCCATGATTCCAAATTTGAAAAGTGCTTATAGTAAAATCACGGAATGCTATCGGTTGTGGTCACCAATGCAATCAAATGATTATTATTACACCTTCTTCAGGCTATTAGAGCTAAGAATCGTTCTCGTTCTGAAGGCCATTTGTTTTGAATTGAGGTATTATCCCACTAAAGCTTGTGCCGCACTTTACTGTAACAATTTTTAGTCTATATTGGGACATCAAAAGAACATTAAGGACAGCAAACAATTTTAGCCATGGTTGACACAAATTACCCCTGCGTGTGACGTTCCCATCGTTGGGCAGTAAACCATCCAAATCCGTCATATAAAACAACAACCCAGAGCTGCCCACACTCCGAACCCGACAGCAGCTGCTAGATAGAAATCTAAAACCAAGATTCATGCTCAAAAGCATCTCTCCTCTCGATGGGGTGGGGTTGGAAAACAAAACAGAACCATCGCTCATTCGCCGAGTACAAACGGAAACCGTGGCTGGAAAATGTCCACCCACATACAAATACAGAGGGAGGGGGATCGTAACAACGTTGTACCTTACCTCTGCTCAGTACACAATTCGTTCGCTTCCATTCTTCCATCAAAGCGACCGGAAGCCGCTGTAAACCCGGTGGAGAGCAAATCGGAATATTTCTCCGCTTTGCTTGTCTCAGAGAACGCGAATGGAAAAAACACATATATTAGAGAGGGGGAAGTAGTCCCAAAACGAGCATTTTACGCAAAACGTTTATTTCGTTTCGTTGACAATCTGAATCAAAGAATACTACACTGAACTATTTCTCACGTATGTATTTATAAAAAAATTTTCAAGATTTTTCAAATTTCAAAGATTAAAGATTAAAGATGGATAATTAATGGGTGAAATTATGAAAAAAAATCCACATGCTCAGGTGGGATTCAAACTCACGACTCTTGTATGCTAGACGAGTGCTTTACCAATTAAGCTACCGGTCCACTTTATGATCCAATAACTCAGAAGGATACAAGTTTTAAATTCAAATTGGCATTCAATTCTAAAACAACAATAACATTTGACTAGAAGTAAATTTTCTTAAAGGGTGGTGATTTGTACCAATAATTGCGTCTAAGAAGCATTATACCCCCCATCTCTCCCTTTCCAGCATCAACGTTCGTTTTACGGAGACAGAAGAGATAGAAGTGCGGTGACAATTTCAGCAATGGACGTCTAACCGGCACGGTTCGGTGGAAGTCATGCGACTGACTACCGGTGAAAGACCGGCATTCAACGTCACAGACAAAGAATTTCAAATAACTTGGAAATCCTCATGTTGTTTATTGTTTTTCCTCACGCGTTCGACAGCAATCAACTAGGATGGATTCTTCTGATAATGTCAACGGCGGGACAAAAATACGGGAACACGTGAGTATATGTCATTTGAGCTGAGTATAGTCGGCAATTTCTACGAGGCTCGTTACCCTTTTTCTTGGGTATCGTTTATCACTCGGTAGAGTTACACTCTGGAAATAAGATGCTGGTTCTAAAGATGCTTGATTACAACATGACAGAAGAGCTTGTTGAATGTGCCTCGCACACTTTTCGGTTGATGTTTGCTTATTTGACGCAATGATCTGTGCAGCGAAGGATGACGTCATGTAGCTTTGATCGCTGGTTTCAAATATGTACTAAAGACATAACACTTCACTTAACAATAGAAAAAAAAACAAAACTCACTAGTAAAGCGAGCAAATACCGTGTAGGATTTTCAAGGTTTATTTTTTTAGGCTTCACAACTCGGATGCGCGACAAAACAATACCGTTTTGATTTATATTCAAGTGATTTTTACAAACCGAAAGTCGTTAAAAGAAACCGGAAACCGGAAGTCGTGAAATCCAAAATGGCGTCAAACATCAATTTTCGGCATCTCCTTATCGGTCCAGTTCGAGAAATATCTATTTTATATTACATAGGTTCTAGTAGGTTGTCATCAGGCAGGAGCGTAAGTTGGAATTTGGAGCCTAGAAAGGGGGTGCAAAAAAGTGAGCGTATAAAGAGGTTTGGCTGTACTCCAATCAATTTTATGTTGAATTCAAAAATCTTACATCTGTTGGTTGGGTGTATTGATAATTAAAAAACCTTTCTAAATATTTTCTTGAGGTTGATCATGTATTTCCTTGAAGGATTCCATTGAGAATGCCTAAAAAATCTACTAGTGTACCGATATTTTTTCAAAATTTCTTAAGAAGATTTCTTTAGTAGGGCTTGCAATCCCGGGTAAATTGGATTTCCCTGGATTCTCGTTTCCAGGGAAATAATTTTCTGTTTCCCAAGATTCCTGTATTTCCCGGGAAGTTTTATTTCAATGAATTCACTATACATGACATATCAACCAATGTCCCAACTGGACATGATAAAGAATCTTTCGACGAATCTTTTCAATGTAATTTCAGTGTAAGACAAGGACACTGTTTGGCCTTATCCTAGCACTTGAAGAGAATGATTCAATGTAATCAAGTTTGGTCTGGATCTTATACGATTTGTCAAGTATGAACTCTACTCTTCTTGTTTTGTATGGGATTTTGCTTAATTTTACAAACCTTTTTTGTTTCTAAGCCTAGTATTGAACACAAAGCCAATAGATACTGGAATAGTATCGAACTTGTATTTTTAACTTTATTTTAACAAATAATAATGTAAAAAATAATTAATTGGATTGTGTTTCACTTCTCGGGGGCCCCTCTTGATCATGGGCCCCAGGGTATTTGCCCCCTTGGCAACGTCCAATAGAGTTTCCAATCCCGGCAACATTTCCCGGGAAATGAGATTTCCCGGGATTCCCGTTTCTCGGGAAATTATTTTCTGTTTCATTTCATGCCATGAAAGTTCGATCGAAAATTACAGTTTTCACGTCTAAAAACAACAAATAGTCATAACTGGTACTCCAAGTCTCTGTTAACAATTAGGTTTTTATAACGCCCACTAACCATTCATTTCTAGGCACGGTAAGCATATAGCCACTCAAGAATTAGGGGTCACCTGTTAGGTGAACTTTAATCTTTGGAACGGGTGATGTACAGTACTGAACAGAAAAAAGTACGCATTGGCAGTTTTCCCATACAAAATGGTCAAGTTTGGAGATCTGAATCTCATGTTTTAGTGTTCCGATTGATCTGAAATTTTCACCACAGTCTAGATATAACATAGATTTTACTCAATTAAAATATCACTGCATTTGAAACACAATCTTTTAAATTATTGAAAATCTCTCAATTTGCAAAAAATTGCAAAATTTAGTTTAGAAAATATTTTGAAAACAATCAGTTTTACCGAAAAATGATGTTCTGCAAATTTGTGTGTCTTATCATATTGTACATTTTTGCAGAAGGACATATTGCTCTAAATATTTTCATATAAAAATAATTTTTACTTTAAAGAGTTGGAGTGCGAAGAGATGGAGCAGTTGTTTCGTTCTCAAGAAACATGTAAGTTCTACAAGAAACTAAATGCATCCCGCAAAGGCTTTGTGCCGCGAGCCGAAATGTGCAGGGATAAGGATGGAGGTACACAGATAAAAATATTCAAATTCCAATGTAGTGTAAACTGAGGTATAGAGTAAAAATAAACTAAATGTATCTATTTTTACGGCATTTCGTTTAGTTTTCAACCAAAAATGCTTGAATGCTACATAATCGTGTAAATTTAAAGTGCATCTGATTAAAAAATAAGCGATTTATCGTTGACATTTCAGTTTATTTTGATGCTCCAAATATGTGCATGAAAATAAACTAAAATTTACAACATATTTTTAGTTGTGTATCTTGACGGACGAACGTGAGGTGATTGAAAGGTGGAAGCAGCACTACGATGAAAACCTAAATGGCGCAGAGGAGGAAGATCAAGACAGCAGGAGGAATGGCTTCAACAGTACGGCGGATGAGGGAGACGTGCCAACTCCCACAATAGGTGAAGTTAAGGATGCTATCAAACAGCTCAAGAACAACAAAGCAGCTGGAAAGGATGGTATTGGAGCGGAACTTATTAAAATGGACCCGGACAGGTTGGCCACTTGTCTGCACCGATTGATAGCCAGGATCTGGGATACAGAACAGCTACCGGAGGAGTGGAAGGAGGGAATAATATACCCAATATACAGTGCCCGAAATTCCTATAAGCGCATGACCATTTTTCACCGGCACATGTAGTATGAAAGTCCAATACTTCAATAAATCATCTCTGCTTTTAGGTATTCGGATAATATGATATTTCTACCAACTACTAAGACTTTTCTTTCAAACAGTTTGGAATGAAGAGGAAAAAACGGGATTTGAGTATGGAAATTCTTATACGCGCACCTTTATTTTCAGATCATAAAAAATCATATCACAAGAACACAACAACTTTAGTACTTGGTTTGTTTACTATTTTTCAGAATTGTTTCATAAATTCGTTTCGGCATTGAATCGACGAGGTTCTGCAGCATTGTCAAAGGAATTTTACGCCACTCCTCTCTAACAGCTGCTTCCAGCTCTCGAACTGATCCGAACTGCCGTCCTCCACTGTAAACCCGTCTTGCGAGGATTCCCCAAAGATTTTCGATTGGGTTTAGGTCCGGACTCCGCGCTGGCCAATCCATAACTGGGATGTCCCGCTCCAAAAACCATTGTTTGGAGGCCTTGCTGACATGGATCGCAGCGTTATCTTGTTGAAAAACAAATTCGTTTTCCATCACATCCTCCGTAAATGGGATCAAAACACTGTCCAGAAGCTCAACATAGTTTTCGGACTTCATTCTGGTAGTAATTGTTGCAATCGGGGTTTTACCTCTACGTGAAAATGCAGCCCAGACCATCAAACTTCCTCCACCGAAATTTCTGCTCAGCTTCACTTGCGGATCCTTCCGAAGATCGTGCCAATAATACGCGCAGCAGTCAGGACCATCAAGATTAAACTTCTTCTCGTCGGAAAAAATCACGTTGTTCCATTCCCGCTTCCAAGACATATGGTTTCTGGCAAAATCCAGTCTTGCCTGAACATGCCTCGGAGTAAGGTTGGGTTTTCTGGCCTTTTTCGTGTACACCATGTGTCCAGATCCACGTAGTATTTGAGATACTCGCCTTGTTGTGATGGAAAGACCCAATTCCTTCTTAATACCGGATGAATCCAGCTCCCCGGCTTCACCAAGCTGGATAATTCGGTTCCTCTCACGGTTGGTGATCTTGGAGTTGCCCTTGTTTTTCTTCCGGATGCCGTAATTCTCACCTTTCTTCAGGAAATTTCGCACGACCGTCTCTCCTCTACCGATCCTCTTGGCGATTGCACGGTTACTTTGGCCAACATCCTTCAATTCAAGGATTAATTTTCGCTCCGTTTCGTCCAAGAACTTTCCTTTCGGCATCTTGAAAACTGTCAACAAACAACACTGTGCACGAATCGCAAAACTTTCCGCACGCATCCGTTTACATCGGCAGCAAAAGAAAATGACAAGTTTTTGTAGTGTGAGCGAAGCAAACACAAATGGCGTTAGCTTGGACACTGTGCGCTTATAGGAATTTCCTGGCCAAAAAATGATATTTTTATTTCACAAAATCGGAAAATTATTAATTTTGACTGTCTTTCATACAACCAAGTGGAAATATAGTAAATATCATTTTAGTAACAGATCGTCAATGTTTTATGTAATAACTAGTCGCAAATGTTGAAAAATGCGTGTGCGCTTATAGGAATTTCGGCCACTGTACAAAAAGGGTGACAAGTTAGAATGTGAGAACTATCGAGCGATCACCATTCTTAATGCAGCCTATAAAGTGCTTTCCCAGATCATCTTCCGCCGTCTATCGCCACTGGCAAGCAGATTTGTTGGAAGTTATCAAGCCGGATTTGTGGACGGGCGATCGACGACAGACCAAATCTTTATGTTGCGGCAGATCCTCCAAAAGTGTCGCGAATATCAAGTCCCTACGCACCACCTATTCATCGATTTCAAAGCGGCCTATGATACCATCGACCGCGAAGAGCTATGGAAGATTATGGACGAGAACGGTTTTCCCGGGAAACTGACTAGACTGATCAAAGCAACGATGGATAGTGTACAGTGCTGTGTGAAGATATCGGGTGCTTTATCGGACCCGTTTGAAACACGCAAAGGACTTCGACAAGGCGATGGTCTTTCCTGCCTCCTGTTCAATATTGCGCTAGAAGGTGTTATGAAACGGGCGGGCTTCAACATGCGGGGCACGATCTTCAATAAATCCAGCCAGTTCATTTGTTTCGCTGACGACGTGGACATTGTCGGAAAAACCTTCCAGGTGATTGCTGAACAGTATACCAGGCTGAAACGTGAAGCAGATCGGGTTGGATTGAAGGTAAATACGTCGAAGACGAAATATCTGCTGGCTGGAGGAACCGAGCGCGATAGAGCTCGCATAGGCAGACGCGTGACGATCGACGGGGATGAGTTCGAGGTGGTGGACGAATTCGTCTACCTCGGATCATTGATAACGTCGGATAACAACTGCAGCAGAGAAATTCGAAGACGTATCATTGCCGGAAGTCGTGCTTACTATGGACTCCACAAGACCTTGCGGTCTGGTAAACTTCACTTCCGTACTAAGTGTACCATGTACAAGACGCTAATAAGACCGGTAGTCCTCTACGGGCATGAGACGTGGACAATGCTCGAAGAGGACCTGCAAGCGCTAGGAGTTTTTGAACGACGTGTGCTTAGGACGATCTTCGGCGAAGTATGTGAGAACGGCGTTTGGAGGAGAAGAATGAACCACGAGCTTGCGCAACTCTACGGTGAACCCAGTATAACGAAAGTCGCCAAAGCTGGAAGGGTACGATGAGCGGGACACGTTGTGAGAATGCCGGACAACAATCCCGCAAAAATGGTGTTCAACTCAAATCCGGCCGGTACAAGACGAAGAGGAGCGCAACGAGCTAGGTGGTTTGACCAAGTGGAGCAGGATCTTGGAAGTGTGGGGCGATCGAGGAATTGGAGGTTAGCAGCCATGGACCGAGTTAGTTGGCGTAACATTGTGGCGCAGGTCATGTCTTGAAGGACGTAGAGCCAGCAAAAGTAAAGTAAAGTAAGTACTTTAAAGTTTTGTCATTTTTATCAAAATTTGAGATTTGGGATAACTTAAAAGTTCGTTAATGAAAAACTATGAATTTCTAGTCTAGCAAATTTGAGGTTACTTTCAAGCTGCGGTGAAAATATCAGGTCAATCGGACAACTAGAAACCAAACTTGATCATTTTGTATGGAAAAACGGCCAATGCGTACTTTATTCTGTCCAGTACTGTATAAGATAATTCTTAGTTAATTCAAAAACCCGCTCCCAATCCCACAGCTATGTGTAAAAGTAATAGTTCTCTACGTGTCCAAATAGACTAACAATAAGCTTTTTTTATAATAAGCTTCTATGTTTGAGAAATAAATAGTTTTATACTAAAACAAATAAAAGTGTGAATTGTTTGATGATGTTTTGAGGTTTTCTTCCAGCTCAAGATGAACTGGTACGGTATCTTAGCTTTGAAAACTGGGACGCAAATCAATCAATGTCGAACACTTCATGTCGATTCCTCTCATTAAAACATGATCATCATACTGCAAAATATTAAAAAATAAAAAGAAACCTTTCCCTCTCGGAAATGTCATTTCACGTAATCAGCTCGTCACTGTCAGAGTACACATTTCCGCTTGGTACTGGATGGTTCGACATCAACTTTCAGGTCCAACCCTAGCTGGCAGTCAGTTTTGCAAATTTCATCGTCCCCAATCATCACAGCTAAGGGTCGATGTACCAAAAGCCGACTAGATAAGAATAAATATTTGTATAAATTCAAATAATAAAGCCAGTGGTATTGTTTTTACGTCATCTGAAAGCTATTTATCTTGGTTTTGTAGGAAGAATATGAAAGCCTCGAAAAATAAATTTTTTTTTTTTAGGTCATATCGTTCGAGCCACTAAAGGGACACATGTTCCTTTGGTAGCATTATTCCTAATTTCTGTTCCACTATCTTCACGGTGTGGGCAAAACATAAATAAAAATAGTAGTTATATGAAACTTTCATGTTCTTAATTTTTCCTTTATTTAGATTACTAAAAATTAGATTATCTGAGTAGTGCCACGTCCTACTATAGGTGCAAAGAAACTAAAATTTTAATCAAAACTATCTATTTAAATCTTTTTTATTATACAAAATCAAGCTATTATTCATCTTTACTTGAGTGGCTTTTCGCCATTAGAATAAAATCAGCCTGTGAATCGCTGGTACTTAGATGAATAGCTCCTGATATACATGGCAAAAAATATTTTGCAATGATTTGTAGCAAAACACACAGTCAAGTAAGAAAACACCCACCCTATTTGATATCCGTTATTCACCGAGAACCGTCTTCGTTGTGTCGATCCTTGGAGCAATTCGTCGGAAGATGCTCAGAGCCAAGGTTTCATGAATTGATTTCATTTTTAACTATCTAGGCCACCGATGGCCGCCAGTTTCCCTCTTTAAACGAGCTGTCAGTTTAGGATTAGAATGAACCTAACCTTTTTTGCAGAGGAGTTGGGTTCGACTCTCAAACGAGTGGCAGCGAGATAGCAGTTAAATATTTTGCGCACCACATCGCACATTTCTTGGCAACTCCAGAGCGAGGGTGCAACGCAATATTGTCGCATTCGAAGCAAGCACCCACGGTGGTGAAAGTCGTTCTCGAAAAGCCATAAATAAATCGTTTTGTGTCAATACTTGGTAATCAAGACTGTACGATGAGTAGATTAGATGGGGAGTGTTTCGCCATAACAGTCATTTTAAGATGATTAAACGTGGGACTAGGTCAGAACGTTGAAAATAGAGTGAACATACCTTATAATATGCGCTAAGCCTGCTTGATTACTTTACATAACTTCGTTACAGCGCACAATGGTCGGGCTCCATATGAAGGGGCGGCCAAAACTACCAAAAACTATTTCAAGATTTTTATGTTTTTTATCATTTTAAAATATACCTCATGTATTATATTATTATGATCCTTGATTGAAATTGAATTTAAATTTAAATTTCTTTGACTTTTCTGACGTCAAAATGAAGTACAAAATTCATATTTTAGAAATGCAATATTTCCCCAAAGTTACGCAATAATAGTTTTATCGAGCATGAAGACGGAAAAAAATATTTGTTGAAGTTTTAGTATATTCATTATTACACTTTGATAACTTTGATGATTTTGAACATGGAATATAACTTTTGTCGCGTCATGTCGCCGCCAATTCGAATATTGCATATCAAAAAGCATCCTTAGATCTAACAAAAAACGTTTTATTTTTTTTTATTTTTTTGCAGAAATTTGCTGTTTTCCAAATTAGAGCTGTTTTAATAAATCAATATATTATTGTTGTTTGCGTTTCACGTGCAAATCTTCTTTAACTGGGCTTCAAATGCGGTAACACAAAGTAATCAAAGAATATTACAGCCAACCTAGCAATGAAACTCAATCTTTGACTTTGCCTTTCTTGTGGGAAATCTTAGCGCGTTTGGTGTTACCGCATTTGAAATTTGCATTTCAAATGCACACAGCAATACATATATTTTGTCGATATTTTTCATACAAAGTTTATTTAAAAGATATTTATCCACTCTTCATACACATTTTGATCAAACTCTGTCAAATAAAAACAAAATTTGTGTTTTCAGCCAAGTTTGATTGCATTTCTAATAAAAAAAGTTTAAGAAAACGATTTAAAAAAAAGTTACGTAATATGTGATTAATCCCTTCTGAAACAATAAAAACGCCGAATAACATATTCAGATTACATATTTCATCGATTGAAACAATACAACTACTTTCGGCCAAACCTAATTTTTTTCCGACCATTTGCAGCGCCTGCAGTGGGTGAAAGGATAACATTTATCGAATAACTTACGATCTCGCCAAAAAGCTATTGGTAATCGAGTGTGTAGCTAATTGTTTTCAAGCAAATGAATGGACCAAGATAAAAACTATCACTACTGGGAGATAGAGGACGATCTTCACTTCATCGTTGCATAGTTAAATATTACACATTATTTCGTGTTAAGCGTTATTAAGCAAGAAAATAGTAGAAAACATTTTAAACGTTTAAGTTTTTTGCTCCTTTGCATAGGAACCGTTCCAATAAAGGTGCTAATGTAATCCAGGATAACATTTATCAATATTTGATTTTTTCTATAATTTCGTACATAACAGTGTTTTAAAACTTTATATGACTTCGTTTTGACGAACAAACGAAAAATAAAAACGGTAAAACGAATAGGCGCAAGCCTCCATGCAATGGTCTTCAATTGCTAATCCCATTGGCTACCACTGTTTCGTTCATTCACTATTGACTGACATGGAAATCTAGCAAATGTAAATCCAAGAATAAAGCTCATATGCAGGTACGTTTACCCCATATATGTCCAACAGAATTTGTCTTCGGTACATTTCGAAAATACATCAGTTAGCTCCAATAAATGAAACAGCTTTAACATATTTTGAAATAATTGATTTGTTTCTCATTTGATGATGACCTACATTAGCAATTATAAATTTTATTTTAATTTTTTTTTTACATAGGGTAAATGATGGCTTCTGCAACCTGAGGGTATTTTCGGCAGCACTAACTTATCGTCCTTGTTTAAATTAATCTACGTAACAAGAGTTAACTTCAATGTACTCAACATATTACTTGAACTATAATCTTCCATGTAAACCTCATCTTTCACAAAAATATTATATAACATGGGTTTTATCTTTGAATGAAATAAATGCTTACGAAATTATCGTCATTCGTGAGCTGCAGAATAAAACAACACAAGAACAGCTTAAGAAAAACTCACCACTTTGAAATGTCCAATTCTCCGCTCCAATACCAATTTGTCACAAAAGCTACGCACCGATCACTCATTCACTATTAAACTTTTGATTTGTCTATAAATCACTCCAAAATACTTTATTTTTATGCTTCAAATCACAAATTAAAATTAATGCACTTTGCTTTCCTCGGCAATCACTTATTATTACGGGAATAGGTTGCCAGAAAACCATATTCAATTGTGGTGTATTTATTATTCACAATTCAAATTAATTGAAAAAATCGAACACAACTAATTAATTCATTGAAATTAAACAACAAAGCATGCATTGGTAATAATTAAGCCTTTCAATACTTTTCTTATCTGAAGATTGTAGCGCATAAACTTCAATATACTGAGAAACATATAAAATATACGTCTTACAATAGTTTAACTATTTTGGCAACACTCCTGTTGTTCTACAGGCAATCAGAGGATGATGTATTCGTGTCAAATCATAAGTGGATTGATTTGCAAAGGGCCTATTCTGATTTTATTATACACTGAGAATAATATGAACGTAAAAAAATGTAAAAAAGCCTGTAGCATTTTCAATTTCGCGTTACCTTTTAGCGATTTTTTGTGCATAGACACTAGGGTGCGGCTTATTTTTCAAAAATTCTCAAAACCAAAAATTCGTGTGCTTTTATGAATTCAAATCACATTAAGAGAAACCTCAAAGTTTAAGCAAACAATATTAAGATTTAGGGTGGTGCAAGCGTCTTAAGGTGCATTTTCAAGTTATAAAAAATGGCCTTCAGTGAAGTCACCATAACTTCGGTCATTTATAACCAATTTTGAAACGTCTAGTATCATTATTTTCCATATTAAATTTATGAAAACTTTGTAGAACATCAAATTTGTCGTAAATCAAAAAGTCTTTGTTAAAAGTACAGGGTGATTACTATTTTCTGTCAGTAAAATAAGTAATCATAGAAAAGAGATGGTTATATGAATTTTTATTACCAGTGCATATCCAGTTTTGGACATCTATAACATTTGTCTTCACTGTACATAGATTACATTTTTATTTTTTTACCTTAATTTCCAGCCACATTCGTTGTTTCAGAAGCATTACAGTTAACACGTAAGTTATTCAGAAGCATATATTTTAACCAAAAAAGACTTATTTTTTTCGCTAAAATTTTCCATAATCAGTCTTATGCTATTTCCTAGTAAGTCTAAGACATTGTGGTCTATCAGGCATTTTTTTCAGTGGAGTTTAGTCATAAATAAATATCTCTGGAAAACGTGCGTGCCAGGTGTAATGTCTTTAAAACAAATCATATGACTAAAAACTAAGGTAAATGAAAAAATATTTAATCTCTGCTTTATTAAAGCAAATGTTATAGAAGTACAAAACATGATGTACACTGGAAATTAAAATTCATACATACATCTTTTATCTACGATCATTTACTCTACTGACAGAACATAGTAATCACCCTGTAATTTTCTCGAAAATTTTCTTCATTTAACTGAAAAATTCATATTTGTTTGACCATAACTTCATAAATACTCAACCGATTTCAAATATTTGTATGTACAGGTTCTTCAAGCAAAACATAGTTGTTCCCATATTGTTCATACAACACATTTGTCTAAAAAATGGTTTTGGCTTAGTTTTGTAACAAAAACTACCCAAAAACATGATTTTTTAAAGAAAAAATCGAATTTCTTTGGATTATTTAAGTTTCTTCGCCAAAAATTACATTTTTCCTATAAAACTTCTGTTTATAAAGCATTTTGTTTTAATTACGAGTTGAATAGTGCATATATTATTTAACATGAGTAAATATAATATTGTTTCAAAATTATTTAAAGTTCTTTTCCAAGGTTTAATAAATGAGGAAAGCCAGTTTCAGCTTTAAAAATATTGTTTAACTGCCAAAATTAAAAAAAAAAAACAACGTTTATCGTTAAAAAAAACATGTTTTTGTGCAGTTTTTGATGAATAGCATACTCAAAATTTTTTTTAGTGAAATGTGATTAATGAAAAGTTTGAAATAATTAAATAAGCTTCTAAACCATGCTAAAAGATTTGGAATCGGTTGAGCATTCATGAAGTTATGGTCAAACAAAGATATTTTTTTGTAAAATGAGGAAACATTCGAAGTAAACTACTTTTTATCGAAACTAGTTTTGATTTTACACAAATTTGATATTCTACAAAGTTTTCATAAATTTAATTTTAAGGATACACTGTTCGACAAAAAAAAGTCGATATGAATGCACAGAGACCGGACACCCCGGGCTTGAAAGTATAAAAATAAACAAAAATAATGGCGTTTTCAGAATGTTCGTGTCTGCCCCAGGTCATTTTTAAAATATACTTGAACTTTTTGCATTTTTTATTTAAAAATCTAATCTAATCAATAAACCGACACAGTGTTTTATATTCAGGACAGGGGAATTCATGTGCCATATAATGTTTTCAACTTTAAATACAATATGAAGAGTTGTAATAAGATTTGCAGGGAGCCCTCCCCTTTTTTTTGTACCCTCCCCATTTTTAAAGTATCGCAGAGATGGAATATTTGATATACAGGGGGTTGTCAAAATAACTGGGAGAGGCAAAAATTGGGCCAACTTTGGAATGCTGTAACTTTGACAAAAATTTACCGATTTCAATTCTTTAAGAAGTAATGGACGGGTCAACTAATCTAGTTTTGAGGTGCATCCACGGAGATGAACTATGACCACCGGATACCGGTGATAATCCGGATTTCCGGAAGCATGTCTTATGTAGTAAAATTATGACGTGTTTTTAGCAAAGGTCTCGGCTAAAAAATCAAAATTTTACTACACATGAAGATAGAAGATCTAATTCTGAAGCGATTGGTGCGCCAAGTATTAATATTGGTCCAGAAACAACCAATATATGGCCATTTCCCCGGAATCGGTGCCGGTAGTGGATCCGAATTGGGATCAAACAATTTATTCACTCAAAATATGTCGCGCAATATTGTTTTCTCCCTAGCTTATCATAAAATACCCTATTATAAGTTGAAAATGAGTCTTGTACAGATTTGGCCACTCATGGCGCCGCCCAGTGCCCCGGGAGAACCTTGCATAGGGGACATTTCGATTTTGACACCAAAGCATATCATGCGACGGCTCATTCTTCATGTCTTGTCGTAAATAGGGCAACTGTAGACTCAAAATGGATAGTTGACTACAGTGACTACTTCCGGGACCACAGGATGTTCCAGAGGGAACCTATAATTAGGGTCAATTGAAATTGAACTCCAATACATATCGTGCGACAGTTCATTTATCATGTCTCGTGCTAAATAGGGCTATTGTAGATCGAAATGTCCCCTGGGGGTAAAACGCGCCCTCTAAGGAAGGAAGCGTTTTTAGCTATGAAGAACATTATTATAAGCATTTTTTTATTCACTACCGTCGGACGGGGCTACTTTTGATTCCAGGGGCTACTTTGAACACTCACCTTTTGTATTTATTAGCAGCGTAAATATTAATCTGAGCAATTTTGTGTCTTCAGCACTTTTATTGACCAATATATGCTCTACCACTAGGCATGATTTTTTCTTGGAACAACATCAACAATAAGAGGATAAACAAGAAAACATTTCAAAAATGCTCGAATAAATATTCACAAGGTATAAAAAATTGGCTATACAAATATTGTTTGATTTTTACCCATGTCGTGGAAACTTATTGGGAGCATCACAAAACTATCGAATCGTCATGTTTCATGAAAATCTTGTGATTTGTTTTGCTTAAAATTGTTATTTTATTAAAATAATTGATCAAAGGTCTTATTTTTGCGACTTTTATTTTATTATAATGTTTTGGTTTGTGTATTTTACAGCATGAAAAAAAAATAAATGTTTGTTAAAGTGAATAGACATAAAACACACATATTTCAATTCGTACCAATGCCAAATTCACAACATAATCTCTAAAAATATTTTTCGTCATATTTTACATGAATTTTTAGTACAGAACAGCTGCATCTTTCAAATGCTTAAATTGAACTATTCTTAAGCCAGCTCTAAACTGCTAAGAAGCTAAAAGCATATTATAAAATCAAACTTACGTCTTTACGATCTTGCAAAACTTTACTTCATAGATTGCGTTTTTAATGAAAATTACATACTTATAGTAAATTAGTTACCGGTATTAATGTGATTCTTCTACATATCTTTCATATAACAGTAAGAATAGAAAAAAAAGAGTTTTTGTACATAACTCATTTATCATCGCAGTGCCTAGTGGTTACGTCGTTCGTTTATGTCAACTTGAAAATCGAGCATTCGTAACTGATAGTTCCATTTGAGAGGAAGTTGAAAATTTAAGTTTCATACTTCAAACTGAGAATAGTGAATGGCATGTTTCGTTGAAATTTGTTATATATGTGTAGTTGATTCTAGCTTTGCGATTTTCTACATAAAGTTTATCAATGACAAACGTTCAATAACATCACAGCGGACGACAATCTATTGAATCAGTTTGAAAGTTATAAGGAAAAATTATTTCATAAGCAAATTGTGAAAATGTCCAAAGTAGCCCCTTTTTTGTCTTGAAGGACACACTTTTTTCGCTATTCAAGTATTTTTGTTATTTCTTGATGGATTTGCCTCATATTTTGCACATTTGGTACGTACATATACAACTTAAATATAGGCAAAAATTATCAATATCTATCCATAATTCTAAGAGTTACAAATCCGCAAAGTTAAAGAATGTGGAAATTATGTCAAAAGAAGCCCCGTTTGACGGTACCACAAAGACAAACATGTTTTCTATCAAATAGTAGAAACAGCTATCCATTTTATTTTTTCTGGAGTTAATAAATCATTTTTTATAAAATGCTTGATAATCTGCATTTTTATTTTTTGCGGGGTAAAACGCGCCACCTGATCTCGGCGTTTGATCAGATGTTATTGTTCGATTATAGTATAGGGGAACTGGGTGTAAAATGCGCCGTTGGGGTAAAACGGGCCACCCTTGTTTTGAACGAACTACGTGCTTTGGGACGCTGTTTTTCACCCGAGATAATGGAAAATGTATTAAAATGCTTCTCTATAAGGTACAGTGGGGGAAGTGTATCAGTGGGGTAAGTGGATCATTTGTCAATATAAAGCATAAATACTTGAATATATTGAATGTTTTCGCACCATTGCTTCGTTTAAGGTTATATTATTATGCCCACACTGCTACTATTGCAAAACTGGTACTACACGTACACTAACACAAGCAAACTTGTTAGCTGCAAAAAGTAATTAATTTGAAAATTGTTTTCCATCAATCAAAAATCCATTGTATCTCTGTCTAAAACGAATTCTATTATTTTTTTCGACACATGGTGAGCATTTCAGTTCTAATTGAATGAATCACAATGAAAAATATGTCATTTTTATAAATAAATACAAATATATTGGACATGGTACACTTACCCCTACTTCTTAATGGGGTGGGGTAAGTGGATCAAGAATAATTATCATTTATTGGCAGACTGCTTACGAGAATTTTAATAAGCTTCAATATCCGCAAATGTTGTTTTCCTTTATTTTGTTCCATTCCCAGCTTGAATTTGTCAAATTGACCATAGAAAATTTGAATTGATCCACCTAAAAGTTTTTTTAACCTTTCTGGTAGAAAAAAATATAATAAGAATAATAATTTCAAAATTCACACGAAACTTTTCGTAGTTTATCTAAGTTGAGTTGTAAAAGAACAAAATATAATAATTTTCCAATCGAAAGCATAGTATCGTACCTTATTTGACCATATAAATTGTTCTAGACAGATGATACACATATATTCATAAATAAAATAGAAGAATTTCAGTTTGTTATTCAAAAGTAAATGTAACTAATATATTTAAACCAAGAGTGTTTTTCGAAAATATCGTTAGGAATTATCTTACAATATTTCTGTATAACTTATGCGTATAAATGGATGAATTTTCTCCAAGTTTTCCTACTTACAATGTGTTATTTTTGGTTCAAATTAGTATGAGCTTATATATACATACTTTTTATTATATTTTGATTAAATTAAGTTATTTTTTAATTTTAAGGTATTAAAATGTAACATTACTAGCACTAATAACAAAAACGAGGGTTATATGATTCTTATTAAACATAATCACACTACATTTGTTTCGAGAACAGATTTTTTTTAATGGTGATCCACTTACCCCACCATGGTGGGACAAGTGGAACATTTGACGCAAATTTTTAAGTCTCTTATACTCAATACATAACAATCAGAAAAATCGGAATAATTTGACGATTTGAAGTATAATAGTCCCTTATTTGTTATCCACAGAAAAAAGTTTGAGGTACATTATTCACGATAGCTGTACATAACAATGAAGCTAATTATTGATTTTTCTGTATCCACTTACCCTACGGTACCTTATATATTTTTAAGTGTTTTCCTGGTGAAAATCGTAAAAAACTCGAAAAAAACGTTTTTCGCTGTTTTTGTTGTAATTTTGTGTTTTTTTTAGGACACTTTTCAGGCCGATAAACAACAAAATTTTTGAAACTATCACCGAGATTCGACTTGTGCACTCCCATAGTTTGTATTTCATGCAAAAAAAGAGTTGAATCTATCCTTAAAGAGCGTATTGAAGGACTTAAACTTTAATCAACTCATGGGGCAAAACGGCCACACCTATTTCATAACATCAAAACAGCCGTTTGAGTTCAAATTCCAGCAAACGTAATGCCAAGCTGCAGTTACGTGTCAATTTGAACCTTACAAATGCACATTTTTCGAATCAGCATGTATAAGGTACAGTGGGGGAAGTGTAGCAGTGGGGTAAGTGGATCATTTGTCAATATAAAGCATAAATACTTGAATATGTTGAATGTTTTCGCACCATTGCTTCGTTTTAGGTTATATTCTTACGCCCACATTGCTACTATTGCAAAACTGGTACTACACGTACACTAACACAAGCAAACTTGTTAGCTGCAAAAAGTAATTAATTTGAAAATTGTTTTCCATCAATCAAAAATTCATTGTATCTCTGTCTAAAATCGAATTCTTTTATTTTTTTCGACACATGGTGAGCATTTCAGTTCTAATTGAATGAATCACAATGAAAAATATGTCATTTTTATAAATAAATACAAATATATTGGACATGGTACACTTACCCCTACTTTTAAATGGGGTGGGGTAAGTGGATCAAGAATAATTAACATTTATTGGCAGAATGCTTACGAGAAATTTAATAAGCTATAATATCCGCAAATGTTGTTTTCCTTTATTTTGTTCCATTCCCAGCTTGAATTTGTCAAATTGGCCATAGAAAATTTGAATTAATCCACCTAAAAGTATTTTTAACCTTCCTTGTATAAAAAAATATTATAAGAATAATAATTTCAAAATTCACACGAAACTTTTCGTGGTTTATCTAAGCTGAGTTGTAAAAGAGCAAAATATACTTATTTTCCAATCGAGAGCATAGTATCGTACCTTATTTGACCATATAAATTGTTCTAGACAGATGATACACATATATTCAGAAATAAAATAGAAGGATCACAGTTTGTTATTCAAAAGTAAATGTAACTAATGTTTTTAAACCATGAGTGTTTTTCGAAAATATCTTTAAGAATAATCCTACAATACTTCTGTATAACTTATGCGTATAAAAGGAAGAATTTTCTCCAAATATTTACTAGTTACAATGTTTTTTTTTTGTTCAAATTAATATGAATCAATATATATATACTTTTTAATAAAAATACTTTTTAATTAATTTTAATTTAATTTAAAAAATTAAAATGTAACAAGGCTAGCACTAATAACAAGAGCGAGGGTAATATCATTCTTATTAAACATAATCACACTACATTTGTTTCGAGAACAGATTTTTTTTAAAGGTGATCCACTTACCCCACCATGGTGGGGCAAGTAGATCATTTGGCGCAAATTTTTAAGTCTCCCATACTCAATACATAACAATCAGAAAAATCGAAATAAATGACGATTTGGAGTATAATAGTCCCTTATTTGTTATCCACAGAAAAAAGTTTGAGTTCCATTATTCACGTTAGCTGTACATAATAATGAAGTTAACTATTGATTTTTCTGTATCCACTTACCCCACGGTACCTTACTATAATCGAACAATAACATCTGATTAAACGCCCTTATGTATGCAACGTATTTGCAAGCATGATTGCGCATGCGTGCGCGCGAACGACTAACGCCGAGATCAGGTGACGCGTTTTACCCCGCAAAAAATAGAAATGCAGATAAGCAAGCATTTTATAAAAATTGATTTATTAACTCCTGAAAAAAGAAAATGGATAGCTGTTTCTACTATTTGATAGAAAACATGTTTGTCTATGAGGTAATGAATAAAAAAAGTCTTATAATAATGTTCTTCATAGCTAAAAACGCTTCCTTCCTTAGGGGGCGCATTTTACCCCCAGTTACCCTACATGCTGATTCGAAAAATGTGCATTTGTAAGGTTCAAATTGGCACGTAACTACAGCTTGGCATTACGATTGCTGGAATTTGAATTCAAACGGCTGTTTTGGTGTTATGAAATAGGTGTGGCCGTTTTGCCCCACGAGTTGATTAAAGTTTAAGTCCTTCAATACGCTTTTTAAGGATAAATTCAACACTTTTTTCGCATGGAATACAAACTATGGGAGTGCACAAGCCGATTCTCGGCGATTGTTTCAAAAGTTTTGTTGTTTATCGGCCTGAAAAATGACCTAGAAAATAACACAAAATTACAACAAAAACAGCGAAAAACGTTTTTTCGAGTTTTTTACGATTTTCACCAGGAAAACACTTAAAAATATATATAGAGAAGCATTTTAATAAATTGTCCATTATCTCGGGTGAAAAACAGCATTCCAAAGCACGTCGTTCGTTCAAAACAAGGGTGGCCCGTTTTACCCCAACGGCGCATTTTACACCCAGTTCCCCTACACTTGATGTTACCACCACATAACCACACCTCCACGAACATTCCAGGAGCGGCATTGGATGCTGCTCCATTTCTTCATCAGCTAAATATCTGCCCCCAAAAAGCTTAAAGTCTTTGTGCACGTAACTCTAATAAACTTGACGAAGTTCGAAATCTCTTATCCAACTCCAAATCCAAGATTGCATGTTTCACTGAATCATGGTTATCTTCTAAAAACAGCGACCGTAGCATCAGTATTCCAAGGTACTCTCTTGTTAGAAACGATAGAGTTTTCAAGCGAGGTGGAGGGATCGTTGTTTACTATAAAGAACACTTATCTTGCAATAAAATCTTCAGCACTGTTCTCACTTCGGAATCGCTGGATAAAACCGAGTGTTTGGCAGCAAATGACTGTTCATCTTTCTCAGCAGATAAACTGACTGATTTGTCTGTTCGCTATGAAAGCATTTTCCTGGTAGGGGACTTCAACATTGATCTGCTTCGTCCGAGTAGCAAACGTGAGCAATTGGAAGCGATACTCAGTGCTTATTCGTTGTCATCTATCAGAGCCGACATTTTTCCACGATGGCGGATGCTCCCAACTCGATCTGTTTCTCTAACCGCACGGATAAGGTTTTGAGGTTTGGCCAGGTCAGTTTTCCTGGACTGTCTTACCATGATCTTATTTTTGCATCGATGGATTTTGACATCTCTCGTCCCACCGGCCGGTGCACCTACCAGGATTACATGAATTTTGACTCCCATGCTTTTGAAAACGCTGTTCTATCTATTCCCTGGAACCGTTTTAATCATATGGATGACCCAAACGAAGCAATCGAATAGCAATCATACACACACGTCCCACCGTTGTGTTCTAACGATTAAATGTGCAGTCATACATATTTTATAAATTAGAAATAGTAACATGAAACGAGCTCACCAATTGATCCGTCATCCTTGACTGAGCAGCAACAATTCACTTTCAGCTTCACTCGTGCTCGGCTATATAAAAGCACTCAGAGACAATAGGCGCGCGACCCGAGAGGGAAAACAACTGACTATTTCTCCGGCTTTCTTGACGCACTGCCCAGGAGCAAGTGTCAAGGTCGAAGGATCAAACAGAACTAATCGAACGCGGCACTTTTTCACTTTTAACAACCGACGCGCGACATGTTTGATCCTGCCCTCATCGCCTGCCCCCACAGGAGCATGCGTCAAGGCCGAAAGATCAAACACTGCTCCTTAAAAAATAGTCCCATAAGCATTTACTATCTACGATGGTTGGGTGACAAAACGTCGAAAGACAAAATGTCGAATGCCAAAACGTCGAATGCCAAAATGTCGAAAGGACAAAACGTCGAAAGGACAAAACGTCGAAAGGACAAAACGTTGAAAGAAGAAATGTCGAATGCCAAAATCTCGAATACCGAAACGTCGGAGAAATAAAATGTCGAAGGGACAAAACGTTGAAAAGAAAGAGATATGCGAATGTCTGATAAAACGTCGAGAAATGTGAAGAAAACTTGTCGGATTTGGTGAGCTTTTTTAACCTTCATGGTATATAAAAATTTTAGTCAAACATTGAAAGGAGGACTCAAGAGTCGTGTTTTGAAGTACAACTATCAATCAACTCTAGTTTTTATTTACTTGTATTGTTCTTACCATCTTACTCATAAAAACGCCAATATAAATTCTCCACACAAAAAAGGTGGTGTTCTGAACATAATTCCGAGTTTTTCGCCTAATTTTATGTTTTACAAACTTCTCGAGTTATGTTTGATCTTTCGACCTTGACGCATGCTCCTGTGGGGGCGGGTGATGAGGGCAGGATCAAACATGTCGCGCGTCGGTAGCTAGGAGTGCGGTCTGTTAGTAGTGTTTGATCCTTTGACCTTGACGCTTGCTCCTGAGCAGTGCGTCAAGAAAGCCCGAGAAGTCGTCAGTTGTTTTCCCTCTTGGGTCGCACGCCTTTTTTCTCTGAGTGCTTTTATATAGCCGAGCAAACGAGTGAAGCTGAAAGTGGATTATTGCTGCTCAAGGATGATGGATCAATTGGTGAGCTCGTTTCATGCTACTATTTCTAATCTATGAAATATGCATAACTGCACCTTTAATCGTTACAACGGTGAGAAGTAAATATGATTTTTCAACAAACTTTGAAAGGTTCGTCACTGTGAGTGTCGACATAAACTCTGATTCATAAATTATTTATGTCTATTTGTTTTTTTTTTTTCAAAACTCCTTTTTCTTTTAACCTTTATTTTTGTAATTAAAAAACTTTGAATGGTTCGACACTACAAGTGAAGACTTCCGAAAGGTTCACTTTATTCAACAAACTTTGAAAGGTTCGTCACCTCAAGTGTCGGCATAATTTTTCTCTACATAGATATTGTTCATATCAAATGAAAATATTATATTTACATATACGCAAGTTTATATCTCACAAATAATTATTTATCATGGTCTAATCGCTTATCAAAGTGAATCCTGTGACCCAACGATCCTCCCCATTAACAAACATCCCTTCCAGTAACCTTTGTGGAGATGTAGAGGCAAACACGGTCTCCAAATAGCAAAGGTTACACACTAACATTCCTTCCCCCCAATCCCACCTAACTGCAAGGACGTGGCCGGCGCCATTATTGACCATGTATAAATAGAGGCACTGAATTATGCACACTGAAGAAGATTATGGTCAATCTCAGCCGAACTTCTAGTTGATTCTTTGTGCAATTTCACTGACTTCGGTCAATCACGGAATAGCAACTATTGATATGTGTAGTCAGTCTAAGCTAAGCTAATTTTATGTTTTACAAACTTCTCATAAATTTAACTTTGAAAATATTTATGCTTAGAGATTTAATATTGTGTTTTCAATAAAGTCAAGACGACTGTACTGAAATTAATTTTTAATAACTTGAAATTCATCTTCAAGTCACTTGCGTTGCCACTAAATCTTAATATTTTTGCCTCAAACTTTGAGGTTTCTCTTTTTATGTGATTTGATTTGAATTCAAAAGAGCATATGAATTTTTGGTTTGAGAACATTCGATAAATAATAATGATAAATTTCATGCATGAAAGTTGTTGAAATGATAATTAGGGACCCAAACGCAAAGGGGCGTACTTTTCATCTTGTTCGGTTTTGAAATGGGAATACTGAAACATTTTCCTAGCTTTCCAAAGGTTTTTTACGTGATTTTTCAATCAACATAATTTGGAGAAGATTAGCTTGTATATTCAAACCAGTTTTATTTCACTTACACCCCTTAACTTCTAATACTCTCAATTTTTGGATGATTTAAGGTCTGTCTCCGGAAATCGAAGCGTCCGGGAAATTCGAATCAACACGATACTTTCTGAATATCCTGACTTCCTGGTCCCAAATATATGTTTTAAGAAAAGAAAGTTCATCATTCGATTCAATTGCACTCATTGGACAAAAGAATGAGTAAATTTCTAAAGAATAAAGAATTCACTGATTGTTGAAATTGATTGGTTTGATCACTTCATATCTAAGACTTCAATTTAAGGCGAAGTAGGCCGTCATTGAAATTTGTACGCGTCGTTGATGATTGTTGCTAATTCGTCTCACGATTTCGAATCAAAGAAAATCAGTTGGTTTTGCACTGACACAGCTGATAAAGTATCAGCATACTTTATGCATGTTAGCACGTGGCAGTGATACTTTTTCAAGTCAATATAAACTATCATGACTGAGTTTTATCAATTTGAAATTCAAGCTGAAAAGTCATCATTGTTGCCAAAACGAATGACGGGCTACTCAGCCTTAAATTTGCTTCACAGAGTACTGTATTCCGTCAGATTAGGATGTAAGATTGACATTTTTCTGAATATTAATTGCATGGTTACTGTGATGAAATTTGTAAATTTTGCTGATTCCTACGCCCTCCGCATCGCAATTTTTTTCCCTTAGCAACACTAGTTCCGAAAACCTTCGCTAGACAAATGAGTGCTTTCGACGTTTTGTCTCTTTGACGTTTTGTCCCTTTCGACGTTTTGGGATTCGACGTTTTGGCATTCGACGTTTTGTCTTTCGACATTTTGTCCCTAAACCATCTAAGATGTGGTTCATTTTTCAGGCAAAATGATTATTTATTTTATTGCATTTAACCTCATTTAACTAATTCGATTTATTTTTCACATATTTTCAGATGCAGGACATCGTCAAGCTTAAATTTCACAGTCGACTCTCCACATCTCGATGTTCTACATTTCGATATCTCTCCCTATGTCGTTGGATTGTTCGGTCCCTTCATTCTGCATACATTTTCATTCTCCATATCTCGATATCCTCCTTAGCTCGATACCTTCATATCTTGATGTGACTTTCATTCCCGATTTTCTCTCCATATGTCGATATGCCCTTAATAATGGTTACTAGATTAGATTTTAGGGATTCAAAACAATTTGCAAAGACGAAATGACGTCTGTTTGTTTTCAGTTTTCCTAGTAACGGAGTAATTTTCAATCTAGTATTCATTGAAAATTTGTTCTATGTCTCGATCACTCTCTATCTCGATGGTCCCTTCGATATCGAGATGTGGAGAGGCGACTGTATATCCATATTTTCAAATTGCAGTTCATGCCGCGACAAGAAGGCTCATGGACGCGCGAGAAAATTTCTGAGAAAAAATCTGCTGTTACTAGCAGTAAATAACCCCTAAAAATTCCATAGAAACGGTAGATTGAATAACAGAGTACACTAACTCGCCAGCTAACCAGATCGTCAGTTGTCACTTCCACTTACTCTGCTCACTCCGAACCCACTGACTGCTTAGATTGCTGAACCACCTTTCAATAAATCTTGGGGCAACATTTTCTAGAAAAGTTTGGAGTAATGTTGTCAAACAAATAGACAATATTCAGGCAAGCAAATGCCGACTCATCTGTTGTATTTTATCTGTTGTGGTGCAGACTTCCTTTACGCTTAGATAGACAGCAAAAAAGAAATTGTAATATCACGTCATTTTAGGTGCACATCATTCGCGTCACAAATATGATGTACAATTACATCATTTAAACGTATTAAACCAGCCAACTACTGCTCAAAATCGAAGTCTAGCAATCAATAGAATGATGTACCGGGATTCGAATCCTGATCTAGCAAGTGAGAGATGCGTTCGATACCTCTCGGCCATCTCACCATGCAGAAGTAAACAAGTTAAACTTAAGTTTTGTGTTGCTACTCGAAATGGGTTTATTGGCATTTTATGGTGAAGATGAATCGAAGACAAACCTCAAATTTTCAAGAGCACAAATCTGGAGAACCAAATATCCGTTTAAGCTGAAAACTTAATCGACTGATCACTAGCTGGTGGTGACCAATCGATTAAATTTTCAGCTCGAACAGGTGTTCGATTATCCGGATTTGTGCTCTTTAAAAAATCTTCACCTTAATCGATTGATATCGATTACGTTTTGAGTGGAAAAATCCACCCGAAAACTTACTCGGCCAACGGGATTCGAACATACGACCATCAGCATAATATTACATGATAGCTGTAGGCTTACCGCTTCGGCTGGTTGGGCCCCATAGTTAGGATATATCATCAAAATTGCTTCCCTTCAGAACAAATCAATGCCCTTTTACATAGTTTCAATTGGATGGCTCCCGAAAAAAAGAAAGCCCCATGGCAAAATCAAGTAAAAGGAACGACAGGGTGACACCCGAGAGTGATTGATGGCAATGAACTTCATTTTAGAAATTTACTTTTAGGATTACGGCCATTAACATTTTTGTCTTTCGTGCCCTCGGTCGTCTCCCATCAGAGATGTCAAGCTCCTAACCATCGAATACACTTGGAAGCTAGTCGTGCTATGACGATTTCTCTTTATCATCGATCCTGTCTGTCTGTCTTCATCCTCGTTCGTAGTCTTTATTTTTATGGACCGACAAAATCGTGCCTAATCCAAAGACCTACGAGGAATTGGGGTGTGGGCATTTCATGCCCTAATTATGCACTCTCGACAATCCACTTGAGAAAATAGTACACAGTTGGGGAGCAATCGTTTGACATTTCTTTGGCGAGGGTGGAGTAACGGTTTTATTTTTTGGAAAATAGCTTTCATGCGTAGCTTTCGCAAATGTTAATGGTACGATGGAACTTCAGCTTGTTTGCATGGGTATCGTGCTTTTCAAACATTGTTAGAGTTGTTTGCTTTTTACCAAAAGGCAAACTGACGAAACACGTCGAGTAGGCTAATTTAACGAGAATATTGCCCTGAACATGAATGGACCCATCCTTTTCAGTACTGTGTTTTTCCATTCACCATCATATGATTAACTGAGTAAACATTCGTTCATTGAAATACAGTTGGTACACTCTAACTTTAGTTAACGAGTACATTCAATTTTTGTTGAGAGTATTAGCACATGCTGCATAAACGTTTCAAAGACATGTTTACTCCTACAGTTGTGTTCAGAATAATAGTAGTGAAAGCCGATTTTCATACAAAATGCTCAACTTTGGCATGCTGTAACTTTGTTTCCATATGAGCAATCGGCATGAAATTTTGGCAGTGAACTACAAATATGCTCAATTTCAGTATCACAAAATTTGAAAATTTTCACACTACCGGCTAAAAAGTTAAGCACCAGGTGAAATCGCTCAAAATAATAGTAGTTTTAATAATTTAAATATCTGCTGTATTTTGAGTTTTAGAATTTTTCTTTACACATCGTTTCAACCATTTCCACCCAAGCTTTAAATGTATAGACAATACAATTTTTTACTAAATTGTTGCTGAACAAAAATTTACAAATGAAAAACTACTATTATTTTGAGCGATTTCACCTAGTGCTTAACTTTTTAGCCGGTAGTGTGAAAATTTTCAAATTTTGTGATAATGAAATTGAGCATATTTGTAGTTCACTGCCAAAATTTCATGCCGATTGCTCATATGGAAACAAAGTTACAGCATGCCAAAGTTGAGCATTTTGTATGAAAATCGGATTTCACTACTATTATTCTGAACACAACTGTATGTAATGCATCGACTCTAGGGAAAGTTTTTTTGTTATGAATTTAGTGGATACCAGCTTATTTGATTGTATGTGAATTCTCGAAAATCTTCACAGTTCGAATACTTTTGGATGTTTAACCGAGTGGTTACAGTCCGCGGCTACAAAGCAAATCCATTCTGAAGGTGTCTGGGTTCGATTCCCAGTCGGTCCATGATCTTTTCGTAATGGGAATTTCTTTGACATCCCTGGGCATAGAGTGTCATCATCGTACCTGCCACACGAGATACGAATGCGAAAATGGCATCGTTGGCAAAGAAAGCTCTCAGTTAATAACTGTGGAAGTGCTCATAAGAACATTACGCTGAGAAGCAGGCTCTGTCCCAGTGAGGACGTAAATTCCAAGAAGAAGAAGAAGATGTATTTGATAAAAAACTTTGATGCTCACACAAAATGATTGCAAATTTGAAAATAATCAAATTTTTACGTATGGCGAAATAGGGAACCATTATGTCCATAACTGGTACACCTACCCTATGTCTCTGATCCCATTTACTTCTCAGAGATATTTGATTGGCATTGTTTTCTTCTGACATTTCACGTAAGTCAACTCCTGTCTCTAAAATTTCCAATACTTGCCTTTCATGGAATCAACGTTCCACAAACTTCTACTTCAAACTTCTGCGGAAAAATTGAAAAAGAAGATAAAAAAATAACAACGAACCCATTCCCGAAGACAAATAAAACAGAAAACGAACGTCTCGAGTTTCGTGCCGATAGTAACCTGACAAACTCAAGTTGTGACCCACCTATAGCTTGTCTGGTCGGTTCGTGTCACTGAAGACTGAAGACCGTGCTACTTGGATAGGATACTACCTTTCCAGGCAGGCAGCGAAAATAACGAAGCGAGAAAGAAGATTTACGTGATCATAATTGTAAATGTGAGAGCTTCGCATCGCAGCTACTATCTAGTATCTGTTCTCTGCTGGCATTGCTCTGCTGGCGTGATGGATTTCAATCGTGTGCATTTGTCCTCTAGGAGGGTGGCGTGGTGGCATTTGGCATTTGCTGGGCTTCCATGGAATAAATTTGGGGAAATTGATATTTGGAAACTGTAGATGCTCATTTGGTATTCAATCGGTGCAACTGTCGGGGAGTTATTCCACTGATAAATCGATCAGTGATTGATCCCGATACTTGAAGTTTTAGAGAGTGGCACCCACAAGTTTGAATCGTGGAAAATTTGTAAATTGTACTTGGTCTTCTTCGGTCATATAGGGTGTCCCAGAAAGTATAGACACGACTTCACCATACTGCCATTTCGAGACTAGTGCAGATAAAAATCTAATTTTTACACATTTTATTCTTGCACTTATCAAGAAAGAACTTTAATTGAGAGCTAATTTCTTCGCTGCCTGCTTTTTTATGGTGGTACATTTCTAGAAGCTTCTCTTATAAGTTTTGCACAAATCTCGTTATTTCTGGTAACTTTGTTCTACGAAATTAGTGCTAAGCCCTGTCGTCCTGCTTAGTCGCGCTTAATCGACGACTAAGAAGCCTTTTTCTCATTTTTTTTTCTTAACGCCCTGCAATAATTTCAAACTCTATAAGCGCCATAGAGTAATTTGATCTTATCGTATGTAGATCAGGTGCATCCTAACAACCTGTAGGACGTCCATTGTAAATTGCATGTTAAACCAACGCCCTGGAGTAAATTGACATAATTTGATGTGGATCAGATGCAGCTATACGCCCTGTATGGCATCAAACGATCAAGCTGTATCAACGCCTTTCTTCCACAAGGGTTTTTGCATCTGGAGCATCTTTACGCCCTACAGATCATATAAAATATCCGAGCTGTATCCATGTCCTGGAGTGATTTGACCTTATCGTATGTAGATCAGGTGCATCTTAACGTTCGATAGGACATCAATTGAAAATTCCAAGCTTTATCAACACCCTGGAGTAACTTGACCTTATTTCACGTAGATCAGATACATCCTTACGCCCTGTATGACACCAATCGTTCAAACTGGATCAACGCTCTGGAGTAATTTAACTTTATTTCACACAGATCTTTGCGAGGTCTGGATCATCTGCAACTTAACGTCATTTGGGACAATTTGGGACAACATTTAATGATTCCAAACGGTATAAACACCATGGAGCAGTTCGTGTCTATCCTTTGTCGTCAGGTGCATCTTACTGTTAATAACTAGCTTAATCAATGATCTGGAGTATTTTGAACTTATTCTATGTATATCAGGTGTATTTTAAAGCTCGTAGGACGTCAATTGTAAATTGCAAGTTGCATTAACGCGCTGGATTAATTTGGCCTTTTTTTTGGCCAATCGCTTTCGTTTTTTTTTTTTATTAGTATCATTCTAAATATTACATTCATTTCTTATATCAAGGTGTTCTGTGATATTAGACAACACTATCATCCTAATTTGGTAAAACAAATCTAAGATTTTATTAACATTTTGTTAACAATATATTACATTTAATTTGCCGCAGCAGTTCAGATATTTTTTTTTTAATTTGATGGAATGAGTTTGAAAACCTGCTTGAATATCGTTCCCTTAATGCAACAACTAGATAACTCCAAATTTCGTTTTTGATAGTTCAACTTGTTGAAACATAAATCTTAATTAAATCTGCCAGATATTCACAGATCATAAGCGTGTGATTCAAACTAAACAAGTCAAAGATTAATTTTCAATCATGTTTTCTGTGATAAACCTTGTGAAACGGTCAAACTTTCAATGTAGAATATATCAAAATTTGGATTTTCGAGTTGTCTAGTTGTAGCATCAAAAAGACGATATATTAAAATCCAGAGCAATTGTCAACATTGTTTGCACCTTGATATCATTCTAAGAGCGACATTTAATTTTTCAAGCGATATATTTGGCTGAAGTTCGACAGCCTCTAGTTTCAATACCAGAAAAAGTTCAAACTTTCTAGATATCCTGCTTTTAGAAAACTTAAACATTTGTTCGTGAACTATTGTTTTCATTTTCATTTTTCAAATGAAATAATATATTTCTCCAAATCTGTTTTATAATGGTGTTGGTCTCAAATTCCGAACGTGACTCATATTCTGAACATTCGACTTTTTAAAGTTATCATTCGAGAAAACTCAAATTTCTCCACAGGATGATCAATTCTTCTATGAATCAAGTCAAGAGACAAAACGTTATTTCACGATTAAACACAACCAAATATTCTGAACATCAAACCCCAAAAAAATCAAAAAGATTTTTTTATATGTTTTACATGCTACACAACTTGTATCTGCACCCTATTTTGTTAAAAAATGTTTCGTCTATTGTGTTTGAGTAATTCTCGCTGAAACCAAGCCCATCGGCACATAACGGCATGTTTTGGTTAACTCATATTGGTGGATCCCTCGTACGCTAGCTAGTTAAACAGTTTGAAGAACAGCTGAATTTTTATAAATTTCAGGTATTTCTTCACGTATCATTCTTCTCATAAACACAAATTAATGTCATCGTATGGAGAAAGGATGTAGCTTTCGTAAGAAATAATTTTGGCGGCCGTTTTGAAATTGGCTGAAGTTCGACAAGCGCCCTCTGCGCTAAGCAACGCCACTCTGAAAGGGGGACGACTAAGAAGCTCAAATTTTACGACGACATGGCTGGTGCTAGATCAAAAAGTACATACAATGAAAATCTGAAAAAAAATACATTTATCATTACCGATACGATTGATGATCAGGCTGTCACTTACTTTAATGGAAATTATAAACCTAAGTATATGAAATTTTAATAGAAACTAAAATCCAATTTCTGCTGCGGTCGATTAATGAGAGGGTCATAATCAAGTCCTTATATATACCTTCCTTAGCCGAGTGGTAAGAGTCCGCGGCTACAAAGCAAAGCCATGCTGAAGGTGTCTGGGTTCGATTCCCGGTCGGTCCAGGATCTTTTCGTAATGGAAATTTCCTTGACTTCCCTGGGCATAGAGTATCATTGTACCTGCCACACAATATACGAATGCGCAAATGGCAACTTTGGCAAAGAAAGCTCTCAATTATTAACTGTGAAAGTGCTCAAAAGAACACTAAGCTGAAAAGCAGACTCTGTCCCAGTGAGGACCTTAATGCAAAGAAGAAGAAGAAGATGTATATTTGTTTATAATTTAAAGATGTCTTGTAACCTTTTCAAACCATCGTCTGATATTTTAAGCTTTATGGTACCAGCAGGAATATTTATTTCGCATTATCTCCATCTTTCCCAGTAGCAGAAGAAAAATATGCAACCTGAACATCAATAAATAACAATCCATTCGAAAGAGTTAGCACCTTCCTTCCAGCACTAGCATCTAACTCTAGCCGCCAAGCAACTTCCTCGATGCTTCCATTCGTACCACATGCTCCATGGGAAGCACATGGCTATGCAGAATGCACTACACTTTCAAACGACTCTTATAAGCAGAAAACTCATTTTTCTAGCTTTTTATTATCGCTTTCCAACATTTTCACACTCACTGTAGCCACTTTCTCGGGATTGTCAGGGCACGGGACAGGGAAAAGGCACCAAGACGCGGAAAACACTGCTTGACAGACTAGTTTTAAGGGATTGTTTTTCCTGCCCGCCACCACCAGTTGAGGAGGCGGAAATAGCGAATGCACATGTTTCGTCCTCGGGGCTGCACAGGGGTTCAGATTTAATAAATCCGCAATCTCAATATCCTTGTGCAATTTTGTTTGATCAATGAAGGAGTAGCAACTACGAATTGTTCATCTATACTCATGCTGATGCTCAAACATTGAGAGTTTTTGTCACGTGCAGCTATTTAGTGACCAAAATCCTGTTTTTTTATTATTTAATGTGTTCTTAAATATCTGATATTGTAGATGAATGTTTGACTTTGTTTTTCATCTCACAACTATCTTTGGAAATTGTTTTTGCCAGCCTTTTCAAAAACTGGACCTCTGTGGTCCTGAGAGATGTCAGTCGTTGTCGATGCGGTGGGTTGGATGGGGGAAGATGGATGGATTGATGGATGCGATTGACGGGTGGACGGGCAGATGGGTTGAAGAATATCTATAGCTAGTGGGATGACCGGATGTAGCAAACCATGCCATTCGGACAAGCTGACTGCTCCCCAGGTTGGTCGACAAATATGGATGGAGAAACATTTATTTGTGCACAGTCGACAGTGATAGTTTTGTGTGCGGTTTCTAGTTTTCAGATCCGATAGCAAGCGGATGAGATTGAATCTAATTGAAGAATGGAATGGAATTAAAAAATTTCTGGAAACTACAACGACAAAGGTGGAGCGCTACTGATACTGCATGTTTTGTGAAATGTCACACTACAATTGACCAGTGATCCTTTCTGAAAACAGGAAATTCCACCAAATAATGAAACTATCAGTTTCGTGAAACGTGTCTTCGTTTTTAGTTTGATATGTGGTTCACTGAACATCGACTCACGTACTCTGAGATAAATATTTCGCAGGATCTGGGTATTTTATAAATCTAGATCAACACACCTTACGCCACAGATTGAAATCAAACGTAATTTTGTTGGGAAGTGATCAAGGCATTTTTTAAATAACACTGCGGAACACGTTTTTGTCTCAATCACGAAAATACTACTATTTACTTCATTAAGGGTTGCTGAATTCATTGCCGTTTTAAAAAAGATCATAGCTCGTCTAGTTTTTGAAATATTGGCTGTTGAAAATGCAAAATTTTACTTTTTTGCCAACTTGCATGCAAGTTTGCCAGCTTATATGGTAATATATTTGATTAATTTGCCACAGAATTCAAACTTCATTTGTTAAACAATACTTATCAACAAAATTCATAATGCTTTCAATGCTCAAATGTTAGTTTTTATCAATTTAGAATAGTATTGAATTTTGCCATATAAGAGATACGACGAAATTTGTATGGAGACTGCAAACATGTCAAAAAAATCGATTTAATCTAAATTTAACCGTCCAAATTTCAACCAAATTATATCTGAAATGAAAGTTAAAGTTCTTTTTTGTATGCTTGGTGGATTATATCACTCAAAAGTTTGATTGATCATACTTTAAATGTTATGTAAACATTAAGGAAACCAGTGTTTTATGCAATTTTAGCGACCAGTACCTAATAATTGTGACGTACTGGAACATTTCTGAGAACGGCATCAGATTCAACAACTCCAAATCTACTAGAGACACATAATTTGGTTCTTGAGACACGCAAAAATGTCATTTTTTGTTACGCTGTGTAATCGGATAGGTTTGGGCCGGAGATTCTCCGATTTGTATGAAATTTACCCTAGAGGTAGAGCTCGTGGATACATGACCACAAGTGAAATTCAAAAAAATTATAGTGGCCTATTTTCCCGGAAAACTCTAGATGAATTTTCACGATTTTCCTATATACCTAAAACTTTGAAAATGCATATCTCCTGACCTACGCATCGTATAACAAAAATCTTTTAGTAAAATCGGAAGAAAATTTTCTCAGCAATCTGTGAAAAATACAAAAATAAAAACATTACCGAGAAAACTTTTCACCATGGAAAAAATTGTCGAAAAAATAGCGGAAAAACTATCGCCTGTACCATGAAAAATGTTTGAAAAACTGTTTTTTTGTTTCATCAATCCATACTCTAACTTTCGTCCATAGACGCCATAGTGGTATCTTTCACTGTTTACGCGACAAAACTGAAATACCGATGATCACCCGCACGCTTCCCATAGGAATTTGTGTTCTATTGTGGGCCTCATAACCGTGGGCTAACGGCAGCAGTAATTTACACGCAATGTAAGTGTATTTAACGCAATAACCATCCTTCCATTTCCAGTCAGAAGAAGCTTTTCTTCAATCGGAGCACTCTCCATTTGGTCTGTTGGGTGTTTGAGTGCCCTTCTGCTTGATAGAGCATTTGTGTCTAATGGGTTTGATGTATCTTTATTTTATATTAAATTCTAATGAAATATTAATACAAAGGTCTATTGAAGTTCTTTTGAATAGAGACAACTTAGATAGCTCATAGGTTTAAGCAAAACAGAGCCGCTTATCACACTTATATGAAGGTTCAACCACGGCTATCCAGAATAAGCCGTATATTCTGAAATATGTTTAAGTCTCTAGGGCCCCAGATATAAATCTATTCTGTCATTTGACATAGGCGAATGTTCGAGACAAAGCTTGCGAAGAATCTCACCTTATCGTTGACGTTTTAAAAGCTTTCTTAACAAAGATATTGCTCTCAATTCCAATTCCTAAGGAAAAAGCAATAAATAAAATCATGTTTAAAGCGAAAAACAAAGTCTTAACAGATTAAACAAAACAAATAATGAACAAAACTTTTGGTTAGTTTCTTTTTTTCTTAGGGAAACATGGCCCAATTCGGACCTAGTAACAGTTTTGTGGTCATATCCTTTCAGCACAAAGAACTACTTCAAAAGTTTTTTGTTTTCGTAAAAGCCTGATTCAGTACGCACACTTTTCGCTCAGAGAGTTTTGTGATATCTCCTACCAGGACATGACTAGACATATTTGAACAAAATTCTCCAGAATGTCCGAATTGGACCAACCATGTTACAATTCGGACCCCTCCTTTTCTAATTTGGACCACCCTATATATAATCGTTTTATGTTCTGGTAGTAATCAAATATAACTCCTATTTGTTTGTTATTAGGGTTTCGTTCTACTTCGTCGTAAGCGCTATTATTCGTCGTATCAAACTTAAAATGTTCCACTACGGCGGATATTCCAACTTACCTGCAACATAGATTAATTTTCCAAATGTATTTTTGTGAAAGCTGTCATGGTTTGTACATTTGTACACCAAAAATGCAATAAAACTACTGTATTTCTTTAAATAACTCCAGTTCAATTATCCACTTTGCACTTTTTCACCAAAATCGCATGGGTGTTCGTTGAAAAAAATGCTTAACGATCGACACCAGTCACACCTCTTTATGATACAAGTTTCTTCGCCGGGCACTTATTTTCCTTATGAAAAACCTTCGTACTTCTTTACTGAGGGATTTTATTCCAATCACACGCCGTAAAAGTTCTATGATTCACGAAATTTTAGGAAATTTCCTCAATGACTGCGCAAAATTGAGAATGTAAACAAAGTTCAATCCGTTGTACTGAGAAAAAATAGCTTGTGCGCATCAATGTGTGCGCGATGCTCGACGTAAAAATACGGTTCCTTTGATTGTGTTGTTTTCGCTGCACTGTGGGCAAATGCCATAGTTGTACGGTCAAAAGGAATTGTGTCCATATGTTTGGGCTGAATTTTGATGATGAACAATGAATTTTAAAGGAAATAAGTGTATTCCATCATGCTGAAGGAATGGAGGGAGTTGCCCGTAGATCTATATACTCTAGTAAAACATTTTATTATAGCGTTTATATTTTGTGTTTTGACTACTCAATATATTATAGTGACCCGTAAATTGTGAGACGAATCTGGAAACTTATTGTGACAGAAATGAAAACGATACGATGGATTGAGAATACGGCAAGATGCATTTTCTTTGCATAATATACAAAAAGAGGTCAAGATTTATCAAAATCTTAATGTACAATGCTAAAGCAGTTTTGAGAAAGAATTGTTTGGCATCGGTTTGTATCAGCATCATTCACAGCAATACTGGGAAAATTGCAGTTCTCACTGATCAATGCTTAAAACGATGGATACTAGCACATCACCCTAAAGTTTATTGAGTTTCTTCTGTAAGCGCAAGCATTAAAAATAAACTCAATGCGTGACTAATTAGATTTAGAACTAGCTCAGGTAAAATGTGGATTTCATTAAAAAAAAACTTAAGTGCAATCTGCTAGTGAAACTGGTTCTAAACTAAGCACAGCCGACTCTCCCTAACTCGGTTTTGAACGGGCCATATTGTATGGGAGATATCGATATAAAGAACGCATATTTTAACACTTCGGAGCTTTTTGTTATTTTGACAAAATACATTCGAAAAACATTTGAATGTAGTTAAATTTCAACACGTTGAAACTTTGCATGAAAATATCGGGTTGACCAGGTGAACTTGTATGAGGCACTGTAACAGACAACATCGAGTCTGAGGACATCAAGTTGGAGAAGTATGGACTTATAAGGGGGTTTAAGTACACACAGCGCATTCTATCGAGCTTGTGAACAAAAATACAGCACATCTGGTAAGGGAAAGTAAGATGTATTGTTCTTAGCACTTATAAACGTTTTCTATATCGTAATGCCTAACTATTTTGAATACAGCTTGGCTGTGGTATTGATGGATATGCTTCTCAAGTAGCTATTTTATTGATTCCTTTAGTTTTTGGTGATCTACCGTATTTCTTATACTTTTTCGAAGTCTTTTTCTTGACCGCAACAGAAACAAAAGCACCATTGATCAATACTATAACTGCTGTGATTTTCTACCAAGTCGAGAAGACTTTTACGGCGTGGAGCTCTTAGAATAGACTGAGTACACGTGGAAAATCAAGATGTCCATATTGAACCATATCAAAAGGTACGGATTGGACTAACATACATTTTGTGATGTTCGAACTAGTTAGGCACAAACAGTGCATAGACATATCAAAACCATATATGGTCAGATGAAAGCTTGGGCTTTGGCGATTCCAATACAAAATAACACAGGAAGATTGGAGAATTATTGTCGTTTAAAGAAACTTGGAAATAATTCTAACAGACGGTACACTAGAGCATTTCAAAACAACAAAGTAATATAAAAATCGAACGAAATAACTGAGAGGCGTCAAATTTATTGTGTTAGATCCAAGCCGCAAGGTGGGTAGAAAAACGGTACACACAATCTTTACAGTAGCGTCAGTATTGAGTAATACTTGATGGTCGAAATTAGAACAGGATCCGAATTGGACCAGGTTCCCCTATAAAAATTACTATATATTATGATATGGAGATTTTCGCATTTTTTTATGTACCATACTGTACATCCTGAAATTCCAGTATGGATCTTGAGGTTCTAATATGGATGTGATTACTGTTCTTCTTCTTCTTGGCATTAACGTCCTCACTGGGACAGAGCTGGTTACCAGCTTAGTGTTCTTATAAGCACTTCCACAGTTATTAACTGAGAGCTTTCTTTGCCAAACTTGCAATTTTCGCATTCATATATCGTTTGGCAGGTACGATGATACTCTATTCCCAGGGAAGCCAAGGAAATTTCCATTACGAAAATATCCTGGACTGACCGGGAATCGAACCCAGACACCTTCAGCATGGCTTTGCTTTATAACCGTGGACTCTAACCACTCGGCTAAGGAAGGCCCCTATTGTGATTAGAGTATGCATCCTAATATTATTCCAGTGTGAATCCTGGGATTTCAGTGTGGATACTGAGATTTCAGTATGGATGCCGTAATCCCAGTGAGGATCCTATGATTCCTTTGTAGATCCTGGGATTACAGTGCAGAATCCACAAAGCCAGTGTGGATTATAGAAAACCAATGTGGATTTTGGAAAACCAGTGTGGATCCTGGAATTCCAATGTGGAAAGCAAATGTGGTTACTGTGTTTCCACTCTTGATCCTGGGATCCCAGTGTGGATCTTGCGATCCCAGTGTGGATCTGGAGATTTTTGTGTGTATTCTGGAATTCCAGTGTAGTTTTTGAAAAGCTAGTGTGAATCCTGAGATTCTAGTGTGGATTCTGTGATTTCCTTGTGGACCTTGGGATTTCATTGTGGATCCTGGGATTCCTGTGTAGATCCTATGATTCCCTTGTTGATCCTTGGATTAGAGTGTTGTTTTTTTGGATTCCAGTGCGAATTCTGGAAAGACAGTGTGCATCCTGAGATTCAAGTGTGGATCGTTGATCACCAATGTGGATTCTGGAAAGCCAGTGTGGATTCTGTGATTTCCTTGTGGACCTTTGGATTTCATTGTGGATCCTGGAGTGTGGTTCCTGGAATTCCAGTATGGATCTTGTCATTTCAGTATGGATCTTCGTATTCAAGTGCAGATCCTGATATTCCGGTGTGGATCCTGGGATCCTGGTAAAAAAAAACCTGAGATTTCATCATGGTTCTCGGCTTTTTAGTGTGCATCCTCGTATTCGAGTGCAGATATTGAGATTCCGGTATGGATCCTGGAACTCCTGTATGAATTCTGAGATTCCAGCGTGAATCTTGAGAATTCAGTTTGTATCCTGGAATTCTAGTGTGCATCCTGCGACTCCAGTGTGCATTATTATTATGATTCCAGTAAGGATCCTGGGTTTCCTGTGTGGATCGTTGGATGCCAATGTGGATCCTGGTATGCCAGTGTGGATAGAGGGATAATATTGTCTATCATGGTATTTCACTGTGATTATATTTTTTCAGTATGGATCCTAAGGTGCCAGTGTGGGTTCTCGTATTCCAATGTGGATGCCAGTTTGAATTCTGAGATTTCAGTGTGCATCGTAGAATTCCAATGAGGAACCGGGAAATTCGGTATGCATCTGGGAGTTTCAGTGCACATTGGATCGCAAGATTTCAATGTTAATCCTGAGAATCCAATGATGATTCTGAGATTCTATTGTATTTTTTTTTCTTTATTAAAGTGGTTTTTCGCCCCAGGCGAGTTCACCACTAAGATTCCATTGTAGATCAAGGTGTGGATCCTGTTGTTCCAGTGGGAATGGTTAAATGGGAATCCTTGGATTTAAATGTGTATCATTGGTGTCTAAAGGGACTATTGTGGGCATCCTGTAAAAATATGTGGAAATACTGTGCACATATTGTAAAAATGCTGAGAAAATACGGAACGAATCGTTTGAAACAACACTGGGTAGCCTATTGAAATCCTGTGGAATTCTTTTGGAAGTTCTGAGGAATCTTGGGGAAATCTATCTGGAACTCCCGTTGAATGGAAATAGTGCGGGATGTGATATGGATGTGATTACTGTTCTTCTTCTTCTTGGCATTAACGTCCTCACTGGGACAGAGCCTGCTTAGCAGCTAAGTGTTCTTATAAGCACTTCCACAGTTATTAACTGAGAGCTTTCTTTGCCAAAGTTGCCATTTTCGCATTCACATATCGTTTGGCAGGTACGATGATACTCTATGCCCGGGGAAGTCAAGGAAATTTCCATTACGAAAAGATCCTGGACCGACCGGGAATCGAACCCAGACACCTTCAGCATGGCTTTGCTTTGTAGCCGTAGACTCTAACCACTGGGGCTAAGGCCCCAATTCACTACAAAATTGAATGTAATAACATGATTGATCGACCAGCATGATGGCATGATTGACTGGACAATTATATTTAATGCTTGTACGTAGTACAAGTAATTTTTGAAACAATAACACTGTGGAACATGTGTTTGTTTCAAGCATTAAAATGCCGATATTTACTTAATTGATCATCATAGCACGTCTTGTTTTTGATTACATATTTCAGTCAACTTGCATGAAAGTTTTCCATATTGTATGGCATTTGCATTCACAAAATTCAAATATCATGTGTTTAACAATACTTTCGTAATACTTTCGATGCTCAAAATTATGGTTTATTAAAATATCGTATTTTGCCGATAGGAGAAATGAAGAACCGTATGGAAGCCGCAGGCATGTTGAAAAAATCGATTTAATCTGAATTTAATCGTGCTATTCCAACCAAATCATATCTGAAATAAAAGTTCAAGTCTTATTTTGCATGCTTAGTGGAATTGATCACAAAAAAGTTTGAAGAAATGAACATTTCTGAGAACGGCATCAGATTCAGCAACCCCAAATCTACTAGAGGCACAGAACTTGATGCTTGAGACACGCAAAAATGTAATTTTTGTTACGCTATGTAATAGTATGAAATTCATGAAATCATGTCTTGCACTTAGCGTTTGTTTCATAATTTTAAAAAATAAATCAAAGTAATCATTAATGTTATTTCTCGAGAACCTTCTGCTGGATACAGAAAAATATATAGTATGTGTGTTTGATGAATTTTGAGAAGTATTCTTGGATAAAATTCTTTTTTGTTCAAAAAATATGATCGTAATAACTTTAGAGGGTGATGAAACTAAAATTCTCCATTGAATTCTTATTGAATCTTTATGGAAAAACTTAAGCGAAACTCAAAAAAAAAAAAATATCTTGACACTCTGCATTTCTTAAGTTTTGATTATATTTTCTTGAGAAAGTCTTGTAATACTCGTGAATTAACTCCGGCAAAATGTTTTAGAAAAATATGGAGGAGAAAGAAAGAAATTTCTTAAGAGATTCTTTTATGAATCACTTTAGTTTTTTTACAATATTTGGAGTAAATTCTAGACAAATCTGAGACAGAATGTCTGGAAAATTGAAGAACGTATTCAAAGAGGGTATAGGTAAATTTGTATAAAAAAAAAGTTAAATTGTTGTTGGTTCTTCGCGTTATGGTGGTTAAAATTCCATTTGAGATACCGTCAAACGGGGTAACTTGCAACAGGGGTGAAACTTGCAACACTTTGACATGTAACCGAATTAACGTTTGGTTTAGAATTAAGTTAAATTATTGTAATTTATTTAGCCGTTTATTGACCTAAGGTATAAAACAGAAGATTTTGGCGAGTGTTTGGGTATTGTTTCTTTTATGGTTGGTTTGCTGGAGGTGAAAATCATATTACACGTTGGATTGTATGAAAATAATGCTGAAAATCGTTCCTCGTGCCACACAAACGGTAGAAATATGTCATTCGAGGCATTTGCTATCAGTTACAGTACTTAGTAGTGTACAAATTGACAATATAAAAGTTTTGATAATTTGATGCTTGAACACTATAAAAATTCAAAAACGTTTTTGACTACCCTTGTGGGGTAACTTGCAACAGCAATTTTAATCTCAATTGTTCGATATTTCTTGCCGCACGTCATTAAAAACACATGAAATAGCAAAGGTTAACATATATTTGTTCAACAACATTAAAATTTGTGTACCTCAATCAATTCAATACACGTTTGGTACAAAATATTTCAAAATTTACAATACGGTTCATTATAATTACAATTATTTTTATTCTCTTCCTGAAAATTGTGAATAATTTTGAAAATCTATATTACTCTGTATTATAAGTTAATTTCAACTAGTGGATCTGCCATTAGGAACTTTTTGCATGAAATATGGTGATAATTATGTCAAAACACCAACAGAGACTATTTCAAGGCATACATATCAATATGTGATATGTTGCGTTGATTGAAATATGTATAAAAATATAAGTGATGTGAATTATAACTTAAAATTTTATTATATTTGTAGAAAAGTTGGCTTTCCAACTTTACAGACTTATGATGTGCTAGAATTTCTCAGTGTAAACACCCAATAGAGTTTTCAATCGAATTGGTTTAATACTCCTGATTTAAACAATAATAATTAGTTTACTAAGAGTAGATTATTCTGTTTTTGATTATTGTCATGCTTTTACTGCAGAAAACTATTGTATATTCATAATAACACGATATAGGTTAACTTTTTAATAGTGAACTTTTGGTAGCACTATGTGTTGCATGTTACCCCACATCAGGGGTAGCTTGAAAAATGTATATTTTTCGTCTCTCCTGATCCCAGAAAACCAAATGCTGATAAATTTAATACCGCGTGGTATTCTTTACGTGGCGATTAGGATACCACATGGTTTTTGTTTCATCTGAATCCTTAATTTTTTTTTCTACATAGCTTCGAAGTTGAAAAGTGTTGCAAGTTACCCCGTTTGACGGTACAGAAATTGGGATCATAGTACGAAATTATGCATTTATTGCACAATTGTCTCTACATTTTGTGGTTTTTATGAGCAAGAATAAGGATCGAGACACAAACCACAAACTGAATTTACCAAGCACTATACCATGATACATACATAGTGTTTTCTCCGGTTACATCCCTTGACGATGACGCAATGGTGACGAAGACGACAAGCAACAAACAGGGTCCCGCATGGAATCATTATATTCAACAAGATAGAGGAAGTCTTGTTTTGAAGCCATCATTTTGTTACAAGCTGCCCTGGGACGAGGCAGTAAAACTATCCCAACTCCCATCGGAACGTTTGTGAATGATGTGATACTGCGGTGGTTCTGGGAAGGCATTTGGTTCTTTATTTCCATGGTTTCATTTGATTGTGGCTAGAAAATGCCTTCCTGTTCTTGGGGTTCCCATTTCAGGAATGATTATTTCTACGAGAAAGGGAATCGAGGTGCTATTGCTTTGTGGCAAGCGGAAATCGTTTTGCGTTATGGGCATTCACAATTTTAACGATCTTAATCGGTTTATGGTCAACTACTGCGGTGGAAACATAAACGCTACAATACAGTAGATTCTCGATTACATGATATAATATAACGAAGGTGAACTTTATTGTCATACAGTTTTTCTTTCAATCTGTCATCAACAAAGTCTAAACTGCCTAAAAATACGTGGAGGTGTTACATGTTTTCGACTAAATGCTATTGAATTTCATTTTTATTACTATAGTCTGTTTAATAAACAGTGTTTATCATCTAAAATTAGTAAGGTGTTCTTTACCTTCCCTGCTTATTTCACCCACAAAAATATTGTGGACCGACATGAACTCCAGCATGACTTTGCTTTGTAGCCGCGACCATTACCACTAGATTAATAAGAACCTGTCTAGAATATGTACAACCCAATAAGACAGAACAAGGATTCAAACCCAACAATCTTGAGCAAGATCTTGCCTTGTAGCCACGCACTTCAAAACAGCGCAGGATATAACATTATTGAAATCTCCTAGTGACATTCAATAGCCCAAATCCTTTGTAGGTGACACCCAAAACTGCTCTCGAAGCTAACTGGATGGAAAGCACCCTTCTCCATTGTATTTAGTTCTCCAGAGAGAAAACTCAGCCCCCCATTCACACGTTGTCATTGTCAACCCTGTCCTTGTCCGGACATCCGCACCAAGTTCCGGCTTTCCGCTTCGTTTTACAATTTCATCGCCGCACACCGCGAGACATCGAAAACTTTCTATTCACTGTTTGCGAGTGGTAGCCCCGGAGTAGATCCCACATACCTATTTACAAAACCGGCGAGAGCAGCTACACATGTCAGCCCTACCCAAATGTTTTTATCTCAGACCTGTCAGCTCAATGGATGGATGGATGGGTGAAACTTTGAGAGACAATCGTCCTACTCAGTCTTCGTTATTCCGAGTTTGTGGGTACCAAAGTATGCTACATATTGCCCCGCTCCCCAAACATGATGAAGCAACATGTCATGTGCTATGCTCCTAAAGGGGAGACATCACCCGGGGAACGACGTCTGTTTGTCAACGATTTTATTATACTGTCGATGGTGACATTCAGAACTTGCTGGAAAACTAGAGCAAAAAGCTTTCCCATATTGGGCTGTGCTTTGCATTCGCCTGTTAAGTCATTCAAATCAAGTATAGGACGAGATCGTTGGATGGCCAAGAAAGGAGCTATTTTAGCATTCGTTGGGGAAACGGAAAGATGAATCCAACGGAGGAAGATGGTCAACATGTGGAATCCCTTGGACACACAAATTTCCTATGAATAATAAGCATTCTGCAAGCAAACCCAAACGTACGTAAACATTTGTCTCGGATGATTCAAAGACAGTGCTGTTTACTGTAGATTGGCAGCATTAAATGCTGCTACGAGTCAAAGAGCGTTATGACTTACAATAATCAAGCGAGTAGAGTTTGAAGGGGGATATTGAATACAAACAATCAACAGTTCGAAACGTGACAGTATTTTTAGAGATGAATTGCATGAGAATAGTTTTCATTGCTGCGGGCTGCAAAATGGGGCTTCGTGGCCGTGCGGTTAGTGTTACCAAGCATTTAGCCCGCATCGTGTCAAGGAGTGTGGGTTCGATTCCCGCCTCAGCCAGAAAAATTTTCGACAGAAAACTTATTTCGACTGTGCCACTGGGCGTTGCATGCTAGTCCGTTGTCTAGTGAGTGTGAAGCTTCCTTCAAAGGGCAAATCGTCCACTGGAAGCATTAACGTGTCGGTGTCTTAAAAAAAAAAAAAAAATGGTGAGAACGACCAACACAGCTCTGGGTCTCACAAATTCCTACCTCGCGCTTCCACGGGTCAAATGATGACCGTCGGCTAAGGGTTGCGTACTTAGCTGGTAGTGCAGCCTGGGCACTGTTGTCCTTCTGACATCAGCTAGAGTGAGGAGGTACATTCTGAGCGTCTGTACACCAGGAGGTGCGGCTCAAACAGCGTCTGTTCTGGCATCCAGCAGCTGAGTATGAAATTCTGTATCACTTCAGCTACACCTAAGATGGCAGTCCCATCAACGTGATCTAGGTAGCGTGACCCCGGTAAGGAAACATACCGAATTAATTATTCACCACGGAAAATGGAGGAAGAAGAAGAAACGAACGGCAACCGACCTGGAAACGAAATAAGGACTATGATTGGAAACTCGGTACCTGGAACGTCAGGACCTTAAATGAACCTGGACGAGTGAGCCTTTTGGCTCGGGAATTGCGAAAAGTTGGCGTGTGCGTGGCTGCTATTCAGGAAGTGCGTTGGCTAAGATTTGGAGAACGTGAATTCAGAGCGGTAGACATCGTCGCTAACACCGCATTCAAATACAACCTACAACCTATTAGGTGGAAGCCGATCAACGAGCGGATCTGCGTATTGAGGATTCGGGACAAGTTCTTCAACTACAGCCTGATCAACGTCTATGCACCGACCAACGACAAATCCGATGATGTGAAGGACGCGTTTTACGAATGTCTTGACAAGACCTATGGAGAATGCCCAAAACACGACGTGAAAATTGTCATCGGCGACGCTAATGGGCAGGTCGAAAAAAAAAAAGACTTTTTCCGCCCTATCATTGGTAAAACGAGCCTTCACTCTGTTACCAACGACAACGGCCTACGTTTAGTGAACTTTGCTACCACCAGGGGGATGGCCATCAGTAGTACCTACTTTGCCCGCAAGGATATTCGCAAGCACACCTGGCAACACCCAAATGGCGAACTTTGCAACACCATGTTCTGGTAAACGGCCGACATTTTTCCGCTGTCATCGATGTTAGAACTTTCAGGGGTCCTAATATCGACTCAGACCACTATCTCGTTGTAAGCAAAATTCGAGCGCGATTATCAAACGTTTCGAGTTCTAGGAATCTACAATTGTTGCGATTCAATATCCAACTACTATCAGCAGATGGTGTAGCAGCGGTCTACCAACAAAAGCTCGACGAACGAATTAGCGAAATCAACGAAAGCGTCAACCTCAGCGATCTGTGGGAGTCAGTCCACGGAGCGGTGAGCACAGTAGCGCGAGAAGTGGAAGGTACTGCTCAACGAAGACCAAGGAACGGTTGGTTTGACGAGGAGTGCCAGAGCATGGCGATTGAGAAGAACTTGGCCAGAAGCCGGATGCTGGTGTCCGGTACCCGTCAGAGAAGAGAGCGGTACAAGGAAGCAAGGGCAGCCGAAAAACGGATCCATCGCAGAAAGAAAAAGGAGCATAAAGAGGCAGTAATTGCTCAGGCGCAAGGAGCTATGGAACAGAACGACGGTTTACGAATCCGGAGAAAAACAGCGCCGTCTCCCGCCATGTGCAACGACCGCGAAGGAAACTTGCTGACGGATAAAACAATAGTGGCCGCCAGGTGGAAAGAGTACTTCGAGTCATTGTTGAACGGAGATAACGGAAATGGATCTGGTAGCAAAATTCAAGTCGATGACGATGGACAGGCTGTGGAACCTCCAACGCTCCTTCTCCGTATCATTTCAATGATATGGTAGAAAGAACAAATGCCTACTAGATGGTTGGAAGGTCTCATTTGTCCTTTGTACAAGAAAGGACATCGACTGGAGTGCACTAATTACCGAGGGGTAACACTCCTTAATTCGGCGTACAAAATCATATCAGAAATTCTGTTCAACAGATTGAGACCGTATGAGGAGTCCTTTGTCGGCGAATATCAAGCTAGTTTCCGAGAGGGCTGATCAACGACGGATCAAATGTTTACCCTGCGTCAAATCCTAGATAAATTCCGGGAGTACAACTTGCAGACTCATCATCTGTTTGTAGATTTCAAAGCAGTGTACGATTCAGTAAAGAGAATCGAGTTGTGGCAAATTATGTCCGAACATGGCTTTCCGGCGAAGCTGATTAGACTAATTCATGCAACGCTTGATGGATCGAAATCAAGTGTACGGGTGATGGACGAGATTTCGTCATGTTTCGTAACCTTAGATGGATTGAAACAGGGTAACGTTCTTTATAACTTGCTGTTTAGCATAGCGCTCGAAGGAGCTATCAGGAGAGCCGGTGTACAGAGAAGCGGTACCATTATCACACGTTCTCATATGCTCCTTGGCTTTGCGGACGATATCGACATCATCGGGATTGACCGTCGGGCAGTGGAAGAGGCGTTCGCGCCTTTCAAGAGGGAGATAGCGAGGATCGGGCTCACGATCAACACCACAAAAACGAAGTACATGATAGCTGGTAGTCAACGTGGGTCCGGTCGTGTTAGTGGTTGCAAAATGGTGCTAGGTGGTGAAAAGTTTGAAGTGGTGGAAGAATTTGTGTATCTTGGAACACTAGAGACATGTGATAATGATGTTACCCGCGAGGTGAAAAGACGTTTTGCAGCTGCGAGTCGGGCTTTCTACGGACTCCGTAACCAGCTGAAGTACCGTAGGCTGCAAACGAAAACAAAACTCGCGTTATACAAGACACTGATCTTTCCGGTTGTCCTATATGGCCATGAATCATGGACATTGAAGGAAGTCGACCGGAGAGCTTTCGGTGTGTATGAACGTAAAGTACTGCAAACAATACTCGGCAGTAAATTAGAAAACGGCTTCTGGTGGCGTCGCATACATCACAAGCTGACCCAAGTGTATAAAGAGGTGGATATTGTCAAGCGCATAAAACACAGCATGCTGCGTTGGGCTGGTCACGTTGCCCGTATGGCGGAAGAACGACAAGTATATTATCTTTGCAGAGAACCCGGACGAGGCCGCCGACTTCGTCGAAGACCGTGCACACGATGGCTTTTTGCATTTGTGGAGGACTTAGCGCTCAGAGCGACTAGAAGCGATTAGCTCAGGACCGAGCCCAATGGAGAAAACTCATCTATTCGGCGCAGATTCATCGCTGCGAATTGTAGCCCATCAAGTATCAAGTAAGTATATACAATTTAGGTAACATTATTAAAACACTGGTTCTTTTCATGATTTTTGTTAGAAAATCCAATAATTTTAACAATAACGTTGATTTGTGTTGTTTGTTCCCTAAACCATATTTGTAAGCACCTATATATTCAGTTCGCCGAAATCATTTTGTCCCTTTTGAGTTCAGAAAATTGTTATGTCATGACTTCAAAATTCTTCTAAAATGTTATTTTTAATCAATGTAAACCAAATTTTTGTTCTGAACAACCGGTAAAGGTTAATTTTCAATAAACTTTATTCTACAACAAGCTACTCTACACCACAGAGAAACAGACGTAACACTTAGAACAAATCGCGATAAAAATCATAGTCGAGAGCATGTACGCCCAATGCTAAAATCGGTGTGTTTGGCCGATGGACCAACAGATGGTGGTAGTGTGTAAACGTCAAACGCGAACAAAAACGTTGCGAGCGCTGCGGGTAGTGGAGTGACCTCCTACAATATATTTAAAGCGATCGTTTGAAAAAACGGAGTGTGACGTTGGAGTGTTATGTCTGTTTTTCTGTGCCTACACTATGCTGTACATTCTTCCACATAATTGATGTTATTTCAATATTCAATGAGCTTTGAATTATACTCAAAATATTACTCTATTTAGCAGTGTATTGATTTTACAATAAAAATGTATAATGTATAATGTATGAATAAATAACTTCAATGAGCGGAGAGCATTGATAACGTTTTTGTAATAGGGGGGTCTGGGACAAAATGCACCACTTAAGGCAGATGTGCCGAAATGAACACTAAACAACATGTATGTTGTATTTTAATATACAAATCTAGTTGGTTTGGGTTCATCGTACATGGTGTTGAACGAGTTTTCATTATAATCACACTAGATTATTGGAAAATTTACCTTTTTCTAACACTACTTTTGCGTGAATTATGATCGATGCGGGGCACGATGCACCGCTTTTTGAGGCAGAACGCACCACAAAATTGAGGCAAGACGCACCATCGTGTTTTAAAATTAATTTTATTTATCGTAAAAACACGAGTAAAATACGAGAACTTGAGCAATCCTCTGGCACATCAAAAATTAATTAGAAATGTTGTATATTTGTTTTTTGTTCGGTGTACGAATATGGAATTGGGTAAATTTTAGACACAAATTCATTACTTTTCCACGATTTCAAAGATTTATGCAAATGAATATAGTTTATGATTGCCGAACAGTAGAAAACACCTAAGACCTTAGTTATTCATCGAAGTCTATAGATCGTTTAATCATCTCTATTTTTGTTTACGTTCGAATGTTGTTTCGATCGAAAACCATTTTGCATTGCCCGTTACGCCAGCAAAATAAAGTGGGCCATGGAATCGAACGAGAGTTGGATTCGCCGTAAACAAGAATGGGTGCGAATTGTTTTATACTAACATGATGTGAAAACAGGGCCCTGTACGAAAATGAGTTTGAGTCACTGTATTTCTTTTTTTTTTAAATGGATATTGGTATTGAATAGTGTTCGATATCACTACTGAAATAATATTGAAAATCGCTAAGAAAACAACGGGGATCACTATCGTTTTAGCATTCTCATCAGAATCTCTACAGAATTTTCATATGAGTCCTATCATAATTATCATCAAAACCTTTCCAATTTTTACTTAAGAATAATTCCATAGATCTCATCAGAATCCTTTAGAAAAAATATCCGTTACAGAATCCTTCTAGGGTTTTGCATTCAAATCCTTCCAGGATTTACATCAGAATCTTTCGAGGATTCTAATCAAAATCCTTCCAGGACTCTTACCGAAATACTTCCAGTATTCTGATAGGAATCCTTCTTGGATTCTCATCGGAATTCTTTATGGGTTTTAATCATAATTCTTCCAAGATTCACACTTAATCTTTCCACGATTATTATAAAATTATTCTAGGATTCTCATAGGAAACAGTTCAGGATTTTCATCAGAAACCATATAGCAGCGTTTCTCAACCGGTGGCCGCGGACCCCCAGGGGTCCGTGACGACCTCTCAAGGGGTCCGCGAAGCCATTGCAACAAAATGTGTAATTTTTTATGAAAAAATTGATAAGTTATAAATAATAACTAACGTCGATGGGACGACAATGGGTCAGAGGGATGAGAATGAATTAAAAACATAATTTGAAATACGAACATTTGAAATGTCAAATTTTAATGTTGTATTCTTTGCAGATGTCAAAAGGTACCAACAAATAATTAGACATCTGGGACGATTGATCGTGATTTTAAATAAATTGTCTTAAAAAGCTAGTTTTATCAAACTTGAAAAGAGAATGATTCTTATTTTTGATTCTTAATTTCGTCAACATATTATAACCCACGAACATATTCCCATACTGGAAAAAAAATATTTCAAATCAAATTAGGAGATTTATCAAATAATCAACTTAGATATATGCGTTTTTGATCCAACCTCACCCTCGACGACGGTAACAACTTAATGAAATCATCGAATTTTGATAATTGACATAATAAAGAAATTTAATTTATTTGAAGAATTGAATTGAAGCTCTCGAAGCAATTTTAGATGAAGATCTGGTACCTCTCATTACTAGATTTCTCTTCTAACGTATGACATGTCTTTCAAGACTTTTTCATCCTGTTTCTACTCGGGGGATTGCTTTGAACTAATGAGAGTCGCCTCAAGGAAGTGCTGGAAGCCAACACACCCTATATGTGTGGCATAAATCCATAGATATATTTTGCAACAATCTGCCAAGAACTTCGAAAGAGGTCACAAAAATAAAATAATTCGCCTAAGTTGTTGTATTGTCTCTTCTGATAACTCCTAGATGAATTCATCAACGCATTGCCAGTTCAATGATTCTGGTAAAACCATTCCAATACCACAGAAGGAAAATGCAAAGTATTTCATAATGACATGTCTTTCAAGACTTTTTCATCCTGTTTCGACTCGGGAGCTTGCATTGAACTCGTGAGAGACGCATGCAGTCCTGTTCTATGGATTTATTGTGCAATAAATAGCATGATTAGAGATTGTCAATGCATGTTTTCGCCAAGTTTGGTTCTTTGCTTTTTTGTTAAAATTGGTTTACGTTTTTACTAGAAATATTTCAACGAAGCTCAATTAAGCTCAGCTCCTTTAAGACTGCTTTGCATGTTGTTTGAAAATCTTGGAGAGCTTCAGACGTAATTATAAATATAATGTAGCACAAGATTTCTGAAAAATTCTTAGTAGGATCTTGACGCATTTCTCATAACATTGTTCGTCGATTTGTTTTGTAGAAAACCTTTTTCACACTCGTGGAAAATTTATAACTGTTTGCAGTAAGTTCTGCGATTTCAATGTGAATAATTGTATTGAATATGTCGAAGATCTTTGACGTAAACATCTTTTAGAAAAGAATTCTAGACAACAACATATTTTGCAGAAATATTTAACAATATTTCGATAACAATTTCAATCATCATTGGATATTCAATAGATTTTGTCGGGAAATAAATGGTAAAATAAAAAAAAGTTTATGTATGCCTATATGACCTTATAAAATAAATGAGTTATTTGTTTTGAATAAATAACATTTTTTTGTTATAAACTCTTCAAAATTTATTTTCTAGGGGCCGCGGAATGTTTGTAAGACCTTAAAAGGGGTCGCAAATCTGAAAAAGTTAAGAAACATTGCCATATAGGGTTCTTATCCGAAACCTTCCAGGGATTTCATTAGCCTTCTAGGACTCTGATCGGAATCTTTTCTCATCAGCTTTCTTCAGGATTCTCACAAGGACTCTCTCAGTATAACAGTAATTTCAAAAAAAAAACTTTGATCGCCCAAAATCAAAATGTGGTACTTTGCTACTAAACCAGAGTTTCAATATACCGTAATCCGGGGTAACATTCATCATTTTTTTGAATATTTCTTAAATATTTCGTTTGAAAATGCAAATAATGCAGATTTTATATTTTTAAAACAAGTACTGCCACCCATAGCTTGTAACTATATACTGCATTTTCTTTTCTGAAAGATTTAAGCATGTTTAAAAAAATGTTTTAAGTGATTTTTTGATTCAGCTGATATGGGGTAACATTGATCACCTATGTAAACAACGTTCGGTAATATTGAAAATGTCGTTATTTACTTAAATCATGACCCCCAAAGCCGAATATGAAGGCCAAACGGTAACAAGTCATTTACTTTTTGAGTTATTTCAAAATTAAAAACACCGCGAACCACGGAATATGCCTGAGGATAGGCAATTTCCTAAAGGAATTCTATATTCTTTACAATAATTCGTTAATGTTGCCGAATTGAGCGTACTTATGAAAGTTTTGATAACGGAATCGTTTGCAGCGATGCCATAGAATTTCATTTTTCTTGTTCATATCGTTTGCAGAACTTATGTGAGACATGAATCTTCGGTAGTGTCATCCTTACCCATTGAAATCATTGTTTCGAAAAGTTGGCAAATTTACGCATAAGGTAAACGCAATATTCGCAAAAATCTTCACTTTCATTAGCTCATGAATATGTTCCATCAATAAATGATGATACGAACTTTTTACAACATGAATCATTCCGATCAATTTTACCCCGCTGATCAATGATACCCCGGATTACGGTACAGTCGAAGCTCGTTATAATGACAGCTTTTAAGCGACAAAGGTTCATGATATCGAAATTTGTCGGTCCCTTTAAAAATATTTCAATGTTGTAACTATTCTCTATAATGACTTTTCCCTATTACGACGGTCCCTTGCGATGTCGTAATAATAAACTTCAACTGTACTCTTAATTAGCTTCCGATAGATATACGTTCACGAAACAGTTGTATTTAATATTTCCCATGATGAGAATTTCCTTAAAGTTTGCATACCGTTAAGTCACCAGTCACCGTGGGGCCTCTGTTCACCGTGCACATATACAAATTCCTACAGAATATTCATACAATTTTCACAAATTATTCTTTTATCAGCAAAATAAAATAATACTGATGAAACAAAGTAGTTTTTGTCGCATATCGTTTTGAAAAACCTAGTATATGTAGTCAAAATGATGTAAATTCGGTTTAATAATGGGATTTTTACCACTCCTAGTAGAAACCTGTTGGACCTTATAAATGAATCTTTCAGAACCGGGCACGTGCCACAGGTTAAGAAGGAATCTTTAGTGATTCCTATACAAATGGTTGCTGGAACGATTAAAGCCGAAGAGTTTCGTCCCATCAACATGTTGCCCACATAAGAGAAAAATTTAGAGCTTGTTGTTAAAGGCCAACTGATAAAATAATTGAATAATAATAACTTGCTGATACCAGAGCAATCGGGATATCGAGAAGGACATTCTTGTGAATAATACTGGGGTTGCTGAACAAAGCTGGCCTCTATACGTTCAGAATGTTCCAACTTTGCTGATACAGTGTTATGCGATGTTTCGCATGATGAGTATTTTTTAATGATAAAAATCGGTCTTTTGAAATCAAAAACGTGGTTCCAAAACTGGACTCTGATTGGTCATCATTATTTAAATGACTTTTGTACTTTGTACAACAGCTGTGATTTATATGCTGTCATTTTACAACAAAGATATCTATCGACACCAAACCAAAATGTATTCCTCAAGAATCTTCTTAAGAACAATACCCAACAATACAGTATGACCCTTTATAATACGGTAAAATCAACAAATGTACGTAGAAGTCGCATAATAATGAACGCACTTTAAACGCTTCGAGTTGACTACAATTTGAAATCGAAATATTTCAAAATCCAAATAACTTTGATATATGGGATCTTCAGTAAAGTTGTTCTGGAGGTGGAGCACTATCTGATGGTACCTCATTTAATTCTGAATTTGACCGATAGGTGGCACTAGAGTGCATGAAACTGTTACTTCTGTTTTGCAAATATCTCAGAATCCTGACTACTTAGAAAAATGACGTCTTCGCCAAAGTTGTTCAATAGCTCAAGGGCTATCATTATTCAAGCCAGTAGATTTGATGTTTCAAAATAATGATAGCCCTTGAGCTACTGAACAACTTTGGCGATGACGTCATTTTTCTTAGTGGTCAGGATTTTGAGATATCTGCAAAACTACAGATTCATGCGCACTTGCGACGTCTAGCAGAAAAATCTTGAGGGTTCAACTATAATGCCAATTATACCATAATTACACTTAAGTTCCAAAATTGTTATCAATAAACTTAAAATTAATTGCATTCACACAAAGTTTGGTACAATTCTAGGAACTTTAAAATGCGTCATAAAGCAGATGCATCTAACAATCGACAATTTCCCATCGAGCACTTACCTATTTGCTTTCAGGCGGCGGTGTGAACTAACCTACTGCCCTTCCCAACCAACCAGAACCACCAATCTAACCACGTGACCAATCGTGCAAATTTATTATTATCAGACAGAATGTACAAATTTAATTGAATTTTGTTTAATTATCTACGTGGTGCTGCCGCTGCAGCTGTAGCTTAGTTTCGATTGCCCATTCCATTCGTGTGTAGGTACTACACAGTCATTTCACAGATATGAAGCAGAACTGGATTCAACACAAAAGTTTTCTCAAACTTCGGATGAGTTTGATTCATAACTGTGAAGCATCGCAACCCATACTGCAGTTATGAATCAAAGAGAAGGCGATTCATTGGCCGAGTGGTTAGAGTCCGCGGTTACAAAGCAAAGCCATGCTGAAGGTGTCTGGGTTCGATTCCCGGTCGGTTCAGGATATTTTCGGATTTGAAATGTCCTTGACTTCCCTGGGCACAGAGTATCACAGTACCCTGCCACACGATATACCTACGAATGCGAAAATGGAAACTTTGGCAAAGAAAACTCTCGGATAATAACTGTGGAAGCGCTCATTGAACACTGAGCTGAGAAGAAGGCTCTGTCCCAGTGAAGACGTAATGCCAAAAAGATGGAAGAAAAATAAGAATAAGCGATTTCTAAAGAAACGCAAAAAGTATTATTATTGTATATATTTGTTTAGGTGGCTTTTCACCCTTGGCAAGTTTGGCAAGTTGTTCCATAACTGTGGGATGACTGTATTGGTAGGTACCTACGCTACAAAAAAAGCGGAACCGGAGCAAGCTTTTGATGTAGGAAGCGGCGATTGCATCCAGCAGATGAATGTGCTCATCTGTTTCGAATTGCAAGCGGTCCAATTCTGGGATATTTATTTGACCTGAGGGAAATGTGGAACCAGTCAGTGAGGCGAGGATGCACGCGAATGTAAATGGAATATGTACATGTGAATTTCAACTGTGATTGCGTAAGAGTAATCATTTGAACAACTTTCCCGAAATGGGATTCGCGATTATCACTACGGTTCACGTAAAACATGTTTCTAACTCCCTTATTGCAGTTTTAATTCTAATCCTAGAAGCTTTTTTGGCGCACTTGCCATCACACACTTTTTGTAAGACTTTCTGGGTTGTGCTCTTTAAGCTTGATAGCAATGGTATATATGATTGAGAAAATTTTGGTGTAATGTTTCACATAAAAACTGCTCAGAAGATTCATGACTGTGATTTTTACATAAATTGCCCTAACAAGTCTATCAGGGGTGAATTCAGGCGTTCCTTCTCCAGAAATATTCATGTATTCTTTTGAGTGATACTTGTCGGATCTGCACCATGAGTTTCCAATAATTCAAACGTTTTGTTTTTCTCAAATTCATAGGGATTCTTATACCAATTTTACGTTATAAATTCTTCAAGAAATCCTGTAATGAATTTCACCTATACGATTCCTTCGCAAGTAGTTTCATTGATTGGAACGGGAATTCCTGCAACATTTTTTCTTCAGAAATTTGGTCAGTGGTTTTTTCTTAATAATATTGTACAACAATTTTTGTATTTTCCTCAAAAAGTTTCTTAGGAACTCTTTGTATAAGTCCATTAGTAAAATGGGGAAGGTGGGTGCGAGCACCTCCAAGATTCGTTCTCGGTTTTCAAGCTAAAACAATTATTATGCACAAGTTGTCGCAAAATCTCTATTAATTGATTAGTTCATAATCGATTACAGTCCAAGGACGCCCATTATGGGTAACGTATCATCGACCAGGAGTAATCGATTAATCAAATTAATCGACATTATTTTCTGTCAAAACGAGTTTTTACTGATATATGCACTACAATAATCACTGATTTATCCTCAACTTATTCCCATTTTGCCGAAATTCAATTGAAAACTGCTTTTAAAATTGTTCATATTAAATAAGTCCTTGTGAATACGAATGTACGTTCACGATGAAATTTCTCTCAAGGTATTTGTACAATACGAATTTCCAAACCATGAATATGAGGTAATGTTTAGTGTAATGTACTTTGATTATCTTTATTCAAACTAAGATGACTATCAGTATCAGTTCCCTCTTCCATTTTTTATGATTTCAATAATTAAATAATTCTATGTAGATAAAAACCCGAATTTAGTATTATGCCATATAATTCCACTTGAGTTTGTATCCTTTGACTGATACGCTTATTTCGACCTCAACTGTAAGGCCATCTTCAGTGCCGTGTACTAGACTCGACTTCTAGTACACGAAAGTGAAGACGAACTACTATTAGAAGTGATCAATTTATACAGAACATACATGATTCCCGAGTTCTGTAGGAAATCCCTGCTTTTCTTCATTAGAGATAATACAAATACCTTACATACAAAAACAGGGGCCCCGATAGCCGTAGCGGTAAACGCGCAGCTATTCAGCAAGACCAAGCTGAGGGTCGTGGGTTCGAATCCCACCGGTCGAGGATCTTTCCGGGTTGGAAATTTTCTCGACTCCCAGGGCATAGAGTATCTTCGTACCTGCCACACGATATACACATGCAAAAATGGTCATTGGCATAGTAAGCTCTCAGTTAATAACTGTGAAGGTGCTCATAAGAACACTAAGCTGAGAAGCAGGCTCTGTCCCAGTGGGGACGTAATGCCAGAAAGAAGAAGAAGAACATACAAATACAAATACAAATAACTTACATACAAATACAAATACAAATAATACAAATACCTTGAATAGCATAGCATAGCATAGCATAGCATAGACTGACTGTACATGTCAATGGTTGCTACTCCGTGATTGATCGGAACTGGTAAGAATTGCACTAGGATCCAAATGAATAAGGGATGGGAGTTTCCGCTTACTCTCGGAGTGCAATTTTAGCAGATCTAATATTATTGATCAATAACGGCGCCGGCCAAGTCCTTACAGTCAGTTGGGATGGGGAAGGAATGTTAGGTTGTAATGATTGTTGCTTCTAGAGACCGAGAATACCTCTGCATCTCCACAATCACTACGGGAAGGGTGTTTATTAGTAAGGAAGGAAAAGATCTGGGAGTCACCTTTGGTCGGTGATGCGATCCATGGACAAGGAGAAAAATACGACTTATACTTAAAGCTAGTTTTGTATTTTTGTCTCGAGCAGTTTTTGGTGGAAGATTTAAAAAATACGTCAACATCTGCAGTGTCGAACTATTCAAAAGATTTTTTTTATTAATGGCGAAAACAGAAAAATACATGTATATATTTTAATTATATAAAAAGGAATTACGACACTTGTAGTGACGAAGAATGCATTGTTTGTTTGAAAATTACATATGAGTATGACTGTGCATTTTTGTCTAGAGGTGAAAAGTTTTTGGTAGAAGGTATAAGTTTTTTTTTAAATACGTCAACATTCATAATGTCGCACAATTCAAAAGATATTTTTAGTAATGTCAAAAATATATGTATCTTGATGCCGACATTTGTAATGACGAACCATACAAAGTTTGTTTGAATATTACGAAATGAGCTCACCAGTTGGTAATCCCTCCTCAACTGAACACGAATATATTTTCGCACCACACAGCGCGAACAGCAAAACTTCTCGGCGTCTCGAAAACGAACCGTCTTGCGTACACACCGAGCTCGCTTGCTTGGTCTCTCGGATGAACGCCGCCCAGCAAATCTAAAACCGAGAGAAAAAAAAAAGCATTCCGGCGACGCACAAACTGAACGCACTTGCTTGGGCTTTCGGAAGCACACTCTATTCACTTTCCATATGTGTTGATAAATGGCGAATATAAAAAATTAAACACAAAAAAGAGGTGCAAAGAAACATAACCGCCAGACAAAATAGTTGTTTTGAATAACTTTGAAATAAAAATCAAATTTCAGATATATTATTGGTAGTCTGTAACGTCTTCACATCGCTCACATCACAGAAAAACATCACATAATCATTCATTAGTTCAAAACAAGCCACAAAGGAGTTCACTAAAGGAGCGCTTACCCTATAACCCTTTTTTTTATTCCAGTTCAGTGCTTTTGCCACATCTTTCACCATTCAGTGCTGTCTCAATCAGGCAGGGTGTATTAGTGACCGGTAGGAAGAGATTATTAAGTACTTCACGTACACTGTTGCGCATTGTTGTACTTTAGGTGCTCTGACCTAAGAATATGTGTGTCTATACTTCCACGTTTGGCAACAGTAAATCACCCATCTCTCCCACTCAAATGGTGACACAAGCAAGTGAACAGAGTGAAAGAGCAGATAAGTCCCAGTCCCCTAATATCACCACACCAATGAAGCACAACATCCCTCCTCATACACACCCATCAGGCACAACATTTCACATTTATACTCGCTCACCTACACACACGCACATTTCGTATGCGTTTTATCAATATCCCTCGCGCTCTGCTCAGATTGCATTCAAACAGTTATGTGGCACTTGTGATGGTTCGCAAGAATCTGGTCCGTCACTAATACGTTGTTGCACTTGTTGACCCCGAATATGTATGAGTAGCACATATGAATGAAATTTTTACCGTTATTCGATGCGTCTTTTCAGATTGCGTGGCGATGAAACTCAAATAAACATCAGAACGATCTTACCTATGTCTCAATCTTTCACCTTCCATTTCAATGATCCTACCATTTATCATACCACCACTCTTCGGATGAAGGTTTCCATCTGGATCTTGATACTTCCTCACGGATATAAACCCACACACGTTCGCGTAAGTGTGAGTATCCTCGCTGATTCGTATCTCAAGTGAGATACTGAAATGTTGCTGTACTCCACCGCTCCGCACAGTTTTAAAAACAAAAATGGCTGTCTCTGGGGCGAAGTTTCATATACGAGTAAACACTTTACACTTTTTGCCACGAATATTTCGAATTTTAACAATTCTCCACTTAATCTAATGTGGGCCATATTGGGCATCCACTTAATCACTTTCACTACATTAAAATGCGCGTACATTCGGTGAAAATAGATTAATTTTCTCCATAGTACCGAAGATACTCCACCGGCGAGGCCGTGCTGCCAGCTTCCCGTTCTAGGTATTCACAAATAATACAAATACCTTGAATAATACATTAACTGATAACAGAGTAGTTAGCTGATAATTGTTATTGTGCGGGTCCCGGGTTTTGTGAAGCTGTCGATACTCTTATTACTTACTTATGGCGTTTTGTCCTTTCCGCGAATTCCCTATGAGGTTCGATCCCCTTATACTCAGGCCGAGAGTACACAAACAAAAATTGAGCAGGATAAGCGACTACGAAGTATAATATTTTATGTATTCACAATTTCTCAACTGTACCATTGGAGTTTTTTTTTTTATTTTTCCTTGACACGTCAAAGTCCAGGTAAAATGTATCATTTAAAATATCTAAAGTGTTTTTTTACAGACTTGTCATTCAAAATGTGTTTGAGAACATAACCAGAAATTTCTTTGACGAAAACTTTAGCGATTCCTCTCAAAATATTTTCAGAAATTCCTATGTCTGGAGGAATTTAGGAAATTTCACAAAGAATTTTCTAAATAATTAACAGGCATATTTCAGAGATGTCTCAAGAGAAATTTTATCAGAGATTTTGGAATAAGCTTTTGAAAAAAAACTAGGTTAAATTTCAAAAGTACTCTCTGATCAAACTTTTGTAAATTCTAAAGTAACCGTAGATTAATTCCAAGAGGATAATTGAAAGAATATTAGACGAAATTCCTCTAGAAATTTGTGTTTTAATGATTGAATGAATTAATGAAATAATTAATGTAGTACTAACTGGTGTGAAACTCGAAGATTCTATGAGTTTTGACATGAGACATTACTCGAGAATTTTTTGGAAGATTATGAGTAGTAATCCGATATGGAATGCTGGAGAAATTCCGAGAGAAATTTCCTGAGGAATCCCAGTTCGAATTTACTGAAGAATTCCTAGAATAATCCAAAATGTATTTTTCGAATAAACCCAGGATAAGTTTGTGGAGCAATTCCTGGGAGTAGCTGTAGATGAATTCTTGAAGAAAAACTAATCAAAATATCTGGAAGAATAACAGAAAAATTGGTGTTGTTTGTTCGAAAACCCTTCGTTCGAAACATACAATAGCTCAGTGATGGATTTTTTGACTCCCACCGATTAGAGCCGCAATCGAACCTACGCATTCAGAATACGCCTAAACGACTGATGTTGCTAACCGCATGGCCACAAAGTCCACTAGGAATCTTTGGAAGATCTACCAGAGTAACAACAAGAAAAGCCGAAGTAAAAATTAGTAAAACTATCTTTAGGGAATCCTGGGATAGTTTCCGTGAAGAGTAATATCTTCGGAAATTTTTTGAAGGTTCAACTGAGCATTCTAGAAAAATCACTGACAGAAATTCTGGGAGAATGCCTGAAACTGCTTGAAAGAATTTCAGAGAAAAATCACTAAAAGTATTCCTGAAGTTTTTCCTCGAGGAATATTAGAAGAAATTCTTGAAGAACCTGCGAAAATTTCATTAAATGTTACTTTGGAGCGTTGAGACATTTTTAACAGGATTCACTGCAAATAGAATTAATTAAAGACTTTAGGAATCTTCAATTAAAAATGTAGACTTGTATTGGATTTGTGACCATTTGTACTGATAATACATTTAATAAAATTCTACTTAAATAAAATTGCCATCTAAAATGCCAATAAACTTAAACTAAACAAGGCTAGCTGGAGCTGACCAATAAGTTCGTTAAATATTTGAACTAACAACCGGAGGTATTCCTCATGATAGGATTTTTTCTCAAAGGTCTGGTGAAATCAACGTGGAAGAAATTCATAAATAATTTTCTTGATAATTTCTAGGAAATTTAAACATGTAAAGATTTCTTGTTAATAAAACTGGAAAGCCTTCGTATGAATCTGCAGCAAAATTTTCTATAAAAGTATCCTGACAGATTTCTTGAATTAAATCTTAAAAGATTTTTTTTATTGTTCTCAAAGAAATGGATGGGGGCGGACATGGTGTAGTGGTTAGAATACACGCCTCTCACGCCGAGGACCTGGGATGGAATCCCATCCCCGAGATAGTTGCTTATGACTCAAAAAGTGACGACTTCCTTCGGAAGGGAAGTAAAGCCGTTGGTCCCGAGATGAACTAGCCCAGGGCTAAAAATCTCGTTAATAAAGATAGAAAAAAAATATTAGGAAGAATACCTACGGGAATTTGTGGTAGAATCTATTGAAGAATTGAAAAAGAACATGAATACTTCCTCTTTTTTTCTCGAGAATCATGGGTATTTTTTATGATATATCAAGAAAGTAATGCATTAAACAAAAGTTTCACATTTTGTATTGAGGGAAACCAATTTCAATGACTTCAAAATGCTCTGAAAACTAAAATTTGGATTTCTCGAGGAGTTACTCTATGAATTAGACCAAGAATTGTTTCAGGATTTTTTCAGAAATTTTACCAAAAATTTCAACTTTGTTCATAGTTCCAAAAATTCCTCCAAAACTGCTTTTTGAAAGTACTTAAAGAATGCTTTCAAATTCCTACTGCATTATCCAAGGATTTGTTCCAGCTATTTTTCTCGGGGTTCTTCAAGAATTTTCTCCCGGGCTCCTTAAGGATTTTTCCTCAACATTTCTCTCGGAATCCCACCTGGGATTCCCTAAAACATCCCTTGGAAATTAGAATCCATCAAAGATTCCTTCAAGAAGTTCTCTACCAATGTTCATGAATTTAATTTCTCTTAAAACATCAACGGACTCCTTTTGAAATCCCTCCTGAAATGCCTTTAATGGGTTACTTTTGGAAAAGTTCCAGAGTTTGCTTCAGAAATTCTTTCAGATAGTCCTCTAGGAATTTGACAGTGGATTTCTTCAGATATTTTCTCTTGAATTTTCCAGCAATCCTAGCATCTTTAACCCGTATAGGCCTGAGTGAAAGCAGAAATACTAAAACCCTTACCACTCAGCGAATATTTAACGGATTCAAATATTTTTTTGTCAGTATACTGGTCCACATATCTAGTTTCTAGAAATGGCCGGAGAAACTCGGGAATACCCCTGTAGCCGGAGTTATTGCAGTGGATCACTGGGTCAGGTCGGGTAGAAAAAGGCGATTTTTTGGGACATGCGAAGTTATCTTTATTTATTTCCAATGGCATTCATTTTGTATTGCATAAATCATTAAGATCTGATATTCAACATTATGAATGAACAGTTTTGCACTGTTTAGAGTGTACCAGATGCGGCCACTCGGGCTTGATGTCCTGAAGAACCGGTTCTAGATTTGTTAGGTATTGAACCGTTTCAAATCTCTAAAGGTATAGATCGAACATAGTAGTTCACTAAAATGCATTCTCATAACCTTGAAACAGATGTTAAGATACAAATTGTGCACTTTATCATAAATTTGAGGCATCCCGGGGACCTGAAAATGGTTATTTTCAGGATCAATCAAATGAAGTTGACATAATTATTCAATTTAATCGATTATAAGAAACATTACGCAGATGCGTTTTTCTTAAAACTCCTTGATATAAAAGCCAGCCGATTCTGGAAATTATCTGTGACTTGAAATTTGCCTACCTTCAGGGGCACAGAAGCACAAAACCCTTGTCACCCGACCTGACCCAGTGATCCACCGCAATAACTCCGGCCACAGGAACATTCCCGAAATTCTTTGACCACTTTTGGTACTTTTAGAAACTAGATATGTGTACGAGTATACTGACAAAAAATAATTGAAATCCATTAAGTATTCGCTGAGCGATGAGAGTTTTAGTAATTTTTGTTTCACTCAGGCCTATACGGGTTAACTTCACCCATTGTGGGCACGTCTCCTTCAACCGCCGTACTGATGAACCAATTCCTCCTGCTGCCCTTGATCCTCCACCTCTGCGTCATTCAGATAGTGCTGCTTCCACCGTTAAATCACCTCACGTTAGACCGTTGGGATACCTCCATTTTAATCTCGGCACATTTCGGCTCGCGGCACAAAGCCATTGCGGGATGCATTGAGTTTCTTACTTTCTCCACTTGAGAACTTACGCGTTTCTTGAGAACGATACAGCTGCTCCATCCCTTTGCACTCCAACTCTTCCAGAAGCCGCTTTTTATTCCAAAATAAATGAGTTTGCTGCCTTCGCTTCTGTTTGTTTCGTTCCACATTTTGACGGGTACCTTGCTGTAGCATCATCGTCCTTGTTACATTCTTCTCGTCCAAAACCGTCTGACACTCCTTGTCAAACCAACCGTTCCGTCGATTTCCTTCCTCGAACCCAATGGCACCTTCCGCAGCGTTGTTATTGGCTGCTTTGACACTACTCCTGCAATCCTCAAGAAGGGCTTCGGTGTGCCCTCCCTCATCCGACAACGCTGCTTCAGGGCTTTGCGCTTAATCAGTTGCGACTGTTAAAATGTTCAGTTTGAGAATAAAAGTCTTAAAATTCTATAACTTATTCATTTGAATCGAATTAAAATTCTTACCAACCAATCAATCACGGAGTAGCAACCAGTGACATGTACAGTCAGCCTCTGCTATGCTATGCTTGAAATTTTTGAAATCTCCAAAACAATTTTTGTGGATCTTTTTAAGAATACTTGAGCGAACGCTAGAGAGAAATCCTCGAATATTTTATGAAGAAATCTCAGTAGAAATCATTCGATAATCTTAATATCTATTACTTTGGCCTTCTTTGTATGCAATTCCGAAAAATGGCACAAATATCAAAATTCTCTATTTTCAGTACACGTCACATCTGACCACTATGCAGAGAACAATTGGCGCTGGTCTTATCACACTCTATCAACACAATAAAAAAGCATAACTATACTTGCTATAACCATCACTTAGCCAGTAGCCAAACCAATCTGATTGTATATATGTATACCATTTCCAACAAAAATACCCCTCTCCCATCCCAACTATTCAACAATATCCACAAATTTGCAAACTACTCTCGTCGGACACATTCTTCGCCCGTTACCAGCTTCTCTTCAAGTTAAACATTTCGATTTGTTTCCACCATCCGAACCTACAAACTCTTGGAGGTTCCTCAGCAGCCCAGTAGAACCGAACCCGGTATTTATGTTCGAAATATGTATTTGTTCCGAGCAAACTGCAGCACCCAACAACGTCTACAAGCTACTGCAACAAGTAAAACAAAACGAAACTTCATCGTTGTTGTGTTGAACAAGAGCAGCCAGCCTCCGGTATATAAAAACGATTTTTATCGCATTTTTAACACCGCATCTAGCCGATCTGGTGTTTTACAATTTGAAAACAAAGCGGCACTTTAAAATGTAACAAGTAACAAGTGTGAAGCCGGTGATGATAGTAGGATGGAAAATAAATGAACAGAAAACAATCGCCGCCCTAGCCTTGGCCAGAAGGCAATATTTTACTATCTGCTGGCGTGGTGCTCCCCGGATCGTTGTTATAAGAAAAAAAAATCGTCATCAAATGTGAGCTAACTGCGAGTTTTAAACGATTTTTCATTTACTGTCCCTCGAAAATTTTACGATTCAAATATGATAATAAAATAAAACATGAAATATGAAATAAAATTTAAATAAAATAAAAAGTTGAAAAAAGATATCGAAATGGCAACATTTTGAACTTTGTTTCCTATTCATTAGAAAGATACGGGTTAAATACCTGATTTCCTTTGATATTGAGAAATTCAACCATCAAAACGATATTACGTTCAAACGGGCCCAAAAATTTAATTCCACGCAAATATGTAACTAAACCATAGAAAACGAGTAGTGAGTGACACTAAGCACATATTTCAAAGATTTTTTTTTAATAACGGTCTCTGGAGCACGCTGCTAGAATCAGCAGCAAAAGTGCACCCATTTGAACATTTATTCCGAATCGCTTCCGCTCGAGTGGACCGAACGAACTGAATTATTCAAACCACGCGTCTCCCACTCCCCCTTTTGTTTGAAGCACTTACCTCGAATTGGACCGCTTGGAGGAATCTTTCTTCCGGTCCCCGGTCAAGTTCTTCAGGTCCTTTTGTCGCTTTTTCGTCTCCCGCCATATTCGATAGTAGAGGAAGCACATAACCGTCACCGGTACGTAGAAAGCGGCGATGGCCGTCCCGAAGGTAATGTAGTGATTGGTCTCGATGAACTGGATGTAGCACTCCTTCTCCGGCACAGTTCGCTTGCCCTCGATATAGGGCCAGCTGTAGATCCACGGAGGCCACAGCAGTAAGCTGATGCCCCACGCGGCCCCAATCATAATCGCTGCCCGGGTCGTTGTACGCTTCGCTCGATATGTTAGAGGCCTAGTTACGCTAAAGTATCTATCAAAGCTAATGATGAGCAGATTGAGCACGGACGCATTCGACGCCAGGTAGTCCAACGCTAGCCACGTGTCACATATGTGGGGACCCAGGGGCCAATACCCGAGCAGGGTCGTTACCGAGAACAGTGGCATCGATATCAGTCCTATTGCAAAGTCCGCAATGGCAAGTGAGAATAAAAAATAGTTGCTGATTGTTTGTAGCTGTTTGTCGATCTTGAACGAGATCATCACCATGACGTTTCCGGCCACCGTCAGAATACTCAGGACCGTGGCGATGATGCCAAGGATGATGATCTGTACCAGCGAGTAGGTGGGTTCGATTTCCGCTAGACTTTCGGTTTCGTTACCGCCGGGGCTTCCGATCGTACTGCTGCTCAGGGCCGTCGTCAGTGAGGTCGATGATGTTGGGGTAATGTTGAAGAACATGTCTTCAACGGAACCCATCGTTCCGGTGCTACCCGCAATGCCGGTAGCGGCACTATAACGGGACAGAAGGAAGCTGTCCACCGTCGTCCTCGTGTCGTAATAGGCCATCGCCGATTGGTGGGAAGCAGGTTGCTGCTACCGGTGGTGTCGATCGGTTCGTCGGTGAACGCTGACTGCTGCGGCGTTCTGGAATGGGACAGAAAAAAGGAAGGATCATTAGTTAATGAAGCCAGAAAAGTAGAGGAACTGATTTAGAAAATAAGATTCTAAAATTTGTGTTACACAAATTGTGTATTTGATCATTCTATTGCAAAGTTAAACCTTTGAAATCAGCATTATACGCTTCAATGTATGCAATTTCTCTTGAAATAAACACGTTTTTATAGAATAATCGGATTTATGGTTAAAAAACTATGCCGTTATGCTGTATGATTTCAAAATCGAGTTCAGAAGTTCACACTTAAGCTTACATAACATTTTACACAACTAAAGTTTGCTTGTTGGCTCATCACCAACAACCCTAGCACTGACTTTTCCAACAATTTTGCTTACGCCTGAAAAATCTGTGAGTTTGTCTATGAAACACTATCCTTATAAGAAAAATAGTTTCAAATTGCTTATTGTGGCCAGGAGGAAAGTTCAACGCTCACCAGCTGACGAACGAAAACGACTTACGACTAGTTGATTTCGTCGCCTCCAAGAACATGATCATTCGTAGCACCCACTTCCAGCCTTCCGTACCGGTACAAATGGAGATCATTACATCATTACATACCGTCGGGATGGCCGAGAGTCAATTATTGACAAAACTTTCTGTAGCCCTGGGCAGTCAGCAAGTTTGAACTGGCGAGTGAGTCAGGAGTATACGCACAGAATAGAAATATTAGTAGTAGAACGCTAATGGCGTTGTTGACACAAAACTGATTTTAATTATTTTTACCCTAAATTAAGGATTTCCATTGTTTGTTCAATACCATATCGTTGGTTTGGTTTTTAAAATTAATCTGACACATTGAGGCCCGGTACTCACGCTGTCAGCTCGTGGCAAACTAGATGTTGGTAACACGAAGTGTAGCGACAATAGCATTCTTAGGTTAATGCTTCTACTACGCACAGTGACCACCAAGCGCTTCGGTACAATATTGGTACAGTTGGAAGCGCGTGCGATTCCATCAAAGGAGCGGAGGGGAAAAACGTCGCAGTTTGACAAGGAGGAGTTCGTTGAGGCGTTGAGGTTGGAGCACAATTCTCAGCACTTTACTGCGAATGAGTTGACAGCGGCATTAGCACGAGCGTGCGATGCAATCATGCAGAGGAAAGGTAAACCGTGACATTGTCACCGCCCCGCCTACTGGTGGAACTCGACGATTGCCGATCTGCGTGCAAGCTGCTTTCGAGCTAGGAGAAGGATACAGAGAGCTCGCAACGACGCTGAAAGAGCAGATCAAAGACCAGCGTACAAGGCGGCAAAACCGCTCTCAACAGGGAAATCGGGCTCAGCAAGAAAACCTGTCTTGACGAGCTCTGTTGCAGCGCCAATTCAAACCCGTGGGGTGACACATACAAATTTGCAATGGCAAAGTTGAGGGGCCCAGCTGTACCACCGATAGGTGTTCGAAGAACATACAGACCATCATTGAAGCGCTATTCCCGCGACACAACCCGACAAGCTGGCCACACTGTACGGTGCCCAGGATGACGACGAAGAAGATGCCCAGTAACGAACGATGAGCTGATCGCGATGGCGAAAGCCTAAAAAAAAAACAATAAGACTCCGGGATTCCCAACATAGCTCTGAAAGCAGCAATCCAAGAAAACCCGGATATGTTCAGGATCGTGCTGCAAAAATATATCGAGGAGGGCAACTTCCCAGACATTTGGAAGCAACAAAAGCTGGTGCTGCTGCCAAAACCAGACAAGCCTCCTGGAGATCCTTCAGCATATAACCCGACATGTCTGCTGGACACAGTTGGCAAAGTGCTGGAGTGAGTAAGCCTAAATAGGCTTACGAAATACACGGGGAGAGAAAACGACTTGTACGACATGCAGTTCGGCTTTCGGAAAGGTAGATCCACCGTTGATGCTATCGAGGTTGAGGTCGAGGAAGCTATGGAGACGGCGCGGAGTCAAAAGAGGAGAGGAAATCGGTACTGCGGTGTGGTCACTCTGGACGTGAAAAATGCCTTCAACAGTGTCAGTTGGGTGAAGATCGTCGCCTTCGCGGATGACGTGGTGCTCGTAGTCATCGGCGAATCACTAGAGGAAGTAGAGATACTTGCTACTGAGGCAGTAGACGCCGTGGAAGAATGGATCCGAGGGAAGAAGCTTGTGTTAGCCCAACACAAAACCGAAGTAGTGATGATAAGCAACCGAAAGGCAGTGCAGCATGCAGCGTGTACCATCGACTCAAAGCGGGAAGTCAGACACATGGGAGTGATTATCGATGATCGGCTGAGCTTCAACAGCCATGTCGACCATGTTGAGCAAAAAGCGGCTACTGGCGAGCGTGTCTACGTCGATACTCAGATACTCTGGCCCCATGTGGGAATCGAAAAGGAACTGCTTCCGGCTGAACAGTTCGTTCAGACTGATGGCCATGCGTGTGTCGAGTGCGTATCGTACGATATCATCGGAGGCAGTCTGTGTGATTGCAGGATTGATCTCAATAAGCCTTCAACTCGAAGAGAACAGCGAGTGCTTCAGGGACCGAGGCACGTGGGGAATTCGGAAAAGAGCCAGAGATGAAACCATGAAGAAATGGCAACAGCAGAGGGATAACACTGACTAATTCCGTGTCTGTCGATGTGGGTAAACAGAAAACACGGGGAATTGAATTTCCACTTGACGCAGTTTTTGTCTGGTCATGGCTACTTCAAGAATATAGGTTTTGAATACCTGAATAGGTTTGGACACGCAAGATCGCCGTTATGCACCAGGTGCGGCAATGTTGATGAAACCTCTGAGCACGTAGTCTTCGAATGTCCGCGCCTCGAGCATGAGCGAGTCGAGATGACATCCGTCGTCGGCAATGACGTAAATGTGCACAATATCGTCCAAAGAAATGTATGCTGACGAAGAGAAATGGGACGTGGTAAACAGGACAATCGTCCAGCTGATGTATCTTTTACAACGAAGATGGCGAAAGCAGCAGCAGCACTCAACACAGCGGACAGCACATGGCTCTGAGTCGTTTGGGCAGCTGGAATCGTAGGACCGACCTCGGCACTTGACAAGTCAGTCTGTTGTAGCGAGCATATGAAGGAGACCAACGGATGCGACCGGAGTAGGCTAGATCATCCGCCGAGGACTAGACCGAGTAGAGCGGGCGTAGTGTAGTATCGGTAATAAGTCGTTGAGGCGCCTGCAAACCGGAAGTCATCCTCCAACCGGAATTACAGTACCGACCTCAGCATTTGCCCGGCCAGCTTCGGAGTAGGCTAAATCGATGGTGACATTGAGGACTAGCTAAGAAGATCGCGTTGTTGCACCAGCAAATGATCGTCGGGGCGCCTGTGAACCGCAAATTTCCCACCACCACCGGATAGCATCGGTTCGGTAGATCTTCCGCCACCGGGGAAATCTTCGTCGAAGTAGGATAGATCCACCGCCGGGGACTACTCTGAGTAGTGAGTTGTCCGAGCGCCAGTGAACCGGAAGTCATCCTCCAACCGGAATCGATGGACCGACTTCGGCATCCAACTGGTCAACCAGGAGAACTCGAACAGCAGCAGCGGAGAACGAGTCGTCGTACAGCAGCGAAATGCACATGAGCGTCCAGTAGAAGTTCAACAGGGCTCTGACGTGAGGTCAGTGCAAGAGAAGTGTGCGTCGTCGCACAGAAAGCTCTCCAAAGCCCCGGCGAGATCTTCAACCGCCAATGGGGCAAATCAAGTATTCGCAGAGACACCGTAGAAATGTCGTAGTGAGCAGCGTTTTTGACGACATTAAGCTCCAACAGCGAACTAGCAGAACAGCTAGAGGCTGAGATTGACGAAGTGCATGAGCACTCCTCTCCCGATGAAGTTGTCTGTTGTAGTTCCTGGGGGGGGGGGTCCAGGCACAGGAGCAGTGGGGAAAGTTGTTTAGTGGTTAAACACGCCTAACGTGAGTCCCCCACCGTGCCAAAACACAACAGGGCAGGCTTTTGAAACTTTTTTGTACACTACCATAAATTAAAAAAAAGTTGGCGTCACCATGCCTTACTCAGGAAACAATAGAGTACACTGCTAGCCCACTACTGTTAGTTGTCATCGTTTGACCTTTGGAAGCGTGAGGTAGGGGCTTGTTTTTTTTTTTTTTATAGTAGGGTACAAAAAAGCTTCAAAAGCCAGGCCTGTTGTGTGTTGGCACGGTGTGGGACTCACGTTAGGCGTGCTTAACCACTAAAAAACTTTCCCTACTGCTCCTGTGCCTCGATCCCCCCCGGAACTACATCAGGCAACTTCATCGGGGCGGGGCTGTGCTCATGCATTTCTGTGCTCATGCACTTCTTCAATCTCAGCCTCTAACTGTTCTGCTAGTTCGCTGTTGGAGCGTTTTGCCCAATTGGCGGTTGAACATCTCGCCGGGACTTTGGACAGCTTTCTGTGCGACGACGCATACTTCCCTTGAGCTAGCCTCGCGTCAGAGCTCTGTTGATCTTCTACTGGACGCTCATGTGCACTTCGTTGCTCTACGACGACTCGTTCTCCGCTGCTGCTGTTCGAGCTCTCCTTGTTGACCAGTTGGATGCCGAGGTCGGTCCAGCGATTCCGGTTGGAGGATGACTTCCGGTTCACTGGCGCCTAGACGACCCAAAACTGGTTTGTGACGATCGATGCTACTCGGCTTAGCCCCCGACGGTGGAGCTAGGCTACTCCGGCTACGCGCTTCTTCATGATTCGATACTGGCCGGTGGAGTGCCGAAGTCGGTCCAGCGATTCCGGTTGGAGGATGGCTTCCGGTGCACTGGCGCTCCGACGACTCAAGCCGGTGATACGCTACGTACTACTCAGAGTAGTCCCCGGCGGTGGATCTATCTTACTCCGACGAAGATTTCTCCGGCGGCGGAAGATCTCCCGAACCGATGCTATCCGGGCAGATGCCGAGGTCGGTCCTGCGATTCCGATGGAGGGAAACTTCCGGTTCACAGGCGCCCCGATGACCATTTGCCGGTGCTATTTCGCGAATTACTCAGCTGGACCCCGGCGGTGGACTCAGCCTACTCCGACTCGACGTTGTTTGGCCAAGTGCCAGGGTCGGTTCTGCAATTCCGGTTGGAGGATGGCTTCCGGTTTGCAGGCGCCCGGACGACTATTAACCGATACTACGCTACGCCCGCTCTATTCGGTCTAGTCCCCGACGGAGGATCTAGCCTACTCCGATCGCGACCCGGAGCTCTCTGGTCTTCACGCCATCTTCTTTGCAGCAACGACATAATCGCCGTTATTCCCCTGTTAACCGCATTCCAGGTGCTTTCATGCTGGCACATGTTCTGCACGATGTTGTCCGGATTCAGGACGTTTGCGATTTCTGGCATCATCTCGCTTCGTATATCCGTGAATCGAGGGCAGTCGAATATAACGTGCTCCGGTGTCTCCTCGATATTGGGACAGGCCGGACAATGTGGAGATTCTGCGTGTCCGAATCTGTGCAGATATTTCCGGAAGCATCCATGGCCTGACAGAAACTGGGTCAGGAAGAAGTTAACTTCTCCATGTTTTCTGGTCGACACGTTAGGAATGAGCCTGTGGGTCCACCTTCCTTTCTCCGAGTTATCCCACTCCTGCTGCCACCTGGCCATTGTGTCCAACCTAATGGTATTCCTCACATTCCTGGTGTCCCTTTGCTGGTAACATGCGATGTCCTCAGCCAGATTGATGCAGATGGGGATCATTCCGGCGATAACGCACACTGCCTCCGATGATATAGTGCGGTAGGCACTCGCAACCCGTATAGCCATGAGCCGGAACGTACCTGCCAGCTTATCTCGATTACGTTTGGTTCCCAACGCTGCAGCCCAATTCGGGACTCCATACCTCAGTATAGACGATGATACGGTCGCTAGAAGACGCCTCGTGCTGCTTCTTGGTCCTCCAATGTTGGGCATGATCCTGGCTACGGTGTTAGCAGCATTCGCTGCCTTTTCGCAGGCATAGTCTACGTGGCTGTTGAAGTTTAGCCTGTCGTCGACCATTACTCCGAGATGCTTTAGAGAACGCTTAGATGGGATTGCGTGCCCTCCGACGTTGATTTCCAACTGCTGTACCGCCTTGTAGTTGCTGACCAGCACCACCTCCGTTTTATGATGAGCCAACTGCAGCTTGACTCCAGTCATCCACGATTCGATGGAGTCTAGCGATTCCGTCGTCAGCATCTCCACCTCCTCCGCAGTCTCACCAGTTATCGCAAGAACGACGTCATATGCGAACCCGACGATCTCGACTCCATTTGGCAGTGACAAGGTTAGCACTCCATCGTACATCATGTTCCACAATGTTGGACCAAGTATGGATCCTTGTGGAATTCCCGCCGTGACTTCAATTGACATCCGTCCCTGGTTTGTGTCGTAGACCAGTACCCGGTTCTGAAAGTAACTCTGCAGAACTTTACATAGATATCCTGGAACCCGCATTCTGTGTAGGGCTGCGGCGATAGCCTCCCAGATGGCACTGTTGAACGCGTTCTTGACGTCTATTGTTACCACTGCGCAGTATCGATTGCCTCTCCTCTTCTGCTTGGACGCTTTCTCCGCGCACGCGATGACTGCCCGAATAGCATCCACCGTCGAAGTCTTTTTACGGAATCCGAACTGCCTTTTCGACAATCCGTTCTCGCCTTCCGTGTAGATCGTCAGCCTGCCGAGGATGACCTTCTCCAAAAGTTTGCCAATAGTATCCAGCAAGCATATTGGTCTATATGAAGCAGAATCTCCTGGCGGTTTTCCCGGTTTTGGCAGTAACACCAGCTTCTGCACCTTCCATCTGTCTGGGAAGCAGCCTTCCGCTAGACACTTCTGCAATGCTGTCCTGAATATGTCTGGGAACGCCAAGATTGCTGCCCTTAGCGCATCATTAGGGATACCATCTGGTCCGGGAGCTTTGTTCAGCTTCAATCCATTCGCAACCGTTATCAGCTCGGCGTTAGACACATGTATACCGGCATTTTCCTCATCTACGTCAGCGTACGGTGTGGGCGGCCACGCTGATGGAGCGTAGGAAAGAGACCGTTCACTATCGCCTTCAGTTTGTCGGGACACATTTCAGCTGGGGTAACTGGGCCCTTGATCTTCGCCATCACTACTCGATAGGCGTTGCCCCAGGGATTTGCGTCAGCTTCCCGGCACAACTCCTTGCAGCAGTTCGTTTTACTCGTCGATATTTCCCGTTTGAAGGCGGCTCTGGCCAGTCGGTAGGTCACTTTACGCTCTTCCATGCTGGCTCCGGATCTAGCTCTCTGCACGCGTCTTCTGGCTCTTAAGCAGGCTGCGCGAAGGGTGCTGAGTCTGTCGTTCCACCAGTATGCAGGACGCCGTTGATTTCTTGGCATAGTTGCGTCACACGCTCTCGCCAACGCTTGTGGGGCTTGTGAGGACCACAATTATGTTGGACGCTCCTTCCTGGTTGTCGACTCACCATGTCGCAACCCAACTACAAGATTGGTAATGGCTGAGATCAAAGGTGGCATGGCGCACCAAAACAAGTCGCCCGAGCTGCCGCGATCAATAATCAGTACACCGATTTCCGCCTCACCCCCAAGCCCATGAGTCCCAGCTCCGTAAGCGGCAGATGAAAGCGAAGAAGTGACGAGGGTGGCAGACGAAGCGCTGGCAGCACTCGTGAAATCATTTAAGTCAAATAAGGCACCGGGACCCGATGGTATCCCGGATGTTGCCCTTAAATCGGCAGTAAATGTGGATCCTGACATATTCAGAACCGTGATGTAACGCTGCACTTGCCGTATGTATGGAAGCAGCAGAAATTGGTGCTACTACCGAAGGCGGGAAACCACCAAGTGACCCGTCAGAGTATAGACATGTCTGTCCACTAGATACGACGGGAAAAATGTTGGAGAGGTTGATCCTCAGTGCCCTTACGACTTTACGACTTTCAACAGAACAACTTTCAACAGACATCCTTACGAGTTTCCACAGATCCAGTCAATTTGTTTGCTTTGCATAATTATATGATGAACTCAGGATTCGAAAGATGTCGGAAGCTGGAACTTTTAATCATTTGCGTGTATACCGAATGAGCTGAAATTCTCGGTAAGCCATATTAGGTACTCAAACTATATTATTCATATGTGCAATGATTAAAAATCCTCATATTTTTAAATATTTCATGTAAAGCTAAGCCACCCTAATGTTAAAATATTTATTTTCATCTAAGTAGAAAAAAAGGATGGCGTATTAGTTAATTTTTCCGAAGTGGGATTAATATTGGAATCAAATAACTTAAGGATGCTCTTAAAAGTTAGCCATTATCGTGTCATCTGTTACAGATCCTAATCTGAAGAACAAGTTCCACTTCACCCTTACGAAAGGGGATAATGAATTCAAACGTGACCGTCAACTCTTTTTGCGACCCACCTTCGGGGTCGTAAAGCATCTTTTGGCCGTCCATAATGGATGCAGGAAGACAAAAAAAAAACCGCCACTATCCCACTCAACATCTGGCTCTCCGATCGGGATAGTGCTCCCAGCAGCAACAGCATCAGCGTTGGGAAACATGTCTGATAGCAACTGGAGTGTAGCGAAAAATAAATTAAGAAAGTTTTCCCATCAACACTTTGACTTTTTTTTCCACGTCTTCGCTTCACTGCGACCAACCAAGTATTGCCGTCGTTTCTCGGAAAAAATGGTTCAAGGTCTGATTCTTTGCCCAACTTCGCACAGTGGTCAAAATTGGACTTCTAAATGGAGAACTATTCATTATCTATACACGGGTAAAAATGTGTTCCTGAAACCACGAAAATTATTCATGAAATCATGAATACCCATATTCATGGCACTCTTTTCCATATAAAATCGGATCATGAATATGAATATTCATCATTTATTCATGATTCCAGGAACAGATTTTTTTCCGTGTAATGGGAAGAACATCTCGCAATTCTGGACTCTAAAAGATGGTTTTATTTTGATAAATCGTTCGATTCGTCAAGATCCTTGTTTTGGTAACTCAGTGAGTACAACAGGTGTTCCAGATCATCCAAAAACTTCCTGGAATAATTACCTTCAATATACTGGTTTGAAAGCCAATCTGTTGATGGTTTTTAATATGACACGGATCCCTACTACTTAATATAAGTAAACGGAGAATTGTAGGGAGAGTTTAGATGTTCTTGGTCCGCCAAGGACTCAATGAAATATAGGCGTAAAAATCTACAAGACCAAGCAGATGTATATTAATGATTTTTGATAATGTCATGGATTCTTAAATTGACCCCAATATAGTGTAGTAATATATATTAAAATGTCTTCTTCTTCTTCTTTCTGGCGTTACGTCCCAATTGGGACAAAGCCTGCTTCTCAGATTAGTGTTCTTATGAGCACTTACACAGTTATTAACTGAGAGTTTTCTTTGCCGATTGACCATTTTTGCACGTGTATATCGTGTGGCAGGTACGAAGATACTCTATGCCCTGGGAATCGAGAAAATTTCCTTTAAGAAAAGATCCTCGACCAGTGGGATTCGAACCCACGACCCTCAGTATGGTCATGCTAAATAGCTGCGCGTTTACCGCTACGGCTATCTGGGCCCTGTATTATGCTTTAATTTCTAGAATTAAATTCAGCGACTTATAAATAAGCCATTTTACGGGTCCGATTTTGCCCACTATGCGTTGACACGGGGAAATGGACAGACGAAAGTGACGGACAAGTGACAGGGGGACCTAGTTGCGTCTTGCGTCATCTGGTACGTGGTCAATGTCTACATGAAAGCGTTGCCGTTTGTCATCCAATTGGCAGAAATTGAACCTTTTATTGCTTTTCCTATGATGTAACAACGCGTCTCATAAAGGTTTCCTGGCAGGGTTCAAAGAAAATGATATTCGTTGTCAATTATGTTGAACATTGCAATTTGAACCCTCACTTGAATCAATCGACTGTAGTATTAATTTCTCTTCTCGTGAATTAAGGCTTCAATACGTAACACATATTCTGTCTGAGAAACCAAAAAACCTCGGAAGCTTAGCTATATATTAAAAAATCACTGTACTGTGAAGAATTTCCTACCTTTTCCCAAACAGGTTCCTGAAGACGGTCATTGATTGCGGCTGCTATGGCTTCCTCCGGAAAATTTGCAAAAATTACCGTCAACTTGATCCGAAAGAAAAAGAAGCGAAATCTGATGGAGTTGCAAAACAAAGAACGGACTATGCCAAACGGTTTCCGTTTTTTCCTCTTTACTCTCCAAAGAGTTTTACGGCTTTGCCGAAATCGAAGGAAAGGATGAGAAAAAGGGTTGTTTTATCGAGAAAAAAAAAACAACTAATTAATTATGTTCTAGTATGCCCTTCAATATTTTTGTTTATGCGGATACACATGGCAATGATACAGCAGGAGAATACAGTATGGCCCAAAAAAAATGCGAAAATCGTCATATCATGTTTAATGGTAGTTTTTAAATAGAAAATGTGAATGATACATAAAAATTATTCATTACTTGTATTGGTTAATCTATTTAGACTCAGTTTTTTGCTTTGGGCATGATTTTAATCTGTTACTTTCACCTTACCAGAGAGGAATTGGAAGCATACCTTCAAATTTTATCATGCGGACGTCGAGTTCAATATCTGTGTGATGAAAGCTTCTTAAACATCAACGATGGCATGATATTCTTCACAAGCCTTGTATCCAGCAAACGCCTATATCAAATGAAAGAATTGGTTCATACCTGGGTCATTGGAGACTTAAACATATTTTCGAAAAAAACGGCTCATTTTGGAGAGCTTGGATCGAACCTTCATATAAGTGTGATAAGCGGCTCCGTTTTGCTCAAAACCTATGAGCTAGTATTGATGTTACAGTCGACTCTCCACATCTCGATGTTCTACATTTCGATATCTCTCCCTATGTCGATGATTTTTTCGGTCCCTTCATTCTGCATACATTTTCACTCTCCATATCTCGATATCCTCCTTATCTCGATATCTCCCTATCTCGATGTGATTTTCGTTCCCAATTTTCTCTCCGTATGTCGATATGCCCATTATCAAAGGTTACTAGACTAGATTTTAGAGATTCAAAGCAATTTGCGAAGACGAAATGACATCTGTTTGTTTTTGATTTTCCTGGCAACGGAGGAATTTTCTAGTATTCGTTAAAAATTTGTTCTATGTCTCGATCTCTCCCTATGTCGATGGTCCCTTGCATATCGAGATGTGGAGAGGCGACTCACGGTGTGCTGGAACACACATATTATCGAACTTGCATGAACCTCCGATCTTTTTTCACTAAAAGTTAGCCTTGATAGTCAAGAAAAGCTTGCGGAATATTAAAAAATCTTTCATCGGCAAAAAATTGAAAAAAGTCGATTTTTGTATTTTTACCCTTCTTCCATGTATGAGTTCATAGGAGAATATTAGAGTTATACTAATTTTGATGCATTGCAGACTTATTTGATATACCTAGATCACGAATCGATTACAAGACGTTTCAAATTGAGCATAATTTCTACCTACCGACTGTAGTTGTCTTTAACCGAAGTAAAAAAAATTATCCTCGAAAATCTGTTATAGGCCTCCGTATTTATTTTTTACTAAACTTCAACAAAAAATAAAGTCATATCAAACCTACAAGACGCAAATGCCCTCAAAACTATGAACTTGGCAAAATATTTTATTGTGACCATGAAAAACACGTTCTCTAAGAACTCCTCCATCCTCTGATACCAAGCAAACTAAAATTTACAACAATAAAGTGTGATTTTTGGAGGTGGAATGATTATCACCAGAGTATACGACAATCAGACGCTGTTTCTAGCTTTGGGCGGACAAAATCTTTGAACTTCTTTGCTTTATTACATTATTTAGGACAGTAAGAAAAATATGACAAAAATTGTCCTAGAAGCGAAGTTATGTTAGAATATACTAAAATAATCAGAAATTACATTCACTAGCACAAACAATGAAAATAACACTTGTGGATGCTAGATTCACGTGAGAATTTTGGGTGTTGTGGTGGTTTTAAAATTGACTTGAATTTTTAAGTAAGTCAGTAAACCAGAACCAAAATTTCTAATAGGGCATTATTAATTTTACAAATTAATAAGGCCTGTATTGTACACAATCCCCTATAGCCGCAATAGTGGCTTTTTACGGCCGTTTTGCTTTAAATCGTTACAAAATGTGTTTTGGCGTGAAAGTCAGGAGCGATTTATTTAGGTACCAATGATTCTGAGTTCAATTTAGATTAAAAAGGATCGAAATCACTAGTTTTGATAAAAATTGAGCTCCCTTGCACCTATAATCTAATATTTATTAGTGTTAGGCCATTTGGCTGAAAATTGTTTGGGCGAACGCCATTTAGCAGAATATAATATGCGTTGATTAGGCGAGTTATGAACTAAAAATAAATCAAAATCCAATGAAGCTTATGTGTAGTATTGATAACAGTAAAAACTCGATAGTTGTTGAACTTCCACTCGGCTGGTTAGTTGTAAACCACGAATCATAATTTAAATGTATTTATCGAGTAACGGACTCATGTTCCGTAACCGGTCGTTTGAGAACGTCGCTACCGCACTATACAAATCTCAGCCAGCACGTCGTTGGCAAACAGTGTGTGGTCTCTCAATAACTAATAAATGATGCGATCTTGGCTAGGCATTGCATATACAATAGAAAGCGTTGTGTTTGGATGGGCATCTAATTCTTCCGGAAGTGGTGCGCTTTGCAAAAGCGGACCACGTGATTATTGAGCTGAAGTCGAATTCAGGTTAACTTCTGCGTCCATGGTGTAGGGGTAACGAGCCCTATCTAGTGAACAGGGAGTCGTGAGTTCGATTCTCACCGAGAAAAAGTGTAACTTCTTCGCATATTTCACAAAAAATGTTAATTTAATTCATTTACAAAGTATATGTAATCTTTAGTTTTTTTTTGGCAGTTGTATTCTTCAGTTTTTTTTTTAATTTACGATTCTTGATTGAGCCTGAATCAAGCCTTAGAACGTTTCAACGAGTATAAACTCATTTTTGATGAGCCTTACTTCACTTTTTTATATTAAACTTTGGGAGGGATTATTAGAGTATGTTTAAAAACTACAAATGAACTTTAACACTTCACTTTTTGCAAAAAAATAAAATACTAAAATCACTAAGGTGAGCAAATACCTTTAAACTCTAATATGTGTTATTTTTTAACTCTAATATGTGTTATTTTAGTAACACATATTAGAGTTTAAAGGTATTTGCTCACCTTAGTGATTTTAGTATTTTATTTTTTTGCAAAAAGTGAAGTGTTAAAGTTCATTTGGAGCCTTACTTACTTAATAAAGTAAGTTAAAGTTTAAGGTGAAGATGAATCGAAGCCAAACCTCACATTTTCAAGAGCACGGATCTGGAGAACCAAACATCCGTTTGAGCTGAAAACTTAATCGATTGGTCAACACCAGCGAATGACCAATCGATTAAGTTTTCAGCTTGAACGGATGTTTGATTCTCCAGATCCGTGCTCTTGAAAATTCGAGGTATGGCTTCGATTCATCTTCACCTTAAATTTATACCCAAAGCAAAACAGGAATTCTTTTGCCCTATCCATAGATCCAGGTTCACCCACATTAAAATTTCATTCCGACATCAGCGGCTGCCCGCTTCAGTCCCAAAGGTGCATTTATACAACGAAGAAACCGAGAAACCGGATCATCACTCTTCACTTATTCAAACAGACAGCTAAACACAGTCCATAGGAAAAGCTTTCCAAAGAACTACAAAAACATTACTTCAGGGAGTTTATGACAATGTGGGGTACTAAATTTGATGTTTTTCTTGCACATACGAAACTATTTGAGAGAGCAATTTCGGAATGAAATGCAACTAGTTTCATCATACCCGATTCCTTTTTCCTAGAGTAGAACGTGTCTGCTCGTATGCTGTCATTAAATTTAAAACGAGGGAAAAAAGAAATTCAACGTAGTGGTTGAATATAACATCTTCTTACGAATGTGTTACTACCGGATGAGGGCTCACTAATGTAACATATTCGAAAGAGCTTAAAATAGAGAACAAAAACAAGAAGTCTGACTGAAGCACGGGCTCGCAACCGGTTGGTGGTCCGCGGACCTCTAGGGGGCAGTAAAGGCTACTCAGGGGGTCCGCGAAGGCGTTGTAAATTAGTATCGTTTTTCTTGATCGATGAATAAGGTTGAGCAAAATTTTATAAGATGCGAGGTTTAGATTTTCGATACTGCTTAAAAATAACTTATTGTGTCGTTTTTCAAGTGTCACTAAGTTCCTCTATTGGTTCAATTTCAAAACACATCAAAACAAAAAACTCACAATCTTTCAGCCGTTTGCTAACATTCGACGGCTATTACTTTCACACTAATTGCAGTCCCTACATACATTCCATACAAACATATCTTTTACATACATACATATTTTCGTAGAGTTGTACGCTGTTTTGAAATTTGCGGAATCTCTTTGTATGTTAACAACATTTTCTTCGCCCCTTATCCTTATATAAAAAGTCTCTGTTATTAGTCTAGTGTAGCTGTTCGTAACGTTGTCAAGAATTTTTGTCTTGTCAAAATCGGTTGTTCCAAAGGATGTAAATGGTAGATATTTAGATTTTACCTCTGTTAACCCTTTTATACATGAAAATAACACAATAGTAGCATTAGTAGACAGAGCATTGAAATTGACGCACGCTAAGTATAGAACAGACTCGTTACAAACTGTTAAACAAATTCTTGTTAAAAACAACCACCCTTATTATCACTTACTAACAACTTTATAACAATACCCAGACAACCAGAAGTCGCATAACAGTTTACGAACAAAGTCGTTTATTTACACAAATTTCATCACACCCGCACAACATGGTGGATGATATCGTTTGATCGATGAGTTTCCTCGCATAAAACGTTATTTTATGAGTTCATATGTACATTTCGTTTCGTCTCGTATAGTCGTACAAAGTAAGTCGGATCAATCCGTAGCAGCTGTCAAATCAATTTTGTTATCACAAATTAAGTCGCATAAGAGTACAGATTTGTTCGCAATAAAATTTACACACTCGCATTACATGTTAGTTTTCATCATATAAAATATGTACGTATATCGCCTCCACTTTTGTACGCATAAGGCCTTTTCGCAACATCTTTTATGTGAAACTTTGCGCACATAAGCATCGCATAACGCAAAAGGTGATTTCGTTATATGTACATTCTGGTTGTCTGGGTACCATACATTGATGGTTTAGGAGAAAAATTGTCTAGATATTTACGACAACACGACTTTAAAATAGCTTATCGACCAGTTGACAAAATTAAAGGTAGACAATTCACAAAAAAACAAAAGAAAAATAACCAAAAACAGAAACATAATTCTAGTTAACGAAATTCCATGTGGTGCAATGGGGTTCTCCAGTCGGTGAACCAACAGGGAATCAAGCGCGTGACGATTGAACCATAGAAATCATTCAAAAAAAAAGTGGCAGTAGGATACTACGAGCTAGTTTTCAACCCAAGTAGCACTGGTAACAAATGCAATATTTTAGAAAAATAAAACAAATTGCATTGCCGTTGCATTTCAGATAATTTGTAGCATGTCTTGTTGACGATTTGCAATTTTGGTTACTAGGCTATTACATTGTAACTTACGTTTTGTTCACATTACATAGATGTTGCATTTTGCCTCGCATGTAACTTAGCTGTCAAAATGAATAAGTTACATTGAAGTTGAATTTGTGGTTGCAAAGAAACACCTAACTAACTAAAATACATATAGATTGCTAAGTCACTTGTGTGTAACTACATGAAGTTATATGTTTGGTTACAATGTATCCTAGGGGAAGGGGTGAAAAAATTAACAGGGTAGTGAAATGAACACCGACCTTGTTACGCATGAAAAACAAATTTCGATGATTTTTATCACGCAGGAAAGATTTAGCACATAAATTGGAATGTTCTTGTTGATAAGGAGATAAATAAATGTGAAAACTTCGACAAAAACAAGATTTTAGAGAACCACGTTCAAAAATTAGAACTGTTGTAATTTTAGGCACGGAGGTGTTGAGGTTTTTTAATGAGGTGAATATGGCAATGATATGATGTCGAATCAGAAACCTTTAGAACTATTTTCGAAGCGGTTATAATCATTTATAAATGTATTTTCAGGACTGTGATAAAAATTCCAAAAATGTTTTGTTTGCTCGTATGTTTTACCACCAACATAAAATGAATATTTCCATAATATTTTAATGACGATAACAAAATGTGAAAATTTATCTTTTTAAGTCTTAATTCGTGTCACTGCGTTAATTAACATCTATATTTTTGATGTTGTACGATATAACTAGTTATGATAAATTTGATTAATTATGATTAATTTGATAATAAATGAAGGACAATTTCGCAAGTAGACATATCACAGAACATCGAGTTACATTTGTAATGTTCTCTTCACTACTTTTGTGAGGATCTTTAAGCGACAAGATGCAAGTTTAGGGGGGTGCCGTAGCCTCGAGGTTACGCTTTCGCTTCGTAAGCGGAAGATCATCCCAATCCACCTTCACAAAAAACTCCGTCCAGTCACCAGATGACGCCGCACGAAGGACCGTGTATTGGGGAAACACATCCATCCTCCGTCAGTATCAGATGGTGACTGAGACAAACTGACCCTCTTTGTAGGCTGTTGCCTCACACGACACGGAAACATGGCAAAATTAACCACCGCACACCAATGGACTACGGCTATATGGATATGGATTGGACCAACGGAAGCTCTTTCCTCTACCTGCTCGGTATGAGAGAGATAGCAATAAGGATATAAATAGATTCTGTAAGATGATATGATAATCGGCATAGTAGTGGCCAAACGCACGGAGTGCCTACAAAAAAAAAAAAAAGATGCAAGTTGGTCGTCGTTTTTTCATCTCAGGATGCAAGATTGCATCACTTCCTAGCGTCTTGAAGTAAAAAATTGCTAACAAACCCGCATCTTGTCACCTTTATTCATAGAAGAGAGGATCGATGAAGATAAATCGATCATTGGGCTTGCGCTCTTATTCTAGCACATGCTTGAATTTGCCTTCTTTTGAGTTATTCGAGCTCGTCAAAAACCATGTGCTTTCTTGGATGGAGCATTTAATGTTCATACCTTCGTTAGGTTCCCGTCAAATCCCATATTTTGCACATTATTTTGTGATATATCGCAAATTCTTCGTTTTTCCATTAAAAGCAAGACGATATCCTTAAGGTGTTCATTTTAACACCCCTTCCCCTATTGACACCAGTGTTATTTAATGGTAGTTTCAGTACAGTTACTCATAAGTTTCAAAATAACAAGATTTCTGGGTAACAGATGTGTAACAAACGAGTAACTTGCTGACAGTGGTCAACACTACAGGCCAGGCTTCCCAAATGTACCGCCTCATGACAGTATTTCCACGGCTGTCACCAACTGCTTCCCACCAGAGTGGATTTAAGTAAGAGTGGCTTCAATGTCAAAATTGGAACAGCGGCGAACTGTCATTTCCATACAAATCCGCGTTCCAATCGAGCAGAAGACCTGTCAAAATTGGAACATGACGTCACTCTTCTTTATAGGCACTCTACTTCCCACGACAGCATTTGAATGAACTATCCATGACAGCCTACCATGAGGTGGTCACGCAACATGTAACGAGGCCGTCTTGAACAGCGCACAGCAGTTCGATCACATTTCCTGTAGTGCGTTCGTTTTCCGATGGCAAGCTCGGTTGTTCATTAGCATGGGACAAAATTTAGATTCTCGCTCCAGTCCACTTTTCGGATAGCTTTTGGGACCCATAATAACTGTGCAAAATTTCAGCTCGATCGGTGAAGAAAAATCGCCAGAGGTCGCCCATTGACCTCTATAAAATTCTGAACACAGACCTCGATAGCTATTTTTACCATGAAGAATATTGCCGAAGACCGCGAAACAATCCGACACTTGTGAAAAAAGTTATTCAATGAAAACCTATTGGCAAGGCAAAGTTCCTTAACACGTGAAAGAATTAACAATAATAACAAAATTGGGCATAACTTCCGATTAGTCTATGCTTAATAACTTTTTTTACAAGCATCGGATTGCTTTGCGGTCTTCGACAATGTTGTTCATCGTAAAAATACCTATTGATATCCACACTTTTGTACAATATTGTAATATTATGTGTAAAATGTTCAGCGTAAATCTCAAGTTTAATGACAGCCCAAGGCAGCATTCTCGCGACAGCTGGCTCGAGTAGCCGAAGATTGTCACAGCCTTCGGTGGCTGTAATGTGAAACAGCCTGTTCGGCTCACTACGGCATGATCACGGATGCTGTCAGCTGAGTTCGTTAGGCAGCGACTGTTCTAATACAGGCAACATTCATGCGTGTGTGTGTGTGTTTTTTTTTTTTTTTTTTCATGCATCTCTAGGAGTTAAAAAATCTTCTCAAGACTGGCCTGTATTTGTTCATGCTCATGCCACAGTGTATGGTTTGGCACTGTGTGGGATTCGCAATGGGGCGCCTACCCACTAAAAAACAGTCTCCTAGGTACACCGTCACCGTAAAGAATTCTTCTCCGGCACCACCTTGCGGTATTACTTCGAAGAAGAGGCGACACATGCTACGCGCACCCTTCATTAAGCCCTTCGGCTCCATCATTAATTTGTTAGTTCCTAATCCATGCCATGCTGAGCCCTTCGGCTCCCATTAATAATTTGTTAGTATTCCTTGTTTGTGATCTAAACATGCCATATTCAGCCATTCGGCTCCCGATACCATGGGTGCCAGAAGTTCTCTCGGTGCTGGACGCATGCCATTTAGCACTCCAGGTTCTCGCGCACTATTCGGATAGTCCCCGGCGGTGAATCTACCCTACCCCGACGAAGACTTCCCCGGAGGTGGAAGTTCTTCCGGTACCGATGCTGCCCGGATAGGTGCCAAGGTCGATCCTGCGATTCCGGTTGGTGGATGACTTCCGGTTCACAGGTGCCCTGACGACCAATTTGGCAAGACAATTTACACCGTCTTCAGCTCAAGGCTGCACAGACTGAACAATCACAAACATTAGGCAACGGACAACACGAAACACCCAGTAGCCCAATGATGAATTTTTCGTTTGACGAAAAGTTTCCACCGACTGGAGTGGGAATCGAACCCACACTTCATGGCACAATATGCCTAAACGACTGACGCCGCTAACCGCACGGCCACGAAGCCTACAATTTCCGGGGCTTTTCCACGATCTACTCGGTCTTGTCCCCGACGGTGGATCAAGCTTACCTACCGGTTGGGTGCCGAGGTCGGTTCGGCGATTCCGGTTGGAGACTGACTTCCGGTTCACCGGCTTGTTCCTCCCTCCACTTCCGCTGAAGCAATGACATTATTTTCGTCACCGCCATGTTCACCGCGTTCCACATCACCTCATCGCTACACATTCTATCCACTACGTTGTCTACGGTTACGTCAGCACCGCAGACCGCTGTCATCTCGCTACGTTCCGCAGCAAAACGTGGACACTCGAAAATGACGTGTTCCGGCGACTCCTCTACGACTGGGCACTCAGCGCAGATGTAACACTGACATGTCCCATTAAATTAGATCAAATAATAAAATTATGTAAATTGATTGCAATTAGGAGTTAGGAAAAAAAACTGTATATTTTTCTTTATAAATTTGCCCTGAGAAGCACCGTCACTTAATCCTCGCTCATCAAAGCACACTCCTTACCTCGGCTAAGCTGGAGAATTAGACGAGAATGGGATAAGCGAGAAGATTAGCCGAGTCGCAGAATCCCCATCCGGGATCAAGTCCCCGAGATCGCTCTCTTTTGTGCCAACCTTCAAAGCGAGTAGATGGTGAAATAGTCGGATTGGGAGATAACCTTCGAGCCGCGATAATTTCCGGGTGCCAAGAAGTCCATACCGCGAGTGAGATTCATTTTTATAACCGCCTCGGTGTGATTTGGGGAGAAGAAAACGTAAATCCCCGGGTGTGGGTGACCGCGAGTGCGATAACGATTTGTGGAGACCGAACGGTTCCGAAAATCTACCCGCGTGTGTGCTAGATCAGTGTGCGATCCTGGAGTGTCCTAAAACCCAGAACAACCGCATCAGGAGGCCCAAAAGTGTGACCAATTGTTGGTCTCCGCTTTATAAAAGCCCTTAAAAGGTGAAACCCAAAATATATCCCAACCGCGTGGGCCGGGCCCGAGCAATCTTTAAGACCCCAGTGTGTGTGTGTGCGCGAGTGAGTGTGCCTATCAACACCAAGGAAGCATCCCACAGCGACGTGACGGTCTAGGGCCACCCTAACGTTAAACTCTCAACAGCTAGAAGCCCCTGGGATGAGACTAAAAGGTAAGTCGCATGCTTCATCTTATTAGTCGACCAAAACTCGAACTTACATTCTGGCGATCCAACGAAAAAATTGCTCTTGAGAGTTATTTTTTTGATTGGTCGTTGGGGGGTTTTATTGGTGTTTGACCGAAGGAGATAAAAAAATCAACTCTCCGAATCGAAATATTGAAAATTGGTTCACATTACTTCTCTTTCGTGGTGACTGCTACGTTCCACACATCGCTGATTGAATCGATAGGTAGTGTTAGAGCGCGTGTTCAATTGAATAGGCAAATTTGTTTTTCTGCACGTTGCGGATTAAGATACCTATAGAATAACCAATTTTGTTTTGCGAAGCCGAGCCAAATTTCTGCATTTTTCTTCATTTCCCTTTGCATGTTATTTTTCTGCATGTGTTTTTGTAGTTAGAGTTATACAATTGAGAACCCACAGTATAATATTGATTTGCTTGAGAGCAGTACCGCGGAGAAATGACTGTAGATTTAGAAAAAGCGTACCTAGAGGGTATGGTAATACCATTCCTAACGGATGACGAGCTCAAGTTTGAGCTGGAAATCAGAAATATAATTGATAATAGAGATCGGTCGATCACTGTTATTCGTAGAAAATTGAAGAACGCTTTGCGCGAAGAATCAGAGGGGGTGCAGCGAGTATATTCGTACCACCGTAGACCGAGAGAAGAATTAAACATATGCCAACGTAGATTAGATAGGGTACGATCTGAAATCGTACTAGATGATGTATTGAAAGACACATCTAAGACAGGATTGCTACATCTGTACAATCGCCTTAAATTATTCAAAAAAACGTATGCTACACGTGACTACATAAACGAGGCAAATTGGATATTTTCAAATGTAGTCCAAATGTATTTGGCCAATTTCGCCGAGCGAGTATTTTTACCAACTCCGCCTGGCTCACCCAATTTGGTGCAATTAGAGGGTGCTGCCAGTCATGAGGCGCAAGCGGCTACAGCAGGTGATTTCATAAGCTTAGTGCATCCAGTTGCTTCGAGCATTGAAAGTTCGTTACCGGCGAGTACCTTTCAAAGTCAGGCGGTGCAAACTGTAGCTGATCTGTTTTCCAGTGTGTCTATTAATCCAGTTAGTGAGACAACATCGCGTGTGGTTGATGATGTACAACCGATAGTGTCCACCACCTTAGGAGCAATTCCGCGAGTGTGTACCCGTGATGAATCAGTGTCGTTATCAATGAGCTATTCCACCGTAGTGACGTCATCGAGTACGTTCACCAGTGTTTCTTCAGTAGGATCGATGCCTCCCATCTGGTCTACCCCGCGTTACCGAGTTTCTACGAGTGTGCAGCAATCTAGACAAGTGCGTTTCGATTCGGCGCGATCGTTTGCCGATTTGTCAGTGAATTATGTTGCATCAGAACCGTGTTCAAGTGTAGCGTCGGTGATACCAACCTCTGTAGGAACTGGTGAGGCAGTGTATAGCCAATCAAGGAATTTTGTTCACTTTCCAGAGGCATCAGTAAATCTCGACAGGAATCGTCACTTACCCCAAAGTGTTCGCTATACGGATGGACCTCATTCAGCAGCGCATTGGTCAGATCCGTGGCAGGTCACTTCGTATCCATTCTCAAATTATCGGAATTCTTTGAACTTTCCACCACCAAATCCAAATATTCCTTTGGATTATGCGGTTTCCGTTCAAGGAGGGATTCCAGTGAGTACTTCACATTTCGACCCTTTTGTGTCGCAAGGGAATTATGCTCCGGTTAATTCTTATGCTTCACAACATCCCTTTGAAATGCATCCGGGAAATGTCACCCCTGCGAGGCATCCCACCCAGCCAAATATAAATGGGAGAAGCAGAATATCGACATCGGACTGGCTAGGCGGTAGCTTTCGAGCACCGACAGCTCCAGCTCCTAGCATAAATCCATTCGAGGATTTCGATTTCGATCCTCTCCAAAATCGGGTGAAAACTGTACCAGTGGTAAAGTGGCCAATGAAATACGCCGGTGAGGATCGAGGTATGGGTCTGAATGACTTCTTATGGGAAGTGAGTGACTGGACCAAATCTGAACAGATTTCCGAAAATGAACTTCTACGTTCATTCGGCAATTTGTTGACGGGTCGAGCTAAAATGTGGTTTACCAGCAATAAACACAGGTTTGCCACCTACTCGGAATTGATAGAAAACTTGAAGCTGACCTTTAGACATCCAGATTTGGATCACTTTGTGCTGATGGATATCTACCAGAAAAGGCAGCAAAAGAATGAGACCTTCCTAGAATTTTTCCTCGATGTTGAAAAAAAATTCAAAAGTTTAACAGTCCAGATTCCGGAAATAGAGATTGTGCAAGCCGTGAAAAGGAACCTGCGTCCGGAATACAAGCGGGCTCTGATTGGAAGGGAGTTGCATGATTTGTACTCTCTACAAATCGCAGGACAAGAGATAGATGCCACAAACACCTATTTGTTTGTCAAGCCCCAAGTACCCTCACAAAGCCATGCTGTACAAGTAGCCGAGAACCGTGGGGGAAATAACGGCAACCAATCTCGAGACAACCGACCAACGAAGTTTGGGGGAAAGTGGCAAGCCAACAACCCCAAATTTATTCCTAGGTCAAATCAGAATCAGGTGGGCTCAGGAGGCAAACAGATGAACCCAAAAGAACCGGATTCAGGGCCTCAGCAACCGAAGAAAAACGGTAAACCTAAGCCGGATGAAAAACCCTGTCAACCTTCTGACGAAAGCGAGGAAAAAATACAGGATTTTGTTCCCCTAAATGATAAGTTTATCTGCTTTAACTGTCGTAGTCAGGAACATTTAACCTATCAATGTACCCGGCCTTACAAGGTTCACTGCCAGGTTTGCGGGTTTAAAGGCCATCCCACTCACCGGTGCCCCTTTTGTGCAAAAAACTCTGCGCGCCGGAGGGAGTCCGGCCAACCGAAAACCAATTAACAGATGTAACAGATATTTTGTTTGCACTTGGTTACGAACCAAGGTCGAATAACGATAACTTATCTAAATTTGACATCAATCAAACGTCAGTCTTGTCCGTTCTCACGGATAATAGACCGTTTATCGATGTCTCCATTTTCGGTCGGACCATTAAAGCCCTACTGGATAGTGGCAGTCAGAAAACTTTGCTTTTGAACTCCACCTCTCCTATTTGGAGAGTAAACAACACGAAAATTTTCCCATCCAATTTAAATCTTACCAGCGCTTCTGGTGACCCATTAAAGGTGTCTGGTCGAGTATACCTTCCCTTCACAGTACAGGGAAAATCAAGGGTCATGGAAGCAACGATAGTCGACGATCTACCAGTAGAATGTATTGCGGGAATCGACTTCTTCGATGCTTTCGATGTACACATTTCCATGGATAATGCCTATCTATTCCAAATAAACACAGAAGAGTGTCCAACATCCTCTCCTGAACTCGTTGAGCTTAGCTCCGAGCAGGATCGAGAGATAAACCGGGTAAAGTGACTCTTCAAGCCAGCTATGTCCGACCAGCTAGAGGTAACCTCACTGGTTCAACACACCATAGAACTGAAAGTCGAATTCAAGAGCGCCGCTCCAATTCGTCTAACACCCTTCCCTTATTCACCCGCCATTCATAGAGCGTTGAATGAAGAGATCGATCGGCTTCTTGCTCTCGGTATTATTGAGGAGTCGAATTCTGATTGGGCCCTGAATGCGGTACCGATCAAGAAACCGAACGGTTCGATTCGCTTATGCCTTGACGCGCGTAAGTTGAACGCCCGAACGAAACGTGATGCGTATCCTCTCGCGCACGTAGGGAGAATATTGGGTCGGCTGGGGAAAACGCGTTACCTGAGCACCATTGACCTTAAAGACGCATTCCTTCAAATTCCTCTTAGCCCAGAGTCAAAACCGTTGACCGCATTTTGCGTTCAGGGACGAGGTATGTTCCAATACACTCGCCTACCCTTTGGCCTAACCAACAGTCCTGCGACTCTTTCAAGGCTCATGGACAAAATCTTGGGAGCGGGTGCACTGGAGCCTCAAATTTTCGTCTATTTGGACGATATAATCGTCGCTAGCGAAACCTTCGAAGAGCACATCAGGCTCCTCGAGGAATTAGCTAGTAGGTTACGGAAGGCGAATTTATCTATAAACTTACAGAAGTCCCAGTTTTGTCGCTCAGAAGTACCGTTTTTAGGGTACCTGTTGTCAAACGAAGGTCTCAAGCCCGACCCATCCAAGGTTCAGGCCATTCTAGACTTTGAAGCCCCTAAAACTGTTCGACAAATCCGTCGTTTTTTAGGGATGGTAAATTATTACCGCCGCTTCATCGGCGACTTCAGTACCATCACTGCCCCGATTTCAGACCTTCTGGCCGGGAAACCGAAGGTTGTAAGATGGACAAAGGCGGCTGAGCAAGCCTTCCGAACCATAAAAGAACGATTAATAACAGCCCCCATTCTCTCGAATCCTGACTTCGACAAGGAGTTCTCTGTTCAAACCGATGCCAGCGATCGCGCAGTGGCTGGAGTTTTGACTCAGCTCCAAGACGGGTCGGAGCGAGTTATCAGCTTTTTCTCTCAAAAGCTAAATTCCGCACAGCAAAACTATTCCGCTACAGAAAAGGAAGCGCTGGCGGCTCTTTTGGCGATCGACAAATTTCGTGGATATATTGAAGGATCACATTTCACGTTGATCACTGACGCGTCAGCACTTCAATATATCCGAAACAATAAATGGCGCCCATCATCAAGGTTGAGCAGATGGAGCTTAGACCTTCAACACCTAGACATGACAATAGTACATCGGCGAGGATTGGATAATATAGTGCCTGATGCACTATCGCGTAGTATTTGCGCGGTAGGATCTTCCAACTCCAAAACTTCCTACGAAGAACTCGTACAAAACGTTCAAGCAGATCCCGAACAATATTCCGATTTCCGGTTCGAGGATAACCAACTGTGGAAATATGTTGCAGTCGATGATGAACCATTCGACGTGAGATTTGAGTGGAAGCTGGTTCCTCCCCCAGAAAATCGGAACAGAATTATCGAGAAGGAGCATCTAGACAGTTTCCATCTCGGAGTAGAAAAAACGGTGTCTCGTTTAAGGCTACGATACTATTGGCCATATCTAGCTTCCGACACCAGGAAGTGGATTCAAAAGTGTGCAGTTTGCAAGGAGTGCAAACCAGCATACGTACCAACTGTACCCGTCATGGGGAAACAGAAGTTGGCCGACCATCCGTGGCAAATCGTTGCCATGGATTACGTGGGACCACTACCCAAAAGCAGAGCCGGATATATGCACATTCTTGTAGTCCAGGACCTGTTTAGTAAGTGGTGTCAGTTACATCCAATGCGCCGGATAGAATCCGGATCCCTTTGCAAGACTTTGCGAGAGGGGTGGTTTCTGCGGAATTCAATCCCGGAAATAGTCCTGACCGACAATGCCTCAACTTTCCTCTCCAAAGAGTTTGAAGCCCTGCTAACACAATTTGGAATCAAACACTGGACGACGGCCAGACATCATAGCCAGGGAAACCCGGTGGAACGTTTGAATAGGTCCATCAATGCGGCCGTTAGAACGTACTGTAAGCAGGATCAGCGGGGATGGGACGTTAAAATTCCGGACATCGAACATGTTTTCAATAATACGGTGCACGCAGCAACAGGTTTTACACCCTTCTTCATTACGCACAATCATGAAATCGCCCTGCGTGGTGATGATCATCAACGGCTGCGCAAGAAGGAGGATTATTCTGAAGAATTGCGTGCCGACCATCAAAAACAAATTAGCGGAGAAATCTACGACCTAGTCAAGAAAAATCTACTGAAGGCATACGAAACGAATGCGAATCGTTACAATTTGCGGAAACGATCTCGCCCCGATGATTTCCAGCCCGGACAACTAATTTACAGGCGAAATTTCAAAGCCTCAAATGCCGGAGAATACTATAATGCAAAGCTCGCACCGATGTATCTGCCTTGTCGCGTAATCATCAAGCACGGAAGTAGCTCGTACGAGTTAGAAGACGAGGAGGGCAAAAATATAGGCGTGTGGCCTGCTGAGCATCTCAAACCGTAAGCACGTGGCGTGTTCTCTTGCGTATTCTCTCGTTTCTGTTTTGCGTACGTATCACTGTTTCTTTTCTTCTTTCGGATTGGTTATTTTGTTAGTCTCCGGAGAAGGCTCTTCGGATCTCCTTCTCAGAAATCCACCAGTAAATTTCTCTCTCAGTGCACGGAGAGGGTAAAATTGCATGATGTGGTTGTGTTGATTCTATAGGCCCAAACGCAATGATAGCGGAACGGCAACGGAATGCGGAACCGGTTCGCCAGCATGTATCACAACATCTCGACTGAGCTGACAACGAATGAAATTGGATCAACACTGATTCGACAAGCTGATTATAGTTCATGCTGGCGAACCGGCTCCGCATTCCGTTGCCGTTCCGCTATCATTGCGTTTGGGCCTTATCTTGTAGCGTCCAGTGTCCCTCTCACGTGGAGTAGGGTGAATAGGAACAGCGTCAGAAGATCGACATTCATTGAGTAGGATACATTACCATTCATAAAAAAAATCTTTAAATACAAGGCCGGCCAAATATCTCTAAAAAGGAGATAAGTTTAGGTGGATAGGAACTAGATAAATCTTTCAAGAGGAAAGATGTTTGACTAGAATAACCTATTGACCTTCAGTAATGATCAGTGGGATGATTAGCATTTCTCTCCGGTAGATAAGTTATGAGAACCAATCGCGTTAGATAGAATATGTTGTGGTCCACCTGTCAGACTCAGTAAGTAATAAGAAGATGGAAGTGATGTGATTTGCTGGAGTCGGTTAGATGGGACGGAAAATAAATGGTTAACCAGCAAGTCTCTAGCAAAATGCAGAGATGCACGAGTGTTCGACGAGTTCGAATTAATTTCCTTTGGACTCACCGTGATGGCGTGCCAGATCACGGGGGTCACCCAAATGCGTGAATCCGACTCGAGCACTCTTTAATTAATCAATTATTTCTTTGTTATTCAACCTACATTGTTTTGTTGTTTCATACTTGTAGTTGCTAGTATTTTGTTGTTAAAATTATTTGTTATATTTCGTTAACTAATATGTTTTGTTTGATTGAATTATTATTTCGCAAAAAAATATATTTCATACATTTTTTATATTGAGCCCCAGGGGAAATGTAACACTGACATGTCCCATTAAATTAGATCAAATAATAAAATTATGTAAATTGATTGCAATTAGGAGTTAGGAAAAAAAACTGTATATTTTTCTTTATAAATTTGCCCTGAGAAGCACCGTCACTTAATCCTCGCTCATCAAAGCACACTCCTTACCTCGGCTAAGCTGGAGAATTAGACGAGAATGGGATAAGCGAGAAGATTAGCCGAGTCGCAGAATCCCCATCCGGGATCAAGTCCCCGAGATCGCTCTCTTTTGTGCCAACCTTCAAAGCGAGTAGATGGTGAAATAGTCGGATTGGGAGATAACCTTCGAGCCGCGATAATTTCCGGGTGCCAAGAAGTCCATACCGCGAGTGAGATTCATTTTTATAACCGCCTCGGTGTGATTTGGGGAGAAGAAAACGTAAATCCCCGGGTGTGGGTGACCGCGAGTGCGATAACGATTTGTGGAGACCGAACGGTTCCGAAAATCTACCCGCGTGTGTGCTAGATCAGTGTGCGATCCTGGAGTGTCCTAAAACCCAGAACAACCGCATCAGGAGGCCCAAAAGTGTGACCAATTGTTGGTCTCCGCTTTATAAAAGCCCTTAAAAGGTGAAACCCAAAATATATCCCAACCGCGTGGGCCGGGCCCGAGCAATCTTTAAGACCCCAGTGTGTGTGTGTGCGCGAGTGAGTGTGCCTATCAACACCAAGGAAGCATCCCACAGCGACGTGACGGTCTAGGGCCACCCTAACGTTAAACTCTCAACAGCTAGAAGCCCCTGGGATGAGACTAAAAGGTAAGTCGCATGCTTCATCTTATTAGTCGACCAAAACTCGAACTTACACAGAGCGGCGACTCTGCGTGGCCGAACCTGTGCAGATATTTCTTGAAGCAGCCGTGACCTGACAAGAACTGCGTCAAGTGGAAGTTGACTTCTCCATGGGATCTGCTCACCCATTTCGCCAGATTTGGAATAAGGCGATAAGTCCACCTTCCCTTCTCAGCGGTATCCCACTCGCGTTGCCATTTCACCATCGTGTCGGCTCGGGCAATCTTCCGGGCTCCTCTAGTACTACTAGCTTCGTAGCACTCCTTATCCTCTTCCAAAACGTAGCCGATAGGGACCATTCCGGCAATCACGCATACTGCCTCCGAAGATATGGTTCGGTAGGCACTCGCTACCCGCATGGCCATCAGCCTATACGTGCTGCTAAGCTTGACTCGGTTCCTCTTCGTCTTCATTGCGGTTCCCCACGCCGGGCTAGCGTACCTCAGGATCGACGTAGCCACGCTAGACAATAGCCTCCGCTTACTGTTGCAAATCGCCGAGTTATTCGGCATGATCCTGGACAGCGCTGTGACTGCCCTTGCTGCTTTCTCGCACGCGTAATCGACATGGCAGTTGAAGTTCAGCCGATCGTCGATCATTACGCCGAGGTGTTTTAGCTCCCGCTTTGAGGCTATGGTGTGTTCTCCCACTGTAATCTCAGCCTTCTGCACCACTTTTCGATTGCTGATAAGCAACAGCTCCGTTTTTTGGTGGGCTATCACCAGTTTCTTCTCGTACATCCAGTTTTCGACTGCGTCCACTGCTTCTGTAGCGAGAACCTCCACCCTTTCCAGTGAGTCACCAATGACCACAAGCGTGATGTCGTCTGCAAATCCAACGATTTTGACGCCTGTTGGCAGCCTAAGCGTCAGCACTCCGTCGTACATAGCATTCCACAACGTTGTACCCAGGATAGAGCCCTGTGGAACTCCCGCATTTACCGACCTCGTCTTCTGTCCTTCGCTAGTGCTGTAGCTCAAGACCCGGTTTTCAAAGTAGCTTCCTAGTATCTTGCACAGATAATCCGTGTGTGTGTGTGTGTGTGTGTGTGTTTTTTTTTTTTTTTTTTTTTTTTTTTCATGCATCTCTAGGAGTTAAAAAAACCTTCTCAAGACTGGCCTGTATTTGTTCATGCTCATGCCACAGTGTATGGTTTGGCACTGTGTGGGATTCGCAATGGGGCGCCTACCCACTAAAAAACAGTCTCCTAGGTACACCGTCACCGTAAAGAATTCTTCTCCGGCACCACCTTGCGGTATTACTTCGAAGAAGAGGCGACACATGCTACGCGCACCCTTCATTAAGCCCTTCGGCTCCATCATTAATTTGTTAGTTCCTAATCCATGCCATGCTGAGCCCTTCGGCTCCCATTAATAATTTGTTAGTATTCCTAGTTTGTGATCTAAACATGCCATATTCATGCCATATTCAGCCATTCGGCTCACGATACCATGGGTGCCAGAAACTCCCTGACGAAGGAAGTTCTCTCGGTGCTGGACGCATGCCATTTAGCACTCCAGGTTCTCGCGCACTATTCGGATAGTCCCCGGCGGTGAATCTACCCTACCCCGACGAAGACTTCCCCGGAGGTGGAAGTTCTTCCGGTACCGATGCTGCCCGGATAGGTGCCAAGGTCGATCCTGCGATTCCGGTTGGTGGATGACTTCCGGTTCACAGGTGCCCTGACGACCAATTTGGCAAGACAATTTACACCGTCTTCAGCTCAAGGCTGCACAGACTGAACAATCACAAACATTAGGCAACGGACAACACGAAACACCCAGTAGCCCAATGATGAATTTTTCGTTTGACGAAAAGTTTCCACCGACTGGAGTGGGAATCGAACCCACACTTCATGGCACAATATGCCTAAACGACTGACGCCGCTAACCGCACGGCCACGAAGCCTACAATTTCCGGGGCTTTTCCACGATCTACTCGGTCTTGTCCCCGACGGTGGATCAAGCTTACCTACCGGTTGGGTGCCGAGGTCGGTTCGGCGATTCCGGTTGGAGACTGACTTCCGGTTCACCGGCTTGTTCCTCCCTCCACTTCCGCTGAAGCAATGACATTATTTTCGTCACCGCCATGTTCACCGCGTTCCACATCACCTCATCGCTACACATTCTATCCACTACGTTGTCTACGGTTACGTCAGCACCGCAGACCGCTGTCATCTCGCTACGTTCCGCAGCAAAACGTGGACACTCGAAAATGACGTGTTCCGGCGACTCCTCTACGACTGGGCACTCAGCGCAGAGCGGCGACTCTGCGTGGCCGAACCTGTGCAGATATTTCTTGAAGCAGCCGTGACCTGACAAGAACTGCGTCAAGTGGAAGTTGACTTCTCCATGGGATCTGCTCACCCATTTCGCCAGATTTGGAATAAGGCGATAAGTCCACCTTCCCTTCTCAGCGGTATCCCACTCGCGTTGCCATTTCCCCATCGTGTCGGCTCGGGCAATCTTCCGGGCTCCTCTAGTACTACTAGCTTCGTAGCACTCCTTATCCTCTTCCAAAACGTAGCCGATAGGGACCATTCCGGCAATCACGCATACTGCCTCCGAAGATATGGTTCGGTAGGCACTCGCTACCCGCATGGCCATCAGCCTATACGTGCTACTAAGCTTGACTCGGTTCCTCTTCGTCTTCATTGCGGTTCCCCACGCCGGGCTAGCGTACCTCAGGATCGACGTAGCCACGCTAGACAATAGCCTCCGCTTACTGCTGCAAATCGCCGAGTTATTCGGCATGATCCTGGACAGCGCCGTGACTGCCCTTGCTGCTTTCTCGCACGCGTAATCGACATGGCAGTTGAAGTTCAGCCGATCGTCGATCATTACGCCGAGGTGTTTTAGCTCCCGCTTTGAGGCTATGGTGTGTTCTCCCACTGTAATCTCAGCCTTTTGCACCACTTTTCGGTTGCTGATAAGCAACAGCTCCGTTTTTTGGTGGGCTATCACCAGTTTCTTCTCGTACATCCAGTTTTCGACTGCGTCCACTGCTTCTGTAGCGAGAACCTCCACCCTTTCCAGTGAGTCACCAATGACCACAAGCGTGATGTCGTCTGCAAATCCAACGATTTTGACGCCTGTTGGCAGCCTAAGCGTCAGCACTCCGTCGTACATAGCATTCCACAACGTTGGACCCAGGATAGAGCCCTGTGGAACTCCCGCATTTACCGACCTCGACTTCTGTCCTTCGCTAGTGCTGTAGCTCAAGACCCGGTTTTCGAAGTAGCTTCCTAGTATCTTGCACAGATAATCCGGAACCTTCATTTTATGTAACGCCACAGCAATGGCTTCCCAGCTTGCACTGTTAAAGGCGTTTCTCACATCTATCGTCACGACAGCACAGTAACGGTTACCTCTTCGTTTTTTTGTCCTTGCTTTGTCGGCAGTGTCAATCACTGTTTTGATGGCATCTACCGTTGACCTTCCTTTCCGGAATCCAAACTGCCACTCCGACAGTCCACGCTCTCCCTCAGTGAACGCCATCAGTCTATTGAGGATGATCCTCTCCAACAGCTTTCCGAGTGTGTCGAGCAAACATATCGGCCGAAACGAGCCTGGATCACCGGGGGGCTTACCCGGTTTCGGTAACAGAACCAGTTTTTGCCTTTTCCACTGTGCTGGGAAATGTCCCTCATCTAAGCAGATCTGGAGTGATGTCCGGAACATATCTGGGTTGGCCGTGATAGCTGCTTTCAACGCTACGTTGGGAATACCATCTGGGCCAGGCGCTTTCTTCGGCTTCATTTTCTTGGCCGCCTCTATGAGCTCCTCATTGGTAATGATTGCTCTTTCTTCACCTTCCTGGCCATACGGTGTCGGTGGCCAGACCGTTGGCGCGTGTTGTGGGAACAACCCGTCGACGATAATCTGCAACTTCTCTGGGCATGTTTCAGCGGGTACGGCTGGACCACTGATCTTGGCCATCGCTACCCTGTATGCATCTCCCCACGGATTTGCATTGGCATCGCGACACAACTCCTTGAAGCACGTTCTCTTGCTCAGCGAAATTTCTCTTTTCAGATCGGCTTTCGCCGCCCTCAATGTTACTCTTCGCTCTTCCCTCTCACCATCGGTTTTGGCTCTTTGCATCCGTCTCCTGGCTTGGAGACATCTTTTGCGGAGGTTGCCAAGTGTCTCATTCCACCAGTATACCGGACGACGTCTGTATTTCGGCTCGACCTTCCGTGGCATGGCAATGTCGCATGCTCGTACCATCGCAGCCGTTAACTCCTCCGATCTCAAGTTCAGAACCTGCTCTTCTCTTCTGAGGGCTTCCACGAAAAGCTCTTCGTTAAAACATTTCGTTTTCCACATCTGCTCATGAGGTGTACTCGCTCTCTGTGAGCATTGTGTTCTGCCACCAATTCTATACCGGACCTCCTGATGATCGCTATGGGTGTACCCATCGCAGACTCTCCAGTTCAGGCTTCCCGACAACACAGGACTACAGAAAGTGATGTCGATTATTGATTCCCGACCATCTCTACGGTAGGTGCTGGTTGTTTCCTTCCAGCCTTGCCAGCGCTTCTAGTAGACTACGCCCTCTTGGGTTGGTGAGACGGCTGCCCCACTCAACTGCCCAAGCATTGAAGTCGCCAGCGATGACGACTGGTCTCCGGTCGGCTAGCTTATCGGTTAGCTCGTCCAGCATCTCGTTGAACTGGTCCAATGTCCAGCGGGGGGGTGCGTAGCAGCTGCACACGTACACATCGTTAACCTTTGCAATAACGAAGCCTTCGTCCGCCTGGAACACTATTTCCTGGATAGGATACCTCCCCATCGTCCAGATTGCCGCTGTCTTCGCCTTATCAGCGATCCAGTTACCGTTTCCAGCTGGTACTCGATACGGCTCGGCAAGGATAGCTACGTCGCACTTCGATTCCGATACGGACTTCCACAGCAGCTGTTGCGCTGTGTCACAGTGGTTGAGGTTTAGCTGAGTTACCTCCACTGCGGTTTAGAATTTCTCGCTTGCTTGAAGGCCGGGCACTTAGGGCCTCCCGTCGCGTGTCTGTTGCGACTTTTGTCCTTGCAAATCAGGCACCTTTGCTTATTGTTGCAATCCTGCGCCTTGTGACCTTCGTCGCCACACCATCTACAGAGCTTACTTCTGTCTGATCCTTCGCAGTTTCGTGCCAGGTGGCCGTATTCCAGGCACCTGTAGCATCCCTCCGGTCTCTGGGAGATCTTCAGTGGACATACTGAACAACCGACCCGAATTTTCCCGACTTCCAGCGCTTTGTTGGCTGCGTCTACTGGGAGCTTTATCGACGCCGCCTGTGTTCCAAGCGGTGCTCTTCTTAGCCGTACTGTCATCTGCACCGTTTCCAGATCGCACTGTTCCTTTATGGCGGTCCTCACTTCCTCTTCGGTGGTGATCCAATCCAGATCCCGCAATTGGAGTGTCACTTCAGGGCACATGGCTTTCACCTGCACCTTTTCGCCCATGACTCTCTCGGTTAGCTCTTTGTATGTCGAGCTTTTGTTCACCGAGTCTTTTTTTAGCTCGATGAGCATGTCTCCCGTCTGGGTGCGTCTGATCTTCTGAACGTCGGCACCAAACTCCTTTAGTTGAGGGTCCGTCCTCATGGCCCGCAAGACTTCAGCATAAGTGTCCTCGCTAGTTTTGACGACAACAGCTTCGCATTTTGCCTTCTTCCTGATTGGCCTTTGCTTTCTGGCATTCTCCTGTTTGCCTCTCTTCTTCTTGTTCCGGACCTCTTGCCATGGGATATCGCCGGGTCCCCCACTGAGCACTTCATCCGCCGGTTTTGGATTTGCATTTTTCGGCTTCTTGGGTACAGCCTGTCTTTCGTCTCCTGGTGACGACCTATGTCTTTTAGGGGTGAAACTTGGCGTAGTTCCTATTCCCGCTGACCTTTCTTTCCCCTTGCTGTCTTTCCGAGGGGCTATGCCGGTTTTTGCCGGCTGCACTACCGCAGCTGCCAGGGCCTTTTTGGTCGCCGCTAACTCGGTTTCAACAGCATCAATCCTCTGCATCACTTTCCTCCAGTCCTTCACGGCGGATCCGAGGGTTCCTTGAATCCTTGCCACGAGGTCCTTGATGTCTTTGTGCACGTTGTGCCTCTTATCGACGAATTCCCGAAGCTCATCTACGACGGTTTTCGCCGCTTCCACCTTCGATTGGCTCGGGGGTAACTTCCACGCACTTTGCAGCTGATGTTGCTGCTGTCTCTCACGCTGCTCCTGCTCACTTTGCGACTTATCCCGCCGCTCCTGTTCACGTGTTCGCTGCTCGTGCAGCTCATCTTCGCCATGCTGGTGTTCCAGCTGCTGCTGTTCCAGCTCCTGCTGTTGGCCTTGCTTCGGTGGCGACCTCGGCAAGCCACTTTTTGCGAACGGATTCGCTGCTTCACCTACGTTGATGTTATTCACTTCCATGCTTAAGGGTCCCCCCTCCAAGCCGCTATCTCCACCCGTCGTAAGTAGTCGTCCTTGTGATCCCGTGGGTATCTTTGCTTGCAGTGAGGTCCACGCGAGGGCTGACACGGTCCTTCATGGGGTACCGGGTTCAGAGCCAGATCGACGCTAGTCAGGAATATCCATCTGAGCCTACTTCCACCAGCTAAGGTGGCGAGCTTTGAACGTACTAGGAGGCCTGCCACGGTTTTAACGGGACGGGGACAACCGTTCCATTAGCCCACCTGCCGTTTCAGAATAGTGTCACCCATTCTTACTAAGGAAGTGGAATAGAGCGATTGTCAGCTCTATAGCGTCGTGTTGATACAGTCCTTGACCTTGTCCTTGTCCTTGCAGCCAGTATGCCGTAATTAGGATCTTACTGGCATCGATCCTAATGTGCCGGTTGGCACTCCAATGGTTGGGCTAAGGCACTTTGAAAGCGGTACCAGGTCGCTTGTTCAGGGTTACTTGCAGATATGTGGTTTTTTGTAGAGATTCACCAGAGCCCACTGATGAACCCCCGCCACATCCTAGGTAGACCGTGCTTGAGCCCCCGGTCAGATGGACCAGACGCTCGGCTACCTCCCGAAGGAAGTACTAAAGGTGGTATTCCATACGGCTGTATGTACAAGTTTCGCTTGGGAAGGGTAAAAATCCCAAGCTCCCACCTGGCACCTCCTCACTCTAGCTGATGTCAGAAGGACAACAGTGCCCAGGTTGCACTACCAGCTAAGTACGCAACCCTTTGCTGGCGGTCTTTGTCATCGTTAGACCCGTGGAAGCGTGAGGTAGGGGCTTGTGAGGACCAGAGCTATGTTGGACGCTCCTTCCTGGTTGTCGACTCACCATTTTGCAACCCTGTGTGTGTGTGTGTGTGTGTGTGTGTGTGTGTGTGTGTGTGTGTGTGTGTGTGTGTGTGTGTGTGTGTGTGTGTGTGTGTGTGTGTGTGTGTGTGTTTTTTTTTTTTTTTTTTTTTTTTTTTTTTTTTTTTTTTTTTTTTTTTTTTTTTTTCATGCAACTAGGAGTTTAAAAATCTTCATAGACTGGCCTGTATATGTTCATGCTCATGCCAGTGTAATTTTTGGCGCGGTGTGGGATCCACTTAGTGCCTTCCCCACTAAAAACACTCTCCTAGGTTTAGTACCATCACCATCACCCTCCGGAACTACCTTCCGGTATTACTTCGAAGGGGAGGACAACGTGCTGAGCGCACCACTTCAATTTGTTATTCTACATGCTGAGCCCTTCGGCTCCTGAGCCCTTCGGCTCCTGTTAGCAGTTTTAAAACCGTTCAACGACGTGCCTCATGCTGAGCCCTTCGGCTCCACTCGTTAGTAATTTGTTAATACCTATTTTCGCCCTTTGGCGACCCGTCAATTTGTTAGTACCTACATGCAACATTCTGAGCCCTTCGGCTCCAGTTTGTGCACCACTCTGAGCTCATACAAAGCTCGCACTCGTACGGTTACGGCGACCATCTCCTTTCCATAGTTCAGCTGGTAAGATGCCGAGGTCGGTCCAACGATTCCGGTTGAGCATAACTTCCGGTTCGTAGGCGCCCCGACTATTCAAAACCAGCGTTCCGACGTATTCTACTCGACCAGTCCCCGACGGTGGACTTAATCTACACCGACGGAGAGTTCCCCGGCGGTGGAATTTCTCCCGACACCGATTCTTCTACTTCTACGATACGAGCCGACCGGAGGGGTGCCGAAGTCAGTCCAGCGATTCCGGTGGAGCCTAGCTTCCGGTTCACTGGTGCCCCGACGACCCTCAACCGTCGCTATGACACGTCTACTCAACTAGTCCCCGGCGGTGAACCTAGCCTACACCGACGAAGAATTCCCCGGCGATGGAAGTTCTTCCGATACCGATTCTTCTTCTGCTGCTGCTACTGCTGCTCTTCAATTTTTTACGGGCCGACCGGTAGGGTGCCGGAGTCAGTCCAGCGATTCCGGTGGAGGCTAACTTCCGGTTCACTGGTGCTCCTACGACCCGGGACCGGTGCTACGTCGCGTCTACTCAGCTAGTCCCCGGCGGTGGATCTAGCCTACTCCGGCGGAGAGTTCCCCGGCAAAGGAATATCTCCCGGAACCGAGCAGTATCACTTTCCCTTCGTCCGCTCTTTTAGAGTGTCGAAAACAGTCCGGCGCCCTTCTTCGTTCGGCAGGGCTGCCTACGTCATCTGACGCTGCTCCTCTCGCCATGTCCGCTGTAGTGTTGACATAATCTGAACAACAGATCGGTTCACCGCGTTCCACTTATCTTCCTTACTACACATCTTTAGGACGATATTTTCCACGTTCACGTCGTCTCCGACGATGGCAGTCATTTCGCTTCGCTGCTGTGCAAACCGTGGGCAAGTAAAGACTACGTGCTCTGGTGTTTCTTCTATGTCTCGGCATTCAGGGCACAACGGTGACCTTGCGTGGCCGAACCTGTGCAAGTACTGCTTAAAGCAGCCATGACCAGACAGGAATTGCGTCAGTTGAAAATTAATCTCGCCGTGCGCTCTAGTGGTCCATATCGACACGTTTGGAATCAGTCGGTAAGTCCACCTGCCCTTCTCCGCGTTGTTCCATTGCTGCTGCCATTTACTAAGCGTGTTGGCTCTCGCTCTGTTCCGGCCTCTCCCTGTGGCTCGATCCCTGTAGCACTCGCTATCCTCCTCCAGTAGAAGGCAGATAGGAATCATTCCGGCTATTACGTGCACGGCGTGCGATGATATCGTTCGATACGCACTCGCTACACGCATTGCCATCAGCCTAAACGTACGGTTCAACTGGGCACGATTTCGTCCTGTCTTCAGTGCCGCCGACCACGCTGGAGCTGCATACCGGATGATCGACGTTGACACGCTCGCCAGTAGCCTCCTCTTGCTACTGGTAATCGCAGAATTGTTAGGCATAATTCGGGATAAGGCCGATATCACCTTTGTCGCCTTATTGCAGACGTAGTCGACGTGACTGTTGAAATTCAAACGGTCGTCCAACATCACGCCCAGGTGTTTCACTTCTCGCTTCGAGTTTATGATACACTCACCGACCATGATGCTCACATTTTGTACTGCCTTCCGGTTACTGATCATAACCAATTCAGTCTTTTGATGGGCCAACGCTAGCTTCTTCTCTCGCATCCAATTTTCCACGGCATCTATCGCCTCCGTTGCCAGTACCTCCACCTCTTCCCGTGATTCGCCGATCACTACAAGCACTACATCGTCCGCAAAACCGACAATCTTGACTCCTCTGGGCAGGTTCAGCTTCAGCACTTCATCGTACATGACATTCCAAAGGGTGGGACCCAAGATGGATCCCTGTGGAACGCCCGCCGTAACCAACAGATTTCTGATCCCGGCATCTGTTTCATATATCAGTGTCCGGTTCTGAAAATAGCTTTTCAGAATCTGACATAGATACTTAGGCACCCTCAACCTGTGCAACGAGTCGGCAATTGCTACCCAGCTGGCGCTGTTGAAAGCGTTTTTAACGTCAAGAGTGACAACCGCACAATATCGGTTCCCTCTCCTCTGCTGCTTCTGTGCCGTCTCCATGGTTTCCACTACCATTCGGATGGCATCTATCGTAGATCTACCTTTCCGGAATCCATACTGCATGTTCGATAGACCGTTCTCGTTCTCCGTATACTTCGTAAGCCTGTTAAGAATCACTCTCTCCAACAGTTTTCCGACAGTATCCAACAAGCATATCGGCCTATATGCAGAAGGATCGCCGGGCGGCTTACCTGGCTTTGGTAGCAGCACCAGCTTTTGTCGCTTCCAAATGTCGGGAAAGTTTCCGTCCTCCATACATTTTTGCAGTGTAGTCCTGAACATGTCTGGATTCTCCTGGATTGCCGTTTTAAGGGCCAAGTTTGGAATCCCGTCCGGACCCGGTGCCTTCTTCACTGGTAAGGCTTTCGATACCACGACCAGTTCCTCGTTCGTTACACGGGTCTCTTCGTCGTGTACATCCTGTTCATCGTACGGTGTAGGTGGCCAGACCGTAGGCTCGTGCGTCGGAAAAAGAGTTTCGATAATAACCTTCATTTTCTCCGGACATCTGTCGGGTGGTATTGCTGGACCTTTCATCTTTGCCATGGCCACTTTGTAGGCATTCCCCCACGGGTTTTCGTTGGCATTGCGGTAGAGCTCTTCCAGGCACGCTTTCTTGCTGAGCTTGATTGCCTTGTTGAGTGCGGCCCTTGCCGCCCTATAGGGCAATCTTCTTTCTTCTCTTTCGACGTTGTTGCTAGCCCTCTGCATCCTCCTCCTAGCTTGGAAGCAATGTGCGCGTAGGTCACCGATCGTCGAATTCCACCAGTAGGCTGGTCGTCGACAGTTTCTAGGTTTCCCCATCCTCGGCATAGTTGCATCGCACGCCCGCGATAGGGCTGCAGTCAACTCCTCTGCGCTTAGGTTTACTAAGTTATTCTCACGCCTCATCGCTTCCACGAACACGTCCTTGTTAAAAATCTCTGTTTTCCACCTCCGCTCGTATATCTGGGCTCCACTCGATTCCATCTGCAAACAGCGCCCAAAGCGGTACCGAATCGCTTGGTGGTCGCTGTGGGTGTAATCCTCGCATACTCTCCAGTTCATATCACGTATCATTCCTGGGCTGCAGAAAGTGACATCGATGATAGACTCTCGACCATCCTTACGGTAGGTGGTGGTGGTACCGTCATTGGCGAGATCGACGTTCAACTTAGCTAGGGCCTCCAGAAGGCTGCTCCCCCTTGGGTTCGTGAGGCGGCTGCCCCATTCGACCGCCCAAGCATTGAAGTCTCCAGCTACTACCACTGGTCTTCGGTCGGTTAGCTCTTCCGTCAGTTTGTCCAACATCCGGTTGAACTGTTCGATCGTCCATCGTGGAGGTGCATAACAACTACAGATGAAGACACCGTTGATTTTGGCTATAACGAATCCTTCATCTGCGCAGTGCACCACTTCTTGAATGGGGTATTTTCCCACTGTCAATATCGCTGCAGTTTTGGTTCCGTCTGATATCCAGTTTCCATCTCCGGGTGGAATTTGGTATGGCTCCGAAATTATCGCAACATCGCATCTATGTTCCGCAACAGATTGCCGCAGAAGATGTTGTGCCGTATCACAGTGGTTGAGGTTGATTTGCACTACCTCCACTGGGACTTCGTTGCTCTCGCTCGTTTGGAGGCTGGGCATCTGCTACCGCCTGTAGGGTGTTCGTTATCCCCCGTAGCAGCGCAAATTAGGCATTTCGGAGGCTTCGAGCAATCCTTTGCCTTGTGACCTTCCTCGCCACACCTTCTGCATAGTTTGCTCCTATCCGGCCCTTGGCAATTCCGTGCGAAGTGACCAAAGCCCAGACACTTGAAGCACACGTCCGGTTGCTGAGAAACGCTCAGCGGGCACACAGACCAGCCCACACATACTTTCTCCACTCTCAACGCTTTATTAGCTGCATCTACTGGCAGCTTAATTGATGCTACCTTCGTGCCATCAGGCCCATTCCTGATACGGATGGTCATCTGGACCTCTCCTAGCTCGCATTGCTCCTTCAGGGCTAATTTTACTTCCTCCTCCGTGGTAATCTCGTCCAGATCTTTACACAGGAGAGTCGCTTCCGGGCACAAGGCTCTTACTTCCACCTTGTTTCCGAGAGCTTTCTCGGTAAGCTCCTTGTACGAGATGCTGCCTGCCTTGGGATCTCTTTTCAGCTCAAAGAGCATCTCTCCATTACGAGTGCGCCTGACCTTTTGCACGTCTTCCCCTAGCTCCTTAAGATCCGGGTTCATCCGCATAGCGCGTAGAACTTCGGCGTACGAGTCGTCACTCGCTTTGACGATGAGAGCCTCGCTCTTATTCCTCGTCCTGACGACCTTACGTTTTCGGGCGGTTTTTTCTTGCTCGCTTTCTCCTTCTTTCTATTCTTTTTGCCAACGACCTGCCATTCAGTGTGGCTGTTTACCACGTCGGTTGCTTCTGGTGGCGGTTTAGCTCCAGTGATACGGACATCCTTGTGTCTCTTGGGACCACCTGGTCTGACATCTCCAGGCGATGCCCTTGGCCTCTTCGGTGTAAAGAAGGGCGTGGACTGCACCCCTGGGGGGATACTTCTCGCCGCGTTGACCTTCCTCGTAGCTGTGTCGGCTTCTGCCCTTCGCATTTCCGCTGCGCGACATGCCTCTAAGGCAGTTTTAACCGCTAACAACTCCTTCTCCCCTGCTTCTGCTCTCTGCACTACGTTTTTCCACTCCTTTACAGCTGAACCAAGAGCGCCTTGGAGCTTAATCACCAACGCCTTGATGTCTTTGTGCACGTTACTTCTCTTATCCACATACTCGTGCAGCTCGTCCACCAACTTTTTCGCTGTCTCTACCCTCGGTGGTTGTGGTGGTTTCGTCCACACGCTATACTGCTGCTGACCCTGCTGCTGAGCCTGCTGCTCGTTCGTGGGCTGCTTTTGCACCTGCTGGGTTTGCGGCGGCGGTGTCCTCACCAATCCACTCTTGACAAACGGATTTGTCACTTCATCCTCAACTTCAATTACGCTTACTTCCATTCTTCAGGGTCCCCCCTCCGAGCCGCTATCTCCATCTGCCGTACGTAGTCGCCTTCACGATCCCATGGTTATCTGTACCTGCAAGCAACTATACCTGCAAGCATTGAGGCCATGCGAGGGTTGACACGGACCCTTATGGGGGCCGGGTACAGTGCCAGATCGGCGTAGATCGGGAATGTTCCATCCGAACCTACGTACTCATCAGAACTGATGGACAGATTTCGAACGTATCCGGAGGCCTGCCAAGGTTTTAACGGGACGGAGGCAATCGAACCATGAGCCCACTCGCCGTTTCAGGTCGGTGTCACCCTTCCTTAATCAGGGAGCAGAATGGCCCGACTGTCAGCCCAATAACGCCATCCAATCCGTGATCCGTAGCTTGTCCGTTGTTGAACGCCTTCACCAGTATACCATAATCAGGATGTTACTGGCATCGATCCTGATGTGCCGGTTGGCACTCCAATGGTTGGGCTAAGGCACTTTGAAAGCGGTGCCAGGCCGCTTGTACGGAGTTGCTTGCGGATATGTGGCTTTTTGCAGAGATCCAACAGAGCCCACTGTTGAACCCCCACCACATCCTAGGCATCCTCTGCTTGAGCTAACTGGGAGGAGCTCGGTCACTTCTCGAGAGAAGTGCCAAAAGGTGGTAATCCATACGGATGCATGGAGTTTTTTCGCTTAAGAAATGCTTCCTAAGCTCCCACCCGACTCGCAGAGGGGGGGTTCGTCAAGCCCCTGGACTCCTGTCCCTGCTGCCCATGTGTGTGTGTGTGTGTGTGTGTGTGTGTGTGTGTGTGTGTGTGTTTTTTTTTTTTTAAAAATGTGGAACGCTTCACGATTTTGCGTGTCATCCTTGCGCAGGGGCCATGCTAATCTTCTCTGTATCGTTCCAATTTTAGTATATGTCCAGCCGAAGCTAGGACGTGTGTGTGTGTGTGTGTGTGTGTGTGTGTGTGTGTGTGTGTGTGTGTGTGTCTGCTTGCCATTACGTTCCATGTTTGGTGCGAAACGTACAGCAGCAACAGGCAGTGAAAACACACAGCGACTGTCGGTTCGGTGTTTTCGGCTGCTGTCGTGTCGAGGCTGCACTGTACATTTGGAAAACCTGCTACAGGCCAAAAGCTTTCATACGTATTGTTTATAGGGTAGAAGCACCGGTTTTGGCCATAATATGCAACGTCATAATTAAATTAACTTGTTTTTTACGTTTTTTCTACATTTCCTTAAAACAAAATAATCATTATTGATAGTTTCGAATCAGTTCTTGTTATTAATTATATAAAATTGTCAAAAACATGCTGTTTTGCTCATTATTTTGTTGTTTTGTAAGTATTGCACTTATTCCCAATTTGGCCATACATTTCCTAATATAGCCAAGCAGTATTCCTTATTTAGCCAGGCCAGTGAAAACTTTCACACCAGCATCCTTTTCGATACAAACCTAAATATAAAATACTCGAAATAAGTTGTGCCATGATTTAAGTAATTAAATTCAACAATTTTTTTATTGTGTGAGTACCTAGCTACCTCAGAGAGCCTAACCCTCCAGATTTGACTGTAATTTAAGTTTTGATAAATATGTTTAGACCCATGATTATGCATTTGTTTCATATAAGGATTATTCGGGTTTTGCCAAATTTCAGTCCTCAATTTTTCAATATAATATTAACTATACATCAACATTATGTATAATTTGAATAATTCTTAAAACAAATTTAATAATGACGTCATGATTTAGAATGTTCATGCACATCAAAACAACACAATCAAAATCAAGCATAATAACGTATAAATTATGTGTACAAATGACCACAAAATTTGGTATATATTGTGGACAAATGACCACGATGGGGAATGGGGTTAGGGTTCTGAAATTTAAAAAAAAAAATGACCTCATGGTTATTGGACATCGAACCCATACACCTTCAGCATAGGTTTGCTTAGTAGCCGCGGATTCTAACCACTCGGCTAAGGAAGGCCCTCTGATTGATGATGAGTTATTATTGAATCCTACCAATTAAGCCATAGTATGAAGTAAAAGTCGTGCTTTACTTTACTCCCTTTCAAACCTTAAACATCATTACAATCTTGTGTTTATAACGAGTTTACTCATATGTAAATGATAATTTTCTTGAAAAATCATTCATCAACTTTATAATTAGTTCAATACCTTGCCTGATCCTTATTTTTCAATTTCTTCTCTTTTCTTTTCGGTTTCTTTGCAATTTTCGCTTGATCATCACATTTGCGCATGAGCTTACTAGCCGTTTTTCAAGTTTTTGCAATTCTGCTTGTTCTTTCTTCTTTTTGCGTGCTTCTTCTTCGGTGTGGATTGACACGAAAGGAGACAGTGTAAATTCCAGCTTTGTTGCGTTCAGTGGACGAGGTAATTGGTCAGGCGTTTCTATCATGTGTAGCGGCTTCTCAAGTACTTCAGCAAATGAATTAGACGGTGACACACTTTCATGAGGAGGTTCTTTGCAAACTCCAGCGTATACATCTGTTATATAAACAACTCATTAATGCTTGCAAATTATTGTTATTTTGTAATCGATAACGTACCTGTGGTTTCAAATTCGTTGGCATGGGTCAATGATTCTGAGCAGATCTTTCGATCAGCCACCGCAATGCACTTTGTGTAGTCGACATTATCAGCTTTAATTTATATATTTTTTATTTCGTCAAGCATAGGTAGACTACATACAATAATTACAATACTTTCTTACATGCTATGGATTGCTTCTATTGTTCTTTAGTTGTGTTTTAAGCTGCTCTTTGGACATAGTAATGCCAATGAATTCGCAATGTACATTATACTGACGCATCATATGGTTTATTGGTCCGTTTTGAGCATAATGCGTTCTGCATGATTTTTCTGAAAATAATTTTCTTGTTCTTAAATGCCGAGAGGGTGTGTAGAAGTTTAGTTGAGAAAGAAGTGCAGCAGAGTCTACACGGTTTGAAATAATGTTGTTTATAAAGAGAATCATTATGAATTCCCGGCGTTGCTTAAGTGTTTCCAAGTTGATGAGCATGCAGCGTGCTTCATACGACGGAAGTGGCAGTACAGTCCAATTCAATTTCCGAAGGGCGTATAAAAGGAATTGCTTCTGTACTGATTCTATGCGTTCTTCGTGTACGACATGATACGGGTTCCATACTAGGTGACAGTATTCCAGAATTGGTCTTACATTGTAGTATACAATGGTTTAATAGTATATGGGTCTTGAAAATTGTTGCTGAAACCCTTAATAAAGCCAAGCATGCTGTTTGCTTTGTTGATTATGGAATTATAATATTCTACAAAAGTGAGTTTGGAGTCTAGGATAACGCCCAAATCCCTTACAATGTTACACTTCTGCACTACTTGATTTCCTAAAAATACTTCAATTGGTGGTGTTACATATTTTCGACTAAATGCTATTGAATTACATTTTTTGATATTGAGCTGAAGTAAACTTTTTTGGCACCAAGTGAAGAATAAGTTAATGTCATTCTGGAATTCTTCTGCTTCGCTACAATTACTTACTTCCATGAAGAGCTTCATGTCGTCTGCATATATAAGAAATTTTATTTTTCTAAGTAAAAAGGAAATGTCGTTTACATACAAAATAAAAAGAAGTGGGCCTAAATGAGAACCTTGGGGTACTCCAGAGGTTACAGAAATGGGTGCTGATAATTTATTTTGAAAGCGCACAATTTGTTTCCTATGTGATAGATATGATTGAATCCAACTCAAGAGTCCTGGCTCTATTCCTATTTTTTGCAATTTAAAGATTAATAATGGTATGTCGATTCGGTCAAACGCCTTACTGAAGTCAGTGTAGAGGGCTTCTACGTGCTTGCCATTGTCCATTGCGTTGAGAAAAAAAGATACAAATTCTAGCAGATTGGAAGATGTTGAGCGGCCTTTAAAAAAGCCATGCTGCCTACAAGTAATTTGGTTTTTTACTTGCTGGAAAATTTTGTCGTTTACGAGAGATACGAAGAGTTTGGGAATACATGAGATAATGGCAATTCCGCGATAGTTCCGTATGTCAGATTTTGTACCTGATTTGAAAACAGGCACCAAATATGAGGATTTCCAAGCTACTGGGAATTTTCCATTATTTAGAGACATGTTGAAAAGGCGTTCTAAGGGAAGGGTATGTTCTTCTGAGAGATTTTTGAAGAACACGGGTGCAATGCCATCCGGTCCTGCTCCCTTAGTTGCGTCCAGATTTTTTAGTGCTGATAAGATTTCTTGTTGTGATAGTTTTTCAATAGATATACTAATTAGAAATTTCTGGGAAAAAGAAAAGAAATTGCGGTCACGGTCTTCTTCAGAGTAGGTGGTATACACTTCTTAGAAGAAATCTGCAAAAAGGTTGCAGATATCAGAAGAGTTTTCTCCTACGTTTCCGTCAAAAAGCATTCGCGAAGGGAAATTGCTACTTTTTAGTTTTGTGTTTACATAATGAAAAAAGTTTTTAGGACATGATTTGACTAATTTTGTAAGATGGTGGCAGTATTTTCTTTTTTGTATAATTTATGCGCTTTCTGTTTCTTGTTCTTAGGTTTTTCAGATGTGGGCTAAACCACACCGGTAATTTGTTATTTTGTATACGTCTTTTTCTTCTTGTTGGCACAGTTTCATTAATTATTTGTTGAATAATTGAATGGAACTTGTCTACTTCGGTGTTGACATTTCCTTCAATACTTATGATATGTTGCCAATTAATTGTACATAGTCTACGTTTGGCTTCTTTGTAATTTGCTTTATTGTATTCCGGCACTTCCTCGTACTCCCAGTCGCTGGGGAGAGAAGTTTTATGTATGAAGATTGAGTATTCAATTGCTGTGTGAAATACTTCATTTTTCCATAGAGGTGATAATGATGTATACACACAGAAATCTTCAGTGCAATTTGTAAATAAGAGGTCCAAGTAAGAATTTTGCTGGTTTTTTACGTGATTAATTTGATTTAGGCCAAAATATGATGTTTTGTCGAATAAAAATTGTAAAGTACTGTCTTCGCCTACGACTGGGAGTAAAAGTGATTCATTTTCATTGTCTGTAATGAAGTCGGCATTGCGTTGGTTGAAGTCGCTATAAATATGCAGTTTTACTTCAGGTTCCATATTTGAAATAATAGTTTCGACAATTTTGAAAAATAGTTCAAAAGAATGTTTGTTAGCGTGTTCAGGTGGAAAATACACGGATGAAAAAATGTGCGTTTCTCCATTAATTAGAGCTTTAGCCCAAACATTTTCGAATTCTTTGTGTTTGAAAGTTTCAATTTCTTCAGAAGTAAAGTCTGCATTGATGGCTATGAGAACTCCACCACCGGACTTCTTATTACAGTGTTGCAAATTTCGGTCGTGCCGAAATACATTAAAATAGTTTCCAAAAATTTCTTCGCTTCTTACGCTTTCGTCCCAGCTAGTTTCAGTTCAAAGAATTACATTGAAAGAAGAAGATAAAAGTTTTTGTTGAATTTCCTTCATTTTGGCTGAGCTTTTCATGCGATTGAAATTTTGGCAATATACCAGAATTTCAGTCGCATTCTGTTGAGAAGACGAAGAAATTTTTGGATTATTTGTAATGCTTACATTACTATGTGCGTCAGGTAGCGTGTGTAGGGTGGATGTTGTGGAGACGTCAGTGATGTCTGCTTCCAAGGAATGCGTCTTTATTTTCAAAAATTTTGTAAGCCGGCTGAGTAAAATTTATTAGCACTCTCCCTGGTAAGCTGCAGTCGCTGTATGCGCTCGCTGGATAAGAATGCCCGGTACGACTTCAAATCTTCTAAGGCGTCGCCTCGCGAAATTCCGAGTTCTTCGTGGACGTCCAAGAAAATTTCGCGCAAGAGATTAGTGTCCGCTGGTAGTCCTTCTGCTGCTAATGTCAAAGTTGCGCTAGTTTTGGTAAGTCCACGAATACATGTTGAAGGGGTCTGGTCATGCAAGAATGAAAGATAGGTCCGCACTATGTCCATGATTTTCGGGTCCCGTAGACGTGCTTTCAGGAAGCGTTGGTCCCCGGCTGCAGATTCTTCCGTGAGTCTGACTATAGGTGGACGCATGGGGTCAAAGAGTGGAGGGTTTTCAAGCCTGGCAGGTTTTTCAGGGCGATAAGGGTTGATGGTTTCCCCTTTTTGGAAATTTATGAATTTCGGTCCATTGTCCTTCATTGGCGGCTGAGAAAATTGTACACGTGCCGCTGGCAAAAGTTCTTTGTCCAATGGTAATGACGAATTTGCACGCACAGAATTCATGTGCGTTGAAGTTGTTTTTGGTGTTGTTAGTAGTACTTTTGTCGATATTGTGGTTGTTGTCGTTGATGTTGCTGATGGTATTGGTATTTCTGCTATTGCTATTGTTGTTGATGTTACTGATGCTTCTGTTGTTGATGTTTTTGATATTGTCATTGTTGTTGTTGTTGTAGTTGTAGTTGTTGCTGTTGTTGTTGTTATTGTTGTTGTTGATGTTTCGGTTATTTTGATTCCTGGCGTAAATTTCCTGGCGTTGTTTCCTCCTTCGTCTGGCCTTCTTTTCCTTCTTTTCTTGTGTACGACGTGAACGCTGTTTAGCGTCATATCCAGTCATTGAAAGGATGTAAACCACACACTCGAAATCCGTTGATTATACTGTCCTTCTTTATGCCTTCATTCACCGTTTTCTGCAGTGTGGGGCCAAATTGTTTGATAGTGAAGATTTCTCCCGAGTGTTCCAAGCTCCATTCTTCCAACTGTTAGTGGTTACTCAGTAAAATAATGAGTAGTCATCCATCCACGTTCACTCTGTCCCAATCCGCAGGTAGCTGGGAAAGCTTGAGCTATTTCTTTTCTGATTCGTTGACCCCGCAGGATCACCAAGGGATCAACGATTAGTCCAGCGGCACTGAACGTGAACATTACCGTGATGTTTTGCTTACCATCGGCTCGTTCCACTTCATAGACGTTTTGAGAACCTTTATCAGCAAGTACTGCTCGAGTTTTTGGATGAAGATAGAACGACGTCTCATCACCATTGAACTCTCGGCTGGGATCAGACAGAATGTCCGCTGTTCCTTGAGTTTCGAACCAGTTGGAAATTCCCAGAAACCATGCTCGGATATCAGCTTCAGAATCTTGTGCACTTGCTGCTGTGATAGATTCCGGTGTACGTATTGCCAATCTGGGATGGCGGTTGATGAATGATGCAAACCATTTCTTCCCTGAAACCAGATTCAAGCAATTAAGCATAAATAACACTTACCAGGGCAGTCGTTTTTGAAAGGGGTCTTCCGGGGAAATGCTGTCAGGATTTCCTTAATTTTGAAAAGCAATGTGCGTCGATGCACAGGAAAACCTCTGTGTTGCATCCCGATCAACCATGAAACAACCGCTGTTTCCTCCTGCTCGGAAAGCACTGTCCGCGGCCCTCTTTTAGTGGTTTCACACCACTTTTCACTTGAACGGTATCGAACCGTGGATCTGGGAATTCCATATTTCTTGCAGGCGGCATACGTTGACAAAGATCCATCAGAATTTTCCCGGAGACAGCACTGAAGCGCAGTTTTATCATACGACGGCTTCTTTCGCAAAACACTTGGCTTTTTCTTTGGCGCCATTCTGTTTTCCACTTAGATCATTTGATATGTGGCCAGTTAAACGTTTTACAATAATAAGTTCGTGCACTACTTGTAATTTAATCACTCTAGGGTACTTTTAGATCAAAATTGAAAAGTAAACAAGCATCCGCGCGCGGCTGGCGAAAATAGAATCTGTCAAATTTCATGGCGGCAGAAGGGTGGCCAAAACAAGCACTCCGTGTGATTTTGTACACTTGCGTTTAAAAGTAATTATGATTAATTTACCCTTTAAATTATAATTGATGATTGTTGTAAGGCGAAAGTATATTAACAAATTATGCCAGATATAATTTTCAATTAATTTAAAAAAAAAAACAGGGAATAAAAATATTGGACTTAAATAAGACTGCATAAGTGTTATTAAATCGATTCAATCAACGTGTACAAAGCATGCGGCATCTATGTATTGCAAAATGACACGTAAATAGCGATTGTTTTAATTAAGTACTATTTTAACTGTCACGAAACGGTGCTAAAAATTGGCGTTACACAGATTTTTGAACAGCCATTACTCTAAAACTAGTCATTCGATTTCAAATCTTCTTTCATAGTCATGAAGCTTGACTCTTCAACTGCTAAATAAAAATATACTACATAGTCGTAGCAAGGAACAAAGAGTTTTAAGGGGGGTGTGAAAATATGTCTTCCTAAAAAAACAGCGTTACAATTGTTGAGAGCTCATATCTCAGCCATCAGGCAAAAATATTATAATTTTATTTCACCGCTGGAAACATTCAAGACCAGCATTGCAGGGAAAAATATCAAACATAGTCGTAGCAAGGTGGAAGGAGAATGAGGGGCTCCTATCTGAAATGTTTACCAAACCTATAAAAAAATATTTCAGTGTCACTATGCAATCAATTTTCGATTTTGTTTCAGAATTCAACACTTCCAGTGCAGATCTTCAAATGAAAAATACTCAACATGGTCATAGCTAGGAAAAACAGTAATAAGGGGCTGCCATTAAAAAAATGCCCAAAAACTTCAAAAATTCTTAACTTTATAATGAGCAAACCGATTATCGATTTCCTTTCACCATTTGGATGCCTATAGTTGTGCCTTTCAGAGAAAAATAATATTACACATAGTCGTAGCAAGATATAAGGTTTTTAAGGGGTATGCCCTATTTCTTGGTTTGCCTGTAAATCAAAATTCATAGCTATGATATGTAGTTTTTTCTCCATGTCGTTGTGAACTTGATAAATTTTAGTAAAGATATACATTTCTGCAAACACTAAAAATTTATTTTACCTAAAAAACTGCAGAAAACCCTTTTTTAACATGGAGCTTTAAATTTAAAGCAGTGGCATGTACTTTTTTCGTCATTAAATTAATTGCACGAATCAAGTGAAGATGTTTGAATAAGAAAAGAAACTTCTGATTACACTTAAAATTTATTTTAGCAAAGAAACTGCTAAAAACTCAATTTAATGAGTATGTGTGCCTGCTAAACGAAATCCAAAGCAATGACAAGTAGTTTTTTTAACATGAACTTGCTGATTGAAGTTGAGTGAACATTTTTTAGAAGACATAGACATTTTCTGATAACATTTCAAATTTATTTAGCCTAAGTAACGACAAGAAACCATTTCATGAGCTTGTTTGCCTGTAAATATAAATTCAAAGCGATAACTCGTAGCTTTTTCGAAATAAATTTGCTTATAGAAGTTAGGTTATGTTTGAGTAGAAATCGACATTTTTGATTACACTAAAAATGTATTTTACCAAAGAAACTACGTAAAATCCTGCTTTATAAACATATATGCCTTTAAATAACAATTCAAAGAGATAGTATGTTATGTTTTTCAACATAAAATTGTTGATCGAAGTCAAGTAAACATATCTGAGATGTAATAGAAATTTTTATTTATACTCAAATTTTATTTTACCTAAGAAACTTCGTAGAACCTGTTAAATAAACATTTCTGCCTGTGAAGATATATTAAAGGCGATGATATGTTGTTTTCCAGTATAAAATTAAGTGTAGAGGTTAACTTAAAATGTTAAATAGGAAATAGAAATTTTTGGTAACACTCAAAATTTATTTCACCTAAGAAAATATGAAAAACCCTGCTTCACGAGCCTGCTTGACTGTAAAGCACAATTCAAAGAGATGACATCAATTTTTTCCGACATAAATTTCTTCACTGCAGTTTAGTTAACAAAAACGAGGAAATTACACTTAAAAATTATTTGACATTGAATAAAAAAAATCCCAGATTTTGAACCTTAACTTGAAAACAAAATCAAAAGCAACATGTAGTTGTTTGACATTGATTTGAATGTAGAAGCCAGGTTAACATGTTTGCATAGAAATAGATGTTTTTTAATAACACTCAAATTTTATTTTTAGACAAATTTCCGTAGATCCCTGTTTCATAAACTTTAATGCCTGCTAGTATGCCTGTAAATAAAAATTTGAAGCGATAGCACTTTTTTTAACATTAAATCAATAGTAGAAGTCAAGTAAACATGTAAAAGTAATAAAAATGTTTGATTACACTTAAAATTAAGTTTACCCTGAAATCTACGTGAAACCATGTCGAATAAACATTTATGCTGGTTAAATAAATATTCAAAGTGATGATATGTCATTTTTTAACATCAAATTGATTGTAGAAGTAAAGTAGACATGTTTGAGAAGTACAACAAATGTTTATTACACTCAAAATTTATTTCACCTAAAACTGTGATAATCATATTTTAGGTAATTTTTTTGTGTGATCAATTCAACCATTAAATGAGCATATACAGTATTGGACAAAACATTTGCAACTTTTTCGATTTTCCATACAAAATGACCACCTTTGATAAACTATATCTCAGTTAATTTTGGACCGATTTGAATGAAATTGTCACAGAATATCAGACATAACTTGAATTTTAACATATATTTTGAGTGATTTTTCCAATCACAAGTTGAAAAGCAGTAGCGGTTTGACAAAAGTGAATTTTTTGACGATGTTTTATAATTGACATAACTAAATATATTGAAGGAATAGCTAAATGATATCTTCAGCAAAGTTGTAGATTTTGGCGAGATGAATAAGTTTGCTGAAGACAATTTCTGTGTAGGGCTATCAGATTTTGAGATTAAAAGTTTTGAATTTTTCGTCAAAAATTACACTATAGTCAAACCGTTATTCCTTATAAACTCGTGATTGGAAAAAAATATTCGAAAATATATGTTAAAATTCAAGTTATATCTGATGTTCTGCGAAAGTTTCATTCGAACCGGTCCATAAATAACTGAGATCTAGCTCACCAAAGTTGGTCATTTTGTATGAAAAATCGAAAAAGTTGCAAATGTTTGGTCCAATACTGTATAAAGCATAACATGGTAAAAAGCAATGTATGTCAAAATGACTTAAGGCTAAGTAGCCCGTCATTCGTTTTGGCAACAATGATGACTTTTCCGCTTGCATTTCAAAGTGATAAAACTCAATCTTGACAGTTTTTATTGATTTGAGAAAGTATCACTGCACGCTCTGACATGCATAAAGTATGCTGATTTCTTTTCAGCTGTGCCAGTGCAAAATCAACTGATTTTCTTTGATTCGAAATCGTGAGATGAATAAGCAACAATTATCAACGACGCGTACAAATTTCAATGACGGCCTACTTCGCCTTAACGTAAGCATTTGAATTTTGATTTATAGGCGAACAGTCTCAAGAAATGGGGTTTTTCGTAATTTCTCAGATACTAAAAATTTTGAGTGTTATTTATAAATAATTTATAAATTTATAAATTTCTATTTGTACTCATTTATGTTAACTTGACTTCTAAAATTAATTAAATTATTATAATTATTATATTTATTAAGAGACTTTCAGCTCAAATCGTGGCTGGGATCAAATAAATGTTAAACAACTACATATCACCGCCTTAGACTGTTATATTGTAAAATGGGATTTTCATATTTTTTAAAGTATAATAAATTTTGAGCGTAATCGAAAATTATTATTTTAACTAAAATATAATAATCTAATTTCTATCAGTAAGTTTTTAACAAAAAAAAAATAAATGCTTTCTTTTTGAAATTTTATTCAAAGGAAAATAGGGTATTGATAGAGGGGTATTCTTAGATACTAAGGTGAAATAAATTTTGAGTGTCAACAAAAATTTCTATTACTTCTCAAATATGTTTAGGTCACTTCTGCGGCGCGGTAAATGGCTGGGCATGGCGTACCATTGGTACCTCGCGTACCTGCAGGAATAAAATAGACCCCTTTGTGCGGTCCTTAGCCTCTTGCCCAGCAACTCCTATCCCTACCTCCTCGTGGTACTGGCCGGGGTACGAGTAACCTTGGGGAAGATCGGGTAACCAACCCCCGGTGGGAACTTTGGTCGTATGCTGACAGGGAAGGGGGGGTTTGCTTTTGCTTTTGCTTCTGCAAACCTTGAGCGTCTGTACTCCACGTTAGGAGCGGCTCACAACAGCGTCTGTTCCCCATGTCAGGGGCGGCTGATCATCGTCCGAGTGCCAGAGAAGGACTCTAAGCTAAACTGCGCACTATGGCCCTCCGAACATTTAGGGGGAATGGTCCTCCGGAAATCTAGGGGGTTGGTGTCAGGCCCTGCGAGCCAGCCGTAAAAACACATCAGCACAGGAACGTCAACGAGAGAATACGGACCGGAACAATCGGCAAAGACCACAGCGACGAAAATGGACTAGCGATTGGAAACTCGGTACGTGGAACTGCAAATCTCTCAACTTCATTGGAAGTACTCGCATACTCTCCGATGTACTGAAGACCCGCGGTTTCGACATCGTAGCGCTGCAGGAGGTGTGCTGGACAGGAGCATTGGTGCGAACGTTTAGAGGTAATCATACCATCTACCAGAGCTGCGGCAACACACGCGAGCTGGGAACAGCTTTTATAGTGATGGGTGACATGCAAAGGCGCGTGATCGGGTGGTGGCCGATTAATGAACGAATGTGCAAGTTAAGAATCAAAGGCCGATTCTTTAACTTCAGCATAATCAACGTGCATAGCCCACACTCCGGAAGCACTGATGATGACAAGGACGCATTTTACGCGCAGCTCGAACGCGAGTACGACCGCTGCCCAAGCCACGACGTCAAGATCATCATAGGAGATTTGAATGCTCAGGTTGGCCAGGAGGAGGAGTTCAGACCGACGATTGGAAAGTTCAGCGCCCACCGGCTGACGAACGAGAACGGCCTACGACTGATAGATTTTGCCGCCTCCAAGAACATGGCCATTCGTAGCACCTATTTCCAGCACAGCCTCCCGTATCGGTACACCTGGAGATCACCTCAGCAGACAGAATCGCAAATCGACCACGTTTTGATCGATGGACGGCACTTCTCCGACATAACCGACGTCAGAACCTATCGTGGCGCCAACATTGACTCCGACCACTACCTGGTGATGGTGAAACTGCGCCCAAAACTATCCGTCATCAACAATGTACGGTACCGACGCCCGCCCCGGTACAATCTCGAGCGGCTGAAACAACCGGATGTCGCCAATGCGTACGCGCAGCATCTTGAGGCAGCGTTGCCGGATGAGGGCGAGCTCGATAGGGCCCCTCTTGAGGACTGCTGGAGGACAGTCAAAGCAGCCATTAACGACGCTGCCGAAAGCGTTGTCGGATATGTGGAACGGAGCTCAAGAAACGATTGGTTCGACGAGGAGTGCCAAGAGGTTTTAGAGGAGAAGAATGCAGCGCGGGCTGCAATGCTGCAGCATGGTACGCGGCAAAACGTGGAACGATACAGACTGAAGCGGAAACAGCAAACCCGCCTATTCCGGGACAAAAAGCGCCGCCTGGAAGAGGTGGAATGCCAAGAGATGGAGTTGCTGTACCGTTCTCAAGAAACGCGGAAGTTCTATCAGAAGCTCAACACATCCCGCAAAGGCTTCGTGCCGCGAGCTGAGATGTGCCGGGATAAGGATGGGAGCATCTTGACGGACGGACGCGAGGTGATCGAAAGGTGGAAGCAGCACTACGATGAACACCTGAATGGCGCAGAGAACACAGGCACAGAAGGTCAGGACAGCGAAGGCGATGGCTACGTCAGCACAGCGGATAGCGGAAATCAACCAGCTCCCACGATGGGGGAAGTTAAGGATGCCATTCAACAGCTCAAGAACAACAAAGCCGCTGGCAAGGATGGTATCGGAGCCGAACTCATCAAGATGGGCCCGGACAGGTTGGCCGCTTGTCTGCATCGGCTGATAGTCAGAATCTGGGAAACGGAACAGCTACCGGAGGAGTGGAAGCAAGGCGTTATATGCCCTATCTACAAAAAGGGCGACAAACTGGAGTGTGAAAATTATCGTGCAATCACCATCCTAAACGCCGCCTATAAAGTGCTATCCCAGATTCTCTTCCGTCGTCTATCACCTATAGCAAACGAGTTCGTGGGAAGTTATCAAGCAGGTTTCATCGACGGCCGCTCGACAACGGACCAGATCTTTTCCGTGCGGCAAATCCTCCAGAAATGCCGTGAGTACCAGGTCCCTACGCACCATTTGTTCATCGATTTCAAGGCGGCATACGATAGTATCGACCGCATAGAGCTATGGAAAATCATGGACGAGAACAGCTTTCCCGGGAAGCTCACAAGATTGATCAGAGCAACGATGGACGGTGTGCAAAACTGCGTGAAGATCTCGGGCGAACACTCCAGTTCGTTCGAGTCTCGGCGGGGACTACGACAGGGCGATGGACTTTCGTGCCTGTTGTTCAATATTGCGCTTGAAGGTGTCATGCGGAGAGCCGGACTTAACAGTCGAGGCACGATTTTCACGAGATCCGGACAATTTGTTTGCTTCGCGGACGACATGGATATTATTGGGAGAAAATTTGAAACGGTGGCAGATTTGTTCACCCGCCTGAAACGCGAAGCAACAAGAGTCGGGCTAATGGTGAATGCGTCGAAAACAAAGTACATGCTGGTTGGCGGAACTGAGCGCGACAGGACCCGCCTAGGAAGCAGTGTTACGATAGACGGGGATACCTTCGAGGTGGTGGACGAGTTCGTCTACCTCGGATCCTTGTTGACGGCTGACAACAATGTTAGTCGGGAAATACGAAGGCGCATCATCAGCGGAAGTCGTGCCTACTATGGGCTCCAGAAGAAACTGCGGTCAAGAAAGATTCACCCCCGCACCAAATGCACGATGTACAAAACGCTCATAAGACCGGTAGTCCTCTATGGGCATGAGGCGTGGACTATGCTCGAGGAGGACTTGCAAGCTCTTGGGGTTTTCGAACGCCGAGTGCTAAGGACGATCTTCGGCGGCGTGCAGGAGAACGGCGTGTGGCGGCGAAGGATGAACCACGAGCTCGCTCAACTCTACGGCGAACCCAGTATCGTGAAGGTAGCTAAAGCTGGAAGGATACGCTGGGCAGGGCATGTTGCAAGAATGCCGGACAACAACCCTGTAAAGATGGTGTTCGCCACGAATCCGGTCGGAACAAGAAGGCGTGGGGCGCAGCGAGCTAGGTGGATTGATCAGGTACACCAGGACCTGGAGAGCGTGGGTCACAGTCGAGGATGGAGAGAAGCGGCCATGAACCGAGGGAATTGGCGAAATATTGTTGGCGAGGCTTTATCAAGATAATTGATGTAAAGCCAAATAAGTAAGTAAGTAAGTCACTTCTGCGATCAATTTTATGTTGAAAACAAAATATATTTCTTTGAACATTTCTTCGCAATCATAAATATGCATTGGACTAAGTTTCACGTAGTTTTTGGATAAAATAAATTTTGAGTATATTCAAAAAATTGTATAATCTCTCAAACCTGTTTACTGCACTTCTAAAATCAATTTTTCGTTAAAAAAATAACATTATATCGATTTAAATTTTAATCTACAAGCATATATGTTCATTAAAAAGGGTTTAACGTAGTTAATTGGGTGAAATAAATTGTGAGTGTAACCTTTTTTCACTCAAATATGTCAACGTAACTTCTATAAGAAAATTCATTCTGAAAATGCTTATAGTGATTGTATGACATTTGCCAGAAAACCATTTGCCAGAATCAATTTGCCAGAATGATTTTTGCCAGAAAACCATTCCCCAGAATGTACCATTCGCCAGAAAGCCATTCCCCAGAATGGACCATTTGCCAGAAAACCATTCCCCAGAATCATTTTTTGTAATTCGTTTTAAACCTTGATATCAATTAATCGACATATTTGTGAAGATGCATCGAAGCCAAACCTCAAACTTTCAAGAGCGCAAATCTAGAGACCCAAACAGCCATTCCAGCTGAAAATTTAATCGATTGGTCACCACCAGCGTGTGACCAATCGATTAAGTTTTCAGCTCAAACCGCTGGCTGGTTCTCGAGGTTTATGCTCTTGAAAATTTGTGGTTTGGCTTCGATGCATCTTCACCTCAAGCCTACCGAAATTTTCGATATTTGTCATTTTTGTATCTTGAATATACTCATATTATTTGCACTTATAGCATGAAACAATGTGTAGTCAACTTTCACATTATTTACATCAAGAGGATTGGACTACTAGCACTGCACAGCTGCAGCCACAGCTGCAGCGCAAAATTAATTAAAATTTAGCGTCGCTTCTACAGTACTTCACTCGCATCGTAAATATTGCTCCATATAATGTTTATATCTTTGTAAAATTATAACAAGTATAAAACAACGCAACTGATCGATCCGTGTTATTTAGTCTATGTTGCATAAAATCCTTCGCATACAATTTTATGCAATTTTCACTACTTGCATAGCTGGTCTGAGAACAAAAAAGCTGAAACGTTTGACACGAATTAGTTTAGTTGAATAATTTCTGAAATATGATTAGTGTATCTTTGCGGAAAAAAATGCAACACAACTTAAAAGAACAGCCTTTGAGTGAAAGAAGGGAAAATTATGTTTGAAATATGATCAGTTTAGCGTCAATAATCATTGGAAAAATATAACTCAAATGACTACCCAATGTTCTTTCGGTCATATATATAAATACATTATTTAGTCCTTGAAAAGAACGTTAAAACTGTTTTACTCTTAATAATAATTTGAACCGCATTATTTATTGTTTTAAAGTAGTTTTACAACATTTGCGACAGGCTGCCGTAAAACTCAATCTTCTGTGTTTACCCTGATTGCTAGTTTTAGCTATCTGGAACCGGAGATATTTTGAAATTCTTAGCAGGACTGCTACGTGGCCATGATTAATGGTGGAAACCAAAAAAAAAACACACATATATTGGTTTCTTATATTCAGTCGCATGCTCTACGAAACAAGTCGGTTATGAAGATTAATGTTTTCGGAATCACTCGAGTAATCTTCAATGAGCAATTAGATTAAGGTCATGGTAAATATTCCATTATTGGATCATTTTTCAATTAAGTTTTTTTTTAATAGAGGACATATATTGATTGTCCATTTCCCGATGTTTGCATTTTTTACAAAAATCCTTTTTACAGACATTTTTATTGACAGCAGTCCTATATTGATTTTTTTTAGCTGTAATTATATAAATTGAAATGACATAACCTAGTTTACATTACTTCCATTCCTTCTGTTAACTGCAGGCAGAAACACACAGTACAATTATAAAGACTAGCCAATAATATAAAGAAGGGTAAATCTCCTATGAAGCATATAAGTCCTTGAATTAGTTAGCCCTAAAGAACAGCCTAATCTTCAAAGAAGGGAAAATCATTATTAGAAAATTGAAAATACAGTTGCCTATAAGAAATTGTCCATTAACAACGTGGTCAATTCTTTCGGATTTTTTACCTCCACGGGGTCTTTCGTCCATACAAAAATTTAAAAAGAATTGTTTGTATCGTGGGTCATTGGCCAGGCCCCCTTCCATCCTCCCATAAATGATCACATGGTTAATGGACGACCCCTAATAGCTTGTATAAAATTGATGACTATTTTAACATTTAAAAAAAACAGTTATTTCTCAGAAACTATGAAAACCTCGAAATCTATTACACCTTCTTCTTCTTATCTTGTATTACGTCCCAACTGGGACAGAGCTAAATCTCAGCTTTGTGTTCTTACGAGCACCTCCACAGTTATTAACTGAGAACTTTTATTGCCAATTGGATCATTTTTGCATGTGTATAACGTATTGCCGATATGAATATGCTCTATGTCCTGGGAAATCGAGAGAATTTTCAATCCAATAATATCTTCGCCCGGTGGAATTTGAACTCACGTCCGTCAGCTTGCTGAATAGCTGCATATTTACCCTACAGCTGTCTATATAATAAGTTTATGATATCATTATTAGTTTAAAACATTTTATCAAACAAAGAGCTTAAAAACTTACGTCACAATTATTTTGCATATAATTATGTATCGTACGCTGAAAATCATAATGATTCGAAAGATTTTACACACCTAAATATTGCTACACAAAGCAAAGTAATGTAGTAATATTTTTTTTCTGGGAAATGGTCTTTCTGGGGAATGACTTTCTGGGGAATGGTCCATTCTGGGCAAATGGTTTTCTGGCAAATGATCCATTCTGGCAAATTGATTCTGGCAAACGGCTTTCTGGCAAATGGTTTTCTGGCAAATGTCATACAACCCTTATAGTGTCATCGCTTTGAATTTAGAGTTACACTCAAACAAGCTCATGAAATAGGGTTTCCCGTAATTACTAAGGCTAAATAAATTTGAAATGTTATCAGAAAATGTCTATTTGTTCTAAAATATGTTCGCTTAACTTTTATAAGCAAGTTCATGCCAAAAAAAACTACTTGTCATTGCTTGGATTTCGATTCACAGGCAAATAGTCTCATGAAATTAGGTTTTTAGCAGTTTCTTATATTACTTAAGATACTGCTTGAATAACTTGCTAATTTTGAGTGTAATGAAAAAATTATATTTCCACTCATTAATGTTAACTTGACTTGTACAATCAAATTAATGTCAAAAAAGTACATATCATCGCCTTAGATTTTGTTTATAGAAGTACAATTTGAAATATGATATTTTTCATAGTTTTTAAAGTATAATAAATTTTAAGTGTAGTCAAACATAAAATGTAAGTAAATTAACTTAAAGAAGGTTAATTCATAACGTAAAATTTAGATGTCATCGCTTTAAATTTTGATTCACAGGAAAACAGAATCATGATACCTGGGTTTGTTTAGATTCTATGTGAACTAAATTTTGAGTGTAATAAAAAAATTTCCAATAGTTCTCAAAAATGATAGATTAACTTCTACAATCAATTTGGTGTTGAAAAAGAAAACATTATTGGTTTCAATATTTTCTTATAAGCATAATTATGTATTGGGCTAGGTCTCACGTATTTTTTTGGTTGAAATAAATTTTAAGAGTAATCCAAAAATAGTTTTACTCCTCATGTTAACTTGACTTCTCAAATCAATTTATGTTTGAAATCAATACACTACCGAATTTTAATTTACAAGCGTAAATGTTTATTGAACAGGGTTTTACGTAGTTTCTTTGGCAAAATAAATTTGAAATGAAATCAGAAATGTCTAATTTCTACTCAAACGTGGTAATTGCACTTCAACAATCAATTTGATGTTAAAAAAAAAATGAAATTTTATTGCTCTGAATATTTGTTACAATATCTATTGAATTTGGTTTTGCGTAGTTTTTTGGGTAAAATAAATTTTGAGTGTAATCAAAATATTGTATTACTCCCCAAACATGTAAACTGGACTTCTAAAATCAATTTAATATTGGAGAACATAAAAACTATCGATTTGAATTTTTATTTACAATCATATATATTCAGTTAACAGGGTTTCACGAAGTTTCTTGGGTAAAATACCTTTTTAGTGTATTCAGGAATATCTATTTCTACTCAAACATGTTAACCTAACTTCTATAAATTATCTATAACATTGTTTTCCGAAAAAGCTATGACCCATCTCTTTGAATTCAGATTACAGGTAAAAAAGCTCATGCAATAGGGTTTCTCGTAGATTCTTAGGTTAAACAAATTTGAAATGTTATCAGAAAATGACTATTTCTACTCAAAAATGTTAACTTAGCTTCCACAAGCAAGTGCATGTCGAGAAAACTATTTGCCATTGCTTTGGATTTCGATCTACAGGCAGACATGCTCATGATATTGAGTTTCTAGCAGTTTCTTTGGTAAAATAATTTTGAGTGTAATCAGAAGTTTATTTTCTTATTCAAACATCTTCACTTGACTTGTGCAATTAGTTCAATGGTGAAAAACGTACATGTAATTATTTTTTATTTTGAGCTACAGACAATCAAGTTAAAAAAGTTTTTCCGTTATATTTTAGGTAAAATAAATTTTTAGTGTTTTCAAAAATATATTATATCTTTAGTAAAATTTATCAAGTTCACTTTCGACAATCAACGATATGCAGAAAAAACTATATGTCATAGCTATGAATTTCAATTTACAGGCAAACTGGACAAATAAATAGGGGATACCCCTTAAAAACCTTATATCTTGCTACGTCTATGTGTATTTTTTTTTTCTCTGAAAGACACACTATAGGCATTCAAATGGTGAAAGAAAATCAAAAATCGGTTTGCTCATTATAAAGTTATGATTTTTTAAAGTTTTTGGGCGTTTTTTAAATGGCAGCCCCCTTATTCCTGTTTTTCCTCGCTACGACCCTGTTAAGTATTTTTCATTTGAAATCTGCACTACAAGTGTCGATTTGTGAAACAAAATCGAAAATTGATTGCATAGCGGCACTGAAATATTTTTTTTATAGATTTGGGAAACATTCCAAATAGGAGCCCCTCATTCTCCTTTTGCCTTGCTACGACTATGTTTGATATTTTTCCCTGCAAGTCTGGTCTTGAATGTTTCCAGCGGTAAAATAAAATTATAATGTTGTTGTCTGATGGCTGAGATATGAGCTCTGAACCATTGTAACGCTGTTTTTTCTGAGTTTGACCATCTTTGCTCAGCCCCTCACGGACCGTCTACCTTGCTACGACCATGTGTGTTATTTTTCTATATGCGTTTGACCACAATGTTTTTGTTAGTGAAAAACTTTCAGCATTTGGACAAATATTTGTGAAGTTATGATTATTTGAAAAGTCCGTGTAACGCTGTTTTGGGTCACCGTCGTCTACGGGGGTTTTTTTTTTCTCACAGTAGCGTGACAGTTAATAAAAAGCTAAATAGTCAATACGACATCGCTGTTTTTTAATTTTGTGGAATGTGGCATATATGTTCAAAATTCAATGTTTTTTCCTAAAGCTGGCCAAAACTGGTGCGTCTACCCCACTAGTATGAAAAACTGCCCATACTGAAATGTAGCACAATATATGTCTTGAATCATTCGCTCCTCTTCAGTCAGTTCATTTTTCATTATATTATAGTAGCGTATCTGGGAGTCCATATCGGGAAAGCAACTAAGGAAGGAAGACTCGTCTCAATAAAGTTTAATTAAAAATTATCTCTCATTGCCACTTGTCTGGGCACGGCGACTACAACCTGCGAGCGTATTTTCTTGTGAACACTTCTCAGACGAACTGGTAGTACAAGTTGTGAGGTTTTTTGTAATTGGGTTGAGTGGGAGGGAACCTTCCACAACGAATTGGTAGTGGAATCGCTTTAAATCTATTTAAAATCTATGTGATCAAGAAAATTGAACCAATTAACCAAATATGTTGAACTTTATAGTAAATGAATTTTCAAAAATATCGGTTGAAGGACAGCAATGGGTTCCAATTGTGACGAAAAAACATGAGCCTTCGAATAGCTGCCATATCGGAGCCATTGATTCTCGGTTCGATTTTCCGTTCTAAGGAAGCTGGCAGCTGATATCGAGTACCGGCAGTGTGGTATGATTGAAATGATAAATCAAATTTCCGCTTTTTTGCTCCCGTATTGCTTACCGCTGCGGGGATTGCTTGAGTGGAAAGGTAAGAGTAGTTGAGTATTCGAGGAATAATCGTCACACCAGGCAACTTTACACAACACTTGCGTTGTTCGGTGTCTCCGCACAGTCATTCACAGAACCTTATTGCGCTGCGATTTATTAGAATCTGTTTTTCTCTGGAAGCGGAAATACTCATCGAGGAATAACTTTTTCTGGGAATTGTAATTTTCGTTCACAAGGAAATTGAGATTTGTTTATTCGATGAGATTTTCTGTTCTGAAAGAATATTTATGTTTATGATTGGACACCATTGGACATTGCACATCATTATGGCTATAGCTGCACATCGGTCCAGTAGAATTACAGTGAACCACTTTTGTTTTCTTACAGAGCAATGTTTCAAAACAAGTTGGTAAAAACTGTCGTACCGATACCTCTTGGCCATCTCATCAAACCGAGGGAAGGGAGTTCAATTTGCTAAATATGTTATGTTACCCCTCAAATGTTATGCCTTACAAGTTTCTCATTTCTATAAAATAATAAAGTTATTTTGGAATCCCGATGAAAGAAAATAAACTAATGAAAATCCGAAAAATAAGACATAAATATTTCGGCAAAAACACTACAAGCGACGAGGGCAAAAACATGAGCATTTCGATTATCAAACTAAACTTCTACAACAAAACCCATACCAGAAGAATTATCAAGTAAATTTTCCCCATAAATCGTCGCATGGAAGTTTTGCATCTTGCCCGGCTTGTTTGGCGTGTGGGAGGATGCAGATATGGTAACAGCACTGACTGGAGGAAATGTAACGGAAAATGTCATCTCTGTGGGATGCACTTTCGTGAAATATTGGGCAAAGTCGTGCCAAACTTTTGCTCAGATTTCGTGCTTGACTTTTGTCTTTTCAAGTGGCAATCGTACTGTGAGTGGGTATGTTTGGAACTTGTGATCGGATCGAATATCGATTTTGGCTGAACATCTCTGAATGTGTGAAGCAGAACGAGATGTAACTCGCATCTTAAAATTCCAATGCATAATGAGAATTCGTTGAAATTAATAAAAAGCCAATCAAGTCTTGAAAGAAGAAACGAAGTGCTCCAAACAGCTAATGAAATTTCACTACAACCAACTTTTCTGCGTCTTCATTAGAACTCCTAATGTGAAACTTTCTCCAGGGAATGTTTTTTTTTCTCTCTAGATGCTTCCAATCAACCGATCCCAAGGGAAATTCTCAGCTCAACACACCAGTCACAGCACCTTATGGCAGAGTAAAATATAGTAACTTCGCTAGCTTCACCTCCATGACCCCCAATCAGCATTTGTATCGCGACGAACATCCGGCGTTGATTTCCGTTTTCTTCAACTGCTACACATTGGCGTAGCCAGACAAAAATGGATTGGTACAAATGAAATAATGTTTAATATTTGCAAAGATTGTGGCATTCATATTCATGAAAAAGTGCTTCATTGTAGGAGAAGAGAATCATTTACGATCCCACACTACCCAGACAACCAGAATGTACGTATAACGAAATCACCTTTTGCGTTATGCGATGCTTATATGTGTAAAGATTCCGTATAAATTGTCGTCAAAAGGCCTTATGTATGTATGTAGGTAGCCACCAATCCTTGCTTGAGTCTTGCTCTGCATGCGGCTCCACTCAACAGTAAGGTCAAATTTTATTTCCAATCTGCATTCAACATATCGCTGTATGAAGGGCCAAAAGGAAGTGGCGGACCCGTAAGTAGAAACACTTACGCGAAACCCGCGGGAAATAGAGAATCACCTTCCAGCCATATGATCCAACAGATTGAGTATTAGAATTTGCAATACTTGTCTAGCTTTCCACAGAAAGGTTTGTTAAATGAAGGGTGCGTCAAATCTTTTACAACTGTTGGAGAGAAAAGTACTAGACGCGAACGACTAACACTTTTTCTCCTGACTCCGATTGACACTCCACTTCATTGTCCAGTTGTAAATTCAATGATGCCCTGATGCCCCCTCCCTTCCCAGTAGATTGTCATTGTTATATAGTATAATAATGTGATGTTATTATGTTTATTATGTGTGTGAAAAACATAATATAATATAACAAAGCATAATATAATATAATGAAACATAATATAATATTGGAGACGAACCAGCCTTCGGCTGAAAGTCTCGATAATAAAGATAATAATAATAATAATAATAATAATAATACTATAATATAATATAGTATTTATAATCCGTCAACCCAGTATCCTGAAAATGATTAATGCTATAAGTGTACGCCGGACAGGGCATATAGTAATAATTCCATCTAACAAAAGTGTAAAACCAAGGTTCGCGTCACGGTCAGTACCTCCACTTCATTGTCCTGTTGCAACTTGAATGATGCTTTGGTGCTCCGTCCCTTCCATTATATTGTAATATAGTAAATAGTATTAAAATATGAAATAACTCAATACAGTATAATGTATATACAATATAATGATATATAAATTCTAAAATATTATAATAAAACACAATATAATATTATAAAATACTCCAACTGTATCCAAGTATCCTGTAAGTGACTAATAGCCTGGGACACGGTTATATGAAAAATTTAGATTCTCGCTCCAGTCCACTTTTTGGATTGCATTTAGGTCCCATAACAACTGTGCAAAATTTCAGCTCGATCGGAGAAACTATATTTTAGCGCCAGCCGTTCAAAGTTTGTATGGGATTTACTATGGGAAAACTTACATTTGCAAAGAAAAATCGCCAGAGGT